>NC_139677.1:52251239-55079989 GCF_964106915.1 Podarcis gaigeae | reverse complement strand
TTCCAGGCAAGATACTTTCAATGTGTTGCCCAAGTCCAGCATCTTCACTTGATATACTGTATTTTTCGCTCTATAAGACGCACCAGACCACAAGACGCACCTAGTTTTTGGAGGAGGAAAACAAGAAAAAAAATAATTCTGAATCTCAGAAGCCAGAACAGCAAGAGGGATCGCTGCGCAGTGAAAGCAGCGATCCCTCTCTCTGTTCTGGCTTCTGTGATAGCTGCGCAGCCTGCATTCGCTCCATAAGTCGCACACACATTTCCCCTTACTTTTTAGGAGGGAAAAAGTGAGTCTTATAGAGAAAAAAATACGTATGGTATGGTCTAGGCCAGTAGTTCTCATACTTTTTTCTTGGGCCACACTTTCAGAATAATTTTTTTTTCATGCCACACCATTTTTTTTATTGATAAGAAATACACTGGAAAACAACTCCTAGAAATGTATGAGTTATAACATAGAACACAACTACTTTATTAGATAATTGTGGCACATCCAGAAAGCATTAGACAATGCAGCCACATAAGACCATGAATCATGCCCAAAATATAATGATAAACGAGTCTTCTCCAGCACTCTGTTTGAATGGTGATTTTGGATCACAACTAGAATTGCACTCACTATCCCTTGTTGCTCTTTCTCTCATTTTGAAAAGATATCTGCCCATATTCTGCAAATTAAAAGAATTATTTTGATACTATACTACACTGATATGTTTAAATGTTTCTTCGGTTGTTCTTGAATCCTCTTGCCACATTTGCCATCCTCTCCTGCCGCACCAGTATAGCACAACATACCCTTTGAGAACCACAGGTCCAGTCTATGGCCTGAAGGCACATGAGGCCATGACTCTGCTGAAATTAAGAAGGTCTGGCCAGTACCTGGATGGGTGACTGAGAAACACATGGACACCATCTTGGGTGGGGATGGAAGAAAGGCAGGAAAATAAAGATGGTGGCTGCAACCACTTTCCCAAGTGCTTCACTCCTCAGCACTGAGCTGATCAGCACCATCCACTCCCACTGCTGCTTGACCACATCTCTGATTTATATGCCACTGGGGCATCATGAAATAGACTTTGCAGCCCTGCAAATAAATTACATGGATGGATGGATGGATGGATGGATGGATGGATGGATGGATGGAGGCATACCCCTTGCACCAGGGTCATAAAGGGGTCCCTGGAGGCAAGGGCCTAAGACCCTCCTCCCTCATTCTCCATCATGACCACTACAGCTGGCTCCTTGCTTGCTAGGGAGAAAGCTGATGAGAAAAGCAGGCAGTAGCAGCTGCTGTTCATCATCTTCGCAGCTGTTGCTACTTAGGGTCAAACTAAACCTTATGCTTAGCACATAGCATGCAGCCACATACCTTGTTTCTCTTAAATTAATTACAGCTTCAGGGGGCAATTATTACTGAGAGGGTAGTACATGTGGAGGGGAAGTTTGCTCCTTTGCTCTCCCAGCCATGGTGTTTCCCCTCCCTCAATAATGGCTTGCCATGCAGCTACAAGACGAAAGAAAGAAAGAAAGAAAGATCCTCATTGGTGCCAAGGCTGGATTAAATTCCTGGATTTTCAATACTAAACAGAAAGTAGCTCCGTGATGGACGTCTCCCATGCCAAAAGTAACAGTCCCACTTTCAAATTCTAATGACAAACAGAAGTTTCCAGCAACTTTAGTAACCCATACAAGACACTCTCTCTCTCTCTCTCTCTCTCTCTCTCTCTCTCTCTCTCTCTCATCTCTCTCTCATGACAGAACAAAATGTTCATTTTAATGTTTATCATTGTAACTGGGAAGAATCAGTGATAGAGTTTTCTTTAAGAAGGAGAAGAAAACCAGGAGTTTCAGAGAAGGGTGTAATCAAACATTATTTGATTATCAGAGTCCCTGGACTGCCTCATGTGGCCTTTTCTGCTGATTCTGACTCTGTGGAGGACTTTCACCAAACGGAGAAATGATTGTGACACACAATGTTGTGTCTGACTGCCACCAGTGGTGGGTGCGGTGGGTGTGGGCCACCCTGGGGGTCACCACTGGGGGGTGACAAAAGGCTGGGCGGCACTCACTCCTGGGAGAGATGCTGTGGCTTGGGCGCACGCCAGCTCCACACTGCCCAAACGGTCCACCTGCTGCCTCCCCCCCAGCTGTAGAGCGGCTGAGTGGGAGGAGGCAGGCAGACTCTGGGGGTCCTGCAGTGTGCCCTGCCCCTATGTGCTGTGCTGCTGAAAAGTGGAATAAAAATATACAGTGGTACCTTGGGTTACAGACATTTCAGGTTACAGACTCCGCTAACCCAGAAATAGTACCTTGGGTTAAGAACTTTACCTCAGGATGAGAACATAAATTGCACGGTGGCAGCGGGAGGCCCATTAGCTAAAGTGGCACCTCAGGTTAAGAACAGTTTCAGGTTAAGAACGGACCTCCAGAACGAATTAAGTTCTTAACCCGAGGCACCACTGTGCCTGTTTCAGGGCTGAAAAACAGAAGCATGTTGCTATGGCGGGAGAGTCACAAAATGACAAAATTGGGGGGAAGATGTTGCCATTGCTATCACATTATTGTCATTCAGAATTTACTCTTTCTGTGTGTACACCCACCCAACCACAGAGCCCAAGTTGCAAACCTGAGAAAATGTTGTAGACACCATACACACCCTGCAACCAAGAACACATTGCGACCCATTCTATGATGGAATCTTTCCTCCAGGCCTGATCTCAGTGAAGGGAGGGGAGCCCCATGGGCACCAGGGAAGGCCTCTCTGGGCACATGTGTGCCTGTGGACCCCACCTTTGCAACCCCTGACATACTGAGTTGGCCCCATCTTGCCCAGTACAGTCTCTTCAGAGAACTGGTGGCAGCTCAGGTAGGCTCACCAAGATTTCAGGCAAGGATCTTTCTAAGTTCTTTTCAACCAAGATCCTATAACCTTCAGCACTGAAAGTATTTGCTCTACTAACAATGTAAAATAATTTACATAAATGTGGAGCATATGCAAACAGAACATGGTTGGTTGTAAATGCCTCTTTAATAGAAGCAAAGAGTGTAATTGCTGTTTGATGTTTTGGATAGCATCTTAATTCCTAGTATATAATCTGGTTGTGAAAATGATTTTCTTTATTTGTTTAAAAGATCATGTTTCATTAGCGGCTTTGAGGCTAAAAAGAGGGGGACACCACAGACTGAACATAAATACTGGAACCTTTGTCTTGATACTTATCAGTTACAACATTCTTTCCACTTGTTGGATGAAGCATTGAGTTCTTATGAGAATTTTGGCCTATAATACAGCCATAGTTTCAACTTTACAGGAATAAAAAATATGGATTCAGTTGTAGCCAAAAGAAATGTTGCCATTATTTTTTCAGAGTCAGCATTTCATCTTCAGTGTTCCACTGACTTTTTAAATACTTCACATTGTGCTCTTAACCAAGATGACTGATTTGTGAGGACTTTTTGACCGTAGCCTGGTGTGCTTTTTATGTGAAATGCATTCAGAGCTTTTGTGCATATGATCTTCCTTTCTTATTATATATATTTTAAGTTTTCCAAAGTTTACCATAGAAACTTCAATGCATAGTAATTTTTTCTTTTCTTTTGTCAACTTCCCACCCCGTTTTCCATGGTGTTTTTATTTCTCTCCCTCTGCTGCATGCTGTCTTCTATCTCTTATACCATAACAACATTGCTATAAGTTCTAATTTCTTCTGTTACTCATAGTTCAAATCCTGCTCATGAGTTCATCATATTATAATATTTCTTTAAGTTATCTGAAAAAGGCTTCCATTCTTCCACAAAACATCAATCATTAGGTTCTCTTATTTTGGCTGTTAACTTTCCCAATTCTGCGTAGACCATCCCCTTAATTATCCATTCTTCTTTATGGGGAACTTCTTCCTTCCATTTTTGTGCATGGAGAATCCTAGCTGCAGATGCTACATACATAAACAGCTTAATCACCTTTTGGGGGACTTCCATCCTGATAACTCCTAAGAGTGTGCATATGAGTTTCCTAATTCACTTCATGGAAGAACAGTTCAGCTGCTCCTTGTGGGAATGTTCAGGGATGCAGGAGAGGATATATTGTTTGATTATACCCTTTCCAACTTGTGTTAACAAGTTCTACAATTTAGTAGACTAACACCCCCCTTTTTAAACCTGCACAGCGGATGTGTTTGCTCAGGCTTTCTAAAGCCTCTATAATAAGTTTCGTTAGTAATTTCCCCTTTTGTGCCTCATAAAAAGATAGACACGACACAGTCTTCTATAAGGCAGACTTAAATTACAAAACTAATATACACTTGGAATCTATCCCATAAAGAGACAGTCCCTTTGGCCAAGAGAGCATCTGTGGCTAAGCAGATGTTGCTTCTTTGACGAATGTGGTCAGAGAGAGAGAGAGATATGGCTGACCAGTCCTGCTCTTTTGTTACCTGGGCAGGTGAGGTCACGTCCACCTCTAGTCACATGTGAGCAAGTCTGTCCCAGCCTAGGAGAAACAGGAAGTTCCAACTGGCTGGTCCAGACATCCCCTTTTATGTCTACTCTAGGGATGTTGTACTTGACTGCTCATCCCACACCCCTCCCATGAAGCTGAGCTCCTTAGGTACACTGCAGTCAATAGTGTGTCCTTGTGGGTTGAGGGAGCTCTATTTTTGCTCTGCAGATCTTGCATCTCCAAGAGATGGAGTTGAATATATCTGTGTCTGTATCCACTGTTAGTGGCAGTAGGCCTCTGAATACCAATTACTGGGAATCACAAGTAGGCAGGTTCTGTTTTTGGGCTTCTCAAGGGCATCTGGTTGGCCACTGTTTGACTAGAAGCACCTTTGGTCTGATTCAGGAGGGCTATTCTTATGTTCTGATATTTAACAGTGGGAAAAGCAAGAATGCAAAAAAAAAGAAGAAGCAAATTTGTTCTTGGGATCGTGAAATAGGCTTTTTGGAAATATTTTTTTTTTAATGCAAAGACATCACAGTTTGGGATTCACATCCCTTCTCTTTATTGCATCCTCTCTGATGACGTTGCCTGACTTTCTGCAAAATGCACCTCACACTTCAAAACTATCAATACACAACAAAAGTCTTGTTACAGACTTTTATAACATGTCTTCATACCATGTCTATTCATTGCTAGACCATATGACACAGCCTGCAGCTGTGCAGGGCTCTCAGGTTTATGTGCATGTGGTGTGCATTCCCAGACAGTTCTTTCACTACAACAATCACTTCCCTATGCTTTAGTTAATCACTTAGACGTTATCTTGTCTGTCCAACTATTTGAGTCGGTACCATTGAAAAGACACGTTTGACAGAGGAATAATGTACCACTGATCCCTGTAAAAATAAAATAATTCATAACTTAACATGATTTAGGGTTCGTATTTAAACTTACAAATGTGTTCGGGTTCTGCAACACTGGAATTTTAAATATTAGAAACCATCAAATTTGTATTCACAGTTTTGCTGATGAAGTCAGTCTCAAAGATACCATAGTTAACACTAACCATGGTTTGCTGGTTTGAGTAAAACATGAGACTCTTAATCCTCACGGTCATGGGTTCAAGACCCATGTTGGATGAAAGATTCCTGAATTGCAGGAGTTTGGACTAGATGACCTTCATCATCCCTTCCAACTCTTCTATCATTCTATGATTCTTTGCTGAAACCTCAAGAAAAGCCACAGGCAAACCTTGGAAACCACGAGTCTGGGTTTGGATGACATACTAGTACCAAACCATGGTGTCGCTCACAGCAGTTTTGCAGAAGGAAAACCAAAAGAGCTACAATATCTTCTCTGGGAGCCTTCACGCTCACATGTCCATACTAAGCCATTGTTTGGCTTAGCATCACTTATGAACCAGCTTGATGATAGTGTTACTAGCTCTCTCACTTACCACAGGTTCTGATCTCCATTTTTTCTTGGAGCTTTTGAATAGGAAGCCATACATGGTTTGCAAGAATCTGAAGACCTGGCTTTCTCTTTTAGCATATTTAGGACACTGCAGTGAGAAGAATCTGGGTAGGAAGGTTAGACTAAGTACTCCCCCCCCCTTGTTTTAATAACACATGCAGCTTGTTGTTTAGACTTTCACCTGCTACCGAACCAAAGTTACACCAGGGGCAAATTAACTAGTCATTGAAGAGGAAACTAAAGTGACTCCTGAAGGTTTGAAGTTAACCTTTACTGTTCTTCCTCTGGAAATATCTTACCAAACACACTTGTATGGTCAGGCGGTGGGTTGCACTGCTTCTTTCTTTTCTTTTCCATTGTGCTAACTTCTCTCTTTGCCACTCTGCACTGACACTAATCATTATTAACTTTTAGGTGATATATAACATGAAATAATATTTCACAGGCAAGCACAAAGCATTGAGCGACAGCATAGCTTTATGTGATACATAAAACGGTGAGGGGCATAAACCTTCTCCTTCAATAATCCTGCTGTTAATTCCCATCCCTTATCCTTTCACATGAGGAGACAGATCATCTGAGTTTTCTGAGGGCCATGTGAGTCTTCCTCAGTGATTCAAAGACTGCTTGTGCTCCCCCTCTCCTATCTAGCCAGATGTCTTACTAAGACTCTTCAACTAGTATTGCCAATATTTGGGAATGGTGGGAGTTATAGTCCAGCAACATCTGGAGAAATTCAGGTTTTGCACCCCTGGTCTAAGGCAAATTCTATCTGGTGTCACAGGAATTGGAAGCCTGAAGTTCTCCAGATATTGTTGGCCTCCAGCTCCAATCAGACCCGGCCATTATCTGGAGATGATTAGAAGTGGAATCCAAAAACACTTGGATTGCTACAGGTTTTGCACTCCTGTGCTATCATGTCAAGCCATTAGTGGAAGATACTAGTTGCTAGTTCTCCCCTCCTGGGTAGAAACGTAACCTGCAACTCTCCTTTGAGAGATAGGTAAACTGGGTGGTGGTGGCAGATAAAGTTGAGTTGTTGCAGAATGGCCTTGGCCTCAAGGCAGATGGGCAACTTCCACACTCATTCTAAGACATGACAGTGGAAGCTGACAGTTTGAGAGATCATGAGCTACAAAATCCCATCATGTCCTCATTCATATTTCACATATGGGAGTAAATTGAATTAGATGTTTTGCTTCAAACCATTTATTTCATCTCTCTCTTTTTCTTCGTAAGACATTAAACAGCTGGACTTGTTTGTCAAACAAAATGAAATTAAAAGCAGCTAAGAAACATTGCTGGCTCTGTGGATTGTCTTTTTTTAAAAAGAAGTGCTTGATATCTGAGCCTCATGAATAACAGCTTGTATTATTTATTAGCAAAAGACGGTCTTATTAAAACTGTGCCATGTGTTGCAATTATTGTATTGGTTTCTGTTTAATTTTTCATTACGACCATCTAAGGGGTGGGGGTGGGGGAACCACATGCAGGAATAAAAACATTTTATATGGGACTGGAATCTACACCAAAGCTTTTTGCTTAATGTAAATGATCTCAGGGAAGTCAATACGTAAGTGGGCTCGCAGCCCTTGTCTCTTTTTCCAGCTTTGTATTGTTTGATCGCAGTGTGCCAGTGAAAAGTTCATGCAGAATGAGCAGATGCTGCAGCTCGAACTGACCTAGTTCTCAAAAACAGAAGAGACGGCAGGCCTGCACCTGGTGGTCTGTGCCATTTTCAGGCCGCAGGTGGGGACTCACATGGTCAGATGCTCTTCCATACATAATAGTCCCTGCACATAGAAAATACCATGTCATGGAGAAAGGTAGGCTAGAACCTACAGACACAATGGCTGTGTATACACTGTGTCTTTAAAGCACATTTGAGGCACACTCCTTCCCTCAAAGAATCCTGAGCACTGTAATTTCCCTGCCACAGTTACAATTCCTAGTAACCCTTCACAAACTGCGGAGTAACTAGTGATGGGAGACATGCCCAAATTGTCATCATCTTCACTGCTATTAGAGGCGCTGCTCATAGAAGCACTGCTATTTTTCAAGATATCAATAGAAATAAAATATTCATTCATTTATTCATTCGTTTTATGTTTTGCTTTTCTCCCACTGCAGGACCCAAAGCAGCTTACAGCATAAATTAAATCAGATACAACTAAAACACACACAATTCATATAAATATTTTAAAAATCAATTAAAGAAGTAACTTTATTGAAAACAGCACTGAAAATATTTTAACCATTTTAAAGCATGCACACACAAACTCTGTGCTGCTTCCAACACACATAAAAATAATACAGCATCAAACATGAATAGCAACAATCTGATCCAGTATAAAAAGTCACAATAACTTTAAAATAAACAACTTACATCAAATAAAGCAATATTCAAAAATCCAATAGAATCCAATAGGGAACAGTAAAATTAATCATCAGCAAATAATAATTAAACAGTTTACACTTTACAATAAAGAATTACTAATTTATAATCTATAAAAATAACAGCAAATCACAAACATATGAAACTATGTAAAAGAATCAAACTGAGAAACAAGGACACACAATTTATAATTATATATAGGCCCAGGGAGCCTTAAGTCTCTCTCCCCTCAGTTCAACACATGCCCTCAGCAGACTCTGCAGAACAGCCAGTTTGTGGCCAAAGGTCTGCTGGACCAAAAAATATCTGCCTACTGATAAAAGCCAAGCAAAGAAAGAGCCAGCCTAGCCCACAATGGAAGAGAGTTCCCCAATCTGGGAGAAACTACTGACAACGCCCTCTCTCGTGTCCACGCAAAATGTGCCTGCAATGGCCATGGGACCAAGAGAAGATCTCAAAGCCTGGTAGGCTCACGGAGGGAGATCTGGTTCTTCAGAGACCCTTGACACAAGCAATACAGAGCTTTGTAAACCTAAAAGACCGAAATGACCTTGTTGCTGTGAGGTTGCTATGATTAATACTTTGGCTGTTATGTAAAGTTGTTAACCAGGAGGAGGTATGGCAGAGAAAACCTTTCTGGCTTCTGTTTTTAAGCACTAGAAATAAAATGTTCTGTTAGATGAAACCTGTGTTTTGGGTTTTCCCCTCCCTTTGAAAAAGGACAGAGGAAGGAAGCAGATTAGGTTGTGCCACCTTTCTGGCACCTGTTGGCGTAATAATAATGGTCTCTGAGGGAGATAAGAGACTGATTACGTGATCATGTGTGTGAGGCCCATGGATATATGCCTAATAATACACATCTACTGTTAGCATACTTGAGGGCTTAGGTTCTTGGTCCAAACGCAACATATCAGAAAAGGATTTAATTCTTGTCACATAGTCACAGCTGTGTTTGCATCATCTGTGCCCGTCTGCAGTGGCTTCACACACAGAGACATACAGCGAGAGTTATTTTATTGTTTGTTTTGGGCAGGAAGTTGGAGGAACTTCTTGGGGATGAAATTTCAGCTCTGCCCCTTTGGTTATGAAACATTTGCTCCCATAGAACAAGGCTTCTAAGAAACCGTTCCAGGAATAAGTCATAATGGATCTCTAGTTTATATGAACATGTCAACATTTTTGCCCATCTTAAAAAACAAAAACATGACTCAGCAGAGCAAGCCTGGATCTTTCAAAACAGAGGTAGCAACTCTTCACCACCACCGCCACCTCAAGTACTGTGTTTTCTCAGGGGTAATCTGTTTAATAATAATAATAATAATAATAATAATAATAATAATAATAATAATAATGTGACCCCAATTTTCTTTTTCTTTCACTTCTTATTGAATCACCTTAAAAAATAAACAAATTAAGAAAATATTCTGACTTATCTGGACTGTGGATCAGGCTGTCTGCTGTTGAATTCCTGGATCAGGGTTTATTTATTTATTTGGCTCACAGCGAGTCATCTCTGTAAGCAGTACATGACATTTTTATAGTCTGTGTGGGATTTTCAATTGTTATGGCCTTGTCGTTCGATATTTGTACTACAGAAGTGTCCAGAGGAATACGATTAGTTCCACTAAGCTGCCTTGCACTGATTCCCGTACTTGTTTCCTTGAGAATTATCAATGGCTCAGTAATGCCTCATGCAACCCCCATGCAAAGAACAAATACCTTCACCGGGAGGTTCCTAAGCCCGGATGTTACTGCACCCACTTCTCAAATCTCTTTGCTCTGTGTATTTTAAAAATCAAGAATGTTTTATCCATGATTTCCTTATGAAGAGACATAATGAAGCACCACTTGCAGCTTTTTGAAATGCAGATTGGATTTCATACTCACAGAATTCTCAGTAGGAAAAATCCAAAGCGTACTTGTGACCAAGCACATGAAAGTCCATAATGAGGTGACTGTCTGCTTATCTGGTGATCTATAGGTTGCATCTGGGAGGGAAAGACTGTCCTGAGGCAAAGATCTGGTCTAACAGCCATGGGATGCTACTGAATCACTCTATACATTGAGTGCCTCCTTTGCAAAGCTTCTATTTCATGTCCCACAGCCTAGTTATGCTAGAAAATTTAGTTTTAAGATGATTTACACCCAGGAACACCCCAAAGACATGCATGATATTAGTTTGTTCCAATGTGGATAATGTGACATCTTGATCTTGTTACCCTCTTATCATCATAAATACCAGTCAAACCTGGCTCCAGGTTTGACCATGCTTTCTTCCCCTTTCATTCATTTTTTGGCCCTTCCAGACCATCACTCTTTTGTGGGTGGGATTCAATAACATCCCAACAAATTCAGATTATGCTGTTAAGTAGATTGGGTGCACCTGCACAACCAATCTACTTCCAAGCCCTCCCCATTCCATAATTTTCGCAGTAAAGAGAGTGATGGGGAAAGTGTGGAATGACCATTAATTGTTCGCTGTGACACTATATAAACTCCTCGCAGTTTGATTCAGAATTGCTTCAGTGCTTGTTTGGAGAAAAATATGGTGGCTTTCCTAGAGTTCCCTCCCAGCTCTTAAAGCTAGAGGAAGTGTGTTAATGGTACTATGCACATGTTTACTCTACAATTCTGCAAGAATTAATCATTCCCAGCACCAGCCATGGCTCAGAGCTGCTTGGAATTAAACTTCCAACCCCCACACCAACAAAGATACCCAGGAGCAAGAGAGGCTTTCGAGCTTGATAGGAAACAGAAACCACTTATTCACTCATTCATTCATTTTATTATTTATTATTAAAGTGTTTGCAATAAATAATCAAGAAAAGTGACTCAGTTTGAGAAGTTGCCCATCAAAAAGGCAGGGTAGAAATAAAATACTACTACTACTACTACTACTACTACTACTACTACTACTGTAGTGGTACCTCAGGTTAAGAACTTAATTCGTTCTGGAGGTCCGTTCTTAACCTGAAACTGTTTTAAACCTGAGGTAGCACTTAAACTAATGGGGCCACCTGCTGCTGCTGTGCCGCCGCACCACTGCGCTGCAATTTCTGTTCTCATCCTGAAGCAAAGTTCTTAACCTGAGGTACTATTTCTGGGTTAGCAGAGTCTGTTACCTGAAGCGTCTGTAACCTGAGGTACCACTGTACTAGTGTAGCCTTACTGGAGTTCACCGATTGGGTCTGCATTGTTGGTTGAATGGTCTTTCTACTCCATGGGTGGAAAATCACAGCCTGGGGGCTGAATGTGGTTTCATTGATCCTCAAGCCTCTCCACCTGAACGCTTCTTGGGCCCCACCCTCACTGGCCCTGCTTTGTATCCCGAATGGTTTTGCTTGGCTTAAATGTGTCCTTGGACACTGATAATGCCTCTTGCTTGTTTGGACAGAAGAGAGAGAGAGGTATGCAGAAACTAATTGTACAGAAGTACAGTTTACATTCATTGCATCACACATTTTTGTCTCTGACTCTGCCTACCACTGGCATGTAGCCATCAGAATACTGCTCAGAAGAGAACGTGGCCCCTTGGGTTGAAAAAGTTTCTCCACCCCTCATTAACACCAACATTTCAGCAAAGGTTTCACACTTTTAAAAATTTGTACATGTTTTGTACAGGTACACCTGCTAAATGTTGACTGCACATGTTCAGAATCCAAGACAGACAAGACATCTTTATTTGTATATTGTTTGATTCCTATAACAAGCAGGAATTTGACAAATTTGTACTTGAAACCAGGTAATTACAAACAGTGGCAACATCACTATTTTGTGTTAAGGACTATTCATTCATTCATTCAAATGATGAAACAATAAAATGATGAAACAATAAAAAACATTTCAAAAACAATTCCACTATGGATGCAAACCAGGAAAGATCTCAACTCAAAAGGCTTTTGGAAAGAGGAAGATCTTCAGTAAGTTGCAGAAAGACAACAGAGATGGTGCCTTCCTAATATTCAAGGGGAGGGAATTTCAAAGGGCAAATGCCATGACAATGAAGGCCCAATTCCTTCACTGAGCAGAACAGAACCTCCTGGTAAGAGGATATCTGCAGGAGGTCCTCACCTGCAGAAGGCAGTGATCAACTAGGTATGTTAGAGGTGGGATGACCTTTCAGGTATCCTGGTCCCAAGCTGTTTAGGACTTTGTACATCAAAACCAGCACCTTGAACATAGCCTGGTAGCTAATTTGGAGCCTGTGGACTTTGTGCTCCCTCATACCTCCATGACTATAGAGGAGCTGTGACAGGAGTGCCTGCTGTCTTCTACCCTTTGATAGTTTGGTGCCAACACAGCACTCACATATCAAATATCTGGACTTAAACACTGGCAAGAGAACATGAATACCAAGATAAACTATGTCTAGGAACAATAATGTCAGGGACTGGGTAGAGGAGGAATGGTGGAGACCGCCTCCCCATTCTGACCCTTCCAGGGAGGAGGAAGAGGAAGACAGGGGTTTGAGGGAGGTCACAGCTCAGAGGCAGATGAAGGAAAAAGCTGGAAAATCATGGGAGAGACAGAGCAACAGCTGGCTGATGTGTTGTCATTAGAAAGCATTCCATACCCACCATCTCCCAGAACCCAGCGGGCCTTAAAAGTAGGAGAGCAAAGAGATTGAAGATAGAGGGCACTTAGCGGCACCCATAGAGGAGGTGAGGACAACGACAAATGAGGAAGTGGGAGAGACGGGTGTGTGTGGAGAATCACTCAGGACAATAGCATTATCCAAGAGGCTGGGTTCTGTAGCCTCTCTCTATAAAGTTTGAAATAACAAAGGACTGTAACAAGCTTTTCCTTGTCTTTATACGTTCCTGGGCAACCAGCCGGAAGCCCCTGACAGCATCTTGACAAATAAGGGCATTGCACCTTGATGAGTGCTCAACCCAATAAAGACATAAAACCTTGGAAAATATATTGAAGATCATCAACCTAATTTCCCATTAAAACAAGCCACTTATTCAAGAGGCAGGGAGGCCAAGTATAAAGTTTTGAGCAGAATATTTTATTGCTTTATCCAAGGGCTAGAACAAAAGGATTTGAGCAATATTTGTAACACAGCAGTACAGACTGTTCAAATGAGGCTGAGGTTTGGCATGAAGTTTAATTACATTTAATTAAATAAGAAGATATCAAATATATTCCATCTTAAAAGTAACTTAGGTGGAAAAATTAACATATACCGGGTATCTGCCCCATATTGGTGCTACTATGCTGTTATGTTGCTGTTGTTTTTAAGTCTAGATCCTTCCCCTCCCCTCACTTTAAACTTCTTCCATGTGGATCCCAAGCATTCTGGTGGCTAAACCTCCCTTGGGATATTCTAAATGCCAACTAAATAATAGATTATATGAAACATCTGGTTAAATAAATGAGTAACTCAGTAGTTGGCAGCTGATGAACTAATTAAGAGCCACAATACAAGTTTCAGACATACGAACCAAACATTTGAAAAGATCTTATGCCATTCCAGATGTTTTGGATGAAAAGGAATGAAAAATAATGGGGTCACCATATTTTTGAGATCAAAATTACAGTGAAAATCAGGTTCTTTGTGCAAATACATAGCAGTAAAAAAGAAACACAGCAGCCATCTTGTATACAAAAAGACAAAGGTAAACCTGAACTTTGGTGGTATGAAAAGTTACAGGATTTCAGCAGGGAGTTATGGGATATGCACTGATGAGAAATCAAGCAGTGTGACCAGCTCAAAATATCTGCGGGCACAAACAGTATTGAAAGTAGGATTGCATGTGGCTGCCCTGTTATCTTCATGAGCACAAATCATCTTGAATGTGCAATAAAAAAGAGGTCTGAAGGAGCCTTAAGTACTACTTACAGAACAAGGGATTTCTATGGCCAGTGCTTTTTTCCCCCTAAAAAATGTTTAGGGGTACTCTCATTTTCCTATTCATATTGAAATACTGCCCCTCAATGAGGCCAAACTTAGATTCACAAAATGTTTAGGGGTATGTGTTCCCCTGCACAACGCCCCCCCCCCCCCGAAAAAAGCACTGTTTATAGCCTTTTCACTTCATAGATTCTTGGCCTCCCCTGGGCTAAATTAAGAGACAGATGCTACTGCTTTTTATATAGGACAGTGATGAAAGTCCTATGGATCTGCAGCATAAGATTTAAACCTGGTGCCAGACCCTCCTAGACTATTCTCAATTTCATTTCACGAACTGTTACTTTCTGGCCAGAATACAACCCTGCTATTGTTACCAGAGAAGCTGAACTTCCGGGAATTGGTTTTTAACAGAAATGAACAACTGATGCAAAGTGCTGGGACAAGTACTGAGGGGTGATGAACTCTTCCCTCTACAGGCTTCCAAACAGATGCATACACTTGATAGGAAGCCAAACCTCTCTGCGCTAGTATGCCAGTGTCACTCAGTCACGAACTGGAGCAACATCCTTCTGTCTATATTGGAAAATAAATCTTCTGGATAACCTCTGACTCTGAAACTTCACAGAAGCTGAGATTGGTAGGATATTGCAGCTGACACCTGAAAACACCCTGAGTATCATGTACATAGCAAAAACCCTTTTAACAGTTTGTCACTTACATGGCAATACAGCCTCCAATTATTATTAGCCTGAAAAGAATTGAAGTGATGACTAAAAGTTAATATAAATAACCATTCTTTTAACAATCTGTGTAACGTAAGTCTGTTCTACTCCTACATGAAAAGTTGCTTTGAAATCATTCTTCCCATGGGGAACAGGCAAAGTTTTCTTAAAACATTTTTAACATTTTTGAAGAGATGTAAAAGGTTTAAATTTCACACAGGCCCTTGTTTAAGCATATCCTGCTGTGTGGGGCATGCTTTGGCCTACAGTGGTCTGTTTGGCTGGGATGTACATATTATGCTGCTCATTTCTCAACGCTGGTCTATCATTTCGGACAACATACTTACGCAATAGGAAAGCCTAAACTCAGTTAACAATGAACTCCCCCAGTTGAAATTACTTACATATTTGTGTTCAGCAAATAATTCCTAAGAATTTTCATAAATCCCAAATGAGACAGGTAGAAAAATATGAAGCAGTGGGTTTTGGATAAGAACTCAAATGCTGAAATATCATTAACCGTGTCTGTCAAAGAGTTGCTCATTAGGAGTTACAATGAACAGAAGTTGCTAGAAAACTGAACATTATCTGAGAATTTCATCTTTTGTTTGAGTCATTTCTAAAATTATTCTGGGTTATATTCTGGGTGGGAAACTGTTGGTTGTTGACTGTTTTGGACATTGCAACAAGTATTGGTTTACTGTGGACGACAGTTTCAGGAAATCATTATTTGTTTGCCTGTTCAAGGTTGCTTTTGCTCCTGGTCTCCAAGAAACAGAAACAGAAATAAAGGCAACTGAAAAGATATTTGCTTGCTAGTTGAAGCTGTTGAGGTCAGAACCTTGATAGAGAAAAGGTGTGTGCAAGTCTTTCTCATGCCAGTTTTAGAGTAATTGAGCTTCCAGATGCGAAATACAACTGAATTAGAGAAGGTACATTGTTCATTATTAATTTTCTTCCTTTGTACATGGACCACTTAGGGCCTGATTCCATGGGTGAGCTTGAGCTTCATCTGTGCAAACCATCACTTGTACCACTACTGCAGCTAGTTGAAATTCTATTTCGGAAAGGGTGGATAAACCAACTAGCTTTGCCCTGCTTGCCATAAATTCTTTGCAGGGGCTTCTGCAAAGGTTCAGCAAAGGTTGCTGCACAAACCCTGATTCTTGATCCCAAAATGAGTAGCATAGCTGCTCTCATATAACACACATATGATGCAGCAAGAGCCAGATGACTGCTGAAATTGCTTCAGTTCTGGAGGCTGCTTTTGAGCGGGTCGTATGGCTGAATTGGAACATAGGATGCAGACCATTGGTCCATCTAACTTAGTATCATCTTCACTGACTGGCAGCAGCTCTCCAGGGTGTCAGGCTTTCCTAGCTCTATCTAAAAATGCCAGGGATTGAAGCTGGGACCTTCTGTATGCAAAGCTGATTCTTGACCACTGAGCTACAGCCCTTCCCCAAAGGATCCCAGCATAGGCTGGATGGGTACCAATCGTACACAGGGACTTGCAATAAAAATCTACTGGTATCTTGGATAGCTGCAAAGCCTTCCCTCTCCCTGGGTTCCCAAATTGAGCCACCAGTTTAATTAAACCTATGGTGATAGTTTTGCTTTAACATATGCAATATGTTATAGGCCGCTCCAATCTCTCTCAAGTGGTAGCAAGATTACAGGGGTCCTGGCAGTTAACCGGAGTTTGTGTCTCCTTGGGAAATACGAGGCACGGCGGAAACTAGTGTCTTTATGAAATAAGGTTTATTTGCACTTATTTACACCCGGGTTTTGAGAACAAGGGTGGTGCTGTGGTCTAAACCACAGAGCCTAGGGCTTGCCGATCGGAAGGTCGGCAGTTCAAATCTCTGTGATGGGGTGAGCTCCCATTGTTCGGTACCTGCTCCTGCCAACTTAGCAGTTCAAAATCATGTCAAAGTGCAAGTAGATAAATAGGTACTGCTCCAGTGGGAAGGTAAACGGCGTTTCCGTGCGCTGCTCTGGTTCGCCAGAAGTGGCTTAGTCATGCTGGCCACATGACCCAGAAGCTGTACGCTGGCTCCCTCGGCCAATAAAGCGAGATGAGCGCCGCAACCCCAGAGTTGTCCGCGACTGGACCTAATGGTCAGGGGTAACTTTACTTTTTACACCTGGGTTTTATGAAATCTAAAGGGGGGCTTCCCAGTAGTGCAGCACTGGATTCAGAGGCATCCTAAGCAACATTCCTGTGCCAGTCAGCATGCGCCATCCTTCGTAGCAGCACTTTCAGAAAATACCTCCTCCCCTTTTGCTTCCTGCATCCCTCTCCCGTCACCCTGGCAACCTCTGTTTACAAGTGGCACAGCTCAGTGATTAGAGTGTGAGACTCTTAATCTCGGGGTAATGTGTTTGAGCCCCTCATGGGACAAAAGATTCCTGCATTGCAGGGGGTTGAACCAGAGATCTCCTGTGGTCCCTTCGAGCTCTACAGTTCTATGATTCTGTGATTCTCAAGCCCATAGCAAAAGGCATTCCGCCCCTGTTGCTTACATCAGGCGAATGGTAATCCTATTCCAAAAAGCTACTGAGCAGAGAGTCTGATGTTTTGCCATGGTTTGCCATTATCAAACGAACCAGGACATTACCAGCCTTTTGTTTCTTCAAGACCCACCTCTAGTGAGCCGTTGTCTGACTGGCCTCATGAGGAAGCCAGCCAGTATAATTTCCAGCACTTTTTAAATTAATGAAATTATGGGTTTGCTCAAATTCTAACCCTTCCCTGAATGGAGAAGTTATTGGGCTGCAGGGTCTGCCCCTTCTCAGACTCATAATAATATCATTACACTCCAAAGGGATTATTAACACCATTGTATTGACATAGATAGATATATTTTTATTTCTGCATTTCAAACTGCAGAGTGGGAACCATATTTAAAATATATGATTCAAAGTTTCCCAGGGACAAGTTGCATCCTGAGAGGGTCAGATGAGGAGAAGTCTAAACCACAGCTGGGAGATGATGCCATTAGCTCTCAAAGGGGCCACTAGCAGCATGAAAGAACTCAGTTTTTCTATCTTTCGTCATGTTTAAATTTTAAAAAACCTACAAACCACCTTGGTTGGCTTAGCATAAAGGTTATATTATAAATGCAATTAAAAACAAAACAAAATCCCTGCATAGATCATTGAACTCAACATTAAACCACAACGAAGTTCTGACTACCATTAACACATAATACATTGAGTGGAGACAGTAGTTGGGTGTGACAGAAGAATATATGATAATATTTTATTTTTACACATAGGAAGAATAAATCCTAAATCCATTATAGCTGTCTGTTTTCAGACATTTTCTGAAAATGTGCACCTTGGTGGTTTAGATTTCCTTTCCTCCTGTGGCTTGAAAAATAGTGGCCAGAAGATCTGTTTTGTTACCTTTTGGTCATGAGGCAGCAAAAAATAAATCCACAATGAAGACAATGGAAAACATTTTAAACTCTCTTTTTATGAGGTGTTCACCAGAAATTGCTGATGCATGAAATCGGATCGTCCTGAGTTTAAAATTTCACAAGCTGTGCTGTGCTACTTTCACTGCCCTTATAATCCTAAATGTTGAGGCCCACAAATGCAGGAGAAGGAACCCTCCACAGATGAATTTATAACTACTTGGTCACTGGAAATTCTTTTTTACTATTAAAAGTTGATAAAATTGCAAATGCAAGCAGTTTTGCATTGCATTGCCTTAAAATCAGAATTCCAAATGCAGATTCCAAACCGGGGAAGGGCTACTTGGAAGGTCCGAGGTTTTGCATCCAAAAGGTTTCAGGTTCAGTCCTTGGCATCTCTAGGTGGGGTTGGTAAATACCGTATTTTTTGCTCTATAAGACTCACTTTTTCCCTCCTAAAAAGTAAGGGGAAATGTGTGTGCGTCTTATGGAGCGAATGCAGGCTACGCAGCTATCCCAGAAGCCAGACCAGCAAGAGGGATTGCTGCTTTCACTGCGCAGCGATCCCTCTTGCTGGTCTGGCTTCTGAGATTCAGAATATTTTTTTTCTTGTTTTCTTCCTCCAAAAACTAGGTGCGTCTTGTGGTCTGGTGCGTCTTATAGAGCAGAAATACGGTATCCTTCTCTGAAATTCTGGATAGCTGCTGTTGGTTGGTACAAACACTGACCTAGATGGACTTGATATAAATAAGCTTTTAACATTCATTGACTGTACTTTTCTTTAAAAAATCTAACTAGAAGGTCCATATTCTTCCAAAGTCTTATTTTTTTAATGTTGAGTTTTATACAGTATTATCTGGCTTTTTGTTTTTGTTAAAATCTCTACTGCTACTATCTTGTTTTGTTTTATTTTATAATTTGTTTTATAATTTTTATCTATATGTAGTTCACACGTTTTTAAATGTTGGTAGCCACTCTGAGAAGTATCTGTTGCCCGAAGAGCACCATATAAACTCATTAAAGAAATAAATAAAGTTAATCATCCTTAAATGCTGCTGGCGCCAGTCAGGCTTGAGTTAATAGCAACTGCTTTAACCTGTTGACTTAACTGCATCTTTAGTTGGACTTGAACCAATGAGGTAGATCATCTGCTTTCTTCAGTCCCTGGCATCTCCAGGTAGGGCTGGGAGCATCTCCTGTCTCAAAACCTGGATGGATGCTGTCAGTCAATGTAGACAACAGTGAGCTAGATAACTAATGGGCCAGATTCTGTGTATAACAGGTTCCTATGAGACCTGTAGCACCTTAATGATTTAGGACACAGGTCTGTCAAAGAGCTTGGGGATGTCTCTGACTGAGGTCCCGAAAGAACTCCAGCCTGCACAGTATGCTAAAACACACCAGCAAAACTGACTGTTGTAATTCTGTGCAACACTGATTGTCTCAAAGAACACGTGCACTGTCATCCTATACTAGGGAACCACGCCTACTGAAGATGAAGTGACTTTCTTCTTTCTTTCTTTCTTTCTTTCTTTCTTTCTTTCTTTCTTTTTTCTTCTTTCTTTGGTGATCACTCGTAGCTGAGTAAGATTGTCTTCTATAACCACGGTTTTAACAATGAGTCCGTAAGTGGCTGTGGATCCACATATCCTTCCACAGTAGGAACATGGTTTGTGGGCAGGAGTTGATCATGGTGTGGATTTGCCAAGCGTGCCTTCCTCTTAGCACATTTCTCCCTTGCATCCTGAGTTTGAGTGTCTTCAAAGCCCATGACACCTTTGGTAAAGGCTGCTCTCCAATTGGAGCACTAGTGGGCAAGTGTTTCCTAGTTGCTGGTGTTTATACTGCATTTTTAAAAATTTGCCTTGAGACAGTCTTTATACCTCTTTTGTTGAGCACCAGCATTACATTTTCCATTTTTAAGTTCGGAATAGAATAGTTGCTTTAGAAGAAGATAATCAGGCATCCGCACTACATGACCAGTCCAACGAAGTTGACGTTGAAGAATCATTGCTTCAACACTAGTGATCTTTGCTTCTTCCAGTACACTGGTATTAGTTCGTTTGTCTTCCCAAGTGATGTGTAAAATTTTTGGAGACACCACTGATGGGATCTTTGGAGGAGTTGGAGATGGCGTTTATAAGTGGTCCATGTTTCACAAGCATATAGTAAGGCTGGTAGTACAATAGCTTTGTAAACAAGCATTTTGGTTTCCCTGCAAATGTCCCGGTCCTCAAACACTCTGCACTTCAATCGGGAGAAAGCCACACGCGCAGAGCTCAGGCGATGCTGGATTTCGGCATCAATGTTGGCCCAGGTAGAAGAAGTGATCAACATTTTCCAACGTTACAGGGTGTGGGCTACGTAGAAACCTTAGATGTGAATGTGGGGTGCAATCCCTCCCCATCAAAGTTGACAGGAAAACTGCCACTTATTGTGAACTAAATAGTGAATGGAAGTATTTCATTCCGTAAAGGCACAAGCATGGACTGGGAATAGTTCCTTTGGTGGCATCTTGAGCTAGAACCAGTTCCTTTTAAAAATGACCTTTGCAAGCTCTGCAGGGCAGATATGGCTAAGCTCCAATGATCACTGTGTACACCAATATTGGTGCAGTTATACAGAAGTCACATTTCCTTTCCACACACACCCAAACACAGGGCTGGACATTTTGATGCCTGCAGAAGCTGAGCAGGCTGACAGTTGAATCTTACTCAACACTGTCCAGGGGGCAGCGCCCTCCCCGGCAGAGCAGCTTAGGGGGTGCAAAGCATGTACAGCTCTGTCCACTGTTTTCTGGTCCTCAGCACCAGCACCATCTAGTGCCACATTGTATATTGCACTTAAAACACACTTAAAACTTTTTCTTTGTAGCTGTATAGCTGAGTCCCAGGTACCGCACAAGAGAATCTGGTTACGACAGGCTTTTCTGCTACTTCCAGACATAAGGAAGACTGACTCAGGAAGAACATTGTACACTGGGAGCAGAAGCACACTGCCTGGCTTCTGAGGGCTGCACAAAGAAAGAGGTCCCACCCAAGTCTCATTGAAGAAACAGGCGTTCACACAATACATTTAAAACACATGACTCCCTCCTCCCAAATAATAATCCTGGAAATCCTAGTTTGCTAAAGGTGCACAGTTCCAACGATTCTTTGAGGGGAATCAATGTGTTTTAAATGCATGCTGTGTATGGGGCCCTAAACATGGACCCTGACTTAAAAATATAGCAGTAGAATGGCCACATTCAGAGAAGGCTCCTGCATCTTTTGTAGCAAGCTGCCTGCTAAACTTCCCTCTTTTAACACACTATTAAAGGTGCAATAACCCTTTCCTCTTTTCCATCTGGCCATCCTACTTAAAGACAGTGCAGACAGCGGCCGCTATCTTCTTGCATTTTAAAGAAATTGTGCTTTACTGGAGCACGGTTCCCTCTAGCACTACAGAGTTCAAGCAGTGCTGCAACAGTTTGGGGGCTCCATGATTTTGTCATGTTTTCAGTTGTTCCTTGGTGGACACTGGTGAAGCCAGACACCAAAGACAGGCTGCAGTAAGACTTTGGTATTATACAGGGTTTTAACTTTTGCCATGAATCTTACAGATAGTTGGTAATAGTACAAAATCTTTATTAGTTAAGCTCTGGAGCGTCTCAGAGTGTTCTGCTACTTTCACAAAATAATAGAGACTTTGGCAGAAGCATTCCCTGATGAAACTCAGTGTGTGAGGCAAAAGGTGCAGTCAACTGGGAGCTGAACAGCTGAAGTTCATAAGGGGAAGTGTCTGCAAAGACCTCTGTTGGTGTCCATGCTATGAGGCAATGTTCAAAAAACTCATTGCCTTAGTTTTGGTTTGGTCGAAAGTGGCTGAGGTACCTGAAAGTTTGTGGTCTTTGGGATCTGTGCCCCAAGGTTTTCCATTTCCTTCCCTCAAGTTCCCATCAAAGCACTACTTTCTATTGAATTGCTCATTATTTATCTTGCTGAGATTTTTTCCCCTGTGATGGCTTAACTGGAGATGCCATAATTTTTATCCGAAGGCTTCATCTGGACAAAACATTCCACCATTTGCAATAACAGTTTCTCTTTAAATAATGTACTAAATTGGGGGGTGGGGACTTTTTAAGATTCATAATCTCTGTCCTGGGTGGGCTTGGGCAATTTTTAGTTTCTAATCTTTCATTTTCACATCTGTAAAAATGATATCACAGTCTAGGATTTGTTGGGATGATAAATAAAGCACAACACCAATAAACTGATTAATAATTAGAATTCATAGCAGCCATTACTTCTTGATAATAATGTGGAACAAGATTTGCCATCTACGCACATCCAGCTCTACACATTGGTTAGAAACAATTTCAGTGGTGAATTTAACAGTTCAGGGTAGCATGATGAGGACACAGTGTGGCCATTTTGAAAATTGCAAGCAGCTTTTGCAAACTTACCTTCCAGGTTCTTCTTGGGTGACCATGTGCCCAACTCTGCAGAGAGCAGTCCTCTGAATGAATTTGCTGTTTGAAGAGTTGTCAAGTTCAAATCTGGTTTAAAGTTAGAGAAGGGCCATAGCTCAGTGGTAGAGCATGTGTTTTGCATGCAACCCCTGGCATCTCCTGGTAGGTCTGGGAGAAAGTATCTGAAACCCTGGAAAGCCACTGCCTTTCTCTATTGAGACAGGTTACCTAGCTACAATGCTCCACACAACGGTGAGATGTTTTGCATTTCCATATAAATTATACAAAATATTTCTAAATTTGCATTTATACATATAAATTAGCATATGCACATTTTATGTAAGTCCACATCTTCTTTCTGAGTGATGTGTTTCCTTTCTTTCGGGATATGTACAGGTCTTCTCCTGTAAAGGCGCAATGGGATATTTAATAGGAAAACAAATGCAAGGAAGTAGCAACATGAAACTTTGACTTACTGGTTGTTCCTCCACTCCATAGAGAAAACTAGGTGCATTTGGAGAAAGATTCCAGCTTTGCTGTCTCCATGCATATCCCATTCATTTCCTAAAGTCTTTCATTCAGAAATTAACTGTGGCTCACTGCACGAGGGGGAAAAAACTTAGCTAGATGTGTGAAGCCGACTTCCAAGATACATCTAAGGCCATATTCGTTTAATACCTTGCAGGTATTAAATTTCTTTTCTCTTTTATTATTTAAAACATTCCTTTAACCCTCTTCATCAATAATATCCAGGCAATTCAAAAGAATACAAACTACAGCAATGAACAGACACAGGAGAAAATGGCAGGATATTTATTTACCACAGATGACAGCACTGCTCATGCTGGAAGATCCATGATTCTTGACAGTGTCCAGTTCTGTCTTCACCTGAAAGCAAATTCCACTGCAATCAACGAGGCTTATGTGTACTTTTGTTACCCAAGAAAATCTTCAATAAAAACAGTTTTAAAAAATTAGACCTGGTTCTCACTGTGGTAGCCAACTTGAGTTGAGCTATAGCACTTCAGACTGCAGTTGGTGACTGAATGCTCCTCCATACAAATCCCTGCATATAGAGAACCAAGGTAATGGTTATAGCCTAGCCTTCTCCCTGATAGGCTAGTTTCCAATATTCAGTGTATTTCCTACCCCTTAGTGGTGAAGTACAGTATTCAGTCATGTGTTACAACCCAGATGCTACTTTCCACCTCACTAAGAAGTAGGCCTTATTTTTATATGTATTTAGAACGTTAGCCTTTTGCAACCAAGATGGAATGTCTCAGTGTCCTTCAGAAACAAAGCAATTGTTTACTCCAGCAAAGTTAGTATCATCTCTTGAATGTTACCCAGTGTGGCCAGCACATCCTGTCCTAAGTGGCTAGATAAAATCCCCAGATGGTTCCGAGATGTACACAGATCTTCCTTCAAGTGATACTTGTGTGGAATACTCCAAGAAGTTTAGAGATATGTGACCAAGACAGTGATCTTTATTTCCAATAACCATCTTTTAAATGGTGCCAAATAATTTTTGCTGCTGCTTCTTTTTCCCCCTAAGGTACACGAATGGAAATTTTATATCTGAATCTTGGATTCCAGCTTTGTTCTCTGTGCACAAAACCCATTTTGAAAATGTGGAGCTTTGGTCTGATTTTTAGTCATATTGGAACAAGATTGAGTTTGCTTAATCTCATATAAAGAAAGATGCAGTGGAATATTCTGCTTGGAGAAAATGGCTCCCATTTGATCCTCTTGAAGACTGGAGCTTCATTATAGGCCATTCTGGACTTTTATTGGGAGAAAAGTAGTACTTATGATGTTCTCTAAATCAGTAAGTTTGCCAGCAACACTCAGCATTGCTCAGCAATTTTAAGAAACAAACACATAAAAAAATCAGTGCTATTTTGAAAGCTTCCATCCACCATCTTGATTCAAAATGGCTTTCAGTTGTATCCAAACATAGATGAAAACCTTATTGATGTCAGGAGCCATCATACAAAATTTGGTTACAATATCAAATGCACAGAGAGCAGACAGACAGGCCACTTTGCAAAATAAATAGTAGAAGATTATAATACTAATTTTAAGGGGGATTGCTTCCTGAAATTAACTCTTCGATCAAGGTGTCATGCAAAATGACCAAATTATCTTTATATGAAGGCAAGGTGTTTAAGTCAAGGGGTGGCTGAGCATTATAATAATAAGGGTAGAATCTAAAACTCAGTTGTCCTTATTCTACCAGCAGGTGGCTCTTCTCTATAGAAGTTTTGGACCTGAAAATTGTTTCCCAAGCTGCTTTGAGAAAACAATTGTCAGTCTCAGAAGAGATATCCATTCTACATTTGTACAGAAAATTAATCTGATTTTTCCTTCATTGACCATAACCTCTCCCTAATAAAGTATTTTAAAAGGATATCTGCTCTGAAAATACTGTAAAACAACAGATCTGGCCAGTCGTGCATGTGGAACATTAAAACCACTACATATAAGTTGGAATTAAAATAAGTGATCAGCATGGAGAAAGGAGCTTTCCCTGAGCTGATCCACCTGCCAAGAAGAAGCTGTTTTTCTGGTATTATGGCCCTCATCCTTATTTCACACCTTCCCCAGTCATACATTTTGCCCCTTTTCCTCATTCTGTCTCTAGATTTCCACACACTTCATGCTGTTATGAAAAGTCCACACAAAGGGAAGGAAATGTGAAAACACTGAATTTTCTCAAACACATCATGTTTCATTGTTGTTGCTTGTTTTTTGTGGTTAATCTGTCACGCTCGCCATCACTTGGCTAAAAACAGAAACAGGTTTCCTCCCTCACTGCTTCCAGATAAACTCCTGTCTAGATTTCTCCAGAGTGGAAAAACTGCTTGGAGCAATTTGAGTGGAAAAACAAGGGTCAGGAAAAGGGTTAGGTAAGTCACTCCTCCAAGAAACATTGCAGCCTCAGAAGGCTGTTTCTCATTTAAAAAACAAAATGAAAACCTTGTTGAGGCTTTGTTACATGTGTTTCTGTGAAATGTGTAATCGGTCTAAGGAATCTTTTGCCTGAGTCAGGAACTAATAAAAAAAGATGAATCACATCTAAATCGTATCTTTCAACCAGGATCCCTGCAGTTTATTTGAAATGCAAATTAATAACATCTTTTACAGCGCTGTTAAGTTGCATAAGCACCGTGGCATTATTCTCAGGGTACTTTATGGGCATGGTATTATTGCCAGAGCTAGCTATGTCAAAACTTAACATTGGCTCAGAACTTCAATGTACGGTCAGACGATGGTAGAATTGAAGGGAGCAATAAAAGGAACCTACTTCACACATCAAGGTAGGCCAAACTATAGCTTGCAAGGACCATGCAAACATGTTGTCCCCTAATGCGGAACTGACAGCTGTTTTGCTCCTCTCCAGTCCTTTTACTTTAGCAGCAGCTAAGCCAAGTCTTACCATGTCATTGAACCAGGCATCTTGGTTAAGCTCTCTTCTCCTTAAACATGATCCATAGACAACGTGCTAAGCTTAGCTGCCAGGCTGTGCGGAGCTAAAAGAACTGGAGAGGAACAAAGTGGTTGCAGTCTCCCTGGGAGATATACATGTTTGCAAAGCAATTCTCCCTAAAACAATGACTGTTGTGTGTTATTTTCACCAATAAGTGTGTTTTTATGGACAACGTACCCATTATATTCATTTTTGCAGTGTTTTTCTTCTAAAATAAAAGGTGCCAGTACTGCATACAATTGAGTACCCCCAGAAAAAAGTACTGGATTTTTGTATGTACAAATGCATACATTTTTGTATCTCCAATTAATGGATTAGAGAATTTGATTGCACAATTTGGAGAAGTGCAGATTTCAAAGGAAGTCTGCGTTTCAATTCTTGGAAAGTGTGAATTAGGCAGGTTCACTTTTAAAGTTTCCAAGAGACAAAACAATGAGTGAATTGTAATAGTCTCAGAATTTACTGGACTGGAACACTATGCGTAAATGCTGATGAGTTGTTGTTTTTGCTGAATGTAGTTATGTAGTTCCATGAAACCGTGTCACTCTGGTAATCATTACAAAGACAAAAATTGTATCAATATTAAAAACAAGTATACCCACTTTCTGTGAGTATATAGAGAATACTGCCATTTTGGGTTTCTTGACTTTAGGGAAAAACAAAAACAGATCTAAGCAAATGGCACTTGTTTCAAGAGTTGTGACTGCTTAGCTTAAAAGAAATATTCTTTGAATCATAGAACTGTAGAGTTGGAAGGGACTCCAAGGCTCCTCTAGTCCAACCCCCTGCAATGCGGGAATATGTAGGTGGCCCATATGGGGAATTGAACTTGTGACCTTGGCATTATCACCTCAGGCCTTGGGTTGATCCTGCATTGCTGGCAGTTTTTAGACTGGAATAAAACTCACTGTGTTGCAGCTAGGTCTTCTAGAGCTAGGTAAAGCCTTAATAAAAGCAACCATTTAAATCCAATTTCAACATATTTACAAGTCAGTTTGTGGACCAAAGGGCTTTGCTTGTTCTTGGAAGGTCATTACAGAAGCAGCAAGGACATCTCCTGTATCAATTTCAAGCTGACTGATCAGTAATTACATAGTTGCTGCTGCTAATGCTATTCTAGGCTGCACCAACAGAAACACAGTGTCCAGATCAAGGAAAGTAGTAAAAGGTAAAGGTAAAGGGACCCCTGATCCTTAGGTCCAGTCGTGGACGACTCTGGGGTTGCACGCTCATCTTGCTCTATAGGCTAAGGGAGCTGGCATTTGTCCGCAGACAGCTTCCGGATCATGTGGCCAGCATGACTAACCAGAGCAGCGCACGGAAATGCCGTTTACTTTCCCGCCAGAGCGGTACCTATTTATTTACTTGCACTTGACATGCTTTCGAACTGCTAGGTTGGCAGGAGCAGGGACCGAGCGACAGGAGCTCACCCCGTCGCAGGGGTTCGTACTGTCGACCTTCTGATCAGCAAGCCCTAGGCTCTGTGGTTTAGACCACAGCACCACCCGCATCCCAAAGGAAGTAGTAGAAGTACTCTATTCTGCTTTGGAGTACAGTGGTACCTCTGGTTACGTACTTAATTCTGGAGGTCCGTTCTTAACCTGAAACTGTTCTTAACCTGAGGTACCACTTTAGCTAATGGGGCCTCGCTCTGCTGCCACACCACTGGTGCACAATTTCTGTTCTCATCCTGAGGTACAGTTCTTAACTTGAGGTATTACTTCCGGGTTAGTGGAGTCTGTAACCTGAAGTGTTTGTAACCTGAAGCATTTGTAACCCGAGGTACCACTGTATGTCTCAGAGCACTATACATTAGCTCCACCCCACAACTGGCTTGTCTCATGAGACTAAGGGAAAGAGCCAAAGATGTTCTTTTCCTTCCCCTTAGGCTACGGAAAGGTCAGCATGTAAAATATATTTCCATTTGACAAAAGTACCTAGACCCCAATTTCATTCTGTACCTGAAGGTCTTAAGCAGCAGAACCCACTATGGTTTTCTAGACTAGATCCTACTTGTGAATTCTATATCATCTGTACTGTGGACAAAGAAAACTTAATGTTCCATATGTATTAATAGTTTATTTAATAAGCTATTCAAGTCAGGGAAAATCCAGGTATGTACAGAATGATGTTGAAGGTAGTGATAAATACATGCAGATGAAGTGTTTACTGGATGCAGAGGCCCTGAGAGCCTCACCGAACTTATTTTGGAATTGCCCCAATGAATAAACTGCAGCAGAAGTGGCTTGAAAACTGTAGTCTCTTGGTGGGCTTGTCTAAGTGAAAGTAATAGAGGAAGAAAATGAAGGTAAGTGCTCTCCACTTTGCAGGTGGGAAAAATAAGACTGTAATAGAATAAAGTGAAGGAGCCCGTAGAAACTGTAGGAGCATATTTTTAAAGTACCTTATTCCCTAAACTGAACAAACTAATTTGACAAATTCAAATGACTTTAATTGTTATGTACTGAAGTTCTCACACTGGGCCAGCAGGGGGATACTGTAGATAGTTTTCACTTAGGTCCACATATACAAATAAGGGATTGAAAGTGACGTTCAGTGATTGGATAGTTACAGAAAGTGGTTACTGTTGCGTTCTAGTGGAGCTCTATATAAGCAGGCTGGCTGAACCCTTCAGTTTAGTTCTGTTCTGACCTGTGAATAAACAAGAGCTGTTTGAAGAATCGCTGTGCCATCTGATATGTTCACCCACAACTTAACATTAATGAAACTGACTTTCAAAAACCAAAACCAGAGCTTGGCAAAGTATTTTTTGCCAGTGTTCCCATCTTACCCACAAATTGGGTTCCAGACTTTTTACACCCCTAAACCCACAGTTATGTACAAAAATATTGTACCTAAAATAAGTATCTAAAATTGATGTTCGCTATATGATGTAGTCACCTAAAATGAGTCCAAGTTACAAGGAAATGCAAACAATGTGTTTTGCAATATTGTACTAAGGAAAGAAGGCTATTAAAATGAAGATCATGTACAACATAAACTTTACAAGAGAAGCCATATCACAAACCTCTTCCTTGTTTTTTAACTCCAAATTCATGTGCCCCAAGAATAAATAAAAACCACTGGGAGTGAAAATCTTGTTATTGAACTATCTGGAATTTCAACTTCTATGGACAATCCCTTTTTCCTGCAAAAAGTCATACATTGGAAGAGTAACAGGGTACAGAAAAATGATGAGAAATAGACATGTATTGTTAGGGGAAAGTGACTGGAAGCTATGGGGTGAACAGAAATAGAGGCCTGTTCAACAGTAAGTTTTATGGAAGGGCCACTTTGGAAAGGGGGTGAAGCTCCCTCCATGATCCCAGAGAGGCTTGCTAGTTAAGCCTCTTGCTACAATAGTCTCTTGTTTTATGGTTGGCAACTGGTGACAAGTCATTACTCTTCAGAGAGACACATGTGACCCTGGACTTCCCATTGCCAAGGTCTTATATATAGCCAGGTTACAAACTCCACCTTCAAACCACTTGAGGGTTTTTCACAAACGATGTATTTATGGTTTCAAACTATTTCTTCATTTACTGTAATAGAAATCTAAACTACAAATGTATCACTTGAACTGACATCAGGGTTTTATTAAAATTAAAATCCAAGTGTAGAGGTCCTTAATCTGAATCAGAGCCACAGTTCAAGGGTCTGAGAGGTTTACTATTCTGATATTTCAGCAGGCATTGCTCATGCTTCAATCCTCTACAGCAGACATGTCCAGCTCCCAAGAGACTGCCATATACTCCCACTATAAGAAAAACAACTGGTTGGATTGACCAAAGTTATTGAGCTTTTTTTAGGCAGCCAGGATCAACCAGGGACAAAATTAAACACAGTGGGGTGTATGTCTGAGTAGGCCTTGTGGGTCCTGTTTGACAGCCAGTCAGAAGTCAGTTATGTTCATCCAGGGGATACCTTTTAACACCTTTGGGAAGTTTGGCTGCCATGGTGTTAACAACAGCCAGATTTCTTGTTATGTACTGAGCTTGGATCCTAGAGCAATAGGCAGGTAGGATCCTAGAAGGCAGCAACCTGATTGGTCTGCAGGAGCCGCCCAATCTGGCTCCAGGAGGAAGTGAATCAGCAATCTGATTGGCCTGCAAGAACAATCCAATCAGGCTCCAAGAGGGGAGTTGAACCAGCCAATCACACGGGACCCATTGTGTAAATAATGTACAGTGGATGCTCGGGTTGTGAACGTGATCCGTGTGGGAGGCACATTTGCAACCTGTAGTGCCGCGTCTGTGCATGCACGGGTCACAATTTGGCGCTTTTGCACATGTGCCGAAACCCGGAAGTAACCCGTTCCGGTACTTCCAGGTTCGGCGCAGTCCGCAACCCGAAATCGTGCAACCTGTAGTGTCTGTAACCCGAAGTATGACTGTATATATAGCCAGAGGTTTTTGGGATAAGCACTCACTCACTGTTTACCATGAGCTGAAATAAAGAGTATGAAATCAACACACAGCTCCGAGTATATTTCATTTCTCCATCTTCTTAGCAGACAGAAACTATTCTGTACTTCGTTTGCACAAAAGGAGATGTGGCTGTTCGGTGTAATATGAAGACCATATTACCATGGTTTGTGAAGTTCAGGAGATGCCAGTGGGGGAAAACTCTGATGAGGAGAAATAATTGAGTTTAGGAAGGGAAAATAAAGCTCCCCCCCCCCCCTTACAACATGAGTTTGGGCATTTGGGATGAAATTGTGTGGTGATTTCCAATTCCTCCCATTTTTATTTTTATTTTTGATACAGTACTTCTAGTTTTACTTCACTCCCACTAAAGCTATAGTAAGCAACAATTTAAATTTCAAACCATACCATCATTATAGCCTTTACTGAGCATAATGTTCAGTACAGAGTAACTCCCCTGTAAAAAAAACCCCACAAAAACCCATGACTGTTCCTTTAAAGTTTTATATTACAATGATTTACAGGTTGAAAAAGTTTGTTATGTACCCTACCAAGCATGAAGGTTACCTGTTGGGTGTCAGCCAATATTTAACTTCCCAGTGAGATTAGGTGTAAGAATACATTTACTTTAAAGTTAGATCAGTACCAGGCAATTATTCAGCAGCACAAGATGGAATTTTCTTCCAGCTGATGGTTTCTCTGTTCTATTCAAGAGTATCACAATACTTTTCACGTAAAATCTTTGTTACTGTGAATTTCTTTATATAAAAGCACAGAGGAGGTAAGTTTCTGGTAACAATGACTGATTTCCTTTAAAGCTTTGATTTAAATTTAAACAGGAAAAATAGTAGATAGAAAGGAACTAATGTGAAAATGAGAAATGCTTTGAGATGTGAAGCCAGAGTACATAAGATGAATAAGCACAGAACTTAAAAATAAATGTAGAAGTGCTTTGGTATATGTAGGCAAAGTATATGTACCAATGAAGGTATAATAAGATCAAACAGCCGAAAAGTACCCGTAAATTGTTATAGGCTGGGGACAGAATGATTAAATCAGAAACAGTACCCTAATTCTGACCAACAATCGCTAGAAATCTTTAAGCTACAATTAGATCATTTTGGAAAATGCAATATGCAATGTTATGTTGCTTATGGCTCTTTTTTTATAAGCCTCCTAGATAGAAGAACCCTTTTACTGCAAGAAGGATTAAGTGACATTCTACAACTACTGCATGTTAAGACAGCCAGAACGAATTGCAGCGCCCTACTCACATGTTATAGTTTAAAATCCATGTGCCTAGAACAGAAACTGGCTTACACCTATTTTTAAAGCCAATTTTCTATAGGTGGCAATGATTAACACCACATTCCGACACTATGCCCAGTGCTGATATAGTGTGTGCATAAGGTAGTTCAGGCACCAGAAGGCACCCCTGTGCCACTGTTCAATGGACAGGTAGAGTTACTTTTAATCATGCAGGTCATCAGGCCCTCTGTGCCAGTGGGGCATGCAGATCTCTTGTCATGTGGGGTGTTTGAGAAGCCTGGAAGGGATTTGTGTTGGGATCAAATACTTTCTCCAAGTGCTTAAAATGCATATATAATCTGATTAATATACACAAGGTCATTAGGTAGAATGAAGCCAAGTTTATATTATGGCAGTACAGTGGGACCTTGGGTTACATACGCTTCAGGTTACATACACTTCAGGTTACAGACTCCGCTAACCCAGAAATAGTACCTCAGGTTAAGAACTTTGCTTGAGAACAGAAATCGTGCTCTGGCGGCACGACAGCAGGAGGAAGCCCCATTAGCTAAAGTGGTGCTTCAGGTTAAGAACAGTTTCAGGTTAAGAACGGACCTCCAGAACAAATTAAGTACTTAACCCGAGGCACCACTGTAATGATACTTGGCCCCCTCCTTAAAAACTGGCATGCCTGTCTGGCAGTGTCTTGCTTAAGGCCACCCAGTGGCTGGGTTGAAATTTGAAGCAGAGACGCTACCTTATAGCCTCTGGTAGCAGACACACTTCACCTTAAAAGCACATTCCCCCACATTCCCTCAAAGAATTCTGGGCACTGTAGTTTGTTAAGGGATGCTGGGAAATGTTTCATCTGTGAGGGGTAAACTTCAGTGCTCAGAATTCTTTGTGGGAAAGAAAGCGCTTCAAATGTGCTTTAAAGGTATACACAAACTAAATGCCATGCTTCATCAGTTAAAGTTCTATCATCTTTTAATCATAATATTTCAGCAGAATCTTGTTCATCAGGATCATTCGTTAATACATGCCTACCTTATGAATCCTAATTTGTCCCTATAATTATATACTTTATTATGTAAACTGATCTTCTATATTTGTATTGAGACAACATTTGATGTACTGAGTGATAACCAAACCCAGCATGAATCAAATCCCCAACTTCCTGCTTAATACTGATCCTCTCTAATGCTTGCAATAAGATTATCTAAATCTTTCTTCCTATGCATTCAACAATTTTTTTTTGCTCTTAGACTTTTTAAAATCACAAGTGCATTTCAAGTTCAAAGTACAAGAAGAATGAGAAGGAACTAATTAATAAGTTTTTAAGACAACTGCCTCTTTATGCCTAATGTAACATAACTTGGTATTTCTGTGACCCAATGTGCTTTCGAGTTTACAAAGCAGAATCCCAGTGACTCTAGTCTGCCCCTCACTGCGTAATTTCTGTTCCATACATAGTATCAGCATAGCTACACAAATTTTCATTTCTGTCATTCCCTCTACTGAAGAGCAGGCATAGGCAAACTCCGGCCCTCCAGATGTTTGGGACTACAATTCCCATCATCCCTGACCACTGGTCCTGTTAGCGAGGGATGATGGGAATTGTAGTCCCAAACATCTGGAGGGCCGGAGTTTGTCTCTGCCTGCTGAAGAGAGTTTCATATGCCCCTGGGGTGTTGCTAGATGCCTAAAGGACTTGGGTCACACACCCATGACACACAATTGCATATGTTAATTTTTATATATTGATGCCTCTGGAAAATTAAGATGATGAATAGCTGGCATTTCAGCAGCACTATACCCAACAGCTGCCTTATCAGCAAAGTTTTTGTTTTTTTTAAAAAAATAAGTTTAAGAAAGGGAAAGCGACAAAAGCAATGAGCCACACCACAAAAGACCTGGGACTTGGGGCACCCCTTAACAATGCCCCAGTATGCCCTTCTCCCAAGAATGTATGATTCTCCTGTAGGAAGATGACTGATGCATGCTTTTGTGTTTAATGACAGTTCACTGAAAATATGGCCACCTTACAGAACTTCACAAAGGCTCTGGAAGATACTTTCAGGAAGACCTTCCTTGATTACATGAATAGCTGGCGAAGAAATACCACAATTGAAGAAAATACATTGCAAGCAACACTTGATGCTGAGAACTTAAATTATGTCATTATGTATCTCATGGTGATGATTGGGATTTTCTCCTTCATTGTTGTGACGATCTTAGTGAGCACGGTGAAATCAAAGAGACGAGAGCACTCTGATGACCCTTATCACCAATACATTGTGGATGACTGGGGCAACAAGCTCAAAAACCAGACGCTGCTCCATCATGACCTTAAATGCACCATCCATGAAAATACTGGTGCAAAGGATCAAGCGAGCACCCAGACTGCTTGATCTGTGGGAGAAATTGCCACTACCTGAATGAAGTAGTACTGGAGAATTCTCTCTCTCTCTCTCTGTGTTATTTTAAGTCATTTTACCTTTAAAAATTATAAATGCTAAACAATATCATATTGTACAGAAACCAGTCTTCCCAATCAGGGTGCTCTCCAGATATTGTAGAGTGCAACTCCATCATCAGCAAATACTTCCAGGCAAATGTGTATGTATTTTGAAGTCTACATGACTAATGTAGGAAGAACCTTGTTTGTTTTTAAGCTTGTGGGCAGTAGCAGCTTTGAGACTCTTTAAGTGACTGAATGACTCAGTGAAAACTACAAAAAATGTTGCCACTGCTTTACTAAACAAGATGGGAGAGGACATCCAGCCACCACAATAATCTTTTCAGCCAGCTTCCCTGTTTTCATCTGTTTCAACCAACCTACCTAACCTTTAGAACCCTTTTAAGGTGTTAGCAATCACATAAGCAGGACAAGCAGGAATGAGGGTCCTAGCTAAACTGCTTCCTTCTGTTGCCTTCCAAATTATGGAATACAACTGCCTGAAAGGGGGAGGCTTTTTTCTTCCACAAAGGCTCCCCCCTGCATATCTCAGAACCCTAATTATGCAGGGTTCTAAAATGCATGGGGGGGGGGGCTCCACGGATGCAAAAAATTGAAGCTGAACCAAGGGGCACAGTCCTCATCAAACTTACAGAGTTCCATTTACAGTCCATTGTGCTACTTCATATTCAGAGACTGGTATTTCCCGATCATAGTAACAAGACCAGGACATCCTACAAACCTGCTTGCAAAGGAATCGTAGCCGCTTTCACTCATCATCATATCGTAAACATCAGAAGCAAAAACTGCAAGGTTCTGTCTCAATATTAACCTTTAATGAATCTGTGTGTGTTGATTTCAGCACTCTGTACATTTGATTGTTTTGTTTATGTTATGTTTTAAATTGATTATGTCAGCTGCTCTGAAGCCAAAAGGCAGTGCAGAAATAATTGCATAAATAAACAAATGATATGTATATATTTATTCATTCTTGCCTCTTGGTAGTGTTGTGGGCTCCCAAATTTCCTAACAATTATTATGAACATTATTACTAGCATTTATAAACCTTTAGGGTGACGGAGGCTGATTCTGTCCCATACACCCAGGTCAGTGGACTCATCTATTTGTCATGGATAATTTTGAAGATTGTAGTATCCCAAAAATTCTAATTAGCTGCAGTCACATTCCTGGTGACCATAGATGCCTTACTGCAAGATGCACAAATGCAGTTTTCTGCACGCCACCCTTAAGCTTTGTTCAAAATGCTGTAAATTGAATTTCAGCCCTATTATCTTACTGATCCTGCTAGTGTCTTTGCCATTTAGCATTTTCATTTTATATTTGAACTGGCTTTATTATATCAGAATGTGTATCCCAACATTTTGAATTAACGAAAGTACTAATTCCTCTCTGTTTTTTTAAAATTAATTTTCATAATTAAACATTATCATCACATAAGTATAAAAGAATAAACCACACACACAAAAGAAAAGAAAGGGGGGAAAGTATTTTCACGCTATATTAAATCCACATTTTGGGATTACTCAGATCCCTCGACTTCCCTTTAAATTTGGAGCTAATTAAAGATAATGAAATTACTGACATGTATGAATTAAGATAATATAAAAGGACCAGGAGAGGGAATGGAGGGAAGTATTAATTCCTCTCTGAATAAGCTGTCTTGCATATCCAACAGTTGTATAGTCACTCCCAAGAAAACAGTAAAATGGGTATCTTCATATATTACTTATTCATTAACATACTTCCCTCTCATAGCGAGAAATTTCCCTAGTTACATCGCTTGTGAGCACAGCTGCTTGACTCACGCGGCTTTCTCCCCGCAGGACACGGGATGAAAGGGTTAACATCTAGTTTTAAATTATTGACGCGCTGTGTGACGTATTTTCAGACAGCAAAGCCTTCTGGGACTTGTAGTTTGTAGCCTTTTCCTGTGTTGAATCGCTGATTGTAAGGTAGTGTGGCTTTTAAATCACAAAATGCGTGACGTTGCTAGGCTTGTTTGTAATAGTTTTTCTTTTAAATGTTAACTTTAATAACTCATGGAAGCTGATGGCGTTGTGGGCCTTGTTTTCAATATTTTGACCTCCTTAAAAGAATCATGATCGTCAAATGGCTATTACGTTTACAGTCGTTCTGCACCTTTGAGCAGAGATGCCTTTAATTCTCTGAACGTTTACTTGCAAGTAAGCTCCGATGAAATCTGAGACAAGTTACTTCGACGAGCATGCATAGGTTCAGATTGCACAATGCACATTAAAAGCGGCATGACTGAAATTCTCCCCCCCCCCCGCATAATTTGCACAAGCGCAGTAGCGTAGCGTGGGGGGTGCAGGAGGGGCCGGCCGCACCGGAGGCAACATCTGGGGGTTAGGGGGCGCAAATCCACGGGTTAAAGGTAAAGGTAAAGGTACCCCTGCCCGTACGGGCCAGTCTTGACAGACTCTGGGGTTGTGCGCCCATCTCACTTAAGAGGCCAGGGGCCAGCGCTGTCCGGAGACACTTCCGGGTCACGTGGCCAGTGTGACAAAGCTGCATCTGGCGAGCCAGAGCCGCACACGGAAACGCCGTTTACCTTCCCGCTGGTAAGCGGTCCCTATTTATCTACTTGCACCCGGAAGTGCTTTCGAACTGCTAGGTTGGCAGGCGCTGGGACCGAGCAGCGGGAGCGCACCCCGCCGCAGGGATTCGAACCGCCGACCTTTCGATCAGCAAGTCCTAGGCGCTGAGGCTTTAACCCACAGCGCCACCTGTGCAAATTACTTGCCTTGCCCCGGGTGCAGACAACCCACGCTACGCCACTGCACAAGCGTGAGAGTTCCGGGACAGGTCACTGCAGATTGCTTGCTTCTCGGTTGGTCTGCTGCTACTACGCTGCCATGATTTAGTGTAAACGAAAAAAATTCCTTCCAGTAGCACCTTAAAGACCAACTAAGTCAGTTCTTGGTATGAGCTTTCATGTGCATGCACACTTCTTCAGATACACTGTGTATCTGAAGAAGTGTGCATGCACCCAAAAGCTCATACCAAGAACTGACTTAGTTGGTCTTTAAGGTGCTACTGGAAGGAAATTTTTTTGTTTTGACTATGGCAGACCAACACGGCTACCTATCTGTAAATGATTTAGTGTGTCATCCTAACTCAGACTTATGGTTTATCTCCTCCAGATAAGCCATAACCTTAGTTACAGCTTGTAGTTTGTCTGAGTAGAGCGAAGCACCCACAGTCTCTTCTATGGGAGCCATGTGCTCATGCTAAGCCATGGTTTGGTCTGCAGACTAGCTCTGTATTAGATGCAAAAGGCCAATTAAAAATGTAGCTATGCTTATCTATAACGCAGGCGAGGAAGTGCGTCTTTTTGCACTCAGAATTTACAGAGCTAGGGAGAAGAAAGGTTCGCTCCTGCCTTTGGCATCCTATGCTGCTCTGATGCTATTGAAAAAGTTTCTATCTGCATAAGGGCATTTAGTTGGCTAGTTGTGAACATGACCAGTTAATTGGTTTCCCAATCTATTTAAGTATTGCATGCTTATGTATTTTATTTATTTAAAATATTTTCATACTGCCTCTCATTAAAAAAAACACACAAGGCAATTTCACAGTAATACATAATAATATCTTTTCATAATAATACATTTCATTAAAATTACAGCAACATAACTGCTGGTGCATGTCTTCTAGCAGAGGGAAAGTGATTCCACAGGTGCAATGCCACAACCAAGAAGGCTCTACCACTGGTTATTGTAAAGGTATACTTGTGCAGACATGAGGACCTCACTGGCACATCTCTATGCCATGTTAGCAATTTGCAACTTTAGCGTTGGTGTCAATGTGAAAAGAACAGTTGCAATATGCTTCAGATAAGCAGACATATAGCAGCGGTGGAGAACCTTTGGTCCATGAGTGCCTTTGGTCCATGAGGCACTGATCTACCCCACTACTGACATCAGGTGGGAGGCAGGTAAAGTCATGGCCTTCCTTTTGAAGTGTGTCATAATGACATTAGGTGATTGACAGGTAGGCTTGTGGAAATAAGGATCTGGCCTGCCCTGTTGACAATCGCTGGTGTGTGCACAAGCAAACAAATTTGGCACTAATGAAGCTGTGCTGATGTGAACAGCTAGGAGAGAAAGAACTCTGAGATGGCACTGGGAGAAACAACCAACAACTTCATTGTTCCCCAAGGTGATAAGATGAACACACCCTAATTCAGCCCTTCTCGACCTTCTGTCCCCAGCTGTTGTTGGACTACAGCTCCCATCATCCCTAACTATCAAGACTAGCGGTCAGGGATGATGGGAGTTGTAGTCCAACAACAGCTGGGGAGCCAAGGTTGAGAAAGGCTGCCCTTAATTGTTCTGCCCAAAAGCTGTTCTCTCTCCCCTGCCCACCTTTTAGTATTTATTTAAAGCACCAATAGCCGGTTAACTACATGTATCTGCATGCAATGTGCAGGAAGACTTTTAGTCTTACACATGAACCTTATTGTTGCATGTCATGTGAGGTTTTAACTCTCCAGATTGACCCAACTGGAATCTGTAAGAGGGAAATAGGGTGACTGGCTGTTACAATTTATTATATCATTCAGCATTTTTATCTCAGATTTTATAGTAAGCCCAGACACCAAGTCTGGTCTCCTTTTGCTGAGAGAGACTGTATAGCTTGGGGACAACAAACCCTAATGGGGTACAGATTACTTGTATCTACACTTTATCTGACTTTTTAGTGGGGAAACAAACATGATACCAGGGCTTTCAAGATAGTACTTAACCTTGAACACAGAACATGTAAGGTTTCTCTTTAAGCTGCTGATATCAGTGTAAAGAATTCATGCTTCTGTTAACATATCAAGTGGAGGATCTTGCTTATCCGATATACAATTTTTTTCATCTCTTGTTTTCTGCCTAGGGCTAGGTGAAAACAGTATAAAAAGCAGTGTAAGCTGGAGAGAGAAGGTACTGGAAATTGCAGGTCATCTTGCACAGTGGGTACTTGAAACGGACATAGAAGACAAGTGGTTTCAGAATAAATGTGCATGCTGCAACTGTAGTCCTAAGCACACTTACTTGGAAGTAGATTCCCTTGAAATCTAGGAGTTCCGTACTTACAAATAGGTGGTAAGCATCAAATTGTAAATTGGATAGAAATTTGCGGGAGTAAGTTCCATGAAAAGGTTCTGAGTCAAATAAAAACACAAAATCAGAAAAGAGAAAATTATTTTTCCCTCCCGTTACTGGCATTTTATTTTAATAAAAGCACTGCTGATTTTTTGCTCTGGGATGAAAAAATCATGCATGCTGGGGGAAGCGTGAGAGGAAAATGTTTCTGGTCTCATTAAAAAATGAAAACTCTGGAACACTGACAGAAACACGTTTCAAGTTTAATAGCCTGGATGTTGCTTCTGGGGCCTGATTTTCTGTTTTTCCTGAGCTTCCATTATTTATTTTTCCTATTTTGTTCCATACACACAGAGTGGTTTTGGATTCCCTAGCGTTTAACTTCTTCTTCTTCTGCTCTTTCATTTCTCTCCTCCACTGTTAGAGCCAAACAAATTCAGCCAAGCCACTAAAACAGTTGGGGAAGCCCAGTTTTTGCCCCCCAGGCATCTTGGGGGCATCTTGGTGGTTAATATACCAAATCTGGAGACCCTTTAGTACACCATCTAGCCAAGAAGAAGAAGAAGAAGAGTTTGGATTTGATATCCCGCCTTTCACTCCCTTTAAGGAGTCTCAAAGCGGCTAACATTCTCCTTTCCCTTCCTCCCCCACAACAAACACTCTGTGAGGTGAGTGGGGCTGAGAGACTTCAAAGAAGTGTGACTGGCCCAAGGTCACCCAGTAGCTGCAAGTGGAGGAGCGGAGACGCGAACCCGGTTACCCAGGATTACGAGACTACCGCTCTTAACCACTACACCACACTGGCTCTCAAGCTAGTAGATCGGGGCCAAATCAGTCATTTTAAATTATACCCACTTAAAGCACATGCCTGGGTAGACTTTCTGGGACAGAAAGGTTTTTAGCAGGTGCCAAAAACAACACAGTGAAGGTGTCTGCCTATTATCAATGGCCAGGGATTTCCAAAGAGTATATGCTTCCACACTAAAAGGTCAATTTCTTGCAAGTGCAACGCTATGATTATGCAGCACTTGTAGAAGTGCTAGTTCTATGGATCTATGCAGTTAAGTGGGCACATAAGGGCACCCACATGTTTGAATGTTTCCCCACATTAGATACCTCCTATACCTGGGAACTGTACCTCCCAAAGGTAGCACAAGGATTTTCTTAATATGCCTACTTTGTACGTAGAGGAAGGACATTCAGATATACAATACCCTGGCTGCAATCTGAATGAATATAGTCTCAGGCTGACTGGAATACTTTATGCTGAATATATAGACTGACTCTCTGCCTTCAGTAGCAATAAATAAAATACAGTCAACTTTTTATGGAATCTTAACTGGCTTGGTTTCCTTATGTTTTATCTGGAGTTATAGTTTCATGTGGAAGGAATACTTTCATTCATTTAGCATTAAAATGGGTACTGAATGTTCAAGTTCTGAGAGCCTTGCCCTGGGTTTATAGGGGTTCCTCATTCCCACACCTAATTCTCCACACTCTTAATTGCCTCTCAGACGGATGCCAACCTCACGGTCCATTTTCTCCTGTTTGTTGCACTAGAGGAATGAGATACACCACCACACAATCACTTACACTTGTTGTTTTCCCCTTGCTGACTCTTATACCTTGAATTTCTACTGCTAGAGCTTTAATGTTTTTATTCCACAGAAAACTACCAAACCATGACCCGGATCCTGAAAGTTAGTCATGACTTCCTTCTGTTGCTACCAGTTGCCCTTCCCCTGAAGTTCGTTCATAGACCCACTTCCTGGGAGAAAGCTCCATTAAACATTGTGGGATTTACTTCTAAGTAGACTTGTATAGGATTGTGCTTTTATTAGGACTTTGTCACAATTAACAAGCTCCCAGTGCAGCCAGTGTGGCTTTTTTAGCTGAATATTCTGGAATTTTCAACAGGTGGAAAGGGATTGCCCTGTACAGCTCTGGCACCTGTCTCCAACCAGTCAATTCTCTGCTTTCATTACACTCCAACTGGTTGCTGTTCCTGTCACTCAGCAGATAAACATCTCCCATTCAGACACTGTGAGAGCTTTCTTGAAAGTTCTGTATCTGTCTAAGCAGCAGGAGCCGCGAACTTCCTACACAACTATATAGTCAACACTTCTTATTATATCTTAGGACAGATTGGCTGGATATTTTTGTCAGGTGATCCTTCCTCCACCAGTTTCTCATATATATCAGAGGCACAAATAAACTATCTGAATATCTTATTTTTCAGGTGGCTTTTTTTACTCCACTCGTTTCTCATAAATCTGACCAGCACCATTTGCTTCTGCCTGAGGTATAAGCCTTGACATTGTTGCTGAATCAAAATGTGGCTAATGAACTGGAAGGTGAGGACCCTTAATCTGTAAAACCTTGCATGCTACTTTCTAAACCAAAGAGCTAAGGAAGAAATAGTTATGCATGTTTTGTGTGGATGGATGACTCTGTCAAAGAACAATCCTCGGTTTAACAGGAACATATACTTGCATCTTCAAATACCTGCATTTTTCTATTATGTGAATTCATTGCTATGCAAGTGTAGTCAGTTAGCAGTTGAGAAACAAGTTAAAAGTCTTATAATTTAATATTTTCAGCAACAGTAAAAATAAAATACAATTATTTACTGCATGCAGTGTTGTTGGGTTTTGTTTGTTTGTTTGTTTGCACCCAAGTTCCCTTACTATTATCTTGTTTTTTCAGCTGCTGATAGACTACAGTTTGTCTCAGTGGATGAATGGATGCTTTAGGCTCTCTGGTCTTATGCTCTGTATCTGTGCCTTTTCCTAGTCCTGCCATTAGATAATATCTGCATTCCTGTGGGTTTGGTGCACGCGAGCCTTTCTTGCCACTTACCAGAAAAGAATTTCACATGTCTTGAACTGTAGCAGATGACAGTTTTTAAAAATGTGTGTATGTGTTGTTGTTGTTGTTTCCATTTTAGGCACTGGAAAATTTCCCACTGCTAATGTACATTTTAGCAGCTAAAACATTAATCCTTTGCTTAGCATTTGCTGGGGCAAAAATGTACCAGAGGAAAAGGCTTGAGGAGAAAATGAAAAAAGAACAGGAGGAGAAGCTGAAAAGGGAAGAGAAAAAAGAAAACTGAAACGTCTTAAGAGGTATGGTCTGACTGGAAAGAATGCTTGCAGTGTTTCTTGTCTGACACCATTCACCACTATGTGTGTAAAGCAGCCTTCAGTAACCCGGTGCCCTCCAGATATTTCAGACTACAACTCCCATGTGCTCTAGCCAATGCCGGCTGGGACTGGTGGGAGCTGTACATCTACAAAACAAAGAAGTACCATGAGAGCCATACACTGTGAATCAATCTGGGCCCTGCAGTACTAATCTGAGGCCCTTCCTTAGGTGGTCCCTCCACAAGAGGCTCCGAGGGCAGAGAATGGGCTTTTTCTGTGGTGGCTCCCCATTTGTGGAATGCTCCTCTAGGGAGGCTCATTAGATGCCAGGCAAAGCATTTCTCTATAACCAGGCCTTTGGCTGATTGAACATTCTATGGCCTTTTAAATGCTTTAGTAGGGGGGTTACTGGTTTGTTTTAGTTTTATTATGTATTTGGTGTTCTCATTTTGTATTTTTATGTCATGCCCTGTGATCCACGGGTGAAGGGTGGAGTAAAAATGTAATAAATAATAATAATAAATATAAAACTTTGCAAAATTACAGTTAAAAGGGAATAAACATTTTTCAAAAGCATACACCTTTGGCCTGCCCTCTCACAAGCTCTTTTGTACAAGATTGTAGCTTAACGGGCCACCCACCTATTCTCAGATAATAATAATAATAATTATTATTTATACCCCGCCCTCCCCAGCCAGAGCCGGGCTCAGGGCGGCTAACACCAATAAAATCACAGTAAAAACATAATAGGGAAAAAACCCCAATTAGGTTAAAATGCAATTTAAAATAGAGTGGTGCGTGGTATATGCAGGTCTGTTTTGTGGCTGCCCATCTCAAAAAATGAATCGTTAACCCTAGCAGCTGCAAGGGGGGGGGAATATCAAGTAGAGGATGACCTAAACATCTCTCCCCCCTGCTGATTCTCCCCTGCAGATCATATCCTCTTGGCACCACTTTGCGGATCCCAATAGTGGAACATGAAGTTCCATCCTAAGGTGTGTTATGACCTGGTGAATCACACAGTCCTAACAGGAATATAGGAAGCTGCTTTGCATTGAGTCAAACCAATGGTACACCTGTCTCAGTATTGTCTGCATTGACTGACAATGACTCTCCAGATGTTCCCAGGATTTCCTGGAGTGACCTGGGTGCTAATCAGATGATCTGCCCCTGAGCTGTGGCCCTTCCCACAGATGTCCCGAGGCATCCACATGGGAAGACTGCTGCTGTTTTAAAAAATCAACTACTGCAAATATAACTCTTTCTTTTGTGTGTGCAGCCATTTGGCAGCTTGCTTGGATTCCTTTCCTGGGAGAGTTGAAGACTCCACTGAAACCGAATGCTGTGCCAGAGAAACTTAATTCCCCAAGAGCAAAATACAACAAGTGTGTTGGATTTTTATATTATTATTTTTCTGGTATAAGTAAGAAGAATATCCTGTCAGCTATTTATATAATAAAAGCTTTGTTTGTAAAACTGACTTAGTGTTGCGTATAGGAAATGGTACATGTCAGGTTGCTATGATAGAAGGGATGGTCTAATGAAATCTTTCCCTGAAAGCAAGAGGAGTTAAATTGCTGACCTTCCGCATTTTCCTCCCACAGCTTCTGATCTAGCTAAAGTTGGGTATGAATCCCATTGAGAACAATTGGACTTGAGTTAGTCCTGTCTGATCCACTGGTTTTGAAAGGAATTTTGTTTGGAGTACAATAATCAGGAAACTTGAATTTTACATTTGGTTTAAAAGGCATCATTTCCCTCCCCCACAACATTGTGTTTCAAACTCAGGTTTGAAAACTTAAGTATGAAAATCCAGCTGTCACCTATTTACTTTTAACAACTTCCTTTTGCACTGTGCTACTTAGATTTTGCTATGGCTGCAATCCCGTACACCTTACCTGAGACTAAAGTCCATTTAAATTATTGGCTTTCTAAGTAGGTCTGTCAGGCTGCAGCCCTGTGCATGCATGCTTGGAATAAGCCCCATTGGACACAGTGAAACTTACTTCTGAGCAAACTTGCACAGGCGTGTGTTGTATGCCTGATTTCTGCAGGACAGTTAAGCATTTGTGGAACTGCTGTTGCCATCTGTGGAACTTTAAAGTGTTTAACTGAAGCTGTTCTCCAGGTTTTCTTTATAAATTGTAAGGTTTGCTAAAAGAGTTTTTTTTGGTTTTTTAGGTTGCTTGAGTAATTACAATTAAATTGATGTCTGTACTAGATAGTGGATTTAAATACGATGTATCAGGAATGGGTTTTATTCCATTTTTTAAAAAGTAAAAAACCCACTGGTTTATTATTATTATTATTATCACTGTTCAGAGCCAGGTTTGCTACAACCCAGTGTCAAAGTCTAGAGAAAGTTCCATGCTGTAGCAAAAAGTTACTTTCATGAAAATGGGAAAACTTTGATGAACCTGTTTATAATTCTGCTTAGTAAACTGCAGGCAAGGTGTAAAAACAGAGAAGTTTGAGCAACTGATAGGGAAAAATCTGTGTTTTACCAGCTCTGCCATTGCTGTGCCTGTCTTCAACTGGCCAGAAGGCACTGTCTCCCTGTCACTATAAGCGGGAAAAGGGATCCCTGCTACCCAATTTATTTTGTTTTGGTAATGGGTTGGAGAGGCCTCACTCTTTTTGAAAAACAAAAACAAACAAGCAAAAAGCCGAAACCCTTAAGAAATGGCAATAGAAGTTACAGGAATATCATTTTTAGTACACAAATAGTGCGAGGCCTATATCTATCTATCTATCTATCTATCTATCTATCTATCTATCTATCTATGCTGCCATCCTGTGGAAATATGGTGAACTGCTATAACTGGCAAGACTGGATAGCATGATTCATGCTAAACAGAGACAAGTATGATTAGTTACAAATGCAGCCCTATAAATGCTTGGCAGCAAACGTCATTGAGCTCAGGCAGGCGTACTTCTAAGTTAGCCCTGATTGCAGAAGAGCTGTGTGCCCCTTCCAGTCTATCTGCCTATCTGCTGCTGCCCCCAAGAGAATTCCAAATGCCTATTTTTGTCTAGTCCAGCCACCTAAGGCCTGCCAAAGATCATCAGAAATTCAAATAAAGATGAATTTCTGTCTACATCACTATGCTTGTATTGCTTTTCTCCTTGGATTAAGAAACACACGATAGCATCTCTCTGCAGCATTGTAGCCAGTCAGCCGTGCTGCAGCCATGACCAATCACAGGATTTTATTTTTATTTTGAGGGGTGCAAAATAAACGCACATGCATTCACACACATATAATGATATGAACATGTCTACTATTTCTGGTACATATTTATTTGTTTCATACTGTTTATATACTGCTTGACTGTTAGAAACTAAACACTCAGAACCTTGACACCAAGAACAAGGGAAACTCCAAGTGCATTTCAGTAATCCAATCTCTAAGTCCCCAATATATGCCATAAACTTGATGGTCTCCCCAAAGGGGCTGGCCATTGAATGGGAGATAGCCTCTTTCCTCATCCAGCTCCTAGCTGATGATACACAGGCTGCACTTTCAAAATATTGATATGGTTCCTGGATTAATTTTTTTTGGGACAGCTCCTTATTATAATCCATTTCTATCTCATCTAGATAGATTTCTAATTTCATACAAAATCATGCAAACTATTTGGGAATGAGTATTTTAGAAAGGAACCTGAGAAACGGGTGTCTGGCGTTGGATGAAACTGTGACAATTGGCTGTAGGTGGTTTTCAGATGAAACCATCGCTAATTCAACAAGAAGAATGGCAATTTCACCAGCTTGTTCAAGTGTAATATGCTCTGCTGGCAGAACATCACAGATATTACTTGGCATGATTCTGTTATTAGAAATACAAAATTATAAAGCATTTCCCAAAATCTTGAAAAGTATTTCATGTGCATTATCTTAGCAATCATTACAGCACCTTGTAGACTGGTCCTGGAATGTCTCCCAACATTATATTTACAGTCTGAGATTGAGAGATTGGTAAATGGAGTGGTCCCAAACCCCAGCAAACCACCTTGAAGGTGCTGTAGCAATCAGACCCTGTATCAGGATGTTAATAATGTTTGATGCTTTGTTATGTTTTATATAATCTGTAAGCCTCCCAGAGTACCTGGGGTAACCCAGCCAGATGGGCAGGGTATAAATAATAAAATTACTACAGTGGTAAGGTAAAGGTAACGGGACCCCTGATCATTAGGTCCAGTCATGACCGACTCTGGGGTTGCGGCACTCATCTCGCTTTATTGGCCAAGGGAGCCGGCGTACAGCTTCCGGGTCATGTGGCCAGAATGACTAAGCCGCTTCTGGCGAACCAGAGCAGCACACGGAAACGCCGTTTGTCTTCCCGCCGGAGTGGTACCTATTTATCTACTTGCACTTTGACGTGCTTTCGAACTGCTAGGTTGGCAGGAACTACAGTGGTACCTCGGGTTAAAGTGGTACCTCGGATTAAATACTTAATTCGTTCCGGAGGTCCGTTCTTAACCTGAAACTGTTCTTAACCTGATGCACCACTTTAGCTAATGGGATCTCCTGCTGCTGCCGCACCGCCGGAGCACGATTTCTGTTCTCAAGGAAAGTTCTTAACCCGGTTCTTAACCCGAGGTACTATTTCTGGGTTAGCAGAGTCTGCAACCTGAAGCGTATGTAACCCGAGGTACCACTGTATTATCATCATCATATTATTGGGGCTGTCTCAGGATCTAGTGCAGGGGTCGGCAACCTTTTTCAGCCATGGGCCAGTCCACCGTCCCTCAGACCATGTGGGGAGCCGGACTATATTTTGAAAAAAAATATGAACGATTTCCTATACCCCACAAATAACCCCGAAATGCATTTTAAATAAAAGCACATATTCTACTCATGTAAAAACACGCTGATTGTCTGTGGGCCGGATTGAGAAGGCGATTGGGCCGCATCCGGCCCATGGGCCTTAGGTTTCCTACCCCTGATCTAGTGGATCCTAGGCTGCTTCAGCCGCTCACCACCCCTGGAATGCCCCACCTAGGGAATTTCTTTGGGCTAAAGCCTGTGGGAATTCTTCTAGTGCCACTTCTGTCCACCTGCATGTTTGGCAGATGGAACGTTGGAAGTATGATTCTGGTCTTGCTCTGTGGGTGAAGGCCAGTTTCACTCTCTCCTCCCTCTGCAGTTCAGCTAATCTTATTCACTACCTTTTGTCTCTCTTGAGTTTCTGCAGATATGCCCTCCTCATACCTAGATTGAATGAAATCTCTCTATTCGAATGACACCTGTAAACCCAGCACCATATTGCTTAAAGTCGCCTTAAAACTCTTGCTTTTATTCACCATTGCTACTGTCGATTTAGAATTATAACTCAGAAGGAGAATCGATGTGCACATTTAGCAAATCAGCTGGCCAATTTTCAATCATTTTAAAAAAGATGGATGGAGAAAAGTTTAAGTAAACTTATCCAAGTAGTAATTTTCCCATCTGCGCACTTTGTTTACTGCTATCTTCCACTTGTTTGGGCTCATCTTCTCGATTCCTTTCCCAAGCAGATCACTGAAGAGGATGCATTGGTATGAATAGGTCTTCTCCAAAGTCATCAGGGAGAACTCCTTTCTGTTATTGATAATAAACCATTTCAAAGAGGACCAGGCGGCATCCATAGGGTGGAGGTGGTTGTAGGGGAAAGGCACTGAGAGAAGTTCATGGCCTGTGGCCTTGGCCACCTCAGGACAGCACTTGATGCTTGAGAAAAAAGGGAGAGGGGTAAACTGCGGTTCACTTATCTCCACCTCCTGAGTGGACTCATCAATTTTCACTCTTGGCTGTCTTTTTTCTTTGACCACAATGGCACACTTCCCATAGGTTATAGACAGGAAGTCACAGAGTTCCTGAAATACATCTTCTGGCTTGTCTAAGGGCAAGTCATCCCTTAGAAACACTCTGTATCTCCATGGTACCCACCCTTGACTGTTGCCGGCGTGTACGACTGTCCATACAGGCCAGTTGAGGTCATCTTCATGAGGAACCTTTTCCCCTGTTATTAGACTTTCTGAAAGATCAGTTTCTCCTAAAAAGATGGTGTTGTAGCCTGTAAGTTGCAATGCTCTTAGGGTTTTCAAATATTGCAGGCATTGTTTCCTTGTACTAGCATCGAGAGAAGTCCGGTGGATGATGTGCTTTAAAAGCGGGTTTACAATGCGAAACATCTTGTACCTTCAGTTGAAATTGAAGTGCACACAAAGTTCTGATGGTGTCCAGGACAATGATGATCTCACAATGGATTTCATTGCATGTGTTATTCAACAGCATCCTAAAAAAACCACAGCCTGAATGATGCATTCACATTTTAGCTGGGTAAGTCATTGAGAAAAACAATTGTCATGCAATTGTAAAAAAAATAACGAATTGTTTTTATTAACAGTGAACACAATGTTTAGCGCATAACTAAAGAGCTGCTTCTTTCATTTTCAAAATTAACCACTGCTGGTTTGACCAGCCACTGCTGTTTCCTTCAATATCTGCCATTGTCTCTTGTCAAAAAAAGATGGCCAAGGGGAAAAGGCACTAAGAAGAATTTGCAGAAAACATCGTCAATCACCCACCCACCCACCCACCACACCATTAAATGAGGAATTTTGTGCAATTTTTTTGAAAAGCATCCACATTGGGGCAGTTTCACTCAACACTTCTGGTTTTTCTACAGTAGGGAAAAAAGGGAGGGAAATAAACTGAAAAAAACGACCTAAAAATAAAAATGTCACACGAATCCTTGGAAACAACGGCAATGAAATGAACAGTAGCAAAAGTACCACAAATTGCATAAATCTGTGCTACTCAAAGTTGTGGTCCATGAACCTGTGCCAGTCCACATGAGCCATCAGTTGCTGGTCCATGGCGACTCCACCACAGCCCAGGGTGGGATGCTACAGGGGCTGATCATGATACGGGTCCCTGGCACACTGGGAAAAGCAATTGTTGGTCCACTATGTCAGATAGTTTGAGAATCTTTGATCTCTGTTGGATCTTCAGAAACTGAAGGTCCTGATTTGATTTACTTAGCTCTGCCCCATTTGTCTGGCTGGCTGGCTCATTCCTAGCCAAGTTATGTGAGACTTATTACTGAAGTGACTGTATACCTTCCCACAGTAGAAAATGTTTATCAAAATATGGAGCATTCCATAAGCCTGGAAATTAAAAAATGCAGCCTGTTATAGGCAACCAAGCCTAAGTGTGAGTTGTGCATTTGCTGTTCAGTGATCCCTATTGGAAAAGTACCGGGATCAGAGTAATATGAAAATTAAAGTTAAAACAGGTAATGTGAGAAATCAACCCCTTTAATCATTTTTCCCCCCAGCTGAGACATGGATAGATTATTCCAACATTATGGGATTATTTTATGAATGTGATGTGATTGTAAGATTCAGGTGGCACAGGTGCTGAAATTTGCTTCCCATGGCCTCACGGAGACTGGTCTATGTGGAGACACTAATTGGATCATAAAACAGACCTTTGCACATATTAAAAATGTGCATGGGTTGTATGTGTTTAGGCTTTCTCTGTACAGATGCCATCTGCTGCCAGTTGCCTGTACAAAGACTATATTTGTCCACAGAGGCAATCTGGGCAAAGGTTAGGGGTGAGGCAGAGGGCACAGCCCTGCTCCCCTCTCCACAGTCATCTTACTCACACATCCCACACACCCCGAATGTGTGTAAATGGCTATTGACACAGACAATGCCTTCTGTGACATTTAGCAATCTCGTTAATGTATTGACATACTGATACTGGTACTGATCTTAATAAGGCCAATGAAGATTCTTAGGTGGCAGAAAGGATTTGCAATGTTTTGTTCATTTATTTTTTGCAAAGGATATTGACTAATAGAGTATTGAAGAGGTGGAAACTGGGAGATACTAGGGTTATGAGTTTTTGGGTGCCAGATCACTATAATCTCTGGACCCAACAAGTGTTACAATTTAATTAAGGCTTGGGGTGCTAAATTGTGTGCCTCATACTTCTAATCCCTGGAAGACTTAAAAGATAATTAAGACAGACTAGTTTTCCCTGAAGTGATAGCCTGAGTGATGGGCCATTAAGACAATAAAGGATCAAAGAACATGGTGTGAGATGATGACTGGGAGGAGCCTCTCTCACTCACTGGATAAAGCCAGAGCACAGGGTAGAGAGTTAGGAGTAATGTGACCTAGAAGTAAAGTGAGAAGTAGGAGACTCGGAGCAATATTTGAGACTAATGTTCTGTTTGAATCCAAGGCTGCAGCTACAGGACACACAAGACCCTTTATGGCTGTTGATGCTGTGTAGCCGTCCATTGTAGGCTCAGAGTATATATATATGTGTAAATAAACCAGGCATCCTAAATATACCAAAGCATGGGTCGGCAAACTAAGGCCCGTTAGCTGGATCAGGCCCAATTGCCTTCTGGATCCGGCCCATGAATCACCGCGTGGATTGCCAGCAAGAGCGTTCTTTTCCTCTCCTTCCCTCTCACACAGTGGTGGCAGCTCCTCCCTCCCTCCTTACTGGCTTCTCCCTGCCCTGCCTAGAGGGGGAAGGGGGCTGGGCTTTGTTGGTGCCAGCATCAGCAGTGCTCGAGCGGCCGCCATTTTAAGCAGCCCCTCTCTGGAGACCTTTCGCACACCGCTTATCGTCCCTCCACTGCCACCAGCCCCTGCCGCTTGCAAGACACAGGTAAGCAGCCACCGGGGCTTGTGGCGCTCTTGCATCATCTCTCCCCCCCACATATAGTCCCCCCCATCAAGGTCTGAGGGACCAGCCCCCTGCTGAAAAAGTTTGCTGACCCCTGTACCACAGTCTCTGATGTGCCAAAAGGAAACTTGAACCCTTGGATAAGCCCCTGGAACCTGTGCTGCTCAGAGATTGGGGTGGCATAAAAACACTATGTTCCAAAGGAGGAGGAATTGATTTAGTAATTTGTCTTCTAGGCATTTGATTGCTCCAGAGATCTCTGTTTTAGATAAGAAACTTAGTTCCCACACCTACTTAAATACAGTGCTTTTGAGTAAGTATAAATCATCACAGCGTTTTAAGGCAGATTAGAGTATACATGTCTACTCAACAGTAAGTCCCACTGAGTTCTGGCCCTACCTGGAGATGCTAGGAAATTAATTAGGGACCTTATGTATGCAAAGCAGATGCTCTGCTGGTGAGTTATCCCCACCATCGTACTCCAAATATTCTAGTTGTGCAGAGTGTAAAAGTTATATGCTGGGAGTGGTGGCAAGACATACGTATTTCAGGGATTAGGTGAACTGGATGTACACCTGGCCCTCTTCAAAACAACTAGGTGGATGATGTGCTTTTTGATCCCACACGACTCCCACAAATAAGTATAAACCACAACTACATACCAAAGCGTTTAGGTCCAAGTAGATATTTTATGTGTAGCCTGCCTTTGACTACTAGTGTATCTGAAGAAGTGTGCATGCACACGAAAGCTCATACCAAGAACTGACTTAGTTGGTCTTTAAGGTGCTACTGGAAGGAATTTTTTTTGTTTTGACTATGGCAGACCAACACGGCTACCTATCTTTGACTACTAGAAAAAGGCTGTGCTTTTGAATGAAATAATATGAAGGAGATGGTGGTCATATCAAAATTAATATAAAGGCTTTTCCCAGAAGTACTAAGGGAAATCATTGTCATTCAATTGACAAAGCAAGCACTTCATGATATTTTCCACTGCTTTGATCATGAGAAGGTGAAGGTGTTATTACCCTTTTTCCCCTTGAAAAGCATATAGAGCTGAAAGACGGAGTTGGAAGTGTGAGGCTCTTTCCCACTTCCCTTTCAGCTCCATGTGTTTTTTCAAGGCCCAGGTTAATTCTACAAGCTCTTACTTTTACCCGATCCTTCAGAAAAACGAAGGGCGTGCATGCACACATTCGCTCTTTTTGTCTCTTGTGGGGAGAGGGGTTTCATCCAGAGGAAGGGTGACAGAAGTGAGCAGAGTGGCAGAGCTCACGGCGCTTGCTCAAAAATCCAAATGTGCCCATGGGTCTGAAAAGTTTGGTCACACCTGATCAAGTACCACTTTACTCACCTCCTGACTTCATATCACAGATGTTAATTCCCTCCTCTGCCTTGCCCCCAGCAGTCAATAATAGGAACTGGGAACAGGAGACTAGTCCGTGTTCCGGGTAGTGTTTAGGGCTTGTCCACACTTCCACTTCTGCTGTGCTTCTGAGCAGTTTTCCGTATACCCTGCCGCTTTCCCCAGGAAAACCAGCTCTTTACTGCTGAACTAGAGCAAACATCAATCTGCGGAAAGCCCAACTGCTGTCTGGTCCAATTCAGCAGTAAAGAGCGGGTTTTCCCGGTGGAATTCACCAGGACAAGAGGAAGTGTGGGCAGGCCCTTGGTTCTGCTCCCAAATTAACATGGGTCTTAGTTTAATCTGATTCTAGGCATTGCTGGGTTCGGTGAGACAGCAGACCTCATGCTAAGGCAAGCTTTTTAAAAATTTTATTTTTTACACATTATCCACATTATACATTAAAAAAATAAATAATCCACGGATCTTAATGCCAAGGGCAAAAAACGAAGGGTGCCCACAGGCCACAGCTAGAAGAACAAATGCCTTCACAGTGGCACGATGAATAGCGTGAGGAAGGATATGGTTTTCTTCTTCTGCGAGAGACGTGCCAAAAAGGAATATAAAAGGAGCCGTACAAGTCTGAGCTTGATTTCCCGTGCCTCATCTGAAGGTTCAGGGCCTGAGCCGGAAAGCTGTTGTGGCACTCAGGAACAGACATGTCCACTGTGAGCAAGAAGCTCGTATAAGGAGAGGCTCAATTAGTCCCACGCTTCAGTGCGTAACAGAATCACCAGTGGTTAAGAAGAAGCTATCGTGCTGCATATGAGGTCCGCTTTCATACGATCCTCACCACCGATTTTGCACTTGGAAGCTCAGTTGCTACTGTACAGCTGTCAGTCTTTTGGCACTGCCCTGGAGGGCTGGGCTCAGGTTTGACCTTTTGAGCAACCGCCGCTGGCAGTGTGGTTTTGCAGGAAGGTCTTTTCGCATTTCCCTGAAAGTTCTCGCGGTACAAATAGTCCATGTAATTTTCCCGCGGCCTGTGTACAATATTGCTGAGCATCATAGAAAACAGGAGGAAGCCAAAAAACCCAACAACAATCAGGATGAACAGAGAAGCAGCAATCTCCTCCTGTTCTTGAACATATGGGTTTGTGTAGTTACAGCACCCTCTTTTGTTCCTTTCTGTGATATAGGTATAAACCAACTTCTTCATCACATACCTTACTTCGGTTGGGTCGATATTCATTTTATTATCCAACTCAGGCTGCAAAAGGAGAGAGAGAAAAAAAAAGAACATTCAGTCTCATGGCTGACATTAGAACTCTTCTCGATTGCATCAAACAAGCGCAGCAACTATTCACAGACCATTCTTTCTCAAAGACTTCCTTAATGAGCTGAACTGCAGATACAGCTTTATTTCTGTGGCAACTATAATGAAAATAACATGGATCCCATTCACTTGTCAAACTGCTGCCGCCAGCTGAAAACCATTAGATTACTTCAGTTTGCCTCTGTCCTTTTGTGTCCAGTATCTAACACAGTAATAGATTTATGATAATTATTTGTCTGTGCCCTATGACATCAGAAAGAAAATAAAGCAGAAAATCAATCCGATGCGGTATCTTTGATTCATAAGCAGAAATTCCGCTATTTTCTACAATGCCAGTGTTCCATATTGAAATGTGGTTGAATGAGCTGCTTCCTTCTTTATCCCTTAGCAGCCACTTAACCTTTTCTCGCTATTTTTTAATAAAGAAATTGTCCTAACAACCCAAGGTATATTTATTTCTCATCGCCACCTGCTTTTCAGATACAAGGAATATCCCAATCCTCTACTCATCCTTTTATCTAACACCATCAAAATTAATTATGTCATATCCCCATTTGTGCTAAGTATGGATCCATATGCACTGATAACTCAGAACCAACATGCAGGTTTTCAAACTACAGAAACCTATCATTATATATATATATATATATATATATATATATATATATATATGCAGGTTTTGGTGTCCTCGGGTGTCTTCCCGTGTAAAAGTTGGGGTGTCTAGGCGACGTTTCGACGAGGTCTCACTCGTCATCTTCAGGCTGGTGCTTTCGGCTTCTTGTTACTGGAACAGAGCGGGATCTCAATGTTTGAGTTCCTATAAATACTGTAGAGGGGGTGTGGTGTTCCTCTACAGTATTTATAGGAACTCAAACATTGAGATCCCGCTCTGTTCCAGTAACAAGAAGCCGAAAGCACCAGCCTGAAGATGACGAGTGAGACCTCGTCGAAACGTCGCCTAGACACCCCAACTTTTACACGGGAAGACACCCGAGGACACCAAAACCTGCATTCCTGTACCCGTGAAAATCTACGAAAGCATATATATATATATATATATATATATATATATATTACACAGATTTAGCATGGAAACAATGTACAGTTCCCATAAAAGATATTATTATTATTATTAAATTGGACTTACAGTAATATCAGCCATGAGTTCCCTTTGGATGACAGCAAGAGCCGTCAAACACAAGACAAACTGCAGCTCCAGCTAGGCTTCTTCCACTGAGCCATATTAACCTATTCCATATACACAGTGCCTTCACCTCTGGTCTGTAGCAGCTGCTTTATATCATCTGTTCTCCTCAATCCCTTTTGGAGCTGGCTTTTGACTGTGGACAGCCAGGCATTTCCTTCCATGCACCTTTTTTAATTCTTTTTTGTGTGGAGTCCTAAGGTGAGCTATCATTGGCCATGTGAAGCTACAGGAACATCCTGGATGATTCAGGCCTGCTATTCCTGGCAAGTCACCTTCCTCCTCCTCCTTTTGCATTATTATGCTTTAATGGCACTGTTTACTCAACCACAAGGCTTGTGACTGGTCCACCTGGAATCCCAGCACCCATTAATATTCAAATGGTCCCTGTGAGCCATGTGTCGAAGGAGTGAGATTTCCATTTTAGGGATATTTCACAGTAACAGTCATAGAATTGCAACAGCAGCAGCGGTGGCTGGTGCATGCACATTGGGAGTGGCAGGCAAGGAGGCCGATAGAAGGAGGAGTCAGAGCCAGTCTCAGGTGGAACTAATTCTAGTTTTGCATCCATCCCTGTCCCTGCTAAGGAAGAGGAAGCCGCTGCCCTGCACTGGCTGTAAGTATGAAGAGAGGCAAGTGGAGGCAGGCAGAGTTTGGTTGGGCAGGACCTCATTTGCCCTAAAGGACCAGCTACCATGGAATGGCAGATATTTTACTTATTTATTTCTTAAAATTTATACACCGCTTGATTATAAAAAAAGTTCTCAAAGTGGTTTACAGAGAGAACAAAATAACATGACTTGTTAAAAAATTTAGAAACAACCCTTTAAAACATTCAAAAACAATAACAGCAGCGATGAACTAAAAACAAATTAAAAGGCACAGCAACATTCTACATGGATAGCTCAGTTGGTTGGAGCGTGGTGCTGAGAATGCCAAGGTTGCAGGCTTGATCCCATAAAGGGCAGCTGCACAGTCCTCCTGCACTGCAGGGGGTTGGACTAGATGATCCTCTGAGTCCCTTCCAACTCTATGTCTGGGTAGGCTGGGCATACCCAATATGGGCAATACTGTATAGATTTCCCCTGTAGCTGTAATAAACTGTAGCACGAATAAACCCCTCATCCTGTCAAGAGAATATAAAACTAGAAGCTGCCTCACTCCAGACCTTCTCCTGCCATAAATCTTCTACTCATCCATGGCATTGCACTAGCGGTAGTGAAGACTTGCCACAACGGTGTACACTTGCTGGGGAAGGTGGAAGAGAGAGATAGACCTGGAGAAGAGAGAGTTGGAAGATTTGGAGGGCAGGACAGAGCGAGTTCATCAGAGATTGCCAAGTTGGTTAGAAAGGAGGGTAGAATGGGGCTGGAGGTTAGGACTGTGGAAGGAGAAGTGGGGTTTGGGGTTAGACTGGGGAAGGGGTGGGGTTGGGGCCAGGATGATGTAAGGAAGTGTGTGAGAGAGAGCAGAGTGAATACGTGCAGAAGGCATTTCTCACACAATCCATTGATTTGTGTACGTTGTTATGTACAAAGCTACTGCACAAATTTGTCAGCCAAAAAGCCGGGTCCAGGCATTTAGATGCAGAATAAATAAAAGAACATTGAAAAGCATAGCATCGCAAATGAGATACTATTTTAGTAAAAAACAGTATCCATGTCTTACTATTTTAGTAACACTTACCTAGACTTAGATGAACTGTTGTAAGGATGGAGATAATTGTCTTATCTTTTGTCAGGAATCAATTACGTATTGTGGTGCAAATCCTCTCAATGCTTTCTCTTGCTGAAAAGTAGAATACAGTTTGTGAAAATCAGGAATGCTCTCAAGGTGCAACAAACAGCCACAGGATTTTAATTCTTGTTCTGTTGAATGATCCCAATCCCATTCAGGATAATTAAGATGGAGGAGCCACAATTCCTTCTCCAAGCTGCCTTATCATGTGGAGATCTTGAATATTACACCAGCGTAACAAGAGTGGTGCCAATCCCACATGCTTCTCACAATATTCCTGAGCATTTTAGACAGATTGCTAGGCCACACAGACTCTGTGCTAACTAAAGCTAGATTCTCTGGCGAGACATCAAAACTGAATTCACCATCATTACAATAAGCAGGAAGTCTGTTGTGCTGGTGGAAAGAGGGGGAATGGAACTGAGTTTTCTGCATAGAGCTTGTAAGAGCACGTTTTAGTTGCAAATAATTGCTTACAGCCAGACAGGCATAATTATATTTCAATTACCTAGAGTGTTGTTTCCCCACCATTACCCACCAACTTACCTTCTTCTGCCCTGACTCTGAAGCATTATCTTGAAGCCATGTCAATATCAGCAAAAGAGCAAGCAGAAATGCTTCCTTCCCTCACTCTGAGTTCTTCTATATAGGAAGGAACAGCAGCACCGCCTGCTGTGGGACGTGTGAACACTTGGTGCCCCTGAGGTGGAAACTCGGTCCTTTGGATTCCAACTCAATGTTTCAAACCGAAATGTTTCAAAGCTTCTGACAGTGGGAGGCAAGGGGATGAATTTGGGTGTGAGGCATTTTAGCCCTTCTCTAGGAACACAAGAACTGCCTTAGAGCAAGCCAGACCATTGGGTCCATCTAGCTTAGTAGACTGGTGGACAATGGCTCTCCAGTTTTTCTGATAGAGTCTTTCCCAGTCCTACTTGCAGATGCTGGGGGTTGAAGCCAGGACCTTCTGCAAGCAAGACATGTGCTCTGCCACTGAGCAACAGGGTCCTCTTCTACAATTCACTCTTTGGCTTTTTATTTTAGCCTGCTCAGTAAAATTATAGCAGGTGATGGCGAGGCGATACAATCTGTTATAAAAACTGGAGAGCTATTTGTTATATTTTTTTAAAAAAAAACCATGTACACTGCTTTTAAACATTAAAAAAATTCTTCTCAGAGTGGTTCACACTATACAGAACAACCAGCAAAAGACCAACATAAATCCAGCATAATAATGTTGAGCGAGTCATGTTGATTACTAGTGGACCAGCACCTAGTCTGGGCTTGTCAGCTCCTTTTAAGTTGTGTTCACTTTTAAAGCATACAATGCATTGTTGGTTAATCTTCACAGAGCTTCCATTGCCAGGAACGCCTAACAAACTACAATGCCCAGAATTCTTTGAAAGGAGAAAATGTGTTTTGCATGTCCACTGCCTTGCATTCCCTTTAGAAGACTCCACCCTGGTATTGTTTACTGCTTGTTTACAGCAGCTCATTGGGCTGCACACTCAAAAGGCTTAGCAGCTCTCCACATATGCAGTGCATAATAATAATGATGATAATGATGATAATATAATAATAATAATTTATTTATACCCCATCCATTTGGCTGGGTTTCCCCAACCACTCTGAGTGGCTCACAATCGTATTAAAAACACGACAAAACATCAAACCTTAAAAACTTCCCTAAACAGGCATGCAAGGGGGTGGGAGAAAGTCAAGAGTGAGGCTCTAGCATGCAAAACTGCAGGGGAGGAAAATAAAGTTTGGGGGAACAGAAGGACAGAGAGGATACAATAGCCATGTATCCTAAATAAATAAGGTGTCTATATGGGTTTTTGTTTGTTTTTTTGTAAGTTGATTTGGGTTGCCTTGGGCAAGATAAAGCAACTTACACATTTAATACATTATTTTTTTAAAAAAAGAATTGAATGAAGAGAAGGAGGTAGAAGGGATGAATGGGCTGAGGGAAAGAAATGGCGAATCCCACTGTGCTGGGCCTGCTGGGCTTCCTGACCCCTCTGCTTCTCTCTCTCTGCCTCCCCCCCCCATCTCTCTCTCACACACAGTAGCCCATTAGAGTGAATGGGGCACTGCCACACCAATCTGAGACTACCCTTCGCCATCTCCCACCTGCTGATCTTCTTACTTATGACCAGTCAAGGGGCTCCTCTGCCTGTCAACATCCTCCTCCGTTGCCTCAGCGTTGTCCTTGTAGAACTCAGCAGGGGGAAGCAGGGTGATAAAACTAGAACCAGTTGGCTCTGCCTGTTATTGGCTTTGGTTCCGCCTCCTGTCAGTTTCCCTGCCTCCTGACCTACCAGTCCTAATGGGCATCAGCCACCACTGTGCTCATGCGTGTCCAACTTTCTTATCACTTAAGGAGCTTGGTGTGGGGGGTGGAAAGGCCAGAGAGAATTTTCATGGAAATTAGAAAGTGGGAAAATTTTTATAAGTTGCTATTAGCGGTCAATTAGGAATAGAGAGGAAGGACACTGGGGAAGGAAGCTGTTGTAGGGTTGCCATATTTTGAAGAGCAAAAAACAGGACACATTTGCCGGCTTCTATGTTTAACTATCTGGGACGCAGGTGGCGCTGTGGGTTAAAGCCTCAGCGCCTAGGACTTGCCGATCGAAAGGTCGGCAGTTCGAATCCCTGCGGCGGGGTGCGCTCCCGCTGCTCGGTCCCAGCGCCTGCCAACCTAGCAGTTCCAAAGCACCTCCGGGTGCAAGTAGATAAATAGGGACCGCTTACCAGCGGGAAGGTAAACGGCGTTTCCGTGTGCGGCTCTGGCTCGCCAGAGCAGCGATGTCACGCTGGCCACGTGACCCGGAAGTGTCTCCGGACAGCGCTGGCCCCTGGCCTCTTGAGTGAGATGGGCGCACAACCCCAGAGTCTGTCAAGACTGGCCCGTACGGGCAGGGGTACCTTTACCTTTACCTTTATGTTTAACTATGGATCACTATGATGACTCTCATTTTACATACCCATGAAAAAGAGGACATGTCCTTGAAAAAGTGAATATAAAAGAAACAGGGGGGGGGGGAGGAATAAAAGCAATTGGCAGTTTGGAGCTGGGAATAGGGTAGATGTTTATTATCCTGCATTTTCTTATCTTGGGCTTCCAAAAAAATGGAGATTTTTTTATTCCCTGCCCCATATGCCTGCCAATGTTTATTTTACTCATCTCCTATTTCCTTTCACACTTAATAAACATTAATGTGTGAGTAATACAAAATTTGAATATGCAATCCTAAATGCCCTTGCTAGGGAGTAAGTTCCACTGAAGGCAGTGGTACTTACTTCTGAGTAAATGAAGATTGCACTGTTAAGAGTAAAATACCATCTGTTGCTGTAGTGAAGAATTAATTCTTGGTACAGCACACATACAGAGCCCTGTTTTGACTTGAATTTGTAATCGCTCGGGCTTTTCTTATCATAGCATCAGCTCAAATTGAGAAGCAAACAATACCAGAAAATAAATACTTTTCCTTTGAAACCAACAACTCTTAAGAATAAAGGAAACAAGTGAAGTAACATTTACACAGAACAAATAGAAACTCCAATTATATGTGCTGCAGTGATTTCCAGCATGTTGTGGTAAAGTGATCAACAACTCATGTGTTGGTGGAATTATATTGGTGATGGTGGTTAATTGTGACTATATCTCTTTGAACAAAATCTGTATTTCACAAAACTGGAGGTATTGCGTCCTAGATTTGGAGAAATAGTTGTGTATTATGAACTTTCACCAAAATTATCAGAAGATGGGAGAAAACTACCACTGAATATCAATCTTAAACATATTAAACAATATGTTTAATATTGTTGTGAGGGGTGTATTTTTCGTATCTGAACACTTACTGTTTTACCTTATAGTAACTAAATGCAAGCCACGCTAAATAGCCACCCAGAATAACTACCTGATCAGGGTAATTAGATAAAAGTTTAATTAGATAAAAGTTAATTACTAAATCCCATCAGGCCTATTCCCAACCTTTACTGCATGACTCAAGATACTGGGTGAGCTCATACACGAATGCTTATAACTTATCTCATTTTTTTATCCTACTTCTCACATGTGGAAACAAAGGAGTTAGAAAAACAAAAACAAACAAATGAGGGTATGGTGTTTTTTTAAAAAAATAACAAATAGAAAATAACAAATAGAAAACAGCAACCGCAATCTATAATAATTAGCAGCAATATAAAGAGCAAAAAGGCAATAAAAATGATTATCTCTGCAATGTATGATATTGTATATTATATTGTTCTGTTGTAACAAAAAAGTTTTTAAAAATTGCCTAAGGGTACGTGAACAGAGAGTTCAATAAATAATTATAATAATATTTATTTATTTATTTATTTATTTAGTTAGTTAGTTAGTTAGTTAGTTAGTTATATGCTGCCCATCTGACAGCACTGCCACAGAAGAAAATCTCAGGGTTTCTACAGGTAACAGACAGACTTGGAATTAAGCTGTATAGCAGGCTTCCTCAACCTCGGCCCTCCAAATTTTTTGGGCCTACAACTCCCATGATCCCTAGTTAGCAGGACCAGTGGTCAGGGATGCTGGGAATTGTAGTCTCAAAACACCTGGAGGGCCGAGGTTGAGGAAGCCTGCTGTATAGGACTTTAAAAATTAACACCAGCATTTTATAGTGAGCTTGGGAGTGAACAGGTAAAGCATTGCAGATGGTATCAAATCAGTGTAGTGCCCATTTCAGGTATTCAGATGTTGCTGTTCTGGGCATGGCCCTTATGGAAAACCTAGCTGCCATCCAACAACATTCTTGCAACTGCATTTTGTACCAATTATGGTTTCCAAAGTGTCTTTAAAGCCTACCGTGTGTGAAGAGCATTGCAGTAATTCAGACTGGATGTAATTGCTGCACAACTAACTGGCAGGAGGAGGGAGATATCTCCAGGTATGGTGACAGTTGGCCAAGCTGGTAAAACGTGCTTCTGGCCACTTAATAGCAAGGGGCAATACTGAGTCTAAAAGCACCCTCAAGCCACTTGATTCTTCAAGCGGAAGTGAAATTCAGCATAGGACCTGATTGTACACTGTCCCCAAGGTCTACAGAGCCCAACCAAAAGCAGGTTTGGTTCATCTGGATTAAGTGTCAGGTAATTTGCCCATAGCAACTGGTTCCAGACGCCTGTTCAGACTTTTCAGCACCTCACCAGGCTCAGTTTATGTAAATGAGATGTAGAGCTGCATGCTGTTGGCACACTCATAGCATTTCAGTCCCAAAAGTGCATGTACTGTTTTTCTTATTGCTTCAAGCACAAAATGTTCTACAATAGAAGTTCATGCATTCCCCTACTGGAAGTCCTCAAGGTACATGCATATATCCACCTGAGCAGTTTTTCATACCAAGAAGAGCATTTTGTTTGAACACAGTTGGATTAAAAAGAAGCATAAAACCACAGTGCTGCATCTTGTGTGAGAACCTGCAATGCGCTTAGTGCATCCCAAGTCTTTTCTGTGAGGGAAACATCACATGTAACTCAATTTGTTTCAGTGAGAAAACAGTTTTACCTCCTCTCACTTGTTATGTTTTGTCACAAATTTCAACAGAGAGCCAATACCTGTCAGGAATTTAATAAACCAGAAATATGAGAAAGTGAGTAAGTGCATATAAATGCATATATAACTGTCCCTTATAATTTCATCAAATTTAAGATCTCTGAGAGGGGAAAAGAAAAAGATAATAATTAAAAGTCATTTCTTTCTCTTCTACCCTCATCAGTATCTTTAAAAGCTGAAGCAAGTGCAAAGTCCACTTAAAACAAGTACTATAGTATATAGATTTTATTAATGTACTTACATGTCATGCCTATCTATCAGATGTGAAGCATTGTCATCCCTGAAGTAAATTTAATGCAAGTCTTGTGATGGCTCTGAGTAGAGAATATAAGAAGAGAGGAGTGACCTCTTTTTCCTTATGACAAGCAAATGTTCAAGGAAGTGGCCCATGTGAGGGAAGTCAAAATCCCAAGCAGACTTACTCATAATAAGGTCCAGTGAATATCTGTGAGGTGGAATCATTGTCAAGATTTTAAACAATTTCCCCCCAAATTGTCATAAGATTGTTGTTGGTTTTTAGGGCTGCAAAACCAGAAGCCGTAATAAAACTGAATTATTTGGTCTTACTCTACAGGTATCGGGCAAATAGGTTCATCGGTGGCATAATAATCCAACTTCATTTCCTCCATATGGGAAATGTTTCGTCCCAATGCAGAACTGTAGCTGTAGATTATTGCTTAACATGGGAATTCATCACAAGGAAAATATTAGATGATTGAGCCATAGCTTTCTGCGGGAGATGTTTCTATCTCCCTCATGTAAACAAGTACTTTCATGATTCTTACTTTTACCTCAGGGCAAAAGAGTCACCGAAAAGGAAGAAAGGGGCATTGTTATACTACTTTAAGATTAAGTAACTCAATGATGCTGCTTCCTGTTACTAGCTTTTCCTGATTCTCGCACTGGGCATGGATTTAATTTCCACATCCCTCAAGTGTCATATCAGTGCACATTACACCACTTTGTTTATACACCCATTTCATTACTAACTTACAGCACAGTTTACAACATTTATTAAAACTAGACCTATTTTCCACAGAACCTGAACAGATTTCTGCTCCCTGAGCTACAAAGCTTTCTATGTTTACAAAGGACCAAACTGCAAGTTATATTAAAAGAGCTTTTAACTGACGTGCTTAGAAAAAGCAGCTGTGTGTATGCATATGTGTGTGTGCCAGTTGTGATCAGTGATCCTGGAGTGCATGAGAGGGATGTGGGTGATGCTGTGGTCTAAACCTCTGAGCTTCTTGGGCTTGCCGATCTATGATCAGAGATTTGAATCCCTGTGACGGAGTGAGCTCCCATTGCTCTGTCCCAGCTCCTGCCAACCTAGCAGTTCAAAAGCGCCCCAGTGCAAGAAGATGAATAGGTACCGCAGGAAGGTAAACAGCATTTCCGTGCGCTCTGGTTTCTGTCACGGTGTCCCGTTGTGTCAGAAGCAGGTTAGTCATGCTAGCCACATGACCCAGAAATCCGTCTGTGGACAAATGTCGGCTCTCTTGGTGTTAAAGCGAGATGAGTGCCGCAACCCCAGTCGCCTTTGACTGGACTTAACCGTCCAGCAGTCCTTTACCTTTTTACCTTTTACCTGTTCCCTACTCCCTTTGCACCTTTTCCCCACAAAAAATATCCCCTGGGAGCTGTGCTCTCTGAAGGTGCTATTTGCAGCCCAGCCCTCTCCATGAAAGGTTGCTGTTTCTCCATGTTAAACCATTGCTACATACATTTTCTGCCTCATTGTAGTTCCATGAAGTCAGGAACTGCTGGCTTATTAAGGTCTCCATAACACACTAGGATAAGGTACGAATAAGGTATCCATCTCTATATCTTATCTACTTATTTCATAATACTTCGCTTCTACGCACTTCTCAGAACTGTTTGCATGTTCACCTAGCTTCACGTTGATCTACATTTGTGTAGTTGGTTGGTAGATGAGGCCTTGTTGGTGATGCACCCATGGGGGCTGCCTGGTTGTTGTTGATCTGACAGGCCATTTCAGAGGTGGTTCCCCATTTGTGGAATGCTCTTCCTGGTGAGGTATGTCTTTCTCCATTCCTCTTTGTCTCCATTCCTCTTTGTCCAGTCATTTGGTAGTTGAAATATACTGTTTGTGGCAACCCTGAAATCATTGACTGAGAGAATGTAATTGTTTTTAACAGTTTTAATGATTTTTAAAAATGATATTTCTGTTAATATGCTTGCCACCCTGGATTGCTTTGGGATGAAAAACAGGGTATAAAGCAAACAAATAACAATAATAAATAGCTTCTATACATTTCTGCAGTGGAATGGACAGGCTTAGTTTGACTGAAAGTGCTATTCAGGTGAGATGCATCATATCATCCATTTCACAGCAATAAATTCTGCAAAATCTGCACAAGTTTCTACAGAATTTCAAACATTTGGCATAAAGACTGAGGTAACACATGATAGAAGTACCTTGGATCTGTTGGGAGAAACTGAGAAAATTCCAGAGTGGAAAATTTCCCCTCTCCATTCCCTGAAAGCCTTACATTATGTCTGTAGGTCTTGTGACTCGTCAACAGATGAATGGAGTCTGCGAGGCAAGTATTGTGGCCATTCTGGTGCCTGACTCTCTCCATCCTAAATTTTGTAAGGACTACACAGGCCAATTTAACAGGTCGCTCATGAGCTTGTATGCATGGCTGATAGACTGTTTGCCCAGTGGGTCACAGATTGTGCGGAATCACTTGCATATGCTTAATTTTCACAATAATCTGATGCTCTAAATTAATTATGACATTTCTATGATTTGGACTGTGCTATCAGAAAGCATCAGCTGTGCCTCATGGAAAAGTTGACAATGACTGAATTTTGTGGACTAATTTCTAGACAGCTCTCATTTCTACCTCTGGATATTTTTTAAACCAGAAAATGACCTACTGATACAAAGAGATGGTTCTTTTTACCTTTTTGATATGAGTGCCTCTTCCTTCCTGGTATAGATAGAGATGGAGCTAAATGTAAGTCCCCTGGAATGGAATTACACAGGTAAAATAAACTTGTATGATTATCTGAAAATACATTAAATTGTTTTCTATATGAAGCTAAATACATTTACACCTGCAGTTTTCCCCAATAAATTTCCTCAACTTTACAGTTAGTCTATACTATGCTTATTTAAATGTTCCTCTTGGCTATTTTCAGAAACAGCAGATAATGGAATGTTTCAGGGACCTGAACTTCTCAAAATTACCACCAGCCAAGCCATCACACCATCAGCCAGGACTTTCCAGGTAAAATGACTCATTAGTACACTGTACGTCTACCGGTACTTCTTCTGTGGCTCATGGTAAGAAAATTGTAACTCAAAATATCCTGCTGGCCTTTTTTATGTTGTTAACCATATTGCCTTTAGATGTCAGTTCAGTTTATTCCCATAGTGCCGGATGATGTCTGCAGAACGAACACTGATATGAATCTTTTGCTTATTGGCTTTTTGTGTAAGACTTTGATGAGTTAATAGAAGCTATAGATATCCTTTTAAATACCCTGTTGTTACTGTATTTTTCGCTCTATAAGACGCACCCAACCATAAGATGCACCTAGTTTTTAGAGGAGGAAAACAAGAAACAAGAAAGCAACGCAAAGCCTCTTGAGTAAAAAGGCAGGAGTGCTCCGGCTGCGCTCAAGAGGCTTTGTGTGGCTATCCCTCAAGCCAGAAGAGCACACCGATCCCTCTTGCTCTCCTGGTTTCAGGGATAGCTGCACAGCCTGCATTCACTCCATAAGACACACACACATTTCCCCTTTTTTTAGGGGGGGGGGGAACTGCATCTTATAGAGCGAAAAATACGGTACTTTTCCAAACGAGATGGCCTAGTTTAATGATGCACAGGAATCTTTCATCTTATGTGGGAGTTCGGTTCCAAGAGTTATGAGTAGTACAAGGCTGTTGCATATATCTTGTAATCTGCCTTGATGACTTTGTAAACCACAATTTTTTTACTGCTATATATGAAGATGGACCACAGCTCATTGGTACAGCTTTGCATGTATAAGATCACATGCTCAATTTTTGGTATCTTCAAGAGTCATAAGGAGCGCAGGTAATCAAAGGATGCAATACTAGAGTAGGCGGATTCTTAAAAGTTAATTTGTGCTTCCCAGTGGCACCACTAGGATTGGGCTTTGGGGCCTAGGCTGAAAGTCTCCCTCAATGAATCCGGAGTGGCAGTGGTAGGTAAGATGGCAAGCCACAGCATGTGTCAGGTTTGCAGGTGGTTGCTCGCGAGTAAACAGCCAGGACTCCAACCTGTCTTTTACAGGTTTTATTTAGTGCAAACTATGTACAGTGCAGAAGCCCAAAGTTCACGTCTGTCTCAGTCACTTGCAGATTCCGGGAGTGGCCCCTTCCGGTTTCCCCCCCAACATAAGAACTTAGACACCCCAAATCTCTGCCTCCCCTTCTTCCATTTCATCCCTGTGCACAAACTGGGCGACGGAAGAGGCATGTCTGTTTCCTGACCAGCCTGGCTAAGCGAAGCGCTTGCGCTCACCGTAGCTTCTGTGAGCCTTTCCCTCACCTCGCCCCTCCTTTCCCCCTCTGCTTCACTGGAGGCGTGGTTCTCTCCAGTGCCTGATGAAGAGCTCCTTCTGAACGTTGTAGGCTCCCTGTATTCTTGTGCCCCCCCCCCCCCGCTTTTGATGGCAGTCCCCTGACAGCATGCTAGAAAGCAAAGTGCGCACATCACCAGTTTAATATACATACCCCCAAGGCAATGAGAGTGGCAACGAGAGGCGCCAACCAGATGCCAGCTTTGGGTGGAGCATGCAGGAAGCAGGTCAAGCAACCTTAGATCAACCCCTCCTTGCCCCGGTGCTCTCTGTGGCCTCACAACCCCAAAGGTAGTGTCTGATTGGCTAAATTCAATGCCACTCTCATTGTTTGGGGGAAATATTGTTAGTTAAAAGTTGTGGCGGATGACTACAAAGCCTCAGCTGCTATCAGCACATGGTTTTGTTTCCTAGTTTGTGGTAAGCAGCCTTGCTCCTTTACCTACTTATTCCTCCCATGGCAGTGGCCATTGGGTCTGTGTGGGAGAAGAGTGTCAACAGCAGGTGGGCGAGCAAGAGAAAGAAGTGTGTCAATTGGATGAGTGCCCTGCCACTCGACAAGGCCCCAATCCTCAACCCTGCTTCAAAGGTGCCTCATCAGAAGTCCTCTCAAACCTGGCAGTGCTTCTGGTGCAAATACACTACTAGGCTCCTCAGGATCCCATCTCTAGCCATCTTTTTAAGCACTGCTAAATAGCTGCTTTCCATTTGGAGACAGGGCAGGTTATGAATTTACCCTGTGATCCATGGCAAAGAATGGAGGTTTTGTTTCCTGACTAATTAGCTGCCACAGTCAACCTGGGATTGGCATTGGGCGCACACCTCTTGTATTGCACTAATTTGGAAGGTGGGGTCTGGTACTCTTCACCTCTGTATTGTCAGGATATGATGCAAAAGGTTAAGGTGTAGTCTGCTTCCCTCCTTGGAAATGTCTTGGCCTCCCTCAGGAAGCTGATTGTAAAGTTACTGGAAGAAAAGCAACATCTATTTCCCCTCAGCATATGGGATTGGATTTTCACAGGCGGTAGATCTGCTGAGTCAGTAAGCATTGTCTTGCTGAGCAACTTTTATAATTGCAGTCATGCTTTAAGCACCTCTTGTAATTTTTTATTTATATGATCACTGGTCCCTGAGTAATGATTGGGTTCTTGTGTACGTGATAATGAGACCCATCAAGCAACAGTAATTGATAAGAATTAGCTCTGTCATACTTACTGTCAGAACGCATGTCTTATTTCTCTGGCACTGGACAATGTTTCCCCCCACCCCTTTAAATACCTAACTCAAGGGCATTCTTGTGAATCTGTGGTTGAAGTGAAGGAAAGCTAGTTAACTCAACTGAATCGCATCCCCATGTTTGAAAGTGCCACCTGACTTAAAATGGAACACAAACAACATTGCAGGCTAGGACTTTTCTGTTCAAATAGAAATGCAGTCCAGATAATGGTTCTTAGTTTATGTAAAAAATCCTCCAGCTTTTCCTAATTGTCGAGTTAGAAGGGACCCTGAGGGTTATCTAGTCCAACACCCTGCAAAGCTGGAATCCTGCCCACAGTTATCCCTGGGTGGGCTTGAACCACCAACTTTCTGGTTAAAGTCAGGTGCACTAACCCATTGCAACACCTGAGCGACCGGTAGGAAAGTTGAGTGAAGCTATTTGTGGTGCAGAACACCAATCAAAATAGATGGCACTTGTGTTGATATTATGAATAGCAGCAGAGCTGTGTTATTATGAATAGCAGCAGAGCTGTGTTATATTTCAATATCCAAAGACCATTTGGATAATAAGGAGGATGACTATATATATATATATATATAGTGAATTAGAGGTTTGCAAGAAGCCCTTCAAGGGAAACAAAAACCAACAAGGCATAGAAGCACACACTTTTAAAATGAAAGGGCTGTGTATGGCAAAGGTGGCATTAGTCCAGTGGTTCCCAACCTTTTCTTGGCCATGCCTCACCTAAGCATCTCTAAAATCCTGATGCCACCCCCCACCCCCCGTTGCATATAAGTCTTATTATTCAAAAAGTGAACTCCTGTTCATGAGGAGGAATCCTAAAAGGCCATTAACAGTTAATAACTCATTCTTGAATTGCCCCCCTTAAAAATCAAATTGCTCCCCTGAGGGGCGTGTGCCCCACATTGGGAACCACAACGTTAGTCTATTTCTAGAGTGCCCAAGATTGTTATGTTGGTGATAATTATAGACAGTGGGGAAATAGTTCCTCAAACGAAATCCTATTAATGTGTACCTGTGTGCGCTTGCCTAATAGATTCTGTTTCAAATTACCTCAGCTGCCATTCTCTTTGCACAGGACTCAAAGGACAAAGGGAAATTCGACTGTAATGTGAGGGTCATAACAGGATAATAGAACAATGGCATGGAAACAGCAACTTCCAAGGAAAGGATTAGCAATTAAAATGGCAAGAAACCATTACATTGTTCTTGCTGTCTGACCTCATTTTCTGCTTCCTGGTTCCATTCCAGTATTCACAAGGAAATACAGGTTAATAGATAGAAAGATGGGAATAGACACATTCACATCCATTTGGGTCATCTTATAAACAAAAATGGCTTCCAAACAACCTGGTTGGAGTTTCCACCTTGATAGCTGATTCAAGCTGGCATAAATTGTACACAATCCATGTATGGTGTAAGGTTACCAGACATCCCTGTTTCCCAGGGACAATCCCTGGATTTACAAATCAGTCCCCATACAAAATCAATTGAAGTTGAAAAATGTCCCTGGATCCATTATCCTTAGTATGGTGGCCTGCAAAAGATTTAATAAACCTCCTATTTTTGTCGCTTGCTTGGTAGTTCAGATACCTGGCATGTCATAATACAAGTCTGGTGAGCTGCGCTCAAGTTGGCTTGACAAGTTGTGCAAGCTTGGCCTAACTGAAAATGAAACGTAACCATAATTGCTTTGAAGTAAGTCCCATTATTATTTATTTCTAAGTATGTAAGTTTTCCTCCTGACACTAAGTCCACACCAGCACACTTCTCCAACAATGTCTTTTTTACCAGGAACTGTTTGCATTTTGCAGATAGCTTTAAATGAGCACAATTTTGAAGGATTTTTATTATTATTATTAAACTGCTTGAAATATATGTGGTGCCTGAGATTCGATATGATTCAGCAAAACCTGAAATGGAGGAGGGTTTAAGTAATATCTCATTGTGAAGCAACTGCCATTGGTGTGAAATCTTAGAAGGGAAAATATTACAAAGGCCGACTCTAGTGTAGACTGGCATGAACCAGGCATAATTAAATTTAAATTTTACAGCAATGTAAACACCTGAAGATGGAGACTGACTGTGGACTCTGGATGCTTCCAGACTGTCTCTGTTTTGGGGTAGTTTTCAGTCACATACTGGCAAATTCAGGTTTCACAATGACAGTGAATTTGGAGGTCTTGCATAACAAACCAACTTCCCAAAAGGACTGGGCTTTTCACAGTGAGGAAAGTGATAGGAAAATGCACTTGAAAGTGTGGGATAATACTTGCTTTGAGGCAATATCATCTAGCCTCCCCACAAACAAATCAGGATAAATGCTCAATAACAACAGGGCAACTGGAAGTACTGTACCCAGTGACCAGGAAAAAGGAAGTTCTGAAATTCATATGAATGTCTCTAAAAGGCACCATTCCACCTGTCCCTGTTAGGAACATATTCTCTGTTTTATCATAGTCACTGGTGTGGCTTACTCAACAAAAATTGAGCACTGCCCTCATGTAAGAAAAGTAATGTGAGGAAAGCTGCTTGAACATTGAAAGCCGGTGTGATGCTGGGAATAGAGAAGGAAGCAAACAAGGGAAAGAAAACATATATTCATGTACTGAATGACTAGAACGTTGAATTTCAGAAGAGGAAATAGGTCACTGGAGAACCATGGTTGATTTGACTTCTTGTTAAATCAATATTTTTCAGCTCTCTTTCACCAGGTGGGGATTTCCTAGCCTCTTTACCTAGTCCAAACCTTGGAGGCATCAGACATGCTCCTTCACTATTCAAAACAGCTTATTCAAATAATCATAATTGGTGGCTGCCTCCTCCCAATAATTCCAGGAAAGCAGTTTCTGATTTTTTTACTTCTTAAAGCTTTGCCTTAATCTTTCTGACTTAAATTTTTGTTGCAATGAACCTGTTTAAGGTTACTTCTGAAGGAGTTGGAGTATAAATGTTTAAATTAGCCCAATTAAGACTTTAACTGGGTCACATCCAGTGTGGTATAATATAAGAATGTTGCACCAAAATCACACATGCTTTTCAACTACATTCCTGCTGGCTGTGTGCATATTCATGTGCACATGATTTCCAATCAGCTGTTGGCTGTGAAGGCGGGTAGATTTACAGTTATGTTTCAGCCTTCATGACCAGTGAACCAATTTCCATGTGCAGGGCCAGCTAGACAGGCATACGGGGGGCCACTAGGGGGGACATCGGAAGATGGCTGACAATAACATCTCTCCGACCCACACAAGGTAATTTAGAGGCTATGATGGGAGTAATTAGCCTCCCTACCCCCCCCCCAGGATGGTGGTGGTGGGGACTGCCTTGCCTGCTGTGCCCTATACCACCCCCAAATTGGTGGGGATGGGGGCACTAGGCACAAAGCCCTCCTGTGGGATTCCGGTGCTCCTGGACGCCATCCCTGATCCGCGCCACTAGCTGCAAGAACTTCAAAAGAAACAATTTGGATGAAGGAATGCACATATCTCAAGGAAGAAGGGGGAGTAAAGACTGCTAACAGAAGAGATCTCTGATAAAATAAGACGAGTCGGAGGAACAAGAGAAATCATGAGAAGATACGCCAAGACTCGGTATGGCAAATGACTGATGGGGGAGGGGGAAAAAAACTTTCCTTTCTTTCCTTATGTGATTAAACAAGAATCCCCTCCCCTCACGAGTCAGAAATGTCGTTTTAAGGACTTAAGCTGTGGATTTAAGGCTGTGTGGAGATAAACATTTGAACCAAAGCATGTTTTAAGAAGAGTGTGGAATGTATAAGAGCTTTGGAATGACGCAGTTAAAAATGCCGTCGCCATATTGGGAAGTTCTGTCGGAGGACTTAAGTCTGAGAGGAGAAATAGAGAAATAGAGCTGTTTTTATATTGTGGGTGAAACTCCTCAGTGGGACTTAAGAGCGACAGTTTTACGAGATTAATGATGGAAAGAGCGATGTTATCTATGAAGGCGATGATATGTGGAAACCATCTCGATTTGAGGATTGGAAGAACAGAAAAATTCACACAGGATTATTATTGGTGTTTATCGGCTTAAGGAGACTATCAGAAGAGATAATAAAGAAAAAAGAGAATATATATGAACAAGATGTGATGCGGAAACAGCAAGATAAGACTGGATAGAATTATGAACTCTGTTTGGATTGATTTGGACTGATTTGGACATTAACGCAGTAGCAAGAAGATGATCAGAATCCCCCTTCGGATCTTGAAATATGGGTCCCCCCAACAAAATTTAAAATTCGGCTTTGTAATTTGGAATTTATGTGATGTGATTTAATTTGATTTGATTGGCCGGTTAATAATTTTTTTATTTTTTATTTAAAAAAGCTAGACAGGCATACTGTAGCTGTGTAGTCTGAATATATGACTGAAACGATGGTATCAGGAGGAGGGGTTTGGATTTGTTCAGCACTGGGGAATATTTTGGGACAAGCTAGGCTCCACTGGAACTGGGATGGAACCAGAATGTTGATGCTTCAAATAAAAAAGGTTGCAGAGCTGCTTTTAAACTGATTGTGGGGGAAAGCTGACATGCTGAATAGGGCCAGTTTGGAACAAACTCGCCTCTGGGATGAAGATGTAGGTGAAAAGAAATTCACGATAATTTAAAAGGGGGAGGATTAGAAATAGGCATTGTGAGAGCAAGGGCTTGGGATAGCAATTCAGAGAGGACAAAATATTGCAGGTCAAATCATGAGTGTCAGAGATACTGCACAAGTATTTATATGCTAATGCTAGAGGCCTCCAAGGCAAAATGGGCAATTTTGAGTGCTGGGTCTTAATAAATAGCATTGCTGCAATGCAATGGGTGTAACTGAGACCTGCTGGAATGGAGAAAACCAATGGGACACAGTTATCTCTGGATATAAACTTTATAGCATGGGTAGGAACCTCCAGCCCACAGGCCAATCTCAGTTTGGCCCCTGAGTGGGGATGTCTGAAACTGCCAAGATTGGAAAAACTCTACATTTAAAGGCTGTGGGGGTGTCTGGGACAATACTGAGATGAGGAGGACATCATGCGGATGCCCCTACCATAATAGGGAAACAGGAGGTGCAAATTGACAATGTGCCTGTAATGATCTCTGGCAGACAAGCAAGCTCTGATAAGAAGTAATTGACTCTGGCAGTTTTTATGTAGGCTTATTTACAAAAAGACACATCCAGAGCCCGGCTCCTCGTCTGATCTCATTTATGTTTGTTGGTCAGTGTGAAGTTTCGCTCCTCCCACAACAGGAAGGACGCCAGACTCCTGCCTTTCCCCTCTTGCTCTTCTGTTGCCTTCTGATTTTATCCAAATGCCTGGATCGGGGACTGAGAGGCAGACCTCCCCCCTCCTCCTCATTCTCACTCAACCCAGATTCAGACCACTGCTTATCTGCTGATTGCCTAGCGACACCTTGGCTGCCTTCCAACTCTTCCTCTCCTTGACAGTTAATAGAGTCTTCTCCAAAAAAGGGGAGTTTAACTGCCCTTTCTTGATTCTGACAGGCAGTTCTCATCTGCAGAGTTGTTTCCTAGTTCAATATCTTGACGAGAACCTGCTCGCCATCCGTAAATAATCAGTCTCACACCAAGATGGGTTGCAGAAAATCTGGCTGCTCTAGAGCTACTGCAGCACAGCCTTTATTGTGTAAAGTCAGAAAGATACAAAATACAAGGAATGCAACTTGTTCTCAGCCAGCAGATAAGGGCCATCGCACTAGACCACGTAGACGATGTTACGTGGACCATGTTACGTGGACCAATCATTTGGGACAGCACGAGCTATTCACGCGTTGATCATGCTCCAAGGATGCTTTTAGCTATGAAATCACCCTGCAATAATAAGAACTTTGCTCATGCTCTTATGTACAAGCAATCATTTTCCCACAATATCTGAGTCTAACTCATCCCCTGTGCTCTGGGGGGCCACATTCCTGACAGTGCCCTAAAACTCATTCAAGCAATTGTAGCTAGAAGAGGCTAAGGAGGCCACAGATTCTGTTATTAATAGGAGTTCAAGTGAGGTTGTTTGTGATCCTATATGCAAAACATTCTGCAAACGAATTGCACCAGGAGACAAATTGCTGCAGGATACATGGACTCTCTGGATGGTTAGCATTCTGCAGATGCAATGCTGGCAGGTGAGTATTTCTTCACCACAAATGTTGCCACAAAATAAGCCTTTAAACAAGCCCTTCTCACACACTTAAATAAACATGTGTCGGAATGAAGTTTGTACACTGAATGGGCATCCATCTGTTGGCATCACCTTTAACATTCCTACGCCCGTCAGCTCAGCCTCAGACCTTCCCATTGAATTGTTGCCTGAGTTCCTGATCACAAGGAGGCATCTAAGCATGTTCAGCCAAACTTTGTTAGAAGAACTTTCCTGCCCTTCCTGCTTAATGAAGGAAAGGTAGGGTTAGGACAAGTACGCCTGGCATGTACAGGAAAGTTGGGGCCCAGTGCAGCACATGCAGACTGCCACTACACTTTGTCTCCACAGATCTATTTTTGAACACATGAAGAGGACAACTGACTCTTACTGTTAGTTATATATCTGTGCCTTAAAATAGAGGGCTTGCATGGGGGTCAGGGACTCAATTTGGATTGTGACCCTATTATATGGTTTGGGAGCAATAGCTCTTTTCCCCAGTTGTGGTCTTATCTGGACTGGACCCCTTGCACCCTCAGTTTGCAGAGGCGAAAATGCTCCTATTAAAGTGAATTTTAGACTTGCAAGCTCTTTGGATACTATTTTGGCATGTAAACAGCATAGGTGGGATCATTTATCTGAGGTGGTTGTCATCTACCTTTTCTGGATGGGGTTGCTAAAAAAAACTAGTAGGTGTGCATTCTGGTGGTGCTGATAGATTCTGCATTATTAACTGAAGGCCTAAGAGGCCTCCAAAGATGGAGTGTGGCCAATGGCAATCTCGTCTGGATAGCCTGGCCACAGTTTCCCATACTATGATAACTTCAAAATTTAGTAATGTGTTATTTTGTGGGATGTTTTTGAAGACTGATTGAAACTTCCATTAGTTCAGAATACAACTGCTAGGTTGCTCACTAGCATCAGCCGATGGGAACATCCCTTACTATTTTGAAACATCTTATTTGGTTGCTGCTCCATTTCCAAGGGCTGGAGTCTGCCAGTACTACAGAGACTGGAGGGGTGTGGCTGGCGCTTAGCTGTTGCTCTGTTCTTGCTCCTGCCAACCTGGCAGTTCGAAATCACAGCAGTGCAAGTAGATAAATAGGTACCGCTGTGGCGGGAAGGTAAATGGCATTTCCATGCGCTGCTCTGGCTTCTGTCATGGTGTTTAATTGCGCCAGAAGCGGCGTAGTCATGCTTGACCACATGAGCCGGAAAGCTGTCTGTGTACAAACGCCGGCTCCCTCAGCCTGAAAAGTAAGATGAGTGCCACACCCTATAGTCGCATTTCTCAGGACTTAACCGTCCAGAGGTCCTTTGCCTTTTACCTTTACAGAGACTGGGATCTAGATACTTGAAGGAATGTTTTCTCTCATGTGAATCTGGACGCCCTTCTCTGCAGCAACGAGGGAGATGACCACTTTTCATTGTGATGCTGTATGGAAGCATGCCTGGTACAAAGTCTCCCAAACTTTTCAAAACCAAGCGAAGACCCAATTTTTTAATTATTTCCCAAGGCATTTTCATTCTGACTGTGTTTTTAGGGCAGTCCTTTCTTTTCTTCTTATGCTGCTGCTGTGATATTATGTTTTTACTCCGTACTGTTTTTATGTCATTGCTTTAATGGCAGTCGTTTTGCCATTTTATTGTTAACTGCTTTCTTCTAGTCAGTCATACTGGGAATGGCAATATAAATGTAAATAAATATAAAAAGAGGTCTATTAAATTTCTTATACAAAGGGCAGAGTCCCATGATGAACAGCTACATGCAGTTAAGTCAGAAATATCCTTGTACCATGCCAGAGAAATGTCACTTGCTGTTTTGTGCTATTCAGACAAACAGAAACAGAAGAATAGTGTCAACCCTTATAAAGACTCTAAAAATGTCACAGGTGTGTGTGTTGTGGAGGTTGACATATGTTTTCGTAGTTCACTAGAGAGAGAGGTTCAGGAATGCTTCACCCTTCTCTGCTGACTTCTCTCGGTGATGGATAATGGTCATATCAGCTCTGGCTAACCGTGCTGCAAATTGGACATCAGAATGACTGGCAGGCATTTTCTCAATGGAAGCTTCCAGTTAGGAAATAGTGTTTTAATGGGAGATAACCTTGAAGGAGACGCCCTTCCCCCTCCCACCCTTCTAAGAAGCAGGGACTAATGAGAGCTGTGGAATTCCCTCCCCACAGAAGTGTGTCTGGCACCTTCATTGTGTAGCTTTCATCGTGAGAAGGCACACCTCCTCTTTGTCCTGACCGTTGGCACCTGAGACATATAATTTTAGGACCCACCCCATTGTTTGAATGGCAAATTGTTCTAACTGATTTCAATCTTATATTGTTGTAACCCATCCTGAGACCTTATGGTGAAGGGTGGATAAGACAGCCAATAAATACTAGTAGTAGGAGTAATAATAATACTAATAGTAATAATAGTAATAATAGTAATAATAGTAATAATAGTAATAATAATAATAATAATAATAATAATAATAATAATAAAACAAGTATGAATGCTCCTATGCACTGCTGTAACTCAGTCTGTAACTAAACCTTAAGAGCTGCCAGAACTCACCATGAATTCCTCCCTTGTTCTCTTACAGTGGCAATAGTGCCCACCTGAGAGGTGCCAGAACAGAGTTGCAGCGAGTTCCGGCTGGGGAAAAAAAGCTCCTCATGCAACTCACATTTAGTTCCCCCATTTCCCCAGTACTCCACTTCCTCTAGGTTGGCCAGATGCAAAAGAGGACAGGACTCCCGCACCTTTGATAATAATAATAATAATAATTTATTATTTATACCCCACCCATCTGGCTGGGTTTTCCCAGCCACTCTGGGCGGCTACCAACAGAATATTAAACTACAATAATCTATTAAACATTAAAAGCTTCCCTAAACAGGGCTGCCTTCAGATGTCTTCTAAACGTCTGGTAGTTGTTTTTCTCTTTGACATCTGGTGGGAGGGTGTCCCACAGGGTGGGTGCTACTACTGAGAAGGTCCTTTGCCTGGTTCCCTGTAACTTGGCTTCTCGCAGCAAGGGAACCGCCAGAAGGCCCTTGGCACTGGACCTCAGTGTCCAGGCAGAACACAGCTATTATAGGTACAGAAGCACTCTCTTTCTTTGCATCCGGCCACCCGACTTCTCTCCCCTGTTTTCCCTGTGTGTCGAATTTTAGCTTGTAAGCTCCTGGTGGCAGGACCTGTACGCTTGGCCTCTGTAGAACACCATGCACAAGTATGGCACCAAATAAATAAATGGAATGGTGGTGGGGAAGACCCTGTAGTTTTGGGTGAGGAGAGAGACAGAAAGAGCCATGAACTAAGAAGCAGCGGCAGCCGTAGCCGGTGAGGGTGGGGCACCATTACTATCCTGGCTTCTCAAAATCATAGGGGGTTATTAGGGAATACCGAGAGGGGAGGTGGGCAGATTCCCTGGGGCCATGGCTGGCAGTCTTTCTTTCCATCAACAATGGCTCAAGAACGCCTAAATGGTTTAGCAATCATAAACATAAACATAAACCACGATAAGACGAAGTTGCTTGATTTTTCCTGCATAATTCAAGAATTCGCAGAAAAGAAAGCTAGGAAAGCATTTTTAAATGTAAATACTTAAAATAATCCTTTTCCCTATGTATTTTTAAAAAGCACTATTGTATATCTATATTTTCCATTTTGTCTTTATATGCAGATATGGTTCAAGCCTTGAAATAAAATTATTTGTCAGCATAACTTTTGTGAAAATTATTCATATACTTACTTATTTATGACTTCAGTTATTCCCAGGGTAAAAAAATATATAGGGGGGGGGCACATTATCTACCTGGCCCAGGCCTCTGCCTGGCTCTGCAAGGCCTTGCTGCTGCCACGATGTGCCACCCCATGTTTCACCTCTGCCATCTCCCTCTTGGTAAGCCCCACCTACACCACCTCATCGGCTGCTACTGGAACTAAGGATAAATGCATCTTGGAGAACAAAGTATCATTCACTGGAAATGTGTCATAGTAGTACTAGGAATACCTCCACCTATGTTTTATTTTAGAGGTGGGGAAATGTTGACCCTCCAGATATCACTAGACTACAACTCCCATCCTCCCTGACCTTTGGCCATGCTGGCTGAGGCTGATGGGAATATTTACAGCCAAAATTTGAAGTGCAATCCTATGCATTTCTACTTGGGGTAAGTCTCATTGGGTAGCATTCACCTAAGTTTTATTCAGGAAAGACACATTGAAATTATGAAACATAACTAAGTTAGTTCCATTCATTTCAATAGGTCTGCTTTGAGTAAAACTTAAGCTGCATCTGCACTGTGCAATCAAAGCAGTATCATACCACTTCAAACTGTGGTCCCTAGGATGCTTTGGGGGAAGCCATGGCTATTTAAAATGGCATGATACTACTTTAGTGTATATTGCAGTTGAATACCAGCCATTGGGGTAAAAGACTCCTACTTCCAAGAAAGTGTGTATAGGATTAGTTTCACCCATAAAACTGCAAATTCTCTTTCTAGCTTTCTCCCTGTGTCCACCAATGTTAGAGGACGATGTTAAGGTTTATGTGCATCCTCCACATGCTTCTTTCCTAGAGTCGGAAAGCAAACCTCTGAAATGTTTGAAGGTCCCCTGCAACTAATTTTGATGTATGACATCTTGTAAAATAAAGATTGCTTGTGTGTCTGTCCATGTGTGTTCATGTACACTGCATTGGGAGAGGCTGAAGAAGTGAAATGAAAACTTTATTAGCATTTTCTCATTAGCGTTTTCTTATTGTTAAATACCGTCTGCGGCCATGCTATTACAAGCTTGATTTAGCTATGCCTTGCATTTTCTCTCAAAAAGCATTTTGGATAATACGGTATTACGGAAACATATTTGGTCATTTTATCTTTAAAAACATTCTGCATCATTTACCAAGGCACAGTGTGCACCCAGCCTATAATGAAAACTCAGGTGTAATATAGGAAGGGGTTAGCATGTTTTCATTATGACTCCAATACCAAGAAGCAGTGTGGTCCACATCCTATGCCTCACATCCTGTTCCCAACAGCAATGCCTTAAGACATTTTTTGATTATGATGATGTCATATGAAGCCCTTAGTCCATCATGTAACCACCAGGTGGTGCTCCTGCAAAACTAAAACCCATTCCTTACATTGCAGACCTGAAGAGATGTCTTTGCATACAGAGAATTCTACATTGCTAGACACAAAAGTCATTTTCCTTACACTTTGGGCATGTCAACACTACTATAAATACATTCAGTGTCAACCAACACTTTATACTCTTTCTATGTTTACTTTTTTTCTGCTGTCATTCACGGCCTGTGGCTGGCTGGCTGGAGAGATAAACAGAGCTCTTATCATAGCATTGCAATGAACAAAATAGTCCGGGTATGATAATGACTCATGTTTTAAAAACCAAGTTTATGTGTAAGAAATGAAACTTTGAGGTTAGTAATGCTAATGTCATTGCTAATACCTTGAGCTGCAAATGGTTGCAGGGTGAGTTTTGTGGCCAGGAAACACTCCTCATCAAAAGCATAAGGCTCATTGCATTACAATACACTTCAGGCTTGTATCCCATGTTCAATAACTTCCATAAGGCTAAGCTTCAAAATTGGGCAGGATCTGAATTACCTGAAACCCATTCATCTAGCTGTTACACCACACTGTGAGTTTGATTGTAAATTACTCTCTTGGTACCTAGATATATATATTTTATTTCCTGTAAAAGTGCCAGTAAAATTCAATTTTAACCCCCCATCCCCCCAAAAAAGCTTCTATTGGGAATCAATGATGAACCATTGCTTGGTGAGTTTTTCACTGTAGTTAAACAAACAGAATGGACTGCTTCTACTACACAAGATTAGTGAGCAATTCTATAATGAATAGCAAAACATGCCAAAATCATATTGGATGCCTTTGAAAAAAGTGTAAGATTATTGCAAAGGTAATTATGGGGAACGAAGAGCACCCTGCTTGGCTTGGCTTGCCCCTAAAGAAAAGGCCTCTTATCCTAGCCTTCCCCACAGTGGCTGCATTACATGCCATGTACAAGTAAGGAGCAAATACCTAAAAGCATTCTATTTCTTTGGCAAACTAATTGCACAAACAATATGTTTTGAATGGACAAGCATTAAACTATAGATTTATAACAAAACAAAAACTAGGCATTTTGTTCACTAAAATCTTTAGTTTTAGATAATCAGAATGGCTTTGCCATGATGTGGAATATTATCAAGATACACATGTGATACATATGTGCTATTAACACTTTATTAAATTTTATAAAGAAAATTTACACATTAATAAAGAAGAATTACAATTGCACAGAAAACACTCTAAACTTATGGCAAAGAGAGGTGCCATTTTTAGCAGTTGTGCCTTTTATAGCATTTTTAATCAGTAATCATTGGAAGGTGATCATATTTACCTCCATATCAGGTAAGGTTTACCTGTTGATTTCTGCAAATCATATTCTGGCAAAAAGCACAACAGTCTAGGCCATTTTTTCAGGTCACTTGCAACCCTAATAATATAGTATCATACCACAACATTAACCGCCCCTCCCCACAGTGAGGTGTTCCTCTATAGAGGAATTGTAGGTATAATCTTCCTTTTTAAAAATAAAGGAAATCGTTGGTTTAAAATAATACAAAAGTTATATAATAACCAGAAATTACAGGCACATTCAATGGAAATAATTAATACTGAAGAGAAAACACATTATTTGAGAAGAGCAGCTGTGTAAATTAATAATGGGAATCAGCGTCATATATTTGGGGGGCAGTGGCGTAGCGTGGGTTGTCAGCACCCGGGGCAAGGCAAGTAATTTGTGCCCCCTAACCCGTGGATTTGCACCCCCTAACCCTAACCCCCAGATGTTGCGCCCGGTGTGGCCGGCCCCCCTGCACCCCCACGCTACTCCACTGTTGGGGGGGGGACTACTGATCTGTAATAGGTCTTTTTTCTGCAATTTGCATCCTATGGATTTTCACAGCAAGTTTCTCACTGATTTGAATGGATGTGAACTATGTAATTTATCTATCTGATTTAACACAATAATGTCTAGGTTCTAAAATACATTGCATTTTGAGAGACACAACTTTAGAACTAGGATGCAGAATGATTTCTTTAAGGAATGAAAAGAAAGTACCAGAATTAAACATATTTCACACATAGGCAGATAGAATTAACAGAGGGGAGTACCAATACTAAAGAAGTTAGCAGGGGGAAATAAAGTTTCAAGAAGCAACGATTAAATGTAGAGAGACAAGGCTTTATGGTAAAGAGCTTTCAAAAACAAAAGCAAGGAAACAATAGAGCTTCAAGAATGGAAAAGAAATGCTCTGTCGAGCCATTGGCTTCCAGAATACTTTTATGTAGGTTCATTTGCTCTAGGGTGCCACCTATTGATGCATTTTATCCAGAATCATCCTAGCATTAGCAGTGTATCTTTGTCGTCCCCCCCCATCCAAACCCGGCTGCCTTCTTTGAAGTTGCGCAGTCACTCGCAGCTATTTCTAATTGCTGCACCAAAGTAAACACCTTCCCCAAGTCACCAGTATGAAGTGGCTAAAAGCCAGCCAGTTTGGGGTGCCTTGTTGCACACAAGGAAATAATGTGGCTAGCATTACATTAAACTGACTTGTCATCTTCCATCCCATAAGGACCAGTAACTTGTTTACAGTAGGTTGGAAGGAAATACCTAACCCCATGTGAAATCAAAACAACATTTCTGGTCTGTAGTTAAATTTTCCTGTTGGTGTTAAGAATATGTTTGTGGAATGAGGCTTAATTTACTTCTTCTTCTTTTTTGCCCAAATTCCTTGTGGAATTCCTTCCTTATGGTGGAAGTAGATCACAGGCAGCATATATCTCCTTCAACAGCTTGATTCTCAAGCTGGAAGCAGCACCTGCCAGTACAGAATAGTCTTCCAAAATGCACTGGATTTCTAAATGCTGCAGGTGCACTTTTCTCATTATTCTAAGGGGGTTGAACAGAGGCTGTGCCGGATTTACGTATAAGCTAAACAAGCTTAGGGCCCCACTCTCTTGGGGCCCCCCAAAAATTTAAAAGAAAGAAAACTGGATGTACATTTCCAAAATATAAGATAAAAACAAATAAAATAAAACCTACATACAGCAACAGTGTTTTGTGTTGTGTAGGCTCCGATGATCTTTGTTATGTGCAAATGGCTTTAGATACCTATTAGGTCCATAAATTACCATATAGCATATATTCAACACAAAAAAACAGTGACAATTTGTTGTTGACAAAGGACAGCTGGACATATAAAAGGCCCCATTACCTTCAGTGGCTTAGGGCCTTATCAAACCTAAATCCAGCCCTGAAACGGCAGGGGATGTACTTTTCTCCTTAAAATGGGTAAATATAGGCCACAAACTGCTTACTTTCACAGTTTTGGAAAATTCAGTATGATGCCTGTAAGATTAGCTGCCCATTGGCTAGGAAGGGTTCACTTCAGGAATGTGACTGGTGGGCTGTTCTACAGCATGCTGGTTTTCCAAGACGAAGCTTGATTTATAATTTTCCATCACCTTGGCTTTCAAGCTGGCCTTGTCCTTCTTCCGCCAAATGTCTGTGGCAATGTACACATTGTACGGGTCATTTGAATGTTCAAGCTTTTTGGAGCGGATGTAGCTCATCATTATTCCGAATGTGAAGAAGCCAAAGAAGCCAAGCAATAGCAGTATGTAGATGACTTCCAGATGGTCATTTGTTGCAACGACTGGTGCAGCTGTCGGGTGGCTGGGTTTGCTTTCATAGTCTTCTAGCAGTTTTGAAAGGAGGTAGTTTAATGCTGTGTTGTTGGACACCAGTGCCATTGTCCTGCGAAGAACTCCTTCCTTAAATTCTGATTTCTAGAAGAAGAAGAAGAAAATTGGGAGGGGAAACATGTTAAAAACAAAATATGGAAATAATTATATATAAATAGTATATAAACGGACCTTTTTATTTGTAAAAAAGAGATGTCATCATACTGTATTTTGAATGAGAAATCAGGTTCTCAGAGGCCTTTTCGTAATGAAATCCCATGAACCAAAGACCAGATGAAATACTTACCTTTACCGAATGAAATGCCATTTGCACTAAAATGCACCAAAATGCACTCCTTGTATAATGATAGCTAAAGCTATTACTTCCAATATTCCCTTTTTAGTGGAAGAAAAATAAAGCCCTCAACATATACGGCTTTTCTCTCTCTCAGTATGTATTCTGCTCAACATAACAGATCCAATGATCCTCTCCAACCAGCCTAAAATTCTGCCTCTTCTACTTTGTGACAACTGGGGAAACCCAGCCAGATGAGCGGGGTATAAATAATAATTAATAAATTAATAAATTAATAAATTAATAATAACTTGAAGATTTCCATTGATGCTGCATGCTGAAGGCACATCTGAATTCTAACAACCCAGTTCAGAGGAGCTATTCTCTCAAGATTTCCACACAGCAAATGTTGGGAATTATCCCAGAGATTGTAATTGCAATATGCATATAAGACTTTATTAAAAAAACATTTCATTATGGTGGTCTTGCAGAAGACCTCTTTAATATAATTTTGGTACCGCATTGCTGCTGCAATTTTTTGACCTCAATATTAAATTAAAATTAAAAGGCACATTGACATGGATATTGTTCCAAAACAGAAGCATCCATTTTGCCTACTATGAAACATGACAGCTAAGTCTTGTGCACTTCCAGTAATTTTTTTAAAGGCACACATGCACAGATACGGAATTACTAATGCATGCCCAGAGTGGAAAAAAGAACTTTGTGCAGGGCAGGAGAGGTGTGACTTAGGGGAGGAGCTAAACAACACAGCTTAAATACATTCCACTGAGCTCTGCCCACTGGTGTGGATGGCAAGTGATGGAATAGCAATGAACATCCATGGCTTTGGGGGAGGACCTTTAATCTGAGGAAATTAATGTGTCAGTCGCACACAGAGAAAAACTGGATCTGTATGACCAATTTGCAATATAGAGCTCCTGTCTGGAAATACCCAAGATCTCCCTCCTGACTGGCATTAACTTGTCCCCATTCCTCCTTTTGTATTTTCTTCCTCTACCTCTGTCATTTCTGCTTGCCCACCTTTCATGATGCAATTTATTGATGTCACAATAACCTCTTTGGTAGCAGAGGCCCTTCTGAATGTCACTGGCTTAGGTGCTCTAATGTCACAAGGAGCTAGCTAACTTTGGCTCAGGGAGTCGAGCACTTATGCAGTCACTGGAACCTTAGAATTTCAATTCTGAGTCCTTGAGCATTTAGTCAAGCCTTGTAATCTATGGCACTATGCCATGTATTGTGTGGTCTCAAGCCTTTGACACTCTCTGTGTGTGCACAGAAGAAAGAGGATGGGATTTGGGTGCTGTTGTTAATAATGAGAGGTAGGACATATAAAGCATTGCCTGCTCCACAAATCAATAGATTAAACTGCCAAGGAACACAACAGAGAGGAACTGCCAAGGAACTACAGGGCAGATAACCTTCATTAAATTGTGGTTGCAGTACACTTTCTTTCCTCTTCAGAGGGGCATTGCCATTTTTTGCTATGGATATTGTCAAAGTTTGGTGCTTAACTGGTTAAGAAAGCTGGAGATGGTTGTGGCCTTGGTCTTATCTTGAAAGCAACTCTCCTTAGCTCTCTGCTCATGCTTTGGGCACGTAGCTGGACTCTTGAGTTTCACCTGTAGGTCAGGAGATCAACACTAGATAAGAAGTCACAGGGTGATCTACGATAAAACCTTCCGGCCCCCTCCATGGGGTGGGGTGGGGGTTAGCTGAGTACCAGGTTTTTTAAAAAAGTTTGTGCCTGTGTGTCTTGCATCTTGCTCCAAAGCCCTAACCCTAGTTGATGTTTTATTTTAGTTTGTGTGTAATCAGCCCAAACAAAGTTTTGTATGTTTTCTATTTTTGGTGTGGGTTTTCTTGGGAGAGGGTCCAGCTTCTGGACCCCTTATCTTGACAGATACTAGAAGAAAATATTCCACACAGGACTATGCTTTTATCTCTTCCTAAACAAGGCAAGCGCTGTGGCTGCAGTTTTAAGACCAAAATTGGCACACAGAGAGGGCCTTACCACCTTGCTGTTTTCTTGCTGAAAACTGGCCCATTTCCCCTAACCGGGGGAGGGGGGGAAGAATGCATTTTGGGGTAATCTTTGGCAGAAATTTCCAGGGCAAAGGGTTAAGAAGCTCTTCTCCCTTCATGCTACTCTTCTGATTCAAACTGCAGCCTACATGGCTGCATATTTGAAACTGTAAAATGGCAATAATGGAACTGCATATAACAGAATGTTCCATATAGTGACCTTTACACTGGGAAATCTCCGTCACGTGGAAAGAGTGCTGATTCAAGTTATTGTAGCTTGAAGAATGAAATCTCACCCTGTTGCAATTGTGAAATCCCTTTCACAATGTCTCTTTATTACATGAGCATTAAGAAATAAGTCAATTTTTTTTTTGAAGAGAAATTGTTCTGACAGGTTGGTTTTTGGACAGGAGGCATGTCTGGGTGGATCCATTGCTAAGTGGGAAAGCACAATATCTGTGTGCAGAAAGTCTCAGATATGAATAATAAAGACTCTTGCCTAAAACTTTGGAGAGCTGCTGCTGGGTGGTGCCAGTACTGAGCTAGGTGGCCCAGTGGTGTGACTTATTTCTATTTACAGCATTTCTAATAAAACCTCTAAGGAGGGCTGGCCCAAGCTGTTTTGATGTCTGAGGCAAAATCCAAGATGGCGCCCCCAGATTCTGACAGGACGGCCAATTGAACTTTACTTCAACACTATCAAAGGGGCAGCATCCTTCACCATAGGCTAGGTTTTGAAGTGCACAGCAGTCTAGCTTAGGGGACTCAGGAAGAACCATGGAGACTGGTGCCCATTGGTACTGGTAGGGTAGAAGACAGGGAGCCCAACAGTAGAAGATGAAGCCAGAGCCCACCACAGGCATGGCCACCCTCTGACTGCTTGTAAGTAAGAAGCTAGGAAAAGAGGGCTGGTTGTGGGCAGGTTGGGGTTGTTGCGGCAGTGCCAGATTTCCCCTAAAGGACCAGCCTCTTCAGAGGGGGAATGGCCTGGCAACTACTGCCTGAGGCAGCTGTCACACTCTGCCTAATAGTAGGGCCGGCCCTGCCTTTAAGCTGTTTATTAAAAATGGCTTGGTATAAACCAATTTCCCATGTTGCTCTGATTTAGGTTAACAGGGATATAATACAAGTTGTGCCAGAAGTAGTTTAGTTATGCTGGCCACATGACCCGGAAAGCTGTCTGTGGACAAACGCCAGCTCCCTCGGCCTGAAAGCGAGATGAGTGCCACAACCTCATAGTCGCCTTTGACTGGACTTAGCTGTCCAGGGGTCCTTTACCTTTTTTTACAAGTTATGCGATGAATCTTTTTCAACTAATGAGTCCAATCATTCATTTATACAATGTTGGGGTATCAAACCACTGACAGTGGCATGCTTTAGTATAGTTTCAGAATTATTATTTTTTAAGAAAACTACATGGTCGCCAACAAAACATGTCCTAAATTTTGAAAACAGGTACTGTTTGTAATTCAGTGTGGCTTTATTGTGGGGAAAGCTATGAGCTAGCCGACAGCAGGTCTTAATGTGCTTATAGTTATGGAAACACAGAGTAACTCTGTCACATACAATTTCCTGATTTAAATGTTAAGGGATGGACATGGAATGTGTTTCCATATCTCTGTTGTGAGGGGGAAAGAGGAAATTAGCATTGAGTTTGGAATATATTCATCATTTGGAAAGTTAGATGGCATCTGAACTCACTCCAAGCAGAAAACACACACAAATTGATTCCAGTAAGTAGGTACTGTATGTTTAGGCACTCTTGTTAGCAGCATTCCCAGATTATAGAGGGTGGGGCTTATTCCAGATGTATGGCTGCAGGCTAAGGACATTCTCAATACACTGAAATAGTCTTGGCCAGTGATAGCCAGTTCACGGGAGGAGAAATGTATTTGGTCCACATTTTAAAGAGAACTGATCTAATTAGCCAATTGGAGCCTTGCCCCATAGACCTCTGAGTCGCAATTTCATCCCTTTTATGGGGAATTGCTAAATGTTCTGTATAGCCTGAAGGTATGGCTGATATCAAAAAGAAACTGGATCTTTAGCATTGTAGCTCCAGCTCTATGAAATCAGCTTCCAGTTGAGCTCAGACAAGGACCTAGCATTTTTGCTTTTAGGAAACAATTGAAAACTTATCTTGTTAAGAATATGGTAGTGCCTTGGTTTTCAAACAGCCTAGTTCTCAAAAGTTTTGGCTCCCCACAGAACGATCAAAACCCAGAAGCTTCTGCAGCTTCCGATTGGCTGTGGGAGCTTCCAATCAGCCAATCAGTAGCTGCACTTTGGTTTTTGAACACTTTGGAAGTGGAATGGACACCGCGGGGGGTGGCACTTACCGCGGGGCCTGGCCTGCAGTGTGCCCAAGCCATGTGTCTCTCCTGGGACTCCTGGTCTCTCCTGCCCAAAATGGCAGTGTGGGACTTACATCCACCAGGCAGACTCCATGGGCAGCTCGCCGCGCCACCCCAGTGCGCGTATTGCCCCGCCCCTGCTTCTCTGGGTGCTGGAGCAGCTAGCTATGCCACTGTTGGGAGGGGGGGTGAAGGTTTGTGGCAGCAGTTCCTTTGAAACGGCCATGCTATTCACATTCTAATCTGTCAGCTTCCATTCCCAACTTCTGCTATTCTAAATATTAGGCACCCCACATTCCTTGGGGGGGGGGTGTTTGTCATGTTAGGGTTGGACTGGGTGCATAGTGTCGAAAATGGGTTTTTGTTTTTACTGAGTTCAACAACATTGCAGGTGCCATATGCTCACCTGAGTACCTTTGTGTTCAAGCCCCAGGATCACATCATACTCTTGGTATCAGTGTTACATAAAATTGATCATAACTCTTCATAAATACTGCTTGTTACTTGCTATTTTGTTTAAGCCACATGTAAATTGTGAATGTTTTCAACTGTGTGTACCTGCTCTTTACAGGACAAGGAGAGAATGTAACAGACTTCTGTAACTAGAAGACCATAGAGAGTGAATGGGATATGCTCAGTCCCAAGGGAGCCCATGGAACTGCTAGCTACATCAACTTAATTTCCACTAGCATCTCATTAAAAATACGTGCTATTACCACATCTAACAGTGTCCATTGCATGCTGCCATTGTAACCACTCCCTTGTAAAGCTTGATAATTGTAACATTATGAACTCCGTTGTTATTTTATCTGCTTATGTGAAGATGGTCCAGTTTCCTGGAAATTAACTACACTGAACTTTTAGGGAGTGCTGAACAACTTCCGAACAACCTGAGGGCACAAACAAACTCCCTTGTGTCTCCAACTCCCTACCCCCCCAATCTTCAGTATACAAGTTATGGGCGCCTTTGAATCTGTGTTCCAAGTAACACAATGATAACACCTATTTCTAAATGCCACACCTATTTCTAAAATTAAACTTTAATATTTTCATACCAAATAATTCCATTTTTTAAACTCACACTTGTTTCCAAATGGGTATATAGGAATTTTGAGAGGGGAGTTATTATACTATCAAAAATGTTTGCCTGTTATCATTCCAGTTCCCAGACAGAGCACCCCAGCTACAACAAAACAAAACAAAAAATCCTGGCAATGCTACCTTTATGCCTACAGGTACACTGAGCTGAAATTCGGTACTCAAATTGTAAAGTGTCAAGCAGTCTATGGAAATGATATGTAAAGTAAATATAAATGTATTTATTTATTTGTAATCCACTTCTTGTTTCAAGTAGTAAGGTTCTTTGAAACAAGGGTTCTTCCCACTCTTCCCGCTTCACATGGGAATTTTGTTTCACAATATAAAACTGCCTGAGGGGAAAAAAGGCACAGCGGAGCAGGTGCCACCTTTTGCCCAAGATGAAGAAGTACAGAAAGAAAAGATGTATGTGTCTGAACAAGAAGATGATTTTAAGCAAGGGTGTCAGCCTATCTGGAGGAACAAAAAGGCTGACAAGCAAACAGGAAAACATGCAAACTCACCAAGCTGTGTGAAGGAGGGAGCCTGCTACCTGGATGCTGTGAATCAGGCTCTCTCTCTGAGCATGGCTGTGAAGAAGCCTGAGGTCTGGGTGTTGGGAATCCACACCATCACACCGTGTTTGCTGGGAGGGACCTGTCGTCTGGGTACGAGTGGCCAAACTCATACTATGAGTGCACAGGGGAGGAGCTTATAAACAGGTGGTAATGCAGTTCCATGAAGAGGAAGGTGACACAGAGACACAGATTTCCAGGTGGAGAAAGGATTCCAGGCAAACAAAACAAGAAAGGAAGTGTGCCATGTGCTAGGGTGAGTCTGCTGCACATGCAACACTAAGCAATTCTGTACAAAGAACTCTTCAATGAAATTACACAAAGGTCAGGGCAGATTAAAACAGCTCACCTTTTCCTTTGCCCACACCACCAGCACTGTTGTACTTGCAAAGTGAAGCTGCTTTCTTTCACTGCAGGGAGTAATGGGAACAAATGTAAATGGGCAAATGTGCCAGAGCTGAAGCCAGCGAAGTTTGGACATGTCCTTATCATTCAGCCTACAGTTGTCCATCTGTAAAATGGCAACATTAAGGATCTAAAATGGAGAATGAATCAAGGATTGCAAAGACCTTTGAGTGCTTGAAATTTTGATGCAAGACCATGGGAAAGCTCTTTGCCTCCAGCATACTGTTCTACCTAGTACACACTCACCTTGGACCAAGATAAGCCCTTTCTTTCTCCCTTTATAAAGCAATGCCTCCATCTTTCCCCCTCCTTTCTCAGCTCCCCTTTATATTTTAATAGCTTTTGTATTCATCTTCTAATGCCTTGGCACTCCAGGTGCTACTGAACTGCATTGCCCTTCACATGGCAGCATGGCCTGACGTGAAGGCTGATGGGAGCTGTAGTCCAGCAACACCAAAAGGGGGATCAAGCCTGTGACCCTGGCATTATCAGCACCACAGTCTAACAAACTGAGCTATTCAGGCTCCAGAAGGCCAAAGGTTTCCTGCCCCTGTTCTAGCTGGAAAACTACAAGCCTTTTTTTAGAACAAGCAACTGTGTGTGTGATGTGTGTCTGTATGGATTTTGAGCAGAGAATAAAGTAAACATAAAAGGGTTAACAAATATATGGACCTCCAGCAGGGAGAACACCTTCAGAGGTGATTTGGGGTTCATCCTCATTTACTCACCAGTTCCACATTGTAACTCATCAATTTATCCCCTGGAGTTGGGAAAAGACTGTATGGGAAAAATTAAGCAATCCCCTCTCAACTGTTGTTCATCAGCTGAAGATTGTCCTCTCCAAGGCTGCTTTTCCCATACTCTTGGGGCGTTGTTATAAGCACCCACAATGAACTTGCACACTGACTCTTAAACCTTTCTCCTTTCCTGTAATCACATTTGCCTTCTTACAAGGAACAAGGAAAGAGATTGTGTCTATTTAGGGTGAATGCTCCTCAGGAACCCAACAAGAGTAGGGAAATAAATGGAAAGGTTTGCAGCAGAAATTGAGAAACAATGAGGGATAATGGTTAAAGAACCCCCTTTTCTACAAGCTGATCCCCTGTTCATTCTTCAACTGCTTTTTACCAAAAAAAAAACAAAAAAAACCAAAACGAATGGAAGTCAAGGACTCTGTAGATAAAGGACTACGATCAGGACTGAATGTAATTGGATTAATCAAGATTTTGGAAGCAGGAAGAAATAAGAACTTTGCACCCCAAAACCCAACACATGGGAAGTCACACAAATTGAATAATTGGCTTTATAATTGATATATATTTGGATATGAATGGTAATTTGATACTGATAATGTGGCTGTTATTGGATTTTAGTAATTGGAAATTAATAAAAAATATTTAACAAAAACAACAACAACAACTCTTTTTTACCACAAGAACTAGCTGCTGGCTTTTAAATATATGCATTTGCATGTAACAGAAAGATTGCCCTCAAATGAGTCTAAGCACAGCAAATAAAGTGACTTCTTTGTTATCATGTGAAATCCAGTTCAGCAAAAAGCAAACTAGCCCTTTTATAGAAACAACTTCCTGTTTTAAAAAAAGTGCTCATATTCGGTGACTTTTATTAAAGAGAAAACAGTTTCCAGAAATTGCTTCTACATTCAAGCAGGTGAATGCAGGTAGAACTACTCACGTCCTTTCATTACAAGGAAAAATAAATGTTTGCCACCCGTGACTGGGCTGCGTCCACTTACTTGGGATGAGTAAAGGGATTATTTTGACTGGAGATCTGTAGTGTAGGAAAACGGCAGGCTGGTGATTCATGGCACAGGAAATGCACTGGTGCAGTTTTCATGAGCACTGAAATCGCACAAAGTACAAATATATCTGTATTAGTTCACTGTTGAGTGATTAAACACTATGTGGCTTAGGGCATATGTGCGGTGGGGGACACACACAGAGAGAACCAGTTCTTCCAAATTGGGCGTGCAAAGGCAAAATTTTGTATCTGCCTCAAGCGTATGCATTAAATTCAGGTGTTTGTTGGTGCATGTGACTAGATAACCACATGTGACTGGCCTGCTCACTGTTATTGGGAACTGGAGGCGGAGCCAAATTTGCAGCCTGACATTAAAATATCCCATGATGATTAATGTGTTTATGGCTAAAAAAACTTTTCACACAAGTTCAGCAAGTATGACTTCCAAATAAAACCTCTCTCCCTCAGATAATTTGTGAATTGAATTGTGTAAATGGTGTCTCCCTGACAAGCTACACATTTCCTATGTGTGCTGTCCCTGAGTCCCAGAGCAGTTGCCCAAATTAGGCACGGTTGGGGCAGAAAAGTCTGATAAAACTCACACAACAAAACAAGCTGGAAGACTGGTGGTGATGGTAAGCTACTGGTGATGGTAAGTTACTGGTGAAGCAATCTCACCAATAAATAAATAAATGAAAATAAAGTAAGATTCACTAGTCTTCTTCATTTGCTCTACATTTTTCTGCCTCCTCTGTTTATTTATTTTATATTTCTACTGTACTTTTCCAGGGGAATGGCCTGTAATGTAATGGTGCATTACAATGTAACCAAACTAGCATAAATACATTTTAAAACAATTATCATAAGAGCAATTTATATAAAGCACATATAAAATACGTTGAATTTAAGATCAAAAATCTCCCAGTTGAGATCAGCAAAGGCAGAGCAAACAGCAATCGCTGTGAATGTAAATTGTTTTAAACTGTTTCTAACATTGTATTTTAATTTGTGTAACCTGCCCTCTGACATTGGGGTGAAGGGGGTGAATAAGAATGACAACAATTCAACACTGTTAAGAGCAGACTTGCTGAGGGTCTGAGAGCAATAATGGAGAAGAAATCTTACTTGGTAAAGAATTGATAGTCTTCCTTTATGAATTGAAGTGCACAAACTGTTTAGGAACCACAGCAGCTCTTCTTGTGGAGTCATACCTCTTCCATAGCAACTTGGTTCACCTATGGTGACAAATCTTCTCTGATGAAATATCTCTGTAGGATGGACCAGAACTCTCAGTTTTGAGCTGCCTGCCCTGGAAGAAGAATGACTATGTTGGCAACTGAAACCTAGACGTGGGCACAGCTGGCCATTTTAAGTTCTCTTAGTATTTTTCCAATTTTCAGTTCAGTTCTCCACATTTCCACATCTGTTTGTGTGTTGTTGTTTTTTAAAAAAGTCCTCATGAAAATTCATCAGCAGATTTCTCATGATATATGTATGCTTGTGTGCAATGTTGCCTAATGTGCACATTTTTGCAAAGCAATGTTTCAATGCAATGTTATTTTCACCAATATACAGTCATACCTTGGAAGTCAAACAGAATTTGTTCTGGAAGTCCATTCGACTTCCAAAACATTCAGCAACCAAGGCATGGCTTCTGATTAGCTGCAGGAGCTTCCTGCATGCAATTTGGAAGCTGCAGAAGCCGTGCCAGACGTTCGGCTCCCAAATAACATTCGCAAACTGGAACACTCACTTCAGGGTTTGTGGCACTCGTACGAGTGCCAAGGCATTTGGCTTCCAAAGAACAACTGTATGCATTTTTATACAGACTTTATCCCGGTACATGCATTTTTGTACACATTACTTGGCTGGATAACTGCATTGCAAAATTCAGAGAAGGGCAAATTTGGATGCTTTGCTGTGTTTCGGTTCACAGATGGCTTCAGAAAATGCAGGTTAGGTAGGTCTACCTGTAAACATGAACTGAACTGAATTTTCCCAAAATCCTTACAGAAACCACAGACACACATTTCTCTCTGAACACAGAGACATCGAGAGGAAAATTTGTAGACTATTGGACTAAGAGCGCATACTCTTCTCGGAAAAACTAGAAAACTGTTTACATAGAGCTTCTCTGGGTGCATCGTTATACACTTTTATGTGACAATGACAGTCTCATAACAATTGGCCAAGAAGCAGTGGAACCAGGTGAGCACTGTAAATGGCTTCCCGGATTTACTCATGCTGAGTTAGTAGAACTTGAGTCATTTGACCTGGGCTTCAGCTGTTCCAGGAAGAAAAATAAAAAACATATGAGACAGCATATGCACTATACCCGTAAAGCACATTCAAAGTGTATTTCTTCACCTCAAAGGATTCTGGGAACTGTAGTTTGTTAAGCGTTGCTATGAATTGTAAACCTGTGAGGAGTAAACTACAGGCCAGAATTCTTTAGGGGGAGGAATGTGCTTTAAAGGTATGGTGTGTATGCAGCCTGAATATTCAGATTTGGTTTTTTTTAGGGCTCTTCCAGATGGAGGTGTGTGGGTTTTGTTTGTTTTTCGGTTCAAGTTATCCTGGTTAGGTGTGTTTGACTGTCAAGCCACATGCTACAGTGTTGTGTAATGGCTAAGAGAATGAACTGTTGAAGTCCCAGGTTCAAATCTCACCTCAGTCCTGAGGGTATATATGAATGGTACGATATTTTCCCATACATTGAGGCTGCAGCAAAGCTACCTATATTTTAAAATGTGACATACTTAGTGATTGATGCAAAAACCAGTGAAGGCCTTTTGTGGTAATGTGGTTAGTGAGGAAAACAAGCTTATTCTCAATCTTTTCAGAAGACAACGACGCAACCATTCAACATCTTGTTCCATGTCTATTGAATTTACATATCTGAAAATCAGCACGGAGAATTCGCTTGAGCAGATGCATGAATAGAGAGAGCCTAACAGTCCTATTGGGGACGCGGGTGGCGCTGTGGTCTAAACCACTGAGCCTCTTGAGCTTGCTGATCGGAAGGTCGGCGGTTTGAATCCCTGCGACAGGGGGAGCTCCTGTTGCTCAGTCCCTGCTCCTGCCAACCTAGCAGTTCGAAAGCACATCAAAGTGCAAGTAGATAAATAGGTACCGCTCTGGCGGGAAGGTGAACAGCATTTCCGTGCGCTGCTCTGGTTTTGCCAGAAGCGGCGTAGTCATGCTGGCCACATGACCTGGCAAAACTACAGAAAAACGTCGGCTCCCTCGGCCAGTAAAGTAAGTTGAGCACTGCAACCCCAGAGTCTGGATTGTAAAAAGAAGTGTTCTGTGCTGTAAGAGGAGCCGTGAATGTCCTACCATTCCACAGCTGGTGCAAGTGTATGTCTGCATATACAGTAGTATATATGATATCATATACAAATACCCTTATCTAGCTACCAAAATAAGGAGTAATCCAAATCACTGCCAAAACAATGGATTATTTCAGAGTCAACACAACAAAGCCACACCTGATACATTTACCAGAAAGGCTTAAAATTAGAAACCACACCCTAAAAATACCATTCCTTGAACTAGCACAAATATTTGCACAATGTAAAATCTTCAAATTCAAATTATTTAAACCTCAAATGGACACAGTCCGAGTATGTGGTTTCAACCAACATCAATGGGACAATCAATTGGAACTATCCAACAGTTTGTTTGTCACCTCCATCCTATGCATTTCAGTACAGTGTGGAACATGTTGGTGAAATATTCACATATACAACACACATGTGACACTTAAGGTCAGTCTAGGTGTGATGTAGGAAATCTATAGTCGGTTCTCCCAATGTCTTCTTTTTTTTAAGATTTAAAAGCAGCTGAGGGCAGAGGCTACATTTGACAGACTACTTGAAAATGGGAAAGGGATTAACATTTTCTCTCCATGCCATTTCCACAGCTTCAGTGATGCTGCCTCTGAAGCTACAGTACTATAGCCTATTTCCCATGGAAGCCTAAAAAGGACAGGTGTCTATATAGCACCAGTCTTTAGTCCCATCCATTGGAAGCAATTTATTAGGGAAACTGCATGAAGGGAAAGTGTTAAAGACCTCCCCTAGCACTGCAACCCTGGTCCAGTTTGGACCACCCAACAGCTACTTTTAAGTCTTGGAAAAAGACCCTGGGAGGCCCAGTCACATACCTCCCGCATCATGTCTAGTTTGACCTTAGCACATGTAGAAACTGGAAAGTTTGATGTCATGGCTCATTCATCCACAATGAACTAATAAGAATGGAAACTACAATCTATCTAACTTCATCTGTAATTATGTCTGCAGTTCCAACCTGGTATTTCACATTGGGAATAGATCCAGCACTGGCAACATACAATGCACAATCTGATATCTTGAAGAACAATGAACAAAAGCAGTGACTGCATTTATGCCAGAATAAACAGGTCCTTTGTGTCACTTGGAAATTGTTGCTTCAAACTTGTATATCTTAAAAATTGTAATGCCTCAAAAATCTTTCCTACGTTTAGCAAAATGGCCGCATCATCTAAAATGGGGTGGAGAGGGTGATGCTAGACTTTGGCCTACCTCAGCATGTCAATTCTAGGAGCTGGTAAACTATGGCTAATGGTTCAAAAACTTGGAACCTCCATTTTTTTTACTTTGACCAGCGGTGCTGTTGGGGGGGGGTTTAGAAATCCAGGGCCCCAAATACAGTATGGCTGACTTACCACATTTTAAAGTAAGTGAAGCAATTTGCATTTAGCATCTGAAGAGGGAAAACACCAGCAGGACCATTAAGTTCAGAATCTCAATTTACCCAACCGCACCATGGATTCTGACCCTGATTCAAGCAATATTTTACAACTAGGTACAGTAGGTGCTCATGGCTGATCAGTAATTTCACAATTATCAAGACCATGTGCAGTTGCTGTGGCTGGACTCACTAGGGTTGCCAAAGCCCCAGGGATGACCTGCATTCTACAGGTTTGCCTGGAGGCAAGAGGAGAGCTTGAATCTTCAGCTGAGCAAATGCAAGTTTATATTTTAAAATTAGGAAGACTGTGGATGCAGCTTGCAAGCTTCAGGCGAGCAAGAGCTGGCTGCAATTTCTTGCCCTCCCCCCTCTCCCAATAAACCATCATCTCTGGGGCTCAGTGGTGGGAGCGCAGAGAAACAAAAAGAACTGGGGTGGGCTCCAGAAGGGGAGGGGGCTTTGAGTGCAGATGCATGCTTGGCGCAATGTGTAAGGTTGTAGGAACAAGCAGAGCATGTAAAGAGCAGCCTCTGCTGCCTGTAGTAACGCCTGGCCTGGCCTGAGGACACTTAAACCCTTCTGGCCCAATGCAAGCTAGCTAGAGTATGTGTCCCCTACCCAGGCTCCCTAACTTCAGGTGGACCTGGGAACACTCCTTTTAGCGGAGGTTTCTAGCTTGATTTTCTGCCAGTGCCGTGTTTGCTCATTTGTTAGACTTTGTGTCTTTTTTTATTTGAGTGACATGCTCTCAGCGACTGTGGTTAATGCTTAATACCATCAGCAGGGTCCCTGTGACATCACCAGGGAGCCACCCATTGGGCTCAGCAGGGCTTTTTTTTCTAGAAAAAGAGGTGAGTTTTTTTCAGGGGGGGACCTGCCCCCACTGAGTTGTTGAGATTTTTTAAGGGAGAGGACTTCTATTCTTCTCCCACTTGCCCCACTGCCGCAGGGGAAAAAATTAAACTTCTGGCTTACAATGTTGCCTTCTGCCACAGCTGCCCTACCCCAATCGCTGTGCCTCTCTCCGCCTCCACCATGCAGCCAGTGGTGGAGCATATGCGGGCTCGCTCCCAAGGGTGTGGGGTGTGCTCCCAAGGGGGGCAGAGTGCACTCCTGAGGGGGCGGGGCACGGAGGGTGCCCTCCCAGACGCGGGATAGCTGCTTGGGTGCACGGAGCGGCCTGCACCCTGCAGCCGGGGATGGAGCAAGCCAACAATGGCGGATATTTGGCACACCACCCACTCGTGACTCCCAAGCCTCCCTGTCAAAATGAAGGGGGAAGGGGGGAATGCAGCTGGCAAAGCAACACAGCTCTGCCACTTCCCCCCGATGGCTCTGCGAAGGCTTGGGAGTTGCGGGCGCGCTGCACGCCAAATGTCACCCCCCTCAGAGAAGACACCTGGCAGGTCCGCCCCCACTGCACCCCCTTTCTCCGCCTCTGCATGCAGCCCCAAGCGCCGTGCCGCACTCCACCTCTGAACAGCACCTCAATGCTACAGAGGTGCCAGAACACAACAAACTCAGTTCCGGTGAGTTCCAACTGAAAAAAAGCCCTTTGTCTCAAGTTGGATGCTCCTGACGTGTTAGCCCTAGGTCACACTGACCTTAGCTGTGAACTTCTAAGCTCTTAATGTTGTTTTCAGGACAAGAGCTGCCCTGCCATTGAAGTACAATCATGCCTTTATTTCATAGAAACTGTGCATATTGTCCTATTTAAAGGACAATATGCCCTTTCCCCCTTGGGCAAACATCTCAAAAAATAAGAACAGTTTTCAGATGCTCATTCACACTGTTGCACATTGTAAACAATACAACAATACGCCAGGGCTTACAGTTCCGCATTTCATTCTTACATTGTCACTGAACTAGAAGGAATTTGATGTTCTGAACTACATGGGGGTGTTTTGCCCATCCCAAGGATGTCCCTGACACGAACCTTGACTTTCTCCCATTCAGCTCAATGGATGTTATTCATTCCTGTGGGCAACAATGTACCAGATAAGTAATCTGCTCACCAACTTTGACACTGAGTGGCCAGACTATCACAGATAGTAGCCCTAAGGAGAATGCAATGCCCCTTCCCTCCTGAAGGAAGCTCTCAAGTTGTTAAAGGACAGTCTGTTTCCAGCAATTCACACTCAGAAAACAAAGAGGGGCCAGGTTCAAAAGCAGAGAAGGATAAGAGAAGGCACTGGAGCACATTTTCTCTTCCTCTGGTCCTCATGCCGAATGTGGATTCCGGGTAGTGAATTTTCCTTTCCCCCCCTTTAGTGTAGAAAGGCTGTATATGGTTTGGTGAGGCAGTGTTCATGGTCACACTGGAAAAGGACCCCAGGCTAGTTCACACAGTTACAGTTTGTAGCAATTCTTAAACTACAGTGCCTAGAATTGTTTGAGAAAGTGATGTGCTGTGTCTGTGCTTTAAAGGTATAGTGTACATTGAGGGATTTTTATTCAAAGGGTTTGGGGCTAAACTATACCTGACATTACTCATGTGTTTACTCAACTCACACATCTTAGAAAAAAAAGCTTTTAGGATAAGATCTACCACATCACCCTTCAAAGTGTTCGTTTGGCACACAACATCCTCCGCATGCAGATAAGTCAGAGAGGCGAATTTTATCAGCCCAGACTTGCCACTGGCTTACTGAAGGCGAACTGCATCATTCCAAATCCAGCGTTTATGGGATAGCCTCTAAACACACAATTGATCCCTGAAGCAGCAGGGTTTTGACTTGTTTTGTTGCATTGAAACACTTCTGGATCAGGCCGAGCACCATCAATCCAAGTTATATGTCTCTGGAATAACATGTGAACATACCTTCTTAATTTAATGTGAACCAATAGTGGCTTAGACAGTACTAAAAGGATTTGCCGCTTTCGGGATCAGGCTCTATGAGTCTTCCTGCTCAGTTGGGTTTTTTTTATATAAAACTCTCTTATGCTTGTCAAATAAACTTCACTTGCCACTAAACTGATTGATGATGTTCTCCTTTTCTGCACAGTTTACAAAGCACATAGCATAATATAATTCCAAAGCAGCACAAACGGTGTGTTACAGTACCCCAGCCTAGGATTGTGTGCTATTTATTACATGGCTGAGAGCTGCAACCTGGGAAGGGGTTGTGTTGTGGAGGTTTTTCCCCCCTTTTTCAAAGGGAGCAGAAGGGTGAAGAGAGAGAAAAGAGAAAGAATCCCACTCTTGTCAATCTAGATATGAAAGACTACGAATATGCCTGAGGTCACAGATGCCTGAGGTGAGAGAAGAAAACTTCTGAGGAATGCAGCAGCTGTGCGTTTCCAAAGCATTTTCCTGAGGAGAAGTGGTTTACAGTGCTGCTGAATTATGGTGCCCACTGAGCCACAGGAAGGTAGCCTATGACACAGAACTTGCCTTGAGTGAAGGGTGAGGCATTTTCCCCAGATATTATCTTTGCCTGAGGAGAAAAAAAACTGAAATGATAATCAGATAAGTACTTATTGATACCTGGGCCCTAATCCTTGGAGTTATTCTCAGTACATGCAGGGAGGGAGGAGAATGTCTATAACAAAGGAGCTGAGTATATGTGGGGGAAAGGATTAACATACTACCAGGAAGAGAAGAGATAAATTTATCTGGGGCAAGGGCCAGTTCAATACATTTTGCTGCCTGAAGCAAAGCACACACCACCCATTTCATGTATCTTTCTTCTTCTTCTTCTTCTTCTTCTTCTTCTTCTTCTTCTTCGATCACTTATAGTCGAGTAAGATTATCTTCCGGTCTTAACAGTGAATCCGTACATGACTGTGGAGGCCAATTCTGGATCCACATGTCCTTCCACAGTGGGGACATAGGTTTCCGTGTGGGAATTGAGCACGGTGAGGGTTTGTCAAATGTGTCTTCCTCTTAGCTTGTTTCTCTGAGTTCGTGCTTCTTCGAAGTCCATGACACCTTTAGTAAAGGCTCTTCTCCAGTTGGAGCGCTCACAGGCCAGTGTTTCCTAGTTATCAATGGTCATACAGTGGTACCTTGGGTAACATACGCTTCAGGTTACGCTTCAGGTTACAGACTCCGCTAAGCCAGAAATAGTACCTCGGGTTAAGAACTTTGCTTCAGGATGAGAACAGAAATCTGACCATTTTTCATGCCAGCTCTAGAATGTATCAGAAAAACAATTGACTGCCCTGGGATTAGACCATTAAGTATCAAACTAGGACTGGGAAGACTCAGGTTCAAAATGAAACTCCAACAACTGAGTGTCCTTGGGTCAGTCACCTTCCCTCAGTGTAATCTGCCTCACATGGTTGTTGCAGAATGTGTTTATGTGTACGTACAATACTCTACATTCCTTGGAGGAAGAGCAGTATATAAATAAAATAAAATAACGTGAAAAAACCTGATAGCTGGTCCTGAAATACTACTTATTAGAGGATACAAAGATAATCTGCTTTCCCCGTCTGCCTTGAGGCTCAGCTTAGTATCCATTTTGTCCCAACATCTTTTGATCAAATTGTCCTTTGCCTTGTCAAGGAGAAACCTCAGGGAATTCAGCTATTTCATAATAGTAAATACAGTAAGGAATCAGAGCATGTGGTCAAAAACAGAAGACACAAACAGCCTAAACCATAACAAACAAATTGGCACTGGTGTACATAGGACATCATGAGCTGTTATACATTATGTTCCTGGGATTTATGCCAGAGAACATTGAAAGATAGACCAACCCTCTAATGGAACTATTGGTACTCTAGATTGTTTGAGGAATTAAAACTGGGGCTGGTGGGAATGAAATTACAAGGTGCAGCAAAATATATTATTATAATAACTTACTTGTTAATTGTAATAATTTGCCTTTGGAACTTAACAAATCATGTTCTTTTAATCTTAGGGGTGGGGACTGCATATCCACAGAAGAATTGCATAATGTTAAGTGTCATTTACTTCATCCAAGTTGCCTGTCACAAGAAGTGTCATTCATTTTTGTTATATAAAATGACAGTCCTTTTTAGCTATTGTTCAATTAACCTTGACAGTTAACTTTATTAAAATAAAAGCTTAAGTGTTGGGGGAGGGGGAGATATTAGAAGCAAAATACACAACGAGTTAGTTATATTCAACAGTTCCTTCTGTACAGCCTTCTGTGTGCTTGTAACAGATCTGGAAACTTAGTTTTTCATCACATGTAGGTTTATCTCATACTTCATAAAATTTAATAATTCTTATGGGTAAATCAATTAAGTGTGTTGACATAAATGACCCATTTGCTTTATATAGCAGGTATGAAAGTCAAAGCTAGAGGCAGTATCATAAAAACAGAGCAATTCATTTGAGAAACCAATAAACAGACTAGATTACACTTGCTCTCTGCAATATTGTATTGCCAGGATCCTATCTTCAATGCATGTCTCGAAGACAGGTGACTATTCTGAGGTGTGACTTAGGGCAAAAACGTGGATCAGTGATGAATCAGACCCTGAGGTTTCATTCCATATCACTATTGACAGAAGGACCATAGTTCTATGGTATAAAGCAAATTGTTGCAACAACAGCAGAATCAAGAGCTCAAACTGAAATCAAGAATAGTCATGTGAAAACAGCAAGTAGACAGGTGGATAGCGAAAATACACAGAGCATTTATGAGATCAAGGAGTTAGCATTACAATTCCACCAAATGCAAACAGTGTAAATGTGGACAGTACAGTCAAATCTCGGTTGTCGAACACAATCCATTCCGGCAGTCTGTTCGATTTATGAAACATTTGGCAACTGAGGAGCGGCTTCTGATTGGTTGCAAGAGCTTTTTGCACTCAAGCAGAAGCTTGCGGCGGACGTTTGATTTTCGAAAAGCATTTGGAAACCGGAGCCTTTACTTCTGGCTTTTCGGTGTTTGGGAGCCAAAACGTTCCAAAACAGAGGTGTTCAGGAACCAAGGTTTGACTGTATCAGGATGGTGAAACCCTAAGATTACTGTGAATAGCTCCAAATGGATCTCACCAACTGGGTAGCAAAATGGCAAGTGAGGTTCAATGTAATGAAATTGGTGGAGGCTGGTCTATTTGGACATATAGTGCATTTCCCCATGAGCTTTAGTTTGCCATTAACCAGCCCCCACCAGCCTGCCTCCTTACTTGCAGCCATTCAGGGGGTGACCCTGTCTGTCATTGAGTCTGGCTCCACCTACTGTTGGTCTCTCTGCCTTCTGCCAAATGGGCTGCTTCAAACCCCATCAGTTTAAATGTGTTTTGGATGTGTTTGGGATATATATATGTCTCCCATAATGTATTTCCTCATACAACACTTAATTTTTGGAATTCACTGCCATCTTTTTAAAGAACGAATGTGAGTACTCTACAATATGCAAGAGTAGAGGGCAGTGTCCAACTAAACAGTTTTGCTAGTGCAAGCAGTTTGGACTGCACAACAGCCCTCTTTCTCCTCTCCTGGTACCCCTTCCTCAAGCTCTTTAAGGAGTGAGGGGAAGGCCAGGACAGGCAATGTGGAGGGAGGAGAGAGAGAGAAAGAGGGGATGTAGGCAAAAGCACCTGCATTAGTGGAACTGTTCAGCTGGGTACCACCCTTCATCTCCAGCATGCTGGCTCTACCTACATCCAGAAAGCTCTTGAATATATTATTCAACAAAGATGAAAACAAACGTAGGTAAGTCTAATAGGAAGACTGAAAAAGGGGGGGTGGAGTGCGGAGACAATTTTATTGCTCTCTGGAACCACCAAACCAGCATTTAAGAGGGCAATATGAGTGTGTTCTATGTCTAAGAGGATTTGAAATGTTTTTGTTTTTTTTATTTTTCTGCAATCTCACTTTCCAAGATCTAAGTTTAAGCTTGGCACAATCTTTGCTGCTCTGTATCTTGGGTAATCTTATATGCAGGGATGACGCTGTTGTAAGCTGAAACACATCAGCAGTTATTTGGAGGAATCCAGGTCAGCCAAGCTTTTATGTCATCCATAATGTCAAGCTGCCAGTGATTTATACCAAGATGCACTGTCATTCTGGCACTAGCGGAAACATATTGCTGAGTGGACATTAAGTAACGCAAGTAAATAAGCTTAGACACACTTCCTTTTTGACTTAGTATGAGGTGTGCACAACATTTTGCCCTTTCCACTGCAAAGGAATTCAGAAGTTGTGTAGATGACCAATATCCTAACTCAGATCCATCTGAACCCAGTAAGTTTTAGTGGAGTAATTAAAGGACAGAACTATTAGAAGAGAATAAAATAGCTAGCTACCAAAACCAAATCAGTAGTTGGGAGTTTTTACCCAATTTCTGGAGGCATTCAATGCTTTGGAAGCATTACAGAAATGACTAACATTAAAATTTGAATTGTCCACATCTGTAAATCAAACGAACATACTGTTGCATCCCAACCCGATGTTCCCATGTTTCCTTTTGGGAATGAAGCACAGTAGAGACTGGTGTTTTTCTGATATATGGTTTATTTGCAAATGTATACAACCTGAGCCTACAATAGAGGGGTTTACAGTGTCAGCACTCCCAAAAGCTCTTGCTTCTCCCATAGCCACAACTTTGGATTCAACCATTTCTCTGTTACTCTGCCTTTATTCCTTCCCACTATCTGTGAGTCGAGGGAGGGGCTCCCATTTCCGTCTCCCACAAAGCCCCTTCCTTTGATCTCCTAGGAAGCTAGCCTGGCCTGATTAGCTTTTAACACTTGCTGGATACAGGGATTAGATGTCTGGCATCCAGCTTAAGACCCAAAACCTTGATTAAATCCCAACACTTACTGGATCCAGGCATTATAGGAGTCTGGCACCCACCAACTCATAAAAGTGATGTGACTTATTAGGAATTTCTGTGTAGCTGCCACAGAATGTCTGTGTAAAGGAGTCTGCATGCCTGAGGTTGGTGGTGCAAGGGGCTGGGCTACCCACCCTGGGAGAAATGCAATGCCCCAGTCATTCGGTCTCTCCCCCCAACTTTGGGTTATTCCATTAGGAAGTGTATTAGAATTCACACACATTGGGTCATTGGGCTGCTTCTGTGTTCTTTTTAGCTGTATATATGGAAGTTCTATGTTGCCTTCTGGAATAAGTTTAATCAGCCTGAAAGGAGGCACCACATTGGGCCTGTCTCTTTCTTCACAGGTCACCACTGACACCAAACCATCTGGGCAAGTTGTCTTTCAGTCAAATTTGGCCACCCTTCCTGAGCTTAGCATTGATGAAACCCACAGTTCCCCACAACTCGGTTTGAAAAGCACTGTTCTAAACCACTGGGGATGATGCAGAAGGTGTCCGTATTTTCATCCCTCCCATTGCAAAGATCACCAGATCATGTTTGTTTTACTTTCTGTCTCTGAGAAAGGAGGGGGCGGAAACCACTCTTCCAGACTTCCATCCCTAGCATTGTGTCCTGGTTATTTTGGTCTGTCTAGAGACTAGATGGCAGTATGAGAGAGCTGATTCTCTCATGAATGTTTGTTATGTTCTTTTATTTTGTTTAATCAGTAGGAATAAAATTAGGTATGCAACAAAACCTCCACAGTTTTGTTTCCGTTACTCTGCTGCTTTTGAGGTGCTCACAATAGCGAATGTAAGTTCACTGCACCAGGACCTATTCCAGGGGAAGGCTGTTCCTGTGATCGGAAGGTCAAAGAAGGTGCTCCCAACACCCAGTCCATGCAGGCGCTGAAGACATGGGCTGTACATGAGTGTACGGTCAGAAAGATCCTGTGCATGGCACCTACTCACAAGTAGTGCGCATAGGCTCTCTGCCAGAGTTGGTCACATCTTGGCTTTTATTGAATTGCTTCCTTTAAAAAAACACTTCTCTTCACAATCAGAAGTGTTTTTAGTTCTTTGCAGTCATGTTCATCCCCAAATCATTTGCCCCTGGATAAACATGAAGCAGTTTTCCTGGCTAGTTAAGCCGCATTTTTCTGGAGCAACTTAACTGGAGTTCATCAAGCAGCTTGCTTCCTGTTTATCAAGGAGTAAACTGTAAATATATTACCATAAAGTGACCAGCAGTGGATCCATGTTAGTCAGGCCATAACTCGCGTGGCTCCTGCCTTAGAGCAAGCAGTTGAGCCAGAGGCGTCTCTTCCTGCTCTATAATCCAGGGCTTTGATTTTGTGGTCTGTGACAATGCCCGTGGCTTCCTTCCTTCACTGGGAGAACAAAGTGCATGAGCTGGCATGTTTGGTGCACCTGATGTGGGATGATTGTATTTGCATAATAAGAATAGCTTTTAACTTAGGTGACTCCTCTTCCTCTGTTAAACACTCCTACGTACAGCCCCCACATCCGCTGAGATCCTGAAAGGTGCTGATGTGGGCGAGGAACAGGCCAATAAGCTGTTGAAAGAGGAACATCTGTTTTTCCTCATTAGCATAGTTAGCATTCTCAGAGGAGCAACCTGAGGCCATAGATAGGCAAATTAAGTTGTGCTGGATTGAGACAAGTTGGAGGGAGTCGAGGACACGATAACACAAACACTTCAAAATGAACTTCCCTTTAAAACAAATCTACTATTATTTGTGCCTTGTTGAATAACTTCTTCCTCCGAATAATAATAATAAGTTGTTTGTGCTGTCTTGCACCACACTCCTTGCTTTTGAACTTTTTGTCTGCATACTGATGAATAAGTTGTAATGCAACGTGGGTAAGAGATGCATTACACCAACTACAAAGGCTCGCTTGTAAAATAATATGTGCTTCATTAAAGTAAGCAGACACAGCAGCCATTCTGCACAGATTACTGTACACAGCAACATGAGACCAAAGAATTATGAGGGGAGATTTACTGACCTACATACTGCAACTGTATTAGTAGTGGCAGGCTATAATTAAAAGTTGCATCAATGTTTCCATATGCAACACATTGTTAGAGAAATGCAGGATTGTTATGTACCAGTTAATAACAGAAGGTGCTGATGGTGGTTGATGAACCTCTGAAGGGCTGGGTTTGAGGGCTCAGTTATACCAGTGGACACTTTGTATAAAATTGCAAGGCAGGCGGGTGGGTGGGTGGAGAATTTGGGGCTCAACTGTATTTGAATACAGAAGCATTTCAGCTAAGAACTCTCTAGGAGTAAGAGGCAGAGGAGAAGGGACTTCGGGTGCTTTCAGACTGTTCCTATTTTAGGGTGGGATTCAATCACATAGCAGGGAATTCAGGTTGTGCATTTATTGTTGATTGTGAGGTCTTGCACAAGCAGCCAGCTCCCCCCAACAATCAGACTTTTTTTGCAATGAAGAAAGTGATGAGAAAATGTGCTGGAAAGCATGGGCTGACACTTTGATGCAATGTCATCTAATCTCCCCACGAACAAATCTGAATGAATGCTCAATCAATGGTCAACATCATCTAATTTCCCTGCAAAGAAATCGGCATGAAAGCTCCATAAACATGTCATCTGGAAGCACCTTTAGCTCCCATCCTGCCTTGCCTCAAGTGGCATGGGAGCCCAGTCACCACTCTCCTTCAGCCTTGGAAGGGAAAAGAAAAGAGTTTGTATGGATGTTTCCACATATGAAATGAAACAAGTTGTTTATACCTTTCTTTTCTTATTTAAACCGATGTGCTTAGAAGAAGATAAAGTCATTATTGCATAGAGGTGCAATGCTGCAAAGTAACCACATCAGCATTTCAGTAAATTGGTGGTGAATTTGGCTGTTATGATAATTGCATGTCTAGACAAACAAGCATGGGTGCATTGCTCCTTTGGCATGATTGTGGAGGCAGGCCAAATTATGTTTGTTTGGATGGGCTTTGAAGAGTAATGAGGTCTCAGCTAATTGTGGCTGAGATCTGAAGATCTGTTGGCAAGAGTGTTTTTATCTGAATTTTTGACTGGGTTTGTTTAACTCTAGGCTGGCATTGTGTTAGGCTGTAAAATACCTTGTTTAATTCGGAAGAAATGATCATCATAAAAACTATTAAAGGAAAACAGGACAAATGGCAGTAAATGTGAGCAACTTCTGCCTCTGAATAAAATATATCAGTCTTATCTAGCACCATATTAGTGAATTCTTGTTTTGGAACTTTTTATCCTCGTGTTTTGTGTACAGCCTATTTCCAGCCACACCTCACAGATCACGGACTTTTGTGACACTGAAGACAACAAACAGACCGAGAGACAACAGACCATTAAGACATAAGCGCCAACTTGAACAAAATATTGGGGGGCTCTAGAAAAGCATAATCCACAATAATTTATTTTGCTGGAGTGTAGACAGTTCATGGGCTTTGACAATCCTTTTAACCAGTATGTTTCCCACTTTGTACTTATGCGGTTTGATTTTTGTCAGTTTTGACTAAAATTTTATGTTTGGGGAATTTGGTTAGCTTGCAACTTTATTTATCCTGACCCGATGGCCCTTATCCCCTCTCTCCTTTCAGGATGCCTCTCAAGAATCTTCACATAGTGAATTCACCCATGGTGTTATCACAACAGGACACTGGAAGAGAAATCCAGGGCTTTGCTCAGCAGAATGTGAAGGGGCTCCAAATGTAGAAAAGTGGGCACATTTTGAAGTAACTGTAGTTGTACGCAGTGCTATTTTTCTAGAAAAAGAGGTCCTGGAACTCACCATAAACACCTCCCTTGTTCTCTTATAATGGCGATGATGTCCACCTCTGGCGAGTTCCTGCTAAAAAAAAGCCCTGGTTGCAGGATCAACAAAAGAGGGGAGGTTCCATATGTCCATTAAGCCCAGAGTCTAAAATGGCCTAATTGTGCCATTTCAGAGTCATGGATTTTACCAACTGATTTGCCCAGGTCATGTATTGCGAAATTTTAGCAAGGCCCTGACTAGTAGGAGGTGAGAGAGCTCCATGACTCAACATAGAAAGGTGCAATGTCTCTCATTCTTCTCCCCCAAACCTCATGAATTGACCTACTGACTGACTTCTCCCCCCATGGGATTACTAACATATCCCCCCCCCCAAACTGGTGCTGTTTCTGTGCTTTTAACAGCTATGTGACATGCACAGAAAGTAAGCAGGTAAAACTCTGGTGAGAAGTGGCAGAACAAGCTTCACTGGGTAAATTTCTTGTGGGCTGAAGTTTTGGAACAGGGCCACTAAAACTTGGTGAGCACAGCCAGTTTCCCTCCTATTCCCACCATAGGAGCCAACTCCTAGGAACCAAGGGGGCTTCAACCCACCCCCAATAAAATATTTGAGGGGGCCAAGACCCCCCAGTTGATGGGCATTGCCATTCAAATGGCGTGAATGCACCATATAATGTGATCAATTATGCAGGGTGGATCCTACCCGCCCCCCCCATATTTTATTCAGTTTGGCACCCCTGATTCCCACACAACTGCTTTTTGCTTCGTAAAAGTAGTCAACAAGCTTTGTGGGTCCTGTTGGCACATTTGCAAACCAGAAAACCTGTCATGGACACCAGACTAGCCAGGCATGCAGTGCAACCTGGTCTACTGGATATAACAGAATGCTTTTCTAAGCCTAATTTCAGTTGGGAAACAAAAAGCTGCTGTGCCAACCATGTTCCCAGGGGCACCACATTGGCAACCCTCAATATACATTCTCAGTAATTATTGTTCTTTATTAGCTCTATATTGAAGATGGAAGGACAAAGGGCAGGCTGAATCTGAGTGAAAGGTACTTGCCCCTTGGTAACCTGGTAAAGTTCATAGCTGAGGTGATATTTCAACCAGGGGAAGGGCCCTACATAGCTCAGTGACAGAGCATCTGCTTTGCATGCAGAAAGTTCCAGATTTCCTGGCATTTCCTTGTAGGTCTGGGAATGTCTGAAACCCCGGAGAGCTCGTGCCAGTCAGTGTAAAAATAAGACTGGGCTAGATGGGTCAATAGCAGTGGCGTAGCAAAGGAGGGTTAGGGGCGCTGTGGCCCTGGGTGCAAATTTCTGAGGGGGTGTGACCAGGCTCCCGCATGACAGGCTCCCTCATCAAGGCTAGAGCTGCAGGGAGGCAGGCCGAGCCTGCTTCTGGGTTACCCAAGAGGGAGGGAGGAGGAGAAGAAGAAGAAGAAGAGGAGGAGGAGGAGGAAGAAGAGGAAGAGGAGTTTGGATTTGATATCCCACTTTATCACTACCCTAAGGAGTCTCAAAGCAGCTAACAATCTCCTTTTCCCTTCCTCCCCCACAACAAACACTCTGTGAGGTGAGTGGGCCTGAGAGACTTCAAAGAAGTGTGACTGGCTCAAGGTCACCCAGCAGCTGCCTGTGGAGGAACGGAGATGCGAACCCGGTTCACCAGATTATGAGTCTAGCAGCAGCTGTGCCTCTCACTGAGGCAGGAAGGAGAGAGGGGATGGTGGGCAAGCACTGCCAGAGCCATGTGCATTGCCCAGAATGCCTTCCCGCAAGGACAGGAGAGTGAGATGACACAGTGGCGCTCCTGGCTTCACATTTCTCTGCCTTATCTCTGCTCCCAGGTTTGGGCTAGTTTGCAAGAAGAGACTCCCTTGATTAGACGTTGGCCAGTGAAGGGACTGACCATTGTCCAGTTCAACACTGGCCCCACCCCGAGTGCCAACAACCTACGTTACACCCCTGCTTTCTGAGAAACTTATGCAATATGCTGTTTTTCAGCTTTTTTTGTTGCTATAGAGGTAATGTTTTTAAAGGGTATTGACAAAACAAGTTGCTCTTGATCAGGTTCTTATTAAATATTCTTGGCGGACAGAGCCTCTAGCTTATCATCATCATAAAAATAAAATAAAATCAGTGTTATATTCCTGGATATCTAGCTCCACCTGCAGGACAAGGGAAGTATCTCTACTAACAAGTTTTCAGACTGGTCATTTTGAATAGAAGAATTTTATAAGTTAAGCATCTAGTTTTTTTCTTTCCGGTTTCTGCTTCAGGAGATTTAATAATAAACACAACACAAACACATGCCTTTTTGTATAATTTATATTATAAAGTATGAAAGTTTCTATGCACATTTGCCCATAACAATTGAACAAAACATATAACATTGGCTATCTCAAGCAGACCCCATTTCACCCACAGGAGCAATAAAAATAAATAGGCTAGGTTGGATTTCTATGCATACGTGGCATTTTATATGGTTATTTCTGTGACTGCTGAGTTTCCTGCTCTACTGTTTAAACACAAACAAACCAAAAAATCTGGAAAGATAATATATACTATGAGTATTTATTTTGTAAGAATCATGAACTCCCTTCATAACCTTTTTATCAATGCAAATGAAACAAGCAAGGAAAGGATCTGAAATGAAAAGTCAAGGGCTGGAATGTTCCACTCAAACGCAAGGACTTGGCTGCTAACATTTCAAATATTTTACTTGTAAACTAGAAAATTGGGGTGCAGATATTTTAAATTTTACATGACTCTGAACATGTGCCCTATTTCTACGAGCTGCAACCAATTCATACCATCATTCCTTTTGAATTTATTACATTTGATATAAAAATATGTCTATTTAAATATGGACAAAATTGTGCACATTTTTTTTTAAAAAGCTGTCATTAAAAATTTCTGCAAATAATAAACTTGTGCTAAAAAGGTGTGTTCATAGCAATAAGTAAGTAGTAATTAAATTAAGATGCAAGCATTGGCAATTCCTGGAACTGCCTAGTCCCCACTCTCCATGACCCAGGAGCACTTCTGTTCAATACTGCTCCTTTACACACCAACTAAACTTGTGTAATATTTCAGCCTACTTAAGTTCACCAAGCCTCCGAATGTCCATTTGCTTCATGCGGCATCTTAGACGTAACACTAGAAGCCACGCCTCTGTGTGTTTTCTCATTATCATTAAAGAAAAATAGGTGGGATGCAAAGGAGCACTGCTAGGTTCAGAAGAATTATTCGATTACTAAATTCCAATCAAAAGCTGTATCCATGTACAACAAGAGGAAGGACCACCAGAAAGTTTTGCCAAGTGCAAGCAAGCTAGTAACAAGTCAGGCATGGGGAGGTGGTCTTTCCATCAGCCAGCTTGGCCAATGATGAGGAATGATGGGAGCTATCATCCAACAACAGCTGGAGGGCCACAGATATTTAGATAAAGAATGCACTACAGTAGCTCAGCTGTTGCTCTGGTCCATTCCTGGGCTATCTAAAGTCAGTAAGGCTACAGCAAACCACATAGCCTTGCCTTTTTTCAATAGCAAGCCCTGTACGCCAGCTGAATGAACTGACATGAGACAGGATGAGTGGAGCATTGGCTAACACTTAAGATGAGCCTGTTGGATCAGGCAAGTGGCCCCTCTAGTCTAGCATCCTGTTTCCACAGTGGCCAGCCAGATGCCTGTGGGATACCCAGAAGCAGGACTTGAGCACAAGAGCATTCTCTCCTCCTGCCATTCTTCTCGTTGCAATGTACAATATCACATCTGCCACAGAGAAGTATTTTCCAAGGGCTGCATGTCATGAGGTGGACTGGTTTTATAAGCAAATAGCATACTGTGTTTGTCTTGTTTACAATCTGTATTTAATAAATGACAATTAGGTTGTTGTACATCAGTGTAGGATCAGGCATAGTCAAACTTGTCCCTCCAGCTGTTTTGGGACTACAACGCCCACCATCCCTAACTAACAGGACCAGTGGTCAGGAATGATGGGAATTGTAGTCCCAAAACATCCGGAGGGCCAAGTTTGGCCATGCCTGGTGTAGGTAAACTCCATAAAGCAGTCCAGCTGAGATACCTGATTTAGTCCCATTTGGGTTCATTGGGACTAAGGACTGCAGCTCTTCCTATATAGTTAGACAGCTTAAATCTTTGATATCAATGGCACTGAACGAGCCCTATTTGCAGGATTGCAACTTAAAGAAAATTAAGCCCTAATGACCTCAACAGCATTTACTTGTAAGTTTAAATAACCTTAAATAGTCATCCAGCTTAACTGGTCTGTAGAGTGGGTATTTAAAACATTTACAAATATAGGAGCAGTTTATACAGTATAAGAAAAAGGCGGTAATACAATCAAGATCTGCAGCATGACATCCTGGAGCTTTTTGGTTGCCCTTTGAAAGAAAACAAATACATACTGTTGTTTCATTTGTACTTATATTGAATGGACTTCATAGTTTTTAAAAACACACATCTTGGGCAAAGCTGGAATATTACAAATACAGTACACTCTGTACTGCTGACTTAATCGAGCTATTTATACTATCCTGGCTACATCTGTTCCGAGAAGGATGATACACCTCATAGTGAAAAACCTCTCATTAAAATTTTTCTGACAGAACAGGTTCTCTTAAAACAGAGCTCCCACTGACATCTGTATGGAAATATCCAGCTTCTTATAGTTTCTAGAAATGTACAAGCAGCATGAAATCCCTCATATTAGGAAAAAAACAAACAGAGAAAACACCTTTGCTTAGACATCACAAATTGTGAAATGTTTATTTTTAAAAGCCTTTTAAAATTCATTTCAATAATCCATTCTAAAAGAAAACTCCTAGAAATACTTGACGTGGGATGTCGTTGTGCAGTAAATTTTGCTTGTAAATATGGTACAAAAAAAGCTTGAACACCATTTACCGCTAGACTTTTAGCAGTAGCTAATAAATTGCTGCTCAGACACAAAGCACTAAAAAGAGAAGAAAAAGCATTGTGGCTCTGCATCAAACAATGGGAAATATAACACATCGTACTTGATGATGCTTTAGCAGAAAATATTTGATATAACTATCTACTGCCAATTAAAAAATTAAATAATCTTACAGCTAGTGCAACAATCCTCCCAGGAATTCATGAGAAAAAGGCACTCCAACCTTCGCAAATGCCACATTTCACATTTGTTTTCACACTAGATGTGCTCAAGCACCATTAACAACATTTAAACACGAACAGTTATAAATTTACAAGTTTGTGGCTAGGGCAAGCTTATATTCTCTCTCAGTTGTGAACTGTAACAACACAGTATCAGCTTTATCTGCGGGTTTCTTGTACTTCTGATCGGTATAGAAGTCAAGGTATTTTAAATCAATATTAAATAATGTCATTTAGAATAATTTAAAATTGTCAACCCACTTAAAATGTGTACAAGTGATTTATAGGTTTTCTAGATAAACCATGCATTGGCAGTTAACATTAAAAGGGGATATTGCACATAACTTCACTAAAAATCTGTCCCCACTGAAAAATGAATGCCAATACAAACATAATTCAGAAGGAAAACTGAGAAATCAGTATTTGGGATAATGTAAAACTGGAAAATGCAAAGGAAGTTAAACTTCTCAAGTTTTACAGGCATGCACAAAATCTAATAGGAAAAATGATTAAATATATCTTACTTTGGTTAATATTCAATGTTAGTCATACTCGGAGTAGACACATCAAGTCCACTGATTTCAATGGGTCAACTTGGGTTATGACTAATGTTGGACATCACCCTTTTGCATTAAAATCATCTCTTTACCACCATAAGTCATATACAAGCTGCAATCTCTAACATACTTATTTGTATGCCCTACTGATTTCAATGATATCAGTGAGTGTATTTTAGAATGGCAACCATGCTAACTTATGAATTGGAGGACTTTATCAGGGACATACATAAATAGGGAAGGCATCCTCAGCTGCTTTGTAACAGAAGTCTGGAGTATCTGAAAATAGCCCTAAAGCACAACAGTACATGCTTTTTGCCCCAATGCCACTATTTAATCATTCTCCAGGACAACCATTCAGAAGTTCATTTTGGGATTGGTCTTGTCAGCCAACGTGCAGCATTAAAACAAACAAATGAAGACATTCCCTTTCTTAAAACATCTGTATGTTAGAATTGCTGCTTCCACCTCTAATGTCATCAGATTTATGATGTCATTTCCTCAATGTCTCCCTTGAGCATGCAAGTTTGGAACATTTCAAAGCTCTACGTAGTTCAACTTTGGTAAGAAGGAGTATAGTCTGGCCTTCTGGTTTGAATAATTTTTGGTTTGGGTTTTGCTTTCTTGGCGTCTTTTCTCTCTGCTTCTGCCTCACGTTCTTCGTTCGTGTCACACACGTGGACAACAACACTGGGAGTAGTTTCTGTTGCAGCATGAAGTTCATACTGGTCCCCTAAAATGTTTTTAAAAATAGCAACAGTGGTAAGACAACTGTAGATATAAAATACTTGTACATTTCCCCCAGTAGAATTAATAGCTCTGTGTTGTGGTGAGGAAAGGGAGGCATTAGAGCTCCTTTCCCTGCTCCTCTTCCCAGATCTTCAGAGCAGTTGCATGGAGCAGCTCATTGTTTGTTTTTAAACAGTGGGATAACATGATCATGGATTACCCCTTTTTAATCCTGATTGCTACCCCTCAACTTCCAGTTATGAACTCACAAATCAGCCATAGTTTCTCACATCCTGGGGAGCTATGGGGTGTTTTATTCTCCTTTTCAAATTTTGCTTCTTCAGGAAGTAAAAGTTATGATTAACAAGCAAATGTAATGCAGAATCAACGTATATACTATCAGCATATTTATAAACTTCAGCTGGTTTAGGTTCCCCCAGTATCATCCCCTCTATCTGCAATGTTCAGAGATGAGTGACAATCTCTATGTGGTCAAAATGGCAGCACTCACACAGAAAGTGTGTTGCCTGACTCAGGGGAACCCTGACATTTGCAAAATTACAAAGACCTTTAGGGAGAGAGAAATCCTGAAGCTTCAAAAAACACCACATAATCCAATAAGGACTGAGACACGCAGAATAGTAATAAAATACTGCATGTTTCATGGTTAAGGGAAATGGAAAATGTGGGGAGAGGGAATGGCTGGCTGGAAGCCTGCAAGGGGGCAATCTGTACTGCAACGTTTTGTTGCAGGCCACACTTGTCCATTAATTGTACCTTAATGTGACCATACTAGAGGCTGTGCAATTGTTCTTACTAAGCCTCTCTGCAAGATCAGCCTTGCATTAAAACACTTGCCCGGTAACGATAGGCAAGAAGGAATTCTATGCAAGTGAGTGTGGGGGCTGGTGGAAGAGGGATGAAGCATTCATTCCATGTGTTATGTTTGTACCTACTGCAGAAACTAAGCGGGCTGCTGAAGGAGTGAAGGCCACATTCACACCATACAGAAGTCATGCCTTCTGCCAAAGGATCTTGAGAGCTGTAGTTTGTTAAGGGTGTGAGAGTTGTCAGAATACAGCTTTTCCCCTCACAGAGCTACAATTCCCGAGCTCTCTGTGAAGAGGAATTGTGAAACGTTTCTGAAAACTAATTCTGTGAAGACAATAGAGGTCTCCTAACAACTCTCAATTCAGATCACAGGTGTTATAGTGAATAAGTTCAATTCTTATGCGGCCACACCCATTACAGTAAATCAACAATAAAAGGAAAATTAACTTGAGCCATTACACTTTAGGCATACATGCCTCTTACCTGGTCCTAGTTTGGAGATCGCATATAAAAGATCATAGTTAATGGCAGGTGTAGCATCATCAGACTGAGTCCAACCAACAGGGGGAGAAGATGGAGGTGAAATCAGAAATTGTTTTTCTGGATCTGGTGGTGCTAAGCGTGAACTTCCAATATGCAAAGTCTGGAGAGATGAAACAGATTTTTATTTTTTACTTTGATTTTTTAAATGCACATGCATGGAATACAAGTATGTCGCGCTCATGGCAGAGGTATGTAATGGTATTAGACAGAACAGTGGATTTGATCCAGAGTCAGTTATGCTTAGAATAATCTGCCCCTCTGATTTCAATGGTCTGCTCTAAGCATGACTAAGTGTGGATCCAATCTATTGGGCTGACAATATTAGGTTAATGAAACCAGGAACTTTCTGCACCCACCTGGTATATAGAGCTAATGATAGAACATTTTAAACAACAACCCAAAAGATAAAAAACAAAATGATACTGAAGTTTGGTCTTTAAGATATAATTTTATGATTCCTGGGAGGATGGATCACTCTGTCCCTCAGCCTGCTGCATTTCCACACTGGCTGCAGGGAACTTTAAAAATCTTCCCTTGTAGCCAGCGTGGGAGTGTACGCTAGTAAAACAAATGGGAAGCCAGAAACTTTTGTGAGCTCATTTACAAGGCTGTCTTAACTAGAAGGAGAATTCAAGAGCAGAATAAAGGCTGCTTCTAATGAAGCATTTTGAACTTAACAGACTATCACAAGACAGATGTACTATTATGGTGAGTATACACATGTATAAATCAGATTCTCTTCTTTCTAAGTGTCTTCCTTCTAGATACTTGCAGATACCTGGGAATCCTCTTCTAGTTACAGCTTACATGTATTTTAAAAAGAAAAAGTCACAATTTCTAGATTGTATGTGTCCTTCACAATTCACAACTTTTCTCTTACTGATATCTTATTGTATTCATGCACTTTCTAATGTTTTTATATTTTATTTTGTATAGAAATTGTTATTACAAATTTCTTGTATGCTGCCCAGATTCCATAACTAACTAATCTGCTCAATGATCTCACTCTTTTTTGTTGAGATTTTAAAAATATACATAATAATAAAATGTGTCTGAAATGGACATTCAGATTAATCCCACTTCAGCTTTCATGATTTTCTTTAGAAATCTCTGAGAAAGCTTATCTGGTTGCACTTTCAAATAACACAAGATAGAAAATAAAAGCTTGTCCTCTTTCAATACAAATGATTTGGGAAATCATACATAAAATATAGTTATTCCTCATATCTCCTCTCCTGAGGTTCCACAGTGTCTGTTAGTGACATGATCAAAAGAAGCAATCCTTAAGGGCTGTGTCTTATAACAGAACACTTCAATACCATTAAAGAAGTAGAGCAAATGCCAGATCTCCTAACAGTTTAGCTGTAAAGTGGTAACCAGAAAACTGCCTAAGCAAATCCGTATCATTAGGGTCTTAGTGAAAATGAAAATGGTACTGGAATGTGTGATGTCATCCTTTCTTGGAAGCGGTACTTTAAGAACACATTAAAAATAGCAGGCGTCACAATTCAGCTGCTCAAATCACTGCAAAGTAGTTTTATGAAAGACAGGTGGTTTATGAAAATATTCTGTAACATATTGTAATTTTTGAGTTTGCATAACTGAAACCTAGGGCCACAGCCCTGCTTAGCTCTGAAGCTCAAGAGGTGGATCACTTTCATTCAACCCACCCTACTGCACAGGGTTGTTGTGGGGCAAGAATGCTTTACTCAAGAGTTCACTGGAGGAAGGATGTGAAATGAAACTGGCAACAATGAAATTAAATGTTTACCAAGTAGGTTTCTCTGTCTTACCTGAGCAAAATACAATTTCAATTCCTTTCCGAGAAATTCTTTCTTGTGTAACTGAATTTTAACGTCAGCTGCTGACAAAGGGTCGCTGAAGTTTATCCGTACTCTTTTAAAACTTTTAAAATACTGAAATGTGACATCTTTGTCATATGTTCTAAAGAGTGCCTCAAATCTTGCCTGAAAGACAAATGAAACATTTTGTTAAAAAGCTATCTTGTATTGCATAAATCATTAAAAATTATTTCAGTGCAAAGCTACAACCAAGTACTTGTAAATATTATCCCTCCCCTCCCTGTGGGGAATGTGTGTCCCTGGACCTAAACAAATACACAAGGGAACTTTTGGGGTTTTTTGCAACTTTTGGGCTCTGGGGGATAGCGTATTATATAGCTTTTTCTCTTCTGCCAGTGCCACACCTCTATTTGCAGGGAACTTGATACTCAAACTGCAATTCAGTTATGTGGGTTAAAATGTTTCCATTCCAGCTATTTCACTCAAGGATATGTGCAATCAGCCTGATAACCAAAAGGTAGAATTCAAGAGGTAAGCCCTAATGGCTTTAAGCAACAAGTCATCACTGTACCATGCAATAAACCCAACAAAACACAAACCCTTTGCTACATTGATGAGAATCAGTATCAGTTAATATGTATTAATAGGAATCATGCCTTTGAATATAGTCTTTTTCCTGACTGGTTCTGTATCTTTAACAATGTATGTGAAGTGAATGTGTCAGCCTTTGTTTTCACCACGATGCCAGGAAAATCTACACTAGCTGAAACTACCATGCAGCTGCTAAAAAACAATGTGTGACCCTATTTAGCAAGCGTGAACACCAGTGTGGTGGGGGGAAGGCTGTGGCTGGATGAAGAAATAGTGGAGATACAGATGTGGTGGTTATCTAGTTTGCATTTAAAACAACAACAAAACCCCCCAGAAAGTCTGAAAAAAAGACAATTGCTTCTGACCCCAAATAACAAATAATATGTGGAACTTCAGGTGTGGCAAATCCGCCACCAGCTGACAGCTCCATACTGTAGTGATGCATGCTTAACGCATGTGTTACTGAAACTTTCGGGCAACTAATCAACTCAAATTTATTTATGCATCATTCACAGAGGTGTCTGCCATTTAATATTGAGAATAAGGAAACTAGGAGTGGAGTTTGAGAAGGAGACAATAGTTCTTACTCACATTAGCTGAGCATTTATGTATGTTATAATTTCCTGTTTCACAAGCCATTAACAGGAACTGACCACAGTTTCTTTTGCCTATTATAACTTGACTAACTTGTATGGGAATCACAGAATACTGAACTTGCTGGGTTCAGTTAAGTCACAAGTCTATAATAGGATTTGCATGAAGGAGATAACAAAACATTATTTCTTTAAACTTTCAAACAAGTATGTAACACATGGGAATACTGTACAACTTTGTACATAAAGTTGTCAGCCCCAAACTGAGCCACTACTCTTAAAGAGTATAGAGAATGCGTTTTCATTCTACTTACAACTAGGCTTTTGTTATTAGCAAAAAAAGGCAAAAAGCAAAAGCAAAAGCCAGGCACTGAACTTTTGAACAAGTTACAGTGAGCCCTGTTCAAAGTTTCAAACCCAGTTCCCACCCTCTGCTACTTTCCCTCCACCTTACTTTCACAAATGAAAAGCCGGATGAAATTGGTAAACAGTAAGGCTAAATTATTTAAACTAGAAGAATATTTAAAAGTTCACACTTACAGTTAGAAGTATTGAGAATTTGTAGACAGTTAACACAAAAGTACTTAAAGGATCATACAAATTACCCCACAGGAAATAGGAAGCTGCTTAAATCAGCTCATTAGTTCATCTAGCCCAGTATTTTCAACACTGGCTAGCAACAGCTCTCCACTGGTTCAGAAAGAGGTCTCTCCTGTCTTTACCTTGAGATGCTGGTGATTGAGCCTGGGAGCTTTGGAATGCCAAGCATGTACTCTGCCACTGAGCTACAACCCTAGCATAATCTTAAGGCATTATTGTAAGAATTTATAAAGCATACAGAAACACAAATGGACACCAGCTTCTGCAGTTTGGGATTATTTTGACATTGTCATATCAAGACCTAACCTAGTCAGTCATTTGAACACACCTACATTTTTTCAGTAACTATATTCCTCACCAGAAACAAAAATCTACAAAGCCTTACCCTAATTTCTGGTTGATTGAAAACCTTGTTGTCAGGAACGCAAGCAATTAAAGAGCCAAAAATGTAATCAAAGTTCCTAAAATGCATCTTCTGCTCTCTTAAAGAATGCAAAGAGCTCAGTACAAGATCACCAAAAAGTCCTTTTTTGAAGAAGCAGTTTTGTACTGTAGAGTGAGAGTTTATAAAAAGGACCAAGTCCAGCCCCTCAACCAAAAAAAAGAAAAAAAAGAAGGGGAAAAAAAGGTTTCAGAGCATCCTGTATGCGACAGCAAATTCCTGAACAAAGTCCTGCCGCACGCTTTCAGGCAGTCAGGGACAAAATATAAGCTTCAACTGGAAAGAGGTGACGTAAGCACATTAGTCAGTTTCCCTATGCTAATTAACTTTGCTCTGGAGAATGGAAAAAACAGCTGAGGTTTGCATAGGCAGCTGCTTTATCAACTCCTCTTGCAGCATAGTTTCCATTGGTAGTAATTCCATTTAGCACTCAGACAACATGCTCTTCACTTGAATCGGACAACCCACTTTAAGATGGAAAAAGTTACTGTTTGAGGACCAAGGTTTAGTACAATAAACAGCAATTAGCTGGCAGAAAACATTGCAAAGTTTTGGAAAGCATACTAAATCTTAGTCACGGTGAAACTCAATCCTCCCGATGTTTGCCCAGAACCAGGTCCCTCTGGACTAAATGGGACTTACTCCCAAGTAAGTATAGGACTTCAGGCTTGTACTTTCCAGAGTTAACTGAATTCTTTAATGAAGGCTGAAGAAAGCCTCTTTTGAAGTGTTCCTGTGTCACACAAAATGTTTCAAATACTGGAAGAATCCATTTCCCTTTTAAGTCTGTTACGTTCTTCCACTTCTCCTTTCCAAAAACAACCCTCAAAGGAAAAGAGTGTGATTTTTTAAGCACTGTTTACTAGTTTATTTTTCATATGCAGGTGACTCTCAGCTTACACAGGGGTTATGTTCCAGGAATAGCACATAAAGCCCAAATTTATGTATAGTCAAAAACACTTTGGGGTCAGTGGTGGGTGGGATTGCCAGTGTAGATGTTCCCTCTTTCTTTCTTTCTTTCTTTCTTTCTTTCTTTCTTTCTTTCTCTCTCTCTCTCTCTCTCTCTCTCTTTCTCTTTCTGTATGTATGTATGTAAAGCTGAATGTGCACAAGATAACTGTGTGTAAAATGTGAGTTATCTGTATCCTACTCTGAATTGAAAATAGGATACTGGGCCACTAACAATTTCAGTGGCATCCTGTGCAATGCTACCCCCGCCCCCCAACAACTTCTTGCACTCCATTCTACAGCATTGTTTTGACGCGTCTTACAACCCAGCGCCCAGTGTGACTGCACTGGTCACACTACCCTAAAACTGCCTCTGAGCCAAGTACAGTGGTAGCTTGGTTCTCAAATTTAATCCATTCCGGGAGGCCATTCAACTCCCGGAATGATTCGAAAACGAAGGCACGGCTTCTGATTGGCTGCAGGAGCTTCTAGCACTCAATCGGAAGCCACAGATGCCACGTCGGACATTCGACTTCCAGAAAACTTTCGCAAACCGGAACACCCACTTCCGGGTTTGTGACGTTTGGGAGCCAATTTGTTCGACTACCAAGTTAACCACTGTATCCAATATTCTTACACTAAGTCAAATATATGAACTGGGTCTTATTGCAGAGTATCTACAGAGAACTGTGGCCTGAAAGGGGAAACAATTCTCATGTCTATCAGCTTGGGGAACCATAACCGGCTAGGGCACTATGGGAGAATTAAGATTACCCAAACCTTTCCGATCTTGATCACATGTGCCCAGGAGCAGCAGAGGTGGGAATACAGACATGAGGCTCCTGGGCAATTCTTAAAACATCCACTCCAAATGGCAATAAATCCACGTGCCTTTTGAAAAACAGGTTTCTTGTTGACTCTGGAGGCAAATAGATCCACTTTAGATAGGCAAGCCTACACATCACAGTTCATGAGTACAAAGCAGAAACCTGAATAGATAAAAAAAAAAGAGTGCCCTTTGAAATTCCTTCCCCACCCTCTTCCCCAGGATAAACTTTCCAACTTATGCAAGCTTGAAGTATTGCAAAATGGTAAGGTACTAACATGAAGGTATGGTACAGGAAGGAAAATTCAAGCCTTTATCCTAAAAGTAATAAAATCAGATGCTCATAATTTACTTTTATCCCCCTTACTTTTATCCAGCCTCAAATCTGTCACTTGACACCTCTCATCACATGCTAATCCATGCTTTTCACAAAACATTTTTGATTCCTGTTCTTCCTGAAGTAACTTCAGCTTTTACTTTTATTAAATGATGATCGCAATCAAAATGCACTTGATCAAGTGTACTGACAGAAAAACAAGAAGTCATATTAAAATGGGAATTTCTCACTGCTACCAATAAGAGGTAACCAAATAAGAGTCTATATAGGCTTCCTATTACCATTTAAAGACTGAAACAGACAGTGGACTTAAAGACAACATCATGTTCTCAAAAAACCTTTCCCTTTATTATTTCCTTCAATATTCACCCTGAGCAAGAGTTTTTGGTACCTTGAAATCTCACTCACTGAATTGTGAACATCATTTGGCTCCAGTAAAAATATAATTTAATACCCTTGTGAATTTCTTTCTAATAGGTCATCACTACTACGTGCTTTTTATGTGGAAGAGAAAAGCAACAAATTTTAATCAATAAAATTATTCTGCTACTTACCAAGTTTATTTAGTAAGGATATTTTAAAAAACACTTTATACTTTGTTCATGTTTGTTTCGCATTTTCAGGAAGAATACCTATGAAAAGTTAATTTAGTAGCAATAGAATTTGTAGCAGCAAGTAGTTTTATATGAAAGAATGATGAAACAGTATGCAAGGAGTAACATTTGTTTCTTGGTGAAACAATGTGTCACTGAAGACATTAAGAAACCAGAAGCTGGTATTGCAATTAGTGGGAAATTATTTCAATGACTTCTTTTCTACAGTTTCCAGCTTCCACTGCAGAGAGAAAAAGCAGTATTTGAAGAGGACACAAAACAGTTCAAGCTAGGGACAGAGATCCCAACTAAAGCACCCAAATATTGAGTAAGATTGTGAATTCCCCAGAACTCAAGAATGGGTTTTTTAAAAACTGAAAAACAGAGAGTAGGGCAGAAGGGGCAGACAAAGCAAGAGGCTATGGAGAAGCTAAAGACTGAAATTTGTAACAGTTTTAAGATGGAGCGCTGTATGTGTCATGTAGTGGAACCTCGAGTTGCGGACGTAATCCGTCCCGGAGGCACATCCGCAACCTGAAGCGTATGCATCCAGAAGTGCCACGTCTGCGCACGTGTGCGGCGCAATTTAGCGCTTCTGCGCATCTGGCGAAACCTGGAAGTAACACGTTCTGGTACTTCCGGGTTGCCGCAGGACATAACGCGAAAAGACGCAACATGAAGCAGACGCAACATAATAATAATAATAATAATAATAATAATAATAATAAATTTTATTTATGTCCCGCCCTCCCCAGCCGAAGCTGGGCTCAGGGCGGCTAACAACAGTCAAAATAGTTCAACATTCTAAAAACACTCATTATAAAATTAATTAAAATCAAATTAATGGAATAATAATAAATTTTATTTATTATTATACATGAGGTATTACTGTACATTAGATTGCGCTGGGTGCAAAACAGACTTCAGGTTGCATCAAGAGCTACTGGGAAAAATGAAATACCAAGACCATTTCCTTTTTGAAAATATAGAAGTAATGTGGCAGCCCTTAAAGAAGATTAATTTTATGAGGTATGCTAAGTAAATATTTATTGGAAGTAGAGGTCAGTACTACAACCTAGTGGTTAGGGGGCATGCAATTTTCCTAAGCGAAGCAAAGGCATTTCTTTCACATCTGAAATCCTCTCCAGGGTTTTGCATTCTCCAAAACATGCAAATTGTGTGTGTTTTGGAGATTAATGCTCTTGGCTAGTTAACTGGGTCAAGGCAGAGTAAGATGTGTGGCAGCATCATTTCTAAAAGGAGGCCACTTCAGAGTTATCGTCCTCCTTGGCTCAAAGATAAAGAATCACCACTGCTAGCCTTCCTCCTTCAGTCACTGGGCAGACACAAAAGGGGTGGCGATCCAAGTGCATACATAACAGCTCCTGCCTTCTCAATAGGTGGCGGACAACTCTGCAGCTGTAGCTGGAAAGGAAAGAAGTGGTCTGACTGGATCAGGGGAGAGAATGGATAACTTGCTGGGGAAGAAGAAGTGTCAGGAGCCTATGGGGGGAAAGGCACTATGGTAAATGTCTGCTGAAAATGGGAGAGGGAGGATTTATATGAAGATGAATGCATTTCTGATTGCATGGTATGCTAGCAAAATGTGTGTGTGTGTGTGTTTAACTTCTAAAGGAAAGGTTCTGGGCTCAGCCCTGTGCGAAGGCTACATTATTCTATCCTCTGAACAGGAGTGTTGGGAGGATTCAGTGGCAGAAAGAAAAAATGATGCATATGCTTAGTGACACTTTGTTCACATATTCTGGAACACAGTCCTGTATTGGGAAACATTCTCTGATTAAGTTACGCTGAACCCTAGCATTCTTAAACTTGAATCACACCACCTCTGTGTACACTAATAAAGGGAATAGGAGATGTAAGGGCACACACACTGCAGGTGCACTGAGAACAGGAGCTTCTGTTTATTCTTCTCCTTTCTTCATCTCTGCCAGGAAGCACAGCCAGATACACCTCATGGCCCGGATATAAACACCCAATGAGAGGAGGTGGTGCACAGGTCAATTTGCACCACCCCATTGTACTACACCCCCTTTGCTCCCTTCTTTTGGCAATGTCACTCCAAGGATCCCCACCATTTAGCACAATGGTGAAGAAAGGACCTAAGAGGAGGGCTTGAAGGGGGGTGGGAAAGGCATAGGCCATTTGTTGGTAGCTAAAGGGAAAAAGGAAAGCAGGAGGAGTTCTATGGTGGTATTATCAGTGAAGTAGGCTGGACACAAAAAAATGAAAGTGTGTAGGCTGTAGGTTGGTGAACTCATGGAGGTGAGGCAGACCTCCAGATGTAAGGGCTGAACTTTGAATACCATTTAAAAAGAAAAACATTTAACTCTTTCACAGCCAGTAGCTTAACAACAAAACATTTTTAAAAAGCCATCCAGAGAACAGGCCTGTAAAATTTTGAACTGAAAATCGCTTGCAAGAGTGACAAAGTAAAAGTAAGCTTTCTCCAAGATATTCAAAAGACATATTATAAAACTTCTAGATTAATTGATTGGTGTATTAAAAAAGAGGAGCATGAGGTATTCTCCCCACTCATACAACCAGGGGGAAACCAGTCTGATGTTTTACTATGTATTGTTGAAATATCAATTCTAGGGGAAATTGTAGGGAACGTGATTAACAGTGGTTTGCCTTGAAATACAAGCCAACCCTTGGAAATCTCGGCTAAAAACAGTAACTAATCTCCAAACTAGTTATGGGCAATAGAAGATACTGGCTCAATGACTGGGAGGAGGGGGAAGAGAGAGATTAAAACAGGGGTCGGCAAGGTTTATCTCGCCTGGGCCAGTTCACTCCAGCGGAGATCCCTCCGTGGGCCGGATCGCGTGCACACGGCCACGATTTCCAGCGTCTTCCATCTCCCCAGACATGATTTCCAGCATCTGCATCTGCACAGACGTGATTTTTGGCATCTGAGCATGCACAGACGCGATTTCCGGCACCGCGGCAGTGAGTCCCTGCACTGAGCTGCGCCAGTTTAGCACAGTGTGCAGGGACTCTCCGAGCGGGCAGCTCGGTCGGTTTGGGGGCGGCTCGTGGGCTGGTTAAACCCATGGGTTTAACCTTAGGTTGCCTACCCCTGGATTAAAACAACTAATTTCTACTCATAGGAGGGGCTCTACTGTTCTGAAGCAGTCATTGCAAAAGCTCTCATCCAGCCTTTTACTGTTTGAACTTTGCATACAGATTGCACAGACAATACAGTCTATTACCATGGTAGTTAAAACAGAGCAGGTTTCATACAGCTGTGCCTTCCAACACCTGTTTTAAGTTAGGCACTGGTGTTCTGTACTGCCTGACGCTTCTGTCATCTTCAAAGGTTGTCAGATATGAAGTAATCAGACTAAAAAACTACAGTAGCACAGATCAGCATATGACAGTTTGACATATCCAATAAAGTAAAAGCCTCCGAAATGAGTCAACAATGGAAATCGGGACCCGTAACAACAAATCTGGTCTGCTTCTTTAAAAAGTAAATCCAGATCTAGGACTGCTATTACCCAATATAAGGTTACAGAAACTGCATTAATCACAGACCGCCTAATTTGCTCAAATTCAGGGTAGATAGAAACAAAACGATTTAAAACAGTCTTAATTTACAGCAATCCACCCTGCTTCAAATCACAAGCACTGTCTATCAGCATCACTCCTTCTTGTCTGGATTAAATTTAAACATACTTCCCCTCAGCCACTTGACCTCATCCAAACACTGGTTCAGGACAGAGATAGTTGCTTCTTTGTTAAACATATAGTCCACTGAGAACCAAAAGCTTTATATAGACATTAAACAGCATTCGAGATCAACACATAGCCCTGTGGAACCACAAACAAATTCCCAGAGAGGAAAGTCATGCCGAAAGGACCAAGTACAGTAAGTCCTTTTGAACAAAAGCAAACAAACCCACATGACCGCTTTCCTGCCAGATGTTCTAGGACTTCTAACAATTGCTATCATACATGCCTTTGTCAGAAAAGGATGTCTCACACCTTATCAGTAGATTTATGCAGATTTTTGAAAGACAATTATCAGTATATCTTAAGTACATACTAATCTAACGAAGTCACAGTAATGACAGTCAAGTTACTGTTAAGTTTCCAGATCTTCTCTTTTCACCACAGAGCATATTAAAGGTAAAGGGTAAAGGGACCCCTGACCATTAGGTCCAGTTGTGGCCAGCTCTGGGGTTGCGACGCTCATCTTGCTTTATTGGCCGAGGGAGCCGGCGTACAGCTTCCGGGTCTTGTGGCCAGCATGACTAAGCTGCTTCTAGTGAACCAGAGCAGCGCACGGAAATGCCGTTTACCTTCCCGCGGGAGCGGTACCTATTTATCTTTGCACTTTGACGTGCTTTCGAACTGCTAGGTTGGCAGGAGCTGGGACCGAGCAACGGGAGCTCACCCCGTCGTGGGGATTCGAACCACCAACCTTCTGATCGGCAAGTCCTAGGCTCTGTGGTTTAACCCACATCACCACCCGTGTCCCACAAAGCATATTACTCATGTACAAATGAGTAATTACAGACTTTCAATTTTAAAAAGAATGCAAAACTTAATGTTTCCAAAACAATGAAAGTATCTGGTTGACTTTTGACCTGATCATGCGGGGCTATTCTTATCTTCTTAAAGTACGGTACCTAACAGAGCAGAAGTATTCAACACACACAGCTTTATCCATTCCTTTCATCTGTAAGCCAGGCTGTCACATCTCACTTTTATCTACTAAACAAGCTCCACTTCACCTTCCCAGTTAAACTGCATTTTGTTTTTATATATCAATTCCTTGGAGAAGAGGTATGAAAACGGGAAAGTGTGTGTGTGTACACACAGTGGATGACCACAATCCGTTCTGGAGGCCCGTCCTTATGGTGAAATGGGTCGCTGGGAGAGGCGCCGTTGTGTGTGAACGGTGATTGCCACTCCTGCGCATGCACGATCGGCAGGTGGTTGTAAGTAGAGGTTCTACTCTCTCTCTCTCTCTCTGTGTGTGTGTGTGTGAGAGAGAGAGAGAGAGAGAGAGAGAGAGAGAGAGACAGCTGTTCCTCTTCAATGTGGTGTGCATCTTATCACAACCAACAGACCAGGTGAAATTCCTTTACTGGGGCTCAGGACCATCAGGAGCCATGGAATTACTGTTGAATAGACACTAGATATCAGTGGAAGGTTTTAATATGAATGCAGTACAAGGAGTTAGGAAGTCTTTCATTTCCAGAATAGTCAGGATACAAGGGGCCTTGTACAACATTTACTCAGTATGCTTTCTTTGGAAAAGCTCCATGAACGTAGAGATATAGTATCTCCTACAGCACTGGTCTTCAACGTGTGGGTTGGGACCAACTAGTGGTTCGCAGCCTGATCCAAGGTGGGTCATAACAGAAACACAAATATCATGCAAATATGAGGTAAAACGTAAAAGATTAAGAAATTGGTCCTCCATATGCATGTTTGGGTAAAAAAACCTGGGTCTGAAAAGGTTGAAGATACCTGTTCTACATAACCCTTAGATGTGCTTTTTCAAATGTAACCAATGAACAAATGAAACATTGGTACTTAAATCTAAAGGGACATGGGTGGCGCTGTGGTCTAAACCACTGAGCCTCTTGGGCTTGCCGATGAGAAAGTTGGCAGTTCGAATCCCCACAATGGGGTGAGCTCCTGTTGCTCTGTCCCAGCTCCTGCCGACCTAGCAGTTCAAAAGAACACCAGTGCAAGTAGATAAATAGGGTGTTTCCGTGCGCTCTGGTTTCCATCACGGTGTTCCGTTGCACCAGAAGCGGTTCACTCATGCAGGCCACATGACCTGGAAAGCAGTCTGTGGACAAACGCCAGCTCCCTCGGCCTGAAAGGAAGATGAGTGCCGCAACCCCATAGTCGCCTTTGACTGGACCTAACTTTTGCCTTCTTAAAACTGTAGGTTACTCAAGGAGGAGTACAACTACAGTTTTCATCTTAAGTCACCCGCATAATATCATAAAAGCACATGGATTACCCCAAAGAATCCTGAGATCTGCAGTTTACATCTCAAAGTATTATAATTCCTAGCACCCTTAACTACAGTTCGCCGGATCCTTTGGGGGGAAGCCATGTGTTTTTCGATGTATTCGAAAAATGCATTTTTCAAATGTAACCTTAAAACATTAAAATGTTAAACAGTCCAAAACATATACACAGATTGAAGTTTGCCAAAGCTAACACTAAACCCATAAAATATGCATACACACACACCCTCCCTGGTGATAACTTGGTGAGTATTTTTCTGCTTTAGTGGCAAGTCTGGGGCAAGAGGGAGGGTGAAGATGCATTTTTTTTAAAGCTGCATATTTAATTATTATTTTTTAAAAAGCTTGTTTGAGAGCAGTTAACGGACTATTAAGATACCTTTAGATGCTTATAAAACATCTTCAGAAGTCTCCCCCTTACCTTCTTAAAAATAGTTTGCACGTTATTTTCCTAGGCTAAAAAAAAATCTGCAAGTATTTTTCTTTACGTTAAAGTTTCCCATTTGAGGAAAGAATTAAGCATGGGAAGTTGCAACCAAGAGTGCTTGGGTGGGAGATTATGAACTAATTTGAAGAACTGGCCAGTAACTTCCTGCAGTCCTTTCTTATTAAACCACATGTACTACATTATAAAACTATGGAAAGTCACAATGTTTCCAGATAACAAAAAAATAAAAATAAAATAAAAATGCATAGCATTTTCCGTAAGTGATTCACAGCTATATTCCAGTTTCCAGACAAGCTGGAAAAACATTTCACACAGACTGCTCCCTTTTGGATGGAAAACACAGGAAACCTTTAAGAACATGTAGTCATGTTTATATCTGCTATAAATGCAGCTTGAGATGGGAACACAGGTCAAATCCTCCGATTCACTAAGCTATTGCTGCCATCACAGTATACTTCGCAATTTACTGACTTTTTATGGACCCTGGGCATAATCGCCTTCTTTCAGAATTGCTCTACTTACCAAGCACAAGGGAAAATGAGATCCAAGACTGTTTACTGAATTTTCTTCTCATTCATAGGTTCATTCATTCATCCTATAGAACTTAAACCATTTTTTTTTAAGCCTAGCAGTTATGAGCATATAAAGAAACAAAGCTATCCCCAGGTGTAGATCAGTGTACCTCACAAAATTAAATTTATTCACAGATTCAATCACTGCCTCTGGAGACTTCAAGGAAGGGAGTTTCATTTCAGACAATGGTTCCCAAACTTTTTATCCCATAGACCTCTTGAAAATTGCTTAGGGTCTTTGTGGACCACCTAATGATTATTCTCTGGAGTGGCGCATCCTATTTTGCTGCTTGAGGCAAAACAGGAAGTGCCCCTATAATGTCCCCACAAAGCATCCCTTGCCTAGGTTGTACAGTGGCATAAAGCAAAGGTGATAACAGCAGGTTCTGGTGAAATTTTGGTGAGGGAAACTGGCACCAATACAACTAGCGGCAGCTGCTTCACCCTGCCTCATGGGTGCGCCAGCCCTGACTTTTCTGCATTTCAGAATCTCCAACTTAAGATGCGTAAAAAAGAGCAACCTTGCAGTATTATACCAATGTCATCTGATTAGGTTTGGGTGATGTATCGATACATCACCTAGTACTGGTTTGAGAGCCAGAGTGCAATGGCGCCTTCCTACACGATATACCTCTGGGTGAAGGCGCCATCACACTCTGACCCTCAAACCAAGGGTGGAACAAGCCAATGCAGCTTGTTTTTCCCTTGGCGGGCTGGTTATGGAGCGACTCCTTCCAGTGGCTGGCACGTGGAGGAACGAGCTCCATCGGCCCCAGCCCTGCGAGTTGACGTGGTCAATGTAGCTCTTCCTCCCTCAGTTCACTTTCATTGTTTTTATTTTTTTAATGTTAATGCAGTAAAGCTGTTAACATAATAAATGCATAGCAATAGCTTTTGATCTCCTATTTAAGGCTGTGCCTGAAAAAGGAGCAGAGTTTTCTCAAGATCCCAGGGTTCATTCACACAACACAAGACTACGCAATATGAATTAAATGTTTATGAGCAATGTTTTTCAGAATGGAAAATTTCCATGGAAAAAGCATAGCACTGGACCTTCTGTAAGCATCACAGCTGAAAAGTGTCCCAAAGTGCTCTACAAGTCATGAATGAAACCTTTAAAAATTCTTTCCACCATCCACTTTTCAAAGGCAAAGGTCGTCAAGTCAGAGGTGTTGCTTTTTTAAAAAAAATGTTCTTTAATGACCCCAAGATTCATGACAAGCATTGAATCAATTTAACTAGAACACAATAAAACTATAATGGAATAAACAAATTCTAAACTAGAGGATAATATTCAAAAGATATTACTATTTATATTTTATTCTATTCAGAAGGCTTCTGAAGCTATGTAAAGTAGTGGTGCACTGAGCTGTAATTGCACTGTGCAGTTGCACTTATGGGATACTACGCCTGTGTTCTTTGGAATCCTCAATAACTTAAGTCTATAGGAGAATTGCCCCTCTCCTGCCTAACACCATGAGTTATCTACTATGCAACAGTTGATTAAATGAGAGGGACCACTGCTTCTGACTCCTTGGTTGTATTAAATTAAATGAGATACGGTTTAACAATAATGATTCTTCTGTTTAAAACAGAAAACAACAATCAATGTACTTCAGAATAAGATGCTTTGATAAGACATCTTTATTGCTACTGCTATAACTGGGTTTAATTAATCTAAGTGATACATAGGCCTGACTAACTCACGTCTGTTCAATTATATCTTGATTTGTTTTCTGTTTAAGGGAGCTGCTTCAAGAATAATTTGGAATCTTGGCATGTATATTTACTTAAAATAATTTAGAGACCACCTTTCATTGTAAAAATAAGGCAGTTTTAAAAACCCATTGAACTCTCTCTCCAGTGGTACCTCAGGTTAAGAACTTAATTCGTTCTGGAGGTCCATTCTTAACCTGAAACTGTTCTTAACTTGAAGCACCACTTTAGCTAATGGGGCTTCCCGCTGCCGCTGCTCCGCCGGAGCACAATTTCTGTTCTCATCCTGAAGCAAAGTTCTTAACCTGAGGTACTATTTCTGGGTTAGTGGAGTCTGTAACCTGAAGCGTATGTAACCTGAAGCGTATGTAACCCGAGGTACCACTGTATATATATCTTCTGACATTTTCTGAATATATATACCGGTAACTATATTTTATGACAAAGAAATATCACTGAAAGTTGGGCCAGTTTACAAAAATTGTAACTCTTTTTTCATCTCATACCAGGGCTTTTTGATATTTAACCATCTTTTATACAAAGCAGAATGAATGAAGATAAACTAGGATACTAGAATTACCCAGCGTTTGATAATTATTAGATAGGACAAGCTGCTATACCACACATTTGTCATTTTCTTAAGTATTAGCTCCTCTTCAAACTGGCATATCTTAAAACTACAAAAACCGCAATTGGCACCTACACATATTCATTACTATTTTCCGTATACTGTAGCTGCCTTCAGTTCAGTTATTGGAAACATAAAAGTATATTCAGTTCAGTGCTGACATGTAGTGCAGATCAGCCACTATGCAACATTACTAAGGTGATCAGGGCAACGGTCTTTAAAGCAACTGACAGTTAACTTCATGCAGCAACTCACAAGAACTTCAGGATCTCAATTGTAAATTTCACCTACTTTTCCAACTACATTTATGGATGTAGTTGGTTAATTAATCTGAGTGACTTAAATTACTTGGTTTTGTTTCTTATTCAATTCTATATAAAAAACCACAGTTCTTATTGAAACTGCTCTTCCTGTCCTTCTTTCACTAACCTAATGGAAAATATATTTGAAAGATTGTGGTTTCCTGAAAAATAGTTAAACATTGTAATTGCTGCTTCAGAACCCTTTTTACATGGAAGTGTAAATAAAACTTTAATAAACCCCCAGTGTTTTGTAACTGCTGATTTATTTATCTAGCAACAGAATACATGGATACAAGTGAAATTAAATGTTGAAATGTTTTCCCCAAAAACAATTCCTAGCTTATAATCAAACTTTGAAAACGCAACTACCAAAAGCAACATTAAAAAATAAAGTTTTCTATAAGAAAAACCTCTAAAATCCACAGTTGGGCAATACCTTTACTAGAACCAGTTTGTCACAAAATAATGACCAAGCTTTTGAGCTCCCAAGGGACATTCAGACTGAAAACATTCTGCATCACAGAATTACTAAATTAGTTTCAAAGGACAGTGTATAGCTTAGTTTTCTGAAGCACAGGATCAACTACCTGCAAAACTATGATACTGCCAGCCTCAGCAAGTAGTAACTAAATCATTATCAAATGACTGAATCTAAGACCTCAATTCTAACCCCACTGAAGGACCTATTTCTGAGCAGAGATGGTTAGGATTGTGCTGTAATTTATTAGCTTTGAAAAAATACTTTATCTTTTCCTTCCAGTAGCACCTTAAAGACCAACTAAGTTAGTTCTTGGTATGAGCTTTCGTGTGCATGCACACTTCTTCAGACACAAAAGCTCATACCAAGAACTAACTTAGTTGGTCTTTAAGGTGCTACTGGAAGGAATTTTTTTTGTTTTGACTATGGCAGACCAACACGGCTACCTACCTGTAACTTATCTTTTCCTGTGGATGAGTAGGTATTTTAGAAAATGGCAAGCAACTTCTTCTATAAGTAAGAGTTTGTTAAGTACTGAATTAACATCCAAATTTGAAACTTACACTACTTCTACCAGGATCAACACCAACCACTGCCCCAAGGGTCTTATCATCAAAACAGTCTTCCCTCAACACCACTGTGCATACTGTCTAGATCAGTGGTTCCCAATTAGCTAAGTACTGCATACCCCTGCTTTCAAAAAGCAAGCCATGGACCCCCTACTTAATTTTCTTTTAATACCTCTATGGTAGTTTTTGCTATGTGAATGATGCCACGGACCTCCTGGGTGCATTATGTAGACCCCTTGGGGTCCACGGACCACCAATTGGGAACCACTGACATAGATAATAGATTTTTATTAACTTATGAAGCAATATTGATGGATTCTTCTGGATAAAGATGTATTAGCTACAACACCCACTTTATGACAGGGGAGCCAGTGTGATGTAATGATTTGAGAGTTGGACTAGGATCTGGGAGAGAAAGGGTTCAAATCCTCACTCAGCCATGAAGCTCACTGGGTGACCTTGGGCCAGTCACCACCTCTTAGTTTAACCTATCTCACAGGGTTATTGTGAGGATGAAATAGGGGGAGAACTATTCACACAACCTTAAGATCCTTGGAAGATAAATGTGGTTAATTAATTAACCAACCAACCAACCAACCAACCAACCAACCAACCAAAGGAAACTGCACAATCTTCCTAGCTAACTCATTTATACTACCTGCTCATTTCTCTGGCTGCTTATGTTCAGATTTAACCTATAATTGAATCCATTATTTTTCTCACATCATTTGCATACCCTGGAACAGTGGGCAAAAGAGCAAGATTGGCTTAAAGTGGTGGGCTTTAAAAAAAACCTATTTAAATAGCAATATCAATATGCCTGGCACTTTGCAGAATACAGTTTGCAGAATTCCTGCTCTGAAGAAGTTGTGATCTAAAATTCAACACAGGGGAAACAGGGGGGAGAAAACAGGGGCAAAAGAAAACAAGGAAGAATATGCGGTTGTTTCACTTGCATATGCTTATATTTGGTTAGAGGCTTAGCTGAAGTCAGTGGCGTAGCGTGGGGGGTGCAGGGGGGGCCGGCCGCACCGGGCGCAACATCTGGGGGTTAGGGGGCGCAAATCCACGGGTTAGGGGGTGCAAATCCATGGGTTAGGGGGCGCAAATTACTTGCCTTGCCCCGGGTGCTGACAACCCACGCTACGCCACTGGCTGAAGTAGGGGTTGGACCCAAGGCTTCATGGGAAAGGCACGTTTTGAGGAGGGATTTGAAGAAAGTGAGCAGTAGGATCATAAAGGTATTCCCTTCCAAAACTATAAGCAGGCAATGTAAACTAAAAAATAATTGGAACTATTTCATTAGCAAATGGAATGCAGAGTGAAAGCTATGCTGATGTGCATACATGCTGATGTGCATACAATAAATTTTCTGTTCACTGGTTATATGCCAGACCGTTATGACCCCTTTTGGTGCTCTATTTGACTATCCAGGCTAGAAAAACTGGTTATTGAATCACTCTTTCACTATATACTTGCAATATATACAAGAAGTGCTATTAAAGGAGTTTCTCCCCAGAGAACAGAGCCTCCCAATACACAACTGACCTTTAACATACGTTGTCATATGATACCTTAAGGCTGGGCTGCTACAAACTAGCTGGTTAAGTACACAGTAACAAAGGATTAAGTGGAATAATCTTCTTAAAGCATCAAATGGAAACTTAGAATCATGCAAACTGCAAAGCTATAAATAACTGTTTTCTCAAGCAAAGAAAAAAAATTCCAAGATATGTTAATGATTCATGGGTCAATTTCCTCAACTTTCCTTTCCCCTTACATTATATCCATCCAACTGCATGCAAGAGGGCTAAGACATGTGGAAGTAACTTGAAAAGAGGTGGGGAGTTAAATCTCTCTTATCTCCTGGCAGACAGATTAGGGGAAGGGGAAGGAAGGCCCTCCTGTTTACCAAGCAGCTGACTAATAATCATCATCTATGTTGGCTTCCTCTTGTTACTTCTCCTTAGCACTCCCAAGCTTCTAATGTTAAATTTAATTTTATGAAAGAGACTTGACAGAAATCGTATCTGCAAGTATGTCTTTAATTGAGAGAGCTACTTAGTAGAAACTTGCAGATACAGTGGTACCTCAGGTTAAGTACTTAATTCGTTCCGGAGGTCCGTTCTTAACCTGAAACTGTTCTTAACCTGAAGCACCACTTTAGCTAATGGGACCTCCTGCTGCCGCCGTACCGCCGGAGCATGATTTCTGTTCTCATCCTGAAGCAAAGTTCTTAACCCAAGGTCCTATTTCTGGGTTAGCAGAGTCTGTAACCTGAAGCGTATGTAACCCGAGGTACCACTGTACTGTAGACAAAACTTTTAAAAGTTTATCTCAACAACTGCTAACTTCTAGGCAAGGGAACACTATTATGGCCTGAAAAAGCAAAGGTATACTAAATATGATCTTTAAGAAGAATCAAAATTATGGAAAGCTCTCTCTGGACTTGGCAGCCACAATTTTCAAACAGATCTTACTACTACCACCAGAATATAAATTTAACTATGTTACAGGGAGGTTGAGGGAAGCTTATTTAACTCAGGTGCTGCAGGTCCCAGAATTAATAATATTACGGTAACTAGTAATGCAGAAAAATACAATTTTTAAACTTTCCCAAACTGTTAATCACTCCTACATTACTTGCAACTGGGGAAGTTGGTTGAGCATATACAAATTTAGAGGAAAAATCCATCTTGTGAGGTGCTGAAAACACATCACTCCATACTAATGTGGTTTGGAAACAGTAGTAAGCTCCAGAATTTGCCAGACCGCATTAGTAAAGTAAGATTTAAATGTGAAAGTGTAGAACAGGCTGTTTATTTGGTCACTCTGAAAATATAATAAATCTTAAAATATGAATAGAAATATGAAGGATGGGACAGAAAAGTTAAGGAGAAATCTTTCCATGCTACCTTCCCTAAAATGGAAACATATGAAGTTTGGGAGAAACTGGCACTCTCACGAAATAACTTCTCTTTCAAAATGATTACTGAAATATTTTTAAAGAAGTGTTTTAAAATAAGAAAAACAAAGGCTGCCTAAACACATGGATTTAACAAAAGAGTATTTGTAATCAGTGTTTTTTCTGTCATCCCTACAATAGATTGTGTTTAATCCAGAGAATCTTAAGTGGAAAAATAATAAATAAGGGAGTTTCCTCCTCACTGTAGCCTGGTACTCCTTAAAAATCTGCTCCAGAGTCAGAAGACCCTCTGTAATGGCACAGGATAGGTTCAGGAAGGGTGTGTGTGTGTGTGTGTGTGTGTGTGTGTGTGTGTGAATAAGCCAAAACCAGGTAGAGAGACCATGTGCAAATAGATGTTCAAGGTTCCCTTCACCTGGTTTTAGCCACTTCCCATACTCCATCATTCCAAAGGGTTCTCTGACCTTCAAGAGCAGCTTTTCATAGGACACAGGGAGCTGCAAAGGTGGAGAGGAGGAACACCTGCCATTATGCTTGCACTTTTCTGAATCCAAGTTATGGAATCTTTACAATTGTCAAACTCATGTTTTAACGAAGAGAAAGAGAGGGACAATCTGAAGATTTTTCCCTAAGGATTATATAGGAGAACTTGAATCTGATAAAAAAATCTCCTCCTCTGCACATATATAACATAAGAGTCCTGCTAGATCTAGTCCATCATTCTCTTCTTACAGTGGTCAACCAGATGCCTATGGGAAACCCGCAAGCAGGACCTGAGTGTGACTGTTCTCTCCCCCACCTGCAGTGGAAGTTCAAAAGGAATAAGCTCAACATCCTAAGAGCTCCTGGAATATAGTGACAGCCTCCACATAGGCACTCAGAGGTTCCTTGGATTGCCCTCTGCTGGTGAGAACATTCCAATGACATGTGACAAAAGCACACGTGCAAAGCTCAACTAGGGTAGTTTTTTAAGGGTGTGAGAAGTAGTTTCATCGTATCAGAACTTTGGGGACAAAAGTCAAGGGGCCTCTATTATTGATAGAACCCCACTGCCATCCATCCACATGTTTCCTTTCAATGTTACAAATCAGAGGAATGCATGCCTTTATTGCCTCCTCTCTGTACTAGCAAACAGACTGGATACTTGTCTATACAGGTATGACATTTTAGCAAAGTTATAACAGCTACTAAATATGCCACTAAATAAACCATTAGGAATCATAGAAATCCACTACATGACCAGACCTTGCCCTATATACAACTCTGGTATATTCTTTAAGAAAAAGATAGTGGAAGTGAAAAGGGAGAAGGAAGGCGTAGATGATAATGGAAGTGGAAAACCTTTTATAGAGTTTTTTCCTTTTAATACTAGAAATTCAACTTCAAAAGGAAACCAAGGGTAATGGAATGGGGAAAATAGGATCATGAGTGGAATAAACTTGTATTTATCTTCCATATTGCTGCACTGGTCAAATGCCTGATTAATGTGCTAAAACTCTTTAAGAAATCGTTTAGCAGACCTCTTCAGAACTTTCCCATGCTTGCAAATTACTCTATTTTAAAAACAAGTGTGACCAGCGGTATGAAATATACTGCTGGAGAGCACAGTTTCACAGATATTTTGTGTCTCCCCACAAACATCTTAGCTACATTTTGCCTTCGGGAGATGAGCTAGCAAGGATCTAGTGGACCAGAATGAAATGCACTTGGAAAGTTTCCAGCTGAAACAATCTACTGAAGGGATGGGGCTGCGGAACCTCAAGCTAGGGGCTGAATGCTGCCCCAGAGGCCTCTTTTTGTAGCCCTCGGGGACAGCCTTTCTCAACCTGTGGGTCCCCAGATGCTGTTGAACTACAACTACCATCACTCCTAGCTAGCAAGGCCAGAGCTCAGGGATGATGGGAGTTGTAGTCCAACAACATCTGGGGACCCACAGGTTGAGAACCGCTGCTCTAGAACTACACTATTCACTGGCCCTGCTCCATTACTTTCTTGGGTGCTTTCGTCTGCTGGCTGGAATCTGTCTTTGAAAACTTAGAATGCCTGTTGTTTGTCTGGGTGGTGTGTGTGTGTGTGTGTGTGTGTGAGTGAGAGAGAGAGAGAGAGAGAGAACACCTCTGACTTTTGTATAGCTGGAATTTAGCCTCTTGGACAAAAGCAATAGTCCCACACACTACTGGCATGAGGCCCCCCCAGAAGGTTGCCCCTGAGAGTGAAGACTTGGGCTGACATGGACAAGAGGGTCCCACACTCCCTGCACCTGGGGTGGCTAACCAATGACCAATCAAATGTTGTTGGGACTCCCAACTCTCATCAGCCCCAGCCAACAGAGCTAATATTCACAGGTGGTGGGAGTTGTAGTCCAGCAACATCTGGAGGGCCACAGGTTAGCCACCCCTACTCTACACGCTAGCCTGGAAACTCCACCTGACATTGTTAACACTGAACCTTCTGCCAGTTCCTAACCTAACCTAATCAAAGGAACACCATATCACCTATTGCTTGGCCTTTGAGAGCTCCGAGATCCTGAGTGTCCTTAAGAAGTAGCACCTTAAACTTTACTTAAAACCTTGACTCTTTTAGTTAAGCAGGAACCAAATAACAGTCATTCTCTTGGTGTACCTACTCTTTTGCAACCTTTGTTTTTAAATCTTCAGTCAAGTCTTTGATTAACAGTTCAGTGAGATTCATGGGGCCACCCACCTATCAATCATCTGCCAGGACCTTATGGTGCAGGGCAAATAAGCAATCCAAAAAAATTACTACTACTAATAATAATACTAATAAGCAGCAAGAAGACTGTGGGCAGGGTGGGGATTGGGTGGCAACAGCTTTGCAATAAATTTAAGTCTGTGCTACTGAGACTCAAAAAAACAAACCCTTTTCTGTTGCATGAGTTAGCAGTAAAAAAAAAAAAGGAAATAGCAAGGTGGGGGAGAAAAACAATTAATGGCTGGCAGTGCTTATTTAGTTACTACTGAGAAAGGGGTAGAAGGACAGAAAGCAACATCAGGATATGAATAATGAACAAAACCATGAGGAGTGGGAGGAAAAGGAGGCATAAATACTTCTCACACAGTGTCATGCCCACTATTTAAACATAATGGAAAGCACAACTGAAAGAGTGCTATAACTCTCATGTGTCAATGCTTGCTTGCAATTCTGGATGCAGCAGAAAGCAGAACTGAAAGCACTAAGAGCCCTTTGTCTGAAAGCACTCTAGGTTCTTTCAGCTCCATTCGGGCAAAGAGGCCATGGATACATATAACTAATATAGGTGTGAATAGCAAGTTAACCTACTACGCGTCTGAAGGCTAGTAACTGCTGTGGCTATTTGGCAGGAGAGGTTGGTCAGATGTATAATTTATCTGGAATATATCTGACAAATTATACACACCAGCAGAAACAGAGTTTTAAAAGCACAAGCACTCTCTTTCAGACAAACTTTGCAAATACTGTAAGTGGTGTTACTTCACCCCCTTGTGGCTGATCCAAGCATTATTTTCAGGATTTGGAAATGAAATTACGGTAAGTGACTGCTAACAAGAATAAAGGATAGCATTCATATGGTATGTCTCAAGTGCTCCAAATGCATTGCATTAGTCAAGATGTAAAGAACCATGAAACTAGTTCTGTAAGCTCACAGGAATTTTATAGCAATTCTCAAAACAGTAAGCCTCCAATCTATATGGCAAACTGTTTAAAAAGCAGTGTGCATGCACACGAAAGTGTGCATGCACACGAAAGCTCATACCAAGAACTGACTTAGTTGGTCTTTAAGGTGCTACTGGAAGGAATTTTTTTTGTTTTGTTTAAAAAGCAGGTATATGATAATATGGGGGTCAAAGCAAAAAAACCCCAAAACCCACTAAGCTAGTGCAAACCTATTTTCATTGCCCTAATTGGTTCTCTGAATCCCAACCATTATCTTGGTAATCTTCATTACAGCCACTTAAGAATAGCAACAGCACCATATACAAAGGCTAGTGAATTTGGGTGGGATTAGATATGAATTGAGGATTGGTTGGTTAACACCCTTATACTCAAGAAGGCTACCCTAGCACATATACCTATTTCCATGTCTTTCTGCAGTCTTGAAGTTGCCTAAAGCTTGGACTCACATTGGAATCATTTGAAATGTAACATTTTAAAAGTAAAACAGCACAGAATATATATTTGAAAATACAAGTTTGCATTTCTTAAGTGTACCTAAGAAGCTGCCGAGTATGTAAGTAGCTATGGCAACTATTAAGGTTATTTAAAAGGATTATAAATTTAGATCTTACAAAACCACATCTTAGTCCTAGAAGAAAAATATAGCAGTTTTATAGATAAACAAATAATCAGTTAGTAAGCTTTTTGTTATTGTTGTTAGAGCAAGAGCCTGAACATTAAAAAATAAATAAAATTTGCTTTTAGTTCTTCATTCTTTGGAGCACCATGTAACAAAAACCAATGAATTACATTCCGTATGATTTTCCCCTCATGCATCTCAGGCAAAGGTATAGCTTTAGCTGATGGAAGGGACTAAGTAGGGAAGAGAGATAAAGACAAACATTATGCTTGTTCCTGCCAAACATCTGACTGTAGGCAGAGATGCTAGAGTTACACTTTGCATATGATGGTATATGGAAACAGGAAGCAGGAAGGGGCACTTATGTTTCCTATTCTTCTCCTCCCGCAATATTTATACAGCAGCATGGCATTTAAAAATAGCAACATGTCATTTCGAAGGCCAGCCATGGTTACAACCTTTCATTCCTAACGATGTGAGGGTCAATTTGCGCCTTTCAAATGTAGGTTGATACATTGCAATTCACCTGCCTGGCTCTTTGAACTACCTGGAAATATCAAAATTTAAGTCACATGTGGGAGATGGCGATAAAGCTCTCTATATGGACCAATGAATCAAAGATAACAACTGGAGACAATAATTTCCTCAAAGAGTGATGTGGGAATTGGCACTAAAAATGCAGAGGATCAATTTTAGAAATAAAATAACCAAGCAAGTGCTTTTATGCCAACCAACAGATATCAAAAGGGGGTATCTGCATAGTTAAGTAGGCAGAAAAATACTCCCCCCAAAAAATAGGTAGACCAAGAACTGTCATGATACCCTTGGCATCCTAGACCAGATCAGTGGTTCTAGTCCAATACACTTGTTCCTGCTTGGAGCTTTCTGCTGCCAATAGTTTAATTGCATCACAGCACAGCAGCAAACTGGTCCAAGTAGCCCTCAAATGGAGTGTGCTACGGGGCTCAGGCCAAGGGTACATCACATTTTTTTTCCATATTTCCTCATTAACATCCCCAAAGGCCTACAGTAGTGGTTTTGTACAAATTATGTTTAGCCTTTGTAAAAGTAAGGGCTCAGAGCTGTCCGATATAATTGCTGGCAAAATTCAGTAATCCTTGGGCCAGTACAACTCAGGACAAAAACTAAACACATGTCTGCACAGGATCAGGTCCTACTTAACGGGTAGCAGATGTACCACTGCAACCCTACAATACAAGCAGGGAGGGAATTGCAGTCCTTTCTGTTCCTTGGCCAGTCCCTTTTCCAAGACCTTTTGCTCTCCGAGGACAAGATGGTGTCCTGTCTCCATTCTACATATGGAATCTGACTGGCCTGGAAGCTGAATCTTACTTCAAAACTGGCAATTTGATAGCACGCTCCACACCACAACGGATGGCACGAGGCTAGATTCAGGAGCACAGGGCAGGTGGTGTGTGCCTCCCACACAGCTCTATCCTCCAACACTTCAGCAGCCCTCCCTGGCCCACAGCACCCGTCACCTGAGGCCACTGCCTCATTCTACCCAATGCTAGGGCCGGCCCTAATCCTGTGAATCCTGCATGGGCAGCTGCCCAGGGGCAGCAGGGCACAGCTTCTGCCTTTCACGAAGCGCAAGCACAGGCCGCAAGAGGTCCTGCTATGTAAAACGTTTGCCTAATGAACGACAACTCATTGGAGAGGGCTGGGGGCGCCTTCTTGCAGAACCCCCCTCTGCCTCACGTCCCCCCACCAGAGATCCCGGCGTCGCTGTGCCTCATTTCACCGGTTTGTTTGTTAGCCGTGTTCGCCTCCCAGAGGAGCCAGCCATCCCCGACTGAGAGCCCCTGCCGGCCGCGGGTGGTGCTGGCCGGGAGCGGGCGGGCGGGGCCTGCCCTTTCCGGGCCCTTTCGCTCCCCACTTCCAAACTCTCCTCTCCCCCCGGCCGGGTTCCGGGAGCCTCCTTCGCCCCCTCACCCACCTTGCAGGGGCCATCGGGTAAGAAAACAGGCAAGGGCAGGTTGCAGGCGATGAGCGCCGTGGGCAGGTCGCGCAGGGACACCGTCTCCATGTCGACGAAGCTCCACTCCGTGTCCCGCTCCTCAGCTTCGCCTTCGTCCTCCTCGTCGTCCTCCTCGCCGCCTTCTGGCTCCGTAATCGTCACGGTCACTCCCGCCGACGCCTTCTCCTCTCCCGCCGCGGTCTCTGCCGGCTCCTCGCCTTCTTCCGCTTCTCCGGCTCGCGGTCTCTCCCTGCGGCCGCCGCCCCCCCGGTCCTCCATGCCGAGTTGAGGAGAGGTGGCGGGGGCGGGGACGAAGCCCGTCGGGCTCGGGCCTGGCCTGGCTGAGGCGGCGAGTCAGAGGGAGCGACGCCGACCAGCCGCCTCTTGCCTCCACTTCGGCCTTACAGTTTAGCCTTTCTCCCTCAGCCCCAGGGGGCTAGATTGGCGACGGTCAACGGCTCAAGGCCCGGCCCTGCGGAGCCAATGAAACACCCGGGCTTTTACTTCAACAGGTGACCCGTCTTGAAGTGCCGTGGCGCTGCGGCAGCCATCTTGGGTTCGGGCAATGCCCACATTGCCTCTTCCCCGCCTCGCGTTCCTTCTCCCCCGTTACGGTAAATCTCAAAGTGCCCACTCCGGCTCTTGGCAGGAGGAGCACGGGTATAATTTATTCGACGTGGTGCCTGCGCTTGCAAAGAAGCAATTAAAGAATCGCTTTGGAAGGCGAACGGGAAAAGCAGCATAATTCTCTTTTAATCCTCGAAGGATCACCTTTTCAAGGAATCATAACGACACATGAGATTTCAGCCTTCACAGGCCACGTTTTTAATCACAGGGATTGACATGGGTCATTGATCTGATTCCAGGGCAGTCCCACAGATGATAAATGGGGTACTTAAATAAGTACTTGCAATGCTGTATTCCCACAGCAGGGATCACTGCCTGAGAGCCCTCCCCTCCATAAAATAAAACAAACCCTTCCACTGCTATATATTTAACTGATCATAACAGCTTGTTGTTGTGTTTTTTCAATATAATGTTTATGCTGGAGTAGCTAACCTGTGGCCGTGTAGATATTTGTTCGACTCCAGCTCCCATCAGCCTCAGTCAGCATGGCTAATAGCCAGGGATGGTAGGAGTTGTAGTCCAGCAACATCTGGAGGGTCACAAATTGGCCCCCATGGTGTAGGCTAGCTTCCCCCAAACTTATGTCCTCCAGGTGTTTTGGACTACAACTCCCATCATTCCCAGCCAGCATACTTGCACTGACAGGGACTTATGGGAGGTGCAGTCCAAAATATTTGTAAGATACCTGGTTAGGGAAGACTGGTTTAGACTTATACCTTCCAGTATACTGGAAGGAGTGCTTTTTGGATGGCCGCTTGTTTGTTATAAATTGAATTTGCATCTCATCCTTTCTCCAAGGAGTTCATGGTGGCGTACATGAGATTCTCACAACAATCCTGAAAGCTGCTAGCTGAGAACTCCAGCAGAAACCTTATCCTATAGCCATAAATAAAAATGTGATGTATAATAAATAAATAAATTATTTATACTTTCAAAACAGAGAAAGGCTAGCTATTTGTTTCTGTGACTACCCCTTTCTCAGCCTACGCATTAGTACAACTACACCTGACTGCAGGGAAATGAATTTTGTAGAGAGAAAAACACCTGACCTTAAATTACTGTAATATCCAACTTAATAATTTATACTAAAAGATTTGCAGTCTTTATGCCAACAATCACAGCACTACTCCTTGGCTTTTAGTGCAGTTACTGCCAATGAAAGTTTCCTTGAAGATTGTTGTGTCCCATACATGCCTGCTCAACTGCAAGGTCTATGGAATGAGCACTTTTACAAGGTTCTGCATCTGTGAGATTGTTTATTTGCTGTGAAACACCCTGCCTGTTATCACTAAGCAGGAACCCTCATTATACTGTTTTAGATGCTAAAACCTTTTAATTTTTTTTATTTCAGCAAGCCTACCCAGACAAATATGTGTCCAAGTTTTAAGGTTTGGTTCCCTTCCCCTCTCCCAATTACCAAACTGGTTTTGAAACTAAAGGAAACTTCATCTTGCTTTGAAGTTCCATTGACTTTCAAAATCAGTTTGGTATTGGGAGGGGGGAATGGGGGGAAATTGTGAATGATCAGCAGATCAAAGATACATCTCTGTTTGCACCCCAGGCTTTATTTCATGTCATATAGTCTCTTGAATCTAATTATATTTAATAGCCATATAGCTTTCAGTAACTCTAGAAGCCCATATCCATTTCAATATTTCCAAAAAGCAAATGGATAGCATCACTGCAATGTGAACATAATATCACATGACAGAAATCAAATGTTTGTGAAAAATTATTGTGCTAGTCTGAAGGTATTATAGCAAAGAATAACAATTCCTTCTTATTTCTAATTATGGAGCCAAAATGCCAGAGCACAAGAGAGGGGCATTAGCAGACTTGTAGCAATCCCAATATTGTAGAAGTATAAAACATTGATGTGAAAAATTATAATGTGTAGAACCACAAAATGTGGACTGAGCATGCCAGGAGTGACAGCTTGGCCCTGTGGCCATGGGTGCCAGGCATGGCCCTGGCACCAAAATTTGTGGGTGCCTGGCCACTTCATGGGGAGTTTTGTGGGTGTTGAGCATCCAGGGCCAGAGGCGGAGGAAGGTGGATGTGGTGGGTGCAGCCCGCCCCAGGTGTCATCTGGGGGGGTGTGACATTGCCCCCCCGGATGCTCTTCATGGGTGGCACACCCCCTGAGATGCACCCCTGGACTCTCATTGCAGGCGGCACACCCTTGGAATGCTTGCTGCGCCACCCTGGGAATGTCAGCCTTCCCCCACGGGCAGCTATCCCTGCCCCCCGGGTGCTGGAGCAGCTAGCTCCACCAGGGCCCCAGGGAGTTGGCACATAAGGAACATGCTACATCTTTTAGTAATATGTATGGCGAGATCCTTAGGTATTGTTGTGCAGAAATTCCCCTATTGGACCTCTGTAAGGATTTATATAATAAAAATATTCTCCCAGCCTTTCATAAATATGAAGGATCTGGACCAACAAATTGAATTCTGTCTGAGATACAGAAAGATTTGCCCTGAAGTAAACATTGACCTCAAAAGCATAAATTTATGTGCCTCAAAGCAGGCCACTCTCTCCTAGAAGAGCCTAGGTACGCGTACACATATAGTCAAGTTGCAATCATGTACGTAATCCTAAACATGCTGTTGGAAGCAAGTCCTACTGACTTAAAGGTGAATGGTTACAAGTGCTCATATTTAGGATTTCAGCTTAAGACTGATAAACAAAATTTAGATAATTCTGGAGTTATCGAAGGTCACATGCACAAAGAAAAATTGGCAGACAACTGAACTGCCCTATAATAAAAAGGAAACTGGCTAGTCCAAAATAGTAACCAGTGAACAATATTGTTTCTCAGTATCTCAAAAAGATGATCAAAGACTACCATCTAGTGGTTGCTGATGAAGGAGAAACAGAAACAGAATACAGCAGTTTTGTTTTAAAATTTATTTGTTGCATTTATATCCCACTTTTTCCTCCAAGGAGCTTAAGTGACATACCTGACTTTCCCCCTCCTCACTTTTTGTCCCTCCTGGATTAAGTGGGCCCACTTTGTTCCAGGTTTCTTGCATGCACATTTCATTTACCATGTTAGGGCAATTACCGTATTTTTCGCTCTATAGGACACACCGGACGATAAGACGCACCTAGTTTGGGGGGGGGGGGGAAACAAGAGGGGGAAAATTCTGAACCCCAGAAGCCAGAACAGCAAGAGAGATCTGGCTTCTGGGATAGCCTCTTGCTGTTCTGGCTTCGGGGACAGCCTTTGAAGCCTCAGCAGGGTAGCAGGGTGAAGGCGCCCCGCTGCCCTGCAGAGGCTTTGCGCAGCTAACCCCAAGCTAGAACAGCGAGAGGGAGCGCTGCCCAGTGCTCTGTCTCCCTGTTCTGGCTTTGGGCTTAGCCGCACAGCCTGCATTCGCTCCATAGGACGCACACACATTTCCCCTTAATTTTTAGAAAGGAAAAAGTCCTATAGAGCGAAAAATACGGTACATGAAAAGTGACTTTGATTTCCAGTGGCATTGTATTCACACAATTCATTTACATATACCGTAAGATGAAAAGCAAGGATGTAACGGCCTACACAAACCCTGAGTGGAGTCCTTAAGATGGTTGGATGGTGTCTTGTATGCCTTCTTCCTGCAACTCTTGCAGCCAAGCTGGTGCTAAATTCCTTTGGAGCATATCATTGAGACCAAGAGGAGGGTATTTTTGTCTGGGTAACCTGCCCAGGCTTGCACTCTGGAGACATGGCACACACTGTTCTGTCCTCCAGCACCTTGCAGCTACTTTCCTTCTCCCAGGATCTGCCATCCTAGGCATCCATTCTGTCCAACATTGTTTCTCATTATCTCAGATAGATGATCAAATCTCCCAAGGCTACACCACACCTTTCCCAGGCTCTGCTCTGCTCCCTCCTTGAATACTTTCACTTGGTTGGAATATGGCCTAGGGGCTTTTTGAGTGGCACTTTGGTCAGCATCTTTTACCAGCCCTGATTTTATGTTTTTGATTGCTATTTTGTATTTTACTTTGCCCTTAGCCATCTTCAGCATCACTGGGGGGGAAGGCTCAATACCAAATGTAACAAATAATGGTTGCGTGGTCTCAGAGCCTTTCACCAGAAGGAGTCAGCTTTCTCTGCCTTGGTATATAAATACAAAATCTCTTGAACGGTTTAGAATTGTGCTGATAAGCAAAAAGCAATTTAAATAATTATAATGTTAACACCAAATAATACCTAATGTGCTTGAAATGTTGTGGCGTTCCCTGTTTTTCCTTCTTTCTCCTCCTCCAGCTAGTTCCACTTTCTGCTCATACAAATGCCTTTCTTCCTTCTCCTGATGCTTGTTCCTTCTCAGTGGGACGAATTTAAGCAGCTGTGAAGGGAGCTGATTGTCCCTAATCAGCTTACTGAGGGGGAGCTGAGAACATTATACCCAGATGGCTTTTTTTTTGCCTTGCTCCCGTCCCACCCCCTAAGATTTCTAGGTTTAGTTTGGTCAAAGTAGATAGTAAGTAACCAATCACAGCCTGGTGGAATACAGTACCAAACAGACTGAATTTTTAAGGATCCAGTCCTTTGTGGATGCAGTGCCTGAGGGGACCCTTATAGGGTGCATTAGCTCAGTTTTCACTCTCCTTCCTCACTGTACACACACAAGGAATCATTGGATCAGTCCATTATATCAGTCACAGGCACCCCATTCCCCATAATGACTGGATGTGGTACCTGCATACACACCCCATGAATGGCTATTTCAGGGGGGAAATGTGGCCCACAGAGATTTTTCCATGTGTGGCTGCTGGGCTGTCAGTGCAATGGATCAGACCTATGGAGAATACTAAATAATAATGGCCCATTAAAAATATGTAATTCCTTATCCTACCCAACAGCCCTATGACCAAAAAAATACATGTAACAATCTCCAAAGAATTTCATATCATTATTTGTATTTATTCTTACATCTCGCCCACCCAGCCTGGACAATCTTTCTAGCTTTACTATCCCAACTTAATGCCTGTGTAAGTCCTGCTGTCTACACAAGAATAGACAAACTTGAATCTGCATTTTTTAAAATGGCAATATTCTGAAGCATGGCGGGTGGTTGGGGACATCTCAGGCTCCTAGGTATCTCTGCTATGGACAGACTTCTCCAACAAAAGAAACTTCAAAGAGATACTTCAACATGCAACAGGTCAACTAGAATTTATCAGCAGGCTTGATTGCATTTGTTTAGGACTCAGCCAAAACCAGTGGTGTTTCCTTGTCCCATTACATGCATTAAATTAGCATACCAAAGCTTAGAAGATAGCATTATCAGCAGTTAACAGAGCTTATCTTGTACACATTTTAGCCTTGCATAGAAATAGCAGCGACTGTACTACTTGACTTTCGTGGCTTTTTGACCCCAAAGTTTACATTTCTTTCTGTGTATGTATGCATCTGTTGACTGAGGATGAAATGTGATGCATCTGATGAAGTCTATTCCAGTCCTTGTTAATTTAGGCCACAATAAGTATGTCTGTCTTTAAGGTGTTGCTAGTCTTTAAAACTGTTTGTTGCTTTTGTAACCTAATTAAAGTCGTTTCCTGATATCATTTAGCCAGTTATGCTCCGAAAGGCTCAAATGGTAAAATGAATATGCTTTTCTTTTTATCCAGAAATACTAAAATGCTTCCACATTTTAGGTGTCATTCCGAATACGTTTGTAACCTCAAGGGTTGATTTCTGTCATGTACTTTATGTGGGGCTGCCCTTGTTTCTGGTCTGGAAGCTTCAACTAGTGTGGATCACAGCAGCCAGTCTGCTCACAGGAACAGATTACAGTACTGGCTGCCAGGCTAGATTCAAGGTACTGGGGTAAATTCACCAAGCCCAAAACAACCTAGGACCAAAGTACCTTAAAGACTATCTGTTGCGCTACCTTATTCACAAAGATCCTCTAATGGTGCGCTTCTGGTGGTTCTCCATGCTCCTGTGATTTGGTTGGCCTTTACTAGGGACCCTCCCTTCTTTCAGGTGTCTTTTGAAAACTATACTGTTTAGACAGGCCTTTGAAATATGAATTTTATTTTTTAAGCCATTTATTGATGATTTATTGACATGTTAATGATGCACCTGTGGATGCTCTTGTTGATTTTTTTCTCATATGTTGTATAGCACCTTGATTTTTTAAAAAATAACAGTGCAGATTATAAATATGTGATTAATTTAAATTTAATTAATTAAAAGCTGGCTGATCCTCAGTATTGTCCATTTCTCAAGATTTCCCAGCCCTATTTGGATGTATCATGGATCGAACACAGGGCATTTCTGCATACAATGCACGTGATCTGCCAAAGCTACAGTCTTTCACTTGCAAGGTTACACACAGAATCTCAGTAGCAACAGTGGAACTATACAAGTTGCATTCCATTCATTACCTTTATCCTGCTGTCAGAATACTGAGTTGCCAACAGCAGCAGATCAGCCTGGAGGAAAGTTGTGTGTATCTCCTGCAATAGTATCTTTCTCTGCTCTCTCTCCACCCCCTACCAAAGCTCTTAGTTCGACATTTCCATTAGGCATCACATTATTCACAGGATATTCACAGGCATCACATTATTCACAGGATCATGCAGTGAAGCACTTTAAAGCCCCACTAGTTTCCATAAGAGATAGTTAACAACATGCTTAACTTCTTACTCAAATAAGTGGGACTTTAAAATTAACTCTTAACTTTGACTGGATTATAAAACCCAAATCACTCCTGTGAAAAGTCATTAACTGACCTCCACAAGACTGATGTCACTATCAATGTCCTACATTTTTCTCCTTGGTACAAAGGTAATTTTTAAACTGCCTTCAAATATCACTCTGGCTGACTCTTAACAAGTATTTGTAAAGCTAATCTATTGTTTCATGAAAGAAAAACTGAAGTTCATAAGCAAATACCGTTAATCAGTGCAAGATTATGTGAGTTTGCCCTTGAAATCCCCTCTCTCATTTGATGCCTACTTCTCTGCTGGTTACAATTGTCATATTTTTCTAGAGGCATGGAACAGTTGGGGTTTTATGTTCTATGTTTGATTTTGGACTAGTTATTAATTCCTTGCATTTACTTAGCTGTATTAATATCCTGGGAACCACTTATAAGGCAGTGAGGTCAAGTTTGTGGCTTTTCATGTTCCCTGTCCATATTATTGACAAGAGTAGTGTGAGGTACTCAGGTAACAGAATAGTTAAAAACATAGGATTTTACATATCACACTGTTACTAAACATGCAGCTAGGATATAGTTTAATGACCACTATGTGTGTGCGTTTCACAACTTTAAGTTTGTTGCTCAGCAATGCCATGGTACCATTCTGGTCCGTTGGCACCCATCTGTCTCGGGAGACGATGGAGGTGTGCGCCTTTGGGGGTAAGGTCAAGCTGTTGGAAGTTTACAACGCCTGCTGTGGCTGTGGGAGAGACATATTTTGTTGCATTTGGGGCAGATGAAGGCATCCATTTGTGCTGCTGCAGATGTATCATGGTGTTCCTTTTCTCTGCATTCCTCCCAGCAGTCATTTCTTCTCTGGCCACTGCTATGGATACTGTACATGACTTGACTGCCCTGTCTCCAGGCACTGTGGTCATCTGCAAGAGATTCCCCACATGGCAGTGTGGATGTTGCCAGCCATCTGGCTGACCACTGTGATAACAGGGTGCTGTACAAGATGGACCATTGGCCTGATCCAACAGAGCTCTTTGGAGGAAGAGCTGGGAAACATCAGCACTGTGGTTGCAACTGCTACCATCACCAGATGTTACACTATGTAAAGCTGCACTTTACAAAAGGTGCCACTAGACTCCATTTTTATTGCCAAGGAGAGGAGGGAATTGGATGGGGAAAGGTGGAAGGAATATGAAGTATGTCAAATTCAAGCTAGAAATAAGTGTGCCCATCTTAAGAACATGTCCAGCACTCCAGAATTTCAGTGGCTAAACCTTGCTCAGTGATACACTGAGAAAGTGGCCCTCAAACAACATGAAGTTTCCTTTCACATAGACAATTCAAAGTTTCCTTTCATATGATTTATTTACCCTGACAGTAGGTTTTGTGTTCCTCATTGTTTTGCACATTGTAAACCTTATAAGCCTTCACATTCCAAGGGGGGAGGGAGACTTTATTTCAGATCCCTGGTACTGGGAATAGTAATCCCTTTAACCCCAAACTGCTGTAAATCAACACATCAAAGGTTAGGTGCAGTCTTTACTGCCAAAATATCACCTGAGTATTTGGATAGGTTCCATGCCCACAAAATCAGAGTTGTAGCGATTAAAGGGCTAAAGCAAAGGAGTATTTTGTATGTCAGAACTTGAGTTCTTTTGCTTATGGCGATAGCAATAAAACAGAAGTCTGACAGCATAATCCTAGACATATTTACTTAGAAGTATATCCCATTGAATTAAGTGGAGCTTATTCCTTGGGAAGTATAATAAGTATAAGGTGAGTATAAAGACATTTTTAGGGAGTAAGCCTCAATGGAACATAAAATGCTGCCTTATAGCAGATCAAATCATTAGTCTACCTAGCCCAGAATTGTCTATTCTATTCTGATTCACCAAGCTCTCTGGAGCCTAAGGCAAAAGTCTTGCCTAGGGGTCAGCAAACTTTTTCAGTACGGGGCTGGTCCGCTGTCCCTCAGACCTTGTGAGAGGGGCCAGACTATATTTTGAAGAAAAAAAAAAGAACGAATTCCTATGCCCCACAAATAACCCAAAGATGCATTTTTTAAAAAAGCAGACGTTCTACTCATGTAAAAACACCAGGCAGGCCCCACAAATAACCCAGAGATGCATTTTAAATAAAAGGACACATTCTACTCATGTAAAAACATGCTGATTCCTGGACCGTCTGTGGGCCGGATTTAGAAGGTGATTGGGCCGGATCCGGCCCCCAGGCCTTAGTTTGCCTACCCATGGTCTTGCCCATCACTTGCCATCTGATCTCTGAACAAAGAACAAACCTGGAGATGACAGGGATTGAAACAGCCCTTCTGCATGCCAGTTATGTGTTCTATCAGAGTCCCTCTCCCTTCTGAGTAAGTGCATCTAGAACTGCACTGTAAGGACTCCACCCAAAAAGGAAAAAAGGAAAAGATTGCCACTAGGCCCATGTTCACCTGAGTGACACGGTAAATAATGTGAAGAATCCTAGGCAGTAAATTACGGTAGTTTCTGATGTGCCAAAGTGGATGCATAAGAACATTGCTTAGTTGATCCCAAGTTCATTCACAATCTGGATGTCACCATCACTAACACAGCCAGAACCACCATCACAGTAAAAGGCACTTTGCAATGAGCCAACTGGTTTGCTGTGAGAAACTGCATGCTCAGAGAACTGGAAATTCTGAACATTAGTGTGTGTTGGTCCTGCTTTGTAAACTCCTGTCTGCTTTGAACCATAAGGCATTTCAGAAACTGGCCAACAGTAGCAGTGGGCTAGTTGTGTATACTTGCAACACTTTCACAAAGCTGCCCGGCCTGGGTTGGGCTGTAGGCACAGTGAAGTGCACACTGCATTGCGTGTTGAGTGTGCACTGAAATTCATATACCCAGGCAAGCGCTGTCCAGCCAGCCTTCAGAGCATGTCATGTAAACTGTTCCTCTAATCTATTTTTAATAGGGTAAAATCCCACCTTTAACAGTTTGGGCATTTACAAAATCAACTAGACAAGGAGAAATAACAACAAAGCAAAAGAAGGAGCAAGGGTGTAGATGGAGCTCTCTGCAGAAAAGCCCAGGCATCCCTGAGCCCCTGTCCCAGTTTTGCCCATCTGCTTCCTTTTGTTCTTAGCCTCTTGCCACCTGTTCTCCTGTCTCTCCCTTTTGGCCTCTTTTCTCTCAGTATTGTCCGATGCCCTACTCTGAATTCCCCTACACTTTGCACCGCTGGCAGCTTCCCCTTAGATGTCCAGGCCGACCCTGTTACTCCTGTCGTCCTCCTAATTTCTCTTAGTCCGGGGAGCAAAGCCCTCTTGGCAGGCGAGGCAAGAAAGGTGAGGGCACGGCCAGCTTCAACTGTTGCGCTTGAGCATGCGCGCACCGCTCCGGCGGGCTCCCTGATGGGGAGTCGAGAATGTGACCCTTGTCGCTGGCCAAGTCCCAGACTTAATCCGACTGTGTGAGGGCAGGGAGGAGGGCACAGTCGCCATAGCGGGAGCGGGAGCTGCGTGAGAGCCGAGGCGCCCTTGGTCCGCACCTGTCACCTGCAATCAAGAACGCCCTTTCCCTGAGGAGGTCGGCATGGCCGAGGCGCAGGGGCAGCTCGAGGCAGCTCTGGCCCCGGATGCCGAAGAAGAAGCGCGGCAGAAAGGCGGGAACGAGAACGGAGCAGTGGAGGAGGATGAGAGGGGAGAGGAGGACACGGAGGAGCCCCCGGCCTCCACCTCCGCGGAGGACGAAGCTCCGCGCGTAACGCCGGAGGAGAAAGCCCGCGAAGAGGAAGGCGAGAGCCACGAGACGGGAGAAAGCAGCCTCAGCAGCCAGCAAAGCCGCGAAGATGGAGAGGCGCCCCCCAGTCCTAAGGGAGAGAAGAAGCGGGAGGAGGGCAGGGAGGCGAGTCCGGCCGGACACCCTGCAGAGCGGGACGAAACGCGGGCGGCTGCGGGCGCCGCCGGCGAGGAAAAGACTGAGGGGGGCAGAGACGCTGAGGAGGCGGCAGTTCCCGCGGCGTCGCCACAAGAAGAGGGGGAGCCGGGCGAGAGTCGGGGGGCGAGTGAAGAGGAGCCAGTGGACGGAGAAAGGAGTCCGGAAGGAGAGGAGCCCCCACAAGAGGCGGAGCCGGGCGAGACTCGGGGGGCGCCAGTGAACGAAGAAAGGAGACCTGAAGGAGAGGCGTCGCCGGAACAAGAGGGGGAGCAGCCGGGGGAGACTCGGGGGGCGAGCGAAGAGAAGCCGGTCGACGGAGAAGAGACCCGCGAAGGAGAGGAGACCCCACAACAAGAAGGGGAGTCGCTCCACACCAGGGGGCCGAGTGAAGAGGGGCCGGTCGAGGGGAGCTCTGAAGGAGAGGAGCCCCCACAACAAGAGGGGGAGCCGAGCGAGAGTCGGGGCGCGAGTGAGGAGCAGCCGGTGGTCGGAGAGTCTGTGACAGGAGAGAGCGAGCAGGAAGAAGAAAAGCGCGGCAGAGATGAAAGAGAAGAGACAAGCGAAGAAAAGCGCGAAAAAGAAAAGCTCGACGGAGAGGCTGAGGAGGCTGAGGCCGAGTTGGGAGAGCAGCGGGAACCTCCGGAGGCTCCCGCGGGAGAAGAAGAGACTCTGAGGGAAGAGAGGGAAGCCCCAAGCGGAGAAATTCCCGCCGAGGCTGTTGGAGGAGGAGACGCGCCGGAGGAAACCCCGGCAGATGGAGAAGATGCGCGCGCGGAGGAAAGCGAAGCCCCGAGAAACCTCGAGGCGGGCGCCCAGGAGGAGGAGGAGGAGGAGGAGGCTCCCCCGGCCTCGGGAGCGACGGAGCCGGCGCGAGAGGATGCTGATGAACGCACCAACCACCTGCAGGACGATTCTGCGGAGGGAGCCGTCGAAGGGGCCGGGGATGCGCTCGGGGTGAATGGCATGCAGGGAAAGGAAGAGGAGGAGGAGGAAGAGGAGGAGGAGGAAGCGGCGGCAGAAGAGCAGATCCCACTAGCTGCGCCGGTGGAAGAGGCGCAAGAGCATGACATCTCCCTCTTCGTAAAGGTAAGGGCACATTCGCCTGGAAAGCGAGCTGGTTGTGAGGCGAAGTGCGCTTAGAGGCAGGATCACCACCTGAATAGGGGTAGTTAAGGCAGGATTTCCAATAGTTGCTTTGAAATGCAGTCCAAGACTTTGCGCACAAATCGACAGCTTTGGGCTTCGCACCAGCTGTTCCCTAGCTCCCCGCTCATGCTGGAGAGCATGGCTTAGAATCCCACTACACATGCACTGGAAAATTTACCCTTGCGAATGCAACAGGGTGATTTACAGTAAGTTAAATAATCATATCTGAAGTGATCCGGAGTATTGCTTCCATCGCTGCAAACATTTTGGAACAATTTCTCTTGGCGAGCTTGGCAGAGCTCTGAATCTTCCTAAGAGCGCTCACAAACTTTCCCGCCAACAGAAATTACTTTTAAAAGCCTATTTGTTTCCCAGGGGCTGCCACTACATGTGGTAAATTGCCTCAACATATTGTATACAAGATTTCATTGCAGATATAAGCTACATAGATCCTCTGGCTATTATAAAGTACATTGGCTAAGCTAGTGCTGTTTAAATCAGCCAGATGAAAATCCAGTTTTACTAAGATGATTTGGGTATTAAAGTCGGAGATAAATCTACTTTTGACTTCATGATTAAACAGGGACATGCTATGAAGCTGCATCATGCTCAAAAAAGTAATGCTTTCCTTACAAAGTGTAGAATTGACACTGCCAGCAAGAAGTAGAAGAGTACAGTGGAATAAGATACATTACACATACTTAGAATTCTCCTCACCTCACTCTGAATGTGTTGGCAGTTTTTTAAGTGAAAAGGCATTCAGGTTTGGGGTTTACCATTTGTGTACTGAACTTTATGGCTTTTGCTGATACTGTAGTTGTAGTATCTAAGTCCCTTGCATTTTCTAAAGTTAGGACAAGTGCATCTTTTTTGAAGTACAATGGGGTATACTTTCAGAAACTGTTGAGACATAGAGTGGTACCTCGGGTTACAGACGCTTCAGGTTACATACGCTTCAGGTTACAGACTCTGCTAACCCAGAAACTTTGCTTCAGGATGAGAACAGAAATCGTGCTCCGGTAGCGCAGCAGCAGCAGGAGGCCCCATTAGCTAAAGTGGTGCTTCAGGTTAAGAACAGTTTCAGCTTAAGAATGGACCTCCAGAACCAATTAAGTATTTAACCCGAGGTACCACTGTATATATGTATGTATGTATGTATGTATGACAAATGTATGGGGAAATCAGATCGTGAGTAATAAGATCCACTACAGACAACTGAAAAATCACACATTGCATTCATTTATTTACCCACAAATCAATGATGCCCCCTCCCCCCAAGTTCTGGGGCCTGTACATGCATGGCAACTTGAAAGTTTAGTTATCCTGGTATGGACAGTGCAGAAGTTGCAAACACAAGTCAAGTTTAGAGCTTGCCATGTTACATCTTAGAGCCATACAAAGCATTCAAGTGAGTGAAAAAGCATGCAGATTTCTGGTTATGATTGTGTAAACTATTTATTTCATTTTAAAACTACCCTTCATCAATTAAGATCCCAGGCCTGTTTACAATATATCTAATTAAAACAACAAAACTGAATATAGCAAAACCAAAACATTAATAAACACTAAAATAAAACTCAGGGACTGTACATTACTTTAGAGCAATAATGAGGGGATAGGGGTAGGAATTTACAATATAAATTGTAATTCACAATTTGTAAGATTTGTCTGTTTCTTTTTCTTCCTCCTATGTGACATATGGGGTAGCACTATACATTAAACCCATATTCATGGGGCAATAAAACAAATAAATGGCTAGAGCAGAGAAATTAAAGCAGTGAAACTGTGGGGATAAGTGTGCCTAACTTTTCCCTCATCCACTGCTTCTCTGCTCAATATTGCTCCCCCCCCCCAATTTCCCAGCAGAGGGTTTCCTTATGTATATAACCTATCATTAGGCCTTTAAGGCAAAATTCAAATGGGTGGTGCAGGGCCAACTCAGATATAAGATGCAGGGAGGGAGCAGCTGCAAGATTTTATTATTTGTTTATTTGTTGGAAGTTGAATAGTAGCATCCTGCCTCAGCAGTGGATGGGGCTGTCCTATTACCAGTGTGGGCATAAGATTCAACTGTCTGTCTCTTTGGCTACTGTACATGGAATAGCACTTGGGATGCTGTTTGTTCCACATTTCAGGGGGCACGATGTCTTGGCAGCCCTGTGGTGGTGCTTACTGTCATCCCAGATCTGGAAAAAGATAGGCATAAAAAAGGAGGTTCGGGACTACAAAGGGAACCTTTTCCAGCTCAAAGGCCACATTCCTTTGTGGGAAAACCTGTGAGGCCTGGATGCCAGTGATGGGTGAGGTCCAGAAGCAAAAGTGGATGGCACTCTGGGGCAAAAGTGGGTGGAACAATAGCTGCATCTACTTTTGTATAGTAAGCGGCATTCCAGCGACACACAAGCCAGATGTTTCTATACACACTTCCCTCCAGGCCAGCAAAAGACATTACCACAGTCCAAGGATTCTCTCCAGCGGCAGCCAGGCAAAAGCACTTGCAGAAGGTGAGGAGAAAGGCTGGGGAAGGATGTAGCCTGGGGAGAGAGCATATGCAGCCTGAGAACTGAAGTCCAGAAAGACAGGTTTGGAGAGTTGCAATTTGGCTGCTGGGCCTAATGTTCGCCACCCCTGTTCCACATTCTGCATCCCTGAAAAAATGGATAAACTGCTTATGAAAGGTTAAAATAAATTGGCAGATATATGCTTCTGCAGGGAATCTTGTAAATATGCACAGTTGCACACTCCTGCCATTAAAAGAGACTGCAGTTAATAGGAAAATGTATACAGAGCCACTCAATGTAAGAAGTTTGTACTTTGTTACGAAGATTTGTTGATCTATGAGAGGAGTAACTTGCCTAAACTCATGGGTGCCTGCTAAGCACTGCTACTGCTCATCAGGATTCTTTGGTCTATTTTGTCTTTGGTTATTTGCACTTGATGTTCAGGTTTTTGGGTAGCAATTTTTTTTCTTCTGAGAAAAGAATAAGAGTGCAAGAAAAATCCAGCCACAACATTAAAAAATGGGCCAATTTCACTCTGCCTGCTTTAATTTTTTTTAGGTATGGGTATCTCCCAAAGAAGAAGATAACCCAATATCCTGTCTTTTATACAGCTATCCAAATAAGTTTTTTAATTGGTGAAGTCCTTTGCCTCCACAATTGCTCTAGTGAGATTATTGTTCTGGCCTCTTCATCTATGTATCTATCCAGTTCAGTTAAAACTCATATCCAGTCCAAACTTTCATGTAAATTGACCTCGAACTTTATTAGCAAACAACTTATAAATGTAGATGACCAAATACTTTGCTTTAGAAGAATGGTCAAACCCAAATGAGATACAAGTATGGCTCAGGTGAAAAGATAATGCAAGGTTAGGCCCTCAAGGCCAGAGGGAGGCTTTTCCTCTTCTCAGGAGAATGTTCTAAACAGGATTATACACTGTATTCCAAATACTTGATCTGTTTCTAACAGATCAATATGAGAAATTGTAAGCAATTCTAAATATGGAGATTAGGGGCCAATATAATGAAATTTCCTATTGGGACCGAGCCATTATTTCAATGTATTACAATGCTAATAATAGAAACTCTTTGATTTTCAGCCTAAGTCAATTAATCATAGAATTCATGAGGTTCATCGAGTCCAACTCCATGCAGTGCAGGAATCTTTTTGCCCAACATGGAGCTTGAACCCACAATCCTAAGATGAAGTCTCATGCTTTGCCAGCTGAGCTATACCACCAAGTCATCTTCTAGTGTGCCCACAGCCTTTTTAAACCTCTCTTTTAAACCATATATAATTTCCCTGGTTCTCCTCCTCTCTGGCGGAAAATAGATCTATCAACCGGTTGTTTTTCATTTTCATCTGTTACAGCACTAACATTCCATATAAGTTTTGTAAAAAGTCGATGCACTTGGTCTTTGTCTTATTAAGCAAGTGTTTCCTTAAGTGAAATGAGAAAGTCCCTTTGCTACTAAAGAAGTTCAGGGAAGTTCAGATAGGCTTGCATGCTTATCCATAGCAAAGCAGATCCTCTGAGGTTTGCTTAAGGTAAATGGATTTTTTTTTTTAATGCAAAACCAGGACACTACTATGGGAGCAGCAGAACATTTGCTAATGCTCTTGAGAGCTGGGGAAACCCATCTTCTCCACTGTGAGACTGTGGCAACAGAGTGCAGTTGATTTTAAGCCATAGGGATTGAGACGTATACTTTGTTGGTTTGGGAAGAAGGTTGCTTGCAGCCTCTGTTTGTGGGGAAATGGCAGGAACTCACAGATAACTCCTTTAACCAGAACTGAACTACAGTAAAATGTTTCAAGTGGCATACTCTATTTGCAGTTTATTCTTTAGTGCTTTATATCTATGGAATTTAATTTGCAAGCACTCTTCTCCTGCTTGCCTTATTGATGGAATCACCAATCTTTCTAGGTCATTGGGCAACTTTTTAATTTTGGAATGAGTGCTGTGGGCACCCCCCTCCCCTGAATCAGACCCAACCTGAGAGAAAGAAAGCATGTTTACAGAAACACCTCTTTTCCAAGTGAACTGGTTAACAGATCCAGTGGAATGAATCTGAGCTTTTAAAAGCACAAAGAGCTGAATGATGAAGCGGGAAAGAGTGTCCCTGATTCAACTTCCTGCTTCAGCTCTATGTACTTTTCGAGGAAGAAAAGGGTAATCACATTCACCATCACATGAACAAAGGGGGCAGTGAGTGTGTGTCTGTGTGGGGGGTCAGCCAGAGGCTTCATATGCAGCATTGCTTCTGCTGGCACTACACTAATGACCCCTGCTTGTCATTTATTAAGGAAGGGTCCATACACTGACTTGCACTGCAGCCCTAATGATATCTACTCAGATGCTTTCTCCCAGATAAGTAGAACTGGGATTGCATCCCTTGTTATTTTAAATGGAAGTTGAATAAAATGTAAAGAAAACTCATCTGTTTGTGGAAGGGTCATGGTAGGGGAGTACTTGTCCGACAGGAAAAATGTTCTAGGTTCAGTCCATGGCATCTTCAGTTAGAGCTGGGAAAGCCCTGAGTCCAAAACCCTGGAGAGCTACAACCAGTCAGTGTAGCTGATACTGAAATGGAGGGACAAATGGTCTCACTTGGTATACACACATATTCAATGTACAGTGGTACCTGTGGTTACATACGCTTCAGGTTACAGACTATGCTAACCCAGGTTAAGAACTTTGCTTCAGGATGAGAACAGAAATCATGCTCTGGTGGCGTAGCAGCAGGAGGCCCCATTAGCTAAAGTGGTGCTTCAGGTTAAGAACAGTTTCAGGTTAAGTACGGACCTCCGGAACGAATTAAGTACTTAACCTGAGGTACCAGTGTATCCAGATTACTATGAATTTACTTTGGATCTTGGAAAAATTATGTTGATCACCATAATTTCTTAAATTACTCAAAAGTATTATATTTACAACTTGGAACGGAGTTCATGATTTTTGTGTGTGAAAAACATATCAAAAAAGCTTTCTTTATTACTGAACTCATCTTTTTTAGCAGCTTTTTAAATAGAGAAGGCAGAAAACATATGGTTCTATAATGCAGCTTAGGAAAAGCTGGAATTATGAATTCCTTTCATAACTCTTCAAGTGACTGTGTTATTAAGCCCCTGTGGCTGGTTCCTATAGCTTGCTTGCTTTATTTGTTCATTTGTTTATTTGGTTGGTTGGTTGGTTGGTGTCCAGTGCTGCAACTGTTTGAGTGGAAAGACTCGTGTAATACGACTACCTCCTTCATCACCTTCTCCTTGCAGTCTTCTGCACATCTTCAAAATCTGCTCTGTTCTTTCAGCTCCCTTGGTTGCCTTCATGATGCCACACACTATCACGTCTTCCATCACAACATTCCTTCCACTCTTCTTTCTGCCTATGTCTTTTTCCCCAGGTCATTGCAATTGAACTTCCACTATTGATCCCAGGGGAGAGGGGCTACCAGCTCCACAGTAGGGAGTGACCAGAGAGATATGGGGCAGGGTGGGGTGGGGGGAAGGTTGAGAGCAGTAGGCCATCACTATAGAACCATGCAGCCCTATTCCAGTCACTAATGTCTGATGATCTGAGGGAATCACACAGCTCTTGTTCTTAGAACCAAGTTATTTTGAGTTGTGTTATAGCATGTGAAGGTTATCTGATTTTAATGCTGATAATAAAATTCCATGATGCGATAAAGTACTGTATACATTTCCATTTGCTAATGTTTGTTTCTGTACTGATGAAAGAGTGAAGAGATTATGTGCCAATATATCATTTCAGCTGCTAGTTAGCTTGTTTTTCTTATGTGGTGGTTCTGGGAATAATAATTGCAACTCCAATTCAAAGTCACAGTTGTATCTTTCCAACAGAGCTTGGGTCCCACCCTATGACAGGTGCTACACAAGACATTAGTGCTGCTGTAGGAGGCTGCCTTTTGGAGACATTAGGAGGCTGCCTTTTGCTGTGACTTGACACCCAGGAAACAGCCAAGAATATAGGCAGGAAGGCTCCTAGGAATGTGAGGACCCACCTCTAGACTATATTCAGTAACAATGAAGAAGATGAAAATACTGACAGAGGGTAATAATCTGATAAATGTTGCTTGTACCATGCCTGCAAATTTCAGCCAGTTAGTAGTTACTGTTTTCCTTCTGGAAAGAAACAAAATCACATGTGGCATAAAATGCCCCAGAAATGCATTGAGTTTTGCTATTTACTATATTTACTATTTTTTTTTACTATACCTGCCAATGTTAGTGGATTAGGATTGTAACAACACCTCATCGTTTTTTCATAGGAGAATGATGAGGCAATGATAAATAAACTGTGTGAAGTGTCATTAGGTTGTTTTGGGGACATCCATAGAATCATATAATTATAGTGTTAGAAGCGACCCAACCTCCTGCAATGCAGGAATCTCAGCTGAAGCATCCATGACAGATGGCCACCCAACCTCTGCCTTAAAACTTCTAATGAAGGAGAGCAAACCACCTTCCAACCCTGGTGGACCCTGCTGGGGCTCATGAACACCAGGAAAAGACCAAGTATGTTGGGTTCTGACACCAACGCTGTGTGGTGGGGTACCTGTAATGGTTCTGAGAAGAGAGGTGTGGGCAGCCTGCTATATTTGTGCTTGGCCTGGCTCTTTATGCAAAGTGCTCATTCTTTTCACCATGACCATTTCACCATAGTTTTCAAGAGCACAGTTGACACCACTGGGCTAAGTGCAGGAGGCCGAAGAAGAAGAAGAAGAAGAAGAAGAGAGAGAGAGAGAGAGAGAGAGAGAGAGAGAGAGAGAGAGAGAGACGCCCATGCCAAGTGCTGTGTAATTTATATGCTTATGTAGGGGTGCTGTGGTTGAGTTCAGGGTTAATTGGATGCCATGGCGGAATGGAGTGGGAAAAGCAGGGCAGTATGTTTGGCTCTCCATTGAGTCCACCACTTTTGCTTGTATAATATTGCAGATATTGCAAAAATGTTGCATGGCATTCTAATTTCCTTGATGTGTTGCTGTTCCGAGTTCAAGCCAACAAGCCATGCCCTCCAGCAGGCCATTCCCAGCCTGGCTATGCATTTTTCTTTTACAAATCGACACGCAGCATTCCACAGTTGTGGAAAATCCCCAGTCCTCATTCGGTTGTTTTTGGGTTCCCCTTAGAGCTTTTAATATTTTGTGGGAGTTTGTTGGGGGTACTTCTACAAACCCTGGAGTTTCCCAGAGCATTCTAGAACATTTTTGTTTCTCAGTATCCCCATTTTTGGTTCCATTTCTCTCAACACTCACCACCTTAGTTTGCCATTAGATTGAGTGATGCTTGCAACAGGTTCTGGGAGAAAATCTGAGGAAGATTTGAATTTCACATAAGACAAGGCCAGCTGCTCTCCTGACATGACTTCACCACTGCTCATTTGCAGCCCCACTAACAGCAGTGGTGTTAAGCAATGTTATTCTGTGCACTACTCTATTGCTGTTCTCATTGGTTCCACTTTCCAAACTTTTACCAAGGTTTTAAGTTTCTCATGGCGAAAGGTGGTTACCCCCCACTTATTCAAGTCCTTTATTCACAAAATGCACCCAAGATATTTTCCATCTTTAACTTAAAAATAAACAAATCCTGCCCACAAAGGAGAGAACAATTCTTTTCATGTTTTAACTTCACCATTTGGCCCCAAAACAGGAATTAGGATTAACACTGCTAGATTGCTTCCTTCTCCATCTAATCCCTGCCAAGCTTTCCCAATGCCCTCTCATGTTTTTAAAAGTATTTGTTCATGGTACGTTATAGATTTTTTAAATTTAAATGTGTCTTCCATTTAGAGGAGTGAGAAATTTACGAAATGTGAAGTATCATATGTTAAAGTATAAAACAGGATGTGTAATTAAAGTACCAGTTAATCTGTTTTTCCCAGCCCTATAATGTGTTCCAGAATATAATGCTCTTTTGTTAAAATAATTCCCCTTAAGAATTTAACAAGGCTATAAAGTTCTCCCCCCTACTTATTGATGTGCAGTGTTCAGCTGGTCTCCTGCCATGTTATTAAATACGGATTAGAAATAGCATTGGCACCTTGAAACCATAATTCTTGCAAAAGGATAAATAGCAAATAGAATTTGATTCGTTGCTTGTGTACTTCTGACCTTGTTCTACTCAGTTTAAGGGGGAAAGTGCAGAAGGAACTGGATCTTTCAGCAGAGTTTACGAGGAAGAACAATTCAGTTTTGATCTGTGTATGTAGGCTAAGAATATCACCCCTTTAATCCAGTGACCTGTAAAGGAATATGCAAACTAGCCAAAAGTGCCAGCTACATCAAACAACACACCATTCCGTATCAGGCTTTTGACGGTTTCTAATTTATTTATTTATTTTACAGCTGAAAATATAAAAATACAGATGAAACTAATTCTGAAAAAAGTGATGTGAGGTTTGTAGGAGAAATATACCTCTGTTTTCCATTGGGTGTGTATATTTAGCTAGTGATTAAGGCTAATTGAGCCATGGAGGGCTGAGGGGGATTTTTACCTCACAAGCGGAAGGGGCAGATACAGGTTATATTAGGGGCATGTGGCTTATGCAGTTCAAGAAAAGGAAGAGGAGTTTCTCTCCCTCTTTTGCCACAGTTCTCAAACTGTGCCATTCAAGGGCCTATTAATAAGGTAAAAAGTTATGGTTTATTTAAATTTAAATAAAAACCTGTTGAGTGGTCTAGGAGATAGATAGATAGATGATTGATAGATAGATAGATAGATAGATAGATAGATGATAGATAGATAGATAGATAGATAGATAGATAGATAGATAGATGATACATAGAGTGCAGGTTATTTATTTCACTTGTATACCACCTTTACATTAAAAAGTGCTCAAGGTTGTTAACTTGACGACCAAATAAATCCTCAATAGAAAAGAACATTATGAATAACAAAATAAACATTATTAACTAACATCAATGTTAAGCCTAAGGTATGAGTTCCAGACATAACCCTGCTACTTTTACACAGGATGCATTATGTTTCTCTCCACAGTGAAAGGTGCTTGTAAAAGTTATACAGCACAGCACATTCTAGATATTACAGCACCACTAGGTGGCACCCTTTTATAAAATCCAGGAGTTAGCTGGATTTGCCTCTCTCCATGAAGACACTATTTTCAAGAACGGCAAAGACTGAAGTTCTGTTTTACGACACAGAAAACTTTTGTGCACAATAGGCATGAGTCTAGCAGATTTAAATCCAGTTTACTTCAGTGGGGGGGGGGGGATTGATTTTGCATTTAATTCTTCCATTGATGGATGTGCTTAACTTTGGCTGGATTGCTTTTTAATAACACACTTTTATAAAAGACCTATCAATGATCCACTTAAACTCATTACAGAAGTGAATTCATGTAGCTGCCAGTGGCACCCTAATGAAATAAATGAAAATAGTTGCAGGATGCAGTTTAATAATGGTTATTTTCCTGGAACCATTTGCCTACCTCTATTCCATAATTATACCCATAGATGCTGCACTGATGAGTCTTGAATGAGACACCCACATACCAAAGGGGGCTGTATATGACTAGCTCCACACATGGTAATTTGATGGGACTGCACGGTCACAGTAGGATCCAGAAGCAGATAGTAATTAGTGGCTCAGAGGAAGGATAAACAATTGACTTCACATGCAGCCATCTATGCTGGTTCTCTTGTTTACCCGCACACAGTACATCCTGTACCAATTTCTAGGCACTGAATTCCACCTCTATGGGGCAATGTACCAACTATGTGCATAGCCAGTCATGGGATCATGGTGAGAGCCTACAGCATGTGGTGGGAGAACCTCCAGTCTGTTTGGGCAGACCCAATTTGTCCAGCATATTTGGGCAGGCCCAATTTGTCCCAGAAGGCTGTTTTCCCCAGACCAAAGCCATGCCATATGTGATGTCAGATGTGGCTGGAACAGCTGTACAGCAGAGTTTCCTGTGGAAAGACTTCAAGCCTCCTTTTTGCAGGGATTAGCTGTGTGGCTGAGCTCTTATGGAGAACTCAACTGCACAACTGATCATTAAGCAAACCTGGCTTGAAGTCATTGTTCATCACCTGACAGGTGCTGACTTCTAGCCTGTGATCAGCAGTGCAGTAGGATTTTTGCAAGGCACTGTGGAGGACTTTTTAAAGTTCTGGCCAATCACCAGTGTCATTGTGGCATCAAGTGACTTGACAGTAAGGAAATTGTGTTCCCTACTCCTGACATGAGTGCTCAAAAGGAAAGTGAATGAAGTTGTTTATGCAGATATTGATATTTTCTTTTCTGATTCAAGAAACCTTGAGGAGTTTCATTTCTCATTTAATAAACTCTGAGTGTTTGATTAATAAAAATGCATGATTTGATTAATCACAGTTTAATTCATAAATTGTAGTGCAGACATTACATTCAAATGCATTGGAAAGTTGAAATAGCATAAGGGTTTGTTTAAAAGTCCAAAACTTGTTTGACCCAACCTGCCTATTTCATTTAGATCCCTTTCTGTTGAGACACAAATATAAACCACTTATATGTTGTATTGTATTAAATCAAGAAATCAAAATGGAGAAACTTTGCTGTGGAAATTAAATGCTTTCCAAGAAAGACTGAAATTCTATGCTGTGCAAGGGTGAGGCAGGCTTGAGTACATTTTGAAGTCCATGCTACAGCACTGCAGAATGCATCCAAGCATCTCTTACCTAAGACAGGATACCTTATTGGCAAGTGATGCTGAGTCAATATCAGTAACTAGACTGTACATTATTTGTCTTTTCAATTTAGAAAAGAATTAATGAATCCATTGACAGCTTTGTTTCTGCAATTCTCATGCTAACACATTCTTCATCTGTGTATCTGGCCTGGAAAGTAGAGACTGATGATTGAGACTCTCTAAAATTTACAGTCTCCAAGGTGACTAGAGAAAAATCAAGCTAGCACTTTGGCAGTAATGATTTAACTTTTGGGGGGAAACAAATTGTTAGAGCAAGCCAAGCTTTAAACCTTTATATTTAATGGAAACAGGATCTTGACTGTGTAGTTCTTTAATCCATTAAATTTCATTGTAAAGTTTTAAAATCTGAATAGTCTTTCTTTTGAGAGGACTATTCTCTTACCTAAGGAATACTACATCTTCTGTGACTTCATTATTAAAAGTGTTTATTGGTAATAGGTTGCAATTCAGAATACATTAGCACCCAAGAAGTCCTAAGCAATGGGGTTTTACATTTTTGTTTCTGGCATAAGTAAATATGAAATGTCAATTAACTGGAAGAGGAATTCTTTAAAGAAAATCTTCTGGGGTTGTCAAGTTTTCCTGACAAGGACATCCATGCAGGACTGAAGTTAATCAATTACAGCTTTTAAGGTACAAAAAATGCAAAACAGTATAAAACATATTTGGATTTCTGCTTTCTATTTAGATGCAAAGGAATGCAAGAGTTTGTGTGGGAACGGGTTTGCAACTGCGGTTTCATCACTGTATGACTGAAGGAAAGGTGGAAAGAAACCATCTTGAAATACTTGAGAAGAATTATTTCAGTTAGATTGCATTTGCTTATTGCAGGGCTTTCACTTTTGCATTTTCGCAACAATTACTAATGTCATTGTTTAATTAAAAATAGTGTTATTTGTTTTAGGCTGGTAGTGATGGGGAGAGTATTGGAAACTGTCCATTTTCTCAGCGCCTCTTCATGATTCTCTGGTTAAAGGGTGTCATATTTAATGTTACCACTGTGGATTTGAAACGGTGAGTTATATTTCATTTTCATTTTTAAAATAAAAACCGAAAGTCTTAGAAAGCCTTACATTAGGAGCACTCATCTCTAATTACTCTGAGAGATACTTATTTATTTATATTTATTCTTTGTATATACACAGTGCTTTTTCTGGAGGGGGTATGCAGGGGGTATGCATACCCCTAAATATTTTGTGAATCTAAGTTTGGCCTCACTGAGGGGCAGTATTTCAATATGAGTGGGAAAATGAGACTACCCCTAAACATTTTTTTAAAGAAAAAAAGCACTGGATATATGAACCATTATAAAATATCGGAGTGGTGTACTGAAAACTAAACTAATGTATAAAATTGACGCCAAATTCTGTGGGTGTCCTGGAGATTGGGGAGCTGAATTGGGCATTTTCTTTCGATTTCCTTTCAAACTGAGCTAGGAATGTAGGGTAAGCAGTTCTGAGAATGAAATGTGCTGTTAGCTCTTATTTGGATCCCAGCAACTTTTATTCTCAGAATTCGCTCACACTCGCAGCTCAGTTTGACTAAAGCACCTGTTCTTCTTGCAACATTTGTGCGGTGTAGTGGTTAAGTGTGGTGTAGTGGTTAAGAGCGGTAGTCTCGTAATCTGGGGAACCGGGTTCAAGTCTCCACTCCTCCACATGCAGCTGCTGGGTGACCTTGGGCCAGTCACACTTCTTTGAAGTCTCTCAGCCCCACTCACCTCACAGAGTGTTTGTTGTGGGGGAGGAAGGGAAAGGAGAATGTTAGCCGCTTTGAGACTCCTTAAAGGGAGTGAAAGGCGGGATATCAAATCCAAACTCTTCTTCTTCTTATAACATTGGCTACATCCCTTTTTTACAGATCAAAAGTAACAAGAGCATGAGACAAATATTTATTCCCCACTCTCATGCTGAATACAGTCAAAGAAAATGGAGCAGAAAAGGCCAATTTAAAGCAATGGAATTTAAGTTCTCAGTAAATATTATATGCATATTAAATTCAACTGAATTTAAGCACACTTTGTTGTCTCCAGATTGCTAAATCTGATTATTCCATCCTGCAAAACGTATATTTAAATAGTATGACATTCAGAGCACATATATACATATATTCTCAGAAGTGAGCCCTGGTTAGGTCAATGGAAATTATTCCTGCATAGGAGTGCAGCCTCAGAAATCAATATTTTTAATGCCAAATCAGATAGCTAACTTTAAAAAGCAAGGTTTATCTAGCAGGACAGGTTTCTTCTAAAAAAGAATGTTTGTCTCATTTTAGGAAGCCTGCAGACTTACAGAAGCTAGCTCCAGGAACAAATCCTCCATTTATGACTTTTGATGGTGATGTGAAAATAGATGTGAATAAAATCGAGGAATTCCTAGAAGAAAAATTAGCACCTCCAAGGTATTGTACTTGGCTGTACTGGATTCAATGGAAGCAGAATATGTGTTGGCTGTTGTTTTAGAACAATAAGTTATATAGACTATGGAATGAAAAAAAATTAAGGTAGTTAACATATGATTAAGATATATGATTGTCACAGCTGAGTCTTATTGAAATATGAGCCCAATCAGGAACCTCCTAAGTAAATTGTTGAGAAGTGCTGAGTTAGGATTAAATTATTATGTCTTAAATTCTTCAGATATCCCAAACTTGCACCAAATCATCTGGAATCTTACTCTGCAGGAAACGATGTGTTTGCTAAATTTTCTGCGTTCATTAAAAACACAAGGAAAGATGCCAATGAAAGTAAGTATTAAAACCTTTGTATTGTTACTGTGAACAAATGCCTTTGGCTCTCATCTCTGTATGCCTACATTCATTTTTGGCCATTTGTCAAAGGTCAGTGTTTCTTGCCTTATATTTGTTGCTAAGCATGTAAACATGTCTGAGCTGACAATGGTGATGGGTGCTGTGACTGTTGCAGTCATAATGGTACCTGTGGATCTTTAAATTGGGGGAATCAGTTATATACACCTATAGTTCATAGCTGTTACCTTCTTTTCCCTCTCCTTTTTCCAATAGTACTGAACTTTGCTAATACTGTCAAAACAATTCCGGAGGAAAAACAGGCAGCTTTCACTGGCATTATTATAGAAATTTATTAGAATAATTAGTTTCATAAGTGATATATGTCATAGCGTAAGCCATTTTGTGCTATCTTCTGCTGTCCAGTATCACTTTAGTATAAATAGTACAGTGGTACCTCGGGTTAAGTACTTAATTCGTTCTGGAGGTTCGTACTTAACCTGAAACTGTTCTTAACCTGAAGCATCACTTTAGCTAATGGGGCCTCCTGCTGCTGCTGCCGCGCCGCCGGAGCATGATTTCTGTTCTTACCCTGAAGCAAAGTTCTTAACCTGAAGCACTATTTCTGGGTTAGCGGAGTCTGTAACCTGAAGCAAATGCAACCGGAAGCATATGTAACCTGAGGTACCACTGTACTGTACTGGCCCAAATATAAGCCGCTTCCTTAAAATTGGTGGCATCCACGTGGTCCAAGAAAAAAAATTGCGGCCCTAGAGGACCCACACAGCGCACTGGGGAATGATGGGGGGCTGCTGAAGGCGCCCCAACATTCTCCTGAAGCGCCAGCCCTATACGATGCAGTTTGCGTAGGGCGGTGGCGGAGGTGGCGGCCCGCCCAGGCACCTGTAACCCGCCACCGGCTGCCCCCCCCACTGGGTGGGCACCCCCTTGCTCCCTAACAACAACAAAAAAGAAACATTCTGTGGGGGACGCACAGCAGAGGGGGATCGCATGGTGGCACCACCGCAGCAGCCCCTGCCGGCACTCGCCATCCCACCGCCCGGTATGCTTGCCAGGGCTCCAGCAGGTGTTAAATAGTTAAGGGTGGGGGGTTCACTGTATGTCTGTTTGAGAAGTGTTATCAGGCTTTTTGTAAGGTTGCAATTATAAGTCGCATTTTAACTTTTCATGGTCGGAATTGGGGGGAAAAGTGCGGCTTATATTCAGGCCTGTACAGTAATGTTGGATGAAGTGAAGGCCCAAGACAGGTGTTGATCATCATGTGAGCTGCGCACAGGTGGGCTGAAGCGAGCTGCTGCCATTCCTGTGGAGCCTCCTTTTATTGAGACAAATATGCAAGCTAGGCAGATACATTTTGGGCTGTGATCTTTACACATCTTCCGTCCCGAGATCGTGGGGTGGTACAAAGCTATTTTGGCACCTGTTTCCACAGCGTCATTTTCCCCTTGCACAGTGTATGACGAAGGAGACAAAAGGTCTCAGGGACAAAGGTTACAGACAGGACACCGCTGACTGCTGAGACCGCAAAAGGTCAGACATAAGGAACGATGTTCCAGACAGCTTGTGGCTTGTCTGAGGGGGAGTTTTGCCCTAAACCCTGAGGTCACGCATGCAGGCAGACTGTGGCTGCCTGCTGGTGGGGAGTGTGCTCCCTCCGAACCTCACTCTCCACTCCCCGATATCCCTACAGTTGGTAGTATAATATATAGCAGGTTTGTGGTATTTACTCCAACATGTCTTTCTTGAGTAAGTATTGAGCCTTGAAGGCTGCAAGCTTTATTCTGAATGGTAAAAACCACTGTTCTAGTGTTCTAGACCAGAGATGGCTGGCCTATGGCCCTCTAGATGCTGGACTGAAGCTCCCATAATTTCTGACCATTGTCCATGCTGGCTAGGGCTGATGGGAATTGAACTCTATAGTTTTTAAAATATAGGAGGGATATGGTTAGACAACTGATTTAAACACAACAAAAAAGTGGCTTTGTAAACAAATGAACTGCCGATTTCTATGAGCGTTCCCTGAGTGAACACACATAATTTGTTTGGCAAATGCAGATAATTTGCCTGTGAATGCCAACTTTCCAAAATCGTGTCGCTGTTCATTGCCTGTTTAAATGACAACTGTTTGCACATATGCAGATACAAGGAAATAGACCATGTCTTCACTGTATATTGCAGAGTTATAGCAAACACTTTTTTCCACTGACCTATCTCCTTGCTGCAGATAGCCATATCAAATATGTTTGCTCCATGTGTACCTGTAAAACATTATTGCATGTATCCTAACTAATGTGAATGAAAGAAGCTTACTCAAGGACTCCACTGTTTGGATAGGTTTGATGTTTATTTGTTGACTTTTTGTGTTAATACATTTTTTTTAAATAGTAAAAGTTAGACCTGCAATAAAATGTTGCAGTATGGAGTGCTTTTGTTTATGGTTCCATCTAGGTAGCCAGCCAGCCAGCCAGCCAGCCAGCCAGCCAGCCAGCCAGCCAGCCAGCCCCTCTTCCAAAATATTATACTCCATTCTGCCTCCCCTCTCAGTTTTCTGTTTGTCTGTTCTAAATGACAGTCAACATTTCATGACTATAAAGCATGATAAAGAAACATTTGGCTGCTTCTTGTGGGGTTTGCCCATGAGGTGGATTTTTTAATGCTTCATACCCCATAAAAACCCCACACTTCCTCCATGTGCTCTGTCCTTTCTACATCTTTGTTCAGTACCAGCCTGTTTTCTGCTTTCTCCCACCGCCTAACTCTTTCTTCTGCTGCCTCCTCTATCAACCAGAGCCATCCCCGCCCCCCTGATCCCACTATGCAGTGGTACCTTGGGTTAAGAACTTAATTCTTTCCGGAGGTCCGTTCTTAACCTGAAGCACCACTTTAGCTAATGGGGCCTCCTGCTGCTGCCACGCCACTGGAGCACGATTTCTGTTCTCATCCTGAAGCAAAGTTCTTAACCTGAGGTAATATTTCTGGGTTAGCAGAGTCTGTAACCTGAAGCGTATGTAACCTGAAGCGTATGTAACCTGAGGTAGCACTGTAGTTTCAATCCAATTTGTGCTCTGAGCTTTGATGAGTGGCTCCACAGTCTGGATTTGATCTCTGGAGCTTTCCCCCTCCCTTTTCATATACAGTGGTACTTCGGGTTACATATGCTTCAGGTTACAGACGCTTCAGGTTACAGACTCCACTAACCCAGAAATATTACCTCGGGTTAAGAACTTTACCTCAGGATGAGAACAGAAATCATGCTCCGGTGGCGCAGCGGCCGCAGGAGGCCCCATTAGCTAAAGTGGTGCTTCAGGTTAAGAAAAGTTTCAGGTTAAGAACGGATCTCCAGAACGAATTAAGTACTTAACCCGAGGTACCACTGTATATGACCACACACACAAACATTTTTGCCAGTTTGTCCTATTGAGGGTGGAGGTAGGTTAAACATTTGAGTTCATTGTCTCTCTATATTTTTTTCTATTTCTCCAAATCTTGAGGTCCTCCTGAACACGTGGCTACTTCCCTCTTCTTCCTGGTGGGTATTGTTTGGGCCACATACCAATCATCACAGATTTCCAAACTCTGCTAGGAATTCTATTCTAGTCTTCTTTGATTCTAGATTTGGAAAAATCATTGCTGAAGGCTTTGAGGAAACTGAATAACTACTTAAATGCCCCCTTGCCTGAAGAAATCGATGCCTATAGTACTGAAGAACTCACTGTTTCCACAAGGAAATTCCTAGATGGAGATGAACTCACACTAGCAGACTGCAATCTCTTGCCAAAACTACATATCATCAAGGTCTGGATTTTCCTTTCTGTACTGTGCTTGTTTACCCTTGAACCATAAGGCAATAAAATGTATGGAATAAGGTATCAAAGTCCTTAACACCAATGACAGCAACACAATATTTTGAATGGACTGTTCAGTAAATTAATTTGTTCACACTCCCACAAGGATTTGAAGATCTATGTGAAAAGGTCCATCTTAAAAAATCTAGATAACTAATCTAGAGAAGATGTCTAATGTATCCCCAGAGGTAGGAAGTTTCACAAGGAAGAAGGCGCTTGCATGGGTTGCTATCCTGAACACTACTCAGGCTCCCTCAGCCTGAAAAGCGAGATGAGTGCCCCATCCCATAGTTGCCTTTGACAGGACTTAGCCATCCAGGGGTCATTTGCCTTTACCTTACCTTTACGGGGAGGGCCCCCTCTACAAATCTTCGTTGCTGTGCTGACACATAATGGGAAGCTTGCTCAAACAGGTACTTGGTTCCCAAGCCATTTAGAACCTTTTAAGCCAACATCAATACCTTGGAGTAGGCTATAAGCTTATAGGCAGCCAGAGTAGATCTTGAAGTGAATGCGACTTCTGTTTTATGCCCTGCAGAATCAGAATAGCAGTATTCTGCATCAACTGGAGCCTCTGAGCCATCTTCAAAGGCATCTTCATATGGAGTGTAATCTAACTGTGATGTTGCCACGTGTATGATGATTTCCTTTTCTCTCTGTTAGGTTGTGGCAAAGAAATACAGAAATTTTGAATTTCCATCTGAAATGACTGGAATCTGGAGATATTTGAACAATGCATATGCGAGAGACGAGTTCACAAATACTTGTCCTGCAGATCGGGAAATAGAGTTCGCCTATTTGGATGTTGCAAAAAGAATGAAATAAATCAAGAATCTTCTATTTCTATATATCTTCAGTGAGCTTGATTTTTTTAAAAAGAAGGAAAACCTCAAGAATAAAATGAAGAGTCTGCTCTGCTGCAAAGTTTCAAGTTATGAAACTGGCCAATCCTTGTGAAATAATTATTTTATTGATCTGCTAATTCAAGTATAGTATAATTGTATATTTGTCGCATTGCAGTTATGCGCATATGCAGATGCAAATATATGTATTATTTTTTGGCAATAGAACAAAACTCAAAACATTTGCAGCAATATTAGAATCTAGATTACATAGTAATTGCAGATTTAAAATTTCTAAACAATAGTTAAAGGTATTTCTGTAAGCATTGATTATCCTATCAGGACAGAGAGAATTAGATAAAGTCCGTTTTTTGTTGGTCAATGGGAGAACACCTATGGATTGTAAGAAATGTGGATTGTACTGTTTTGAGGGGCAGTCACCTCAGGGGAATTTGCAGTGTATCTAGTCTACCATGTGCCATTTCTTGTATCTCCGCCCTTAAACCGCTTCTAGACCCCCTTCAACATTATGGCCAGCATGCTGCAGATGACTTGCTTACATGTTGTATGGCTTACAGCCCTAAGCTTTGTTGCATCAGCTTCTTACTACGTAGGCTGGGACATATGTACAAACGAACAATGGCACTGCAATGTCAGAAAACATTCCATTGTAGCAACATTACAATATCTAAAAACAGCTATGCCATAGCTCAAAGCTATCCATGAGCCAAGACTGTCCTCAAAGCTCCTACCATCTAATTCCAGGTGCTGTGTGTGGTGATGGTCATTTACTGGTGAAAGGAAGTCAGACTGGATACTCAGAAGGGCTTATCACAGGTTTCCTGTGATACCCTGAACAGATTCAGGAGCCTTAAGCCCTTTCTCTATGCCTACCACACAAGTTGCTGATCTCCCACCTCTGATTTCTGCTTCTCACAGATGTCAGTGTCACAATTTTTATTTTATTTCTAAGCTATTGCCAAATGTATTCAGCGACTGAAATATTTTTAAAGCAGAAATTGGTGCATTCTGTTTCACAAGATCCATGTGACAGAAACACAACACAACATGTGTACAAACTGTACTCACCTGTGTAAATAATAGAAAGTAACAGATGAATACAAATAAAAGGACCGGGTCAAATGTTGTTAAAAAAAAATACATTCCATCTTCCTGAAGTTCCACCTCTCAGCTACAATGCTGTGGGCAAATTCTGTCTGCTGTATCAGATTTGCCTCTGCAGGGACTGTGCAATTCATAGCTGTTATCCCACCCTGCTGCTCCAAGGCTTGAAGTGTTCAAGCTTACTTGAAGTTAAGGAGGTCTTTCCTTAGTAAGGCACTCTGAAAACCAGAGGTTAAGAAGTGCACGGATGTTGCTTGATTAATCAACACTTGAAAATTTAAAACCCAGTTTGTGAACTGAATGGATTAAAAAAATATCTCTTGTCTTCAGATGACGTGGAACTTCCATCATGGTATTGCTCTGAGATGGCTCAATAGCACATGCTGCAGTCATCAAGTGATGAACAGGCATGGGTAAACTTGGCCTAAATGATAACATCTCCTCAGGCTATTGAAATGGGGCCTTTTCCTACTCACCTCATTATTTTATAAAATTCACAAATGCTGTTCAATTTTGAGGAAGAGGAGGTCCCTTTATCCTTGTTTTTGGAACAGGATTCATTTGGACAACTTTGAAAAATATACATTGATTAGCAGAAAACACGTTTTATTACTGTGATGTTTCTGAACGTTCATGTTCAAAGTGTAAAGGAACAAAAGAGCCACAACAACAGACAAAACCTACTGGATTATACTGTGGCTACTAGGCATTCTCTCCACTAAACGTAGCAGCTATCAGTTCCTCTGTATAGTTATCCCCATGTAAGACTGATTAAAATGTATATTTGATAAGCTGAACTTTTTTTAGAATAGGAAAATATTTCATCTCAAGAAGATGACTACTTTTCTTACCAATTTTACAACAGTGTGGATTTTCTATTTTAAAGATATATTACTTCTGTACTGTATAATCATGAAAATGTACTTTGTGTAGCATGCTTCACATTCTTTGTGATTAATGTAAACAGTGCTAAATCCTGCAATTTTTTTTCCAATCTATAGAGTGAACCTGTTTAAAACTCAAACTATTTTACAATACCAAAATTAAATGCTGAGTTTGATTTTTTAGTATGCATGGAAGAAATATTTCTGTTCCCCCCTCATCTTCAGACGTCTATATAATTTAAACCGCACAAAAAAATCATTGTAGTTGTTTAATATGCCTTACAAACCTGAAAAGAAAATACACCACTTCTGACTTAAATATGTTGTATTGTCCTTATTTTCATTTAAGAACATACTGACACTAGTTTGCATTTTGTGATAAAGGAATGAAATGGAAAAATCTGAAGCATAACTCAGCCCAATAGCCTAAGTGAAAAGTGCTTTGCTGTAGCTGCATTGTGCTCAGTCTTTTAAAATATTAGAAATTCTTTGCACCTTTGATTTCTAGTATGATGTACAAATGTAAGGCTTCACCTTTTCTGTGAAGCAAATAGAGAGGATATTAAGTTATTTCATGATGTGAAACCAGAGGGGCAAGGAAATGAAAGGAAAAGTTTGGCTGTTAACTTCCATGGAATTTGATACGTGAGGAAAACACACACATTAAGACACTGCGTAGTATAGTCCCACAAAGAGCAAGTGGCTTTTGCTTGTCTTTTGAATGGCTTCAAGAGACTCATTCACTTATAAAGACTTATGCATGCCACAGAACAGTGCATATTGTGTTTTGATCACCGGAGTTCATTCTTTAGCATTTGATGCAAAGAGGTACCTTTTTAAGAGTTAACCCCAGTAAAAAGTTTTACTGGAAGCTGACTTGCATAAGCTTCCTCACTCTCATCTATTCATTCCAACATACTTGCATAGGCCACCAAATCTATTGCTCTAATGTTGGTACTATTTACTCTTAGATTTCCTGTGCCTGAAATTCTTCTTTTTCAGTTTCCTCTACAAGTGGTCCATGAATCAAAGGAAGAGCAAGTAACAGTGATGTTCCATGTATGTACATAATAAGGCATCTGATACATTAATATTTTCCATAGGAGTGAATGGACATGTTAAAGAGAGTTTCCCAGCATCAGCTATAGGCAAGTCCAATTTTGAAAAAGTATCTAGGACACCTATTTATGTATAATTAGAGCAGGCATACAGAACTTCCAGCCCATGGGCCAAATTAAGTCTGACAGGGGTCCTATTTTCCCCCAGCCATGCCCTCATGCCACACATCTGTCATAACAGGCGTGGGACAGGTAAAGCTGCAGCTGCAAAGGAGCAATTGGGAGCCTTAGAGGACACTCCCAGAATTGAATTTTGCATTAAATGCAAGCCCTGCTCAAATTGGTTCCACTCAGGATCTCCTGGTCGATGCTCCCAAGTGGAGGCTATACCCACAGAGAGATGGGTTTGCATACAGCAGGATTCTTTGCAGCTGTGGCTTGAATTCAAATCAGGGCTGCAAAGGAAGAACATGGAATGACTTTATGGACTCGCAGTTCTCCCTTGAAGTTGAATCACCTGATGTCACCATTAACCCTTCATGTTTACAGTAATCCCCCCAAATACAGTCTGAGAGTTTTAAAACCAACCACAAACATTCCATTGCTTCTTACAGTGGACATTCCATTTATGCCGCATTGCTTGTATAAAAATTACTTTATTATATTATCATTGAAAATAAAAATACTTGACATGAATCTTAAATACTGGCACGAGTCTTTCAAATACATATGCGCACAAAGCAAATATGGTCAAACGGTTATTTATACTAATATCTGCTGAATCTTCTCTGTTGAAAAGAATGTTTTCAGATTTTGAAGATTTCATTGTCACAATTGGATTGCTTAATCTCCCCAAAGGTTCGTTGATTTGATGTGTTCAAAAAACCTACTTGCTTTGCACACAGTATTTCCAAAAACAAGCTGGAAAAGAACAAAATAGCCTCTTGTTAAAACATGGTTCATATGGGTGTGTCTCGCATCTGGAGCTTTGCTTATTCTGGACATACCTGAATGTATGTTCAGTTCACCACTATCTATCCCCTCTACTCCCCCATTTCCATATGCCTGTTTTTCAGAAGGTCTATTTGATTATTAACAAACTTCTAACCTGCTTAGCATTACAACAGACCGACAGAGTGGTTTCCAAAATACTTTAAAGCCAAAATATAATACATAGAAAACAAACAACTGAAGTTACCATTGAATTATTATGATACCATCACAGATAAAAGCATTTGAATAGCTTAGCTTTCAGTTACCATTGTTGGCATCCATCTGTCTCAAAAGACAATGGAGTGTGCCTCCAGGGGTGAAGTGCTGTGTTAGCACCAAAGTGACCTCCCTGGGCACAAGCCTGGGCAGTGTTTATGAAGGTCCTGAGCTGTCTGTACAACAGTACCCCCTTCTCTGCCTCACTGATGGGGTCCAAAGGAAGGAAGAGCAAAACATTTGGCCCCAGCTTGTCCACAGGGGTTCCTGGAAGGAGGCATACTGCACAGCATCCAACCATCTTAGGGACTCCTGATTTGTGCAGAGTTTACTCTTTAAGCCTTTTCTTCTACCGCAGATACCCCACAAGGCAGAAGAGGTTTAGGACCAGAGTTTTCCTTCTCCTGAAAAGGCTACCTTCCTAGTTTGACAAGCCCCATCTGCCCCTCACTTCTCTCTTCACTTTTCTGGACCATTGGACCTACTATTAGTCTCATCGCTCAGTCCACCAGAGCCTGTCTTCGCAAGAAAACTCCCTGAGGATTTGAGATCCATTGGCTACCCTCACCTGGTTTAGCTGATGGTGGGATAATGAGAACCCCCCACCCAGCCAACCTCAAAGCCCAGGTTGGATGGTATGTTATGTGGAGTGGTGCCCACTATCTAGTATGCTTAGAGAGATATGACATATTTACTATGCTTATAATTACCGGTGTCTTGACTTTCCTCCAAGGAGCTCAAGGCAGCATACATAGTTCTCCCTATTCCATCGTACTATGAGGTAAGTTACTTACTGTGAGGTAAAGGTAAAGGTACCCCTGCCCGTATGGGCCAGTCGTGACCGACTCTAGGGTTGCGCGCTCATCTCGCTCAAGAGGCCGGGAGCTGGCGGCGTCCGAAGACACTTTCGGGTCACGTGGCCAGCGTGACGAAGCTGCTCTGGCGAGCCAGCGCAGCACACGGAAACGCCGTTTACCTTCCTGCTATAAAGCAGTACCTATTTATCTACTTGCACTTAGGGGTGCTTTCGAACTGCTAGGTGGGCAGGAGCTGGGACCGAACGATGGGAGCTCACCCCGCTGCGGGGATTCGAACCGCCGACCTTACGATCAGCAAGTCCTAGGCACTGAGGTTTTACCCACAGCGCCACCCGCGTCCCATTACTGTGAGGTAAGTTAGCCCTAAATTAACCCTAGAGGGTGTGCCTAACCCTAGAATTACACGTCACAATAAAGTTTATATGTACTTTCTTTAGCTTTTTAACTGACCAGCTGACCTCTGCTCCAGCAACCTTTTCTTCTGCCGGTAGTGGTCCCTGGAAACCTCTCCAAACTACGAACAGGCTTCCTATAGCAGGTGTCATAGTGCAACACCACGTGGGACAAAATGAAGATTCCCCAGGATCAGTGACTCTGGAAAGGAGCCTGGCCTCTTGGCCTCCACACACAGAGGGCTGTTTCATGACCCGGCTAACTTTTATTCAACTCTTCAGAGTTTTAGGCAATCAAACAGAAAGGAACCTGATTTTCTTGCTGGAAACACACACCTCTTTTCTTTGCTTTTTTAGAAGATGATGGCGCTGCTTTCCTGAAGTTTTTCCCAATTAAAGGAGATTTTCTCAGGTGATCCTTCCTTGATTCAGCAACATCATCTTGTTGCAAGAAAGAACGACTGGCCTGAGGTTCATCTAAAATATCCTGTCCAGAAAAAAAGTTCAGAGAGAAAAGGTTTTAAAAATTACAGCTTAAGAGCATAAATGTGAACCTGAAATAAGAATTTTAACAATAATAATTCTGGATTCAGTCATTTTCAGTGTATGCATTGATATTTTCACTCTTACAAGGTCTGCTCCATTCAGTTCAATGGAAAGGGCAGTTCCATTTGCATGCTAAGGGCTGCTGCATGCTTAAGGTTAGCCTGTAATTAAATAGCCCTTATTTGCAGCTACTCCAGGCACACTGGGGAACTCACAGGGAGATAAGCTTCAGGAATCAATATTTAAGTACAGTATATCCCTGGCAAAAGAGAACAATTATTCTGCATACTGGAAACTTTGGTAGGAGGTGTTTAAAAAGCTGACAGTTTCTTACCTTTCTGATTGTCTTTCCAAACTTTTTGGCGTAAGCTAAAATGCAAATTGGGAAAATTATTTAGTAGATTCTTTAAAGAGAGGGAAAGCACGCTACCGCCACCATATAATGCAGGGGGACACTTGTGAAATTGTGCTGAAATTTGGGGAGGCACTACCTTCCGAGAACTGGGGAGAAGTTTCAGAAATGGTGTTCTTAGACCACCCGAATGATGCCCTTCAGATCATGCCACTTGAAACTGATGAGGCTCTGGCCCTCTGACCTCATCTAGGTTCAGCCTAACAATGCCAACTATTTCTCTCTCCAGCCCTCCTTTAGCCTGATGTTTAGCTGAATGGCTTCGTTGCCTTGACTTTATACCCACTGCAGATATGTAGCATTTATTGCTGCTTCCCATGCCAGCCCCTAAATTCAGGGTGATTTAGAACAGTGGTCAGTGCACACAGAGCTGCATTCTTCCTTTAAAGGCATCCAGTATCTCAGCAATAGGGTTACTTTCACCTCTTCAAATAAATCTGCACACTGGGTTTTCTGTTTGGATACTTTCTGTTCCCCAATTAAGAGAGCATGGGCATTTCTTGTTTTTGTGGGTTATATGCTGCATGGGGTAGTTTTATGGAAGAAGCATACTTTTATTCTGTGTAGTCTTAAACAGGGCATACATGTTTTCTCAAATTATGTACGCCAAGCAGTCTAGGAAAGGAGTGGGTAGGTTGTTGTCTAATTCAGGCTCATTATTTTTTGTTCCTGATATTTTATGGCTGTTGGACTCACCTACTTTTTAGTATTAGCACTGTTATTAACCTGTGGTATTTGTTGTAAAACATCCATACATAGGAGTAACCCTCCCCCCAAAACCTCAAAGATTTTCCATTTTAATGTTCCTTTTCATTTGGACCTGTGAGCTACGTTCTGGACAAAAGAAGTGCAATTCTGCAATGTTTTAACTCTCCTTTTTAAAGATATAGCACACATATCAGTGGTCAAAAAATCATTATTTAAATGTTAGGTGTTCTTTGAATGTTGCCAATATCCAAATATTTCACAGCATGAAGCATTGCAGTATTTGAAACACGTAATATTGTAAGAATTGAAGATATAATATATCAAACCAATTTGCTTTGAAAGTACCATAAATAACAGAGACATAGATGGAAGACAATTAAGACCAATGTTTCATTTTAAAAAGACCACACGAAAATATAATGAAAGGCACTGGCATTTGTCAGCTGCATTTTGATCACGACCAGAGTATCAAACTCTGAATGATACAGCTCCGTGAAATACTACATAGACCCCAGAGACTCAAAATGTAAACAACTCTGAACTTGAAGAATAGAGCTGATGGATGGCTTTTTCATCAAAAAGCTAATGTCCAGTTCTTCTCTTACACTCTAATGATCAAATTGATGGATTAGTTTGTTTCTCATATGGCACTCAGATAGATCAACGATCATTATATTTTGGCATATATTTTTGCAATTGATACATTTTAAAAATATGCAATCTTCTTTTTGTTCCAGTATTTTTTGCTCAGGTGAATCAGTTCCACAATGCTGCAATCCTCTATACCCAGAAGTAAGGCTCATTTAACTCAGGAGGACTTAATTCCAAGTCTGCATGCATAAGATTGTTATTTACCTGGGTATAAGCCCCACTGAACGAAATGGAGCACAGTTCTAAGCAGAATTGCTTTGCTAGGCTGCAGTCTAGGAGTGGGGCTGACTTCCAAGTAAACTTGCATAGGATTGCTCTGCACATGTGTCCATAACTTGACATTGTCTCTAACCCTTTTCAAATGGTTTATTATTTACAGTAATATGATGAATTTAATTATTTCTATTGTAGTACAGTTCATTTCTACACACATTCATGCAGTAATTGTGGACCTGAAATTAAGTGACTGAACTGAAAGGATCTCTAAAACCTTTTCAACTTGGCCCCAGTTTTCCTATGAGATTGCTTTAGCCCACATGTGCCCACTCGACCACTTTGAGTGGCAAAACTGGCACTGCTATAGGTGCCACATAATAGCCATTCCACAGTTGTTAGAAGTCAGTCGTTTAGTGTGGCAGTGCCTGCACTTTGGAACTGCCTGCCTATTGAGATCAAGCAGACACCTTCACTGTATTCTGTTCAGCACCTGCTAAAAACACCCTTGTTTAGACAAACCAATTCAGATGCTTAGAAAGTTGAGGCAATTTTTACTGTTTTATTATTTTAACTTTTGTAAGTATGGCTGTGATTTTTCCTCAATTTTATTGTTTTATTGTTTTATTTTGCAAACTGCTTTGACGTGAATACATTTTATTAAATAATTTATTTATTTAATTATTATTATTAAATTTATTAAGTAATTTATTTAATAATAAATAAATTAAGTAAAAAAAGAATTATGCCATTAAATTCATTGCAAACAATCCATTATGGCTTAATGCATCCATACAGTTGATGGTAGGCAATGGTTATTATCTGAATTACCTTGAAGTCCTGTGGTCTTGGGATCTAATCTAGGTTTGGTACTTTTCTGTATTTCATCAAATGCTGATAAAAATCCCAAGATCTTCCTCTGCTGATTAGATGCAGACTCTTCCATGGTTATTTGGCTTTTACCTGAAAAGAAGAAAAGACCTATGGTCTCATTTCTTGTAGCATGTTGATGTCGGGAAAATGGCCAGCTTCATATATCATATAATTGTGAAGTTGGAAGGGACAACATGGGTCATCTAGTCCTACCCCCTGCAATGCAGGATTTTTTTGCCCAAGGTGGGCTTGAACCCACGACCCTGTGATTAAGAGTCTCATGTTCTGCCAACTCATATAGTCAAATCCACACTTTTGATGTAATTCACATGCAAATGCCCAGTACCTGGAAACAAATCTGTCTTGTACAAAGTCTAGTGGTATGAAATACAGTTGGTGGAGTTTCTTAGATTCTGACTCATCTCTGTTAAATGTTGCTTTCTGCAATAACACAGCACAAGTCTTCCTTTTTTCTTGCAAAGCTTTTCATTCAAAACTCATTCATTTTAACTTACCTTCTTGATGTTGAAGTTTGTCAAGCATCATTGGAGGAGACATTGTCTGAACTGTTGAAGAAAAGGCAACAATGATCAAGAGACTAAATAACAAGATCCCGGTTTCCATTGCAAAAAAATGGGATTGTGTCGGTTCCTAAGTCTGTACTCTGTTAGCCAAGGGTCGGTCAAGACTCTTTGTCCAAGTTTTCTGTCTGGTCAAGTACACGGCACTCACTATGGGCTTTTAAACCCTTGTTTCCTTTCGTTAGCCAGAAAATAAATTCCCCCTCAAATTCCACTTTACTAACCCACATTTTGACATTTGGCGCCCCGTCTCTTTCTGTTTCCTGAGGTTTGCTTTGTGCCCTTCTAGTGATAGTCTCCAACGTCAGAGCTCTTTTCTCTTCTTAAGCAAACACATTAACTTTGTGTTATCACTGCTTGAACAGGACAACCTCCAAAATGTGTACGCAAACTTTGGGAATAAAGTAACCGGACTGGCGGTGGGGAGTGACAGCGGAAGGTCAGCCATTGGAGACGGAAAATAACCTTATGCTTTACATTGTCTCCATTCTGATTTTTAATGGGGATGCTCATTAAAAAGGTACGATTCGAAACATGCTGCTGATGACGCCAGCGGTCAATCTAGCAAACATCCGAGAGACAAAGACTCAAAAGTGAGCTGCATGGAGACTGGTACTAAAAGGAGCGAGGAGATAAATGTAGGATGATAAAGTCAGCCCAGAAGGACTTGTCGGAAGTGTGTCCAACTCAATAAATATCCGAACCCAACGCCACTTCACCTTTTCTAATGGCTAAGAGATCTCCCTTAGCAGGCTTCAGAGGTATTTGGAGGTCACAATAGGTTTCTTAAACCAAAAAGTCCTCCCGTTTCCTGAATGTTATAGGACATTGGAGGTGTAGTTAATGGCAACCTTCCCAGTCAGCTGCTGCTGGAACATTGATTTTTATACAAAGATGCCTCAAACCTTGTTCTGAAGATACAGTACCCCAGCTGTCTGCATGAGAACTTTAACAGTTCACAGGAGATAATAATCCACACCACACATTTAAAGCACATGGATTCAAGTGCTTCAAGAAAGGAGATTCCATCTAAATATCAGGAAGAACTTCCTGATAATAAGAGCTGCTCAACAGTGGAATGGACTCCCTTGGGAAGCGATGGACTCTCCATCCTTGGAGGTTTTTAAGCAGAGGTTGGATGGCCATCTGTCATGGATGCTTTAGTTGAGATCCCTGCATTGCAGGGGGTTGGACTAGATGGGCCTTGAAGTCCCTTCCAATGCTACAATTCTATGATTCAACACACCTTTAAAGGGCATGAATTCCCCCAAAGAATCATGGGAGGTGTGGGTTGTTAAGGGTGCTGGGAATTGTAGCTATGTGAGAGGGAAACCACAGTTCCCAATATTATTTGGGGGGAAGACATGTACACTGAATGTGCTTTCATTATATGATGTAGAACTGTCTGCAGGTGGCAGAGATAGGCGCCCTAGATATGTATCTCTAGTCCCTTTCAGGTATTATTCGAGGATTAAAAATGAACCTAGAATATACTCCCGGTTTCCCTAAAGTTCACAAAATTTATGGGGAAGATGCTCCGGAATTGCAACAAAACAAGTGACCTCACGGCAGAAGGTCAGAAAGTTAATTAGGAGCAGAAGGTTCTCAATGGCCACCAGCCACAATGGCGAGGTTCTACCTACCAGTTCCTGGAAACTAAGCAAGGGGAGAATGCTCTTGTACTCCGGTCCTGCTTGTGAGCTTCCCACAGGCCTCTGGTTGATCTCTGTGAGAAAAGGATGCTGGAATAGATGGGCCATTGGTCTTATCCAGTAGGCTCCTCTTCTTGTCTGATATGTTCTTATGCAAGGAATGACTTGGAGTAGGGAGTTAACCCCTCTGAGGCCCCGAGCCACAGGAGTTCACCCCAAATCCAGAGCTTTAGGCATGCTTAGGGGTCTTAAACTGGGGCCAGAATGCTCTAATCCCTGGATCCAGCAAGTCTTAGAATTTATTGAAGAAAAACTTGCTAAAATGTATAAAAATAGATCATCTATATGTTGGAGATGTAACAGAGAAATTGGGTCTTACTTGCATATGTGGTGGAATTGTACAGACATCTGTGTATTTTGGAATAATATATATGAAGAACTTAAAAAAAAAATTAAATTTACATTCCAAAAATGGTCAGAAATATTTCTATTAAGCATATTGCCAAAATAAATAGGGAAATCGAAAAGAATATTGTTCACGTACGGGATAACGGCGGCCAGAATTTTAGTAGCAAGAAATTGGAAAAATACAACAATACCTAACACAGCAGATTGGCAAATCCTAATGGTAGAATACCTGCAGCTAGCAAAGGTGATAGTAAGGATAAGAGGCCAAACAAAATGAATAGTCTATAAGGAATGGAGAATTTTTAAAGAATACTTTAACGAACGATGGGAGCTCACCCCACCGCGGGGATTCGATCGGCAGGTCCTAGGTTCTGTGGTTTAACTCACAGCACCACCCGCATGCATGCACAGAAAAGCTTATACCAAGAACAAACTTAGTTGGTCTCTAAGGTGCTACTGGACATTATATATATATATATATATATATATATATATATATATATTTGCTTTCGTAGATTTTCACGGGTACAGGAATGCAGGTTTTGGTGTCCTCGGGTGTCTTCCCGTGTAAAAGTTGGGGTGTCTAGGCGACGTTTCGACGAGGTCTCACTCGTCATCTTCAGGCTGGTGCTTTCGGCTTCTTGTTACTGGAACAGAGCGGGATCTCAATGTTTGAGTTCCTATAAATACTGTAGAGGGGGTGTGGTGTCTAGCCTCCAATGTTCTGGGCAGAGAGGAAGTTCCCAGGCTAGTGTGCCTTTTCTTCTTTTGTTCCTTAATTACTTGAGAGATACCTTGAGTGATTTCTTGAGTGATATCCTGAGTACCACTTAGGTGGGTCATTAGGTGTGGTACCCACCTAAGTGGTACTCAGGATATCACTCAAGAAATCACTCAAGGTATCTCTCAAGTAATTAAGGAACAAAAGAAGAAAAGGCACACTAGCCTGGAAACTTCCTCTCTGCCCAGAACATTGGAGGCTAGACACCACACCCCCTCTACAGTATTTATAGGAACTCAAACATTGAGATCCCGCTCTGTTCCAGTAACAAGAAGCCGAAAGCACCAGCCTGAAGATGACGAGTGAGACCTCGTCGAAACGTCGCCTAGACACCCCAACTTTTACACGGGAAGACACCCGAGGACACCAAAACCTGCATATATATATATATATATATATATATTCATTCTAATTTGCTGTCAGTTTAAGCTCAAACCTCTATGTGTAGTCTCTCATTCACTAGGCATGGGCTCAGTTGAGAAAACTCTAGCTTTTAAAAATGACTAGATAAGGTATCTCCCTTCAATGCATCAACTCCTTTGTCTGTCACAGAAGACAGGGGTGTCCCTGATGTCGGCTATGCAGCCGTACACACAGCAGTCAATGGGATTTTGTCCTCCCAACTTTTCAAGGAAACCTTTGGCTAGGAAGTACACAAAAGGCCATCTCAGCAAAACTTACAGACTCTGCTTTTCTACTGTCCCCAGATCTTGACACATACAATGACCTCTTCAACTTAAACCGAGCAAAGTAGTTCCATGTGAACCAGGAAAATATCTGCCGAGTTCACAGACGATTAAGCAGACTTTTCAAACTCTTTTTCAAAGCCATATTGATTTACCAGCAGCATGCCAAACAGCATTAGGATCCAACAGCAAATAGCTCAGGTCTGTTTTGGCTGTAGAGCTTCTCTCCCCGCCCCGCCCTCCCGCCCTGAGTTTCAGATTTAGTATCTGAGCAGCAAAAGTTATTTATATCACTTTCATTTTGAAATGGTTGCTTTTGTAAAGTCAGCAACATCTCCTGTCACCTGTGATTGATCTAAAAACATTTGTAAAAGTAGCATAAGAATTTAAGGATTTTAGATGTACTTGCCCCCAAATCGTATGAAGTTCCATGTAAGGATGACTTTTCACTTTACAGTGGTACCTCGGGTTACATATGATTCAGGTTACAGATGCTTCCAGTTACAGACTCCGCTAACCCAGAAATAGTACCTCGAGTTAAGAACTTTACCTCAGGATGAAAACAGAAATTGTGCAGCATCAGTGCAGCGGCAGCAGGAGGCCCCATTAGCTAAAGTGGTACCTCAGGTTAAGAACTGTTTCAGGTTAAGAACAGACCTCCAGAATGAATTAAGTTCTTAACCCGAGGTACCACTGTACATTTAAAGCACTATGACGCCACTTTACACATTCATGGGTTCCCCCAAAGAATTCTGGGAGATGTACATTCTTAAAGGAGCTGAGCAGTGCTATTTTTCTAGAAAAAGAGGTGCTGGAAGTCACAATGAACACCTCCCTTGTGGGAAGTGGAGATCTCGGAGGGGAGTAGGAGTCTCCTAACAACAACCAGCACCCTTAACAAACTACAGTTCCCAGAATTTTTTAGAGGGAGAACAAAAAAAATTCCTTCCAGTAGCACCTTAAAGACCAACTAAGTCAGTTCTTGGTATGAGCTTTCGTGTGCATGCACACTTCTTCAGATACACACAGATGTGTGTATCTGAAGAAGTGTGCATGCACACGAAAGCTCATACCAAGAACTGACTTAGTTGGTCTTTAAGGTGCTACTGGAAGGAATTTTTTTTGTTTTGACTATGGCAGACCAACACGGCTACCTATCTGTTAGAGGGAGAAATGACTGTTCAAAGTGACACCCTAGTTGTCATGACAATGGGAAGGAGGAAGAGGGTCCTGGCAAAGGGTGTAGCTGAGACTGGGACAAACAAGGGGCAAGCTGGGGATGGGGAAGGAGAGGTTGGTGCAGGAAGTACTCACAGGGTGATGAAGGAGGACGAGGGTATGAGGGCACCCATCACCAGAGCCAGAGGAGCCCGTCTCCATGAACAGCATGCAAAGTATAAAAGCACAGCTGTGGTGCTGTGTCTGCTCAGCTCCCCATGTTGAGGGACCTTGGCTGCGATGTTCCTGGAGTACAATGGAACTGTGCTTTGGATTTGACTCTGGATTGTATCCTGACTGCTGGATTTCAGACTTCACTACTTGGATTGACTCTGAACCTTGTTTCCTGAATTTTGGACTTTGCTTGTGTGGGTCAACCCTTGAACTTTGGACTTGCCATCCTGACCTGTTGCTAGGTAGGCCTGAGTTAAAAAAAACCATGGCTATCCTTAATGTGTTGCTATGACCTTTATAACCAACCTTTCAAAAGTTGTATTGACTTTAAAAACATTTCAGTATATATTATGGTTGTTGCTATTAGCTGTCTTGAGTGATAATGTAAAAAAAAAAGGGCAGGGTACAAATTCAAACAATAAGTACATAGTTAATTTCATCAGGTGGAATTTTTTCCACTACTTCATGTCTGTGAGAAGCTTCATCTGTCGTATTTGTGCCTGTTAATGTGTCTGTAAAAAAGGCAATGAAGTCTTGTCAGAGAAAGATGTAGTTTCTCCAGTGCTGTGCTTAGCAGTGTTGAGGCTGGATCTGCTGAATAAGGTGGGGTGCTTTTGTTGGCACTGCACAAACCGTGATTTGTTCGCTGCCAATTAAAATGCAATCATAGGATTAGACTATTAACAATAACTCTGTTTGGCAAAATGCCCCATTTGTTTTTGCATCAGCCTTCATTTCCCACAAAACATTTTGCACACATTCCTAACTATATATTAATGCTGTGTGTGTGAGTACTCGAGCGCGGGAATCGTAGCCATTAAACACGTTTAAACCGCAGTCACATTTTAGGTTCGTTTGTGATGCAATGTTGGTCAAGGGTGTCCTCTAGTGGTACAACTGCAATCTACCACTTAGCAAGAACCATGAAGGAAAAGAAATCCCAGATGTTTCGGGAGAAAGGGGAGGGAGGACAACGTCAACCCAAACTCTAGATTCCCTTTCAGAGCAGCTAGTAAACTTAATAGCTGTTTTACGTACAAACAAATGATAGGCTACAAAGAATAAAGTATCACTTGAGAGGAAAATGAAGCAGGCCAAGGATTTTGAAAAGGCTCTCATTATGAAAACGAAGAGGCTTCACTGTGTTTGTGTGTGACATCCAATCTATATTCTTAACTCCATGTGAAATGACCTGCCAATGGAATGTAGAGACTTTTGAAGCTGGACTCTTTCATCTTGTTTCCAGTCAGTATGGAGAGGGGCACCAGAAAAAACATTTGGGTCCACAGTTTTCAGGAGGGGACCTTTTTTCAGGCCAGGGGCCACTCATTTCTGGCAGCCTTCCAAGGTTCAGATGCCAGTGGTGGGTGAGGCCAGAGGCAAAAGTGGGTGGAGCCAAGCTATGTCACTGTTATGCAGAAGGCTAATTTGTACACACAGCGACACACACACACCCTCTATCCTCCCTGCACACTTGTAAGAGGCATGGGCAGATTTCAAGGGCACATTCCAGCCAGTGAGAAGCAATGAGTGCACAGCTGGGCCAGTGAGGGGCGGGGCCTGGGGAGAGTTCCCAGGGCCAGATGGAGAGGCTTGGAGGGCTGCATTTGGCCCCCACCCCTGTTTTACAGCATAATCTCACCTCCTCCAAGTGTTTGTATTTTAGTAGGACATCACACATTTCAGAAGCCCATCCCAATTTCTGACTGTGAGGCTAAAATGGAGTACTTCTGAGTGACACCAGTACTCCAAATTCACAATGGCCACCATTGCCATATCACCTCCATCTTATTGTAAACACGGGCAGCCATCTTTTTTTAAAAGTACAGTGTCCATTTGTACATATCATTATATGTACAGTTACTCTGCTGCTTCTTGCAGTGTTTTTGAAGTAATTTTTGCCTGATGTGGCAGAAGTGCTTTGAAGCTGCTCCTAGCAGTTATGCTATGAAAGTGAGACAGTATAAGAAGAAAGCAGCCCTCAGCCCATCTCCTAAGTAGAATGATTGAACCATTGCTTGGGCAGTTCCTAGATGCACAGAGGAAAGAAATGACAGATTTGTGATCTGTTTTCAAATTTTGGTCCAAGGGAGTTTGCCTCAAAGTGAAAATTTGCCCTACTTCAAAAGCACAAGAGCTGGCAGCTAAAGACAAGGATGCCTGGACACCAGGACTGGCTGCTCACAACCTTGATAGAGATGACTATCCTCTTTTGTTTTGAGTGACAGTCTCAGCAGTAGGGCGGCAAGGCAGTCTCCATGCAGGACAGATGCTAGAGACTTCATAAGAGCAACTCTCAGATGTTATTTCCCCCCAGCAGCAGTCGTCCTCAGGATGAGCCTCAAATAGGAAGTGCCTTGGCCGAGAGGAGCCTCTTCAGTTCAAGGGGCTCAGTCCGCTTTAGCAGAGGAGACAGACACTACTCCACTAGTTGGGTGTGTTGAATTTTTCAATTTCCAAAAACGAGGGGTGCTTAAGAGTTGCAACATGACTTGGGAATTCAAAAGTATTTGAATGAAATTAATATAGTTTTGCTTGGTAAGTAAAATGTGTGTAAAATCGCATTAAAATGAGAGGGATGGATAACAGCCCTAGAAAATGAAAGAACAACATCAACAAAGACTGCTCTACAAATAGATATGGTTCCTTACAATTTTTGAGGAAACTCTTACCAAGGGGAAAGTTTGTGCTTCTTAATTCACATCAACTTGGAAGAAGCTCTCTTCTTTAAGCTATTATTTAAAATAGCTTCTTCAGTTCACATAAGCAGGTGCCACTTCTCTGTATATTCTGCTGCTCTGCTCGGTTTCTTCAGGCACCCAAGAGGTTTTTCTTGCCCTAATGAATACATGGAGGGTTGGGTGGGATGCTACAAGGCCAAAAAGCTTGCCAACTATCTAGCCAATTCTTTGACAGCAACCTTCCAGTCATCTTAAATTGTATTTTAACCTGTATTTTAAATTGGTTTTCTCCCCTTCCCCATTATGTATGTATTGTAATTTTACTGGTGTTAGCTGCCCTGAGCCCACCTCTGGCCAGGGAGGGCGGGGTATAAATAACATTATTTATCACCATCATCATCATCTGCTGTTTCTCTCTAATTCTTCTTTTTGGATCTATTCCTCCATTTCTTCTTCCACATTTCATTTACCTCACTTCAATTTCAATGTTGTAAAATAAGTAGTAGTGATTCAACAAGGCTGAAACTTACAAACAAATGTGTTTAAATTTGATGTCAGGGGCTAACTCACAGCCCTTTGACTCACCCAGATTAAAAGCTTTTGGACTGATTTTAGTGGATTTGTAAGGAAACGAGAGCAGCCCTGATGGATCACAACAAAGGGCCAGCTGAGCCAGGATCCTGCTTCCCACAGTGACAATTCATTCTTTTTGCAGTAAGGAAAGTGACAAGCAGCAGAGTAATTTTTGTGCGCCCTTGGTGGCAGTGGCGGAGCTTCATGCTCTGGCACCGGGGGCATGGCGTGTGTCCTGGGGGCATGATGCGCCACTTGTGGGGGCATGGCATGCATCCTGGGGGTGTGGTGTCCCACCCATTGGGGCGTGGTGCACTGCCTGTGGGGGAATGGCGCCCAGAAGGGGGGGCAGCCACAATGGCACCCCACCAGGATTGTGGTGCTGGGGGCGGTGCGCTCCCCCTGCCCCCCTCTTCCTCTGCTAGTGTTTGGTGGGGGCTAACCTGGCCAACCCCCAATATCCCCCTGATAATCAGCATGATTAAAATTAAGTGAATCCATCCACTTAACGGTCTTTAAACTTGTCAGTAGGGGTGTGGGTGCGTGTGCGTGCAGGCGTGCTCGCTCGCTTGATCACAAACATGCAGATGTGTCCCATGGCAGCTTGTGCTGTCATAATTAGCCAGATGTGTGGAAGGTGCATTCTACAGAACAAAGAGCTGGAAGCTCTCGCAGAACGCTGCACTCAATGTACTAATATTTCAACTGACAAGGGAACCATCACAACTCTGGATTTATGACAGAGCTAGTAAGGCATAAATTGCCAGCACTTATATGATGCACACACACTGAGCTTGTGAACTCTGAGGCATGTGTTAGCTTCTGCAAGCCGAGTTCTGGAAATCTCATAAAGAAACATGAGCAGTTTGGAGTCCTGTTGAGATTAGTAGAGTTCTACAGGATTTGGCACACAACCCCAACTGCTTTGCTTCTCCAAATCATCTAATATAACAGAAGGCTGCTCAGTTGTTGGGTTGATGTATACCAGTGGATAGAAAATATATGCCTGTGTATTCTGACAGGCTGGTGGCTGTTCTGTTGCTGATTCAAAGTGCCTGTGTGTTGTGGGATATAGATAAAGATAAAGGACCCCTGGGCGGTTAAGTCCAGTCAAACTTGACTATGGGGTGTGGCACTCATCTTGCTTCAGGCTGAGGGGGGCGGTATTTCTCTGCAGACAGCTTTCTGGGACATGTGGCCACCATGACTAAACCGCTTCAGGCACAACGGGACACTGTGACGAGTTTACCTTCCCACTGCAGCGGTACCTATTTATCTACTTGAGCTGGTATGCTTTCGAACTGCTAGGTTGGCAGGAGCTGGAACAGAGCAATGGGAGCTCACCCTGTTGTGCGACTTGAATTGCTGGTAGGCAAGCCCAAGAGGCTCAGCGCCACCCTATCTGTATTGTGGAATATAACCAGCCTCATATAACCAACATGATTAACACTAATTAATGCATGAAGGGGTTAAGACCATAGAGTAAGCTGTCATGCCAGGCTGAGCTAGGTTGCACCCCCTCTTTTTGGGAGGAAGGGTTACCAAACTCCTTGTTATGTATGTGAACCTACCAGTACAGAGGTCTTAACTGTCCAGGGGTCCTTTACTTTTACCTTTTACAGAGGTCTAAACTAGATGTTCTCGGCTACAAACTCTTGGATGTCACTCAGGCTAAAACACAACAGTAATTAATTTGCAGCAATATAAAATATTATCAATATGGAAAAAATTAGTTAATGCTCTCTTCTTTGCAAGACTGAAATTAATCCTCTACAGGAAATCTAGCCTTTTTTCAACAAGGCCTGCTGAAAAAAGATGGGCTTTACTGCATATCAGATCTATGATTCCATGCTTTTAAAAGTTTGAGGCCAAACATTATTTATTCTATGTCGGACAGAAAGCTTCATTTTAATGCTTGTGTATTAGATTTTCTTCTTAATTTAGTTTATCATTTTATCCCAAACCCAAACAATTCCCAGACAATGACTCGTACTAATAGTAGTCTGGGAGACTTTCAGATGCCCCAGCAACTTCAAACCGGAGAGCAAACTCCTGAAGTCTGTTTCCACTGCTATAGGCAGTATACCTGTGTACACCAGTTGCCGAGACTCACAACTTGTGAGAGTGAGGTTGCATTCAGGCCCAGCTTGTGGGCTTGTTATAGGCATCTGGTTGGCCAATGTGAGAATAGGATGCTGGACTACATAGGCCTTTAGCTGGTTCTTATATTCCTTATGTTCTTAAGTAGGGTTGCCTTGTTTCAAAAAGTAAAGAACAGGACACCCCAAAATTGTTGAGCTTTTTTTTTGTATGGCAGCCCTATCTTAAGTCAGCTGTTGAGTATATCTGTGAAGAACTATGGATTTGGGTTTTACAGCAAGATCCAGCTACAGCTAAGACTTTTATTTCAACTGTGATCAATGAGAGAGTTAAACATGCCGGAGTAAAGTACACTGGATAAAAAGGAACTTTAAAAAATATACGGCTGGACTGTATCCTCCATGTTTCAGTTTCAGTTTAAGTTATGCATCTTGTGGCACCTTAAAGACTTAACGTGTTTATTACGGCATAAACTTTCATGGGCCACAGTGTACTTTACTAATGTCTGTCTGCAAATTTAGACAAATTCTCACGCTGCTTTGTATTTGGCCACAGATACAAGATATAATGCCAGCTGTGATGGATACACAGGTGCTTAAATCAGCTTTATCATTTAAAAACTACCAACGTGGGGGCATAGTCTTTCCCCATTTGCATCCTTGGTGTGTTTTCATCAACAAGGTGCTGTGCGAACAGTGCTCCAGAATGTCATTGCTGAATGGCCAGTGGCAGCTACAGATTTCTCTCTAGTAAACACTTGCTGCACATTGTCTAGCATACAAGGAGATATTCCTTCTCAGAATTCTATGTACAGCAGAGTAGAATGGCTGTGTACTCTACTTTATAGAGGGAAGTCCTCTTTTTGAAGGTGTGGTTCAATTATAAAGAACCTTATAAGACAAGAGAGCAGAAGCCTTCAAGTTGTCCATCAACAGTTAACAGTTTGTAAGCAGACTGAACTGGCCATCTGGTTGTTACAGCCTTCCCTCCTATGGTGAGATGCATGCCTAATTAAATTATAGGGTATCTCCAACTAAATCATAAGTAGACCTATTGAAACCAATGGACTTAAGTTAGTCATATCAATTGATTTCATCAGCTCTACTATCACTATGATTTAGCTGGATACAACTCATAGTAATTATTTCTAAATTTCCAACTATACCTCTAAGTTAGAAGATGCAAGTCTGTGGCCTTTTTTGTGGTGGTGCATAAGCAAGCCCAGCTTGCGTCTGAGAAAACTCAGATGAGGAAGGCTATTTCAGTTGGTGCTGAAAAAAACAGACAGACCAGGGCTCTCCCTCCCAGCAGAAAATATTATGGTGCACACAGAACACATGGGAGGAAATGAGGGATCAGCTTCTCCTGAGCCTTTGGAGACATTCAGAAACAGAGAACTTCTCATTGCTTCTTAGTTTCCAAAGCTTGGTGTGAAGGGAGAGGTTCTCTGCATGTGCCAGAAGAATAAGGGGATGGAATGGGATGGTTCATCAGCAGCTACAAATAATGGCAGGTTACCAATCGCCAACAAAAATCAGTAGACTCCTTTGTTGCAAGAAGATAGCCCTTCCTTTGCACCCTGGCTACCAGAACCAAATTCACGTGGCTCAGGAAAATAATGAAGGAACTGAATGCTTGTATACTTCTCAAACAGTTTTATTTGTCATTCACACTAATTATAATATTGAATGTACAGAAGAACTTGTGGTACAAAGAAAGCAAGTTTCCATGAGAACTAATGCAGCAGTCCAGCTGCTCTGCATGCTAGTCACAATGAATTCTCCTGGACACACTGACCTTGTAACATAGAGGAGGTGCCTACTCAGATACTATTATCTAAACAAGACATGGTGGAGTGCGGAGAAATAGGCTCCTGTTCTCTTCTTAGAGAAAACTGCTATCGCTTGGAGAGAGAAAAAAATCTCCCCTCTGAAAGTGATCCATGCGACAGGAGATGATGTGGCAATTCCAATATGCAGGACAAGTTGATTGTAAATACACCCAGAAAATGCTAAACTCACAGATCCAAATCTATGTTCCAAAATGGCCCTGTTTCCATTGTGTTCACCCATGAGATTTACCACACAGTCATTTCTTAATGAAACACTTTTTTTCCTGAATTTGTATCTGTTAACTCCAGAATACCACAAATAACCCACAGTTGTTTGCACATTTTCTTCTACAACAAAAAAAGAAGAGATTTTGATGTGCCACACAAAACCATGCTGTTAACTGTTGACAAAAGTAACTAAAATAGTTAATCTCAAAACCTAAAATAATTAAGTTGGAAATAAAACAAGTTTCCTACAGTATTTAGCAAAGGCAAGTTCAGCAAAGATGTAGCGAATGAAAAATGTCAAATACAAGCTTTAACAATATGTTTCTATGATGCCTTTAAAACCTATTTACATACAGAAATACAATTAACATTCTCCTGATGCACCCTTTGATATATATGAAACAAAAAATGATGATGGGATAGTATTGACCAACATTTTTTTTAAATAGAAAAGGTTGCAAGGCACAACAAGCCTTATAAAATAAAATGTTATAAACAAAGTTTTGTTGAGCAATGAATGAGTGTCATCTGGGAAAAAGTAACAAATATAACAAATATTATAAATACCTGTTATTTTTGATTGTGGGACACCTGTGGAAGATCAGTTTAACCAGTTTATAAAAATCTAAGTACACGGGAATAAATAAGATCTATTTGCACAACTGCGTTAAAATGTGGGGGAAAGTTATTTCCAGGGCAAAAATTAAGCCCCACTGAAAACAGTGGGATTTGTTTTCCTAACAAGTATGTTTAGGATCTCTGCTGGTAAAGCCAAAAGTAGCTGCAATAAAAAGGAATGGTAAAGCCAGTTAATCTCAGCTGAAGCAAAAACTGATTTAAAATGCTTTAACACCTACTGATTCTGCTTCATGGGTGTGTCTGGATTGTGCAATGCATTTAAATAAAAAATAAGTTCCTAATTATTCACCATTATCTGGTCATTATAATAGTTTCAAATACATTTATATTTTACAAAAGGGAATACCCGAACATCTTTCTTAGAGAGCAACATTAAAAAAAATAAATTATTTAAATAGGGAACTTTTCTTTCAGGAATTCTAATATTTAGTTAATTTGGATATACATGAAGATAGAAAATGTTTTTTCACATGCTGCAAAGTAGTGATCCAGTTCACTTTCAGCTCTTAAAAGACCATCAGCTTCCTGGCCCCATTTCCAGTTTTTAGAAAACCAAAACCCTTCTCCATGTGTTTAAGTATGTGAGCAGTTGACTATGCAGGTTATTCTGTGGAGTTAGGTGGACTTAATCCTTACAATCTGTCTCTGGCAGTGGCCAGTTTGGAATGCTTTTCGAAATGCGCCCCTGGGAAATGCCTCCTATAAAAGATGTACTTTGAGCCTTCCCAAATACTGTTAAGGCAGGTGACTCAGATGCAAAAGAAAACAGGGCTCCTGCACCTTTAACAGCTGTGTAGGAGAGGGAATTATGCCGTTGTAGCCCTCCAGATGTTGTTGATCCACAGTTACCATTGTCTCTGGCTATTGCCCATGCTTGATGGGGCTGATGGGAGTTGCGGTTCAGCAACATCTGGAGCAATGACATTTCCCACACATGTGAAGTTCCCTCTTCTGCACAGGCATTAAAGGTCCAGCAGCCTTGTTCTCTTTTGCAATTGACCACTCTAAAATCAGCTCATGCATGAGCCTGAGGTCCAAGAAGCAGGAATTCAACAGAAGGGGAAATCCTATGAAAAATCTGGAGTTTCACAGATGCCCCCTTCCAAATTTCATTACACTCCAAGAGGCATGCAGAAAAACTGAGCTTACTACCTCCCCTAGTAACTACTCTTATCCTTCCTTAGGCAAGCCCAATATAAAATGATACACATTTGACATACATGTTCATGGGATGGCATCAATTCAGAAGATGTCACATTCTGAAATGGTACAACCCCAGAAAGATGTGAAAGTAAGGTCTTAGACATCAAGAGCCCTGATCAAAGCCTTGTAAAATTAAATCACCAAGGGGATATCTTTTAACAACAAAAATCAAAGAGAATGCGTATAGCACTCAGTGCCTAATTATAAAGTCCAAGCCTCTTAAACCTAAATCTAGCCATATTTAGGATTCTAAATCTGCAGACAATTCAGCTATGAGAAAGAAAAACATTTGGAAAGTGGGTAATCTCTGACAGAAACTGATAGGTAGTTTAATGCAAGAACACATGCTTTACATGCAAAAGGTCCTTCTAGGTACAACCCCTGCCATGTCTTCTTAAGAGCAGGTGCATAAGAACATAGGACACTGCCTTATACCAAGTCAAACCTTGGTCCATGTAGCTTAGAATTGTTTACACTGAGTAGCGGTGGCTATTCTGGCTTTCGGCCAGCCAGCCCTGCCTGGAGATTGAACATTCTGCATGCAAAGCAGATGATCTACCAATGAACCACAGCTGTTCCCCGGATGAAGGGAGGTAGCAGGTGAATGCACAGACCTCTCTGCACCAAAGACCCTGGAGAGTTGCTGCCACTCAGATTAGATGCTGCTGGGCAAGGTGGACAAACAGCCTGAGCTCATATAAACAGTTGCCCAAGTTTCTCTGGATTGTCTGCACTTCTCTTTATGAAGTGCTGAGCTGTGGTTCTCTGATCCCTGGCCTCTGTAGGGCTTCAAAAACTGTAGTTATCCTCAGAATGTTTTGCTCTCTTCCCTAGTAATGCCACACTCCATGCTGGCCAGATTCCATCTCAGCCCATTTGAAGCAGAAGCTGGTAAAATCAGGCTGCAATTTTATGCACCAATACCTAGGAATGATCACTGCTGAACACAGTGGGACTTACGTCTGAATAAACCTGCAAAGGAGTGGGCAGTTAATCATTAATAGTGCAGGTGTAGTCGAGACAATGAATTATTCTAATACTGGATAAAATGGCATACATTTGTTTAGGCATAAATCATAGAGAGTATATAGTGGCCTTAGTTGCTGATATCTATAATAAATGACTGGCATTTTTATCTAAACAGATTATCCACATTAAGCACTTATAGCATAAAGGAAAAGGCATTGTATTTTAAGTTGAATCCTGTGGAACAGTTACCATGAAAGACAGATTTAAATTTCACTAAAGATGTAAGAAATCAATGCATGAAAAATCAAGGTAATTGTAACAGTTTTGTACAATTAACTATTTTGAAATACCTTTTTTTCCATTTCAGAAGCACAGAAATGAATTGGCTCTTCCATTTCTTTTTAAAAAAGAAACTCAAACCCCCCAATTGTAAAACACACATCTGAAAAATGGCAAAACACGCAACTTCAAAATATGAATCTGAAAGTGGGGAGGGGGAGAAATGACACTGTATGATCTTTTGAGCTTTGGCTGAGATCAGCTGAAATAATTTTCTGCAGTAAGTTGACCTTGTTGATAGCATCAGCTATTTCACTCTGTAACATTTTATCTCAAAGTGCTACTGCATCAGACACACAAATAATGCAAAAGCAAAATCTACAAATATATATATATATAATATAAAAAAGAAACAACTATTTTAAATAAGTCCAGCTGTTTTGCTGCCTGCAGCTGAGAATCTTTCTAAACCGAATCCTTTATTAATTTTGTTAAACACCCAACACTGATTTAAAGGCCTGCTTTCAAATACTCAGAAGAGTTGATCTGCAATTGTTCCACTAATTTTTAAAGGTCCATTACTTAATCAGAAGGTAATTCTGAATCTGTTGACTTCAGCAGTATTCATTTAATGTACAATCAAAGACATGTACAATTGCATTCAGACCAAACCCTCACATAAAACAGTGCCTTATAATTTACAGTGGTGTCTGATATATTTGAGGTGTATTAGACAACAGTGAATGTTCCATTTAAGTTATTACTGCAGGGCATGGGGAAAAAGGAAAAATTGGCTACAGGGTGGCCTATCCCATGTATCATGTTTGAACTGTACTGATTTAAATTTCCTTTCCTGGCTACGGGCTTGGCTTTGGAAGTCTGTTCCAGATTCTAAATTCATTTGTCAAGAACTGAGGCCCAAACTGGATGTGATGAGCTGTCCAGTGACAAATAATTTTTAACCAAAAGTAACCTTGAGACGGCAAGTTTGAACAAAGCAATGGTGTTTGGTGTAACCATTCTCCTGCCACCATTTCTTCCACTTGGAAGTTGCTTTTCCAGTTACAGCAGAAAAGATATGGATATCCATATCTTTTCTCTTACAGGATGAAAAATTATTTGGGATGGGTGGGTAGGGAGAGGGCTAGAAGACAAGGGTTACCAGTCCCTCAGGCCATTCTTTTGCTCAAATGTGCAACCTCCTAAGGTTGCCTTTGGCTGTCAAATCTGTAGTAAAGAGATTTGTGTCTGTGTATCTAGTGCATCGTGTCCAGATGATTGTGCTTAGGACCACAGCCTGAAACAAGTTCTTGCAATTCCCAACAGATCGAAGTAGAAAGTACAGGAGCTTGTCAGATTTTGCCCATAATTTATCAGCATGAAGTACTTTGCTATGTCTATCTAGCTGTGTTTGATTTTACTTTCACTTCTGTTGCATTTAGATATCAGTTCAGCACAATGTGGAGTATAACGCAGCTGTCCTGGAATCTCCATATGCTCTTTCTGAGATCAGTTCCTGCCTCCAGTGTCCTCCTCATATTCTGAAACTTGTGTTAAAATGACCAGAGTATTGTGGCAAAATGTGATGCAAAGTTCTTCCTTTTTTAAAAAAGAAGGGAGACACTTTTGATACTCCTTATATCAAAGTAATGTTTAACTGGACAACAAAAATGACTTCATTGGGTATTAAATGCCTGATGAAAGTGAAATGGAGCAAAATGTAAACAATACTTCTAAATAATTAAAAGTCACATTACCCATAATTATTCCAGCCATTTTATATGTGATATTTTAAAACTTTGGTTGCTACAAAATGCATGTGCTTATCTTTAAGCATATTTAAATAATAAAGGTATCACACACAAAAAATCAATGCTGAGAGCATAAATATCGAGTAACTCATCATATACGTTTTCAGTAGTTGAAAAGGACCCAAGGCTGTCACTCTTTTATATTAAAGGAATAATTAAATCATCTCCCTGGAAAGGCCTTTTTCATGCCTTCAGTTGACAATGCATGAGAAAATCAAGCACATTTTTAAAAAGATTAAATCTTTTTACAAATTTCTAAGGTGCCAAAAAAGGAAATAAAAAAATGATATGCAAAGGATGAGTTGCATCTTAAAATTAAAATTAAAATAAGCATAATTCCCATACTCTTTGGAATATACAACTTGGTTAAAAAAATTAATTCCAGGATATAAAAACTCTTATTCACAGCATTGCTAAATCAGAAGCATTCACAGTTTCTCTCTGAGAATCTTCCTATACTTCCTTTTAACTAGCATGACAAAATGATTGATTAAACTCATTAAGATTGCGTTAGGCTTTAAGCCTCCAAATCAGATGTCAAACAAAGCACTCTTTTGAAAGCCTTGAGGAGCTCCAAAACTATTTTTGAAGTCTCAAGCTCTGGAAACATACCGAGTATCTATCCTTCCCCATATCTCTAGAAAAAGTGAGTGAGTAGGTACCATCGTCTTAAAATGTTCTCATCTTCAGAAGTTCAGTCCTTGGACGAGTGTACTTTTCTGGAATACTGTCACCTCAGTGACCAAGGTCAATTGGATAACACCATGACACCATTCCTGGAAATACTGACTTCTGGATGGATTGCTTCTCTGTAATGATCTATAAACCTGGCAGAGTCCTCGGCCATTCAGCAGTCAAAACAGCTGTGCTAATGATTCAATATGGCCGCCATACTGCTTCTTCTAGCCTTGCTGTGGTTGCCATGTTGGTAGGGGAGTTGCTATGGCTGCCTTCTGTGTCCACAACATCGTTTTGGTTTGGAAGGTTGGGATTGAGGAGAGTAGATCCTGTGGAAGCATTAGTGCAAGGAGGAAGGATGCGTGGAGGCGACCGATCTCCTCCAGACATCACAGAGAACTGGTGGTATGACCCTGCTGATGTTCCATAGTAGAGATGATAGGAAGGGGAGCTGGTCTGAAATGGGCTGCCTTGAGCCTGAGAAGAACCTGGGTATGGAGGGGGCAGATAAGTGTGATATCTTGTGGCAGTGGTCATGGCAGACATACCGATTCCTATTCCTGAGCTCACAGGTGTGGGAGTATAGGTGAACGCTCCGGGATAGTGCATGCGAGGATCAGAAATGGAAGGAATCGCAGGGAAAGGACGGTCAATTCCCACTCTTGGATCACTGAATGCTGTTAGGTCAGAAGCACCTGGTTTGGGAAAGAGGACAGGGATAATGCTATAGGTTAGAAGACATAAGACAGATGTCACTACACTTCAGACACACATAAAGCGACCAAATAAAACCAAAATCAAAGGAAAGTCAAGACTCTTATATAGAAAAGCACATTTTAGCATGTACAGCACTTCTCACTTTTCACTGGGCAAGCTCCATCTGCCCACAATTTCCACTTTGCCCCATTGATTAAGGTGTAGGAGCTCTGTTCTCCTTTGTGTCTATTAAATACTTAAGGTGAGCTATTCTGTTGAGGTTACTGTAGGTAGTGAAAGAAAAAAACAGGACAGATTCCAGGGTGTGCCAAATGTTAAGTTAATGTTTTGCTATTTATGGCAAAAGCAGTGGGGTGTTTTTTGTGGGGGTGGGGGGACAATGCTGAAACACTCCATTCAAAAAAAAACCTCCCACTGTTCACCTTCTTTTATGTTTGCTTGTGACCACTGTTCCCTGATTTCCTCCTATAAGTTGGGGCTTCGAACTTCTTTCTCCTTCATATATGATCTCAACCAATCTGACATAACATGGAGAATGTGATGTCATGACAATGCTTTGCAGCCAATCCGATTTAGCTGTGTGCTGCTATCAGTGAATGCAAACAAAGCTAATTCAGAGGAAAGGTGATGCTCCTACAATGACCACTTGGTGATCCCAGGAAAGCGAGAAGAGAGGTGGGGTCATTATTCTTGAGCGAGCACACTTTTTATTCATTTAACAGCCATCCCTGAAAGATTGCCTAAGAAGGAGGCACCTTTCAAGACAGTTTAAAATATCTGTGAACATCAACGCTTCCTTTCCCTTCAGACTTTATGTTGCCTGCCTCAGCCAACAGAGATTCAAGGACTAAAGTATTTGGGGATGATTTTTTTTTTTTAATGCTCCATGATTGAAATGATGGTTGGATATCAACCCTTTTCCTCTGTTGATGGAAGAACTCACTTGCCAAGCCCCTCCACCCCCAAAACAGATTAAAGAGATAATGGCCCTCTTAAAAGAGAGTTTCTAGACAGACTCCAATTAACAGGGATCGTGGCTCCTCTTTCTTGCCAGCTATTACGAGGCATTAAAAATAACAATAAAGAAACCTTTCCTCATGGCAACACCTCCTCAGACACAGTGTGGAGTCTGCATAAAAGGAATGTGCATGTACAGGAAAAAAAGCGTCAGGAGGTGGGAGAAAGAAAACAAAAACAGTCTGCACCGTGACTGGATTAAAAAGACTCTGTAGACATATTGTAGTGTCAGGTTCTGAAAGCCTGTCAACATAGCAGCCAGGGCCTCTTTGACAAACCTCCACAGGTTTCTCAGAAGATTTCTGTGACATACTATAGTCTTAATTCTGGATATGCCAGCTATAATCATCATCTGCCTCCTTCTACTTAACAATACTACCAAACACCTGGGTATGCCTCCACAGCAGATCAGATTTCAGCCTCAAATGTCAACTGTGGGGAGGACTGCTACCTTCTGCCCACCCTCCCACTAGGTTCATGTGCCTGAGATAACTATGTGACAAACAAAAATTCAACAGGTGATGTTGTTCTCTAGAACAGAGGCAGGGGAAGCTTCATCTGTTGAAATTCTGCTTGCACTGCAGCTAAAAGACAATCACTGCAAACCACTTGAATGATGTTTTATGCGAGGTGCTGCCAAATGTCAGCAGAAAAGCCCATGTTTCTCCTCCTAGGTTGATTTTTCTTGACTTGATTTGTATTTTTTAAATAAAACACAGTAGAAAAGTTATGACAGCTGTTTCCTATTGTTCACTGAGCATATAAAGGTAATTCCTTGAATCCATGACCCTGAAAAAGTGTCCTATAACTTTCAAATTTGTATTTCGTCTTCCCTGCAGTAGGAAAAACAATTAGGCCTTTTTGTACTGTGCGAAGGTGAATTTACTGAGGGAATATGAAGATTAGAGGCCTTTATAAAAAAATGTGAGTGAACAAAATGGTGTTTAAAGTATATAAAGAACAGTTCAGGCACAGAAACCCATTAGAAAATCAGCTGCATTCGCTTAAGGGCAAGACCCATCTATATAAAATCTTAAAAGTAAGGAAATAGCAACCAAAGGAGATTTTTAAAGCCTTCTTTCTTTGGTGGACTCCAAACCTCTTCAGGAAAATAACCTGTAAACGTGTTACAAACTCACCATTCATCTGTCTTGGGCTGCAGCTGGACATCATTCTGATTAAACAGAACAGGGTCAAATCCTAAAACTGAACCTTAGAAACCCTTAATTTGTGCACTATCTCTGGGCATTGTTGGCAAGGTTCACAGCTGCTTTCACTGAGGCAGAGCCAGAACAATGGTATACTGGTTACACGAGCTATGAGAAAGCCACAATGAAGTCATTGGAGCTTGCTTCCATTACTGCGTTTTTGACTTACGCCTGTAGGTTAATATACTGCCATATTGGTCTGTGACATAAACCCTACTCAGAGGTTTATCTCCCTGCATTCTCAGAATACATAGAGGAAGGAGCAAGGCTATGTGTACGGCTCACCTGACTTCCCTTCAGGTGAGTCACTGTTGTGTACCTGGGATGGAGAGGGGGAGGGGTGAGGTGGTGGTGAGTAGTCAGTGCCTGCTCACACCTTAATAAACCTGAGCGTAGCAGGTTGGGGTTGTTGTTGCTTTAAAAAAATGCTTCCTGAAACTTACTTGTCAGTCGGCTTGAGAGTTCTGCAGAGAGAGAGGTCATTCCACTTGCCCTTCCAGGTGAAATTGGGGTTGCTGGATGAACCGAAGGAGTTGCAATTGATCCCAGATACTGATAGGATGGATCGTAAGGCCACGGAGGAGATGGCTGGAGTTGCCTTGTATCTGGCACGAGGAGGAAAAAGTATTAAGAGTGGTTATTTTTATGGTCCTGTACAATGATCAGATGTTATTCTTTAAAGCAAAGGTGGAATACTGCTCAGTTTCTGGTGGACCAAGTAGCACCGGTTGGCTGTTGAGATTCTTGTAAAGAATATGCCTGCTGATTGCTGAGTTGTCAGTTGTCTGCGTAACAGGTATAGCTCAAATTGAGAGAGACCAGAGGAGGGAAGAAGTGGCTTACGCCAGCCTGACTAGGGCAGAGATGCATGGAAGTTTGAGGAGGAGAAGGCATTTCTGGCGTTACACTTTCTGTACTATTGAAATAAGTGTAACAGGGACAGCAAAGGTAAAGGGACCCCTGACCATTAGGTCCAGTTGCAGACGACTCTGGGGTTGTGGCACTCATCTCACTTTATTGGCCGAGGGAGCCGGTGTACAGCTTCCAGGTCATGTGGCCAGCATGACTAAGCCGCTTCTGGCGAACCAGAGCAGTGCACGGAAATGCCGTTTACCTTCCCACCGGAGTGGTACCTATTTATCTACTTGCACTGCAGTCTTTTCGAACTGCTAGGTTGGCAGGAGCAGGGACCAAGCAACGGGAGCTCACCCTGTCACGGGGATTTGAACCGCCGACCTTCTGATCGGCAAGCCCTAGGCTCTGTCGTTTAACCCACAGCGCCACCCAAGTCCTAGAACAGGGACAGTAGCAAGTCACTAATCAGAGCTGTGTTCTTTCTCAATTAACCTCTACAATTATACTTATTCTTAATTATTTTGAAGTTATCAGTTAGTTCCCCAAATAAGCTGTGCATGCCCTCAATCATAACACAACCACCACACTAGAATCATAATAGAACCACAAGGATCATGCCAAAAATAAAATAAAATAATTCATGTTTTTTTAAATGGGAATGCTATACCAGTAAGAGGGCCATTACTGATGGCGCTGCATCACATAGTTTAATAATGAGACATTTGGCAATTTATTTCAGTCCAGTGAATCCAGGAATTTGGGTAGTATCCTTACAAATCACATCAAGTGGAAACAGAACCTACTTGGACAGATATCAAACACTGTTCTGTCTCTAGATGTCTGGCTTGCAGAAGCTGAAGCTGCAATGACAGCTGAGCGATGACTCTGTGGTCTGCATTTGCTAGTGCTTCTGCACCACTCAGAGTGATGACAAACGCCTGTCCTTTGAGCAACCCAAATCAAAGAGGCCTGTCCTGGCTTTGTGCTCCATCCAGCTTTGTGACTACACTGTAAATGTATTCAGGAGCAGGAGGAGAGGCAGATTAAGGTAAACAAGTTGGTTTTGTTAAATGTCTTCTGCTAGCAGATAGGGCCAGAACAACTGAGAATCATCTCAAGTCAATGCCAGAGTAATGTTGCATACAAGAGAGGTGGCTTTTTTTTTTAAAGTAGGAGCTTTGCTTTCAAAGAGAATGAAAGACCAGATGCCTACTGCTAAAGATTTGGTTGGTGATTTCAGATCAGTATGGGAACTTCAGTCTATTTCTGGCCTGTGCCACTTTTGCATATGTTATTTTATCCCATTACTGCCTCTCAAACCACAAAAAACCACAACTTTTAAATATCTTTTTTGCAAAGCATTGGCCCCTCAAAATAAACATTTTAAAACATATTTTATTTAGGTTTTTACAGCTGAAAACTGTGTTGGACCATTCAGCAAGTGTGAAAGCTGGTGGGCGAGGAAGTGCAGACTCCCACATTACAATGGGAGACGCAGATCAGGTCTGTTTGTGTTGGAATGTGCAAATATCAAATTCCATAACAATGCTGAAATTCCGCCTTCCCATCTTACAGCTCCTGACAATATGCACTTTGCATACCTAGTCTTTCTTTCAGCTTTCTTTTCTCTGGCTGAGTGCTAGCTGCCTTGTCCTGTTCCATAAGAGAATTTCCTCTCCATGGCACATGTTTCTAGGTCCCAGATTCTTTTGCCCATCATTTTCTAGCATCTTCTTCCACCTATGCTCACTGTTCAGGGTCAGAACAGTTTAGCCAACACTGCCATTGAACTTTCTGATTGCCCAGTCCCTGTGTAACAGGCAGGAGGCTGAGCTAATCACTGCTAAGAAGCTTTGTCATCAGCATCAAAACAATATCTGTTTTCTTTTACCAAGTCAAATCAGAAGATCAAGTCTTGCTCTGTTGCAACAACCTCATCAAATGCAAGGGGGTATTAGATGTAAAAGTAACAAATCTTACAAAATTTCACCAGTTTAAGTGCAATGAAAATAATGGGACAGCTCTGGTCTTGTAGTCAGGCAGGTTTTCAGAAAAGTTTAAAAGCAGCAATGTGTGGGATCCTCTTGAAAACCCTCAGAGTTGCTGATTTGTACCAACTGGCAGCCTAGGTAAAAGTCTCTCGGCCTTATTCAAAGACACAAGCGCTATCAATTTCTGCCTTTCATAGTGTGAGAAAGTATATGTAAACAGTTATTTATTGCAATAAAACACTTTAGGGTGAGAATTAAAGAGTACAAATAATTTGCACTGTGTTTAGTTAGACACAAGTTCTCGGCCTCCAGCCTCACACTGAACAAGCTGTTAGATACAAAGCACTGTACCACCATTCATGCCCCATCACGTTTTATTGACCCCAAAATGTTGTGTTGGGCTTATTTATTTATTTTTTTAAAAACCCATAATTAAGTAGTGCATATGTTGCATGATATTTAATAGTTTCAATATAATCGACTTAAAAGGGCTCTGTAAGTAAGGAAAAGGAACTCCACTATGTGCTGCCTCTCATGTACTCAGTATTTTTCTAACCATCAGCATGTGGCATGGCAGAAGATCAGAGCTGTACCGGGATGGATGGTTTGTTTCCAAGTAGTCGACTGCTTATTCCTTTTATGTTGGCCTGTAGGTGGCAGTAGAAAGCTTCTTGCCCAATCTTCTAAGTGCCAGAGAATGTTCAGTTGGCACCAAAACGCTACCTAATCAATATCCTTCGGCACAGCAGGACCTGCACAGTGTCACAACTTTTAGAGTGCACTGTATGTCTGCTCTGTACCACATTAGGCTTTAATCTGCCTCCACAAAGGATACCTCCCATACCATCCTGCAACTTGTAATTCAAGGTGCAGGAAGATATCAGCTGCTGCTGAGCAGGCTGAGACATCAATGGTGCTCACAGAGATTCACGCAGGATGCTAAGGGCGCACCATGAGGAATCTCCTAGAGCTCAGAACATCAGATTGCAACAAATGTTTGGCTGACACTGGGGCATGTGAAATTTTCAAGTAGGCTTGTGATCAAACATGTAGCATTTTAATCTAAATGTTACCCGGTGGATTGCAACAGGGGTTGTCTTTAGCCAGCCTACCAACACCTTCCCTCCACCTTTTTCTGTGGTTGTGCAATGATTTACTGGTGGACAGGTCATGTTTGGAAAGAAAAGGTGTAAGCGGTGGTGAGGCTGTTTCACAGAGAGCTGCCTTTGGAACAGGGTCATCAATATGCCATGAGCCAGACAGTGCCCTCTCGGTCTAGGTATGTGGCATTTATAGAGGCTGAATCTCACAGTGATAAAGCCTGTTGCTGGAAGTATTTCTAAAAAAGGAGCAGCAGGATGTGAGTCAGCACTGTAGATATGCCAGTAACTGGCAAGATGACGGATACCTTTGGGCAGAGAGATTTGGGCCAACAATTTTGAAACCCACGTCCACTTTCTCTCTCTCTCTCCTGAATGCTAACTTAAAAAAATAAAAAGAACTTGCAACTAAAGGATCAGGGAGAAAAGATGATATAAGTGGTTAGCAATTAATTAGCCACATATCTGTGTCAATTTGAATCCCTTGATAACATGAGTCAAGTGTTGCTACCATACGATCCAGGAAAATTAAAGAATGTTTTCATCATTTAAAGCAGCAGAAATGTCTGCCAAACTCCATTCTGCCACACGCCTTATGAAAACAAGTTTCTTTATTAACTTGTCAATTGCTTTCAAATTGTTTGAAGTATGGGAATGAAAAAAATGTGGGTACCTCATTATTTTCCTCAATTGTTTGCTGGCATCAACCTAATCAGATTTTCCCAGCTTCTAGGTCTCTTACTATTTCACCTTTCTCTCTCCAATTGGAGTGAGTGGCTTAGCTTCTTATTAAACAAAAATAACCTACTTGGCTCTCTACTTTTTCCTCCTAAGCTAAATGATATCTTTGGTCAACTTTCTGAACTTAAATATATGTTTCTAAAGGTGATTATGAGCACAACGAGCATTCACACCAAAGCAGTCATCTCTGTGTTAGGTTGCATTGGAAATATCAGGCAAAATCAACTTGGCACTTCAATGCCTTTGAATTGTGGGGTCCCCCACTCAGAATCTGAACTCATTTACAGGGGTTTTGGTGGTGCTACACTTAGACACCGATTCCAAACACCAGTTCCAGCTGGCTGCTCTTCTTTTTCCACACCATCCTCCCATATGAATAACAAAATCAAGGCTGAATCCTTGCCTAATGCCTCTCTTTGAAAAGCTGTGTCATTTTCCAGTAGCCGGATTACTCAGGGCTTTGAAGAAGTTGGGGCTTACCAAAGGACAACTTCATTGCTAGGTGCTGCAGGCGTACAACAACACAAGTATTCTCTTACCTTTTCAGAGCTGGAACGCAAGGAGCTGGAAAAATACAGAGCACACTGTAAAATTCCATCGCCAGCTCTTTCATTATGGAAGATGCTTTCCCTCAGTATAACGTATCGTGGAAATCCCTGCTTTGGAGTTTCACATCCCACAATGCATCCCAATGAGAATTGCAAAGGGGTTGTGGGGAGTGGGACATGGCAATCTACGGCTTATGAAAACTTCTCTGGTGTCTGTTTCTTTGAATGGAGAATACTAGCAGCTAATGTCTTCTTATTTCTGCATCACTAGGGCACTGGGCTTCTATCGAGGGCAAAGTAGCCCTCTGCCAGCCACCACCCTTTTCACTCTGCCTTCCCTATGGTGCCTCAACCTCTGAGCCAGCTACATTGCCAGTTCTGAAGCAGGAAGCATGAAATAGATGCTTCTGTAACTCCTCCAATTCCCAAGTGAAAAGTAGCTGGCTGCTGTTTCTGTTGTTAAATGCCATTGCCTGGTTCATACTAAGAATAACAGAGGAAAGTCACCTGCAGCTATGAATCACAGAACTGTAGAGCTGGATGGGATCATGAGGATCATCTAGTCCAACCCCCTGCAATGTAGGAATCTTTTTCCCCAACCTGGGGCTCAAACCCATGACCCCGAGATTAAGAGTCCTATGCTTTGCCAATGGAATTATCCACCAGGGAGAGAGGGATGAAAGAAGCCAAAATGTGGGGTAGTGGCAGTGAGAGAGATAGATCAGAGGATATAGAATACTACTACTGTAGTTATTAATTAATTAGAATATCCCACCCTTCTTCCAAAGAAGCCCAGGGTGGAAAACACACACAGCAAAATAATGAAAACATCTGAAAATATCTAAATGGCCTCTGTCCAGTGTATCTGAAGGAGCGTCTCCACCCCCATTGTTCTGCTCGGACCCTGAGGTCCAGCGCCGAGGGCCTTCTGGCGGTTCCCTCACTGAGAGAAGCAAAGCTACAGGGAACCAGGCAGAGGGCCTTCTCGGTAGTGGCGCCCACCCTGCGGAACACCCTTCCATCAGATGTCAAAGAGGTAAACAACTACCTGACATTCAGACAACATCTGAAGGCAGCCCTGTTCAGGGAAGTTTTTAATGTGTGACATTTTGATGTATTTTTAATCTTTGTTGGAAGCCGCCCAGAGTGGCTGGGGAAGGGTACAAATAAATTATTATTATTATTATTATTATTATTATTATTATTATTATTATTACAGCTGCAATACAGATAAGGACTGGGGAAGATCTCTATATAAAAGGCTTCCTGGAAGAGGAAAGTTTTCAGTTGCCACAAGAAAGCAGCATAGATGGCTGCTGTGTAATGTGTAGTGAGAAGGAACTCCAAAGAGTAGGTGCCACTACACTAAATGGGGATCCTTTCTAAGGCAACCCAAAGGCTTAGCTTTACAGGCCTGGGTGCAACTCTGGGTCTACACCTGCAGCATCCTAAGCACACCTACACTCTGTATTTTGTCATGGAATAGCTTTATCAGCTCAGGGCTTATCCATACTTCCTCTTGTCCCACTGCTTTCTCCCAGGGAAAACCACTCTTTAGCACTCAACCGGAGCAAACAACCATCACGTTTCCCATGGTTTGCCGTCTGTTCTGATTTAGAGCTAAAGAGTGAGTTTTCCCTGGCAAAGGAGAAAGTCAAGGGGGAAACCACTCAGACCCGTGCTTTCTAGGCACAGGAGAAGCAGACTTGTGGATAAGTTTTGCAATATGGAAGAGCTGGCCTTTGCAACCCTGAAGCTCTGCCAAAAGTGGGGTAATGCTTCTATGTACTGCAGAAATCACAGCAGGTAACCAATTCATTTATATGAATTCCAGCAGACATGGTTGGCTTTTAACACATTTAGCATGTATGGCAGCGCCAAGATTACCTCACACAACCCTTTTGCTGCAATGCCTCATATAACTGAAAATTACGCAGTGTAATGTGGCACATCAGGTTTCAATATCTTTGCCAAAGTTACCTAGGCTCTTTTAAAAGGCACTGGTACCTTTAAGCTGTGACCTCATGCCCTAATGTTTGCTTTTATTTTAGAGCTTCTGTGGTTTTACTGAGGCATTAAAACCATTTGAGAAGTTCTGGAGAAGCTTGGGCTTTTGAAACAACTTTCACAGGAAACTGAAATTAGTCCACCTGAAATTGCATCAAGGGTGGCATCCAAGGTCTCAGGTCCTAAAGAGTCGACCATAACTGCTGTGTTGCCTTTTCCTGCCCTTTTCCTGAGAGTCTTGCAAGTGTTTGGATGTTCTTAATGGTAGCTTTTTTTAAGATCACAAAGCTCCGATGGCTTTATTGGAATTTGTAGACGTGAACATGGAAATGTAAAAAGAGTCCTGCCAAAACCCTATCTAATTCAGCATACTGTTCCCACAGAGGTCAACTTGTGATTTCCAGCAACTGGTATGGGAGGCATGCTCCTTCTGATCCTGGTGGCAAAATGACTAACAGCCACTGAAAGCATTATCCTACATAAATGTGTCTGATACCCTTATAATGCCATCTAAGTTGATAGCCACCCACTACATATTGTGGAATTCCTAGTACATCCATATAATAGCATCATTTGGCCAGAGCCCACCTTATAACAGGCCTGCATGATCAACTTTGTTTTTTACTCCAGTTCCAAGGCTTATCAAGGCGTAAGCTCCATATTGTCCTCTTCTTTAGTCTTTCCTCATAAAGAAGGATGTCCTCCTGATCTTTTTGGCTGCTTTATTAAAGCTGCAATGCTATTATACTAATTTACCTCAGAGTAAGCACCATTGAACTTAGAAGGACTTGCTGCTGCCACCAGCCCAGCAACCTGATCTGGTATAATAGTTCCAGTTACAGATAGGTAGCCGTGTTGGTCTGCCATAGTCAAAACAAAAAAAAATTCCTTCCAGTAGCACCTTAAAGACCAACTAAGTTAGTTCTTGGTATGAGCTTTCGTGTGCATGCACACTTCAGATACACTTCAGATACACTGTGCATCTGAAGAAGTGTGCATGCACACGAAAGCTCATACCAAGAACTAACTTAGTTGGTCTTTAAGGTGCTACTGGAAGGAATTTTTTTTGTTTTGGTATAATAGTGATTGGGAATCTATGGCCCTCTAGCTATAGTTGCTGAACTACAACTCCCATCATTCCTGGCCATTGGCCATGTTGGCTGGGGCTGATGGGAATTGGAGTCCAAAGCATCTGGAAGGCTACTGGATTTTGCTATCCTTGCTGTAAGATAAGGACTAATGGACTGAGGAATTTGTACAAAACACATGAAGGCAAGTAGCCTTGTTAAATTCATATCAGTGTGGAGCACATATTTTGAGAGTATTTGGCGGAAGGTTAAAATCCCACAAGGTCTTAATTACCTTAAGAAAGACAGAACAGCAGAGGTGGATGTGAATAATCTCTTCAGACAAGTGTGATAACTGTAACAACATTGCCTCAGGTATCTGAAAGGTTACTCCTGAAGATGCAAACTAATTACACAATATTAAAGTTGTGTAGCTTGCAGACAAATAGAGTTCCTATCAATCTCGCCTTTCATATATTCAGTGGTCCTCTCCTGTTTAACTTCTACAGCTTTAATGTGAAGGAAAACTGCCTTTGTGGAGTTTGTAGTTAGTTCATTTTGCTACAAAACACTGACCTTGATGTGAACTAATTAGGATAGTAACAGTTAAATAATACAGGTTGGCAGTTAGAAACTTTTCTGGTATAAAAGGTGCCTTTGAACATAACAGCCATTTACACTTTCATGATCTCATCCCCAGAGCTCAGGGGGGAAAAAAGAAATACAAACTAATAAAGAGAACTTCATATGGGGGCATTCTACGCACACAGCAGATTATCATCCCACAAACCCTTATCCAGGACACCAAATGAAATGCAACCAGATTCTTTCAAATTCCAGTATAGATCATGATTAAAAAAAATCTTTTGGTAATAAGCAGACCTCTGATGATCTAAAGACATCCTGGTTCATTTTATTGACTTAGAAAAAGTAAATGTTATATCAAATGCAACCTCCAGAGTTTAAAAGGCGAGGTCACCTTGAAGGGAGGGGGGAATCATATCAAGCAAAGAGTATGAAACTCCCTCCAGGTTCAGCCTTGATTTACAAGGTAATAATAAGGTCTTCCTCCTATGCTGTAAAGCATATCTTTAAAATGTTAGTTCTACCCCAATCCTAAGCATGTTGAATTCATGCAGTTTGAAATTGGAATATTAGGCAGTTGGATACTGAAGAATAAAGTGAACATTGCTCTGTGACTAGAAGGACACATGCTACATAAAATTCAACATAACCACTGAAAGTGTACCGCAAGCACATTTTAGCCACTGTAAGATAATCCCTTTGCCATTGTGATTTGAAAAACATCCGGTTTACATATACCATATTTTTTGCTCTATAAGATTCACTTTTTCCTTCCTAAAAAGTAAGGGGAAATGTGTGTGCGTCTTATGGAGTGAATGCATGCTGCGCAGCTATCACAGAAGCCAGAACAGCAAGAGGGATTGCTGCTTTCACTGCGTAGTGATCCCTCTTGCTGTTCTGGCTTCTGAGATTCAGAATATTTTTTTCTTGTTTTCCTCCTCCAAAAGCTAGGTGCGTCTTGTGGTCTGGTGCGTCTTATAGAGCGAAAAATACGGTAATAAAATGAAAGTTTCCCTCCCAGAACTTGGATGGGGGATTTCCCCCCAGTCCTGTCCAGTTCTGCAGGCTTCTGCTGGCAGTGGAGCTCCATAGTTAGCAGAGAAGCAGTGTGTCTGCTCAAAAAGATGTACGGAAGCTAGCGCTGGCAGAATCCCCACTATTGGTAGCCTGTGAAAAAAACCTGGAATAGGGAATTTTGGGAGCGGGAATGGGCAAGCAGAGGATCTGCTGAATTCTGAACTGACCCTGCTGATGTCACATGATAGCAGCGGGCCCAATCTGGGCCTCTTCACTGTGCAAACCTGGGTGCTAGTAAAGGGGATTTCCCCCCCTGTCCTGCCCTGGTTGGTGCAAGGCTTTGGATGTGGTGGTGGATGCACTGCTCCATCAAACCTCACTACTGGTAAGCCACAGGAATTCAACCTTTGTCAATCATGACTGATGACATCTGAAGGAAAACTAGGTGGACCCACTGCTGTTTTCTGCAGTGAAATTGAAACAGAGATGGATGATGCACTAGATAAATATTGAATTGTCCCATGTATTAAATATGCCACCCTATTTTTGCAATTAAAATCTGCTTTTGAGAGAAGACTGTGTGCATGATATGGGAAGGAAACAGATGGACACTGATTATGCAAAAATGCATCAGAGGGGAAACCACCAACACCCAACTGAGAATTCACTTAAGACAGTTTTAAAGCAGAACAGCAAAAATGACATGGGAAGTGAGTCCCTAAATTTGTGGTAAAAAGACTTACCCTCCATCTTGTAGTCAGGCTGAGGTCACTACACAATCCAGCTATCTATTTAAATATATCTTTAATAAATGCTCTCCTATTCCTGTGAAATCCTTTGGCAGTTTGTGCTTTGCTTAACATCTTTCAGCTAATATGGAGAAATATGGACTCTCAGTCAAACCTATGAAAGGACACAACAGGAGTCATCTTTTTTTTTCTTTCAAAAATGGTGTCAGAAAATTTGCTTTGATGAAATGTTCAGTGTATTTTGCAACCAGTTTAGCTTGTGTGATTCATTGACTGTTGTTATCTTGATGTCACTTTTACACCTGATAATTCCTGCGTAAAAAGACTACAGTGACTTGCTTCATGTCAGAATGTAGCTAAATCTTATGTCTACTTTGCTGGGAATTACAGGTGCAGAGAACAGTACACAGACAATAATGTAGCAGCACCAAGTCAAACATGAACAATACATTGGCTCAAGAAACCTTGAGAGGATAGGAGAGGAAATGTGAATTTCTATGGGTGACTATCATAGATTGGGCCCTAAAGCCAGAAGCTAGTGTGCTTTGGATGAAAAAGACGCAAATTCATATCCCTATCCTCCGCCTCTCACACAAAGAGTTGCTATGAGGTTGTAAGGATAGATAAGAATATATGACATTCTGTCAAAGCCTGTGGGAGAGGGTGGGAAGTCCTTAGAGAAGTGTAAAAGAAATGTAAACAGAGAACACATTTAGCAGTGAGAAATTGCTGTGAGCTCCCTGGACCAGCTTGAAAGAGGAAGAACTGGTGGAACAGGCAATAAGATGCAGGAGGAGCTTACGCAAGGCTCCTCACAAAATGAGATTAAAACAAAATGTAGCATTTTCTTTTGGTAAATGTCAAATATCCTTGGAATCAGTGAGATATAAGCCCCAGAAGTGTTCCACCAGATGGGATGGGATGAACACAGCAGTGGAGCCAGTCTGGTACTCCTGGCAGTGTGTCACCACAATGCTGATCTCCCCACTACCTTATGCTGCTGGTAAGGCACATGGATAGTATAGAAATCCAGAGGTCCCTTTTAGGCATGTCCAAAGTCCGTTTTGGGGGCCTAATCCAGCCCGCTGGTCGGGTTAATCCAGCCACTGTGGCAGTTTATTTCCACCTCAGTACTAAAAAACAACAACTTCAGTCCTAAAAAAGCTCAGCAACTCTTCGATCTTAAAAAAAGGTCAACAACTTTGGGTGGCCCTCACGGCCCTTCACTCCATCAAATCTGGCCCTCTTTGAAAAAGGTTTGGACACCACTACTTGATCCCTCACCCTTTCTGCAAGCTGAGTTGCACCCAAACTTCCAACAGGCCCACCTGCTGGTAAGCACCAAGCAGCTTCTGATAAACCCTGTTCACATATAATGAAGACATCAGGAGAAGGTGGCCACATGTACACACATTCATTTTTGCATCGTCTGAAATGGTCTCTGAATACCACTGTGTACAAAGACGACTCTTCACAGATTTTTCAAGTTTTACGGACATCTAGAAAGGAACCCTCCGAACAGACACAGATGTCTTTTCATAAATACTGTGAAAACATGTACATCAGGGACTAGAGCCTACCATTGTCCCACACATTTGCTGTAAGCGCATATATAATGTATGAAGAAAGGCAGATTGAAATATGATTGCTGTAATTTAGAGATGCTTTCTTATAAGGAACTTAAGAAAGAGAGTTTAGAAATGATCCCTGGAGGAGGGGTGTGAAGCCAAGAGCAGAGTGAGAGGGAAGCTAGTTAGGTATTTCTGTGTGGCAGTAAAACATTATATTAACTTCTTAGTGCGATCTCATGTGAGTGAACTTCTGGCATCAGAAGTGGAGGCCAAGCAGACTTCTGAAGCAGGAGCAGCTGAATGAAAAACGTGATAAAGTAAAATCATCCATCTGTGAAGGCAGAGGAAGATTTGAAGCTTCACAACAACTTCCAGTTTGCAGAAGAATAAAATATTAAATGTGTTTCTTTCCTTTCCAGTAAACATTCACCCATCTCTCTGTAGCCTTATCTAATGATGTTCTCCTTGCTGAACTTTAACTGAAGTGCAGACGCCCAGGAAGGCTGCAGAGTGCAGACTGCTGGTGAGATGATTGGTAGAATTGGTAGTAAGGTTGTATTTCAGTTTGCAAATTGGTTCAGGCAGTGTGAATCAGGGCTGTTCACATTAAAATGCAAACAGAATGCGTTTCTCTCTCGTCCTTATATTCAACACAGGGCCATCAACACTGCTAAAACCTGCAAAGGTGTTTTTCCTTCAATGGATGTACAATAGCAGGGGCTGTCAACCTGTTCCCTACTGCCCACTAGTGGGTGTTTTAGGATTCTAGGTGGGCAGTAGGGGTTCTGCAGCACAAGCTGAATCCTCCTTCCATCGAGCACTGATGGGCGGTAAGGAAATTTTACCAGCAAGAAAGATGCATTAGTGGGCAGTAGGTATAAAAAGGTTGACTACCCCTGTACTTTTTTATACCTACCGCCCACTAATGCATCTTTCTTGATGGTAAAATTTCCTTACCGCCCATCAGTGCTCGATGGAAGGAGGATTCAGCTTGTGCTGCAGAACCCCTACTGCCCACCTAGAATCCTAAAACACCCACTAGTGGGCGGTAGGGAACAGGTTGACAGCCCCTGCTGACTACCCCTGTACAAGAGGGACGCAGGTGGCGCTGTGGGTTAAAGCCTCAGCGCCTAGGACTTGCCGATCGAAAGGTCGGCGGTTCGAATCCCTGCGGCGGGGTGCGCTCCCACTGCTCGGTCCCAGCGCCTGCCAACCTAGCAGTTCGAAAGCACCTCCGGGTGCAAGTAGATAAATAGGGACCGCTTACCAGCGGGAAGGTAAACGGCGTTTCCGTGTGCGGCTCTGGCTCGCCAGATGCAGCTTTGTCACGCTGGCCACGTGACCCGGAAGTGTCTCCGGACAGCGCTGGCCCCTGGCCTCTTGAGTGAGATGGGCGCACAACCCCAGAGTCTGTCAAGACTGGCCCGTACGGGCAGGGGTACCTTTACCTTTACCTTACCCCTGTACTATAACAATCTCTTGGTGCGAAGTTGTGCTTCATACATTTAGAAAGCACAAGTCTGCCTATATAAGGGATTTGTTTCAGTACAGGAACAAAACCCAGAAAATTTAATGAGTTCTTTCTAGTAGCATGTATGTAAATAGTAAGTAAGCACAACTTTAACCTTGGTATGAGAGAGACTTCTCTGGTTTCCAAAAGCAAGATGCTGGCATCTAAGACGACTGATGTGTTTTGGACTGAAATAATTCTATGCCCTTTAAAACACAAATCATTGGGGTTTTTCCCTACCAGTATGTTAAAAAACAACACCAAACATGTTATCCAAAGTCTTGTTTGAGTTCTCATTTCAAGAAGATTACATACAAAACGGCATGTTTTCTCTTCCTCCCTCCCTCCTTTTCAGAGTGCTGATGTAGCTGAATCTCTTCATTGCAGATAATGCTGAGATACTTGAAGGCAAAGGCAGACAATTACCAGCCTTTGCAAGCATTTAAAAGATTTGGGCCCTGAAGCAAAATGCTGTTTACCAAAGAATGAATGTGCCACTTGTACTTAACATAGGGAAGTTTGTCTGAACTCAAACATTCTGGATACTGGCCACCAGTGGACTCTAAGAAAGGTTTATAGGTGTGAGATAACATCAAGCTCCTGTCTGCATTTCATTACTTCAGGGCCTTTGCTATGCTTTAAAACAAGAAACTGCAAGTACCAACAGAGGTATATTATTACATCTGCCTCTGTGTTCACCTACTGCAACATTTAATCCCTCTCTGTAGAGAGGATCATCATTGACTATATGATTTGGACCACCCTGTCAACGGACATGGCCAGAGCTTAACTTAGGATACATGGGAAGAGTTCCAGTGAGATCACTAAACCTGTGCCAGTTTGTGTCCACTGAGAAGCAGGTGTATCACCTTTGCCTATATGCCACAGAGTAGAAATAGGGAATTTGTTGTAGGTCTACAACTCCCATCGTGTGCATGCACGTGTGTGTGTGTGTGTGTGTGTGTGTGTGTGTAAATAGCAAGACTTTAAAAAGACTTAGGGATAAAAAGAGACATCCTGAAGGTTTCAGAGACCCATCCATGTGGGGCAATTTCACTTTCCAACAGTCAATAAAAGGAAGCATGAGCATGTCAGGTAAAAGGGACAAAGCTACAAGGATGTTCTAGTAATTTTAAACCAGGAGGAGCAAATATACATTTTAGTGCAAGGTAGGTTCAATGGACACCGTCTTTGCCTAATCTCAAGTAAAAGAATGCTGCACCAGGAAACAAATGTTATAAGGAAGTATTTCCTCTTTCTTCTTTTCACAAGGTCTCTGTCTCTTCCAAATGCATGACAGATTCTCTCTCTTTCTGAAAATGTCTCTAACAAGGCTTTCATTGTCTCAGACAGGTGTGAAACTGGAACTGATTCACAGCCAACAACCCTGGTATCAGAGCCAGCTCTTCAGCTGAAAACATGCACCAACCATCCAGTAATACCAACACAGCCAGCCAGAGACTCAACAATTTAAGGCTTAACACACACACACACACACACACACACACACACACACACACACACCATAAATCAGATGATGATGTGCCAGCCAACCGTCGGCTTCTTGGGCAGATGCCTGCAGACTGTCTGTACAGATCAGACTGTGCCTGTTTGGGTTAGTGAAAACATTTTTTCCCCCTTCTGAAGATGAGATGCTGGGTGGAGCAACTAGTTCAAACACATCCCCGTTGGCCCTGTCTTGTCTCAGCCACCTTCTTGCATATGCCTTTTATGAAACCCTTTTATTCGCAAGTATGGTAGGGAATGTTTGATGTACAAATGCAGGGGGGATAGTCACACAGACCTGCATTTTATTTGTGATGCCTTGCAAAACCAAAAACATAAAAACCAGTCCATAACTAATAGCACATATAAAATGTAACCGTCCAGGGGAACTGGCCTGACTATTCAGCCACAATGCTTCCCTGGCTCAAGTGGTTGATAGCTCCTTACTTCAACAAGATAAGTAGGAGAGCAGCAGGTTTCTGCGCAACAGTTGCCCATCTCTGCTCTGCGACTCTTATCTTAAGAACAGCCCTGTTAGATTAAACCAAAGGTCCACCTAGTCCAATGTCCTCTTTTCATTGTGCCCAACCAAATACCTATGGGAGACCCACAAGCAGGACCTGAGTGCAAGAGTATTCTGTTCATTTGCTCCCCACCAGCTGGTATTCAGAGACATACTGCCTCTGTCACTGGAGATACAATGCAATCATCATGGCTAGTAGTCTTTAGTATCTTCTCCATCCTGACAGCAGCCCCCATTACAGAAACAGTCTAGGTTGTCCTATACTTTACCTAGGTATGCATGGAACCTCCAAGCACCTACTCTAGTTCCCTGATACAGGGGCCTTCTCGGTCTCACCTGCCAAAGCTGCATCAAACAGAACAAATCAACATAACAGATCGGCTTGGTTTGAGCTGAATATGCAGTAACACTGCCAAACAAAAGAAAGACAAAAAACAAAAAACAACCCATGCCAGTCCAAAGGCTAATTGTGCCTGAGGCACAGCAGCAAACAGCACCATCCCCCCAAGTGGAGCTGCATAATACCCAAGGCTGTTTGAGTTACTTTGGCACTTGGACAGGTCAAGAGATTTTGGAAACCACAAGCACTTGTCCTCCTTTCCTGGCAATAAAAAGGCAATAAGAACACATTAAGTAACAAACTATTGACTACCCTTCCATGACACCCAAAATCAGCTGCTTGAGGCAGATGCCTCACTGTGCCTAACAATGGAGCTGGCTATGCAGGTGACAAGTCTCAGTCTGCTTTGCCCAATTGATCTGTGCAACGGTGAGAACAGGCCTTAGATTGGACAGCCTCCTGCCTCTTGAAATTTTGTGAAAGCTAACCTTAAATGCAAGACATCATGAGGTTCACTCTTTGCCTCCTGTCTCACATCTGTGGCACTATAAGAATTTAACAAGAGTCTTTCTGGATCAGAGAACAGCCTTCCTCTCTCCCAGTGGCCAAGCAGATGCAGCAAGTAGGAAATGAGTACAACACCTCTCTCCCCATTAATATTTCCCAGCAAATGGCAGACAGAGGCAGACAGGCTCTGGTACTGGAGGTAGTTCCCTGTCACGACTAGTAGGCATTCATAGCCTTATCCTGCATAAATGCGTCTAATCTCTTTTTAAAGCCATCCAAGTCTTGGAGGTGTCAGTTCCTCTGCCCTGCAACTACCCCTAACCCTGTAGGCAGTATCAGGGAGGCAGAGGGCCCTTTTAACACAGAAACCCAAAGAACCAGAACTCGTAGCCTCTTCTCCTTATTCTTCTCAGAAAATGGCTCACCCAACCTGCTTCTTTATTCTATGGCTGTGTACGCACCATTCTTATGATGCACGTGAGTTTCTCCAAAGAATCCTGGGAACTGTGGGTCCTGGGAATTGTAGCTTTGGGATGAGGTAAGTTACAGCTCCCAGGATTCTTTGAGGGAAACAGTGTGCTTTAAATGTATGATGTGTATGCAGCCTATAACCCTCATGAGAGCAAACAATGCACGTATGGAACACCATGGAGGATGTGTGTGTAGAATTATTTGGCGAGAGAGAGCTGACAAATAGAGAAAGGGTTAGTGGGTGCACATACCAGTTCTCTGGCCAACATCACCTCCCACCCCCTGCCCAACAAAACAGTTTTGTATTCCTGTTTTTCTCTGGCCTGTCCAGATACAACACATACAGAGTGTTTTCAAAAGTCTATTTGAAGGATTCGCCTCCATACCGTCTGAGGGGAAAAAAACCCTTCCACCGAGTCATCTGGGTTTGTTTCTATTTCTTTTTTTATTACTGTTATTCTTATTATCATCATATTTCCCAAGTGAACAGGTTGTCTACTGCTTCTTCCTCAATTGAGAGATGATTCATGCCCTCACCAATAATAGAGCGACATGCTCACAGCTGTGGCCCTCTTGGTAGCTGTTTTCCTGTCACACCCACCTGTTGGGTTTTGTGATTTTTGGCCGGACAGCCCGACCACAGCTGCAAGGGTGGTTTGATGGCATGAGTCATGAATGGAAGCAACAGGATAGGCTCACGCAAGGGCATGTCTCGAAAATTGTAAGAGAGATAAAAGTGAGTTAAAGTATTTGGAGACAAGATTTTTTTTTCTTTCTTAAAGAAAAAGAACACATAAGGCCACCATGCCACTACTGATGCCTTTTTACAGATGTTTAAGCAACTGATATTCAGGCAAATGGTGGTATTCAACTAAGTTTTATGCAGAGCAGAAATTAATGGACCTAACAGAATCATGTTCATTAATGAGCTGTGTTCATTAAGACTGTGGGAACCACTACAACTTTGTCTGAAAGCACCACACAACAACAACAACAGCAGCAGCAGCAGCAATAAAAGAAGGGAAATAAAGATATACTGAACCACCGTCTGATTGCATCGTGTGTGTGCTAGCACACCTATAAATATTTTAGAACATATCTTAAAACTTGACTATAGGAAATGTTGATGCCAGGGGCCTGCTGCTGTTACTTCTAGTTTTGCCATAAGAACAACACAAAAGGTTTTATGCTGCCTAGCATCAACCTATCATGGGGAGCTACCAGTAGAATCATGGCATTTTTATCCATTATTGTAGACTGGGGAAACCACCTGGATAAAAACATGACCCAACAAGTCCTTAGATGTTGGCTTCCCAACCACTTATTATGCATACTGTTCAAATTACCTTCATAGTTTTGAATAAATTTGGAAACAGCCTCTGTGAAGGAGTGCAGTGCACAATACCAGTTGCCAGGTGATGCTTTCAGTGAGCATGGAGAGCTTCCATTCCAACATCACCCATTACTGATAATGGCTGCTCCTCTGACCACTTTTTCATGCCAGGTGGGAGAATCACAGAATAGCCTGTGATACGTGGTACAGCTCTGGTATGAAGACTCCATTACGTGCAAGTCTCATTCCACTTCTTCCATGGGAAAAAGCAAGTATAGGAGAATTTCCCTTTTCTGATCCATCTCTCAGGTAAGGGTGGTAGAGCATCTGCTTTAAATGCAGGAAATATCAGGTATGATCTCTGGCATCTCCAGGTATGGCTGGGAATGTCCCCTCTCTGAAACACTGGAGAGCTGCTGCCCTGTAGACAATACTGAGCTAGATGAACCATAGTCTGACATGATGTAAAGGCAGCCTCCTCTGTACTCTATGTCTAGATAAATTTCTGTGCCTCAGTGCATCTGTTTGCATTTGGGAGACCAGGTCTCTCTCACCATCTACTCAACATTCTACTTTCTCTGTATACTGTAAGACTCTCTAGTAACTCACAGAGACCAACAAAGAGGGGGATATAGTGGGTATTGCTGTACTAGGCCCAAAGGAAGAAGGGGGCTCAGACTATGATCTTCTTCCATTGCAAAAAAAAAAAAAAAAAACAACACCACCCCTGCCTCTCTAGCCCTCCATGAGAAGAAAGCAATTACACTATACCTAGAAGTCTTCTCTAGTTTTCTCTAGTTGTCCAAGGTTTGAAGATAAAATATTTGAATGGTTAAATTAAATAATGTAGTATATTTTATGTTCATGTTCTATTAAAAATGTGCTTGTGACTGGCTACTCTCCTTACTTAGAAAAATCAATCTGGATCAGGACCACGGGGGTTGATAGAACTTTCTCTGTATGCCATCATTACAGCAGCAGCAGCAGCAGCAGAAGTGTTTTGCAACAGACTCTTATATAGCATTTTCAGGTAACGGCCAATAAAAGAATATTTTATGTGTAGCCAAAATGTGCGCACCACACTTTTTGGAAGGGGGGAGGGGAACTATTCCAGAATGCCAAAGAGATATTAAAAATATCTCTTTAAAAATTAACATAATCTACATTCAGTCTCATGGCTAAGATTTTCAAAATCAATAAACAATGTGTGTCGACTCTATTTTAGGATGTACACAGAAATCTGCCAAAGCCTTCCAAATATCCAACTTTTTAGACCTCTGGATTAAGGCGAGCAAATTTCCGAGATGCAGACTGAAAGAAACCACTTGAAGTCCACAAAACCACATCTAAAATAAACAAACCAAGGGATGCTTCTCTTTACGCTTATACCGTAAGTAAAATGGGGTTGCAAGCTCAAATTTGCTAAACTGAAATGTGGAGAGAAACACCATACTTTCCCTAACAGCCCCAAAGCTCACCACTTGGCACTTGGATCATGAACTGACGGTTCTAACACAGAAAGAAGTTAGGCTATCAGTGGGTGGTAATCAAAATAATCATGTGTGGGCATGCGTCTGAAGCTTAGAGAAGGGTGGACTGATTTCAGCAGGATCAAGCACTGGTCAAGTCCTTGACACACCTGATTACTCATTGTACAGAGGGAGGGAGGAATTTACAACATGGGAAAATTGTCTTGTCAATCATAGCAATAAAAAACTGGTAAAAATATACATCTAATTTTTTTTTTTAAAAAAGCAATCTTCTCTATATCAGCTTTTTGGAGAAAGGGACATAACTCATGCTTTGCCAGACCCTGGCATCTGCAGATAGATCTGCCAAAGACACAGGAGAGCTGTGTAGATGATACTGAGCGAGATTAACCAATGATCTGAGTCGGTAGCTTCCTAGGTTACTATGCCCTAACCTCACACAGAGAGTTTATAAGTGCAGATATGAATGTACCGGTATGTATATCGCCACCCTCTCAAAGACAGGCCACACAATCATTCCAGCATTTTTCCTGCCTGCAAAACTACATGCTCCTGCATGTGAACACATCGTTGACTGGGTGCTCTAACACAATACACCTGAATGTATTTTGGCATGGCTGATGGTCACATTGTATTTTTGTTCACATATGGACTGACACCGAAGGATAAGACAGGTAGGAAACCTAAAGTAAATTTAAGTGAAAATGAAAAGAAAGTTGCACAGCGTAACTTTGCAGAAGGCTAAAATCATAACTTGTTGAAGGCAATCTCTTTTAATGGTATCCCTTACATCAGGATCCCCAACGTTTTTCAGCCGAGGAGCACATTTGGAAAGCTAAGAAACTGTTGTGGGGACCAGTAATGCTCAGAACCTTCTCCCTATCCTCCAAACAGGCAGGATGCTTACACACACCCCAAAACAAGTACAAAACAGACAAAAAAGCAGGCAACCCTCCAAAAAAGGAAGGGGCAGAGGGCCTTGTTGTACACCATGAGGGAGGTATGAAGGTGCCATGGTGCCCATAGGCACTGCAAGTTGGGGCTAAATATGAAGACAACCTCTTTAGGAGCTTTCTCCACTTCTAAAGCAAAGTCATTCTGTGGCTGCAAGCCTGCAGGTGTTGCCTGTGCAGTTCTCACAAGCCAACATGCATCAGCAGAGGCCTTCCCTCCACAGTTCTGTCCTTCCACCACAATTAAGGTTAGAAGAAGCAGTCTATTCTAGCCAATGGAATAGTTTGGGGGGGGTGCTTAGTGAGTGTGTGTGGTGTCCATGATAGTTTCTTTTGTTTACAAATGCTCCCACAGGCTACCCAAAAGTTTGTCAAACCCTGATTTGGAAGCACCTAATTGTCTTGTATAAACCAAGAAGGGATTTTGATTTTTTGAGAAATGCCTTTGAACAGCCCCTTCCTCATCTCACAAACTTATGTTTTGAAAGCCTCCTGGTTTTCAAAGAGAATTACTGTGTGGGTACTGTTGGCTGCTTTCGGAAATCAAAGGATACAAGGCCTGTGGAGCTCAAAATATGGCTCTTTGGAGGGTGTCCTGCACCACTTAGAGCACACATGCCACAGTGTGCACGAATTTGATTCAGTGAGCATTTGCCTTTAAGGTGTTCTTCTTTATTAATTTTTGTTGTATTTACCATGGGAGGTAATTCAAGCTCTGCTAACAAGCTATGAAGTGTTCTGCCAATGTGGAGATTACAGGCTTTTAAAAAAAGAATTCAATGGAGAGTAAAACTGGATTTGTCAGTTAAAGACTAAGAGAGATTTTATTTACCGGAGTTTTGCAACACGCACCTTTAATCTTCGTAACAGCTGGGTTATTTATGGGCCCATACTATGCTTCAAAAGCCAATAAAAAAGAACATCAATATCACTAGCATAAGGTCTCAACTAAGATGTGTCCACAGTTCAGAGTGCGTCTGAAGTCTTGTATAAGAAGCATACCTGCTTCTGCTTGTATTTTACACAATAAATAAAACTCACCTGGCTTTCTTATTCTACACTAAAGAGCCTAAGTAATATATTCTGGGCTGGATCCAGACAAACGTAGCTGAACTTCAGTCCCAGTGAAATCAATGGCACGCACATCATGACTTCCGCATCCTATTGATTTCAGTGTGATCCAAGTTCAGTTAGCCTTAGTTCTAATCCAACCCACAACTCCTTTAATCCCCCACCCCCAGGAGTTCAGGGAAGGGTACAGGCTTACCCCTAATCCTCACCATTTCATCTTTACAACTACCGTGTAAGAGTAGTGAGACCATAGATCTCACTGGCCCAAAGTTTCCCAGTGAGCTTCATGAACTACCTCCTTGGTCTAAGTCCAACGTATGAATTCTGGAAAGGAAGGAGCATTGCCCTTTCTGCAGTGTGTTACAAGGACTTCGTGAGCCAGGGCTACACCCACTCCTCTGAATTAATTAAGTGCTCAGAACTGTCAAAATGATAAGTGGCAGGCAGGTGAAATACAACCTCCTATTTCTTGGTGCAACTGAAGTGAGGGAGCAAAACAAAGCAGCAGACACTTCCCCTCTTGGTCAAGTCATGCCAAACTAAAATTCAACTTTGAGTTTAGAAGGGAGCCTGGATGGTATAGCACTATGCAGCCTAATCTCTTGATATCTTTAAGCTGCAATTTTAAGAATTCTTAAAAGGAGGAATGTTCCCATTGAGCAGGTAGCTCTGTTAAAGGCAGTGCTGATGAATATCACTTAATTTTTTAAAAATTTCTGTTGTTAGGGGCTATTATAATCTACAGTGGTTGTTAAGTGGCACTTTATTTAGACAGGTAGGATACTACAGTGGTTAAGAATCACAGAATCATAGAACTGTAGAATTGGAAGGGACCCCCAACCTCTGCTTAAAAACCTCAAGACTACCACTGTCAAACAGCTCTTACTGTCAAAAAGTTCTTCCTGTTGTTCAGTCACAATCTCCTTTTTTGTGACTTGAATCCATTGGTTTGGGCCCTACCCTCCAGAGCAGGAGAAAACAAACTCGCTCCATCTTCCATGTGGCAGCCCTTGAGATTTTTGAAGCTCCCTCAACCATTCCTCATAAGGCTTGGTTTCCAGACCCTTGTTCTTCTAGGTTGCCCTCCGCTGCACACATTCCAGCTTGTCAATATCCTTAAATTGTGACGCCCAGAACTAGACACAGGATTTCAGGTGTCTAGAGCAGACTAAAGCAGTACTATTACTTCTCTTGATCTGGACACTATACTTCTGTTGAGGCAGCTTAGAATAGCATTAGCTTTTTTGCTGCTGCATCACACTGTTGACTCATGTTAAGCTTGTGGTCCACTAAGACACCTGGATCCTTTTCATTTGTGCTGCTAGTAAGCCAGGCGTCCATCTTATATTGGTGCAGCTGGTTTTTCTGGTGACCTCTGTTTCAGTGTATCTGAAGAACAAACTTAGTTGGTCTCTAAGGTGCTACCTGAGGGACGCAGGTGGCGCTGTGGGTTAAAGCCTCAGCGCCTAGGACTTGCCGATTGAAAGGTCGGCGGTTCGAATCCCTGCGGCGGGGTGCGCTCCCGCTGCTCGGTCCCAGCGCCTGCCAACCTAGCAGTTCGAAAGCACCTCCGGGTGCAAGTAGATAAATAGGGACCGCTTACCAGCGGGAAGGTAAACGGCGTTTCCGTGTGCAGCTCTGGCTCGCCAGATGCAGCTTTGTCACGCTGGCCACGTGACCCGGAAGTGTCTCCGGACAGCGCTGGCCCCTGGCCTCTTAAGTGAGATGGGCGCACAACCCCAGAGTCTGTCAAGACTGGCCCGTACGGGCAGGGGTACCTTTACCTTTACCTTTAAGGTGCTACCGGACAATTTTTCCAATTTATTTATTTATTTCGAGAAAGAAATGGTTGGTGTTCAAACCATCCAGTATCTGCATCTGTTTAGCCTTTAAGATAGAATGTAGGAGGCGTTAGCCAATATTCAAATGAGACTTGGAGATTTTCTCAGTGCTCATTTATCTATAGGACAATGGCTTTGTGATGCAAACATGCCTTCCTAACTGCAGATTACAACTTATTAGTTTCCTGCAGCAATTGGCTTTTCTGTCATCAGCATTCTGCAAATCAACTAATTAGTAGGCAAACAATCCTATGATAATTTGCTAGACTCTCAAAACAGGATATTATCTCTCTGACCTGTGAAAAGATAATCCCTTGTGTTGGAGAATTCTCTTCTCACCTTATTGCCAAACAATTAATTTAGTTTTCTGCAGCTGATTAAGTGTAATAGTCTAGGCAGGAAACAGCGCTATTGTACCTTGCCAAAGATCTGTCAGATGAGCACACATGAATATACCAGAATGGCTCAAAGAAGAAAAAGCATGGCAAAACATTTTCTAACTATTACTTCTGTGTCCATATAGCAAAGATGTTCTGCTAAGAATCTGAAGTGAAGAAGCATTCACTGATCTAGTAATGTTTACTACCTTTTAAACACAGACAGAAATAAGTTATTTACAGTCCTAGTAGGAATAAACTGAAAGAGACTACTGTTAATTTATTGTAAAAATTATGTGAAGTGTTTCTAATGAATAGGAAGGAATAGCTTCTTTGTGTATTATATTGATCAAAAGTGGCCTGTAATTAATATTATCAACATTCTGACCCTAACATGGAAGTGACTTGTTTCTACTAGATCAGCATTTCACATAAGTACCCTGATTCAAGAAGAATGTATTCCAGTAAACAAAAAACAACAACCCAACAAGCTATGGGCCTGTTGTTATGCCAAGTCACTAACAGCAACAATCATTTGTTTCAGTGGAATGAGGCAGGAAAGGGGAAGAAGTTTCCCAGGGTCAGCCTCCCACTCCTCTAAAAGGTGCTTCCAGCACCTGTAAAGCAGACAGAAGAAGAGAGTCTCATCTTTAAAATGCAAAAATAAAAAATGGTGTTGTGGTTATTCCAAGGAGAAGAGAAAAAAGTGGGAAATCTGTAGTCGTCCAGATGTTGTTTGGCTACAACTCCCACATTCTCTGATCACTGGCCATGCTGGCTAGAGCTGAAAGGAGGAGGTCTAATAACGGTTGTATAGGTTCCTCTGGAATACTGTAACATAACTATTCATCTGGAACAGAACAGGTTTTTTAAACTATGTGCTTTTAAAAAAGATTCCACACTGAAAATACAAATTTCAGTGCCCTAAAAATAATATGATAATTGTGTCTGAATTCTTCACACATTCTGTTTTTGAGCATTTCATTAAAACCCACAAAAATACTAAAAACGTAGCGAAATAGATCAAGCTATGGAAACAATGCTATCTACAATTCCTTGCGGTCAACCACACCAGTGTGTTTCTTCAGCTCATGGGAACTATGATAAAGATGGATGTTTTCAAGAAATGATTATGACAGCATAGGAGACCTTGAAGATATCTCTTTAAACAAAGCTTTTTTCACCTGGGAAGCAATGAAAAAAATATTACTGCAAAGTTTAAACATTCCTGCCTTTTCCAAAGAAATGATGAAATAATCTGCCTTCTTGTGTTATAAAATGCAGTTTTGGTTACTTTTGTCCTTGTAAGCATGTTTTGGTCAATATAATTGGTCACAAGCCTTTTAAAAGGCTTACTTTAGGTGTGAAAATATCCAGAGACATTTCTTTTAACTTAAGTATTGTTGTTGTTTTTAGGGGATGGAGGAAACTCATTTTCTCAATTTTTTAGCAGTACATAAAATCTTTTACATAATGCAACCAGGATCCAAATAATTGCATAACTAATGCTGCAAGAACAGGGGAATTTTGGACTTATGTTTCCTGAACAGCAGTCTTCATGGTGTATGGCAAACCAATTTGAAACTGACAGGAAATCTCAAGAAGAGTTTAAGATGTGGCATAGAGATTCTAAATGGGTCATGGAGAAATAAAACAATTGACACATACTTTAGGTAGATGATTTGCGTCCTGGCTTCCATTTTACGGGGCCTGTCAGTATTTTTTGGAGAGATTCAATTGCATACTGGAAATTTAGGTTTATACAATTAAAGTAGATTAAAGCACTCTGCCAACCCTGTGCTTTTTGAAGTTAGGAAACCAATAGGGAAATGCACTGAAAAGTTTGGGATGAACAAATGATTAATGGAAAGACATATAAGAACTGTGTAAGCAAATCAGGATGAATACTTATTGTCATATAACCTCTGCACAAGTGCTCAATAGATACTGGATGCTGTCTATCCTCAGCGTAGGTTTTGTGTGAGCAAATTAGGATGGATGCTCAGTAAACAGGCTGTTTGGAAGACTCCCACGTCAGTCAAATAATAGCAAAAAGAAATGCAATGTTCACACACTCAAGATATGTAAAACTTCATGAAATCAAATAGATAACACATTGAACTCTCCACAGACTGGAAGCCAGTGTGCTGCAATGGTTAGACCTGGGAGACCAGGTTTCAAATCTCTACTCAGTCATGAGGCTCAATGAATGACCTCAGGCCAGTTACTCATTCTCAGGCTACCTTACCTCACAGGATTGTTGTGAAGATAAAATGGGAAGGGAAGGAAATGTCTATGTCACCCTAAAGTCCTTGCAGGAAAGGTGGAATAAAAATGTAACAAATAATCACCATCCCAAGCACATTTTGTTACAATGACCTAGACTACTTTCTAGGAAAGATAGCAGAGGGTAATTAGTAAGGAGGTAGAATGATTGCCTCTTGATTCCTCATACACCCAAGAGCATCTTGCCATTATGCGCTTTATATCTTTTACAAATTCCCATATGCTTGAACCATAAAACAAAAGATTACATTGCAATAACCCATCGTAAACATAGCAAATTTGTTCTAGTGCCCCCTTTTCAGAAATATATTGTTTCTTCCAGTTCAAGAGGGTGGTATAAACAAGAAATGTTATGATTAATCTTATGAGCTCTTATGCTGTCAAATAAATACTTAAGAAGATGGAGCACATGGCAATGCAACATCATGACCGCTGTGAGCACTGCTCAAGCATTACCAGCTCTTCCAGGACGTTAATAATGGTACAGGAGCAGGGGTTGGCACTCTCATCCTAGAAATAGTTACCCATTGCCAGAAGTAATGCAGCAAAGCACCAAACAAAATTGGAAGAGGAAGAATAGGAGAAAACTAGATGGAGGGCTTGCCTAGAGGAACCTTATAAGAGAAGACCTTTTGAGCACTATCAGTGAAGCTATATGTATATAACAATAAGATTGCAACTGGAAGACGGCAACGCATACAAATCCTTTCCTTACTTGGCTACTACTGGATAGCACACTAGCTTTATTGAACTGAGACTGTGCATACTGCATCCAGTGTGCTCTGCATCCAGACCATTACTGCCTGAGCTTACTACAACAGTAGTAAATATGCCAGAGACTTACTGAACTCAAATGCTTAGATTGGACTGTACCAACAACAATACTAGTGTGATGGCAAAATATATGACATTATGGTAGTTTGTACAAGTTGTTCTTTGTTTTTATAAATTTGTAATTTGTTTTTGTATACTATTTAATAGAATTTTTAATACAAAGGAGTTAAAAGCATTACTAGGGCTAGTTTCTAAATATCACAAGTTTAGGTCATAAATAAGCACCTGAGAGATATTTGTGTATGTTTAAAAGGGCTGAAATATTTTCATACCACTAAGCTACTGTTTACTCCACCCATGAAAGGGAGAAAGGAATTAACTTCCTATTTTTATCAGGTTTCATATTTCAAACAAAAAGCAGTTTCTATGATGAAAGCAAGTCCAGGCAGGCTAGTGCCCATAAATTGCTTTAATAGACTCCTTGATTTCTTTCATATATATATATAAGAAGGAAAATACACCTGTCCATTTAGAAGTTCAAAACCTATGCCTTCACAGGGGTGAAGGGGAATAACTATGCTTTCAAGTTCAAAAAGAAAACTATTCAGTGTATAAGTACTGATGCAATTCTGCAAGCAGATATTTATATAGAGGAAAATAATTGTCATAGATGGAAGCTTTTATGGAGGTACTGGCACAGAAGTTGAATAAAGCCAATCAACCCAAGGGTAATCCCTACAATCTCACGAAGTACAGGTTCTATTCTTTGTGAGAGAGTCAGCAAGCCCTAACTGAAAGGCAGTAGCATAAAATCCAGCCCAAACAGAATGGGAACGAGGTATAGCCCCACCATGGGGAGGAGGGTATATACACCGGCAGAAGAACTGTCTGATAGTAAGAGCTATTCGACAGTAGAACAAAGTGGAGAGTTGTGGACTCTTCATCCTTGGAGGTTTTTAAGCCGTGTGTCTTGGGTGCTTTAGCTGAGATTCCTGCATTGCAGGGGGTTGGACTAGATGGCCCTTGGAATCTCTTCCAACTCTATGACACATTAGCAACTGAAGTGTTATAGGCTTAACCTGTACACGGTTTGCTCTTTTTCTCAATTTGGGTTGAAGTTGCGGGGGGCGGGAATGCATTGAAGTGCAGCATTTCATAAGAAACGATAGATATGGATTGTGGCTATTGATGTGTGTGCACTGTTTCCTAAACCAGTGGTGGGAACCAGTACAGGGGATCTTGCCTATATTTTATTTGCTTTAAGTACACTCTAATTTGAGTTCACTGTATTTGTCTTATGGCTTTTAAGTCTCTTAGTTATAGGCTTTCAAATGTTTTGTCCACAACAAAAATGGGAAAGAAATGTGCCTTATGACAAGCAAATCCTAAATTTCAACACAGAGTCCAAACAAAATACAAAACCATGGTAGGTTAAACTAAATCTTGTTTCCTTTAATATCTGAACCAAAGCCTACTGATAAAACATGGTTTGTTTAAGTTCAGCAAACCAGTGTCTGAAACCAAAATTTGAAGCTTGTTTGCAAACCAGAGTTTACATCTGAGTCACTGTGAATCCATCTGAATTGAGTGCTGAGAATATGGGAAACAAAAACAACTCTAAATCATGGTTTGCCTGCTTCATGTCTACTGTTCGCATAACATGGTTTCATATTAAATCTGAACCCAGTGAAATGAACACAACTAAGCATTACTAAGAATTAAAATGACAATATATTAAAAAATTGATTTTCACCTGTGGAAATACAAACAATTTTGCATCAAGTCCAGTAGACTGTGAGTCTGCAGGGATGAATTTTACTTCTTTTCTTTTTAAAACATCTTGTTGTTTTAGTTCTGAATACATTAATATGAGTACTACTACAACAGGTACTTATAATGATAATAAATAGACCACACCACTGAACTCTGTTAAAATGCAATAACACACTTGATTTAAAACAAGTGAATTGTTCTGTTCAAAAACTGTTCAAAGTATTTATTACTAAACTGGAAAATAAACATTAGCTTTCTAAGAAAGGGTCATATGTCATTCATCCTAATTTCAGACATGCTTAATTATGTGTGTAAAATATACCTTTTTAAAATACCTTTGAAAAATATACATTAGAGGGTATTTAATCAAGTCCTTCAAGCACTTAATTCCAGCTACTTTCATGATGATAGATAGTTGCAAAGCAAGATATTTAAAAAGCAAAAAACAAAACCAAACCAAAAACCCAAGACAGGATTGTTTTAATTTGTTTACACTATGTGGTCTGGAATTATAGCTGGAGCCAAGCTTCAGAGATAGCTCCCAGCAAAATATAAGCTAAAAATGCACTTTGCTATCTTTAAAGCATGCCCTGATCCCAATCAAGGTACACAGAAGTAAATTTCATTGCCATCAGCAAGACTTATTAAACATGCTAAGGGCTGGAGAGGTCCTATTAGAAACAGCCCTTTGTTTGCTCTGTAACAAATGGCTTAAGTGTTACAGTTGAAGGTACTGTTCCCCAACATGGTATCCTGTAGATGTTTTGAACTGCAGCTCCCATCATCCCTGACCATTGGGCTATGCTGTCTGGGACTGGTGAAAGCGGTAGACCAAAACATCTGGAAAGCACCAGGCTGGGAAGACTGCTTTAGGGCAATACTTAGGAAGACGCTCTGCTGGATCCCATGTGATTCACATCTGAGTAAACATATACAGAATTAGACTGTATATGTGTGATAGCTGTGTGGTAGCTTTATTTATCTTTAGTCGCCATGCAAAGACCTTTCTTTCTGCCCTTTCCTTTTGGCCATTAACTTGAAGGGTGGCATTGCAGCCTCTTTTACTGGAATGGAATGCGTAAATCCTGCCCTTTATCTCGTTATTGTTATTAAATATTCTAAATTGGTTTTATTGTAAGTCACTTTGGATCACTCTGTGAAAAGAGCAACTATATATATAGTTCCGGCTCCTCTCAGGTGGGTGCCATTGCCATTATAAGAGAATATCTTATGTTTAAAAATATATATGGCTGAAATTTTACTACTCTCGTATATACTGGAATAAACAGTAGATTCAGTTTTTAGAGTAACTTAGGGCTTTCACCTAATGCTGTGCCTGACTGCCTTTTCTAGCATTTTTCTATAGTTCTACAGCACTTGGAGTCTGTATACATAACCAGCCACTCCAACGTCATCTTATGAAAGCAGGAGTCTGAACTAGGCTAAAAGATAACTTGCAAACATGCAACAAGGAGTGAGTGTTGCTTAATAACACAAGGTCAGTCTGGAGAATTTTGTGATTAAATAAATTAGTTCCTGGTTTATCACAGGACAGTCTTAGGGTGTTCTGCTGTTCCTGCAATACGGTTGACGACATACAGATTAGTGCCTCCGTATATCACTTTAATTATTTTTTTAGAGGTCAGAATAGTTAAGGGATGAAATCATTATACTGATATATACATTTTCGTACATATTCTTTGGTTGGAGAACCAGAAGTGCAAATGTCAAAGGGTAGCTGCATTGTGGTTTGCATATTGCATCAGGAACTGTGGATTCAGAACCAAAATTCTCCCCCATCCCTACATGGAGAGGAAAGTGGGATCACCCAGGAAACAAGCTCAGTGTGATGTGTGGAAATGGTATCTGAATATCCCTTTGAGCCGGTACTGACGACTGCTGTTAGTGCCTTGAAATTCATGGCAACACCACTCATACAATTTACTCAAAAGTAGAACAACTGAACTCCTAGATCAAAGGATACAAATATATATCACATAATGAATCATAGAATCACAGAATTTAGAGTTGGAAGTTCATACTCTGATACATTTATACTGTGTATGAACTTGCAATAAAAGCCTGGTGGCTGCTTGTTTTTCTCAGAGAGAAGAAGCCACCAGGAAGGAAATTTGCAATGGAGAAGCAGTGGACTGGGGAGTAGTTTCCACTCCTTCTCTGCTCTAATAGCTCCTTTTCCTAGGGAAAAGCAGCATCAAACTTTCATTGCATGAAACATGGACACGCATTCTAAGCTGCAAAGCATGTGCCTCACTGCTATGCATATATTGTAGCCAGGATCGGCTGACCCATGCGGCAAGATCTTCACTCATCCCTTCTTCCCTGGTGGGGAGGGAAATGCCATTTTGTGGTTCTCCTCAGGTGCCAAAATATTTTGAGCCGGCCCTATTTGTAGGATCATTGTCGAGTTGATTATAATGCTGTTAATTGGCAGAAGGAATCCCACAGTAGTGTGCAATCAGAGAAATGAATGAGCATTTGTTTTGGGAGAAAGACTCTGCCTAGTTTCTTCTACACTGTTCTTCACCAAAGCTTTTCCACAGTTGTTTTGAACCTTACGTCAAACTCAACCTTTCCCACATTGTCTGCTTGCAATTGCTGTCCTCTTTCACCAGCAGCGCTAGTGCTAGATGTGCCAGATGAAACCCACTGGGAGGGGCGTTGGGGAAACTGTCCCAAAGTGCCATCCTATACAACAGATCAAGCCAACCATGATTCCAATGGCCAATGGATGACCGTCTCCTTGATGCTCAGGGTGGAGTGAGGGGAGGAAGTTCAGGTACTTACCCTGAATCTGGCTCTGAGGCTGAGGGTTAAAAGCAGTGGTGTGGTTCAAGGAAGCTCTTGGGTTAGGAGTGGGGGCTGGGTGGTGTGGGCTGACCCTTATGGCTGTGCGACGCAACTGCTCCAATTCGCTCAGACGCTCTGAAAAGGACAAACTCCCAGGCTTTGTCTGCTCGTCTAGTTTCTGACGGTGTCCTATTGCGGGGAAGGGGAAAGAAGATGAGAACAATAGCTGACTGACACATAGCAGAATCTGTTGCTGTGTATGCACCCTATTACTATGGTCAGAAAGTCAACAGGATCTATATTGCAGGGTAGTCTAGCCAACGTCGAGGCCTTCAGATATTGTTGGATTCAAACTCCTATCAGCCCCAGCCAATTTGGCCAATGGTCAGGGATGCTGGGAGTTGTAGTCCCACAACATTTGGAGGGTACATCATCAGCTACCCCTGAAATATTTACTACAAATATGAAGGACTCAACTCAACTAAAACCCGATTGGTTTCAATAGGATCTGAATATTTATGTGGATTGGAACTGAGATCTTCAACACACACCACAATGTTGTTTATGTACACGCAACTGCAGTTTGCTCATGTTCTACATAATTATTACACTGTCAGGGAATGCAGACCCAGAGAGCATGGGAAGAAGCCATATGCCTGGTCAGATAACTCATCCAACTAGTCAATGCAGTCTTACTCATCACGTGCTCCCTGATATTTTTTTAAACCAGAGATGGCAAGGACTGAAACTGAGACCTTCTGTCTGCAGAGCAATGACTGAAGACTAATGAGTAAAGGCATCCTGTCTTGTCTTCCTAAGCTCAGAAAGATTATAGTACAGTTCAGTCCTCTGTTAACTCCCTTCATGGATCCTGAGGAACATCAGAGGGGCCAGGGGCTGCCTCTTGGTAGAAGCTGCTCTACGCCCATGGGACAATGTGCTTATGGGAAATCCAACTTGGAGGTATGTACTTATTGTATGCGGTACGTGGGTGGCGCTGTGTGTTAAACCACAGAGCCTAGGGCTTGCCGATCAGAAGGTCGGCGGTTCGAATCTCTGCAACGGGGTGAGATCCCGTTGTTCGGTCCCTGCTCCTGCCAACCTAGCAGTTTGAAAGCATGAAGTGCAAGTAGATAAATAGGTACCGCTCCGGCGGGAAGGTAAACAGCGTTTCCGTGTGCTGCTTTGGTTTGCCAGACGCGGCTTAGTCATGGTGGCCACATGACCTGGAAGCTGTATGCTGGCTCCCTCGGCCAGTAAAGCGAGAGAAGCGCCTCAACCCCAGAGTCGTCCGCGACTGGACATAATGGTCAGGGGTCCCTTTACCTTTACTTACCTTTTACATTGCAATGTAAAAAAAAACATATTTGTTGAACAACATTTCCACTTTCCTTATTGGTGACTGATTCATCTCTGTACCAGTGCAGTTAGACAATATCCTAGCAGCACTCAGGAAAAGGAGCTGGTGCTGGAATGATGCACGCATACTGTCACACTTGGGATGGGGTGAACATATCAGCTGACATCAAGAGACTCACAAAAGGCAGGACATTAGCAAATATTCTACCCAAATATGGAATTCTTTCCCCCTTGCTCTATTTCTTTCAACCAGTTCCTTTTTATTTTGTCTGAAAAGAGTGAAAACGGCTGCATCTCTGATTCTGCTAAACCTTAAAAAAAAAAAATTCTACTCCACTCCTTTCCCTAAACTGCTTCTATTTACTTACTGCAATGAGTAAGTCTTCCTTTTGAAGGAATTCTTCTTCTTTAGGAGATAGCCCCTGCAGTTTTAGTGATGGAAACTCTTAGAGAGAAGAACCTCTCCAAACATATCACATAGACTGATGTGTGTGCTGTGGGCAACAAAATCCACAACAAAAGCCTCTTGCATCTCATTCTTTTGTTCCTTGGGGTATTGAATAAAATCTGAACGCATAAGTGCCATTTATTTTCACCTGAGGTGGGTCATCAAATGAATATCTAGCCCTGCCTGAAAAAGTCAAACGTGTCTCCTGCTCTACAGAACACTATTCCACACAGCCCTGAAAGCATTTTCATGAGGACACTGGACTTCTTTTTTTTTAAGGAGGGTTCTAAGAGGAAAACACACACTTAAAAGTAGTGCCTAGTAGCTAAAATTAAATTTTATAACTTGTGCTGATGTTCCAAATCTGAGCAACTCGTCTCTTCTTCCTCCTGCCAGATCCTTTGGCACAGCTCACTGTGTCTCGGATTCCACACTGAGTTATAAATTATCACAGGAATGAAAGGGGAGAGGAGCACAGGACTTGAGAAGTGATTGTATCTTTTACACCCACTCCACTCCACTTCCCTCCTGCTCTTGTTAAAAAGATAAAAAGAAAAATACTTTTATCTAATACTTTTTTATAGTTCAAATGCAAAAGCCTTTCTTTCATTTGTCAGTAATGCAAATTCAAACTTGGATTCAAGACACTCGGCTCGAATGCAAACACTTGGAGTCGTGCAAGCTGTGTACATATGTAAAATGTCATCGACGTGGTGATTATTTTCAGCCTCATGGCTTGAACGCCTTGAGGTCAGAATCTTGATTCCAGAGTAACGCCTGGCAGATCTAACAATACATATAAGATACAGTTGTCATTAGAAGTTCAGTTCAGAACTATTTATGCATCCAATTTAACACGTCTGTGAGATGCCTTCCTTTCATATTTTCGTCAGTTGTTATTCTGTGTGGTTTTCAGCATGACTTTGAGGACTGTTATTTTTCTGGCAAGATGTTTAATGATAATAATAAAAAATCTACTGAAATCTATTAGAATAATACATGTAATTAATTAAATGTTCAGTAGACGTGGTTGTTGTCTTTTTATAGCACCAATTGTTGCCAATTCTCTTCATGTTAGATTAGAACCACTTCATGCTACAGAAAAGCACTTGTTTGTGAATGTTGTGATCAATGAAGAGTCTAGGTCCTCTACACAGGATCACTCATGTTGGTTCTTTTGGGGTTTTTGCACATGAACAAGAGATTGGCTGCAGGTTATTAGCCTGCAAATGAAATAAAGAGATAAATCCACATGGTCATCCTCACATGTGACATCTGCACATCATTTTCATCACACACCATATTTCTGCATAGGATGTTGTATACACATGATGCAGTCCAGTAGATACTAATTTTCTTGCAGTTACCAGTGCTTCCAAGAGTTAAAGCAGTTCCCTTTTTGATAGCAATTAAGGGGTAAGATCTAACTTAGTGTGTGAAAAAAACACAACCCATTCATTCATATGGATCTGCAAAATTATAACGAATGAAGTGGCTGTATGTATGTGAATAGTTAACACCTACAAAATGAAAGATATTAGCAACTACATTCCAAGTATTACTTAAGAGCCCAAACTTAGGAGCCCCAGTTTCAAACCATCACGAATCTATGAATCTGGGGGCCTGGTTTTTGCCCAGTGACACATTTTCAGCCTGACCTACAGCAAAGGATTGTCACAAGCTTAAACTAGGGTTGGGCCAGATGACCTTTGTGGTCCCTTCTAACTCTACAATTCTATGTTTCTACTGAATCTACGTACAACGTTTTCCACATATGACGCAATGAATCATTTTAATTAATTGATCCTCACAAAAACAGAATGTGAATTTAAAACTGAAACAAAGTGTCAGTGGGTTAAGTAATATTTCTCACGTCATCCTATATTTTATCAACATGCAATGTAATCTTGTACATGTTTCCTCAGAAATAACCCATACTGTTTAATGGAACTTACTCCCAAGCAAGTGTGTAACGGATCACAGCCTAAACAAAATGTTTCACATTAATGAAAGAAGCCTTAGGGTGGATGGGGCTAGAAATATATTCCTTGGTATTCTTTTTAATCCAAATGCACTATAATCTAATGACTGCTAAGATGATGATGATCATCATGATGATAAGAATTTTTTTTAGAATTTTAGTACAAAATGTCATATTTTGCTTTTTATGCAAACCTATGCCTTTACCATAAACTCCAAGATTATCAAATCAATATTTTCCACAGCTGCCTTTATTTTGTGTCCCCAAGTCCAACAGGCAAATAAGCAGCATTTGGGGATTGCAGGCTTCTCCACTGAACAACAGGAGTCTTGACCCATGACAATGAACAGCATGCACAGATGAGGGAGAAATATTGCACCATCATCCTTATTCTCAGCTCCTTTACTCATTCAGCATCACTTCTGGAAAAGCCTCCACATAAACAAACTAGGTGTGCAGAACTTTCAGAGGGGTAGACATGTCAGTCTAGTCCAGCAAAAACAAGACTCTTATTTATAACACGCAATTGGGAATCCTTAAAAAGGCAGGTTCTCTAATGAGGCACAGGATACCAGGTGTCATGTGGAATGCACATGCCAACCTCTAAAACTGATCACTCTTATCAGGGCCTGATTTAGGTTTGATGAGGCCCTAAGCTACTGAAAGTAATGGGGCCCTTTATATGTCCAGCTGTCCTTTGTCAACAACAAATTGTTGCTGCGTTTTGTGTTTAATATATGCTATATGGTAATTTATGGATCTAACAGGTATCTAAAGCCATTTGCACGTAACAAAATATGTATTTTATCAAAATAATTGTTGAACTGAAATACAATTAAGAAGTATATTAATAGTGAAATACAATTAGGAAGAAGTATATTAATAGTGAAGTACAATTAGGAAGAAGTATATTAATAGTGAAATAATTATTAATCTCAACCTGTATGTAGGTTTTATTTTATTTGTTTTTTATCTTTCCTTTTTTTTTTGGAAATGTACATCCAATTGTTTTTTTCATTTAAATTTTTTGGGGGACCCAAGAGAGTGGGGCCCTAAGCTATAGCTTGTTTTGCTTATACGTAAATCCGGCACTGATTGTTATGTGGGAAGGGTCCTGGAGGTGTACACCCAAGTTGTGGATACACACGTTTCTGTACACAGAAACGTGTAACTTCCTTGTTTAGAAAAAGTGGCTTACTTCATAAGTTCTTGTTTGGAGATAAGCCTGTCCACTGAAGTACCATATTGGCCTGAATATAAGCCGCACTTTCCCCACAAATTCCGACTGTGAAAAGTTAAAGTGCGGCTTAAATTTGTGACCGTATAAAAATTGACTTTTACAGGACTTCTGGTGAGGCAAGATGGCGGGTGCCACGGCAGCACGTAGCTCCTAGGACCACCAGCACAACACAATTTTAAGGGAGCGGCTTATATTAGGGTACTGTATTTTTTCCTCTTACCCCCCCCCATGAATTTTAAAGATAAGGCTTATTTGCTGGTGTGGCTTATATTCGGGCCAATACGGTAAAAGTAATGTAAAACAGGCACATAGGAATTCTTTTTAAAAGAACTTTTAAAGCGAAGACTAATGCCAGCCAGAATGTGAAGGGTTTAGGAAAAACCTTCCTTTATTTACATGTTCTATCTTCCAGCACTCACCAAAAACAAGTTTGTTTGAGGACATGCAAAAGCAAAGTAAGTGTGGAAGAAGCAGTCTGTTAAGAAAACACTTAAATGAGGAGAGCCAGATGTCTCAAGGGAAGGGTGCTGCTTTCCTTGCTCCTAATACATTAAACTTGTGCTTCAGAGTTTGCAAAGGGGACCATTACTGCCATAGAAAAATCTGGCAAAAAGCATTGAGAATTTCTCCCCTCAGCTCTGATTGGCTGGTGATTCTGGAGTGCCTTTTCAATCGCCTTTGGTGTGAAACATGCTTGCTAGCATCACTTGAGGGGTTCTTTTTGTAATAAATGTATTCCTTTTACCAGAGCATTAGAAAAAGCGTGCCTCATAGGAGCCAACCCCTATGGGCTGAAGTCTCTTTGCCCCCCCCCAATAAAATATTCAAGAGGCATTGCCATTCAAATAGTGCACAGCATCATGTGATTGATTATGCAGGGCGGGGCTTACCTAACTAAGTATATTTGGCATTTCTGAATCTCCACCTCTATCTTCTGAGACAAATGGGGACTGTTTAAGTCTCCTGGGCAGAATCTGTATTCATTTTGCCATATTGTGCCTAGTGCTGCATTGGCATTAGAGATACTTGAAGATTTTGCTTGAACCCCATTTTTAAGCAAGCTGACCTGATTTACACTTCTCAGACTAATATGTGGAAGAGAATACAAGTATCTTACAGTTTTTGCACTTCTCTGAATTTTGAGATAGATTTTAGATTTCAGCTTTAAAAACGTACCAAAATGCATACAAAAATGTTTATTTTAAATTTAAAGGTGTTCAAAGATAATGTTAAGATACTGCATACAAAAATAATGTATATCTTGGTACATTTTTTGGGGGGGGAACCCTGTAGATTAATGCAGAAACAGGCTGAAATTGATTTATGAACACATGAAATTAAAAATCTGATTTGTCCATCCCTAGTGGACACAAAGTAAATGTTAAACAGCAATAGTAGCAATAGAATATTGACAACATTCATGAGCAAGAATTCCACACAAGAATTTAACTTAGCTTTAAGAAAGTTTTAAAATCTTTACAGCCCTTCTCAATCTATGTGTACAGTTAGCAGCATTCTGCATGAGGAATGGCTTCTGTGTATACTGCTTGATTTTCTTCACAAACTGCTGGCAAACAGCTGCCCCACCTATGGAAGTCTGTCTTTACATGCAAAACAGAATCTCTGGATCATGGCCACTGAAGTCAGTCACTACAGTAAATTTGTAATGGGGTGTTCCCAGAAATATAATGAACCCATTTCATTTCCAAACTGTCTTTCGAGAGTTAAAAACAGCTACTAGAAACTAATGCGACTCACTCTACCAATGAAAAGGCCCTCTATGCCATTGCTCATGCCCTGAGTCATCAAAACTTTGCTTAACAAATGGGGTGGTGGAAGGAAAAGTGGATTTTCCCTTGCTTGAATGTTTACTCTTACAACGTGAACCAAAATAACCCACTTGTGATAAAATGAGCAACTCCCCCTGCCTCTGAAATAAACATCTCTGCATGTCGAAACTGGAATGGCTTAGTATTCCCCCCCCCCTTTAACTTCCTTAACAGTCTCTCCATTGTACTAACAGTTTGTTACATACAAGTATTCTTGCAGTTCCCTGCACCCTCTCATGTCGTCCATGGTGCTGCATAGCCTTACGCATGCTATGCTGTTTGCTTCCTCCTTTTCCTCTGCAGCTTGCAAAGAGATATAGTAAGCTACTATATAGTGCTTTGCATGCAGAGTCTCTGAGAAGTTTCCAAACTGCACACAGGCAGATTATTCTTCCCCTTGTTTTCTTTGGCTTGATGCGAACAGCACAGAATGAGTCAAACAGTATTAACTTTCAACAGTGAAGTGGTGTGGTCAACCAAAACTGTCAGCGGCTCGATCGAAAAGATACAGCCAGCAGGTAACAAAAACCAGCCCAGAATGCCACATACATGTATGTCTAATAGTAGTAGTAGTAGGTTCAAAAGCCATAACTTTTATATTTAGCTGGCATTACTAATTTTCAGTTTGTCAATACATAAACATCTTACAATTTCTGACCCATCTGTCTTAGAGGCCTATGAGATTAGTCTTTTGGAAGATCCATGTCATACATCTGAAGAACTCGCAATGCACATTCAAAGCGCGTGACTCCCCTCCTCCTCCCCAAAAAATTGAATTCTGGAAACCGTGTTGTGAACTGGCAGGATTACAGGAAGGAAGAAGAGAATTCCAGCGAGGGGTGTATTTGGGACTGGGGCACACCGGGGCAAACTGGGGTTGGAGAAGGAAGTACTCACAGGGTGATGGAGGATAGTGAGGGGGTGGCAGTCAGTGTACAGGAACCAGAGCAGCAGAAGCCATCACCAGAGCCAGAAGGGCCCCTGTCTCCATAAACAGGGCAGGCTCTGAGTCATAGGGAGCAGCGGAAGGGGTGCTCTAGGAGGCTGAGGCAGGCAAGGACCCACAGCTCCCTAACTGGCCAAGTGGGGCTAGTTAGCTCTGGGAGGCAGTGTGTGATTCCTCAGCTGGAGTAGACTCTGAACAGGTGAGGGCCGCATACCTCGTCAAGCCCAGATGCTGTAATCAGCAGGCAAAGTATAAAAGGGAAGCAGAGCTGAGGGGCTGTGTCTGCTCAACTGCTTAGCTTGATGGACCTTGGCTTGAATGCTCCTGGACAACCATGGGACTGTGCTTTGGGGTTGATTTTGGACTGGGTTTCCCGATTACTGTTGACCCTGGACCGCATTTTCTGGACTTTGCTGATGTGGATTGACCCTGAACCCTGTTTCCTGACTTGACATACTGACATACTGGACTTGACATACTGACTTGCCACCAGGCAGGTCAGGGGCTCAGGACACCCCACCTCACAGCGCTACAATCCCTGACATCCTTAACAAATTACAGTTCCTAGTATTCTTTGGGGGAAGTCATGCACTTTAAATGCGTGGTGCAAATCTACCCCTTCCAAGCTTATTTCAGAGTGCTGCTGCAGCTGCCCTGTAAAGCCCTAAGTGGCCTGACCACCTGCATTCCCGTGTTCCACCATGAAGGCAAAAGAAAGAGAAATGCAAACTGAGAGGCAAAAACTAACAATAAGGTGGCGAAAATAGGTCCCCTCTGGTAGCAATCCAAGTTGTGTAATCTTACACCTTCTCTTCCCCACCCTCACCTGCTACAACCCTTACCCATTTGCTACCACAAAGTTTCTTTGTCTGCAGTTCCTGTATTTGAGCCAGGCTGTTTACTCACTGGCTGCCAGTGAGGGAAGCACTGAGGACAGAGAAACACTCTTTCCATTCTGTGGTGCTACAGCTACCTACTCAAAATGGGAGGAGCAATTTCAGAAAAGGGCTTATGAATCTTCTTAATGCCGAGCACACACTGGAGGGGACATTATTCAAGGAGTTCAGAGCTCAGTGCACAGAGGCTTGCTGCTTTTTATTTTACTGAGTCCCACCCTTTTGATAGGTGTGTGTGTGTATCAGTGGTTGAGAGAGGATCCCCTCTTCTCCTTGCCCAATGAACAGTGCTGCCAGTTCATATCACTGTTGATGGAGTCTTCACATAGTGGCATTTTGTACTAACACACACACACACACACACACACACACACACACACACACACAGAGCCTACAGTACTGATAATCAATTCAATGCACATACCACCACCACCACAACCTGCAGATGGCGGGTACATAGTTCTTTCCCCACACCTCTCTTGGGCACCCTCAGTAGGACACATCTCTGAGTAGAAATTTGGTCATGGCTTGATTTCCATAAGGAAAAAAATAATGGATGATAGGTTTATAATTGTAGTGTTTAAAACAGACTTCCTCAAACTCGGCTCTCCAGATGTTTCAAGACTACAATTCCCATCATCCTTGACCAGCTAGGGATCACTGGTGTTGTAGGCAAAAAACATCTGGAGGGCCGATTTTGAGGAAGCCTGGTTTAAAACAATAAGAACATGAGAGCCCTCCTGGAGCAAACCAAAGGCTTATTCTAGTTCAACATTCTGTTCCCACAGTGGCCAACTAGAAATCTATGGAAGCCTCACAAGCACTACATGAGATCAGAAGTTCTCCCCCACTCATGATCCTCAGCAAATCATATTCTGATCTAATCTGCCTCTGATACTGGGCTAGCACTAGCAGCTATTGATAGCCTTATCCTCAAATGGCAGAGAAGCATTTAAAGACACACTCAAAAGAGGGAAAATACATTATTTGTTCATTGAAAAATACAATAACTGAAATAGCCTTGGGGAAAGTATCTAATTTAAGAATCCTTGTACATCTACTACATTTCTTGATCTAGGTAATGATTTTCTTCAAAGAACTGGCTCATAGAAAAGCAACTTTGGTTTGTGATTCATAAGCTCACCACCATGGAAAATAACCTTTTAAGTCTTTTTTGGCAAACGCTCCACCAGAATTTATTTAATGAATGCAAGTTTCAGATGCCTCTACAATGGAAAATAAAAGATATCATAAATTGAATGTTCGTTTTAGAAACCATAAAGTAAGATCTCTATCATTGCCATCCTTATTTTCTGTGTAGTTCTATATTTAGATGTGTTTCACTGAGGAAAGAAAATAGGCTGCTAATGGATAACTACTAGTGATTTCAAAATATTAGTAATCTCAGTGTCCCTTCAATCTTTCTTCCCCAAATATTTTAAAGCTCAAGTGCTTCCTAAAAACTATGCAGCTGGGTGTTGTTGGTTTTTTTTGGGGGGGGGAGTAATATTTATTTCATAAGACTATATACTTACTACATTTCATATCTTTTATATAAGACTTGGTGGGTAACTTTTTTGGTTCTGGGAGCCAGGTCTTTATCAATCCTCCATACTGCAGAACAATTTTGACAGTTGGGTGGGTGCAACCCACCTGTCCATCACATGACAAGATGTCATATCCTTGTGTGAAAATCCACTTGGGAGTCAAAGTACAAAGTCTGTTCATTGGCAGCCCCATGCTTTGTAAGAAGCCCCATGCTGCTTTTAAAAATATGAAATCTTATAGGTTGACATTCTTGGTAGCCCAAAGCTTGATTTGCCAAGAAGGCAGCTAGCACAATGGGCCCAGAAGGGATATAATTTTACTGTGTTTCTTGGACCATCTCTCCTAATAAATCTATACCTGGTATAGAATGTATAAGAGCTCCTAGAATATATAGGTAGAAACATGCCTATTCTCTCTCTCTCTCTCTCTCTCTCTCTCTCTCTCTCTCTCTCTCTATCACACACACACACACACACACACACACAGTTGTAGCAGCAACAGCAGTAGTATTAACAGGATGGATCCATACTAAGTTAATCATGCTTCATTCCAATTCAAATCAATAGAGCAAGTTGTCACGATTTTAATGGAACTGAAGTGTGAATAACACTGTCTGGATGCAATCCAAGAATTGCAAGGTACTTGGAGGATGTAGAGCCACTCTTTGAGACTCCCCTGCTCATTTGGAGACCCTCATTTTTAGACCCGTTATTAATTTCACTCCTATGGCATTCCTGTATTTTTTAGGTAATGTCTTCAAGTGGTAGTACTAATGGGTTTATCACAGAAGAAGGGGTGTGCACATGAAAGCTATGAGGAAGTGTGCATTTCCAGGCAACAACAAGAAAAGCAGGTGTTTGTTTTGTCAATGCTGTATGAACACTGCTAGGCCTGATTCGTCACTGGCTGAACCTAAGATCCAATGCTATGGATAGCCTTCTGCAAGCAGGATAGCTATTGCTGAGGAAACTCCAAGAGGCGGTACAAACATGCTGGTCAGACTGGAGCAGACCAGCTCTGGGAAAGAGAAGGGATGCTGCTACTCCTAACCCTCTTCCCTTCATCAAGGAGCTCACAACAGGTACCCAATGATGCACAGGATGTGCCTGTATCACAACCTGTGCAGATGACGGGTCACCCATCCCTTGCCCAGTAATTATACTGTTGCTGCAAATTGAGTTTGATGGGGGCAGGTGGGAGGTATCTCCACAAGGGCATACATATATGCTCCAGAACTGGAAAGAAGATAGGAAATTGTTTTTAAAGGGTGGGGTAATATTACTGATTGGGGGAGAGATATGTAGCTCAGTATTCATAAGCCATTCATAATCATTCCACCGCTTTGTCAAAAGACCAGCTCGATCAGGTACCTCCTGAACTGTGCCAGTTGGTCATTATAAAAGCTGTTTAAGAATTAGTACCTAAGTTTTATTTTCCCCCTTCCTTCCCTGCCTGTGTGTGTGTGTGTGTGTTAAGATTGTAATCCTATGGACAGGGACTGTCTGGTTTTAACTGACTGTATGCAAGCAACTCTGGGAGGCTTTTTTGGCTAAGGAGCAGTGTACAAATGCTCTAAAGAAATATAAAAATAATAAGTGACATTGTAAGCATGGACCCATGACACTACTGCAGTCACAAACACATAAGGATCTAGCAGGGTTGGGGCAGGGTACTGCATGTTTAAGGCAGCTGAATATCATGGCATTTTGCTTGGAAAATACAATGTTGCACTATGAGACTTAATTTTAAAAACATCCTCTAGATTACATATACAGTTGTGTAGACAAACACTTAGATGGAAACTGCATGAAAAGAAAGAGGAAATATTCATCAGTCTGAAGCTCGCAAGATGAACTAGTAAAAACGAAACTGATGAAGAACATTATATATCAAGTCTTCACAGGTCTGTTAAAGTCAGTGCCAGTGCTCTATCGGTATTAGTGATTGCCACGATTTCACACAAAGGGTTGTTTTTTAATGTACAGAATTGATTTGGAACTCAATCCTAACTTGCAATGCTTTCCCTCCCACGGGCGCTTGTTTCTAAGTTCTTCCCGTTTTGACTTCTGCTACAGCCACACTGCCTCTGCCAAATGTGTGTGCGCGCGTGTGGCGGGATGGGGAATAAGAAGAAACCACAAACCTCAGCATACAAGAGGATATTTCAATACAAATATGAGTATTCTACAGTAAAGTTAATTATTGCCTTGGGCAAGGAGAAGGGAACGTATTGCATTAGTTCAGCAACGAGGTGGCTTTGGGGTGGGGAATTTCCCCTCCTGAACACACTGAGCTCATGTGAGTATTTTGAATTTATCCCTGGAGATACCATATATTGTTTGCTCATTCTTAATTGTTAAAAATGGGAAGAAAAAAAATATGGCAGTCACTTGACTGAAGATCTGTGCCTCAGTGGAATAAATTCCATCTGCCTGCCTTCAAGAATTACTTGTTTTCTTAAGCTGCAAACTGGCATGAGATACAATAAGCTGCACATGAGAGCAACTGGTTGCCGTTTTTCGGCCTCCCCCACCCCTTTCACCTCTGTTCCATCTGCCAGCTTTGAGGGGAAGGGGGGGGGAGTCTGAACAGGGCTATTTTGTTTCTAAAATTAAAGTTCCAAAATTCCAAAGTGAGCAAGAAATGCTGAAGAATATGCATGGTGTGTTTGAAATCCCACATCCTTTGTCAATTTCTGCATCTACTATCCCTGTTCATTCTCTTCAAAAAGGCATTTCAACTGTCTCTTTCCAAATCAATAGCCATGCAAAACAGATCCCTAGGGGAGCCCCCCTCCCTTGCAGTGAAAGTATGGTTTAAAACAGTGTAACTTCCTAGCTAACTGATTTCCCCAAACCATATAGCTAGAGATCTAAAATGCGGCCAGTCAGATTTAACAGTGCAGTTTTTACACATGTTCGCTTGGAAATAAGACCCCATTGAGTTCCATCTCCCAAAGAACGGTGTCTAGCAGGGGCAGGGAACTTTTTTCGGCCTGGGGGGCACATTTCCTTTGGGGAATCTTCTGGAGGTCACATGCCAGTGAGGGAAGGCAGGGCCAGAGGCAAAAGTGGGCGGGGCAACAAATGAAAATTTTGCTTTTGTACAGTTGGCTGCACCTCCAGGAAACAAAAGGCATTTTCAGTGTTAGAAGGCACATTCTAGCCAGGCAGAAACACTCAAGGGGAGTGTGAAGCAAGGCTAGTGAAAGGAATGGCTTGGAGAGAGGAGCTCGGGCTAGGGAGGGGATCTAGTGTGGGAAGTCCCAAGAGCCTGAGATAAAGGCTTGAAGGACTGCAGTTGGCCCAAGGCCCCCGCCCAGGTACACAGGAGTACAGCCTTAGTAAATTTTATTGTAAGATCAGATTCAAAGTTTATTAAATAGAATGGTGTGTGTGTGTGTGTGTGTGTGTTCATTCTATTTCTGTGTCTTTAGGTTAGGACTTCATGTTACCTGAATACTTACTTCTTGGTTCTCGAGGCCCATCCACTGTGATCTTGATGGCTCTGTGGTACGTAGCTACTTGTGGAGGATTTGTGAAGACTGTGATGGTCAAAGTGAAGCTCTTCCCTGAAACAGAAAAGGACATTTACTTTTACACCTGATTCATATTGGTCACCCTTGAGCTATAAAAACATTGAAAACTATTTGATGTATCGGTGAACATATTCTATTTAACTTAACTGACACGAAAGCTTGAAAGAACATTCAGATCAGCAGGTGGAGGTAGGACCGATTGATTTTTTAAAAAATAAATAAATAAAATACAGTAAATAATGTATTTCATTAAAAAGTTTCAGCAAGTTCAAAAATAAAATAAAATGCTACCGAACAGCAGATACCTCAGTTTCTTACACCAAATCTGTTTCGTGCTTTTTTGTGGTTTACTCCAGAAAGTCAGTTTCCTATGAATTGCATTGTTGAAAGAAAATGTTCCATTAAAAAAAACAACTATATAAAAAGTTTTATTTAAAAATATACAGGGTGGAATCCAATTGTTGCCCTTGTGCTTATGGTAAGAAGGCTTTTTGATCCAGCAAATACCTCCATTAAGAAGAAAGCAGGGGAGGCAATGTTTGCTAGCTTGCACTTCCCCATACTGTCTTCCACCCTGTTCCATGCAGATAATTTTCTAGGATTTTGGGTGCTGCAGGATCAAAAGCTCTTCCATGACAACCAGGACAGCAGTGGGATTCCATCCACAGAAAAGTGATCTGTGGTTACAATATGGCAGAGCAAACCAAGGAAGACCCGATTTCATGTTTACAGAAGACTACCTTTTAACCACAAACTAAATAACCCACAAGACCACAAAGGCACACACCTATATGTGTCACTTGTTGCTTACTGATAATTCTATTTGATGGCCTTTTTTAATTCACTCCTTATATACTACCACATTGTTAACTGGTGTGTAGATTTGACGACAGCTATTCACACATTGAATGGAGTCCTAGCACAGTATGCACTCAATCCAGATATAGTTATGTGAAGAGTTGAACTCAGTGGAGGTCTGTCATGCCTAACTCAAGTCTCAATCATTTCAATGGGTCTACCCTATGAAGCAGAAGTAGCAGAAGTAATAACTCCTTCAAGCCTAAAATTCAGATGGGAGTCTCTGGAGTCGATGGAAGGCTGGAAAGTGTCTAAGATAATGCTCCATCAGTTGAGGAAGGGGGTGGTGAGGGAAGGAAAGTATCTCCACCACTGCTGTTGAAATAGTGGGAATAGTTTGCTCTTTGTTCATTTCAATTTTTAAGAGATAAAGACCTAATTTAAGACCAATTTACTAAAAACATCCTTTGGCTTGATGCCTGGGGCAAACTGAATAAGGTTCTATGTTAGTATAATACTATGTTAGTATTAATCCTGTACCTGGCAAGTCTGGCAAGTCTATTTTCATTGTCTCACCACATAAGTTACCATTTATGTAACATTTGTAAAGCCAAAGGCCCAGGCCACAGCAGCATGCCCAGAATTTCCATCAAAATGATAAGTGCACACTGCACTGTGAACAACAGTGCTTTATGAGATTTAGCTCATTTCTCCTTGTGGCAATAATGTGACATAGGTCTGCAATGTCATTTCCCTTTTACAAATGGTAGCAAGTAGTAGTCACCTTTGTGTTTATGAAAAACAATTCACTGTGGCAAATTGCAGCTGGGGGTGGGGTGGGGCTGATGAGGGCTGCATTCCCCCAGGGCAAATTTGTCAAGGGGGCACATGCCAGCAATAGCTGAAATATTCTGGATTAACTAATTCTGGATAAAGACCATACTGCTTCAGTCTTCAACAGAACTCCCACTCCCTATGCAGGTCTCGTGTATCTAGCAACCCTATACGGTTTGATGAGATTACACACACACATACACGCTCTCTCTCTAACCAGAATAGCTACTGAGAGTAAGCAAGTGAAAGTAATTTATTGAAGCAGGAGCCTACCAATTTGTTATTGAACACCTTGTGAAGGGAGGGAGAGTTATCATCCTCAAATCATAGAAGAGGGACATTTACGTTTATTTTTATTTTTAAAAATTAATTAAATAAAATGCCACTTGTTCTGGGAGTGGGGAAGTGAACACTTTTAAAAGCCATGAGAAATATGGAAGGAACAAACAGAAAGGAAGGAAGTTTGAGGGGCTGGAAGAGTGAAGCAGCTTCAGGAGGCATCAGGGGAGGCAGAGTGCAGCCTGTGGGCCAACAGGCTACCCACCTGTGAATTACAGTGTGTACATTTATTTCATATCTTTATAGACTGCTTATTACCAAAACATATAAGTGGTATACAAATGCTAGATAGGTAGATAGATAGTGTGTGTGTGTGTGTGTGCGTGCGTGAGCTTTGTTAGCAGGCTTAGCCATTTTCTCAACAAGGTTTCTTCAGCTGCCCACACATCATACATTTAACTACATGGATTCCCCTGAAAAATTCTGTGACATATACTTTACCCTCACGGAGCTACAATTCCAAGCACCCTCTTAACCAACTACAGTTCCCAGGAACTGAGTGCTTTAAAATAGAGATTATGCCAAACTGGCACCCTTGCACAAAATACTGTGCGAAACTGAAAAGAGGCAGGGGAGCATTAGACCTCACACAGAGCTGTGAGGTGAATGAACATTAATGTAAACAATCAGAATAGCTTCCTGGAGTGAGGCATTTGCAACATTTCTGTTACAAAATGTAGCCAGATGTCTGTTCCCCTTCTGAGAGCCAGATTAGATGTGATGTTTGTCCTGATATGCCTGATTTTTAAATCAAGGAAGCAGCTTTAACTTTCTGCACCCATTACAGTTGTGATCAGAATTGCCTGACTGTGGCTGCAATTTTTAAAATCTCCCAATGGCACCAATCAAAGCTTTCCTCCTATTTTGAATTTAAGGATGGAGGATTCTGATCTACCACATACACTGCCTATTAAAAAAAACCCCCAGACATGCCACAGACTTTTTTATTTCTTGAAATTCAGATATGCTGCGTGATGATATTATTTCTCAAATGTTTATTAATTTCACTAATCCGCATTTAAGGCATGTGCAGCAGTCCTAATCCATGGATGTTTACTCAGAAGGAAGTGCCACCATTCAATGTAGCTTATCCCCAAGTAAGCATGCAGGTAGAAATCAGTTGTATGTTTTAATGATCACTCAGGAATCTTCCCTGCTTCTAGCAATGCACATTGCCACTGTTATACATCTGCCAATTTAAATGTTGCAACATCATCTCCAGCTGGTGCAGGAAAGACATTCTCTCACTTGACCACATCAGATGCTAGCCCACACTGTCCTGTGTCTAGACTATGATGCAACCTCATCGTGACATTGTTGGTGGCAGTTTGAGTATGTAAACTCCCTGTGCTGGAACCTGTTTCATCTGCAATGTGGAATCATGCTGCAATGTGTCTCCTTGACTTATTCGTGGGAAGTTGCCATTATTTACTCAGTTTAACCTGAGTCTGAGATGAGTGAAGACCTCCAGGCCTCCAGGTTAATTTCTGGAGCAAGGAGGAACAACTCTTTGCAAACTCTCTTGGTTACCACTGAACAGAGTCTAATCCATTCACCCTCCTCCTGAAATCTGCATTCTGAGCACTGGCAATCTGGAATGCAGCTGGGACAAATCTTTGAGCTACATAAAAACATAGAATCATGCGATTGTAGAATTGGAAGGAATCCCGTCCAAATATTTTTGTTTTGTTTTTAAAATTATTTACTTAGATGTGTGCTGAGTCCCACAAAAGTCTCAAAGCAACTAATTGCAATAATGCAAAAAGAAGAATGATACATTTATAAAATAATCAATTTTGGAAGCAATGCATTAAAAATTATTTATTATTCCATTTATATTCTACCTTTTCTCCCATGAGCTAAAGGGGGGGTGTACATTGTTTTCCACCTCCCCAAGTTATCCTCCCAACAACCCTGCAAAGCAGGCTACACGGAGAAGCTGTGACTGGTCCAGTGAACTCCCCACAGCTGAGTGGGGAATGGTACCCTGACCTCCCTGGACCCAGGTCCTAGTCCAATATGCCAGCCACTACATCATGCAAAAACTCACTATACCATCCACAGACAAAAATCAAACACTAGATGCTTTCATTCAACCACAAGATGAACCAGGACCCAAATACCTGGGAGAATAAAAATACCAGTGATGGTGCCATTGATTAAAGAACCATTAGAAGGGAGCAAGAACTGCTCATCAACAGCACCAGGACAGCAGGCTAAGCAGACACAGAGGTCGCCTAGTAATTATTTCAATATTCATAGATAAAGATAAAAATTAGTGCATACAAATTTTATGCAAACCTGTATCCTCCGTGGTCTTCTTTTTTGGGTGGGGTGGGGGAATGCATTTTCTCTCTTTATGTAATAAGCAAGCAGCAACTTTGCACCTCCCTCCTCCACTCTCTTCTCTGATGCCAAGTATAATGAATGACATGGAGCAGGGGCTTCTGCTCCCTGCCGCCATTTCATTGGTTTGTGCTGGTGGGCAGAAGGAAACTCAGTTTATGGTGATGATGTCACACCATGCTTTTGTATTAACAGATGTTGCCAGCCAGGAACAAGAGAGAGGAGGAAGATAATCAGGGTTGGTGTTTTGAGTATCCTCGGTAATATCTCATTCTGGCCCAAGTTTTCCCCATTACATTAAGGAAAGATTAGAGGTATCTGGAAGCAGAACAGGAGAGAGAGAGAGAGAGAATTCCTTTAACCTGGTTTTTCAGCCTTTACTGTGACTGCCAACTTATTAATGATACGAAAGAACAGCTACTTGGAAAAAGAATGGGGAAGTGTACTATGATATAACATTGCATCCTTTGGTAAACTATAGCGAGGAACACCCACAAGGTTGCAGAATTTATAGACCATCAGGGAGAGAGAAAAGAAAAGCAGGCAATCCACTTCCCTTCATATTCGTTATCCTCGTTTTCTCCGACCCCATTGCAATACAAGTCTTTAGATACACTTTTCAAACTTTGAATCCAGTGTTCAAATAGTACGTTGCTGGTTTTTACCGACACCAAAACTCTCAGCCTTAATGCATACAGGGCCAAACCCTTGCCCTCTTTTGCCAGGCCTTTATGAAGGCTCCATTGTCTGGTGAAATTATGAATGATCTGTGCCTCATCTGACTCAGTCTCTGCAATCATCATTAGTTAGTCTGCAACTTTGCTGCAGGCTCCCATCCCTCCATGTACTTTTTGTTCCCTGCAGCATTACATATTTGCAGTCTGTACTTCCACATTTCTCTAGCCATACACCCACCAGTTCTCCAGCTATGAAGCAAAAGTCTTTGCTGATTGTGTAATTCCTCTGCTTTGCATGCTCAGTTTTATAGCTTCTTAAGACATCTGTCTTATCTATATTAATCCTCTGTATTGGAAAATGATTTTTTTTTTTAAAGCAAGACTTGATAATTTTAGGTAGACCGTTGCTTCAAGAATGAAATGTCTAGACTAGAGATGGGAAACCTATGACCCTTCAAGTGTTCCCTGGCTCTAACTCCCATCAAGCCCTAGCCAACTTGGCCAATGGCCAGGGATGATGGGAATTGTAGTCCAGCAACATATGGAGGGCCACAGGTTCTCCACCTCTGCTCTACGTAGTTGAAGCAATTAAAGTATCACTGCAAAACAGTCCCCCAAATTTAATTCTGAATGTTGTTTTTTTAAAAAAAAAAAATATTGGAAGAAGCAATGGCAAGACTAATTCTTGCTTATGTGAGTAATTTTGTTGGAAAGAAGAAAACCCTTCCACATGCCTGAAAATGTACCATATCTACAATATTAAAGAGTTTACGTGTTTCTTTCATATTGTGGTTATCACAATAGCCCTTACCTCATTTAGTGTGACCTATATAAACCATTGTTAGGTAATAATCTGAGGAAGTATGCAATTATCTATGCTAAAAATTGATGACAGTTTTGTCTGCTTTGCAGTTATTCTGTGACCAGTGTGGAATGTGCACTCAGTCTATAGACCCAGGATATGACTTTTTGATTATTAAAGTGCATGTTTTAAATTTTAAAAACACACATTTTTCATTTGGTTACTTTCTCATTAGTGTGTGTTTCGGGTACAGTTTCGTTTCTGTACCAGGGTTGTTTCACTTCTCAGAATCACCATACCAGCTGGGTGATACTATCCTCCTTGATCACTGCTCCAAAAGACCCTAAAGCTGCTCTCTCTCTCTCTCTCTCTCTCTCTCTCTTGCCAGTCATTCACAGAATGTAGGCAGCAGCAACTTCTATAGGGAAGCTTCCCTGATCATTTAAGGAACTTGGTAAGTCATGAACTTTTAAAATACTGTTGTGTCAACATATATGTAGTTCTTTATTTCATGCTATTCATGGATAAAAAATAAATAGGTAGCACAGTAAAAACACAGCTTGGTACATCCTGTGAGTGGCGTGCATGCTGGTTTACTAAACTGTGACAACAGAAGATGTAAGATCTGCGTGCACTGTAAATTTAAAGTGACTTTCAAGATCAACACCTTCCCATTCTTTTACTGAAGTCTTATTCACCTGACCATACTTCCTCACAATTATTGTTAATGCCACTCATTCCCAGAGACTCAGATCCTGAAAATACAGGGGGGCAAAGTCTGGGAACTAGAGTAGTGCCTGGAAGAGCAGGGGACCTGGTGGAACAGGTGTTTGGATGAGTGATGTTGTAGGAAGGGGAACAGAAGCCAGAAACTGGCTCGGGAAAACCTTGACCGTGCCTGCGTACCTCCTGATGGAGCTTTATGGAAAAGGGGTGGCTGAGCAGAGCAAAAGTCAAACAGGGGCAAGACGGTGGCAAGGGGAAGTTTATCTACTTGATGCTCTCACCCAACATGGAAATGCACTTATTCCCCTGGAGGCCCTAAGATGAAGGCTAAAAGCCTGAAACTTCAGGCCAAAACCTAGGGCAATCTCAGCTCCTGCTTTCAAGAGTAGGACAGGTCCTGCAAAGTAGGAAGGTGACTCTTCCTAGATTTGCATGCTAGAAATGCGACAGGAAGCAGAGTGCAAGTGAGACTCTGCTTCTTGGTTGCAACTAAAAGGACTATGTGGGGTTTTCCACATCACGATTTTCCACATCATGATAAACTGCGGCCCTCTTTTCTTTGTAGGATTTCTGCTTTCCACAGAGAAGAATATTATGAGCATGTCTCCATTTCTTCCTAACTCTGGCCCTTAGAGGAAAAGAAGCCTTCCGTCATTTAATGTCTTCTCAGCTTTCCTTACATGAAAGGAAGCTCAGTGTAGCTGTGGGGTTGTTTTTTTTTAAGAGCTTCTGTTTGTTCTCTTGTACATCCACAATTAATATGACTAAGGTCTGTAGTCCAGAATCATGGTGAAGAGGTGGAATTCATTAAGGCTGCATTGAAGCATTAACCATCACTCTAGTAGATGGCAGCACTGCTTACAATGCAATACTAAACATGATAAGATATAAGGCTACTTTTACCTAACTTTAGATATCTAGGGTTGATGAAAGGCATAAACGATAATAAATAAATAAAAGGACCATTCACCTGCAGAGACCCCTGTGTGCTGTGCAAAGGCATGTGTATGGCAAATATGAGAGAGGGTTAAGAAGGATGGTCAAAACCAGAAGAGAGGGGGGAAAGACGGCCAACTTTAATAAACAACATCCCATATAAAACAATTATTTTAGGAATAGCGTCTTTGGCTAAAAGCCTCATGCTTTTAAGGATTAGTTGATGCTTTTAAATAAAACCAGCTCTTAATGGAGAAGCAGAGCAGCCTCTGACTACAAGTGGAGCTGCTTCTATAAGGCAGTGATAATAAAATTCTTATAAGCATGGGTGGAGACACTAATTACAGCACAGGAGGAATGTAATGCTGTTGGGCGCCCTACTACACCTCAAGAGCACAATAGCCACACAAAAGGATTATGCAGCTTTATTGTTACTGTGTAATGCCTACTGTGAAAATATTATTGAAGGGTGGAAGGCATGAGAATGATTCAGACATATTTGCATGATATTAATGTCTGACAATAAGATGGAAAGATTAACTTACAGAGGAGTTACTATTTCCATGCAGAGAGTGCTAGTACCAGTTTAACTTCCTTATTTCCAGCCAGACACTGGATTTTGCATCAAGAGGCTTGTTCGCTCCTCCAGAACTTAAAGTGATCTTCAAGTCTCCAGCCATTTATACTTTGTTTATCCTTTCAGACGAGAACTAGCTCAACAGTTAATAGTTTTCATGCAAAATATATTCTCCAGAAAGTGAACTTTGAATACCTGTTTTCTTTGTTTTGAAGCATCTATGAAGAAGAAGATACTCTGAGAAGATGTATCTTTTTTAACAGCAAAAGGTCCATTTTTTAAAAGTGGATCTGTTGTGCTAGGGTGATGGTTAAGAGAGGTGGATTTAGGAGAATGTGACTGGTTTGGCCGCACTGGGCACGGAGCTTGGGGGGCACAATTGTTATTTAGAATGGAGTGTGAGAGGCTGGGGACACTGAATTTTGGCATTGCACCCTGCTGAAATTTGAGACCCCAAAGTTTGCCACTGGTGGTGATAAATCTCCTTTAATTGTACAAACCTAAATGTGTGCTTTGCAGGCCCTTTCTGCCTCTGGACCTTTGAAATCTTGTGGCCTGCTCTGAAACTATGAAACTATGGGTTTCATAGTCACGGAGCAAACGATGAAGACAATACATAAAAACCCAAAGAAAAATATAGCTGTGTTTCACATTACAAGTATGAAATAACTCTCTTGCTTGAACATAACATTCTCGAACACAATTTTATTTTCCTTAAAATGAGCAAAATGTTAATGATACCTTGAGATATATGTGTGTGTGTGTGTGTGTGTGTGTGTGTGTGTGTGTGTATTTCATCAGCAGATAGTTGCTGTTGCTGAATTACATGGTTCTCCTTCTCTTCCTTAAAACAAAAACTTTTCAACTGATTGCAAATGAACCCACGTCTTTGCAAAGAAGCACAAGATGCTTAACTAAAAGGTTACATGTTATCCTACCCTATCAAAATACTAATTCTTCTTTTTTAAAAAATCATAATGGCCCTATTTTTAACTGCAGGTCAGCATTTGTTTTTCCCAGGCAGATTGGTGCTAAAAGATGACTTCACCAAAATGTGGATCAAAACTCAAATCAAAAGGAGCCAGCATTGCTCAAGCTGAATATGTCAGCTACTGAGTCAGCGAGGTAACCTGGGCTGCCATAAACAGAGCCTGCTAAGCTGAGCTACGCTGCTGTGATAACGTAAAATACAAAAACAGCTGCAAGATAGCGCACCGACTCATCCTCATAAGCCTCAGTGAAAACACAATGTGCAAGCACCGCTCAGCACAACCAAAAACAAGGAGATTTATTGTTATTAGATTTAGGGCAGTGGCTCAACATTTGGCGCAATATTTGTTTACCACTCTCATATGCCCAGAGACAGGAAGCTCCAAAGAAGAAAAAATAACTTTCCCCAAACCATTTCATGATTAAGATTCGCACAGTTGCAGCCAGCAGTTCTGAAGGCTAAGGTCACAAAATGTGCCTTATTAAGAGAATTCATGTGGTAGGAATACTGAAATAAATCTTGAGCAGGATTTGTAGCTATAACCCTTTTATTTACATTTTAGAGAAAAATGGTTACATGCACCCACAATAGCTCTGACATACTGGACTGTCAAAGGAAAAAATAATTATATAGATGCTGATACTTGAACGCTGTACAGCCTTTTAAATAATATCATACAATCACATACACAAAAATAAAAATAAAAACCTGTTTAAAGAAGTTCTAATGCATTCAAAGTAAGGAGTTACAGTCAGAGACACTGCTTATATTATTGCATCTGAGACATACACAGATCATTTTTGTAAAATGCCATAAAGAAATCTAATCCTCGCCCATTATTTTTCTCCTTGCTGATGCTTTTTAGTTGAAGGTTCATCTTTGTGGATCAAATTTAAATAACAGAATGCTTGTGAGCTGGCAAGAGGCACACAAACCACATCATGTTTTCAATTCAAATATTCTAATTGAAATGTATCATATAGCCCCTCAGACAATCGGCAATTCATACCAAAAAATGTTGGCATTACATTCAAGTTGTCTTTTTATGCCAGCTATGTTTGTACTGTTTTATAAATATATCTTCCCCCACAGTCTAAGAATCTACAAGAGTTAGCACAGAGAAAAAGACCATCCTCTAGTCTGACTGTGCCATTAATTGTTTTTTAATCTGGTCATTCTCGAAGGCTGCAATCCTCTACTACCCACATACGTGGCAGCAAGTGCCATTGAACCCAGCGGATTTACCGTATTTTTCGCTTTATAAGACGCACCAGACCACAAGATGCACCTAGTTTTTGGAGGAGGAAAACAAGAAAAAAACCATTCTGAATCTCAGAAGCCAGAACAGCAAGAGGGATGGCTGCACAGTGAAAGCAGCAATCCCTTTTGCTGTTCTGGCTTCTGGGATAGCTGTGCAGCCTGCATTCGCTCCATAAGACGCACACACATTTCCCCTTACTTTTTAGGAGGGAAAAAGTGAGGCTTATAGAGCAAAAAATATGGTACTTCCCAATAAACACATACAGGAGTATGCTGTCACAGTAGGCGGCTGAAGTGAACAACAGGGTGGCAAGTTAGAAGAAGCGGCAGCAAAACTATGGTAATTTTGAGCTCTTTTTTGTGTCACAAATCTTATGCAGTTACTAAAGGCAAAGGAGCCGTGCCAGAAAACAGATGGTTAGTCTCATTGCTTTTAGATGTTCAGTGTCTCCTGGTGTTGGCTGCTCGTCTGCCAGTGTTTTGCCTCCCATTTTACCCTTTAAAGGTACTCACAAATCTGACCAGCTTTTCTCTTACTTTGCAGCAAAAAGTGGTTGCTGATACACCTAGACAAGTTTTATCATACTTTCCTGTTTCTAGATTTGCAAATGAAAATGCTTTGAGAATCAAAATAATACTGTGACGAGCTGGTTACTTGAGGCATCCCAAAAGGAATTATTACCACAAATTATCAGACAATCTGAATGCAACACTACAGAGTTAATTCAAGTTGCCCATTGTCACCCTGGTCCAAACTGCTTAGTATTTAAGACCACCTTAGATACTCTAGTCCCCAAAAGCTTATGCCATGATAAAAACTGGTTAGCAATTCAGGATGTTTTGCTCATTTTGCTGCAAGAGACTAACATAGCTAGTCTCCGGAAATAGATAAGAGAAAGTTCAGGTGCAATTGCTTCCCTTCAGTGACAATAAAATTACAGCATTGGGTTTTCCTTTGTTTTTTGTTTTGAATGCCTTCCCTTTTGAAATATGTCAGGCTCCTACCATTGCAGACTTTGGGCTACTGCTGAAAACCTTCTCCTTCACTCGGGCTTCTCTAGCTTAGCACTGTTGTTAATTTGTCTACAACCAACATTTTGACTATGTCTGAAATCTGTTTTGTTGTGCTTTTATGGCTTTTCTATTGTTTGTATTATTTATTTATTATATTTAGAAATCACTCGTCCTTCAAAGGATCTCAGAGCAATATATATATATAAGCACGGCAAAAGACAACAGTAAGACGATATATTAACTAATTTAAAAAAGCACTGATTCACATACTGCTGCTAGTAAATCCCCCATTATAAAACTGTAGAAGTCTGGATAAATAAAAATGTCTTCAGTTGACATGTGAAGACCAACAATGAGGGTGGATAAATGTACTTCTAGGGAGATCATTCCAGATTTCAAGGTCTCACTATGGAGAAGGTCTTTTTCTATAGGTTTTCTCGCTCTGCTGAATCCTGAAGGGGTTGCGTTGTTTTTATCCTCCTCCCCCAGCTTGGGTATTTTGATGTTCAGTGGTACAAAGGTTTTGCAAAATGAATAAATCAACATTTGTGGAACTCCCTCCCTTCAAAATCTCAGGAAAGCAAAGGCCAGTTAGCTGTAAAAATGCAACTCTAGGTGATTTCTAATGGTAAATGTAAAGGACCCCTGAATGGTTAAGTCCAGTCAAAGGTGACTATGGGGTTGTGGCACTCATCTCACGTTTCAGGCCGAGAAAACCAGTGTTTGTCCACAGACAGCTTTCCGGGTCATGTGGCCAGCATGACTAAATCACTACTGGCGCATGGAGGACCATGACAAGTGTCAGAGCACATAGAAACACTGTTTATCTTTCCATCGCAGCAGTACGTATTTATCTGCTTGCACTGGTATGCTTTTGAAGGTAGGCAGAAGCTGGAACAGAGCAACGGGAGGTCACTTCATTGCATGGATTCTAACTGCCAACCTTCTGATCAGCAAGCCCAAGACACTCAGTGGTTTAGACCACAGTGCCACCTGCGTCCCTTTATCTTAAGATGAGTTACCTTGAAGTGAAAAAAGTTCCACATCTCCCCTGGCCCTGAACCCCCCTAAAAAGCATCCCACTCTGCAAAATGTGAGAAGGGAAGGGGAAATCATCCTAAACTTGAGACAGGGCATGTTTTTGGAACATTTTAAGATGTTTATTGGTCTCTCAGGTCCTAGTCTGTTACTCTAACCACTACACTATACTGACCCACTTATTTTAAAAGGCTCTGAGGTGGGATATAAAATAAAACACGAGAACGGGCCTTCTCTGCAGTGGCTCCCCATCTGTGGAATACTCTCCCCAGGGAAGTTTGTTTGGCACCTTCATTATACACCTTTAGGCACCAGGCAAAAAAGTTCCTTTTCAACCAGGCCATTGCCTGATTTGATCTACATCCTAGACCCTGTTTAAAAATGCTGGCTCTTTTTGGGTTGCTGGCTTTGTTTTGATTTTATGTATTTTATATTTTATGTGAACCACCCTGAGACCTTCGGTTATAGGGCGGTACAGAAATTAAATAAATAACAATAACAATAATAAACATCACTAGCTGCTTTCATAGTTTGCTAATGTATCCCAGTGCTGCAGCCTTTTGTTATAGTTGTCTTTTGAAATAATTTTTTTTCTTGAGGGGTTTTAAAATCAGATGTGTTTTCATTGTCCTATGAAAGTGCTAATGATTTTTGTGACCATTAAAACTCACTCTGTTAATGTTTCCATGTTTACAAAGTCAATTTATGCCCATATAAATAAACAGATATTTTTAAAATTTAGCTTAAATTGGGAAATGGAACGTAGCATGTCCCTTCTTTTTAAGTCCAATTCACCCACTAGAAAAAGATCAGCATGTTACAATGTTGTTCATGTAAAACAGAAAAGGATTGGTGGGGAAACCCATGTTGTAGCTGGAATGCGTTTCCTGACATGAACCCCAAGGTCATTTTAATCTGAACATGCCATAAACACAACCAGAAAACTCACAACAGCATCTATACAGGGCTATCCTTTGAGGCTCCTTCAAATCTTCAGGATGAGGTGCTTCTGTCCGGATGCCCAGATTGGTGGGGGGGGGGAGGGGGCTGATGTGCCATAGCTCTCCCTAAATGGTAATCTTGGAGGGGTTATCCCAATTTGATGTATACCATAGGATCCTCAACCTGGGTTAACCCTGCCAAATTATCAACCAGCTGGGAGGTTAGTTGATACAGGATACATACCCAATGCCTGTGTGCCAAAACCCGCTGGCATCTGTAATCAATAAAGTTGTGGCCTGTTTAACCCCCAAAATGGTTGTACAGTGTTCATTGCAACTTCACCGTGCCTTGGTCACACTGCCCACGGTTTCACTGCAAAGAACACAGTTCACCTGTGGACCATAACCTCAACGCAGAAACAGGCACATATGGGAAGGGATTTGTCCTTTATGCTGTGGGTAGTATAGATATGCATCCAATCCAATCCAATCCATGTGGGGAGAAACCTTTACACACGTGTAACTAATTTCTGAGGTGGCACCTTATTATCAATCTTCTTAGGTTGTATAAAGTATTGTATACTTTGCTAGTGCTGTAAAAACGATAGTGGCAATCCAACATCAATCAAACAAGTTTCTTTCATGGTGCTACAACATTTTTTAAAAAAGTGATATATTTGATTTTGAACGTACTAGAATGCAGAAAGAGAAAAACTAAGATGAAAAGCCTAAGCAAATTTTTGCCAGCATGACACCAGGAAAAGCAGCCAGATTCTGGAAACAGACCAAGATGTTTTGGCAATAAACAGATTGTGGAAATTTTGAATTCCCACTTCAGCCAAATCTTAAGCAACAACCAACAAGCTCTGGTGATGTGCCCATCTAGAACCATGGTTATGCATGTTTTACTCAAGCACACTTATATAAAGTAGTTCCATGGAACTAGTGGTGCAGACTTTTCCTCCACTCCATTTGACATAATGGGAAACCCTACACAGCCATCTTTTTTCTTGCAAAATAATTGGCAGGGTTCTGTAATTTGCAAATCTATTTTTAATATAAATGGATACAGATGTGTTTCTACAAAGTGCTTATTTATTACATGCCTTTCTCTCATTAACTCCAAAACGGCATCTATCCACTTCCTTTCCCACTATGCTTTCAGGGAGAAACAAAATAAAGAGATTGGTCATGGCCTCATTTGCTCCTGGTGAAATTAAGAGAAATAGCCAACAGCAGGTCCAGTCCCATCCTTAAGCAGAGTGAGGCAATTGCCTCAGGTGGCAGATGCTCTGGGTACCACTGGCAGCACCCTTGGCAATTCCCCTCTGTTGGAGAATCAGAGCCTGCTGCCCTCAGGTGCAAAGGAGGATGCTATCCCATTGCCGGTGCTGAAGTCAAGTAAACTTCAGTACATGGAATGAGTGAGGTGGGGGCAGGGCAGGATCTTGCTTTTTGCCTCAAGCAGTGAAATGTTTTGTGCTGGCCCTTATGTGAAGACATATGAAACACACACATATGCAAAGAGTTGTATCTAGTGGTGGCTTTGTGTTAGCAGGTGTGCTTCTGCTTCCACAAGGCAGGACACCATATTTTTTAGTAATTCCTCTACCTAGTGCACCCCTCTCCATGCCCCCCCCAGGCTCTCCTGAGCTATTTCCAGCATTATACTGGAATATAGTGCAAGTTTACTACTCATTTCCGTGTTACTCACCTCCAGAAAAAAATCAATCTGCAAATGATATGGAAATATGTGCAAACCTTGAAATCAATGGCACCTCCTTCCAGGTGTTCTGGGACTCTGGTGCCAGTAGTACAGGCTAGAAAAGCAGGTTTTATCAGTAATGGGCTGGCGCAAGGCAAAAACTGCTAATTCCTAAGCAGAAGTGTTTTGTATTGGAAGTCAAGCCAAAACTGTCAAATACAATTTTATTTGTTTATAAGGATCTATTCTCATCTTTTGAGCTTAGTATGAGGAGAATAAAGTCACTTTTAAAATACAGAATGATGAATGGAATACTGCACAGCAACAGCTAATATTTCCAAAACATGTGGTGGGCATCCAGATCCAGAACATTACACCTATAATCCTGTATCCAGTTTTGACTTTAGTGAGTCTAAGCTTCCATAACATTAGGGGGCAATCCTGTACACAGTATGTTAAAATTCAGGCAAATGGAATGAAGTAGAGTTCTGTAGACAATGAAGCACATTGAACAAGAAATAACAGGAGGTATTATTATTATTATTATTATTATTATTATTATTATTATTATTATTATTATTATTACCCCACCCATCTGGTTGGGTTTCCCCAGCCACTATGAGTGAGTTGATTGATGGAAATAATGAGTTGACTGAAATAATGGGGATTTTACTATGTTTAGCAATACTGTAGCAGTAAAAACCAACTGCTTCAAAACTGCAAAGTGATTAAAGTGTAGTGTTAGATATGACTGAATACTTGCAATAGACATTGCGTTCTTTGTTTTTATAATTTATAAGCAGTTTCTAAGAGGTGTGCATTAGGGATACAGCATGAAATCAGTTAAAATTCCCTCTGTCTCCATCAGAGATCGCAAAGAAAGGAATATATGATAACAACAAGATGAGAAAGAAAGTAATAAAGGACTATCCGGATCGAACTGAATAGAACTGTCTAATTAAAGCAGTAAAATAAGTGATGCCTGGAGTTATCCGGAATTTTGGACTCGTGCGGAGCTTGATGTATGGGTACCCTCAACAAAATTTCAAATTTGGCTGTATAATTTGGAACTAATGTGATTTGAATAATGTGATGTGATTGGCCTGTTAATAATTTTTTTTTAAAAAAAAATTCCCTCTGTCTCGCAAGTCTCTCAAGTAAATGAAATGTGTATGTATATAAAGAAGTTCTTCAAACTGCCAATGTGAAATATAGTAATGAGTAAAAAGACTGACGCAGGTGGCGCTGTGGGTTAAAGCCTCAGCGCCTAGGACTTGCCGATCGAAAGGTCGGCGGTTCGAATCCCTGCGGCGGGGTGCGCTCCCGCTGCTCGGTCCCAGCGCCTGCCAACCTAGCAGTTCGAAAGCACGCCAGTGCAAGTAGATAAATAGGGACCGCTTACCAGCGGGAAGGTAAACGGCATTTCCGTGTGCGGCTCTGGCTCGCCAGATGCAGCTTTGTCACGCTGGCCACGGACAGCGCTGGCCCCTGGCCTCTTGAGTGAGATGGGCGCACAACCCCAGAGTCTGTCAAGACTGGCCCGTACGGGCAGGGATACCTTTACCTTACTAAAAAGACTGACCCAGCAATTAGTCTATTTCCCATTTTCCTGGTCTTATTCAAGTGTCACCGAAGTCTACAGACTTATTCAGATCAGGTGGGTGCTGGTCTAATTGTTCTGGTGGTTGGGTATTGTGATTTACCCTCTCATGCGGAATATTAGACCCCCAATAATTCTGCACAACAGTGAAAAATAGGTATGAACTTGCATTGTCATTTCATTGCTTAAAACTGTTCTGGACAGCTACATGTACAGCTAAGCCAAAGCAACTTACTGTTTCCCATTAACATTTTTGGCAGTAAAAAAAATTCTCTTTTGCTGATGATTTTTCAGCACTCCTTGCTAGTGGGGAGGGATTTTTTGCTTATTCGTGTAAATTGCCCTCAGTTGTCTCAGTGGCATCACCATGCAGCAAAATCTGATTGGGTACCTAGCATTGTGACATTATCACATTCACTATTCAGGATCCCTGACTGAGTGAGATCACCAATGTAATCCTGGAGGAGAAAGAAGCAACAGCCAAGAGAAATAAAACTGCTGACCACGACTGAATAGGGAAAAGTCACACTGCCTAAGTATTTTACAGATGAAATTTCCACTTGGTTCTTGCCTCAAATCAAAAGCAGAGAATATATGATGCAGCCCTAGTTCTACACCAGTTATTTTAGTTAATTTCAGTTACAAACCATATGCACATACCTAATTTTCAGTCATCCTTTGCATCCTGTTTTGCATATTGTTTATTCACATTACAGTACTGCTTCCGAGCAGCTAGCTTCATGCACAGAGAAACATCACACAGCTCTAACAGAAGTTCATTTCCCTGTCTGCATTTCATGACCTTTGACGCAAACTGCCTTAGTCCTCACACTTTAAGCCAATGCAATAAAAGAATGCCAGAAACCAGTGCAAACAGCCACACCTTTAGGAAACAGTTCAGGGTTGTATGAATAAACAAAAGCATATATTAGTCACTCATTCAAAATTGGTATTGCCCATAGGAACCAAAACTTCAGACCTGAATAGTTAGCATGCAAGCTGCCAAAGATTATCACTTCCTTAAACTTATTCTGACAGTCAATCTTTATTTGCATATCAACTCCTATACATAAGTGATTGGTGTTACAAGTGACTGAGTAGAATTAGTAAAATAAATGGCGTATAATTTTCTTCTGACCAGCTCCTGCTCCTTCCTTCACTTTCTCATTCTGACCTTAGGAACTGCATAAACTCTGATTTCTGGCTCTATGCACGGTGCCAGCTACCAAAGTGCAGGCCTGTTTTTATTAGCTTCTCAAACACTTCACCAGCTTTATGTTTAAATCTTCAAAATGTTTTCTAAACACTCTGAATCATAATGAGAATTCCATTTACTGAAAAGGTGCAGCCTTCCATATAACAACTGAACATGTTTAATGACTGATCCTTTTATACATTACAGCATCACTTATGTTTTCAGTAAATGGATATAATTTTCTCTGCTTTACCCTATTATTATCATTCGTTAGCATCACCAAGCTACAATTCCAACTGCAGGTATTTCTCCCCCAGCAATTATCTCCTTCACAGAAGCAACTCAGGCAGGTTTAGAAAACCATCTAGTTTTGCATATTAGGCTAAAAAGCAGCAAACACATTTCAGAAAAGAAAACTGAAGCATGTATGTGTGTGTGAGTGGCAGAGGTCTTTTTTAAAAAAGCAGCTGAAGAAGGAGAGGATAGTGGGTGAAGAAAGAGCTGCGAGTGGAGGGGGCCCCTTTTCACATCCTCTGGACCCCTGGGAAACTCAACAAACCTGCTGTACCTGGAATTGAGGGGGCAGAGTGCAGCTGTGGGCAACCTGAGGAAGTGCCATACACTTTGGGCCTGCCCATCGAAGGCATGTCTAGTATGAGAGATTAGGGTGATGTCCAATGTTTCCAGGAACTTTTCTTCTTGTGAGACTTTTGTGCATGAGCTGAGAGTTTGTTTGGACCCTGGGTGAGAACCAGGAGGCTGAGGAGGAGAGTGTGTCAGAGGAAAACGAACTGATACTGATTAATGTGTATTAGTAACTTTGTATCAATGTAACATTTTAGTATAATAAAAAAAAATCCATCCAGTAGCACCTTAGAAACTAAGTTTGTTATTGGTATGAGCTTTCATGTGCATGCACACTTCTTCAGATACACTGAAACAGAAGTCACCAGAAAAACCAGCTGCACCAATATAAGATGGACGCCTGGCTTACTAGCAGTACATGTGAAAAGGATCCAGGTGTCTTAGTGGACCACAAGCTTAACATGAGTCAACAGTGTGATGCAGCAGCAAAAAAGCTAATGCTATTCTAAGCTGCCTCAACAGAAGTATAGTGTCCAGATCAAGAGAAGTAATAGTACTGCTTTAGTCTGCTACTGGAAGGAATTTTTTTATTTTGTTTTGACTATGGCAGACCAACATGGCTACCTACCTGTACCTAGAACATTTTCGTATGTAACTCTGTATTTTTGTAATGTTTTGTTTCATTGGCCTGTTGTCGCTTTGAGTTTGTTTGTACATGGCTTAGAGTTATTTTTAACATATTAAGCCGTATAGAAATTAAATAATCAAAAAATCAAAAGCTAGTTTCCATAGAAAATGAAATCAAGTCTGCTATATGCACAAATCAAAGGACCAATCCCAGTCCTGATAAAATCAGCACATTAGTAAGGAGCAAGAATCAACCCAGCTAGGCAATTTTCATGAATTATATTTGTGACTAGGAGCCAATTCATAGCAAAGGCTATATGAGCAGCCCCAGCCTTCCTCAGGTATGTGCTCATATAGAGATAAGACCAATTCATGTACTCAACAAGCTTAGAATTCTCTCCGCAGAGCAGGGAGCAAGGGTGTACTATTATCATCCTGCCTATAAAGGAATATGTGATCCAACTGTCTGATTTTATGAGATCTTTACTTCTCAGAAAAGGAGAGGTTGTAAGTCAAATTGATATACACATTGGTCTATGCATGGAGCACTCAAATAACATGTTACCATATATACACATTGGATGTGATGTCCGTCAGCTTCTCCACTACATGGAGAGAATCCTCTGTAAGGTGAGTATGTGAAAAGCACTACAATGCTTAGTTCTTGCAAGCACAGTTATTGCTGGCAGCCCCTCCAATAATAGCAATAACATTTTTCCATCTGCCAGAGTTATGGGAGTTTCTTCTGGCCATATCAATATCCATGCAAATGCATAAAAAGAAATAGTTGAGCCTAGTCACACAGATAAGTGTGTGTGTGTGTGTGTGTGTGTGTGTTTAAACCATGATAGATGGTGCATTTTTAGCAGTCTCACAAATTGGATAATTAGTTAGAAACATGTCTCGTTGACATCAACATATCTTACTTCCGTGTCAACATATGTGTGTGCCTATTTAGCATTCTGTGTATTCCTAACCTCACTATCATGAACTGCATTGCTAAAGCTAAAGTAACAAACCGAATGCATACTTATTTCTTGTAGAGACCCTTAAATGGAACCATTAAGGAAGGGGGGGGAGAGGAAGGAAAAATCCTCTCTGCAGAAAACCACCACTGCCAATATATATAACAGTAGCAAACTACAACAAGCTGACTCTACTCTGCAGTCACCAAACTTTATAATTAGCAATGTTTTCATTTCAGTAATTAAAATTTCATTATATACTGGCTTTACCCATTCACTGAGGATCTGTTTGTTGCAGTCACCTTTTCTACTGAAATGAATGAGAAAACTGCTCACATGGGATTTCTAACACTACTTCTGAGATATACAGAGCTCTACATCGACACTACTGGCTAAATACCGAGCAGATACAAATCATTGTACCATAGCTCTGAAGACAGATCTAAACCATCTGATAACAATACACAATTCAGCCTGTAATGTTTGTTGCACAAATGCATCATAAAAACAAGGTAGTGATCTACATCCTGCAATCATTTACCACAATACCACCAATATGGACTTTGGTTGGCCTCAATTGCGGTAATCCTGAAACTGCTTACTCCGATATAATTATATTGAAAGCAAAAGGGATTATTGCAAAAGAAAGCAGTCTGAAAACTGCAACAAAAGATTCTGTGCATAGAGTTTTCTGCCAAGACACAACTTAATTTTAGTGTAGTAAAATAATAGTGATAATGATATCATACCTCTTCCACTTCTGCCCACAAATCTTAGATCATTAAATCTTGCTACTTGATTCTTCATGGCAGCAGTAGCGTTTCTGAGTTCTGCAGAGTAGTTCTCATCATTTCCAGCCATCACTGTGACCAGAGTCCCATCAGGGACATCTCCTAAGGCCACCACCTAAAAGAATAAAATGGAAGCACCATTAGTTTCTTATTGATAATTTGAAGGTGCAAACTATAAACAAAAGTCAAATAGGATTATTAATTTTTTTTAATAGGGTGGTGAGGGACGGGAGACTGCATACAGGTGAACATAGACTTGCAAGTTTAACAATCTTAAGCGCTTAGAAGTATGAAACTTACACTCAGGTACATAAGGTTAGGCTTGCAACCTAAGTTAGTTGCACTAAAGTCCAACTGAAAATCAATCAGAAATAAGTTAGCCATGACTAGCTTTTCCCATAGATTTTAGTGGGACCTAATAGTGACTAGCTTAGTTCATATCCAAGCAGCTGAATATATATAATATTTCTTTGGTAAATTGGGTGCTAAAACACAGCACCCTATTTAATCGGGCACAATAAAGAAATCAAAACCTGAATCTCAAACACTTTTTTTCTTTTTTTTTTAAATGTCATTGGTTTCAATAAAACTGAAATAAGGATGGTTGCATTGGTGCAGTGTGGCATTTTGGAGTGCTGTGCTGAAACAGTGACTAAATGTAAGCTAGCAACAACCTCTAAATTCAGGCTGGTGATTGTAGATGAAGCTTGAACTTCTATTTGCGTACTCCATGGCAATCTAGTGTGAATCAGCAGCACTTCCTTCCACACAACATGCTTAGAATCAGGAGGCCAGAAGCCCTCTACCTGACCTAGAGCCAAAGTCTCCTTTTACACTCCCCACTTGAGTTTTGGCCCCTGTCTTCCAAGTAAGAGGCAACTTCTTTAAAAAAATTCTTTTCACTTCTGCTGAAACTGCCTGGTGTTGAAATTTCCGCTTAGAGTGGGCATTCTACTTCCCTCTACCCACCCTTCCTCAGCAGCCCTAGTCCTTTCAATGAAACGCAACAGCCAATTCACTTTTTTTTACATTCACCTGCTCCTGTTTTTTCTTTTCTAATCATCTGAGGCTAAGCAGGAACCAGGCAAAAAGTTTGAGTGAGAAATAAGGCAGGCAGCAAGCTGGGACATGGTGACCTTTTAGAATTTTAGTGCAAATAGTGCAACTCCTGAACTCAAAAATAGCATCCTTTTTCCTGCTTCTCTCTCTATAAGGCCCTGTTTCTTCCTCATCTCTTTGGTCTCATAGGGTACTCTCTCTCTCTCTCCTAAGTTAATTGTCGCAGAACAGGACAACTGCCCCTCAGACTTTGCTGGGCACCTATGTGAGAAGTTGTTAGACTTTTCTTCTGAAGTTTCTAGAAGAGGGTGGGGAAACTTACGGCTGTCCAGGTGTTGCTGGATCCAAACTTCCATCAGCTTCAGCCATCACCACCAAAGGTCAGTGATAATGGGAACAGAGAGTCCAGCAACATCTGGAGGGCCACAAGTTCCCCACCCTTGGTCTAGAAACTTCTAGCAGGAAGGACAAGGACAAACAACAAAGTATGAATTGGGCTCCCCGAGAAAAAATGTTTTAGCTTAAGGTTGCAGTCCTGTGAGGAATTATTACTTATTAGGGCTAATGCTACTGAAACAATTTGAACCTATTTCTGAATAAACATGGTTATAATCATGATATAAAGCTGTATTCCTAGGAACAGTTACTGAACACAGTGAGACATCCCTCAGAATAAGATCCATTTCCCCTCAGTGAGATTTCTTCCCATAATAAGAATAAGAATTATAATGCTAGGATTGTACCCTTATACACTGATTATTTTTTCCTAGTCAAAATACTATAAGATGTTAACAACAATTCGACATTCTAGCAATATTACTTCAGGTGCAATACCTTATTTTTCCCCAGCAACAAATTGAATTATAGCTTTACTAAGTCAACAAACCATAGTGTTTATTGGAACACATTTTGAAAAAATATTATTTGATCCTATGCATGTCTTTCTAGATATGCATACTACTGGGTGTGTGTTTTGGTTTTTTTAAAAAAAAAAACAAAACTTCAAATACAAGAGGAATACCTTTGGTCATTTTTAAAATAATAATAAAAAACTCCACAGAAAAAGTATATTTTCAACTCTCTGTGTTTACAACATAATGCCGGAAACTCTGGAAAGACGCTAAAGAAAAATATCTGGGCCCAGGATAAAGAGACTGGCAAGTAAAGCTGTAAAAGAGGCACAGAACACAAACATTTACATTATAAAACAGACTAAACAGATAAGTAAGAACTTGTTGACTGGAGATAGCTAGCTGTGCGTGTGTTTCTGCTTGACTGTTCAGCTTATAAAAATATGTTCTACATGAGCTAGAAGGAATACAGACAATTCAAAGTTGCAGCACAACTAAATCTTACTGCTTTATCCCACTAATGGGGGGGGGGGGATATTTTAAGTAAGAATGAGATTATTATCTTATCCTCCATTGTACTCTTCTATTACAATTTCTCAAACTTTAGAAACAGATAGTTTATCATCTTTCTTTTTCACTTAATTTATACAGGCAAAAGCCAACATTAGCCATACCCCGAGCTGACCCATCAAATGAGTCCGCCCTATCATTTCTCAGATATCAGCCATCATCTTAAATTTGGCAGAAAATCCTAGGTTTCCAAAGGGATTAGGTCAAAGCAACCTAATCTATGGATCAATTAAATCCGACTATTTAGATTAGCCCTGATGAAGTTCAATGCTCTGTCTTTTCTTTTTTGTTAAGCGTTGTAAAGGTGCAATGCAAGAGTTAAGACTTAAGGACAAACCAGTGAACAGAGATTAAACTGCTATCCTAAATATTTTTACTCAGGAGTAAGTCCCACAGAGTTCATAGTGATTTATTTCAACAGCTTTAGTTACATGAAAGTCATACCGAACCCAGTTGAGGCTTATTTCCAGCAAACATACTTAGGATCACAGTCTCCCATGTGGCAATATTCCCATACTTGCTTGGATGTACCAGTAAGTGTCACTGGAAACAATAGTGTTTACTTCCATGCAAGCACAGTTAAGACTGGAATGTAATTCCAGGTATTCTCATTTGGTAGATTTTGGCTTTTGTGGTGTGCAAGTATGCAGTTACCATCTGCTGTAGTAAATAAAAGCAAGTCCATGGATGGTTTGTTTTAAATAGCAGAACCAGTTAAGTCCTTAACTTTACTAGGACTCTTCTACAAGAAGTGGACTGTTGATCTGCTGCATCAGAATGCTGAAAGGCAAGCTCTTGTGGAAACATGTAAAGAAATAATAATTATTCCCAAAATTATTTGAATAACAACACTCCTTGGTTGTGGGAAATAGTTATACCTACAAGGAGGAGATTATATAAGCAAAACCTAGCAAAATCCAGTCTTTGTGTTCTTCCTGAGAATTTATTCAGTTAGGGATTGGTGGTTTTTATTTTCTTTTGAGGGACAGAATAATAAAAAAAAAACCCACCAATAGTAGTGTATGCAGGATGGGAAGCTGGAAAAGGGAACTGTTAACAGTCTGCCCATCTCAGCAGTTTTATATGCAGGAGTCTGGTTTAATCCCTCTTCACCCATCACATCCCAAGTATTTTCTGGTTTTTCAAAAAAACCCACTGATTTTGGTTGTTTTAGGATGCAATGCTCTATGTGTGCATATGTTGAAGGACTTGAATACAGTGGGATTTACTTCTGAATAGGCAAATATGCATAGGACTGCAACAGTTTGTTACAAAGGGTTACATATTTATTGATAACATAAGACAAAGTTCCCTTGCTTGCAAAGGTGTGTGTCTTCTGGGGCAGGGAAAATCCTGAACAAGAAACGTTTATTTACTCTCTCTCTCTTCTTAAATCACACACATTTGCATTGCGTGATGGAATCCTTTCTGTAATATGACATTGTTGTTGTTGTTTCTTTTATTGATTTATTATGATTATGTTTTCCAGAAAGAAAGAAAGAAAGAAAGAAAGAAAGAAAGAAAGAAAGAAAGAAAGAAAGAAAGAAAGAACAAGGGCTTGAAGCTCCAAAGTTCTCAAAACTGAAGCTGGTTGGAGAATAACACGTTTGGGAACTAATAAGGAAGAAACTGAACCAGTGCGAACAGATCTTTCTCATCCTCCTTGGCTGCTACTTAAGAGACCCGGGCAGGTAATCGGATTTAATATCGTGGCTATTTAAAAGCTCTGCTGGAATTCGAAGGGAGAGAAAAGCACGTACTGGCTGCTGTCAGCCTGCAGGGAAGTGAGAAAAGTGAAGCTTAGCCAGAAAAAAGAAGGGCGGGAGGCTGCGGAAGCCAGCCTGAAGTAGAACTTCGCTTTTTCTGAGATCCCCTTGAACAGGAACAACTTGCGGGACATTAGGATGGGGGGGGGGGGGGATATAAGGCAGACCACCTTCCCCACTATTTGGCTACCGCGGCCACGTAAATTTAGTAGTGTAGCTAAATTAGGAAAAGAATTAATCGAAATAAGCAAGATCTCTTGGAAGTACACTCAATGAAAACCAATGGCACAAAAAATGAGGGACTCGGGGGCAAGGGCCATTTATTTAGGGAGGGGGTGCAACACTTATTCCAGACCAAACGTAGACGAGAATGGCTTCTGGGGGGCTGTTGGCAGCGATTCCAGGCCAAGCAAATTCAGACGGGTCAAGCAAATTTGGTGAGGGAGGGATAAAATTGACAAGCGTGGCATTCGCTCCGGATTCACTCCAGATTCCTCTTTCACCCTACCCCCTCTGCGCCTTCATCAGTGAAGACGATCCGCCGCCAAGAACCAATGGATCGGGTCTTGATCATAAAGATGAAAGGAAGTGGGCTTTTGGGGGTCGATTCAGAAATGCCCAGCACACTTTCGAAGGCCTGTCCTCCGAGGAAGCGTTGCTGAGAGAGAGGGGGGGGGTCATCAACCCGATCCAAGTATTGCGCGCACTTGGTTCCATTAGATTTACTTGCAAGTAAATGTGAAGCCTTGGGGTGAAATCAAGTGTGTGAGAGAGGGAGGGAGACGCCTGCCTTCCAATGAGCGCGTTTGGGTGGCGTCTGGCAAGCGGGAAAACCACCTGCAGGCCTCTCCTACCCAAGGAAGCCTTTTCAGAGAGGAAGCTACTCGCCCCAGGCTCTCTGCTTGCCCTGGGCTAGGAGGAGCGCCTTCACTGGGCTCCCAGAGGCTGAAAACAGGCTGGACAGTGGCCGGGCGGGCGAGAGGAGAGGTGCTTCCAGGGCGCGCTAGGATGGCTCCGCCTGGGATGTTTGGACTAAGGGGACAGGCAGACTGAACAAGTGTGAACTGGCCGAGGAGCAGGGCTTGGGTTTGGGCAATCCTCTACTCTATATAAGGGAACCACTGATGTCATGGAGGGCGGGGGGAGACCCCGGGGTCTTCCTCGACTCCGAGTTGGCGAGGGTAAATCTTAACACCCCTTCAAAACTTGCTAAGCCGGTTCTAAAGGGGGAACGGAGATTTGTTAGGTTGAGCGGGCTACTGAAATCGATCCTACACGTGTCCTCCTGAATCTTACTCCCTGGGCAGTAGCGAGAGGAGCCTCCGGCTGTTCAGGAGGAGCTGGGCACAAAGTTTTGCCCACGGGAGGTTTCCGTCTCCTGTTTTGAAGCACAAGGCCGGAAAGCAGCAACCCTCTCTCCGCCTCCCAAAGAAGCAAACCTTCAAAACACAAAGGCTGAACTACTGCAGAGGTCAAAGAACTTATTCTGAAGCAATGGGGGTGGGGGCCGTCATGAGACCCCCCCCCCTTTTTTTTTTTTTGCAAAGTGAGTGTTCTGTTACTTTATTTATTTTTTCATGGATGAATGCCACGCGACTGCATCCACACACACGCAAACTCAGCCGTCCTGCTTCCTTTTAAAACTCTGCTGGGGGGCTGCTGACCAAGAGGCTGACTTGTTCCGTGCGAACAAATGCGAGTTTTACATCCAAAGGAAAATATCTGGGGGGATGTTTATATGCAGGGATACTTCCAGCTTTGGCGTTTCTTTAAGTTGGGCCTGAAGTACTAGGATTTTTTTGATTATTTTTTTTAAAGCACGCGGACGCTTTTGTTACTGTCACACGTGCATTATACCCCAATAGAGGGGGTCGATTTTAAACGTCTGGAAATCTGCGTGTATCTGTTTTCCGTTTGCTACCATATGCACGTGGACTAAGCTGCCGGCTGCAGCGGGTGCTCTCCAATATGGGATCCAAACGCAAAAGAAATCCACGCCAACCTTGAGTTATGTGCTAATCCCTTTGGGGACACCCGGAGGGGTTGGGAGCGGCCTGAGCGGCTTCAGTTACAAAGCGGCGCTCGCAGGTGCTTCGCGCTGAGCCCGCCTTCCAGTCCTAAGTTATTTTATAGGGGCGATCTCCCTGACCCCGGCGCAAATCAGGTGCACAGCTTCAGCGGCTGAAGGGATTGCTTCCTTCCGCAGCATGTAGGGGTGGGTGTGTATCCCGCCCCCCAACATATAAACAGACCTTCCACAAAACCCACCAGAGCCTTTCCCTCTTTTTACAGCACTCTTCGTGCAGACCGATCCTATTAATGTTTCCTCGCAAGTCAGTCCCGCAGAATTCAGCGAGGCCGCCGCAGCCTTGTCGTAGCGATTTGTGAATGAACTTCAGGGGCCGAAAGGAGAAAACTCTCCTCCCTTTCTTACTCCAACCTGAGCTATACAGAGATGGTGAGAGCTCAGCTATGAAAGGAGAGGGCCTTGCTGCGTTCAGCGAAAGACCGTAAATGTGAATGAGGAGGCTTCAATAGCACTCTAGAGGCCGGGTCCTCATCTCGCGTGCGCCTTTATGCCTGAGAGACTACACTTGCGAGGCTTGCTTCAGTCGGCTTTAAGTCCAACTGCCTTTACGCAGAAGTAATCCTAAGGGTACCTAACAGTGTTTACTTCTAAACGAAGCAAGCGGGATTTCTAAAATAACCACTTGTTGAGGTCAGATCTGCGCGTAGATACCGCTGGCTGTGATGGAAGTATGTCTAAGATTGTAATAGATATTAGGTAGTGTGTGTTAGTGTGTGAATTCCTTACTTGTCACCGTGGACAATTCTGCTCCCGTAAATACCTTCTTAGATTTATTCCTGCTCCATCCACCAGCCGGCTACCCAACCAGATGGGCGGGGTACAAATAATAAATTATTATTATTATTATCTAAAATATTCGGAGGGACGCCGTATGCAAGAGTGTGGGTGAGAGAAAGAGTGTGTAGATTTTTTTTTTTTTAATGGTTTGGCTCCCTGTGTTTCTGCTAAAGGGCTTTGGGAAATGGGGTATTAATTCAGTAACTGTTTTTGACTCCCTAGAGGGAGGGAGGAGGAATCCTGAGCGACTGGAAGCAGGTCTAAGCTCAATCTTCCCGTGAAATATTTCCTCCTCCATGATATTTACTTACACGTGTTACTCCTTGTCCTCCTGGCGTGAAGTCCTTTGATCCTTTCTACTTTGCCTGTTTGTGCCTGGCATCCCCGAAGGCGTTTATTCGGGAGGAAGCCCCACGGAATTCAATTGAGCATTTCCTTCCAAATACTCTTAGTGTTTTAGGAAGGTCGAGTTTAAGGCTCGGAGGTCGGTCAGTGCTTTCGGGAGGAAGGCGTTAAGTTCTGGGTGATTGTAGGAAGTAAGTAACCTTCTCTCTCATGTGGAAATCTCTATTAGGGGAAGGGTGGGTGGAAAGTAGAGGGAGGTCTATCTACCCCTGGCCAGTTGAGGCCTGCTGGTTTCTGCGGCTCTTGCACATAATACTAGGTGGCCTTTGGTCTTAAGCGAGGCTTGAACACTTAGGATGACTTATTACTAAAGGCTGATTATGCCTTCTCTGTGAAGCGATTATGAGAATTCACTCCTGTTTACTAAACTTTTAGAGACATGGAGCAGTTTACGGAGATTCCACTTTTGTTTTGGGTTTGTTTGAAAATAAAACAAGCCAGCCTACCCGTGTATTACGGATGGGAAAAATATCACCATGGCACCCTAGGTGTTCAGGGTGGCACTTTCAAGGCAATCCTAAGCATGCCTATGCAGAAGTAAGTCCTATTGAATTTAGTGAGATGTATTCCCAGGCAAATGTAGGTAGCTGCTACTCGATAGAAGGAATTAAGCTCAGCTGAGCAGAGCGTGGCTTGCTTTTGGTGGAAAATACACAGGACAACGTGCTAAGGCTAAGTCTCCCTTAACTCGGTAGGCTTTATTCCTCACTAAAGCTGCTTAGGGTCGCGCTACACGGCAGCGCCCGGGCGCACACTTCCTCCGAAGTAAACTTCAATTATTGTAAGGGGTCTTGCTTCCAGGTCAACTTGCACGAGGGGCCGTCGGCATGGCTGCAATCCGACGCCCACTTACTCCGAAAGAACCCCCCTTCCAATTTAGTCAGACTTCCTAACGAGGATCGGACTCGGTTAGACATTTCGGGAGCCTTTTCCGCGCGCCACGAAACCGCATCTAAGGATGCAGTCCATATGGCCGTGGGCCGAACTTGGCGGTTTCCGTTTCGAGGCTGCCACCCTTTCCCCAAAGCACACTTCGCTGGAAAAGTCCAGCCTCGCTGCTTTCTGTGGATCTTACTTCCGAGTAAACCCGCACGGGCTTGGGCTGCCCGGCTGCAAGCCGAAACTTTCCCCCCTGCAAGTCCCCTCTGCAAGTCGTGGGCCTTTACTGCCAAGTAAATAGTAATGGGTTGCATTAGACACAAGACTGACAGCTGAGGAACTCTACCCCCCCCCGCCGCCCCCCTCTTCTCCCCTTGCCCCTCGTACCTTGAAGGCGATGGGCAGCGTCTTGTTGCACCTCCAGTGGGTCGGCAGGACGGAGCAGAGGAAGTTGGGGCTGTCGGTGCGCACCAGCTCGCCGGCGTGATCGGCCAGGACCTCCACCATGCTGCGGTCCGCGGTCCTCATCTTGCCCGCCAGGGCGCCGCCGCCGCCGCCGCCGCCGTTCTCGTGGCCAACCAGCGGCAGCGCGTCGCTCATCTTGCCCGGGCTCAGCGCGGTCGAGGGCGGCGTGAAGCGGCGGCTCGTGCTGGTATCTACGGGGATACGCATCACAACAAGCCGGTTGAGTGAGAAAGCTCCGCACGGGGCTTCGCGCAAAGCGGGGCGGGCGCAGCAACTCTTCGGCCGGAGGCTCTCGGGAGACCCACATAAAAGGAAAGAGCCTTAGGGGTCCCGCAGAGGAGCCAGTCCCGGAGTCAATGCGGATCAACAGTTGGCTACGGCAGGGGGACGCTCGTTCTCCTGGTCCTGCCACACTTAATCCAAGCATCCAGTTGGCAAGCTCTCCTGGAAATGTATTGCGTGTCCCTCTCTTTTAGAAGCAATAATAACAACAAAAAGAAGAAGCAAGAGTCCCTAATAGGTTTGGACAAGCTTTTTTTCTTTTGGCCTTCTCCCCCTCGGGAATGACCAGTGCTATGAAAAATCAAAGGCCCTTCCAAAATCCCACACACGGGGAGGAGAAGGACTGAGCAAAGGCATCTGTTGCAAGCACCGGAGAGAGGAGGAGGGAAGGGGCTAGCCAGTCCTTCCAGTAGCGAGTTTCCTGTCCTGTTGGGAGAGCAGGCTGCTCTCTCCCGTCCACCCACACCCCGCTCTGCTCCTTAAAAAACAAAAAAAGCCGCTTTAGAATCCGGATTTAAGCCCACCAGTCTCTGCCCGTGGAGAGAGAAAATCGGTTTCAGAACAATTGGAGGGCGGGGAGGGAAGGGGGGGACACAGGCTTTCACGGACGTGGCCTGAGGTTTCTCAAAGGTCAAGCGGCTATCACAGCATTATATACTGTACTTCATCAAATATTTACAGTCGGCTCTAGAGAGAGTTTAAACACAACAGAAATCCATTAATGTTCTTCTGCGGGAGCTCCGCTTCCCTGCCCCTCTCTTCCCAAAGCGGCCTTGAGAAACCCGGCCTCGGGGGGCTGCCCCGCCGCTCTCCGAAAGGGCCAGGAGAGTCCCGCGGCCGCGGCGCCCTTTCGCAACGCTTTGGCCGGGTCGGCGACGAGGGCGAGGAATGGAAGAAGAGGAAGAAGAAGAAGATCCCGGCAGGTCGGGTGGCCAATAATGTGAAGGAAAGGAGGAGGGAGGGAGTCCATATGAGGAGAGAGAGAGAGGGAAGGGGGGGGGGAAACACCCCTCTGGTCTGGTCGGGGCTGCTGGTTGGCTTGTGGGTTCCCTCTGCGGTTACTGCGTGCAGCAACTTTCGAGCGCGCACTTCTGAAGTCACCCAACAGTCTGTGGCCGCCGGGTGAGTCACGCTGCCAACTTGGGGGGAAAGATCTGAGGCAATCTTCCTCAGATTCAGCCGCCGGGGCCCGGCTGCTCAGCTATGGTTTAACCACAGCAGGTGGAGCTCCGCTTTCGGGACCATCGTTTGCTTTCTCTCCTCCGCACCCTTCGCTCCCTCACGGCCTTCCTCTTTCCCTCCCCTCCTTTCTCGCGCCTCCAACTTCGTTACAACACGCGAGGGGGGCCCGGCCGAGTTTCCGCTTCTGCCCCACCAGAAGACTAGCAGAACACGCGAACAAACACAGGCACGCACGCACACACGCAGGCAGGCAGGCGGACGGGCGCGCAAGCGGCCTCAGAGTCAAGAGTTAAAAGAAGAAGAAGTAGGAGTCGCTCAGACGAGAGAGCCTGCGCTCCTCCCAAGGTCCACGTTCCCCAAGCGGAAGGAGTCTTCACGTGTTCACCAGACGCCAACGGCGAGCTTTCCCGAAGGCTCCTGCCTAGGGAGGCCAGTCTCTCCAGCTGTGTGTGACCTTCTGTGAGGCGCTGTTTGTTTGCTCATGCTGGTCTCAAAAAGCCTGGTCTGTCTCTCTCTTTCTCTCTCTCTCTCTGCCCCCTCCGCGCGCCCTCCTCCTCCTCCTCCTCCCTCTCGCCTTCTGGCTCTATGAATGGAGATTGACTGGAAATGAATTTGCTTTTACAGTAAGAGAGTCCGGAGGAATGCCATTCCCTTAGCTCTTTTGCATAGGGGAAGGCGCCGGCCAATCAGAGCCCTTTCCGGTATTCAGCAGGGCGCGGCTCCAACCCGCGGGCTCCTGGAATTGGCCTGCGCACAGCCGCTGGAAGCTACTGTAAAAAGCCAAAGGGAGGCCCGCGTGTCAATGGGACGCCGCGATTACCGCAGCGCGCGCGAGAAAGAACAAGCGAGCAAGCGGCAGACCTGTGGGCGGCGGCTGCGGCGTCTTGTGCGAAGCCTCAAAAAGGCGGGCTGAGGGAGATGCGGGGACAAGAGTCACGCGCCAAACGTTTTCCTCGTGCGTGGGTGGGCCCCCGCGGGACAGTGAAAAGGGCGCGAAAGTAGCTCCCGAGACTCTCAGTCGCCTGACTGGCTTCGAGAAGGAAGCTCATCCCGCACGGACCCCGAGCACCCCCCCCCTTAGCCAGGCTTTTTCAACAGTCACCAACCCACACGAAGCCTAGGCCAGATCCCACGCCGTGCCTGGGCTGGTAACCCCTCTCAGCACGCGCAGCTGAGGGAAAGGCGATGGGCGGTTTTCGCTTCTTGTGGAAGTAAAGCGAGATATATCGCCTTCAGTAAGAGCTGCCGCCTCCCCTTCCAAGTAGTATTATTTTACCCCGATTCAGTATGTGAGCACCCACAAAATGCAAAGTTCTGGGCAAAGGTTCGCCTGATGAATATTTGCCTATCGCACAGTTGTTTACCAGGATGGGGAAACCTGCCCCCGTTCGGGTGGTTTCACTCCAGTTCCCATCTGCTCCAGCAGCAGGGCCAAATATTTGGGGCAAGGGGAGCTGGAGTCCATTCACATCTGCAGGGCCGCAGGTTCCCCACCTCTCTGTGTGAAAGGCGTGAAGGGCCTGCAAGAAGAAAAAAGGTGGCAGCCCTCCCCTCAAACGAACAGCACACACTTCCTGCCTCCCTTTGTGCAGAGCACGCCAAAGATTGCTATTTTACACTTTTCCAGACACTCCTGGATTAAGTGCAGAGAGGGATTTTTTTTTTAAAAGGTCTCACTTCCTTTCTCCTCTGATCTGTTCCTCACATCTCTAGAGATTATGCCCAAATTTCAATATGCAGCACACCACACTGCAGCCCATGTTCTTTCTGAGACTATAAAAAAATGCTTTGAAAAAGTTGGCCGGGGCAATCATAGTCACTGAGGCGTTTTATAGATCAGTCACATAGATAGTGGTGTTTTGTCAGACTTTGGCACTGCAGTGGAGGGCCAGCACTGCAGGGGAGTAGTTTTGAATCCATGGCAGTAGAGGGTGGGGAAATGGAGTCCCAGCTCTCCTCATAGAGAGCCAGTGTGGTGTAGTGGTTAAGAGTGGTGACTCGTAATCTGGTGAACCGGGTTCGCTTCCCTGCTCCTCCACATGCAGCTGCTGGGTGACCTTGGGCCAGTCACACTTCTCTGAAGTCTTTCACCTCACAGAGTGTTTGTTGTGGGGAAGGAAGGGAAAGGAGAATGTTAGCCGCTTTGAGACTCCTTAGGGTAGTGATAAAGCGGAATATCAAATCCAAACTCTTCTTCATACTCCCCGCCCCCACTCTTTGTCTACAGGCCTTCACTAAGTTCAATGGAACTTGCTCCCAAGTGAGTTGAGTCAAGGATTGCAGCCTTAGCTATCTCACTTTTTCATTTCTAGAATGTGTTGGAGTGCAGCTCCCTTGGATCATAAATGTGCTCCAGAGTTGAACCCTAGCACAGCACTTGGACTGGCTACCAGCTGTCAGCATGAGAAGCAATAGAGCCCCGCTAATAGGAAGCTGAACTCAGATCTGGGAGCCAAGGCTGACCGGAAAGAATTTGCCAAAGGCAATGAGCCCATTTCTTGAGTTGAGCGGCATGGATCCAGGTCTCTCAATTAGTTGGATCACACGCTTTCAACTGTTGAGTGATGGCATGAGCCTTAAGATGCCAATTTTTATAAGGAATGCCAATTATTCTTCATTGTGACAGGTCTATATTACATTATGTTCCTGATTCCAGACTCAACAATGCCTCAAATCACCTTCTCTTTGATTTTTTCTTTTTCTTTTAAAAAATAATCTGGCAGTCCTGCTCAACACAGGCTATAGTAATCAGAACTATACTTTTGATCAGGCCAAATGAATTCATATCTGAGGCAAAAGCACACATGAAAAGATAAATGACATTTCTTTAGCACCCTGGCACTAGGTTATAGAGCAGCAAAGCATTTGGAAGTTTATGCTGAATGGTGGCTGGTCTCATAGTGATGTAGTAATTAGTGTGCTGGACTACAGCCTTGGAAGACCAGGGTTCCAATCTCCACTAGGTTACAAACCTTACTGATCTTTTAAGCCAATCCAGGGCTGCCAACTTGAATAAAATATCATGGGGGCCCAGGTGACCCATGCCCCCACATAATTGATCACATGACACATCAATCACATGTGCACACACACCATTTGAATGGGAATGCCCATCAACTTTGTGGGGGCCCAGCCCCCTCAAATATTTTATTGTGGGGGTCAAAGCCCCCAAGCCCCCAAGCCCCTGGGAATTGGCTCCTATAAGCCAGTCACTGTCCTGCAGCAACACTGGGTTGTTGGGAGGATAAACTGGAGAGCCATATATCAGTTCATTGGAGGAAATGTAATAAAATAAAAATAACAAAGTGCCATAAATATAAGCTTTTCTGCCATGGTTCTTTATGGAAGTGAGTGTGATGTAGTGGATAGTGCTGGCAGTGGTGTGGCATGGGGGGGGGGTCAAAAGGGGCAATTGCCCTGGTGCAAAATTGTTAGGGGCGCAAAATTCCAACACCCAGTTATGCCTCAGTACAGCTGCGTGTTTCCATCACTGGGCCCCGCTGATAACGGCTTCTCCATGCAAACCAGGAAGTGACCTACCCAGACAATGGAACGACTCTTCTTTTGTGTTCTACACACCCTTGGCACACCCTTGAAATTACCTGCAGTTGAATTCCAGGATATGTAACAACTAGCTAGCAGTGGATTTGTATGAACCAGGGCTGGGGAACCCTTGGCCCTCCAGATGTTGTTGGACTGTTGCTCTCCTCATCTGCTGACCCAAGGCTGATGGGAGTTGGAGTCCAACAGCATCTGGAGGGCCAATTTCCCCCACCCCAGACATAAATGAATGGAATTTCATGCATTAGTGGAATCATTCTCTTTGCCACTTGCCACTTACCGGTACATCAATGCTCAGAACATACCTAGGCACACACCACAAGCCCATGTCACTGGGGCTTTCAATCCCTCTCCCCAAATTTCTCTACAGGGAGACAGTTTATTAAGCTTAAGGGAGAAAACAGAAGGCCCTTCAGAATTAGATGAGGATCTCATCTTTATTGATCAGCTTGGTGTGTTGCTTAAATTGTAGCCAAATGCTGCAGCTCAGGAGGGGGAGAGTGCTGTTGCGCTCCTGTCCTGCTTGTAAGCTTCTCATGGGCATCTGCTTGGCCACTATGAGAACAGGATGCTGGACTCGATGGACCTTTGGCCTGATCCAGCAGGGCTCTTCTACAAACTATCCTATTTGTGTGTGTGCATCATCCCTAGATGCTTGCATTAAGCGGCTGACATTTCTGAAAATCCTTTTGGCCCCTGCGATTTCTTCTCCGTAACCGAACATTTTACCCCACTGCATGCTATCTTCACTTGTTGACGGGTATCTTGGTCCAACCAAGACTATGATGCTAGTGCTCCTCCTACCCCCTGGCACAAATTAGCTTAACTTACTATAGCATGGGACGCGGGTGGTGCTGTAGGTTAAACCACTGAGCCTCTTGGGCTTGCCAATCAGAAGTTCGGCGGTTCGAATCCCCACGACAGGGTGAGCTCTCGTTGCTCGGTCCCTGCTCCTGCCAACCTAGCAGTTCAAAAGCACGTCAAAGTGCAAGTAGATAAATAGGTACCACTCCAGCAGGAAGATAAACATTGTTTCCGTGTGCTGCTCTGGTTCGCCAGAAGTGGCTTAGTCATGCTGGCCATATGACCCGGAAGCTGTATGCCAGCTCCCTTGGCCAATAAAGCGAGATGAGGGCCGCAACCCCAGAGTCGGGCACGACTGGACCTAATGGTCAGGGGTCCCTTTACCTTTACTATAGCATGCAGTTGTTGTTGTTTTTTCTAAAAAAATTGTTTAGGGGTACTCTCAGTTTCCTACTCATATTGAAATACTGCCCCTTAATGAGGCCTGCCTTAGATTCACAAAATGTTTAGGGGTATGCGTACCCCTGCGTGCTCCCAGAAAAAAAGCACTGAAAGCATGAAGAGATCAGAATTTTTACTCCCTTAAGAAGCCTGGGCAGGCCAAATATAGCGGGATGGGGGAAGAGGAGAGAGAGCAAAAGGGAAGATTCCAACTCCTGCTTTTCTCAGATTATCGGGGATCACGGAGGCAAAGCGTGTACGGAGGGAAGAGAGTGGGGAGGAGGAAAGGGGAAACAGTTTCCCAAGAAGGGTAAAAGGCACGTTAAGTTAGCAACGTCCGTTGCACAAATCTGCAACATGGAAGAGAAACCGCAGGGGTCTGGCGCGGGGGCAGGGAGGAGGAGGAGTGGGCCTGGTGCAATCGCAAAGAGGAAGCGGCTTTCTCTTCGAAGCTTGTTGTTTCCTCGGTCGCTGGAGCTGCCCGCAGTTGCATTGCGCAACCGACTCCGGAAACCTCTAGCACCAAAGCAGCCCGCTTTGAGCAGCATCCAAAGCCTGGCCGGGGCTCTCTTGCTGCAGGGACGCGGAGCGGACGCTAGAGGGCGCCCAAAGCCCTTGGCCTTCCCCTTGCCGAAGCACTGGAACAAATGCCGCGGCCCGCAAAGCAGCTTAAGAGAGAGGGAGGGGGCCGGGACAGTCCCACCTGCCGATGTCCCCCGAAGACCCCGTCGCTGCCTTCCCCTGCTTAAACCTACGTGAGCTGAACGGGTGTGCGCCGGCGCGATAAAGGCGGGCAGAAGCACACTTTGCTCTGTCTCAGCGCTGCATAGATCTCTGCGCTGGGGCAAGCGCGGCTCGCTGCCTCTCGCCCTGCCTTCCGCGCACCAGCCCGGACGGATGCGCCTCCCTCGCTCTCTGCAGCCGTGAAAATAAGCCTGGCGCGCACAAAAGCCCGCTGATTCACCCGGCCGATCAGCACACAACTCAGCCGGATGATGAGCAGCGTGGCATCTAAATCTCGGGAGGCTCAGCCTTCATTCTCGCCCCAATCCCTCTTCCCATTGACGAATGTTGCAACTTGGAGAGGTTTGAGCACGGCTCCTCCGAGCTGTCATCGGGGAGGGATCAGGAGGGCGGGGAGCAGATTTCAGGTGCGATCATGACCTTTTCTCTATAAGATCCCTTAAACCAGGGAAAGAAAGAAAGAAAGAAAGAAAGAAAGAAAGAAAGAAAGAAAGAAAGAAAGAAAGAAAGAGAGAGAGAGAGAGAGAGAGAGAGAGAGAAAGAAAGAAAGAAAGAAAGAAAGAAAGAAAGAAAGAAAGAAAGAAAGAAAGAAAGAAAGAGAGACACGTCCAATAACAGTGTCTGCATTCGAAAGTGCAAAAGAGCTGCGCCTAGATTTCCGCCCCCTGACAGCAGGCCGTTCAGGGCGCACGAGCAGTGAACGTGGTCAACTGCAAGTTTCCACCAGTAATTCTGGACTCTCTGGTGTTCACGGGTTTAAGGGTGCGGAGGGGAGACGTCTTTAGAGGGCCACGTGCGCCCTGCCTTGTCTCCCTTCCAAAGGCGGTGAGCCATCCGTGCTGCGCCTAGGGTGCCTCCTGCTTTTTCTGCTGAGTCGGACCCTGGCCCTCGGCCCCGGAGGCACCGCCGCTCTTCCTTTCCACTGTGCACTTAAGCCCACTTGTTCACGTCACTGGTGAGCCTCCCTAACCCTTCTCCGAATAACTGTCTTGTTCATGACTGATGAATCAAGTTATTCACGTCAAGTTAAACATTACTGTCCGCCCAGGAATGGCAAGTATTTCTATAGAAGCCAGCTGGGCCTCGCCCTCCTGGACCAAAGACAACAGGACGCGTTCTCTGCGCACACACGATACCTTTAAAGCGCAGTCGATGCGCACAAAGTTATGGGCGCTGTGGTTCACCCCTCACAGAGAGACCACCCCCAGCAGCCCGTATCCAAACTCCAGTGCCCAGAATTCATTGAGGGCGAAACTTGCTTCGAATGTGCTTTGCAGTGTGTACGCAGAGCGCTGCAATCCGCGGTGCCTGACGGTCTACTTTAAGTCAACAGAGGAGTCCATGGGTTGTGCAGACTGGAAGAATAAACTTGGAACCGAGTGCCAAATCGTGCCCAATCATGTCCGGTTTCTTGGAAGAGTACTTTAGGGAGATCAGGAATTCAACCCATTTTTTTTTTAGGTAAAGCGGGCCGGGTGTCTACACGGATATGGCCCTGGAAGGTAACGTGAGGATGGGCTGTCAGCTACTACAGTTCTTCGTTTATTCGCTGGGGGCAACGTGCATTTTACATCTGATCCTAAGCATAAGCAGCCCCCTTAGCGTCTGGCTATAATCCTATACACGCTTACCTGGGAGTAAGTCTCATTCAACTCATTGAGGCTTACTTCTGAGTAGGCATGTTTGAGGGGGAGCTGTCAACAATGTCCCAAGCGCTTCAAAGACGTACTCTCAGCTATTATCACTACTCTAATAACCGTAGAGTTATCCTCGTATTTTTTTTTGGGGGGGGGGGGTGGAGTGGACGGGCGGGCGGGCGGTAGAGGATGAAAGATTAATGACTCAGGCGACATTTGAGCAGCGGTCTTTCTGGCCTGTTCATCGCCCCCGCCACACACGTCCCATATTGGGAAGTGCCCTCGAATTTACTGGCAACTCATCTTAGGATCCTCGCTCAGTCGCCCCATCAAATCTTAACTCTGTTTATTTTCGAGAGACATTCCCGTTGATTTAAAGGAGGGTTTTCTTCTGCGTTAGGATGCTTAGGACAGCAGCTTTGTTTTTCGTTTTGAAAAAGCCCATTCTGCAGGCACCAGAGCTTCTCCTGCACGGATAGAGTTCCACGCCATCAGCACCACATCTACCCTCGCAGGGCAAAGTCAAGGCCGCGCAGTCGTCCTTGGAACGCGACCCTCCCGGGCCGATGCCAGCGCAGGGCGCCCCTACGACCCCCCTTTCTCCAAATGCGTCCCCATAAAACCCATACAAGTGGATGGGAAGCGGGCGAGGAGGGAATTGTCTGGCCTCTGGGGGCTTATAGCCTGCGCCCCAGGTCAGGATAGGATCACCCCTTTCCTGGAGAGCCAGTATGGTGTAGTGGTTAAGAGCGGTAGTCTCGTAATCTGGGGAACCGGGTTCGCACCTCCGCTCCTCCACCTGCAGCTGCTGGGTGACCTTGGGCCAGTCACACTTCTCTGAAGTCTCGCAGCCCCACTCACCTCACAGAGTGTTTGTTGTGGGGGAGGAAGGGAAAGGAGAATGTTAGCCGCTTGGAGACTCCTGAAGGGGAGTGAAAGGCGGGATATCAAATCCAAACTCTTCTTCTTCTTCTTCCCACTTGACCTAAAACTGCGGAAGAGGAAAGCGGAAGGAACTGGATGGATGGATCGGAGTTCAAATGGGAACTTTGTGGGTCTGAGGCTTTTGGCGCCGCAAGAGCCGAAAGGAACCGCCAGCGAACTCGGTGCGTCTGGAAGGGAGAATCCTAACACGTGTCGGAGCCCCTTACAACTCCATCCAGTCGCCCGCCGGCAGCTTCTCAAAACCTCTCCGCCCTTTATCATTAGGAGCTGAATTAACGCTTTAAAACCCGGACGGTCCCCTAAACACCTGGGTCTATCGATCCTGTAGATTTCAAGTAAATTTCCTTCCAATTGATTCCGGGCTTCCTGCGCTAGAAATTAAGAAACCACGTCATCACCTGCATCAACCTTGCGAGGTTAACTCGCTCAAGGCGACCCACTGAGTTTAGGGGGAATGGAAAGCATGCTTCATCCATCCCCCGCACCCAAAGCGAGGGAGACCCTCTGTCCGGGGCGTGCTCCCCGCGCCCCAAGTCCAGAGTTCCAGTTTAAGGGCGCCCTATAGATCATGCCGATGGCTTTCCAGGGGATGACACGGAGAGGGCGCACAACTTCCTGGTGGATCCCAAAGCTGCGCAGCCCAGGAAATTTCACGCATCCAAATTGGTTACCTAAACCCTACCCATCCACCCCAAACTCAGAAATGGCACGAACTCTAATACTGGTGGATTTCGGAGCTTCCTTTCCCGTTGATTTTAAGAGAGAATTTAAAAAAACACACACAAAACTTCCTTTCTTTTTGCAGACTCGCAAAGGGCTTTGTCAAAAGAATCCGGTCGTTTTTGTTTTTGAATGGAGTGGAGACGCATTTCAGTTAAGCAGGTGTGGTATCGATGGCCGTCAAATAAGTCGATCCCAACCGTTTTTGCTTAAAAGTGGCGGCGAGGGTGGAAAGGGGACCCTGAAAGATTTTTGCGTTGCATTATCCTGACGCTGTTTAACTTCCGCGCAGGTTTGAGATGGCCAAGGATCCGCCGCGCAAGCCGACTCGGGCGACGTCCGCGGCTTAATCGACACGTTCGCGGCCCCTTTCGCTGACGCAGATTGCCAACCCATTTACTTGCAAAGTATCTCTCGCTGATGTCATGAAACTTACACCCAAGTAACGCGGATGGAACCTGAGTCGAAAATTATTGCTTTTCCGAATCTGGACTGCAACATTTAAAACCCACATTCATCCTGTTTTATATACTGTATAATATAGCATATACACAATAAACATTGGTTTGGTTTATTTTATTTTTTTTAAAGAAACCCTCTCTTATTTAAACCACAAGCTAATTGGCTTTCTCTTCATGGATGCTAATTTGCTTTGTTTCCTTACTTCATTTCCCAGACAAGAACTAAAGGGGAAAAAACAGCAACTCCAAGTGGGAATGTTCATTTAAGTTATAACCATACAGTATTATGATACATGGAGGTGATGGGTTTGCAAAAAACTATGGATCGTGCGGAGTTCGTGCAGAGCGATCCTGTGGAGGTTTACTCGACCGTAAATGGCTTTAAATTGAAAAGAACTTGAAAGAGTATTTGCCTCCTTTCAGGGTTAATTAACATGATCAGTCCCATCACACACATTGGACGAATGTTCTCCGATTATTTTTTTAACACTTACTGAACTTTACTTCGTGTAGAACAAAGAGTCTTGCAGCTCCTTGAAGGCGGATAGATTTATTGTGCCGTAAGCTCTCTAGAACCTACTTTGCCTAGTCTACGGAATTTCATGCCACAGTAAATCTATTAGTCTTTTAAGGTATCATAAAGACCCTGGTTTTTGTTGAAAAATACTAACACAAAAGTTGTCACTTCGGAATAGTGTGCTTGTGGAGTCTAGCCTTTTAAGGCTGTTTTATTTCTTTTTTAAAAATGGTTTGTGACTCACCTAAAAGTTTAGACACGTTCTTAATTTTGTACTTTCTCTTTTCATTCAAGCAGAAAATCCCCGATCTCTAATGTAAAGGACAGGAAGAAAATACTTCGTTTTAGAAATGCTTTTAAAAAGATATTCAGAGATTTTCCTAAACCTCTTGCCCGAAAGACAGTCATGCCGCGCAGAGGAAAATAACGAAGGAGCTTGTCTGAAAGACCCCGGGGTTTCAAGAGAAGAATGAATATCAGTTCCCTGGGATGGGGGTGGGGGTGGGAGGGAGAAACCCCAGAGTAGATCTAATGTGAAGGGCTCTGGCAATTGCGAAGCCGATTTATAAATTTCTCGTCCACACCGAATTCACAGGCTGTCCTTAGGAATGCTAAGTTAGCTAGGCAGATCCTCAGTCCGAACCTATGCATGTTGACTCAGGAATAGGTCCCAGCGAATGCAATGGGGTTTATTTTCACCCTCTCTTGCTCAAATAAGGCTGCACCCCTATGCACACTTAGCTGGGAGCAAACCCTATTGAAATCAGTGGGATTTCCTTCTGAGTAAACATGGATAGGATAGGCTTCCTGAGAAGCGCGTTCCAGGTGCTTGCATCGGGGTACGGCGCTGAAGAATGCCGGAATTGCGGAATTGCGGAATTGCGGGCAGGCGGGTGGGGAGGAAGCCGATCAAGATCCCAATTTCTCAACCAAGGAGTTGACCCCAAAGACAGGAAGCGGCCTCTTGCACGGTTGTTGCCCCCCCCCCCATCCTAAGCTCCACTCACCCACACAGGTAGAATAGAAATTTACACCCAATAATTCTATCTCAAAACTGTGAAGGAGAAGCGCAGTTATAGAAAAGACCCGCAGCCCTTGCGTTTGGGTTCGCGTGTGGAATCAACCTGCCCTCGCCTTCCATTTTAAAGACGCAAACCACAGAAATCAGCAGCCCATGGCCGCCAATGGGGACCTTTTCCCTCCGAAAGGTCTTAGGGGCTGGGAGAGGGGCGTTCTCTATTCCGATCTTGGTGATACAGTGAAGAGATAAGTCGCCTCCATCCCTTCTGTTGTCTGCACAGAAGAACCGCCCTCCTCCAAGCTTAATAATAATAATTATCACAATCACAATAACAACCATAACCTACACACAAGAAAGGTAGGTCTTTGGAACATGGATTCGGAGGTGTAGTTTGGCCCTGACCACATTTGCATGTACATTTCCAGTTGGTTTATGCGCAGAAAGCGGAAGAGGAGAAAGTCATAGAAGTCTGCAGGGAAAAAATGTCAGAAAAGCCACTTCCGGATTGATAGAGGACACGACCTCCCAAAGTAAAACAATTCCTCTGAAGGGCAGCACTTTTTGCTGTTGTTTTCAATGCAAGAAACTATCACCATCTATCATGAAGATTTGGAGGAGTTGAATGTTTTCCTTTTCGGAGAGAGGAAGAGCAAATTGCAACTCATTGCCCGAACACTTTGCCTTTGCTGCCGCGCCTCCTTAGCCTCCTACCCGGCTCTCAGTCTCTGTTTTATTACAGCGGAGAAGAAACCACAGCTAAAATCTCCGAGCCATTAAGGAATTTTTCTGTCACAGAAGATTACTCGGATGCAAAGCATCCAGCTTTTAGGTAACAAAGTTAAGGCAAGCCTTTGGAAACATGAGAGACCAACAAATAGGGCATGTGACAAAGAAAAGTCAAAAAAGGGAACAGGATTGTAATGGAAGCCCCTGTTCTGGTCTGCCAATACCACCAAGGGATGTGTTGCACAGAATGGGGTCCTTAACGCCATTAAAATGGCGTGTGGCACTGGGTATACTTTACAGAAGCAGCAAAGTAACTTATCCCTTGAAAATGAGAAGACAAAGGGAGAAAAAGTAAAAGAACCTCTTAGTGACATTTCCCCTTTCTTGGAGGTTTTGAACAGTTGTTCCACTATATGCATGGTTGGGAGGATGTTTCAGGATCATTATCAAGGGCTCCCCAGAAATGCATCAGAGTTCAACCAGTAATGGCTGAGAAGTGTTTCTCACCCCTTTGATCCGCAGGGAAACAACAAAGAACCCTCTCAGATTACTGTGGTGCAAGGTTTAGTCCATTCCTCAAAGTGCATGCACCCTTGAATCTAATTTAGAACATGATGCAGAATCTTCTGCAAGGTGCTGGGGCTCTGTGGCAGATGTGCAGCGAAGGCTTTCCCCAATGGCAGAAAAATTTGAAGGCTGCTTTAGGATTTTATTGTTAGGATGGATCAGCTAATCCAACACTTTTACAGCCTACTCCTAAATCTTTGCCATTAGATCTTTCTGTTTATGACACTGGCGTAAGAAGACCATGGTGAAGGGGGCATGCTGGCAAGCTCTGAGGTCCTGCACAATCATAACTATTATGCCATAGTCAGAACACATTACATACAATAATGCATTCCCACTGCAACTGTGGTATTTGAGAGAGGTGAAAGGTACTGAGAGCATATAGCCCATTGGGCCTCAGCAACACAAAGCTACAATTCAGTTTCATATAGTCACAGGGCTGGTGGTTCACACATGAAATCATTTAGCTTTTCACCTCTTCATTACTCAACACTTGGGGCCTGGTTCACAAAACATGTCCATCACTTGACGACTGCAGAATCCACTGAGGTCTGTCTATAAACTATCACCTACCTACCTACCTACCTACCTACCTACCTACCTACCTACCTACCCATTCATCCACCCATCCTACGTACACACTCAATGTTCCATACCCCCTCTGCATTTCAGTGGAATCGCTCCCTGCATACAACCCTAAATGGGATGTGATATACAGGTGTGTGCATTTTTCACTTGCCATTTTTAAAAATCAAAAGCAGCCCTTTCTTCTCCCACCCGGGCAGATCTTCCATTTCCTGCCACCCCCACCCCCACCCCCACCCACCCTTTGAATTTCTGACATAAAATTGAGTTTTGTACATTCTGGTTTATGACAGGAAGGAAGGAAGGAGCCAACCTACCAACCAACCCCAAGGGTTGGTGTCATGCTGTTCAAGCCAGAAGTGGGGGATCCACAGCTGAATTCTTTTTGGGGAAAGTGGTTGGATGCTGCCTGATCAAAGTGGGTCAGGCCAAATCAAACATCCGATTCTCTCCCCACCTCTCTCCCTCTTTCTCTCCCCCTCTCTCAAACACACACACCATATTCTCTGACTCTCTCTCATACTCACTCCCATTAATTCATTCTTCCCCTCCCTCTTTCTCCAGACAAACCTTTCATGTCCTCTTTATGAGGCACAACAGGTACAATCTTAGACTGATCCTTAGAAGGAGCCACGTTTTGCCGAGGCTATTTGCAATAGCTTCCCACAACATCAGCTGACTACATCAGAGAAAGGGTACAAAAGCCGTACCAAAATCCACATTAACCACGGTCGACGCCACTAATGCATCATTGCAGCCACAGTCAAAGCCACAAGTTAATCTCGTAAACTGTTTCTCTTCCACTTAACATTTCACCTGCTACTGACTACCCAGCCACTCTGCTGCCGCTGGCTCAAATGATGTATCTTTGGCTAGTCATATTTAATAGCCATTTCCCTGTATGGATCAGCTTCATCTGTTTGACAGTAGTGGTGCATATGCAACAGGATTTGGAGGAAGTGTGTGTGTGTGTGTGTGTGTGAGAGAGAGAGAGAGAGAGAGAGAGAGAGAGAGAGAATGAATGAATGAATGAATGAATATGCGACATGCCTGGTACTGGGTGAGGCCTGCAGTAAGCTATGGAGATGCCAGGAGGGAGAGAAGAATGGCAGGAGGGGTAGGAGAAATTGGAATGCGTCATGAAAGGTTTTCCACAAGTGAACAGTAATTTGAGATCTATGATAATGGATGAGGGGAAACTGGGAAAAGCTATAATGGATGGAGATATTTGGGGCAGCATGCATACACATGGGATGCAGGGAAGGGATATGGGGTGCGTGACACAAAGAGAGGATTAGGATGAAGAGAAAGAGATGGAGAGCTACCTATGTCACCCTACAGACTCTGCCACTTTTGGCTCTGTCTCTACCTGCCATCGGATGTGAACCTGATGGATTTTTCCAGTCGGTCAACAACCCAACACAGCGATGAGTTCCCTACCCATATTCCATTACAATATTTGTGGTTTTATGGAAGGCTTTTTGAAAGGATTGCTTTTCAGTCACAGAAGGAAGAGAGTATGCATGCTCACAAATAAATATGTTAAATGTAAACATTACTAAGGTGCAATTCACTAAGACCTCCATATATTTCAATTGGCTTACACAAATCTCCCACAGAAAAAAGCCAACACCAGATCTGAGTATAAGCTGTACTTGAGAAACTGCTCTGTAGCACATGGATCCTAAGCATGCCTATATAACATTTCCATTCATTTCCATGAGTCTTACTTTTAATTGATCTTGATTAGTGATAGAGTACAAGTAATTGCATTCCCTTTCCATTTTTATTTTACCTGTAGTATTTTTCTATTGCTCACATCCCTTTGGACCCCCTACAGAGCTTGTGTTAAAATCAGCCATTTGGAGAAATGGGCTATGAGACATTGGACTATTTAAGAACCATTTCATATAACCAGGGCTAAGATAATGAAAGTTCCGCTGTGAGTATGGAGAAAATGTGTCTTTCCATATGTTGGACTACAACTCCCATAATCCTTGACCATTTGGGTTGGGGCTGATGAGAGTTGGAGTCCAATATCAGGAGGGGTTCTACTATGTGGCTAGACACTTAAAAATCCAGTGTATGAAAGTCCTTTGGCTGACTGTAGGGGTATGTATGTGTCATCTGATGTGGGCAGAGAAGGGTTAAACCACCCCTCCCTGTACACTCTGTTTCCAATGAGAATTAGGCCCCATGATTAGTATTACATTATTATTTTTTAAGTTCCAGACGTGGTTATTTACCACATAATGAAAGCCATGTCTAGCTTGGCCCTCATCAGTCATTCAAGTCAATGATGCTCTGTTCTTTATGTCTTGGGATGTTTGAGAACATATTTTAATTGCTCTTTATGGACCTCTCATCTCTGCAGTAATTTAGATTGACCAGAACAGTTTCCATACAGTGGTAGCTCCAGTTACATACGCTTCAGGTTACATACGCTTCAGGTTACAGACTCCGCTAACCCAGAAATCGTGCTTCAGGTTAAGAACTTTGCTTCAGGAAGAGAAAAGAAATCGTGCTTTAGTGGCGCAGCAGCAGCAGGAGGCCCCGTTAGCTAAAGTGGTGCTTCAGGTTAAGAACAGTTTCAGGTTATGAACGGACCTCCGGAACGAATTAAGTACTTAACCCGAGGTACCACTGTACTGGGCACTGGTAGTCTGTATTACAGGCCTGTTACCCCAGAAGTGTGTGATTAAAAGCTGACTTGAAACTAACATGACTAACTGAGAGTCCAAGTGGGCACTCTCAGTTTAAACCTGGCTCCGCACAAGCCCACAACAAACCTTCCTTGACTTTGATGGTAGTAGAATTGCAACATTCGGGTCTAATCTTCTATCCCCATCTGTCAAAGCTGTGATCTATGTGCATGAAAGTGAAGGAAGAGATAGAGTCTCCTATGAATAAGAGACGGGAATCTCAATTTCTCTGAGGAAGTGAAATTCCAGTCTTTTTGAGAGGAGCTTAAACGAACCATTGCTACCTTCTTATCATTCAGTGCATTTGCTTCCTAACATTGATAGAGAGCCTGATGGGTAGATACAACTTCTGTTCCCTGATTCAAGTGGATCTTTTGTGTTATTCTCCACAAAATCCAGAAACAGCCCTGTGTAGTTTGGTCCATTGTGGAGGAGGCAACCACTTAAACATATAGTAGCATGCAACCAACCACAGTTTCACAAAATAATGAGTTGGTCCTAATAAACTATCAAATAAATTAGGGTATTACCCTACAGAGACTTACCAATGTTGTCCAGGGACCTGAGCATGCCCAGTGGGAATTGAAACTGGCTTTCTTTGTAAAAGGCTTCTGCGCAACATCACACACCTTTAAAACACCCTTCTGAGTTTGAAAACCAGTATGCCACACATGATGTGGAGAGTCAGTCTTAAACTCAGGTCCATAGTTATATGGGGGGGTCTGAAGAACCAGTTGCATCATTCTCTGTACTGTGGGTATTGTCCTTAACAGGGTTGCTCCTGACTTGTATTAAAGTAAGGAAGAGAACCAGAATGCTTGCATGAAGTTAGGTGGAGAATGGTCTTGCAAAGAGGTCTGGGAAGTCTGGCGTTGGATCTTCTGCATGGATTTACCACAAAGCAGCTATTATCACTCTTCAATGAAGAAAAGCAGAAGCAGCCAAATGAATTGGCTCTGGGTCTTGGCCAGGCTAACGCATAGTTCGATGAAATCTCAAACTGGGATTTCTATCCTGATTCTAAATAAGTTCAAGGTATTACAAACAAAACAGGGCTGAAAAGCAAAATATTTAAAATAAGCTCCTTTTATTCCCATCAGCCTGACTTCTGTACAATATGCTTAAGTCAGGGTTATAAATTAGCCTCGGTTCAAGCGCATTTTTGCTTTATCTAGCTTGTAAACACACTTTTCAGCTTCAAAAATGGCAACATTTTAGTTGCAACCTAAATCTGGCACTCATTTTGTTTGCATGGTGTAAAAATATGAATGAGAAGGATTTTAGAACGTAGCCTGCAAGTTAAGTATTAGGATCACAAAACTGAACTTCAACAAAGCAGAACAAACTGAGCAAATTCCAGCTGTTGTTTAAGTATTACACAAATAACGCTCTGCAGTTTCAGTTTTTCCTGATATCTATCAAAAGAAACATTTGAAACTGAGAATTCTGAGCTATTGATCCTGAATAATATTTATCAATTGAAATGTAAATGAAACAGCCATAGGTCATAACTCACCTTTTGTTCTTATAATGTTTATTATAAGTGTATATGTATTTCTAAGAATTTTATATATCTATTTATCTATATCTATATATTCACCCACAGAAGCGCTGTAGAGCATATGCAATGTTCTCTTATGCTGTTACTTTCACCGGGACCTAATACTAAGTTAACACTATACACGTCTAGTAAGAAGTAAAGCCAAATAAGTTCAATGGACTTGACTCTCAGCCTTACAGTGCAAACCTATGCATATATACTCAAAAGTAAGCCTTATTGCTTTCAATGGGCTTTGCTTTCAGGAATGTATGCCAAGAATTGCAGCCTTAGTGTCGTGAGCAGTAGTTTTGATACTTAGCACATGCATGGCCTCAAATTTAAGACATAACAGATTTCTAAATACATATGTCAGGACAAGGGAACCAGAATTACAAATATTCAGCACTTCGAATGGGGTCAATATATTTAATCTATTTAGAATTAACAGCACAAACCATCACAATGGGTTTCCCCAAAGGCAAACAACTTGTAATTTTAAGAAATCTTTCAAAATATTGTGGTTGTTAATAAACGCAGAGCTAGTTTTCTTTAGCAGTTCCACTAACTAAAAGCCATTCACCAGATCAGTCAGTCCCCATTATTGTAAGCAACAGAGAATTTTCTTTTAACAAACGCATCCCATAGAAAAAAATAAATAAGCATTTACCAAAGATGCCCGTCATTGCTCTGTTTTTCCTCATCAGATACATGGCCCAGGATAGAGGGGATGGCATGCCAAACTGTCCATGATTCATGGTCACCTTCAGTAGGATGAGAGCTAAGCAGGGTTGCCAGACACAGCAAACGACCAACAAAAACTAAAGAAGAAGAAGGCAGCTCTCTCTCTTTCCCCCTTCCCTCTTGTGCTACCCCAGAGATCTTTATTTAACACAAGCAAATTGAAAAAATGGCATGCAGTCATGCTTAGTGTGTTGTTTTTCACTAACCAAACTCACAAGAGACTTCACTTCTTTTTTTGCCTCAGGCATTTATAGACTAGTAATTTTTATTTAGCTACTCAAATGATTCCCCCCACCCCACTGTCCATTGGCCAATTAGAGTGGAAAGGCTTAATTGTGAGAGGTTTCACTATGATTGGTTAAAGTAAAGATACACACTTTGGATAAGATAATGTGCTATTTTTGAGTTATTTTCTTTGGGAAACTTAGCGTCTTACATCGATAGAAAGCAGGATTGTCATTTTTCAGTGGTAGGCTCATTATCCCTTCAGCTCTTATCAGTCTCAAGACTAGATGCATTTCTGAATGATATGCTTTTTATCCTGAACAGGTGAACCACATAAAGAATGCTGATAGTGAATTTTTGAGGCCAATGTAATTCAATAGGTAAAATAGACTTTCACATAGTGGATACGTCTTAACTTGAAATCTATGGGGCTATGGTCCCCCATGCGATTCTGCACATTTTCATTGAAAACCTATGAGCATAACAACTTCTTAACAGCTGGATCCACAAAGCAATTAAGATGAATTCTTAAGGTCATAGTTAGATCCCTGCTCAGGTTGCATCTAGGCTAGACTACTGCAGTGTGTTTTATTTTGGGCTCCCACTGAAGGCTTCTTGGAAATTTCAATGAGTCCTAGCAGTTACAGCTGCTGTGTTGCTAACTGGGACTGGCAGAACTGGACCAGTTGGTGACCCATTTCAGAATAATATGTGCTTCCTCATGAAGCTACCTTATTCTGAGTCAGACCATTGCTTACCGTAGATTAGGAATGGGAAATCTATAACCTTTCAGATGTTGAATTCCAACCTCTATTAGCTCCAGCTAGATGGTTACAGGAATAATGCAGTGCCTAAGAACATATGCTATGAGCAAGGAAGCCTGATTCAAAATCTCACTTTGGAAGATTTGGAAGAAGATGGTTGAAGATGATGGGAATTGTAGTCCACCAACATCTGGAGGGCCACTGATTCCCCAATCATTTTCTAGGCAATTTCATATGTTTGGGTGAAGGACCATAGTTCAATAGTAGAGCACAGTATTCAATCCTTGCTGTCTTCAGTTGAAAAAAAGCCCACTCATAGAGCAGATGATATGAAAGGCCTCTCTCTGGTACCCTGTGGAGCCATTGGCAATCAATGTAGACCAGTGGTTCCCAAACCTTTTCCTCACATGGACATCTTGAAAATCGCTGATAGTCTTGGTGGACCACTTAGTGATTTTTCTGCCTTTAGTAGCAAATGTAGTATCCTGTGCTAGATACTGTACCATTTTTAATTGTGTCTATCACTTCTTTTATTTCTTATGCTGCATTTTATCAGATTACAATTTGCATTCACAATACAATTAAAAGACCATTAAAATTCATAGGAATATTTCATGCAGACATGCTGCGGGCCACCTGAACAAAAGTCATGGACCACAGTTTGGAAGCCCCTGGTGTAGACAATGGACCACCAGCCTGACCAGGCATAAGGCAGCTTTCTATGCTCCTGTACACACTTGCTATGCACAACCAGGGCCACTTGTCCATTGCTGCCTTCCTTCCTGGTAAAGAAAATGTTGCATTATTTTGCCTCCTGGATTTTTAGTTTCTTTCTCCCCTGCATTAAGGGAAGAAAAGAAAAATATCTTTGCAAGAAATATTATTCACTTCCCCAGAAAAAAGTATGGGAGGGAAAGGGAAAGGAGGTGACATGCATGATACCACACACATCCTCCGCTATCTTTATATCAGTTGCATAATCTTATGTTGTAATGTTATTTAACTGTAACAGAAAGGGTTATTGAGGCCTGGGGCAAAAGTTTTTGCAACTATATAGCAAGGTGTTTCCTGGGTTTTCAGACCCTGTGGTTCAGCAAAGGTGCAATAATAACCCATCTGGTAAAACCGAGATAAAGTTTTCCTCAGGGCTATGCTGTTATCTTTGAGATAACTAGGCAGGCCTTCTACTTAAATGTGGGATTTGGAATTCAGAGATCCTATCCTCCATCTGGTACGTAGGCTGAGACCCTATCTCAAGCTTGGACTACTGCAATGCGCTCTACGTGGGGCTACCTTTGAAGGTGACCCGGAAACTACAACTAATCCAGAATGCGGCAGCTAGACTGGTGACTGGGAGCGGCCGCCGAGACCATATAACACCGGTCTTGAAAGACCTACATTGGCTCCCAGTACATTTCTGAGCACAATTCAAAGTGTTGGTGCTGACCTTTAAAGCCCTAAACGGCCTCGGTCCAGTATATCTGAAGGAGTGTCTCCTCCCCCACCGTTCTGCCCGGACACTGAGGTCCAGCTCCGAGGGCCTTCTGGCGGTTCCCTCACTGCGAGAGGCCAAGTTACAGGGAACCAGGCAGAGGGCCTTCTCGGTAGCGGCGCCCGCCCTGTGGAACGCCCTCCCATCAGATGTCAAAGCGATAAACATCTACCTGATATTCAGAAGACATCTGAAGGCAGCTCTGTTCAGGGAAGTTTTTAATATGTGACATTTTAGTGTATCTTTCATCTTTGTTGGAAGCCGCCCAGAGTGGCTGGGGAGACCCAGCCAGATGGGCGGGGTACAAATAATAAATTATTATTATTATTATTATTATTATTATTATTATTATTATTATTATTATAAGATTTTTTGTGTGTGCTTTCTCTAGTTTCCTCTATCACGGTCTTTCAATTTCAAGCATATATTTTGAGAATGCATATGCAAGAATATGAAGTCAGTGCACAAAAATCCAAAGGTTATAATAAAAATAATAATTATATTATTTGTACCCTGCCCATTGACTGGGTTGCCACTTGCCCTTCATACCCTTATTCTGGGTGAATTTGTCATTATTTGCTGCTCAGGGCACTCCTGAGAGCCACTGCATTGTAGTGGATAGAGAGTTGGACTAGGACCTGGAAGACCAGGATTCAAACTTCAATCAGCCATAAAGCCCATTGGGTGACTTTCAGCCAGTCACTTGCTCTCAGCCTAGCATACTTCGCATGTTGTTGTGAGGATAAAATGGGGAGGAGAGGCATGCATGCCCCCTTAAGCTCCTTGGAGGAAATGTAAGATATAAATGTAACCAACCAACCAACCAACCAACCAACTAACAAACAAACAAGGTAAGCACTGCGAAGCCCTTATTACAGCACTCTCTTCCATTTATTTGCTATATCTAAGGGCCTCAGTTAAAATGAGTAAGCTCTGCCTGTCCCACACATGCTGGTGATTCATATCAGCCACAGCAGTAGGGAACAGCGCGATCTGTTCCCACAGAACTCAGATTATCAAACAGTAGCTCAAATAGCAGTACAGTGTTATCTCTGTTTACGAATTTAGTCCGTTCCGGAAGTCTGTTCTTAAACTGAAACCGTTCTTAAACCGAGGCGTGCTTTCCCTAACGAGGCCTCCCACCGACGGTGCCCTTCCACTGTTCGGATTCTGTTCTTAGACCGAGGTAAAGTTCTCAAACCAAGACACTATTTCCAGTTTTGCGTAGTTTGTAAACTAAATTGTTCTTAAACCGGACTGTTCTTAAACCGAGGTACCACTGTATTCCATTCCTATAAAAACAAAGCATAACTAAGGTGATCATATTGGGCAAATCACCAGCACCCACACTACTACCCCCACCACATCTCTGCCATGTTTTGTTTCACTGCCAAGGGACTATAAACAACAACAACAACAACAATTTCTGCCATTAACAACCCAACTCTGCACAGCCTTGCTATCTGGTAATGGGCTGTTGCTGTCGACAGAGCAAGACTCCCCCAGATTGATACTTTATGGTGGGTGTATTCTGCAACATGTAGTACATTGACAGTGGCTTTATTCTGCTTTGGTTTGTTCTGCAATGCTTCCTCCAGTGCTAGCACATTATTGCTGTCTTGAGGGGCTATCGAACATCAAAAGAGGGACAAAAATAAAGCAGAACACTTGTGGTATGAAAAGTTAAGGGATTTCAGCAGGACGTTATGGGATATGCACTTAATGGTAATGAAGCAGTGTGATTGCCCCAAAACTTTTGCAGGTGCAAACAGTTTTTAAAGTAGAAACACATATGACTGCCTCAGTAGCACCATGAATACACAATTCACCATGAATACACAATAAAAAGGATGCCTGGAGAGACTCACAGCAATCCAGGCTGTTATTCCAGTTCACCATTCATTTATTATATTTGCATCCCACCTTTCCAAGTGATTGTCGAAGACATCTAACGTTAAAATATAAAGCCGCACACCAAGGACAAGCCTATTAAAAAGCCATAGTGTAAACAAATGAACAGAAATCCACTTTGCTTTGGGTGTATGAACGAGTCTGGAATTGTGGTCAGCTGCTTCGAATAGTGTAACTGAAATATGAAACAGCACATGCCCTTTTCATCTAGCTATAGAACAATTTACTTTATAAGCTTGTAAAGGTTCCTTTACACAACATCAAATTTATGGGAAATCCCCATGAAGGTTATAAGATGTCACGATCCTACCTACAGCTCTCTTGGTGCATCTACATGAGCTGCATTGTTACTACGTACCTTTATTTTGGCCTAAACTGCCAGCTGGTATCTCTCCCCCCCCCCCACGTTCATTGATTTTACTTGCTTATTTAAGACTTTTCCCCACCAGCTGCCCTGCAAAACAACATAATAGCCCCATAATAACATTTTTTTTAAAAAAATATGAAGATTGTAATCACAAAACATATCACAAAACATCACCGCTACCACCACTGCCAACTCAGACGGCCATTGGAGGAAGTCATCAGTGGCTGCTAGTTGTGATTGTTGTAAAGCACTTCCAGTATCAGAGGCAGTAGGTCTCTGAATATGAGCTGGGGAACACCAGGTAGGCTTTTGGTCCAGTCTGACTTCTTAATGCAGCCAGTGCCACATTGGTTTATTGGGACATACCTTCAACTGATGGGACGTGAGTGGCGTGTGGGTTAAACCACAGAGCCTAGGGCTTGCTGATCAGAAGGTCGGTGGTTCGAATCCCCGCAACAGCTCCCATTGCTCGGTCCCTGCTCCTGCCAACCTAGCAGTTCAAAAGCACACCAGTGCAAGTAGATAAATAGGTACCACTCCGGAGGGAAGGTAAACGGTGTTTCCGTGCGCTGCTCTGGTTCACCAGAAGTGTCTTAGTCATGCTGGCCACATGACCTGGAAGCTGTACGCCGGCTCCCTCGACCAATAAAGCGAGATGAGGGCCGCAACCCCAGAGTCGTCTGCGACTGGACCTAATGGTCAGGGGTCCCTTTACCTTTACCTTCAACTGAATCTGGGACTTTTCCAGTGCAAAGCATATGCTCTGCCAGTGAACTAACAGTCCTCCTCAATGGAATGGCTATTCTCATTTGGAGGTTGCATTTTGGCTGAGGGAGAAAAGTTTCCCTTTCCCAACTCTGCATCTGGGTTGAGTGTCCATCAAGCCCTCCCCCCTCTCTCCCCCCCCCCCCCCGTCAGGCAACCTGTCCTCATTATGATGCCACACTCTCCAACACCACTCTTTCTGCCTCTGTAGCCTATCCAATAATGTTGATTAGGCTCCAGGGCAGAAGCAACGTTTTGCACTTTCTTCGAGGACAAGGTTTCAGTTTGGGAGAAAACTCAACCTTACTTTCTTTAATAATTCAACTGGCAGTATTGTGTAGATACTCTTAACTGCTACTTAAAAGTAATTAATTGATTTTCTGACATATCAGTTAACAATGTATTGCACTGACATGAAGTTGTGATTCGGCTGTTGATTGGGTTGGATGACTAGATGCATCATGCTCAGTTCAGGAGTTTTGCGCTGAAGGCACTAAAAATATTCACCTATAAAAGGAAAGGAATCTGAAGGGTGCTGTTGTCCGAAACTCTTTTAGAGTGATCTGCAGCTTTAGTTGAAATAAAATATTGCATTATTATTTATAGCATGTTGCTAGTATTTATATATCCAACGGTAGGCTTGGCAATACATTTCCTATCAGCACAAGGCGGCAACCACTACTGCTTCTCCCTCTCTCTCTCCCTATAGACACCCAAGACAGGCCTTTCAATCAGTATTCCTCTCTGTGGTCCTCTTGTAGTTATGAAACAATGAGGGACAGAAATGGGTATGAAAAAAATGAAGAGGAGCATTGTCAAGCAAAGGGCCTGTTTCCCACCTCTTGCCACTCATGACCATGGAGCTGTGGACCCCCAGAAAGTAGTAGGATATAAGCATCATATCTATGCAATGTGACCTTGGGCCACTGGACGGATTCTTCCCCTGCCCCATAGGAAGAAGAACATCAGGGCAAAGTGGAGACCAACCTGTACCCATTCATTGGCCAACAAAGGAACAGTAGTTGGGAATGTGCTTTTTGTAGTTTTAAGTTGTTTTAAACTGCTTTTTAATATTGTGCAATACAGTGTTTTAACATACACTCTGTTAGGATGAGACATAAATACATATAGTAAATCGATTTGTCTCGATTTCAAGCTTTGGCTTGAGAACTTTATGTGTTCAGCAGATACCATGACGTGTTTGAGCTTTAGAAGAAAGATAACTGGGAGACTCTTGGCAGCTTCAGTAAATGCATATTCTGTGAGGTGTTTAGGTTAGGACTAGGGGAAGTCTGGAGATAAAAAAGAGAGAGAAGGGAACGACTATCAATAATTAATGCCCCCTGCAGATGAGAGAAAGTATCAAGATTTTGCTGAAGTCATTGATTGATTTTCTGACACAACTGCTGAAAAGGTGCAGAGGCAGGCACTCGGAGTGAAGTGTCAGATAAACGATCCATTGTTAAATGGGATTCTGCTGTTTAGTTACTAACACAGTTTGGTGTTTCATTGATTACAGCTGGAGGTCTGTGTTAGGCCCTCGCAGTGGCCGATATAGGCCAAATTGACAGACAGCTGTCAGGGTAGAAAATAGCACCATAACCAAGTATTGCTTTTTATGGGCAGTTCTACAACAGTAGTGTAGAACTGCCCATAAACCCTTTTCGAGACTTTCATAGAAGGCTTCTTTGAGCAGACTGCAACAGAATAGAAAATCTCACTCTAGACATTTATTTCTTCCAGATCAAAGTGCTGTTGGGGAGAATTATTACTGTGCCAGACTTCCGTTCACTGTTTATTATTATACTGCCTTCCCCCTCAAGGTCTTGAAATTAGAAACTGTACATTATAGGTATGGGTAAGAAAAAATGCTGTATCAGGCCCATTTCCACCAGGATGACTTTTCTACAAGTCTAGAAAACTTCCTAAAAACCCATAACCAATGGGTCCTGTCGGGATGACTTTTCAACAAGTATGCATGCAGTGATCACTCACTGAAATACACACAGAAGATACACACAGTTTCCGTGCATACCCCTGTTGATATTTTCACCCCTCCCATTGCTAGAATCTCCTGATCTGATGTTTTGAGAAAGGAGGGGGTGGAAACTGCTCTTCTACTCTTCCGCTCCTGCCTGCCTGCCTGACTGTGTGTGGAGAGAGTCTTATCTATGTAGTGACTAGATGGCTGAGTGGGAGATATAACACTCATGCAAACCGGTAGTTCTTTAGTTTGTAGTAGCTATTAGAAATAAAAGGAGTTATGCTTCACAGCTAGCTTCCACGTTATTTATATTCTGCATGAGTGGTGCTCACAATGCACAGTTGTGAGTCCAGTGCACTGGGACCTGCTTCCCAGGATTGGAAGGTCTCTGAAAGTGATCCAGTCGTCTAGCCCAGTCGAGTCAGAACCAGTTATTGAGCCCAGTTGCTGACATCAGTTGAAAGGCATACTGACAACCCCCAGGATTACATTGTACAGGAGAAAAATAAGTCACTATACAGTACACCTACCGGCACCAAACTCAACACTTCCTGAAAAACAGGTCGTAGGGAGAAGATGCCTTTCAATAGATGTTCTCAGTCATTATACCTTTGACTTTGTTCAACGCTTTATACATAATTACTGAAACATGAGGAAAGCGGTGTGAATTCATGCATCACAGAGAACTTTATTCCCAATATGCAAAGGAATTAAACAAAATCATAATTAAGAAGTGGATCTAATTACAGCATTGGAATGAGGTGGGCGGGGGCAGATTTGCCCTCAATGGTCACTTGCTTTGTGTACAACTCTTATGGAATTCAAAGTCACCAGATAGGGGCCTTGACTTGAATATCCCTCATCCCAGCTAGCTGAAGTCTTAACACAGACAAAGAACTGAGATAGTTATGGGACAGATCGGAAGAAAAAGAAGGCAGTGTATATGCCTCTTCAACACAGTAGTTTAGTAGTTCAGTCCTACTGCTGCCAACTGGAGTGCAGCGCAGAGTGGAAAAATATTTGTGAGCTGCCCCCACCCCCAGTTAAATTGCAGCCCTCCTACCTAAGTCAATGGAAATGTCTTATTGATTTGAATGGAACAGGCATGTTTCCTGGTCTCTTGTACCCAATCACTCTTTCCTACTGGTGTCTGAGCAACATCTATTATGCACAAGAACAAATATTTCCAGGCACAGAGAATGATCCCTATTTTACAAGCTTACTCTATGAGATCTGGTAAGAAGCATTACTGTCAGTTATTGCAGCCCTCAGAACTTCTGCTTTCCAATGAAAAAACGCACAAAGGCACCCAGTGTTTTCTACATTCACTGAAATGATAGCAAATTGCTGTTGGGAGACTCTATGCAAATTCCACTCAAATGTTCCAGGTTTCTTACTAGCTAAGAGCTTGCCATGTGACATTTCATCAGGCAATAAAAGATAATGCATTTTCCAGGGGGCGGGGATGCAAATCTCAGAGGTTTTATTGTAGGCTTCTATTGTATATGGTATTATGAATCTCTCAGGTGAATGTAAATTCAGTATTTCAGAGCTGTACTAAAAACAACTGAAAGAATTATCATTCTGCCATATAAGCCAGGGTCTTTGATGCCCAGTTTTTAAAAAGGAAACCTACCTTATAAAGTATATATTAGTGGAACTGGACTTCGTTCATTTCAAGGGGTTAATAACGGTATACGGAGGGTATGGCATATGCAAATTTTTACCACTATCTTCTACACATAAGCATGACAGGAATAGACAGTGCTAGGTGTATACCATGTGCTATTTTAGCATTTGTGTTTTGTATATTGTGCTATTTTGTATATTCCTTTCTGATAGCTGCTATTTGAGAAGAGTCTTTGTTAGTCTATTTTTGATGATAGTATTTTAAAGCAAAGACAGGGTGGTTAGTGTGCATTTGTGTGTGCTTGCGTGCTCTTTACTTTAGTCATGTTCCTTTTTTGGCATTATCTGGTGCAATCTCACTTCTAATTAAATGTATGCTTCTTCCTTTGGCCTTAAAAGGAAAAATGAGTTGTCTGATTCTCAGAAAACAATTCTTAATTATCTGCCATATTTGTTCAACATAATCAAACACGTGACTATGGGGGAAAAAATCATAGTAAGAAAATTTATGTGTGTGAAATAGTGAGGGTGCCACGTTATAGCACAAAAAGTTATAAATTTTGACAAACCCTTTTACAAAATCAAATTTTCTAGGATTCAGGTTTGATACCAGGACTTAGCCAGGCTGTTTTGGCAGAAGCTGCCTGAGCTGCATCTCTCTCAGTTTGGGCTTTTGGTTTTTTCGCTCCCATCTTTGGATTCAGCTTTACTATACAACAGTCCTGCTTTAGGTCAATTTTCTCAAGTTATTTGTTTCGGCCTCTGTATATAGTTTGTGGTCTACTTTCTTTGACTCTCAGGCCTTAACTCAGATCCACCAAGTCAAACACAGCCCACCATCAGTGCATTATTGTCCTGCAAGCTTTTTGGCCCTGGGGTACAGTTCTGGCTTATCTCCTACTTGCCTCTTTAAAAATCTGCACGTCACTCAGCTCCTGCTTCTTATAGGCAGACAGACCACATGGCTCCCACTAAATCACAATGCACAAGTTGTGGAAATCTTGTTAACTACCAGGGGAGTTGGGCAATTCTGGCGGTCAGTAGCAGTCAGTGCAGTGCAGCTGCAGTCTTTACCTGATTCGCCGCTGTATAATGGGCAGAGAGCATGAAGGGGGTGGCTGCAGAGAGGCTGCACAGTGCAAATGCACTGGCAGAGCCAATACACTGCTCCTGTCAGTGTGTTTGCACCTCACTGACCTTACCATACCTCCTGTGACAGGTATGCAGTAGCAACTCAGCTGGAAGGTGGTAAGTGGCACAGTCCCACGAAGCTGCCAGCTACTGCTGTCAGTCATTAGTGCTGTTATAACCCCATCTTCCAACTTCCAAAAGGTGATAACAGCACTCATCTGATTGGCTGCTCAGAGCCACCTGTCAATCAGAGCCCCCCCCCCCGGGTTCAAAAGCCATTTAAAATGGAATGTTGACAATATTCCTTTGCCCCTCATCACCCATATGATCACCCATGATGCTGCAATACTCATGAGGAGATCAGAGGCCTAGTTGAAAGTAGGTGCCTAGGGTAGTTGGAATATTAATCTTCTTTCATGCACCATTCTGCCCTCCCTCCCTAAGCAATATTCTTAATAGATGCTGTTAGAATTGGCTGCTAGGGTTTGAAGCATGTTCATGGCTGCTCCTGAGAGATTGTGTTCTTCTCACTGTGACCAGATCTCTTGGACCCATGCTACACATTCATGTCTGTTCTTCAGGAAGGCACAGATGGAGCCTGGATGCTCCCTCATTCGATTAGCCTTGAGAATTGCCCTTGTTTCAAGGTCAAGGGAAAAATGAAGGGCTGCATACAATACATGCAAATGAAGTTTTGGATATGGGAGCTACTCCTGTTCCCAGGCAGGGAGAGGTGAGGTCTTGGGCTCTCCACTACAGAAACTGGAGATTTATGGAGCCTCTTGTAGATCACTGGTTGTATTTGGAATGATGGATCATAAGATAATCTTAAAATATCCCTCTGGAATCACACTTGGCTCTCCAACTTCTGATGCTCATAAAAAGCACTATTTCAGATTTCAGCCAAAGGCAAGATTTAACAAGGCCCACTCTTGGATATGTGCAGGATTCAATTGTGAAAAAAACCAATGACTTTTAAGATAGATTGTTGTGATTATTTTCTCTTTTAAAAACCGACAGAATCTAGACCAATGGAATATGGCAAACAGTACCCTCCTCTCTGAAGCAAAAATATGCATAGCTTTTGATATATATACCTTACATATTGGTCCCTTTTAAAATGCTTATAACAGAAGTGGTGAACCCCCAGCCCATGGGTTAGATGTGCCTTGCAGCAAGATTTGATTCAACCCTCTGGGTCACTTCTGAATTCTCTATTGTGCAGCAGAAGGGAAATGGGACTTTCATGTTGTACAAAGTATACAATTATGGCTCCATCCTCTGCATGAATATAAGCTCTAAAAAGATCCAAGCAGAGGGGGAAATATCTCAGCAGACTTGTGTTCCTTGCAAATATGCAAAAATGTGTCCATGCATTCAGCAACCGCATGTATGCAATTTTTGGGATGCAATTGCATTTTGATTTTTGAGGCTCTGAATAGTTGCAAGTCAGAGCTTAGAGTTTAGTTTAATTGCATCCTTCTGCTGGGATTACTGAGTTTTATTTTACTTTTGAATAGTCAGAGTAGTTAAAGGAAGTCAAAGAGATTTCCCTTGAAAATTGAGAAAAAGTCAGTGACAAAAATGGAAAGTGAAACATGAGTGGAATTAACTATATACTTCTTTCTCCATGGGAAATAGCTGTGTGTGTGTGTGTGTGTGTGTGTGTGTGTGCGTGTGTGTGTGCGTGTGCATGCATGAGTGGGTCTGAAGCTGTACTAGGAATGCAAGAAGACATCATTTTCCGTTCTGCCCTGTATTAATCGCATCACTTTATTCTGGACTGTTTCCATTCTGGTGCAGTTCATCCTCTAAGAAAAGCTACACTATTCATCTAGCTATCCACTATGGCAAAACTCCACCATTTACGCAATTTATTTATTAATTAAATTTCTATGCTGCCTTTCCTCCAGGGATCACAGAGTGGTTTACAATATAAAAACACAAAATGTGTTTGCATATGGAAAGTAGTAACAGAATTCCCTGGACTGATTTCTGTTCTGGATATGGGATGTACATGCTCCTGTTTCTGTTTTCTTAGGAATTCTGGCATCCCTAGCCCTGCCCATTCCTGGAATACAACCCTCTTACAACTTTCCATCAGGAAATGCAACCCTGGGCCCGAAGAAAAAATTCTCACCTTGGTTTATAATGAGGTACCTATTCAATCCTGAAATGATGTAAATACTGAAAAAAACACAAAAGTGAAAACAAGCATAAGGTTTTGGCTTGCCATGTTATGGCAAGTAACTATCTTGTTTCCATCTTCCCATTAAACAGTGGATATGGATCTGGTGTCTCGTCCTGCTGCTGATGGTAATACAGCATCAAACATGGTACTGATGTGCAGATTGCTTACTGGGGTAGCCAATGTGTTGCCATTGTTACCTTCCAGCTCCCATCAAGGATGAGGGGAGTTGTACCTCAGGAGATTTTGAGGGCACTCTTGAGCTAGCGCATTGAAGAAAAGTAGCATTCAAGCTACCCTTAGCTGAACTCGATGGAAAAATTAAATTAAACTACTCCTTCTCCTTCTCCTTCTTTTTGAAAGGAATTGGCTTGCACCCAGAAATACTAAGCTGTTGTGCTCCTTACAATGAGACAGTCAAAGTTATGACTATTTGGTTTACTGCATGCCTTGAATCATGAAAGTTTATAGCCATTCGAAGGTTGTTGCTTTATCTGTATATCCTATCTGACCATGGAAAGGCTTTGAATTACTGTAATAGAAGCCAGGCAATGCTATTGAAATATGGGTACACTTAAATGGTACGCCTCTTTGATTTACATAACTGGTAGTCTTGGTTCATCTTCACTCAGGATAAATTGGAAGGGGGGGGGAATGAATATATATATATATATATATATATATATTTGCTTTCGTAGATTTTCACGGGTACAGGAATGCAGGTTTTGGTGTCCTCGGGTGTCTTCCCGTGTAAAAGTTGGGGTGTCTAGGCGACGTTTCGACGAGGTCTCACTCGTCATCTTCAGGCTGGTGCTTTCGGCTTCTTGTTACTGGAACAGAGCGGGATCTCAATGTTTGAGTTCCTATAAATACTGTAGAGGGGGTGTGGTGTCTAGCCTCCAATGCTAGCCTCCAATGCTCTTTAACACGGAACATCACCACAAGAGAATAATCATGGAAGCCATCGAGATAGAGAAACACCCTCACAACATGAACAAGCGTGACGACACATCCCGCTTGCCAGACATCTGGAAATTAGCCCTCCCCACAAAAACTGACACCAGATCCAGAGGCACACAGAACGCCAACACCAATCAACCACACCAGACCCAAACCCAGACCCTCTCCACAGATGAATTACTGACACCATCCAGTAGCCAATCCATGGTGGCACCTCCGGATGCTGCACCCCCCTGCAATCCCTACACAGATCTGGCTGACACAAGCCACAAAACCACAGCTCGCCCCTATACACGAAGCCAAGCCAAAGCACAACTAAGTGCAATACAGCCATCTTCTCAGGAAAACTCTTCACAAAGTTCGAGAGGTCAAGACACAAAGACTTTAGCAACTAATCCACACCTAATGACCCACCTAAGTGGTACTCAGGATATCACTCAAGAAATCACTCAAGGTATCTCTCAAGTAATTAAGGAACAAAAGAAGAAAAGGCACACTAGCCTGGGAACTTCCTCTCTGCCCAGAACATTGGAGGCTAGACACCACACCCCCTCTACAGTATTTATAGGAACTCAAACATTGAGATCCCGCTCTGTTCCAGTAACAAGAAGCCGAAAGCACCAGCCTGAAGATGACGAGTGAGACCTCGTCGAAACGTCGCCTAGACACCCCAACTTTTACACGGGAAGACACCCGAGGACACCAAAACCTGCATATATATATATATATATATATATATATTCCTCTGGTTGTTTATTTATAAACATGTGACATTTACCTAGAATGGTTTCTGAGAAAGAGTTCTATCATTTCCTTAATATGTTTCCTATTAGCGCTTATCTTGGCTAAATTTAAACTTTTCTGGAAGAGAGACCAAAAACATCGTTAACTGTTTAAATAACAAAATACAAACCACATGAAGCAATGGAAGTTGCTGGCGCAAAATCTAACAGTAGTGCTTGGTAGCAAACTTGTCTCCTGTGGCACAGATGTTCACGATCGTAAATGGAAATAGAATCTGTACTAACGCAAGAGAGCTTAGAAACAGATTAAATGTTAGAATGATGTATAGGCCTCAGACCTGACTTATCTTTCTTAAACAACCAAGTTTGTTTTAAAGACCATTAGTGTGTCATTTTTTAAAATGTAAAAAATAGTAATCCTGTACATAACAGTAGCAAGAAATCTTTCTTTCTCTCTCTTTTTCATTTTCTCCGAACAGTCTAGAATTGTTCCTCAACCTTCAGGCACTTTTCTAAATGTAGTCTGAATGGTTAATTATTGCCAGGTCTCTAGAAAAATGCTGGGTTGCAGATACTTGACTTTAAGGCTCTGGGGATGGATTTAGAAGAGCCCCACAGAGTACTTTATAACTCTTGGGCAAACACCCTTGGCTTGAAGATGAACCTGTGGTTATCTGAACTCAAGAGAAAGCTACATTTTGTTTCAAGACGCAACATGTTTGCTTTTGATGTAAAAAATAATAACCAACATATCCGTTAGAGTTGAGCAAAATCCAGAGGGAGCTGTGGACCCTGGAGAAAAAGGACTTTCCTCACTGACAACTTTTCCACACCCCTTCGCAGAAGGATGCAAAACTATCTGTAAGGGAACACTTGTTGGGATAAGGAAAGGAAACACTTCCCCATTATCAAAGCAGCTAGGCTGATATCAGAGGTGATTTTAGGGTGGTGTGACTGCTGCGGTCACATTGGGCACTGCGCTGCAGGTCCCCCCAAACAATGCTGTAGAACGGAGCACAATAGATGGGGTGGGGTGCTGAATTTTACCATCACACAGGGCACTGTTGAAGTTTGAGAGCCCAAAGTCTGCCACACTGATATTGCCTCACAATGGGAAAACCATAAAACTATACACTTGGCATGCTTTGGTCCATGGGGTCACGAAGAGTTGGACACGACTAAACGACTAAACAACAACATACACTTGGCTGCGTCTCTGAATGTAAGGAAGTATCCTACATGGTGCCTAAACAATGAGAATGACTTCCTCCTTTGCTCCCAAGTTCCTGTTGCCTAAGCAATATAATGTTGGGGGTCCAGTCCATATTTTATGGGTGTCCCAGCCTCTGGGCCTGTTCTCTAGAGTTCTGTGTAAGACCCGGACTGGAGCTAGTACACTGGAGCCCAGATAAAACATGGACTGTACTCCCCAACATTACAGATATGAGTTCCTTCTTTGCCCTAGACTGGGGTAGGCTGTGACAAACCCTTGTTTATTTTAAAATAAATAAATAAAAGAGTGGGAGGTTTTGGTCAAACCTCCTATAACAGCAGTTTTCACAGCAAAAGCCTTACTTTCTGAAACCAGTCTGATAGTTTTTTCTATGTATCTACACAGTGGTGGCTGGTTCCATGGGTGAAACTGTGATTACCAGCTTTTGGTGCTGGGGGGCAGTAATGGAGGCAGGTGCTGCCATAACCAGCAGTGTTCAAGTGCATGGTTGATGTCGTCAGCCTGCCCAGCCACCTCCTCGACCACATCCTGGCTGCAAAAGCCACAGCTCCCCTCCAGTGGCTTCCGTGTGGCAGATTATTTTTATTTGTACCAGCTACGTTGAGGGTGCATTACAAAATGTGGCAGTAGCCACAATAATCTTGACAGTTTATATGGCGAGACGAAGGGCTGCTTCACACATTACATTTTTAGACATACATTTGCACATCTTTCCTGAACGTCAATACAGAAATAGAAAGACCTACACAAGTTCATTTGCCTTTAGTGTGGTCAAACAATAAATAAAGAGCAACTGGTCGCAAAAGGCCTTGCAAAAGGTCTCTCACTCTGACTTTAGGGCAGCATGATGAATTCTCTCGAGAAGCAACAGTGCAAGTGATGGGAGACTGAGAAAATATTGGCGGCAGAAGTGAGTACACACAGTATAAAGTCACTTCAGTGCCATGCTGCTTACATACATGCTTAGGAACCAGTTAGATGCACATCAAAGTAGCACAAAATCTCTTTCTTCTGCAGCCTACAGCTGCAATCATAAAACCACTTCCTTTGTCATCATCTTCCTTGGAAATGTCCTTGTAGCCACAGCCAAATACAAAGGGAAAGACCATTAAGGATAGCTGCTTAAGCATGCCTAATTCTTTGCTGGCTTTTGACCACAGTTTTCCAATTTCCTACATTAAAATTGGTTCCTCATCATTCTGGATAAAAGTGACAAGTGCTGCAGAGTTCTGTCCTGGGCCTGTTATTGGTCAACATCTTTATAAATGACTTGGCTGAAGGTATTGAGGGGATACGCATCAAATTTGCAGATGGCATCAAACTAGGAGGGGTAGCCAATGCCACAGAAGACAGAATTGGGATTTAAGATTACCTTAACAGATTGGACAAAACTAAGTGAATTTCAGCAAGGACAAATGTGAGGTTCTGCACTTAGGCAAGAAGAACCAGCTGCAGAAATATAAGATGGGAATACCTGGATTGCCAATGAAAAGGATCTAGAGGTCTTAGTAGACCAGACCACAAACTTAAAATAAGTCAACAGTGAAATGCAGCAACCAAAAAGTTAATGCTATTCTTGGCTGCATCAACAGAAATATAGTGTCCAGATCAGGGGAAGTAATAGTACTGCTCTATTCTGCCTTGGTCAAACCTCACCTGGAGTGTTGTGTCCAGTTCTGTGGACCACAATTTAAGAAGGATATTGACAAGCAGGAATGTGTGTAGGGGAGGGTGACCAAGATGATCAAGGGTCTGGAAACCAAGCCTTGTGAGGAATGATTGAGGGATTGGATATGTTTAGCATGGTAAAGAGGAGACAAAGAAGGGATATGATAACCATCTTTCCGTATCTAAAGGGCTGACACATGGAAGATGGAGCAAACTTGGTTTTTTTCCTGCTCTGGAGGCTAGGTCCTCAACCAATGCATTCAAGTTACAAGATAGGAGGTTACAACCAAACACCAGGAAGAACCTTTTATCAGTAAGAGCTGTTTGACAGTAGAACAGAATCCCTTGAGAGGTGGTGGACTCTCCTTCCTTGGATGTTTTTAAGCAGAGGTTGGGTGGCCATCTGTCATGTATGATTGCGTTTCCTGCATTGCAGGGGGTTGGACTAGATCCATGAGGTCCCTTCCAACTCTACAATTCTATGACAGAAATACACTTAATTTAATAGACTTTATACACACTTTTGTTACTAATGCATTAGGAAGAAGGATTTGGACTGCATATTCCTGCCAAATACATTTGCTCCTACAAAATACAAATAGACTCAGTTCACTGCACAAACATCTTATGGTATTTTGTGGGGTTATTCATTCAATCGCAGCTAAATGAGGAAATCTAAAATATAGCAGCGGGCAATATGAATGTTGTGTGTGGATGTTCAGGAATTATATCAGCAAGCACACGATGCTCTGCAGTTTATTGCAAAGAAAGACATCAGTCCCCCACATACACCCACCCAAAAGCCAAATGTCATAGTGAGCCCACACCACACCAGCATTTTCCAATAGTTGAAACAGAAACATGAGGCCTAATTTAAGTTCATTAGACTGAATCAAAGTAAAAGTCTGTGTCAATTATCTAATGAGCAGATTCCACCCACACCCCAGTGACATTAAAAATGCATATAGATTCTCTGGATTATAATGATTATTGTTTGCAACACATGTTAACCAAAGAAAATATAGCAGAAGGCAAGAAAAGACCCTTAATGAACAGACCCAGCAGAAACAGATCTGGAAAAACAGGTTTATATAACCAGCTTCTGAAAGTGTAACTCAATTTGTAAGAGGAATACCTGCAAAAGTTTGTGGTGGTGCAAAGTTGGTCTATATATCATGTAACATATATACAGATACTAAAATTATATTATGTACGTCTTATTTCAAATCTAAAATAGTTAGACATGCTTTTGAAGTTGGCAAATGAAAAGCCATATATCAGTTTGCTGGAATGCTTATTGAAGGCAGATCAGGTAAAGTAGCATATTTGCATTTTCTCATTGATTCTGTGTCTCCAGTCTAACATGGTGAAGCTCAAATGATGCTACCAAAACTCAAAATGAGTTTCCGGTAATAGCTTCCATCCAGCAAGTTTTTAATTCTGGAATGTATTATGAGCGCTGACATTGATCTAATGAACTTTAAGATTTTGTAACTGATTCAAGAATTAATTTGCATTTCCTGCACCTGTGTGGTCTGCGTGGTCAGTATGACTAAGAATCCGAACTCAACCATCTCTGAGCATCCTCAGCTGTTTGTTGCTAGAATCCTTTAGTTTCTGAAGGAAAGTAAAACGCCCTGCTTGCAATGCACATCTGCATGGAATGATTTTGCCTTCACCCAGCATTAGTCAGACTGGTGTCCTCCAGATGTGTCAGACTACAATTTCAATCAGCCCCAGCCAACATGGCTGCTAAATGGACCCATTAGCACCCAGTTTATCCCAGTTCTACATGTGGATGGGACATTCCTGTGCAGATTTTAAAGGTGAAATTCTTTTTTAAAAAAAAATTGCATGGAAACACAACAGTTAATAAAAGACAAAGAAAAGAAAGAAAAGGACTTATGAAGTTATATGAGGGATACCTCCATTTCTCTAAAATAGCTTTCTTTAAAAATTAAAATAAAACGAGGCAATTTAATTGCCCACAGTCTGGAGTAGCACTTTAGTCTGCTTCCATAGCCACTGCCTGTGGCTCCTACTTCAGGTCATTTTATGATGCTAAACAATGCCCATGTGATAACTGCCAAAAAACAGGGAAGGAAGCATTGCGACACAGGAAGTCATACTGCATGGGGGAAAACAGAGCACCATACTATGTGCGCCACATTCCCAAGATGCACTTTGGTGCTTGTGTTACCAAATGGCATCCATTACCTTTGCTGTCATCTAAAAGCCCTAGTTATGTTTCACTACTTGCCCTTGGAATGTCGCTGGAAGAAATGTACACAGGAAAGAAAGCAACTTCTTGAACTTATTGCTCCACAATTCTCTGTTTGATTGCTCAACTTTGGGTTGCCATTTTGTTATGGATTCAGAAACCAGCTATCAGAACATGTCAAACGATAAAAAATTGAATTTTGACTTGGACATTTGAATTCTGCGCTGAATATTTGTAGAGAAACTTCGACTGTGCTCATGGGAGAGAGTTCTCGTTGCAAAGTCAGAGAATTGGAAGGAAATGTGGAGAGGGCAAGGGGTGGAAACTCATTTCAGAGCCCTTCCTCTGCCCCCCAAATGCACAGAGGGCAGGGGAGGACTGCCCATCACGGCCCTTTCCTTCCTCTTGTGCAATGATAATGATATGGGGGGGGGGATGCTTCTACAGGGCTATAGTGACGTCCCATTTCCATAAATGCAATACCTAGCGAGATCTACACTCTGCCTTTCTACCATCAATTATCTCTGCAGTGACTTATTACCCTTATCGTACTTATCCTAACAACAAGCCCAGTGATAAGGATGATGGATGCGGAGGGCTGCGTAAAAAACACTAAGTTTCATTCTTTGCTTCCTGTCTCTCTCAAATTGCTCATCGGGCTCAGATAAATGCCTTACCAAATATGTGACACATGGTCAGAGAGGCTTAATATGAAAACAAAGTAACATCACAAGCAGTTCCCGTTTCATTTCAGGATCGTATGTCGGACAGTTTTCCCTTTTTCCATGAGCTGTTGCGTTTTGGTAGGAAATGAACTGTTTGTGACCTGCTGTTCCAGCACACTGATATGAGGAAACCTTGCTGTCAACAGACAGACTCTTTTAGAGATTGTGGGGGTGGGGAAATGGCAGTTATTCTGCTTCACCCAAATAAATATTTTGTAATTCTGAAGCACACAGAAACTGCATCCAGAACTTCAGACCCTTCGCAGAAATGTACTGTGCTTTGAAGTACTTTTTATTGTTAAAACAACCAACTTCTACTTTAAGAACGTGGTATGCTTTGAATGTTTGAAAAGCAATTGTCACATTGCAATGAATGTGAGAAGAAAAAGCACAGACCACCCGAGCCCAATTCTTTATGTGGACATTTAATCTCTTTTCCTCCAACATCAAAGCTGGGGGGGTCTGACATCCAATTGGATTTCCCCATGTGACATTTCAAGTTTGTTTTCTCTTTCTCCCCCCTGCCTTTCATTTAACCTAATTAATGCTGGATTATTAAGGAATATGCTTCCCTCCTTATGAAGTGGAGCTACCCTTTCAGCTGTATATTTTTTTTACTGGTTTTAGGCAGATGGGCTTTTCCTCCCTTTTGCGGCTCTGCTTAACAAGTGGAGCAAACCTCACCTCTTAACTTGGGAAACCGAAGGAATTAAAACAATAGCCCACCCCCCCCCCAAGCAGATTTCTAAGACTTGCTGGAAGAAATAGCAAGCTCCCAAATTGTCACAGCGGGACGCGGGTGGGGCTGCGGTCTAAACCACTGAGCCTCTTGGACTTGCCGATCAGAAGGTCGGCTGTTCGAATCCCCGCGACGGGGTGAGCTCTCGTTGCTTGGTCCCTGCTCCTGCCAACCTAGCAGTCTGAAAGCACATCAAAGTGCAAGTAGATAAATAGGTACCGCTCCAGCGGGAAGGTAAACAGCATTTCCGTGCGCTGCTCTGGTTTGCCAGAAGTAGCTTAGTCATGCTGGCCACATGACCCAGAAAAACTGTGATCAAACACTGGCTCCCTTGGCCTGTAAAGCGAGATGAGCGCCACAACCCCAGAGTCATTCACGACTGGACTTAACTGTCAGGGGTCCTTTACCTTTAAATTGTCACAGGTTTATTATCTCTCATATATAGATAAACTCAGAGGTTGGCTTCCACATGTAGCACAAAAGGCCATTTTGTTCATATTTAGGTGTACACCTAGGATGACTTAAGTGTACATGCACCATGCGAATGAGGGAGACACATTTTTTTACCACACAGGAACATGCAACAGGGCCTTTTCTGTAGCAGCCCCTTTTATGGAATGCTTTCCCCAGGGAAGCCTGCCTGGCACCAACTTTGCCCATGTTTTCGCACCATGCAAAACAGTTTTTGTTTTACTGGGCATTCAGGCAACACCAGTGATGTGATATGACCACTGATGGAGGAACAGGGGTGTGGGGGGAGCGCACCACCCCTGGCGGCACAATCCTGGTGGGGTGCCATTGCAGCTGCCCCCCCCATGATCCTGCAGGCGTCATGCCATGCCCCCAGGATGCCCGCCCCGCCCCTGGGGCATGGGCCAGCCACGCCCACGCCTGCTCTCCTCCCCCCCAAGCTTGAAGCTCCGCCACTGGATATGATATTGTACTGTTAAATCTGTTTTTCATGTGGTTTTATTATTGTATATATGTCCTTTCTTTGGTTGTAAATCACTTGTTCCAGCAGGAAGTAGTGTACTGGTTTTGTAAACCTAAATCTGGGGCGCTAGGATTGCCTCCCTACAGAGTGTATATCTTGTTGCAAATCTGGGTTGGATGGATGAAGGCATTAGAGGGTCCCTCGTGCTTTGTCTGCCATGAATGTAAGGCTAATAAAGATAAGCACACAGTCCTTGTAATTCAGGTTTTACATTTACTTTAGGAACTGAATTAATCCAAGCCTGCTTAAGCCTAATAAATGAAAACAATCTAATATATGGTGCTTGAGTGGGATGGGGCAGAGATTCCATTTCTCTATATGAGTTCACTTGATCAAGTAATCTCAATATAATATGTAATTTCATAATAATATGATACAGTAAAATAAAATATCCACATTGCAAGAGGTAAGTTACTCCCATTTCACAGATGAAACTAATTGAGGAAGGACAAGATATATAAATATTTATCACAATAAGTAGGCAGACAATGCTCCACACAGACACTTACTGTATCACTAATCCAATATCTGAAGCTGGGGCATCATATGCAAGGGCAGTTAGGTATATGATTCCCCCTCATATATAAGCTATGCTGTTCCCTTCCAGGTTAAAGGATACTCAGACGGTGCAATTGGGATATGTATAGGGAGCAGCCTTTGATGTTGAAGAGCCTTGTTACTACAGATCTCCATGTATGCATCAGAGCATCACTCTGCTTTGGGTTGCGAACTCATATTTTTATTTAACTACATGAATATCCTGCTTGACTGTAGTAACAGCTCTAAGCAGTTTACAATAGATATTAAAATTATCAATAAAAACAGTTAAAAACAATTAAAATATTTAAAGATAATTAAAATTAACAGAAATTTATTTTTCTGAAGCACACCAATATGTACATGTCTCATTAGGCTTGCCTAAACAAAAAATGCTTTTAAGTGAAAAGAGTACAGCAAAGATGTCTGCCTAGTAGAAGAGGAAGAAGAGTTTGGATTTGATATCCCGCTTTATCACCACCCGAAGGAGTCTCAAAGTGGCTAACATTCTCCTTTCCCTTCCTCCCCCACAACAAACACCCTGTGAGGTGAGTGGGGCTGAGAGACTTCAGAGAAGTGTGACTGGCCCAAGGTCACCCAGCAGCTGCAGGTGGAGGAGTGGAGACGTGAATCTGGTTCCCCAGATTATGAGTCTACCGCTCTTAACCACTACACCACACTGGCTCTCCTAGTGTCAATAGACAGGGAGTTCTAAAGTGTAAGTGCTGCCAAACTAGAGGATGGATCTCCCCCAAAGTGGCACCTGTAACATTGCCGGTTCTGCAGACTGAAGCCGCTGAGCGGGCACATCCATTTTCGTCCATTGGACGTTGTCCATTGCTAGATTTTTAAATGAAGGCAGCCATGAACATAACACGATATGACTTCAGTGGAGGCCTGATGTAAAACATTATGATGTGCTGCATATTCAGGAGTGGAAAAAACATTCTGGAAATTGATGAACAAAAAGGTCACTGGCACACCAGCAGAATCCCTCAAGGTTCCAACGGCTTCGCTAGGTGCATTTCTAAGTGCTGATGGAAATGCATTAATGACCATGTAAAGATGTGGTCAGATGCTGACCACCAGATCCAAAGCCCAGCTGCAAAATTATTGACAGCTATATTGCTTATTCCTGTTGCGGTTAGGAAATGAAATGCCTTTCTCTAATCAAGTAATTGCATTAAGGAACTACTGGGAACATTTGGTTGTTTTTCTTTAATATCTCAGAAGTCAAGAGTATTTTGTTTTTGCAAACTGTCAAGATCATTTTTGTTCACATGTATTTGGTGCTAAAGGAACATATTTTTCTTCTTTGCCTTTCCTCTCCATTAGCAAAAAGACACACAACGCAGAAACACATTTAAGTGGGAAGTTTGGGGGGGGGGTATTTTGAAAAGTCAGCAAAGTATAACTTTAAAAGAAACAAACTAAACTATTGTGCTGTGAGATTAAAAACTGTAATGAAAGGCATGTCATCGCTAGCTTTCACATAACCAAATCGTCCATGATCCAGCCATTGCCAACGTTTATTGTTTGCCTCTGGTCACTAGGAGAAGTTCAGGTCTTAACATCTCCCTTTTAACGAATGACCCAAAACCTTTCATTTCACAGAACATGAAACAAAAATGCTGATGCAGAAAATCAATGGTGGTCTGACACTTGGGAAGAGTCACTTTCCAGTTTATGGTGCCATGGTATTCGTGAGGCTGAGCTTTGGTTTCACTTTCCCACTAGGCAACTAAGGCCCATATAACACGGCATGGCAGTCACTTTGCTCCGTTGAGTAGCAATCGAAAATATCATGCACATTGCAACCAGACCCACGACACACTTTTTGCATTACTTTCAGGCTTGTTACAAACACTGTGTTGGATGCAGGGTGAATTTTAGTTACGAGAGAAATTCACTGCATACAGCCCAAACTAAAGATGGCTGCAGAAGATGGCAGCAGAATGTAGAAGGTGAGAGTGAAGTGATTGGTGAAACGGTCTAATAACATATGTTCAGAGATTTACCATGACCACCACAAACCAGAGGCAGACCAGTGGTCCATTGAGCTCATTGTCTACACTAGCTGACAGCTGGGTTTCAGACAGGAGTCTTCCTCAGCAATGTATTTTCCGAGAAAAATATAGCATTGCACAGCCTGAGAAAGGTTTCCTTCCATCTCTAACTCAATTTACTCATTTTTATTTTGTATTTATTTTGCATTTGGAACCGGTTTACGTCGCTTCATCCCCATTCCAAATACCACAAAAGACAGCCACACACTGTGCAACTATCCCATTTGAGGGATTCTGGAATTAAATCCATAGTTGTGTATTTGTAGCAATTGCAGCACAACTCTAAGGATATTTAAAAGGTTAAGGAACTCCTGACTGTTAAGTCCAGTCACGGACGACTCTGGGGTTGCGGCGCCGCTCATCTCGCTTTACTGGCCGAGGGAGGCAGCATTTTGTCCACAGACAGCTTTCCGGGTCATGTGGCTAGCATGACTAAACCGCTTCTGGCGAACCGGAGCAGTGCACGGAAACGCTGTTTAGCTTCCTGCCAGAGCGGTGCCTATTTATCTACTTGCACTTTGACATGCTTTCGAGCTGCTAGGTTTGCAGGAGCAGGGACTGAACAACAGGAGCTTACCCCGCCGCAGGGATTCAAACCTTCTGATTGGCAAGCCCTAGGCTCTGTAGTTTAGACCACAGCGCCACCCGCGTCCCTCTAAGGATATTTACTCAGAAGTAAATTCCACCAAGTCTAACATTCTGACAGGTACCAGGTTTGTTGCGCCTGTTTTTTAAACTAACCCATTGCTACTCCTGCAAATAGAAGTCAGGAAGCCTTTCAATTTCCAGGTCCCATCTGCTCATTTCAGGCTTGCGTTGTGTCTTTCTCCCTCTGAGGTTGCACTTGTCCTGTCTGGTTTATGCTCTTTCTTTAGTTCTTAGGGATGCATGCAGAAAGTACAGTGAGAAATGTTTCTCATGAATATCCTGGCAGCAGAGTTCAGAAATCACCCGCGATTCTTCCTTGGGATGACTAAGGGATCAGCTCAGCCATCTTAAATGAAATAACATTCAAGAGAAGAGTGCACCTGGGCATGTACAGAGGGCACATCCCTCACCACAAGTGAGTATAGACAACTTTGGGGATTTACCTTGCATGGCTTCTAGGCAAGCTTGAAACTGTAACCAGTGGGGGTGATAAAGAATTGTTTAGAGGGCAGCCTCTCTGGTCATGTTTCACATTGTTTATGTTTATGCTGATGAAAATATACTTTAATCGTTGATTCTTCTGGCCCCTAAGGCTCCTGGGGGTGAAATGCACAGCAGAAAAATGCAAGGGTGCAATTAGTTGAACATCAGCCATTAGTAAGGTAATTATAATGCAATAAAATAGATTGCTCTTACAGTTCAGGAATCCTGCTGAGCTTTCTGAGTGTTGAGCATGCCATAGCAGGCACCCTAATGATCAATTAAATCCCTATCATTTAGTTACTTCTTCCCAACGATCAGCTGCTTTGGTGACCTTTTCTGTGCTATATAGAAGCTTTTCTAATGCAATCATGGCAGAGCTGATGTGTCTCTTCTAGCGGCCACCCAGCATGATATACACCAGTACGACAGCCAAGATTTTAAAGAGCCTTTTTAGACTAAATAAATGAGAGATGGAGTGCATGGAATCGTCAATCACTTTGGAGACACACTTCCTTTTTCAAAGCTAGTTCATTCTTCCTTTGAAGATTAGAGTATTATATTTTGGCTAAAATTTGGAAGCACGCATGGGGAAGAAAAGGAGCCAATAACGTGGGCCATTTGTGAATTATCTCATTTAAGTCATGACCATGAAAATGTTCCCGCAGTCTAGCAGTTGTTTTTGCTAGCACAGAAAAACAACTGGGCTGTTACTAAAACTGACTCGCCCACTAGAATGGAGACGCAGGGTCTGTTTCTTCAGGATCTGATTCTTGCCGAAAAGGAAGTTCAGTTTTCATTTATCTCATGTGCCCTTTGAAGTACAATCCCCTGTCTTTGTTTAATGGTCTACAGTAGAGATTGTAAATTGAAAATATTCCTGGTATCCAAGACAAGCCTACAATAAGCATTCACTTCCAAAATGCCCTTAGTACATTAGTGGATTTAATTTTGTGACACCTGACTACATACCTCACAATCATCATCAAACATTTCTATTGCACTTTATGTATGTAATTCAAATTACATTACTATTTTCATTCATCTACACATCCAAGGCAGGCCACTGTGGATTTTATAAACAAGGAACTGAAGCTAGAAGAGAGTGACTGGGGCGATTTTCACTGTGCTGTTCTGCAACAGAACTGCACAAGCATAGGAGTTTTGATTCGTCATCTTTAGAAACTAACCATTCATGTTTTCTTTTTAAATAGAAATTTTCCGGTTCTTATAGGAACAAAGAAATCTCACTGGTAATGCCTTGTGAAGCTATATGATTTATTTATTACATTTATATTCTGCCTCCCCTCTAAGAAGATCAAAAGACAGCATACTTCATTCACTTTCAAAACACTCCTGTTAGCTATGTAAGACTGAGAGGTGGTGGCTGGTCCCAAATCAACCAGTGAACTTCTCAGTTGAGCGAATATTTGGATCCAGATCTCACCAACCCTTCTCCAACACTATAACCTCTACAACACACTAGTTCCCAGAGAGGGATGCATTTCTGTGCCATACATGGTTCCCAGTCCCTCTCGTGTTGAACGTAAGACTGAATGAATTATGCAAATGAATGCACATTTCCATAATTGGCACAGGTCACAGAAGATAGCTATTTTTGGTGTATAATTTGAGTGACCTGTGTTCAGATTTGTGTGTGCGTGTGCGCGCACCTTGAGGGCAATCTGTCTGAGACCAGTCAGAAAGTTCATGGCTCAAGTGGTATCGAAATCCAAGTTTCTCCAGGTCTAAGGATGCCTGTTTGGCTCAATCCACTCGGCTCACAAACACAGAGACTAACAGTGCAACATCAGCATCATAGCAGTGGAGTCACGGAAAGGGTTCTTATTTTAAAAAATAATCTCAGCAGGAATTCTAGAAGTAGACAATACTTAGAAGGCAGGGTCCACCTTTGAACTTTTCACTATGAACTTACTGTTGCTCATCAAGATCATCCAAGCAGGAAAAAAAGAAAAGAAAAGATGAAACAAGGACATATAGGAAAAGGAAATGAAAAGAGCTTTATTAGTCAGTTTCTTCTCCTGCCTGACCCAATTATCAGATTTTGCATTTAAATTTAAGACAGTAGATCAAACAGCTAGAGCCACTTTGTACTTTTGCCAGGAGACCATATGATATCTCTCAGTGACTCTCCTGCATGCCAGGATTCAGAATAAGAAGCCAGGCTTCCAACTTAGTTTGTTTTACGTTACATATGGTGCAATGTGCAAAGTGAACAGAGAGAGAGGGAGAGGGAGAGAGTGGGAGGGAGGGAGACTGAAAAGTCATCAATGGTTGCTCTCATGGAAGATGTCCAGGAATTATGGTCCAATTATCAATTAAGATGAACCAAGAAAAGGAAAAAGGAAATATTCATTATAAATTTCCACATAAGCTATAATGAAAGGCAGCCCAATGACTGGGTTCATAATAACTTAGGGCAGGGGGGGAAGGACACAAATCGGCCAAAAACCTATTTTTGATCGGCATATTTGGAGCAGAAAATATTCTGGGTGTGTTGATTCCTCCCCCCAATTGCACAGTCTTTGCTAAGATTGGACTAATAAAAATATTTGACTAATGTTTGGGAAACATTAGTATTTAGTGGTTGAGCTCTGAAGTGCTTTTAGTATGGCGTGGGATTGCATGATGAATGAAACAGGAAATGCTCTTTTACAATCTCTTTCTAGTTACATTAATATAATCAATGCATTGGGAAAACCCCACATCCAGAAGAACTGAGAAGTTCCACCCTCTGTTCAGCAAACCTGGAAGTTCATTTTAAAAAACCCCAAAACACCACCATGCATGGCTTTCACTGCTTTCTGAACAATAACAGTCCCATTATTGTATGAATAATTGTAAAAAATGATTCTGAACCAGCAGTTTCCTAATATGGGCTGGAAGAATTCTGGGACTAAAGGTCCCACAATGAGTGTTGAGAATATGGTGCTTGGGCTAATCCATCTTGGATTCTAGAGGTGGTACCTTTTATTCCACCAGTACAAAGTTGTGAACCAGTTTTCTAACACATATTTCTATCTGTTCTAGACACAACCTTTAGTGAGTTCCATGGGACATGGTGGCTCAGTTCATGGATTAGTCTATGCAACATAGTTCTGTCCTTATGAAGTTCTCAGCAGAATTATTGATAGCTCTGAGAGGACTCATCATCATCCCTTGAGGAGGAAAGTGGGAAGGGGTCTCTACACACAATCCTGAAACGGGAGTGGTAGTATGGTCAGAGCCAAGAGCTCTGGTCATGTTTGATGGTGTGCAGATGACCATGATCTTGCAAGGGGCATCAGAAGCACAGCCTCAAGTGATGAATGGTTTTCTCTCTCTCTACATAACACTCTTTTTCATGCACAAGACTGATTCCACATGAAGATAGACTTGAATCAGGATACCCAACCTAAACTTTTTTGCCTCTTTGCTGAAATTCAACATTTGCATTAAAAATATACCTACATTTAGAGCATAATCCTGTATAGAGGTTCAATGGGGTTTACTTCTGGATAAGCAGGTATAGGATCACAGTCTCAGTATATTAACCCACTTCAATCTGGTGCTACTATTGCTAGCAGGGCATTTGTTTATGGTTATCCTTACTTCACCTGATCCCAAATTGCTCTACTGCTTTCTCTCCCACCTGCTGTGCAGCGTCTCCACACTTTAACTTGAAGGAATGTTTTGGAGCAGTGTAACTGAAAACAATGGATGCCTTTCTGGATAATCCTTATAAAAAGAAATATCTCAGCAGAAAAAGAAAAGTGCTATTATTTATCTCCACCATGTGTGATGGATGGATGCCATGGCATTTAGAATCCAGAAGGATCCCTCCCCGAAAGTTGGAGGAGAAAAGGGTTTGCGATGTATCTATTGGGATGGTGCTGCGCTGCCAGGATCCCACAGAGAATATTGGCTGCCACATGGAGCAGTAGTTCAAGTTACTGAATTTCAGTATAGGTTGCAATCTTGGCCTTCAGTCCAATGCACAGCATGATTCACTTGTCTTTCCATATAATTCTCAACAGCCTTGGCAATGCTCTGCTTTTGGTAACAAGCCTCCAGCTCTTCTAGGAGTATTCCTTAGGAGGTAGACACAGTAATCTATTCATCAGTTGCAGATATTTTGGGTAACTAGTCTCAGGTTAAGGAAACACAATATTTTAAAACAGGTCTTGAAATACAATTACAGAACTGGCCAATGCTCCCGAGTCATAAAAAGATAAAAATGATAGCTACACTGTCTTAAGACACACGCATGACACGGTTATTACAGATGTCAATTTACTCTGCTACGAGACACCAAGAAAATGCAAAGAGCATTTGTACATATGCTCTGGAAAGTGTAACTGCTAAATGGTAGAGATAGAGGCTCCTGTCCAAAATCACATTTTGCTTCAGCCAAATGCTGTCTTCCAAGCCTACTCATAGTGTTCCAAAGGGAATAGTTTTCCCCTTGACTGGCAGAAATCTAGGCTTCCTCGTAGGAAGGATTTCCCTTCCAGAAATTGCAATTTTTTTAAAAAAGAGCAAAGAGAGATATCCGATGAGATTACTTCGTGCCAGAACATCTCTTTGTTCTACATTGCAGGCAATGTTTAGGCTGAAAATTAGCTACAAAAAATAAAAATGCAGAATCTGGATAATGGGCCTCTGACTTTATTTTGGCAAGGGCACAGTCTCCCAGTCCTTTCATCTTCTCTTACCCTTGCCTTTCTTTCCCTCTCCCTTTGCTGTTGCCTCTTGTTGCTCCCCCCCCCATTCCTTTAAATTTTTTAAAAAAGAAATAAACAGTTTAGGTGGTGGTAGAGTGGAACCCAAGGTAGCTTAAGATGGAAACAATTTTTTTTTCACTTTCTCACACACCCCAAAACCCAGAATCCACACTGCTCTGAGAAGGCTACTCACCAACTTGTGTCACATGTACAATCTGTCTGTAAACTCAGTGGGAACAATTCCTGGCAGCTTGAGAAAGGCAGCACTGTGGTAAAGAGTGTAGACTGGCTAACCATGAGTGGCACCATGAGTTTATTCCCTCCAGAGAAGTTTTTCTGCTTAGAATTCATTTTACAAAAATAATACTTGCCCTACAAACAGTGCTTTAAATAAACACACAAATAATGCAAGCAGCCCATCAGGAGAGCAAAATGGAGGAGAAAATCAGCATTTGTGGAGGCAGGTATGTGTGTCATTTAAAGAACAAGGGCAGAAAGACACACAGATCCCTGCTTTAATTGTGCATCTGTATTCTGTATTCTCAGGGCATGATTAAGTTGCCTGTCATGTTGCTCCTACTAGTAGGCAGGCCAACTCATCAAACCACAGGGGGCCTTAAATGTTTCCCTTGAGGTTAAAACCAGAGGATTGAATGCTGACTCCTTAAGGCTGGGGTGCTGTGGGCACATTTACAAACTGGAAAAGCTTTTGTAGGCACCATAGACACATCACAACCAAATACCCACCACAACCTCTTTTATTGGCCACAACAGATGCTTCTTTCTACAGAGGGAGGGAACCCTGTGGGTGCCAGAGAAATCTCTGTGTGTACACTTGCACCCAGAGGCGCCACGACCGTAAATATTGCCTTTAAGCATACTGTATGTAAAACACAACCTTCCCTACCTTTAGGGTGTAGTATTGTGTTCTAAGCCAAGTACACAGAAAGCTCCTTGAATTCTGTGGTGGAGCTTAGCCCTGATTCACCACTCTGGCTCTGTTTTGGTCTGCCATGTAATTCCTGCATTCTTTGCCACTGTATGCAGCCAGAATGTATAAGCTCACACTACGCTGCTGAATGCAAATTCTTCAGATGTCTACTCAACCAGAAAAGCATCTCATCTACCCGCTGGGCACCCCCACCTTTCATGATGCTAAAATAATGGATTTTAAAAATACATTCCTGATATGATAGATTCCATTACATCTGCGATGGCAGTAACTGAAGCCAGACATGATGATCTGAGACAAAGTGGATTCAGGTGTAGTATGATGTTTACAAGACAGTCAAGACGTGCATTTTCAGGTCCATGTGAACCCATCAAGACTTCTGCAATTGATTTCAGTGAACAGTAAACAGTACAGTGACTTTGCAGACTGGTAATCCAGGGATTCATATGCTTAGAATGCCTTCTTCTTCTTCTTCTTCTTCTTCTTCTTCTTCTTCTTCTTCTTCTTCTTCTTCTTCCTCTTCCTCTTCCTCTTCCTCTTCTTCTTCCTCCTCTTCTTTACAAAACAAAACTGTTGTTTTTGATTCTTGGAAAAGTCATAGCTAGATCTTAGAATACATGCTAATGGATTATCAACGTTATGGTCTGGGTCAGACCACTTCCTGATTAAGCTTGGACTTTTGGTAGCTATCTTACCCTCCTCTGCAGGGCTGGGAGACTGATGAAGGCGGTCTTCCCCAGAGATTTATGAATCCTGATGGATTCCTGAGTGCTCTGAGGGATTTCCCAGTGATCTTGTCATAACATTGTAGAATTGCAAGATTTGGAGGGCTACTGACACAATTGCTCCTAGTGCCCTCTCCCGAGTGCTACAGAGTGTGTGACACTCCCTGGTATTTCAGCGAGCTGTGTGGGCAATGAAACAGGCTGGATAATGGCTGGAGAATGAGTGGCAGATAGCTTGCTCCAAGGTCAGCCAAACACTAGGCAGAGTGCATATTTAATCCTACCATGTATTCCCATGAAAGTGTGGTTTATCAATGGGATAGCCCAGTTGGTTAGAGTGTGGTGCTGATAACATCAAGGTTGTAAGTTCAATCCCCATACGGGACAGCTGCATATTCCTGCATTACACTGGGTTGGACTAGATGATACTCAGGGTCCCTTCCAACTCTACAATTCTACGATTATATATAATCTTTGAAATGCAACCTAAGCAGTGCATCTTTGAACTTCAGCCCATGCAGACTAGTAAATTTAATTTTGTCTGTGCTGCTGACTGTCCCACAAACTTCTGGCAGTGAAAAGACCAGGTCAGACACAGTCAGATCTTTGTTCACTGAATCACTCCCCAAAGATTTTTTTTTTTTAATTATTCCATCCAGTTTAGTCTGCTCTGCAGCAGTGATGTGTGCCTTTATGGGAACAACACAAGTGTTTAACAAGTTACCAAGGAAGGGCTAGACATGCAAAAGATACAGCACACTGACATAGAAAGGGAGCGTGGGGATTAGGCCTCTGTGATGTGTGTGGCTAATGAAGTCACCATGCATTCTGCTTATTAGTTCCAAAGACAGCTGCTGGCTCCTGACATGCTGTCCCAAAGGAGAAAGCCCCAGAGAAGTGGGCGGGGGAGGAATCCAACCATTGTTAAACCAACCGAGGAAAGTTAAACCTCAGGAGTAGAAGGGAGGGTGGCATGCATCTTTGGTTCCAAATGAAAAATTGTGCGCTTTCATGTTAAAGGCAAATCCATTTGCATGGATAAAATAGGAATCCACGGTTTCAGATAAAACACGCACGATAGTATCTGAGGTCACACTCACAGAGTACCAAAAAGCAGTGCAACAAAGTCTTGAGTCTTGAGATTGCTTGTTTTAAATTAGGACGAGTCCTCGCGAAGCAGATGAGAATGGCTGACATCAGAGTTCCTTCCTGTTCTCTGCTTGGTTTTTATCCCAAGGCAATATAGGATGCAGCACCCCAACTGTGATAGCATCAGACTGAATTTCATTCAAAGTTCACTGCGCCCTGTCAGGCCAATATGGCAAAAGAAGTGTATCTGATTTCACAGGAGAGTTTTTGGATATAGTTCACTTTATATACTGATTTCCAACTTTGAAGTTTAGATGGGGTGGCCATGATGAGAGGGAAGTGGTTGTGCTGCCATTTGCTCCTATTCCCAATTCCCTCACCCTCTGTTCAACTCTTGGGGAAGCCTTTGTGTCCCCCAAGGGTATATTTCAAGCCACCACAGAACCACCAAGGAACTGTAAGCTACTGTGTGTGACACTTAACATCTTTCTCCCATGATGCCAGTTTAGCTTAATCTGTTATTCTTCATCCTTAGATGTAAAAGCATTTGCATGTCTTGTCCTTCCTTAGCCTTCTTCTCTTGTCTTTGTGGGATGCTTTGGTTCAATGTTCCAGCTTGCCAGCCAGCCAGCCATGTTCTTTTCCAGGATATTCCATTTCATCTCCCCCAATTTTCATGCAAAATTCTGCTTTGAAGGGTCCCCCCCCCGAAGGGGATTTTATTTGTACTTTTGCTAACTTTATGCCTCCAAGTCTGCTGGTGCCCCTCTTGTGTTCATGGATGGTACTGTTTTGGCAGTATAAGACCCAGAACTCATAGGATGAGTTTGATATTAGTATATAGGATAATAGCGCTTTTTATTATATTCTGCATTATGGTACATTTCTATACTGCATATGGTGCCTTTAGAGTAGAGAGAACTCACATATTTTTCTGCTGCAATTAAATAAATGAATGAAGACATGAAATAAAAAAGAACATCAGTTCCTCTGTGGGCATAGACTGTGGAGCTATGTGCACAGGCAACACAGCAGGGAATGCAAAGCCAGGGTCTATGTATGCCTTCCCTCCCTGCTGTATGGTCAATGTACATCGTTCAGAGAGGAAGGTCTAAATGGGGATTTATTTCATTTCATATGACATTTATATTCTACCTTCCCTTCAAGGAGCTTGAGATGGAAACACAAAAAAAACTTTCATAAAATCTAATTCTTAAAAAAAGATGGCATACAGGTGACAACCATTTTAGGCATGTCCAATTGATATGCTATCGCTGATGTGTGGGTCCTTTTGGACCCAGAAGAAGGCAGAACGGGGTGGGGCAGGGTGTGATGTGCTTATACACGGGTGGTGCTGTGGTCTAAACCACTGATCCTCTTGGGCTTGCCAATCAGAAGGTTGGCTGTTCGAATCCCAGCGGCGGGGTGAACTACCGTTGCTCTGTCCCAGCTCCTGCCAACCTAGCAGTTCAAAAGCACCCCAGTGCAAGTAGATAAATAGGTACTGCTGCAGTGGGAAGGTAAACAGAGTTTCTGTGCGCTCTGGTTTCCGTCACGGTGTTCCATTGTGCCAGAAGCGGTTTGGTCATGCTGGCCTCGTGACTCGGAAAGCTGTCTGTGGACAAACACCAGCTTTCTCGGCCTGAAGCGATATGAGTGCCGCAACCCATAGTCACCATAGTCCTGGGGTGCTTTACCTTTACCATGTGTGGTCCGCTGATGCGTGCGGGGGCCAGGATTGGAACCCATGTGTGAAATGATCAATGCCTGTACATGGTTTTTCCTTTTTTCATTCAATCCCTACAACAACCCTCTAAGGTGCATTAGGCTGAGAGGCAGTGACAGGCCCAAGGTCATGGCTGAGTGGGGATTTGAACCCTTATCTCTCAGGTCCTAGTCCAACACTCTAACCACCACACCATGCTGGAGATGTACAAAGGCCTCCCATTCTACACTGTGAGTTGCCACCTAGGGTTGGTGGTCAGGAGTTAATGGGAATCCTCTCTATGTAGGCACAGTGCAGTGAGACTGCACTGTGCCTACATAGTCAGCAAACACATAATACCATGCAAGTTAATTTCTGCGTTGATAATGAGCCTTTGTATCTGATTTACAGAACTATCCTCACAATTAACCATGCACCTAGAGACTGACAAAACCACTGACACAGTATTTCTGCCCATGAACTGGGCTGCACTTGGCTGCCGGCAGGACAGCATCCTGATATGACATTCGCTTGGAAGGGCAGCCTTGCCAAGAAAACAAAAACAAAAAAAAGCTTTTCTTCTCATATGGCTTTTTAAACAGGAAAAGAAACCCTGACTCCACAAGTCTATAATGTAGCAGCACAAAAGATGGCTCATATTTTAAATCCCCAGGCAGAGAATAGCGGGAAGGCTTTGCTCAAATACTAGGAATTCAAAGGAGCAACGTTTGCACAATAAATGGCTCTCTTACAGGGAACACAGTGTGCAGAACATGTACAGGCATTTGGACAGAGAGAGAAAGTACCCCAACAGAAATGTAGTTGCCAGAGATTTCTGCCTATCAGGAATTGCCAACAATGTACAGCTATAGCCTGCAATAATAAAGGGGGATATGCTAAGCCACTCTAGTAAACTGTAGGATAAATTAGCATGGTTTTGGGATTACATAGCATATCCTATTAATGTAAAAAAGAAGAAAAAAAGAAAAAAGGGACAAATGGGTCTTGATGCTGCAATATTTATTTACTTTACTATAACTATAGTTCAGTAGTGGTGCCTATTAATTGCTGTCCAGTAATGAAACCACTGGTATGTGAGGAAAAAGAACCTCTGAACGCATGACCCAGATAGGTATATAGGAAGCTGCTATGCATCAGACCTCGGGTCCATCTAGTTCAGTATTGTCTACATTGACTGACTACATTGACTGATGCTTGATGTTTTTAATATGTTTTCAGATATGCTGTAAGCCGCCTAGAGTGGCTGGGGAAATAATACTAATACTTACTACTACTACTACTACAGTTCTCCTACCTAAGGAGTTTGGATTTTATATCCCGCTTTATCACTACCCTAAGGAGTCTCAAAGCGGCTAACAATCTCCTTTCCCTTCCTCCCCCACAACAAACACTCTGTGAGGTGAGTGGGACTGAGAGACTTCAGAGAAGTGTGACTAGCCCAAGGTCACCCAGCAGCTGCATGTGGAGGAGTGGGGAATCAAACCCGGTTCACCAGATTATGAGTCCATCGCTCTTAACCACTACACCACACTGGCTCTCTCTAAGACCTTTTGCATGCAAAACATGTGCTCTACTTAGAAGCAATACCCTCCTGGCACCAGCATTCCTGCCATTCATTTGGATGGAATTCAATGATTGATTGAGAATTCCTTACTTCTTGTTGGTTTAGAAGCTCCGGTTATCTTCCAGAGCAATTTCATCAACATAAGTTTCCCTATTTATTTTACTGGTGGAACCAGCTCCACAGGGATAGAAACGGCATGTGAACAAACCTCCTTTCTTTGTCAGCATAAACAAGCATGTGCCTCAGTTTCACATGTGTATTAGAATGTACATGGAACCCTGGAATGAGGTGAGGAACCAGAATCCCATCAGAATAGGTAGGGAGTTTTAAAGAACAGGGAGCACCAGCCAACATCAGCATCAACTTCCAAATGCCTTTCTAATGTTTCTAAATCCTCTGGGAATTTCTTCCACAGTTTTATGGCAGTAGCAAAACACCTTGTTTTCTTCCCCACTCACACCTCTTTGTTGCTTCTTGAGCTATGAAGATGGTACCCTTCCCCTAGAATGAACTTAGGAAGCAATGGGACAAGTTCATACAGGGAAGGGTAGTCTCTGGGATATGCACTCCCTAGATTATGAAGGACTTAAACCCAGCACTTTGAATTGAGCAGAAGCCCTTTTCTCTACAGCCATCAGTCACTACTCACAGTCATCCAGAGTAGGCTCATGTGAGCGCATTGCAGAAGTCTAGCCTTGATGAGCTCTTTTCCTTCATTATGCAAGCCTGTTATTACTTTGCCATCATAACTTCAGACTTCTTAGGAGTCAGATGTGGCTCCAAACATTTGGAATTTTAATGTTAATGATTAAAAAAAAGGACATAACCTTTTCCCCCTCTCTCTTTTTTCATTTTCCAACCAGCTCAAATTAATAAAATTCAAAGAGACTTTTGAGTGCTCTGTCTAGACTTCACAAAAATTAGGAATGCACCTTTTAAAAAATAAAATTAAAATGACTCTGAATTATTTGACTATCAGGAAGGAAACCAGAACGAGGTTTTAGTCACAGTTAGCACATCAGATGCTTACTCATAAAAGAAGCTAACATTTGGTAGTGCCTGAGGGAAACTAGATCACAATAAAATAATAATAATTTTGGGCATTGCAACTGTTTACAAAACACGTTCATGACATATATGCTCTTAAGACTGTTAATTTTGCAAATTTATAAATAATTTTCAAACTCTAGGAATGATACTGTATCTATGAACCGTGAGATGAGGAGAGGTTTAACCTGAAGCTCACTGAAACCGATGTGGATTCAGTATTTGGTAGAGCAGGGATCAGCAACCTAAGGCCCATGGGCCGGAAGCAGCCCATGGAGGTTGTTTGACCGGCCCACGAGCTGCCCCCAAACTGAGCTAACCTGCACAGCTCAGCGCAGAGACTTGTTTCTGTGACACTGGATCTCCATGGGACCGATCTGGCCCAGGCAAGATAGACCTTGCTGACCCCTGTGGTAGAGTGATATGGCCAGGCCAAACTCTGCACAGAATCATAGAATTGTATTGTTGGAAGGGACCACAAGAGTCATCTTGCTGGGAATGTGGGCTCGGAAGGGCACATTTTTGTTTGAGACTCTGTCCTGCCATGTGATGTCCATACGCACAGTGCATATGGAAGGCACTGAGGCACTGCTGCTGGAGGGTGTAAGTTGCCCATGACTCACTTCCATAAAGCAGTGAGCTCAGCATACAGTTCTAGTGCTTGAATAATTTCAACTGCTGGTGGTCCTAATCAGTTTGTTGGTTTGTTTGAAAAAAAAATAGTTAAAATGTGACTGTATTTATTTTATACTGTTTTCAAAGTTTATGTAAACTGCCTTGGGAGGACAATGTGCTCTGGAAGACAAGCTATCAGTCAATGATGTATGAATAAGAGCACGTGGATGGACAAACAACCTGACCTGGTAAAAAGTAGTTTCCTATATTAGTAGTGTTGTTCTCATCAGAGTTATGAAGACAGGGCATGCAGTTAACAGAGGGTGACAAAAAACAAAAATGGGACTCCCATGGTGGTAAAAATATAACAATGTAAATTACGGCCATCTTTAGCATATGCGCCGCTGGGGTGCAAAGATCTGCCCAGCGCCCCCAAATTTAGTTAAGCCGCCCTTTGGGGTGGGGGGGAGAACTCATAGCTTGAGCTTTTTTTAGGGGGGGGATTGCTCACCTGTAACAATGATGCAGCAGAAAAAACTGCTTTTGTTTCCTGACTCATCAGGAATATTTGACGAAACGGAGTAACAGAGCGACAGAGGAGGGGGGCAGGGACTTTCAATGCATTGCTTTTCACTGCCATCGATCGAGAGGGACCAGTATATTACAGTACATATACATTTGGTGCCCCCCAGAATTCGGCGCCCAGGTGCACCGCACCCCTTGCACTCCGGGTAAAGATGGCCCTTATATAAATCTCAGAATGCCAGTTGCTATGAATCATAAGTGTTGACAGGGCTATTCCTTTCCTGATTATCCTGCGTGAAGACTTCCCAAAGGCTTCTGCTTGGCCACTGGGAGAACAGGAGCTAACTAAGCTAAATAACGGGCAATGTGTTTCATTTGTACCCTAAAATCATCCAGATGAGACAAGTGACCTCCTCTTGGCTTAATAATTCAAAATATGAGAACTTATTGAAAAACAGGGGCCAGAATGATGAACCTTGAAGACACTAGATTGGTCCTATAGGAAACAATCCAAATATTTATTAAATTGTGATTCAGCTAAATGGTTCTGTAAAATTGATACTTAACTTATTCTTGTCCGCCCCCTTCCTGTAGATTTCTGCCCTCTGGGTTTAGTCAACAATGGATGTCCTGAAACACTGGGATCTCCCATTTCTGAATCAGCAGGAAGTCGGTGGGGGGGGGACTCATGAAAAAAAATCTCATTCTCATGAAAAAATTCAGCCCTGTTTTGATGTCCTGTAAGCTCAGCACACTCTAGATAAGTAGCGTATCCATGCCAAATTTCAAATGTGCTGGAAGTTAATACATCACTTGCAGAGGATGCTTCTATTTAAAGACAGCTGTTTTACAACACGAAGGGGGTGGGAGTGGAGAGAGCTGCTTGTTTTTTCAGATCTGTCTGTGCAAGGGGAATGCATTTCTCATGATCTGAAAAACAGGAGCAAAATAGTCTACTTCTGTGGAACTTTTAGCATGCTATACATCACACTCCAGCAGTTGGTCAACACACCCCAAGAAGGGTGGGCCAGGAAGAACTCTGACAGTAAAAGAATGTATATGAAGTTAACTCTACAGTTTCTGGAATACAAAGGAGTTCTTGGGAGCATGTTGTAGAAGACAAAGTACAGAATGCATGAATAAGATGGGCAAGGAAACAACTAGCCACAACTTTGGCAATGGATTCAACCACTCCTGGAGACTAATGTTTGCAATATCATAATTGGTCATTAGAACCAATTGTTGCTATAGGGCTACTACAATCCTGCTCTTTGTATGTTTGAATTCTAATAGTTTATTCAGCCGGTAAAAGCTATTACTTCTTCTAGACTGGTTATGTCTATAAGTTGGGGTGCCCTGTAGATTACAAACACTAGGGCAGACCTCCAGGTTTTAAATGTGCATGACCAAATTTTGGATCTTTCGATGTTGCAAGACAGCTGGTAGTGAAATCACCGATAGATGTGTAACTGAGTCAGAATGGAGCAGGGGGGTAACAGGAGACTCCCATGAGTGGGAAACATGGCACATTTCTATACAACTGTGCCAAATTTTCTGACTGCACATAGTTCAGTTGTGAGTTGCATTTCCATGATGGGTGAACTTGAAGATGGAAAGCTGCCCATATGGAACTAGTCATCCATCTCTCTCTTAAATAAAATAAAAATTGTGCAGTAGTGTCATTGTATGATATCACTGATTTGACAAATACTTGATTACAAAGTAGTAGATTTCTCATTTGCTGCAGAGCACAGGATATTACCTAATTCAGAAGGAGACTTCTCAGACACTCAACTCTAGTCATAGACTCCTTATGTGTCCATTTTTCTGGCAGAACTCTGATGATGTCTAAAAGGATCAACTCTAGCATTTGATGTGGATTAGCACTCTAGTATCTGGTAAAGTGCTCTATAAGACGTCCAACTATATCAGTATACCTTAGTGGGAGAGGGCATGTTTCACATGCTGAAGGTCAGAAGTCCAATCCCCAGCACCACCAGTTAAAAGGATCAGGTAGGAAGCAACATGAAAGATCTTGCCTGAACTCCTGGAGAGCAGCTGCTATTTGGAATAGACCAAGTAGCCAATGTGGTGTCTTCCAGATGATGGAGTACAACACTCACCACCTCTGATCATCAACATCTGAGGCTGATGGAAGTGGTAATCCTTAAAGATCTGGGGAGCATCAAACCACCTACCCCTGGAGGAGGCAATACTGAGCTAGACAAACAAACAATCTGACCTGGTATAATCCTATGTTGTATCAGAATAGGCAAATGTGGAGATTCCTGTTCCAAGAGTAGAAGAAAGGTGGTCAAAAGCTGCTGAGGAGGCACACAGTGATTCAAGAACTATTGGGTTGTCTTAAAGAACTCTAAGGACAGAATGCGGTGATACACACAACATGGGATGCTGCCAAAAAATGTACCCCTGGGGTTAATGTTTCACACAAACACCCACAGTAATGTTTAGACACAGTTCCCTGCCTAGGCTAGCAGCAAATAATAAGGTGGAGTGAAACATCTAACATAGAGAGACAGATCTGCTTGCATGACAGCTAGCTACTGGGCAGCATTTGGCAGGAGGATTTTTATATGTGTGGTAACCTCATATCTTAGCTTGCCCTTAGATTATTTTTCTACATCAGCCAATGAAGGTAAGCAGAATACAGTGTTCACTGTGTACCTGCTGGGATACATACATACACACACACACACTATATATATATATATATATATATATATATATATATATAATATAATATAATATAATATAATATAATATAATATAATATAATATAATATAATATAATATAATAATAAATATAAAGCTTCCTACAAAAGGAGCCCAGAGCAGTAGAAAACTAATAATATAATCATTTACAACAACAGCTAATAACTACAAAATTCAAACAAGATAGCATAGCAGTACAATACCAGAACCACTTAAACTCAGATCATGTTGTGATTGTACTATGTACTAAACTACTATGTCCTCTGTTGACATCTGAAAGTGAATGTTGCTGGGTTGTAGGTATTAGAGCTGGGTGATTGATTGTTTAAGCACTTGGGTCCTAAGTCATTTAGGGTTTTGTATGCCAACCTTGAATTGCTTTGTCAACTATAGCATTGACTTTCCTATGCCAACCATAGTATTGACTTTTACTTAGATGTTGTCTACTACATAATTAGTAAATAACACTAATTAGTAACAAACCTATAAAAAATAGAGGGATTTTTATTGTGTGTGTGTGTTTTTTGTTAAATTTGATGATGTGCTGTCTATTCCCTCTCACATATTGGGAATGCCTTCAAACAACAGAACTTACAGGTCCTGGAGCATTTTTTTTCTTTTTGGCCTGGCATAGTTTCCAGGAAGTCAAACTATCCCCTCCTCTGCCCTTTCTTCCCTTGCACACCAGAGGGCAGGATTTAGCCATCTGTGCCTGGGGGGTCCAGCCTTACAGGTCTTGAGTAACCATTTTGGTTTTAAAGAAAGCTCTCGTAAACCTAGAGGCTGTTTCATTTCACTTCAGTGTCAGCTCAGAATCCATGTTCTCTAGCCCATGCATGTAAGTCCTGTTGTGTTCAATGTGGCACCCTCTCCCAGCCTAGGACTGCAGCCGGAACTCACTGCCATATGAGTGAGCAATGAGAGTGTCCTCCTGGCTTCTCTGGGGCCACAAGTGAGCTCTCTCAGAAGACTAGTCTGCCCATAATAGCCCATTAGTCTTTCTCTGCATCTGTTAGGGAAATTTCTTTGCTGAAGTGCAGCTGTGCCTCTGACTCACCTTCCAAAAAGAACAAGCAAAGTTTTGGTTACTCCCTCTCTCCCTCTCTGCAGTTCTTGCTCATATCTCCAGCCTGACAGTTGTGGTTCTTTTCTTTCTACATGGGTTCACGCTGTCAGACTGACTTGTAACATGATCACTTCTGAAAATGTAATCTCACAGGGAACCTAATGAATTTTATAAGAGTCTGACTCGGTGTGTGTAGCTGATTCTTCTTTGATGCAATCCCGTGCCAAAATAAGTAGACAATTATTACTAAGAATAATATAGCAAATCCTTGTCTTCCTTTGCAAGTCCCTTGTGCTGCTCTCTGAAGAAATAAAAAAACTCACTGCAATATCTTTGCAGCCCTCCCCAACTGCCTCTTCCCTTTTCCTGACAAAAGAGGTAGAGGGGAAAGGGCTTAGAGATTCTAGTTTGGGCCTTTGGCTCACTTTGGCATGTTTTACCCATAATTCCATTTCATTCCTGCATAAATATGTCCAGACTTCCACAGCTCTGGTGTTACTGTATCTTTGTTTTTTGGGGAGCCTGCCTCCTTTGGTCCTGAGTTGTCCTTTAGTCCTGACTACTTGCTTGTGTTATAGCTTCTGGTTTCTGACTCCTGGTGCTTCTCAGACAGCTGCTGCCCATGGCCCAACCCGGACAGATATTCATTGTATTGTATCTGTATTTTGCATTTACCTTCTCCTTTTGAAAATTGATGTGTGGGGTTGTCCTGATAGTAGAACTCGAAACACCGAATTGTGCCCTAGCTGTTTGTACTACATTTTCCAGGTTAACTGAATTTCCCCTTCATTGCCTGGTAAGGACATTATTAAATTCAAGAATTGAAACTCAATTAGTCTTGCCAGGGTCTGATGATTATCAGACTGTGGTAACATGGAGGAAGACTTTTTCACTGTTTGTGCTAGAGTTATAGAATACACTTCCTGCTGAAATATGAGAGGCCCAATCTATATTGGCATTCTGTAGGCCTTTGAAGTTGCGCCAGTTTATGCAGACATTCTTTCCATCTGACTATCTTGCTTTAATTGTTGTGTTGTTTTAATAGAATTATTTCATTGTATAATTTAATTATGAATGTTAATATTTGTATAACTGGCTTTTGGAAACCACTATGTTTTTATTTGTGTTGTAAGCTGCCCAGAGTGGCTGGGGAAACCCAGCCAGATGGGCGGGCTAAAGGTAAAGGTACCCCTGACCAATAGGTCCAGTCATGACCGACTCTGGGGTTGTGGCGCTCATCTCGCTTTATTGGCTTAGGGAGCCGGCATTTGTCCGCAGTGGTCAGCATGACTTCATGTGGTCAGCATGACTAAGCTGCTTCTGGCGAACCAGAGCAGCACACGGAAGCACCGTTTACCTCCCTGCTGGAGCGGTACCTATTTATCTACTTGCACTTTGTGTTTTTGAACTGCTAGGTGTGCAGGAGCTGGGACTGAACAATGGGAGCTCACCCAAATCACCCGTCGCGGGGATTTGAACCACCGACCTTCTGACCGGCAAGTCCTAGGCTCTGTGGTTTAACCCACAGGGTATAAATCATAAAATTATTATTATGGTTATTTATTATTTAGAAGCATATTTTGGCCTTAAGCCAAATGATTATTTCTGATGTCAGTGTTCAGTGATCATTCTGCTGTAAGCAAGCAAGCAAGCAAGCAAGCAAGCAAGCAAGCAAGCAAGCAAACAGAAAGCCAGTGAACTCTTGCCAAAAGCCTCGGGTCACTTGGCCAGTGGATGGTGTAAATGTATGCAATGGACTAGATTACAAGAACATAGTTAACACAGTTAGCACACTATAACGATCCTTTTATTTACACCATCTGTGTAAATGGTTGAAACTTTGTAAATGCTTTCACAAACAGCACAGATTACAGTAATACATCTAGAACCGTTAATATAGAACTTTGAGAAGGCTCCTTACATGTTTTAAATATTTTTTTTCAAGAATAAAAGCTATTCTTTTGCAATCCTGTAGCAGCTTTGAGTTATGCAAATCAATAAAGGAGTTTCAAGCTTGTTAAAGCTTGCTGTAGTGATCAGAGGATTAAACTAAGCAGTGATTCTCAACCCACATTAACTATGCCAGTATAAAATATGGCGATCCTGTGACAACCATCTGAGACTACCTACATTTCACATATGCTCTCTGAGACTGGCACTTCACACAGATCTGGAGCAACATAGTTGTTGCTGCCTCCTCCTCTTTCATGGGAACTCTCTTCATGTTCTAGAAATATATCCAAACTTCCACCCACACAGTTTTGTTTCATACTGTCTTCATAAAATGTACAGATGACAGACCTGCCAAGAGGAGAGGCACTGCTCATCTTTTATGTAAATACTGTACATACCAAAAGTGAATCCATGTTGGTGGAAGCTTTCTTTTACTTATAGTTTCAGGACCTTGAGCACAAACATGCCAATAGTAGGATGCAGTCACCTCACTCCTGGGATGTGAAAGGGCACTTCCATTGCATGCACTGCTTCAAATTCTCCTAGGCTTTAATGACAACTGATGCGAGATACATTCAGAATACATCCAATGCACATTTAAAGCACATGACTTCCCTCAAAGAATCTTGGGAACTATAGTTTCCCCCCACAGAGCTACATTTCCCAGAACCCTTAACCAATCACAGTTGCCAGGATCCTTTGGAGGAAAGTCGTGCACTTGCTGCTAGAATGTTATGAGGGAAGGTTTTGGTGTTCACCGCTCTATTTTCCTTGGCCATTTCACACCCATTTCTGGACTTGCACCACTATGGCACTAGCTTAGACATACAGTACACTGCTGACAACCATTTCAAGTCCTGCTGTATATAGGAAATGGTTATCTGGTTATGTCCAGTTGCAGGCAGAACTCCACAGTGCTCCATGTGCTTAGAGCAAACGAGACCAATTTGCTTCCATTTCTAACCCAACCCATCCCTTGGGGCCCTAAAACTCACTGCCATGCACCAGATACATAAAAGATCCAGTTAAAATAAATAAAATGCTGTATACAAAAAATAAATAAATAAATTCGGAAGTGCTTAATTCCAGCTGTTAAAAGTCAGTCCAAACAAAATCTTACAACACTTCTGGAAAATGTTCAGGCTTAAGCTGTAACGAGCCCTCGGGGGGAAGGATTTCCAGTTGTGGGGCAGTCATTCACAGCATTTCCAGATGATTTTAAGCAACTGTATTTCCCCCTTAGTGCATAAGTTGTTAGTCCTGATCTAGCCCCAGCAGTGCAATGTTCATAACCAACTAATACATGATGCAGAATTTTGGGGCTGGGTGGGTGAGTAGGAAATAAGTTTGCACTTAAGCAAACTCATTAAGCAAGCTTCTGACATCTAAGAGAAAGAGTGGGGGTATTGGTTTTATTTGTTAATATGTTACACACTTTGTGTTTTTATATTGTAAACTGTCCTGTGATCCTCGGAAGAAGGGCAGTATAAAAATCTAATAAATAAAAATAACAGGCAACAAATTTTACTTAACTATTAAATGGACCTTTCTTAGAATTGGTATGCAGGAGGTGAAAAGCCTTTCAGGAAGCACCTTAGAGCCCTTTTAACTATGGGGGTTTAAAATCAATGCACATGATTAAAAATGTTTGGTAAAATATATTTCGCTGGCAAAGTGACTGGCAAACCTAATTGTTTTTGGTAAAGTTCTGGTTTGCTCTCTGTTTAGTCTACACAAAACTCACATCCTCACAATCTACACCCCATGGTAACCAACATCTCTCCTTGCGCCACACAATTAAGCTAATGGGTAGTTAAGACCTAAGTGTAGGGAATGAAGTATAATAATCTTTAATTTCAGTCTATGCTTAGAGCAGGGCCAGCCCTATCATTAGGGAGAGTGAGATGGCCACATCAGGCAACAAATCTGGAGGAGGCAGCAGTAGTGGCTCCCTGGTTGCTCTTCCTGAGCCCATTGGATGCACACTTGTGCTAGAGGATAGGGCTGTGATCTGTCATAAATACCCTTAAGTTGCCTGCTTGCTTGCTTGCTTCAGAGGGAGGATGCTATCCTACCACCTGTACTGAAATTAGATTCAAATGTCAGTCCAGATGGCTTCTGTACATGGACTGAGGTTGCCTTGCCTTTTACCCCAGGCAAAAAAAGGAAGAAGTATGAGGTTGGCCCTGGCTATGGACATGTGAATCCCTTTCAGTCACACATGAGTCAATTGCACACAAGTAGAGGTACCCCTGTATTCTGTTATGCTGGTAGATCACACATATGTCTATTTTCCTGTGGTCATTAGTTGCTGGGAAGCTATAGCTATTTCCAATTGTGTGCAAAATGTAGCAAAACAAAATGTGTAGCATTTAGTGAGATGATCTATAGTGCCGTAAAGGCTTACCACCCCGCAATTGTGTATGTCAGTGTAGGAAAACTATGCAAAGTGCAGGGGCCCCCCTCCCCCACCAAAGAGAATGCTAAATAATTTGTAGTTTTTGCTTACATTCCTATAGATGTATGAATTGTTAGTGAACTCAGTGCCCTGAGCTACTTAGCTTTTCTGCTGTATGCTTCGGAGGACAACTCTCTGTTGATAGCTTTCTTCCACGTCCGCCTGCTGATTTGTAACTTGGGATTCGGAATGTGATGACAGCTCCCCATTACCACCCTCATGTGGCACATAAAACACAAAGGCTTGCAAAAATCCTCCCTGAAGAGGTGATTTGTGTACCTTGGCAGCAACCCTCTCAGAAGAACATTATCACACTTTCTGGAAATCTTTCAGAAATTTAAGTTTATTTGTCAAGGTTTTAACAGTTTTGTCTTTTTAAGAGCAACAGTTTGTCTGGAAGTCCTGGAAATGCCATTAGGGGTCTGTGTGACTCAATTTATGACTCACAAAACTGCCCATTCTGCCCCTCAAAGCACCGCATTTTCATATCCATGTCAAACTGAAATCAGATAAAAGCTTCAGAGTCATTGACTTAGTCCCCATGTACCAAATTTTGCACCAAATATCCATCTGCTTATGCAGTTTGCATGGAAGCACTATAAGGATGTTTTCTTGAAGTTGTATTCTCTGTGGGTCTAACTATTTATTATGGGAGGTCTGTGTGCATAGCTAGCACAGAACCACAAACACAGATTCCAGCCAAATCAATTCTTCTGTAAGGGCTGGTAAAAGGAATGTGCCACATGTTGCCACCACATCGGCTAGTTCCCTGTCCTCTGTGACAACCAATGAACTGGGGTGTAGCAGGGAAATGTGGAACTCCCCTTTGCACTTAGTTTCTCCACTCTCCACCAACTCAACTGCTCCCCTGTTGCTTCTCACTTGGGGAATGTAGGAACATTCAGGTGCCTGAATCCTTAACATGAATCATAGAACTGTAGAGTTGGAAGGGACCCCAGGGGTCATCTAGTCCAACCCCCTGCAGTGCAGGAATCTCAGTCAAAGCATCCATGACAGATGGCCATCCAACCTCTGCTTAAAAACCTCCAAGGAATGTCAGGGGTTCGAAGAAGCTGCATGCCCCAAGATTCCATTGCAGTTATGTAAGCATCTATATCTATACAAAGGGTTCTGGTGCCTTAGGAAAACTACATTTCCCAATATTGGTGGCATTTGGAATGCTGCCTCTGCATCTGAAGGAAGGCACAGGCTCTTATTATAATCACAGTGATATAGTGCTCAATTAGTAATAATTATTAATTTTGGCAACATCACTCAGCACAGAGAACCAGAAAGGAATTTTCATTTTCTGCCACAATACTTTGAAAACAACCAAAGTTTTGCAAAAATGACTAAGATAGTTAACCTTCTTCTCTGCAACTTTGACTCCTTTGAGTAAGAAGAGAAATAGGAGTGCCACCGAAATATCTTCTGCTAGTGCCAGAAGTGCCACCACAAGGGAACTGTATGGGGGAGATTGTCTGCTTGCTGGCTCTCCAGTTCTCCATTGTTGCTACTAAGTTTTTAACCAGCTTTTCCAGCTGCCTCCCTCAAGCACACAAATACTGTCTGCCTGGAACACGAATTATGGATGAAACAGAAGGAAAGAAACATTCAGCTGAATTTTAGGAACATTTGCTAACCCAGCAGTCTACTTAGGCTGCAGAATAATCTCCCAAGGGAAATGGTGGGAAGCCCCATTGCCTGAGTCATTTAAAACTAGACAGGATAATACAATTGAGAACACACAGTAGGAAACTATCCTGCCTTGGCAGAAAAAGCTTGGATGACTGTATGTAATTTTTGTACTGAATTTCCACAAGGCTATGAAAACATGAGGAGATGAAAACACTAGACTTTCTAGTTCTTTGAAAACAAAGTAGGAAAATGGCCCTTGAGAGTTCTGGCAAATATCCATCCGAAGAAGTAGAAGCCAGGACTCTCTGCTGCTGCTTGATCTGCAAACTAGAAAAATAGTGAGCAAATCTAGAGCTTTAGAGTCAATTTGTCATCAAGTTAATTGAATCAGTCTTCAGAATTGTAGAGTATGTTGCCTGCTTTGATGCTATCTCCGTTCATATACAAGCTACTCTGTTTCTGTGGCTTTCTTTTCCATCTGCAAAGTGAGAATAATCATGCTTCTTTTCTCATGTATTTCATTGGTGTTACTTTTACCGGGACCATCTATGAATATTTGGTGCATGTCCCTATGGGATCCTCTAGTCTAATCATTAAGTTTTTCAGTTGACTGTGCTGCCTGAATCAGGCAAACTATTGGAGATAGGCAAAGACTCTCTTGCTTTTCCCAATCAAACTCTTTTTTAAAAAACCCAAATGACAGAGTCAGAAGCACCTGCCTCCTCTGCCTTCTTCTCCCTTAAGGTAAAAAAAATTACCTTGAAGACAGGGAGAATTTCATAGACAGACGGGAGCTGGCTGCCACTTGCACACTGAGATGGATAGTGTCTGCAGGTACCCACCATCTCAGAGCACAAACATATTTTGGTTCACAGAGTTTGGATATCATATGGTTTGCTTAAACCCGAAAGTGCATGAGTAGGTTAGAGAGCTACAAAGGAGGAAGGAGGCAGAGGAATGTGCAGGCCCAAAGCCTTAGATAGTGAAACGATCTAAACTGGACCTGGGTCTGTCCGACCAATAACAAGTCCACTTACTCAAGAAGATACAAGAATTGGCAAGGTACCTTCCCAGAAGCTTGAGGGTAAGGGTTTGGTACATATTTAGATACTGATTTGGTCAAAATGAGATAGTTTCAGTTCTCTCACTCAAACTCAGGGAATGAATTCAGTCCCTGTAATAGTAGCCCGCACAGTAGAAGAGAAGAAATTAAGCCACACACACAGCTGAATGAAGGGCTTTCCAAACTGTTCCATCTTCACACATAGGTTGAGTGAATTGCTGGAGGGGGACTTGCAGTTTCAGCCATTAATTCAAGTGTGTAAACCCAATAACCCACACATATGAGAGAATGGAGAGTTAATGCAGTTCCCCCTTCATACATTTTCGCAGTTGTAGATCCCCCACATACCAGAACCTAGGGATGGACAAATTTGTCCATTTCCGTTTCTTTCAGATTCTCATTGTTCTGTTCACCTCATTTCCACATGAGTTTGCAAACTTTCTTTTTTTTTAAAAAAATTACTTTTATTACTTATTAAATTGTATACTGTCCTTCACCTCATTTCCACATGAGTTTGCAAACTTTCTTTTTTTAAAAAAAAAATTACTTTTATTACTTATTAAATTGTATACTGTCCTTCATCCAAAGACCCCAGGCCAGTTTACAATATACACAAAACTACAAAATGATAACATAAAAAGACAAAACAAGTTGTCACGAGAATTCATCAGCATTGTAGAGCATCTTTCTCCTACTGTACACATTTTTGGAAGCAATGTAATACAAATTTCCCTGCATTATTTTTACCAACATTTTCATGCACATATCCTCCTAATGTATGCATTTTGGTACGCATCTCTTTGTTCGGCAGGACAAATGCATTCCAAAATTCATACAAGTGTAAATTTTGAAGGACAGCTGCATTTTGGTGCTTTGGACCTCCAACAACATGCGAGCCTGATAGGGCCTGCCAGGTGCCACCCGCCTCATGGTCCATGAGGCTGTTTCAGTCAAACTACATCCACCTGCCTTGCACATCAGGTGAATGGCAGGTGAAGGCATGGCAGGGAACGGGAGCATGCAGCAGCATCCTGTAATTGCTGCACAATGTAGAGCCTCTGAATTGGTCAGTTCAGGCATAAATACTAAGGGTACTCCATTGAGAAGATCTCACTCAGCAGTTCAGTGATTCCGCTGTGTGTCGCAGCTACATCCGGATCCCAGCAACTCCCAACATACTCCTGGCCACAGAGTTTACTCCTCAAGACCAGAGGAGAGGTGGTAGCTGGTCCACAAACTACACATAACCACTGCTTCTCTCCTTGGCCCTGGAGAAATGGGAAATTGTCTCAGATGCCCCCGCAATGCTTTATGGGCCACTGGGACACTTTCCCGCTTCACAGGGAGAGAGTAGAATATGATATCCTTGCCCTTCTGTTGCTTTAGACCAGAATCAGACTTTTCTGTCTTGGTGACCTCCCCTCTCAAGCTGCTGATACTGGAGTGAGGACATCATCACTGTGTGTCTGGTCAACAAGCTGTTTTACTGGGAAGGATAGAACTATATTCAACTCTAGGATGAAGAAGTTTCCCATTTTTGGTCTAAGCCCTTGATGCTTAAACACGACCTTTTTCATATGCATTAAGAGAGGAAAGCAGAGTATATGTTAGCATGATTGCTTCGGTGGCAAGATGATAATAATAGCAACATAATTAGCTTTCTTGCACGTGTCAAGTACACACTGGTTAGCCCTACTGCTCTGCGGACAGGACTACAGATATTATTGCATGATAATTGATGGTGTTGAACAGGTTAGGCTTGGAGAGCAAGATGAAATTTCACTATATTAGGACATCAAATATACACACAAATAAGACCACTGGTCACTGAGATTATAATTGAGCAGCAGATGCATGGTGCAGAAAGCAAGTCATGTGGGTTTTTTATAATGGGCAATTATCAGTGGTTTTAATGTTTGCCCTACAGAGTTTAGAGAGCATCAAATAGAAATATGATACAGTATATGAAAAGGAAAATACAGTTTTAAAACTATGCCAAGCAGGCTGAAACGAAATCTAATTTGTTATTGCAGTGAAGCTTATTCTCTGAAAGACAACTACCAGTACATTAAAATAGAAAATGCTAGGAGATACGAAATTATCTAGAACAGGCACTTGGTCAGCAACCAACTTTTCAAGAGAGATCTAAGGACACCAGGAAAACCACCACCACCATTTTAGTGAATGTGAATTATGCAGCTTGAAGCTTTAGTGCAGAGGACCAGTCCAGACTGGATTCCTGTCAGGCCTTTTTTTCAGCCAGAACTCACTGGAACTCAGTTCCAGCACCTCTTGGGTGGGCGCCACGCCATTGCCGCTCTAAAAGAATGAGGGAGTTCCAGCACCTCCTTTTCTAGAAAAATAGCACTGATTGGAAAAAGAACATTTCTGTGGGAGAACAGAGAAATAAAAAGGAGGAGAATGATTGATAAGAACAAGGAAACAACAAGAACTGGACAGAACTGGGGGAACATTTGGGATATTCAGGTTTGACAAGCTTATGGATACAAAATTGGAGTTTTTACTCCTGGATATAAAAACCTGGATAGAAGAAATGGGCCCTTATTTGATAGACTCCTTCTACGATTGGACATCCGTAATTAAAGACTGGCAAAGAATCGGAGGGATATAGTATAATGTGGGAACTCCAGGAAGATATTAGAAGTGGAGGGATAGGTGAAACGCAAAGGGGAAAGAGGGGAGGGAAAATTGGAATCCAAAGGCTGTAAAATTATTATTTACATTTATCTTATTTTCATCTGTACTATGTTTGAAAGGGGGAAACCCGTGGAAGGGTAAAGATCGATCTTAGGGGACGAGAATTTGGATAAATTGGGTTATTGACGAAGAGTGTAATTTGGGGATAAGAATTTGTTGAATTTAATTGCTTATTTGGAAGATTTGGAACACAAGAGGGGGTAGGGAGGGGAAGTCCTAGTTATTGGCAATAGATTGGATTTAATTTGCTTTGATTTGTTCTAATTTGGAAAACCTTAATAAAAATTATTATAAAAAAAAAAAATAGAAAAATAGCACTGATTCAGGTGAAATGAAATAATTCCATTTGATTGTGGAACTAAAACTTCCCAGACTCTCCAATGAGTTCAACATCTAGAAACTCTGCACAACTTTTTTCTGCACTAGTCCATTATTATTTTTGTGAATCTTATATATTGTTTGCATCCTCCGATAGATGTATACCCATGCACACCCACACAAGCTAGGGTCCTATTCATCAGCAGCACTTTTCATGGACCAGAAGACTTTCACAGCCATAATCAGCTGTCACGTTAGACTGGAGGAGGGAAGGAAGCGCCCATCTTTGCTCAGACATCTTCCTCTAACATTCCTCTTCCAACTGCTTCTGCCCTATTTAACAGCTGATGGGTGGTGCGACTGACTTCCCTCAACTGAGGATGGGAGATTTGCTAAGACTGCTCCACCTCCCAGCAGCACCTGTGCCCAGTTGCTGAGCACAGAAATGAAGAACTACCATGAGGAAAAGTAAACCCATGTAGTCTTTTGTTCTGTGGTGCCACCTTACAGCAAGATATCAGCATTACTAGAAATTTGCTTATGAACATCTACTGCTGGTAAAATGCCATGTACAATCTAATTTAGGCTTTGTATTCATTCTTTTTAGAAATATACGTGGAACTAAGATTTAGGCAAACTCAGCATGCTAACAAGCTGGCAAGTCATTTAAAAGGAAAATTAGCCTGAAGTAGAGTCTGAAACTAGTCACAAAAGAGATCAGGACTAATTATTCCTGAAACAGAATGGATTTTTGCTAGCAGCTGGCTTGTAATACGAGAAATGTTGCAGATTTTCTTTTGTATGGTTTCCTACAAGTAAAAGAGCAGGTTATTGGATGTCTCCTGGCAGGTGCTGATGGATTAAGGTGGTAGCTGGTTAGGAACAAACTTTGAATTAGAGGTTTTTGTGTGTGCAGCTAAAATGAATACGATCCCTTGGCATAATCCCCCTTATTTAACACAAGGTTCAAATGTAATGGTTTCTCTCCCACTTGTATATATTTTGCAAATGATGATATAAGCCGTTGCCTTTCTGGTAATGTTTTAGAGTAACAACATATTATGTATACAGTTCAAATCTATTTGTTCCTTGAGTTATCAGATATAAGATGCTAACAAACAAACAAACAAACAAACAAACAAACAAACAAACATGTATGTTACAAGAAATACTGTTTCAAACACCTTAAGGAATTGACTGAAATGTCACTCAGAGCTGATGACACTTTCTTTTTTTGTACTCATAATAGTTTTCTGTGAAACAAAGACCTCATGTAAAACTTGAACTGCGGTGCTATACAAATGACCAAAACTGGAAAACGTCTACCTCCTCAGCACCATAAAGTGTTGTTAAAATATTTTGAGAGCATTTGATTCATTAGCATCACATCTAGCTAGTCTCTCTTTTTTGCAATGCCATTCATTAAATGTAATCTATGGTGCATTTTTTCCCCTTTGTACGTATCCCTTTCCTCAGATAACTCAGCTTCATCTCTCCTAATTATTTTAGCAGAAACAAAACCCAAGCCCTATTCTGATATTCATCATGGGCCTCAACAAAGGCGTGAAGCAGCAGTATGCATAAGCATTCTAAGCTCCATCCTGTCCTCATGCTTGAACAGGGGCGCTGACCTGGACCCCAGATTATGGGAGTGACATAACATGACGATATGATGTCGTGACATCATGATGTCATGTTACAGTGGCCTCGCGGGCTCTCAGATTTCATGTTGGAGGCCTTGCAAGACCTCCAATGCAACTTCCGGTTTATATTGGAAGTTGCGTTGGAGATCTGGCAGGGCCTCAAACGTCCCTTCTGAGGCCTCAGGTCTCATAGGGCCTTGGAGATCATGTCCGAGGCCTCGTAATACCACCAACATGACTTTTGGTTGCTGTCGGACATCGTGCCAGAGACCTGGCAGGCCTTGGAGGCCACACCCGAGGCCTCGTGAGACTTCTGATGCATCTTATGGTTTCTACTGGAAGTCATGTCAGAGGCTTCACAGGGCCTCAGACGTCAACTCGGAGACAAAAATTGTGGGTGCCTGGTCCCTCAGGGTCCCCTATAGTTGGCACCAGTGTGCTTGAACATGAGGAGAGAGACAGGGAATGGAGCAAGCACATTGATGATTGCTCTCCTCTCCATACACATTCATTTAGAACCAGCAACGAATACCTGCATAGGGTTCTGGCCTCTTCAGAACCTACCCTTAAAATGGTAAGATTTAAGATTACAGGGATGTATACACACACATGAACAGGTACCTTGTTATTTATTAACCGAAAAAACAGAGTTCACAATTCTAGGGAAAGATTAGCAGCCACATGAACTGAAATTGAGACAAGAGTGTGTTAGCCTGGATACAACCTTAGTGTAGAGTTTGGTTATCTAGACATGTTAAAAATCGTTTCATGTCCATCAGATGTGCACACCATGGCTTCTCTGTCTATTATTTCCCTTTTGCTCGCTTGTTTTTTTTTTTCATGTTTTCTGCCCCATTCTGGGTTTCTGCTTTTTTGCTTCAATGAAATAAAAGCAAAATGAACCACAAATGGTTTCAAACGAAGGAAGTGGGAACAAAAAGTGTGGTTGAATTTTATGAGCATTTTTTTTTACGAGTACTGTACTGGAAGAAAAATTGAGAACATGTAGGTGTTTCATTACTGTTCTAGATACACTCAAGGTTGGTTGTACAAAAATGGCAGTAGATAACACCGTTAACAGAAAAGGAGTTAGCTGTAAAGATAACAAAAAAGGCAGAAACCTACTGCATATAGCAGGGGATTCAGAGGAAAACACCCCCCAAAAAAAAGTCTGATAGAAAAACCTGTGCATTTAAGCACTGTTGACAATTAACAACATGTCAGAAGGATCTGAGATCCTTGAGATGTTGACATCAAACCTAAGCTTGTAGGAAATGCAATACAAGTACAAAATCAGCTCATTGCAACACTTAGACAGCATAGCACAGGCCTGCACAACCTCATGTCCTCATGAAAATCCACTGTTTTACTGCAAATTTCTCCTAATATACACATTTCTGCATGCATTTTTTCACATTTGTCCAGATTTTGCAATGCAGTGCATTTTTGTGCCCGTTACTCAGCTGGAGAACTATATTGCAAAATTCAGACAAGCGCAAACATCCAAAGATGGCTGTGCTTTGGTTCACATCTTGTTTTGGATATTGCAAATAAGTCAAGCTCTCCTTTAAATGTGCAATGAATCCGATTTCTCCCCATCCCTTTATACACCAGTTGTTTTCGTGACATAAACTCGCTGCACTTTGCAATCTACTGAAACATTTTCAATCTAGTCTTGTTAATCTTGTTTATCAGTTTTCCTACATGTACTAAGAATAAACCCACAGAAGGCATTCCTTCCAGCTCAATCTTTTAAAGCAGAAATCTTCTGTGTCTAGAAGAATCTAGAAACTTGCCATGTACTTTACAATACTCATAAAATCCACCAACTACAGCATTCCCCAGCAACCAAATTGAGAATGGGACAAAGTAGACTTCCTGAAGTGTCTTATCTAAGTTGCTTCTAGAAGGCTTACTGTAAATCATCTCTTCTGAACATTGGCTTCAAACCAAACACTGACCTTACTTGCCAAGGAACCTTTTCAATTTGAAAGTGGGAATTGGAAACTTTCTCTAACAAGCTTTTTAAAAAAATAAAAAAGGTTTCTAGTATAGATAATATTTGTGTGTGCAACATTATGATAAAATATTTGGAATAAGAGAGAATAAGCATATAAAAAATACCTATCAGAGAGATAAATAACTCTGCCACAAGTTGTCATCGGGTGTGTTTTTTTTTGGGGGGGGGCTTGTTCTAATCTTCACCTTGTATTAAAATAAAATATGAATCTAGGAATTCCAAGAAGAAATAAATATATAAAAACAAGATGTTTTACATGAGTTCATCTATATCTGCAAAGTACATGGCATTTCCGAGTAACTTTGTTTTAGCCTCAGCTTTTCTTCTGCTGTCCCATAGTTCTCTTGGTGTTCTGATGGATGCACAGAAACATTATAGGAGACAAGCCAGCATTAAATTTGATATCTTGAAAGGCTGCAGGATTGTCAGGAAAACAGAAATGAGGTCAACCAGCAAGATCTGTGGCCTAACACACAGCACTCTGTTCATCTCCACTCTGCCCTATCAGCAGCAAAAGGGGGAATGATTGTGGTGGCATTAGTGGTGTACGTGGCTTTTGCCTTCCCACAAGAGAAAAGCCCTTTCTTCTGCAGCATCACTTTGTACATAATTCGCCAGCAAAGACATGAGGCACTTCTTTAGCTACTGCAAGATGAAAATCAAAGCTGGAAATAAAACACCACAGCAATCCAAAAACATTTGGCGATTTGAAAAAAGGTTATTTCACACACAGTGTGGATATTTTAGAAGAAGCCAAACCAGGTTTACTTAAAATAAATTAGAATGTTGAAGAGAAATAGCCTAATAGTTTGACTCTTCTATAGAGGGTGGGTATACCAAGTAAAGTCATTTGTGCAGAATTAGAGAGAAATTAGTTTGGTTTGCATTTTAATGCCTAATTTTCACTTCCTAAATCAATATGTGAATTGAAATGCAGCTTTCCCTATTTTTGAATTTCTCCCAATTTTGTGATGCAGCTGCATTGTCAAAAAATGTGTATTAGGGGAAAGGACACACAGAAATGAGTATGCAAGTATATGTAATATTGTACCAAAATGCATTCTGTCAGGAAAAATTGTTAGTAAACTGAGAAAAGCTGAAGTTGATAGATTTGCTCATCCTTTCTTAGATTTCATTCATCTTATCCGTACTTATCCCACACTTCACACCAAAGGGATCCCAAAACATCTCATAAAAAATATAGAAACAATGATACAGTCACCAATATGCTAGACAATTATAAAACAACCCAAGAACAGTAAACCCACATATTAAAATCAGGGCTGAGTAAGGTTTAACGTTTATTGAAATAGAATCTAAAAACATTTTTAAAGCCCTGGCAAATAAAGTGGTCTTTCACTTGGCACTGAAAAGGTAACATGGTTGGCAATAGGCAGGCCTCCCTGGGAAATATACTCCAAAGGCAGGGAGCCACCACATAAAAGGCCCTATATCCCAGGTCATCACCTTCTTCTCCTTGAGGCATATGATGATCCTTAGAAGAATATTTCTGTAGTGGTATGGAAAGACTCTTCTCTAAAGTGTTTTCCTGCACTGCTACACTGATGTTTGAAAGCCATTTGTAGGTTGATTTGTAGATATTTTATTTATCTCCCTGCCAGGAAGGAGGGTAGACTGGAAGGGCTTGTGGTTTACTCTGCCTTCATGGCTTTAGCTTCTGAAGGTTACATGGGAAGAAGAAACCCATGCCACTGTCATGGAATAAAGACTGTGGATTGTGAAAATAAAGGAAGGTCGAGTGAAGGTGCAGACCTAATTTACTTTTTATCACTGAAGGCAGACAAGCATGAATTGGCTGATTATTCTGTATTGAAAGCTGAAAAACAAATAATGCAAAACTCCTTCAATGCTTTCTAAAATAGCTGCTCAAAGTACATGCTGATTTCCTTATGTAAGCATTTTAGCACACCTTAGCCCACAACTCCTTAACGGTCCCTCCCTGCAAGAGCTAAAGGCCACCACAGAAAATGGACAACTGCATATATTCCTAACAAAAAAACGGGCAGGTTTCTGAATCCCAAATCAAGAAGAGGATGAGAACTTCAAGATGTGCTTAAATTACTTTTCTTGTTGAATATTAAACAAAACACCTATGAAAAAGTGCTTCAGTTTATTTACTTGCAGAGGGAGAAAAGGCAGTTCATTTGAAAAGGCACCTGAACAACATTTGGTGGCTGAGTCAAAATGCTGGCCACGAACATGACAGATGAGCACGTAACTGAAAAAGTGTTGCAAACTTAGCAGCATGAAATAGCTGGGCTAAAAAAGCCTGAAACAGGAAAGACTCGCTGACACTTAAGCGTATTTTCATCAGTACCTTGTAGGGACGGAACTTCTGCAAAAGCTGCTGAGGCTTGTTATCAGCTCGGCTCAGAAGGCTGTGGTTTTCTCACTCTTACGAGCCTGCTATAACTGACAGTTGTTTTTCATTGAACAGGATGCCGGCATCTAAGGTGTCTCCTTCCCTAAAACTTCACAGAAAGAAGCAGGGCAGCTCAGCCTCACACGCAACCATTTACTCGCTCTCGATTGCAAAAACACTTCTCCTAAGCTGAAGATGCAGCACAGATGCAATGAGAAAAACCCAGTAAATATGGTGGTTGTTAAAAAAAGGAAGCTGCCTGAGCAGTCTTTTAGAGATGCTAAAGCCTCAGATTTAAAAATATGGATGAACAGAACAGTCACACTCTTTAAAAACTCAGACAATCACAAGCATTAAGTACCAGGGGAGCAAACTGTCTGTCATTATAACAGGCCCTCCAGCTCCCTGCACAGCCAAAGGGCAGAAATGATGGCAGGCGTAGCTGGAGGGCTACTGGTTCTCCACCCAAGAAGTTGTCAAGAGTGGGCCTTTGCATGTGCTGCACTGAAACACAAATAGTGCAGCCTTTCTCCCTGTCTTGTTCTGTCCCTGTGCAAGACCCTGGCAGTGACAACTTGGCTGTGCCAGGCCAGGGATGGGAGGCCAGCTTTTGTCCTCACAGCAATAACACCCTCAAGGTTGCAATACTTTATCTACTTTATCCCCTGCCCAATAAGATGGAAAGGCAATTATTCACTTACAGTAAAGCTTGGCTATCCAATGGGTTGGGAATCCCAGCCAATGAGAATCAAGTCTGCACCTAACTGGGCAACCCTGCCCCTTCCCTCTGCTTAAACCCCATTCTGGTTTTGGTATCTTAGTCACACCAGAACATGACAAAACCTGGAAACTGGCTTTTATATGTCTAATTCAAATATCTTTAATACGGTCAATGACCAGAAAGCAGTTTATAAAAATATGACATTATAAGTAGTATTATGCTACAATTATGTCTAGATTTCAAGAACACCAGAGTAGGTTATCCACTGTAAAGGGTAAGGGCTTAATACACCTTGAAGCTGTGTCTTTCTGTGATGACCTTCCAGAATCTACCTTCCAGATAACTACCTACCACAATTTTCCATTTTATGTGAACAAACGTCAAAAATGGATCCAGGCTCAACATGCAGAAGGAGGCAGTGGTTATTGTACATCAGGGATCCTGGTACTGGTTCGGATTATGATTCGGCACATTAGCACTTGTACCGTTTAGCTTCAGCTCTTACTTCACAAATTTAAATTATTCCTGATCCAGCTCTTTAGTTTTTCAAAAGTAACATTATTGTTTACATTTTTAATAAGCTGGCTGAAAACACAATGAGCCAGCAATTGCCCCTTGAAGTAATTGCCCATGCCTCAGGGTTACTGTCTGTCCAAGTGAGTTTAAGGAGGTGACATATCCAGAGTTACTGTTCTTTGTTATTTTTTCTTGTCACCTAGCTAGCATATTAACAACTTTCTAATTACTGTTAGCCCAGATCACACCGTTCAAGGCATAATTAGCAGGATGTGCTTATGATTCACTCCCCAACCTACCCATACACTTTTCCGAGAAAAAGGAACAAACAAACAAAATTACAATTTGTATTTTTGCATGGATTGATAATGACAAGTAATAAGCATGAACAGTGAGTCTAAAAAATAACCATTTATTATAAAGTTATGAAAAATAATGTTATTACAAAAAGATATAAATCAGGCTCACATTTTAAGACTCACAAAAGACAAGTACAGCCCATCTTTTGTTATGTTCAATGACCACCCAAGCTCTGCTTAAAAACCTCTAAGGAAGGACCGTCCACCATCTTCCATGCTTATAGATACACACAATTGTTTGGTTCAGAGGACCTTCCCAGAAGCTGAGTCTATCTCACATTCTTGAAAATAGGCTTAGGGTCAAGTATCTATTTGCAAGCCAAATAAGTAACAGTCAATCAGATAAATGTACTGGTAGGGGCACGCAATGCAACAAACTAGCTTAAGAGCATCAACCATTGTATCCAATGGCCAAGATCTCATACATTTCAAAATGTGCCCTTATAATCTCATTTTAAGAGAGCTTGCTTCTTATCTTATTTTAAGATGCTAAAAGTTTGAGATCATAATCCATACATTACAAGCTTCAGATCACACAGCTTTAACATGAGGCTGTGTTTTGAGTCCTGAAGGGATTTGAATCTTGGGTCTCCAAGTTTCATGGTACCACACCAGTGTGCAGCTGCCAGCCATGATCAGAGACAACAAGCTCTTTCCTCCCCTTGGATCAAAAGCCTGCTCCCAAATCCCATCTAGTCTGCCGAGTCCTAGCATTCGAAGTGCGGTATTGAGAGAAGAGAAAGTAGAAGAAAAACCGATGGTTTACTTGCATTTATAAGTCTAAATGCAAGTACCAGCAAAGAAATAACCTTAAAAAATGTGCACGCCCAAACCAAGCCATCTTGCCATAGTAAACTTCCAGAAACACCACATCAAGGATCTCTGTGCGTCATAACAAACACTGAAGGCAGCAGATGAGATTAACACTTCTTTGCACGACATCAAGAGGAAAACCCCAGAAACTGACGGCCCTCCAGTGTCTAAATTTGTGTACCGTGACTTGTACAACGCTTGCTAATCCTGCCTGACACAGAAGGGGGTTGTCACACCTGATCCATAACAGCAGTCTGCAGCAAAGGTCTGCTGCATTTGCTAATTCTGCTGGCAGGAGAGGGCTTTTTTGAAAGCTGAAAGTCGAGATGAAGCAGTCAGGGGAGGGGGAGGAAACACACACAACAAACCTCCAACCGCTTCTGTTTAACTAACGCTTTTGATCTCAAACTGCTGTGGTCTCGTCCCCAGCACAACAGCACACAAAAGCTCTGTGAACATGGTCTCAGAGGCAGCTTTGTGCAGGTTGAGGGCCCTACAGAAAGAAAGGAACTGTTATGGGAGAGTGACGGAAACAGGGAGAGGCAGGGAGTGAAAGGGGGGAAGGAGGCAAATATAACAGGAGCATCCAAAGGAGGCTTCCAGTCAGCAGGCGGCCTGAAACATAATCACCAGTTTATACAAGGGAACTTTAATTTAATAGATCTTGCAAAGGGGGGGGGGAGTGGGAGAAAACCTGATCTGAGGCAGTTCATCAGAAAAAAGGGGGGGACAGGTTTTTATAGCAAATGCAATTAGCTGGTGTAGTTTTTATTTTCCTTCTTTTACTTCATACAGGTGTAAAGTGAAACCCATAAACCAATTTGTTCCTCTTGGTTATAAACTAGTCTTCAGACAGAAATGCCCCTGAAATCAATGAAATAAACCAATTCAACGAAATGAATCCAACGAACCCTCCCTTAAGGTGAAATTTCAGAGACCACATGGACTGATAATAATAAATTTATCATTTCTACCCTGCCCATCTGGCTGGGTTTCCCCAGCCACTCTGGGCGGCTTTCAACAGAACATGAAAAACAGAACAAAACTTCAAATACGGTATTATTGACAACAGTCAAATTTGGAAAGTATTACATTAAACTTTTTTATTTTTTTTAAAGCTGCTTTTCCACTAAAACAAACCAACTAACCAACTGTATTACAGAATGGAAGGCCTATGTAATACGATGTAACGAAATAACAACACTTGAGCACTTCTAGATATCTCTAAAGCAGGATCACTGACACCTCATATTATTGTTTTCAAAATATTATGAACCAATAAGACATGTTGGAATGTTTCAGTCTGTTAAACATCTGTTATGCCATCTATCTATAAAGATGTATAAAGAAGCAAGTCATTACTGGCTGTGCTGTGGTTGAAGAGAACAGAAATGCATGACCAAAAATTGATCTGGTGTTCTAAATGTGAATAGACATGTTTCTAAAGACACATAAATTGTCTTTGTAAGCACTACAAGAGTCCTGCAAGGTAAGCCATTATTGTTAAGTGAAACTAGTGACTTGTCAGAGGCCACCTAGTCAGTTCGTGGTTGAACTAATATTTGAACCAGGGACTTCCTTCCTCATTGTTCAAAATCTTAACCACTGGTTCCTAAAGGTAAATGCTGACATAGGTATTTAGGAATGAACAAACCATAGTGACACTGCCCTTTCACAGTAGCTCCAATCCTGTTGTCACTCACTCCCTGAGCTCATTATTAAAGGGAATGCTGTTGGAAAAGAGACTTCTACAACCCATTCTAAAACACCCAGCAGCTTTGCACCTTTCCCCCAACTATTATTGCTGCTTTAGAACAAAGCTTCCCTTCCAGTCCCAACTTCACAGTTAATTATAGAAAATTCACTTCTACACAGCTTTCGCTGGCTAAGTCTTGAGAATTAGCCTGCATGCTGATTTTTTAAGTACATTGATGGAATATCACACAATGGCATGCATCCTTTGCATGCCACAGATGTGAACCATAAAATTGATCTAAACTGTGATCAAGGAAAACGGGACGGTGACCACATTTTAAAGTGTGCAATACATTTGTCGTTGGGATAAGATTTGCATCTGTGGCACCTTGTGGTAATGTGCTTGAAGCTTTAAAGCTGCTGTAGCAGGTGGGCGCCTCTCTCCTTTAAGGACCATAAAGAAGCAAATTAAAAGTTCAGGCAGCTACATGTTTTTACATTCTGCCATCATCAAAGAACTAAAAAGATAAGGTGCTTGCTCTTTATCAGAAAGGTTGCTGAAATGCTGAAACTGTTTGCTAAGGATACTGATCTTAAGCCGGCTTATGATATATATATATGGAAACCAGGAAAAATGTTTTGAATTTGGAGAAAAACTAGGATAGACAAATGAAATTTACTCTGTAATTAAGGACCCACAGAATTTGTAAATGTGTGTGTGTGACCGTGACCAAGTATCTCTTTCTCAAAAACCCAAGGGCTCTTGCAGATCTCTGTGAAACAATACTGCCAAGTTTCACACAGCTTCACTTTCATGCTAAAGTGGCAACCACTGTCAAACTAACAAAAGACAACTTGTCAGCCTCTCACAACTGCAGGTGTTTTCTGCCTTCCCACATATCATCTAATATGAAGGTATTATTGTTAGCTCTCATGTCTGCATGAAATACACACTGCTGCTTTGTAATAACAATGATCTAGTCAGTTACACCAGGCTCTACACAGCAATAAAGAAATTTAGTTGGAAACATATTGGTATTTTAGTTTTTTAGCTTCAGTTCCAACTTTAAACCCTTATCACATCAGGGGCAGGAATGCTGGTAACTGAGTAGCGGCGGACCAAGCCGATTGGGTGCCTGGGGCGGCACGCATGCCCTGCGCCCAGGGGCGGGGTCAGCTGCCCATGGAGGTGGGGCCAGCCACCTGCGGGGTGGGGCAAGCTGGAGCAGGACGCTCTGTGGGGCCTCCAAGGAGTCTGCCTGCCTCCTCCTACTCAGTCACCCTACAGCTGAGGGGGAGGCAGTGGCTGGACCATTTGGGGCAGTGTGGAACCTGCGGGTGCCCGAGCCACCGCGTCTCTCCCAAGAGAGATGGGTGGCTAGGGCGCGCTGCAGGCCCTACAGTGAGTGCCGCCCAGCATTTAGTCACCCCCCTCAGTGGTACCCGTGGCATATCGCCCCCACCGCACCCCTCTTCCTCTGCCCCTGTAACAGAGGTCTTGGAGGCTCTCATATAATCCACACTGAGGGAAGACAGAGGTTTCCATGAGATGACCATCCAAATTTGACACAGATGCCCTGTACAAGGATGGATACATTGCGTCTAACAGTAACTTAGGTGTAGTGGCACTGAATGGCCAGCACTGATGAAACAGCAAGGACCAGCAAGATGAACAGGGACGAGAGGATGAGACACTTTTGGGGGGGGGGTGGCAGGGAGTACACAGGTCTGAAGGGGCTCAGGTCAGACCTATATGGTTCTTTACCTGAAGCGGCAGTCAGGATACCATTTTTCCCTTGTTTAACTGTAGATTTCATCTTGAGTCTGTAATTGTACTGGAGAGAAGTGAGCTTAAATGTGCAATTTCCAGGAGACAATTAGCAGGTGAAGGAAAACTTAACCACTCTCTCTTCTATCCCGCCAATATATCCCTGCCCAAACATTAGCATTACAAAGACTCCTGGGCTGGTTTTGTAAACTATAGTTCCATGGTGAATCAGAATCCTCTTCCCCCAGCAATTACAGTAAGTGAGTAAAATGGTCACATTCCAGCAAGGCAAAAGCACTCAAGGGCAGTGTGGAGTATGGCTGGTGAATGGCAGGGCCTGGGGAGAATCCCAAAGCCTAGAGAGAAAGAGGCCTGGATGTGCCTGAGGTTTTCCCCCTCAAACCTCTAGAGTCTCCCAGCTGGAGTTCCTTTAACCAGAGACAAGGGAATGTTATGCATGCAGAAGCCACGTTGTACCATTGAGCTGCAGCCCCTTCTCTTTAGGCATAACACCAAACCCAGAGGCGGTTTTCTTCCATTGATAGTGGCAGGACACAGAGCAAATAATTATGAATTAACAATCGTCGTTGAGCACCGGAAGAAAATGTGCCACCATTTCAATGTTCAGACACTGATCTAGTTTCCGGGCCTTGTCTGGAATACTTAGTTTTACCAAACTAGCACATTGTTTTCTTTTTGATATTTTACTCCTTTCTTTCCAGTAATTCCTGTAATGTCTCTTTCAGAGCCTTCACAATGAAAAAGGGAGCATCTCTAACAGTGAGAAGCCTGTGTAAAAACCAGACATTGTGCAAGCCTTCTCTCCCCCCTCCCCCCGCACACCAACCATGCCAAGCCTTTTATTAGTTTCGCCAGTTCAATTTCCTTTCCACAAGATCATTTAGTGTTTTTCTGAGTAACCCTTTCTTTCATTTGGATGCTTAGCACCATAAAACAGGGATAAACGTGCCTTGTCACAAAGTTATCTGTTAGATTATTGCTAGTTTAGAACCTAGTGAAAAAGATATAGGACAAACAACAATGGTCCATTGACTTAGGCTAGGTTGTCCTAAGGGCTGTGATTCAGCCCTTGCTCCACAACGGTGGTGGGGAACCTGCAGCTATGTTTGATCCAGCCTGTGGATTCACCTCATTTGGGTGAAAACTGTGCTCACCTGCCTGACAGCTGATGTCATACTTGATGTCAGGGGTGGGTATGGTGAGGGTTTCAAATGAACAATCAGAAGTTTTAAGTGGGTTTTCCAAAAGGCTTTCCAATAGGCCACACTGAGCTCTGAAGTCCTGACAATTAGGGCATTAAAGCAAAACATCTCCTGATAATCACAGTGGTGTCAAGTGACTGACTTGTTGGAGTCCCCACCCACCTATCAAATTTGGCCTGTCAAGGGCTGGGGAGATAAAAGATCCAGCCTGCTGGCCAGAAATGTTTTTCCCCACCCTGTTCCATAACAAACTTCCCATGTGACCTTGGATGGGTCACTGAGTTTCTATGATTCATTCCAATACTCTTTAAGTAAGGATGACAGTTTTTCTGCACATCATGGGATGGGGCTGAGATAATGCATGAATGTGTTTTAGATATCCAGATGCTGTGTGGGAGTTTGAGTGTTGCAGCTGCTCACATACCATTCCAGCAACATTAAAAAACAAAAGATTATTTGGGTAGCGTTGGCAGTGTGGGTGTTGCAGCATAGGGCCAGAGAACAACAAGAGGGCAAGAGATAATTTCATTCAGTTTCAACAGAATTTACCTCCTGCATTTATATACCATCTTTATGCCATAGTACTTCTAAAACATTTTAAGCTGCATACTCAAAGAAAGTTTCTAATGTAGGAAGAGCTGAACAGTAGCTCCACATTAAAGGAGAGTCTAGACAGACACCTGTCAATATTGTTATTTTAGCCTTATGCTTCCAGGTCATCAAGAGTCTGCCTGTACTTGCTTAAATTAAGATGCTTAGGATATGCACTGTGGATAATAATACATTAATTTAATCAGCTGCCATCCGTAAGGATATTTTGAAGGCTTTTCAATAATGTGCCCTTAGGGATTTTGGGGGACATGTAACACCAATGCTGACTAAATACTCTAGAGACAAATGTTCCTATGAGTGGGTTGGATTCTGCATACTTGGAGAAGTTATTGAGTGAGTCACATTTGTAGGAATTAATCTATACAAATGGGTTAGGTGTGCATAACAAAAAAAAGCCTCATTATATCCCACATGTTAAGAATTATCATTTGTTACTACAGGATTGTATGTTTTCAGATGAAATATCAAATAATATCTTAAATTATTTTTTTAAATCTATGATAATTCTATTCTTGTCATTCAGTGTGTCCTTTGAACCCAGTTTCCCCCCTTGAAGCATGTTTCAAGTCCCTGACCTCTTCTCCATCCTTATAATACAGTGGTACCTTTGGTTAAGGACTTAATTTGTTCCAGAGGTCTGTTCTTAACCAGAAACTGTTCTTAACCTGAAGCACCACTTTAGCCAATGGGACCTCCCGCTGCCACCATGCCGCTGCCACCCAATTTCTGTTCTCATCCTGAAGCAAAGTTCTTAACCTGAGGTCTTATTTCTGGGTTAGTGGAGTCTGTAACCTGAAGTGTCTGTAACCTGAAGCGTCTGTAACCCAAGGTACCACTGTAATGTGTTTATTAAGAGAGATTTGCAGTTAAACGCTAAAGCATTTTCATGAGGATTTTTAAAAGGAAAATTTGCAAGTTGCTACAGAAATGTGGAGAACCAGATTTAAGGATTGAGAGAGAGAGAGAGAGAGAGAGAGAGAGAGAGAGAGAGAGAGAGAACTGAAATAAACAGCTCCTTTCAAACCTACTCAGGGGTTGGTGAGAGTAATGTCTCTAAATTTACAATACCATAATCTAGTGATGGGAGAAAAGAGAGTTGCCAGAGTGGTGGTGGCAGAGGGAGACAGAGGTATGCTGTGACTGATAGTAAACAGGGGGAATGATTTTACTTGAAAAGAAAAGGAAAAAAACCCACGGCAGCTTAAAATTTTATAGAAATTTCCTTTTAAAAAAACCCCCACATTTTTAAGTTGCTGGTAAAAAGCCGGTAGACCAATATACCTTTGATGTCAGGCTTTATTCATTCTGGAAGTGCAATGATGCCTGCAATTTTTTTTCTACTTCTGTCAAAAATAAAATAAAATATATATATAGCCATTTTTTCATTTCAAATAGTAGCTGGAGGTAGCTGGGAGTAAGGCAGACTTGCATGGTCCTCGAAATAATCAAGAAGCCTACAAGTACCTCTGGCCATATTGTTCATGTATTTTAATCCACAGGTTATTAATTAGACGGCAAATGTTGCACAATGTGAATTGCTGGTGATACAAGCAATTCTTTCAGGAGGAAATTGCAGCAGTCCACTTCCTATCCCTGCCTTTTCTCACCGACTCTGTCAGACGTATAGCAGATACCTATAATGAAGTTCAGTGGTATTCTTTAAGTTTTTGGGTGCTTCCCTGATGGAATGTTTAGAGTAGATCCATTTCTTGATCCAGACCAGTCCCTGGCCTCTGAATTCAACACCTCATACCTAACCTTTGTCAGGAACTGAACCACAAATTTGTGCTCCTTTATCCAAGTCAGTGGATAACACTGCTGTAGTCCTGGAGAGGACATTTTTGAGTCTTGCTTCTTCTCATACCAAATGCTGCCTGTTACTTGCTTACCCACACTACGCTTTATTATATTGATCATCATCATCTTATTTATTGTTGCTGTTGTTTATTTATGTTTATTATATCGATATTCCAGCTTTCTCAAAGCAGCCTACATAGAGTTCTTGAGCAACCTTCTCATTTTAAGGCAGATATGACTCTGCTTAGATACATCAAAGTAGCAGTACTGAAGTCCTAAAGACCATACCCTAGAATCTAACTCCTCTTTACACCTGGTCATAGAAAACATGGGCACAATTCAACCAACACTAATCATTTTACAATCCTACTGACAGAAGACACATAAGCAATGGGATTTTAAAAGCATTTGATTCCCCGTTTGTATCTCTTGACATGACCCTAACAGCTGTGGCATTCAGAAGGAGAAAGCGGTGCTCAAACATTAAGGCTACAATTCTATGCCAATGCACCAGGGATGAAGCCCAATTGAACTCAGTGGGACTTACTTTTGACTAGACAGGCATAGGTTTGCTCTGTTTGCTGTCTCCAAGAGTTCAGGAAGTTTGTGGCAATAAATTCATATTTGACACAGGATAGCTAATTTTTATTTATTTATTCATTCATTAATTTATAAAAGTATGTACCACTCTGTTACAAAATATCAGGTACACAGCAATATAAAACCATTAAAAGCAGCATGGTGGTTTTCCTCACCTTTAGATTATTACAGTAGTGTTTTTTCCTTCTTTGGGGTATTAAAGGTTGTAGTTTTTTTAATCCCATTGCCATACACTTGTTAGTGAAAAGCATTTAGAAAGTGGAATAATTCACAATTTTCTTAGTACACAAATGAATGTGTGATTTTTGGAGAAGCCTAGGTCTCCCAAAAAGAAATATTAAATAGATTTTTTGTTTCTTTACCTAGCAGTGTAATGGAGGACCTGGTGTGGTGTGATAGAAAAAGGGTCATATCCTTTGTGGTGTACCACATTCAATTAATATGACAAGCTTTGTGATCCTGTCAGTTTTCACAGAGGGTGGGACCAGTGTTTGCTTCCCCACTCCTCTCTTTTTGTCCAAATTTTCACAGAGTATCGCACTGAAAAAGAATGATGGATTTCCGTCCTAGAGGACTGCCTGGGCTGATAAAGTGAAATCTATGGCAGAAAACAACTTGTTTTTTCCACCCTTGAGGCCATAATTTTAGTTGAGAGAGAGAGAAAGTGTAATAAATTTTGGCGGGAAAAATAACCATACTATTTTGGACATTTCTAATGACTAGTGTGTATAAACACTACTGAGAAATGGCGGTGAGAACAATTTGACTGAGGGAATGATTATTTTTCTTGCATCAAAGCCTAGGTATTTGTCAAGTCAGGTCTTTTGAAATTGTCTGAAACTCAGTAAAAGGAGGAAGCAGACATACACACATACCACTTTTGGACAAGACTTGAAGTCTCTCATATTTAAACCCCATTTATTTCTATTAATCAGTGAAAATAATGAATACATTCACTACTTACTGAAGCTATCTATTGCAATTAAGCTCTCATCCTAAAATATAGGCAAAAGAAAAGAAAATGTCTGATTTAATTGCTCAAAACAGGTCCAGTTCTGGAACTAAGGCCTAGTCCACAGACTCAGAATGTGGGGGCATCATCATAAGATGGTGGGGTGGATTTGATGCTTCAGACTTTCATTTTAATAATCTCACATAAAAAACCATGTAAGCAAAAAAACTAGGGTATCATGGATGAAATTCTAGCCCAGCATGATCCCTGCGATGCTTTTTGCTGTCTCTGTGCCATCGGCAGCCAATGGGCTTTCCTCTCATATCTATTTGTAAGATCAGAAATCACTTGTGGTTGATGTGCATTCTATGCTGCTAATTCCAAAGATCGTTTAGCAACCATCTTGGCTACCACTCAGTCTAAACTACTGCTGAGAATGAAGGCTAATTCTGCAGCTGTTAGGGAATCACTTGTACTTATGTTCAGAGGGGAAGGTAAAAACAGAAAGCATACAGGAAATTTACTAAGCAAAGCACATGCCAATACATGTGCTTATCAGACAGTACAGCAGATAGATGAGAAGATCACAAATGATGCTGCAAGATGTAAAAATGTGAACTAATGAAAGTATGGGGCACAGAATATTTCCCGCTTTTATGGGAACTGTACCCCAGTAGGACCAAGATCAACTGAGGAGGGAAAATGTTTGAGCTCCTCACAATTTTAATGGTTCTCACTCAATTCTGTCACCTCTGAGGTGGGCACCAAGAGAACAAGGGAGGTGTTCATGGTTGAGTTCTGACATCTCTTTTTCTAGAAAAATAGCACTGGTTCTCACTCAAGGCAGATTTCCAGCCAATTTTGCACTTGGAATCTATTTTTAGTATGCATTCTCTACGTTGGAACACAGGATTGGTCTGGTATATAATAAAATGATTATACTTAATTTTGTAGAAGAACTGTTATGCCTGCTTATGCTAATGGAGAATGAAGGCCCTAATACATGCAGTTTCAAATTTGTTTAAACTTTATCTACTCATTTATGGCTCTTTTCCTGTCAGAGTTCAAGAACAGGCTGACTATACACTACTATGTCAAGTAGAGCACTACAGGGTTCAGTCTTTATTACATTCCAAATGAATAAAATTTCCTCAATAAAGCCTTCCTGTCCTGTAGATAAAAGAGCAAATAAACATTTGGATGGGCAAAAAATAAAATAAAATAAATGAAGCCAACTACACTCAGGAAGACCCCTTGTTATTCTACGAATATTGCTTCCTTTGCTTGTTAGCAACCCAAAGGAAATGAGTCGGGGAAGCAGTTTCTCAGTCCCCAGCCTTGCTACTAAAAGATGTTTCAGAAAAAGAAAAGGTGTGTGACTCACCCAGCTCATAATGATCTGGTTGAGCTACACTATCCTCGCCTGCCAGTAAAATGTTGCTTAAAACCTTTGTAGTCACAGAGTCAAAGAAAAGCTTTTATAGCATTCTTCTCCCCTATGTTCACCCCATTTCTAATCCATAAGGGAGCAATGCTGCAAAGTGGCTTGTTGTGACAAAGCAGCTTGCAACCCTTCCGCATTCCTTTGCATGCTTACTAATACAAATAACTGGTGACTCATTTTGACAATCCTGAGGCGGCCAAGGAGTTTGCAACGCTTGTGTGCACTCTCTCTCTCACACACACAAACACACACCCATAAACAACCATGCCAACCACCACCAGCATGAAATAGCTAAGAATTCAATTTATAAAATTGCATTTATTATAACAGGCATTTTTTGTCAGGAGTACTGCTAGAATAAGACTATTTCATTCTTATCATATTGTATCACTCTTATCTCGGAATGCTACTGAGGAAACTTCCTGACAGCCTATTTCTTTCACAAGTTAACTTGCTTACTAATAAGGATTTATCACAATCAAAACATCTGTTTTGAGGATAGTAGAGCTAGCAGAAAACTTCAGTCAGTATTTGTATAGGACATTGTTCCACAGGTTGCTTTATTATTCCGCACCTCTGGATGGTTCTGAAAGCATCTGCAACAAATGATATCTAAATACAGAAAGCAACATAGCTTTCCATGCAATAAACAAGAAATGCATCAAATTTGCTTCATTCTACTCACTGTGCAGTGACTTTTAACACAGTGGGAAGTTAAGTTCCTTTTCTATTTTTAAAATGTCTTAAATGAGTGATTCCAACAACCTGATATTATTCATGCTCATTCAGATGTAAGCCCCACTAATTTTAAGGGGGTTTATTCCTAGATAAAAATGCATATGCGAATTGTAGCCCTAGGCTTCTTCCATTATTTGGACTGGTACATAAATGGAGCAACAGCTCAACTTTGTTCCTTATTCATATTAGTCTGTGATGCATACAGTGTGCTATTGGCTATTTAAATAAGTGCTGTTCCAAAGCACTGACTCCACCAGCACAGCTAAACTCTCCTTTGGTGGTTTGTGCTTCAGCTTGTTGCATGCAATTTGTATGATTTGTAACAGTCACATTCACAAAACAGAGCACTGTTGATTATGTACTGGTGACTTGAACAACTGAAATGAGTGCTCAGTACAATTTCTCAACAGAATCAAGCTGGTAATGCATTTACATTTCAGATTTTATTAGAATCAGAGAAAATAATCATGGAAAAACATGTGCTCCTAAGAGCTTCTTGAAAAGTGCAAACATGCATTTTCCTGAACATGGATGAGTCAAAAAGTATATTTAAAAGATTGAGTGGCACTTACCTCGCACGAAGCACTGCTGGTAAGAAGGAAATGACTCAAAGAAGCTGTTTGAAGTCATGGTTTCCTCTTTTAAAAACTTATTTTCTTTTTTAAAAGGGGGCGATATGTTATTTCTTTTACCTTGGGAAGTAAAAAAATCAAGAGTGGTCATTATAACAAACTCCTCCGCCATTGCACTTTGCATGTCTGTATCTGCAAAGTAAAATAAATTCAGTCATAAGAGTCTTTTTCTCTCACACAACCACTGAACTGTTTTGTAAAAGAGAGAGGGAGAGAGAGACAGAGAAATAGCGGATCACTTGTGGTTTCATGATGCTTACCACTCTATGAAACTCTTGTGGTTTGCAGTCAAAATGATTCGCCCTGCCTGCTGACCAATATCCCGGACCCGCTCTTGTGTGACTGCCTCTGTACCCAACTTGTGGTTCTGTGGTTGTTTATGAGGCCCAAAGAAGTGTTTCACACAACCAATATTACAAATTTAACCGTTCCTCTTTCCACAGCCTCTTTCAATTGGCTCTTGACAATCACATGATTTCAGTGATGTCAACTTAAAAAAAAAAGCATTTTGAGCAATGCTCTTCCCACACCACCTGCCTTCCCCTAGATTCAGCAAAGAAACAGTATGCAGAGAGACAGAGAAACAGAAAGAGGCTGAGCCTGACTCACAGTCCTTGTTCTACAAATGGGCTTTGCTGATTAAGGACAACTCTGCCTTGTTTTTGCTTGTGGTTGCTGGAACTACTGATTATTTTCATAGATATTTCATTGCTGCTTATTCAATAGTAATTCAAACCCTGGCATTAGTCTGCTGCTGAAAGAGGATGTATATGGCATCGTCTAACATTGGAATCACTTTTCAAAAAGTTCAGCAGGTGGGCAACTGGATTTTTTTTTAAAGGCAATAATAAGTCAAAAGAGGATAAAATGGATTAGCTCAACTGTTACCCCTTTAGGACAGCCAGAAAATGTCAGGGATCTTATGAAAGAATTAAAGACTGACATAAACTTTAACGGGTAAGGATTACTGAGCTCTTTGAAAACTAAAGTGCTTGATGAATAATAAAAATTAATAATTGTCATTATCTTGTTATTTTTATTGGGGTAGAACTTTTTTGTAGTTGAACCCTTCAAAATTTGAGTTACCTTCTTGTTTGGAAATTATTTGGCACAAGGTACTGAACTTAGAACTTGATATTCCAAATGTATCTTTCCTTCCCATAGAGCAGAAAAAGAGAATAGTTTATGCCTCACCATGTGCCAATGGTAAATTCTAAAGAAAGAAAAGAACCACTTAAGAACAAAGATGTGATTGTTAGGCCAGCTATTAAGCACCTTAGTCACTGATCCGTACACTTCACTGCAGCCTTTCTCTACTTCAAATGTGAAATCCTGAGGATTTTCCTCACACCTGTAGTAATTTTTAAAGGCCTAACACACAGGAATATTTTAAACCATTAATCATTTGCCAAGCATTTGGTTATAAAAGAAGCAATGAACCAGTTCAAATAGGAGTGATCCAGCAGGATGCTTCTTGATTTTTAACTTTCTGCTGAAAATGACATCCAGAAGAGTGAATTTCATGGGGCCATGAGAATGATCAGGAGAGTAGATGGTAAGTTGTATATGAGGCAAAACTAAATTAAGGAACCAAGCTACAGATATGAAGATGGAAGAGAGAAGAGACATAGTGACAATTTTAGGACACTTTTTTTTTAAAGGGAAGGAATAGGAAGAATTGCTTGCCTTATCCCCTGACAGCATAGAGGATAAAGCTATCAGTGGCTATTAATTCTGATGACTGGATACTACCTCTGAATTCCAGTAGCTGGAGAATATGAGTGGGTGATAGACTGTAGCTGCAATGATAGATGGAGAGGTTGGGTTGGGTTGGGTTGGGTTGGGGCAGAGGGAGAGGTGAGGAAGGGTCCACAACAGCCAGGTACAGGGTTTTGAAAATAGACTCTTTTTTGCAATTTCCCATTTTGTTTTTTCCTTCAGTCTGAGATAACATAAAAGATTCCTCCTGGATCAGCCCCAAAGCCACGTTGTCCCACATTCTGCTCTCACAATGGCCAACCGGGTGCCTGTAGGCGCTGGGTGTCCCCCAATTATAATTCCATTACTCTGGTTATCACATCATGCTATAAATGCTTGTCACTGCTGAGCTTGTGGCACAGATCCCGTTTCCCAACACTGCAAGAGAAGGTCGTGGAGGTGCGTCATGAGGGAGGAGTTGAGGCTGGGTTCCAGCATTTCTGTTGGGATTCCTTCCTGTCATGGGGCTTTCCCACATGTCTGAGAGTTGATGATGTTCTTCAGCCCATTGAGGGAGGGAGGGACATCCATGCCTGACTCCAGCAGTGTGACCCTCTGCAAGAACAAAGGTGGCCACCACAACTGTAGTCTGTCTCAGTGACGTCTACACTGCCTTGGTCATGTTGACAGAATGGAAGATGGCAAGATATGTATGGGTGTACTCTATGGGGCGCTGACTTCAAGCACCAAGCCTGTTGGCAGACCAACTCTGTATTACAAATATGCCTTCAAACATGATACGAAGGCTGGCAACTTTAACTCCGCCATTTTTTGTTTCCTTGTTTCTATTGTGAATTGATAATTTCCTCACAGAAAAAAGCACACCATTGGAAAGTAGTTAACATCACAATCTTTTTGCTGTCTCTGATTGATAGGGACCTCCTTGATTTTAATTCTGTAATGTTTAGCTCTCCAACTAATTCCACTCCCAGGCCTGCTTACACTGAAGTAGATTCCACAGACGTTAATATGACTTATTTCCATGAAAGGATGTTTAATGCTGGAGATGGTAGTCCTCATTCCTCTTGGAAAGTCCCTGGTAGTCACAACTGTAGTGTCTGGCAAACTGAACTTTAAGGAATTTTTGCTTGTTGGCTTCCCTCATTCTGATTCAACAGTGGCAGGAGGAACAGCTGCTGCCAATATGCTGGCTACAGGAGCCTGGTGGGCAGGGCATTAAAAACTCAGTCTTAACTCATCTCTTAATAACAACAAGCCACTTTCCAATTGCTAGTTCCCCTCCTTCTCAATGTTCTCTTCTCTAAGCTTTAGGTACACCCAAATTATTTAGTGTACCCACTGAGTGGCAGACACATATGCTGTATTTCATGTCATGGTTATATATGCTTTGATAACTTCCAGTGTGCAATACTGTCACTACTGGACTACTGTCTACGTCAGCCTGCCCTTGAAAAGTATCTACCAACTTCCATTTATTCTTCATGCTTCTGTTACGGTATCGACTAAAGCCAGCAGGACAAAGCATAAATGTCCAGTTTTGAACCATCTTAATCAGTTCCTATTCATTTATGAACCCAATTGAAGGTGCTGATTTTTACTTTAAAACCCCTAAATGGCCCAGGAACTGGTTACCTTGAGGAATGATTTCTACCACACATTCTCTGTTGTGAACTCTGGGCTACTTCAGAAATCCTGCTTTATGTCCCTTGACCAATTGAGAACACGGGAGATGGGGCCTTCTCCCCCTCCCTGAATTTTATTAAAGTTTGAAGAAAATATACAAAGCATAATATCAAATATTATAAAAGACAAAAAACTAATCTAAATAAAAACACAGACTAAAAGGAGGAAAAGAAAAAAGAAAAAAGAGGAAAGAGGAAGGAAGGAAGGAAGGAAGGAAGGAAGGAAGGAAGGAAGGAAGGAAGGAAAAGAGAACTTCCATTTTTTATTCTGCCAGCTATGGATAGAAAATTATTCAAAACAGCCCCTCCAATATAACACCCAACAATTCCAGCTTCTATAAACAAATATTTTATTCATTTCTTAAGGAGTTTCCAATCTTTAGTAAATCTGGACAATTATGGAAGATGGGGCCTTCTTAGCCATGGAACCATAACTGTTGATTTACTACTAGATAAAAATGTGTCTGCTCTGGGACACTGATTGTATTTTGACTTTGTTTTAATTTCTGTACTGCTGATAGAGATGGAAACATAGATATTTGCTGATTGCTACTTTTATTTAATGAGATTTTTGCTCTTGGTTTTGTTGATTTAAAAAAAAATTCATAATTTTCTGACAAAGGAAGAAAATTTTGCAGGCCAAAAGACATGGAGGGCACCTGGTTGAAAAAGAGGGTGTCACCCATCAAGAAAAGGCCTTTCTCCGTGTTCCCTCAAGGGGCTTTCTTGTTTCTCACTGCCAACCTATGGATTTCATTACTTTTGAGCTTCTTTTGCTCAGCGGCCATTTCAACACATTTTTCTTTAGGAAAGCCTTTGGAAATATTGCATTGGCTGAGTTTGAGTTCCTGATTTTGATGAGATTTCTTCATGCTGTTGCTAGGCTTGTTTGTTGTTGGGGGCTGGAATGGCTTGGCTTTTAATGTTCTGTTTTGGGTCCGCTTTTAATGAATTCTTGGCGCCACATTGAGGTTTTCCTTAAAATACAGAAGCCACCCACACATTCTCGAAGTAAATAAGATTAGTAGAAGGGCAACTAAGGATAACAAATGGCAAACTTAAATGAAAAGAGATGTGATAGGCATTGTCCTGCCCAGCCTGGGGCCCAGCAAAGTAGATAAATGAATATATATGCTATGTGTGACATTTTAGTGTTTTTCAGCTCAGTCATCTGTCAAGGAATAACTATGGTATGTGTCAAGCAACAGTTGGGTTGATTTTGTCATCTGTGGATGAAGCAAGCCCATCCTTGAATGCTTTTAGCATGCCTCCTGCAGCTTCTCCCCATATCTATCACAGTTATTTGCATTATACATAAATAAAGAATGTGAGAATTGTTGAGCAATTTTTAAAAAACAAAACAAAGCCATCAGCAATATTTGCTTTCAAAAGATTGTCACTTTAAACTGAAACAGATTTACATTGCAACACACCTCATTGATTTCTGAGCTTATTTCCAAGTCTATCTGATTAAAATTGTGAGCTAAATGTTTCCATGCTTGTTACATATATCCATGTTCAAATGCGTCTCATTTGGAATTGCAACATCAGTTGCCAATGCACTATGGTATGTGCAAAGAAACGTTGATCCTTAGTGAACTTCTACAAAAAGAAGGTAAGTTAAAGGATTAACAGTGGAATCCTATGCGTGTTTATGCAGATGCCCTCCTACTCCAAAAGGATTGACCAAATTGCAGTCTAGTACAAAATTCAGTTCTACAAACTGTGATCGTATTATGGCACACTTTTTAAAAAAAGTTCAATGTCCATTGCATCTGGTCAAAGGTCCACTGATGCTAAAGAATAATTTCCCCACAGTTACTCTAGAGAATATGACCCTATTAGCCGGGGTCATTAGCTGGACCATGAACTCAAGTAATTAGATCTTGACAATGCTAGTGTATGAACATGCAACTTGATTGTAGGTTAGATATGAAGTAGTAGTCTACTTTTATACTTTTTAACAGTACAATTCTGTATGTTTACTCAGAAGTCAGTTCCACTAAAGTCAATGGAGCTTTCTCCCTTTTAAATGGGATTAGGATACACCTAGGTATATACACCTAGGACACTTAGAAGAGACTAGGTGTGGACAAACCTGTCATTTTCAGTTCCTCCCGGTTTCTCATTTTCCTAGTCTTCAGTTTAGTTATCCTCATTTCCACATCAGTTTGCAAATTTATTTTAAAAGTCCATATGTAAAGGCATTAGCATTTTAGTGTGAATTTCTTCTAGTAGCTATTTTAATGCATTTTTGCCTGATATGCACAATTTTGTAAAGCAATTCCCCCTAATATATGTGATTCTGCCTTGCAAAATTCAGAAGTTCACAGAATAGCTGCATTTCAGTTTTGTATATTGTTTTAGAAAGTGTGAATTATGGGTGTTCGCCTTTAACCATGAACCAAATTGATTTTCTGCCCCATTCGTACTACAGAATAAGTACCTTGGAACTCAGTAGAGCTTATGTTTGGATAAACATGCTGCATGGCTACAATCCTATGCACACAGTATCAGGAAATAAATACCATTGAATTCAACAGGATTTACTTTCTGGTAAAGTTGTATGGGATTTGGTAGCATCTTCCATTATTGGTCAAGAGAGGAGCAAATAATAATTTACTTTAGGAGTAAACAAGGGGGATAAATCTGTATGAAACCAATAACATTATTATTAAAACAGTCCCATGTAATGGATGCAGTACTTGTGATCTAGAGTCCAATCCTAAAAAATATATTAAGCTAAAGATTTGGAAAAACTAGCGTAGGGTTCCTAGTAACAGCATGAAGAGACGTATCAACTTCTGGATCTACAGCTGTCTTTGATCAGGGCTGGCACATGATTTTTTGCTGCCTGAGGTGGACAAGGTAACACACCCTCCCCCTTTGACATATAAATGTAGACTGGACTGGCAGTTGAATCTTATTTAATCACTGACTGATGACAAGATAGTGTCCTCCATGGTACCTGAACTAGCAGGCTAGTTTAGCGCCCTAGGCCAGGCTTACTCAATCTCGGCCCTCCAGATGTTTTTGGCCTACAACTCCCATGATCCCTAGCTAGCAGGACCAGTGGTCAGGGATGATGGGAATTGTAATCTCAAAACATGTGGAGGGCTGAGGTTAAGGAAGCCTGCCCTAGGCCAAGCTGTGTGATATATACTGCTCTGTCCACCAACACAAGTCAATGCTAGATGGCTTAGGAGCTACAGCCAGAGAGCCACCACTGCTGCCTGCCAGCATCTATCACCTGAGGCAATTATTCACTCTACCTAACATTAGGACTGGCTCTGCTGTTGATGGTAGTACAGCCACTTTCATGTATCTTTCTTCCTTTCCATATTCCATTTTATTGTTATTCATGTTTTTATACTGTATTTTATGCTGCTTTTACAATTAAGTGTTTTAAATTTGTTGTTAGCTGCCCTGAGCCCAGTTTTTTGAACTGGGAAGGGTGGGGTATAAATAAAAATTTATTATTATTATTATTATCTTATCCTTTGGCTCAGTCCTACATCCCACTCCTGGTGCTTCTGCAGTTTAAACCAAATTGTGGCAACTGGATACTAGACGTGCCAAACGGTGAGTTCAAATGCTTGTTTTCCTTCAAAACCACTATGGGCCTGTAATACAGAAGCACCTCTGCCACTCCTACAATTAAAACAGCATGCAGTCTGCAAAACAAAAACAAAAACCCACAATCTGCAGAAATCCCCAAGGCATAATGCGGTGAGGTTTTCTGTGGTGTATCTCAGCTTCAGGAAAAGGATTAGTTTGAGGCTTGAGGCACAATGCAAAGAAACTCACCTCCACTCCATCTGCCCCACAAGTGACCAGTTGTACACATATATTGGCTTTCTTTCCTTCATTGATACCAGGGTCTCAGTTTCAATTTCTGCTCCACATAGAATCACTTTAATCTCTTGAGGTCTTCCAGATATACAAAATATGTTTCTGAGGCAGGAGCCCTTTGCAACAGCCAGCCTACTGGATATGTAATACTTATTGAATAAACCCAGGGAACGCATTGTATTACCTTGCTTTTAGTGCAAATTCCTCAAACATAGCTTAAACAAGTACACAACAGCATTGAGACAGGATATAACAGAGAGGTGATCTGCACAATTTTAATTAGAAGTGTGAGCAATTTCTGCTTAAGATTGTGCTCTCTTTTGCCATGCCTAATTATTCTGAAGGTCTGTATTCCTATAGAGAGCTGCCTGGGCTCTGAGATCTCCTCCTCCTGTTAAAAGTGCTTGAGGGAGGCTACATGATTGTAGATGCCATATATTTCTGAGGCCATCATTGCATGACTTTTTCTTTTCGCCAAATATTATATCTATTTAAATTTAATTTGTTTTAAAATATTTATAAACAGCTTTATGTTGAATAAAGTGTGGGGGGTGTTATTGGGTTGTTGTTTTTATTTTGATTATATATTCTGAGGTTTTGTGTTCTGGTTTTGCTCTGTCAGCTGCCCTAAGACCTCCAGGTATAGGGCAGAATATAACCAACCAATCAATATCCAAGCGGTGTACAACATAAAAACAATAAACCTTTACACTGAAACAAAGATACAAAGTAGAATGATAGAATGAAACTGTATAAAACTGTATAAAAACTGTATAAAAACAGGAATTCAGGGAATTCAAACAAACAGTGCCCAATTGTATGCATTAGGAAAGCCTGAACAAAAATAAATTTTTAGAAGCTGTCTGAAGCTACTGACAGTAGTTGCTTCATATATGGCAGAAGAGAGGTATTTCACAGCATGGGAACAATAGCAGAAAATGCCCATTTTGGGATCACTGTCCTATGATATTCTGTCCCTTGAATAGAATTTCTCAAGCTGTGGGTCCATACAGGGGAAAGTGGTCTTGTCCTAAATTATTCAGTGTTATAATTTCCCTGTATCATAGTGATAAATAACTTCATTTATTGAAAACCCTTGACTTGTTAGAAAACCCAACCAGCCCTCCAAACAGTCTCATTGGAACATAAAAAGCTGCCTTAAACAGAGCCAAACCATTGGTTCATCTAGCCCACTAATCTAACAACATCAGGATGCGGGCAGGGGGAAAGAAAACTCATGCTGATTTTTTTTCTAGACCTGGAGAACAAAGGTTATTTATTTTGCTAGTATTTGTATATCTGGCATCAATGCAAATAGCAGCACATCAGAAGATCTCTAAATATGGTGTGCAATGAACAAGTCTAAAAGCCATTATTTACCTATACAAAAGCATTTCCATGCTAGTTTGTGTTTTTCTGCTCTCCATCTTCCCTTCTACCATCGAAAGGTGGGAGTGCCTTTTGAGACAAGATGTCTAAAAGGTTGTTCTTTTCATATCGCAGTCCCAGTAATGGATTTTCAAAACCCTACCTTTCCCATGATGATTGCAACAACCAGATAATAGCATATTCACTTGAAATTTTCATTGCAGACTGTTGCAGAAAGTCAACATATGCAATCTTTGACATGATAACCTTGTGATGTAATGGACCATATATAACTCATCATGTGACTCCACCTTAGAGTACATTTTGATTGGTGCCAAGTGAAACGACACGTAGCTGCATTTATAAAGCTGAAATTTTCAAAAAGAGAAGTGTTCCTCTATTCCGGTACCTGCAAACAGAAATATTACACTACACCCCTATTTTGCTGGGAGCTGAGGTTTTGCTGAAGGTCCTGGGACTGCAGTCAATGCTGCAGCCAAATCAACTGGAACACATTTCTGCCTGTGCAACAGGAGTTCATTTCCCCCTCCTCCCCTTGCACACCCTCTAAATCTGCTCCATAGGATTAAGGGACCCTCTGGAGCATAGCCTGTGGGGCAGGATGGCTGAAAGGGGAGGAGAGGAAGGGGATTTCCTGGTGTGCATGCAGAAGCCCTTTCATAGTGTTGGATACAACCTTTGGGCTCCCTTTCCTATGCTAAATTGCATATAGACATAAGAAGAAAAATCCATAGTTCAATATATAGCATAGGAATATGGAAAAATGGCTTGTACTGAACAGACCATTGGTCCATCTGGTTAGTATTTTCTGTTGTGACTGGCAATGGCTCTCCAGGGTTTCAGACAGAGAACTCTCCCAGCCTTACCTGGAGATATCTGGGACCTTCCACAAGTAAAGCAGATGTAGTTGAGCTACAGACCTTTCTATGGCCAAATATAACTACATACATCTCTGTGTGTTTCTGGCAGGCAGTGTGCTTTGTCTCACCTTTGAAGCACCTCAAATTACTTACCTCTTCTACAATAAACCGAGTACAAACAGCTCTTCATTTTATAGTGTCAGAAAGACTGCTGCACAGAAAACCATACAGGAATTTTAAAAACAAGCGAGCAGCTGTGATAGCAGGAGCAAAGGACAGACTTAGCTATCATTTCTTGTCGAGTGTATTTACATACTTTGCATGTATAGTTTTCGTCCTGACACTGTGCTCCAGTTTACAGGTAACAAACTGGTTTGAATGTAATGGCCAGATGTAAAGTTTCTGTGAGTTCCCTTTTCACCTTCTATTACTTGTTGTGCCTTAATGCATTGCTTCTTAATATTGGTTTTTAAAAGCACCGTTTGACCTGGGTCTCCAAACCGGGAATGTAATGAGAGTTCAAACCAGTTTTCTGGGTTTGGACAAAATGGGAAACTCTGGTCTAACATAACCAAGAAGTATTGCATTAAGATGAAAGAGAGAAGAGTTGCAAGGAGAGGAAAAGGCACATGAGCACAGTACAGTGGTACCTCAGGTTAAGTACTTACTTTATTCCGGAGGTCCGTTCTTAACCTGAAACTGTTCTTAACCTGAAGCACCACTTTAGCTAATAGGGCCTCCTGCTGCTGCTGCGCCACCGGAAGCACTATTTCTGGGTTAGCAGAGTGTGTAACCTGGAGCATCTGTAACCTGAAGCGTATGTAACCCGAGGTACCACTGTAATGGTTCTCTGCCCAATAAACCATGATTAATCAGACCAAGATTAATCTTTTTATTACAGAATGTTTGAGTCTAAATCAATGTACTGGTGGTAAAAGAGCATATATTATTACATATCAATCATGTTAGCATATACTGTTTGGTATGACAGTAGTCAACATCAGTAGAAACTGATGTCAGTGGAGGAAAAGAGTCCCTCTAGGATAGCCTGTCTCTCTTTTGAGGGGCATTCACAGGGTTGCAGTTGGCACCCTTTGCAAATGAGTGGCATGCTTTGCTAGTAATTATTCCCAGTCCTGCTCGTGGCTTTTTTCCACTGAGAATGAAGATCAGCATAACCTTTTGTAAAAAGAAATTGCCTTTGGTCTGAAATCTCTGTAGCATCTTGTGCGTGACTTTGTTTAGGCTAAATGAGAACTCGATCGCCAAGAACTTTTGCCAATTATAATCTCGTGCTTTTATGTCCTGCCTTGGCATCCTGGATCAGGTCTTGTGATTGCAGACATCTTCTTTTGAAACTTAAGATGTTGGCATTTTTGCTACATCCATATGCAAATGTTTTCATTATTAGCAATTATACATTTGTATAAACAAGCAGCTGGGATTTTGAACAGTTGGGAAGATATATGTTCTGTAATAATGAAAGTATGTAATTTATTTTAGTTTTGAGAGATGTTAAGTGTAAACATTTGTACATCTATAAACTTCACTTTTGTTTTCCACAGGAGCAGAATTTCAAATATGTCTTCTTCTTCTTCTTCTTCTTCTTCTTCTTCTTCTTCTTCTTCTTCTTCTCCTCCTCCTCCTCCTCCTCCTCCTCCTCCTCCTTCTCCTTCTCTTCTCCTTCTTCTCATAACTGAGTAAGATTGTCTTCCATGAGTACTGTTTTAACAGTGACTGTGGAGGCCAATTCTGGATCCACATGTGGGGACATAGGTTTCTGGGTAGGAGTCGATCACGGTGAGGGTTTGCCAAGCATGCCTTCCTCTTAGCACATTTCTCCCTTTCGTCCTGAGTTCGAGCATCTTCAAAGCCCATGACACCTTTGGTAAAGGCTGTTCTCCAATTGGAGCGCTCGCAGGCCAGTGTTTCCCAGTTGTTAGTGTTTATACTACATTTTTAAAGATTTGCCTAGAGAGAGCATTTAAACCTCTTTCGCTGACCACCAGCATTACGCTTTCCATTTTTAAGTTCAGAATAGAGTAGTTGCTTTGGAAGACAATAATCAGGCATCCACACACCATGACCAGTCCAATGAAATTGATGTTGAAGAATCATTGCTTTGGCACTGGTGATCTTTGCTTCTACCAGTACACTGGGATTAGTTCACCTGTCTTCCAAAGTGGTGTGTAATTTTTTCAGAGACACTGCTGATGGACACTTTCAAGGAGCTGGAGATGGTGTTTATAAGTAGTCCATGTTTCACAAGCATACAGTAAGGTTGTTAGTACAATAGCTTTGTAAACAAGCATTTTGGTTTCCCTGCGAATGTCCCGGTCCTCAAACACTCTGCACTTCAGTCGGGAGAAATCAAATATGTCTACAATGTATTTCACATAGGTAGATATTTGCAGGCCCTACCCTTTCAGTATCTTGGTGGCTAACAGTTCTGATGCTGATTCTCACATAACTTATGATACGGTCTTTTTTTTCTCTTTAAAGGACCATGCCAATTTGGTATGATGAATATATGACTAAAGTAAATTAAACCCTTCTGGGTAAGCTGTAGTAGGAGGTCTTACATTGTGTGGGAAGGAAATGCACCAAAACGTAATGATTGTCTTGACATGGTAAATGGTATGATGAATCTGATGGAAGCTGGGAGTCCAAGAACAGTTGGAAGACCATGGTACTGCCCACCGCTCTCTTCTGTTAGATAGATTCTGCTGCAGAAATGGTTTTTATGGTATTCTCCTACCTCAAATCTGTCTTCGTACCTTTGTCATTCAGCTGATTCAGCAGGAAAGGGGCCAGCTGATAGGTGGTGACTACAACCCTGCTTTCTGCAGGGTTTGGTTGTGCAATCAGAACTCAGCCATGCAGCCAATCCTTTACCTGCCACACACTTGACATCGCATATGGCATCAAGTGTGTGGAAGATGGCCACGATTTGGGAGAAAAAGGCCTTCCGGGCCAGATTGGGACCTGTGAAGGCCCACATTTGGCCTGCAGACAAGAGGATTTTTTGGATTCATTTATGTGAAATTTGTCATGGTATAACTGAATATTAGAATCATAGAACAATAGAATTGTAGAGTTGGATGAGACCCAAAGGGTCATCTTGCCCACACCCTACAATGCATATTAGTATTTCTTTTAAAGAATCATTATATTAGTGTTGACAATCATCTCTGTTTATAGCTCCTGAATGAGTATTTCACTCTGAAATGAGTTAAAAAATTGAGTGGAGCTAAAATCAAATCTTGCTTCAGTAAGCATTGAAGCCTGTTCTCTTTGTTTTGACTCCTTTGGCCTCTTTTCCCGTTACCCTGCTTTCTGCACACTGAGGATGATGTGCCACACCAGCTTAGCTGCCCTCATGCAGAGTTTTCCAAGTTTAAATATCATTTTTCATAAATCATATTTTTCTTTCTCTGTGGGTTCTGACCACCCCAATCCCCTCCTCTACCATCCTGCTGAAGTAACAAAGCGATATATGTGAATTTTACATTTGTTTATTTATTACACAGGGAAGACCTACAGCTCCTTTCAAATATCAAACAGCCACAGCTTTATTAGCAATGGAAGGTTTTCAAAAACTAGAGGTTCTAATTTCTTTTTTCCCAGCCAGAGACAAAGTGAATCACATTTTGTGCCATGCCAATGTTCCAGTGGTCAGACCAAGACTAAATACCACCTTAGTCAGAGAGCATCAGAATCATTGGAATAGAACATATTAAATAATAATGGCATTAGAGCCGCAGACGAATGCTACTTAGTAACCTGAAAAATTGTGGGTTGTGGGAATTCTCATGCTCTCATGCCTTCTCAAATTTGGTCTGAATTTCAGAAACATGAAAGCACTGTGCAACTTCCTCAACACAACTCATTAATTTATCTCCCTCCTCTATCCAGAACAGAATGGCTGCCATTTTCAGGTCTAGCATGATATATCTGACTGTATCTTTGAGAGAAATAAAAAGGATGAAAGCCTACCTTCTGTTCCCACTTTCTTCTATTTTCACCAAGGCTGGCTACCTAACAAAGCTCTGCCGATGACTTAAATTGTTCTTTTTGTAGTCTACAAATTGTGCTATGCACTTTCAGGTTTGCCTGCTGTTGTTTCTGTACAGTTTGACCTCTACTACCATATCATTCACTTTCTGGTCTGAGAATTAGACATACTTGCATAGCAACTTTAAATAAGATGAAATAAACTTTTAGCAGATGCCCTGGCACAGAAAGATGGTAAGAAAATTGCATTTTATTATGAGCTTCTTCTGCCTTTGCACATATACATTTCTCCCCCAAAGTTACCATTTTTTGCATTGTATCTCTCCATCAAAATAATTTGGTAACTATAAGAAACTTTTTACATGGTTAAGGTATCATATATGGGATTGGTACATTTTCTCCTAGCCAGTGCTTTTCCCCCCTGGCAGTGTGCAGGGGTACTCGTACCCCTAAACATTTTGTGAATCTTTGTACTTTTGTCCATTTACTTTATTTATTTTTCCTGATTTGAACAATAAAATGGTGATTTTCTTGAGTCAAAATGAGAGTACCCCTAAACATTTTTTTTTAAAGAAAAAAGCACTGCTCCTAGCCATCATGCTGCTCATTGTATTTTGATGCAAACCTCTTATAGCACTGTGCTGGAAAGATGTTTCCTTTCCTTTGAGGACTTGACTCACATTTTGGCTTCCTCCATTTCCGCAGTAACATGTGAAGTGGGGACTCACATCTGGAGCTGGTGGGGACTCTGTGTAGCTCCTTTAAAGCCATCAAATATATTAAGCGCCATAAATGTACAATGGAAGACAAACAAGCAACATTTTTAATCAGTTCTTCCATATCCTGTGACCTCAATCTTGTGTCTGTCTCTCTCCCTCCATTTGAATTTGTCTCGTTTAGATTTTAGGTCTTTGGAGACGATGCCTCAGAGTTCCTAGCCACACAATTTAGAGTGTGTTGACATCACATTCAGTGAGAAGACTGATACGACAAACTGTGATGAAAATTTGGTAGATATTTGTTCAAAATATAACAGTAAAGAGGATCTGCAAAACAACAATTCAGGCAACTAGCTGCATCAAAATATAGTCTGGGCAAAATAACTAACTCATATTCTGAGTATTCCATTGATTCCAATAGATCTACTTGAAATATGACTTTGTCAGCTACAATGAGGACCACTTCTGCTTTTTATAGGCATTTGTTTAAAAGTAATGCTTTCTGAAACATTTTAGCAAGGTTTCAACAGTGACTTTGCCTATGTTCAATTAACAAAACCAGGCATGCTTTTCATCATTCATCCCCCACAGCCCAGCAATGTATTAGTCAAACATAAAACCTTGGGAGGTCAGATGTCTTTCTTTTCTTTACAGTTCTCACATCTTGACCACCATTTTGGATGTTCTTGAGAAGCAACAAGAGGGAAATGATGCCTTGGGCTTTCTTTCTATACCCTCCAGGGTCTAGTTGCAAGAAGGGAGATGTGCATGGTCCTGTCCCCTGGAATAAAGGACTTTTTCTGATGCAGGAAGGGAAAAAATGCATATCTCACTTTTTCACACAGTGTGGAGAGGGGAAACTTAAGTCGTTCATACCTCCTTTCTTGCTGCTTTCTTGGAATGTTTTTCATCCACCATCCATAAATGTGATTAGAGTCAGTAGGGTATATGTGCATGTAACTGGCAGGATTCTTCCTTCAGTTGTTCAATAAGTAGTTCCTGCTGTCTTTGTAAGCTGCAGTTAGATTTGAGGGAATGCAACTTTTGTTCACTGACATCGTATTGAGGGTGAAATTTCACCCAGGATTCTTGAAGCCTTCTTTGGGAGGTCTACTTCGGCACTTAATGTAATATGAACACAGGAGTCAGTGATTTAATTTCCTTCCTATGTCAGTTTGTAAGAGGTAAAGATACATCTGGCTCTGCACGCATGTAACCTATGAAATATTTTCCATGAATTCCCTGAACACAGTTATGATAGGACCTAGTATTAGCATTAGAACAAGGGACAAGTTCACCATAGTTTTCTTGCTCAAGTAATGCCTCAACTTTCCTCTTAAAATTGCTGTGTGGAAGACAGGCATGCCTGGCATGCTCTGGTCCATGGGGTCACGATGAGTCGGACACAACTAAACAACAACAAAGTTGCCATATGGGTGTATGCATGAGCAAAGGTCAGTATGGGGGTGGTTATCCATCTAACCAAGATGATAAAGGGTCTGGAAACCAAGCTCGCTTTGCTAGCCTCCAGACCTCTCATGTTATTCCACCGAGAATCCTCCATTGGCATGTATGTGGCTTCAGCAGGAGGTTTCAGCGATGTAGGGTGTAGGGTGGAGAACGAGTGGAAATTGGGAAGAGATGGGGACACCATACACAAGCAAAATGTCTTCTATTTGCACAAGAACATCTTTGGATCCAAGGCAAGAGAACCAGCAGCTTTAGTTTAGGAGAATGTTATCCCAGAAAGAATGAGCAAAAGATATAATATAGCTCTAAATGATGCAATATGTATCACAGATATTTTTCACATCTATTGGTACTGCTTACAAAGCGTAATGAATTCAGACAGAGATTCTGATTATAAAGAAGAAGACTGGTTGTGTGTTGTTTCTATACCCATTGTGGTTCTCCTTGTTTACACCAACTCACCTTATTAACATACTGAAAATATTTATTATTGGCAATTTTATACTGCCCTTCAATGATGTTCCTAGGGTAAGGGTAAAGGGACCCCTGACCATTAGGTTCAGTCATGGACCATTAGGTCCAGCTCATCTCGCTTTATTGGCTGAGGGAGCTGGCGTACAGCTTCCAGGTCGTGTGGCCAGCATGACTAAGCCACTTCTGGCAAACCAGAGCAGTGCACGGAAACACCATTTACCTTCCCGTCTGAGCGGTACCTATTTATCTACTTGCACTTTGACGTGCTTTCGAACTGCTAGGTTGGCAGAAGCAGGGACTGAGCAATGGGAGCTCACCCTGTTGCGGGGATTCAAACTGCAGACCTTCTGATCGGTAAGTCCTAGTCTCTGTGGTTTAACCCACAGCGCCACCTGCATCCTGTTCCTAGAGTAGTTTATAAAACATAAGAATTGTAAACAATTACAATGTGATTTCTTTTTAATTTACCACAAAGAAGTTGGATGCATCCAAGTGGGGATCCTCATAAATTTCACCTAAACTGGGAAATGTTGTACTTTCAACTACCCTCACACAAACTAGGTAAATGTGCATTCCAGTCGTAACAAAGAAGTGCCATTTCTAGATATCCTAAATAGTTGTGGCCTAGAACAATTGGTCATGGAACCAAAGGAGGCAGTCCTGGACTGAATCTTAGGTGGTGTGAGATGTAAGTGTTCTTGAAAGAGCTGGGAACAGTGTTCACAGTTCTATCAAATTCAACATATAAGGGGATAATTGCACAAAAAAGTACAGCATAGTCACATTTGACTTCAAGAGAGGAAACTCCTCAAAAATGAGGGGACTGGTAAAAAGGAAAGGGAAAGTGAATAGGGTCAATTCTCTTCAAAATGCTTGGAAATTATTCAAAACCGCAATAATAGAAGCTCAGCTAGAATGTATACCACAGATCAGGAACAGTACCACCAAGACCAACAGAACAAGAGTGTGGTTAAAAAGCAGAATCAAGGACTAGAGTCTTGAGAGGCAACAAGCTTTCCTTCAGAAAAACAGAGGTATTGTCTGAATGATGAGAACAAAATAGAACACAAATGCTGGCAAAAGAAATGCAAGCAGACAATAAGGGGTTAGAAGAAGAAAAATTTGAGCAGCATATTAAAAGTATTAAAATCAACAAAAACATTAGCTTTATCGGGAAGGGGGTCTGAGGAACTAAGGCAAACTGTGGTTATAAGAAGCAACGTTTTAGGCCCTACTGACAAATTAAAAATGCACTATCACTGAGTCTAGATGTCAATTGGTCACCTCTTGAGATACCGTAACCACATTTTGGGTCCTGGGGGCAAGGAGCAGGCTTTTGTTTGTGTTTGGATAATGCTTTGTTGATGCTTGACCATTTAATGCCCATTTTGTCCCGGATCAGAAAATAGTTTGCGGAAATCAATCCCACTCATCTCAAGGGCATTTATTTGTAAATAATGTGTTTAAGATAAGGAGCTATGTCTTTTGTACATAATGTTTATGTATCTCGAGAGGTCTTGTTATAAAGATTCCTCACAATGTCACATTAAGATACTTCATTTTTCTCCTTTGAGAATGAATGGGAGGTCAATTAAAATGCAATGGTAGGTTTTGGAATCTGTAGTAGGTCTCAGTTTTCGTTCTAATAATGCAGTATCAGGGCTGCTTGAATTATTTTTTTTAAAATAAAAAATATTCTGCTACCCTTCTCAATTACATGACTGAATCTTCTTAATGAAGTTCCTCATTAAACCGACGGATAATCTACTCTAGTGTGAGACTAGCTGCCAAAGAGTTTAAGTTGTCAGAACAAATGAAGTGGTTAGACACAGCATATTAATAATGTGTAAAACATATGTATCTTTTTCTCATAGACCAGTATATGCAACCTTTGCTAGATAACTAATTTTCTCTGTGGAATATCACAGAGACAGAAGCACATTTCTTATCAGATATGGGATACATTTTGCACTTCATTAAAATGTCTTAACTGGAGCACACAGTTTTCTTGTATTGAAACCACTTTCTTCCTCAGTTATGAATTTCCCCCAAATCTTGGAAGGTTTCAAGCGACAGCACATTGAGGTGGACTGTGGAAGTGGAAGGAAAATGAGAAAGTATTAATGTGCAAGCTTTTTGATTCTATCATCCCCCTTCTTCAGGAAAAGATTGGATTTTTCCCAACACGGTGTTGTGAGGCTTTTAAATCATCTATCAAAAAAGGAAGTATTGCTAAAACTCATTGATCAAGTAGTACAAGTACTATGTTTTCTGGACCAGTGGATACATTTAAAATTTTGAGAAACTGCTTTGGCAGAGACTGGAGCTCATCTATCTACCATACCATACCATACCATACCATACCATACCATACCATACCTTTCTTTCCTTCCATTGCAGATTACACACACATGCACAACTGTGAACTTGTGAGACTTCATCTGCAAAGCATGGGTGGGCATCCAGATGTTCTTGAACAACAACTCTCATCTGTCCCAGCAAACATAGACAATGTTTAGGAATATTAGGAGTTACTGCCCTAGGGATGGCCATTGGTTACCCACAACTGCTCTAAAGACATCAATACAAGACCTTACAGTTAACCTGTATCAATGTTACACCAGTTTATTACTCATGGTTTCCTTCAAAGAATGCTGGGAAATGTAATTTAGTAAAGGTGCTGAGAAACATGTTAAACATCCTTAGCCTTCCAGGGTTCCTTCAGATGAGAAAATGGTAAATAAATCTCCATAAAATCACAGTTGTATTAACAGCAAGTTAGGGGGCAGCCCTGGATGCTGACTGGCAGGGCTTCATGGAATAGCTTCACCATTACTACATCTGTGGGACAGAAGGAGAGGGATGATCTCTGGGCCCTCCTGGAGCTGGTGCAGCAATTGGGCCTGAGTCAGGTCTAGGGCAAACATGATGGCAGTGGGAGCAGCTCAGAACTGAATGAAACAAAGCAGATGTTCTGTACTGTCTTGTCTGTGACAGCTGGGAGAACACAGGTTTAGCCAACAGTGCTAGGTAGAGGCACACATCTTCCCAATTCAACATCCTTTACCCAATATGGTGCAAGGGGGTTTGGATTGCTCTGTTTCTTATTAAAAAGTCACATCCACTTACTCTGACTGCTCGTGTATGTGGCTGAAGTTAAGCACACAGGTATGTCCTTGCAACCTCTAAAATTCCTTGTAATTTATAGGTTTAATGAGACAAAGTTTCAAAAGCTACTCTTCCTATCTGCTTTACATAGGTCTGGATACAGTACTTTTGAAGCCTGTGCAATTTTATTATTGCTTTAAACAGAAGGAACCAGCCTTAAGTAAGTAGGCTGCTTCGTGGTATTGTCAAATTGTTATTAGCATCTACACATTTGCCAGCAAAATTTTTGACTTACTGAGACACGGGGTACAAATTAAATTACAAGCGCTTTATAATGCTGTTTATTCCCTATGAAAGAAAACAATTCTCTTGGGGGAAATGATGGCTCTCCAATCTTCAATAAAATTAAAGATATATTGGTGCAGTGATTTAAACGTCAAATTCATGGGCAGTCATAAAATTAATGTTGTCCAGAAAGCAGCGGGAAGCATACTGCAGAGAAGAAAACTAGCCACTGGGATGAATGGGTGCATCTGCGTCAGCATGGCCTGAAGAAGGGAGTTTGATTACTGAGCTTGGCAGTGAGCATTCTTGTTTAGTAGGAAGCCAAGAGTACCCAAAAAAAGGATAGACAGATCCAGGATGGGAAAACAACTAATGAATGAGGCAAATGTATATATTGTCCTGTTCGCCCCCTCAGACTTTCTGTCCCCACTAATATATTCAGATGAATCAGCATGAATTAAATACACTGTGGTGGTGTTACCATAGAAACTAAATAAAGTATGTTGAACGAATACTGCTTTTTACCAAAATATGGCAATAGCCCAGTTAAGGCTAAAACTCCCACTTAAATGGTCATTTTGTGATTTAGGGTGGAGTGGAACTGAGATTCTGGTGCCTGTGGGAGGGAGATTCATTCTTGAGTGGAGCTGACACGAAAACAATAATCACTTTATAGTTAAAGGTATCATTTTGGATTCTGTTTATATTTCTTACATTCTTGGTGGTAAAACTTGCAGGATGATCCAGCCAAACATAAGCAATAGTAGGTTTCAATAGTAGTTAAAAACATGCTTGAATCTCATTAAAATGAATTTTAAAAAGTAAAGGTAGCTATGTTGGTCCATTAAAAAAGATACCCCAAAATCTGTACTAAGAGAATTTGGTGCAACATGATACCTGCACAAAACCTATCTCCTCCCCTATTTCACCTTAAGACTCCATGGCTTCACAACCAACCAACTTTTTCTTTCCTTTACCCTTTCCCTATTGTTCTATTCACTATCTGGTCTCATTAAGAGGAGGCTGGAGTAGGAGAAACCTTGCACACTACTTTGTGATATTTCAGTTGGTCTAACAAAATATTGCCCTGAAATATACTCAGAGTCGAGAGTGGATTTCATGCTCTTTATTCAGCTCATAGTGGTGAGAAGGAATGAAAGTTTTCCCAAAGTATCTGCTTTATATACATTATTTACACAATGGGCTGCACATGATTGGCTAATTCCGGGATTCTCCTGTAGGCCAATCAGGTTGTGGATTCACTTCCATCTGGAGCTGGATTGGGTGGCTCCTGCAGACCAATCATACTGCTGCATTGTTCTAGTACCAATCAGACTGCTGCATTCTGAATCCTATTGTTCTAGGACCAATCAGACTGCTGCATTTTGGAGCCTATTGTTCTAGGACCAATCAGACTGCTGCATTTTGGATCCTATTCAACTCAGTACATAACATGCCCTAATATGGATGTTGAAATTATGAAACTGAAAAGTGTTCAACTTTGGCTAGATGCGCTCTTTTTCTTTAGTTGCATGTGGTTACATTTAAGATAATTTTGAAATGATCCAGACTGTATTGTGGCTAAATATGAACTATCAGTGTTTTAATGCACCATCTTACTGCTGTTTGCAAAATGGAAAACGGTGTATAGTATTTTATTTTTTCACAGTTAGATTTCCTGTAAGTATTGGAGCAAGGCAAGCAAGCAAGATAAAAATAAAATGGTTGTTGAAAACAGTGCCATGTTTGTAGTACCAGATGGTGTTTGGCAAATTATCTATACCAGCCTTCACCAACCTAATGCGCCCCAGATATTTTGAATTACAATGTCATGCTGGCTGGGGCTGATGGGGAGTAGTCTAAAACATCAGTGAGCACCAAGTTGGCAAAAACTGATTTATTCTAGCATTTTTACAAAAATAGAATTTGTACAACCTAGAGAGACATGCATCTCAATTTCACTCTCACCAGCCATTTCTTATTGGATTTTCACATATGAATACTTCCATGTATCAAAGCATTTTATTTATTTATTTTACAAACCATCTCTTTGGGCTAATAGTTGATTAGTAGCCCATAAACATTCTAAGTGGAGACAGCTGTGATCAGCAAGCTTCATTGATCATGTGTTCCAAACATGTTTCCTGTGTTAGAGTTCAGATCAGAAGCCCTTGCATGAGTTATGGTAAATTTTGGCTTGCGGACTCTCAAGGATAATGTATTAAAGTCAACTTAAGTTACAGCAAAGTGGTTCTCAGGCTATCTAGGTTAGCTAGCTTCTGTAAGAGTTTCCCCTTATGTGACGAAAGCTACAGCATTATTTTTGCAGCCTTTCATTTGAACTAGTCATTTGAATACTCATATCCAGGGATGTTCAAAAAGTGATTCAGCTCAATACAGACTTCTCTGTAAAGTGGGCTTTGGGGGAGCCAATTCACCACAAGAACAATGAATCGTATGGGAACAGCCACCTAGAGTCTCTCACAGTAGTGTGGATGGGTGAATCAGCCCTGGATTGAAATGTAAGTATCTCTGGCAACTGCTTATAGGTTTCAGCAACATAATGGCTGCTCAATCACTGGACAACACAATGGTCTGGAGGCGTTTTCCTTTCAGCATCTCTGCTGCTTTGCTTTATGAACTTGAAATAGCATCTAAAGGGAAAACACTACATCTCTTTGTGAAGCGTTTATATTGTTGCTGCTGGTCAACCATTCATTTGTTAAGCAAATTGGTCATAGTCCATGATTGTCAGTGGATGTTTCCTTGGTGGGAGTTCATTAGTAGAAGATTGTCTCTTGATAGCTAAAACTCTCTCTTGGCTATTAGCCACCAGAGCTAGATGAAGGTGATTCCCTTAGCTAAGGAGAGGGGCTGATGTAAGGTGTGTTAAAATAGAGAAATCTATTGATGTACCAACTCTATGACTGCCCACCGACCCTCAGACACCTGCAGCTTGATCATAGATGTCTGAAAAGAGTAACATAAGAGCAACATAAAAACATAAGAAGGACCTGCTGAATCAGGCTGATGCCCATCTGGTCCAGCATCCTGCTCCCACAGTGACCAACCTGATGCCTGTGGGAAGTACACCAGCTGGACATGGACCCAACAGCACTTTCCCCCCTGTAGCTTCTTCTTCTCGGGAATAAATGTGCCCATGTTAAGCATGCTTGTCTAAACATAATGTATTGTGAAGTTGGGCCTTAAGTTCTCCCAACCATTGATCATTCTCTTCCTGTTCCTGCCCAGAACTGAAAACCAAACTGAGTGCATGACCACATACACATACACATGTTCATTTTGGAAGGGACCCCAGTTCTTGTGAGAATTTTTTGCAGAGCCTACTTTACTCAAAAAATTAAGGATGACTAAGTATAGCTAGAAGTCTGGTTTCTTTTTACCATGACCTAATCTGCAAAATAAAAAAAACCCAACCCCCGGAATGAATAATTCATTCAAATAGAATTATTTTCTATAGATGATTCATAACAAAATTTGATTCTGTGATGTTTCAATTGTAAATCTCCCAAGAGATATTTTTGTCAGTCAGAGAAAACATATGGTAATATTGAGGCTGAACATTAGTTCAGTTTGATATTCCCAGACAGAGGTTTAGAAAATAATTTGCTGAAGGCTGCCTCTAGTTGTTCAGCTCATGACTAAAGTAGTTCTGCTAGACGAAAGTATTCGCTTCAGAGTTGTTGGGTTTTTTCCTGGTAAATTTTGAATTCCATGGGAATGAAAATGTCCACTGAAGATTGGGTTAGTCTTTTGGAGTCAGCAAATGCTAAGAATATTTAAGGGGGTGTTATACCTTTAATTAGAGAAGCAGCCATCATTTCCTCTGAAGTATTCCCTAGATGACAGTGCTACATCATGATGTAGCACTGCTCTCAGGGTATTCTATCCCAAGAACACAGCCATCTTCCTGAGAGCATCCAAGCTGCCATCGCAGGTGATGGCAAGGGCCCCCCACGATCTTCTTTCAATCCTTTTATGCAAGAAGCTTGCATCAGCTTTCTATCATATTAGGACACCCAACCCTAGCAGTATAAGTAAGGAAGACAGCAATTGAAGGGATCAACCCAGTGCAGAAGTATAGGAAAGTGGCCCTTTTTGATGGGAAAGGGAGGACATCCAACATTACTCTCTGATATCCAGAGCTCTGCATTTCTTCTTCAGATCAAAATCAATTGACATCAGAGGACATAATAAAATCTGCATGGGGAAGCTATAGAGCTTTCCTCAAGCAAATGAGGCCTGCTCTGTCCACATCATGCAGTGATGCAACTATGTACTTTTAGATGTGGGGCTTAAGTGTCTGTCAAACTACTTTTTAAAATTGTGTTGGGGACCCTCCTATTCTTTTTGCTGACTGAGCTTGTGCCCCAAAGTCCTGTGCTGATGGCATTACTGGTCTCATATAAAAATGTTTACTGCAAGGAGTTTCACCTTCATGTTGGATGCCTCCAAATCTATTTACAGTAGCTGTCATGCATGCTGAATACTTGAAATTTAAAACATGACACTGGGCCTCCACTAGTTCTTCCTTGCCCTTGACTGTCAATTAAATTTCCGACACTAGACCTAACATTGGATTTAGACAATGAATTTTACTTGGGAGCCAGTGATTTGGAAATTTACAGAAAGTTGAGTCAGAGATCATTTCAAAATTCAAGGGTGTCAAATGGACAAAGAGAATGTCATCTGTCTACATACCTCTCTTAGAGATATTATACTTTGGATTAATCATCATTCACTTATCCCGCTTTTATGCAAAAAGTATTTTCATTAATCCCATCGGGATCACACCAGCGTAAAAAGTCAATTGGCAGTATGTATCATTTGTACATTTGTATTAGACCTATTCTACCATGACTAACTGGATAGCTTCATATTAAAGAGATGAAAACTTAGTCAGCGAGTAGTTCAGCACAGTAAGCCTTTGGGAAATTACAGTGTTGCACTTCAGGGGCTGAAGTAATTTTAAAACTTGCATTGGTCAGACTGGGGTGGGGTGGGGAAGAAGTCTCCATGGACTCTTATCAGTTAGCATTAATGAACTGTCAAACACAGGCATTCAGCACTATGTACGTATTCACATCTGTTTTACTGTAAAATGCACAATGTAGCTTTACCAAAGGTTCAAGGGGTTGGCTAAAGTCTACGAGTAGTTCTCAGGAAAAGCAATTAGTTTAAGTCACAGAAATGCACTCCCATGAAATGTAAAAGTTTGAGCTCATTCTGCTTAGGAAGATTTTTGTGTATATATTTTAGCAATTGCTTCCTGATACTCTTAAGGACCCATAAACACAGTGCCGGATTTACGTATAAGCTAAACAAGCTATAGCTCTTAGGGCCCCACTCTCTTGCCCCCCCCCCAAAAAAATTCACTATTAATATACTTCTTCTTAATTGTATTTCAGTTCAACAATTACTTTGATAAAAATACATATTTTGTTATGTGCAAATGGCTTTAGATACATATTAGGTCCATAAATTACCATATAGCATATATTCAACACAAAAAACAGCGACAATTTGTTGTTGACAAACGACAGCTGGACATATAAAAGGACCCATTACTTTCAGTAGCTTAGGGCCTCATCAAACCTAAATCCAGCCCTGCATACACATACATCAGAACTGTGTGCAGTAAACAGAAAATGATGCCATCTTACAGTGTGGTCAGTGAGGAATGAGGCTTAATTTGTTTTTATCAATATGTTTCAGCATCAAGTATTGCCCACAAAGGGCTACTAACATACAGCTCTGTAATAAATTAATAAATTACTACTACCAATAATTATAATCTATGCCTGTAGCCACAGTTTGATGTGCAGCAATTGGCTGCTGACAATTAGCTGCTGGGAAGTATTGCCTCTGAGAGTGCTTGGGTTACACCACTTCTCTTACTTTATTTCACATGTGTCATCAAAATTTACAATCTGTAATCTCCTGCCTCCCTTGCCCTCCCCTTCCACTGTAGAAATTTTTAGATTGTAATCTCCTAAAGGCAGGGACCTGTACTTTTGTACTCTCTAAATCACTGAGCACGTCAGTGGTATAAAATAATCATCATTGGCTGGATCGAGATACGTCAAAGAAGCGATTCAGTTAAACACATTGTAAACTCATACAAGGAAATCCGGTGGGGAAAGACTGGACTCCACAGCGCCATCTGGTGTCACAGTGTTATATCGCATATACAATGCGTATAAAACACTTTTTCTTTACCAATCTAGCTGAGTCCATTGTCTCAGGTGCTGAATTATAATGGCTCTTTATACAAAAGGGGGCTACTGAATAAGAGGAAGGTATCAGCACATGATTGGTTTATATTTTCAAACTATTTATTTCTAAGTTGCCTGTTGCAGCACTTTATCCCAAAGCTTAAGTATTTGGGTCAATGAAGTACTTAGACTTGAATAAAATAAGAAACAATCCTGAGTGGGAAGATTTGGAAACCCTTCAGTAGATTAGGAATATGTAGTTTAGTAGGCCTACCACCATTCTTTATGAAGGAAAGTACTTAACATTCTAGTACATTCCCATTAATTCTGGGACTGCTCATTATTTCCAATGTGCTGCATTTCTGAGCATCCCTTTTCTCTTCACATACAAATGTAATAGCAGAAGAAATAGCAGCGCCTTTTGATCGGAGCCAAACCACACGGCAAAGGCTGGCAGTTCTGGTAGAAGAAAACTGAGCTACTGAAGTGAATGAAATGTTGTCACTAAAGAAGGGAAATGGGTAGGAGCAGAACACAAGGCCATGCTAAAAGGCATTCCAAACTCAGCATTTAGCTGCCTTAAATGGGTCCACAACCAAAGTAGGTTAACTTTGTGTTGGTAGATGGCTTTATTTTCTTTCAGGGCTAAATAAGCCAGGAAGTTCCAGGGCCTACTTGCTTTTTTTGTTAAGGGCAATTGGGAATTTTAAAAGACCATGCTGGAGTTCCATACCTGGAACACTTAATGTAATTTTATTCAGAAATGAAGGGGAGCAATTAATTTATACCAGGGCCATGGCCCAGGGGGGAAGAAGTGAACCCTGCATGTATTCTCCAACACACATGCCCTTCATGGTGCCGCCTGAAGCAGATTGTTTCCCTTTGCCCTGCCCAGTTGGGGCAACTATTGCAAAGGCCTTGCTTTTTCTCAAAGATGCTCTTGCTTGTCTCAGTGTAGGAAGCCTCAACAGGCACTGACAACTGAGCCCAGTGAATTTCATTACCATCTGAATTATATTAGGATGACAGTGCCGTCTGCTCATTTCTAACTGTGTGAGTAACAGCGCAAGTAACCTGTGCAAGTAACAGCATTTGTTTGGATAGGATTTCATGCCTGGTTTGTCTGTATAAAACACAAGCCAAAGGAAAATGAAGCTGATACTGTGAGTACCACCCCCAGGCAATGGCACTGTAAGGGGATATATTTAGCACATAAAAAGCTTTGAAGCCCAAATATTTGTCAAGGGGGCTGGTTGTCTTCCATGACTGGGACGGATTGCTTGTTCAACAAAGTGCACATTCTGTCTTCTTTCGAGTTCAGACATGATATTGCCTGAGGTCTTCTTAAGTAGTAATTGGACCACACAGTCTCCTGTCAGCACAATACTCCCTGTCAATACAATCTAGAGAAGGGCAAAACCTTAGTGGTGTTATTAAAAAAAATGGTGGTCACATTAACATTTTTATATTGGCCACTGCGCCAGAACACCCAAGAACACTTATGCATTCTTGTCTTCTTTGGCATGACCTCCTGCACACGTAGCACATGCAAATTCTTTCTCATTCCTTCCTTCATAAGCATTAAATTGGTTAGGACACACTAAGAACAATTCCAAGAGGAACTCTCTCTGCTCCAGTTAGCCTACTGTGGCCACAGTCACATGTGTGTGAATTGGCTCCCTTTCTGGTTTAGCTCACACTCACACCATACATTGAAATCACACTTATTCCACTTGTGGGGGGGTATGGAGTGTAAGGGAAGGGGTCATACCGGTGGCGGGGGACACATCATGTTCCTTCTGGGGTAGTTTGTCCACCTTTGGTCCCCACCCTGCACTCAGCTCTCACCTGTGGCTCCTAGAAATTGACAGTATGTGACAGTCGCCACATCCCAGGAATTGCTTTGACTGCCTGGCTAAACCAGGTGAGGAAAGCTGACGGGTCTCAAACCCTCAGTGAGTTTGGGACTTCCCCTGCTTGCAAAGACAGGCTCTGGCCAATTGAGCAGATCAGACTAATAGTGGGTCCAACAGTCAAGAAGGTGGTTTCTGCAGTACTGTAGAGGGAAGTGAAGGGCAGATGGGGCTCATCAACCTGGGAAGGTAGCCCATCTAGGGGAAGGAAAACACTGATCCTAAATCTTTGCTGCCTTACAGGATATTTTTGGGAGAACTGCTAAAGAGTTAACCCTACAAAAATCCAGAGTGGAGTCTCTATCACAGTTGGATAGTGCCTTGCATGCTTCCTTCTGGCAACTCCTGCAGCCAAGTTGGTGTCAAACGTACTGCTCTGCGTCCCTTTGCACCACATCAGCAAGGCTGAGGGGGTGGGGGTCTTGTCATCTGGGCAGCCCAAGGCCTCCATATACCCTGCTAATACAGCAGTTTGACTGCACCCCCAGAAGCATACTCCATTGTCTTTCGAGACAAACAGATGTCAGCAACAATTCCACTTGAAGTGCCAAGGCTTCTTCCAAATGGGAATCATGGGAACTGTAGTTTGTTAAGAGTCTTCGTGCAACATTTAGCTCCCTTAACAAATGATAGTTCCCAGGATTTTGGGGAGGAAGCCCTGACTCTTCAAGTGGAAGAAGAGTATATGGTGTGGATGTGACTTAAATCAGACAGAGAGCTAATTCACACAGATGGAAGGTAGTAGAGACAAGCCGTTGGGAACATAATGAAGTGGGTAAGGCCAACAGGCATGCATGCATGCATGCACACGCGCGCACACACACACACACACAGTTCATGTGATTGGAACCACACAAGAAGGAATGACTGTATAGGGCCACATTCACAGCATACATTTAAAGTGCTATGATACCACGTTAAACAGTCATGGTTTCCCCCAAAGAATTCTGGGGGCTGTAGTTTCTGAAGGGTGCTGATAACTGTCGTCATCCCCCCCCCCCCGAGCTACAATTCCCAGTATGGTTTAACAACCAGTCCCTCTTCATAGGGAACTCTGGGAACTATAGTTTTGTGAGGGGAATAGGTGTCTCCTACCAAGTCTCAGCACCTTTAACAAACTACAGCTCCCAGATTTCTTTGGGGAAAGCCATGAGTGTTTAAAGTGGTATTATAGCACCTTAAATGTATGCTGTGAATGTGGCCTGGGGCTCCTAATCTGCTCCTTTTCAATGTTTTGTGGCAGTAAACCAACCTGTGTAGTTCATTGCTACATAATTATGTAAATATGAGTTACGCAGTATTGCATGTTACATTCTTACAATGAAATATGTATGGCTGCAGGCCACCACAACCCACTTGATGTAGAACAGATCAATTGATTTTCACAAGATTACCCTGGCATAAATAATACTGTGGTGGATCATAGCCAAAGTAACATCAAATGTGAAACCATAAACGAGGATTTCACAATTTGCAATGGGAAAGGAAGACTTTTAACATAAAGGTGCCAATGCCAAATGAAATAAAATTCATTAGCCATTGAATGCCAAGATCTTTGGTTCACAATGATGTATGAGAAGTGTGATGTGCATTACAGAGCAATCTGGCTTCTGAAAGCAAATGTTCAATAGACAAAGAAATTCAGGGATCCTGAAGCTAACCTGAAGAGACACAAACAGGCGTTGCTTGGGAATGTGTGAGTGCCTCATAACCACCCTCATGACAGGGAGGAGGCTACGCACTTACTTGCTAACTCTTTCAGTCACACAGAACTACAAAACCTCTGATCAGAGGTGGATTTAGGGCTGCATGACTGATTTCCCTGCACAGGGGGCAGGGGCTAAGGAGGAGTCTTCCTGCCTCTATCTCAAAGTCTAGTAAGTGCTGGGATTTGGGAAGGAGGTGTGAGGTCTCTGGCAGGGTCCTAGAGTCCTCCTTCTGAAAGCCTAGTTAGCACTTGCCAGCTTTGGGAATCATGGGGGGGGGGGGCTCTAGGACGCTGCCAGAGCCTCGTGCCTCCTTCCAGAGCCCAGCGTCTCCATTACCCAGCTTGAGGAATGTGGCTTGGGGTGGGGGTGTCAAATTTTGGCCTTGTGCAGCATGTCATATTGCCAAGGTATGTCCCTGCTATGATTTGCAACTGTTTCCTGCAAACTGCTATCACCACCACCACATATTTATAATCCACTTTATGATTTCAATCACAAAGTAGGGGGCAGTGAAATAAAACTCCCCAGCTCAAATCTCATTTCTGATATAAAGTCACTACGCTTGCAATCCTAACCCCACTTCAGTTGGATTTTTACTTTGGAGAAGATGTGGTTAGGACTGCAATTTAGGTGGCCTGAGGCAAATCGCCTTTCCTTGGGTCTCAGTCCCGCATCTGCAGTATAAAGATGATAGTAATGCTGGCCTAAACTAATTTTGTTAATATTGTTGAGATAGTGCCTGTGAAGCGATATGAATGAACACTTGAACACTTGAATATTATGTATTTTAGACTCATTGGGTTGGATCTAAAAATTCTCCTTCCATTAGACAAATCGTAGAATCCTAGAGTTGGACCAAGTGGAAAACTCATTTCATAGGAGAAAGCCCTTCTATTCTATTCATGGAAGGGCACGGTTGGGTCCTGTGCCATTGACAACAGTTGTTCATAAGGAGATATGCTAGTAAGCACAGCAACCTTTACACAGCTAGTCCTCTCCAGGTCCTCCTCATGGTTATTTCAAAGGCAATTGTGAACCATGTATGGATTTAACTGCAATGTTAATTTTTTGCAGATTCTTTAAATTTAGATGCACTTCAGTTTGATAAAGTGATCACTGTGGGTGATGTTCCAGGTTAGCTCAATCGGTAGACCATGAGACTCTTAATCTCAGTCATGGGTTTGAGCCCCATATTGAGCAAAAGATTCCTGCATTGCAGGGGTTTGGACTAGATGACCTGCTTGGTTCCTGCCAGCTCTTCAATTCTATGATTCTATGCAAAGAAGTTTAGTCAAGTGTGCTACAGTGCTTGTTTAACTGACAGAGCAGCTACACAAAGCAACACAAGGTATGAAAATGTCAAGGGTGGCATACATACGCACTTTACATACATTAAATGCGAAAGCTGCTCTGATATTCTACTACACAAATATCTAAGTGATCCTTGCGCATCACTAGCTTACTTAATTACACATGAGATTGCTTTAAAAGCCCTTTAACTTATCCTATAATGCTAATCTCCCAAACAGCCAGATCATTTAACAACATCAATATGACAACGGCCTTGTGCTGTGTCTACTTTCGATAGCTTAACTATTTACCATTCTGGAGTCAATTAGTTTGTAATGGGAAAACAAGAAACAAACCAAATCAAGGAGCTGAACTTTAAACTGAGATCTGAAAGCAGCCCCATTTTATTGCTGGGACATGACCAATATAGGAGAAAAGATAGGCCCCCATCCCAAGGAGATTACAGTCCGAAGTCTGACAGTGGGCAGCCAGAAGAGGGAGGGGAGGAAGGGAAATGGAGGCAAGAGAAGCAAAGGATGGATTTGTCATTTATCACCTGCCCGTTTGACTTTTGCTGGTTCTGTTAGTGTCATGTAGTTTTTATTTTTAGCTGATTGTTTTCATTGAATTGGGTTTTATTTGGTGGGTTTTTTATTTTGAATTCTAAGCCACCTTGGTGGTGGGAAAGTAGGCTGTGTTTTATTAACATGGGGAAAAAATGAAATGTGAGAAAATACAGCTGGTCATATGCTATGCTAGGCATTTAAAAGTAAACTGCCTTCATGCAGTTACCTGGAAGCAGCGCTGCCCCAAGACATTTTGGCACCTGAGGTGAACCACAGAATGGTGCCTCTCTCCCTGCCAGGGAAGAAGGGGTCAATCTACATCCGAATCTGCTGCCCCTGTGGATCCTGCTGCCCGAGGCAGTTGCCTCATCTTGTCTCATGGGTGGGCCTGGAGGTCAGTCCCACAGAACTCAGGGGGGCTCAGTGAGTAGATATGCAAAGGATGACACTGAATTCCATGCAAGATTGCATGTCGCTGCCATCATCAAGTTTAAAGTGGGCACCAGTTCCTACTAATGCACATCATTACAACACCAGTGTGGGATGTATTCTGGATTGTGGATTCTTGGTGTGTGTGTGTGTGTGAGAGAGAGAGAGAGAGAGAGAGAGAGAGAGAGAGAGAGAGGAGTTGACTATGCTTAAATGTGTGATCTTGCGGGAGTAACTGATATGCTGAGCTCAGAGCCCCTTTTGAACTGGACTTTAAATTTTGTTGCTTTTAGGACTGAACACAGGGTGGTGGTGGGGGTTAAGTAAAGAAATCTAGAGAACCGGGGGATGGCACAACATAGATGCTCTTTGGATAAGAGCACCTATAAGAATGGGTAGAGCCAATGAAGACCGAAACCCTATTAGTTGAAAGACGATGTCTTCACTGGATCAGTTTTTCAAAAATCTAAATTTAAGAACCTCCTTTTTCTGAATCTTGAATTGATGAACAAAAGAATTTAGAATTTACCATCAGGTATGAAAAGAAATGCTTCCTTGGAGATCCATTAATTTGTTACTTTAAATTAAAGGAATTGGGGGTAAATTAAGTTCTGAAGGCAGATACAAGGGTAAACTAGTGACTGTCCTGCTTGCTAGGCATACCCCACCCCCTCAAAAAACATTGTGACTTAAACATATAGGGTTTCCAACATTAGGCATAGTCAGAGTAGACCCATTGAAATTAATGGACATGACTATCTCAGGTCCATTAATTTCAGTGGGTCTACTCTAAATAGAATTTAGCAGGATACAACTCATGGTTTCTGTAGGAGTCCTAGGGATCAGGGTAGTTTTCTTTTTTCTTTTTTCTTTTTTATTAATTAGAAAAATTTTATTTGCAAAGAAATCACATATCATAATAAAAACATATACATATATATGCTTACAAGAAAAAAGTAAAAGAAGGGAAAAAGAGAAAAGAAAAAAGATTACAAGAGAAAAAATAAAAGAGAAAATGACGAACAAAAAGAAAAACGATAAAACAGACTTCCGTCCAACTCGGTCTTGGATTACATATCCTTAGGTGATCTTTGCAGTAGAACTAACATTAGTTTTATACATCGAAGGTATTAATTATCATCTGCTGTTATGTTAGTAATTCCCATATTGGTCTCAACATAAATTAAAAATTTATTCCATTCATCTTTAAGTTTCATTGTATTATTTTGCCTTAATTTCTGTGTTAGTCTCGCTAATTCTAAATATTGATATAGCCTCACTTGCCACTCTCCAATCGTGGGCATATCAGGGGATTTCCATTTTTGTGCAATTAGGATCCTCGCTGCGGCCATGGCATATTGAAAAAAGGTTTGATCTGATTTTCCTATTTCCTCGCCAATCATACCTAAGAGAAACAACTCAGGTATTTTGGGAAAGTTATACTTCAGAATTTTTTTCAATTCATCGTAAATCTTTCCCCAAAATTCCTTCACTACATCGCAGGTCCACCATATGTGGAAAAAGGTCCCAACCTTGTCTTTACATCTCCAGCAGTTGTTATCAGCAGTTTTATACATCTTTCCTAACTTTGCTGGGGTCAGGTACCAACGGTACATCATTTTCTCTAAGTTTTCTCGGAGGGTTGCACACGCTGTAAATTTCATACCTTTCCTCCAGAGTGTCTGCCATTTATTATAATCAATATTATATCCAAGGTCTCTATCCCATTTTACCATCACTCCCTTCACCAAATCCTCTCTAGTATCCCATTCCAATAATTGCTTATATAGTTTGGAGAGGAGTTTATCATTACTCTCTAGGATTTCCACCTGGAATCTTGATTTTTTATCACTCATCCCCAATTTCTTGTGCTCATTCCACAGTGCATTAATCTGGTGGAAGTGTAACCATTCTTTTATCTTGTCTTTCAACTCTTCATAAGACTTCACCTTCCACCCTTCTTCAGTCTTAACTAAAAGATCCTCATAGGTCCATCTTTCACCCGTCATATTTGTTTTTTTTTATTTTGATAATGTCAACTGGGGAGAGCCACCTAGGGGTCCCTTTTTCAATCAATTTTTTATACCTGTTCCACACCTCCAGTAATGAGCCTCTAATTATATGATTAGAAAACCCTCTGTGGACCCCACCTTTCTCCTGCCACAGGTAGGCGTGCCACCCAAACCTGATATCAAAACCCTCCAGATCCAGTAAGTCAGTATTTCTAAGGGTGGCCCAGTCCTTTACCCAACATAAACAAGCTGCCTCATAGTACAGCCTTATATTCGGGACTGCAAAGCCACCTCTCTCTCTTATGTCTGTTAAGTATTTAAACTTTATCCTGGCTCTCTTCCCCTGCCATATAAACTTAGTCAAAATTTTTTGCCAGTTCCTAAAACGGGTGATGCCTTTAATTATCGGAATATTTTGAAACAGAAACAATAGCCTCGGAAGAATACACATCTTAATCGCTGCCATCCTCCCTGTCCATGAGAGCTTCAGCCTATGCCAGGAATCCAGATCTTTTTTAATTTCCTGCCAAATCTTGTCATAATTATCTTCAACCAGATTTATATTTTTCGGTGATAGCCAAATTCCCAAATATTTTACTTTATTCACAATTTTTATACCAGTCTTTTGCTCCAATTGGGTTTTGTCCTGATAGGCCAGATTCTTTGTTAAGATTTTTGTTTTCTTCCTGTTTAATCTGAATCCTGACAATCTGCCGAATTCCTCCAATAGTTCTAGATCAGGGTAGTTTTCACTGGCCTCCATGTTTCCTGTCAGTCAGCTTGTCATAAGATGTATAGGAAACATTGGTGGTGGGGCTTTTGTTGGGTCTTAAAAACCCATTGCTTCCTCTTTAAGAGAATATTGGAATTTAACCTTATTTAGAAGCATAAGTGAAATCGTAACAACAAAGTACAAGAAAAATGGACGATGAAAACATAACTGCTTATTTTTGCTTTTGGGTTAGAACAGGTTTGATAAATTACACGGAAACAGTAAATTAGGCAAAATTTCGTTGGATGGCCTACAAAGCTTTTTGTGAATAGATTCCTCTCTAGCTGCTGAGTGAGCAGTTGCCAATATATCCAGACTCAGAAACCTAACCAACTGGGGCCAATTTTCCAGTCATTTCTCCCACTCGGTTTACATAATTTTAATGCAGTCATCTATCAGCACCTCACAGGATAAAGTCCTCTTACTCTAACTTTGCTGTTATACTGCTCCTCCTTCAAGATTCCCATCCACCTTCCCTCATTCAAGTTGTCTCATGCTGTAGATCAGGCTGAGGAACTTTAGGTCTTCCAGATGTTGCAGAACTGCAACTCCATCATCTCTGACCACTGGCCATCCAAGTTGATGGCCATCAGTAGTTCTTGTGGGGACAAATTTTATAGTTTAGCTATGCACTGTGTGAAGAAGTACTTTCTTCACTGATTTCCTGTCTGAACTGTGAACCTGTGAATCAAGCAGCCTGATGGAGACCATGTGCAGAAAACAAGTTTGGGCTTGAGAATGCTGTAATCCTGTGCAAATGTAAATGAAATCCCTTATACAATTTAAAGCACACTATGCCACATTCAAGTATGAAAAACTACACCAGGATTTTCCCCAGTGTGCAATAATCACTTTATGGCAAGGGGAATCTGAAAGCTCATTGATTTCAAAATTCAGTCCCTCCCCACCTCACATGTAGAATACCTTAATTACGCTTCCAGGAAGGTGTGCGTAACAATGCGTTATTCATCAACTTGACATGCTGATGATATCATATATGCCTCCTCTGGGATTACATGGTTTAATTGTTTTCTGCTTGGAGGGTGCTTTAAAATGTGGGGAAGCTTTTACTGGCCTCATGAGTCTTGTAAAAATAATAGGACCTTTTTCAAACTTTGCTTCTGATCCAACTGGGAGGGCCTTTTCTACTAGATCTTTGTTTACCTTTTGGGTCTGCTATAGGCAGTCTTTAATAAGGATGAAAGAACCCATACAATATATGATGGATATTTAATGTAAGAAGTTTTAATGTTTAATGTACATAATATATAGAGGTCCCAAAGTACATTGATGTGCAATAATTTAAGACTACGTTTTGTTTAAGCCTCTGTCAGCATATCGAATAAGTGTATTTCTGTTGCATGAAAGACACACATCAGGAAGTGTGAAACAAATACAAAACACATTTCAAGTAAAATGAGAAGCAGTAAAGATCTCCATATGTCTGCATAATTAGTCTCATGCTTCCATGGTCCTTTGATTTTCTTCTTCTTCTTTGTCTCAGCCCTAACTGTACACTACTTTGCATGTGCACTGAGCTGAAGAGATGCTGCCATTTTTGAATTGAATCCTGGTGCTCGTTCCTTTTATGTTTTCCCTTCTAGATACAAATACAAGGAATATGCTGATAGAAATTGTATACCTCTCAATGAACATGGAAGCAGTGAAGAATGCACAGCAGGGTAGGCTCTCAGAAAAATGTGGGGGAGGGTAGCGGCAGCTAAGGACTGAAGTGGCAGGGTGTGTTGAATTTTTTAACTTTCAAATTTCAAAAATGAGGGGTGCTAAAAAGTTGTAACATGACTGGGGAATTCAAAAGATATTTTGGTTAAATTAATACAATTTAGTTTTTCTCGGTAGGTAAAATGTGTGCAAAATTTCACAAAAATAAATAAAAATGATTGCCGAGTACTTGGAGATGTTGTTGTTGTTGTTCTCATCGTCATCGTCAAGCATTACCTGACATTTGCAGAAGGTAAAATTTAATTCTTTGGTTTTCTGAAAGCAGTCTATGTGCTTCTTCATTAAACATATTTACCAAGCTAAATGCCTTGGTATGGCTTTGTTTCTGATGTCTCCGCCACCCCCAGATCCAGTTCAAGAAATGGTCTGAAAAAGAAGATGGGGGCAAGGGGGAAAACCCCCTTGGCCCATAAAGCAAGACATGACTTTATGACTTGCTATTAATGTTAGCAGCCCACACAGTATTCAGTTTCTATTGTTTGATGTGCTTCTCCAATGTGTGCCATGCCAGTGGAACACTTTGTTTTCCCTATTCACTCGAACTGGCAAATCACATTTTGCGGTCTGTACTCAGTTATGCTAATCAAATCCAGCCTGGTTGTCTTCATCTCTGTTTCAGCTCTAGCTTTTCATATATACATGCCTGAAGAAGAGCTCTTGATAACCAACATTTGTCCAGTGAGGAGCACTACCCTGTCTTTGCTCCAGCCCAAAGGAATGGCAAAAGTGGTGGCTGGTGCCCAGAAAACAGAGAAACCAACTCTAAGTGGAGCCAGAGCCAGTGGCTGGCAGGGTCAACTAATTTTATTTCTGCTCCAATCCTCCTTCCTATTGAGTTCTGTAATGAAAATATAGGCTGAAGCAATGCAGGTACAAATAGCTTCATACCCATGATTACTCTCTGTCTCCATGTTAGCATAAACTCACTCACTCTCTAAGTTAATGTCAACTTTTACTATTGCTTTATAAAATGTACCTGTCCCCTTTAACACTGCTGTGCAGATGGACCCTTCTGAATACCCCTGTACTTATGACTGACTGTATGCTGTATCAACATACAAGTGGCTGAGCATTCCAAGATGGTTTATGTTCAGAAAATAGATCAGTTATTTGGCTGCATTGGATCACATTTGGTTCCTGCTCATCTTGTTTACAAAATAGCGATGCCACATCTTCCATGTTTTATGACAGACCATTCCATCACAGATTATATTCTGTGGAGGAAAGATAAACATGTTCTTCCAGAGAATTTTCTTGTAGCTAGGATACATTATTCTTTACACTTACTGGTTGACAAAAGGTTTTTGTATGTGTGACCTTTTACAAACAGGATTTGTTATACGGCTTATGCTTAAGACTTATTTGAATTTGATAATAAAAGCGTTACATAAGATTATTTAAAAGAAAATATGTTACTATTATAAATAAATCTTAAGAGTGTGACACAAATTTGGACATTAGCTGTGAAAATGTCCCTCAAACAGTGTCATAATTGGGCTATAATCCTAAGCATACTTACCAGGATGTAAGTGTCACTGAACACAGCGGGACTTTCCTTGAGTTAGCTTGTTTACTCAGGTTCAGATTTCCAGGGGAATGAGCTTAAGATGTACACACTCAGCTCTCTTACTTTGATAGTCTCTCTGCCCATTGAAATTAAAATCCCTTTGGCATGATATATTAGAAGAGTTATAATTTTGTGGCGGTGTAGGCCATAAAAAAGTTCAGCCTTCCAAGAAATAATGACTAGATTGTGTATACTAGGGAATCAGACCAGTAAATGCTTTGGCTCAATTCTGGTTGGATTCAGCTATGACTAAATTTATCCCTGTTCAGGTTATGACTTAGCCAGTGGTACAACCATTGAACCAACTGGCTGAGTTTCCAAAGCTTTCTTGCAAGCTTAGCACATTATGAGGGTCCCACCTTGTGACCATTATCTCCAGCTCTTCCCTACAACATGGCATTGAAGAACATCTGGCTAGCTTTTGGGAGTGAGACAGTAGGCAGAATGCCAGCATTGTATCCTCAGGCCCTTTGACTACATCCTGCTCAAGCTGGAGTAGCAAGGGAATAATAATAATAATAATAATAATAATAATAATAATAATAATAATAATAATAATACCCGCCCATCTAGCTGGGCTTCCCCAGCCACTCTGGGCGGTTTCCAACCAAATATTAAAATACAGTAATACATCAAACATTAAAAGGTTCCCTGAACAGAACTGCCCTGCATCTTCTGCCCTAGCTGGCATGAGCCAGCAAGGTTTGAGATGCAGCTGTGGATCTGCCATCCCTCTCCTCTCTGGGCCCACTTACGATTGTTGTTTCAAAATATTTATGTTCACTTCATAAGTAGAAGAGTATATTCAGCCATAAGACACTCCATACTATTGTGAACTATCTAGCAACACTTCAACAGTAAGAGTTTGTGTCCTATTTGGGGGATAAAATGCAATGCCAACTATGGAAGAGTGGTGGAAAAGGGAGAATATAATCAGGTGGCTGCCATCTAGCTCAGCCATGCTCATAGCTCTCTTGGTCTTTTGTGTTAATGTGTGATAAAGTTGGAAGAGACACTGAGGCACTTTGGCTTCCCATGCTTGCTAGCTGTTTGGAATCAGGCAGTACTGAAAGGGTGTATGGGAGAACCTTGAGGCCAGGATAAGCCAACTGTCTCTTTTCCATGATTGCTGTTCTGATCTTATCACTTCCCCAATAAAGCTAATGGATAAATGGATAAAGCAACTGTCCATATTGCCTGTGACCCTCCTGAAGATCATGGGCTGAAGCTGCAGTACCTCTGAGCTCCAATTTGTGCAGTCACACTACAAATGCAGCCTCCTCACAACTATGCAGTTTGGTCTATCCCTGCTATCCTCCACCTCAGAAGAAATAATTTCACAAACTGGGCCTCTGCTCTGCACTGCACACCGAGGCTCAATGGCTTTCTTCATATACGAACCAGGGCTGAACCTCTCCCAGCAGACTTGTCCCAGCCCATACTTGAGCTGTGCCCCAAATGCTGAAAACATCTTTTCTGGCTATTCATTAAATCAGTTGGTAGAGGTGGAATGAAACCCTTCTGAAAGCATGAACGGAAGATGCCTTGGGACCAATGTCACATCAAATTGCATCACATCACATTGCTGGCTAGGCATTCTGGTACTGTGCCTAATGGCAAGGATTGCAAGGTTTTCTCCACACCTTCCCACTAGCCACATTTCCTGATGAGATCTAGTTTGGTAAGAGGCAAACCTTCTCTGAAAAATTCAGAGACATTTCTCTTTTTCCCCTGCCCAAAGAAAGCAACAGGAAACTGGCCACTTTTAGCAGTAGTAGGTGACCTAGGTTACCCTGTATTAATTTTGTCCCACATTTGGCCTTATGGCGCAGCAGTAGCCTTACAAGACTGTGTCTCCTGCTGGCTGCTTACCAAACTTTGAACAGGTCAGAGAAGCTCTGACAGATCCAGAGTCTTTTGATTGGTTTGATGTGTGCTCAGCCAATCCAAAATAGAGATGTGTGAAACCCCTCTTGATAATCGGTTTTCCTTTCTTTTCCCTGGTTTTTTGTTCCATCCATCTCCAAGGACTTGGTGCCAGTTACAGCTCATAACAGACCCTCATGTTTATTCAGGCCAGAAATAAAAAAATTGGTTTGGTGCAAGGAGACGGCATGACAACTGCAGTTTTCCTCTTTTGATCTTCTTCCACAAACATCAAGCTTTAAAAATATCAGCCATTCAGACCGTTTTAATCAGTTCAAGATAACACGACAGATCAATTGTCTTCAGCTGACTGTCTTCAGCTTTGAAGTCCTGGATTTGAACAAATTAGGTCCAACTGAGACTGATCTACAAGGGGAATTTTCTCTCTTTTTTTGGAGGTGGTGGTGTGGGGAAGAATTTGAGATGTAGGCACATTTAGCTAATCTGATTAGCATCTAAATGTCCTTTTGGTATATACCACAGTAAATTCTCAAATATGCTTTTTATCTGAAGATTTCTATCTTCTTCCACATGTGCATTATATTTTTTGACTGCAGTGTTGTTTTGAACTTTTTCCTAGGGAAGATTTCACGTGGCTTCTGGTGGACAGAGAAAGCCATGTATATAATTGATTATGTTAAAAATAATAATGAATGGCTTACACAAAATGTAATATGATACCAAAGCCAGCAGATCCTGGCATGGATAGAGTTTGGCAAATTCCCTCCTTTTGATTTGAGTGCCATTAAGTTCCATCGCTTTTAAGGTTTGGTTGTCCTTTACATTCCTGTCCCAAATCCGTATGCCGAGCTTAACTTACTGGAACAAGTTTAAAGTAACAAAATCCAAACCATTCAAGTTTAATGTACAGTTTTTGGCATCGACTTAATGGCAAGGAAGAATCCTCTTTCCTGTATTTAATTTAATCCATGTGTAGCTCTGCATCTGCTGCGAGAGCTGGGTTTTAATTAGCCCTGTTAACAACCTATCTGGCCTGCAGGAAGCGGCAAGAAGAACTTGGTCAGCGAAGAAAAGAAGGAAAAAAATCTTGAATGCACTTCCTCTAGATTAGTAACCATCCATTTATTGTTATTTTTATTATTTCTAAGAAACAGTAGTGAATGATGATGACAGTGTTGGACAGTTGCTCCTAGGCACCTTGGCTACATTTTGAAAGCTGTCTTCCAGCTTCCTTCCGCTGTAGGGCTAGAGATGCTGATGCTGTTTCTGGGCAAACGGCCACTGCGATGATGTTTGCTTTAGATAGGCTGCAGCTGGGCTGAGTGGGTGTTTCAGGCAGGCTTTATAAAATAAGCTCCTCAGCCTCTGTTCCTGGTAAAAGAACTTCCTGGTACCTTTTGATTTCAGATATTTTTTCTAGAACATATGTGGCATTAGATATCTCGGAAGCAATGTACCAGAGAAGAGGCTGATATTAATCATAGACACATTTAGCCCTGAGATCTCATGCCTGAGAGCCGTGGTTCCCATCATTTTCACTAAAAGCATGTCAGCACTCGTGATTTCCCATGCTTCCATGCTGAACTATGAAGCTGACATGTGGGTGTGTGAAATTATGGTTCTTTAAAGCTGGAACACTGTGACACAAGGAGCCTCCTGCTGATATTGCAGTTCTCATGAGGGTAATCAACAGAGGCATTTTCTCAGTGTTTTAGTTTTTTAAAAGAGCTTCAGACAATATACCCAATAGTTTGCAACTGGCATCTAGTAGATGATAGGCAGTTGGGTTCCTCACGTCTACTCTAACAAAGGACATTGGAATCATTGAACTCCTGTTTCTCAACCACAAATAACTTGGTTACTAAGGCGTTGGCTTTGGGGGGGGGAGAGAGAGAGAGGGGGGGGGGAGAGAGAGATGCTCTGCCCTGGAATGCAAAAAGTGCAGATAGGCAGGCATTGCACAAATTGCATACTGCTTAACTAGACTTTTATGATAATTTCATCCAGTGTTGGCTAAAAGATTATCTTTCAGCAGTTCCAGAGACTGCTGCTTTTCAATCGCATGTCCGCAAGGCTTTCTTTCCTAAAGCAATAGTCGGAGGCGTGTCACAGCAGCAGTGGGGAGCTTGCTGGTTCCTTTCCTGCACCTTTCTTTCACTGCTTGTTACATTTTACTTCCACGCTCCCAAGTGTTCAAACTGGTTCATGTGGGGTCACGCCTGTAGAATGGAGTGGAGTAGATGCTAAGTGCAAGGGCCAAAATACCCTAATTGGTGGCCCTATCAAAGTATTGAACTGTTGGCTTCTTCGATAGCACAATCTTTTATAACAGCAAGTTCATGTGCTGGCAGAATGCTAGCAAAAGTCTTGTACGAGAACGAAGTACAGGCATGCTGTGTCGATTTGCAGTGGGCAGCTGAATCATGTCTCCTGCAGGTATTTGCTCAGCATCTTTTGATCTCAGGATCCCCAAGAGGGGGGGTAAGGAATGGAAAAAGTGAAAGCGAGATAGAGAACCATCAACACAAAGTGCTGACTTACTTTCCATGATGATGTCACCTCATAGCATAATGATGCTCTGTGCCTGCATAATGGATTTTACAGGGAGGTTTATTTTATGCTGGGTGACACATGTGGATGTTTAAAAGGAAAATAATATTGAAGCTGTTCACTTAAGATTAGTTTCAGAACAGAACCACCGTCAACACATTTTCCATCTCTTTATTGTTGAAGCCTGTTGCATGCCGATCTGACTCCCTGAAATTAGGAGGGAACAGGATACTCTCCCTGAGATCGTTATGAGTTCAGGCGATATCAAGGAGAATATAAATTTTGTTCCAATTTCAGCAGGTAATAAGGCAAATGTTAGAGGCTGGTTATTTTCTTCTTTTCGGGGTGGGGGGTTATTTGGCAGTGTATCATATCCTATGAACATGACTGTTCAGCTGCTTCGTGTGTTCAGCTGCTTATCATTATCTGGAGGTGTAGAGGGTAATATCATCACTGGAGGGGGAACTTATGATAACACAAGCGTTCCCTCATAACATTTTCATTTGCACCAATAAAATATTCAGACAATGGCGCTTAAAACTTTTGGTAGGCAAAACCTGTCTTCCTATAATAGCAATAGGATACCCCACAGAGAATCAAGTAAATCTTATTCTCATTGTTTTCCTTCTTGTTCTTCTTGTTCTTCCTCCTCCTCCTCTTCTCTGGCAGCTGGTCTCTTTTTTCTCATTCTCTTTTTTCTCATTCACTAGAAAAGGGGGAAGGCACCCAGCTGCAACCTGGATGAACTAAGTCATTTGGTACATTACAGGGGTCATTTTTTACCAGTTGGAGTTCTGGTTACTTGGCAAAAAGGAGTGTATTATTTGGTTGGCTCCAGCTAAATGATAGAAAACAGATAACCTCAGACCTTTCATTAGCACAGAGATGGGGAAGCTGTGGAGTCCTCCAGATTGTGTTGGACTCCAACTCCCATTAGCCTAAGCCAGCATGGTCACTGCTTAGGGATGATGAGAGTTGTAAGCAGTCACCTCTGGAGGACCACAGGTTGCCCTACATTAGAACAAGGTCCTTTTACGTTGAAGTGGCTGGGGAATGATGATGGCGGTGGTGGTGGCAGTGCCATCCATCTGACTGGGTTGCACCAGCCACTCTGGGTGACTCCCAACCTCCTGAGTGACTCACTTCAGTTTTGCATGACAGGGGTAGCCAGTGTAATGCCTTCCAGATGTTGCTGGACTCAAAGCCCCAATTAGCATGGCCAGCAGACAGAGGTTGTAGGAGTTGTAGTCTAGCAACAGCTATAGGGCACCACATCGGCTACTCTTCTTGTAATGCTGAGTTGAATGGAAGCAATTTGCAGTACAAGACAGCCTCAGGAACTTAGCTGAGGGAGCAGTGGGAAGAGTCTCTGAAGGGAATAAATTGTAATGCTCTTGTGTCTTTCAGTTCAAATATAAATGCAAGTTAAACTCTTAAGCAGCTTTATTCACCTCTGAGGATTTGAAACAGAGAGTAAGGATAAAACCATTTCCACAGAGCAATCCCACAATGGAGGGAAGAAAAGTGTAGGCAATATTGGGCTCTTTTCCCCAGAGTAGTCAGTGGTCAGTGTTTTGGTGCAAGTCGACAGCTAGAGACCAGAACAGCATAATGGGTTTCCTCAGCAGCACTGAGATGTGAAATGTTAGAAAATGCTAGCAAAAGAGCCTCTTAAATCTTGTTTTCATTGAAATGGTATCCATTTTTTGGAATAATGTGTTAGAACATAAAATGTAACATGGTTAAATATGCTGGCCAATGGAAAGCAGACTCAAATGAGCAGATGACTTTTTCCTTAACTACTTTGAAAATGATAACGATTATTTCAACTGTTTGTAAATCACTTAATCACCAAAGTTTCTAAGTTGTATACAGAAAGATTACAAAAAACACACAGTAAATAAAAGCAATTAAATTCCAACACAATACCAGAAAACTGATGTTCGGCAGGGAATTTAGCATCTGATACGAAAAGCTGGCTTTTTATTCCAATCTGGACACTGAAAGTAGACCTGTTTGTATCTATTCTCTTAGAAGAGGGCCACAGCAGTGGTGGACCAACCTCCCCCCCCCCCAAAGAAAAACTTGGTGATCCTCTCAGCTCACCCTCCTGCATCAATATAAAAAAAATCTTCCAGTATTCTTGATAGATTAACCTTGATAGATAGTACATGGCATGTCTGAAGCAGAGAAGAGGTTCAGGTTGAAGCACAGCAGGCCAGAGGTGCTTAGGATGCAAAAAAAAAGGCAAGATATCAAAGCTGGCCTCTTTGACCCTCCATTTGGTAAGCTGGTGGTGGTGACATGCTTCATGGGCACATCCACCTTCATGGGCATAGGAGAGCATGTAATGTACACTCTGGGCTCTGCATGCAAATTCCTTTTGATTGCAGAGAACTCTTCTCATGCATTGAAGTGGAATGAGGAAAAGTCATTCCATGAGGAATAGCCAGATGCAAACAATTTATAAGCTAGTTAACATTATGCTAGACAAGCCCACTCAGCCCACTTTGAGCAGATGCAGTGGCGTAGCGTGGGTTGTCAGCACCCGGGGCAAGGCAAGTAATTTGTGCCCCCTAACCCGGTAGGGGCAGAGAGGTGCGAGTGCGAGCGCGCCCCCCCAAATGTTGCGGCCGGTGCAGCCGGCCCCCCCTGCACCCCCCATGCTACGCCACTGGCAGATGCTCTGAGGAGAAGCACTTAAGGAAGGAGAGAGAAAGACCACGGAGATGTGGCATTCAGTATCCCCAAGTACTAAGAAGGACTTAGTGTCCCAGCAGGCCACCTGCCTGACCCACCACTGGGGTTGCACCTCAACATGCCTGCTTGCCCTCCTGCTCAGGCAGGCAAGTGAGGATGGCACTAAACAGCAAACAGTCGATTCCAAATCCTACCACTGCAGAGACAGAGAAAACTTTGAGAGAACCTGTTTATTGAGCTTTCATCCAGATCTGTTTGCAGGTTCTTATATATTATCGTATATTTAATCAGCATTCATTCTTATTTGATTGCAGTGGGGTTAGTCACTATTTTTTTTTAATCACAAAAAAATTGGGGAAATTTGTTTGCGCAAGACCTCCCAATGAACTATAACTGCATAACCTGAATTTGCTGGTTCATTATTGAATCCCACTCCAAAATAATGACAGCCTGGAAGTGCAGGGAGAGGGAGAGGGAGAGGGAGAGGGAGAGGGAGAGGGAGAGGGAGAGGGAGAGGGAGAGAGAGAGGGAGAGGGAGAGGGAGAGGGAGAGGGAGAGGGAGAGGGAGAGGGAGAGGGAAAGGGAAAGGGAAAGGGAAAGGGAAAGGGAGAAAAGCAGTGAGCAAGCAGGCAATGGTAGGTGCTGCTATTGACCACTGTTCCTTCTCACTCACCACCTAGAAGGAAAGGGTGGGAGGTGCTGGCTGCTGTTCTTCATCATAATCACCAATTGTTACTCATCTGAATGTCAAGTGGTGACAGCAGCCAGGAGAGCAGCTGCCAACTGCCCCTTCCCTTTGTGCAGCTGCTACTCACAAGGAGAAAGGAGAAGACAGTTGCAGGGGATGTTCCTTGGCACTTGCTCACACATCTGGACAATTGTCAAGGAGCAGTAGAAAGTCCACTGCCTCTTCCTCTGGGTATGATACCTCATGATATCCTTTAATGTGGGCAAAGGATTGCCATTTAAAACAACCCTATCCAGGAATGGGCATAGCTGATGTACCACTCCTAGCCACAGAGGCCACTTGAGCCTCAAGTGACAACCATAGTTCAAAGAGTACTCTCAAACTATGTATTTGGTCCTTCAGAGTGAGTGTAACCCTATCCAGGGCAGGCAACTGGCCTATCTCCCAGATCCAAGAGCCACCTATCCTGTCTTCCCAGGGTTCATAGCTTATTGGTCCTCTTCCAGTCCACCTGCTGTACCCAGCCTTTCACAACCTCTCCTGAATCAGATGTAATGGAGAAATAGAGCTGGGTACCATCAGCATACTGATGATAGCTTGCCCTCAAGCTCCCAATGACCGTTCCCAACTGGTTCATATAGATGTTGACTAGCGCTGGGGAAACATTACTGACCTGCGGGACCCCGTAACATAACTATCATGCTTTTCCTCTGCTGCCTTTGTTTGCTCATCAAGATGTACACCCAACTACACTTATTATCTGTTAGGTTTGCTACTGCATTTGCAGAGTGAAATGGTTTTAATTACAATTAATTATATCAGTAGTATGGCAAAGAGCCATTGCACAACTGAATGTGATACGTTTTCAAGCCTGAATTGGGCAAGTGGCAGGGAATCAAAATCCTAGTTGCCCTGGTATAAACATGGCACTTTTAGAGATTTGTTGTGTAGAACAATTGTACAAGAGTAAAACAATCTGGTTTAAGTCAAATACTTGGCAATAGAAGCAATTAGGTCAAATGCTTGGCAGTAACTCCAAGGACATTCTGACTAAATATTAGGAAGAACTTTGTGATGGTAAGCACTGTTTGACAATGGAATGGACTACCTCAAAAGGTGGTGGACTCCCCTTGATTAGAAGTTTTTAAACCAAGGTTGGATTGCCATACGCCAGGGATTCTTTAGCTGTAATCCCTGTATTTCAGGGGCTTGGACTAGATGGCCCTTGGGATCTCTTACAAAATTATAATTCTAGGATTCCATGAATAAGCTACTCTTGCAGAGAGGCGGTGGTAGACTAAATTCACTGCTTCCACTCCTAGACATTGATGGGTTCTATTGCTAATTAATGGAGTGGCGTGACATGTGTAGTTGGAGCACCAGGATCAGGCCAGGACTCCCCACAAAATCACCCTTTTGTGATGTTTCCTCTTCCAATTAGGAATATGCAGGATGAAGCCTGCTTCCATATGTATATACACCTAGGGTTGCCATATTTAAAAAAGTAAAACCCAGGACACCCAAAATGTTGTTGAGTTTCTTAGACAAACCCCAAAACACAGTTTTTCAACTGACTTGCCTAAGATCCAAGACAAAGCACTGACTTTTGGGGGCAGGTTGTAGGCCACACAAAATAAATGCAATAGGAGGATAGAGAACCAGATGGCCACCAGAACTAAGTGAGGCATTGTGATGTATATATGCATGGCTGGCCCTACCATTAGGCAGAATGAGGCAGTCACCTCAGTTGTCATATACTAAGGGAGAATGAATGGTCTTGAGGACAGAGTTGTGTGTGCCACATAGTCTGTCCTGAACTCCTGAACATAGCCTGCTCCTGTCTTGGGATGTGATGAGGGATGCTATTCCATCATCATCCTGTCTGCTTCTGTACATGGAGCGGCATATGTCATATTTGCTTCAGGCAGCAAAATGTCTTGGGCCAGTCATAGCCACGCGCATGATAGTTTCTGGTTGGCCTACACATAAAACTGTTTGTGGAAGTTGCTTAATAAAAAGATATAAATTACCTCAGTGATGCCTCCATGAGACAGGAGACTGTCTCAGATATTTCACGGAAAGCTTCATTTTGCCAGCGTGGCTGGAGCTTTAACCCCCTAAATCAGACCTTAAAGAAGAGAACTTTATTTCCACACCGAGGCTTCACCTTCTGGCAAACTGACATGCACCAGGATGCTTCAAGGCAGGCAATCATTTCTCACAGAGCAGTGTTTACCTAATTAAGAGCTTCTCAGTAGTCCCCAGTTAGTTAATTGTGTCATTAGCAGCAGTTTTGACATGAAGAACAACTTGTGTCTTGAGTATCAGGCTGGCCCCTGTTAGTGAAGCCCAATGGAGTTGTTCCCAAGAGAGCTGGCAGCCAACTACTGCAGTTTGTACAGCACAAAATAGAATAATTGGTCCCCTGAGGGGCCGTCTATTCAGCTGCCAATAGGGATTGTTTTTCTCAGTGAATAAAAAGCCAAGCTGCCATGACTTCTCTGCTGCATATTAACTTGTGGCTCACACACATGGGAGCTTGTGTGTGTGTTGGGGGGTGGAATTATATATCCGGGTGAATGTTACAGCTGTCCTCTTAGCAGTTCAGCAACTATGACAGCGTTAAATTGACAGTCCTGATCTAAGGAGTAGGATGGCTAAGCATCGAAGGGCTCAGCTGGCTTCATGTGTAACAGACCATGCTGGGCTCCAGCAGGGCATGAACATGAGAGTTAAACTTCTGCAATGTCAATGAGCATTGTGCTCTATTCAGGCTGCAACAACAGTGGCAAATCTGCAACACTTCTAGGGGACTGCCTTTCCAAGATGATTTTTCGCCCTTTAAACAGTCTTGTCACTGTGATTCTCAGATGCTCTATGAACCTGGGATCTCTTTGCTAGTTATCCGTAAGCAGGGATGTCGGGGAATTCTGACAAAAATGTTTAAAAAGCCAAAAATGCTGCACTTCATGTGTGCATCAGCTCAGGAATGTAAATCAGTCAAATGAATACAGTCAGTATTTGTTCACATCATTGTTGTTATTTCTATGTGGGGGTGTTGTTGTTTTTTGGTTTTTTTCCACTGTACATTTCCTGTACATTGAAGTTAATGCATGTTAGGTGAGTTACATAAGTTACATAATTTATATTAAATAGCAGACAGTGAGATGAATAATGTAGCATTTCGTGGAAACAGTGTTCATTGTAACAAATATAGGTCACAGCAGAAGTCAATGCCTTCTTACATCCCTACTTTAAATCAGGGAACAGGAAAGAATTTAACTGAGTTCACCATGAGGGGAACGTCTCAAAACTGCACATTGCAAAAAATATGAGAAAAGAAACAGTCCTCCCTCAAATTTCACACTTTTCTGAATTCTGAAATGTAGTTCTGCAGACAAGCAATGTGTACAAAAATGCATATAGTAGGGTAAAAAGTGCATATAAATGCGCATATTAGTGAAAATAACTTACAAGATGCATTATATATTGCTTGAAAAAATGTGTAGATTTGCAAAAAAAAAATGCATACAAAATTTATTAGTAGACATTTGCACCAAAATGCTGAAGAATTTTCACAAGGATTTTAAAAAGAAATTCACAAATTGCTGCACAAATGTGGAGAACTGAATTTAAGATTGGAAAAATACAAATGGAGAGAAACAAAACTTGACAGATTCATCCATCCCTGCTTGTAAGGCAGAAACACTCCTAACTCTAATAATAATTTTTTTGCATTGTATATTTCAAGTTCACAATTCACATACATCATTTCATTAAACAGCAATGTTGGGCAAGGTTATTGACCCATTTTGCAGTTGGGCAACTAGGAAGTTTGCCTAAGGCTATTTAGACTGCACTTCCATATCCATTTACCTGGGAATAAATCCCGCTGAATTCAATGGTACTTCTGAGAAGCAGCTTGTCCACACTTCCACTTCTCCCGCTGTTTTCCCCCAGGAAACGCCACTCTTTAGTGCTGAATCAGAGCAAATGTAAATCAGGTTTTTTCCATGGATTGAGGTTTGCTCTGATTCAACAGTAAAGCTGGTCTTTCTGGGGAAAGCAGCAGGGCAAATGGAAAACTGCTTGGCCCTGTGCCTAGAAGGCTTAGGACAAGCGGGAAACCTATCAGACAAGTGGAAGTGTGAAAAAAGTCCTCAGGCTGTGCTACTAGTTTGTTTCTGAGATGAGATCTGGATTAGGGCTCTATTCTGGCATCTCAGCCATCTGAGGCTTGCTTTACACATTTGTGCACCGACTATATTTATAGGAGTAATTAATAAATACAGACATACTGGAATGAGCAAGGACACTGGCAGGGCAGTTATAATGCAGCAGATATTTGTCACAATGCTGATTTAAAAAACAAAAACAGTAATAGCCAGGCACCTCCTACACTACCATGGCTGCCCAATAGTGCAGAGAACATGTCCAGCAGGAGATCAGGAATCACAGAAGCACTACTGGCTCCATGGGTGTGGTCCTTCAAGAGTCTCATGCTTTGAGCAAGAGCCGGAACGTGAGAGGGGTGGACCTGAGACGGGCTCACAGGCCTCAATCCACCTCTACTCTTGGTGGGGGTAGATGTAAAAGCATCTCCTAAGATTAATTACATATATTATTTCCATTCAAATCCTGATCAGTCAATGGGGTTTAACCTGCCCTGAACCTCTTGATATCATAGTCATCCATGGACAGTATCTGCACTGGAATCATAGCCAATATGTTTAAGATCAGGGAGTAAGCAAAGCCAACCTAAAGTCCATTGGACTTACTTCCAATAAATGACTTAATCCTAGCCTAATTTCTAATAGAACAGCCCAGTAACTGGCACCACACCTCAAAGGATCAGGCTTCAGCTAATAATGCCACTATCATTGTGCTGCTGCTGAATCTGAAACCAAGTTACCACCATCAGTGAAACATCAATAGAATTATCTTGATCAAAATAGCCAAGCCTCCCTGAACACTGCCACCTAGAGGCTGTAATGTCTATACAGGCAACAGTATTACTGGCACTACACTGGTGATTGACTCATCATACAAGGGGTGATGTGGATCCCAGTAGTGGTGGGAACAGGCATTGGGGAGTGGGCAAGGTCATCACACCAGCTGAACAATATTGTTAATGGTAGAGCTGGAAAAAACAAAGAGGAATCTGTTCCATGAAAGATTATGGTTTATTAAATCTGTAAAACAAATCTTTAAGATGCCACAAGACTCTTTGTTGTTTTTGCTACTTCCCTTGCGAAATGCATGGTGCTGCTTGCTTTTTAGTGTCTTGCTTGTGGTGGCCAGGCAAATAAAACAGGATTAGGCTGTCCATGTATTTTGAACTAGCTGGTTAGGTCTATAATGGGAAACATACTTAGTTGGAAGGAATATAAAATCAATTTAATCCACGATTGGAGACCTATAGTTGCTGGAGCTACCATAATGGGTTAAAATAATAGATTCTGTTATTGTAAGACCTTTCTATACATTTTGGATAATTGAATTCTTTTCTTGAACCTCTTTTTTCCTATTAGTGAGTAGAAAAATCAAAATATTTTATATGAAGGAAGATGAACTATTAGATAGTTCTCATAAATTTGCATGTGGTATATATATGGTAATGTTATCTATAGCTTCAGTATATTTCTGTCTGTTTGCAATATTTATAATCTGTTTATTAATAAGAAAAACATTTAAAATGTGAGAGACTATCAACTACTTCTAAAGAAGGAAATCCTGATAGTCTTTCCAGTGAGGGATAGTGAGAGATGTATTCTTGGAAAGCTGGTGGAGAAAAGCAGTGCCAAGAAGCAAGGCCACAAACTCTTGCCAAAATGGGTCTGAGCCCCACCATCAATTGCTCAGTAAGCATGGCAAGGGGCAGCATTTAGATGAGCGTGTGGGAAAGAAGGTCTTTTAAATACTGACTTCTTTAACTTCAACCCTCGAGGCCCTTTGTTTTCAGTTAAATTGCCAAATTCATCACAGATCTAAAAGTAAGTCAGATCACCTTTGCTGAACTTGACTTACTGGAAGAAGCAAACAATTCCTGGGCCACATTTTTTTTAACTAGCCTCATGTTCCAAACATTCGACTTGTGTTGACTTGACTATCTCAAGAAAGATATGAATATCTCCACTGTTATTTCAAGTACTCGGCAGCTGCTCCTGTTTGAATTTCTGATTCCTGCACTCATGCAGATGGGTGGGGGCGAATCTTCCAAAAATCCCCTTACAATTTGAGATCCACAAAGCTGATAGGCTCAAGTCATGCGCAAGATATTACCAGCGCTGCTATCAACTCAACAGATAGCCTTGCGAGCCTTTCCTGGCTCAGGCAGAATGCTACTCAAATAGTGGATAGCTTTGCCTAAGCTGCTGTGCCACAACGTGAGTCACCACCATAAGGCCAAGCACATTAACTCCATCAGCTCCATTTGTTGCGCTTTTGGAAGTTTCTGAACAGCTGCCTCATTCCACTGCCAGATCCTGACTGGAAATATGGCCACCTTTGACTTTGTTTCTAAAGGAGAGAGAAAGAGAATAAATGAAAAGACCAGCAGTATAATGTCCGTGCCCCCACAGAGTGTGATGCACTCTTGAGTTAATTATAGGATCAGATGAAATAACAAAATGAAGAAGGCCCCTTTTTCTTACAGTCAGCCATATGCTTCTCTGCTAGCACAAATTTCAGTGGCACAAATGAGGGTGGTGTTACAAGGAGTAATTCAGTGCTGAAGAATACACAGAGGCCAGTTCACTTCAGGGAAGAGCTTGCAGCGCAGCACAAGCATTGCATGCAGAAGGTTTTGGGTTCAATGCATCTCCAGGAAAACCTGGGAAAGAACCTCTGTATGAAACCCTGGACAACAGCTGTCAGTTAGTATAGACAATGTTCAGCTAGATGGACAAATGTCCTGACTTGGTAGGTGCCAGCTTGCTTTGTTCCTGTTTCTCCATGCAAGTGCCTTGGGGCCACACATAGCCCTCCTCCAGGCTTAAGGCTCAGCAGTGCTCCTCTTGGAGGGTTGTTTGTGGGGATCAGCTGAGAAAAGGAGCCCACACAAGCATCTAGGAACTTGGTTGAGGCCATTGTTCATTTCACAATAAGACAGCTCTCACACAAAGGCAGCATTTGTGATAGCCGGCACCTACATACGAAGGTTGTCCACAGAGGCTGCACATGTATTGTATACATTTAGTGCATTTTGGGGGCAACCACAACTAGACAGACGACATTGGCTACGCATGCAGCCTGGCCATGAGGCATTCAAGCAGAGTCTGTCTGAAGTGTGAACCAACCCATATCAGTGATGATGCACTGCATAATGTGATTACACAGATAGAGTGTCCTGTTCTTGAAAGCAGGACAAGTTTCTCCTGCCAGGCACTCTGCCAATAGCAACCTCATTGTTAAAAGTTACTGCTAACTATGAAGATGCTGGGCCTGTGCTGGCTGAATTGCCTTTGGGATGCTGCAGTGACCAGTAAATACAGTATACCCATTTGGGCTTCTTGTTTTTTGGCTTCTTGTTTTTTTCTTAAATTCAGTTCTCCACATTACTATATCAGTTCATGAATTTTAGCACTAAGCATATCAGCATTTTAGTGTATCCTATTATATTTAGGACACAGTTCTGCCCAATATAATGCATTTTGTATGTTGTTTCCACACTATGCACGCTACCCTGGTATATTCATTTTTATACACATTATTTGCTGCAGAGATGCACTGCAGAATTTGGGGAAGTGTGGATTTTGAAGGATTGCTGTGTTTCACTTTGCATATTATTTTGAAAAGTGTGGATTAGGTGGGTTCACCTTTAAACGTGAAATGATTCAAATTTCTCCCCTGTGCCTAGTCCCAAGCATTCTTCCTTAAATAGGCTGTAGCTCGGTGGCAGAGTGGCAGCTTTTCAAGCAGGAGGCCCCAGTTTAAATCCCCAGCATCTCCAGGTAGGGATGTGAGAGACCTCTGTTTGAAATTCTTGAGAGCAACTACCAGTCAGTGTAGACAACACTGAGCTAGATGGACCAATGGTATGACTTGGTATAAGGCGGCTTCCTATGTCCCTTTCTGCTTTTGCCTGAAATCCCTGGTTAGCACACAATGCTCAGTTTAATACAGTGGTACCTCGGGTTATAGACACTTCAGGTTACAGACTCCGCTAATCCATAAATAGTACCTTGGGTTAAGAACTTTGCTTCAGGATGAGAACAGAAATTGCTCAGTGGCGGCACGGTGGCAGTGGGAAGCCCCATTAGCTAAAGTGATGCTTCAGGTTAAGAACAATTTCAGGTTAAGAATGGACCTCCAGAACAAATTAAGTTCTTAACCTGAGGTACCACTGTACACTGTGAAAATACACTGGCACAAAACAGTGCCTCGATGTTTCTTGAGTAGGCCATGGTTCTCTCTAGTTTTCCTCCACCAGCGTTGCAAAAATCCAGCACTTTTCTTGTTATAAAGTCTGTTCGCTAATGATTCTTGTGGCAGGATTTTCCCCATTAAAAAATAAAAGATTTGTGGCAACTCTGCTTCTCATCAGGGTTCTTTATTCACAGTGGTAGTCTGAATAGTGCTCCGATCTGGCCTCCCATTTACCTTTCTTCCCCCATACAGAAAACTAATGAAAGAGGTCATGTAATTGAAGTTATCTTCCTTCGGCAGAAGAACACTAACCTTGGAGCACGGCAGTTGCTCCATGAAAAGACACTGGTACTTTGAAGGCTAGTGGCAGTTACCATTTTTGTTCAAGTGTAGTAGACTTCCCTAATAAAAGAAATGTAATTGTCTTCTAAAATGTTAAAGTTTGTCTCAGTGACACTTGCAGTAACCCCTTCATTAAGCAATGGCCAAACCGTACATTTCTAGTTAATTGTAATCCATTGGTAGTGTGCGTTAGTATAAAATCGCAGTGAAGGGCAACTGCTTGGGTCTCACTTCTTGAGGTTGCTTGATTAGGCACATTTGGAATCTTATTCTGAAATATCGGAAATTCATATAGATTGAATGACCCCATGTAGTCATTAGGGAAGTCTAGAACTAACATGCACACCAGCAGCAAATTTGACAGGAATGAGGTCAGTAGCGGACTTACATTTGGGGGGCCCTGAGGCTTGAGCTGTCATGGAGGCCCCTTCGGAACTAGCAAGGAGGTGTGAGTAACCACTGTTATTCTTCTTCAATGGGGTTGTTTCATGACAGACCACCACACCTTTACAACATCTGTGCTACTGACTGTCAAACTTTCAGATTGTTGAAATATGAACAACAACAAAATTAATCAGTTTGAGTTGTGCCACTCAATTTGGTTTTACTAGATCCAAAAAAATCAAGCAATATGGACTAAAGTTGCTTCTGAGGCCCATCCAGAATCAGCCCCCCTAAAGCTTAACTTCATGAGTTTTATAGTAGATCTGCCCTTGAATGAGGTGCTTGTTTTTCTCCTGCCTGCTCCCAAGTCTTGCTTACATTTCCAGTAGACAATTTGCTATCTTTCCCGAGAGCTCTGGTATGCTGCAAGCCACACAACCAATGGAGCAGAGAAGCAACAAAGGAGACTTTCATATCCCACTAGGTTTTGTAGGCTGAAGAAGTCAGTGATGGGGGAAACTCTGTAAATGCAGACTAGGCCATCAGATCTTCAGAGCCCACTGCAATCTTACCCTAGAAGCATTTTGGTTTAGTTCCACAATACCACCACTACCACAACAGAGTCTAGACACAACCCCAGATGGGTTGATTTCCATCTGCAGAAGTTCCTGGGAGCCACCCCTGCTGCCCTTTCCTCAGACATCCTGAGTTTGAGGGGTGGCAGGAAGGCTTCTGGGAATTTCTCTGGGCAGGCTTCAAGTCCTAGACATTTGCTGCATATGTTTGCAGCTGTGCCAAGTATACCATGACACACATAGCAAATTTCGTTCCTTACTATATGGGGCAGCATGCAGGGCCTGAGAGATCTCCCAGGGCCTTCTTATAGTCACTCACTCTGCCCTGCTAAGTTTGAGAAAGAAGGGGTAGCAGGGAGGGACTGGGGCTTCTCCTTGCTTCAGGCCCATGACAATGATGTAGTTTGAGAGCCTGGGTACCACATCTGCTAACTCCCCAATATGAAGTTGGATACTACTCTTCAAAAATTTGGCAACCATTCTACAAAACAATCTGTTTTGTAGTGGACTGGAACAAATCTGTCCATCATTAATTGAAGTCTCTCCCCTGCCATATCATTCATAGAGTTCTTTGAAATAGTGCCATTTCTTAGGGGCATGAAAAGGGAAAAAAATGTTTCAGTTTTCAACTTGTTTTTGTTTGAAAAGCTTCATTTGTTTTCCATTAATTTGCATTGCACTTCTTTTATCCCTCCCATTTTCCCCGTCTTTGTCTTGATGTCAATGAGAAGGCCCAACCAATCTTCTGCTGACTCTAACTTCTAGGTTTCCCATCCAAATGACATGAAATATTCAGACATTCTACTTCACGCATCTCATACACACCAGTGCTCCCAATTTATTGGGATAATATAAGAAATAGTAATAAGCATTTATTAGTTTTCAACTGGAGAACAAGTAAGTTTCCTCAGGAGCTAATCTGTCAATAAAGATGTGATGAACTGTTATCTTAATTTTCAAAAAGTCATTCATCCTTTTGAAATGCACTTGGCAGCAGGTCACAAAAGCAGAAGCAATGGAATAGGAGGAAAGAGGAAGCATGCATTATTGATTTGACATATGAAGCGCCCATCATTGGTGCTAGGTGCATTTTACGCAGATCACTTACATGCACTGCTTAGACAAAAACTGAAAACCCTCTTCTGAAATCACATCGTTTTGATATAAAAGCTGAAAACATTTTCAATGATGATTTTAAAAGTCTGTTTTCCCCCTTATTCCAGGGAAATGTGCACATCTCACTTCATCTGATGCATTGGTGAAGTAGAAAAATACCATTATGATGGTTTCAGAACATTTATGAAATATGAAGCAAATCATTTACAAATCCAGCAGACAGAAGGAACATTCACATTTTGAGGTAAGTAGCAGGAACTAACTGAATTTAGCTCAGGCTTGAAATTCAGCTGATGACTTGTGTTAGTTGTAAGAAGAGCCAGTGAATTACAACACGGAGAACTCATTCCGTTACACTGCTGGAGACTTCGTGTGCAGAATCATCATATTTCTAATATAAAGCAGATGAATCCTACATCTGAAGGTCGGTACTTTGAAGAAATATGAAAAGCTTGCCACTGCTATTTCAAATATTTAAGGCATACTTTTATTGAGATATAAAGTCTGCCACTGAAAATCATGAGAGACATTGTGTTCCCCATGGAGGCATACAGCAGTATGATTCAGAAGTGATACAGAGGGTATCGTTTTCTGGAATGTAGAGTTTAGTCTCTTACAGAGGGTCTATATGGCACAGGTCTACATTTTGACATACAAGCTTCAGCTTACAGAAACCAGAGTCTCTAAGAGGGCAAACTAAGGTAGAAAAATTTGCTCACTTAGTTTGTAATATATGAACAATCAGCTCTGTCTTGCTCACCTTCATGTTATTTCTATTTTACAGAAGAAGACAGCTGATGACCCAAGGCCTCCAAGAGAATCTATGGCTTAGAACTATTTCTTGCTGCGGACACTAGTCCACTGGGGCTACCAGGGCACATTTCTCCCACTGAAAATGTTGAGCAATTAAAAAAAAAAATTCCTTGTCAAAATATCAATGTCGCGTGCTCTTTCCTGTCCCACACACATTTTACACTTCCTGGAATTTACATGGGCATTTCTGTCAACCTGTTATTCTTTCGCTAACCTGCTCACTGCACCACTCAGCAAAGAGGTCACTCCCATCGATTTCCAAAAAGAAAAATCCTGTGACTGATTGAGCTGCATGAATTTCAGCCCTTTAAGGAAGGCTCCAACTCCATTTTCTGTTATGAGAACTATCCAGCATAGCCACTGTAGCAGATATGGGAGGACCAAGGACTACTCCAAGGGTAGCTCCATGTAGCCTTTGACTACATCAAAATCCTACATGGGTTCTGAGCGTGCTCAGAGCTGTTTCCCTGAAGGCCTAATCTCCTCTAGAGAAGCAAAGTGGAGTGATAAAAAGTGGCACAGTATCTCAACTTTTCTTTCTGATTTGTCCACATCAGTCACAAGAAAACCCTACTCCCACTTGTTCCCACCCTGGCATTTTCCTCATATGACAAGCTTGGGGAGAAATGTTTCAATTTGGAGAGATCCTGCTTAAACTCAGACATGCTCCAAATCTGCCTGAAGCAGCATGTTTCAGTTCTTGATTCAGGATTTGTATGAATTCACTGCATACCCCATGGGACGTGGGTGGCACTGTGGTCTAAACCAAATAGCCTAGGGCTTGCTGATCAGAAGGTTGGCGGTTCAAATCCCCGTGACAGGGTGAGCTCCTGTTGCTCGGTCCCTGCTCTTGCCCACCTAGCAGTTTGAAAGCATGTCAAAGTGCAAGTAGATAAATAGGTACCTCTACGGCGGGAAGGTAAACGGCGTTTCCGTGCATTGCTCTGGTTCGCCAGAAGTGGCTTAGTCATGCTGGCCACATGACCCGGAAGCTGTACGCCAGCTCCCTCGGCCAATAAAGCAAGATGAGTGCCACAACCCCAGAGTCATCCGCGACTGGACCTAACGGTCAGGGGTCCCTTTACCCTTTTTGCGTGGACAGGCGGAGTCCCCAGATCCCGAGCGGTCCCCCCATCATGTGGAATAACGACTCAAGACAGTGTGCTATGGGATTAAATTGGACACAGCTTTATTAAAATTTCAAATGTGGGTAGACCTTGGCTCAGGCATTGGGCGTTCTCCCTCCTCAGTCCCCAGCCGGGGACCTAGGGAGCATCAGGGTTATCCAGTGTTTGTGTGGGGGATGGGCCGGCTCTGGAGAACATACGTTCAAGCAGAGATAGCCGCCCCCGTTACGCCGCCGCAGGGGAGAGCAATGACGACCTTTTGGCGTACAGTCAAAGCCTCCCTTCAGAAACCCCTTTAACGGGGAACCCTGGTATCGCCACTGCACAGAGGAAGATGGCCAAAGTTGTGACGTTTTGCTACAGGAAAGGCGAAACTTGCCAATGCAGGGAAATTTCTTTCTGGCCCTTTGACAGCAACCTTAATGTAGCAGCACCCGCATACCTGTGAAGAAAACTTAACCTGCAAAATAAGGCATTAACTGAGGGTGGGTGGGTGGGGTGGGAGAAGCTCTGGAGCCAAGTGAGGATTCCCAGGTAAGATCCTCCCTCTATTGTGTGGGCAGGTAATCTCTCCCCTACCTGGCCTGGTCTCCTTGGCAACGCTTCCCCCAGGTGGGATTGGACAACTGACTGGGGTAGGCAGAGACTTCCAGGTATCCCACCTGAGGGAAGGCAAAGCCAAGCCTATGCTGATGGAGCTGCTCCAGATCCAGGGGCTGTGCGCGTCCATGCAAAGGTCGCCCCCCGTTTTATGCGGGGAGCGGTCATTAATGCATACCCAGTTTATCTACTCAAAAAGTATACCCCACTGAGTTCAGTAGAACTTACTCCCATCCCATATAAGTGTGAAAGTGTGAATAGAATGGCAGCCATAATATAAGAGAATAGAAGAAAGGAGAGTCCAGATCCTCTTCCTTCATTGCATTTTTATTACACCCAACTGCCACAGTTCAAGTCATACAAAAAACCAAGATGACACATGCCTGTCACTCTCAGAATTGCTCAGAACCTATGAATGAGCAGGAGAACAGGCTAGCCAGAATTCCAGCAGTTAGATGTAAAATGGGGTTCCTTGTTTCTTTGAAGAACCAGAACCTCCTTGGAATGGGTGTCTATACAAGAGCCCTAGTAGGAGTTTATGAAGGCAGGTATGTGGCATGAGCCTGGCCAACCAATATCTCTGTCATAATACTAGAATCCAGCACCATCCAATGAAGCTGAATGTTAGGCAGACCAAAGAAAGTACTTCTTCACACAGCACATAGTTGAAGTATGGAATTTGTTCCCATAAGACATCATGATAGCCACTAACTTGGACGGCTTTAAAAGTGGGGATGAGATAAATTCATGGAGGATAAGGGTATCAGTGGCTACTAGCCATGGAGGCTATATTCTTTATTATTATTATTATTATTATTATTATTATTATTATTATTATTATATTCTACCTCCACTGTCAGTAGGCCAAAAGGTCCAGCAGGCTGGGCATTTATCCTTGCCCTGGGCACGGGACCAAGCGCCGCTATTGGACAATCAGTCCTGCGCCCAGGGGAACTCCCTCTAAATTCCTGCCCTCATTGGTCAATTCCACAGCAGGAGGACAATCTGGCCTGCAATAGGCCAGTTCTCAGAGGAGGCTGTGGCCTGCCCGCAAAGCCGCCCACCCAAGAATGACAAATGGACTTGCTAAAAATCACAGTAAGAGAGAGTGCTGTTGTGCTCATGTACTCTTTCCAATAGTCATCTGATTGGTCACTGTTAGCAGCTCTGAGCAGCTTCCAACAGAATATTTAATTACAATAATCTATTAAACATTAAAAGCTTTCCTAAACAGGGCTGCCTTCAGATGTCTTCTAAAAGTCTGGTAGTTGTTTTTCTCTTTGACATCTGGTGGGAGGGCGTTCCACAGAGCGGGTGCCACTGCTGAGAAGGTCCTCTGCCTGGTTCCCTGTAACTTGGCTTCTTGCAGCAAGGGAACTGCCAGAAGGCCCTCGGTGCTGGACCTCAGTGTCCGGGCAGAACAATGGGGGTGGAGATGCTCCTTCAGGTATACTGGGCAGAGGCCTTTGAGGGCTTTAAAGGTCAGCACCAACACTTTGAATTGTGCTCGGAAATGTTCTTAATGTCAAGTTCTCTGAGGCACACTGGTATGTCACATCAGAAGAAGCCATCCATAATCCAAATCTACTGTCAAGCAAAAAGTCAAAGGGAGGTAAGCTGAACAAGCTGAAGAGACAAGGAGGCAGGTAATAAGCTCAGAGCTGAAAGATACCATTTGCCAGCTTTCGTCTTCCTGAGACAGGAAGCAGCAAGGACTCAGCGACCTCCCCAGAACAGGTGCAACTGGACAAGAGGGATGTGTTGCCCATTCCTTTATAAACAGGCAGCCAGTCGCTCCTGAGGACACAAAACTGCCAAGACTCATAACTCTGACAAAGGCCTATGCGTTAAAAAAACAAAATGAAATGAAAACAACTTTTAGTGCAGGTGGCTCACTAAGCACCGTTTACCCCACCTCCATCAAAAGGTACATGGTTTCAAGTCGTTGGAGGCTCTTTGGTGGGTGCAAGAGCTTCTGAATAAGCTGTGCACAAAACAAAGAAAGCAGCGTTTTTAAGAGATAGGATGCCCCCTTCCTACTTTCTGCATAATTGACTCTTAAGAACACAGAAAGAGGAAAGAGATGAATGAGAAGTCATATTTCTCACTTTCCTGTTGCATGTGGAAAGGACACATAAGAGGTTCAGTCCAGAAAGCTGGATATTAATAGCCTGTGTTTTGATTCTCTAAAAATAAGTGTGCCAGATGATGATGAAAAAAAAAAAACCAACAAAAAAGGAGAAGTTACAAGGGAGCAGTTGTTGGGAGTTCACTTTCTCTTGCAAACTGCATGAGTAAATGTCCTGTTTTTCTGTCTCCATTTGCTTGACCAGGAATCTAGAGTTATTTGCTAACATGGTATGAAATGGGCTCTCCAAATTTGAGACTTATCTCATTAGACCATTTTTCTTCTTCTTCCTGAAATTAGGGGAAAGCTTTTATCAAATGTAATAGGTAAAGGTAAAGGGACCCCTGACCATTAGGTCCAGTCGTGACCGACTCTGGGGTTGTGGCGCTCATCTCGCTTTATTGGCCGAGGGAGCCGGCGTACAGCTTCCAGGTCATGTGGCCAGCATGACTAAGCCGCTTCTGGCAAACCAGAGCAGTGCACGGAAACACCGTTTACCTTCCCGCCAGAGCAGTACCTATTTATCTACTAGCACTTTGATGTGCTTTCAAACTGCTAGGTTGGCAGGAGCAGGGACCAAGCAACGGGAGCTCACCCCGTCGTAGGGATTCAAACTGCCAACCTTCTGATCAGCAAATCCTAGGCTCTGTGGTTTAACCCACAGCGCCACCCGCATCCCATCAAATGTAATATGGTGCACCAAATTAGGATACAGATTCAGGTGACTCAGATTTTTTAAAGGTTATTTATTTATTTATTTATTGACCCCTGTTCCAGGACATTATTGAAAACAAATATTGTGGCTGCCTGGGCTAGGGAGGACTTTGTTTATGGAGGGCCCAACAGTTACCCATGGTAAGCTTGGGGGTACTATGATGCCAGCAGCTTCTCAAGATTGTGGCCTGCTGTTTCCAGGTCTGACCCCCATTCCAAGAGTGGTGTCATTAGCAGCAGTGCCGTGTTTTTCATTTTTCATAACATCTACTTCCACCTCAATTTTCCTAGTACCTGAGTCTCAGTTATAGAAAATACCTCTCCTGTGTAGCCTGAAGAGTATTGCCATGCTATCAATCCACAATTATTGTGAATGATAAAAGTTTGGCCAACATTCAGTGGGAATTTAGTGTAGGACAGGACCAGGGATAGTCAGGCTACAAATTTCACCTCATTAGATATCATTGGGCAAATTATTAATCATTTCTATTCAGTTATTGGGAGCTCCAGGGATCAATAATGGAGAGACTCCAGCTGGCAGGTCCAGGACAGAAAATTTGACAGATGAAGACCTTCACAGCATGGGGAGCCAGTGGTGAGCAAAGCTTCACCTGTTGTACTCCTGTATGTCATACAGCTGATAATCACAACAGGACTCGGAACTAGGACAAAGCCGACAGTATGCAATATATACAATACACAATATACTTTCTTCTACAATATCTAGTTAGAAATATTTCCCCAAACAAGTATTTTATGATTTTCACAAAAATATGTGCTTAACAGTACAATCTTATGCTGGTCTGCTCAGGAAAAAAAGTCCCCAAGTAGAATGGAGCTGACTTCCAAGTCAATGCAATTCAAAGTGTTGGTGCTGACCTTTAAAGCCCTAAATGGCCCTGTATACCTGAAAGAGCATCTCCACCTGTGTCATTCAGCCCAGACACTGAGATCCAGCGCCAAGGGCCTTCTGGCAATTCCCTCATTGCGAGAAGTGAGGTTACAGGGAACCAGGCAGAGGGCCTTCTTGGCAGTGGTGCCTGCCCTGTGGAACACCCTCCCACCAGATGTCAAGGCAACTATCATACTTTTAAGATAAGGCAGCCCTGTTTAGGGAAGTTTTTAATGTTTAATGCTGTATTGTGTTTTCAATATTTGGTTGGGAGCTGCCCAGAGTGGCTGGGGAAACCCAGCCAGATGGGCAGGGTATGTATAAATAAATAAATAAATAAATAAATAAATAAATAAATAAATTATAATAATAATAATAATAATAATACAGCAGTCTGTGTTACAGTGACATTGGAAGGGTACAGTGATGCTGTCAGGGCAGGACCTTAAGGCTAAAGTCCAGAGCCCTCCGCAGCAGAATAAATATGAAGGTCCCAAAGGCAGTAAAGGTAAAGGTAAAGGTACCCCTGCCCGTACGGGCCAGTCTTGCCAGACTCTAGGGTTGTGCACTCATCTCACTCTATAGGCCGGGAGCCAGCGCTGTCCGCAGACACTTCTGGGTCACGTGGCCAGCATGACAAGCTGCATCTGGCGAGCCAGCGCAGCACACGGAACACCATTTACCTTCCCGCTGATAAGCGGTCCCTATTTATCTACTTGCACCCGGGGGTGCTTTCGAACTGCTAGGTTGGCAGGTGCTGGGACCGAACGATGGGAGCGCACCCCGCTGCGGGGATTCGAACTGCCGACCATGCAATCGGCAAGTCCTAGGAACTGAGGTTTTACCCACAGCGCCACCCGCGTCCCCCCAATACACATTATCTTCTAATGACCATGAAGCCCGGAATCTATAATTACCTAACTGAGCCATTTGCATTGCTATCTGCAATCACATAGGATGGCTAGCTATGAAAGAGGGTAGGATTCCTGCACCTTTAATAGGTGTGTATAATTTTCTGCATGACTATGAAAGGTACAGGAGCCCTGGCCTCTTCTTCAGCTGATCACCCTACTACAGCAATGAAAGATGCAATGGAGGAAAACAAAGGTGGGTGAAAATATTGCACTCTTTCATTTTCCCCTACTAATATTTGGAGGGAAGGAAAGAAAGTCAAAACATGAAAGGCTTATTCCTTCAAAGGAATATATTCTAATGTTTCTTTACCTCTGGTAAAGCCCTGCAGTTGGATCAGAAGCAGAGAGCAGGTGGAAACATTTAGTGTCATGCCAGCAAAAGCTTCACCTGCTGATTTCTCAGACCTTTGCTAAGGAGCAGGCCAGGCCAAACATAGCGGTTTATTTTTCCTGGCCAGTTAGCAATCCTATTCTGATACAACTGTCCCTGTGAACATCCACGGCTAAACAGCCACAACGAAACAGCAGTAACCAAAATGGTGTTTTGTGAGAAAGCTGAAGTGTGGATGTAAACAGAAACATTAAAATACTTTCTGGCTGTGATACATGGACAGAAAGGAGCGGGGAGGGTGAGGGTGGTTTTTATTATTATTATTCAGGAGTGTGATTATATAATTACTTTATTAAAAGCCAAAAGCTAGTAAATAATTTCAAGTTTTGGAAGTGTGACAGGACTCAGGGGCAAACTCCCTGAGAAGCTTCTGAACTGTTGCCCACATTTCCCTTTGTTGTCAAGGCTGGCTCATGCAGTTAAGCCCATTTTTGTCCTTTGATGGTTCAGTTTCATGACCACCTGATAATAATTGTACACAGGTAGCATTAGTGGCTTACTACGGATGAAAATGGGGATTTGCAATGCAAGAACAGAAATGAAGTGGGGAGGGGGGAGAAAGTTTTCCTCATGCTTTCATTGCTTTGAGCCAGAGTCCCCTGCCACATCAAAGTTTGCACCACACAATACCTTGCCGTGTTTGTAAATCAGCTTCCTAATTCAGTGGCTGCCCTTTGCTGCTGCTAATCTAGAGTCAAACAATGTGCTTATTATTTTCCTGTTTCAGAGGATAATAAGATAGGCTAATTATCTCAACTGCCAGCCAGGTGCTAACTGTAAGGCTTCCTATGCCAATTACAGTGTGGTAAAACGGCTAGACTTTTTCAAGAATTTGTATCCAACCTGTCAAAATGGTGAGACCTTGGGGGTCTCATTCAGTTAAAGTGATCTACCACACAATAAAGTATAAGTGTGCATGGCTGATGTGAACACAAAGGCACACTATATTTACAGGTTACTGGAGTTACCAGATGTGTCTGTATGTCTACATAAGGGTACACATGAGCTTTTCTCTTCCATGCTTGCAAAACTACATAACCTGAAAGTGGCCCAGAAAAGATGGGATACCCCATTTTCTTGTGTAGATATCACATGATTTTGCATCAAGATCTCACCTTTATGGGGCCATGATCTTGTGTGGCACCCCAAGAAATGCATTTTGGGGTGTCATGCAGGTACAGCCCTCCCCCCCCCCCGTGTGTATTTTGGTCACTGTGATATTGCGCAGGTCACATGGGCAGAAGGCTACAAGTCCCTGTTTGAGGACTTAAGAGGTTGGAGGGTGTGAAACTAATGATTTGGGGATCTTTCCTGGTGATGATTGGACACCCCAAATGACACAATTATCTTAGAAAGCCCCAATGTTACCTTGCTTATTTTGGGGTGGGGGTAGCAATAACAAATAAACAACTATTCTAATACTATCTAGTAAAGTATCCTGTTCTCACAATAGCCAACCAGATGCTTGTGGTAAATCCACAAACAGGACTTGAGCAAAAGAACACTCTCTTCTCTTGCAGTTTTCAGCAACCGGTATTCAGAAGGAAACTGCCTCTGGCCATGTAGGTGGAGCACAGTCACCATGGCTAGTAGGCATTGGTAGCCTGCTGCTTCATGAATTGGTCATGAGACCTAAGTAGGAAAATTAGAAAGAATCACACCATTACTGCGCTTAATTTTTTTTATTTACACAAAATGGCTGACAAAGTAAAAATAGTTCTACCACTTGAAACGTTGATACAAGGGATACTGATACAATTAATACAAATGGTACTTGACACTATTTACAAAAATATTAAAGAATAGAATGGTTAGTTGTTACACAGCATATGGGTTACTTTTACTATGAGGCCTTCACCATACCTGTTCCAAATATAAATATAGAGATAGGTGGATATATTCCTTGATTAGACTTATGGGACAGGAAATCCCTTTGATTCCTTGAACCCTCCAATACTTTAAAGAGGGGAGGAGGATGCCTTTTAGAATGACACTGGCCAGGTGTTCTGACCAGAACTGAAGAAAACAAGAAACATGGATCAGAGGCAAGAAAATGGCAAGGAAAGGATACTAATTAAAACTTGAGAGGAATGAAAGTCTGCTCTGGCAGTAATCTATGTGGTCAGGATATCTTGAAATACAGTGGTACCTTGGGTTACAAACACCTTGGGTTACAAACACTTCGGGTTACAGGCTCCACTAACCTGGAAGTAGTACCTTGAGTTAAGAACTTTATCTCAGGATGAGAGCAGAAATCACATGCCAGCGGGGAGGTGGCAGTGGGAGGCCCCATTAGCTAAAGTGGTACCTCAGCTTAAGAACAGTTTCAGGATAAGAACGGACCTCCGGAACAAATAAAGTTTGTAACCAGAGGTACCACTGTAGAGAAATGTGGGGTAGCTTTCCACTTGTATCTCAAAAGCTGAACAACTTGGGGATGCAAAAGGGATATAGCTATAGGATGGGGTGGATCAATAGGTGTAAAAAAAAATTGGGAGGGCATCTCATTATGTAGATGTCTTGTTTCATAATGAAAGATAGAAGTCGTAAGCTCTAGTAATTTAGCTTCCTGCCACAGAGTTGTGGAAGACTCACAAGATGTGTCTTAGGCACTGGTTTATTGTTGTAAGTCACTTGGAGCTACTTTTGTAAGAAAAGTAACCAAAAAAGTTTAATAAATAACTATAACAACTTGTGGCCCTTTGGATGTCATTGGAATGCTAGTGACTGTTAGCCATACTAGCAGGGGCTGATGGGAGTTGGAGTCCAACAACATTGGGACACAACAGGTTCCCCACACCTGTGTAGACTGGAGGAATACATCTATGTGATTGTTTATAGACTTGATAGGTTTGCTCTGCAAATCAGTCAGTGGCAAACAATGATATATATTTTTTGCAAGTAACATGAAGGTGAAACGGCTCATAATCACTTGGCCATCCTGCTTTGCATGAGCATCTACACAGCATGCAAAAGTTCAAGGGTTCAGCCCCTGGCCTCTGCAGGTAAGGTTGGAAAAGATTCTTGTCTGGAACCCACAGCAGGCACTGCCAGTCAGAGTAGATGGGCTGAGCTTGCTAGATCAGAGGTCTGGCTTGGCGTAAGGGAACTTCCTAAGCTGCCTTGTCCAGCACAACACTCACTTCAGTGGCTGTTTGAAGAAAGATGAGCTTCGAAAAGAATAGTTCCTGGATTATACCATTTATAAATGCAGACTCCCAAGCTTCCTCACACCGCCGATTTCAGCAGCTGATCGCTTGATTCTGAAGCGACAAATATGAGAGGAAGGGGCTTCAATTATTTCCTTTTTTGTGGGGGGTTAGAAAAGGTTCTTGTAAATGAGTGATGCAAATACTGGAAACTCGGTTAAAACAACTGGATAACAGATGGCAAAAGGAAAGTGGTTTACAGTAAAGTGTTACAGAGCAAAAGATCATTTACAAGAAGCAATTACAGAAAGAGCCCTAAGCATCCAAGGTCCCATAAAAAAAAAGTAGCTAGGCTGGGGTGGGAGACCACTTTAATGGTAGATTTCTGCCCCCTCTTGAGCACACACACACACACAAACACGTACACACTTTTTTTTTCAATCTACTTTGTTTAAACCCCCTCCCTGACACACACTTCTCTGGATGATCTGTTCATATTAGAAAGGGGAAAGTTTCACTCGGCTCTAATTCAGTGATGGGAGTGCCATATGCCACTCCTGCAAACTGGACATTGGGGCCATCCTCATCACTCTGGGATTAGTCAGACTCATGCTCACTTGTTTTTCACAATGAAAGGAGATGAGTATTGCACTGAGAGGGGAATGCAGCTTGAAAACATCTAAATAGTAATCATAATAATAGAAAATGCAAGATTTGCATATGTGTCTTCTAATAATTTTTTTTTTCAGGATGGCATAAGATCTTCCACCTTTCAAAATGCTACATGGCTGACTTGGCAATGATGCCATACATGCCCCTCTCTCCTCCCCTCCTCCTTTGGGTCTCTTATTTCCCTTGAGGTTATGGGTCATCTAAATACCAAGGAACATGATGCCTCCTATAGAGATGTAAATACTTATTACAGAATAAAACCGCTAAGGCAACAGACTTTCTTTGATGTCAATGCAGGGGAGAAATTGAGCTGCCAAGTTTTGATGGTGGTGGTGGTTGTGGTGGTCGCAGAGTGTGTTTTGCTTTTCGGTGTTTAGATCATTTTCCAGCCCCCACAGTCTCGTTCCTTCTGGGCAGATAAAGGTGCTGCTGTTTGACAAAAAGAGTTGCAAGAGCTTGTAAAATAACAACCCTTGTGGGAAAGCCGTCATCAGCACAATGAACTCTGCTAGACTATTGTCAATATGCTGTAATGCTGAAGGGATGTCTGTTAGTGTGATCATGGGTTACTCTCGTCTGTACAGTACAATGTTCTCAGCTGCAGCGCTCCCTTCCTGTGCTCTGCTAAACATGTCAGAAAAGAGTAAATACTGAGACATTCCATCTGAAATGTCAATAGTACATTTACTAGAAATTTTCAACAGCCCCTAAAATATTGCTGAAATGAACTAGCAGCTCTTCAAATATTTTAAAGAAAATGGTATGGAAATAAGTATGAGAACTAGAGAGAGGTCAATGGTGTACAACTATGTACACAATTCTCAGAGTTTCCTGTGATGATGGATTAATGGTAAAACCAATCTGAGAACTATAGCTTGGGGAGTGGGAGAATAGGGGTCTCCTAACAGCTCTCAGCACCCTGAACAAACTACAGCTCCCAGAATTCTTTGGGGAAGTTAATGCTTTAATGTATGGTGTGAATTTCACCTCTCAAAGTAATCCCAGGGGGGTTTGCTGCTTTTTCACTGTAATCAAATGACTCATATAGATTTATAAAGAGAACTTCCGCATGAAAACATGCAGTGAATAATTTCTTCAGAATACATTTACATGATATAATTCTGGAGATATATCATGCTATAGATGTCCATCTTACCTCTAGGGAACATTAAATTACAAATCTTTAGAGGAAATGCTCACAACACAAATATTACAAGAGTCGTATTGTGTTAAGGTCAACATGTCAAAAATGAGCCGGAATAAAATTTATCTAAGTGTTCATATTGGCAAAGACTGAAGAAGTATACATTAATGAAAAGAAGAGTGATGTAAAACCACTTTTTTTGATCCAGATGTTTATGCTAAATAATTTCAAAGATTCTGCTCATATAAATTTTCTTGCAGCATATTCATTGTGATGGATAGTTATTTAGAATCCAAACATTTATTTTGTATAAAGGAAGCCACCTTAGAATTCCAGTGTCCAATTGGCAAATTTCCTACCATTGACTAATTTTTTTATTCTCTCAACACATTATATTTTAATGTGGATTATATTAACCTTGCTTTAACAAAGTCTTTATGGGGAGAAATTCACTCTACCTTCTGACCCTACCAGATAAATCTCCATGTGAGCACAATCTGGTGGAGACTAGGGGTGATGAACCTGTTAATTTTGGTACTCTTTGTTTCTCATTTTTCCACTATTAAATTCAGTTCTCCATATTTCTGCAGCAGCTTGTGAATTTGTTCTTTTGAAATCTTTATGAAAAATTAACAACATTTTAGTGTTAATTTGCCCTGATACACACATTTTTGTGTGTATACATATTTTTGCAAGCTGAAAATAGGGACATCCCAGGAGCAAATCAGAAGCCAAGATGGCTTTCATAATTCTTGGACTGTCCCTGGGAAATTGGGACACTTGGGGGATATGTAATATATATCAAAACAATAAGATAGGAATCCAACCCCAAAAATAAGAAACACCACAGACGATCCCAGTGCATTCTGCATCCAGTGGCCTAAGGAACTTCCTAAACAAAAAGGGTCCAGCTCTTCTTTTGGAAAGTGTTAGAGAGCAGAACAACCCTACAAATAAGTGGCATGAAACAGAGTCCAATCCGAAGATCCTAGAGCATGACGGGAAATATTTTGGGTTTCATCCAGTGATCTATTATAATAATAATTTCATTATTTATACCCCACCCATCTGGCTGGGTTTCCTCAGTCTCTCGGGCCAGCTACCAACACATATAAAAACATAATAAAATGTCAAATGTTAAAAACGTCCTGATACAGAGCTGCCTTCAGATGTCTTCTAAAAGGTGTGTAGTTCTTTATCTCCTGTTGTGTTCCTTGGAGTGACATTCCTTAAATAAAATGGGCGGCTTCCTTTCCTCCCATTTCAGTCAGCTGTGTATATCCCAAATGGTTAATTAATACTAACAAGAGCTAGTAACCATTATTTTTTTTGACAGCTGTTCACTTAACCCACTCTGTGTTGGGTAGAAAAAGGTTTAAAATACACTTGTAGTACAGCAAAGGGAGATTCTAGCTATCATGTAATATAAATCAGGTAACCACATTTTGAACAGTTGTTCATGGTACACTGGCCTCTTGTTCCTTGCCCTTCAGATTCTCAAATGCAGCTGTTAACATTTTCTCACCCATCTACACAGCCAGGACTGCAAGGACTTACTGTTGTTGTTGTAACAGAGTAAATCATAGCTGCTTGTGAAAGATGAATGGGGAGATAGCTGCTGGCCTTAGCAAACCCACTCGCAAGGGATCTTACACAAATCTTCGTCTTAGTTAATTTTCTTCTTCCTGGAAAGTTGTCTTTGCACTGAATGAAACCTTGTTCTTTCCAAATGAAATGAAAGGGTGTATCTTATAAAAGATCAGGCTTTGGGGAAAAGTTATAGCAGGCTGGGTTATTCAGGAAAATATAATTAGTAAATTGGGTTGCTGATCTCTCCGATGTTGTTCCACATCAACTACACTATAACATGGTGGATCTGGCAAATGAGCTGACTTGATACTTCTTCCCACATTTCTTGTTGTCAGTCCTGTAGCCCAAGTGGCAAGGCAAGGCCGTGTTATTTCTGACTCACTTAGCAGTGCTTTTTTATTTTATTGGCAGCAACACTTGATTACCCTGAACCCTCCAGAAATGTCATCCTAAGGGAAAATCTGAAGGTATGCAGTAATAAAGTAATATCCTACACAGTGATGTCCTAAGTTCATAAATATGTACCATGAGCAATACAATAGTTTTTCAATCTGTGACTGAAAAGTAGAACTGGTAGTTAAAGAAAGAAAATCATTTGACAATATTCCAGGGACTGCGCTGACTTACACCTGAATAAATGTATCTCAGAGCCATGTACGGGCAAGATCTATTCCCAGAGCATAGTGGCAATGGCCATATATTTTCTGGGTGTCACTTCCAAGACAAAAGTGAAATCTTGGAGGGAGGAATAAAATCAGTTTATAAATTCTCTTCAGAGAAATGTGGCATGGACAAATATAATACACTATATAAGATACTAGAAACATTTCTGAAGTTCAATACTTTTGTGCCATTTATGTAATGTATTACATTTCTAATGTTATATTTATTTTTCATGTGTCTTTTTAAAAGATCCAGGACTTGCTCTCCCATAAGTAAAATCTATGCAAAAGATATAATCCTGGTTGGTGGTAGGTGATCTCAGGAGAAAGGGCCCAGAAGAAGCCATGGGATGGACCTAGGAGCAAAGTTGAATAGTAAAGTGTGTTAAAGAATGCAGTTAATTCTCCATGAGTCAGCAGAGGGTTAATTCTCCATGAGTCAACAGAGATGATTCATTCCCCATGATGCACCAGCAGGCATTTTGTAACTTATCTATGTTATTGGGAAAATTTGGCAAGTAACTAGGTGTATAAAAGGGCTCAACAAAACATGTCTCGCCTGTAGTGGTCTCTATAGCCACAGCAGGCGCTGTAACTCTCCAATGGTTTGACTTCACCCTGGAAGGCACACTCGTCCATTGTCACCCAAGACAGATTGATGCCAGTGATGGCAAGTGGATGGCAGGTGGATGAGCCAGGCTGCAAACAGTACTGCACATTAATGGCCTGAATCCTATATCATATGGAATGGATGGCATCTGCAGGAGCCTTTCTCTCCTGCAGAGTGTAGTAATCAATAAGGTATAGAAAGGATGAGATGATATGCTAGTCAAACTGGTCCCTAACTGTATAGAGCCATAAACATCAGTACCAGCATTGATTGGGCAGAAAGAAATTCATTACTCAAAATCAGAAAATAAACATACTGGAAAATGTGGTTTGCTTAAGGTTACCAGATTTTTTTTTCAAATTCCTACTAAATAGATGGATTTTGTCAGGGTACTGATTTGTAAATCTGGGGACTGTTCCTGGGAAATGGGGACGTCTGGTAACCTTAGGTTTGCCCCTTTCTAAATCATGATTCACTAAGTCTTCAACTCTGCTTATGATTGCACAGAAACATGCCTAATGTATCTCACAATATTTGCATTTTCATGGTAGGGCAACTTTTCAATGCCAAATCATCTGCAACCCTTTGGCCAAACCGTATACATTCATGCAAACAAAATGCTGATGTATGAGAGCCAACTGAACAGAAGTTTCACCACTTTAAAGAAGATCCCCCCCCCCCGCCGAACTATCTTTCTGTATGCAAAACACACATGCAAGAATGATTGTTTCTTTCCCATTAAAACCCATGACGCACTGCAACCATGACATTGAAACATACCCAGGGCTTGAACGAAAGTGACCCAATATTTAAAAAGACGGATCCTAATTTGAGATTGCCTCTGGCTTAACACTGAACAGCAACAAATGTCAGTAGGAAAGCCTGCCATTCTGGATCTGCAGCTGTAGGTTAAACCATTTCTATCTGTTTAGTATAGCTGAGCCCACGGGTGATACATCTATATTAAATTTATTGCTTTATTGCTTTCCCACATGTAGGCAGTGAAAACACCTTTTAAATTTCCGTTCTGTCACTCCTTGAAATAAAGATCTCAGGCGCATAATCTGTTGTCATTACAAATGCTGTCTTTCACCACTGTCATTTAGTTTGAAAAGGGTGTAATTTTCATATCAGATGGCGGTGAGTTGTGCATGAAGCAGCTCAGCAGCCTACAATTGCCACACATGGACAAAATGGCTTGATAGCAACCCATTGCCAGAGATCAATGTTTATCAGTCTGTTCCTTACTTCAATTTCCATTACTGAAGAATATGATTATCTGGGGCACTTATTCATGTTCCCCCCCCATACTTTCTGTGAACCAGATCTATACAAGTTCTAAGTACAGTGGTACCTCAGGTTAAGTACTTAATTCGTTCCGGAGGTCCGTACTTAACCTGAAACTGTTCTTAACCTGAAGCACCACTTTAGCTAATGGGGCCTCCTGCTGCCGCCGGAACACGATTTCTGTTCTCATCCTGAAGCAAAGTTCTTAACCCAAGGTAATATTTCTGGGTTAGCAGAGTCTGTAACCTGCAGCGTATGTAACCTGAAGCGTATGTAACCCTAGGTACCACTGTATTGGCATATAAAGTCCTAAATGACTTGTGACCCAAGTACTTTCCCCACTGCCAACCAACCCGGCTTTACAGTCAGAAGGAGATGTCTTGCACAGATCTTATTCAAGTAGAAGCTTATGGGGGGAAAAACCTGGTGGGATAAGTCCCACGATTGGAATGTAATAATGGAGGGATACAATCTATTTCAGAGAAACAGACCAGACAAGAAAGGAGGAGGAGTTGCGTTATATGTCAGGGATGTGTATACCTGTGAAGAGATCCAAGATTTAGAACCTCAAAGCCAAAGTGAGAGCATTTGGGTCAAAATTAAGGGAGAGAAGAATAACAGTGACCTCATTGTGGGAGTTTACTATAGATCCCCAAGCCAAATGGAGGACATAGATGATGCCTTCCTGGAACAGATGGCCAAGCATGCAAAAGGAAGGGAGATAGTAGTAATGGGGGACTTCAATTACCCGGATATTTGTTGGATGTCAAACTCAGCCAAGAGCATAAGGTCAAACAGATTCCTCACTGGCCTTGCAGACAACTTCATTGTCCAGAAAGTGGGAGAAGCAAAAAGAGGAACAGCCATTTTAGATCTGGTCCTAACCAATGTTGATGACCTGGTTAGTGGGGTAGAAGTGGAAGGATCATTAGGCGCGAGTGATCATGCTCTTCTGAAGTTTACTATACAGCGGAAAGGAGCAGCCAAGCATACTAGGACTCAATTTCTTGACTTTAAGAAAGCCGACTTCATAAAACTTAGGGAAGTGCTGGGTGAGATCCCATGGACAGTAATACTAAAAGGAAAGGGAGTTCATGATGGCTGGGAGTTTGTTAAGAGGGAGATAGTAAAAGCACAACTTCAGGCAATACCAACATGCAAGGTGCCTAAAGAATCCAGGGTGGCTATCTAAAGAACTTTTAACTGAGTTAAGATTTAAAAAGGATGTGTACAAAAAATGGAAAAGGGGGGAAACCACCAAAGAGGAATTCAAACAAATAGCCAGCACGTGTAGACACAAAGTCAGAAAAGCTAAAGCACAGAATGAACTCAGGCTTGCTAGAGAGGTTAAAAGCAACAAAAAAAGGCTTTTATGGGTATGTTCGTAGCAAAAGGAAGAACAAAGAAACAGTGGGGTCACTCAGAGGAGAAGATGGTGAAATGCAAACAGGGGACACAGAAAGGGCTGAACTCCTCAATGCCTTCTTTGCTTCAGTCTTCTCCGATAAATAAAACAATGCCCGACCTGAAGAATTTGGAGCAAATGATTCAGCAGAGGAAACACAGCCCAGAATAACTAAGGAGATAGTACAAGAATACTTGGCTAGTTTAGATGTATTCAAGTCTCCAGGGCCAGATGAACTGCATCCAAGGGTATTAAAAGAACTGGCAGATGTGATCTCAGAACCACTGGCAGTCATCTTTGAGAATTCCTGGAGAACAGGCGAAGTCCCGGAAGACTGGAGGAGGGCAAATGTTATCCCTATTTTCAAAAGGGGGGAAAGAGAGGACCCAGATAATTACCGCCCAGTCAGTCTGACATCAATACCAGGAAAGATTCTGGAGCAGATCATTAAGCAAACAGTCTGTGAGCACCTAGAAAGGAATGCTGTGATCACCAATAGTCAGCATGGATTTCTGAAAAATAAGTCATGTCAGACTAACTTGATCTTGTTTTTTGACAGAATTACAACCCTGGTAGATGAAGGGAACGCAGTGGATGTAGCCTACCTTGATTTCAGCAAGGCATTTGACAAGGTGCCCCATGATATTCTTGTAAAGAAGCTTGTAAAATGCGGTCTTGACTATGCTACCACTCAGTGGATTTGTAACTGGCTGACTGACCGAACCCAAAGGGTGCTCATCAATGGTTCCTCTTCATCCTGGAGAAGAGTGACTAGTGGGGTGCCACAGGGTTCTGTCTTGGACCCGGTCTTATTCAACATCTTTATCAACGACTTGGATGATGGACTCAAGGGCATCCTGATCAAATTTGCAGATGACACCAAACTGGGAAGGGTGGCTAACACCCTAGAGGACAGGATCACACTTCAAAACGACCTTGACAGATTAGAGAACTGGGCCAAAACAAACAAGATGAATTTTAACAGGGAGAAATGTAAAGTATTGCACTTGAGCAAAAAAAATGAGAGGCACAAATACAAGATGGGTGACACCTGGCTTGAGAGCAGTACATGTGAAAAGAATCTAGGAGTCTTGGTTGATCACAAACTTGACATGAGCCAACAGTGTGACGTTGCAGCTAAAAAAGCCAATGCAATTCTGGACTGCATCAATAGGAGTATAGCATCTAGATCAAGGGAAGTAATAGTGCCACTGTATTCTGCTCTGGTCAGACCTCACCTGGAGTACTGTGTCCAGTTCTGGGCACCACAGTTCAAGAAGGACACTGACAAACTGGAACGTGTCCAGAGGAGGGCAACCAAAATGGTCAAAGGCCTGGAAATGATGCCTTATGAGGAGTGGCTAAGGGAGCTGGGCATGTTTAGCCTGGAGAAGAGGAGGTTAAGGGGTGATATGATAGCCATGTTCAAATATATAAAAGGATGTCACATAGAGGAGGGAGAAAGGTTGTTTTCTGCTGCTCCAGAGAAGCGGACACAGAGCAATGGATCCAAACTACAAGAAAGAAGATTCCACCTAAACATTAGGAAGAACTTCCTGACAGTAAGAGCTGTTTGACAGTGGAATTTGCTGCCAAGGAGTGTGGTGGAGTCTCCTTCTTTGGAGGTCTTTAAGCAGAGGCTTGACAACCATATGTCAGGAGTGCTCTGATGGTGTTTCCTGCTTGGCAGGAGGTTGGACTCGATGGCCCTTGTGGTCTCTTCCAACTCTATGATTCTATGATTCTATTATTCTATGAAAAAGCAAGAGTCTGATTCTGTTCTAGTATGAATATGTGGTGCACTCATTAGGCTGAAATAAATCCCCTTGAATTTGAAAATAAAACCAGCTCTGCAGCTGGGGGTAGAGAGAACTGTCAGTTTCAGTTATTTTTCCAAACTTAAATTCATTTCTTCACATTTTGCAGCAATTTGTGCATTTATTGTTTTTAATCTTCATGAAAATTAATCAGTGTTTTAGTGCAAATTTGTCCTAACCAGCACATTTTTATATGCAGTTTGACTAAGGTACAAATTTTCACAAGCAATTTAATGTATTGAATTGTTTTCACTAACATATTTATTTTTATAAAGACTTTCCATTAATACATACATTTTTGCAAACATTTGTGGTTGGTAAAACACACAGCAAGATTTAGAAAAGTGCAAATTTCGAAGAAGAGCTGTGTCTCGGTTCACACATTGCTTTGGAAAATGAGGATTTGATAGATTGAGCTTCAGATGAGGCCTGAATTGAATTTTTTCCCCATCTCTACCCATTATCTAAAAACAAATTAAGAAGGAGGACTTCAACCCCTGCAATTGCTTAGCCAAAGGCTTCCAGCAAAATAGTCAGGGTAGGAACAATAGCTAAACAAGTCAGGGGCAGCTGTTTTCCCCCCTTTATGGCCATTACAGAACCCTGAAAGAGCAGCAGCTGGATTAGCAAGATCTAAGACATGTATGGGGGACAATTGTGTGGACGTGAGATAGTTGAAAGCCCAGATTCTTGTGCTTCGGCAGTACTGCCTTTGAAAAGTGCTCAGAAACTTCAACCGCTCCTAGGGGCACCACATTGAGGGGGCACGGTTATGTGACGTGTCACGTGACATGATGGGCAGGATGCGTAGAGGGCGATCTCTGTGCTTGCTTATCCCAGGCCCCACCCAAGTCCTGAGCTGCCAGGCTGCTGGGCTGCCTGACTGCGGCTGGGACGAGTGAAGCAATGATCGCTCGCAGTTGTCCCAGATGCCGCCTGGCTCCCAGCCGGAGGAACAATTCAAAGTTCTGGTTATGACCTATAAAGCCCTATATGGCTTAAGCCCAGGCTATCTGAAGGACCGTATTCTCTCAGGCTCTGAGATGAGGGCCTTCTCTCAGTCCCACCACCCTCGCAGGCGTGCTTGCTGGAGACATGTGGGAGAGCCTTCTCGGGGCCTCCTCCCAGTACTCCCTTCCTGGAGAGGAGCAGCGCTGTCTTGCTGCTGGTATTGAGGGGGCTGACATCTGATGTCAGGCACCATGTCAAGCAACACACTGATGTAACACATGCCACGTCACGCAATGTGCTGACTTGGCGCACCACATTGCCACTCAGTATTAAGGGGCCCTGGTCCCCTCCTTAATAACCTCTGGTCCCTCAGCTGGCACACCTGCTAGAAAGGGTAGACTGGCTTCCTCCTTGTTATGCTTCTGCTGGCAGGTGAAGGCTATTTAATTCCTGCAGCTGAAGGCTTTCAGGAACTGATAGGTTCTTAGGAAATGGCTTTTAATAGTGCTGTACTGTTGTTAATAATAATCTGTATATTCATATATTTGTTTTTTCTGCCATTTAAAGTTTATTATAGTTTAATTATTTGTGCTTGTTTTAGTTTTTGTGAACCGCCCTCTGTCCCAGTTTTGGAAGAAAGGCAGGATATTATTATTATTATTATTATTATTATTATTATTATTATTAGTTATGGGGAAGATTGTCTGGACCTAGTATGAGAGGAGAAGAGAGGCAAGTTAGTGGAAGGAGAACATAGCCCAAGACTCTTCACCTAAAGTGTGTGTTCCTTAATTTTCAGTACGATCTCAGCTTTCAGTTTTTCGGAACTAAATGAAGGCAGGGAAGTGCAAGAGGACTGCCATCTCATACACTTTTGCCTAGCAACCTCTGTACACAGAGGCAAGGAAACAGATGCTTGAACAGGAAGTCCTCCATCAATTTGCCATTTTGCAACCATGCACGTAGCAGCAGCTCCCTAAAGCCGTTTATAGGAAAGTAAATTTGAAGCAAAATTAATCTTAGAAATGCTTGTGAAAGGTGAATTGTGGCTTTCTTCCCCATGGATTTTTTTTTTAAGAAAAAAGAAAACTCATTGGAGACTTAAAGAAGGCTTTGGTATGTCTGGATACTAATTGTTTAGTTGTCTAGACAGTGATGATATTATTACCAAGTTATGTAGAGATACTCTCTTTGTCACTGTTTCCAGTGCTGCCTACATGGATTGCTTCACTCAGTTCTGTTGACATGTGCAAAAGCTCCCTTGATATTTATTTTTCTCATCTAGGCAGAAATACTGCAGGGTTGTGTTTCTTGTTTGGGTTTTTTTAAAAAATTAAAAAATAAAATCCTGCATACAATGAACCATATACTTTAAAACACATCTTGGGATTAAAGACAGGAGAAAACTCAACAGAGGAAAAACAGGTTATGCTGCACGTTCAGGACAATAGTTATTGAATGGAGGATTTGATCCTGTTGTGTGCTGCTTCAGGGCACAGGGCATCAGGTAGAAGGAAAGGCAGGCACTGGGTAGGAAGATGAGGCCAGGCAGGAAAGCCACTTATGAAAGAACATGCCATCACCTTCTCTCAGGAGGATGCAACCAGCCCGGTAGGTGCCTTCTAGTACCTACCTAGGCCTTTGTGCAGTTTCTTTTTCTTCCCGTCCCACCTCTCCTGCTTCCCACCAGATACTTGCCTCTCCTTCCTGCAATGACAGTCCTGGAGTGCACTGCAGACCTGGCCTGCAGTGATCTGGGGCTGTCTCCACTCAGGTGAAGTTGTGTTCAATGTGAATATCCCACATCTGATGAATGAAGCCAGGTTTATTCATTGTAAACATTTCTGCTTTGTTGTTTTGAAACATGCAGAAAATGTCTCTCTACATTTCTTTTCATAATAACCAGAAAACTTTCAGCTACTTTCAGCAGCCAGAAGCATCATAGCCAGACACTGGAGAGACCTGTCAGGAGTAAGCATGGACCAATGGTACCAAATAGTATGGGAAACAGCCTTATTAGAAAAATTAACCAATAAACTGAAACTGACACAGTGACAAACAGAAGAAGACACCGTCACCCTGGTACGGCTCCCCTTTATCACATACACAGCCCAACAAGACAACGACAAAAACCCACCAACAGCATACAAATCAATATGGCTAACCTGATCCAAAACACCCACCCCACTCACACATGAAAACAAAGACCACCACAGCCAGCCACAAATGAACAACCACACCCTAGGTCAGCCCCAACCTCTCTCACCACCAAAGGAACACAAGCAAACAACAAAGAACCTGCACAACAACGCTGACACCAAACCCTACATATAGTAAGTAAAATAGTAACACCGTCGCCCGACCCCACCCCCACCCATCTTTCCCCCCCTCCACCTCTTTGACCCTTTTCTTTTTTTTATATAATATTTTTTATTAGTTTTATGAAATACAGAAAAAAGAATAAAGAGCATATTATAAAAGTAGAAAAAGAAAGTTACAAATTTTCTTGTTCTTTTTTCCAAATCTACTGGACTTCCCCGCGTCCTCCCAACCCTGCATTCTCTGTGATACATAACATCTGCAATTTGTTAACTTGTTTCAATACTTATTGTATCTTCCATTTTATCATGTTACCCAATTTCAAATATATTATGACCCAAATCATGTACGTTTTCATTTTAACACAATAAAGTTGTTTCATTATTCTATCTCTGACTTCTTGTACCTTAATTTCCATTTCTTTAATTTAACATTACTGAAGCTAGAATTTCCTAAAAGGTGCGTTTTTTAACATTCATACAACTTATAATGTTTTTCCAAATAGTCTTTAAATTTTTTCCAGTCCTCCTCAATTGTTTCTTCTCCCAAGTCTCGGATTCTGCCAGTCATTTCGGCCAGTTCCATGTAGTCCATCAACTGCGTGTGCCATTCCTCCAGTGTGGGTAAATCTTGTGTCTTCCAATGTTTTGCAATCAGGATCCTTGCTGCTGTAGTAGCGTACATAAAAAAAGTTCTGTCCTTCTTAAGCACTCTCTGGTCCACCATGCCCAGGAGGAAGGCCTCTGGTTTCTTAGGTAAGGTAAATCTAAGTACCTTTTTTAGTTCATTATGAATCATTTCCCAAAAGGCCTTCACTTTCGGGCAGGTCCACCAGAGGTGAAAGAATGTCCCTTCCGCCTCTTTACATTTCCAGCATTTATTATCAGACAGGTGATATATCTTAGCAAGCTTGACTGGGGTCATGTACCACCGGTATATCATTTTCATAATGTTTTCCTTCAAGGCACTACATGCCGTAAATTTCATTCCGGTGTTCCATAACCTTTCCCAGTCTTCAAACATAATGTTATGCCCCAAATCCTGCGCCCACTTTATCATGGCGGATTTGACTGTCTCATCCTGAGTATTCCATTTAAGCAGCAGGTTATACATTCTCGAAAGTAGTTTACTTTTTGGTTCTAACAGTTCTGTCTCTAGTTTCGATTTTTCCACCTGGAATCCAACCTTCTTATCTACTTTAAAGACCTCTTGAATTTGTGCATAATGCAACCAATCTCGCACCTTGTTTTTTAGTTTTTCCAAGCTCTGCAACCTCCAATTGTCTCCAATCTTTTCAATAATTTCCTCATATTTAGGCCAATTGGCTTCCATATTAGGCCTCTTTGACCCTTTTCTTCCCAATGTCTCAACAAATGAAACTGATTTGTAAAAATGTTACATGGGGGGGGGGGGAATACGAGAGAGACATTGGAAACACTTTTGTAAAACAAGAAAATCTTTAATTAAAAAAAATGCAAAAAACCCCAAAAAACAGAAAACCACACATTGACAACTTTTATTTCTCAGTTGCAAAGAAGGTTCTCTTGCCTCCCTCAACATCTATAAGTAGGTTCCACAGGACTATAAAGTTACATCTTGTTCATGGCTTAAGGTCTTCAACTGTTCATTAGATTTCACTAAACAGTCTTTAAATTTCCATGTGTAATTTTCCTCTTCTTACTTTCATTTCTCCTTTTCTCTTCTGGTTTCCTTCTCCACAACAAGCACGCAACGTCTGTTGATGTTCAGTAGAGCAGTGGTTCCCAATTAGCTAAGTACTGCGGACTCCGTATTTTCAAAAGCCAAGCCATGAACCTTTGAAAATTATGATACCTCTATGGCAGTTTTTGTTTCGTGAATGATGCCGTGGACCCCCTGAGTGGGTGATGTGGACCTCCTGGGGTCCGCAGACCACCAGTTGGGAACCTCTGCTGTAGAATATAGGCATGTGCCTTTGCTAATCCTAAATCTCATTGCAGCAGACTGGAATATGTTGCATAGTTGTAAGTAGGGATGGGGGAGAAATTTGATTCAGTTCACATTTAAAGGAAGACTTACCTAATTTGCATTTCTGAAATAACATGTGAACAAGAAACTCAGCCATCCTTCTAAATCCCCTGAATTTTGCAATTCACTTCTTCAGCCAAATAATGTGAACAAATAGCGTGTACTAGGGTGAAGTCTGCATATAAATGCATATACATTTGAGAGCCAATGTGGTGTAGTGGTTAAGAGCGGTAGTCTCGTAATCTGGGGAACTGGGTTCGCATCTCCGCTCCTCCACATGCAGCTGCTGGGTGACCTTGGGCCAGTCACACTTCTTTGAAGTCTCTCAGCCCCACTCACCTCACAGAGTGTTTGTTGTGGGGGAGGAAGGGAGATGAGAATGTTAGCCACTTTGAGACTCCTGCAGGGGAGTGAAAGGCGGGATATCAAATCCAAAAACTCTCTTCTCTACAGTGGTACCTCAGGTTACATACGCTTCAGGTTACAGACTCCACTAACCCAGAAATAGTACCTCAGGTTAAGAACTTTCCTTCAGGATGAGAACAGAAATTGTGCTCCTGTGGCACAGCGGCAGCAGGAGGCCCCATTAGCTAAAGTGGTGCTTCAGGTTAAGAACAGTTTCAGGTTAAGAATGGACCTCCAGAACGAATTAAGTACTTAACCCAAGGTACCACTGTATTAGTGAAAATAACATGCAAAAGTACAGTGTATTAGATATAACTGCCCAAAAGTTTATGTACGCAATTAGGAAAACATTTTTCTTTCAAAGTTAGTTGATGATCTCTGATTTTAAATTCAAAAGGAATGTATGTGGCCCTTAGCAGTGCAAGGTATACTATATGAGTAGGAATCCAGCGGTAACACTGATTAGTACATGACAATTCACTTGTGTGAATCATAAGATACAATCAGCAGCAATTTGCTTATATCCCCACATCCAACACCCTGTGTGTTTTGGTGGGAAAGTTTGTTTGATTCTTAAAAATACATTTTCACTTCTGAAGAATAGCAATGCTTCTCTTTAGGCTACTATTTAAATATTGTGGTTGAAATCAATTGGCTGTTGTGTGACAAGACAGTGCCCTCTAGATAACCATGTATGCAAAGTTATTCATTCACCATAATTCATTTTTTTACAGCGGTTTATTTTGTGGTTGAGCTTTTTCAGCTTCAAAGAGGAGAGGACAATTTTGTACATTTGACCTTTCACGGGGCTTTCTTTTTAAAAATACTGGAAAACTTCTGGAGGATGAAGCACGAGAGTTCAGAATCAGCAACGCACAAAGGGTGACTTGTTTAAATATTAAAATAAGAAAGTAGCATGAATGCCGCTTTTAAGCTTTGAAAGCCCCATTTCTACAAAACCAGAGAATTCTAGAAGTTTGAACTTCCCTAGTAACATCAGTTTACATGCCACATTGCATACTGTGACATTGTATCTTGCATTTACAATACAGTAGTACCTCGGGTTACAGACACTTCAGGTTACAGACGCTTCAAGTTACAGACTCCGCTAACCCAGAAATAGTACCTCAGGTTAAGAACTTTGCTTCAGGATGAGAAAATAGAAATCACATGACGACGGTGCGATGGCAGCGGAAGGCCCCATTAGCTAAAGTGGTACCTCAGGTTAAGAACAGTTTCAGGTTAAGAACCTCCAAAACGAGTTAAGTTCTTAACTCGAGGTTACTACCCGAGGTAACCCGTCTCACGAAGCAAGGCTTAAAAGTGGGGGAGAGGAAAGCCAACATTACCTGAAGACAGTACTATGATTTGGAGGGGAGGGCTTTTGTTGCTGTATGTAGCTCCCACCCTATTTTCCCTGGTCACTGAATATTGTCATTATTTAAAGCAAAACACGTCCACTCTACCCTGCAGCCTTCCTGCATTGAGAAAGATGGTCTGAATGGGACTCCCAGCAACATTTGGCTGAGCACAGTTACAAAGAGAGGCTTCTAAGTGTGTTCATCTGGCAAAAAAAGAAGAAAAGGTCCCTCTTTTGACCTACAGTTTTCAGTTGAAGAAAACCTTCCATACAGGTACTCAGGGTTTGTTTTTTGTTTTTAATGTTTCTACCAAGCTGCCTTCTATTGAGCTGGATTCTACTTGATGCAGGAAAGTTGCAAGTGGAGTTGGTGGGGATAGGGAAATGATAGAGTGTGCGGACCTACTCCCTCATAATTTGTGCCCCCATGCATTCCAAGAATGAATACACAGATATTCTGAAATGCCTCAATGCTTTCTCAGATCTATGGCAGGGGATCTCCTCATATTTAAAATTGATATACCATGTAATTTCATTCATGATAATAAAATTACAGGCCTACAAGCAACATTGACTCCCCTGCCCCATTTTGCTTTTAAGTCAGTGTCCCATATTCATGCCATCTCACAAACTAACTTGGAAACTTCCTTCAGTTTCAAAAGCAGATTGGCATGTGACACCCAATCTCAAAGCCCACTTAGGTATGTGGAACTAATTGTGTGGCCAAACAAATTCCCCAGAAATCCTTATATATAGGATTATATATAGTTGGTTGGTGCTTGTACAAGGAACTATTATGATGTATCACAAGAAAAAGCTTCTACATCCATGGCTGTTTTTCTTCTTTCAAGTGAGTCTAGAATGCCAGCATACAGAACGCCAACCTGTTATACTAAGAGAATGCAACAATCATTGCAAAATTGGGACATTTCGAAGGTACACACTACATTTCAGAAGAAATGAGCATTGTATAAGGTTGTCCATGGGCATAAAATCAATCTACTATATAAATCTGGTTTTGGGGATGGATACAGATGTGGCCTTCTCACAGGATAAGGGCCTAATCCATCCAGAATTTCACCTCTGCAAACACCATTGAAATGAGCGGTCTGGCACAACTGCTGTTCATCCATCACAGGTGATTATATACTGAAAAGTTCCTGTTGTATTAGTGCATTGTTTCTGTATTCCACCAAGGTTTATTCCTGCAGGTCTGGCAGATATTCAAATTATTTTTCCTTGTAATTTCATGCCCATATATTTATTTGTACAGTACTTCAGGGCTTTCCCCCTCACCTTAGTCAAGGCATTGCCAACTGCCCAGTCAGTTTTGTATCCAATGCTTCTAAGATTATGGATACTAGAAGGGAGATGGGGTTACTCCAGTATTCCATATGCTCTGGGACCCTCTGCCTGCAAACAAAACAAAACAGATTAGAAAAATACACAGCCCGTGATGCAAGCAAGGTTCCCCTGATACAAATAGCACCCTTCCCTTTCAAAGGACACGCTCACAGCATGCTTTCATTTTGTTGTGCAGCTTCCCACCACAAACTGTGGCTTTTTATCTGTCAGTGATGGCCTCTTGGACTATAATTACAGTGTGTCAGATTCTCTCTCTGTCACCACCAATGTTATTATACTCCATTGGTTTGTGGTTTCCCAACTGAAACTTTAGCTACCTACTGGTTAAAAGTCACACATCTTAATGAAGCACATTTATCACCCTTTGCTTACATTTGTGGGTTAAGACATATTATAATAAGCAGGGCAAAATGAGCATCAACATGTTTGTTTTTGTTCACCCTTTCTCTGACGTAGATCCACACTGCAATGGGTATGTCTCTTTAAAGTGCATCACTTCTCTAGCCTCTCATTCCTTCTAGGAAGGGAAGCCATCTTCCCTGACACTTTTGAATCCACAAGCTGAAATACTGAGAGATGCTGCCTTGCAGGGAAGCTGTATAGTTTCTGTGATTTTACACACTGACCTCCCAACTTCCCTGAACATGTTAAGAGTGCTTTCCTGTATATGTGCAAACTGACCTATTGGCTGTTCCAGGGAAGCTGTTACTGCAACAACCTGAATGTTGCAAGTTGCTTGAGCTGTGTGTGTGTGTGTGTGTGTGTGTGTGTGTGTGTGTGTGTGAAATAATCAATGCAAAAGACCATAAATATAGAAGGTGTTGCCTTCATTCCTTTGTCCCTTACACTTGCAACCATTGAGAAATGCTATGTGCTGCTGCTTCACTTAATGCTCCCAGTGTGATTAATGGACTACAGTCTTCCATAAGGTAGTTAGATGTAACATTTATTTTCCTATAGTAACAACCTACCTTCCCTTTTTGAGAGTCTTATAGTTGAGCTGTACACTCGTATAGTTTCTCACATGTAACATTCAATGCATGTGCCATCTGTGTACATGGTTGGAGAGCTGTACAAGTTGACAAGTGTACACTCATTCACACAAACACTTCTGTGAACAAGCCTCTTGCTGCCCCTCCCCAATAAGTAGGCCCTGACAGGCTTATTGAGTTTCAGTAACAGACAGTGTTCTAAGATTCTAAGTAATGCTGGGTAATGGTTTCTAGCCACCCTTTTCATTTCTCAGCATGCACTTGAACCATGGTAAACCAGAGCATTATGGGAAATTAAAAGGATGGCTAGATCCAACTGTCTGAAGCTGCTCAGAGTGCAGGCCATAAAAAAAAACTTAAGGGAGATCCAGGGAATGCATCAGCAGTGGGCCCTGAAGCAGCTTGTTCTGCTTTCTTCTGAAGCAATAAAGAAGCATGAAAGCAATATTAGCATAGGACTAGAGTGACGATGAGTAATAGAGTTGTATATGCACGCACATCAGCTTTCTTCTGCATAACTTATATTTTCTGGGCCTATGCAAATGCAAAGTGAGAGGAAATGAGACACACGTTAGACACTAAAAAAGAGGCATCACAGATTACTAGGGTTAGCACATGGCCCCATTTTCACTAACCTAAGCAGGATTTTTGCAGCTTGGGTTGACTCCAGTGGTAAGCCAAGGTTCAGGCTTTTAATGCTGCATATTTTAAACAGATATAGAACATAAAAATGAACTGAAGTTATTTTTAAGAATCGGCTTAGCAATGCTGGAGCACTCTACTAAGGCTGCAGTGCTAAAAGCAATTCTCATTGAATTTAGTTCGGCTTGTTTCTAAGTAGACATGAACCACTTTGCACTACGCATTATCTCCAATTTCCTACATCTTTAGTTATACCTGTTTTGAGCTTTGGTCCCCTAATATTCAGTTATCCACCTGATGCACATAGAGACCTATCAGCTCAGCTGACTAGCCAGGCTAGAGGCCTTGTGCCTTATCTTGTACTAGGAACAGCTTTACTCCCAAGGTTGTAAACAACATTCTTAAGTGTCTACATTTGACAAGAGAGAGTCCTTTGTTTCCTTGCCTAATGAATAGGTAATGAAGGGAAGACCATACATGGTATAATTAGTATTGTGTTGTAACTTTAGATTGGAGGAAGGTTATGCATGTGTACAGTCATAGCTCGGGTTGAAGTAGCTTCAGGTTAAATATTTTTGGGTTGCGTGTGACCCAGAAGTAACGGAGCAGGTTACTTCCGGGTTTCACTGCTTGCGCATGCGCAGACACTCAAAATGACATCGCGCACATGCGCGGAAGCGGCGAAACGTGACCCATGGATGCGCAGACACGTGTTACGTTTACTTCAGGATGCAAACAGGGCTCCGGAACAGATCCCGTTCATATCCAGAGGTACCACTGTATTGCTTTAACAGATAACAGCTATGTGTAAAGCAGGCCCCACCCTTTTGGGCTTGCTCAGTTTTTGGAGAGTGATCCTACTGTGCCATTATTGCTAGCAATAAGCACCCTTTGTTTTCCCACCACCACGTGGAGTTTCTCCTTTCAGCCCAGACGTTTATTTTGCTATACACCTGGCACAGGACAAGGCAGCTTCTTTTATCCAGTCTTTGTCTGACACATACCCATTTAAGCAACGGATAGCCTGGTCCTAAACCATTTTATGCAAGGAAGACAGAACAGCAAAACTCAACAAGAAACAAAAGTGGTGTTCATAATAGGAGTGCCTCTTGGACTGCACCGCGCTAAGTAGAAAATCACAGCTATGCATGTATTGCATTAGTCATGCATAATTTTGCCCATATCGCATGACCAGATAGTCATTTTCCATTTGTGAAAGCCTTCCAAAATAAGGCAGTGGGTTCGGAGCCGTTCATGGAGGTTCTTGTATTACATGCCTTGCCGAGTTCTGATCGTTTGACTGCCAGTTTCTGAAAATCTAGCCCGTGCTGTTTAAATACTTTAAACGGCATCTGCTCAGCCAGCACAATGTCTAGCATTTGAGGTTTGGCACCCAGCTCCTCTCTCTCCACTTCTGGAGCAGAGGTGCCTGCTGGTGTCACAGCTGCAAGGAGCTCAAGTTAGGCCAGAGCTCTTGTGGGTTCTATAAAATCAACAAGGAGACCAAAAGGGAGACAAAGGTTTCTGACTGGCTCAAGACGCTCCCTGAGCGCAGAGCAGCTGATCTCATATCATGTCTGCTCACTGGGAAACAGATGTGAATTGACAGACAGAGATCCTTCAAGGACTGGCCAAGTTATACCACACTTCCAAAAGCCTGTTGTTTCTCAATAGCAATGTTTGAAAAGCAGAACTCAAGCTTGTGCTGTAGTGTTTCAGTTTCAGGCATTAATCAAATCTGCCCAACACTTCCTGACAGGCATCTTGAGTGACCAAAATTAAACAATATCGCAACAACAGCAGCAAGGATACTTATCGCTAAGTATTGGAAAACCCAAGCTCTACCCACGCTGGAAGAATGGCAGATGCAACTGACAGACTATATGGAACTGGCTGAAATGACGGGCAGAATCCGAGACCTGGGAGAAGAGACGTCGGAAGAAGACTGGAAGAAATTCAAGATCTATCTACAAAAATATTGTAAATTATATGAATGTTAAGGAGGATGCTGGAATGTAAACAATTGGGCACCATTGAGATAGAGGAAGTGATATATGAAGATAAGTTAAATTTAAGAAAAGAAAAATTTTTGGAAAATTTTTAAGTTATATTTAATTCTTTTAGATTTGAATAAAGGATATTAAAAATTAGAGATATAATATTGGAAAATTAGATAATAAGAATCGAAATAAGGGGATAAATTTGCTGGAAAAACCTTCTTGGTTAGGAACGCAGGAGCCGGAAATGTGAGGGAGTCCAAAGAAGTTAAGAAGATTATGTTAAAAGATATGTTATATGGTATTGTTTATTGGAATTGTAACTAAATTAAAAAATTGCTAATAAATATATTTTAAAAAAAAACAAAATTAAACAATATCAGGATTAGTGTTTACTTCACCTTTGGACCATTTTATTTTCATTTAGTTGCCAAGATGTGTCTACTGCTTAATAATAATAGAAAACCCTGTTATTATTTATTATTTCATTTATATGCCACCTTTCCTCCAAGGAGCTTAAGGTGGTATACAGAGTCCTCCCCTCCATTTTATTCTCACAAAGGCCCTATGAGGTAGGTTAGGCTAAGAGTGAGTGACTGGCCCTAGGTCACCCAGTGAACTTCATGGCTGAGTGAGGGCTTGGACCCTGGTCTGCCAGGGCACAGTCCAACACTCTAACCACTACGCCACACCATTGTGTAAATGACGTGCATAAAATAATATAAAATATTGATAAGAAAAGACCAATACAATCAACAGACTTCAAAAAACAGGCAGGCGTAATAAAACTATAAAAATATAGAGAAAATTGACAGTTTTAAAAACAATATACACAACTAAATTCCATGACTGGTTAGTCTTGTGTAAGCTGAAAAGTTTTTTAATAGTTGTGTCAGACACCTAGGGTTGCATTCCCACAGTAAGACTTCCCCTTCCTCTCCTCTAAGGGACGCAGGTGGCACTGTGGTCTAAACCACCGAGCCTCTTGGGCTTGCCGATCAGAAGTTTGGTGGTTCAAATCCCTGTGATGGGGTGAGCTCCCGTTGCTCTGTCCCAGCTCCTGCCAACCTAGCAGTTTGAAAGCATGCTAGTGCAAGTGGATAAATAGGTACCGCTGCAGCGGGAAGGTAAACACTGTTTCCGTGCACTCTGGTTTCTGTCACAGTGTTTTGTTGTGCCAGAAGTGGTTTAGTCATGCTGGCCACATGACCCGGAAAGCTGTCTGTGGACAAACACTGGCTCCGTCGGCGAGATAAGCGCTGCAACCCCAGTTGCCATTGACTGGACTTAACTGTCCAGGGTCCTTTACTTTTACCTTTTACTCTCTCCTCTCCTCTCCTCTCCCCATGAGCTCCAGCAGGTTATGAGGCTGTGTAGAGGACCGCAAAAGAGAGGAGAAGAAAGTACCACTAGCACATGCGGAAATTGGCTATGCAAGTACAACAGAAGTGCTGGATGCAACCTATTGTCACCATCTTTTTCCCAGCAGAGAGTTGGGCAGGGTAAAAGAAGCATTTGGCTTTATCCTGTGACATCCTCCACGAGAAGCTGCTCAGAGTAGCATGCCAGCCTTGATTCAGAATATGCACGCAGTTTCTAAACTTGGCTTTCCTGCATCATCAACTGTGTGAGATGCCAGAAACATGATCCCAGAGAGCCACTCAAGACTGAACTCCAAAAGAATGCCTTTCATCCTAGTCATTGCTTCAGTGGGATGGCTTGTTTACAGTCTGGAATCACTCCACCGTTTCCCCTGTCTGTTAAACTTACAAAACAGCCTGGACCTGTCATACATTACTTTTCTGTCCCAACTGCCACTTTGAAGGAAGCACGATGCACAGAGTAATCTCTCCTCTCTCTCAGCAAGTGCCTTGCCAAGACAGCAGAGGGGAATCATCCTCCCAGTCACACTGTGAATTGCAGTTGTGTCTTGAAAGGAGGAGACGGGAAATGTGCCCATTCAGCTTTTGCACGCCTAGCCAAAAATGTCACATCAAGAGAGGGAGTCACATCAAGAGAGCGAGTTCTTGGGAGTTGAACCCGTATCACAAACACCACAGGGCAGTTCCCTAGCCACTTAGCCACAGCAGCAGGCAGGAAATATACCTATTGCGGGACTTTTTATCTTCCACTTGCTGTATCTCCAAAACTCAGTCGGGTTGAACAACTCACATTTTTCATGCATGTGGTCCTAGGTATGAACCCAGAGAATAACAACATACTGTATTAAGAAAGATGAGAATACAGAGAGTGAGTCCCAGACACTCCTGAGTCAGTCTAGAGGAACATTGGCTTCTGCATGGGCCAACCAGCTCTTTTGACCCACCTCCTCCCACATTGGCAACCAATTTGACCAATCAATCTCCTCTATTTTTGCTAACCCAGACTCCCAACAGGCCTAGGTGCAATTTGTCCTACTCATATGCAGTGCTATTTTTCTGGGGGTATGCAGGGGTACACATACCCGTAAACATTTTGTGAATCTAACGAGAGAAGAAACTAAAAAAAAAAAAGTTTCTTCTCTAGCATGATGAATCATCAGTTCCATTGAGTAGTGAATTGTCAGTTCCATTGTTACACCCAATGGCAGCCTCATTTCTTGTCACAGTGTTTGCTGAGCCTCAGTCGGAATGAGACTACCCCTAAACATTTTTTTAAAGAAAAAAAGCCCTGCTCATATGTCCCATTCATGATCCCTCTCCATCCTCCCCTCACCCCATCTGGTTGCTGCAAATACCCTGCCAGGAACCTTGCTCCTGCAATGGATTTTACCCTTAACCTCTCACAAATTATGTTGCTAACACCATTGTTGACATACTGCCCATTACCACTACAAAAACAGTTGAAAATTAATTGGAGCCTACCATGTCCTAGTATTAAAAAGTCAACATCCGGGGGGGGGGTAAACATTCTTCAGTTAACCACTCTACTACAATTTTTAAGGAATATTCATTTCATTACATAAAATAAATAAAAGGAAACAATATATTCTCTGTTTATAGATGACACAGGGAGTGCATACAGGGTGGTTTATTTTTGGAAAACAGTTCAGTCTGGTACAAAATGTTAACCCAGGTGGTGGTGAATGTCTTTATAGGTTGCTGCCCAATTTATAGATACAGAGACTTTGGTATTTACAAGTATGTTTTATAGTATGACCCATCAGGAATTTTACCCCCACTCCTTTACATTAAGAGTATTATAATAATAAGCAGTAAAAGGAACGATAGTTGTTTTACCAGAAATGAGTCATTGTCTAACCCTCCCAAAAGAGTGTGTGGGAGGCATCGGGCCCAGACACTATTGTGATCTAGGAAGATGTCTGTAACAACCAACACTTTTACTAATGAGACCTGAGAAATGTCTTGATGATCTTCCCTAATTGCTTTGTATAATTGGAAAACTCTATGGCCCAGTCTCCACTCAGAGGATGGGCATTTCAAAAATGCTAATCTGCAAATTATGTGAATACCACTCTAATTGGATTTTTTTTGTAGTCCCTATTTGTTTATATTTAACGATGAACATTATGGAATAAAAGACCAGCAGTACTGATTATCAAAAAGATGACATTAGAATGGCACAAAGTGTCATGGCTTTATTAGAAGTAATTTGTCATGATCCTATCAAGGTTTCACTTGGGCGTTCCAGTGTGTTTGCAGTTTTTATTTCTAATTAGAAGGATAAGTCCTTTTCTTCACACTTATTCTTGATCCACAGTTATTTCCACATTGTTCTTTAAAGTACTCTGTGACTTACCCATTATAATAGTGCCTCTGAGTTGTCAATCAGAGTATTAGTTGTACTTAAAATCAGGAAAACATTCCACCCACCTTTGGATTGGTTTTAATCTCCTGCTACTTTTCTGAGCAGAACTTCATATTAGATCTGGACAGCAACACTACAATAGTCACTTTTATAAGAGAAAAGCAGGTTTGGAAAGGATGGTAGAGAGTAATGGGTTCATTTTGCTCAAGGTGCTCAAGAGTGTGGTGGCAACTCCATGCTTGTGAGGGATAATTGTGATTATCTGGATTCATTCCATTCTGGTTTGTGTCCAGTTTGGTAACTGATGCAGCTTTGGTCACCCTGGGGGACAACCTACACCAGGATGTGGTGAGTCAGTGCATGTTCTTGTTCATTCTGCTTGACTACTCGGGCACTTCTTGCCAATATGAAACACCTCTCATCATATTGTCAACATAACGATAATGCCCAGCTCTATCATCCATTTTCAACAGCTCCCAAGCAGGCTGTGGAGATTCAGAATTGATGCTTCAGGTCATTAATAGATTGATCAGACAAGACCAAAGTGCTCCTGGTAAAGTTCTTGAATCCGTACTTGTTTTTGGATCCTGTGGCCAGCAGTCCTTTTGAGCAACTTCAGCTACAGCACCAACTGTGACTGTTTCTGGAAAGGGAGGACCCAGCCAAGGTATCTCATGCCCAAGTAACAGACTGAACTTCTGCAATGCACTCTACACGGTTCTGCCTTTGAAGAGGGCCCAATTACAGTGGTACCTCAGTTTACAAACTTAATCCATTCCGGAAGTCCATTCTTAAACCAGGGGGCACTTTCCCTAATGAGGCCTCCCGCCTCCAGTGCCCTTCCACAGTTCAGTTTATGTTCTTAGACAAAGGTAAAGTTCGCAAACCAGGACACTACTTCCAGTTTTGCAGAGTTTGTAAACCGAATAGTTTGTAAACAGGGCTGTTCTTAAACTGAGGTACCACTGTACTGCAAAATGATGCAGCTAGACTTTGGGTCAAAGCCAGACCTTTGGAACATGTTACTTAGTTATATTGGCTTCACTAGTTTCCCCTCTGTTTAGGAGCCCTAAACAGTCTGAAATCCTCAGTCTGAAATCCTCTTCCTTGTCATTAAAGTTGATCCAGGGTACATGAAGGACCATCTTCTCCTGCAATAATCTCCCCATCTGCTAAGGTAATTTGGGAAGGGTCTTTTACACATGCCACCACCATTGGAAGTTTAGCTGGTGGTTTGTGGAGTGAAGTTGCCAGATGTGTTTCAAAAAGGGATTTATTTGTAATTTGGATTGGAGAGGTGCTCAAAACCAGGAACTCTACAGTTCTAGCCAATAGCTCAAACCATCACAACTTTCAGTAAGGTAGCTAAAGGCTGCATGTAGACTGAATGAAGGCAGGACTCTTAATGTAGATTTGCACCACTATATTCACAATATAGTGAATTTCTGAAATTTGCCTATACAATATTGTGGTCGATTTTGTGATTGTCAATTATTTGTGGCTGATTGGGTCTCCAATTTATTAATTGTGTACTCTGGAGCTGAGTGTTCAAAGATTTTGAGATACAAAATTGTGTACTTCCACTTCCCACAAGTTATTTTTCCCTCCAAAAAGATGTTACTGAAAACTGAGTTTCCCAGATCTATTTGCTGCTCAGTCACTTAATGCTTGCAGTGTGCTGTTTGTCTTTTCTCTTTTTTTCACAAGGGAAAAACCACCTTAAGAGGGCAGCTCATCTAAAAAGATCCTCTGAATCATGGTTAAGTTCAGTGACTTCACATAAAATATCTGTTTTCATTTAGCAATTGTTGGAGGCAGAACAGTTGCTCACATTCAATCTGTTTATCTTCCACTCTTACTCATATTTCTTCATTTAGGAAGCCTTTTCTTTAAAAGGTGGTAAATATTTATTGAAGAGAGTTCAGCTTTTTAAATTAAATGAGGACAGAAATAAACCCTAAAATGAAAAGTCCACAAAGGAAGGGCATGGTGCGTTATAAATGCCAGAGCATATGAAATAATCAAGCATTTTTTAAAAATGTAGCACAAATGTAATTTATGAGAGTTCATAGTGCCAAATGCTAATGTTTAAAAAAGCTATTTCCTGAGTAAAGGTGGGCAATCTAATGAAGCGTTTAGTCTGGCTTTATCTCAAAACCTCTCATGGTTTTGGCTATATGCCCATAAGTGAGGGGGTGTCAGGGTAGAGTTGCGGCAGTCTGAATTGTCTGGTATTATTTCCTGGTGGTCACAGTGACCTTAAGTACGAAACATTATATATTTTCACATCCCCCACCCCAAACTGCAGTTGTGTATTCAGCAGGTTCAGTTTTTTGGCTGATCCTTTGCCTGAAAACATCAAGACAGATCCTTGGCTTGTTCCTGTATTAAGCTGCGCTGTCAAGCACTCTGGCATGTCTACGATAGAATTAATGCTTAGATACCATAACGAGACGCATCTTTCATTAGGGCCTATGATTCAGACAGGCAGAGAGAATGAACCTGTCCTCCCCCACAACAGGTAAACCACAGTTGAACTCTCACTGGTGTGTATACCTGCTTGATGAGACATGTTTTGAATTACATAAGATTAAGTGATATTTCTTTTTCCAGACAGCACTGGTGAGAAACACACACATAAGAACAGGTTATATTTCAGCGTTCTAAAAAGCGTTAGCTGGAAACTTCTGTTCTGAATTCTAATCAGAACAACTTTGTGGGTTGCTGATGGGTGTTGAGTCCAGCTATATCCAGGAACCACCTTTCATTACAATTTGAGGAAGATCAAATCTTGTCTCAGCCACATTGACCTCTGTGGGGTTTTGTTTTTTCTCCCACAAAAAAAATTATAATAATGCACCACAACCCACGTGGAATGATATACCTTAATACAGAAGTTATAGTGCTCAAAACACTCATAACCATATGTGCTGAGATTGTTTAAAATGAAAACAAATGGTTCTTAACCTTTCCATGTTCCATGTTCAAGCTATCCCATGTATTGAAAAAATGCATGTAGGGGAGGTATGTGGCAGACTCTGCTCCCGCCTTGGCACATGCCTGCAACATGCGTAGATACATGCAGGTGTATGTGCACAAGCTGGTAGCTCTCCACATTATCTGATCCCACCCCATAGTTGCCTTTGACTGGATTCAACCATCCAGGGGTTATTTACCATACCTTTGACCATATATGGAGAAGTGCTTATCCACATTTAACTTTATGCATGTGGGTGCATTGCAGATATGAAAAACAATGCACTCCGGACTCCTTGCATACCCATAGTGCAATGGATGAGCCTTACTAAAATAGGAAAAGTGCTAGATCAGAATGACCAGTGAAAACACTCTGTGTGTGTCCACTAAGCATGCAGAAAAGCACTAGTGTGCTTGCATTCTCTTAAGGAATATAAAAAACAATGGGTGCCATCTAGCCAAATTAATGTGTCAACTTTGATGGCTGAGATTTAGGGAAGTGTTTAATTGTCCCATTCAAATCAATGGGACTGAAAAGTGTTTAACTGTGGATGGAACTTGCCAAGTTGTTTCTTTAAATTTCCATTTCAATCACAGGATTAGAAACTCGGGGGCGTTCCAAAAGTGGTTTGCAGCATGGTTGAGAAGCTGCTGTTAAAGAAGAAGAAATAAGAAGCCCTGCTTTATGCACAGGAGCCCTTACCCACACCTTTCTTGATTTTTGCCTAGGACTGGGATAAACTGATTCCTTGGATGCACCTCTGGATGACAGAAGTAATAGCCCCCACCTCTCCTAAGTTCCCACACTGCTTTTGAACCAAGTGATGTCAGCAGATGGGCATATCACACTATAAATCAGGCTAGTGGAGCAATCCTAGGCATGATTTTTCAGAAGTGAGTTCCACTGTGTTTAATATGGCTCACTTCCAATAAGTGTATATAAACCAGAGCATGAGGTCTCTGCCACAGGTGTTCATTTTGTATTGTTTTAAAAACTATATTCTGTAACTTTTTAAAGCAGTTGTTATTATAGTTTGTATTTTAATATATTATTATGCTGCCATGGAGCATATAGACTGTAGCCGTGTACATACAAATGAATATTTCTTCTATATTTTCACAAGTCTCCAGTTCCGTTCCTTTCCTCTGAGTTCTTCTTTGCACCAAATTCTGTAACCTCCTTGGGGCAGAGGCCTGTCCTCTAATACTGTGTAAAAGTGCAATGCACATGGCACTAGATGCAATCGACTGCTCTACTGCTATGATCACTGTCTCCACCAGCAACCGCAACAGGAATTGGATAGAAATGTAATAATTACATGTAGGGTTTGTTTCACTTGGCAGTGTGAACTAAGAGTGAATAACAGACTCATGAGTTTGATAAGCTTTTATGAACAAAATCTTTAAAAGAGACAGCTTATAAAGAACGATCACGCAGCTATGCTCTGTACCAGCATATTCACCCATGGGACGTTATCCCAGGTTCATTTCAATGCATCTCAACAAGTGACTAAATGCTCAGTTAGAAGGAAAAACAATTCCAGGTCTGATAAATCTACATCTTGAACATTATTACCACCATTAGTTTGTTTCTGCTTGCTATTTCTGTCTATGCAGCAGGGAAACATAGAGCCTTAAAGCTGGAAAAGTAACAGATTGCTCTGCCACCTATTGGCACAAACCTGAAATCCCTGTGATAAACATTTTGTAAATCAAGATTTCAAATGATCAATTGGATGTCCTTACCCCAGGATGTGTTTATTGGCTGTCCCGCTTCCGAACCTCTTCCCAGGAAATGTGCACTGCAGTTCATGCAGTTACATCATGCAGTTACAAGTTTGCACACTTGGACAATTTGAAGTCACATCTAAAGATTCACATCAAAGAAAAACAGCTACAGGAACCAAACAGTGCTCCCCACAGCAGCAGCAGACAAAGTCAGGAACATTCTTCAGTTGCAGCACTATCAACTCTCCACTTCTGGAGCACAGGAGATACAGCTGCTGGTCACAGATTCCATGCAGAATATCAATTTTGTACCCAGCCATAGCAAACGTATTAGCATTGTCACTGCAGATGGCACCCAAAATGTGATGACGGACCATGCAGGCAGACTTACCCTTCTCACTCAGTCACCCCAGCAGCTACAGAACTTGCTCCTTTCCACCCAGCTAGTCTGAGCTAGGTTCAGGGTCCCATTAACCATGGTAACCACGAGAGCCCAAACACAGCTTCCCTGACAGTTTACCCCATTTTGAAAGAAGCAAAGTAATAAACATTGCCATCTGAAGAAACCTCCACCCTGGGTAGGACCATGAAGCCCACAGTCTAAACTGATCTGACTACACCACTGGGAATTTCTGTCTCTGCTCCAGTGTTCCTGATTGCAATCAGGCTGCTTTCATTTTTAAAGGGAGATTCCGTTCAGAGATCTTCTGTGTCTTCCCTAGTTTGACCATAAGTATGTCTAATCACATTTGTGCATATCCCACCCTTATAGGGACACGGGTCTAAGCTACTTGAGCCTCTTGGGCTTCCTGGTCGGAAGGTTGGCAGTTCAAATCCGTGCGACGGGGTGAGCTCCCATTACTCTGTCCCAGCTTCTGCCAACCTAGCAGTTCGAAAGCACACCAGTGCAAGTAGATAAATAGGTACCACTCCAGCAGGAAGGTAAATGGCATTTCTGTGCACTCTGGTTTCCATGATGGTGTCCCACTGTGCCAGAAGCGGTTGAGTCATGCTGGCCACATGAGCCGGAAAGCTGTCTGGGGACAAACGCTGGCTTCCTCGGCCTGACAGCAGGATGAGTGCCGCAACCCCCTAGTCGCCTTTGACTGGACTTAACCGTCCAGGGGTCCTTTTTACCTTTTATATCCCACCCCTTCCATTTCTCTGCCTTGATTCATGCACATGTCAAAAATATTATTATCTTCGTTTATTAAATTTATATAGCACCTTTAATCCATAGATCTCAGGGCGGTTCACAAGATGAAAATACAGGATAAAAGCACAAAATAAATAGTTAAAACAAAAGAAAAGAATAGAAAACAATAGCTCCCCCTCCCACAACCACATTTAAAAGGCTGTAGAATATTAATCAGCCAAAGGCATAGTTGAAGAGGAAGGTTTTCGCCTGGCGCCTAAAGATGTATAATGAAGGCGCCAGACAAATCCTTCACAGGGACTGCTCACACAATTTCTCTTTTTTAAAAAGGATGCAAGTAGTAGAATGGATGGGGCTTCCCAAGGGACTGGGCATCAGCATGGAGATGCCCCAGGTTACTTCCTCCCATGTGCCTGCAATAGTGGAGCCACTTTGCATATGGAATTTTAAAAAGGATGACCTGTGGCTCTAATGTTGGCAACAGTTGCTTGCCTCTGTCTTTCTTCCTCCTGCTGCCTCAACCCACTCTGCTTTCCACACTTAATTGGAAGCTTCTTGGGACACTGGCCTAAATTTAAATTGTAAGCTGCTTGGGAAAATGACATTTTTGTTTACACTACTCCATAAAGTGCATTCTATGCAAATAATAATGATGATAATAGAAATAATTCTAGAAATGTTCTGACAATCAGTGTTGAGGATTACAACAACAACAAAAAGGAGATAAATGAGCAACCTGTAGACACCAAGGGAACTAGTAAAAGCAGCACACAAAGGAACGGAGTGCCTCTCCTTAATCTGACTTCTGAGAGCAATTTTCAGAAAAGGCACCTAATTTAAGAACATAATCTTACACTCCTGCTAAATAGACTTTGCAATGAACCTTCCTTTATATGTGATGGTTTATGCTGTGCTTTGCTACCTGAGAATAAAGAACTATTTTTAATGAGTATATTAAATTTGCAGCAAAGTGAGCTTGCCACACGGCACAGAGACAAAAGTAATCTACACTTAGTGCTTCAATGACGTAAAAAGGCTTCTAAAGGAAATAATGCAGCAAATGTGATTTTGCTTTTAGATTTGGAAAGTGAGATAAGTGTTTTAGTACCCCCTTTAAATTCACAGCCATTAAATGCACTTTAGCCGTCCCAGTACTCTATTGTATATGGACTGCTCACCTGACCGATGTCACCCAAGACTACCTCTCTAAGCACTCTGTACTGCACTAATTGATCTCTTAATTGGCTCAGTGAACACAGCAGACTCCATCACACAACAAGCACTAATTGCTACAAGCTTGCTTTTGAAATGTTAAGTACTTTGAAGACCAAGCATATCTACATGCTTGCATAGACTCTGCAGCTGAGGCTGGAGAATGTAGACCAGCATGGTGCTATGTATCCTAAAAAATTATTTCACCAACATTTTTGCATTTGCCTTTCCTTCTCCAACTACCTATGCATTTGTAGCCTTTTTAGAAATCTAAGGGTACAACTTGCAAGCAGGGAAAGTCCTCTAAAAGGCATATAGTGCCTAGATCATTTTTGTCACCTTTGAATTCTCATTCTGTACTTACAATCAAACTTTTTTAAAAAATACAAAGGGTAATCCCATTCACTCACGGCAAGATAATTTAGACAAAGCAGACTAACAAACAGAGAACTTTTAAAAATTAATCTGTAATTCTAAGGCACTGCTGAGAGCAATCAAATGGATGTTTGCTGTCTGCGTGGCCCAGTTTGGAACATAAATGACTCAAAGAGGTAATTTACAGTCATTTAGTTTCTATAATGTACCTGGAGCCATTAAAATGAGGACAGTTTTATGGTATTTCAGCTCCGACAGATCTGAATATTAACTGGATAGATTTTGTTCTTCACCTAAGGGTAAAACACATCATCAAAGTAGGTAGATTTGTGGCAACAGGTCTGACAAAGTGCCTTTAAGTGATTCTTGTCTGGTTCCAGTTTGGCGGGAGGGTCAGTGGGAAGACAAAATTGGCCAATAGTAAATTCAGTCTGCCTTCTCTAGAAAAGGTGGTTCCTAGTTTAGTGGTGGTTACAGGACTACACTGGCAAACACCCATGATATCTGTGACTTGTAGCACATAGATTGCAATTTCAATGTGCAGTTTTAAAACCGCTATTTGTAAGCAGTCATGCCTGCTGCAGTAGGGGCAACTGTATAAGATTTCAAGACTGCTACTGGAGACAAAATGATTGGAAAATGTATCTGGAGATGGAGCACAGTGCTTCTAACACCTTGATCCTATGCATGCTGCTTACGCAGAAGAAAAGTCTCTTGGACAAAAATTATAGCACAATCCTGAAAACATACTTCCTTGTCTGAAATCAGGGGGATTCAATGCCACACATCATGGCATAGTGCATGCATGAAACACTTCCCTCCAAACTACAAAGCCCCTGTATAACACCGTGGGTCTAGGAGCAATATCTGAGCACTTTGTATACATTTCATTCTCTCTGTGTTCAGGAAATGTACCGGTATATAGGCAATCCATCCATTTTCCATTGTGAAGCAAATTTTGCAGTCTTAAATTGCAGATATGCAGTGCAATCCAGAACAAAGATAAATCAATGCTGTTGTTGAGGTCAATGGAACCACACAGATTTAAACCAAGTCTTAGCTGAATTGAGGGCAGGAACCGGCCTTAATATTCTTGTAATACAACATCATCAAATGATCCCTGTGGTATGTTTTCCTCCTATAAAGAATGTGTTTCCATACAGTGGCAGCTGAAATCTTTTAGACTGGCATTTGTTAATATTTCCTTGGTTCTTCTAATGCTTCCAATTAATGTTATAGCTAATGGATATTCAGTATTTGTATAGTATTGCCCATCTTGACCTATGTTCCATATGAAGTAATTCCAGCAAATGTCCACTGTGATTTTCCTTTGATTGACATGATTAATTGCATTAACTGGCATAATCCTAGAGAAGTTTTTGCTTCCATCTAATTCTGCATCTTTTCATTTGAAGCTGAGTGAATATTACTACAGTAACTATTGTGAGCTATTACTTGAAAATGTCAGATTAAAATGAACAATATCCATTTGCTCATCCCTTCCCAAGTACTCAAACAGTTGAAATAGGCTCACTCCATAAGCTTACATTTGCCATTCCCATTGGGATTCACAAAAGATGAAACAGATGTCTTAGTGGCAACTTTGGATTTTAGAAAATATTTGTGGATCCTCTCATGCAAGTGATCTAACAAAACTAGATGATATATTCATCTGGGCTCCCATTCATATATTCATCTGGGCTCCACCCTAGGTATTTGATGCATTTTGATCTGCAGAGCCTGGTGGCATATAAGCCCTTTACAAGGTGTCAGGGAACTGACATCGGAGCCAGAGGTGGAGGCAAGGCTCCCAAGCGATGCTGGAGAGGGGCCCAGTAGGGAGAGAGGGAGCTCATCGGCTGGGGAAGGAAATCAGCGTAACACCAGGGATAAAGGGGGGGGGGGAGATGGGAGAATCGGCGAAGGGGCTCCAGGACTCTTCGCTGGAGACCAGCAGGGAGAGCACGGGTCCTCCGCTACCCACACCCACCCTGCGCAGAAGACTTCCGCGCAGGGAAAGTAGGTGTAGACTTGGCGTCAAATAACTTCTTTGTTGGAAGAAGTTCAAGAAACGCCCACTGACGGATTCTGCTAGCGACTGAACAGCCACGAAGTGAAGGGCTGTCCAGCCAGAAAAGGTTTAACCAGGCTACTTAGCCAGGAGTGGCGGCAACTTACGCACGAGCAACCCCATATAACCATTACACAAGGGTTCTAGAGTGGGAAGATTGGTTGCAGTGAACTGGCTGACTGAAAGACATCTCACTTACCATTACTGAGCTTCCTTTGGAATTGTGCATGATCCAATTCCAGATTTATTTATTTTTTTAGAAATTCTTCTAAATAAACCAGTATTTGCGGTGATTGGAATGCGAGAGAGAGAAAATGTATGAGGGTGAGGGAATCTTCCCGCTTTTTGATTTACCACTGGTAAATCAAGAAATAGCCAAAGCCCTTGGCCAGCTTGATATGCATAATAGCAGTTTTGTTTTATTGACCTACCTGCTTAGTTTTCTAAGCAAAGGTAATCCCCTTGCAGCAACAGGGACTTAGGTGGAATGGAATGCAAGGTTGTCTATAATATACAACAACAAAAATATTTATGCTTTAGGCAAATTAGGATGAGGCTCTTAGCCATATTTGGCTGTGGAAGCTTAGTCCATCTTGTTCTAGAAGTTCCAATTGGTTGGCAGCCACAAATATATTTTGCGGTTTAAATACTTTGTACATTGCATCAGGTTTCCCTACAGCAAAGCCCTAGAGATTTTGGCAATTTGAAGACTATGCATGACCCAAACATTAGCTAATTTCAAAGAGTACAGCATGAAATATTGTCTATGAATTCCAATAAGCATTGTCTCTGAAGAGGACTTCTCAGAATTGCGGGACTCTTTATGGGTATTGTAGCAGAGACGATGCTTGTAAGTAATCTCATTCTAAAGTAGTTCATTTTCAAGAATACACTTACATCACTAATTGTTTCCACAGAAAGTGGTGTTTAATGCTGTGAGATTCTCTCATTCTTCCCCTCCCTTTCCCTTCTGCCTCACTTTAGGGCTTCTGTTTCCTTTGTGAGAGCTGTATTCCTCAATGCTAAGTTTCAGAAATTTATTTTAATCGCTGCAACTGCTGTTCCTTAAGATTCCATTTCAAGACAGAATATGACTGAAACTAATGAAATAATTTGTGATAAATGCCATTGGGGAAACTGAATGCCATTTTCCCTATGTACAAATTGTCCACGAACAGGTTTTTGTTCATTTTTTCAAAAGAATTTGTACATTCTGATATCTCTTATCAAAATCATAGGACTTGTGACCCCCAACCAACAGCTACCAACCAACTAGACCCTAACCAACCAATGAAGAGGAGGCGTAACCAATTGAGTCAACTGACTAACAGCCTGAGCTTTTCAGCTGGGAATCCCACAACCCCCAAACCCCTAAACTGTCCTTTCAGACAGCACTCCCTGATCCAGATTGCTCAAAGAAACTGGCACTCTTTATATCAGGGATGTAATGTACACTGGTGCTTCCTGGCCAGTGTAGGCAATGAATATGGTAAGAACTGACTGGAGTGCTGTGGTTCAAATTAAAATGACCATCCCTTGAAGGGGAGGAGCCTAGCCCAAGAAGAATATAGCTTAAGCTGAGCGCTAAACCTTATTGGAGCATGCCTTAGTTTGAGCTGTCCATGGTACTGCAACTCCAGGACCCGCTACTAATTGAAGGCCTACTTTAAATTAGATTCCTGGAAAGAATGTTACTAAAACTAATGAAATAGTTGATGATAAAAAATATTGGGACACTGTTTTTCCTGTGTGTGACTTTGCAGCAACATCATATTTTTTTTTAATGAAGACTGCGAACATGTGGCTTCAAGCCCCATGTCGGGCAGATGTTTCCTGCAATGGAAGGGAGGGGACTAGATGGCCTTCATGGTCCCTTCCATATCTAAAATTCTATGATTCTGATTATTTGAAGTGGGTGGGCAATCCCTTTTTTCATTCTTAATGTTCAGCCATAACATGTTACCTGAATGAGTGAGTGGTGAGTGGGTGAATGAATGAAATAATCCTGTTAATCTTGATTGAGCCATTGGAATGTGCAAAAAAAGAAGCAAACTTATCATCCTAAATGAGGGTTGTCTTTCAGAGTAAGCTTTTCGATTCTCTTTTTAAATCATTCAGAAAAAACATAGGACATCTTTTCTGGAAAAAAATAAGCAAATATTCTTTCCCCCCAGGACTGTGTTCTACCAGTGCCATGTTGATATTATGTGCCTCAAATACATCCCATTTCTTGCTGCCACGTGGCAGTTTAGCAATTGCAATTTCCTCCAACCTGCCTTTGTTTGTTTATGTTCCCCCATTCATAGATACCAGGGAAGGGTATAATACATAATAATATAAACAAACCATATAATAAAATGATTTCAAAAACTCCACATCTGAATAGAGGTCTGTGCGTGCACACATGGGGGGTGCATTCTTCTATTTACAGAACACATATTGCACAAAGTTAATAAAAACAAAAGATAAACTTGACCACAGAGAATAATCAACCACAGATCCAAAATTTGTTGTATATAAAGGACAATAAAGGCTGGATGAGTCTTAGAGGCATATGTTTTTATCAGATTTCTTGTCATTCTAAAAGGGTAAAGTATAAAGAGTGAGAATGTTTTGCATTACACCTATTAAGGAGTGAATCAAATGTTCTGAACAACTGGGCTACAGTTGTACAGCTGTACTTTCCAGTTGTGTATATTCTCAAAGTAAGCTCTTTGGTTCAAAAATTCCTCATTTGGACATCTTGACTTTTTGGGACCTTCTGCTGGTAATTCACTGAGCAAATGTGTTATCATGTTTGTCATGCTCTGGTTGTGAATTTCATTCCTGTGATCCGTCCCAAGTTCTGAGTCCGACTCTTTGTTTTTGCTCCAGTTCTGAGGAACTTTCTTGCATTTTTCAATCTTCCAGATTAGATGAAGCCTGGTACCTTCCTAAAACAATGTTGGAAAGTGCTGTCATAAGCACATTTTCTTAGAAGTAAACATCCCACCATGTTCAGTGAGGCTTCCCTCCAGATACGTGTACTGTACATAGGATTACATCTTGCAATGAAATCCTATGGGCGTATACCCAAAAGTAAGAGTATTTATATTCAATGGGGGCTTATTTTCAGTAAAGTGTGGATAGAATTGCACTCTGTGATTATAATGTGAACTTGCTATTCTGTTTCCTGTAGTGATCAGGTGGGCTTTTTATGGTTTTGAAACCAGGGCCACTACAAAACATTTTGCTTTCTGAAATGGACAAGATAGTACTCCTATCCTCCTCCATCACCACATTCCATGTGCAGAAACCAATCAGACCGACAGCTGAATCATCAGCACCGGCAGTGGGACAGCATTCTCCAAGGGCAGTAGACTAGCTTAAAGAGTTACAGAGAAGACCAGCTCATAGCTCTGTCATCCAGAACTCACCACTGCTCCACCCATCATGTACTGTCTCAGGTGTTTCCCTCAGTTTGCCTAGTCAGAGGGACCTAGCCCTAGTCAACCATTTAAACCATTTGCTAAATAAAATTCAGTCATATGATGCTGAAAAAAGCCAATTCCAGTATTAAGTGAGCAAAAATTCCTGCAGGTAAAGTATAATAAACCAGGTAATCAAAATATGGCATTCTTAGTTATGCAATTTCCCTATGAATGCCAGTGACAACACTGTCTAAGGAGGAGCTAGTTCCGGAGTAATATGCAATGATGCATGGGAAAGTTGAATAGAAACATAATTTACATTGTTTATTACAGAAGCTCTTGATTACAAAAACAGCATTATAAAGAGAACTAACTTGAATTAATGCAGTTCAGGAAATAAGTGTGGAGGGAAAGGCGATATGACTATCATGGGATTTATTGATAAATGAATTTTAGGCAGCAATCCACAATTTTGTCCTCAAACTGCAACAAAGGGCAGTGAGGGCAATGCTGCTATTGTTTTCCTAGCCAGGAAACGATGACTTTGTGACCTCTCAATTGCCCTGTCTGCTGACCTCTGAGGATATTTAGCCTGGCAGTTAACATCTGTGGTCCCATCAGCAGCCGTGAAATAAAAGGTACTTAATGCAAGCCAGCTCTTTTGCAAGGTTAGAGAGGATCAATAGGAGATGTGTTTAATGTGGTATCACTATCAGGTCTCATCTCACTTTTAAAACTGAAATATCCACAGTGGGACATCATTGTAGCCACACAGCAAAGAGATCTTTAGCATTGCAATACTCTTCCACTTAGGGTCAGAAAAGCTATGGAATGGGTCAGGGGAAATATACCAGGGGTGTGCATTCAGATCTGTCTGTGCCCCAAATTAAGGGGTAATTCGAGGGAGGTTGACACATTTTTTAGTCAAATCAAACAAAGCATGTTGATTAGAATCAAGGGCTCCATTAGCTTCCAAGTGGCCCTGTGGTCTGGGTGGATAAAAAACCACTTGGCCAGTTCCCCTGCCCCCCAAGAAAAGGAAGCACTCAAAAGAGGAGCAGGTGGGGAGGTGGGGAGCTTTCTTTCTGATGGGAACATCTAGGACTTAACCACAGTGAAAGATTTTTCAAGGACACTCCAATCACATTGATTTAGGAATGGATTTTAAAATGTGTTTGTTTTTCATGCAAATCTCTTTCTTTCTGTATGCAAGTCAATGGAGAGATGCCCACCATGTTCCCAAAACCACCCACTAGAGACAGGGCAGAAGCCTTGGGGGGAAAGCTGCTTGTTTTTTACATTTCCTCTACCCAGGCCTTTCCTGGGAATTTATGGTAATTTTCACTACTGAAAATGTTATAGATTTAGACTTTTTCTTTGAAATTTTTTTAATGAACATTTTAAAGTGTCTTGTACAACAAAAACCCTGTAACCCTAAACCTCCAATTCAGCAGGCTGAATCCACTCTGGTGGGGCTATTATTTTTGCAAATTTCAACCCCTTCTAAAAGCTATTTTCAGATTCTCCATTATTGTTGGGGAAGAGCTTCATTTTAAAGAGATCTAATTCAGTCACAAATAATGAATCAAATTGAAAATATGGAGATTGGCTTCAAAACATATTGAGCTACTTCCCAAAGCTACAGATACAAGCCAAATCTTCTGGCCAGTGGACACTTCTAATACTTAGATTTAGAACTAAGCTGTCAGACTATTGGATGCTGGTAGAACTGCCTGCATGCTTGGCTCCTCACCAGTTCTAACTTGCAGTCTTCAGCATTTTCTGCTCCTTATCCACAACTGGGCAGTAGGCTGGGAGTGGGGACTTGACTGAGATATTTCTACTTGGAAGTGAACGTAATAAATCCATTTGGTGGAAACTTTAAACATGTAGTGAAACAGCCCTAGGTGGTGCACTGTAGTTAGGATGTCACATATCTGACTATGGTGAGAATCATGGTCATTTCACACTGATGGTATTACCGTTCTCTTATCATGCACTTGCATGCAAAGGCAGCTGATACAATAAGGGCTAGAATGGATTGCATTGCACACCAGCTGTTCATACAAATGCTATTCCATCCAGACAGCAGAAGCAGCCAAGCTCTCCAACAGCTAGATACTGTCATTGACACCTTCATCTCCTCCCTAGCATGTATGTTGAGAGGAAATAGAAACCACAGGTGTTTTTTTTTTAATAAAACAGGAGGCAGCAGGGAGTGGCTTTCAAATGGCACATTAAAATCATTGTAAAAAGGTTTTGCCATGTCAAGAACAAAAAGCACAAAGCAGCTCTAAGATAAATTTCACATCTTGGGATTAACAGCACTTCCAACTTGATCTGCTGATCTGGGAATGAAATAGCGCAATATTTCCAAGCCTTTGTATTGGCTCGTTCATACTTTCTATTCAGAGATTTGCCCATTCAAACGGGTGAAAACAGACGCTTGCTCTGTTCCTTACCCTCTTATGTTTGTATGGATACCTGAGTTAATAGAGAGAATTTATGTCCATTCCAGCCTTCTTATGATGCATGGACAGTGGAGAAATTGATAGTTCCCTTTTAAGGTCAGAACTGAGTCCAGCAACAGCGCTTCTCTCGATTTGTAATGTGATCACTGAGGAACTGGAGAAGAGACAGAGATGTCAAGGGAGAAGCTGAGGGAACTGGAGTCTTGACAATTAGCCTGAGATGCCAAAAGAAATTTAAAGAAATCCATTCTTCATTTTTCATCTTCCATAAAACTTTGTTTTCCTCTGACTTGCTCAAATTTCCCAGCAAATAAATTATTAACTCTCTCTTTAAAAATAATGCAACAGTATTTTTACACTGGTAGTTTGTTAATGCCACCAGATGCTTTGTTAATCCTTTTATTTTGCTCCTTCCATCAGGTTCTCACACACAACCTTTCAGTGTTTCAGTGTGGCTTCAGATGAGAGATGGAGTCCTGGCTGGATTTCACAGTTGAACTGGAATCCTTAAGGTGATAATTACTTCCTCAGTACTTGCTTTGTGGATGATGAGGTAAGTGCTCTGTCCTGTGAAAACAAACCTGGTAGCTCAAGGGCAACCAGGGGTCAACTTGCACACCATTGCTCTTTCTGGAGAAACCTTGCGTCATAAAGTTGGCATGTTCATACCTTAATACATAAAATGTAGCCCAACTAATCATAGCAGCTACCACGTAAGAATCCTTTGAGCTGTTCTTGGTGTTCAAAAGAGCATTTCATAAGTAAAAAGGTGGAGGGAATTAACCTAGCAACATTATCTAGTGGGGAAAACAGTAAACAATGGAAAAAAACAAATGAAAGTGGGAAAAATAAAAATGCATCCCCGTCTACATTCTGAATCAATGAATCACAGTTGGATAAGAGTATGAGTGTTGGTCCAATCTTCTGATGCCTACTCCCTTGCAAACTGTTTTGAAGCCTTTCACAAAAAGGCATGAAACATTACTCCAAACAGGGTATATCTCCCATTTGTGAAAATTTCTCCCCAAAGGTTTTTCAACCATCACCCTCCTAGTTTGGCTCAGCCCTGTGACCTTAGGGCCATCATGATAATCTTTGAAGATTAAAGTGCCATCAAGTTTTGGAAACAGCTTTGCAACATGAGTTGTGCTATTTAGTGCTTAAAATAGTAGCTTTTCAGACAGAGCTTTAGTTTGGGCTCCCAGAGCACTTAAAATTCATTGCACCACTTGAAGGCAAATCAGGCATGAAACAAAAATGGGAGACAGTGTCAACAAGCCTGTTGTGACTTAGCTTTGGAGACAGACAGTTGAACCCAGTGAAGTAGTCCTGTTAGTGCAAGACCTTCTGCTTATGTAATGGGACTTCTCTCTCCAACACACATCATGCCTCCCCTGCTCTGGAAGGTAGGAGAGCCCCAGAACAGATTGGGGGGTGAGGTGCATAGAGGGTTTATGGAGAGGAGGAGGAGAGAGATAGTGTCCCATTGTGCAAGCAGAAATCCCTATGCTATTGGGATAGTTTTGTTGGATACAACCCAGTGTCTTTATTTGCCTGCCATACACAGAGATGGATTGCCTCCCTAATACTTTGGTGATTCTGTGCTTTCCTTTTTGTGTCACCTCTAGAGGAGGGGGAGGAGTACTACAGAGAAGCCCACTTTGAGGAAGAGATAAATTGCGTTCTGGAGAACTCAGATGTGCCTTTGAAGCATATGAGGGTTCCTCAATGAGAGGACCAGTTTTCCTGTACAATAATTTTCTTGTGTTATTGATTTTCACCTGTAATGTGCACAGCAACAGGAAAATTTTGGGTGCACTCTGTGCCATGCTATTATGATGCCCAACAAACCAAGCAGTGCCTTGCATGAACTCCCAACGTGCATCCTTGAATACACGCAGAATCCTCTGGGTCAAGTAGATGTCTATATGAAAGGGGTTTTGCCAATGGTAAAAAGTTGAACACTGGTGAGTTAGCACAGATAATGCCTTGCTCATTGTACACAAAACTGTATCTACAAGTAAATCTCTTTTTTTAAAAAAAAACTATTAAATAATATTTTTTGCCTAAGACTGGTCTTTTGCTCTTTAAGTTCAGTGTACCTTTTTGTATCTTTTGCCTCCAGTGCAAACTTTCTTTTGTCTGAAAAGTGCAGAAAATGCTCATTCTTCCTCCTTCCACTACAGATACTTTAAAAAAAAAAATGAGCAGAAACAGCAGAAGTTGTACAAAAGACACAGGATGCAATTAGACTGGCTGCAATTTAAAACCTGCTCTTCTTTAGGGCTGCCTTCCGTTTCTTTAAGCAAAAGCACCCAGTAACAAATTGAACCATGTCTGACCTTAAGCCCAGCTAGGACTAGCCTTCAGACAAATTCATTACAGAAACTCACTGTGGGACAGTAATTTCCCTTCACTTACTGAAAAGCTGACTCAAGCTTGAATACTATTTCACTATATTATGTCTACTTTTGGCTCCAACATATTCAATAGCCAACAACGATTCCATTCCCTCATGTAGCCAAAATAGTTATGAGTTTCTCCCTTTCCTACCCCCTGGATCTGTTATCTCCCTTTTCTTATACATCCCATGGAAAAGTAGTAAACCCCTGGTTTTTTTATATGGTGATTCTTTTAATCTTAGTCACTGTAAACTCATAACACTTGCTTAGTAGTGACTGTTACAGAGCCCATAAGTGAAATAATTTAGAGCTATTCTCCTAACCTCTAAGTGAAGCTAGCCCTTGGGGATGGATGCTGTTTCACCGTGAATTTCCATTCCATGAGTGTAATGAAATGATTTCTTGGCCGGTGCTCTGTTTTTTTGCCCCTTTTGGATTCAAGACAGCTGACTGGTATATAGCCTTAACAATTCCTATGGGCTCCCCAATGATAGACCGGAAAATTCACAAACAGGAATTATTTGCCAAAAAGTTTCTTATTGATTCTTTTAAAAATATATCATAAACTCAGGATAAGTTTACCTGGTTATTTCTGAAAAGAGAGGGTTACATGGAGAAGCTGTCTTATTAAGGAAAGCAAATAAATCCTCATCATGACTGCCTTTGTTATATTTTATGTAACTCTTTCCATGTTGTAAGCCGCCTTGAGCATGGTTTAACTATGGAAAGGTGGCATACAAATAAATGATGATTGTGATATTAGATACATGCAGCATAAGCCAACCAAAGCCAAGCACATCAAAGTCCCATTGATTTCAGTGAGGGATAATTAAGTGCATGATTAAATCTCTTCCATTCAGATAAATGGGGCTAGCAGTGCAGCCCTATGCATCTCTACTCAGAAGTTAACTGGGTTCAATGGGATTTATTCATTTGTTTACATTTAACTAATGAATAGGCCACTTTCATGGCATAAAGCCATTCAAGTCGTATGTAGGATTAAAACAGAATAAAGCATGAAAACACAAGTTCTAAAAACATTAAAACCAGATTTACAAATTTTAAAACAATAAAACAATTTCTTCAGATGTACTTAAATAACTGGGGTGCCCCTTAGGGAAAGCCTTCTTAAAGAAAATAAAATTTCTTCAACAGGCACCTAAACATACTAGGCCTGGGCTGATTTTGGGTTTTTGGATTATAGCCTTCAAAAGGCTTATGAATCATGTTCATAGTAAAATATAACTCCAACCCTAAAGAGGGTGCAACCACAAGGGAACTTCACAGTTGGGGGGGCGGGCTTTTTCCTGCATCAGATTATATAATGTAAGAGGGCTTTATAATGAAAAAAAGAATAAGCCCTGTGTTTTAACTCATTTTGCCATTGTGCCAAAGCTTGGCAATAAAGAATCATTTTTATTTCCTGAAATTGGACACCACTTTAGGTATTAGTAATTATAACTGAAATTAATTCTGTAGAAAATTCATCACAAAGCACCGTTAATCACAGAAACAAATTTGTCACATCAGAAAATACAGGAAACATACTAAGTTGTTTCTTAGCATGCTTTTATTCATTCCTGCTACAAGGGTCACGCAGAATGAAAAACCTCCTAAGATAATTCCCCAGAATCTTGCCTTTGATAAATAACATACACTTTAGAATTCCAAATGGTAAATAAGCATGCATAAGGGTATAACCACTTTGGAGTGATCTAGTAGTGTTTTATTTTGTGGTCTGTATTTAAATATAGTTTTGATAGTGTCCTTTCTGTAATACAGCAGAAGATTGTTTGGCGAAAACTATAAATAAAATTTGTATAAAAACCACACTCTGAGGCACACTCTGTGTAAAATGCACAATAAAAACCTCAAAGGACTTTCCGTTCCTTTTCAGATTTGCATTTTGTTTGATAATAATGCAAGTTCTTTATTTATTTTGCTCCTCATTTGCTTCACACGGATATCAATTTTATAAGCTGTCAGTATTAGCAATGCAAATTTCTTTCTTGTTCTTTACCCATCCTGTGTCTTCCACATCACCATGAAAGGGTGGTAAAAAGTATAGTCCCCTTATTTACACAAACAGGAATAATGACAAGGACCCAGACATTTAATAGTCATAATAAACACAAACACTATTTTTCTAGCTTTGACTAAAATGTTAGCGTACATGACAGTTTTCCTCCAGAAAGAAAGAAATGTTGGTAGAACATTGGGGAGTGTTCTTTGGCCCTGTGGTGCCTTCATTGTGGGGTTCCTCAGGTTGTGATTTTATCCCATTTGCTGCTTCCCTGCCTCCTTCCCCTCCATGACAGGAGGAGGAAGAAGTGGAGGAGCCAGCCACGGAAGCTGCAATGCAATGGACTGCACGATTGGCCTCCGCAACTGATTGTTGTCAACATTGCCCCCCCCCAATATTTTATTTGGAGGATCCAAAGGGACCTAGGCCCCTAGAAGTTGGCATCTATGCATAAAAACTTCTGGCATTTACTGCACAAAGGTAAGTCACACCTGTTCCTCTACCCAATTTTGCCTCTGTCCCGTCCACATGGAGTCCCCAGAAGATTGCCTTTGAAGGAATCCATACCTTTTTTTTCAATCAACATGTTTGAGAAACATTTCTAAACCTTTACTGCACCTCACCCCAATATTTTTGGCCTAAGAATACTCCACCTGCTAACAACTCAAGTTAACATGAAGAGCCCTTCTGTATGTGATATTGCTCTCTCACATTATTTTTCTCATAGTAAGGGGGGCGGGGGGCGCTGTGGTCTAAACCGGTCAGCGGTTCGAATCCCCACGACAGGGTGAGCTCCCGTTGCTCAGTCCCAGGTCCTGCCAACCTAGCAGTTCAAAAGCCTGCCTAAAAGTGCAAGTAGATAAATAGGTATCACTCCAGTGGGAAGGTAAACGGCTTTCCGTGCGCTGCTTTGGTTTCGGTGTTCTGTTACGCCAGAAGTGGCTTAGTCATGCAGGCCACATGACCTGGGAAAACTGTCTGCTGACAAATGCTGGCTCCCATGGCCTGTAAAGCGAGATGAGCGCCACAATCCCAGAGTAGTCTGTGACTGGACTTAACTGTCAGGGGTCCTTTACCTTTAAGGGGTAGGGGGAAGGCATTTGGAGAAAATTCTGCCCAGAGAGCTAGTGAAACATTGAGGAAATGTACTGACTGTTCAAGGGATATAGAATTTATTGACTTTTTTATTTGCTAGGAAAGTGTGTTCTTTGTACTATTTACTTTTGATCTGAAGGGCATTTCCCAAGTGCTTTCAGATCTCTCTTTTGTTTCCTGATAGACATTGCCTGTGATCTGCATGGAATGCCACAACTGCAATTAACGTTCAAGTGCTGTAGACTAGCGTCACAAAAGACGTAAATTCTGCTTTTGCAAATGCTGATCCATTGCTATGGTAGCATTTCCCTTCTAGTTTTAAAAGACTAGAGGTTTGTGAGGTTTTTTTAAAAAAACCTTAACATTCAAGTTGTGAATACAAAAAGAAGCTCTCTCCAAATGCAGCTACTGAAATGCAACATAAACTTTTCAAGGCTTTCTCTTTCACTTGCCACATTTGTTGGTTGCTATCTCCCTCTCACTATACAGTGGTACCTCGGTTTATGAACTTAATCTGTTCCGGAAGTCCGTTCCTAAACCAAAGCTGTTCTTAAACTGAGATGCACTTTACCTAATGAGGCCTCCCACCGCCGGTGCCCTTCCACCATTCAGCTTCCATTTGTAGACCAAGGTAAAGTTCACTAACTGGAACACACTTCCAGTTTTGTGGAGTTCGTATACCAAATAGTTCGTAAACAGGGTTGTTCTTAAACTAAGGTACCACTGTACTTCTGAAATATATCTGCGGTTTCTTAAATTGCGAGCCAGAACAGTACCCATCAACACATGAGCTACATAAGAAAATACATATTTAAAAAAATAATCGAATATCCTGCTACACCTTTCTAAACACATTATGGTGCATTTCTTTGAGCTGAGAAGCGCACCACAAAATTCAGAGCTGTACAAAAGAATCATCATGTTCCAATCTGTACTACAGTCCCAAAAGTCAGTTAGCATCAGAACTCATAGAAACTGAATTCTTCAAGCATACGTATTCTCCCACAGCTACAGCAGTCCTTCTACTGTAAGGAATAGGCCTTTACCAGTCTTGTTCCTGCCTCTCACTGAAACGCAGCCCAAAGTCTCAGCTACTGTCAAGCAGGATGTCGAACCTGGCAATGTTCTCTTAATCCTGCAGATTTTGACAAAGTAGTGAGATGGAATGGCATTTTCTATCAAACCGTACTCTGTTCAATAGGAGGACCAGTCTGAATCCTCCACTCCGAATTATGTTCCTAAAATAAGAGGAAGTTTCAAATGAAAATAGATGAAAGTAAAAAGTACAAAATGTTGCCAAAAATATTTGAAATGCCTTTTTTAGTGCAGAGATATTGGGAGTTCATTCTGCCATTTCTTCATTTTTTAAAAAGGGGAATATTAACTGTTTGATAAAAGGGTCATATTTCTGGCTGTGACTGGAGGAGATGGACTGTGAACAGGTATAAATGAAAATGACAAAACAGAAGGCTCTTATGGAAGACTAAGTATCTGTCGGTAGTAAAGGAAATGAAGAGGGAAATTAGAGAAGCCTTAACCAATAACCTACAATTGCCCCATGACAGGTTGGCTTTCTGGACAAAGCAAAAAGGGCAGCATAACACACAAAACCATTTCAATTGAGAGAGAGAGAGAGAGAGAGAGAGAGAGAGAGAGAGAGAGAGAGAGAGAGAGAGATTGCAGAGATTCACAAGCTGATCATCTTAAAAGTTGATTTCTGGGGTAAGAGTTTTCCAGCATTTAATAAAGTCATAAAGTCTAATTTAATTGGACCCACTTAAAATTGATTAAGACCAGGAGCAATTTTGCTTAGCAACATTTTTGTAGCCCTGAGAGATGTATAAGGAACAGAATGAATACTTGTGTTTTTATTACTGGAATCAAATCTATAAGTGTGTAATTCAAACAAATAGCAAATAAGTACCATAGATTCCCATACCCCAACTGAACAGGTTTTTGAGAAATTATGTTCTTTTCTTTAACACTGTAAGGTTGAAACAGTGAACCTGAACTATTTTTCAGCATCCCAGGGCAATACAACAGTCAAGAAGCAACTTGAGAATTATTCATTACATGTGTCACTGCATCATATTCAGGTACCTAGAGCAGCTTACAATAATGTAAAACAAGGAACATAAAAGCTTTGGTGAGCAGCAACTACAGAGAGCCTTTTGAAAGGCCCATCTATGGAATGCTCTCCACAGTAAGGTCTGCCGGGCGCCATCATTAACATCTTTTTGATAACAGGGAAAACCAGGTAAAAATGGGTGTCTCTTTTCCTAGGCATTTGTGGTGATTTTTCTGGATGACGTGTTTTGATGCCAAACTATTTTGCTGCTATTTTATTGAGTCAGATCTATGGATTTTTATGTGGTTTTTTTTTTATAGCAATGAACTGGTTCTTTGCAATGTGTTTTATCTTGATGCATTACTGTGATTTTATTATATGCTTATAAGACTATACAATATTCTATGTAAACATTGTATAATCATATAATCTTGCGTTGAAAATTTCTTGTTTTTACATTGAAGTCAAGATTCTGACACAAATTAAATGAATTAAAATGAATTAATGAATTGAATTGAATTAATCAATTTTATCGGATATAAAAATGCCATATGTCAATAAATTTTAGGTGTATGCGTGCTTGCATGTTTATAAACAATTTTTTTAAAAAATCAGGGGTGGGGTTTTGCATTATATTTTATTTAACAAAAATAAAAAGCTTTTCAACCATTTCAAGCAGCAATGGACCTGTAAAAAGCAGCTGTTCCAAAGATGAGCCCAATGGGAAATACCTGAGCAATTCTAAGATGTTTTAGTGATATCTTCGTGTGATCAGCAGCTGTTCTAATAGCAGTGGTCTGTATTCCCTATAGGCTTGGCAAATCGTCTGAGCCAAAAGTACCCAAGGGGTTCACTGATGCATGTGCGCTGAAGTCTTATATCACCCACAGACATACATATGAATTATGAAGTGCATCCCCTGAAAAGCATTGTACATGAGGTAATGTACAGCCGTATGGAAGTTCAAGCTGTGAGACTGAGTCTCCATTGACTCAGATGACCTTCTGTTTGTATTACAGCGGTACCTTGTATCTCGAATGGCTTGGCTCCCGAACAAATCGGCTCCCAAACGCCACAAACCTGGAAGTAAGTGTTTTGGTTTGTGAAAGTTTTTTGGAAGCTGAGCATCCAACACAGCTTCTGCCTGAGTGCAGGAAGCTCCTGCAGCCAATCGGAAGCTGTGCCTTGGTTTTCGAACCATTTCGGGAGTCGAACAGACTCCCGGAACAGGTTAAGTTTGTGAACCAAGGTACCACTGTATTTAACTTTTTGTCTTATTAAAACAGGGGTCACCAACACTGTGTCTGGGGGTACACGTGCACCTACAGCAGACTTCCCTGGCACACATATGCCCCCCAAGTTAGGCTTCAAAGATCCAGGGCACAGTCCTTCAATGGCTGCGCTCGTTTCTCTCTGGTCGGGGACAGAGGGTGGCGCTTGGGGGGAATTGTCACCCCGCCACTCCTTGGTGTGTGGTGTGCCCCAGGGTGCAATACTCTCCCCGATGCTTTTTAACATCTTTATGCGCCCCCTCGCCCAGCTTGTCCAGAGTTTTGGGCTGGGCTGCCATCAGTATGCTGATGACACCCAACTCTATCTGTTGATGGACGGCCACCCGGACTCGGCCCCAGACACACTGATCAGATGCTTGGAGGCTGTGGCTGGATGGTTACGTGGGAGCCGGTTGAAGTTAAATCCTTCGAAGACAGAGGTCCTCTGGCTGGGACGGGACGACATGGAACTGAGGGGGCAACTCCCATCTCTTGCGGGGGTGCAATTAGTGCCAGCACCGTCCGTTAAGAGTTTGGGTGTAATCTTCGATACCTCCCTCTCCATGGAGGCGCAGATTGCAGCTATAACAAAGGCGGCATTTTTTCATCTCCGCCAAGCTAAGCAGTTGGCTCCTTACCTCTCTCGCCCTGACCTAGCCACTGTGATCCATGCGACGGTCACCTCCAGACTGGATTATTGTAACTCGCTCTACGTGGGGCTGCCCTTGAGACTGACCCAGAAACTCCAGCGGGTGCAAAATGCCGCAGCGAGACTCCTTACGGGGTCTTCGCTTAGAGATCACATTCATCCGGTGCTATACCAGCTGCACTGGCTCCCGGTGGAGTACAGGATCAGGTTTAAGGTGCTGGTTTTAACCTTCAAAGCCCTATACGGCCTAGGGCCCTCGCACCTACGGGACCGCCTCTCCTGGTATGCCCCACAGAGGAACTTACGATCCTCAAATAAAAACACCTTGAAGGTCCCAAGCCACAGAGAGGTTAGGCTGGCCTCAACTAGAGCCAGGGCTTTTTCGGCTGCGGCTCCAACCTGGTGGAACGCTCTGTCACAAGAGACAAGGGCCCTGCAGGACTTGACATCTTTCCGCAGGGCCTGCAAGACAGAGCTGTTCCACCTGGCCTTTGGTCAGGGCGCAGCCTGACTCCCTCCTTTGGCAATCTTTACAAAACTTTAGTTTATGGTTGCCACCAATTTTGATTTTAATTCATTTTTATAATGTTTTATAATGTTGTACTGTTTTAGTGTTGTTAGCCGCCCTGAGCCCGGCTTCGGCTGGGGAGGGCGGGATATAAATAAAATTTATTATTATTATTATTATTATTAAAGTAATGGTCTATTGTAGCCTATAGAAATGGGGGCAGTATGTGCTTGGCCGTTGGTGTGTGTTTGGTTCCCACAATACTTTCTCCTGTCAGTAACCCCTATACTAAATTTTCAGTGAAGGGTTTTGCTTTCTTTTAACAAGTACAGCTAAAAAAATAAATTTCTGTGAACCGCCCTGACACCTGCAGATAGAGGGCGGTATATAAATTCAATAAATAAAAATTATTATTATTATTATTATTATTATTATTATTATTATTATTATTATTATCAGTAACACTTTTATAAAGGGGGGGGGAAATTACGTACACAAAGAATGCAGAAAATTATCGGCAGTAAGTATAACCCAAGCAAAAACTCTAGGTTGCTTTCCCACTCCCTCCCATATCGATTTCCTATCTTTCCCGCACTTCCCCTGTTGTCAAAGAGAGTAAGAAAACAAGAGAAAGGGTGAAGAGGGGTAAAGAGAATGAGAGGTATTCAAGTTGCCTTCCTTAGATTCACCTGTGGAAAGTCTTCCACTACATTCCACAATGTAGAGGGGGGGGTTTAGCCAGCCACAGTTTCGAAATGTATCTGGGTATATCACTTGCCCCCCAACTGCCTGCTGGAAAACTGCCTGGCCTCCCAGGTGTCTCACTATGAATCACTTTCCAGCTATGAATTGTAGCATTTTGCTACTGACTTGGCATTGGGAAACCAGTGTGGTTCATGGTGGGGGAGGGATTTCCTAGGGATACAGATATGACTATCGAGGCTTTTGACATATTCGAAAGCATGTTTCCTCCAGAAAGGACACAGATTATCTCTTGATGTTTCATTCATCCAGTGATGCATTCTGACATATCCTACTAGCCTCCCAAACATAACAGGAAAAGTATGTTCACTCATACTAGAAACACAGTATACAAAACTAGCCGCAGGAAAAAGTCTTATTAAGGAAAACTTGGGATCCTGTTTGTTCCCCACCCCACCCCCCATGCACTGAATGGCAATATATCTTTCATTTTTCTCTTGATCTATATACAGGTCAGAACATTCCTGTCAGAAAGTGGAAGAGAGGTAATGGATCAGGGGAAGGCATGTGAGTAGCGAAATTATACTTTATGTGTAATAATTGCCCTTTTGCAAGAGCAGAGGCTTGAAGACTTGTGCACTGAGCTTCCCAAAGAGCCACTTGTAAGTGGTTTTTTGTCCCTTGAGTTTCAGGAAGATTGAGAGGGAGGAGGGGAAGATTAGATTTAGACTCCAAGGACCAATACATTAAATCTTATTTTCTCCTGTGTGTGGCTGAAAGAGACTGAAAGCAAAAGAAAAGTGAAGTGTAGTTTGAGCTCTAAAAAATTTATATAGCTATAGATGCTCCATTTTCTCCAAGGGGAAATAATTAAGAGCACTATAAAAGCCTATGACAGCTTTAGGACATTCTACACACAGTAGATATAATGGTACAAATACATTGTTAATTATACCTTAATATTACATTTCCAAAATCTTATACATCAACAGTGTAGTCGTGTGTGTGTGTGTGTGTGTGTGTGTGTGTGTGTGTGTACACACACACCAAAGCAAGTCCTATTGAGTTCAATGGGACATACTCCCAGGCAAGTATGTGTTGGATTGCACCCTGATTTTTTAATGAAGAACAATTAAAAGGTGCAGCAAAATGTAGTGAAGTATTTAAAAAGACAGACAATGGGGCAATCTAAAGCACAAGGAGCTCCCAGGATTGACAGTCAATGGGAGCTTCATACTTAATGTACGAACGTAGGAAACTGCCTTAAACTGAGTCAGACCATTGGATCCAACTAATTCAACAACTTTCCAATATTTCAGGTAAATATTTCAGGTTTTCCCAGCCCTATCTGGAGACACCCAGGATTGAAATTGGGACCTTCTACATGCAAGGCAAATGCTCTACCACTGCGCTATGTTCTTCCCCCATCCCTTCCAGTAAGAATGTGGGTACAGAGCTTTCCCTGATTAGGGAACGCCAGTTCCTTTCCATTTTTCAGAAGATAATAACTTTTGGAAATGTATTGAAATGGGAGAATCCTCAGTACACATGCAAGGTTTTGCCTGCTTTTGTCAGGAAGTCATGAGGAAACAACACGCATCAGGCAGAACACAGCCCTGTCGTCATGCATATGACCAGCACTATTGCTTTTTAGTTAGCATTAGAATACAATATAATGTTTCCTAATTATGGTATTGATTTTTTAATGGATTCCCCTCCCAGAACACCCAAAGGCACAGATGAGTATCGCAAATGAATCATAAGGGAACTACTTGGAACTATGTATATCAGTACAACATACAGGTGTTGTGTTGTGGATTGGCTTTTAGTTAGCCTGTATCAAAAGTGCGTAGGTTGGAGAGCATGTTTAAAAATGTATATGTTTATTTCTTGCTGAGATCAATAATTGTTGGCTAATACAGTAATCCTATATCACCCTCGTCTTCTTGTTATTGCATTCTTGTTTAAATTATTGTAGATTAATTTACTACAGCCATTAAAGCAGGAATGGCTAGCCGATGATGCTACACATGTTGAATGACAACAGTGGCAGGGAACATCGGCCTACAGACCAAATTAGGCTGGCAAAGGGTCCTGATTTGATCCATAAAAACATTTCCCCTAAACTTTAACCACCAGTCCCATATGTGACATAGGGCAGCTAAGGATAGGGTGGCAAAGGAACAAATGAGAGATTTAAGGTCTGCTTCACAGAATAGTCTATCCTGCAGTGCAGCCGATCCTCGCCCCAGGCGATCAGTGCTTACCACAAAGCCCTTGGGGAACTGCTTTCTTTGACTGTGGGTTTAATTTCATACCATGCAGGCAAATGAAGAAGGGTTTGCAGCAGCCACTTGCACAGGTAAATGTTTCACCTGACATCATGGTGATATTAAGTGATTGATAAAAGGGCACCCCCACCCACATATCAAAGTAGACCACAGGATTTGTGGTTAGTCTGGATCTGGATCTCATTCCTCACCCTGAACTGCAACTTCCGTCATTCCTGACCATTGGCTGTGCTGGCTGAGAATGATGGGAGAAGGTATACGTTCTTGAAAAAACCGAAGGCATTCTTGTTGGGAATGGTAGGAGAGGATGTCGCTAACAATGATCAGAAATTGTTCCTATATGCAACAACAGCGGCAAGGCTATTGCTAGCTCAGGTCTGGAAACAGCAGCAAATGCCAACAGTGGAAGATTGGCAACAGAAGGTAATGGGATACGCAGAAATAGCTAAATTAATGGGGGGAAATCTGACAGCAGGGTGATGAAACATTCCAGAGAGAATGGAAGAAATTTATGTTGTACATAGAAAAGAAGGTGTGAAATAGAGAAACCAGTAGAACTGAAACATACCTCATAATGTACAATACAAACAGCTTTACTGGAAAAATAACAACAATAAGAAATAAAGTGATTAATGTACCAATGGTAGTTGCAAATGACATATAGATAGACAATAAGAATTGTATATATAGAAGGATCTATTCGTTAACAGACATTTTATGGACAAATGCGGAAGCAGTACAACAATATATAAAATGGAGAAAGACAATGCAAAAAATTTAGAGGAGATATAAAAAAGTCAGAAGGAGGAAGGAGGGAAGTCAGCTCCTAGGAGCAAATATAAATGTAAAATGTAATACTGTACAGTGGTACCTCGGGTTAAGTACTTAATTTGTTCTGGAGGTCCGTTCTTAACCTGAAACTGTTCTTAACCTGAAGCACCACTTTAGCTAATGGGGCCTCCTGCTGCTGCTGCGCCACTGGAGCACGATTTCTGTACTTATCCTGAAGCAAAGTTCTTAACCTGAAGCACTATTTCTGGGTTAGCGGAGTGTGTAACCAGAAGCGTATGTAACCCGAGGTACCACTGTATGTATGTATGTATGTATGTATAGTATGAAATTTGTAAAACTAATAAAGATCACGATGGAAGTAGGATTCCAACAACATCTAGAGAGCCACAAGTTAGCTACCTCTGCATTAAAGGGTAACATAGTGTTCACCTGTAAAATGGGCCCAGCAATGTACTCTGTCATATGTATATGTTAGGGGGAATAGAAATAGTGTAGCTGATGTGTTTAACATCCAGCTATTGTGCACATTCACCAGGCGTCATGGAGAAGGAGCACATAATCCTTTCATGAAGAGGGAATTGGGCACATTTCCTGGTTAATATGCATAATCTCCAACAGACTGTGCATATATCAACTGAATTTTGCACATTCTTTAGTCTTTAAGTGTAATCTCCAACAGGCCTTGAGGAATGTGTATATCTTAGTTGAATTCTGTACATTATACAGCTATTGTGCATAATCCCCAACAGGACTTGGGAAATGGCCATATCTGGAATACATTGTACACATTCAATATACAAAATAGGAATTTAGTTGTAACATAAAAGTGAAATGGACAATGTGAATTTTCCCAAAATTCCTCCAAACAAGCCCAAACCAAATCAATGTTTAATTAATTCTAAGAACTAGTGATGTTAAAAGGTTGTATAATAAATGGAGAATACTTTGCTGACTTAATATCACTGAGACATTGAGACATTTGTATTGTACTTGTAAATCCCCATGGGGAGAATAGACATGGAGAGCAAAATACTTTCCATTTGTAGAATGTTTCTTTGTGCTATTCAGAAACCAACAATCATTCATCAAGCCTTAGACCACAACATAAGCCACAGAATATCATCATGTAATAACTATTTTCTTAGAGATTTGGCAACACAGACATGGATGTTAAAGAGAGGTAGACTTAGAATGCTTCTTTCTCAAAAGAGATGGTAGAATGATCCCAGGATCTCCTTTGATGGTATAGTATATGGTTCTTTTACTTGAACATATACCTATTATTGTCAGCAAGGCACAAAATAAACATCGATAGTCTTCCATTTAAAATGTATTTTCCACTAGATAAGTGATGCCTTTTTAAGCTGGCCTTGTAAATATCAGACTATATAATAAGCATATGTTGAGTTTGGCATCTGTATTTTTGTGTCATTTTAATTTCCTAAATATGCATTGCATATGGTCAATAGCCTTCATGTTTTAATAGCTATAGTACATGAAAGGAGCATTAAGTGAAACAGAAATCCATTTAAAAGCTCCATGAACACTCCTTTCTACACACAAAGGGTACACAAGCACTGGGCAAATGGATATCTTTAACCTGTTGAACTTGTTGATCAATGATGGAAGTGCTATAGCCAACTGAGAATTATTCTGTTGCACTATTGACCCTAGACAGATTGGGCATTGGTAAATGCAGGACAATCTTTTGTTTTCTATTTGCTCTGGTAAGAACAATACTGTTATCTCTAACCAAAGCCTGGGGATTGTGCTTAGAAAGGAATTAACATGGTCAATCCTAGATATCTTTAACCATTTCACGGTCAACTCTTCCCTTGTGCTAATGACCTGTATGTTGTTCAGAAAACAAGTCCTAGTGAATAAAAATGGGTAAAATCCTAGTGAACAGTTGGTGCCATTCTGAGATGCTTTCAAAATCACCATCTGAAGTCTAGAATATTTCTGGATTCCAGAAGGTAGACTTGAGCACAAGGTTTCAAGTCAGATTTGCATCTGTTTCAATATGATCAATATGGGGTTCAGTGTGAAACCTTGAATTGCTAACAAAGTGCTTACATTCATTTTTCTCTGAACAGTACACGGTCTCCATCAACTTTCTGCATATCTGTCATTTACTATACAGTATGGAACATGCCTACAGTACACACAATGGATTCAAATGGTGATGTGACTATGACAGGAGTGACATATCAACATGTGTCAAATCTTCTCAGGTTTTCTCGCCAAGTGGCAGCTAATGGAGCATAGGAAAAGAATGAACCAACAGGGCCATGGAACAATGGGAATGCACAATTTGCATGCAGTACAACTCAGAGAACCAAATAAAAATATTTGGCCTATATATAGCTCCACCATGAACTACTGTATGTAGTTTTTAGGGCTGGTTCCCATGTTAAATTCACTCCCATGTCTATGAACATCACCCTTGAAGGAATATAGCACTGGCTGTAAAACAACAACAAAGAAAAACTCAATGGGTTATATCCAGCACTGACTGAGCAAAAGGGTGGGCCTGTTTGTGCACTGGGACTTCACCTTCCCCATCCTCTCCCCTGCAGCCCTCTGTACACTTTCAAAATCTGCTCTGCAGGGTGGCAGGAGCAGATTTTGGTTCTATGTGGGATGCTGCAGAGGCAGGAGAAGGAAGTCAAGTGCTGTTATGCAAGCAGAAGTCCACTTGTGTAACATGGCGATGTGCCCAATATTGCCAAGCCACATTTTTTGTTGTATTTGTGTCCTGGACTCAAAGCAGCATCTTAAGCTCACAATAACCATCAGAGTAGGTGAAGGGTGATAATACCATAAATGAAAATCAAATATTTCATTGAACAGCTGCAAAAAATGTCAGATAAAAATTAGCATTGTAATCTAACTCCTGCTGTTGCTGCTGCTTCTGTTTTAGATTTCCTGCCCTTCACCAGCAGGTCCTAGGGCAGGTCACAGCAATTTAAAACTCAGTATAAAGAACTGTTAAAATAATTAAAAATCCGTCTGTATCACTTCTCACAATGAGATGATACAATATTTGTGTAACTATACAAGTGGGGAAGACAGATCATGTCCAAAACAAGAGAAAATAATGAAATAAAGACACTACAGAATAGTATTAATTGAGTTCATTAAAGAGCATTTATATGTTGTAGTGAAGGGTAGGCAATTCATGAAGTATGTTAAGATGTATCTGTGTCTTTGTAAATAAATTGTTTAGAGTTCTCAGATTTCTAGCTAAATGGCTCCAAAGTTTATTGGGCCTCATGCTTGTGTTGACTGAAAATAAGATCATGCTATTAACGTTCAATTACAGTGCTCTGAAATCAGACAACGAGGCACCATTGGCACAGCCCCAGGAAAACATTCTGTATTGAGATACAAATCAAGACCGCTGCTTCTAACAGCTAACATGAAATTCATTTTAATACATTGCATGCTTAGCATGTTCTCCGATCAATTTGCCAGTTCGATTTTCCAAGATCGCTGTGAATAAAGTGTAAGCTAAGGTTACAATACCTACAAATAATCCCATTAAACCCTCAATCTTTCAAACAGATTTTGCCATAGTTTCTAACGCATAAATGAGCTAGAAGTTATCTGAAGAACAACCTGTTAAATTCTGTCCATTTCTGTGTTGCTATCTTTGACAACCGCAAAACATGCCACCTTGAATAATATTGTACAATTGTTTTTGCAAAATGTATTCTTTTTTATAAAGAAACCACACACCGCCAAATATTGTTTTAACTACCATATGTGCCCCCATAAACATGATCATTAAATCTGGATGGCATGGTGGACTTGTGGGATTGCTTTATATGAACAATGTCTGTTTTAAAGTTTCACCAATTAGCATATTTAACACAGGTTTAAACTGTAAGCATTGCACAATGCAGTATGCTATTCAGAATGACCTTGGTGCACAGAAGCCTCCTTGTTGGCTACCCTATACAAATTGACTTTCTCCCATTTCTGCACAAGAGCTTGCCTGCAGATCTCTGATCTCTAATTAATTGCTCTATTTCCCATTGTTTCCAACATCCCAGAATGCTGCTGTAATGCTCACCATATGCAATGATGGTGGAAATCATGGAATCAAATTTCCCATGCCTTCCAGGATGCCCAGATGTTGCTGCAAACATGCTTAGTAACATCTCTTACCTGAGCTGCAACATATATCCACACTCCCCCTGCTGTTCCTTGATGGAGTTGTGGGGTGAAGAGACTCCAGTATACACTACATCAAAGCCTATGGGCCACCTCATCTATTTCAGATCCAGTTCAGAGCTGGGATTAGCTTCCAGACATCCTGTAGACATAAAACAGATTCACTTACTCCATTTAACTTCTTGAGCAGGTTTTGGTATAATTTTAGTTGGCAACCCTATAAGTTCTCAAACCAGAATTAATTAGCTTATATCCTACTGGACAGGGCTGTAAGATAAGTTTACTTCCTTCGTACATGTGGCATATAGTTTGTGTTAAGTAAACCTTCATATTTATTAGCACTCAAAATCTGAACACACATTCTATGGCAAAACAGAAGTGGGGGGGAAGCGGTTTCAGCGGAAATTAAACATTTCACCTCAGACCTCAAACTTCGGTGCACCTAAAAAAACTGAAGGAATATAATTAATTTGGGAAGAATCCTTAGTGCAATGTTTGTTTCTCTTGCTGTATCTATTTCCCTTCTCATTTCCTTTGGCTGCTTGCAGGCAGCCATGATGATATTAATTTCTTTGCAACACTCTTGAACGCAACACAGAATAACATCATTTCCCATATAAAGCCCCTTAGGTCCAGAGACTGTGCTTCTGAGCTACATAGGCAGATAAGAACACTCAATCTTGCTTGCAGCTTCAGTTCAGCCCGAGTGCCTTCTGTCAAGATGCAAACTTTGCTATCCCCCTGTGAGGTACAGCTAACTGTGTTCGGGGCCTCAACCCTGTCATCTTGCCTCCCTTTTGGGCTCATTTATTGAGAGAGTGTGCAAGAATCAGCCATGGGGAAAAGGAAAGCTCACCATGACAAACCTAACATCTAACAAGCTTCTCTCTGAGGCCTATGGCCTGTCAAAGCCACACACCTTAATATTGTACGAACAAACCACTTTAGGCCAAAGAACAGACACGCTGCTGTTTCAAGTCATCCTAAGTTTTCTTTTATTCCTCTACCGCTTTCTCCCTATTGCTTCCCCCCCCTCCCCTGATTTGTTTGTTTGTTTGTTTGTTTCAGGCTATATGTAGGTCTAGGCCAGGGTTAAATGAGTCTCCAGTTGTAATACTCACAGGAAGGGCCAGACCACAAAAATCAGCATGGTGGTTATTTACCATAACCATATACAAAACCACAAGCAGCAAAGGTTCCCTCAAATACTTCAGAGACCTTATACATCTCTTCATTAAAACCTGTCAGAGTTGTTATATTTCACTTTGCCTCAAAGTCACAGCAAGGAAAGATTTTAAAGTACCAGACACAAGCAGGGCAGTAAGAAATTTTGCATGAATATTGTTTTAAAATACATCCACCCCTTTCTTCAACATTTCCCTCTGTTTATCAATAATTCTCTCTCTTTAATTTATATTGATCTTGCCACAGTTCCACAAAGAAGATTCCGCTGACTGAGGTATCTAGAATAATTTAATCACTCATAAATAACGCATCTTTATTGCATCATATGAGTTATCCTGCCCCAGAATTTGCAGTGAGTATACCACGTGTCACAGTAACCCATTATCGTCAATCACATGTTTGTAAGATTAGAGTTACAGAAATGTTGTTGTTGCTTTCACATATTTCAATATTACACATGATTTGGTTGAGAGTTGAGAGTTTTTCCTGATTTCCCTCCTTGACCTTGCCCTAGTGACTGAGCATAAGTAGGTTGGTGCAAGCAATGTCCTAACACCAGGCATAAAATCTCAAGATGTTGCAAGATTCCCCATTACCAATGGAATGTAGCTAAAAATCATTTTTTTTAGCTATCAAAATTTCACAATTACTCATGCATAATTAATAAACCAATATAAATAGTGAATAATAGTTTTATTACTCACATGTGAATAATTTTGAAATTTTTTGATAACCAAATCAATATGAAATTCATCTTTAAATGTGTGAAATTTGTTCAATACTAATGATAAATTTACCACTGATTAATAAATTGCATCAATGAAGTTTTGTGAAACTGGGATGTTTATTGGAGCCTCAGTTTAATTAGACTGAACTAGCGTGCCTTCATAAAGCAATACTCAGATACTGCAACATTTCCTATTTAATTCTAATTCAAAATCTGTGGTTCCAATTTAAACAGATAGCAATAGATAGCAATATGAGAGCCGCAGGACAATAATATATGATACACAGTTATGGCACTGCTAAGTAATGTCTTGCCTCACTTTGGTTGGTGCCAGTTTGAGATACATGTGACTCGGAGTCATTTGCACTGTCACCTTCTGGGACTGTACTTAAATAGAATGGTAACTGCCCTGAATGATCTGAAGGGGAGAAACGTATTTGTATCAATGTACCATATGTAGAAAGTCTGTTGCAGCAACTGAAGAGTAAAACCTTACAGAAGAAGAAGAAGAAGAAGAAGAAGAAGAAGAGGAGGAGGAGTAGTAGTTTGGATTTGATATCCTGCTTTATCACTACCCTAAGGAGTCTCAAAGCAGCTAACATTCTCCTTTCCCTTCGTCCCCCACAACAAACACTCTGTGAGGTGAGTGGGGCTGAGAGACTTCAGAGAAGTGTGACTGGCCCGAGGTCACCCAGCAGCTGCATGTGGAGGAGCGGGGACGCGAACCCGGTTCCCCAGATTACAAGTCCCCTGCTCTTAACCACTACAGCACACTGGCTCTTACAGGTTTTACTACAGTTAAGTGGAACATGCACACAGACCCTGAGGTCATAATCAGAAGCCATTCTTCAAGTTCCGCCTCTGAAAGTAGTTCAGAGGCAGGCAACAAGGGAGGGGCCTGTTCAGCACTGGGCACCTGCCAATGGAATGCTTTCCTCAGGAAGGTTGACCCGGCACCAACTATGATGGTATTATGGTGCCAGGTGAAACCCCTTTTGTACCACCAAGCATTTGAATGAAGCACTGTTGCTTCGTAGGGGAAGATCAGTTTTCATTGCTTAAGTGTGTAGTGATCATGTCAACAGAGAGGTTTTTGTAAACTGTAACTCGTTAGTGTTTTACCGTGTGATGATGCTGTGTTCATTCACACTATTGCATACATCCGTTACTTTGAATTGTAATAATTTTATAAAAAGATATATATTTGTTTCCTTTGCAGCCTTTTGTTTTCATTCACAAGCACACAGTTCCTTTTACATTTTTTTTTCAGGCTCAGTTTTAAATAACTAGCTCTTTCCAATTGCTTACGTGCTCTTCTAATTTCTGGAGAGAATGACGCTAAGCAAAAATAAATAAATAAACCAAAATATATTGCCCAATCCTCATCAGCAAGCTTCAAGATGACCAGACTCTGAAAACAGAACTTTTCCCAGAAAACCACACCTTCTTGAAACACATTAGCAATATGGGAATTCTTCTGAGGAATTTGTTGGAAGTGAGAGGAAACAAATTTAGGCCAGCTAAGAAGTGTGTGTGTGTGTGTGTGGTTTGGAAGATTAAATCATATTTCATTCAGACTATTATTTATTCAAAGATATGAATGCAGTAAAGATTGTTGTCAAATCTCACCTGGGTAACATGGCCAAACCATGACTACGTCCCACTGTGACTTGGCTCTCCTATCAAGAGCAGTGGGGTTGGTTCAAGTCAATGGGATGAGAGCATCCTTGTTCTTGTGATTCCAAACACCTCTTTGCAAACCCTTTGCAAATTGTGGAGTTGCTCTAATAAATTTGTAGACACTTCAAATGCTCAAAGAGGATGTGCTTGATCTTAATTTTAGAAGTAAATAACCTTTAACTCTACCCTCTATCTATAAATTCAGCATATTATTTCAAGAATAGCAACTAGTACCTTCTTCACCCCTTCAAAGAAACAATCCCACCCCCACCCCACCCCCCAAAATGGGTTACCTAGTTACAACGGAACATATATAGGGTTACAATGGAAGTCAGAACATATATAGCCACTATGCTACCTAGCTACAAATCCTCTTCTTCTCACTCCTCTTGCTGGTGATCAGTCATGCTGGTTGAAACTTGAACTTCAAATAAATTAGCTGTATCATCAGAGCAGGAGCCTTCTCTCATTTTCCTCTTCTCTTCTCTTTCCTTCTTTTTCCTTTCCTCTTAGGGAGGGAAGGAACCTAATCCAGGCTCCTTCCTAACAGTCAAGTGAAGAGGTAAGTGAGCATCTGTGAAACAGCACTCAGGTCTATGGATCAGGGCAAATGGTTTTTAATCACATAAAATAGAGAAAAAACCAAGCACTTTTCCAATTGGCTTCAATAGGAAGGTGCTTCAAGGAGTGCTTCTCACACTGACATCACTAGAACTAAGATTGCTTCACATTAGGTTGTAATTATAACATCATCTGCTTTTAACACTGTGCAGCACCAGCCCATCCTTGAGGCAGGCTGCCTCTGTGGCAGAAGAGAACCGGAGGCAGTTTCCAGAGACATCTTTTAAGATGTCATCAAAATCTCACAAGATCTTGTGCACTCACAAGATAGCACTGGAACCCGCTGTTGTTGCTGCTGCTGCTTCGTGGCCGCTGCCACACAGCCCAGGTATGGAAGGCAGGGGCAGCAGCGGCATGGTGGGGTGGCAACACTTAAGGTGGTGAAACAGAATGCGCCACCCCTGATACAGTGACTGCATCTTATTCCAATATAACCTGCTCTATCCACAGAAGCACAGGGTTATAATAACCTTGTTTTTAAAATGCCATTAAAGAAACCCAAGCCACCCAATTTTTGTTCTTACTTTTTCAACTCCTCACAACCAGCAAAAGTACAGGGGAGAAAATCAGGATGAAAACCTAAAGTAAACATACCTTAAGCCAGGAATAAATTGTGAGGAATAAATGATACATAATGTAAAACACCGAGCAAATGAATGTTATACGTGATAGCTTTCTTCACCCTTTATTCTCTGAGGCCTTTATTTTTCAACTTGCTGGGGGGGAAATCATGACTAAAAAATGAAACAGAACCTAAGTGTTCAGAGTAATTGGCTGATACACTGAGCCACCCATCAATAATTATAGTGGGGTGTATCTCATTAGACTTTGAAAAGTGGAAGATATTTTTCAGTTCTTCACCATTTAAGCATATTTTTTTTCTGGCTAGGATGTACTGCAACAAGAACACATAAATGGGTACTTTTGTCTTGTTTCCATCTTTTGCAATAAAATGTTATTAAACATTTAAAACAGAAGTCCTTCTGCTATCAGTATTTTGCAACAAGGATGCTCTATTACTTTCTTAGACTTCAGTATGGGTCTATCAAGAACTTACGAACTTCATTTTTTTTGTATTTCAAAAAGGCACTATGTAAGAAGTATAGAAGGATATTTTTCATTGCATGTACATTCATAAAACGTTGTGTTGAATCAATCCTATTTTTAATTTATTTCTAAAAAATTATATCCCTCCCTTTATGGGCCAGTTGGCATTCTCACTGTGGCTTGCAAAATAGTTTATTTTTAAAAAGTGGACAGATATTACAAAAACAACAATAGCAGTGCAGTACAGGAGAAAACTCTCAAGAATACAAATCTCACAGCATTTTAAAAGTATTAAAAAAATTAAGTTAGCAGTGTCTGAAAGTGTAGAAAAATACAAAGGTGCTGAAAGGATAGCAAAGTCCATGCCAGGCGAGGCAAGCCTCCCTAGAGAGGCATTTCACAGGCTACAACATGGGTAGGCAAACTAAGGCCCAAGGGCCGGATCTGGCACAATTGCCTTCTAAATCCGGCCCGTGGACGGTCCGGGAATCAGTGTGTTTTTACATGAGTAGAATGTGTGCTTTTATTTAAAATGCATCTCTGGGTTATTTGTGGGGCATAGGAATTTGTTCTTTCCCTCCAAAAAAATATAGTCCGGCCCCCCACAAGGTCTGAGGGACAGTGGACAGGCCCCCTGCTGAAAAAGTTTGATGACGCCTGAGCTACAACAACTGCAGTACTACAAAGGCTTCATCCATGATTGCCACCTACTTTATACCTGCTGTAGATCTCAGTATGCAAGCAGATTGATACAAGAGAAGAGGGAAGTCTTCCTCAAGCATCTTACATTGGCACCCTTTGGGATACACAGCAAACTTTCAAATTTAATTTCTCAATTCTGTAACCCTTTCTAACTTATTTGTACGTGTTACAATAAAAAAAATCTACAAAAATGTATTAAGGCAAAAAATGTATGTATACTGATAAAAACTGCATTGAAATGTATACAGCACATTTCCGAGCACAATTCAAAATGTTGGTGCTGACCTTTAAAGCCCTAAATGGCCTCAGCCCAGTATCTCAACCCCTTTTGCTCAGCCCAGACACTGAGGTCTGGGTCTGTGGGTCTTCTGGCAGTTCCCTCACTGTGAGAAGTTACAGGGAATCAGGCAGAGGGCTTCTTGATAGTGGTGCTTGCCCCATGGAACGCCCTCCCATTAGATGTCAAAGAGATAAACAATTATATCATTTTCTGAAGGAATCTGAGTGCAGCCCCATATTGGAAAGTTTTTAATGTCAGGTATTTCATCCCCTTCATGGATCACTGCCTTGCCGTGGCGAAGGGGCTTGAAGAACTCAGAGAAGCTATGAACTATGCCGAGCAGGGCACCCAAGCAGGGCACCCAAGATGAACAGGTCATAGTGGAGAGTTTTGACCAAACGTGATCCACCTGGAGGAGGAACCGGCAAGCCACTCCAGTATCCCTGCCAAGAAAACTCCATGGACAAAGACAACAGGCATATAAAAGATATGACGCTGGAAGATGAGCCCCTCAGGTCGGAAGGCGTCCAACATGCTACTGGGGAAGAGCGGAGGGCAAGTACAAGTAGATCCAGAGCTGATGAAGCGGCTGGGCCAAAGCCGAAAGGACGCTCAGTTGCGGATATGCCTGGAAGCGAAAGGAAAGTCCAATGCTGTAAAGAAAAATATTGCATAGGAACCTGGAATGTAAGAACCATGAACCTGGGTAAGTTGGAGGTGGTCAAAAATGAGATGGCAAGAATAAATATTGACATCCTGGGCATCAGTGAACTAAAATGGACGGGAATGGGTGAATTCAGTTCGGATGACCTTCATATCTACTACTGTGGGCAAGAAACCCATAAAAGAAATGGAGTGGCCCTCATAGTCAACAAAAGAGTGGTGAAAGCTGTACTGGGATGCAATCTCAAAAATGATAGAATGATCTCGATACGAATCCAAGGCAGACCTTTTAACATCACAGTAATCCAAGTTTATGCACCAACTACTTGTGCTGAAGAAACTGAAATTGACCAATTCGATGAAGACTTACAAGACCTTATAGAAGTGACACCAAAGAAGGATGTTCTTCTCATTATAGGGGATTGGAATGCTAAAGTAGGGAGTCAAGAGATAAAAGGAACAACTGGCAAGTTTGGCCTTGGAGATCAAAACGAAGCAGGGCAAAGGCTAATAGAGTTCTGTCAAGAGAACAAGCTGGTCATCACAAACACGCTTTTCCAGCAACACAAGAGACGACTCTACACATGGACATCACCAGATGGGCAGCATCGAAATCAGATTGATTATATTCTCTGCAGCCAAAGATGGAGAAGCTCTATACAGTCAGCAAAAACAAGACCTGGAGCTGACTGTGGCTCAGATCATCAGCTTCTTATAGCAAAATTCAAGCTTAAACTGAAGAAAGTAGGAAAAACCACTGGGCCGGTAAGATACAAGATACAATCTAAGTCAAATCCCTTATGAATACACAGTGGAAGTGAGGAACAGGTTTAAGGATTTAGATTTGGTGGACAGAATGCCTGAAGAACTATGGATGGAGGCTCGTAACATTATACAGGAGGCAGCAACGAAAAGGAAATGCAAGAAAGCAAAGTGGCTGTCCAATGAGGCCTTACAAATAGCGGGGGAGAGAAGGCAAGCAAAATGCGAGGGAAATAGTGAAAGATACAGGAAATTGAATGCAGATTTCCAAAGAATAGCAAGGAGAGACAAGAAGACCTTCTTAAACGAGCAATGCAAAGAAATAGAGGAAAGCAATAGAATGGGAAGAACCAGAGATCTGTTCAAGAAAATTGGAGATATGAAAGGAACATTTCGTACAAAGATTTCCACAATAAAGGACAAAAGTGGAAAGGACCTAACAGAAGCAGAAGACATCAAGAAGAGGTGGCAAGAATACACAGAGGAATTATACCAGAAAGAAATGGATGTCTCGTATACCTCAGGTAGTGTGGTTGCTGACCTTGAGCCAGACATCCTGGAAAGTGAAGTCAAATGGGCCTTAGAAAGCACTGCAAATAACAAGGCCAGTGGAAGTGATGGCATTCCAGCTGAACTATTTAAAATTTTAAAAGATGATGCTGTTAAGGTGCTACACTCAATATGCCAGCAAGTTTGGAAAACTCAGCAGTGGCCAGAGGATTGGAGAAGATCAGTCTACATCCCAATCCCAAAGAAGGGCAGTGCCAAAGAATGCTCCAACTACCGCACAATTGCACTCATTTCACATGCTAGCAAGGTTATGCTTAAAATTCTACAAGGAAGGCTCAAGCAGTATGTGGACCGAGAACTCCCAGAAGTGCAAGCTGGATTTAGAAGAGGCAGAGGAACCAGAGACCAAATTGCAAACATGCGCTGGATTATGGAGAAAGCTAGAGAGTTCCAGAAAGACATCTACTTCTGCTTCATTGACTATGCAAAAGCTTTTGACTGTGTCGACCACGGCAAACTATGGCAAGTTCTTAAAGAAATGGGAGTGCCAGATCACCTCATCTGTCTCCTGAGAAATCTCTATGTGGGACAAGAAGCTACAGTTAGAACTGGATATGGAACAACTGATTGGTTCAAAATTGGGAAAGGAGTACGACAAGGCTGTATTTTGTCTCCCTGCTTATTTAACTTATATGCAGAATTCATCATGCGAAAGGCTGGGCTGGATGAATCCCTAGCCGGAATTAAGATTGCCGGAAGAAATATCAACAACCTCAGATATGCAGATGACACAACCTTGATGGCAGAAAGTGAGGAGGAATTAAAGAACCTTTTAATGAGGGTGAAAGAGGAGAGCGCAAAATATGGCCTGAAGCTCAACATCAAAAAAACGAAGATCATGGCCACTGGTCCCATCACCTCCTGGCAAATAGAAGGGGAAGAAATGGAGGTAGTGAGAGATTTTACTTTCTTGGGCTCAATGATCACTGCAGATGGTGACAGCAGCCACGAAATTAAAAGACGCCTGCTTCTTGGGAGAAGGGCAATGACAGGCCTAGACAGCATCTTGAGAAGTAGAGACATCACCTTGCCAACAAAGGTTCGTATAGTTAAAGCTATGGTTTTCCCAGTAGTGATGTATGGAAGTGAGAGCTGGACCATAAAGAAGGCTGATCGCCGAAGAATTGATGCTTTTGAATTATGGTGCTGGAGGAGACTCTTGAGAGTCCCATGGACTGCAAGAAGATCAAACCTCTCCATACTGAAGGAAATCAACCCTGAGTGCTCACTGGAAGGACAGATTGTGAAGCTGAGGCTCCAGTACTTTGGCCACCTCATGAGAAGAGAAGACTCCCTGGAGAAGACCCTGATGTTGGGAAAGATGGAGGGCACAAGGAGAAGGGGACGGCAGAGGACGAGATGGTTGGATAGTGTTTTCGAGGTTACCAGCATGAGTTTGAGCAAACTGCGGGAGGCAGTGGAGGACAGAGGTGCCTGGCGTTCTCTGGTCCATGGGGTCACGAAGAGTCGGACACGACTAAACGACTAAACAACAACAACAACAACATTTCATTATGCTTTTATAGACCTCTGCTGGCAAAACTTCAGAGGAATTTCAAGAGATGCCAAAATGGTATTGATAAGATTTTGAAAATTTCTGAAGGGCATTTCACACACAAGTACAGTGTAGTGGTTAGAGTGTCGGGCTAGGCCTTGGGGGACTAGGGTTCAAATCACGACTCAGCCATGGCTCAGTGAGTGACATTAGGCCAGTCACTGCCTCTCAACCTAACCTACCTAAGAGAGTTGTTGTGGGGGTTAAATAAGGACATGGAGAAAACCATGTATGCCACATTGAGCTCCTTGGAGAAAAATATGGAATATAAATTCAATAACTAACTAATTAAATAAGCTCACACAGAACTGGTTTGATCATATCATTGAAATATAAAACACTAGTTTATTCCCTTAATTACTGGCCTTACCATTAGTAAAACTCTTTCAGGACAGCCTTTCTTTTGAGTTAGAAATAAGCTGACCTTAAATACATTTCATACTACCTAGCAGCTCTCAGAGGAGCTGGCTGAATCAGCTGCCTGCATGTACATTATCTATTTAAAATATCATTCTACTGACAGACATAATTAAAGAGTTTGTGTAACACTGCCATTCCCATGTGAGTTTTGAATGGGCCGCTTGTCTTATTTCAGCCTGTGGTTTGTCTAAGTGGGCTTGCCCCCTGGAAAATGATTGCATGTGTGGCGTGACAGTCACAGAGGTACTACCCATGCAGTGGGTAAGGCTGATGGTACCTGAGGTCTAACCACAGAGACCTGATAGATTTTAGTGGTTGCATTTTTAAGGGCCTTTCCCCCCAGCTCCTTAAACAGTGTGTGATACTATATGACTTCAGCTTTCTATATACCTACTACCACAGTTTCTGATTCCTGGTGTTCGGTGCCAGTATATCTAAAGCTTTGGTTCATTATACATTTGTTACTGTTCCTGCAGCAAACTTCTCCAGGCCAAGGATTGGCCTCTTTATTGTGTAGAATGATGAATCTGTTATTTTGCTGTGACTTAAGAGGCTAGCTCCCTGAGGGATACTGGAAAACCTCCACACAATGTGTCCGAACTCTCCCTGGAAATGCTTTCATGTGGAGAATGTATACAGGCTATCCCTGTATACAGCTGCAGCTTCTCAACAGCAGTTTCCATGACTGTGGCAGCATATGAATTTAGTTGAATCTCAGCCACACAGTTTTCAACAAATGCTGAAGGTGAACCTCTTTACTCTGGCCATTTGAGATGTATATTTTTTTAGGACCCACTCTGTTTTTGTGATTGTAGTCTTTGCAGTTTTTAAAACTGTTTTTAATGTTGTGTTTTAAATTGTTGGAACCCACCGTCAGACATTAGGGTGAAGAACGGGTGATAAATTATTGTTATTGTTCTTATCTTATTGAAGGAGCTCCCCTATCTACTTGTCTGCTCATTATGACATATTGAAAAAGGGAATTAAGAATTAGGAAGGTATTGTCAGCTATCTGTTTAGAATTCACTTCCACTTTCATCACATCTTCCTGTTATTGCAAACAGTTCTCAATTTTTATTTTTATTTAAAAAAAAACAACCTGTTAAAGCTCAAGCTTAGAATGAAAGCCAAATGCTTCACATATTCTTTGCCAGTTTCATTCTGGGAAATTTAGCTGTTGCTGTGTGGGTGTTCGATACATGTGGGTGGAGAGAAACAATGTCTTAAAAACTGGCATTGAAGCCAGGCACTGACAGGAATAGCTGACTGGACCTTAAACTGCCAGGCACCACACCCTAGCAGAACATCTCCAGTTCCACATTTTGCATCCCGAGAAACCCTTCTCAGTTCATTTCCATATATGTGTTATGTACATGACAGATGCTTTCTAACAGCTTATGTTACAAACTTTGAGAGCTGGAATTTTGGGCTTCATCCAGTGTCTTGACAGAATGAAAAAGGGGGTCTGCCTACAGTTGCAATGCACACTTACTTGGATGTGAGCTCTGGCTAACTGCTTGGAAAGAATTGTGATTTAAATAGCCTAGTAATGCTGTTATAAAGAGTGTTGAGTCACTCACCACTCAATGGACTGCTGATTCATTGGGATATTCCACTTTTCTTTGTTCTTTCAAAAGCCAGTACAGAACACATACCACATTTCCCCCCTCTAGTTCTTCTCCCTTTGTGGCAGCAAGTGGGTTGGTTTTGAGGTTGTTGTTTTTTTACCACTTCCCATAGGTATGCCACTCATTAGAAAGTCCATCACATATTCAGTTATAGTGGTATCTCATGCCATTGTGATCTGCTTGTATTGCAACTAAGGCTGCATGCAAACAATTTCTTTTGGCTGGGTGGGTGTGCTGGCCCCGGGGGGAGGTTACCGTGAGGCGTAGTCAGTGTCCAGTCCTGGGTCGAGGGTCTGGAGACTGTCCACCAAGTGCGAAGCGAGGTCCGAAGCAAGAAGCTGGGCGTGGTCGGGAACTCTGGAAGAACAGGTCTGGGTGCTGGCAGAAACAGGTTTCCAACGACGTTGCTCCCGCGCCCCCTGGGGCTGGGCTGACTGGCCTTTATCTGCTCTGAGGCCAGGGGCGGTCCCGGCCCACAGGTGACCCGCCTCTCCTGGCCTTAAGGCGAGCACTCCTCCTGAGAGAACCCAGTTCCCTCTGCCACTCTGCCCTGAGCCTCTGCACCTCAGGAGAGGCTGGAGGGTTACTGGACCCAGGAGCAGCTTCACCTTCCCCTGACAGGGCTGGGAGAGGTGCACCTGCAGGCAATGGGTCCTCAATCACCTCCGGAGCCAGAGTGGATGCATCTGGTGTCTGCTCCTGAGGATCCGGCACAGGTGCAGGCCCTTTAGATTCAAGCCCCTGCCCCAGCTCAGCCGGCCCTGGAGGCGGGGACTCCTGTGCAGGCTGGGACTCCTCAGATTCAGCTTCTGAATCAGATTCCCAGGCCATCACAGTGGGTTTCAATGAAATTCTTCAGGGGGACAATTTCTCCTCCAATTTCCCAAGAGCAGCGACCACCAAAAATGGTGGTGAATATTAAGAAAGAATTCTGCAAAGAGGCCTTCTTTTTCTGAGAAAAGGGATGGGGGAATATTTGGAATATTTTCAAATATCTTCTGATATTTTTTGGCTTGACTCTTAATTGCTGATGGTGTTATTACTGCAAAACTGTGCCAGCATCAGTAAAGGATGAAGGCTTGGCGTTCCTTCTGGATAAGAGACAAAATTAGTTTACACCAAAGTGTGTTTATTCTTCGTGAAAGGAGGGCTGCGAAGAAGTTGAAAAGAACACAGGATTACTCCATGAAGCCCCACCGGCATCTCTAATCCTTAACAACATATGGCATCTGGTTGGCCACTGTGAGATGCTGGACTACCTAGGCTGTTGGCCTGATTCAGCAGGCACTCCTTACCTTTTTATGTAGAAAGAAAGGTCTTAGCTGAAGTGGATTGGAAGGAAAGCACTCCCCAATGATTTTTGTCAGAGTTAGAATGAATTATGTGGATAATCCAGGATGTGGATAATGTTGACAGGCAGGGAGAATGAAAAGGACCAAGAGAGCAAATAGATCAAAATATGATGGCAATGATGATATCCTTTTCTCCAAGAAATTTAAGATTGTGAATATGCAACTCTCCCTCATTTTATTCTTACAAATTTAGCCTCGCTCTCCCAAACCATTTTATTATTCCAGAAATATAGTTTAGGCTGGGAAGCAGGAATGGGATCTTTGGCCATTAAGAGCTTCATAGCAGAGTGGGCATTTGATCCACAGTCATAGTTTGACACTAGTATGGCCACTATACTACATATACATAACCAGTTTAGAGGTACCAGGTGTCCAACTTACCTTTGATCTGTACATACCAGCTCTTTGACCTTCTTCCATGTTACAGCCAGTGCATTCCTTTTTTGTTTGTTACTAATAAATATATAGTAATACAGGATTATTATTATTATTATTATTATTATTATTATTATTATTATTATTTTAAAAAATCTTTTAATTAACATGGACCACTCATGCCTGGATTTGCTAGCATAAAACTGTTCCAATGAAACAATAGCAGAATCAGCAGATGGCAAGATCTCAAAATCTGATTTTTATATTGTCTTCTTTGGGAAAGCTTGGGATTTGTGTGTGTGTGAAAAACAATTGAATGTGGTGTGTGCAGCAGCACATGGGGGTAGGGGCATGCAGAGAAATTGAATAATCTCATATTGCATCTGTTTGACAATTGCCCAAGACTGAAGGCAAATAGTTGAGGTTTGCCACAAACCACATTGAAGCTTGTTTATACTAAGAGAGGGCACCCATGGAACCAAGGTGGCCTGAATTATGCCTCATATGTTTACCAATGCCTCATATTTAATTCTTATATTTGCTGAGTGGCTTCTCAAATATGCAGAGATGTGACCTGTGTGGCTAGCTTTCTTTTGAATTGCTTCTGCGTATCATAATATGGATAAGATTTGGAAAGAAAGCTGTTTTCTGGCAAATGAGAGGAGGAGGAATGTTGTTCCAAGTACAGAAATAAACCAGCAGTCCTAGCAGATTCATTCAACATTCTTTGTCTCTGCTTCTTCCACCAAATTCGCTTGAGCTTCTTCATCTCATTCATTGGGATGGAGGAGAAATTTGTTTCCATTTGCATGTAAGGGTGAACCTATCTATTTCTCACTTTCCAAAACAATATGAGGGGCAAAACACAGTTCTCTTCTGAAATTTGCACTTTTCCAAATATTGCAGTTCTCCAGCCAAATAATCGGCACAAAAATGCATAGACTATGGTAAAATGTTCATTAGAAATGCACAGATGAGTGAAAATAACAAAAAAAAGAAAAAATAGGGAACAGTGCCTTGCCAAATAGGCAAAATTGCATTCAAAAATGTGTATATTCAGAGAACTTCACACTAAGATGCTGATGAATTTCTATGAGGACTAAAAACACACACACCATGAACTGATGTGGAAATGTGGAGAACTGAACTTAAAACTGGAAAAATGAAAAACCGGGAGAAAATGAAAATGACAGATTCACCCATCCCTAGTCATGGGATGTCAATCTTCATTTAATGGGAGATATTGTTCAAGAAATTGAATCAAGAGGATCATCACATTATGGTACTATTTGGCAGGGAAGGTTATCTTTCAGTGTTTTACTATGTAAGGTCCATGTGTGATTTTTCATTTTTTACCGAGCAATGCAGTTGAAAGGATCTAACAGTTTCTGACAATTACGTTTATTTCTTCACGTATCTTTCCCCAGAAATACCAGCACATTTCAACCACATATGGTAAAACTGTGGTTATCTCCACATCCTTTCCTAGATTGAACAGATAGTGTCTGCACTCCTACCTAATTTCAAAAAAGGGATATCAAATATTCCTGAGGTCTCATCTTTGTGAATACATGAGTTTAAAATTTTTCAGTGCAAATTAGCAGCAGGTATGATTCTGCCTCTTCTTGTGTGAAACAACTTGTCCCGTTCTCAAAAGAATAAATGCTTGTTCTTGCTAGAGTGTAGCTGTGCTCTAAGGCAGCCACCCCCTTTACATAGTTGCCATTCCATATCTTCATTTTAATCAGTATTGCTTGGTATGTTACTAGACCGTTATCTGTCTGGAAGTTCCCGGCTTGTCAGCTCTCACTGTTCATTCAAATGGTGCGAGTGACATAAAATGTAAAACCCTGATTCCTGAAGCCCCAGCAGGCCCAAGAAACTTGTGCCAAACATCTGTGGTTTTCAAGGAAGGTTTGCAAAGATATGCAGCAGTAGACTTTCTCATCATCATAAAGATCATATTTCATAAGTATGTGTGGTGGAGGCACAGGCGAAAAGCTCATCACTGCTACCTCAAAACTTAGAAGTGACAAGGTGGTAGATCAGCCAGGCAGCCAACAATGCAATCCTCTGCTTGTTTACACAGAAGTCTTATTGTGTTCAATGGGGCTTACTCTCAGGTAAGTGAGCAAAGAACTGCAGTCTAGAAGCCTGCTGCAAAACACTTAAAATTAGAAATTTGTGCAAATGTCCTCTTGCCATTCTCTACCTTAACTGTAGGTTACCATTAGTAGTGGCAGCTGTGTGGTTTCTTTCTTTTTGACTAAATCTTTTCATTCTACCACTGCTGCAAGTGTTGGCAGACTGGCCACCATTTTGTATTCTCCACAATCCACTGGGCCTAGTGTTATTCCAGGGCAAAATACACAAATAAATTGGTGAAAATATTCAGAGAGAGAAAATCTGTGAAGTTGTTTTTCTAGGAAGGTGAGCGGGAGAAAAGTCTGAGAAATTGGCCCAGCTCTCCCTAAAGTATGTCCTAAATAACTGCAGGGTAGTGTACACATTTGAATGACCTTTGAACAAAAAACTAGAGGCCAAGCTAGGCATGATGATGGAGTTGTGGAAACATATTTTTGCTTTCCTTACATATTTTTACAAACAGTGGTTACGGGAGGGTGAAAGGCACATTTGCCCTGTGCCATTTTTCCTGATGAAAATTACCCTTCAGGCTGTTCTTTGCCCTTTTAGGGGAAACATACCATACATGTGCATGGAATACAGACACACACACACACACATATATATACACACAACTGGAAGAATTACTGGCAGCTCAGGTCATGAACATCACCAGTGAACCATTAGGTGGCATGACGTATGGGTTAGGTTTGTGCTCACAGCAAATACACAGGTTGCCCATGAAAAGCATTGTGCAGAGGGTTAATGGTACAATTGCACCAGGGTACAATTTCATCAGGGTCCTTTGAGTGCTGCGGGTTGTTGTTGTTTCTTAATGAAGCTAGTTCACAGCCTCCATAGCATCTCAACACTTGTTTTGCATATATTAGCCCAGGAGAAATATGTGTCTAGAAAAATTAGGATAATTCTGACTGTCAGCCATTTAGCAACTTACAGCCTTTTCTGCATCGATTAGCAAGTTCCAATAAAGGGTGTTAATCGGCTCTGAACGTTTCATTATGGTTTGTTTGAATGCAGCTTTTTACAAGCACAGCAGTTCATCATATTGCTGGAACAAGTACAATAAAGCATCTTTAAAATTATGCACAAATAATAGATTGGCTACAGTACTACTTTTTCAGCAGCATTAATAAAATCCCTCAAGCATGCCGAGAGTCCATGGCCAGGAGGATTCTCAGGAGGTCTTTTATAGGATACTCGTCTTTGTTATGAAATTCCTCAATGCCTTTTTGCTGTCTCCCTAATGATCAGTTAAATAAGGTCCCCTGAGAATGCCTGAGTCAGAGCCAACTTGAAAACTGCTGAGGAAACATCCTCTCTTACTGGAAATGATTCCCATTAAACTGCCTTGTACCATGTTTAGACTAACGGATCAGTAACGCTAAACAGAGGGAGCTAAGTTCACAGTGCTTAAGAAGTTCCTGTGTGTGAAAAGAGATTGCCCGGTTACTTCAGGGCACAGTGTCCAATAGATTTGTTGTGCTGAAACAAATTGCTTTGAGCTGTTGCCAACCAGCCCTTTAAAAATAGGGGAGCTTGAGATTCAAAAGTGACCACTTCCTTTGGAGAACTACTGTTCACCCCTGGGCATGTATACATATTTATTACATTGAGATCAGTCTAGGACACTATTGTGTCAGATTCAGACAGCACGGATGTACAGAAGCATGCTTTTTATTTCAGTCATTCATTCAATATATTTCTATAAAATTCTTTGTCCTAAATAACTACAGGACAGTATAAACACATAAAATTATTAAACTACTAGGAGCTGCCATCCCTGCTTGTTTCTCTTACCAACCAACTCCACCATCCCTTACCAACCCCCTTTCCCCATCCCTGCCCCCCTTCATTCCCACATGACCAAACTCACTCCCTTCCACAGCTCTCCCCAAACCTCTCCTCTGCCAAGTTCACCAAAGCCCCCCATCCCTGTTCATCTCATCCCAACCCTACAGCTTCCCTCATGCCTTATCCAAACAGCTCTCCCCTCACAGCTTGTGAATTATTTAATGGAGGAGGAGATGTTTTTGAGAGTGGTTTACCAAAGCATGTTCCACTCCAGTAATGTTCAATGGAGAAGGGCGCTTCAGAGAGCAGGTTGTCAAATTGCTCTCTGAAGTGCTTCCCACACTCCATTAAATGCTGCTCCAGCAACATTTGTGGAGTGGGGAGGCACCTCAGAGTGTGGTTTACCAAACAGTTCTCCGAAGCACCTCACCCTCTTTCAAACATGGCTTCTTCCGCAGCAGCTCCCCGGGGAGCAGCTCCCCCACCCACATCTCTTGCTCACTTACCTACCTGCTTGGGGCCTGAAAGCTGCTTAGCCAGTTTTCTGCCTGCAAGTACATGCACCAAGGAGTGCCAAAAAGAGCAGTCTGAATTTTACCAGAGCAGGGAGATAAATCTCTCTGCATTTATTGAGCTTGCTGGCAAAAGCTTTGTGGAAGTTGCAAGATAATGATCTTGGTTTGGAAAGACACAGCATTTCAATCCTTGGTGCCTGCCTACATACTTGTTTCCTTGGCATTGTAGAACCCTGAATTTTGACTTATCTTAAAGAGAGAATCCCATAAGCCTGAAACCTTTAGGAGAGAGGCTTACAGCTTCCATCATCAACATTGCCATTCTTGCTGGAACAGATGGGATTTGAAGTCCAACAGCATAGGAGCATAGCAAAGTGCGTAGCTGGTCAGACCATGGGTCAATCTAGCTCACTGTTGTCTGACTGGCAATTGTTCTCTTTGATATCTGACTGAGTTTTCTACCAGCTGTACCTGGAGATACTAGAGATTGAACCTGAGATCTTCTGTATGCAAAGCAAATGCTCTATCATTAAGTCATCGCCCTTCCCCAGCATCTGGAGGATACCACATTGACTATCCCTGCTTTATGGTTTGTAGTAATACCAGTAGTGGACAGCTTGGTGAGGCAGGGGCACTCATCTGACCTCCAGTCAGTTACATCACTGCTGCTTATCAGAAGGTAGAGTGGTAGAAGTGACAGATTGGAGGGGTCGGCATGGTGCAAACACAACACAGGCAGCAGATTGACTCCACCGGTGTGTTTGCACTGCACTGATCTCATACCGCCTGACTCCTCCCCCTCTTTCTCCCAGCCAATGGACATGAATGATCACTGCTGCTCCACCACACCATCCACTACTGGGTAATACTATGACAAGGTTAGGCTGTGTTTCGTGATCATGTCCATCGCCTGAATGAAAGATTAGTAAAATAAATAGTATCCCAACATTTATGAAACTGTGAAGGATGTGGTACAATCCTACCTTCATTGTCAAATGTTGTAACCTGACCCAAATAGTTTAGAAGAAAGAATCAGAGTCCTCCCCTTTAACAATACGAAAGCTCCATCCTACTACATCTCCAGCGGAGCAGAGCATTAACCCTTAGGCTACCACAGTCTTATAGCATGCAGAAGAAAGCAGAAAATCTGTGATTTTGCTTCTACCCAGGAAAATGCATACAGCAAGATCTGTACAAAAAATGTAGTGACAGTGGAAATGTAGTGGAAACAGCTTCTCATATTGCACATTTGCATCTGGGTGTTTTTGTGACTTTTTTTTTAGAGGCACTCTACAGTGCTTTCTGCTCTCCAGTGCTCATGACAGGTATTGTTTTTCACATGAGAGGCAAAAGTGGCATTTTTAGTGCTGTTTTGGGCTCAATTACTCTTTTACAAGTAAGCTCTATGCACTCTAACCCTTCTTTTAAAAAATGGTTTATATATTTCTGCAATCATGTATTTCAGCAATTCTTTAAAGTAAACATTGCTAAACGAAATGGCTGCTTCACCGGACAGAGTTTGGTTGCTGGGTTTTTCTTTTCTCAAGTTGCGCCTTATTGCCCATGGAGTACTATGAGGAAATGGAAGGCAGCTCTTTTCACTTTCTTAAAGAACTGCTTGCATTTTGCGGCTTCTTTTTAATTAGTTTGTAGGCAATTATATTTCCCACTCCTGGAGAAGTTACTTGAAATGACTGTGCATGTGGTCTATCTGTAGAGTTTTTCATTTAGGAAAACTACGCCCTGAAGTTGTAAAGCAAGTACAGGATGGCATTGTGCCTCTAGCTATTAAACTGCAAACGCAAAACACAAATCTCTTTTTCTTTTCTTTTTGTGGTTCAAATATCCTCTAGGAGATACTTTTACTGGAAGTTTTAAGTCACATTCCTCATATCATATTCCCAAAATTGATGATTTCCATGACCTTTCAACATAATTACAAGTGTGCATTTTTTCCCTATTTTTATTAAATAGTTCCATTGTGCTGCAGTAATTTTTAATGTTGTCAGAGTGGCTAGGCAATTTTGCTGTAATTCATATTTGCAGGAGAGTAAGCAGCCCCACAGAGTCCTTCAAAGAACTACATCTGATCACATTTCACTATCAGAAATTGCCACTCTCTTGCTGCACTAATAATTTGGCACAGCACTATCAGGGAAGGTACAGAATTTCAGTAATCATAATCAAAGAGATTTATGGCAGAACCATTAAGAAAAGCAAATCATCACACACTATTGTACTTAGGCATCCTTGTTATATTAGTATTAGAAATAAATGATGTACTTTAATGGCCAACATATTAAAATTTCATGGACTTTCCATGTCTCTCTCTACTACTTTCTTTGCTGCTTTATAGTCAGTGCAGAGAATGTTTGTTTCAACTTTGTTTCTTCTTGAGTATTAATTTAAGTAATCCTCAGTGTGGAGAGTATACATTGCTCTAAGAATGTATAAGATATACATACAACGCTGCCATTCTCTGGGTATTTTTCTCCCAGTAAGGACTTATGGAGCCATTGCTCAAATCCCACGGTATGAAACCTTATACAGAAGTATTAGGCACTTAGACAGCCCGCATTATTTCACTTTTCACCTTTATCTTTCTCTCACAACCACTCTACAAATTGGAGACTGATGGAAAATTAAATGATAGCAAAAAAGGTGCCTTCTGCAAGACAACAAAGAAGAACTACAGCCAAAGCTGTGATCCTGTATTCATTGGCTTGCATTGTTTTTTTGTGCTCAAATGTATGTACTGCAGTTTAGGGAGTAAGCAATCTGGTTTGCCCTAAGTTTACACAGAAATTATACAATGTCTACTGTTTATTCAGAGGTTTTATGACCCCCTACCAGTTGACTTTTATCCTATACTATCTAGTGCATTTTCTCATCAATTTTCTTACTAAAAAAGTTCCAGGGGGCGGTTGCTTTCTCAAGTGCTCTTGCTGTTATGTGCAGGCATGCCAGAGTGCTTTAATCCACTTGAATTGCACAAGCCTAAATTTGCTGATAGAAATAGGAGTGCCTTGTCACCTCATCTGTCTCCTGAGAAATCTCTATGTGGGACAAGAAGCCACAGTTAGAACTGGATATGGAACAACTGATTGGTTCAAAATTGGGAAAAGAGTACGACAAGGCTGTATATTATCTCCCTGCTTATTTAACTTATATGCAGAATTCATAATGCGAAAGGCTGGGCTGGATGAATCCCAAGCCGGAATTAAGAAATATCAACAACCTCAGATATGCGGATGACACAACCTTGATGGCAGAAAGTGAGGAGGAATTAAAGAACCTTTTAATGAAGGTGAAAGAGGAGAGCGCAAAATATGGTTTGAAGGTCAACATCAAAAAACAAAGATCATGGCCACTGGGCCCATCACCTCCTGCCAAATAGAAGGGGAAGAAATGGAGGTAGTGAGAGATTTTACTTTCTTGGAACCTTGGGCTCCAGGATCACTGCAGACGGTGACAGCAGTCATGAAATTAAAAGACGCCTGTTTCTTGGGAGAAAAACAATAACAAACCTAGACAGCATCTTAAAAAGCAGAAACATCACCTTGCCAATAAAGGTCTGTATAGTTAAAGCTATGGTTTTCCCAGTAGTGATGTATGGAAGTGAGAGCTGGAACATAAAGAAGGCTGATCACCGAAGAATTGATGCTTTTGAATTATGGTGCTGGAGGAGACTCTTGAGAGTCCCATGGACTGCAAGAAGATCAAACCTATCCATTCTGAAGGAAATCAGCCCTGAGTGAAGGAGAGATCACGAAGCTGAGGCTCCAATACTTTGGCCACCTCATGAGAAGAGAAGACTCCCTGGAAAAGACCTTGATGTTGGGAAACATTGAGGGCACAAGGAGAAGGGGACGACAGAGGACAAGATGGTTGGACAGTGTTCTTGAAGCTACCAGCATGAGTTTGACCAAACTGCGGGAGGCAGTGGAAGACAGGAGTGCCTGGTGTGCTCTGGTCCATGTGTTTAGTCGGTCACGACTAAACAACTAAACAACAACAACAGAATTTGCTGATATGCAATTGAATTCCACAAAATAGTGACCATCCGAAGCTGATCTAGTTGTATCTTCCTACTGTGAATCCCAAGGCAGTAATCTATTGTACAGTATAAACTGGATTAAAGTTAGCCCGTGTCAAAGGGCTGGCCATTCCATATTGTATTTATGTCTGTCATACAGCTTACAGTAATCACCGGTGCTCTTTTGTGGGATGGTGGTTCTGGGAACGCTTTTCAATCCTGAAATCAAGATAGATCATTAAACAGGTACAGTGGTACCTCCAGTTAAATACTTAATTTGTTCCGGAGGTCGTTCTTAACATGAAACTGTTCTTAACCAGAAGACCACTTTAGCTAATGGGGCCTCCTGCTGCTGCCGCGCCACTGAAGCACGATTTCTGTTCTCATCCTGAAGCAAAGTTCTTAACCTGAGGTAATATTTCTGGGTTAGTGGAGTCTGTAACCTGAAGTGTATGTAACCTGAAGTGTATGTAACCCGAGGTACCACTCTATTGGTATATGTAATGTAATATTTACAGAAAAATGGGAAACTTTAATCCTTTATTGCTACTTTCTTTCTGAGATTTTAGGACAAATTGCTTTTATTTCTTAAGCTTGATTTTAAATCATACATGTTATATAATCAAAGTGGATATAGTAGACAATGGGGAGGGGGCGTTATATACAGAATCCATCACATACATTCTTGCATAACCCAATCTATAAGAATAGATCTTGTGGTATTCCATAGCAATCTGAAAAAGAGACACAGTTTTCACAGAGCTGTTGCTGGATTGTTGGTGACAAAATGTTGGGCTTTTAAGCAAGAATGCTCAGGTGGTCAGGTTATGATATCACAAGGTAAAAACTGACAGTATTATACCCACTGCTTACACCTGGGTGGATCACTTTTCAACCCATATAGGGCCTTTATGATTAAATGGAGCATGTCGAATTGCACCTGGAAGCAAACTGAAAGTCAGCATAGACCATGGAGCGCAAGTCTAAGGAGCTTCCTGAGTAGCTGCCTCACATTCCTGGAGCAACTCAAGTTTCGAAGTGGCCTTCACTGGTAAATCAACACTTGCAAAAAATGAGCTTGTGAAACCTTACACAATAAACCTTACACAGTACGACATAAAAGCAAATAACTTTCAGCAAAATAGTTTCTACTATTATTGTTACAATTCAGAAGAAAACCCAACCCAGAGAAATTGGTGCATTTGCTGACCCCCTCAGAACAGGTGTGTTGCATATAGAACAGCAAAATTCGTAGTAGTACCTTTGAAGAAGTGTCCAGAATGAAAAGAATCTAGGCAAGGATGTGTGAGATTTCTAGCTAGGAATTTTCCTTCTTCATTATGTGTAACTTGTAGCAAGTGTAAACAGTGCTGCAGTGTTATACTCAATTGTTCTTTGAATATGACTTGTTGTTTGAAGTTAATGGGCATTTCGCCTAAAGACATAGTTTGGTAGGATCTCTCCCATTGGATTAATAAAGAATATAGTTATGGTTTATGACAAAACAGCCAGTCAAGTTCAGCATCTATTGACTTGTATCTCTGTATACAGCAAAAAGAGGTTAACTTCTGGAATGCAAGCTCTAAATTCACTATGTATGCTTGCCATATATTCATCGTAGCAGTATCCCTAATTTCATTAGCATCCTCATTATTCTGTATTAATTATTTTAGTTGTGCCATTGAGAACTAACATCAAAACCTGACAACACCAATTCCCCAAATGCATCTTGTGGTTGCTGAATGTGGTTGCTGTTCAGCTAGTTGTTGCTTCTGATAACTGTAAAGTGATGCTACCTTATGTGTCCCGAAAGCAGAAACAGCTGGATTCCTAAAGCTTTTCCTGGAAGAGAAAAAAAATCACAGTAGTTTCAAACAGTAGAGGTCAAATAGGACACATGAACTTTTGTCTTCATGTTGATTTCAAAGAACTGTATGTGGAGGAAGTTGACCTCTAGAATTTATTTTGCCTCAGAAAACTATAGACACTGCAAACAGTGGGATAACTACCACTGCATAGGGACGTGCATATCTTCAGAAGTGAGTTTGCTGTGAAAACAGGTGTGTGTGTCCATCTTAGAAGCCAGTGCGGTGCAGTAATTAGGGTGTTGTGCTAGGACTGTTCAAATCGCCACTCAGTGATGAAATTCACAAGGTGGCCTTCATCCAGGCACTGTCTCTCAGTCTAACTTTCCTCACAGGGTAATTGGGAGGCTAAAACAGAGAGTGGAAGAACCATGCACACCATCTCAAGTTCCTCGTAGGAAAGAATTATAATACAGTGGTACCTCAGGTTATGGGGGCTTCAGGTTACAGACTCCGCTAACCCAGAAATAGTTGTTGTTGTTGTTTAGTCATTTAGTCATGTCCGACTCTTCGTGACCCCATGGACCAGAGAACGCCAGGCACTCCTGTCTTCCACGGCCTCCCGCAGTTTGGTCAAACTCATGCTGGTAGCTTCGAGAACACTGTCCAACCTTCTCGTCCTCTGTCGTCCCCTTCTCCTTGTGTCCTCCATCTTTCCCAACATCAGGGACTTTTCCAGGGAGTCTTCTCTTCTCATGAGGTGGCCAAAGTACTGGCGCCTCAGCTTCAGGATCTGTCCTTCCAGTGAGCACTCAGGGCTCCTTAAGAATGGATAGGTTTGATCTTCTTGCAGTCCATGGGACTCTCAAGAATCTCCTCCAGCACCATAATTCAAAAGCATCAATTCTTCGGCGATCAGCCTTCTTTATGGTCCAGCTTTCACTTCCATACATCACTACTGGGAAAACCATAGCTTTTACTATACGGACCAGAAATAGTACCTCGGGTTAAGAAGAACTTTGCTTCAGGATGAGAACAGAAATCATTCTCCGGCGGCGCAGCAGCGGCAGGAGGCCCCATTAGCTAAAGTGGTGCTTCAGGTTAAGAACAGTTTCAGGTTAAGAATGGACCTCCGGAACAAATTAAGTTCTTAACCTGAGGTACCACTGTACTAGACACAAACTCTTGCCCAGCTTGAGTTCAGGGAAGGCAGATCTCCATAGCCACCACTTGTATCAGTAGTGAATCTCATTCCAACCTCTTTGGAACTGAGCTATGCAGACTGCGGATTGGCTATCCCTTCAGTCAGTTACAGAGCAAACTTCTTCACCTCCCCTCACAGAACAGGTTTTTCCCCACAAATGTTTTGAAGCATTGTAAAAATACTCTGAAGAAGTGTTAGTGGATTTTTTTCTAAAGTCCCAAAAGGCCTGAATGTGTAAACAAAACAAACCCTTGAAGCAGGGTGGGAGGGAAGCAAACAGCCTGCCTGAAGCTTTTCAGGGAGGGGCAAACAGGAAAAGGCAATTAAGTGTTGATCCAAGGGCTGTATGTGTTTATGAACAGAAGGGAACACAAAAAAAAACCTCCTTCCACTTGCTCCCATTTGCAAGCATATCTGCATGTACTATGAGACCTATTTTGTTCCCCTTCTACAGACTGGCTTCAAATCCTGGTGTGGTTTCAAGATGTGCTGAATGCATATGAGGTGCAATGCAGACAGTGCTAAGAAACTATTAATCCCTACTTACTTAAGATTTATGCCCACCAAAATGAATGGGAGTTGCTTAACTCTGGCCAGCTTGTGTCTTTAACCATTGGTTGTTGTCCAAATGCTACATAAGCAAGTTTCCTTCATTCAGCAATAAACCAGAGATTGCAAAATACAGGTCTTTATTAACCATGGACTTCAAAGGGATCCAAAAGACTTGTTTAAATCAGGGTGTTTTGTAACATGTTTTAACAATGATACTGGGAAAGAGAAAAGCACACCAATGCAGCTTCATGCATACCTATGGCCTTGGAAAATCCATCTGAGTTGTTTGCAATTTGAAAGGATTCGGGTCAGTCCATGGAAGCCTTTGCTTTGTTCCCTCACCCCAAATGTTTCGTGATGCAATCCCAAGAGTCATAAAAGCTCAGTGACTGAGTGAGAATAATTTTCTTTAAACTGGAAAGTTTGATGTTGCTCTTGAGAACTGCAGCCGAGTTAAATAAGCTGAACTCTTGTTTTTATTGAGCAATAAACTGTGGTCCGATCAGAGCTTGTGGTAACTTGGAGAACCATTCCGTTTGGAAATCACGTGGCTGAGTGACTGGCACAGCTGACCCGTTTGGCACTTCAAACAGCTCAGAAGACAAATGAGTAAGAAGGAAGAATTTCTTGCATTAGTGGAAACCCAATTAATGTCAACCTAAATGGTAGAATTTATGGTTTGATCTGGATAAAGTAGAACGCGACTATTTCCTGTGCCTGCTGGGCAAGTTCATTAGGTGTATTGTTCAAGGTATAACTTTGCATTACTTGCATGACCAGTCATGCATGTGCAGGCTATCCTACATCTATGAGAGCCAGGCATGAGATATTGAAAGAAGTTCCCTGGCTAAGAAGAAGCTGGAGTCCACAGCTAATATAGTTGGTCTTTAAGGTGCTACTGGAAGGAATTTTTTTTGTTTTGACTATGGCAGACCAACACGACTACCTATCTGTAACTGATACTAGGTTAGGAGATTGCACAATGAGTGCTATGGAGTAATTGCATCATTGTAACTGAAATGTCCTGAAAGCTGCACTTCAATAATCTCAGTTCTGGCTTCAGCACACATCATTGGGCAAATGCTGAGACCCAGAGGCTTAAACAGATCCCACTGCTTGTGACACCTTCCTGAGACATGGGCCAGGGGCCAGTGGCCACTGGCAGGGGGGCAGCGGGAGCGCACCATCCCTGCCACCATCCGGGAGGGGGGTACCATCACAGCTGCCCCCTGAACACGTGTCGCACATCTCCCACTGTGCCGGGCACCACGCCCCCATGGACGGCGCACCACGCCCCCAGGACGCATGCCATGCTACCACGGGCAACGTGCCATGCCCCTTGGGACACGCACCAGCCCCTCCCCCACCTGCTCTCTGCCCCTGGTGCCGGAGCATGCAGCTTCGCCACTGCCAGTGGCACATTTTTGAAAAATTCTCTTTACCCGCTAGCCGTGAGGGAGGCACCAGGTAACTGCAGGGAATGAAAAAGTCATCTTTCTAATCCATACCCAGTGCTCCTGACACTCTGGGGCAGCCTTATTCTAGGATCGTGGTGGTGTGAAATGGTCTCACTCCTTACAATGTGGCATGCCTCTCAGTGCTGGCAAAGATCATCATCATCAGCTTAAAACACCTAAGCTACCTTGCCTGCACTGGGCTGGGTGGGATCCTTTCAGAACTTTTAGCTATATCACCCAGTGGGGAGAGGTAAACCAGATGACCTGTAGTGAGTAAGCAAGCTGTCTTGTGAGGGGAATAAAAGATGGTTTTCTTTGTGCTGTCATCTCTCGGTTGCTGTTCTCCATGTCCCATCACTTAGGAAGTCAGACAGAGCCCACTTACTTGAGAGGACCCACCAATGGCACTCAAAAAAAGGAGCAAAGCGCAGTGTGCCTTTTTAATGAAAAAAATCAAAGAATCATTGAGTTGAAAGGGACCACAAGGGTCATCTGGTCCAACCCTTTGCACTGCAGGAATCTTTTTGCCCAATGTGGGGCTCAAACCCATGACCCAGAGATTAGGAGTTTCAAGATCTACCGACTGAGCTAAGGAAATAATCTCACCTTACTGAGTTCCATTTGAGCCTTCACCTCTCCAGCCCTGTCAGCAGAAGCCCTGTGCAAGGACTTTGTTATGTATTGGGTTTAACACATTTTATATACATATTATATACCTGCTGGGATTGACAAGGCATCTGACCCTCACCTGAATCTCATAGCTCTCCTGTAGCTGCCTGTGATTAGCTATCACCAATTGACCAACTAGAAGGATTACTGTTAATAGCACCAGTTTTCCTATAACTTGATATTGCTGGATAGTTTTGATGAACTGCAAAAGCATTTTTAGTTTGCTTTCTGTTGCTACCCTGGAAGTATTCTTTATTAGTGCCACCTCGTTTTGTACAATTCCTTGCAAATGAAGGTGTTAAATGTTCGGGAAAAAGTCAGAAGCCCAAGGCAGTATAAGTTCCTCAACTAAGTTTATTCAACATTTGTAAGTGACAACAGCTCACTCATAGGAACACGAGAACCAAACTGACTGGACAACACAATAATAACAACGCTGAGCATGAACTGACCGTTGACAGTTGACAATTGAAAGTGCATGTGCTTACTTGCCATTAGAACGTTTGTCTACCAACACTTATACGATTGGTTAGAACACGCCTTGTAACATAAAATGTGTTAAACCCAATACATAACACTCCTCCTCCCAACTTCCTAACAAAAGTCATCAAGGTGTGCTGGCCTCTTCCGCTCCCGCTGGGACCATCGCGGTTCCTGTGCCCGAGTGGGTGACCCAGGACTCTGGTACCCACAGTCTGAGTGGGGCGGTCAGCGAGGCCGTCTCCGAAGGGGTCACTGCCAATGGAGCCCCTGAGGATTCCGGCTTGAAGTCACCCTGCGACTTGGTCACTGGCAACCCGTCTGGTTTCCACCCTGGCCTGGGCACAGAATCTCCCGAAGTACCCATTTCTCTGTCCTCTGGTTCCACTTGAAGTTCCGTGTTCAGAGGTGCCCTGGCTCTGATCTGGTCGAGGTGTCTCTTCCAAACCAGTCCCCCCTCCAACCCTACCTTGTAGGAAACCAGACCTGTACAGAACCATAGGATTCAATGGGATTTAAGGTAGTCATGAATGACTTGTCTCATCAATCTCCATGGGTCTGCTCTAAGCACGGTTAGAGATCAGAATTATGTTTTGGGCTGATTAATATTCCTTCACACATCATTTTATGAAACAAAACAAAAGGAATACATTTAATTAATCCTCAGTGAATCTGGTTTAAGCTTTAAAAGGTGAAAAACAGTAACACAGTGTGCTCTAGATGCTTGATTAAACACTGTAGTTGTTAAACTCAAAAGCAGGACCATCAATCAAATACACATCAAACATAACCTATGAAGCACAGCACACTATTATTTGTGTATCACTGAATGATGGGGGGGTGGAACAGTCTCACCTTTGAGCATTTTTAAAGGTAAGGAGCTTTAAGGTGTGAAAGCAAACTGTCAGAAGTCTTATTAAAGCATTATTTACTACCTGGAAATGAATTTACATTGATCTTTTGAAACTATCGCTAACCACAAATGCATTAAAACTAAACAGTCTTCATTTACTGAGAAATAAATGTGTCAGCACAACTTTGACTTTTGTCCAATGCTTTTCCGGCATTTAATTCACTAGGGCTCAATGTTAAGCAGTTTATTGCTTGTTGTGCTAAAACACGTTAATTTAATTGAGAATATCCTGTAGTGGTGATTAAAATCTTTAAAATGTATACATAGTATTTAGTCTTGCTGAGTATTCTAGTGATGCATATGCTTATTAAGTTTAATTCTTTCCTACATTAAGTATACTTAAACAATTGTAACAAAGCAAGGCTACAAGGAGATGAATTTGGTTATTTGTGTTGATTTGGGTTACCAAGAGATGCAATGGACTTTTGCAAAGTCAATATGCACTCGCTCCCATCTCAATCAATAAGTTCAATGTTCACATTTTTTAAAAGTTGGTTAATGGTTTCAAAGCATAATCTAATGAATAAATAATTGTACTTATTTTGTTATTTTCATGCTGGACATTTAAAATGCTATATGCATTTTATCCATGAGGCCAGAGATAAGGCCAGTTATCCTAACCTGCTGACATCATGAACCAACCACACACACACAGCTAACAGTGCAATCCTATGGTAAGTCCATGTGAGTTAAATGTGGCTTGCTCCCCAATATAAGCAGTTATAGGATTGCAGTGTTACTGAAAGCAACGACACTTTTCAACACTGAATACCCAAAATGCTCAGGCATCTTCTGCTTATTAACAGCATTTCCATGCACTCTGGCTTCCATCACAGTGTTCCCTTGTGCCAGAAGTGGTTTAGTCATGTGGGCCACATGACCCGGAAAGCTGTCTGTGGACAAACGCCGGCTCCCTTGGCCTGAAAAGTGAGATGAGTGCCACACCCCATAGTCGCCTTTGATTGGACTTAACTGTCCAGGGGTCTTTTACTGTACCTTTACCTTTTACATCAAGAATAAATCATGGAGCTGTGTATTATGTTCATAAGTGTCACAATTGTACAATTAAACTGGACACATAATGACCCTAATTCGTCACTCTTAGGTTGTGTGACCACCATGTTATGGTTTGCAGAATGGATACTACTGCTGTTGAACCAAAAAAGCGCTGGCGCCGTTAACTATCACTTTAACTTTAGTTCCTACAAAGAACAGAACAGCTCATCTTGATCTTCCTGTTGCAAAATATTTTCTCCAAAAAATGATTCAGTGATATAGTATCTGCCTCGATCATAAGCATTCTCAGCCTTGCCAAATATCTCTTTAGATTCGAGCCAAATTTCATTTGACATCTTCATGCATATTTCAAGTGGTTATTAAGAGTGCTGAGAGTTGTTATGAGACCCATATTCCACTCACAAAGCTACAATTCTCAGAGTTCCCTGGAAAGAGGGATTGATTGTTAAACCACTCTGGGAACTGTAGTTCCTGTGAGGGGAATAAATGTCTCTTAAAAACTCTCAGCAGCCTTAACAAACTCCAGTTCCCATGATTCTCTGGGGAAAGCAATGACTGTTTGAAGTAGTGTAATATTGCTTTAAATGTATAGTGCAGATGAAGCCTAATTTGTTTACTATTCATGACTTTCCCCAAAAAATCTTGGGTGATTTAATTTGGTTAGGTTTCTAATGATTCTCTGGACTACAATTCCCATCATCCCTGGCCATTGGCCATGCTTTCAGGGCTGATGGGAGTTGTAGTTCAGCAACATCTGGCGGGCCAAATGTTCCCCACACTTGGTATAGAGGCACCATATTTTCTTTCTTTCTTTTCAGTTTAATTTAATTACCATTCTGATAATATGGTGACTCTTTCGCATGATGAAGAAGAGTGAAATACACTTCCGTTGGCAGGCCAGCACAAACATCCTTTGGTCCTTTGAACCAGGATATCAGCTTTCAATTAAGGGAACAGAGAACAGTCAACATCTGTAAGAGCCAGCCTCCCTTCCTTACGTTGCTACAATTTAAAATGGAAGCGAGAGAGGAAGTGCTGTATGGAGAGAGCTCAAATAGTCAATGCTAATGGTGGAAGTATAATCTGTATGTAGCTAATATAAACCAAAGTGGTTTATCGCCACGGTTGGTGATTTATGAGTCACATTATGACTTTATTTTGAAATGGTTGTAATTAAAAATTAATGTGTGGTGAAAAGGAGAATACAGAACAAGGAACTGAGGCTCAAGGTTTATCCGAGAGCATGCCGTGATTTATACCTCACAATTCATCCCAAGGTTTGACTTAACGTCAAGAACACATAAATGCTACACAATGAGCCATAATATCCCATGAAGTCTTCCAAGGTGAGGCACATGTTTGTTCCAACTTACAGGGCCCTATACTGTACATTTTTAAAAGGATTGAGTAGTTTATAGCAAAACTGAACCATTTATAAGAAATATTCTCAGCACTGATTAGTGTTAGCAGCTAGTGAAAGAAGACCAGAACAGGGCACCACCCACATTCTGTGGGGCGAGGTAACCTGCACTATTGATGCAAGCACAAAAAAGGTCCTATCTTCTGTCATCACCAGCCAATCTCCATCCCTAGGATAGTATGGGAGAAGGTGATTCCTCAAATATCCTGGACCAAAACCGAATTTATTATTGTTAGTTGTGTACTCCATGGGTGTAGTATGTGGTGCAGTGCACTGCCCCAGTGTCTGTGGTATGAGCTTAGGGTTTATACACTCTAAATGCAGAATGATACATTGTGGGGGGACGTCCTTACGAACTGCAGAGTTTTGAGAAATTAAAAAACAAAGTGTGAGATTGGCTTCATTATTATCAGATAATGGAGGCATATAATTTGGACAAGAAAATTGGCTTCCAGGTGGAAAAATCAAAATTAGAAACAGAGCTGTTAGAACCTACAACAACAACAACAATCTTTATTACGGTCCAGAGACCAACAAAACATTACAAATCAATACAGAGTTCATACAGCCTACCTCCAGGTTAATCAAGCACTTTGTTTGGAATATAGGGCTCATTTGTTCTTGCAACCACCGATAAAAACTTTGCCACTGCCAAAGTTCTAGCTTTTGTCCGGTCTTCCAGTAGGAACCTGACATAGTGAGCCTCTGACTTTCCCGGGAAAGGCACCAGCAAGGGTAGTATCAGTTCAGCCCTGGCCTGCTCATACTTCGCACAATGTAACAAAATATGATTTATGGAATCGATGTCTTGAGCACACGAGCAAAGTCTGTCCTGGTAGGGAACACCTCTCAACCTACCATCTAGCACTGCAGAGGGGAAGACATTCAGTCTGGCCTTGGTGAAAAGCCTTCGATAGTTAGGTACTGTCAGGTTTTTGATATAAGATGTTAACTCAAAGACATACCCATATTGAACTCCTGCTGCCAGTGGACTACAGACTGCGTGTGACCGAGATCGCAAGTCACTGTGTGCATTGTCCCATAATCTTTGCTTTAAGACCTTTTGGGCGCCTTCATAGCCCAGGTAATACAGTGGGGGGGGGGAGAGACAGACCAATAGAGGTGGCTTTTTTTGCCATGGTTTTCTGCCATTTGCTGACAAATTCCTCATTTGTCAAATGTTGGTACAGACCCTTCCCTAGATTAAACACTGAAATCCTGAGCCAATGTCTTAGGGCAGCCCACCACGCTCTAGCTGAAATTGGGCATTCACCAGCTTCCAACAGAAGTACGGAGTTGGGGACGCAGTTAGGTACCTGCAACAGAGATTGTATAAATTTTGCCTGAAAGCCATCTAGCTTTGGCAGGTCCCCATTATGCCAGACATTTGCTGCATACAGGAGTTGGGAAACGGGCTTTGCGTTGAAAACCCTTAAGGCTGCTGGAACATATTTGCCGCCCTTTGTGAAGAAGAATCTATGTATGGCTAGCTTTGTAATCTCCGCCTTTTGAAGGGAGGTTTGCCAATGGTGCTTCCAAGATCTTGTATGATGGAATGTGAGCCCTAGGTAACTGAAGTATTTTACCTGTTCGAGGTTATGGCCATCCAGTACCCATTTAGACTGGGAGAATCTTCTTTCGAAGACTAAGATTTTAGATTTTTCATAATTAATGGATAAACCATTTCCAGAACAGTAATCAGAAAATTTCCTCAACAGATAATTCAAGCCCGGCCTGGAGCGCGAGATGATGGCTGTGTCATCAGCATACAGCAACAAAGGGGTCCTTCTCATTCCTATTTTTGGAATGTGTCCATCTGGGTCCATTAAGTTCTCTTCTAGGTGATTTAAGAATAGACAAAACAATGTGGGGGCCAAAATACAACCCTGTCTCACCCCCCTAGTCATCTCGATGCTGTTCGATAGCTGTCCCTGTCGACCGCATCGGACCTGCAGTTTGGTTCCATTGTACAGGGCTTTTATAAGAAAGAGAAGTCGTTTGTCCTGCAAGATTAGACTCAATTTGGACCATAGCTGGGATCTGGGGATGGAGTCAAATGCTGATTTCAGGTCAAATGCTGATTTTTAGAACCTAAAACTAAGATTTTGTCAAAGATGTATAACTTGCTGCTGAAATGGAACACTGAGGATGAAACGGTGAAATCTGCTATGATTAAATGGGCACAAGATGTTGGACATAACATTATGTTTGCTGACTGGGAACAGTTATGGACCACAGGTATGAAGTTTACAGCCTGTAATGCCTTAAGAGAGAATATTATGAAAATGATTTACAGGTGGTACATGACCCCAGTCAAGCTTGCAAAAATTTATCATCTGCCCGATAATAAATGCTGGAAATGTAAAGAAAATGAAGGTACATTCTTTCACCTTTGGTGGACGTGCCCAAGGATTAAGGCTTTCTGGGAAATGATTTATAATGAATTGAAAAAGGTATTTAAATATACCTTCCTGAAGAAACCAGAGGCCTTTCTCCTGGGCATGGTCGGCCAATTGGTGCCAAAGAAGGATAGATAGATAGATGTTATTTTTTATTATTTTTTTATTTTTTATTTTTATTGTATTATTATTGTAAACCTTAATAAACATTCTAAAAAAAAAAAGGAACGTCCTTACGATTATTGCTAATGCTGCTACTAACCGATTTCACAATACAATACAAACAATACGAACAATGCATTATAAAAAACAACTGAACAAAGGCATATAGAGAGCACTTGCACATATAAAACCATTTAAAATAAATTGAGGTCCCTAGTGGGATAAAAATTGGCACTTACAAGGCTTGTTGAAAAAAGGAAAGCCTGAATATTCAGGCACTGAAAATACAGCAGAGATGCTGCCAGGTAGGTAATGGGAGAGAATTGCAAAGGGTAGGTGGTTTGTGAGAAACAGGCCTTGGAAGATGGGATCTGCAAGTTGCTCTCTCCTGCAGATCAGTTGGGCGTATAGTAAATCCAGTGCCAGAGTGCACATATAAAGCCCTCACTGCCCAGTCTATTATGTGGATGCAGGATACAGTGGTACCTCGGGTTACATACGCTTCAGGTTACATACGCTTCAGGTTACAGACTCTGCTAACCCAGAAATAGTGCTTCGGATTAAGAAATTTGCTTCAGGATGAGAACAGAAATCGTGCTGCGGAGGCGAGGCAGCAGCAGGAGGCCCCATTAGCTAAAGTGGTGCTTCAGGTTAAGAACAGTTTCAGGTTAAGTATGGACCTCCGGAACGAATTAAGTACTTAACCCAAGGTACCACTGTATTGTCCTACCGAAGCAAAATGGAACAAGCTCTCAATATATTTAAAATTATGTTTGTAACTGAAATATACTCAGAGTCGAATGTGAATTTCATGCTGTTTATTCAGCTCATAGTAGCAATGAATGAAACTTTCCCCAAAACGTCTAGCTATATATACATTATTTACACAATGAGACCGGTGTGATTAGCTAATTCCGGGCTGTAGGCCAATCAGGTTGTGGATTCACCTCCTCCAGAAGCCTGATTGGCTGCTCCTGCAGGCCAATCAAGTTGCTGATTCACTTCATCCAGGATACTGATAGGCTTCTCATGCAGGCCAATCAGGTCACTGATTCACTTCCACCTGGAGCTGGATTGTGTGGTTCCTGCGGACCAATCAAACTGCTGCATTCTGGACCCTATTGTTCTAGGATTCAGCTCAGTACATAACAGTAACTAAGGCAGGAAGGCCCATATAAATAGTGACACTTTAGAAAGGCAAAGCTTCATTAATTAAACAGTTGCCTAATCAACCTCATTGCCCTTATATGGGTATGACTGTGCCAGTTTGGCAGAAAGTCTGTCTTTTTACAGTTTGGCCCTTTGCTGAAAAATGACATCTCCTGACATCCACGTGAGGCTCATAGCTAAGTTCAAGTTAGCATGTTCTCAGTAAATAAACATCCGATGGTGACGTGAGAGGAATTGTAGCTCAAGTAATTGCTTGCCATAAGCCAATGTTTCCTTTCAGAGCAAGCAACCGCAGGAAGTGGACATCATGTTTCCAGTTTTAATTCCCAACCCCTTTAGATCTCTCTGGAAACTGTCCCTCACACACCCTTTGCTCTAAGATTCAATTAGCTTTCAAGTGAGTGAAGAGCCTGAATGGGGTTGTGATGGCCACTTTACCAAGTGCTGGAAACATTGCAACAGCTCACAAACAAAGTAATTGAAATCTTAATGTGCAGAAAAATTACTTTTATAATGGTTGCCTTGAAGATTTATTTTTTTCCAAGTGTAATTAAAAAAAGTGGATTTAGAAATATGCTTGACAACCCAAAGGATTAAATATTAATATGGTGCATAATTAATAAATGATACATCCCTTGATTACTAATGGGTTATTGACTCTAAAAGCCTAATGTTATAGAAAAGAAGAGCAAAGAAAGGCTTTGGGGAAAAACATATTCCACCTTCTATGGTAAACATGGAGACCTTTTCTTCTCAAGTCGCAACACCGATATTTGAACTATTGAAAAGGAAAACAAAGGAAGAGAGAAACATTTCATGAGCAATATATAGGTCCTGAAAAAGTGAGGTCCTGCACAATGCTTTGAGTATTATTCTGTAGCAGTTCAACAGTGGTTCAGTGGTGGGTAATGACAATTACCTTGTCTCCGCAGAGCCGTTATTTGACAATAGAACATGTATCACTTCATCCTTGCTTAGTACAGTGGTACCTCGGGTTAAGAACTTAATTCGTTCTGGAAGTCCGTTCTTAACCTGAAACTGTTCTTAACCTGAGGTACCACTTTAGCTAATGGGGACTCCTGCTGCCACCGCACCAGATACGTCTGTAACCCGAGGTACCACTGTACAGGTTTTTTCCAAGATTGCATCAAAACACATGGCCATTTTTAAAACTAGCGGTCTTCCTCCGAGGTTCCAAACCCAAATTAATGTACATAGCTGCATACCACACAACAGATGGCCACCTGTCATCTAATCCAACCTCCTTAAGAACATAAGGTGAGCAAAGGGAGCATCTAATCCAACATCATATTCTCACAGGGGTCAACCAGATGCCCAAGGGAAGCCAGCAGGTGGGAAATGAGCTTTTTAAAAAATGTTTTATGCTTTAATATACTGCCCTGATATTTTATGACATGGCAGTATAGAAATACTTTTATAAGTATAAATAAATAAAGCAGCACTCTTTCCATATGTGATTCCCAGTAACTGATGTTCAGGCATGTACTGCCTCTGAAACTGAGGGCACGACATAGACATCATGGCTAGTAGCCATTAGGGGTCACTTCACACGAGTGAAACACAGCCATTTGCGATTCTCCAAATCTTGCAATGCAGTTCTCCAACCAAGCAATGTGTACCCCCCAAAAAATGCACATACATTTGCAACAATATCATACAAGAATGCAATATATATCAGCGGGAATTGATCTGCAATCCCCCATTAGGAGAAATATGCCCTAAAATGCTGGTGAATTTTCATGATAACATTGTTTGTAAAAAGCAAACTGATGTGGAAATGTGATGAAACAAAGACTGGGAAAATGAAAAACTGAGAGAAACTGTAAGTGTCAGATTCACTCACCCGTTAGCCATGGATACTCTTCTCTGCCATAAATTTGTCTAACATTCCCCCTTTCTCCCCCTTTTGATAGAGAAGGAAAGTAGGATTTATTTCTCAGCTTTCAAAGCTGATTATTATTGCAGTGAAAACTAACGGAAACCACCCTGTGATCCTCAGATGAAAGATGGTATATAAATTTAATAAATAAACGATAAAATAATAAAAATAAGGGTGTTAACATTTGCTTCCCCAGCTGCACCCCCATGTACCAAGCTATGCATGGCAATCCAATAGGCTGATGATGCAATTCTAGTATGCACACACTGCACACCTTTTAGTTTATGCATTTCCCAGTCCAGCAAGAGATTCCCACACTGATACTGACACAGTGAGACTCAATCAATCAATCAAGGCATTAAAGATTTTTAAAGTCAACTGTAAATGAAGTGTCGTATAAACTCTAAATGGTAGTAGCTTTAGTATCTGTGTTCTGTCACCTATTCCATTGATTTTAACCGGCTGCTTTTCATCTGTCTCTCTTTTCAAAAATTCAACCTTGAATTTTTAGTCTAAGTAATGAAATATCATTACTTGATATCTCCCCACCCCTATTCTCCCAGCCAAGTTCTAGGAAAGGTAGCAGAACTGTTTTGGCTAGCTTGTCCTCCATGCTTCTGCTCCCATATCCCTCCAGGTTCCTTGTAGAGCAGTCATGTCTGCCTTCTCTGTCATACACACACATACACACCACAAACACAGAGTGGAAGAGGAAGCAGCACCTAGAGAGGTACTTCAATGAGGCAAGAGTGGTCCCACATGCAGGGGTGTCCTGTCTCATTTTACAACTTGAGGCAAAATGAGAATTCACCACCTCCTCCTTCCGCTGTGCTTCCCGCTGCTGCCAGAACCCACACCCTGGCTCGTGAACGTGGTAAGAGTAGGGGCATTCTGCAAGACATTCCTCTTTGCCTTCTCTGCCCCAGAGTTGGGAAAATGTGTGTCAATGTGGCATGCCAGAATAAGAAGAGAAGAAGAGGAGTTTGGATTTGATATCCCACTTTATCACTACCCTAAGGAGTCTCAAAGCGGCTAACATTCTCCTGTCCCTTCCTCCCCCACAACAAACACTCTGTGAGGTGAGTGGGGCTGAGAGACTTCAGAGAAGTGTGACTGGCCCAAGGTCACCCAGCAGCTGCATGTGGAGGAGCAGAGACGCAAACCCAGTTCACCAGATTACGAGTCTACCGCTCTTAACCACTACACCACACTGGCTTTCCAGTGGAGGAGGAGGAGGAGGAGGAGGAGGAGGAGGAGGAAGAAGAAGAAGAAGAGGAAGAAGAAGAAGAAGAAGAAGAAGAAGAAGAAGAAGAAGAAGAAGAAGAAATTTTATTTATATCCTCGCCCTGCCCAGCCAAAGCCAGGCTCAGAGCGGCGAACAATAAAAGTAACACAGCATTCTAAAATCAATTCATTTTAAAATTAGTTCAAAATCAAATTAATGGCAACCATTGGCCTGAAATTCACTGAAATTTGAAGGGGGTGTTCCACCAATGGCAGAAGCAGTGGGGTGAGGGGCGCTGCCTCTTGTGCTTTTGCCACCTGAGCTGAGTGCTTCAGCCAGCCTCATTTTTGTGACACCTTTGCCCACAGGCTCCACAGAGATGGATGAATTAGGCCAGGGGACAGGGGTTCTCCAACCCACCCTTAAAGACACCTGCAGATACTTGGTACAGATGAGAACCTTGTGTACAACCAGTTAAGTGGTCTTCTATTTTTCAGTCAGTTGCTTCAGAAAGGGACATTAATAGCGTCCACTTCAGGAGCAATTTAACAAGAAGAAATAATTCTGTAAAATGCTGGTCATGGTTTTAAAATCAGATTCACGACGACTGGGGCATCTTCTTTTCGAGCTGACAGCAGTTACTGAAAAATATTTTGAACATGATGATAAATGTTCCAGCTCACAGCACTTTTAAAATTAAATTATACTTACTTTCCAGAGATCATCACCTGTTCATTCGTACACCATCTGTCACAAAATTGTGCCCAAAGTGGCTCACAACTTATCTAGTTAAGGTATAACTTTACAAAATATATTAGAAATAACCATATAATCAATTAAAAAAATCAATCCATACAAGAGCGTTTAAAACAATGCAAATAAGCTAACCTAATTTAGCAACTTAAAACAGAATGATGTCTAACACAGACATTAAGAAGTAGTATACCAAACATCACCATGCTCCAAAAGATGCACTTCTATCTAATAGTTTGGAAAGGAGACAAAATCTTCAGACATCCAGGAACCCACCACATCTCTCATCTGGGGTAGTGTAGACATTTCCACACTGGCTGTTACTCAGAGGGGCTGTATGCCCACCAATATTGTGGACTCTTTCTTACTCCATGCAGTGGCCAATAATATTCCCTCCACACAAAAAGGTAGCAAGGCTTGGGGGGCATAAACAGAGGGATTACACTTGCTTTTGTGGAGGTGCCTTGAAGTGATTACCTTTATAGAACCTTCTCCAAATTAAAGATAGTGGGCGTTTCAAAGAACATATAAAGAGAAATAAACAGTTTCAATATGGAACTGGTACCATGTTCTGAAAGAAACCAGCCATATCGTAACAAACTGTTATCACTGTGATTCAGACACAGCTTTCAGAAATTTCAAGTTCCATCTCAAATTCAGGTGTACTTCTGCCTATTCTGTGGGGGTTTGTTTACCTCATTAGAACAAAATGGTAGCACTGGGCCCACGTTTCTATTTCTTGAAGGGTAGAGAAAAAAGTTTCCACCACACTGGGCTCACTCTTTCACTTTATAGTATGTGTTTAGGATATTTATAGTATGTGTTTCAGGTAGTTTATTTCATCTAACAGCTTTTATATGCCACATAATTGTAAGAAAACCTCTAAACAGTGCAAGTAAGCAAGTTCATTGCTTTCATTTCATGGCTATGTTCCTTAATTCACAGAGAGGAGACCTCTCTTTGAAGGAGTTCTCTGTTTGAAGCAAAAGAAGAGAGAACAGGAGCGATCTTTTCGTTGCCCATCCACAGTTAACACCTGGACAGCTGCTTAAACAGGCACCCAGGTCTCTTGGTTACAGTCCTCCTCACTAGGGTGAGGTGCATTATATCTCTACTTATATTATTGCAAATAATTCCAAATTATATATATATATGAATTAGCATTTACAAATTTCATGCAAACCCATGTCCTCTTTTGTTCTCTCTTTCTGTGATGTACGGTATTTCCTATTCTGGGGTGATATGTAAATGGGCACCATATCTGTCAGCTTCTGTTTATGCAGGCCTTTTCAACCCACCATGGCAATGTTCACCCTGAACAGCAATGTGTGGATAGTTTTGATAATTGCCGTAACTTTATGAATATTTTAGTTTTGCATTTGTTTTCATCACTGATGTAATTTTGCTGGTTATCCTTTGTAGTACATTATCCTGGGCTCTGTTTGTGGAAGGCTGAATCATAAATATGTGCAACTATTATTCTTATCATCATTAATAATAATAATAATACTAGGACTACCTTGCAAGCCAGAGAGCTGAATGCCCTTGGATTTCAGCAAATCACTACATCGCAGCAATTTTGTATTTGGTCCTCAGGGACACATTAGCAACATCCCTATAGGACTGCTTCTCATAAACGTAGCTAGTGTGTATTGCAATAACCCATGGTATGGCTTTTTTTCTTCATTATTCCCCAGTGGAATTTACCACTGTAGCTTTTCAGTAGCTTGTGGTTTGGAGGGATGCAGTCTGTATGCATTATGTACTAGCTTGCCTGTTTCTACCTAAATAGGTGGTCTGATTCTGGAAGATGAAACCCTCACTGCCAAATTGTTAAAACCTGTTAGGAAGGCACAAAAATAACTACAAACCTCAGAACAAACCTCAAACCAAAATCCACAGATTGGCCCAGAAGCATTTCCAAGTCTTTTGTTTCAAATCTGAGGGGAATAAGGTTTCTGGATATTGGCAGGTTCTAGGTAAGAAACTGAAATTCCAGACTCTTTTGTCATGCATTGGGTGCACAGTGGTTATAAATAACCAGAAACAAGACAAAACAAATATAATGTTCTGCTATACAGAGAAAAGAAGTAAGAAATGGAAGAGTCTCAGTATTATATTACATGTAATATAGAGAACAGAAAACTGGGCCTCACAGCATAGCAACTAGGAGGTGAATTTTTTAAAAAATCACTTAAAACTACATTTTGGCTCAAAGCTTAGTTTTCATAGTGTTTGTGATCAGATGTTAAAAGTGATGGATCATTTAATAGAGTAACCACTGAAAATTCTCCAAGTTATTGCTGTACCAAGTCTGCTGAAGCAAGTCTTTTTAAATGGAGCAATGGGCCGTTTTCTTTGCTCTGATATTTGCTTTTGCATGAATTTGCCCTTTGAATTCTCCATTCAACAAGAAAACAACATCAGAATGTGTGTGCATTCACATGTACGTAAATAAATAATAGATAGATAGATGATAGATAGATAGATGATAGATAGATAGATAGATAGATAGATAGATAGATAGATAGATGATAGATAGATAGATGATAGATAGATAGATAGATAGATAATGATGATGATAGATAGATAGATAGATAGATAGATATAGATAGATAGATAGATAGATAGATAGATAGATAGATATAGATGATAGATGATAAAGATAGATTATGAAAGATGATAAAGATAGATTATGAAAGATGATAGATAGATAGATAGATGATAGATAGATAGATAGATGATAGATAGATAGATAATGATGATGATGATGATAGATAGATAGATAGATAGATAGATAGATAGATGATAGATAGATAGATAGATAGATAGATAGATGATAGATAGATAGATAGATAGATAGATAGATAGATAGATAGATAGAAGATAGATAGATAGAAGATAGATGATAGATAGATGATAGATAGATAGATAGATAGATAGATAGATAGATAGATAGATAGATGATAGATAGATAGATAGATAGATAGATAGATAGATGATAGATAGATAATAGATAGATGATAGATAGATAGATAGATAGATAGATAGATAGATAGATAGATAGATGATAGATAGATAGATAGATAGATAGATAGATAGATAGATAGAGATAGATAGATAGATAGATAGATGATAGATAGATATAGATAGATATAGATAGATATAGATAGATAGATAGATAGATAGATATAGATAGATAGATATAGATAGATAGATAGATGATAGATAGATAGATAGATGATAGATAGATAGATAGATAGATAGATAGATAGATAGATAGATAGATGATAGATAGATGATAGATAGATAGATAGATGATAGATAGATAATAGAAAGAGGGGGCTTTGCCCTGCCAGACTTAAAGCTGTACTATGAAGCCGCAGCTTTCTGCTGGCTAAAAGACTGGCTACTTCTCGAAGACACTGATGTACTGGACCTGGAAGGTTTTAACAATGCTTTTGGTTGGCATGCATACTTATGGTATGATAAGGTTAAGATCAATAAGGCCTTTAAGAACCATATTGTCAGGAAAGCAGTATTTAATGTCTGGACAAAATACAAAGATTTATTGGAAAATAAAACTCCGAGGTGGCTTTCACCTCTGGAAGCTAAGGCCCGAAAAAGACCCAATATGGAGGCCAAATGGCCAAAATATTGGGAAATATTAGAAAAAGATGGAGACAATTGGAAATTGCAGAGTTTGGAGAAAATGAAGGATAAAGTGCGAGACTGGTTACATTACGCTCAGATTAAAGAAGTCTTTAAAAATGATAAAAAGTTAGGGTTCCAGGTGGAGAAATCGAAGTTGGAAACAGAATTGTTAGAACCAAAGACTAAGGTATTATCAAGAATGTATAACCTGCTGTTAAAATGGAATACACAAGACGAAATGGTTAAATCGGCTATGATAAAGTGGGCTCAGGACATTGGGCATAACATTATGTTTGAGGACTGGGAAAGGTTGTGGACCACTGGGCTGAACTTCACTGCATGTAATGCTCTGAAGGAAAATGTAATGAAAATGATATATAGATGGTACATGACCCCAGTTAAACTTGCCAAAATATACTATTTGTCTGATAATAAATGTTGGAAATGTAAAGAAAATGAAGGAACATTCTTTCACCTCTGGTGGACCTGCCCTAAAGTGAAGGCCTTCTGGGAAATGATATATAATGAGTTGAAAAAGGTATTTAAGTATACCTTCACTAAGAAACCAGAGGCCTTCCTTCTGGGTATTGTCGGCCAGAAGGTGTTAAAGAAGGACCGAACATTTTTTATGTATGCAACAACGGCAGCAAGGATACTCATCGCTAAGAGTTGGAAAACTCAAGATCTACCCACACTGGAAGAGTGGCAGATGCAGCTGATGGACTATATGCAACTGGCCGAGATGACTGGCAGAATCCGAGACCTGGGAGAAGAGAGGGTTGAAGAAGACTGGAAGAAATTTAAGATTTACTTACAAAAATATTGTAATTTGGTTGAATGTTAAGAAGGATGCTAGATCACAAATAATTGTCCACCACTGAATTAGATCTGAATTCGACAATAAGTGAGATTAAGGAAAATATAAATCTTTTGGAGAACTGCTAGATCCTATTTAAATGAGTGGATATAAGATTGTAAACAAGATGGTAATTTGCTTGAAAAAATTTTTTTTAACGATGTAAGTGGGAGCGGGAGACGTGAGGGAGTCCAAAGAAGTGACGAAATTATGTTATGATATAAGTAATGTTGTTTATTATTTATGCATTTGTATTCAAAAAACTTTAATAAATATTTATAAAAAATAAAAAAGATGATAGATAGATAATGATGATGATAGATAGATAGATAGATAGATAGATAGATAGATAGATAGATGATAGATAGATAGATAGATAGATAGATAGATAGATAGATAGATATAGATAGATAGATGATAGATAGATAGATAGATAGATAGATGATAGATAGATAGATAGATAGATAGATGATAGATAGATAATAGATATAGATAGATGATAGATGATAGATAGATAGATAGATGATAGATAGATAGATAGAGAGATAGATAGATAGATAGATAGATAGATAGATAGATAGATAGATAGATATAGATGATAGATAGATAGATAGATAGATAGATAGATAGATAGATGATAGATGATAGATAGATAGATGATAGATATAGATAGATAGATGATAGATAGATAGATAGATAGATAGATAGATAGATAGATGATAGATAGATAGATAGATAGATAGATAGATAGATAGATAGATAGATAGATAGATATAGATAGATGATAGATAGATGAATCAAGTTCAAGTTACTCATGGGTAATATTACCCAGTCTAGGCCTGTTCTTGTAATGAATACATTCAAACAGAACTTTCAGCATAGAACAACCCAGCAGCAGAATGCATCTTCATAGCCTTGCATAATCTCCTCCATTCACTTAGGTCTGATGCTCAATCTCAGCAAGGGAACCACACTGTGGGAACTTTGCCCTGAGTTGTCAGTTAGGTCTATGGCATACAAACTTTCTGCTTTTAGGGAATACATTTTGATTTGTCTGCTCTGCCACAGGATCCATGTACACTGTAGAAGATTCTGGAGCATGTCATAGGGCAGGGGTTGCCAATATGGTGCTCCCAAATGGTTGTGGGCTACAACTCTCGTAATCCCAGACCATTGGCCATACTGGCTGGAGCTGATGGAAGCCAGATCCCAACAATAGCCAAAGGGCACCATGTTGGCTACCCCTGTTCTAGGGTGTAGAGTCAATGTAATCTAGAGCACATATTTGGCCTCATTGGTGCCTCAACACTCTCCTCCATGATGGTGAAGGTCCGAAAACCAAGTTCTAGAAGGAATAGTTGATACGGCGGTAAGGACTCTATTAGCCCAGAAATGGAAACAACAAGAAGAGTGGCAGACAAAAATGATGGACCATGTACAGTTGGCGAAATTGACCGGGAAGATCCAAAACCAACAGGATCAAGCATCCCAAAAGGACTGGAGTAAATTTATATTATATTTGAAAGAACATTGTAAGCAATTAACAACACTAGCAGGGTTGTAAGAAAACTTGTAATGATAAGATTTGTACCCTTTTACTGTTATTGAAAGTTAAGAGACTAGAAAGGGGTAGTGTAAAAGGGAAGAATAGCAAATGCTAGGAAGAAAAGATTTAAATTGGGAAACCATGAAGCAGGAAAGAGGAAAGTCGATGCTAAGTAGAGCAGTATATAAAGTTAATTGTTAAGATTATGTTTATTTGTAAAAAAATGGAAAAGCAATAAAAATATGCTAGAAGGAATAGTTGAAAGAGCCAAGTATGTACTCACATATTAATCTACAGAGCTATCTGTAGTAATTTAAATCATATTTTTTCCCATCGGCTTCCTCCTTAAGGAGGAGATAATTCATTGCTGGCAGGCATGTGGAATTCCTTCTTAGTGAACTTCCAAACATGTGGTTTCTGAAACACCTTTTAGCCACTTCAACTTATCAACAACATTAAGTAGATGGTGATACATCCATGAGCAACACAGCAAACAAAATGGGTTTCAGTAAAAAAGAAAAGAAAAAAGTGTGACTGTGGGCCAACAGAACATGCCATTTCATTACCATTTTATCCCACTTTTACAGCTTGTAAAAGCTCAGTATCTAAGAAACAGCAAAAATAACAAAACTTTAAAGCTCAGCGCATAGAAACCTACAGACTAAAGTTGTACACTAACCCCACTGCCTTATAGAAGGCAAGGTTAGGTTTGAACTTTGTCTGCATTTATACATTGTAATGCCATTTCAGTTTTGTCCCTCACTTTCTAACTTCATTTCAATATAATATCTATCTATATCATATAGGAGTTGAAAACATAAAAACAATCGGCCCTGAAAGACCTACATTGGCTCCCTGTACATGTCCGAGCACAATTCAAAGTGTTGGTTTTGACCTTTCAAGCCCTAAACAGCCTCGGCCCAGTATACCTGAAGGAGCGTCTCCACCCCCATCGTTCTGCCCGGACCCCGAGGTCCATTGCGAGAAGTGAGGTTACAGAGAACCAGGCAGAGGGCCTTCTCGGTGCTGGCACCCACCCTGTGGAATGCCCTCCCATCAGATGTCAAGGAAATAAATAAACAACTAACTGACTGAAGGCAGCCCTGTTTAGGGAAGTTTTTAATGTGCGATGTTTTATTCTGTTTTTAATCTGTTGGCAGCCACCCAGAGTGGCTGGGGAAACCCGATCGGTGGGGTATAAATAATAAATTGTGGTTGTTGTTGTTGTTGTTGTTACTACTACCACCATATTCCCAACAAATAAAGCACAAATGAAAAGGTGTTTAGAGAAGGTGACAAAACACAGAACACTAAGAGCAGGCACTCAGAGTAGGTAATCCTAAACAGCAACAGAACCAAAGGTGTGTTTTGAAAGGTATGTGTTAAATTGCTCAGCTCTCCTGGCTAAGGTGACTGGCCACAGAACATACAGGCAGGCAGAAGTCCCTAGCAGAGAACCCTAAGACTGGGCATTCTGGCCTGAGAGGGAGTGGAGTTGAGTGGTTCCGCTCTTATTAAAATTAAAGTTCTAGCCCTCCTTGTTACAGAGGAATCCAAGAATGCACAAAGCAAACAATTCAAAGTCACTTATATTCCTGTACCTTATGATTTATAGCTTAGTCTCATAGCTTCTGTGGTGTTAATTTCTGCCTAGATGGAAACCTTTGGAGATTCTAAACTATCATCTATCTATCTATCTATCTATCTATCTATCTATCTATCTATCTATATCTATCTATCTATCTATCTATCTATCTATCTATCTATCTATCTATCTATCTATCTATCTATATCATCTATCTATCTATCTATCTATCTATCTATCATCTATCTATCTATCTATCATCTATCTATCTATCTATCTATCTATCTATCTATCATCTATCTATCTATCTATCTATCTATCTATCTATCTATCTATCATCTATCTATCTATCTATCTATCTATCTATCTATCTATCTATCTATCATCTATCTATCTATCTATCATCTATCTATCTATCTATCTATCTATCTATCATCTATCTATCATCTATCTATCTATATCTATCTATTTGAATTTATATACTACCCTATACCTGGAGGTCTCTGGGTTGTTCGCAGAACAAAATCATTTATGTACGGAATCTTAACCACCCACCACCATCAAGGAGGGTTGCAGCTTAAATTCTGGATCCAGAATTGGCACCGGAAACCCTATATTTAGGATTCTGCTTTCGATTGGCCATTCTCACATCAAGACAAGCAGTGAAGCAAATTTCCTGCTTGGGAAAAAATAATAAGTATACAATATCTTTTAGATTAGCAAAGTAAATTGTGGTAGGAGCTGTCTCAGGGTGCTGTCACAAATTCCCTCTTCATTTTCTTACACACCACATGCTAAGCTGCTTTCCAGATTCTGATCCTCACAAACATGCACATTTATTACTTTGGGGTTTTTTTAGAAATGTTCTTTATCATATTATGCCCTTTATGCAGGGCTGAGTACAACCTGATCCTAGTTTTGAAAACAGAGGTTGCAAAACATGCAATAAAATGACCCCAGTTTAATTACTTTACAAGTGAACTTCAAAACTAACTTTATCCCATGTATTTTTCCCCTTATTTGTGAGATATTTAGTTGAGAAATTCATTATTCACCCAGAGGCTAGGGTTGGGGGGAGGGAGAGAAGTGTGTGGCCCTGTGCTCTTCATACTAATCTCACAATGACACCAAAAGGCCAAGAGAAGAAATACAGGCACAAAACATACCTTTTCTATTGTTGCAGATATGATTCCACAAGGAACTGGGAAAGCATCTCAGCTCATATCTTAAAAAATATATTAGATATATATTATTTTATGTGGTAGCACATACTCTTTGGTACCCCCCAATAATATTAGGCAGCTACTTTTACTGTGATATTTTCAATGCTTCTTTTAAAAAACACCTTTGAAGCTCACCCAGGCATGCAATGCTAACGTGAGATTTTATACATATACGCATATTATGTACATGGTGTGTGTTAGGAGTGTTTGGGGTGGGGTAATATATCTGGTGAGGGACACATGATGCTCTTTCTGGGTAGCTTGTCCACCTTTGGTCCCTACCCTGCACTCAGCTCTCACCTGTGGCTCCTACATGTTGTCTGCATGTGACAGCAGCCACACGCCAGGTAAATGGCTTGGACTGGTTGGCTAAATCAGGTGAGGGTAGCAAGTGGGTAGCCTGATCATTCTGAACTGAGGGGGGGGGGAGCTGGGACCTAGCAGTTGGCACCTCTGCTGGTGTGTTTGCACCACACTGATCTCCCCACTGCCTTGCTCCTCCTCCTCCTCAGCCTCCCAGTATTTCACAGTGATAGTAGTGACAGAAGGCCAGGTATGCAGTCCTGTCCCACCACCCAGTATTGACTATTTGGGTAGTGATGCTCTAGGACATCAGTTCATAAGATTAAGTTTAGGATAAGAGGGGCTTAATAGACTGCTGGAGATTGACAAAATATTCTCTATTAGGGGAATTTTAGGGAAATGGTTCTCAGCAAGTTACGAAAAATGTGGAATCTGCTCTGGAAGGTGAGAGCAATTTGAGGGAAAGAGTGTGTTTTCCTTTTCCTGTCCCCATTTCTGGTGGGGATAATTTAATCAAGATGTCTACGTGTGAGAAAATAGTGGTTTGGGTGGGGACACACACAGTTACACTGAGACACATGGAGCTTTGGGGGCTCTCTAAACAGCACATTGGGATATTGGGATCCTTCTGGAGATCTGGTGTGGGGAGCAGTGCAGCTAAGTATGTCTCCATCTGTGCCCAACCTGTATTTGTGAATACGTCAATATTGCAAAACCCCAATAACACTCGGGTGTGTAACTTCCAAAAGACACCAAACCTGGGTAAGTGCTGCATCCCTGGAACTACTCGCCACTTGCAGCAGTGGAGTGCCTGCAGCAGTCTAAATGAACTATCAGCCTAAGACCATTAATGAGTACTTCATTGTACTGAATCTTATAATCAAGTTATAATCCAATGCAAGATGTCATTGGGAGAAATCATTCTCCAAAGAATAAAGCCACCATGAATAAGTTAATACCAAATCAATGATAAAATGATAAAAAAGAGTAAAAGTAAAAGGAAGGCAGTAAATTCAAGGAAAGTTAACACCAATTTAAAATATGCCAAAACCAGGCAGCTGTCAACTCAGAAAGGATCTAAAGTTGAAGGCCTTTGCTTGATTCATTGTTATTTAAAGCCTACAGGAAATTAAACCAGAAAAGGTATACTCAAAAAACATTAATAAAAGCATGGACATTCAGAATTATGGAAGAAAGCCATTTTTCCTGCTTCAGAGGGCTTTCTGAACTCTTCAGGTTAGGATTTAAGTGCTTCCTTAAATTTCTCTTGTTGAAATAAATGGGTTTTCAAAATTCCTTAACACTGGCTGCATATTCTCCTACTGTGGCACTGTAAGATTGCAAAGTGGTCTCTCCAACTTGCTTTGTCAGCTGCAAGTTCTTCCTATCTACTATCTGTTTAATCTAAACAGGAGAGCGTCAGCATGGCACACCAGCTTGGTCCATTCATTATGGACCCCAGAATTTATATATGTTCACCTGTGAAGTAACTGGGTGGCCTCATTTGGGTGGCAAATAACCCATGCGTAAGAGGATGTAGAAATCAGAGCTCTAGTGTTATCAGTCTTTTTAAAAAAGAGAGGGGCATGGGCTTACCTATTCCCCTATTACAAATGTGCATACTTAGACATGCCCAGAGGGCGAGCTGACTGTGTTAGTCTGCTTCAGAATAAACATGAAAACACCTTGTGGCACCTGAAAGACTAACAACTTCGTTAAAGCATCCGTTTCTGTGGACTAGCATCCACTTCATCAAATGCATGAAATCTTATCCTAAATTGCTTTAAGCCAACATTTCATGCATCTGAACTGATCGTCTCAAGACTCATGGCTGTTTACACTTTGACGTGACTTGATAAGAGCTAATGTAGCATAATGTTTAAGCAGGGTTGCCAACCTTTGGACCTGCCATTGCTCTTAGATGATTAACAGCAACTTACCACCATTATCACACTGTACTAATCTGCTTCTCTCTCTCTCTCTCTCTCTCTCTCTCTCTCTCTCTCTCTCACACACACACACACACACACACACACACACACACACATAGACACTCTACCTGCTTTACAGGATTGTTGTAAGTACTGATATAACATACGTCAAGTTAGTGCTTTTGGCAACACGCTGAAATACTACAAAGTATTATCATTAGAACACCTGAACTATTAAAATAATCCTTCTGCGTGATTGAATCTGAACCAGGGTTCATTAAGTCCCAGAAGCTTACTGCCACAGCTATGCTCTGATGCATGCGGCATGTTACCTTAAAAAGAGTGCTCCTGAGCATGTGCAGAATTCCTCTCACCTGTCCTGTAGCAACTGCAACCAAGCCACACAGGTATACACTTAGGGAGGAATGCTGCTTGAACCAGTCATAGGAGGTGATTATTGGATAAAGTTGAGCCTCTTCACCTGTCTTTTCAGGAAATAAATTCTGAAGCTTTGCTTGGATTCTTCTGTCCTTTATGTAACTTCCTTCAGGTGATAAATCATTTTCATGATTGATGTCAATAACTTTGCAGCAGCCTTCATCTGCATTTACATTTCAAACACACAGAGAATGTATGTATCAGGATGTGAATGTGCCCTTGACAATAAAGTCATTTCAATCAAAAACTGGAATAGAAACATTTAAGGAAGTTTTGATCATTTGTTTTAAGAATAATTTTTAACAATCAGCTTAGTGTACATTGTAGCAGAGTGAGTCATAAGGGGAATTAAGTTACCTCCAAAGTAAAGAGCTTTTTGTTTCATATTTACATTAATAAATCAAATTCAGAGTACTTTGCAGCAAAGCCATCACTATTTTGTGAATTAATTATGGCAATCCAAAGACCAGCTAAAGATTAAGTGGTTGGTACTTATGCAGAATTGGAGGTGGGAAAAATACCCTTTTCCTCTTAATACAATTAGTTATTAGCACAGAACCAATTTATCCTTTAATTTTGCAGTTACCTATTTGTCGGGGGGGGGGGAGAGATGCAGAAAATCAATACTTTAGGTGATGCTATTTTAATGTGGCCTCGTGCATATGGCCTCCCTTTCTTCTGTACAGAACTCCTGAAACATCAGTGGGTTTCTGTAAAATCTGTCTCAATATACATAAAGTACAGGCTGTCAAATGCTGCTGTTGTCTAATGGCTGCTTCACAGTTATGCAATGGAGAAGACATCATTGCATCTTCTTGGGTGTGAGGCAGGGAATCATAGCCAGTGCCAGTACCCAAGTCTGCATGATATGCACAATTGAAAGCATGCTTATTGTGCATGTACATGCGCTCATACACATTATAAGGTGCACATAAACACAAGCCCGGCACTCATTATATCATAATTTCAGCACACGTGGTTCAGAAACCACTTGCTCTAGCAAAGTCAATACACTAAATAACCAGGAAACGATTATTTTCCTATATCATTTCAGTATTTGGAGCATCCAATCTATAATAAAATGTACCTTTCTCAGCTGCTATCTCAGCAGTATGTAACAACAATTTGAGCATTTCAAACCAAATGTTATGGTGGCAGCCACAAAGAATTGAACACGTTTTAACAAATAATTCATTCCAAATGCATTCTGTAGCCTTTGAAGAGAAATGTTTAAGCATTCACTTATCTTGAAATAATTAAAAGATCATCAGTTTCCTGACAGGGAACTGATATGGTTTAATTACATTCTATAAAAGTATTGAACAGACTATCAGAGGGAAACCAAACTGCTGAGCATGGATATCATCTTTATAATGTCCATTGAATTGCAAAGATAGATGTGAAAACAATTGAGGATAGATATTTATGAACACAGGATTAGTGTAGGGATAGTGGTTTTTAAGAGGGCATTTCTGCACTAGATATGGGCAGTGCCAGGGAGCCATTTTTACAGAGCTCCCAAATGCCAGCACACTGCTGTTTGACTCACTTTCCTCTGCCATGGATTTAGACTAGCCTACCCCTTGCCTGGTTCACCCAGGCAGCATGGCCAGTGGTCAGGGATGTTGGAAGTGCCTACTGCCCTGGCAACCAATCTGCTTTTAAGAACAATTCAGAGTATTTGTGAATACCTTTAAAGGATGGAGAAACTTTTCCCATTCTTCCTGGGGTGGCTTCCAAGGGCAATATGCCAACGGTGGCAGTACCCTCCAACATTTCTCTGATGAAAATAGGGACGTCCTATTCCATCATCATCATAATTGTATTATTTATTCCCCACCCATCTGACTGGGTTTCCCCAGCCACTCGGGGCAGCTTCCAACAAACATTCGAAAACTTCCCTATACAGGGCTGCCTTCAAAAGTCTTCTAAACGTTGTATAGTTACTTATCTCCTTGGCTCTGGGGTTGTATAACTCAACAGCCTCCAACATTTCTCTGATAAAAATAGGGATGTCCACAGGTGGCGCTGTGGTGTAAACCACAGAGCCTAGGGCTTGCCGATCAGAAGGTCGGTGGTTTGAATCCGCGCGACGGGGTGAGCTCCCGTTGTTCGATCCCTGCTCCTGCCAACCTAGCAGTTCTAAAGCACATCAAAGTGCGAGTAGATCAATAGGTACCACTCCGACGGGAAGGTAAATGGTGTTTCCGTGCGCTGCTCTGGTTTCACCAGAAGCGGCTTAGTCATGCTGGCCACATGACCCGGAAGCTGTACGCCGGCTCCCTCAGCCAATGAAGCAAGGTGAGCGGCGCAACCCCGGAGTCGGCCACGACTGGACCTAATGGTCAGGGGTCCCCTTTACCTTTACCCTAAGGGGAAGCAGAACATTCTGGGATCAAATCAGAAACCAGGACGGTTTCTTTAAATTTGGGACTGTCCCTGGAAAATTGGGATACTTGGAGGGTCTGGACTGGGCCAGGGCTAAAGTGTGCAGAGCAGCAAATACAAATGTCACCTTTTTGCCATAGGCAACTTTCTACACACACAGTCCTCTAGCCTCCATCCTGACCAACTTAGTCTCCGAGCTAAGAAAGTATGCCTCGGTTAGGCAGGCTGCAGATCCTCTTCCTTTACAAATTAAGCACTACTGCCCTCCATTTCCTCCCCTCCCCATTCTCCACCTCCTCAAGTATGATGCCTTTCATGTCTCTTCCTGTGCATCTTTTGGGATTTTGACATCAAAGAGGAATACTTCCTAGAAGTGTTTAAACTTCAAAGGGCTTGACTGCTATTTCTGGCCTCAAAGCCCCAACTATAGACACGTTTTGGTCTTACTGAGGCCAAGACACTAATGCAGACAGTGGCACTGCTGGGGAGCTGCTAGGACAGGTCTCTGTTGAAAGGTCAGAGTCAGAGAGTGTGAAATAAAGAGAACTGTAACTCTGTCCTTTAAGCCTTTTATGCTCTGGATTACGGTATTGCAGCTACAGTTTCCAGAAACTATGTAATGTTAGCTAATGCTGCTATAAATGGCTTTATTTGCCATGTTGTTTCTCAAAAAATATTTTCTTTTTTAATGAGTCTGGGCATTTTTGAGAAGAGGCCCCGTACCTGTTTCACCCAAAGTACCTGGTGCATTCACAGCAACGATAGCAGGCCATTTCTGCCTAGCATATTTAATGTTATTTATTTATTTCAGGGCAAAACACTCTCAAGTCATCTTAGATTTAAATAATAATAATAATCCACAATATCAATAGAAGTTGGACAGACTACATTTCTATTGTACTTGGAATTTTTTGACAATCCTTATCAACAGAGGTTGAATTCTTCAAGAATCTTTATTCTGAAATCCCATTGTGATAAGCACCTCATGAAAAGTAGTCTTCGCATTGGTGCAATCAGCAATTTGGATAAGCAGCAAAGTTTTGACTTGTGAAATACGGATAAATATCAGTCTCCAAGCAGAGATCTCTAAAAAGGAAGCATGATCACTGTTTGTTTTGACACCAAGACTCACTAATCCATATGGGCAAAGCTTGTTGGCTGTTGTGTGCTTCAAGTTTGCATTCAGCCTTATGGAAAATAACACCAGATTGTGGTTGGTGGTTATTTGCAGACTTTGTCATTTTGCTCACTGACCATACATTCCCATTGATCAATTCTAAATTGGATTATTGTAAGGTTTAAAAGCGCCTCAACAGCAGAAAGTGGCTAGAGTGGCTGGAAAAGAGGAGACGGATAGCAGAATAAACAGTGAAAGTGACAAGATTGGAGACTGAATTGATCACTGTCAGCGAGTTAGTGGTCAGCTGTCTGACCTTTGGTGCCCAAATGAAACATCGAAATAATGTTTAGACAAACACATTTGATTTTTGAGGTAATGGGTATGTCAACCAAATGACAAACCTTAGAAAGGTCAAAAGAATAGACATTTTTCAGACTTTTCTCAAACGTTAATTGTTCATTTTGGGAAGCAGTGCATTTCTGGACTAGACAGGGAGAAAAGTTCACTTGTGTACACGCTGCAAATTGTTCTATAACAGCAAAAGCAACACAGTAAAAGTAGCCCCTGTAACCAAGATTTCCTGAAGTTATATTACATTACAGATAGGACTGACAACCAATTAAAGACTTTTAAATTGATAAACTCTTCGGCTTTTGAGCATTGAATCAATTACATTTAAATAGGTTCTCATCTTGTGAAATTTCAGCAATGATGCCTTTTGATTCAATAGTCCTGGTCCTGCTCAGGAGTCTCAGTGGTGGCAATTTACACACACACACACACACACACACACACACACGTTCATTGCTTTTATGGAATTGCATTCACATTTGGTTTGGTCCTTTGTAGGGATGAAGGAGAAATTCAGTTAGGGTTGGCACTGTAATGTGAAAGTCCTGACAGCTCTCCTTCATAAAACAAGGAGGGAGTTGCTGGATCAGACCAAAAGCTCGTCTAGTCCAGCAACCTGTTCTCACAAGGACCAACCAGATGCCTGTGGGCTAAAAAATGTTGTGTGAAAGAGTAAATAAAAATGTGCAATGTTAACGTGTAATTTTATTACGTATGGTTGTTATTTATGCATGGCATGAAGAGAGTGGATAAAAATAAAATAGTAACACTAGAATCCATGGACATCCAATGAATTTGAATGTTGGAAGACACAGGACAGATTAAAGAAAGTACTTCTTCACACACCACATAAATTATGGCACTTGGTCCCACAGGAAGCAGTGATATTTTTATTTTTATTTATTTTTTACCAACAACCAAAACCCAACAGTGAAACCCCCCAGGCAGCTGATGCGTTGAGTATACATAATCAATAATAACATATTCAAATCAACCATATGTACAATTCTATATACATTCTTACTCCTCACTCCACAAGGTTTATTTAACTTTTAACATTTTAATTGCCCCAAATCGTTCAAATCTACCCAAATAATTCAATATCTTCTCAAACCAATCCTCCTCTTTCTCACTGACCTTAAACCCTTTCATTCTGTGTATCTTCCCAGTTAGATATCCTAAAATTATAATATTATTATTTTTTTTCCTCCATTGGTTCACCCCTAGCTCTTCTGCATTTTTCCAATTATTTGCTATAACCTGTCTGGCTGCAGTTACCATTAATTTTAGCCACTTACATTCCTCTTTTGTTTTTTACTCGGTGCTACTCAGGCTAATAAGAACCATTAATTTAGATATTTCCACCTTCCTACCCACAATTTCTGATATTTCCACAGGAAGCAGTGATGACCACCAGCCAGAGGCACCAGATTACCCCAAAGAGCCAGCCACAGAAGTTGTGGCACATGGTGTGTGGTGGGCCCCCTCATGAAGTGAGCCCGGCTCCTTTCCAACAAAAATTGAGGGGGCCGAAGCCACGTCAGCCCCCTACAGTTGGCATGCCCACCACCAACCTAGATGGTTTTAATAGAGGATTAGATGAATTCATGGAGGAGAGGTTAACAGTTCATCTAGGAGCTGTTTATTAGTGTCTTTAAGTAAATAAATAACATTTCACATAAATTAGAATTGTCATTTGGAAGAACCAAAGACCAAAATGATAAGCACTTTCTGTTCACTGGAAAATACTCCAGAAATTGCTAATTATAAGGAAGCATGCTGATGCTAATCTGTGCTCCATTATGCTGGCCATGGACAATATATGTGTAGATACATAAGCTCTGTATTGATTACTACCTGCCCATATAGCAACTGGTATGTAGAAACATATAGTGTAATATGACCAGAAGTATTGATTTGGGAAACTTAATATTATTAAAAGACTGTTGCATTAATCTCTTCCCTGTATTTTAGGATAGAATTGGGAGGGGGGCTCAAGGGGGGGTAAGGAGAGCTCAGCAATAGAAAATCAATAAAGCAAATACTCTGGTTATGACAGCAGAGCCTGCAAATCTCCTTTTTACTGAAGCAGTTTCACATTATGTTAAGTGAAGGACATCATGGTGAACATGGACGACTGAGAGAAAATGAATGACAGGATATGTATTGTTGATCAACATGTGGCTGAGGAGTTCTGTATGAATCCATTAAAATTTGAAATTCTGTCCTGTGCTGTTCTTTGCAAACAGACTGCAAAAAAAAGGAAAAAGAAATTTGATAAGGAAAGCTGGTGCAGTCAGATTCTGACCATCAGATCCTGACCTAGCAGTGCAGAATGTTCCAGAACGAGCATGTCTCCCTGTCAACTGTTTCCTTGGGAAGTCATCTATATACAGACAAACATGTACACAATAAATAGGTTGTTTTGACATGTATTGCAAAATGGACACATAAAAAAACAACAAGAACCCTACAAGTGATTATATGAATCACATTGATGGCAAAAACTAATTAATAAAAGAACACTTATGTTCTCACTCTCCTAATCTCAAATAAAAAAAAACCCACCACACAAACACATACATTAATTGAATTTTAGCCAATCATCATAGTAGGGGAAAGCAGGAAATGAGTGTCTCATGGCCTGAGTCATAAATAATTTATATTAAAAAGTAATAAAACGCCATCCTTCTTCCTGCAGTGCAGATGAACAAGAGTCTAAGTGTATAGTAAAGACACGCTAATTGCCAGCAAATTAATTTCCAGTGGAGATTAAGAGGAGCAGCACTCATCAAAGACATTTTGTCAGTATTTAAGAATTAATGTTAAACAGGGTTTTATACAAATTTTGAAACAGAAAATTAACTGTAGTTATATATGTACAAGTTATATACCATTGATAATCCTTTCTCAATACTTACTGACCTGTCGTTCATCATCATGCAGCAATGAGCTTACTAACTGGGACCGACCAAGTGAAGCAAAACACACCAGTCTTGAAATAACAGCACTTGCTCTTTCTGGGCACAATTAAAGGTACTGTTTTTCACCAATAAAGCCTCAAAATGTTGGGTTCTGGACACTTGAGTCCAAACTCCTCCAACTTGAACCTGCCCAAGATTTAATTATTCCCTTGTTGGCTTTTATCTGGGTTTTGCCAGCAGGCATAGACATTTTGCTGCCACGCACTCACAACTAAGTGAAGGTGTGGTGTACTAAGGCTGGCCACGTTATTTTGGGGCCTGAGGCAGAAAATCCCACAAATGCCTCTCCCACTCCTTGGGAGTAAAAATACAATAATATGAAATTAAATAGTGATTTGCCATCCTTTCATGACATCCCAAATCAGCTAGGGGTGGCACACATATACAGTATAGCTCCCATGAAGTTACAGACTGGAAGTGTTGCATTTGAAAATGGACATCCATGGCTTAATGCTACAAATCATGCCTTTCCCACATGAGTTAAACACTGCTGGTGTGACAAGGAAGACCCAGTTTCCACAATGAAAGGTGCCTGAAACAAATACATGTGCCAAATGGCAGCCTCAGGAAGGGCCTTATGCAACACAGGACTTTTTTATATGAAGACATAATGCACCAAATCTCCCTCCAAGCTACACACACACAAAGTCAACATGATCCATCATACATCATACAATAGACTGGAAAGAGAAGCTGCTGAATTACAACTTATCACCAAACTTAAAACCATGGAGAAACCTGGCCTGAACAAAGACCTTGGATTCTTATCTCATTATACATGACAAAGCCATTTTTCACCTTTTCACCCCTTGCTTCTTCCTGTAAGACCTATTGCAGTCGTTAAGAGTCGTCAACAGGCTCATCACAGCTATCTGCCAATTACCCATTCCCACCAGCCTTCTGAGTAATACCCCTCCCCAACTTCTCACTATATAGAAGGGTCTGGAAACTTCTGTTTCAGTGTATCTGAAGAAGTGTGCATGCACACGAAAGCTCATACCAAGAACTGACTTAGTTGGTCTTTAAGGTGCTACTGGAAGGAATTTTTTTGTTATGATCCATCATGCCAGAGTGACAGAAATCTGCAAGTAAGTCCTTCTGATTCCAGAACACAGTTTACAGGCTATGATGTAGGAAACCTGGAAACCTGGAGTTCCTTGAACACTTATCAGGCACTCTTCGGTAGAGGGGGGGAAACAATAATGGCAGGTGTGAAACCTGGTTCATTTATTTTCTCTGCCACGTGCAGCAGTAGAGATGTTTTTGTTGGAGAGACAGGCTTAGGAGAGAGGTCCTTACTCTCTCGTGGCAGAGTTAGCACAATGGTGATCGCTCCAAGCACATTAAAACTTGATTAAATTTGCATCTGCCCTCATCCACCTTTAAACAAATTTCCCCCATGAAAATACATGAGCTCACGTTAACTCTTTCATGCATGCAAGTGTGAATCAGTAGATGTATTTTAAAACAGGGGTGGGTGGTGTGTTTTGGGATGCACAGTCAGTGAGTTCTTGTGGACTATAAAAAGGAAGAGCAGCATGTAAGATAGGAGGGTGCCACATAATCCTCTTGAACATGCAAGAACTCCATAGCAGATGCTCACTGGTACCGCAGCAGAGAAGCTAAGTTAGAAAGTCTTTCTGAAGACAGAATGAATGGATGACATTGCTTAGGACAGAAAATGCAGAAAACTCCCCCCCCCCCTTATTTTATACTATTTTAACTTTATTATGTTTTGGGTTTTTTTAGAAAGAGCAGAAAGCTTGTCTAAAATAATATGTCACAGTGGGATGTGGGATATCCGTATGCTCTGTACTAACCCCCCACACCCACCCACCCAAAAAACCACAAACTCAGAAAGATCATGATAAAATGTGAGCAGCTAGTTCAGACACATACTGACCTCCACACCTTTGAATACACCCATATCAATGTAGCGGAGTCTCCTCTTCCCCACCCCCACCAAAATAACATCCTGTGGGTATGCCCTTAGCTTTTGCTGATCCACTCTTTTAAATCTCCTTTGCTTTTGTTGTTCATTGTTTCCTTGTCACAGCTATTATGAGTAAAACTTTTCTGTGACAATGAATGCATCTTTCTAAAAGCTTCTAGTTTCCCTTCTCCCCCTCCCCTGTTTGGAAGCTGGATCCATCTTAATATATATATTTCTCCCGTAATTGCCTCAGGCCAATTTCTCCTAAAAGAATTAAAAATGTAAATCTAATCTCATAATTGTGTAATATGATCAGCCTGACAGCTCAATCAATACTCTCTCCCACTGTCAATAATAAGGCTATGATGCATGTTTGTCAGAATTGACCGATCTCGCTTTATCACTGGCACTGTGGTCCTTCCCCATCAATATGATACGACATTTTATTAGTGGCCTCCTATCAATCAGCTGCAATTTGGGGATCACAGAGATTCATGTTGTCGTCTTGCAGACTGGCGGCATCAGAGCTGCTCTTGGAGCCAGGCGTCAGAGCTTTGCTGCCGTAGCCTCCTTCGCAGATTCCCAAGTTACAGCCTAGCTGAGGATTGGGTCTGACAATAGCACACTTGGGTGTCTTCATTTTCTAGCCACAAACGACTGGGGTTAGCAGCAAAGGACATGGTCAGTAACCGCTGTGGAAAAGGAAATGCCTAGATCAATAGGAGAAATGCCCACTGGTGCTTGTGCCGTGTTGCATATTTTCTAAATGAAGATTAATACTGTATCACTTTTTCCTCTATACCGATCCCACAGAGAACTGTTCCAGACGGCACTTTATCTTGCTAAATACTGTCACGAAAGCTGTTGATTTAAACTGGAATCAAAACAGGTTAGCAAGATAATTTAAATATGAATGCAAACACCACTTGATCCTTCCCAGACACAATGGGGGGGGGGGGGTGGAGAAAGAAAATTCATGCTGAAGTGAAACCTAAATACACACTGGTGCTGCTTAAATCCTCTTTAAAAAATAAATAAAATTAATCCTCTTAAATGCAAAGAGACAAAAGCATTAAATAGTGCAAACCAGCTCTGTTTATTTCCATTTTATACACATGCACCTAAGGGACTCCAAATTGCACACTTCCTTTAATTTTGAATTTTTAAAAGTTGAGATACATGTGACTTCACTTTTTATTTATTGTTCCCATTGGGACCTGCCAAAGCTAGATGGCTTTCAGGCAAAATTTATACGATCTCTGCTGCAGGTACCTAACTGCGTCCCCAACTCTGTACTTCTGTTGGAAGCTGGTGAATGCCCAATTTCAGCTGGAGCGTGGTGGGCTGTCCTAAAACATTGGCTCAGGATTTCAATGTTTAATCTAGGGAAGGGTCTGTACCAACATTTGACCAATGAGGAATTTGTCAGCAAATGGCAGGAAATCATGGCTAAAAAAGCCACCTCTATTGGTCTGTCTCCCCCCCCCCTCAACTGTATTAACTGGGTTATGAAGGCGCCCAAAAGGTTTTAAAGCAAAGATTATGGGACAATGCACACAGTGACTTGCGATCTCGATCACATGCAGTCTGTAGTCCGCTGGCAGCAGGAGTTCAATATGGGTATGTCTTTGAGTTAACATCTTATATCAAAAACCTGACAGTACCCAACTATCAAAGGCTTTTCACCAAAGCCAGACTGAATGTCTTCCCCTCTGCAGTGCTGGATGGTAGGTTGAGAGGAGTCCCCTACCAGGGCAGACTTTGCTCGTGTGCTCAAGACATCAATTCCATAAATCATATTCTGTTGCATTGTGCGAAGTATGAGCAGGCCAGGGCTGAACTGATACTACCCTTGCTGGTGCCTTTCCCGGGAAACTCAGAGGCTCACTATGTCAGGTTCCTAGAACGTTGGCAGTGGCAAAGTTTTTATCGGTGGTGGCAAGAACAAACAAGCCCTATATTCTAAACAAAGTGCTTGATTAACCTGGAGGTAGGCTGTATGAACTCTGTATTGATTTGTAATGTTTTGTTGGGTCTCTGGACCGTAATAAAGATTGTTGTTGTTGTTGTTGTTGTTCCCATTGGTTTACACTCATCTGCTGACTTCAGAGTCACTCTGAAACACTCAGAGCATCATTTAAAACCAGTGCTAAGCCCCGCCCCCCTGCCCCACCCCCCGTGTAATCAATTATGCTTAATGGAGACAAAGGGCCCACCTGCACTATACATTTAAAGCAGTATCATACCACATTAAACAGTTATGATTTACTCCAAAGAATCTTGGGGACTGTGGTTTGGTAAGGGTGCTGAAATTTGTGAGGAGACCCCATTCCTTTCTCATAGCTCCAATTCCCAGAGTTCCCAAGGAAGAGGGGTTGACTGTTAAACCACTCTGAGAACAGCTGAGATGTGTATTTTTAGGACACACCTTATTTCTGTGACTGTAAGTTGTTCTAAACTGTTTTTCACATTGTGTTTTAATCATTGTCATCCACCCTGAGACCTTAGGGGAAAGGGTGAGATGATAATAATATTAATAACAATAATAATAGGAAATTTTAAGAGTAACTCTGGTAAGCAGTCTCCTTTCCATTAGCTTCTCATGAAAATTGACTTCCTACTGTTGTTCAGTTTGAGTTTGTTTTATAAGAGTGCAATGGATCCCCTCCACCTCCGAGAATTAATGTCTGAGACTATTTATTTGCTCTGCCGGAAACCAATGTCCCCACTGTGGAAGGACGTGTGGATCCAGAATTGTTAAAACCGTGTTTATGGAAGACAATCTTACTCGGCTATGAGTGATCGCGAAAGAAAGAAAGAATTGCTGGAGTGGCAGGAGAGAGGGGGGGAGTGGTTTTTGTTTCTTTTATCAATCTCTTATAAAATCAAGAATAATTTTCTGCATGGTTTCTGGTGTGGGCTTTCCCCATGTACACATGCAGCATGCAGCAGCAGTGGCTTTGTCTGTGCCTAGCGATTGTTCTCATCAGTCTCAGACTATCTCCTCCTCCTCCTTTTGGTGAGTGTGCCATCAGGGCCGGCTTACCCATAGGTGCTAGGGGTGCAGGGCACCCGGGCACTGGGCTCTCCAGGGCGCCAAGCCAAGAGTCCGGGGCTGAGATTTGGAGTCCAGGGATTGAAGAGCCAGGCCAGCCAACAGCTGCTGCCAAGCGGAGCAGAGCCCATTGGAGCGCCACAGGCTTTTCTGCTGTGGGCGCTGAGGCAGTTGGCCAGCTCTGCCCCCCTGCAGCTTGGGACTGGCGGGCCACCCAGTGCACGCATGCTGCTCACACGAGGTGCGCAGCTTCCCTCCCAAGCCTTTGCGGAGATTGCTCCCCTCCCTCCACCCAAAGTGGCATGGGAGAGAGTTGCGTGCCCCCCCCCAAAGGCTCAACAACTTTGGCCTGCCCCTCCCCAAAAAAATGGGAGCGCTGGGCAGTTTTTTGCACCCTGGCGCCACATATGCTAAAGACGACCCTATGTGCCATTGCCCATTTTAGACAACAGCAGCACTTGTGCAGTGGCTCCATCTGGGTCTATTGCTAGATGCCTACTTTTCATTTCTCATCCATGCCAGAATTATTATTATGGGCCTTTCTACAGACACCCACCTCTTCTAATAAGTGGAAACTATTTTGCTCTGGCCAGACAGTTTTCTGCATGGTTTTCTGTTAACTCCTTTTGTTAGACTCTATTTTTATCAAGATGCCAGTGCATTCAAACACGCAAAGGAGCTTCATATTTAAGGGATGGTTAGTTATTGGGCAGGGACGCAGGTGGCGCTGTGGGTAAAAGCCTCAGCGCCTAGGACTTGCCGATCGAAAGGTCGGCGGTTCGAATCCCTGCGGCAGGGTGCGCTCCCGCTGCTCGGTCCCAGTGCCTGCCAACCTAGCAGTTCGAAAGCACCTCCGGGTGCAAGTAGATAAATAGGGACCGCTTACCAGTGGGAAGGTAAACGGCGTTTCCGTGTGTGGCTCTGGCTCGCCAGAGCAGCGATGTCACGCTGGCCACGTGACCCGGAAGTGTCTCCGGACAGCGCTGGCCCCTGGCCTCTTGAGTGAGATGGGCGCACAACCCCAGAGTCTGTCAAGACTGGCCCGTACGGGCAGGGGTACCTTTACCTTTACCTTTACTAGTTATTGGGCACCTATTCTGGCAGTGTCATTCGGTTCAAGGTACAACATACACACTCTAATCTAGTTCTTCATCTTTCAAGTAAATGTAGAAGTTCCCCTGTGATAGAATTTTATAAATAACTTTTTGAACTGCTGAGATTTCATTCATTCTTGGACTACTGCCTTTAGTATCTTTGTCTCCCACACATCTGTTCTGCAGGAGAGCATTACCAAACTTGACAGCATTGATTTTCAAATGTATGATTGCTGGTGAAATATTAAGCCCTATTGATTTGAAATTCAGGATCAGTTTGCATGTTAGATACTCTGCATATTTTGGGGATGGACAGTTTCATTTATCAGCTCTTCTAACTGCAGAATAATTAGAACTCCATCATGCTCCCATTCTGAGATGTAGGGATTCATGTCAGACTTCTGCATCTGCATCCTCCAACACAGGTTATGCATTATGTTTACTAATTAGACAATTTATCCTCCCTGAAAAGTTCTCTAATACATTTAGATTTGCCCTGAGATGGGGAGAGACATCTATGTTTTCCATTTTTTGAAGCCCATTGTTCTCTGTTATTAACCTATGACCGGGGTTAGAGAAATAGTTTGACTGCCCCACTATATGACTGCCTGGAAAGCATTCAATTGAATAACCACTATAGAGCAACATGTCTGCTCTAGTGCCTGTGTGGAAGTCGTATCAACATGAACACTTTACACTATTCACAGTTCTACATGCACAAAGGAAGGTACACATAGAGCAGCATTCCCAATTGAAATGAATGGGTAAGCCTTTGCTGACAGGGTAACTCCTTGTGTGAATCACTTGAACCATTGTAACTTTCTTAGATTTATTTAATTTATTTTTTTAAATGAGAAATGTAACAATGCTCCATTGACCTCAATAATGAGAATTACACTTCCCTCGTTTCTTTGAGACGAGATGTGGTGTACCCCAAACAGCTAGCAGATTAGACCATATCATCTAGATTAATTTATTATTTTTAGGAAAATGAAAGGAAGAATTCAAGAATCTGAAAGGAATTTTATTAAAACTAGGACATCTTGATTGCTTTAGAAGTAATTGACCTAATATATACGCAGGTGGAGCAATTTATCACTCATGAGTCATTTCTATGTTTAGCTCTCTAAAATATTAATGATCTCTTCTCAGACCTGCTTTGCTGAACGGTGACAATAGTGCTGTTCCCTAGCATAAATACAGGCTGAACCTGTAAGGCTGCAATTGCAAATCAGGCAGGCCTTTTGGTCAATGGACACAATCTATTGTGTGGAAAAGAGACAGCTAACTGCTTAGTTAGAGTTATTTACCAAGTACTGCAGAATCAGTTCTGCAACCTATACCTCTTATGGGACAGATTTATGTTGCAGAAATCTCCATAAGTAGGTGAAGAAGTAGCACTGTAAGATTTGAGACAAAGATGGGACAGCTCTAGAACATGCCATCGTGGTGCAATGGACCACATCCTTCTATAAAAAAGCAAATGTAATAGGGACAAGTAATGAACAGGGACACAGTAATCTCACAAAAATATGCTTGGGCAAATGGATGACCTGAGGGAGGGAGATATAATTGGATATTATTAAGTATTATTCCCAATACCTGGCAAAGGCATAGTACAGGCATGGCCAAACGTGGCCCTCCAGATGTTTGGGGACTACAACTCCCATCATCCCTAGCTAACAGGACCAGTGGTCAGGGATGATGGGAATTGTAGTCCCAAAACATCTGGAAGTTCAAGTTTGGCCATGCCTGGCATAGTCTAAATAATATAATATTCACAAAGATCCCTAATCTAGCATCTACTCTGCATGGTTCACGAGCTTCTTCTGCACGTCAACACATAGATACTTCTGCACGTCAACTCATAGATACTTCCATCACAAATCTACACAGAATTAAAGGGAGAGAGAGAATATACAGAAAACTTACAATGTAGCATACAAAAAGTGGGGAGGGGTGTGAGGAAAGGGTCAGCTGAGGGGGGGGCAAGATTAGTGTTCTCTTCTTGTATAGGCTTTTTTTGTTTGGAAATTTGGGTAAGGGTCCTCAACATCACACCAAACTTTGTTCAAGAATTTTCACATCATTGGGCCATATCATATCCATAATTTATTTATTTTTGCCCTGATTTTTGGTGTATATTATAAGAACTGAAAAAGCCTAGAAATCATACATAAGAGAAGGCTTTGTTCATCTTAAGTTTCTGATAATTCTATGACACAGTGTGGGAACAGACAACCATTTGCTATGTTAATTTTATATATTTAAATAATTTCCATGCCATTTATATACCAAAAGCCTTCTACATGATAGCTATAATAACAGTGAGATCTGGTAGGCTCTGATAATGAGACAAAGCAGACCCTTTTTAGACTTCTGTAACCACTCAGAAGTCCAGAGAATGAGTTGGTGGATAACATTTGCATTAATGGGCAGTCAGAGCTTACAGACAAGACATCTGTTCAGACAGTGCCACCAGGCCAGTAAGCGGACATCTACTTCCTTCCATAGTTCATCCACTTCTGGCTTTATTGTTATTCATGCTAAGACTGCTGGGGGTTTTTTTATTATACATAACCTTATATAATATTTCTTTCTTTCGAAGAACTTCTAGATCTTCTAGGTTGTGAATGGAAATGTCACAACGTGCGATCCTGCTCATAACAGTCTTACGCAGCCTTTCATTGCTTTTCCAATATCTAGACTTCTTTCCCCAAATTTTTAAAAATCCCCATTTGCAGGAGATGAATGCACCGACCTTGAGATCCATGGAGGTTAACCTATTCCGATTAACTTTTCCATGTTATTTCATTAAATAAAAACAGTTTTGACACCGAGAGACTAGGGCATCCTAGAGATAATACAATAGCCTTATGCAATCATTCCAAATTGAATTGCAATAATTCATTTAGGTGACCATACATATTTGTTATGTGTAATATGAATCATAGCCAAATAAAATCAATAGAAATGTTTCTTGTTAATGAAGATATACTGGGCTGTTATATGTGGGTTTGGGGGCTCAATACCACAGAAGAAGTATTTGCATTCTGTATTTTATGATCTCATGAGAGTTAGAAATGAAGCTAGCATTAGTTAAAAAATGATATGGTTGGGCACCTGGAAAATTATGTCATACATTTTGTGTTCAACTTGTTCTTCACTGCAGGCACTTTGTTCTGTGTGAGATGGGGTGGGCTGGAATGGACAAGTTAAATTTGTGCATTCTTTCTGAACAATAATATCAAATTATTCTGTTTAACTGAATATTCAAATCACTTGCAAACGGTTGACCTGCTGGATATGATAGTGATTCAGCTGCATGATCCTACTTATCTATGTATGTGTGCTTAGTTCTGAACTTCACTTTATCTCATTACATGTGGGTCACCTACTCAGCCCCTGCAGGTGTCATGGGACCCATGTTGGCCTTCAGTCCCCCTCAGGCTGCAGCCCCAGACTCTTGTGGGTTGTTGTTGTTGTTGTTTTTAAGTAAGTATCTGGGCCTCCTAGAAATAATGTTACAAAATGTACAGACACCATTCTAAGCAATTTCTGGGTAACAACCCAACCTGGCTTCTCCCACCTGTCAGTGTTTTTAGCCAATGAGTAAGTCAGAACTGTCATTGACAAGTGAGTTTTTAGACACCAGCAACAGGAATCCCTGGGGTCCTGAAGAGGTGCTGTTTCTCCATCCCCTTTAGTGCACTTTTCCTACTTCTGTCATATTTTCTAATCCTTGTAATCTCCATAATTTGCCCTCCCCTGGCAACTGGGATGCATCTTCCCTGTTGTTAACTCACCTGAGTTCAGGTAGTTATGTTCTGCAAATACAGTAAGTGCTGAGAGATGTTAAAGAATCCCCCTTCACCCCAAGAAGCATATTTGAAAAACTGCAGGAAGGCTTTGACTTGTCTACTGCTGTGCAGGAGCTAAAGATCAGACACTGATTAAGAAGTCACAGTATAAACCTGTCGTACAGTCACATACATGTCTACTCAAAAGTAATTCTCTTTGTGTTTATTGGGGCAGCCTAGGCTTTGAGGTTTTCTGCAATCAAGCAGTGCATAAATTTTATGGAATAAATAAATAAGAATTTAAATAATACAGCAGTTTACAACAATTATACATAAAGCCATGCAATAAAAGCCACATTAAAAAGTTAAAATGAATGTGTGGATCAGCTCTTACAGTGAGAAAAGTGTACATATTTTTGCTTCATTTCTTATCTGTGAGATGTAGAAATGTGTCATTTAATCACTAAAAGAGATTTTTTATTTTTGTTTCCACACAAAGCCTTGCATTAGGAGATGTCTCTTGATGGGAGAATAAACTGCATTCAGAATTGCTCAGCATTCAAAGAATAAAATGTTCTCCATTCACAAAGTGACAGTCCATTTTAAACTTTAAAAGAAGGAGAGGGAGAACATAAAAACAGAAGCTAGGAATGGTAATTAAAAGTAAGTGCCTAAAGAGACAGTATTAAAAACAGAGGTCTGGAGAAATGGTAGAACAGAGCTGCCCAGCCACAGGCCTGCCAGAAAGCTACACTCTCTGGTCTGCCCACATTTCCAGATAGGAGAGACCCTTCAGCAGTGAGGAAGAAGATGAAACAGTGAGGCTACATTCCAGTGCACAAAATGCATTATCCATAGTAGGGACTTAACTTCCATGTAACCACGAACAGGATCTGTCTGTACGTGTAAAATAAAACTACTGTAAACTCTACAGCAGCCTTTCCCAGTCTGATGCCCTCCAGATTTTTTTGGACCACAACTCCCATCATCTCTTGCCATTGGCAAAACTGGCTGAAGCTGATGTATGTAGTAGTCCAAACATTTGGAGGACACTGGGTTGGTGACTGCCAGTCTACCATGTATGGTGAACCTGAGGCCTATCAGATGTTGTTGGCCTATAGTCCTATCATCCCTGACCATTGGCCGTTCTGGCTAGGGCTGCTGGGAGTTGGAAACCCACGCAGATAGGCGGGGTATAAATAATAAATTGTTATAATTATTATTATTGGACTCTGACAACATCTGGAGGGTCACAGGTTCCCCATCCTTAGTTTAGATTGTTCACCTGTTGCTCTAATAGTGTGTGTCTGTGTCTATTAGCTTGCTTTTTCCAGCATGAATGTCTACAACCATTTTGTACTTTTCTTCAGCTGCTACCTGAGGCCACTGACTTCAGATGAAATGGAAATGGTTCTGTAACTTGGCAACAACAAATACAGACAGACAAATGAAGAGTTGAGGGAGAAATGTGCATTGCTTATAAAATTAGAAGCTGACCGGTTCTACGCACATGTACTTCTCTGTCACTGGTATTTTTTCTTGGGAAGATGATGCATCTGTCTGTTTAGGAAAGAATAAATTGATAGGGTCAGCCATCCCATAGGCTTATTGCCAACTCTCACATCACTGAGGTGCATGAGGGCCAAGTTATGGGCCTGAAAGCACATATTACTTTGCTGAAGTTAAGCAGATCTGGGTTTGTGCAGAGCCTCAATGGGCGACTGTCTGAAAACCACATGCATACTGCCTTGGTTTCTGTGATGGAAGATAGACAGAATATAAATGTAAAGTGTCCTGCATGTAGAATATGGGCAAGTCATGGAGAGGTTTAGGCTAAAACAGATGTGGGAATGCTACTCTAAAAGAAGATATTTATAGGGAAAGGTTCTGGAACAATTCATGGAATGTATGCATTCTCTGAAATAAATGTATAATTAAAGAGCATTTGCATCCAACCCCCAAGATCACAAATGCATCTTAAAAGTTACAAAAATACAATCCACTGTTCGAAGTGAAAAGTGTGAATCATTCTATCATCTGGGCAGGGCCCGTATGGTCTGTTGCCTTCATTGGCTGGACCTCATGCTTGGCCTTCATGCTATCGTATTACACTATTGACACCTCTAAGGTTTTGTAATCATGCAAAGATATATTGGTTAGGAAGGCAAGTAGTCTATGGTCTGCTGATGTCATGAGAATAAGATTAAGCTTTTAATAATTAGGAAAGGCACTCACTGGTATTGATGTTATGTCTTCTTTTGCATACCAGATTTAACTGTATGCAGGACTGTAAAGGTTCTAAGTGGTTTGGAGCCTACTATGTCAGGCTCTTTGCCATTTTCAAGGTTCTCCAATGAGCCATTCAGGAATCTGGGTAATGTTAAATAACAGTAACACTCCTCCAAGTGGCAAAGGGAGAAGAATTGCATGTTTCACAAGTCACAAATTAAGCATTTCAGCTTTTTTTGCTAGCTGTCTTTAAGAGCACAGGAAGAGCCTGCTGGATCAGGCCGGTGACCCATCTAGTCCAGCATACTTTTCTCACAGTGGTCATCCAGTTGCCTATGGGAATCCCACAAGCAGGACCTGCATGCAACAACACTCTTCCCTCCTGCAGTTTCAGTCAACTAGTATTCAGAACTCTACTGCCTCTGACAGTGGAGGTAGAACACAGCCATCAAGGTTAGAAGCCACTGATCTTCCACGAATTTGTCTAATCTGTTGTATTGAATGAATCCCTTGTAATGATGGGTTGATATCCAGCAAGATTTTTATAGACAGAGAGGAAATGTGAGTGTGTAAACTACATAACTGGTGTACAATGTGTAGTCACCTCTTCCCTGAGAAACGTAACCTAATGTCATGTGTGTTGGAAAGGTGTGTGAGTTCCTTGGCAGACGTGCAGTAAGCACAACAAATTTTCTCAGTCTAATTGTTTATTCCATTCCGTCTTGAGGACTGAGGAATGTGGAAAGCCATTCTGGATTACAAAGTCATTCAACACTTTCAATAGATACTCGACTTTCAACTTCAGTAATTCACAGCACAATATGCACTCCACTGGCAACACCTCTTGACATGCCCTTGGTTTCTGAGCATGCTGCATGGGCAGTTTTGTGAAAGGACTGCTCTCATTTAGTTTTCAACACTATGGTGGCCATTTGCCCTGGATTTGTTTGTGGTTATGATGTGTTAGTTTTATGTTATAGACACGCTTCTAAGGTTAACTGATATCAGCAGGGATGCGGGCAAGCACAGTCATTTCAGATTATGGACTATCTGCTGAATTAGGGGGGATTCAGCTAGATGGGTTCAGCTCAAGTACATCCCCAAAACTCCAAAATTTAAAAAACAGGAAATAAAATTGCCTTGTTGAATCATCTAGTCAAAAAGTCTGTCTCCAGAACTGACTGCCAGATACCTCTGGAAGCTTAGAAGCAGAGCATCAAGATTAATGCCATTTCCCTTCTTCTGATGATCAGCAGTATATTTCCTCTAAACAGTGAGACTCCATTTAATGAGTCTGAGCACTGAAAGACCCTTCTGGTCTAAACTAGAGGTTGCCACTGTTCCTTGTAATGAATTCTATAAATGGTGCGCTATGTGAATAAAGAGATTGTTGTTCTTATGCAATATTTACCCATGTTCAAACTGCAAACATAAAATAGATGGAAAGCACTACCCTACCATACACCTGAAGATAACGAAACTATGGTCAGAGTTGTTGGCAGGGAGATTGAAATGAATTCACTATTTCCCCAAAATAGAATGTGCTTTAAATTTGGAAAAAGCTGTAGACTGGACCATTTTGTTCTTCCCATTTTTGTTTGAAAGTATGGTTGAACGGAATAAATCCATTCACTTAGTTTCTATTCAGCACTGGTCCTATGCTGGACAGTTCCTCAGAATGACAATGTCTGATCACGTCAGCAAAACCAAAAAAAGTACATTGTCAGTTACTGGGAGTCCACTGATCTGAAGACCACAGCATACATTACATTTTCAGATATAACTGTTAATGGGGGCAGTATACATGTTTTAAAGTGCAGAAATCATACCCTTTCTTTGTTTTTAAAAAGTTATTATGAATCACTGCTACCACATTTCAACAGCCTAATCTTATGGCTGCAGTTCAAGTTCTGCACTGGAAGAAGAAGCTTTTGCTGCAACAGCTGTGGCAATATCTGAACCAGACAAATGAAGCAAAGTCATGTAACTTAACTCCTAACATTCCTGCACTCCATATTTTTATGGAGGATTTGCTGGTGTGGCCTTAAACTAGCACTGCTGTCAGAATCTGGCCAGTGACCTGGTCTGCTGTGAGCTATACCTGTTCCTCTTAAACCTTCTCAAAGCATAAGTATAAATGGCCTGCACAACCTACTGCAGCAGATGGAGGAGGAAGAGATAGGTGCGCTAAAACAAAAGAGCATAGTCTGCATGGAACCAATTCTGGGTGATTTATGAAGGGTTCTATACATTACACCAGCTCACCATAGCAGGAGACAGGATTGGACTACTGAATACTAAGTGCATCATAATACTTATCTTAGCCAACCCTGCGACGGCTTGTAAATTCATTACTAAAGCTCATACATTACTGCAGTGCCATAGGAGAAATTTCCACGGGGTTCAGTCCAATGCTATGGTTCCTTTCCACGCCAGCATCATTTTTCTGTAGGGTCCAAATTATGTTGGCGTGAGAAGAAACCAATCATTCTGCTGACTATGATGTGTCTCTGTACATATGCTGCCACTGCATCATGGGTCAGTTGCTGCTGCATTAGGCCTGAGAGAAAGTGATTTCCCTTAGGATCACTACTGAGCAAAGTAGAAAGAGAAGCCAGATGCTCCCTGGACAGCACAGGCTTCAGGGTGAACTAAAAAGTTACTGTCACTTGATCCAGAACCTCATGTGTGAGTAATAACGTAACAGCTTGCTGGATAAGCAGGACCCAATCCAGAGGTGCTCTTCCCAATTGTAATTTCCAGCAACTGGTATTCAGAGGCATATTGTTGTTGACATTGGAGGTAGAACATAGCCATCATGACTACGATGTCCTCTGTTTATTTGTCTAATCCTCTTTTAGCGCCATCCAAATTGGTGGCCATCACTGCCTATTGTGAAAGTGAGCTCCATAATTTAACTGTGCACTGCATGCAGAAGTACTTTCTTTTACTTGTTGTGAACCTCCCAATATTCAGCTTCCCTGGATGTCCATGAGTTCTAGTGCTGTGAGAGAGGAAGAACAACTTTATATTCATTCATCTCAACAAAGGAAGCAACTCTGCATATGTGGAACTGCCCCCACCATTTAAATGAATATCAGAATATCAGGGCAGGGTGGCTCTGTGAGCCTCAGATCCTCAGTATTCCTAAGGGATCAGTAGATGAAGATATATAGTTACAAATGCTAAGTGAGGTTCTGAATTGTAAAGTAAATCTGAATTTCAGTGGAAAATGTAGCACAGGTTACACACCATAAGTCTACTAATTCTACAGGAGGCAAAAGCAGATCAAAATTTAAACAGGTTCGGCAAACTTTTTGCAGAGTATTTTGTCCATACCTACATAAATTACTTTAAAAAAAAATCCTCATCCATCTATAATATTTATTAGGTACAGGTTATAAGCTCTTTAATTAGCTGAGATCCATAATTTCTTGAACAAATGTAGTGAGGTTCCACTTCTGATGCCAAAGAGTGAGAGAGATGTGTGTTTCAATCATTATGAGGCACACACTCACACACATGTTAAGCCATGCCAAATAAAACTGCATATTTGGCTGGCCACCAACCCTGACTCGAGTAATAAATGAATTTAGGGAAACTGTCAATCCTCTGAAGATTCCAGCGCTCTGAACTAATTAACTTTCAAGGGGGGAAATCATCATTTTGAAGAAGTTTGTTATTCACTTCAGAAGTCCAAGTGATTCATTTAGCCTTTCGGATCCAAGAGCCGTGACATCTTTCTCAGCAATCATACAAGCTAGGCAACAAAAGAGCAAGTAATGGCAATGTTACCCCCAAAGTAGGCCAGTAGCGAGCTGTGTGAGTAGAACATCCTCAGTGCAAATCTCACTTTAGCTAAAAATTATCTGCCAAGCCAGTACAGTGGTACCTTGGGTTAAGTACTTAATTCGTTCCGGAGGTCCTTTCTTAACCTGAAACTGTTTTTAACCTGAAGCACCACTTTAGCTAATCAGGCCTCCTCCTGCCGCCGCACCGCCGGAGCACAATTTCTGTTCTTATCCTGAAGCAAAGTTCTTAACCTGAAGCACTATTTCTGGGATAGCGGAGTCTGTAACCTGAAGCATATGTAACCTGAAGCGTATGTAACCCAAGGTACCGAGGTGTATCTAATCCCACCTCCAATCTACAATATGGCAGTAATAATACTAATTTATAGACCCGCTGCAAAAATTGCTGAGAGAATGTATGTGATAATGGGACCCCTGACCATTAGGTCCAGTCGTGACTGACTCTGGGGTTGCAGAGCCTAATCCATTTGAAGTTCTTTGAGCCATTTGTTAAATGGTTACCTGAGAGAAATGTCATCCCAGTTAGAAGAGGTATGGATGGTATGGGTTAAAGAGGAACCTAAACTTCCCTAAGATTTGCATTCCAACCCAAACCTTCTCCTTTCCTGCTAAAACTGTAGTTAAAGCTTATATTAAAAATTAATTCAACATAGTTCAATGAATAAAATTTTAAAATAAGTGATGGAGTAGGATTTTTTTTTCCTAACTGACTCTGTGCACCCTGCATAACGTCAAAGAGGAAATCAAAATTGTCTGAGCATGAAGGAACACCATTCAGTCTTGCAAGCCTCTTCAATAAGCCACCCTAATGAGGGCTCCGTTGTTGTTTTCTTCATCTTCCCTCAATATTTCTGCCTGGCAGAGACTGATGTCTTTAGGCCTCTAGTAAATGAATTATTAATGGGGGAATTAATAATTCATGTTAATTGGTACTATAAGCTACTTTCTCCAACAAATGTGAGCAAAAATCCAAACTTGTTAACATTAAAAGAGATATAGATATTGATGATATATAGATGTTGCTCTCCATTCATATACACAAATACATTCATATACAACTTCGTATGGCAACCCTAGTATAATTCACCTTATGAAGTGGCAGGAAGAAGTACTGCTGTGATGCCCTGTTTGTCCTTTGAGAATGGTTAGAACGATAGAAAAACTAAAGAATCTGTGGCATTGAACCAGGCCATTTTAGTGGGTGCTGTCTTTGGATACTGAAGAGGAGGGAAGTTGACCAAGGACCTTTATCTGACTTAAATACAGAAGGCTACTTAGTTAGTGGCTCAGGACCCGTGAATCTTCCTTCAATTATCATCCTTTTTCAATACAAGCAATGTACAGCAGACACTCCTGCGAGGGAGGAGGATGGAGCGAATAGGTTCGTGTAACAGCCTGCTCTTGGCATCGGCTGTTGCTAATTTTCTTTGGCATGCTTTGACTACCTGTCTGAATTGGTGCTACGGTGCAGGAAGGAAATTTTTCAAGAGATTAAACTATTATTGTTTCCTGTGTGGCTGTCTTTGCTGTGTATGAAGGCGGGAGCTTTAAGGGCACTGGAAAAGAGATTTGTCTGAATAGCAAAGTTGTTGGGATTCGTTCCCCCACCTCTCCCTCCTCTGAGGGCCAAGATTTGGCCAATTTCCTCAGGAAAGTACTTGATTAGGGCCAGCGGATTTGTCCAAGGCCTACATATAAGATGTCATAAAGGTGATTAATACTGAACTCACCATCAGAGGAAGTTGAAAGTTTACAAAAGCTATTTTAAGGATATGGAAGGAACATAAGTCATTTGTAACTTTGCCAGCATGTTTCAGTCTTTAAATACCTCTTTGTAGATGCTGGTAATTAATGCTTCTACCTATTAAAGGCTGCTGTACTTTCTGGCTTCACAAGTCTGTTTGACAAATTAATTCAATGTGTTTCAGTGTTTACACAAATGGAAATCGTGAAACAATAATAATAAAAATAATAATAATAATATTTTTACTCAAAGCATGTATTGTTTATACGAAACTTAACCTCAGCATCCAACCATCAATAAAGATGACAATGTTTCTCACTAAAAAGTTCTGCTTTGGATACTGAACCAGAATTTATTGCAGTTCACAATGATTTCTCTCGGCTTCCAAAGAAAATGAGATATTGTGATCTTTTGAAAGGAATAGTATTTTAAATTGTGGAGCCCTGCCTTGGGACCTGCTGGTGAAGGGCAGGTAACAAAATTTACTGCAACTACTACAACTAATAATAATAATAATAACAACAACAACAACAATAATGTAAGATGATAGTGATGTATGGAAGTGAGAGCTGGACCATAAAGAAGGCTCATCGCCGAAGAATTGATGCTTTTGAATTATGTTGCTGGAGGAGACTCTTGAGAGTCCCATGGACTGCAAGAAGATCAAACCTATCCATTCTTAAGGAGCCCTGAGTGCTCACTGGAAGGACAGATCCTGAAGCTGAGGCTCCAATACTTTGGCCACCTCATGAGAAGAGAGGACTCCCTGGATAAGACCCTGATGTTGGGAAAGATGGAGGGCACAAGGAGAAGGGGACGGCAGAGGACGAGATGGTTGGACAGTGGTCTCGAAGCCACAAACATGAGTCTGACCAAACTGCGGGAGGCAGTGGAAGATAGGAGTGCCTGGCGTGCTCTGGTCCATGGGGTCACGAAGAGTCGGACACGACTAAACGACTAAGCAACAATGTAAGATGAAGGAGCAACCAGAGAGTATAAGAAAAACTGAAGAATTTTCTAAGGGTATGCCCTCAACTGCCTCACTGGTGAGAAATGTAAGTTGTTAATTACTGAGAATGAAACTGTCTTGTGAACAGGCCCGTTTTGCCCCACCAGTTGTGCTTCCTGGCCCAGATGGGAATTGTAGCCCAAAATGTCTGGAAAGGGCCAGGAGGGAGAAGGCTGGCACAGATGTTCAGCAGAAACATAATCCAGACACTTTCCTATTGGATTCAGTGTTGGACAGGCAGCCTTAGTAGCTATCAATCCACATACATATATGTGAAGAAATAGCCGTCCTTATGGCAAGCTTTGGAGCCTTTCAGCTGTTTCAGCTTAGCTTAAGTTTTCTGGCTCCCAGTTCTTCAGTCAGCTCCAAGGTGAAGTAATAAAAGAGGGGGAGATATAACTACAGAGAGCCCATTTAGAACTTCTTGGCATGGAATAAGCCTGGGGAGGGGTGCTGAGGGTGGGGAATGCTGTTTATCTTGAGCAAGGATTTCCTTAGCCCTCCATGAAAAAACATTCTTTTTGTCAAACACAGTTAATGGTCACCCAGCCGCAGTACAAAGAGCGGCTCTAAGTCATTTAGAATCAACAGAGTGCGACTGCCAAAGGTGTAGGCCCAAACAGATCAAGTACGTGCTAACAGCACAACAGCATAATTGATGGCTGACAAGGCTGATGATGACTGTGAAGTGAGAGAAAGGGAAAAGTTTGTGCAGTTCATATTTTTTTTCTGCAGGGGAATGTCATCATCATCCTCCCAGTAGGCAAATAAAGGTCATGGCTCAGACAGGAGAGGCAAAACACATCCTCCCCAGCTGGAGCCTACACATAAAGTGCAGAGCACATGCACAAGAAAACTCTATTTTAATGTCTTTTCAGAACTCAGCCCTTGCAGCAGGCCAAGGATAGGGGGGTGCTTTCCATGGTCTTCCTTGTGGTTTTCATCAGGGTCTTGAAACCTAAAACAATGGCATTCATAACTTATTTTTTCTTCAAGACTGGATTCCCTACACATTTCAATGCCCCTTATTAGAAATAGCAGGATTCTCCACCGTCCCATTAAGCATTTGTGGATCCATACATTCTCCCCAATATCAAACAGAATGTTGTGATTCATTCAGCAGAGCTTTACTTTATTTATGGACATGGGGTTTTTGGGGGTGCGGTTTACAATGCCATCTCTACCATACAGCCAGAATCAAATCCTCTTTCATCTAGGACAGTAGTACCTAAACTTTTTGTCCCAAGGGCCGCTTAATAATTGCTGAGGGTCTTGGTGGACCACTTAATTGTTTTTCCATCTGTAGTAGCAATTGTAATACACTGTGCTAGATGTGATGATTTTGGATTCTATTTTTTTCAAACACAATGCGGACCACCTGACACGGACGACCACAGTTTAGCAACCCCTGACCTGAGGTCATCACTATAAGCACTTCCTCAGTCCAAGTCCCTGGAGTGCTAACCTGACTTAGGACACAACTTTTCTTTCTGCAGCCCATGTGAACTTTTTACCCAATGTTTGAGTTCTTCATAATGTTGGCTAAGAATTTTCCAAGTGGGACTAATCACAACACTGATGACAGCTAAAGACCATTTTCACAAGAATACTTCTTCTTAATAAATCTTTACCATCTCTTAAAAGTCTGAATGAAGAGACAGAGAAGGAGGAACGGCTCCTTTTGTTGGGCCTCTTCAGACAATATATGCCCCACAGGATGACTGTAGCACGGTCAGAAGAGGAGTGCATCAAATCTGAACAGTCCCTTCTCTCCTCCATCTCCAGCATCTTCTATTTTTCAGCATCAATGAGATTCACATTCAAATAAATTGCTATCCAACCATGTAACATTTGTGGGGGGAGGCATATAACTATTGCAAGGCTGTAGTGGTCAAGATAAGATATGGTGTGTCCAGAAACCTGAAACACTCTTTTCAGCCACAAAACAGAAAATTATCCATCTCACACCAATGTACACTCAAACCACTATTGGGTGGCGATGCTGTTCTCATTAGAAACTTTGATCAGAATCAAGACATTTATTTATCCATCTAAGTATGAGACCTAAACAGAGTGGGCTTTGTTCTACAGAGCAGCCGTACAGGGTGTCACCTGAACTTGGGTGAAGGAATTTTGCACCACTTGATGAAGAGGTGGCTGTGGAACTACTCTTCTCACCCTTAACTTTGCAAGTGAGGCAAAGAGAGCATAAGATCAAGTCCCATGTATTGTTTTCTGCATAGTAAAACAGGGAGTCAGGAGCTTCCCAGCAAAACTACCTTTACATAGCCTTCAAGTGTCCTGAAAAAAGGGACATTCCATTTTTTAACATGAGATCGCAGCAGCCATTTTGGGTGCTGCGATCTCCCGCACTCTCACGTCCAAAGACATGTGCTTTGGGGTACAGCACAAGACCGTGCCCCCAAAAAAGTACTTAGGGGCTCCAGATTGTGGCATGGGTTCATGTGACTGGCCCAGGAGTGTGTCCCGAAAGATGTGTGCCCCAGTTTTTGATCTGAAAATATTGCCTTTATATACAACTTATATTAGAGAGAGAGATTAAATAAACTGTTGCTGTTTAAATTTGTGTTGATACTTTCCCCCAGCAACACTTCTCTTGACTTTTTAAAGATAGCTACTTTGGAAATTATTGATAGAATGCTTTTTACTCCTGTGTTAAACATGCCTTGGTTTTAATAACAAGACTGATAGCTATTTCAGAAATATATCAAGAAAGATTTCAAAAGCCAGCTTATTTTATTAGGCACAATTATTAAATTTGCTCTGGCATTTGCAGTTCATTTTTGCTAGTAAGCAATATACGCTAATCCTTTGAGTTCATATTGAGTTTAACCATATAAATTTTCTATCAGTGAAAAGTACAATGTACATTGGCAGCAGCCTAGTGTATGAAGAATTAACAGTTATCAAATTCTAGAGTGAAAACTGTTTCTGTTAGAGATAATCACTGCCAATGATCATACTTCCATGTAGAAACACAAATGTCTCATTGTGGGCCAATAACAACAATAGGCATTCCATGTCAGAGGCTTACATTCGACTTAAATAAATTCTAGGTCTGTACTGAAAAGAAATTGGGCCTTTGAATCCTACAGTATTGGAAGACATCAGCTTTCTGGATATCAGAAGCTGAGGTTTGTACAAAGTTTCTACAAAATTAGTAAAGGTTATAGATATGGAAAATAATACTGCAAGCAAAGTCCAGGAATCATGGAAAGCAGCCAAACCCATGGCAGACTCCCTTGATTTCTCTACATTGCAGGAATTGTCCCATACTCCAATGAGAACATTGTGTTTCAAGTCATGTGAGATGGCAGAAATGCAATCTGTGATATCCCATTGCACATGCAGGCATCAAGTTGTAGATTTGGCATAGCCCAGGCACAGATCAGAATCAGAGTATACATCAGAGCTAGGATATAGGTGAAAGCCCAAAGCTAAACCCACCAAAAAAAGGTCAGGGAAATGGGGACCATCTTCTAAGGTTTATGTAGCCTTTTATGTAAAACCCTTAGCTGTTTTTCCTAAAGAATGAATGTATCATACACTGTACAGTGGTACCTCTGGTTACAAACTTAATTCATTCCGGAGGTCCGTTTTTATCCTGCAACAGTTCTTAACATGAGTGAAAGCATGTCTCCCGCTGCGCGCACATGCCTCTGGCACGTGATTTCCGCTCACATCCCGGGGCAAAGTTTGCATCCAGGAGCAACTACTTCTGAGTTAGCGCAGCTAGTAACCCGACGCATGCGCAACCAGAAGCATTTGTATCCAGAAGTACCACTGTAGTCCAGGTGTTCCCAATTTAAAGCCCTCTAGATGTTTTGGACAACCACTAGCACCATTCCTGACTATTGGCCATACTGGCTGGAGCTAATGATTATTGTAATCCAAAACATTTGGAAGGCATCGTGTTGTGAAAGGCTGATACAGTCTATTAATGCTCTTTGTCATGCAGTCTGCAGCCTCTCAGCTCATAATCAAATCCTAGGGAGGAGTATTTTTTATGGACACAAAGGGCATATCAATTGGAGTGACCATTAGAGTCTTAATCAGGACACTTGTCTTCCAAATTCAGAATGGTACCTCAAGTGTGTTGCAGTGCCTATAATATTCAAACTGTGTGAAATACCAAAGGAACATATTCATATTTCCGTTTCTCTTTAGGGCTCTCTGAAATTGCCACAACTAGTAGATTGCTGAGCATGCTCCCATTAGACAGAGCTACAAAAAGTAGCAGAGACATCATTTTTGGCTATGCTGAGAATGTGCATAATGGAAAGACAAATTTTATTTAAAAGACCATCATTTTTAGTGATTAAAATAATCCACATCAGAAAAGATTTTCCCCATAATTTTCTAAGGTCCCATTTATCATAGTTTTGCCACAAGAAGCCGCAGTAATTTCATTTTTCTTGACTTCTATTAAAAAGATCAATACATATGATTCCAAAGAGTCTCAGCTCAGGAGAAGATGGAGCTGGTCTGTAATCATATATGAAAGTATTGGTTGTTGTTAGCTGAAAGAGTGATTTGTAAAGACAGCGAGCCTCAAGTGCAAGCAGTGAGAAATTTATATTGGGCTACAGCTGATCAGCTCTGCCTAACAGCCTTTCACCTTGCATATTATTAACTACAAATAATGAATTGCCATATTAGGAGAAGTAATTGCCTTGGTCATGTTCCATGCAGCCCACAGTTCCAAGATAATCATAATTTTTGTATGTGCATAAAAGTTAAGTATCTTTGGCTGTGCATAGTGATTTTTCAGTCTGCATTTAGCTCTCCCTTCTAGAATAAGATGCCCATAGATTCAGGACTGCTAAAACCTAGAGCATATTGACCACAATCCAGCAAATGTTACACAACCCAGTGCAACTTAGGTCTCTTTCATATATAAACATATTCTGACAACTTCTACCTCCATTTAAACCACAGCCAAAGAAGAATACTTTTAATTTTGGGAGAGGGTGTACCCCTCTTTCTAAAGCATAACAGATGAATTTGTGAAAGGGCATTGGAGACTGGTCCATCTGCCCTTAGCCAGCCCCATCTGTGTCTTTTCTTACTTACAATGAGTCCCAGGGCCACGTAACCAGAGAAGCAGTGGCTTCCGAGGTCTCATGAGAGATCTTCAATATTTTGCAAGAACTTGATAGAAGCTGCCTCCACACAACTGTGGTAAACAAGGCTTCGGTAGAGAGTCAGCAATGGGGGTGCACCGGAGGCAGCAACCCCACACTTGACCAGGTCAGAGGTTGGTACTGGCTGTCAGTTTTCTCCTCCTAAAGTCTCAGTGTTGCCCTTTTAGAACTCATCAAGGAGAAGGATGGGCACAAAACTAGAATTAGTTGGCTCTGCCTGTCATTGGCCCTGGCTCCACCTCTTCTTGACCTTGTTTTCCACCCTACTAATCCCAATGGGCAACAGGCACCACTGGGAGTACGTGAGGATCAATGAGCTTTGGGGTGCTCCAATGGAAATACAATAAACGTCTGCCATTCATTCTCTGGCATTCTTTGGCAGGGGACAAGTCCTCTGCTTCCTTCAACAGTTACAATAGTATTAAACATTATTAAAACTGGATCCACAGCTGTGCCTAAAATTTGTGGTGGTGAAACTGGGGCATCCATTTCACCAAAATGTTCTCTAGATGCTGAAATTCTCATAATGATTCAGCAGATGCTAAAAAATATAACCTTCCCTCCAAAAAACCAGATAATTGTTTTTGAAAAATTTCATCTCAGTTGTAGCTGATACATAGTGCCAGAAGAGGAAAAGGAAGTAGCAACCCTGATGCCCATATCCATTGAACAATTGTCAATCCTCTTATTTCCTTGTCCCGGGGGCCAGTATGCTATTTCTTATATAGTATGCTGCTGGATGTGTTCTATTATGCAAACTGTGGACAAAGAATTTGTTCCCTCAGTAGATGAACAATGTTGAGTAACCCAAGTGCAATCTGACTCAGACAGAGTTTTGCTCATGCACCAACTGAACAGAACTTTCGCTTCATTTCTGCTGATCACAGACTTTCAACCTGTGCCCTTTTCAGTGATCCCTTTGTCCACTTAATTAGGAAGATGCAAATATGCTTTCTGCACTCACATCCAAGCAACAGACAAAAGCCCAAACTGCCCTGAAAACATTTTTTCTTTCCCCAAAGCAGACTTGAGGAAGAACATTAATTTAATAATACACAAAATCAATATAATTTTAATTTTAAGAAGTCAAAACCAATGCCAAGCTGTCTTTTAGGAATCCTGATAAGAATTCATGACCCTCTTTTCCCCTTTGGTTAGAAAAATAAAATTAAAACCAGAATTGATTTAATGATTCTCATCCTGGCTTGTTTAGTGGTTGGACGTTTGATTCAGCCTTCTTTGTTCCTACTATCTTTGCTTTTATTCTTTCAACTCACATAATTATGTGCCATAGATTTACTGTTATTACTTTTTAATCTAAAAATGGCAGAGGAAAATCCCCTCCTAAAAAAATGTTCTTACTGGAAATGCCATCATTAGTTTCAGTCTTTGAATTAGTCGCTCTTGTAGTTTCACTAGACTACTCCAGAGCAGCCTTACAGCATTCAGAAATGAGTAGGACCACTTCTTACATTACGTAGGAGGAAATGCACTTGGGTTGCCGCTGTTTATGAAGCAGCTTTGGTTAAATTCAGCACCCCATGAATGGAGGGCGTGGAGGTGACTATTTTTACCACTTCCCCCTCAAATTTCCCTGCACCAGTTCCCATGTTGTTCCAGTGGTAAGAATCCTTCAGAGCAGATCTTTTGGTGGACGGGAGAGGAAAATGGCATACACACACACACACACACACACACCCTTAATGAGAGCTGAAATCACTCTTTTCCATGAGCAGAATTCTGCTTAGATCTCTGAATACAAACCACATTCACAACTGCTATTTTGCATAACAGGATGGCCAGTCCCTTCCAAACGCCTAGTCATTTTACCTGGTTGACACATAAAAAATGTTTTGAATATACTGGGTTTTTTTAAAAAGTGATGTACGAAACAGCCGTGAGCCTGAATGGCATTTCCCCAAATCCCACTTTTTGCTGTGTTTCCTGGTGATCTTAACTGGAATGTAAGCTAAAGTTTGAGTTCACTTTTTAAAAAAAAAAAAAAAAAAAGTTTTCCAAAGAGGAACTCTCTGGATCTCACCCACCCAAAACCATTAACAGAGGGAAATAATAGCCAAGATTAAACAAAATGGTTGGTTCTGTTCTATGATTTTGTAAAACACATAGCTCTGCTCAAGTAGCAAAAATGGTGCACCTGTAAACATTCGGAGTGATCCCTTTCTGTTTTTTAAGTCCACCACGAACCTGCACGAATAAAGCTGCTTTGTACATATTTATGAACACACCACACTGTGATAATACCCCGGTGAAAATTAATCAAGGCTGTCTTTTAGACAGAAAAATAATTATTTTGATAACATTTTTAATGTGTGATTTCTGCTTCTGTTTTAATTTGATTCCTATCATGAATACTGCTTTTAGACTGCATTGTATGTTTCTTGTATTGATATTGTTTTAAACTTTGTTTCTTCTATGCTGTAAGTGCTCCGAGTGTCCCATAAACAGAGCAATAGTGTAAAAATATTATTACTATTCCTAGGCCTCCACCGTATGCTTTTCAGCACCTGCTAAAAACTTTTCTGTTTAGGCAAGCCTACCCAGACATGTGAATCTAATATGTATTTTAATCTATCATTCAGTTTATAAAGTATATGTCAGGGACGCAGGGCGGCTCTGACAGTATATTTTAACTGTATTTATATATATATATATATATATATATATATATATATATATATATATATATATTAAAAATACCTTGTTTTTAACTTTTATTTTTCTTGACTATGTTATATTCTTCGTAAACTGCTTAGAGGTTTTATTCACAATTGAGTGGTATATAATTTTTATTAAATTAAATAAACAAATTTTCTTACTGCTTTATCATCTGCTGAAACATAGCAAAGATCCAGCCAATCCCTCATAAATTTGAAATGGCAATGTTTTTCACTGGGGAGGCCTAAGTATACATTACAGCTGTTTTGCATTTTTGGCACAGAGATATACTGCTAGAAGATCATTTTTGAAAAAGGAAGTGATTTGATTCTTGTTTAAGCAACATAAAATGTTGCAAACTCAGAACCAGTTCACACTTTCATTATCGTCACTTATCAGCTGATTATTGAACCATCCTGTGATGGTTTACATCTTTATTTATTTACATGCCACCTTTCAGTTAAAAATTCCCAGGGCAACTTACATGGGTGGAGAGGAATTCAATGAAACACATAAATGCAATAACAAATATTAAAACTGCAGGAGCAAGGGAGTGTGAATGGTAAAATCCAGAATAATGATAACAAAAGCCATTAAAACCAGCTACAAAACATGTTGAAGAGTCTGAACTATGTAAAAGATCTAGACTTGGAACTAGAAAAATCTCATAATAACCTAAGCAGAGGCTGGTCAATCAGACCAAAGAGCCATCTCATCCAGCTTCCTGCTTCCTACAGTGACTACCTGGATGCCCCGGTAAGCTCACACGTAGGACATGAGTGTGATAGCCATCTCCCACTGTTGTTCAGCAAGGATACTGCAGGAAATATAGAAGCATCATGACTAGCATCCATTCATACCCTCCAACATATCCAGGCCAAAAACCCTGAAAAAGCACTTTTGGGGTGAGCCATGCTTTCACACAAGAGTATGGCACCCCAAAATGTGTGGTTTATAGTACTGCATGAGATTGCTCCCATAAAAAAGGCTTTATTCAGGGCAAGATCGCAGAGTGAGATAGCACGAGAATGTGGAGCCCCAAGTGGCCGCTGTGCTCTTGTGCAAAAAATGGGATGTCCCTGTTTTCCCTAGAGAGTTGAGGGGTATGTCCATTGATGTGACTAATGATAATCAGATTTGGCAGCAGGTGAGCCTGTCAAGCGAGGGCAGTCCCTATGTGGGGTACCTGATCCAAGAAAATGTTGGGGGTATTGGTCATTCGTTTTCAGAAAACTGTCTGTGAGTTTCTGTATGTAATACAAAGCTCTGGCCATGTAGCTGGATTATTTACACAGGTGCAAAAATAAGACACTGAAAATGTGGACATGCACATTGCCTTATGTGAGTGACAGAGAGTTTCGGTTTTGGTCTTTTTAGACAATGCAGGCAGATCTGCCACCATGGGGATCCACACCAGTCTCTGTAGCAACCATGAAACTTAATGACGAGCAATAAAGTAATCTGCCTAGAACAATTGTGTGTTGCTCATCAGTCAAGACTCAGGGCCGATTTCCTTTCGCTTCAATGCCGAATGTGTTTCAACTCTGCTGATGGCTTGTGGGAAGTGCACTGGGGAAATCTGTTTATGGCAGCCTTTATGCCATGAACAGTCACAGAAAACACTATCCGTGCTCACTACCCACCTAACTTCAAAGGGCAAGGGAACTGGGTTCATTGAAGGGCCTCCAAGGATAGATTTTCGATTCAGGCAGGATCGCATAGAAGAAGGGGTTGCTTTGGGAAGCCATGGTCACCCCCAGACCTGACACCCAAGGTAGAACTCTCACAATGCTGTTCAATGGAGTTGCTTCACAAGTTCATCAAGTATACTGCAATCAAGTGGCACATTTCAGAATACCAGCAGGACAGGGATGCTCTTCACATGTGACACATTATGAGGTGGCAGGTGACTCTGAAATTAGTGAAAGACAAGCAGATCTGTAGAACCTTAAATGTGATATCCTGCCAAGGATTTAAAGGCCCTTTTGATGTGGTTTAAGGCAAGCAATCTGAAAGGAGAACTCAGAAATCTATGTGAATAGATTTGATCTGTCAGCTACAATTGGCCATGACAGTCCACGACATGGGCGATTTGCTGAGTTATTGAGCAGTTGTGGCTGACATAGGAAAGGGTTGATCCTAATGTGTCTAGTCTGTCTGCCTTTGCTGGCTTCAGAAGTCTCTGGTAAAACTATCTCATTGTCAAGCAATTTGGGACCGAGTAAGAAAGATCAACAGCCAGAGCTGCAGCACAGAAAGGCATGAAATGTGGAAATGGCTCAAGGGTACTAAGCTAGGTAAAGATAAAGGGACCCCTGACCATTAGGTCCAGTCGTGGCCGACTCTGGGGTTGTGGCGCTCATCTCGCTTTATTGGTCAAGGGAGCCGGCGTACAGCTTCCGGGTCAAGTGGCCAGCATGACTAAGCCGCTTCTGGCGAACCAGAGCAGCCCATGGAAACGCCGTTTACCTTTCCGCAGGAGCGGTACTTATTTATCTACTTCCACTTTGACATGCTTTCGAACCGCTAGGTTGACAGGAGCAGGGACCAAGCAACGGGAGCTCACCCCATCGATGGGATTCGAACCGCCAACCTTCTGATTGGTTAAACCCACAGCGCCACCCGCGTCCCTGGCTAAGCTAGAGTATGTCTAAAGTTCAATGACAGAGCAAATACTTTGTATGTAGAAGGCTTAGTCCCTGACACCTCCAGTTAACAGTAGCAGGCTGATAAGACAGGCCTTTTCCTGAGACCTTAGAGTGTCACTGCCAGTCAAAGTAGACAAACCAAAAGTCTGACTCAGTATGAGCCAGTTTCATGTGTAACAGCTTCCAGACAACTTGAGAAACAGAATGACAGTGAAATGTCCCAAATTAGGGCCTGGATAACTGCACTGAGGCATTTGATCTGGGACTGTAACCAATGTAGAGCACCCACTGAGAAAAATAAAAAAAATGAGCTTCTCTGGAGGTCTGGCTGCATGGACATGCAGCCTAGGACCCACGTACCTATGGGACCGCCTCTCCTGGTATGCCCCACAGAGGACCTTAAGGTCCACAAATGACAATATTTTGGAGGTCCCAAATCACAAGATGGTTAGATTGGTCTCAACTAGGGCCAGGGCCTTTTCAGTACTGGCCCCGACTTGGTGGAACGCTCTGTCACAAGAGACTAGGGCCCTGCGGGACTTGACATCTTTTCGCAGGGCCTGCAAGACAGAGCTGTTCCGCCTGGCCTTTGGTTTGGACTCAGTCTGACCCTTATGTTCCCCTCTCATTATGGTTTTGATCTATGGGCTACTTTTAAAATGAGGCTGCATTTTAAATTGCATTTTAACCTGTATTTTAAATTGTGTGTTTTGTTTTGTTTTCCTATTATGTTTTTACTGTAATTTTACTGGTGTTAGCTGCCCTGAGCCCAGCTCTGGCAGGGGAGGGCGGGGTATAAATAAAATTTATTGTTTATTATTATTATTATTTAATGGCAGCTCTTAAGTAAAACTGCAGCCAGTGTTTAATCTGTATTTTAGGTCTCCTGCTTTATGAAGTTGCTCATAAAATTTCCCCCTCACAAAGGCATAGCTATGTGATAGATTAGCAACACAAATACACTGCATTATCTTGAAAGGCAAGAAAATTCTAGAGCTGTCAGCTAGGAGCCATCTCCCTGGATACCTGTATAAATTCCAAGACAGACAAGACTTTCCAAGACTCTTAGGGATGTCAATGAAGCCAGCATTTTCCTCTTTAATGTGAGCTACTCAGATATGATTGGAGTAGTAAAATAATGCAAAGGAGTATCGCTAGGTAAGAACGAGAGTTTTCTAATCTAAATATATAAGGGAATTAATTCCTTGTGGCATATTGATGATTAATTTTATGTGTACACAAAATATAGTGCAATCCATCCTCTTCTCTTTAAAGAGCACAGTAATGCTATATCGCTGTGCTCCTCCATTAGTTACCACCTGCCACCCATAACTTTTTAGAATCAAGTCTTTGGCATGCCTTATAAATAGCAATACATTTGCACAATTGAATGTCCATGCAGTTCTTCAATCAAAAGAATTCTGCTGCTGGTCATAAACTACTTAATCCACTCTCCCTTGGTTGATGCTGTCAACAAAAAGCTTTCATTGAATTATAGATTTAAACTTACTAGTACATGATGTTGAATAACTGAATGGGTTAGGTGACATTTGCTTATGTGGAATTGTTCATGAAGTGGTTTTGAGCAATTAATTGGGCAATATAGGGCTTTGATTCAATACTATCAGGACTTCATCTTTTCTTTTTAAATCAGAAACTTTCTTGAACCAATAAAGTTCACTTTGTTCTCAATTACATTGTTTAACACACTTCAAACAACACCCTTATCATGCTAGCTTGCAGGTATTTTGTAGTATTTGATGAACTCTTGGGGAAATCCTGATTAACTGATGTTATAAGGTAAGCCCACAGGTGTATATTGGAGAACTTGTCAAACATCCACCATAAAGTGGCAACCTGTGATATTATTTACATTTTGGGGGAAAACTATCATAGGAACCTATTAGTGCCTACTTCATCTCTGATGGCAAGACAATATCCTTCCATATCAATTTTGGAGCTATTTTAATAAAGGGCTTTTAAGTGTGTGTGTGTGTGTGTGTGTGTGTGTGTGTGTGTGTGTGTGTAAATGCATGTGTCATTCATGGGCATCTCAAAATTAATGGAGTGAGAGAATGCTAAAATCCTGTAGATATGGGAATGTGGAATATGGGAAATGTGGAGAAACAAACACTAGATTAAAATGCCTCAAAGTGAGTCATTTCTAAATTACTGTGAAATGACTATAATTCGAACATATGAAACTGCCTTATACAAAGTTGGGGGCTGGCCTATCTGACCCAACAGAGTCTCCTTTGACTGGTACCAGATTTCAAAGGTTCCAGACCCAGGACATTTTCTGTCCTACCACACCAGATCCTTTTTACTGAGAGATGCCAGAGATTCCCTTTGTGCAGCAATAAGGCCCGTGTGCCCTTTGTGATGGCATTAAAAGCCATCATAATTATAATGTATAAAATTCACTTACGAGGTTTATCTTGCCATTTTTTCAAGAAAGACTACAAAGGGCCCCCAAAGGCTCCCTCTGAATGTGGTTCAAATAAAGAGGAATTACAAAAAAGGAAACTAATAATACCCCCTGCATCTCTTCCAGCTCACACATGTGTACCCCAGTTCTTCTCCAAAACCACATAACAGAAAGCAGAATACTGTGAGTAGCCCACATGATCACTTATGATAGATAACTGTATTAAAAATTAAACATAAATTATTGGAATTACAGTGTTGGCACAAGATGAAAAAGGTGCTTTGTGTTGTTGAAAGGGTTCGCTTACTGACTTAGGTTGGCTCATGAGAAGATGTGGTTCACCTGAATAAATGGAAAGCGTTTATTGTTTGAAACACGGGTTTTAAAATAGTAGAACGTTCCCCCACCTCCATAGTCCATTTCAATGAAGCTAATGCAAAATGATTCTCACACAGATTAGAGTAGTTGCAGGCAGGAAATACTACGGCTCTGGGAAGATCAAGAGAGAAAGAGAGAAATCCCACTGGTCCAGCTCCATTTCCCTGGAGGAGGAGTCTCGGCCTCTGTTATCTCACACAATCCCAGTCAAGCCATAACTCATGATTTTTCATCTCCGTGCCAGAAGAGAGAGAAAGGCAGAAGGTGGGAGAGTAGCCCATCTTTTAAAAGTCCTTCTTTTACTCTTATATCTAAAATGAGAATAAGCATCAGGAGCAATAATCAATAAGGAACCACAAACAGCAAGTGGCAACCATCCATCCTTTCCTTCCAAGCGGCATTCACACATAATATCTGGCGGAGTATAGCAATTCCAAAATGATGAGAGCATTGTGAGGATATAAAGTAAAGGTAAAGGGACCCCTGGCTGCTAGGTCCAGTCGTGACCGACTCTGGGGTTGTGGTGATCATCTCACTTTATTGGCCGAGGGAGCTGGTGTACAGCTTCTGGGTCATGTGGCCAGCATGACTAAGCCGCTTCTGGTGAACCACAGCAGCGCACGGAAACGCCGTTTACCTTCCAGCCAGAGCGGTACCTATTTATCTACTTGCACTTTGATGTGTTTTTGAACTGCTAGGTTGGCAGGAGCAGGGACCAAGCAACGGGAGCTCACCCCGTCGTGGAGATTCGAACCGCCGACCTTCTGATCAGCAAGTCCTAGGCTCTGTGGTTTAACCCACAGTGCTACCCGCATCCATATTGTGAGGATATACTTAGTGTAAAAAAGAAAGTGGAAATGACCCCTGGATGGTTAAGTCCAGTCAAAGGCGACTATGGGGACTATGTGGTTTAGACCACAGCGCCACCCATGTCCCTTGCTGGAGGAATACACCATGTGGCTCTGCATGCCATCTTGGAAGGCAGTGGCCAGCCAAGTGCCACAGGCAACTTCACTATAGGATCAGAGAGTTTAAGATGGAGAACACCCACAGCATCAGTGAAGTACAGCTGATTATGGCTTTTTAAACAGAAATGATTAATGAACCTGTTTTCTGTATAATTTCCCACTAGCTTCCACCATGGCAGAAGCCGCCATTCAATGGATGGAGCAGGGAGGTTAACAGCAGCTGTACACATTTACACACTTTCCACCTCAGGAGTCAACAGGGCTTCTGATGCCACAGTGGCTCCAGCCCCAGTTGAGTTTGCTCTACTATCATGTTTTTAACTAAGAAAAACATTTCCTCAGGGGGGGGAATTCATCATTTTTTATCTACACTGGACTGGGCTGGGCTGGGCTGCTGCGGAGCCCTGTGCACAGAGCTGCGCTCCACGTGGCTTTTCCACGGCTCCATCAAGCGCACAATGCGGTTTTCACCAAGGGTGCATGCAAAGGTTGCCTGGTGCTTGCCTTTCCCCGGGTCGGAACATGGGAAGTAGTTAGTCACGAGATCAGTCGTGTCAAAATTTGGGCGTGCTGGGCGGATCTTTGTACCTCGGCAGCACATATGCTAAAGACGGCCCTGTCCATAGCAAAATAATATTTCACACTGCATAAGTTCCTAATCTTTATTTGTATTTAAAGACTTCCATTTGGGTGTGACAAGTAAATTTCATTAAACCTGTTTCTCTCTCTTCACCTCCCCGCCCCCCACACACATACACATATCTTGGGCAGCTAAATCCCTGTGTTTGCAATACCTTGCCAGTGACTGTAGTTCTCCTTGTGCTTCTCAGGTTATTTTTGACACAGGTAAAAAAGTAAAGGTAAAGGACCCCTGGCTGGTAAACTCCAGTCAAATTCAACTATGGGGTGTGGTGCTCATTTCTGCTTTCAGGCCGAAGGAGCTGGTGTTTGTCCCTGGACAGCTTTCCAGGTCATGTGGGCAGCATGACTAAACAGCTCTTTACCTTTACCTTTACCTTTTTTAAACAGAGAGTGCCTTAAAAGTAAAGGTAAAAGGACCCCAGACTGTTATGTCCACATGTGGCCAGCGTACAGGTGGCCAGCATGACTAAGCCGCTTCTGGCAAAACCAAAGCAGCACATGGAAACGTCGTTTACCTTCCCGCCGGAGCGACACCTATTTATCTACTTACACTGTGTGCTTTCGAACTGCTAGGTTGGCAGGAGCAGGGACCAAGCAACGGGAGCTCACCCAGTTGTGGGGATTCGATCCGCCGACCTTCTGATCGGCAAGCCCTAGGCTCTGCGGTTTAACCCCAGCGCCACCCGTGTCCCTTAAAAGTAGTCGCTTACAAAATATGATGTTAGCATCAATTTACCTTTCTTAAGCAAAGAAGGGGCACAGTTCCAGTCAGCAGTGATGTGATTCAGCTACATTCTATTATCCTGAGCCTGCTAGCTGGATTTCCCAATATTTTCAAAGGTTTTTGAAAAAGGAAGACAGGGCACATAACATAGTAATTCTCAGACTTGTACTCTAAAATATTGAGATCATTAGTTGGGTAAGACAGGATCTTTTCTTTAGATTGTCCATTACTCATATTGATGTGACTCAGATGTTTCTGGTGAAAAATACAGAAGCTATTTTTTTCTTCATCCCTGCAAAACAGATCCATTCAAACTGACACATGCTGAGATAGGAAAATCCATTCCCTTTGAAAGGGAAACAAAGAGAGTAAATCCTTCTAAATGGGATATCTGGTCTCAGAAAAGAAAGAAAACGCCTCCTTTTGCGTGCTGAGGTCCCCAAGACACCCCAAACCCAATAACTCAAACTTCACACATTATTTTTGTTTAAGGTTTTTGGCATAATTTTGGCCACAACTTTATTATCAATACAAATTGTGAGTGGTTGCTTAGGCATTGGTTAGACTATCTGTCCTCCCCGCCTTGGGGACAGCCCTGACTCCGTAGTCAGTGCGGAAGAGCAAGATCAGGGTCAACTGGAGCTGCGAAACAGACCCTCAGCTAATCCCCGCATGCTCCTTGGAACTTACACGGCCCGCACCCTGCACCAAGGGTTTGGACGAAGGGGATGGTAAGTTCCAGAATTCCTTTAACGGAATACCCGTGCAGCATTGGAGGGGCAGGCCCAGCCTATCCATACCCCTCCACCAACCAATTTTAACCAATGCCTAACCGCCAACCTTACAAGTTGTGACGATTTGCTACGCAGTAGGCAAAACCCAATTGGCACACACTAATCAGCCAAGAGGTAAATTCCTACTGGGCCCCCGCACCAAGGCGAACGACCCCATGACAGGCATAGCAAGGTCAAGCGAAGCCCAACAAGGGAGGGCGGGTGGGAGATCCGATGTCCACAGCAAAAGAGAAAGAGAAAGCTGTGGACCTTGCTTAAATAGCCACTGACCCCACCCCTAAGTTTGCAACATCAACTTTCCCCAGATAACCAGATCCTCCCATCTAAACAAGCCCTGGCTTTAACTTGCCTAGCAATCATGGGGTGCCTTGTATAGCCCCATCCGCAACCCGTGCTCTCCTTTTAGTGAGAACACGCTTTGTGAAGGAGATAAGCAATGCATTGAAATAAAAACTCAGTGATTCAAAAAGCATTATAAATTGCAATCAGAATATGTAAAATATGTTGCAATGTAGCAATTTGCAACGTAACTGAGGAAAGAGGGCCCATTCCTTTGACTCAGGAGAGAAAGCAAAGTCTGCTGCTGGCATCACTCCCTCCATAGGATAGACCTTGGCATCTTCCCTACAATGTTGACCCAAAATGACTTATTTCCCTTCAAGAACTGATTGCTGGTGGCTTTGCAGCCTATGGCTCTGCTTCATCCTAACAGGTCTAACCTTCTGCCAGTGTAGTCGTTTTTTCTCAAAGAAGTCTAGAAATAGGATGAGCCCAAAATATTACCTCTGTGTGTATCTACAGTTTATAAATTCTCTTCAGTGGTGACCAGCACCCATTGAGATTAGGGCAGAAGGCAGAAAGGACAACAGTAGGTGAAACTAGAGTCAAGGACATCAGAGCCAACTAATTCTAGTTTTGACCCCATCCTCCTCCCCACTGAGTTCTGTAATGGCGGACAGCCAGTGCCACCCGGAAACTGGATGTAAGTAAGAATGAGGGCAGGTGGGAGGAGCTGGTTGGGCATCCATGTGCCCTGATAGTCCAGTCCTCATTGATCCCTCTCCAATCTAGATTCTTTCAAGCTGAGAGGCTTGCAGAGAGGTCCATTGATACAGGTAAGGCTAGGAAACAGGAGATTCTTGACCCACCCTTCATACCAGGGTGGCTCTTTCCCAAGTGTTTAATATATATTGCTCTCCTGTCAGCAACTGCTCCGGCTATCCAGTGTTGTCTCATGGACTCCTCAAGGGTACGTCTGGCATAAACACACCACAGGGAAACATTTTAACTGACCTACATCATTATGGGCCAAGAACATTTGTCACAGCCAGAGCTATGACCCACTACCCTGTCTTTTGGAGGTACGGAATTTGTTCTTCCTGAGCAAATATCCAGGCATAAGGAGAATCTATTTACACAAGATTAAAGCTTGTGTAAATAAGCTGCAGAGGGCAAACAAAAAAAGAGAGTGAAAAGTCCTATGAAAAACTATAAGCTGATTAAAAATTTAGAGAGCAGGGAATCTATTCCAAGTGCAGTAATTATATGTCAAGCAAGAGGCAACGTAATGCTTAGCACTAAAATCCACTCTACATGCTATCTGATTACCACTGTATCACCATGACTCCCATTAGTGCTTGTTAATAGCAACCAATCAGGGGTTTCCTCTGATTCCCTGCAAGAAATCTCTCTCCCTTTTCAGTTGCCCTTCCTTAAACTAAGCTATAATGGGTTTGTTTTTTTTAAAAAAAGAAAGAAATAGCTATATGCAGTTCTCCCTTTCTCATAAAGAACTTTCAAAAATAAGATCCAGAATGTGCACTTATTGACTAAATTAGCAATGTGAAAGCAAATCTTCAAGAAAATTACGGGCGTTTGAACACCTTTAGAGTGCGAAGTCACACATTTTGGAAGAAAGGTTTTTAAATAAAAAATAATTCATAACTTCATTCCTTTCTAGGTATGGATGGACAAATCTGTCAACTTTTGGTTCTCTGGGGTTTCCATTTTTCCAGCTGTAAGTTTAGTTTACTGAATTTCTGCATCAGTTTGCATTTTTTAAAAATACCTGCAATATTTGTTGACATTTTAATAAGCATTTCTCCACAAATACACAATTTTTGTCTAATGTACACAATGTCACAAGCCATTTTCACAATTTTATATATTTTCACTCATGTGTCATTTTTTCTCCACACTTTCCCGTAACATATGCATTTTTTATACATTTTATTTATTTACTTATTTAAGAGCTGCATTAGGATTTGAAGAAATATAATTTCTGAAGGGTAGCTGTGTTTCAGTTCATGTATTGTTTCAGAAAGTGCAAATCAGGGAGCTTCAAATGAAATATGACTCATGAAATTTCTTCCCATCCCTATTTTCTGACTCAGTGGCCCTTTTAACCATTCCACTTGATTCTGTTGCTGGTTTTTAGCACCATTTCATCAATTTGGTTAAGCTTTGCTCTCCAGCTGTAAAACTCAGGTGTATGTCATATTTATACTTTGGATTTTTATGAGCATCTTTAAAATACAGCACATCTCATCTTCAGCATCATGACATTTATTTATATATCATTTTTCCAAATTATGTTGAAAGTGGCTCACAAAAACAGCAAGAAATAATCAGTACAGAAATACAATAAAAGTGTAGACAGTGTATATATCACTACATTTCATAGAGTATTTTCAATCCACATTAGTACACTAACAAAAACATTCACATAAACATTCTCTTAAACATATGGAAAACATATGAAGTCCAAAGCAGCTGGAAGGAACCAAGTTGGTGAAGACTGCCTTAGGCTGCAAGATGCAGATCTATAGTCTAACTGAGAAAAAGACATAATAAAATACAGTGGTACCTTGGAACTCAAACTTAATCTGTTCAGGAAGTCTGTTCCAAAACCAAAGCGTTCCAAAACCAAGCTGCACTTTCCCATAGAAAGTGATGCAAAATCGATTAATCCATTCCGGACTTTTAAAAACAACCCCAAAATAGCAATTTAACATGAATTTTGCTATCTAACAAGACCATTGATCCATAAAATGAAAGCAATAAACAATGTACTGCAATGACACAATCAATCAATCAGTAGCTGAACTGGGTTTCACACTGTCACAGACCTCAGCGTAACACTCAAAATGGAAGTGCGGCACTCAAATCGGAAGCATAACACTCAAAACGGAGCACGTTCGACTTCTGATAAAAGTTCGCAAACCGGAACACTTACTTCCGGGTTTGCAGTGTTCGGGTTCCAAGTTGTTTGAGTACCAAGGCGTTTGAGAACCAAGGTACCACAGTACTGCTATTCCCTTACACTAGCTTTGACCAACTTTCCCTTACGTTTTGCAGCAGCTGCAGCAAACAAAGCAACTTATGTGCAACTAACTTTCCTTTCCTTTCCAATCAGCAAACACTCTGTAGGAACTCTGGATAAACGAGAGAGAACTTCTCTTACTAAGCACACACATCTGGATGACAAAAAAGCAGATGATAGATGGAATCTTCCACCCTACCATTTCCACATATGCCCAACCTAAATTCCATTCAGTCATTTCTCTATCAGCCCTCCAGATTGAAGGAACCCAATTCATTTCTAAAAAACGTATTAAGTTTCTGCATCCATCAGATGGACAAAAGAGTCCGGTGTAGGCATGAAAGGGGTCTAGTCCAATCCATGTCTAAAAATGTTTCCTGTCGAAAGAGGCATTAACTTTGAGCATTCTTTTGCGTTCATTTCCAAAGTATTGCATCTAAACTGTTTGGGAAAGCATATTTTGTAGTGTTGTTGTAAGCAACTTCCTTTGAAATAAAAAAGGGGTTCCAATATTGTTGTGATGCATGGAGAGGTATGTCTTGCCTGTGTGTTTATATTTTAGATCATTTGATAGATTGCCATAGATAGGTCTGTTGTGTAACAAGGTGATGCCATGATTAATATAAATATTAGATTATGGCATGCACAGCACAAAAAGAACATTTTGCAGAAGGAAATCATGGCATAGCACCACAGAAATGTATGCAAAATGAGATAATAAACTGGGAATGCTCTTTCCATATAAGTGGGAAAACATTTGTAACACAATCTCAGTAATAGCGCACCTTCACTGCAATGAACAGAACAGCAGATCACTTTGGCTTCCTCTGTTAAAAGAGGGGAAAGCCGAACAATAGGCTTATTAACCCTTTATAACTGATAAATGGCTTGTTCCTAGTTTCCTTCTCCAAGCCCGAGGTCATGTCCTCCTTTCATTTTCTTGGGTTGTGTTTCAGTCTGACAAGTAGCAATTGATTCCACTGCTGGTTAGGCCAGTGGTAAGTGGAGGATGAAGTTTCAGTGAAAACAAATAGCACTTCATGAGCCTGACCTTTCCTTTTGAAGCTTTTGTTGTGGTTTACTTGAAGATGTGCTTTTTTTAAAGACTCTAACCAGTGGTGTCTATCTGTGCAGTTTTGAATAATCATCTTCATGAGCTTTACATTTGATAATGAAAGCTGCTATTATCTCCAGTTCAAATAACAACCTAATCCTCTTTTCCCATTAATTATAATCACCATAATCAGCAGCAGCATTAATATTTCTTTCCCACCTTTCTCCAAAACAAAGAATGAAGTAGAGTTGCTAGTAAATAAAATCATAGCAGTGCAATGATAAATCAGTCATATAATACTATAAAACAGTGCAATTTAAAAGGGACTTCAGACCATGCCAAAAGTTTTCCAAAAGATTTCAGAGATTTTTTGAGAAGGATACCAAGACTGGGCCAAGTAAGCTTCTCAAACGAAGCAAACCCACAATTTGGACACCTTAAGAACACAAGAAAAGCACTGCTAGATCATATAAAAAGCCTATCTTATCTAGTATCTCATTTTCATTGTGGCCACCTGAGATGTCTATGGGATGTCTACAAGCAGGAAGTATGTGTGATAGCCTTCTTCACACTTGTGATTCCCAGCAACAGAAATACCCTGGTTTGTTGTAGCTGCTATCCTAACCCCCCAAGATATCAGGATGTAGAGCAGAACTTTACAGAATTGTAGAGTTGAAAGGAACCCAGGGAGTCATCTGGTCCAAACCCTGCAATGCAGGAATCTCAACTCAAGTATCAATGACAGATGGCCACCCAACCTCTGCTTTAAAGGAGAGTCCACAGCCTCCCAATGGAATCTGTTCCACTGTCAAACAGCTCTTACTGTCAGAAAGTTCTCTGAAAATCAGTGATTATAAGGGGGTCCAATCAGGCACAGACATTCCAGTAAGTAGACATGGCCCAATCCACTTAGTGCTTTTAAAGTCAGTACCTCCAGCATCTGAAACAGCTGCAACTTTCTTTCTCTGAAGAAGACAGATGCTCCGTCATCACTTCTAATCTGTCCCACTCACCATTTGAGCAGACTGCCAGGTTCTCAGAATGATGGAGCAGCCACTGTGCCAGTTATTTTTCACACACGCAATGCTACATAGAGTGGCCACCGTGAACCACCTACATGAAGCTCCTGGACCACGTTTTGGATCCCCCTGCTCTACATAAAACTCTGGGTGTGATATTTAGCTCAAGGGAGAACTTTGAGAACTTAGAATATAGTGTATAACAGGAATCCATGTGCATGAATTCAGGCATGTCTGTGAAATGTTAACACTGTGATTTGAAAGGCAGCCATTTCAAAGTAGAAGCACTCTACAATAGGTCTCTGCATGCATGTTATGGGACTTTTTTGTTCCCTTTTGATGCCATCGCTCCCTCTTACTCAGGCTGGGTAACAGCCACCTCCACTTATTCCACTGTAGTAATCGGAATTTGTCTCTAAGCGTCTCCTGAACTTACTATCTTTGAAATGTCTTTTTCCATTACATGCAAATTGTTGTTGCTGTTTTAAACGAGCCCCCTTTGGAAATCAGAAACAAATTATAATGAAAAGCAGACAACCTCAAAGGATCATTCATTACCTGTCTGCAGCTATTTATATTTTGCTAAGAAAAGAACAGAGCCACAGGGCCTGTGTTCAGAGCCGTTTGCTTCAGAATAAAATTTCTCAGAAGTGGGCTTCTATATTTACAAGCAAGCTGTGATTGCCAAATGGAGGCTTTATGTCCTCCTCAAAAGAGTGCCCAGACGTTGCATTTGAGCTGAAGTGAACAAACCCTTCCTTGCCAATAAAATGTCATGTCGATGTGGGAAGGTTTTATATTTTTGCTCCACAGGTGTCTTCAACTTTTATCAGGATTTCAATCTTTTTCCTTCTCTACTATATTTCCTGCCTAGGAACTGCCCCTGAAATAGACTTTTGAACTCTGGATATGATTTGCTGACTGTTGGACTTGATCCTGCCAGAATTTCCTTCCAGCTGGACTTGATCTTGCCCATACCAGCTACCACTGAGCCCTGAATGCTCAGGTGGATAAAAATGGTTCCGTTTAGCATATTGTAATTTATGTTTTATGTCATTATACTTGTGATTTTACCCTTTTTTAAAAAAACCATAGTCCCTAGCAGCCAGTCTTCACATGCATTATCTTTCAAAAGTTCATTACCTCAGCCTTGAAGCTCGTCTACATCCTTGCCATTTTTGTAATCCTGTATGTGTGATAGGGCAAAGGAGCTGTGTGCATCTGATTTAATATCTGATGTAAAGTGTGCAACTATAACTTAGAACACGAGAGTGCTTTTTCTACTCTAGAATGCTCTCCTTGGAGAGGACTGCTTGCCTACATATGCACTATACATTTAAAACTCTATACAGTGGTACCTCTGGTTACATACTTAATTCGTTCTGGAGGTCCGTTCTTAACCTGAAACTGTTCTTAACCTGAAGCACCACTTTAGCTAATGGGGCCTCCTGCTGCCGTGCCGCTGCCACGCGATTTCTGTTCTCATCCTGAAGCAAAGTTCTTAACCTGAGGTACTATTTCTGGTTAGCAGAGTATGTAACCTGAAGCGTATGTAACCTGAAGCGTATGTAAGCCGAGGTACCACTGTAATACCATTTTAAGAGTCCTGGTTTCGCCAAAAGAATCCTGGGAAGTTTGGTTCATTAAGGGTGCTGAGAGTTGTAAAGAGACCCCTGTTCCCCATATAAGGCTACAATTTGCAAAGTGGTTTAACAATTAATTGTTCTTACTATGGAACTCTGAGAATTGGAGTCCTGTGAGGAGAATAGCGATCTCCTGACAGCTCTCAGCACCATTATAGCAAGCAACAAGATGTTTGAGAAGATGTTGGAGTTGAATTAACTGATTTTGTTGCCTCTTTTGACCTGTTGCACCATGGCTCTGACCTTGAAACAAAGAAGGAAAACCCATCAGAAAAACAGTATGCATGCCAGGAGGTGGTTGAAATGCTGATTTGGAAACAGTCAGCCAGGAATCCCTTGAGTTGTAATCCAAACTGTGACCTCTAGAGACAGCACAACCTGAGCCAGACCCTCTAAGGAACCAGCACATTTTACACTGGAGGCCTCCCCAATGTTCACTCACAAATGTGCAGTTGACTGAGAGGTGGCAGAACCATAGGCGCCAGGCCAAGAAACCTTCCCGTCAAGGCTCTTTGCAACTCAAGGAGGGGGTGGAACCCAAGGAAGGCTAGTCTGGCCAAAGTAGGATAAGTAGCTTCTGCTGAGCTCCCTACCTTTTTGAAGCCATTTGTTTGTTTGGAGCTATCCAAGGTCCTGCAGCTTCAATGTACAGTGGTACCTTGGTTTGCGAACAGTCTGGTTTGCATGTTTTGGATTACAAACACGTCAAACCCAGAAGTGCGTGTCCTGGTTTGTGAACTTTTTTGGGGATTACAACCCTTTTTGGGGGGGATTACAAACAATTTTTTTGGGAGGCCCCATTGGCGAAAGCATGCCTTGGGTTACAACCTGTTTTGGTTTACGAACGGACCTCCAGAATGGATTATGGTTGTAAACCAGGTACCACTGTTCTTCTGACTGTTGGCTGCCTGAGTCAATCTTAGGTGCCCTTAGTGCCCCATGTACTCCTCCTCATAGTCAGGTTATGTTAGCTGTTCCATTTTTGTTCTTTATTGGCTTCTTTATTGTTCTGTATTGTTCAACTGCTTTAATATGTTTTTTTAAAAATGATATTGTTAGCTTCCTTGAATGTTTTTGATATAAAGACAGGAGGTTTTAAACAAATAAATGTGCATTCCCAATTCCTCTTACCCTTTCATCATGCGTATGGAGTGTAAAATTCACAGAGGGTTATCTGTATGTAATTATAGCTATTCACATGTGTGGACTATGCCCTGCACTATATTGTATTTGCCCATGGGTCCACCAGGGTGGTGTAACGGTTAGAGGGTTGGGCTGTGATCTGGCAGAGTAGGGTTCAAATCCCCACTCAGCTACAACGCTCACTGGGTGACCTTGGGCCAGTCAACTCACAGGTTTATTGTGAAAATAATATGGGGAGGGGGGGCACCATGTGCACAGCCTTGAGCTCTATGGAAGAAAAGGTGATATATAAATGTAAGAAATAAATATCTATGTACCCAACACACACACACACACATAAACCCAACAAGGGAGGAAAACTATGCCAGCCCTGGAGCTTTAAAGCAATGAGAGGGGGGAAATTTTAAAAAGACAACCAAGAACAATAAAAAGAAGGGAAAGGGGAAAAGCCACCTCCACACAGGCCTGCCTTCTACCCTGGCTGGTGCAACCCAGTGGGGCTTAGGAAGTGGTGGCTCTTCTGTTGTAGACTCTCCCTTCATACCTCCAAGGGATTGCTCTGCCCATTGACTGAAGCCAGTTTATGAGAGACAGATAAACCGCAGGTGACCAGTTCCCCCTTCCCCTCACAAGTACAGGGCATGCCTCTTCTAAGATGTTGCCTGCTGTGCATGGGAATGGACTCCCTCGGGAGGTGGTGGACTCTCCTTCACTGGTGGCTTTTAAGCAGAGGTTGGATGGCCATCTGTTATGGATGTTTTAGTTGAGATTCCTCATTGCAGGGGGTAGGACTAGATGACCCTTGGAGTCCCATCCAACTCAACAATTTTATGATTCTATGATTCTTTATTTTGTTTTGAAAGGCTAAGTGCCTAGGAACAGGAATGCAGCCTTGTCTTCTCATTTCAGGGTCTCAAGCAGAATTAATTGCCATCATCTTCTGCCTGGTCCCTCTAATGAGGGTCATCAGGAATTGAATCAAGGGCATTCTGCATGTAGAACATGTGTTCTGTCACTGAGCTCTTCCAAATACGAAGACTTGAGGACTGCACAAAATTCTCCCATGCATCTCAAACTGCATGAATATTAACGGGTAGAGATTTGTACAATATAACCAATGAATTAAATATTGGTTTATATAAATGGAAAACAGACTGCACATACAATGGTTGTAATATTTTGGTAAGGGTGGAGGAGACAGAAGATCCAAATTGTGTTTCTAAATGGGTAGAATTCAATGTCGTGCTAATATTGTTCCATCATTGCAAGCATTTTGCTTGCCCAACAGAGTAATTTCCCCTCTTCATCCCCTATGTTCTGTTCTTGGGGTGCTCCCATCCCACCAGAGCTGATTTGAGAGGGTGGAATATGTTGGGGGAAGAGACAGGGGAAACCCCCATTTTGCTAGTAGGACTTGTGCTGGCTCTGGTAGCACAACTGTTTAGTTGAGTCTGGTCCAATATGTCCTACAGCTTTCAAAATGTAATGCATATTAACTCTGCTCAAGCACTGACTTTCTACTGGAATTAAGCAAACATGCCAAAAGGCACAGGGGAGCTTTTGGATCTAAATCCTAACCTGCATTTAAATATATTTTAAAATGCAAGGCTGTTTGAAAGGGCCAAATTAAATATTTGCTCCCACAGACTTGTGTTTCAACACAAGCTATTTTTAAACCAGTAACCTGCCATTTTCCATGCTGATGAAAAAGGAATTCAGCAAGAACTCTGACAAAACAAAATAAAACAAAAGAGACACTGTAATCTAAAGCCATGCTGTAAAGGAAGTTCATGCTGCAAACTCCCTGACTAATCAGAAAATGATGCAGATGTGAAAGGAAATAGGGAGTCCGGTTATATTTTCACGCAGCTGAGAATCAGATGTTTGGAAATACCCTGTATTTTCCCCATAAATCTTTTTGGCTGTTGATATAAAAGCAACTAAATGCACTAAGGAACTCTGGCCTGATCATGAGCTCATTTGCACACATCCTATACTAATAGAACTTTGCTGAATGGGTTGAAAATGCATCTAATTTGAACTAGAAGAGTGAGCTCAGGGTTCGCTTCAAAAAAAGACATAAAATAGATGAGTCAGGGACACATTTTTCCACTGAACTTGCCTTCCTTTTATAGAATCTGTTTGGAGAAAGAAAAGGTGGCAAACCCATTTGCCAAATAAATCATCACAGTGTATGCTTGCGGAATGGGGATGGCTAATCTTCCTTGTGAGGAAACGTTTAAACAGCTGCGCTTTCTACCTTACTGAGGAGCTTGTAATAGATGTTTATCAGCCCAGGAACAGCTCCCCACCACCACTCGACACACACTCACAAATGAATAAAAGGGGAAAAGGTTGCAATCTCACAAAAGAAGGGCATAATCCAACACACAGTGAAGTTGTTTAGGCCCACTGAAATCAAGGGCTTGCAACCTAAGGTGAGTGAAGGAAATTGATTTGCATCTACTTGTGATTTCACTGCCCTCACCACCACCACCAAAGTCTCTCTATGGTGCCTCCCATGTCACCTGTGAAACGCCTCAGAAAATACCCCCTCAAAAATCCACAATACACATATGCCTACAATAAACCCTATGGCTACTTAAGAACTGCACAACATTACCACTATGAAATATTTGATTACCTCCCAAAGAATCTTCTTCAAGATGAAGTGGTCCACTTCAATGTTTGTTCCTTTTTGTTGGCTAGTTTTTATTTTATGTGGTCAGAGGCTTTCCAATCTCAAAGTATTATTTGATTTTGTATATTAAGAAAATGAAATAGGGAAACAAATATCTATTTTAAAATCCACAGTCCATGAGAGAGTGTTTGCTCTCTCTGCTCAGTTCCTGTTTGCCCTGGCTCAGTAGACTCATCTCCTGTACTGAATATGTCCCTTTAAACATGCCCACATTTCACTGGATGAAATGCCAGGATTAGACACCCATCTCTCATGTGTTCTAAACAGTGGAAAGGTGCAGAGAGTTTCTCTCTGTGAGTGACTGTGGTGGCGGCTGATACAAGTGCCTTTTTTCTCTTCGATGGGGAAAGCAAGCCCACACTATTCTCTTGACCTCCTTAAATCCACTTCTCTTAGGATCCTATCCAATGGACCATAATTTGGCCTCACATTGTCAATTAAAAATGTTCTAAGCCATTGTGATCAAACAAAAACAAGTCCACCGGCACTAATCCAACAGCGGTGCTAAGAAAAGACAGTTACAGCCGCTTCACTTCACAATGTAAATCCTCAATGCTCAGTGCTCATTTTCATTTTGGCCCCTGCTAGCTTGACTCTAACCACAACAAGCAGAGTGGGAATTCCCTCTGCCACTCAGGAATTCTCTACTTCATATGCTGCCTCCCAGGAGTCCTGGGAGACAGGGAATAGCTGCACTCCTGAGCAATTCAGCTCTGTGCACATTATAGTATTTGTTTTATGTAGCACTAAACAAACATGTGTAATTGCTTTTCATTAGTCATACCCACACTAGCTGGTAATCCTAAGGGCCAAGGGCATTTGCAGGTGTGGGGAGACACCAGCCAGATCCATCAGGGCTCCTCTCCTCTCAGCTGCCATCTGGGGGCAGCTATTTCATCAGACTTCAGGGCTCATTTCAGCTACTTTGTAGGGGACCCAGCTACATCAGGCACTTCCTGCCTCATAACTGGGCCAACTGGTCATTATAGGAACAACTGTTGGTGCCTGACGGTTTTGCCCTCCTTTCCCCTCCCTGTCCTTTCCCCCTTGTGTGTCATATTGCTTTGTTTGTTTTCTGTTATAAGCCTGCGGGAAGGGACTGTCATTATCGCTTAAGCCTTTTTGGCTAAAGAGTGAAGTACAAATGCTCTAAATAAATAATAAATACAACAACAACAACTTATAGCTAACTGGCTCATATTTCTTTATCAGCAGAAGGGCCTGTTTTCACAAATCCCACCATTTTAAGGGATCCATCATCATTCCGAGTAAATCATTCCCTAAATAAATAAATAAATTCATACATACATACATACATACATACATAAATTTGTATTTGCTTCAGAATCCGTTCAGTTATTTTATTTCATCCTCTACCCTCAACTTTTCCTGAGGTAGTTTTTATAACCAGGGGTAGGGAGATTGTGCCCCCCCCCACAAATGCTGCTAGATTACGGGTCTCATCATCCCTAAACACTGGCGATCCAAGCTGGGGCTGATGTGAGTTGGGAGTCTAACAACATCTGGAAGGCCACAGGTTCCAGATTGTTGTGGCACCTTAAAGACTAACAGATTTATTATGGCATAAGCTTCCGTAGACGAGAGTCCACTGCATCAGACTCAGTCTTGTATCTGATGGACACTAGTGCGTGAAAGCTTATGCCATAACAAATTAGTTAAGACTTTAAAGAAAGTGCCTTGTTATTTACGATACAACAGACTAATACAGCTGCCGCTCTGGAAATTATTTATAGGATCACTGTTTCCTTTGGAAATGAAAGCACAGGAGGTTTGTGTTGCCCTTCCAGTGAAGCTGTTGATTTAGAAGTCGCAGTGCACAGGTTGAAGACATTAGGTGATCAGAAAGAACCACACAGCATTCCAGATCATTACCAGCATCAGTCAAGTCTCCCAAAATCTAACCTCAGGTTGCACATTTCCAGCTCTCCTTGCTCACACTTTGCCAGATAGCCCATTTACTAGAATGCATTTACTAATGTGCATTATTGGAACATAGGAAGATACCCTTAAACCACATCAAACTATTTGTCCATCTATGCCAGTATTGTCCACTCTGCCTGGAAGTGGCTCTCCCCATCAACTGTCACTTGATCATGTCAACTTAGAGAGGCCATAGGATTGAATCTGGGATTGCCTGCATGGGAAGTATGTGATCTACCACTAAGATATAATCTTAGAAGAGAGCTGCTTCTGGTTTGTGAAAGAGAACATTCTGGCTCAGAACATGATTTTTCTAAACTCATATCCCAGTTCAGTTGCCTCAAAGCACACATAGGGTCAGGAGGCTCTGAAGCTTACGGTCTACATGAGGACTGCACCCCATGAATGTCAGGAAGTTCTCCATTGAGGTATAGTTCTTCAAGTGATAGACATTCAGGTCAACCTTATTTTTGTTTGGAGGAGCCGTTACTTGCCATATCTTCCTCTATAAATATAAATGTAAGGCTGTCAGCATGGAGCTCCAATTGGAAGATTTCTAGTGCACAATCCTGGATTTGTATGAAATCAGGAGGCTGGTCAGTGGAGCAAGCGGGGGAGAAGCCCTTAGTATGGTATATTTGTTTTTTTAAAGGAACAGTATTTTACATTTAGAAGTTATGGGGAGAGGAGCATAGGGTATAACAGTGTACAGGCAGAGCTGATTTCACAATTGCCCTCTAATCTAACAAGCTTTCATCACAGTAGGTGCTTCTATCATTCAAGCACCACACAGCAGCAACAGAAGCACTATTTATTTTGTTTAAGATATTTCTGTGTTGCTCAATTATTTCCTGGAAATGGGACAACAAATTTGTGAAACCAAGCATTACCTTAAAATGCCTACTGTAACAAGGAAGTCTTAGTCAGGCATAGGCAAATTAGGCCCTCCAGCTGTTTTGGGACTACAGCTCCCATCATCCCTGACCACTGGTCCTGTTAGCTAGGGATGATGGGAGTTGTAGTCCCAAAACAGCTGGAGGGCCGAGTTTGCCTATGCCTGGTGTTTGTTATGTTCCTGAAGTTCAGCAAGAAGGATGCCTGACTAACCTCAGCTGGGAGGGAGTTCCACAGACTTGGGTCCACTACACTGAATGCACAGCTGTTACTTTACTGAATGCACTAGATTCCCCCAACTCCGAGCTACGGAACTGGACTTGATTCCCAGGGAAGTGTGCTATGCTTGCAGTGATTTCCGGATTTAGCTCAGTCTCCCCTTGATTGGTCAATGGCTATGGCTAAGATGGAAAAAGCCATTTCCCCAAACTATGCGTCAAACTATGGGTCATTCCTTCATAGTACAAGGACTCCTTGGCTGTGCTTTTTGCTGAGGATACCAGAGAATTTGAAACAGCCTAAAACAAAAGTGTAACAGCACTTATATAATTTGATTGATTTGTTCTTGAACATTAATTATGCTAATTGTATCTGACACTAGTCAAGGGCAGCAAAAGGCCCTTTTCTTCTATTTTGAGCTCACAACAAAAGGAAGAATACAGGACACACAAGAGATTTTGCTTTATTTTATTATACCTGACATGAGTCAAATGAGGTTGCACTAAAAGCTCTGTCTGTCTTCTGTCTGAGCATTAGCCTTTTAAAAAGCTCTACTAAAAATTAGGTCCTCATTTAATATATGTATGGGATATGCAAATACAGAAAAGTAACAGCCCTCCGAAAGCATAGAAAGATTCCTTACTGTGTCTGAAAATCCACTTTCCCACTTGCAACTCAAAGGACAGGAAGAAAATGGCTTCACGAAATGGATATTGGAACCTCCAGAATCAGACATAGTCGTGTCATTGAATACCAATCACTAGGTAGCAAAACTGCCCTGAGATCTTCGGATGAAGGGCCATATATAAATGTAATACAATGTGAAACTGGGCTTTGCAGCAATGTATATTCAGCTTGCAAGATACAAGTGATGCACAGAGGCACTTAAAGCAGCCTCAGTGAGGCAGTCAAACCTGTGGAACTGCTTCCCCACAAGAGTTTCCATGCCAATGGCACCCATAATTAGATGATGATGTGGGATGTATTCACCATTCAAAAAGTTTAATTCACCCAGCACATTTTACCTGTTGGAATCAAAGGACCATGAGACCAACAGTGCAGAGAGAGCCCAAGGCCATGCACACTTATGCATTATCATATCATTAATTACTTAAGACTTGTCTTGTGTTTGTCCAAGGCGTTTGGGGAACAATGGTCTGTTATTCCAGGACTGAGGAACCTTTTGTTGGAGATAAGCAGTGTCCAGTGCACAGCGGAATGATGAAAAGTACGTGCCAACATGCTCTATATTACTTTATTTACACTTCAAAACTGGTAATTTACAGAAAAACATTTTCCCTCTGCCGGAGCAGAGAAAGGCATCCTCTCTCCTCTAAAGCACGGAGAGAATCACACTGAACTGCAAAGAACAGTGAAAAACAGGAAACCAGTGTACGTCACATCCAGTCTCCTTTCCCGTGAGAAAACCCAACAGCACTTGACTGTGGAATGTAAACATTGTCTTGTGACAAGCACTTCGCTGCTCAGTGAAGGAAGCAGAAACCAACATCCTCCCCCTTTCTGTGAACATCACTGGGCAGCGTGTTCGTACAATATCAGTACAAACCCAACTTCTGCACATAGGTACAGTGTTGATCCCTTGATACAATCTTGGACAATACATCAGCAGGAATTTCATTACCTGGCATATAGGACACCGTTACGAGTCCCTTTTGAATACGTTCCCTAGCATGTTGCAACTTTAATTGCAAGTGCTTCGTGCTTTGCTTACAACCTTCAGAATTCAGCAAAGCCAAACATGCTTTGTTGTCCTGGTAAACCTGGATTGGACATTTGACAGGAATTTTCATGTCTTTGCACAATTGTAACAACCATTCACAATCCTTAAGTGAATAAGACAGTGCATTCAGTTCAGCTTCACAAGTACTTAAGCTAACTGTTGTTTGCTTCTTGTATGACCAATCAAATAGACCCTGATTGTACTTATAGCAAACTCCAGACGTACTCTTTCTGTCTGTAGTGTCACTTCCAAAACTTGCATCTGCAAATATCTCAAGACCACCAGACTTCTGATTGTTAAATCTCAGTCTGTAATGCATAGTGCCTTTCAAATACCGCGCTATGCGTTTCAGAGCTTTCCAATCCTTAACAGTAGGATTGTTGACTTGTCTGCTTAGCAAATTACAGCTAACAGCAATGTCAGGTCTTGAACATCTGGCAATGAAGTTTAGCTTGCCTAGCACACTTCTGTACAGTGTAGTATCAGAAAATGCTTCTCCAGTGTCATCTACCTGATAACCTGTTGTCATCGGTGTGTCTACAGGGTTAGCATCCATCAGGTTTAGTTTGCTTAACACATCAGCAATTTTACGTGACTGGTGTACTAGAATGTTACCATCTTGATCTCTCTCTATTTCCAGAGATAGGTAGTTGTTTACCTCACCAAGATCTTTCATGTCAAAGTGCTCTTTCAATTGAGCTAGGGCATTATTGTATATTGTGACATCCTTCCAAAAGAATAAAAGATCATCAACATAAAACAAACAATACAGTTTCTTTTGCCCCTCCTCTTTGACAAATACACATGGATCAGCTTTCCCTTGCTTAAAACCTAGAGAAAACAATACTTCAGTGAGTTTTGTGTGCCAACACCGTGCACTTTGTTTGAGACCATAAAGGGACTTCTTCAGAGCACAAACAAATCCCTGTTTTACCTGTACGCCATCAGGTGGAAGCATATAAAGTGATTCATCTAGAGATCCGTACAGAAAAGCTGTATTCACATCATGGTGACTAATGTGTAGATTCTCTTCTGCAGCTAGCTTGAGCATAAGCCTAATGCTCTCATACCTCACGGTGGGTGAGTAGGTCTCGTGATAGTCTTCACCTGGTACTTGTGCAAAACCTCTGGCTACCAATCTGGCTTTGTGTCTGACTATCTTGCCATTTTGATCTGTCTTCGCTTTGAAGACCCATTTGCTTCCAAGCAGTTTCATTCCTGGAACTACTGGAACAAGATCCCATGTTTTGTTCCTTTCCAAGGAATCAAGCTCAGCCTTCATGGCATTTAACCATGGCTCAGCTTCCTTTGAATCCAAATCCTGGATTTCTTGGAAACTTGAAGGTTCAAACACCTTCTTGGAGCTTTTAACAGCTGTTACTGCTATCTTAGCAAACTCATCAGCAAATCTCTTTGGAGGTCTGCCTTTTGTTGCTCTCTGTGACCTACGAATTAGCCTTAAGTCTTCAATACTCTCCTCTTCCTTCTTAGGAGAAAAGTGACCTATTGTGAACAATGGTTCCTCCAATTCTTGATCAGAGCTTTCAGAGGGTCGCATAGAGGCTTTCGCACTCTTGAAATCCTCTGAATCACCCGATTCAGTTTCAGACTCAGAATCAGAACCTTCATCAGTGGGTGTGGGCTGTTGCGGTTGCTTTTGACTATCCTCAGTTTCATCACTGTCATCAGGATAACATTGGAAAATTCCCACATTCTCCCCCCACTTGGCATTGTACTCAACACTTCTTGTGAGCTTAATTGTTTTAGAGTCAGTCATCATTATTCTGTAAGACCCTTTCTGATAACCTAGAAAGATACCATGCAATCCACGCTTGTCTAACTTGGAGCTTTGTGGTGAGTGAACCCACATGTCAGAACCAAAAATTTTCATGTGTTTGATGTATGGCTTCTTGCCAAACATCTTCTCATAGGGGGTACAACCAATCGCTGAAGATAACCTGCGATTATAACTGTAAACAAAACACGAGAGAGATTCGGCCCAATAACTCTCTGGAAGATTTGCATCATGCAGCAAGGTTTTTAACCCTTGAAGCAATGTCTGATTTGCTCGTTCCGCAAGTCCATTCTGCCATGGCGAGCGAGGACTAGACAAATCGTGTTGAATTCCTTTCTCAGTCAGAAAAGCTTCAAACTGCTGAGAAGTGAATTCTCCCCCGCGATCAGTGAAAAGAATCTTTACCTTCTTACCATGCACATTTCCCAACCAAGCACAGAATTCCTTGAACCTTGGAAAAGCCTCTGATTTCTGCTTGAGATTGTACACATAAATATACCTGGAAAATGCATCAATGAGAACCATGAAGTACCTGTTTCCACCCAAAGAGGGCGCTAGTGGTCCAACCAAATCAGCATGAACAACCTGGTATGGTTCTGTAGCTTGCCTACTAGACACCTTACCTTTCGCAGCCATTTTCACTTTGTTTGCTGCGCATGCCTTGCACTTCATGTGGTACCTGCAGGGTTTAATAGTCATACCTTCAACCAAGGCAGGCATTTTAGATACTGCCTCAAAATGCAAATGACCAAATTTTCTATGAAAATCGTGAATACATTCTGCATGCAAACTTTTGTTAGAACCTGCAATGCAACAAGTGTCATCCTGCACAACATCATCAAAATACAAAACATACAAACGATCAACATATTCAGCATGCAATACATAATCATTTTTCTTTGTGATGATGCACCTTTTGTTCTTAAAGGAAACGTCAATTTTCCGCTCATTCAGCTGTCCAACGCTGAGCAGATTATGCTTAGCATCTGGCACATAAAGCACTTCCTGTATCGATAAGTCCAAACTGTGAAGAACAACAGTTCCGTAGCCTTTACTGGGAATTGTGTGGTCATCCGCCTGGTGAATCGCACCTTCCTGCGGTGTAAAAGACACGAAGAGTCGCTTATCGTTGCACATGTGGTGGGTCGCCGCTGAATCAACAACGAAGAAAGATCTAGACGTCTTCTGGACCTCTGCAACCTTTGGAGTGAAGCGTGAGACCATTGCCTTGTGCTGCGTTGTCCTGGACACCGGACCTTTGCCTTTGCCTCGGCCTTTTCCACGCGATGAGCTTTCGCTGCGCTGCTCTGTCTTGGCCCTGGGATATCTGCATTCCCTCTTCATCTGGCCTAGACGTCCACACGTGTAGCATTTCACTGCCTTCAAAGCTTTGGCGCCATCTGGTGGTTCCACTGCACTATGGGATGACGTCTGTGAAGTCTCCCCCTTGTTGATGCAGCTAGCACCCCGGCGATCCGCTTCATTCAGAATCATGGCAGTATCACAGGCTACTCTGAGTTGAGCATTTGGCTGATCAGTGGTATCAAATCCCCCACTTGCCTCATCCAGCCTTCTGCAGCTAGCCATCATGACTTTGGCATTAGCCTTCTGCGTCATCTCTGCTGCTTTAAATCAGGCTGCTTTATACATGCTGCGTCTGTGTACAGCTGCTTCAATCCAAAAGCAAATTCAAAAGTACTTTCGATTTCCAGCCTCTGCCTGTGAACCTGTGCCTTTCTGCTTAACTGCTTTGCTTATCTACAGCTGCTTCAAACCGCATTCCAAAGGCAAGTTCAAAAGTGAAAGTTCTCTCTGCTGTCTTAAATTCATGCTGCGACACTGCTGCAGCTGCTTTACTTTCGATTTCCCCCAGCATAGGAAAAATTTATCCTTCTAGCCTTTTGCCTGTGCCACGGCAAAACCGGCTATAAAAGTTCAAAGTCCAGCCATAAAGCCATTAATTAGAAGCTGGCAGGCTGCCCGGAGCTGTAGCACATACCTCATCAATCATCTTGACGCGCAGAGATATCGTCCGATCCGGCCCTCTGCATTCCGATCCTTTGCCGGCACTCCAATTCTTTGCTCCTTTGTTCCTTTGCCAGGAGCCCGACTTCTGGAGTCCATTCTCAAAACACTGCGTTTTTCTGGGCCCATAACCAAATGTTGGAGATAAGCAGTGTCCAGTGCACAGCGGAATGATGAAAAGTACGTGCCAACATGCTCTATATTACTTTATTTACACTTCAAAACTGGTAATTTACAGAAAAACATTTTCCCTCTGCCGGAGCAGAGAAAGGCATCCTCTCTCCTCTAAAGCACGGAGAGAATCACACTGAACTGCAAAGAACAGTGAAAAACAGGAAACCAGTGTACGTCACATCCAGTCTCCTTTCCCGTGAGAAAACCCAACAGCACTTGACTGTGGAATGTAAACATTGTCTTGTGACAAGCACTTCGCTGCTCAGTGAAGGAAGCAGAAACCAACACCTTTGGCCATCAGGATGTTGTTGAATGCCAACTCCTATCAACCACCATCTTCAATGGTCATAGATGATGGGAATTGTAATCCAACAACCTCTGGAGAGCCAAAGGTGTCCCAGCCCTGTATTAGACGACCACTGTGAGAGGGATTTTTTTACTACCACTATGAGAGGGATGAAATTAAGATCCTGTGCATTTGGTTCCCTTAGCACTCCTTCGTCCACAGCTCTGCAGACACAGTGGTGGATCTTTCTCCCCTCCACATGCTTGCTTAAATCTCCTGTAGGCTGCAGAAGTTATACTACAGAGGATTGGAGTGATCAGCTACTTCCCTCAGGAACAAGTTGAAAGACATGTCAGTTCTTGATTTCCTTTTCAAGATGAACTTAACAATGATCAATAAAACTGGAAGATGGCTGGCACCATCCACCTCAGACAAGAACAGTGTAACAAGCCACCTATGGAAGTTTATTTTAGTACAGTCCAGACAGCTCCACTGAATTTAGTGAGAATCGTTTTAATGGATTTAACAGGAGATCTCCTGTCACCTTTACTTCTGATTTAAACTCAGTATTCCAGTTCCTTTTTGTTTCATAATATTCATTGCACATTTCCCCCCTGAATCTTAAGCTAAAGGATATCATCTCACCACCTCTTGAATGATGCCCATGCAGAACCCACCCACAGATGCTAGACGTACCTCCACCCTCGCCTCGGCCAGCCATTTTATTCTCAGCATAGCACAGCAGTTTTCTGCTTGTGGGTCCCCTTCACTAGATCACAGTACCCCTCTTGTTACTTGCACGAATGAGTGCTTTAAGTACAAAAGGGCTTTTAGCCACACCCCCATAGCCCATGGGCCCTTCAGGCTTTCCACATGTTCAGGGCAAACATCTGCAGGAGAGATTCTCCTGTACTCTTGTAGGCTTCCTACACAATTTAGAACCATTATCATGCAGGGACTCTACATGACACAGGGACTCTACATGAGTCCAGGAGGATCTCTGCGGCAGATGTTAGCTCTGAACATGAGGAAACCAAAAGGAGCTGCATGTCAGTGGGGCGAAAGTGGTGTGAGGTAGCAGTTAGAGTGCTAGACCAGGACTTGGGAGACATAGATTCAAATCCTCTCTTAGCTATGAAGCTTGCTGGGTGACCTTGGGGTCGTCACTGTCTCTTAGCCTAAGCTACCTCATAGAGTTGTGAAAATAAAAGGGAGAGTGGGGAACTATATATGCCACTTTGAGCTCCTTGGAGGAAAGGTGAGATATAAAAATGGAGGAGGAAAGGAAAGAGAAGGAATATGACAACAACAACAACATTTTTCTTTAAAAAAAGAAGTGGCCCCACAGTCCCATTGAACTTGTGTTGTCTATTCATGTAAGTAGGGCTAGCATTCCTCTTGAAAAGTTACAATTCTCTGAATAATCCAAGGTTATACCTCTTACGTAAAAAACAACATTCTTAGATGGTTTCCTTTTCGCCCTATGCATAGGACCAAGGAAGAAAACAGAACCTTGCTTCTAGCAACAAAGTCATATTGCTGCACAGGTTAACCAATGCGATTGCCATCAACTAACTGGTTCCTTGTTATTATCCAGGTGTTTATGCTGGATGCTGCTGCCTCACATAGCATCATTGCTCCAAAAGGCGTTTGCTACCTTAGACGTAGTCTAAACACAGACAAGTACAAACTGGCCACACACAAAAAAAGAGAGAAGGATTTCAAAGTGCTTATTTTAGAAAGACAAAATCAATAGCTGTGTTCCAGGCACCAGAGGCTACAAAATACTTGGCCATTATGCTAAATGCCAAAGAATGCAAACAAATGCCAGCAAGCATTCCACTGATACGTGCTTATATCTGTACCTTGAAATCATTCTGAAAATCAAAAATACTTGGGATTAACACTTCCTCTTAATCATCCAGAACTGGCTGCTTCCAAGAACTATGTCAGATATAATGATATTATTGCCAGGTAGGAAAAGAGACGTCCACCAGGTCAAGCTTCCAAAAACATATGCATTCATCACCCATGATGAAAGTGTATATATGCTTTTGCCTACACTAAACAGAGATCCACACAGGGGAAATGCCATGTGGGAAGCAGTACTGAAAGAGAGAAATCCAGGTTGATTGACACATTAGGCTGAAACAGAGAGACTGCAGTCATATACTCACTTACCTGGAGGCTTAGGCAGGAGGTCTCATTTCCCATAGCAACCATTGTGAAATGGGTTACTATTCCTTCTTAGTTCCACTGTGAAAGTGTGGCTCAAGCTATGTGTTATGTAGAATTCCATAATTCATGTCTCCACTTCTTTCCTCCTTTTAACTCAAAGCATGATTGGGCAAGCTAGAGCCAAGGGGAAGAAGGGTGGATGGGAGCAGAAAATACATTAGCAAACCAATACAACACACAACAAATCCACAGAAAACTCATTCCTGAGTTCATGGGTAAATAAGATTGTGGTGAAAACTCACCAGCATTGAAGCCAGCCAAATCTCAGACTTACATCTTACCTTGGCTGCTTGAAAAGAAAAACAGGCACGGGCAAAAAAAAAAAGTCACAGAATCTCCCTTAACAGTAGTTTGAAGCCCGGGATTGAAAGAAACCTCATGACATGGAGACCAACTTTGACATGAATGACCCAACCCTGAAAAGGTGTCCTTGAAAGGCAGAGTAGTTTTACAAAAAGCACCTTGATGCCAGTTCCCTTCATTTCAATGGGGCTTACAGGCTAAACCTGAAACAGTGGAGAGTAAAGTAGGGTTAGGAAATTTGTAGCCAACCCCCCCCCCCCCCAATGTTCTTGGCTTCCAACTTCCATCAGCTCCAGCCAGCATGGTCAATGTTCAGGGGTGATGGGATTTATAGTCCAGCAACAACTGGAAGGGCAATGCAGTAAATGGAAGACTGGAGAAGCAAGGATAACAAGGGATGAAAGAAAGGAAATACTGTTGCGTGTCGAGGTCCCCAAGCCACCCCCTAAATAACTCACAATGCACACTTAATTTTTGTTTAAGGTTTTTGCCATAATTTTGGCCACAACTTTATTTAAATACAAAACCGTGAGTTGTTGTTTAGGCATTGGTTAAGACTATCTGTCCCCCCGCCTGGGGACAGAACTGACTTCCGGGTACCACGAAAGACAGTGCGGTGGAAAGCAAGTCGAGGAGAAATGGAGCTGAGTCACAGATCCTCAATTCTCATCCGCATGCTCCCCGAAGGCTTGCCGGCCCTAGTCCCATTCCAGGGATTGGATGAAAAGATGGCAAGCCCCAGGATTCCTTTAACGGAATTCCCTTTCCGCAGCAACCATGGAGGGGCAGGCCCAGCCTACCCTAACCCCTCCTCCACCAATTTATAACCAATGCCTAACTGCAACCTTACAAGTTGTGACGATTTGCTACGCAGTAGGCAAAAACCAAATGGCCCAGCCAATCAGCCAGATGGACAAAATTCCTACCAGGCCCCTGCCCCAACGGCAGACGACCCCATGACAGGCATAGCAAGGTCAATGCAACAACCCCTTACTCAAGGGCGGGTGGGCGGGTGATCCATTGCACGCAGCAAAGAGAAAGCTCCAGGCTGCGTGCAGAGTATTTAAACATTTTACCCCTCCCACCGAAATTGCAACATAACTTTTACCCCAGCAACCCAGTGAACCAATCACTTCCCCAGGCCATCTTTAGAGACCCTGCCTGGTAACAGAGGGGTGGCTCAGCAGACCCCACCACAACACGTGCTCTCCATGAAGGAGAACACGCTTTACACATATATAGATTTTCACTCAGGTTTCAGTCAAGGGAGAAGACTAAGGAGTTATGGCAAAGTTACCCACTGATGATGAAAAGAGTACCATAAGCTGGAAATCAAAGCATCTGTTTCTCATATTCAGTATTAAGCAGGCCAATTAATGGAAACAGCTGGAAGCAAAAGGGCCACCCATGGAGACTCAGAATCCTTTGTGTCATTTGGAAATCCTATTTAAAAAAAAAAAAACGAGAAGCAACAGAGTTAGCCTGTCAGAAACTAGACCAGCAAATGAGGCCAATGGCAGAGGGGAGTCCACTGTCGAATTCTGGTAAAGGGTTAGGAAAATTCCATGAGCGAGGCAGGCAGGAGCTGCTCAAAATCCAAAGGGGAAGCCTGTTGGAAGCTGAGGAGTGAGCAAAGGAGGTGGGAGACAAGTCCAAGGCTATATAAGAACACAAGAAGAGCCTGCTGGATCAGGCCAATGGCCTGTCTAGCCCAACATCCTGATCTCACAGTGGCCAAACAGATGCCTATGGGAAACCTGCAAGGAAGACCTGAGCACAACTCCTGCAGTCTTCAGCAGCTGGTAATCAGAGACCTACTTCATCTGACAGTGGAGGTAAAATATAACCATTGTGACTAGTTACTGTTGATAGCCTTGTCCTCCATGAATTTGTGTAAATCTCTTTTAAAGCCATCCAGGTGGCCCTCACTGACTCCTGTGACAGTGAGTTCCATGAAGAAGTGCTTTCTTTACTCTTTCCTGCCTGTACACAGTACAGTGGTACCTCGGGTTAAGTACTTAATTCGTTCTGGAGGTCCATTCTTAACCTGAAACTGTTCTTAACCTGAAGCACCACTTTAGCTAATGGGGCCTCCTGCTGCTGCCATGCTGCCAGAACACAATTTCTGTTCTCATCCTGAAGCAAAGTTCTAAACCTGAAGCACTATTTCTGGGTTAGCAGAGTCTGTAACCTGAAGCATATGTAACCCGAGGTACCACTGTATTTAAAATGTGGTTGCAGTTGCACCATAGATTTGGTATAATGGCATTCTGATATCGACAGTTTTCTGTTCAATTCCCTAGTATGGAACTCGCCTTTTTTACATCTGCCACACACTGGGTTGACATCTTCCTTGAGCTGTCTCATACAATTCCAATATCTCATTCCTGCTCAGTCACCACCAGTTCTGACCTCCTGACTATATGTGAAATTAAGATATTTTGCCCCAACATGCATCACTTTACACTTGTTCACATTGAATTACATTTGCCATTTTAACCCCATTCACCAAGTTTGGAGAGGTCCTGTTGGAGCTAGTGTAGATATTTTCGCCAACTAATGATTTTTTATGTACACATTACCTCAGCGTGTGCAGCTTTGTACCCATTACTTGGTTGGAGAACTGCACAGAAAAAATTGGAGAACTGTAAGTTTCAGTCCATTTATTGTTTCAGGAAGTTCAAGTTAGGTAGGCACATGGTACTTACCTGCTTTAGGAACGGGTGCAATTTTGTCCCCTCTCCCCAGTGTATACCGATTGCTTGGCTTCTATCTTTTCACCATCTGCAACTTACTCTCAGGTAGACCCACTGACCTATAAACTGCTTCAAGCAACTTTTCACACCATTCCAATGACAGATTTGTCTTTCGAATAACACCAGCCAGTTCAAGGGCAGATACTTTAGGACACTGGATAATATTTCTCCCATTGCTAAATTATAAATGTTCTACAGGTCTCTACTTAATACCAATGAAACTGCCACTTTAGGGCAAAATGAAATTAAAACCAGGATTATTATGCCGTTTTAATGGCCAGACTCGCATAAAGTGATACTCTGCAGCCATCTAACCTTTTCATAATCAAGTGTAAAATTCCCTTTTTCTTTGCTTTTAATGACTCATAAAAGACTTGGTGTATAAGATATATTTCTCTTTCCGTTGTAAGCGGAGCCAGGGTGGCTGTGCCTTCCCTGCCTATTGCAGGTATTTGGTGCCAACACTCTGATCCATATGCATGAACTGGATATACACATAAGAGCTTACTAAACAAACTGGACAGAGTCCCAGAGGGAACACTCAAAAATGTATTAATCAAAGTCAAGCGGCAGAGCAAATTGAACCAGTTCATTAATTATGAAAATTCTCTCGCAAAGTGACATGTTGTTAACTGTGTGGAGGCTTGACACATTTTCATCGGCAAAGGGCTTTTTTTTTTAATACTGTGACTCAATATGAAGCATTTAATTTTAAAATTAAGAGAATCTCTCTCTCTCTCTCTCTCTCTCTCTCCACAGTTTTTAGTCTAAATTGAAATACACATATATACTTCTTCACTTATATCTTCTTCACAATATCTTCTTCACTTTGCAATATCCCTGCAGTATGGATTCACACTCACTTCTAGCATACAGAGGGCACTTTAAATACACGTGTCATGCTAACACAAGTTCACAAATCTCCACAAACTGGAAGCTGCCCTGGGTTCATATGCATCAACATTCAATTGCCATTTCCAGGTATAAATAAACCTTCCATTAAGCTGGAAGAAATCTCCCCTTCCCAAAAATTTCCTCATGTCAAATTTTCTGCAGATACATTCTCTGGAGTCTTTATTGGACATTCTATAATATTTGATTTTTACATTTGATACATATCTATTGTTGGCATGCAACAGATTCAACATCTGACAGCATACTGATATTTTGTTGTTATTTCTTATTAGATTTGTATCTCACCTATCCTCCAAGGAGATCAAGGTGGCATACACATTCACCCCTCTCTCTATTTTATCTTCACAACAACCCTGCGATAGATCAGTCCTGCTCCCACGAGGGTCTGCATCATCGGCATGATCTCTGCGAGAAACTAGCTGGCAAAGCAGCACTCAGCAAGGTTGAACTCTCTGCTCATCAGCTAGTAAGCAGAGGGTTCAGTCATGTCCCCACACATCAGCTGACATCACCCAGTGACATCAACTGATTGACAGAAAGGTGTGTTTGGGGGGAAATGCCTTTGTAGGCCAGAGGTTCCTGAGAAGGAGGAACATCCCCTCCACTGAATCATTGTTTGCAGTGGTGCAGCTAGAGCCAGATCTTAGGCCCAGAGCCACAAATCATAGGAGGGCTCCAACACCCAGAGAGCAGCGGATGAGGAGAGAGCTGCAAGTAGGCCCCATGTCAGCACCATGTTGGCCAGAAGGCACCTGGCTGGGCGTATATATTGTTACATATGCTCTCTTTTTATTGTTATTATGAAAACATTTATCTTGTTCTCAAACACAATGGTGCTTAGTCCCATCAGGGCAGCAGAAGCAACACTCATTTTATTCTGGTGGTCATGCTGCTGCTAACATTTAAAAATGTAAAGGTAAAGGGACCCCTGACAGTTAAGTCCAGTCGCAGATGACTCTGGGGTTGTGGCGCTCATCTCACTTTGCAGGAGGAAGGAGCCGGCATTTGTCCGCAGACAGTTTTCCCGGGTCATGTGGCCAGCATGACTAAGCCACTTCTGGCTCAATGGAACACTGAAACCAGAGCAGCGCACAGAAACGCCATTTAACTTCTCGCCAGACTGGTTATTTAAATAAGTTTAAAATGCAAAAATGTGCATTCTCAGAGTATTGGAGAATTACTCTTTTTTTGTAAGCAGGGTTGGCAAACTCTCTTTTTTTAACAATGCCATAGAAACATGGACTATTTCCTTTGAATGAAGGCTTCATAAGGAGTTCTCTGATCAGTTCTAAAACCATCAACAATGGACCTTGCTTAGGAACATAGGATGCAGCCTTATACTGTCTTAATCAGGCCTTTGGTCTACCTAGCTTAGTACACTGACTGACAGTGGCTTCCCAGGATCTCAGACCAAGTTATCTCCCAGCTGTAGCTGGAGAGTCTGTAGACAGAAGCTGAGAACTTCTGTGTACAAAATAGATGCCCCACCACTGATCTCCAGCCCTTCCTCTCAGTCCTAAAAGCCAGACACAGACGTGTGCCTTAAAAATGTACCGCCATGTGTGAGGAATGGATTTTTCCAAATGTTATCCTGCCCTGAAAGGATCGTGTCTTAAGGGAACATTTTTAGAAGAAGGAAATGTGAATGCCATTATTCATTTCTGGCAATCTGCACGGCGCTATATTTATAAAATGGGTAAAGATACTTGGGCACAGTCTATAAGTGTCCTTTCCAGTAATTTCAGGTCTGGAAGCAAATAAGAAAACTGTAGCTTTAAGACAAATGGAAGCTTAAAGTTAGTGAAGCTGGAGGAGGGTTGGTTCCTTCCTGGTGGTGTGGGAGTCGCTTCCTTCCTTGTGGTGTGAACTGATGCCAGCACCACCCCCAGGAAGATGTTATGAAGAAATCGTGTAGACAAGGACAATTATATGGTTTCTTCCCACACAGCTGTTACCTTTTCTCCAACCCTAGTTGACATTCACATGGAAAGAAAACCTATCATTTGCTCTACCCACACAGTTCCTCTCTCCACACAATTCCACAATTCCCGTATCACTGTGGGCAAGTGTGAATCAGTTCTGTGTTTGCTAAGAACTTAAGAAGAGTTCTGCTGGATCAGTCTTGCGTTCTGTTTTCACAGTGGCCAATCAGATGCCGGTTTGCTGGCTTTTTTGTTTATTATGTTCATTTATTAGACACTTCATAACATGGCTTCTCTGGGTGGCATACATTAATAAGGCCAAAGCAAAATTAAAACATAATAATATAATCAAATACAACAATAAAATATAGGACTAGAACAAAACAAAACAACAGATACCAACCATGGTCAAGTGAGACCATCAGACATTGTGTCTTGCCCTGCTTGTAAGTGCCAAGAATTTTATTCATTCGTTTTAAACAAAGCCAGCCTCTTAAACCAGTCCTATGTTTGGTTACCTATAAATGCAGGGCTTACCATTGTTCTTTCACCTAATGGTTTGTGCATCGCCTCATGGCCATAAAAACACTCACCTCCATATCTGCCGCTTCCTAACTGCATTCTCCTTCTGTCAGGCTTGTGACAGAACTTGTGCGTTCACACACACACACATACACCAATACTCAGCCCACCACTGATATGTGTCATTGCTTCTAACCTAAATGGAAGTATATGGGAAAAGCAGGGGGTCAGTGTCCAGTTAAGTGGTTGGTGTCCCCAGAGGGCCCTCAGTATTAGTGATCCACAATTCCCTACAGAGAATTGTACTAGGCATACAGTGCTGTCTATTGTTGTTATCCCAAGCAGGGAAGGAGTAGAAAATTAAGAAAAGGAGACTTAGAAGAACTGTAGGGTGTAAATCAAGCAGACATAGCAGAGGTCTCAAAAGAGACATAGCAGAACATCGGAGGAAGTGAGCTAAACCAATGGAGTTGTGGCAGCTTCTCCCTCTGCCTCTGTCTGTCTCTCTCACACCCCCCCCCCCACAAAGACACACTAAGAGAAGAAACGGTGCTTCACACAATCACAGACAGAGCACCTCAGCTTACCTTCCTCATTGCCTTCCACAAATGCAAGCCACTCACTGCAACCGCAGGAAGGAAGGGGTGGAAAAGGCATCTTGACGGAATAAATAAGCAAGAACTGGCCCTCGATGAACAACCAATTAAATCTGGAACTTTCAAACCTCATAACTTGAAGAACTATGGGGTTATTGTTGCACAATAGAGAGCTCTGCAATCACTTTGAGTTTCTGCTATTACCTAAACTGCCCAAAGAAGAAAGTGAAGAGTTAGGACAGTGGTTCTCAAAGGGTGTGGCATGCCACACTGGTGTGGCAGGAGAGAATGGCAATAAAGGAAACATTTAAACATCTCAGTGTGGTACACACACAACCAGAAAGAGTATCCATACCTCTCTTCAAGAACCCCATTATTCAACAGTTCTCTATGATGATATTGTTGTGAACAGGGATTTTCAATTCTGATAAATATGAAAGATCAGAAAAGGAGAAAGCTTCTTTGTACTGAAGACCTAATATAAATGAAATTACCTGGCATAAACAAGCTCACACCTCTCACTGAGTTTGAAGGTGCATATGTAAGCGCCTCATTTATAATTATATTTTGGGAATGATTCGTATTCTGATGTAGCTGCATTGTTTTATACTTTCTGGATGCTCTGCGATCATATGTTAAAGTAATTCTGCTCTATGTTATAAATCAAGCACTGCTAATTGTTTCTTTTTGTTTTCCAATGTATTTCTTATCAATAAAAAAATTGGTGTGGCGTGAGCAAATTTTTATTCTGGAAATATGTCCCAGAGAAAAAAGTTTGAGAACCACTGAGTTAGGAGGTGAACAATGGTAGGAAACATGAGAAGCCTGCGCCTCAGCCACTTTTCATCAGGACTTTCGGAAATTTAGTCAGATTGTCATTGTCACAAGATCCTCGATGCCCAACTTCATATGGATAGTACAAAACATGTGGATATTCAGTCTTTATAACATTAGACAATGCTAGAAAATTCAGCTGGCTTAATTATACAGCTGTATAATAGGTTTTCCATTACTTCCTCTATATAATAGGCTTTGCTTTAAACAACGTGTCCCAAAAGTTTCATTCTCACAGTAACAGAATGCCTCTAATCCTTCTGATTCTCTCCATACAGCTGTTGTTTTCAAAGGATGCAGCCCAGATCCTATTGAAGTCAATGGTAAAATGTCCAGCAAATTTAATGGCGCTCTAAATATGTTGCCAGATAATGCCATCTCCCCAATGATTTTGCAGGCAAATTTGCATGTATAGCTTTTTGACCAGTACAAGTACTGGCATTTTGCAAGCCAGAATAGCCTCTGGATTTCCAATCATGCTGGGTTAAGCCATGGCCAAGGACCAGGCCCAACTGAGTACTGTGCTTATTCTCTCTTTGATAGGAAATGTGTGGAAGCAGCAATGTTTAGTATAGATAACTGGTGACATCTAGTGAGCAATTTATATAATGCACAAAATGTTCCAACAAAATTCCGACCTTGATTAAAAGTGTGGAAGACCAGCTCTTGCAGTCACCGTAGGAAAACTTATTGATCAACAGCCTGGGTCCTGATAAGTCTGCAGTTCAGCTGAAGGGGTTTTTCTGTGGATTGGCAGCTTTGCCAATAGCCCTAAGCCCATCAGCTGCTCCTTTCCTCTGGAGAGAAGAGCTTGGAACCTAGGCTGGTAAGTCATCATACACCACATTGTGTATATTTGTGATGGTATTTAATTGTTGTGAGCTGGATTGGGAGCCCTTCTTGACTGAAATGCAAGGTATAAATATCATAAATCACTTAACCAATTACATGAGATTTCAAGATTTGAGACCTGGGATTGCATGTGTACATTCACTCCTCCCTACTGCAAGTGTTGGAACAGGTTTGGTGGGTCACCCAGCCATGCTGTTAGGAGTTTCCTATTTAGTTGCAGAATCAAACAAGGAAAATGAAAAAGCAGCAGTGCCTAGCTCTTCAGGAAAGCTTTTGTTAGTCTAGGGTTTCCTATACTATTTTAATAATCATACGAGAGAGAGAGAGAGAGAGAGAGAGTGTTTCGATCCTATTAATGTTTAATTGTTTTAAAATTATTTTCCCCCCCCCCATGTTTTTAGCTGTTCTTATTTTATCTGTGAGCTGCCTTGAGTTCCTGTCAGGGGAAAAGGTGGGGTATAAATATTATAAAAATAATAATATTTAAGCACTTTGTCTCTGCATATAAAGTAGGACCATCGAACTTCTTGGGCTTGCTAATCAGAAGGTCGGTGGTTCGAATCCCCGCAATAGGGTGAGCTCCAGTTGCTCTGTCCTGCCAACCTAGCAGTTCAAAAGCATGCCAGTGCAAGTAGATAAATAGGTACTGTTGAGACAGGAAGGTAAATGGCATTTCTGTGCGCTCTGGTTTCCATCACGATGTCCCATTGCACCAGAAGTGGTTTAGTCATGCTGGTCACATCACCCAGAAAGCTGCCTGTGGACAAACACTGGCTCCCTGGTCCTGAAAGCGAGATGAGCGCCGCAATCCCATAGTTGCCTTTGACTGGACTTAACCATCCAGGGGTCCTTTACTTTTACCTTTTTACCTATAAAGTAAGAGCGTAAAAGGGCATGGGTTGACTTTCTGATGCTCAGTATATGGACACAGTGACCCTGATCCAGGTTTAATTATGCCTTGTTGAGGCCCAAAAAGTTTTGAAGGACTATTTTGAGATAAACCTGAACACTATGGTGGAAAAAAGAACTGTCTGGGACGCAAGTAAGGCGGTGATGAGAGGGTTTCTGATACAACAGAATACAATTAAGAAAAAAGTACAGAATGACAAGAAAGATAAGATTTTGGAGAAAATTAAAGAAGGTGAGAGGAAGTTAAGATCGAGACCGAAATCAAAGGAGATTTTAAGAGAAATTAAACATTATCAAGCACAATATTCAAAATTGATAAATCAAGAAGTGGAATGGAAAATTAAGCTAATGAAACAAAGATCCTTTGAATCGGCAAATAAATGTGGAAAGCTGCTAGCATGGCAGCTGAAAAAGAGACAAAAGTTGAACACAGTAACAAATTTGGAAATTGAGGGAAGAAATATTCAGAACCCGGTGGAAATCAGAAAGTGCTTCCAGAGATATTTCAAACAACTATATACACAGGGGCCTCAAAATGAATTAGAGATAGAACAGTTCCTAAAGAAGAATGGTTTACCAAAGTTGTCTCTTAAGAACAGAACAATCCTGAATTATAAAATAACACAATTAGAAATTGAGGAGGCCATTCAGAACATGCAAGTGGGCAAGTCTCCAGGACCAAATGCGCTTACCTCCAAATATTATAAGACATTGAAAGATTATTTGATGCATCCATTAATGGAGGTTTGCAATGAAATTATGGAGGGGAAGAAGGCACCGGAGTCGTGGAAAGAAGCTTTCATCACATTGATACCCAAACTAGAATCTGAAAAGACGCAACTTAGGAATTACCGCCCCATCTCCCTTTTAAACGTGGATTATAAAATATTTGCAGATATTTTAGCAAGAAGATTCAAAAAAGTCCTTAATGAAGTAATTCATAAGGACCAAGCAGGCTTTCTCCCAGGTAGACACTTGTTTGCTAACACAAGGAACATTATTGATATTTTGGAGCTCCTGCAAACAAATATTAATACAAAAGCTGTGTTAATTTTCATAGATGCGGAGAAGGCCTTTGACAACATCTCTTGGAAGTTTATGAAGAAAAATTTGGAAGGAATGGGAGTGGGGCGGGGGTTTCATAATGGGATAGAGGCAATTTATTCAGAGCAAAAAGCAAAATTGATAGTTAACAATGTGGTAACAGAAGAGTTTAGAATTGAGAAAGGAACACGACAAGGTTGCCCTATATCCCCTTTGTTATTTATATCGGTCCCGGAAGTGCTCTTGAATATGATTAGAGGAGACCGGTTGGTGGAAGGTATTCAGGTCGGAGCGAAACAATACAAACTGAAAGCATTTGCAGATGACCTAGTTTTGACCCTACAGGAGCCAGAGCCTAGTACTAAAAGGGTATTGCAATTGATTCAGGAGTTTGGTCGAGTGGCGGGATTTAAACTTAATAAGCAAAAAACTAAGGTCTTGGAAAAAAATTTGACTCCTTTAGAGCCAGAAAGGTTTCAGAAAGAGACAGAATTAAATGTGGTTAAAAAAGTAAGATACCTAGGGGTAAACATAACGGCGAAGAACAGGAATCTATTTAAAGACAATTATGAAAAATGTTGGTCTGAAATTAAAAGGGATCTAGATGTATGGTCAAGATTGAAACTCTCCTTGTCAGGACGTATTGCTGTTATCAAGATGAATGTATTGCCAAAAAATGTTGTTTTTGTTTCAAACTTTGCAGATAGTGGATAAAATGGAGTGTTTTGGGAGGTGGCAGCGAGATATTTCTAAATTTGTCTGGCAGGGAAAAAAGCCCAGAATCAAGTTTAAGATATTAACTGATGCTAAAGAAAGAGGGGGCTTTGCCCTGCCAGACTTAAAGTTGTACTATGAATCAGCAGCTTTCTGCTGGTTGAAAGATTGGCTACTTCTTGAAAACACTGATGTTTTAGATTTGGAAGGATTCAATAATGCGTTTGGTTGGCATGCATATCTGTGGTATGACAAGGTTAAAATACACAAGGCTTTCAAGAATCATGTTGTCAGAAAAGCAGTGTTCAGGGTCTGGTCAAAGTATAAGGACTTATTGGAAAACAAGACCCCAAGGTGGTTATCACCAATGGAGGCTAAGGCCCCGAAAAGACTCAATATGGAGGCCAAATGGCCGAAATATTGGGAAATAATAGAAAAAGATGGAGACAACTGGAGGTTGCAGAGTATGGAGAAATTAAAGGGGAAAGTGCGAGATTGGTTACATTATGCTCTGATCAATGAAGTTTTTAAGTCAGATAAAAAATTAGGATTCCAGGTGGAAAAATCAAAATTAGAAACAGAACTGTTAGAACCCAGCTCTAAGATACTTTCAAGAATGTATAACTTGCTGCTAAAATGGAATACACAGGACGAAACGGTCAAATCAGCTATGATAAAATGGGCACAGGACATTGGGCACAATATCATGTTTGCTGACTGGGAAAAGTTATGGACCACAGGTTTGAGATTTACGGCATGTAATGCCTTGAAAGAAAATATTATGAAAATGATATATAGGTGGTACATGACTCCAGTCAAGCTTGCAAAGATATACCATTTGTCTGACAATAAATGTTGGAAGTGTAAAGAAGCTGAGGGAACATTCTTTCACCTCTGGTGGACTTGCCCTAGAGTGAAGGCCTTCTGGGAAATGATATATAATGAGATGAAAAAGGTATTTAAGTATACCTTCCCTAAGAAACCAGAAGCCTTTCTCTTGGGCATTGTCGGCCAGAGAGTGCAAAAGAAGGATCGAACCTTTTTTATGTATGCTACAACAGCAGCAAGGATACTCATTGCGAAATGCTGGAAAACTCAAGATTTGCCCACACTGGAAGATTGGCAGATGCAACTGATGGACTATATGGAACTGGCTGAGATGACTGGCAGAATCCGAGACCTGGGAGAAGAACTGGTGGAGGAGGACTGGAAGAAATTTAAGGATTATCTACAAAAACATTGTAAATTGTATGAATGCTAAGAAATATGTAAGATTTGTAATAACATGGCTCCAACAAATTAGTAATAAGGAATACAAATTTGAAGGTAATTGAAAGAAAAGACAAACTTTGGATAAACAGTATTTTATAATTGAATTCCAATAAGAGAGTCGTTAAATTTCAAAACTTGAGATATTAATAGTGGAAAATTTTATTATATATACTAAATTAAGTTAATAATTTGCTGGCAAAATTTTTATGAGTTTAGAAAGCAGGAACAAGAGGCGTGAGGAAGTCCAAGGAAGTGTATGAAATGTGGATATTGGAAAATGTTATGTTACTATGTGTCTTTATTATTAAACAAAAAAATAATAAACATTATTTTTTTAAAAAAACTTATGCCTTGTTGCATGCAACCAAGGGTACCAGAAGGGAAGTGCATCTTCATCCCCATCAAGTTCTCTAGGTGTGGAATAAGTATCAGGATGCACTCATAAGGATTCCAGATGCACATCAACATCACCTATTGGCATGGGCCCCTCTATCTGGATAGAAACATGTGTGCAGGATTTGGGAGGCCCTCAGGCTTGATACGTATAATGGAAACTCCCAACTGGAAGAGGTGAGATGTGCCTGCCCCTAGTAGTGTGTGAAGTGAAGTGTTTAACAGTTCCCATTCACCATCAGGGCCATCTAAAGCATATCTGGCACCATTGTGCAAAGATCCCTCCAGCACCCCCCCCCCCATTTTCCAGAGTTGTTGTCAACCTTTTCCCAAGCCTCTGCGGGGATCGCTCTCCTGCGGAGCCTTGGGAAGGAAGCTGCACGCCCGCCAGCCATATGGTTGATGGGGCACAGCTGGCAGGCGTGCAGGGAAAGGGAAGGCTGCCGGGAAAACTGCATAGCTCCCCCACTCACTGGGGCGCCCCTGAGACACCAGCGCCCTGGCGCAACGTGCCAGTAAGCCCAATAGGAAAGATGGCTCTGTTCCCCATCTTTCTTGTTCTCTAAGGCAGTTCTCCAAGTGCCCGACATACAATCCTCATGAATCCCATATTTGTCAATCCCAACACTCCCTGTGACTGAACATAGATTGGGCCTTGTTTCCAGTGCTGGGCAGAACCTACTGTGTGCCAGCTTCCATTCCTTTAAAGGCTTCAGAAGTCAAGCTCAATGGATGGAAATGCCATTGATGCTTTTGACTGAGGGAATGGTTATTGCTGAATGAATTTCTGTCACATTTTGCTCATCTGAATGCGGCCTCTAAGGAGTTCTCAGCAGACAAACAGCTCTATAGACTCTCTCTTTTTGATATTACATGTGTTTTTGTTCCCTTGAAAGGCTTTTAGCCCTGAGGTAAGGATTAGACAACAACTTAGCAGCCTTAAAAGACTTCAGGAAAAAAATAACCTGACAGCCTTGAAAGAAGGAGGCCTGTTTTGTTTTTCAAAGGTGTAGCATTGTTTTCTGGGCTGCCACCAACAATAACTGCGGAGAAGAATCAGTTTTACAAATCAAGTAACACTGAAAGCATTACAGAAGTAACATCTTTTGTAACTGTTTATGTTCGATTGATATACCCCACAAAAGACATCTCCAAACATTTTAATATAGATTCTCGGAAAGGAGCTGTGTTCAGCTGAAACACTTTGAACTAATTCAAACAAACCACAAAGAGCGGCATTTTTTTACCATCATGTTGGCAACTGTTATATCTTTGGCAAGACAAATTCAAGGGTATTCCCTTCACTGAGCAGAGCAAATTCTGACTAATGGGTTGAATCCAACAAAACCATCTCCAGGTCTGTTCTGAGGTTTCCTCTAACTCTCCAGAGCAGAGTTTTTGTTTGATTTTATTTTGAGCAGGGAGCACAAAGGAAGAGGAGAGGGATGACTTTGTTGGATATAACCCAAAATGTCTCTCAGATGTAATGGTGATGGATGGATATCACTCTTGAATGTGCTCTATTCAATGCCAATATAGCAGAGCCTGAGAATGCTGCTATACTTACATTATAAAATGTCTTTGGCTCTAACTGCTGAGCCCTTCAATTCAGAGGAGGATAGGAATCACACACAGATGAGGATAGGATTTGCAACAGGGCTTGCATGTGGTGCTGTTTAAATTGACACTGGATGCCAGCCCGTTGCTTTCCATCAGGATCAGATCCACCTGATGATATCAGGTGATTGACAGGTAGGCAGCCCCACCCACCTGCCAGCAGAAGCCGTGGCCACTTTTTAATCTGGCTCACCAGACAAAAGTGGTTTCCCACAATGAACTAAGCATATTAGTTCTGTAAAAGAATATAAACAATAAATGGGTCAGCATTTCTGGAATAAAACTTAACCAATAGGCTTTGGATCTTGTATATGAAACTTTAAAGGAAGAGGACAAGACAATTCACTTCAAAGCCTCTTATGAACAATCAACTCGGGCAAACATGCAATTTTCAACAATTGCTAACTGAAATAATATAAACCTATAGCTGAGCAAATTCCAAACCACAAAATTAACCTTTCTCAAAGTTTACCATATTGTTATTCATCAACTGAGCCATCAATGTAAACCTTCCCAGGATAATAAATATCCTGTATTGAAATGCATTGCAGGGGTGCTGTAATATACCATACTGCAAAGGATTCAACCTACAGTGGTACCTCGGGTTACAGACACTTCAGGTTACAGACCCTGCTAACCCGGAAGCAGTACCTCGGGTTGAGAACTTTACCTCAGGATGAGAATGGAAATCGTGCGGTGGCAGCGGGAGGCCCCATTATCTAGAGTGGTACCTCAGGTTAAGAACAGTTTCAGGTTAAGAACGGACCTCCGGAACAAATTAAGTTCTAAACCCAAGGTACCACTGTATTATGGGTTTATTATGGAAGTGTTTACTCTTCTGGGTGTTATTTGATTGTAGTTTTTGATATATGCTCCTCCTGAGCACTGCTTTTGGTTGATTTCTATCCCCTCCAATAGTGACTGGTGGGGCAGCGGATGCAAAGTGCTGCTACTCTCCCAGCTTACAAGTACAGCATGTTACTGCTGCAGTTACCAGAGGGGGAGGAGCAAGGTGTGGGGAGTTCAGCACTGCGCAGTGGAGTACTGTGGAACCAATCTGCTGCTCCTGCCATTATGTGCATGTACATAGGTTATTCAAAATAGGAAATGTGATGATCATCTGAGGCCCTCCTTCACCTGTCACCTTCACAGGAAGTCCAGAGGGCAGCAACACAAGAATGAGCCTTTTCTGTGGTGGCCCCTCATTTGTGGAATGCTCTCTCTAGGGAGAGCCTGGCACCTTCATTACATTATCTTTAGGCACCAGGCAAAAAAATTCCTCTTAAGCAATCTATGACCTTTTAAATTGGGGGGGGGGAGTATTGTTTTGTTTGTTATTATGTTTGTGCTCTGTGTTTTTATACTGCAAACCACCCTGTGGTCCTCAGATGAAGGACAGTATATAAAATTTAATGGCCCCAGCAGCAACAACAGCATGTATATGTTGGTTATTGTCCCTTTTGCTTCTGCATTTAAGAGTTTGTAAGGTTTGGTGCACTACTAAATATCACACACTAGGCCTTCAAATGTGAGGCCTTACAAATCAACATGAAATGTGATAGGTAAAGGTAGGTCGGCAGCTAAGCCTGCTCTGGAAGCCAAGCCAGGAAAAAATACATTGTTGTTGACAGGTCTATAATGCCGTGTTAGACAGCACGCATAGAATGGGATGGATGTGAAAAGCTCACAGAAAGCCACGTTGAATAGAGGGTGGAGGAAGATTCGATAACATTCCAAAGTACTGAAAGATAAAGGCGTGTAAACTTGAAAAGGAGAAAGCTAAACGGATCATCAAACACTGCATTTGGGCTTGAGTGAATGCGGCATTAACATAAATATTGAAACGTTTGCCAATAGCTACACACAGGGAAGCCAGTAATTCTATAGAAAGAAGTACCTTTTCTGTATAGAAGTTAATCAGTACCATGAAGGTTAATGGCAAGGGCCCAGGTGCTGCTGATCCTGGTTGTACGGGCAATGCAGAATCGGAAGCAGTGATATTTCCAAATGATAAACTGGGATTGTTAACCAGCGACCCTTCAACCTGCAGCTGGTGCATATTTCACCAGGTGATTATCCCAGAATAGCTGCAGTTGAAATCGGGCTTGAGAGGAAATAATGGAAAACATTTCTCCACATCAAAGGCAGTATGCTACTGAATACCAGTTGCTAAGAATCACAAGTGGGGAGAAACGTGGGTCTGCTTGCAGGCTGCCCATGGGCATCTCATGGGCCACTGTGAGAACAGGATGCGGGCCTAGATGGGCATTTGGCCTGACCCAGGAGGCTGTTCTTACATTCTTAAGTTTACTACCAAACAATACCATTTGGCAACAAGATGTCCTTTACACTCATATATAACCCAGCAGCTCTCCTTGGGCTCTGAGAGGAATTTGTAGGGAATACAAGATTTGCTGAAAGTTTTGAATAGCAGGGGCTTTCTTCTGTGTCAATGTCATTTGTAAACAAGGCCTGACATGAGTATCTTTTATGAGCAATCAGAAAGCACAGCTCTTCCATGCACACACTGTTGTACCGATAACATTAATGCATTCATGTCAAGAATGAAGAACTTGTGGTCCTCCAGATATTGTTGGATGACTAGCTCCCATCAGCCACAGGCAACTTGAACCACAGTCATGGACGATGGGTGATAATGGGTCAAGCAAGATCTGGAGGGCACCGTTAGCTTGCCAGGCAATAATGATGCAATGTGATACTGAAAATCATTGGCACTGAAACATTTCAGGGGTTAAATACATTTTGGCTTTTAAATAAATACCGAAGTGTGATTAGGAGGCTTTCACAGGACAAAAACTTCCCAGATGGTATCGTTATATCACCTCTAAACATCTGTCTTTGATTCATTAAGCCATGTATCAAAATTGGATTTCATTTTAATACACACCGGGAGAAAGAAAAACTATGACATGCTAGCTCTTAGACAGTGGTCTTTCTTTGGCTATAATCCCAGGAGATTTTCTGGATGATCCAGATATCTTTAGAAAGCATAACCTGCACATTTCAACACCACACCTCCAGTCACCTTCAGAAATTTGGAACCTTCAAAGAACATAAAAAGTAAGATTTGCAACAAAGGGATACTGCAAAGACCCAGGGAGGATAATGATACTGCCAGCATCTCCCTAAAAAAGACACCATCATTCCTCTTATTAGCTAAGAAGCTATATAGCTGAGGAAGCCCAAACATCAATGAGAAAGGAAATAAATGTGAAAACAGTTTTAAGGTTGATCCATCATACAAGTAAATCAAACTAGGATCAGTTTCCAGATCTGGAACTAAGAACTTAAACCTGAGTTTGCTTATTTCCTCTTCGCTACCAATTTGTATTCCTTTTTGTATCATATCCTTTTAGCTTGTAAGCCTAAGGGCAGAGTATGTCCTGTAAGCTGTTCTTTACTGTGCTGACTGGGGCTGATGGGAGTTGTAGCCCCAAATATCTGGAGGACACCATGCCAAGGGTTGTGTTATTTTGTGTGTGCCAAATGTCATAGCAAACTTCTTAGGAGCAACCATCAAACAGATCTCTTGTGATTTCTGCTTTTCCTATTTGCAGCCCTCCTTCTCTGGGGATGTGGTAGGGGTTCACGTTTAAAGCTGAATCACACTTTTTGAAACAGTATGAGAACTGAAACACAGCCATCCTTCAAAATTAGCACTTATCCAAATTTTATGATGCTGATCTTCAGCCAAATAAGATTTACAGAAATGCCTACATTAGGAGGAAGAGTGCATAAATATGCATATGTGAGTGAAAAGAGCATTAAAAAATATTAGGGAAAATACTTTGCAAAGATGTGTAGATTAGTCAAAACTTCATATAAATTCAGAAATTTGCCCTAAAATGCTGAAGAATTTTAATAAGGACTTTTTATTTTTTTAAAAAAAATAGTGAACTGATATGGAATCGTGAAGGACTGGTTTATGATTGGAAAAATGAGAAACTGAGAGAACCAAAGTTGACCGATTCTTCCATCCCTAGAAGTGCGTGTTGCTCTGCAAGATTACCCTCATCCCTTGACATAGCTATTAGCTCAGTGGGGACAGGGGTGGCATCTGCTCCTGTCTTCTCCCCTCCCTCATAATATTGGGGGAGGGACATGAGAAGAAAGGATTAAACACACCCTGGATCATGGCTGTCCTACATCACCTCTGGTTTGGCTCAAAGCTGTTGGTGAACCACAGGTATTTCCTTAAAAACCACTAATGGTTCATTATTCTAGCCTTTATCTTTAAAAGGTCAGGTATTTTGTTTTGTGGATTTGTAACTTTTTGTGGCTTTTGTGGCTTTTCTGAACCCTGCTTCAGAACCAACACTGTTGGTCTGTGTTGCTGCTTGCTTCTCTCTGCTCAACCTGTTCATAAGTAAATAAAGAGATACTGCCAGGTCTCAGCAAATCTCACAAAGGAAACTGACTCTGAAAATCTGCTCTGGAGCGTCTCGTCGCTTGGGGAAATGGGGAACACAAACCAGTATGGTTTTTTTTGCTCTTTGCAATTGAATTATACAAAATGCCACGTGTTGGGTGAATTACCATAAAGATCAACCAAGGAATTGATTTATACACTGATTTAATAAGTGAATAATCTGTATGCCATTTGCACCAAATGAAAACAAATGTTAGTACATAATCTAAATGACAAATTTGGGAGGGAAAGTGGTATTTCTTTTCATATGCGTAAATGTTCCTTTGCATTGCTTGCTGCTGAAGACATCTCTTAATATGTATTGGTATTAGTCAAACACTGCTGCCACTATTTTTCTTCCTTCCTTTATAAATATTTTTAATAGACAAGGAGACTTACAGTTTGTATGAGATGCAGATCATTAATTAATCTCAAAACCAGCCTAGGTTCATATTTTGCTGTGATTGTCAAACCGGAACACCTACATGCTGCCTAAAAGCTTTGGAAAATCAACTTCCAATCATTTATCACAGGGAAAGGTCAGAACTGATTAAATTCTGATTCTTCATCATGCTCTCTTTCATATGCACTTAATCAAGGTTTGCTTGGAATATGAGAGATTCTCAGCCATTTCTTTCTTTGGAACAACACCCTAAAGCATACTGAATGAATAAATGCAATGATTGGAATTAAGATCATAAGCATGCAAGTGTCCTGCTGCATCAGGGCCAAGCCCCATCTATTCTAGCATTCTATTCTCACAGTACAGGGCCAGCCCACGTATAAGGTCAGATGAGGCAAGTGCCTCAGGCAGCAAGATGCACAGGGACAGCAGATCCTAATGTCAATCTTTCTCTCCTCTCCCCCTGCCTGTTCTTGATGTAGATATTCCTTCGGCCCTTCTTCCCTGGTGGGGAGGTGGCACCATTTTGGAGTCTGCCTCAAGACAAACTAACCAGATAGAGACATCACTGATGTTTCTAACCTGAAGTAGGATCTGAGGTCCCTGCCCCTGTGTCTTCCACACCGAATGCAGCAATAAAAACATATAATGTTAATAAAGTTATCTGTAAGTACCAGCCATGCTTTCACCCCCACCCCAACGTTTCTGAATCAATAGATGCAGGAAAATCTACAGGAAACACCTACAGCAAACTTGGACACAATGGAAGTTTCAAAACTGACTGTTGATATTTGCTCACGTATTCTTTCTAGCCACCTGTGCTGAGTTTACAAAATGGGTGTGTGGCTCTTCTATCTTTTGTGTTTGCAGCTTGCGTTGCTGAGATACGGAGTCTCAGGCCCCAGCAGTGAAAATAAGCCAAATTGTTTTCTCTTTTATTTGAAACCCAGGCATTCTCAATCAGATCATACACCTGAGTGACGCTAATGAACTCTTTTATGTGGCTTGTCATAGGCTGTCTTTGGAAAATCAGAGTGATGGAGTACGGTCTCGAGGATTTAAGAAAGAAAGGGACTTTAAACAAACAGTACAAAGCCCCGATCTAAACAGACGGCGAGAATTGTGGTCAGTTCCCATGCTGTCTGGAGTTGCAACATTATATCACATCTGTGCAACAATAAATGATCTGCTTAGTCATCAGCCTTAGGGAGAACTGTTTGGTACCCATCTGTATCTCTTGAAGGGGTAGGGTGCCACCCCTGTGCAGGCCTTGTTGTGCCACTTCCGTTGCTGAACAGATTTCCATGTTTCTCAAGTGCATGGCTGGACTTCTCTGCAAATTTAGACTCAATGCTGAGCGATGATGTTGATCTACAGTTTTTACAGAGCAAACCCAAGCAGGGGTCAGAGGGCCAAAGCAGCAGATTCACTGCAACATCCAGAGCCATATCAACAACTTTCAGCTGGGAAAGAAGATGTGCAGCGAAGCTGTTTGTTTCCTTTTTGCAGCATCAGCTGCCTTATTGTCTCATATCCACAGTAATAGGAACCCGTGGGGCTTCATCAAACTTTGATAGAGTTCCACCCCACACCCTTCCACCAAGTAAACTATTTGGACATAGTGAGCATTGGCAAACAAAATGTGCAAACACTGACACTTTCTTTCATTTCTGCACCTAACTCATACTGTAATATTTCTCCTGCCGGGGCCTCTCTAGACACTTACTTTATTCATATCTCATCTTCTTTTCTGTGAAATTGACACTGACATACATAGGGTCCCCTGGCACTCACCAGACCCAGTTCTGCTTAGCTTCAGCAAGTTGGCCTTGCATCCTGAACTTTGAGACCATGGCCTGCCCGAGACACTTCATACAGTCTATGCAGAAGAATAATGGCATGGCACGCACTCTTGAAGTTTTGCCATACAGAATAAACTCACTGAGCTTTCCTTGAGTAAGATTCAGAGCATGAGGCCAGTTCAAACAAAGCTTCGATGAAACACTTGTAGTTACACAGCCGTTTGGCTGCAAATGGAGACAGAGAACAGAAAGGTCTTGTCTCACACAACCTGCCTGCTTCCTTGTTTGCCATGGACCCTCTCCTTCAGGCCCATGCTTCTTCAGATGCAAGCTACTTTCTTCCAGGATTGTTTTTAAAACTTAAAGAAGCTGGATACAAAGTCTGTGCAGAAGAACAGCACAGGAACAAAAGCAGCTTGCAAAAGTGGCATTTTTGAACTTTAAAAGCAGGCAGAAGGGAAAGGGTTAAGCAGCCTCTCTCCCTACCATCCTTCTTGTGCTCAGATCCAGCCTGCCAGTGGGGTTTTTGTTTGTCTTTTTTCAAGGAGGAAATAATCATAGAACTCCATTTAACCTGTTGTTTGAGGTGCTAATACTGAAAGAAATGTTAGCTAATTCTCATGACACAATAAGGCAGGGTTTGTTTGCTTTGGAAGGTGCTCTGTGTCTTAGTGGGAGCCCAAAATAACTAATCAGAAAGTTGTTCTAGAGGGAAAGGTGGAGATTTCAAAACATTCAACGGCAGCCAAGTTGCCAGGAGTACATGCAAATGAACTACATTCATGCTCTGAAACTACATATACTAAATAGATCAATGTATGCACACAGGCACAAAGCACACAAGAGTTCTCCTTTGCATCCTCAACTCTTTGCAACCTCACTGACCCTCTTTCACACACCGAAGTGCAGGCACTCCTCATCAAAGGCTGTGCTTGAAACCATATGTATGAAGCTTTCGTTAAAATCTTGTGAAGTTGGCTTTGAGCACTCCTAGTTATTTTGCAATGAGACTAGACTAACAGGATCTGGTTTTGTTTTTTAAACTTACCTTCATTCAAATGTTACTTTTAGTTGTGGTGTAATGACCACAAGAGAATTTTACAACCTTGATTTCACATGCAGAGCATGTCATTTGGATCACATGGAGAAAGCTGGAATTTAGCATCCCAGAGCAAATTTCCAAAGAGTGGGCTTCACCATGTGAATCTCTCATGTGGGAAGCCACATTTGTAAACATATTCACCAGACTTGTAAATAGCCTGGTTGCCTGTGGTGAGCAAGAATCTCCCCAACCCCTGGAAAGGGAGATTAACAACAACAACAAATGTTATTTTCTTCTTCTTCTTCTAAGTTGAGGCAATAACTGAGGAACATGGGGGTATATATGGGAAGACAAAGTAGTCATAGAGCATGCTGTTTTCCAAGGCTGGCATTGACCACGTGGAATCAACATACATTTGTGGCAATTGTTCAGATCCATTAAAAGTCATGCAGACATTTGATAATGAGGCATGGGTTGTATTCTGTGCCTCTATCCCTTTCTGGCATGGCCATCTCAGAGGAGAAGCAAAAAGAAGCCAGGATTCATAGCTGTCTGAAGGAAAAGGCAGATGTGTTTACAAATACAGTCTCGAGTCACCAATGTTGACTGTGGCTCCATCCCTCAAAGCACATAAGAGCTCCTATCCACTTTTCAGCGTATCTCCACTGAGGTTTTTGTGGTAAGCCATGAGAAGTGTTCCTAGAGTTACACTATCTAACCACACTTGTGTTATCCCAGCATGGCTGTGGTTTGGTCTTCAAATAATCTCAGAAATCAGCAAACATCATCATACCTTGCGTGACCCCTAAGCATAATGAATACTACTGGATGAAAGCAAGCAATAGTTTTAAACTGTGATTCATTTGATCGCTGATTCAGCTCTGCAGTAAACTATTCCTACATCCAGGTCAGACTCCCAATATACACAACCAAGAAGTTGTGCAGAGGGCAAATAAAGAATGGTCCTTGGCCTTTAAAGGGGCCTAATACTGGGATCCAAATGTCACACGACATGTATAGGCTTCATCAACAGTTGCGCAAAAAAGCATCGCGACTGATTTTCTGGTTTTTTCACGTGTCCTTGCATATTCATTTCACATTGCGGGGGTCGGGTCCTCGAACCACAAAGACTCTCCTCCCTGGAAGAGAGGGGAGTAGTTGTGGGCGGGAGCCCGAGCTCCGCCCCTAGCAGGGGGCGTTAGTCCCCTACCTCCTCCTCTCACCTGGCTGGTGCCCACGCCCCTCGGCAGGCACCCAACCAGGTGCCTCCGAGGGGGCGTTTACAGCAGCCTTTTGCTGCGGTGCCAGCCTCTCCCCAGCCTCATTCTTCTCCGTCGTCGTCGCGAGTCACTCACCCACCCTCCACTCCCTTTGAGCTCAGGGTCTTAGTTCACTGGCCTTGCTATGGACCTTAGGTTGGTCGCTCTGGTTGTCCAGGGGGCCTGGTAGGAATTTTTCCATTTGGCATTAGGCTTTTTGGTTTTTTCGCCTACCTCATAGCAATCATCACAACTTTTGTGGTATTGGTGGGTAGGTTAGGCATTGGAATAATGTGATGTGGTGTGTCGAAGGGCTAGGTGTGACCATCGCCTATGCCTTCAATTTTTGGGTATTCCGTTAAAGGAATCTGGCGGTCGTGTATTCTGTCCGATGCCTGCTTGGCGGGAGGCCATGGCACGACCCTCGGTGACATCAGGGGAGAGCCTATAGTTGGATGAGCATCAACAGGCTCCACCTACTGGTGAATAAACCCCCTTGTTTTAGACATCCAATGCCTAAGCCAATACCTTTTCACTGCTGTAATCAATAAAGTTGTGGCCTTTTCTTGCCCATTAACCTTATATGACGTGTCCTTGCGTATTCATTTCACATTGCGGGGGTCGGGTCCTCGAACCACAATATTCAATGGTTGAATGTTTTTTGCTATGTTAGGCTGCAGGAAACACACAGCTAATAAGACAGTTCAGCATCTGATCTGCCTAGCTTACTGCACTCGCCAAGCCTCTGAGCAAACTGGCATCTTCCTTTTCTTCAGTCACCTTGGACACATGTCCAGTTATTACATACTGAAAATATTACATTGTTTACATTCGTTTTTAAAAAGTGGTGGTTTACTGAATTATCAGTGGCACTCACTTTGTGTCCTGTCAACTTTGTTACCCCATTCTGAATAGGATGACAACTATTATAATGGCGAAAATTTACAGCATAGCTTCATACTGTGGGGTACTTGCCTATAGCTACAGTGGCAACTCCTGAGGGATGCAGACAACCTATCCCATTAAATCTCATATATCCATGGCTACCACCAGCATAAATCAATGTAGATTTGAACGTGCATCAAAATGCAGGTGCCATCTAGCTGCTTCATACTTTCAGTGAGATGCGCATTAGAAAGCACACACAGATGAGCATTCAAATCAGCATCTGACTTCAGATGCTCTCATTCTACTCCATCTCCTTTAATAGGATGTATATTTGGATACAGCTTGTGTAAGAGTTTCTATATCCTTTTGCTCTTTAAAATAATGTGTGCAAGAATTTGTGCTTGCAATCACCAATAATTTTGTGTTTATCTTGCATTTATTAATTGATAGATTTATATACCAATGGATATATGAAATGGATATATGAAAAATAAATCAGATAGAATCATACACAATTGTTCATACCAGTAGACTATGATAGGATAGAAATGATGGCATCTCTAATAGAGAGCTGAAAACCACATTGGTCCAAAACTTGAGCTTTTTAGCTCATAGGAAATAATTTATAGATGTCATTCTGAACCTTGACGTTTGTTATATCTTATATGCACATTCTTGCATATCAAAGATTAAGCTTTCATTCTTCCCACACTTTTCAACCTTTGCAAGACCAACATATTGATGGTGATACCCTTTCATTCCTTCTTCCATTCTCAGTCCCAGCATGTTCTTCTATACAATCCCCAGTGTTTCACAGGCAGCCATACAAGGATGCAGCAAAGCTCTCAGTGAACAGAAATTTGGGGGGGAATCCCAGCTGACTCTACTTTGTGGCAGGATAGGCAAGCTGTTGCCTCCAGATGTTGCCAGGCTCCAACTCACATCATCCCTGAATAGTGGCCATGCTGGCTGGGACTGATGGGACCTGGAGTCCAACGTCTTGAGGGCAACAACATTCCCATCCCAGTCTTAAAAAGTAAAGTATTGTTTATTTACTCTTACACACACACACACACACAGAGAGAGAGAGAGAGAGAGAGAGAGAGAGAGAGAGAGAGATGTTTTAAGTATAAGGAATCCATTCCCATTTAGTTGAGTGGAATCAGGATTTTGCTGTTTAAATCTTTTTGCTCTCTTGGGCTATGCAAATATAAAGTTGTCCTTAGCAACCTAAGATTAAAATATGGTTCAGAGTCCTTTTTAAAAAAAACACACAAAAATGATGATCTACAATTTCCAGTAAGCATTCCCTTTTCTTCTAAGCAACCCTTACATTGGAAATTCTTAATGATAAAAACAATATTCCCGGTGATTAAAATACACTTGTGATTATTTATGAAAGCACAAATAATTACCAGTGTTTCTTGCTAAAATTTCCAGGCTTAAAAAAGTATTTGGGTGAATGGATGTATTAAAAGCATGTCTATGCATAGATAATACACAGTGTGTTAAAAGTTTGCCATGTCACTTAGGTCCTGTGTTTCCAATCCACAGAGCAATACAATCTGCTGAAGAATGGGATCAGCTAATACTGTATGGAAGGTTATAAAGGAGTTTAGAGAAATGTGCCACTCACTTGGCTACCACACCCAAAACCCATGTCTTCCACTGTCTGGTATGTTTGGGATACATCAGAAGGGGCCCTATGTATGCACTGACAAAATTCCATAGAGTTCCATAGGGGACATCCTGGTTGATCTGGGTCCTGCACCCCTTGTAGAATGATAAGGTTCACAGAGATAATATAATTACTGAAGGGACCTTGTTGGACTCCCTCTAATCCAATGTTCTTCAATCTTGAATCCCCAGATGTAGTTAGACTACAACTCCCAGGACGTACCATTTCCTGCATGTGGCTGAATTTCTCATTGGCACCATCTCTCCCTAATATACTTTTTCTCTGATCCATTTACTGTTGCAGACTCTTGGGAAGAATTACCATGCCTTCTCTCTTTTTACAATATATAATTATTTCCTTAAATAAAACAATGGGGAGTGGAACCATTGGAATGAATGGCCTAACTTAGTAACAGTTATTAATTTCAATGTCTACTCTGAGTAAAACAGAGTTGAATACCAGCCCAAGGGGTGACTGTCCTAGAATGAAGCTCATAGGCCTACTGTGTATATTAGGGGGAACTCAGTGAAAAATTCATTTCAGATTCAATTTTTCAAAGATTATGAGGAACATTGGGCCCGATTCAGTGAAGCCTCATCATGCACCTGGTCAGAATGGGGGTGGGAAAAGAGAAACCAACCCCATGCAAGCCTGACTTGTGAAAACTGTAGTATTTGTTAATCCATCTTTTGTCATTACTGTAGACAAGCACACCGACAAGAGGTGATGAAGTATTTTTCAATTTTCATGGCTGCATTAAGAGGAAAGGTGATTAATTGCACAGAGGTCTTGGTGTGAGAGTCATTACTCAAAAAGGAAACACCCAGGAAGAAATCTATGACTGCATGAAAAAAGGGAGGGCGTCAACATGCAAGAGGTGCAGTCATCGGGCAAAATATTATATCTTTCCAAACTAGCCAAAACCACAATAAGGGGTTGATTTAAAAAAATAAAACCTTTTGAAAAGAATTCAGAAAGTAACTGTATGTACATTGTGGTTACTTCCCAGACAATACTGTACATTACTAAAGAAAAGCTACTTCCTGAGGTTTAAGAAGGAGAACTCTTCAAGTTACGGAATGCAGACATACATCATGTCTGTAGAGATTGAGGCGGGGGGAGATCAAATGTAATATTTTCTTTCAACACAGACAACTGCTTTGAGATTTTCCACCCAGACAGCCTTGAAAACTGCCTGCAGCCTTTGCCAATTACTACTGACAAATACCACTTGGTCCTGAGTGATGTTTTAAGTGAAATAAAACAGTGAGGAAAACTGAACATGATGAAAGGGCTCCTTCTCTTTTCTCCCCCCCCCCCTTTCCTAAGAGGCGACTACAAGTTATATATTCACAAGGAAAGGTATATCCTTCCTATCCGTGACAAATTCCATATGAAGTCAAGAGCCGAGGCAAACTTTGTTTGACAGTAAGAGGAAAGGAAGACTGAACTCATTTTCTTGACTTCTAAAACATATATTCTTTTAATTTTAAACAAAGGAAGAGAAGCTAATACAGTACCCCTGTTCAACATCATTCTTCACAATATCAGTGCTCTGATGGGGTAAACTGATTCCTTACTGTGTGTGCGTGTGTATAGGATACTTGCAGGATCTTTGCAATACAGACTCTCGATACTTTTAGCATTATAAAATGCTTTGGACACAACAAACCAGCAGCCATTTTAAGAGGCATAATCATCACGGGCAACTAAAATAAAGATACAGATATAGAAGTACAGCTCCCTTAAAGTGTACATGAACCTTTGTTTGACACCAGGAATGAGATGTCCTGTGCTTTATTCAAAACTTAAAACAAGCAGGAATTAGGGTTTCTTTGCCAAACTAAACAGCCACTATGCCTATCAACACTTGCTACTGCACCCATATCCTCAAATATACATCACTACTCATTTCTTTCTACTATTCCACTTTAGAATAGACTGTTCTAAACAAGAATAATACTTTATTCTATTCTCCCTCACACAAAAAACACACCCCTTGGCCTGCTGCTTGCAGCTTTCATTACCAGGAAGGGGAATCAGATGACATCTGTCATTAACCCCAGTTTAGCTGATCCTTGGGCATGTAAAATACAAACCTCTGCTGGTCAATATAGCACAACCAATTGCTCCTAAATAGCAGCATAAGAAAACAAAACACATCCTGAACCTTGGGAAGATTCTGTGGACTAAACATGTTAGCAAACAGGCATGGGTGTGCAAAACCACACACCACACATCCCTTGTATGAGGCACTTGTGGAAATCCACAGCAATATGTTCTTGTGAAGGTCAGTATTATAACTAACTGGGTATACAAGATCAATGGGTTATTGGTTTTCAAAGGTTATCAGCATGTTCTCAATGGGAAGATTAGTGATGGGAGACATGCTTCCCGGAGATAACTTACTTGCTGCTTCCAACCTGAAGGCAACAGTGGAGTTTTGTGTGAATGCTATATAGCAACATCTTGAGTGAACTCACTTCTCTCAGCAGTCACATACAAAAATAACTTCCTCAATAAGTCAATGTGTAAAAGGTTTCCAGGTTGGTAAAGTATTTGAAAATTACTGATTACAGGTTGGAAGCAGCAAATTTACTTGTTTGTAAATAAAAGTCTTTATATACAGGTATCATCAAATATCTGCAATCAGCATGTAAAGTATTCAAGGGAAGCAGAGCTGAGGGGCTGTGTCTGCTCAACTGCCCAGGTTGATGGACAGTTGGATATGCCAGGATCTCTGTGAGATATGGGACACATGGATTGACCCTGGACTGGAGACTTGACATGCTGACTTGCCGCCAGGTAGGCCAGGGGCTTGGGACAAGTGTGTATCAAGCAACAAAATTTAGGACTTAGATTTTTAAGAGCTGGAAGGCTCTTCTATCAAAACTTAACCCAGTGTATTTGGGTAACTGGAAATGTTGTCCAGTGAACAGGCACTTAAACTTTCTCACTCTTCCAAAACCTCAAAGAGCTATTACGGTTGCATGCTGCAATTCCCTGCCAAGACCATTAATGGTCAATTTAACTGGACTCCACTGGAAGGAAGTGCAGGCCCCTGTGGTGAAAGCTATCAGGAATCACTATCATGTTGTGCTTTATTGCAAATATTAAATAATGCCGTTAGGAAGGATTTGAACCTCCCACTTTTAAAGCAGATGCCTGGTAGACTGAGGGCATTATGGCAGAATTCATTTGAAGGGGGAGGATAAGTAGATAACCAGAAGGGCAGACTTTTAAAGGTTGGTCATAAAGTTGAGAGCTCAGATCATCTCACAGTGAGCTTCAGATATATGTAACATTTTGTATGTCTTGTCTGGGTTAAGCTTCATGTGATGTTTAACATTCCATGTTGTCTGGGGTCTGTTACTCCACTTATTTTACAATGAGCCCATATAAATAAATCCAATCTGACCTGACCAACCCCTAGTGCTGTCTACTTTGGGGGGACTTAATATGCTGTACGCTTATTAAAATGGGCAAACAATTCTCTTTGAAGAGGTTTCAGAAATACACTTTTGCCTTACTTTTTCTGGAATGGCAAAAGTCAGTGAAGAACTTCACTAGTGAAAGAACAAATATATTTTCAAGCATTGTTCTTTTAAAAATAATAATAATAAACTTTCAGTAAAGGGTAGCTTCCACTGCAGTATACATGTGCCCTCTAGTGCACTGCTATGTAAACAGCAGTGGTTTCTCAAAAATTATCTTGCCAACGCCTTCTGCATTTGTCTTGAGTTTAGCACATTGCTTCCGTTGCAAGCAAGGCATGTCTAAAGTACATTACTCCCCCCCACCCACCCAATGCTGGAAACTGCAGTGTGTTAAAGGTGCTGAAAATTGTAGCTCTGTGATGGGTGAACAGAATTTTGGAGTGTTTGGTGTGCATGTGACCTAGATGAAGGTCGACATGTCTTGCAATTACACCTTTTAAAAAGGTTTGTTTCTTATGGCTTGTGAGGAAGATGACACCATGATTTAAGCATATTAAAAATATTACTGACATAGTAGCTAACAAACAAAACCAAGCTATTAGTAATAGTTTCTTCTGCACATTCAATGGGCAAGATGCTTATTCACTTTTGCAGTGCTTTTGCAACATAAGATGCTATGCATAATCTTCAGCAGCAGCGCTGAGGCTGGGACAGCAATTTGCTGAAAACCGGGGTCACTGTGGCTGAACTTTAGAATCATAGAATGGTAGAGTCGGAAGGCTCTACTCCAACCGCTTGCAATGTAGGAATCTTTTGCCCAACATGGGGCTCGAACCCATGACCTTGAGATTTAAGAGTCCCACTGTCGTGCTGACTCTGTGTATATATACAAGCAAAAAATATAAAACACCTCAAGGTATTTGATTTACATTTTTCACCATATACTGGAATCAGTAACAAGCTTCATCCAAAGGCCTTTAGTCAGTATCCCCAACCTACTAGGCCAGATCCAGAACAGACCCACCCTCAAGCGGTCTGAGCAGAGCCGTCCTTAGCCAGGGGTGCAGGGCACCTGGGCGCCAAATTCTGGGGGACACCAGGCGCCCGCCACTGAAGCCGCCTAAGCTCTTAACTATCTACCTGTTATGAAATAATAAATAATTTTGATCAAGCTAGAAAAACAAAATACATATATACCTAGGTATTACTGAAATGTATACCTACTGTTTCACTAAAGGACTTTTGACTTTGTGTGGTCATTTACCAAAGAGGCACCATGCCAGTGGCGGTGCTTGTCATTCACAACAGTGGCGCTTGTCAGACTTGGGGGCGCTGGGCAGATCTTTGCACCCCGGTGGTGCATATGGTAAAGACTGCCCTGGGAGTGAGGAGGCCATTTTTCACAGGTAGGCGGTCACTCAGCTGTTGTCATATGTCTCAAAGGAAATGCACTCCAAGTGCTCTGCCGATTCCTCCATTCTAGCCCTTTAAATTAACCTTGTTCTACAAACAAAAACAACGCTTGTGTGAGGGGATATACCACTCTCAGCTCAATCCCAGCAGGAGTTGTATTTGGGGCCAAATTTGGAAGGTGCAGACTGCAAGTTCTGCTTACAGAGGGACAAGTGGATGCACAGTGTAAGATTCCCAACTGTTCCTCTGCAGCCACAGCTGTACCTGCCCCACATACGGCATCAGGTGAGAAGCAAGTGAGCAGGGTTGGGGGGGGGACCCTGACAAGCCTAATTAGTCCCGCTGGCAAGAAACAACATCATTAAAAGGCCCCAGACCCTGGGCCATTGGCAAGGGACAGGTTTCTTTGCCCTACAAAGGAAGATTCATTCTACATTCTGGTCAGAGACAGACTTGCATTGACCCAATGTCAGCTGAGCAGATAGCAGAGCACTGTCTCCTGCTGTATTCGACTTTTGCCTGGAATCATTCAGCCTCTGTTCTGATCCTGTCTTGTTTCTTCAGCCACACAGTCTAAGGAGAGTCGAGACAAACAAACTTCACAGCTTAATTGTTTCGGCTGACTTTTGCATTCATCTCTCCGCACCACCAACATCACCCACCCATTCCACCTACAGCATGCCTTTCAGAATTCCAATATGGCCAGCACCCTTAAGCAACAAATAAGGACAAGGATTAAATTCATGCTGTGACAATAAAATTCAGCCCACAACGTACATTTAAACTGCTTTTATGCTTATCAAACTATCTTTAAGGTTCTCCTGGCTGCACATTTCAACCATAAAATGCTAGGAATTTGTGTGTGCTATTAGCACAAAAGCAAAAATAGCCCCAGGTGGATGTGAAGCACAGCCTAGGTTTACAGTCCCTGTAACAAGTCCAGCCTGCGTTTAGTTTGCAATTAAAGCAAGCTAGGCATGTTTCACTTTGCAGCAGGGCCAACCTTTTCTTCCATTCTCCCCGTTTATCGTCTCCATCTACACTCATAGATGCACCATGCTGCAAATTGCTTCATATAATTCATGCTGTAAAAAAAAAGTCCCTTTCTTCTAACGTGGCTTCATATTTCTAAGGAATATTTCACTTCTAAGAACAGTGAATCCTTAAAGACATCACTTACTGATCTTTTCCCCTTAGTGAGTGTCATCTTTTGACATTTCATTCATAATGTACTTAAAAGCTTTAATTAACAGAGTTTGAAAGTTGATACTATCTTATCTTTTCCTGAATAGACAGGTCTAAAAGCACTAACGCAAGATGAATGATTCCCACATTTTATAGCTGAAGCTGGGAAACTAAAAACCATTCTAATGATAGCTGTAAAATGATATCAAGGGAGCTTCTGAGATCACCACCCTCCCCCTTTCTTCATGACTAGTAATAACCAGCAGGGGGAATAAAACACGGTGCCTTCCATTGTAGCAGGTATGTACTCAGGGTAGAAGGTATATACTCTTTCCTGTAACTTTATTATAGCTAACACAATTGTTTCGCTGTTAAATTTAAATAATGCGCTAAAGTGAAATGTAACAGCGTCGCACGACACGTCAGTCCTCTTGGCATTTAAAAAATATGTAGTTGCGAAAAAAATGCTAAGTACCAGAAAAATACTTAGCTATGCAATGTGCTAGCTGCTTCATGATCTCTTCCAGGATAAATAATGCCAAAAAGAGTAAAATCTGTCTTTGCTTGGGGGGGGGGGGGTTGTTAAGCCTTATAAACAGATGGAGAAAAGTCAGGTTACTAAGCAGCTCTGATGAATTCCTCAGACACAGTCAACACACAGACTGCGTAAAAGGAAAATTGCCATATTGTTAATGATGCCTTGCTCTCAAAACTAACAATTTAACCTTGTTCATGGGGATCCTAACACAAATTCTGAAATTCACCCTCCCACACGAATTTCAGGAGTTTTGCTCATCTTCCAAGTCCCTTCTTGCTGTCTTGCTTCTGATGGAGGTTTGGCTGGTGGGGATAAAAAGGCCTCTTTTTATCATGGTCTCCCCACAGGCAGGTGCAGCTGACCCCCACCCCATTGCCCACTTTTAAAACTGTCTTGTTCCTCCCCACCCCCACTACCATTAATTGTAACTCTTAGGATTAACTCTTATGGGTTTGTATTTCCCACACACACACCTCTCTTCTATTTTATTAAGTTCCCTTCAGTGGCTTTAAAATTATTTTACTGTGGTACTGTTCTACTCAAATTGTTGCAAGTCGCCTTGTGTCTGCTTTGCAAAGAAAGTGGGGGATACTAAGTTTTATAATTTAAGTAAATAAATAAGCAAGCTGGTGGCTTTTGCCAATAAATAAATAATTTATTATTTATACCCAGTCCATCTGGCTGAGTTGCCCCAGTCACTCCGGGCAGCTTCCAACACATATAAAAACATAATAAAACATCAAACTTTAAAAAACCTCTGCCTTCAGATGTCTTCTAAGAGTTGCAGTGTTATTTATCTCCTTGACATCTGATGGGAGGGCGTTCCACAGAGCAGGCGCCACTACCGAGAAGGCCCTCTGCCTGGTTCCCTGTAACCTCACTTCTCAAAGGGAGGGAACCGCCAGAAGGCCCTCGGAGCTGGATCTCTACATCCAGGCTGAACAATGTGGGTGGAGATGCTCCTTCAGGTATACAGGGTCAAGGCTGTTTAGGGTTTTAATGGTCAGCACCAATACTTTGAATTGTGCTCAGAAACATACTGGGAGCCAGTACAGATCCTTTAGGACTCGTGTTATATGGCCCACTGCACACCAGGTATTCTATTCTGTGATACAACTCTGTTCCAAGGAGGTCAGATTGTGGTAGAATGTAAATGCTGAAGAATCTCCGCTGACATTTGCAAAATCTTTAGGTCTTCTTTACGCAATGCCTCAACCAAAGTTAGCTGGCTTGCAAGATGCTGGCGATCACATTTTAACAGAGAAATCTGAAAAGTGAAAAGGTAAAAAGATCATTAATAAAATCCTATTGGACAGAGAGGGGCAGTTTAAGGTTCTCCACCTATGTGTGATGGAGTGCAGAGAACCAATATTCATGGCTCCTGCACAATTATGCAGTTATCCATTGAAAACTATAATAGCCAAGTTACAGATCATAGATTTAGAATAACATTCTTGATGGAAATCCATTAGCTAGAGGTATGGTGGGCTCTCCCTTGCTGGAAGTGTACAAGCAGATGGATTTCTTGCATCAATGAGGAGGAAGGTCTACATTGCCAAGAAGAAGGCCCCATGCAACTTCATTATTATTATCTGCATTTCCTTATCACTTACTACAAAAATGTCTCAAAGTGCTTAGGATTATAGAAGCACACATAGTGCTAAATTATATATCCATACATACACACACACACACATATATGAATTTAATTAAAATAATTCTATGATACTGTTTTCTATACAAATTTAGCCATCTTCATTTCTGAGTGTTTAGCTGGTATGACAGAAATCAGTGTGCGGGATTTTTAGTCTTTTGGGGATCCTATTGCTCTTAAATGCAAGTAGGAAAAGGGTTTTTTTCCCCCCCATGTGAGTTTCACCTCCAGCCCTTGTGTTACAGCAGGCTAATTCATTCAAATAGATACCTTCTGAAGGGCATGCTGGGTCTCCTCTGTCAATGACATACATATTTTTGTTGCGAGATCCAAACTCTTCTTTTCATTCCTCTTTGAAATTACATCGCCAAGCAACACTTTCTTCCAGGAAGTACTACAGTCAATAAATGTAAACACATTTTAGGAATTTTGCTTCAGATCCAGCCATCAGATAGCTAAACAAAGTCCAACAATCGCATTCAAGAAATGCAACTTTTGCATTAGCGGCCATTTTCAGCAAACATTTGCTACTTACAATTGGTCTGCTTCGAGACATAGCAGCTTGAGAGCCGTAAGAAGTCTCCAAGATGGCCCGTCCCAGTCAAACGTCAGATTACTAGAGACGAAAAATAACAAATCATTTTAAAAAGAATCTACATATTTTATAATAGCAGCCTCGTACCCAGCACCACTTGGGAATTCTAAGCAACTATAAAAACTTAGTGCAGTTTTGAAAAGTTCAGTCCAGCCTCTTGATTCAAAATAGCAGCATCCAATTGTACCCTAACTTGGAGGAAAACCTGTTCCTTGTCTTCATGCAAAGTATGATTATGGTATGTCCAGAGTGAACAGACAACTTTCCAAAATATGTAGTACATACTACATACGTACAGTGGTACCTCGAGTTAAGTACTTAATTCATTCTGGAAGTCCGTACTTAACCTGAAACTGTACTTAACCTGAAGCACCACTTTAGGTAATGGGGCCTCCTGCTGCCGCCGCGCCGCCGGAGCACGATTTCTGTTCTCATCCTGAAGCAAAGTTCTTAACCTGAAGCACTATTTCTGGGTTAGCTGAGTCTGTAAGCTGAAGCGTATGCAACCTGAAGTGTATGTAACCCAAGGTACCACTGTACTGTATATAACACACACATTTATTAATATTAGTACAATTTATAAAAGGATTTTTTTACTTGATTATATTTTATCCAATTTTTGTCTAAGGTTTAAGCATGGGAGGCACCCACTGATCAAAACATCCTAACCTATCTTCTTTGTCGACCTGAAGTTATAAACTAAAATCACAGGAGGGAGGCTATTGCGTCCCCAGATGCATATGTGTACTTAACTCTAAAAGGTTGTTTTCTTGTAAAATTGAAAGTTTCGTATGCCTCTGCTTATCTTCTGGAAGGATATATTTGAGTAAGGTTTCTGAAGAGAAAAAAAATGTTTAAAGCAAACAAGTTACAAGAGTTACGGTAACAAAGAAGCCTTTTGTGTGTTTCTAGCACGTTTAACTATTAGCATTTCTGCTGAAAATATTTTAGGAAACAAAGCCAAGAACACATTCGCTCTCACTTGTGGCTGGGTGCTCACATAATTTTAGCATGACTGACTGACTTCACTGGCGGAGGGGGAATCTAGAAACACACACGTGCTGTGGTTGCTCGACTAGAGGAGGAAAAGCAGGTTTTCCTTTCCCCAAGAATGGTCATGTCCACACCATACATTTAAAGCACTCTTACAAGTCACTTTAACCATTAGGACATTCCTACAAAGAATCCTTGGAGCTGTAGTTTGTTAAAGTGTATTTCTGTGGCAAGCAAACTACAGTTCCCAGGATTATTCTGAGAAATCCATGGCTATTATAAAGAGCCATTTAATGTATGGTGTGGATGTGATCAGTGGGAGGGAGAAGGAAATTGTGTGTGTGTGTATGATTGTTTAAAATGAATGTATTTTGATGGAATAGAATATGATCATTTTGTGGAGGGTTTGGCAGGTGTACTTTAAGTTGCCTTGTCTCGGAGACTAAAAGCCTTCCCAACACAAACATACATACATATATATATATATCCGCGCGCGCACACACACACACGCACACACACATATATATATATATATATGAACGACATGCCTGAGATACCATTCCATCAGAAAAACTTCAAAGAGATTTGCATAAAGAAATGTTAAAGAAAATACTGATAAAATCAAACTTTAAACACAAGTAGACATAAATAAAATTTATCAGCTGAAGATACAATCTACACTTTAAAAACAAACATGCACAATAAAATTAAGTGTCTGAGTAGGCTCACCTCCCCCCACCAAAAAAAACCCTATATAAAACAAGTGGCTCCAGCCTAGATGTGGAGAGTTGGAAATGAAAAAACCAAACCAAAATGCAAAACCCTAGAAAAGAAAAACCAAGGAAAAAGGAAAACCGAAAACAAGCTGGCTATTTAAAAGCACAATAAAAAGGTGGGGAATCTGCCTGCAGGTTAGATTTTCCCTGCCAGCCCTAACCAGAGTATGTGGGGGTTGTTATTATTTAATTGATTTACAATCCAAGTTGAAGCAACAACATCAGCTGCAAAATATAATAGCTGACCGCAAAGAGCACACTGAACACAAATACCAAAGAATTAAACAGAGTGTAAAAACCAGCAGCTAAAACTTAAAGGACAAACAGATGACGAGTGGTAGAAAGCTGAGTTTTCTCAACCAATTCCATAGCTAAGCCAAGATTACCATTAGCACTAACAGCAGTGTGCTAGGATAATGTGTGTACCAGGATAATGTCAGCTCTCAACAGCAAAGGATGATGGCATCCCCTTCAGCGATCAAAATTCACCTGGCACATTTTGCACCTGGCTATTGGCCACTTGCGACCAAGTGAAGATGCCTGGGCACCAGGATGATGCCTGACATCTCCACCATCTGGAGGTGCATGCCTGGGGATCCTTGGATCTGTTTTCACACACTAGCAACTCATCCTGTGTAATTCTGTTATATTTCATTGGCACTATCAGAATGAATTTCAGGAACAAAAAAGTTGTACTGAAAAATATGGCTTTTGAGCAATCTGGCCCCAAAATGGCAACTTGGCATTCCATTTTGGCGACTAACCCTGGTTTAAGGAGCCATTTGGCACCTAACTTTTATGTACGAGTTTCTAACTCTGTCCCCCATCATTCCCAGAGTTATGAGCCAGCAGGCTTTGGAGAGATGTGATACTGCCACTAATAGTTATAAGTAAAGGATGACCTCACTGTGGTCTTATTATTTTACTACACAATGCATTGCCCTGGTTGCTTTTCAAAGGCAGCCCTGCCCAAGACTTGCAAGATGAACTGAAGTCAGGCAGCTACAGTGCAGAGCTAGCTGAAAGTGGTAGCTGGAACCCTTAAAAAATGGTAGTGGAATTATAAGCTCCGCCCACTGAGTGGCAGGTTGGCCCCAGTAAAACTGCATCACCCATCAATGTCAAGATCAAATCTCAAATTTACCTGTCCCAACATGAACACTGCTGTGTGGATTAGAGTTCGCAACAAAACCGTATTCGAGAAGCAGGCGCTGATTATCATGTGGGCCATAACAAATAAATACTTCTTTGTATTTTTGACAGCCTGAAAGTGTTCTTATTTCATAACACTTTGTCTTCTCATTAAATGCAGCTTTCACCTTGGAGGAGGAGGAGGAGGGAGAGAACAAGGCAGTTTTATCTGAAAAGAAAGTTCATGAGAACAGACCAAGCCTAAAATGTTTCAAGCTATTTGTGAACAACTCTTCTTCCCAACACCAAGGACAACAGAAAATAGGGGTGTGTGGTAACGGCAAATTTAAATGCCAGTGCTGGAGGAAATGTTGAATGTTTGGTGTCCATCTCTTGATTGTGTGCCGCAAACGGCGCCTTCACATCTTAACTCATGTGGAGCGTCGCTGTGTGGTGCAAGGGAATTAGGACCTCAGCTCCTGGCCCATGCATTGAACACGGAGGTCTACAAAAAGGCAGCTATGTGTGAACTCCTGCATAGGAACTCCATACGATCACAACCACCACCACCCCAATACACACACCATTTTGAGGATAAGCAGCTGTTCATGCAAAGGTGTATTTTTGCCAACGCTAACACACAACATGTGTGTCCAAGGAGAATTCAAGGAGTTGGTAAGTTGTCTGCCCTGGTTGTGCATTCCCTGAAGGAGCAGGTGCAGAGTTTGGGGTGCTCCTAGATCCAGCTGGATGCACAGGCATCCTCAATGGCTAGGAGTGCCTTTCTTACTAACTTCTATCGGCAAGACAGCTGCAGCCGTTACTGGGTCAGGTTACCTCGACCACAGTTGTCCATGCATTTGTAACCTCATGGTCAGTTTGTGCTCCATGTGCCCTTGAAGTTGGTCTGGGGGCTGCAGCTGGTGCAGAACACAACTTCTATCACCCCTGAGCAATGGTCAAGGGGGCCTGTGGCAGATTGGAATTGTAGCTTGAAACAAGTGGAGAGCACCAGGTTGGGGAAGGTTGATCTACTTCATAGTCAAAGCAGAACATTAAACACAATGAGCCTTCCGACAATTAAAGTACTATAGTCAGCAGAACGACAGGTGGCCCCTTTTGCCTTTTACCTGGGTTCTGGCAAAACACACGGATTAATTTGGGAAAGTATTAAAAGTGGATTTTTTTTGTGCGGAACACAGGGAGGAGTAATGCAAGAAGGGTACCTTGAAAGAAGGCATGGTTGGCTGGAACCGTTCGCACTGCACAGTTCAGTTCCTATGCCAATTTCCCACCCTCATATTCTAGAAACCTGGCTTCAATTAGCTTACCTGGGCAGCTGGATTGTGATTTAGCAGATCCAAGTAAGGAGCCAAGGCGTATGTATTTGACTCCCTAGAAAAACAGTCCCCCTGAGAATGTTTCATATACACTGTCCTGGTATTAACAGTGCACCAAGCCCAACGAAAGGCACTATAGCTAAAGACAGATGCTACGTCTTCAGAAAACAGAGGCTGTAAGGAGAAGAAAAACGGCTGGGACAAAACAAACAGCTCCTGGACCCGTCTTCTTTGCTCAAGGGCTTTTCTTCTTAAGGGCTCAGGGAAAAGGTTCACTGTTTCTTGCTCCAAATAAACAGGGCAGGTATATATTTCAGGTAGGAGATCCAGGTATGGCTTCCACAGAGATTCCTCCTTGCAAGCACACTTTTCTGCTATTAAAAATGTACACAGTGCTGCCAAAGGAGAAATGGGGGGTCTCCATCTAAAGGTAGAAGAAAACATGAGAAGCACAAACACTCCTTACTACATTCCTATAGCTTTAAGTGACACAGAAAGCTGCTCACGTAGCTTATGTCACCATCGCCCATTAAATGCTATGGACGCAGCACAGAGTAGGGGCAGCCAAAATGGCACCTTCCGGATGTTGCAGACTTTGTGACTCTCAAATACCCCAGCCAGGATGGCCTCAAAGATCAGGGATAATGGGAGATGTAGTCCACAGCATCTAGAGGGCACTACATTGACTACTCCCGCTCCAGAGTAAGCAGATTAACCAGAGGATCCAGTTTGTCCGTGTGTGATGGATGGGCCTTGGGGTCATCCTCACGGACACCCAGAAGCCAGTTGTGGCTGGGCAGAGTGTCAACCACTCAGGAGGCGGTGGAGAGTTGAAAGACGGAAAGTTTAACTGTCAGGTCTTAAATAGGGCTTAGGGTGTGGTAGATTTTAGAAAGGGTTTGGCTGGGAATCAGCTGGGCTTGCTGTAAAAATACTCAGATGCTTTATGCTGTATAAATATTTCATATTTCATTTATTCAAGGAAAATATTATGTAAGCAGCTGAAGAGGAGAGGACAGAGGGTGAAGAAAGAGCTGGGGAGGGGGGGCTTTTCACATCCTCTGGAGCCCCTAGGAAACTCAGCAAACCTGCTGTACAGTCATACCTCGTGTTAGGTTTGCTTCACATTGCAGCTTTTCAGGTTAAAAATGCAGCAAACACGCAAGTGTTTACTTCCGGGTTCGTCGCGTAGAAGAGATCTGCGTGCTTTGCAGGGTTTTACGGGTTTTTCAGGGTGCGAACGGCACCCCGAAACAGATCGCGTTCATCAGTAGCGGTACCACTGTACCTGGAGTTGGGTGTGGAGAGTGCAACTGAATGGGACATGGCTGTGGGCAGCCTGAGGAAGTACCATCCACCTTGGGCCTGCCCATAAAAAGCAAGCCTAGAGCGAGAGACGAGGGTGATGTCTCTGGCTTCCAGGAACTCTTCTCATTGTGAGACTTTTGTGGGTGAGCCAAGAATTGGTTTGAACCATGTGTGAGAACCCGCAGCCTGAGAGGGAGGAAATGCCAGAAGGAAAATGAACCGATATTCTTGATTTTTATCTATTAGCAACTTTGTTTTCAAATAACATTTTTCTATCCAACTGTATTTTTGTAATGTTTTGTTTAAGTCGTCTGTTGTTGCTTCAGTTTTTTGTACACCACAGAGATATTTTCATAATGTCCTGCAAATATTTTGCAAGAGCATAAATAAAGAGATAGAAACCAAATAAACCCCTATTGGAGTCAATGATTTTTAATGACTTCAGTCTTGTTCATCTGCTTGCAGCTTAGGTTTCAATTCTATAACCACTACCTGAGTGCAAGTCCTACTGAAATCAATGGGGTTTGTTTCTAAGTAGACTATAAGGGCAAGGACATTTGCAGCACATCCCTGCCCATGGCTACTCAGAAGTATGTCCCACTGCGTCCAATAGAGCTTACACTCCAAAGTAAGCGTGTGTGAGGCTGCAACCAGTTTTTATTAAGTAAAATACTTTTCTTCTGCTTCTATTAGTTTTTATTCTTTTGAAAGTTTAGCATATATGCTGATCAATAATTCTAGAGAAAAAGAAGCAGGGAAAGGTTAATTTTATTTTTAATTTCCATTACCTTTCCCTTGCTTGTTTTTCCTTATTAGTTATCATTATAAAATAGTTTTGTGCAATACAATCCTATGCATGTTTCTTCAAAAGTCTTATTTACTGGCTAGAGTATATTCCCATGTTGAGTGCATTTAGGGTTGTGGCCTAAATATTTGAATTTCCTGTGGACATACTTTATTTCACTGTTCTTTTCTTATATGTGTCTTCAAATATATAGCATCAAATAACTTCCCTATCTGCATGGCTATGCTGAAAGCGATGGAAATGATTCTGATAAGAAAAAGTACAGAGTGAGGAATGCTAAGAGCAGATTCAAGGGAGAGCTGGGAATTCTTGATAGACAGAATTCAAAATTGTATTAAGGGATTGTAAACTTACTTTATTATGTATTCTCCAAGGTTGCTGCTAAGGACAGTATCAGTGGTGAGCAAGCATTTTTCAGGCAATGAAATAATCAGCTCTTCTGCCTATGATTTTTTAAAAAGAAAGAAATCAGAATGAACATACTCCCAAATACAATTCGCAGTAAGAAATGTCAAAGTGCACACATAATTAGCACTACTGGGTCAAGAAAAAATATTGCACTGATGAATCCAAGAAAAAAATAGTATGGCCTGTCTGCACCTTAACAAAGAGCATTAACTTCAAAGAGGCTCCCCCCCCCCAAGACTGAAAGTTATCACTTGAAACAAGACAAGCACTTTAGATACAGACTATATTACTCAATGGAGTGTTGAAAGATTAGTAGCATTGGCGACAAAGAAATATATTTCTGTTCTGATTAATAGTTGAGTAAAAACCAGATGAACTATACAGTTTTTAATTGGTTGTCAGCAACCAACGCCAGTAACCAATTTTAATTGGTTGTTTAGAAGTTATATTTAGCCATGAATGTATGACTTGAAGGTCGAAACTTCTATTCTGATTTTTATTGTGGTCAACCCATTACAAGATTACCTCAGTTTTGTTAATTTCACATACTGAGTATTTCTAGCAAATTCACTACTAGGAGTTGACCACCTCCTATGGCAATTATTTCAGAGGAAGTGGTAAATACCAGCTTTTACCACCTGGGGGAGCAAAATCATTCACAATAACTTGTTCCACAACAAAAATGATGTTAAGAAACTGGTCGTACACCAATCTACAAAGCTCAGAAATAATTATTTTTAAATGGTTGTTCTGTTTATGCCCCACTTCAGAATTTGATTCTGTGAATCCAGTATAGTCTAGGGCAAAGGCAGCTTTAAGACAGTTGGTCTATACTGTGGTACCTCAAGTTAAGTACTTAATTTGTTCCGGAGGTCTGTTCTTAACCTGAAACTGTTCTTAACCTGAAGCACCACTTTAGCTAATGGGGCCTCCTGCTGCTGCCGCGCCGCCGGAGCACGATTTCTGTTCTCATCCTGAAGCAAAGTTCTTAACCTGAGGTACTATTTCTGGATTAGCGGAGTCTGTAACCTGAAGCGTGTGTAACCTGAAGCGTATGTAACCCGAGGTACCACTGTATTATACACAAGGATACCATGGGGGCGGGTAGAGGGAGGGATCTCATATTTTCAACCTGGCCCAGAAGTTGTGCACCAGCCTCTTCTTTGTAATACAAACCTGAAGAGCTTTTGTGGTCATCAATCCTCTTCCTGTCTCTAGAAGACAAAGGAGAGAAAGCTGCAATGAAATTGGCTCCTGGGCTCTCCACAAACCTGCAAATGGTTGTTAACTGGTGGTCCAAGAAAAGAAACAAGGTCAGGGGCAAGAATTTAGAAGTGGTTTGTATCTTCACTACCTATCTAGGTTCCCCAGAGATATGCAGTATTCGTTATTTCATTATTTGACTTGTGAAGCAACTCAAAGAAATTTGACATTACAAGAAAAGCATGTATAAAACAATTTCATACATATGCATACTGTATATCTAAATAGACTGCTCAGGCCTCAAGGAAACAAGGCAGACGGAGGGGGAAGAACACAGAAGAGTTTTAGAAAGCATAAAAACTCATGAAATGTTTAATCAGAATTATAAATAGGGCATGGAAGCTCCTGCCTTCAAACTTTTGCCCCGGAGGCATCCCAGCTCTCCCCGGATCACCTGTAGCTTCAAACACAAACAGAACACTCAAATACAGCTGCAGTTTGTCAGAAAAGTATTATATCAGTACCTGAAAATTGTGCTGGCCGTAATGTATTATCTTCATAGCCTCTTTCTTTCAGCCATTTCTTTAGCAGCACATATTCGTGTTTGTGGCTAAGATTTACTGAAATCATTACACAGAAATTATCGTGCTATGGCATTTTTTCATTAATGACGATTCACCAAAAGATGTTTTTCACAGCAACGTAACATGCAAATCACAACACTGGGAAAAAATGGATGCCATGAAAGTACTTTGGCTTAGCAGAATAAACAGAATAACTTGGGAGTACAGGAGCAGGACTGCGCCCCTCCCTGATAAAACTATTGAATCAATGTTACCCTATATACAGGAAAAAATAGGGGATAGGAATTCCATCTTCCTACCTGCACTATATGTGCATTGGGGTTCACTAATTACTTAGGCTGCAGTCCTTAGCACACCAGACATTCAGAGCACCTCCGACTGAACACAGTGAGGCTCGCTGTTAAAAAAAAAATGTACAGGAGCGTGTTGTTACACTGTGTTGGCTCAATGGCTTTTATGAACATTAACCCCAGTTGCAATACTGAATTACCGTATTTTTCGCCCCATAGGACGCACCGGCCCATAGGACGCACCAAGTTTTTTGGGGGGGAAATAAAGGGGGGGAAATTTATTTTTCCCCCAGGCGCTTGTGGGGCCGGCAGCGGGAAGAAGCGCTCTTCTCCCCCCCCCCCCGCCCGCCTGCAGACCAGCCTTGAAACAAACAAACAAAAAACACATTACCACCACATAAAGACAAACTTCTTGATTGTTTTCTTCGCCTCTTTCGACATGTTCGACCTTTACTCTTCTTCATGTTAATCAAAGGCCTTCAGATTCTGTACATCAAACTCTGCATGGAAACAAAATGCATTTCTTACCGTAGTTTTTTTCAGTTGCTATAGATACAAAAATGTTTTGCCCCATGATAATGTTGGGAAGAAACTTTCATGGCCAACACACTCATAGATGGCTTAACACGAAAAATATCAAATGTGCAATGAAACAGGGAACAAAAATCTCATCCTCTTGCATCCACTGAACTAACTCATTTTGGAACAGACAAATAATAGCCGACTAGTTTGCTGGTTGCCTATCTTCATATTGCCAAAACAGAGTGATGAGGGAGGCATTGGTAGGCTTTGGTGAACCCACAAGGTTTGAAGAAATACAAAAACAAAAAAAAAAAAACAAAAAAAACAACCCACAACTATTGTGGGAGGGAGAGGTTCTAAGGGGGTGGGTGGGGAGGGAAAACAGAAAATACCCAATAAACACAGACTGTGTAAAGCAGGCATGGCCAAACTTGGCCTTCCAGATGTTTTGGGACTACAGCTCCCATCATCCCTGACCACTGGTCCTGTTTGCTAGGGATGATGAAAGCTGTAGTCCCAAAACATCTGGAGGGCCAAGTTTGACCGCACCTGGTGTAAAGCATGCACTGAGATCTATCATAGTGGGCTTAGAAGTTCCATACTTGTTCTCTAAAGTTGTTCTCTAAAAATCTGCCCCAAGTTAAGATATACTGCAGAGTAGCTGATCACATATTTGGTGACAGCTGCACTGCATGTGGGTTTATTGTCGGCAAAAATATTAAGCGTTTCCAACCATAATTGTATTTCCAAAACTAATTTCTGAACATATAAAATGAGACTATTCATCAGGACAGCTAGCTCTTGCCACCAAATACCAGCTGCTGGGGGACAAAAGGAGGGCAGGGTTTTGGCCTTCAACCCCTACTTGTAGGATTGAAAGGGGGCAAACTGACAGGCCACTGTAGAAAGGAGAACTAGAGACAGCCTTTGTCTGAGGACGCTTATGTTGCTAACCATAATTGGTGGGGGCAATGGGGGGGGTTACAAAGAAGCAGAAGCAAATCCTCATTTACTATTCCCTCATTTTACTACTACACACGAAGACCAATCCTATATATTATATAACGGTGCTTTTTTCTATTAAAAAAAAGTTTAGGGGTACTCTCATTTTGACTCAGGAGAATCACCATTTTATAGTTCAAATCGGGGAAAATAAATACAATACATGGACAAAAGTACATAGATTCACAAAATGTTTACCCCTGCGTGTTCCCAGGGGAAAAAGCACTGCACGCAACAGAGCTCCCGCCTATGTAAAAACAGCACATGGCCAAGGCTGCAACACAGAGCGACGCAGCCACCCGGACGTCTGCAGAGGGATCTGCTGCCTCCCTAAGGAACAAGCCGCGCGGCATCTCCGCGCCCCGGCAACTCCACTCACCGAGCTCCCCGCAGCCCCACGCGCCCCTTAGCGGTCGCCGCGCTTCTCCCTTCGGCTGCCACCGCCCCCAAACCCTCGCGGGCTCCTTTCCCAGGCTGCAAGGGGCCGGAAGAGGCGGGCCTTCCACGGCCGCCTGTCGGCCAATCCCCTGGCGGTTCGAGAGAAAGCGTCGAAGGAGCGCAGCTTCCCATTGGGCGGAGAAGAAAAAGGCGCACGCTTTCCTCCTTCACCCCAGCAGTTGAGTCGTCGATTCTGGGGGATCCTCGCTTAGAACAGGCGCAGCTCTTTAAGGCGATATAGTTGGAAGTCGAGCAGCTTTGCAGCAGCCTGGTTTCCGCAAAGGTCTTTCGCGCTAATCCTACATTATAACTCTTGTTTTGCTAACCTGTAGCCGCGCAGCGACACTAAGGAATTTATTTGGACCGCAGTTGTCGCTGGGTGGTGTTGGCACGTCTGGATCCTAATGCATTCAGCGTGTGCGCGTGGCTACTGGGAAGGCTGCAGCCGGACGATTGTGCTCTGCTCTAGGGAGCATTTTGCAGAACTGCCCTTGTTCATTTTTCTGAGCTGCTCTAGGGTGCAGCGTCACGGTAGGGAGTGGCTTGTAGCTGTACAGTAACGCGAGAAGTTCCCTTGGGGAAGTCCAGCCAGATGGGCGGGGTATAAATAATAGTTATTTTTATTATTGACCCTGAACCTTCTTTCTTTGTAGTCAGCTCTCTGTTCTATCTTTCGAGTTACGCCGCTGAGAGATGTGCTTTTGACCAGAATGGGTACAAAGTGATAACAGTAGAAAGCATGTTGCCAGCTTCGTACTTTCGGCTTCCCCTCCTGCATTGCACGACTGCATTTGTAACTGAAAGGTCTTTTTCTTCCCCCTTCGTTTGGCCTCCCTGTTCACGCTTAGGTTACCCCGTTGCAAGGTTATGGCGCTCTAAAGCGGTGCTTCTCAAACTTTTGGGGGCCACTGTTATCTTGGTTGTATAAACACATCCTCAATGCGCACTGCCCTACCCTGTGAAAAGCATTTTTTCAGAAGAGCGGTTTGCACGACCCACTAAGGAAGATACTGTAACACAGTAAAACTCAAACCAGTAAAAATAAATAGCATATTAATTGAAAAGCTAATCCAAACTAGTTTAATTAATTCAACAAAGTGGATGAAGATGCATTGATGCCAGTATGATAGTCATTTACACCTCCAGTGCCACCCCTGCCACCCACTTGCATCTTTGCACCCCCCCCATAGGTACAGCCCACTTTGGAAACCACTAAATTGAATTGTAGATGGGTTTAATGTTGACTCATTCAGTGCCATGGCTAAACTCTGCTTTGGCTCATAACTGGTGCCATGGCTTACAATGCAAACAAGCAGCCCAATGCAGTTTTCTTGAAGCACAGTCCTGTGCCTGTCTACTCAGAAGCAAGGCCCATTCAGTTCAGTAAGACTTACATCTAGGTAGGTGTTATAAGATTGCAACTTGGGACTCTGCATAGGTTCCAAAGTGGTGTACGTTTATTTTTTAGCTTTTCAAGCAGCTTACAGAACCAAAATCACAAAAAATTAAAATAAAAGCCATTCAATGCTATTGTTGCAAAAGGTTTGATCGAATCTTTTCAGCAGTGAATAAATTAACCATCTCATTCTTTTTGATATTAATGTTCCTTTTGAGTTACTTTGAAATTTGCTTGGCAGGGAGAATGTCTAGTACTCCAGTAGCTGTGGTGACTGGCTCCAACAAAGGCATTGGGCTGGCCATTGTGCGGGCTCTATGCAAGAAGTTCACTGGGGATGTTTACCTGACAGCTCGGGACATCCAACGGGGCAAGGAGGCAGTGGCCAAGCTTCAGGAAGAAGGGCTGAAGCCACAGTTCCACCAGCTGGACATCACTGATCTGCAGAGTATTCAAACCCTCCGTGATTTCTTGAAGGAGAAGTATGGAGGATTAAATGTGCTGGTCAACAATGCAGGGATTGCTTTCAAAGGTAAAATACATTTATAGTCTTTGGCTTCAATCATGCAGTCTGGCTGCAGGTTAACTCTGCTTCAGGCTCCAGCCTTTGTCATTTTCTCTCTTGGTGAGTGGATGTGTGTCACTTTCTGGTGCTTTCTCACTTTAATTGCCTGGTTACCTGCACTATGAACAGGTTGTTAGGAAGAATTGTCCAGGGTAATAGGCAGAGCATTTCTAATTGCCAGCCGCAGAGTGTGGTGGAGCAGCATAGCCATACCCGCAGTGCTTCTGCTCATGCAGGCTGGGATAGAAGTTGAGGGGAGCAGGGGAAAAGTCTAAACTGGCATAGCAATCAGGTCCAGTGCCATATAGTGATGGGAGAGGCACCAGATCCTGGTCCGACTCAGCCCCATCACTAGTGAGGCTTTTTGTGGGACATCAGCTGTGGGAATCCTGTCAGTGGTACTTCCAGTGGGTTGATTGGAAAGCTCTGTGCTGGAAGAGGGAGGTTGGTGCCGTATCAAGGGCAGAGGCTGGCTTTTGGGTGGACCCCTTTTAATACTTTAATTGTAATGGTGTGCCATATCATCTGGACATAATATTTTTTCTTATAAACTATTTATTTGTTTTATTGATGTTTAATCTCACCCTTTAAAAAGAAACTTCTCATGAATATTCAAAATAACTCCAAACTAATGAAGAAACAAAAGCAGGATTTTACAAAGTTTATATTTTCATAATGTCCATTCTGATTTTTGTTTGGCAAAAAGTTGCAGATACAACTCCATTTGCTATACAAGCGGAAGTCACACTGCGAACAAACTTTTTTGCAACGAGGGATATTTGCAGAGAATTGCTACCACTGATGAAACCTAATGGTAAGTGCTCCACACTGACTTTAGGGGAAAATACATTAAGATTTAGACTGTAACCCTATGCACACTTACCTGGGATCAAGGCCTATTGAACTCAACATGAGGTGGGGTGGAGGGGTGAAGGCAACAAGCTTAACTAAGGCTAGTTTCTTCTCCTTAACATTTTCCCTTTTAATAGGCAGAGTGGTGAATGTATCTAGCATGTGCGGGGCTTCAGCATTGTCCCAATGCAGCCAAGACTTGCAGCAGAAGTTTCGGAGTGACACAATCACTGAAGAGGAACTAGTGAAACTCATGGAAAAATTTGTAGAAGACACCAAGAAAGGAGTGCATGAGAAGGAGGGTTGGCCAAGTACAGCTTATGGCGTGTCCAAAACCGGATTAACGGTTTTGTCCAGAATTCAGGCAAGGCAGCTGAATGAGACGAGGAAAGGTGATGGTATACTCCTGAATGCCTGTTGCCCTGGGTGGGTCAGGACTGACATGGCAGGTCCCAGAGCCCCAAAATCTCCTGATGAGGGAGCTGAGACTCCAGTGTATTTGGCCCTTTTGCCCCCGGGAGCCGATGGGCCCCACGGGCAGTATGTTAGTGAAAAGAAAGTGCAGAAGTGGTAGTTGTTCAGCGTACATGCATTTGCATTGTTACTTCTAGCTTGATTACTAGCAGTAATAATGCAAATGCCGACATGGGCTCTTCCGCTGGGATCTGCTGTAACAGTCGTGGCAGGCTCCCATGCAAAGGAAGAAAGTGTTTCATAAATGCATCATATTGTCTGTTAAGCGCCTGTGCAAATAACTATTTTGGTTTGGTGTGTGCATGTGGCAGTTTGTGAGCATCTTTTTGCTACATTTGCTCTTCCCCGGATTTGGGAAGCTGTCTTAGCTTAATATGTATTTTCCAGCTATTTTGAATTATTTTTGTTTCACAGTGTGTGAAAACCATTTGCTTTTTGAATTTTAAAATGTGTATACATGATTTTCTCTCTTGTGCAAGGCTGTTTTATTTAATACAGAAATCAAGCCATTACAGCCTTTATTGCAAATATGAATGCATGAAATCAGTAAAATGAACATGATGGCTTAGCAAATTTAATTTGGGCTGCTGTTGTGGGGAGGGTGCACGTGGGCTGTATAAAGAGAACCAATTTGCACTCTTAAACCCCTAGAAATAATTCGCTCCACTGTTAGCATGGTGGAACATATCCTCCAAGATCAGGAAAACACGAAGAATCGTTATTATACATTATATAATTGTTAGAAAATAAAAGTTGAATATTTTCTCTGTTAAAGGATCTCTTAACACCCGTACAAATTAAACTGGAACTAATATTCATGGATCTTTGTTTTTGATTAATAAAAATGTCTTCTAAACAATATACATGCATGCAATTTTCATATGTTTGATGATAAAGCACATATTTAAAAATAAAAGGCTTGACCATGTTTACCTCTGGTTTTGTTGTTATATTTTAAGGGGTCTGCATAAAGCAGAAGGGGAGAGATGCACTTATCCTGTATTGTTTTGTTTTTAAAAATTGTACAAGTGATGAGAAAAATTGTGTTTTCTACATATAAATGATCTTATGAAAGCCATATTATACAGAGCCATCTCAATGACAATGGAAACACTACCTGTGGGAATAAATTCACCAACAGTGCTGTACCACCTTCTCCTGCTCAGTACCAATAGACTTCAATGATTTTTAAAAACCAATAATACTTAGGCATTATTTTTGGAATAATCAATTAATTTTAATTTTGAATCTTGAGAAGTTGACCTATCATCATACACAGTATGATAGGAATCATTTCTCCAAGTACTTGCCAAAACAGTGCCATCCACACACAAGAAATAAGTAGCAGTTAGCTTGGGAAAAACTTAAGATTTGCAAAAGTGGGCTGGGGTGGTGGGGCTCAGTGGAGAAAATAGCCCAATGGGAACTTAAGTGAACATAATGGTGACTGTTGGAATGGAGGTGGGGACTAGAATCCTGAAGTGGAATAGTCCATATGGCAACATTTAGCTGCAGATCCCACTTCCCAAGCAATGAAATGCAGGAGCATGTTTTGTTCGTTTTGGTAAGCCTCCTTTTCTGGACTAATTTGGCAGCCCCACCTGCCCTTCTTTCTTACACACAGCCAGGGGCTGACTGGGCCTGTGACTGGCTTTGACCCTACTACTGGGCTCCATGATCACTGCAGATGGTGACAGCAGTCCCGAAATTAAAAGACGCCTGCTTCTTGAAAGAAAAGTGATGACAAACCTAGACAGCATCTTAAAAAGCAGAGACATCACCTTGCCAACAAAGGTCCGTATAGTTAAAGCTATGGTTTTCCCAGCAGTGATGTGTGGAAGTGAAAGCTGGACCATAAAGAAGGCTGATCGCCGAAGAATTGATGCTTTTGAATTATGGTGCTGGAGGAGACTCTTGAGAGTCCCATGGACTGCAAGAAGATCAAACCTATCCATTCTGAAGGAAATCAGCCCTGAGTGCTCACTGGAAGGACAGATCGTGGAGCTGAGGCTCCAATACTTTGGCCACCTCAAGAGAAGAGAAGACTCCCTGGAAAAGACCCTGATGTTGGGAAAGATTGAGGGCACAAGGAGAAGGGGATGACAGAGGACGAGATGGTTGGACAGTGTTCTTGAAGCTACTAACATGAGTTTGACCAAACTGCGGGAGGCAGTGGAAGACAGGAGTGCCTGGCGTGCTCTGGTCCATGGGGTCACAAAGAGTCGGACACGACTAAACAACAACTGCTGGGCTGCCCTCCCAGTCCCTTTGAGCACCACCCATGGCTGCTTCTGCTAGTAAAACATGAAGCACCCAATTTTCATCAATTGTACCACTATCCACTTGCCCTGCAGCCCTCTGTGCCATATCCCACACTTTTGTGGAAGATCTGGCAACTTTCTGCAGCACAGGGGGCTGCAGTAAATAAGGAGATGAGCTTGGATGAGCAAAAATGCTTTCCATAATCTCAACTCTTCCGCTCACGTAATTTTATTTTCTCCTCATTTTAGTTACAGTACTGTACTTCTCTATAGGTTTCCCTTTCCTGACTTCCTCTGTTGCTTCATGTCAGATTTCAACTTCTTCTAGCCGCTAATCAACTTCATGGCCTTGGTGCTTCTTATCTTTGTTCCTTTTCCTCTATTCTCCTTAGCCTCTTGGCTAACCACAAATCTTCCGTTTATATCTCCCTTCCTTTGTGCTAGTTTCTATCTTCAAGGTTTATTTCTTGTGCTAACTTCTTCCCTAAGTAATTATTTTGTATTTTTATGTTGTGAACCACTCTGTGATCTTCAGATGGGCAGTGTACAAATTTAATAAATAATACTAAACTCATTCTCTCTCTTGCATTGTCCTTGCATTGTCCCCACCACCACCATTTTCTTTCTATGCCTAGGCTAATGCATATAGTCTCTCTTTCTTCTTTTTACTTTGTTCAACCTTTGTAAAGTTTCCACACTCCCTCCAATTCCTCCTTCCCTTCTTTTCTTATTTTGAAAAATAAAATCCAATACAAGTGTCTGTTTTCAGGCTTACCACTAAATACAGTAATAATAATAATAATAATGGTGAGCCTGCAAGCAGAAACTTATATTGGGTTGTTGTTGTTGTTTACAGCACCAAGCACATATTAGCCACATTATAAATGATTAATTATAATGAATTTGACACATATGAATTGTACCATTTTTAGCTTGTTTACACATAGGTCTGAACACAGGCGCAAACTATTTTAACACATCTTCGAGTTTGTGTGAAGAGTGTGCGCTTGTTGTGTTGCAGTTTGTGCCTGTTGCTACACGGGTTGTACACAAGCTGAATGTAACTTGCAAACACCCCTATTGCAAGGACATTTAGCTTAAGAAATGATCCACTTTGAACTCAGTGGGATTTGTTTCTAAGTAAACATAAGGCTGTGGAAAGTGCTTTTCCCTTCCCTCTTCCTGAGGACATACTTGCAAACATAAAAGCTGCTTTTAGGTTTGTACATGTCTCTTCTCCCATACACAGATAATACTCCTGAATGTAGAATATGTTACCTAACTTCAGACTGTTGCATAAACAAACAAGAGGGCACAAAGCTAATACCCAGAGGAGCAGATATATCTTTGAGTTACTCAACACTCTGCATCTGTTTTGTTTCAGATTCTCCTATAGGCTACATTCTAATATTCCCCCTCCTCCTTAAATGCTCGAGGCTCTATACAGCTGCCAGGAAAGGCGGGCCTCCAGCCTTTCCACCATAGCAACCTTGTCCTGCCTGCTCTGTGCAAGGGAAGGCAGAAGAGAGTCAACAGCAGGCGCTGCACAGAATCAGCAGGGTAAGTAAGTTCTTGTTCTTTTTCTTTGATTGCGTGAGCCTGCTCAATTCTGTTGATAATCTAAAAAAACAACCAGGGTAGATTATGGCCTCCCTGCTACGTCTCTGTAAGTTGCAAAATAAAATAATGTGTAAAATAATGTTCAAAGGTCAGGAAGAGCCAATAGGCACACCCTGGGAATGGAGGTTTCAAAGCAATACTCCAAACCACACGCTCCAACCCAGGCAGTCCTTCATCTTTGCAACAGGTATAAATATACTCATCCAGTGAAGTTGCCACTCCATGTGTCTGGCATATTGGCTTCAGACAAAAAAACAACAACCCTTATGCCACAATAAATTCACAGGATTTTTTAAAGGTGTCACAAGATTTTTTGTGTTTGCTGCAAAAAACATGTTTATGGGATTACTCCAGCAAATTGTTTTTGAAGTTTTCTTGCTGATTATGCTGTGCTACCCCAGAGTAAGTGCTTTTGGGTAATGCAGTAATGCTGTTCTGACGCCATACAGAAAACATGCTCGGTTATGTGGATGTGTTTCTTCCTAAGGTGTCTCCCGTCCTACCTGATCAGAATCCGCTTGGCAGAGAAGATGTCTAAGAGCATTCCAGTGGCTGTGGTGACTGGCTCCAACAAAGGCATTGGGCTGGCCATCGTGCGGGCTCTATGCAAGCAGTTCAGTGGGGATGTTTACCTGACAGCCCGGGATGTGGAACGGGGCAAGGAGGCAGTGGCCAAGCTGCAGGCAGAAGGGCTGAAGCCACAGTTCCACCAACTGGACATAAATGACCTGCAGAGTATCCGAACCCTACGTGATTTCTTGAAGGAGAAGTATGGAGGATTAAATGTGCTGATCAACAATGCAGGGATTGCTTTCAAAGGTAAAAACAGTGTTCAGTTTCTGGAAAGAAAGTATACGGGGATCAGGTCTGCCTGGGAGCACCACAGTCTGATACAAAATGATATTGTTGCTCCCTGATGAGTGGGAAGTTGAACTCACTGCAGTTACTTGGTGGTCAGGAAACTTTCATTCACCTTATTTCATATATTCTGGGCATAGCCTAGGGCTAAGAACAGATGCTGAGCTGAGCCCTCTAACCAAAGTTAAGAACTGGGTAAAAGTACTTTTAACAGTGTACTTTGGACACAGTGCAGTAGTTAAATATTCGCCACACTGCTTGCGATTTTCATTGGTGCTGCTCCTTCCTGCAGCTCAGGGCAGCTTCATACATTACTGTTTTCCAACACAGAAAATGCATCAATAGGACTAAGCGTGAGAGCTGAATGTAAATAATCCAGTGTACCAATCTTGCATATGAGTACAGTGGTACCTCAGGTTACAAACGCCTCGGGTTACAAACACTTAGGGTTACAAACTCTGCTAACCCAGAAGTAGGACCTCGGGTTGAGCTTTGCCCCAGAATGAGAATGGAAATCGTGTGCCAGCGGCACGGCAGCAGCGGGAGGCCCCATTAGCAAAAGTGCGCCTCAGGTTAAGAACGGTTTCGGGTTAAAAACAGACCTCCAGAGCGAATTAAGTTCGTAACCCTGTATTCACTGCATGTACACATGTGCAACTTCATTTCTGATGGGCTACACTTGAACCTATGTTTCTTAATACATGATAAATTCTTTTGCATGCAGCAAAGAATAATCTGTGATGGAAAACTGCAAAACATATACAATTAATGTTTGATAAAAATGCAATTTGCTTCTTGCATTTCCTGTGGAAACTATAATCAGAATAGTTAGATAATCAAACAATCATTCAGAAAAAGGTACTTTGCAGTTTGATTATTGGTTAGTTGCAGAGACAGAAGCAGCTAAATGTTTGTTAGTGATCTTTCTCACTATACAATACATAACTGTCCCATGCAGGAAGTAAGTAATGAAAAACACAGGGTACCTGGTGGATAGCTGGCAACTATCTATTATTATTACTAATTAGCAGTAGTAGTAGTAATTCTGAATGAGAGGTGATACTTTTAGCCTGCTCTTAACTTTATTCTTGCACACAGAAACCATGGGTACACAAACATAAAATCAATTGTACTTATCAACAAGGCAAATACAATGTCATGTTCTACAACAGAAATGAAAATTATTCCATCTATATTTAATGTGGGTTTGTGTGTTATTGTTATTTTGTAATTTAAACATCTGGACACAATAAAATAAATGTCATTCCCTCTCTTGGCATGTACAAGCAGCCAGAACTGCGGTAAACAATGCTAACTCAAGTGAATGCAGATGGTGTGGGAGCTTTGCACATCTTCAACATGTTTAAAAAATTGTATGACATCCTAGACAGTTTTGACATGTGTGTTTGTGACAGCCACACTAGGTCTTGTGCCATCTGGGGAGAGGGTGTGCTCGGCTAGCATAGAGTGCACCCTTCTACTCAGCCAAGTCTCCCCCTTTAAACAATACGTGCCACTAAATATTTCCACAAGGCTGTCCTTTATCAGCCGGCCTCCAAATCTCCCTGAGGTCCCCTTGAAGCCTCGCAAGGTAGTGTGGTATTCTATCTTCTAAGCCTGAGGGTGTTAACAATAAGCCAAGACCACACAGGGTTATGAAACAAGTTCTAAAGTTTACTAAACCTGGAAAAATGTGGAGATTTAAGAAAAAGATATGCAGTGCAAAAGTTACAGAAAAGCAGTATATTCCCTTTAAGGCAAAATGGATTAAACCACCATCTACTTTCCCTGGACGAAACAGTCCCTTAATCCAGGTTTACAAAGTTTTTCCTTGTCAGGTTGAGTTCTACCTTGAACTGCCCATCTCCTACTTTTATATTGTTATGAGTTAGGAGGAGGGGAGGCTGTATGCCTGACCCCCCTCTTCTAATCCCTGGATCCAGCACATTTTCAGTTACTGAAATGGCTTGCTAATGAGTCATTACGGGAAGGGAGTGGCTCTGTGCCAGAGGGCCAGGGTGGAGGGTGGAGTGATATGAGCTAGAAGCTGGGTGCAAAAGCTGCAGGCTGGAAAGTCAGAGAGAAAGCCAGGCCTGATTTCTGCTGGAATCCAAGGCTGTGGCTGTGGGAGAAGCAAAGCTCTCTTAGGGCATTAATGCTGTAAACCCCTCCATTGACTCTTGGGCTTGCCAATCAGAAGGTCGGCAGTTCAAATCCGCACAACGGGGTAAGCTCCCATTGCTCTGTCCCAGCTTCTGCCAACCTAGAAGTTCGAAAGCACACCAGTGAAAGTAGATAAATAGGTACCGCTGCGGCGGGAAGGTAAACGGCGTTTCTGTGCGCTCTGGCACGCCTCATGATGTCCCGTTGCCCCAGTAGCGGTATAGTCATGACTCGGAAAGCTGTCTGTGGACAAACACCAGCTCCCTTGGCCTGAAGTGAGATGAGCACCACAACCCCATAGTTGCCTTTGACTGGACTTAACCGTCCAGGGGTCCTTTACCTATGTATATATACTGTATGTCATAAAGACATCACAGCCTCTGCCATGCCTTATTCCAAAAGGAAACATGAACCCTTCATCGATGCCTGAACCCCTGGAATTTTCTACTACTCAGAGATTGGGGTGGTGTGCAATAATATAGATTGCTGTCAATCACATGAAGCACCTTAGCCAGAGATGAGGCAACTCTCACATACCAAGGAGTTTTAATTAACTTGATATTTGAGCCTTGAGGTATTTGCTAGGTTTCCAAGTTAACCCTATAATCCCCCAAACAAGCAGACAGGTTATCGAACAAGTAAAATATACAACAGCTGGTTGGGGGTTGATGGGATAGTCTAAAACATTTGGAGGGCACCAGGTTGTTAAAGGCTGTAGTAAGGCTTTCAATAATGTTACAGCTGCACAATGTAATTTCAACTAACGTTGACCATAAGTGGACTATGTTGTTTGTCTTTTTAGTGTATGTGCTGGAAAGACAGTGCATTTGTACCTTAATTCATATTTTTGTATTTCCATTTTCTTTGCTCAATAAAAAGTGGAGGACCCCACACCGTTTCCTACACAAGCAGACGTGTCCATGAAAACGAACTTCTTTGCAACCAGAAATATTTGCAACGAGTTATTGCCACTTATTAAACCACAAGGTGAGCTTTACATTTTCATCCTGCAGGACTAAATATTGTATTTTTAAATAGTCACAACCCATCCTGGGACCTTATAGTAGGGCAGGTAGGAAATCTAAATGAATAACTACAGTGGTGCCTCACAAGACGAAAAGAATTCGTTCCGCGATTCTCTTCGTCTAGCGGTTTTTTCGTCTTGCGAAGCAAGCCCATTGACAGCTTAGCGGATTAGTGCTATTAGCAGTCTAGCAGCTTTTAGCGATCAGCTGTTAAGCGGCTTATCAGCGGAACAGCTGATAAGCGGCTTAGCGGCTTAGGAAAGGGGGGGGAGCGGAAAAAAACCTGCGGGAACTCGCAAGATTTTTTCGTCTTGCGAAGCAACCCCATAGAGAAATTCGTTTAGCGAAGCACCTCCAAAACGGAAAACCCTTTCGTCTAGCGGGTTTTCCGTCTTGCGGGGCACTACTGTATTAATAACAACAGACAAACAGATAGACAGACCAACTGAGCTTTTCAAGTCTGATCCTGTTCTTTACAGCCATCGTGTAAAGACGATAGGATAGCACTCTTTATGTAGTACATGAAACGAGACAAATAGAAGTTGAACTAAGCCAGATAGGGCTTAGTGAGGTTTATCACATGGATTTATTGAAGAAGAAGGGGCAGGGGGAGGAAACTGGATTTGTTTCCTGCTCTGTACGATACAATATTGTACAATCAGCAGCGTGTCAGATGATTCAGATTTCTAGCTATTTCGAGAAGCTAGTGAAATTACTGGCATCATACTGCACTATTGATCAACTCTGAGTAACTGCTGCATTCTATCTTGAAATGTCCAAACATTGTATACAGTGCTTTTTTTCTGCATACCGTTGAGTACCCTCAGACAGTGGCGTAGCGTGGGGGGTGCAGGGGGGGCCAGCCGCACCGGGCGCAACATCTGGGGGTTAGGGTTAGGGGGCGCAAATCCACGGGTTAGGGGGCGCAAATTACTTGCCTTGCCCTGGGTGCTGACAACCCATGCTACGCCACTGCCCTCAGAAAAAAGCACTGTGTGTATGTGTTAAATGCCACTGCGATAGCCTTCAGAACTATTAAACTCAAACTACACAGCATATATATTTTAGATTTTCCGTCAACCCTTTCTTATTTTAGAATATCTCCATGGCATCATAGAAAGGTTTCTGTTCCTGTGTATGAAACTTGCTTATGATTAATTCTTCATCATTTACTTGCTGTATGACACTTATTATTTGTACTTGCTCTGCAGAGTATGGGCTTGTACGCAATCATGGGCATAGCCAAGGGGGGGTGGGGGTAGCAATACAAATAAATTTGGGGTAACAATACAAATAAATACAAATCTGAGGTTCTGCCCCCCTAACAAAAATCCTGGCTACACCCATGTACCCAACGTTAGTGTTACTCCAAGGGGACCCGTTATAAATAACCTAGGTCTGCCCAGTATGTCTACTTTGAGTGCAACTGAGTTGGATATGGCTCATTGGTTATTATGGAATTATCTTCTTTTTTTTTGTCACAGGAAGAGTAGTGAATGTCTCCAGTGTCGTGAGTGTCCGGGCATTAGCCATGTGCGGCCCAGAACTACAGCAGAAGTTTCGGAGTGAGACAATCACTGAAGAGGAACTAGTGAAACTCATGGAAAAATTTGTAGAAGACACCAAGAAGGGAGTGCATGAGAAGGAGGGTTGGCCAAATACAGCTTATGGGGTGACCAAAATCGGGGTAACGGTTTTGTCCAGAATTCAAGCAAGGCGCCTGAATGAGACAAGGAAAGGTGATGGTATTCTCCTGAATGCCTGTTGCCCTGGGTGGGTCAGGACTGACATGGCAGGTCCTAAAGCCCCCAAATCTCCTGATGAGGGAGCTGAGACTCCAGTGTATTTGGCCCTTTTACCCCCGGGAGCCGATGGGCCCCACGGGCAGTTTGTTAGTGACAAAACGGTTCAACCTTGGTGAATTTTGGCATGTGCCCAATTTTATGGAGCTCCATTCTAGTTGAGATCAGATAGGCTTCTGCTCCCTACTGAGCCTCCAGTGCCTACTGAAGATTAATTTTATTCCAGCAGGCATTTTAATTGTAGTTTTCTTTTATAGTTTTAACTGATTTTTATTTTTTGTATTCTTTGTAAATCACTTAAAGGCTATTGTACTGAAGTGCTATATAAATTGTTTTAATAATAACTAATGAATAAAATAACTGGAGCTTATCTGAGATATTGCAGCTGGCTTTTAATGAGTAGAGCTCTTGAAAAGAGGAGGATGGATGGAGAATTTTTTTTAACCTTCCCTGTTGCTCTGTGGTCAGTTACAATCACAATATTAATTTAAACACTGTACAACTTCACACGTAAAGAAACATGTGCATCTCTCTCACCCACATACACAAACACCTCCTGTCGCTACTCCCATGTGGTGTGTTTTTTTACATCTCTAGTGCTGCCTTCACGCTTAAAAAAAAATAGAGATGCTGGGTGTTTAAACCAGGGACCATGCCCTGTAACCCTAGATTAATAGGTGCCAGCTGTAGTTATTCAGTGTGCAGGAAAATACAGACATAGCCAACATAGTTAAACAAAACAAAATAAAGATCCCTGTCATATGAGCCCTTGCATTGAAAACCAGCTGCTGGCTAAAATGATGCCCTATAATTAAACTCTTAAATCCTACTATTTTGTTATATCCCTCCTGTAAAAAAAAGAAGTGGACCCAAAAGCTTGTTGTTCCTTCTTTTACACCTCTACTACTTGTAAGAAAATGAGAATGCAAAAGCACTTTGCAGGAGAAATTAAATGCAATTACATTGGTACGGCTAACCTATATATGTAACTCTGAATCAGGCAAATAGTATTTTACATGAACTTTTGTGAGATTTGAATAAATTATGAACTGTTACAATAACCTGCTTATTTAGAGCTTCTTAACGTCATGATTAAAGTTTTTTTTTAATTAGGTTACGTTTTAAATATTTTTGTTTCAAAGCCAAGTTAGCATATGATCAGCAAACCAATCACAAACCCAGCTATCCATGTCCCTAAAGATCAAATCACCCACTACCATGGTCAGAAAAGGAAACCAGAACTGCTGCGTTGGGAGAAACAGGCGAGCTTTCCAGAGACGCCCCCACCAGAATGCTTCCCATCTCACTGATCTGTTCCAGCAGCTGGAGCAGATTTGCAGGATCAAAACTGTTGGTGGAACAAAGATTGTTTGGGATGCAATTATCATGTCCTATGAAGGTCTCATCTACAAACCTCTGTTTATCCAGGTCAACTACCTTGGTCCCAAGGGAGCAAACTAACTCCCTGAGGTCCAGGACTGATTTGCACTGAGTATCCCACCCCTGATTCTATCCATCAGGGAGACATACAACATTCTGTGCTACACTGGATAGCTCCCACACCTCTGCTGGCATTCTACCAGCAGATATTGTTGTTGAGTGAGTTAATTTACTTGGGAACCTGGCGCTTGTAAGTTCACTAAGGGGAGGGACACAGTCTGCCCTGTTGCTGAACTCGCTTGGCTGCTTTACTCACTTTGGCTCGAGGCTCAGCTTTGACACTTGAGCAAGCAGAAATGCAGATTCAGCCTAGTCTCTCCTAGGCTGTTCTACATTTGTAGCCCTGGCTAAATTCCTCCAGCTGCTGATGCAGGAGGTCCTCATTTGAAAATCACAGAGAGCTGCTGCTCAGCTACTAGTTTCATCCAATCCTAGTGAGCAGGGATATGAAAGGTGGGTTAGGTTAATATACATACAGTATGTGTGTGTTATTTCTGAGCAATGAATTATTCAAGGGATACAGCAGTCAAACAAGGTTCAGCTCACAGGAGGCTGTGATATTTTTTGCAATATATGGTTTACAGTGGTACCTCTGGTTAAGTACTGAATTTGTTCCGGAGGTCCGTTCTTAACCTGAAACTGTTCTTAACCTGAAGCACCACTTTAGCTAATGGGGCCTCCTGCTGCTGCCGTGCCGCCGGAGCACGATTTCTGTTCTCACCCTGAAGCAAAGTTCTTAACCTGAAGCACTATTTATGGGTTAGCGGAGTCTGTAACCTGAAGCGTATGTAACCTGAGGTACCACTGTATTTATAAAGTGGTTTACAAAAAAACCCAAAGTAGCTCTAAAAATCTACAACCATAGTTAAAACATATAAGTCCAGTGTAGTAGTAGTAGTAGTATTAATACTACAAAGGGAAATCCAAATTCTTCCCCGACCCCCAAAGCACAATCCTCAATTTTGCCAATAGTGAAACATCAGGTAACATTTGCTTTTGCTCTCTTGTGCAAATAGCTGCCCACATGCCCCAAACAGGAAAAGCCATTGGCGGATAGCACGGAGTAGTTGACTGAGCGGAGAAAACACAGCATGGAAATATTTCATCAGGGGCCACCCACTGATGGCTGGGGAAATAACGGAATACCTATGCAAAACTGATGACTAAAAAAATGTGTGGACAGAAACATGTCAGTCATACGTAGATAAAAATTAGACTCGACTGACCTAATAAAGCCCCTTCTGGAAACAGCTTTACAACCAAAAGCCAAAGAGTTGAAAAGGATCGCTAACCTTCATCTCCCAACCTTTCAACAGTCTCATTTCGATTTTTTTGCAGGATCCAGTCAATGGATCCAGGGACTCAGATTAAGCCCTTCTTTTAATTACGAGATTGGCATTTCCCAAACTGCCCGCAGCAGTCCGACCTGTGTACTCCGAGATTAGTGGAACCAAAACAACCCTGCAGTCTCCGCTTCTGCCAGCAGGTGGAGCTAGAGACGTGCCCAAACGCGCGATGTTGGGACGCACCATCTCATCAGGGCGGGGTGGGGGTGGGCAGCTGCGCCTTTGAGTCCGGCTTAAACATCGCCAAGGCGAGCTGTCCACGCTAAAGCGGCTGGGAAGGCGATAACGGGGACGAGGCGAGGCCCCGCGCCACTTTATAGAAAAAGCGGGGTCCCGTAAATCTTGCTGTCACCATTCTCCCCCCCCCCCCGCGCTTCGAAATGATACTCCCCCATCCGGCAAGGGCAGGGGGAGGGTGCGAAGAGGAGGCGTAGCAGCCCGGCCGCCATGGCGACGGGAGATTCCGCCCCCGCCCTTCCTTGTAGTCTCTGGCTCCCGCCTCGGCCCCGCCCAGCCGCGGGACACGTCGCAGGAGAGGGAAGCGGCCGGGGAGCCTCAGCGAAGCTGCGGCGGCGACGCGAGCCCTTCCTCCGCGGTGGAAGCAGCAGCAGCAGCAGCCATCGCGACGCCTCTGCCGCCGCCACCGCCTGCTCCTTCCTCAGTTGGTGAGTAGGGAAGATGGGGGACAATGTGCTGCTGCAATTGAGGAAGTCAAGCCAGCCAGTGCTTCCTCTTTTCCCTCCCTTTTCTGCATAGGGAGGACGGCTGGGGGGGGGTGCGGGGGAACCTTCTTCCCTCCACGAAGGGACCAGTTTGCCCCCCGACCAATGAAGTGCAGGTGGGGAGAGGGGGGAACAAAGCAAACACTCCATTTTCTCCCTTAAGCATCCCTTCGGGATCTCTCTATATTTCTGAAATGGTGCTTATTCCTGATTTTCAACCGAGGAGGGGGGAAATGTGGAAGCCAGCGCCCTCCTTCACTTCTCCACATAGGCAGGCGTAGAAATGTAGAGGGCATAAACACGTGTTTGTTTGTTTTGTTTGTTTACGTGTTTAGCAGTGCCTGTGATTCTACAGGTTGTCTGCATCCTGCTGCCCGCCCCACTCTCGGGTGCTTCTGCAGCTGCCTGTTATGTTGCTGCTGCTGGAGAACAGCTGTTGGGTTGTGTTTGCTATGTAGGAGCAGCAGCCTGTCAAAGGCGAGGAGAGGGAGAGAAGGGCGGGGGGGAGGAAAAGCTGTTTTACTGCATAATCGATGCCGTATCTTTCCCCACCTCGCCTTATTTGCACACCGTTGTGTGTCTGAATGATCTGGTAGAGCTGAAATGAAGGGGTGGGGGGGATGATTTGAGAGAAGCACTGATTTTAGCACCAGTAAACAGGCTCGGTAGAACAGGTTTGGCTTCCGCAGGACAATGCATCACTGCCAAACGCTGCAGTCTTTCCCTGTCTGTAAGCAAAATGGAGAGAAGTAGAGGGCATTGTAACAATATTTACATGAATGGTCTATTGTCCCCGTTCTATGAGTCTTGTGTGCGCTTTGACCAGAAGTTGCATTTTAAAAACAAATGTCTGGTTGCTGTTTTTCTTTTAGTGCAGTTTGTTTTATTCTGTACTTCTTTTTTCACTCCTTGATATTTTTTTCCAGAATAAGTTCCTAATTGTCCTGTGTTTTTTGTTCATTTTCAAGGCTGTCATACTTTGATAATGAACCTTCAAAGCACTATGTGTATAGTAGGCTGCAGAAGATGGGATTTCTGGATTAGACATTAGCCATGGTTCCCAAACATTTAGTGGCCTTTTAAAAATAAGAATTTTAGCAGTACACCATTACATGGTGTAGTGCACCATTTGATTCAAGATGTTGTAATTGATGAAGGTTTTCCCTTCTCACTTACTGATAGAGGCATAGGGACCATATCCAAGATGTAAACTAGCAGTGGGTGAGTTGCCAGGCTACCAGTGATTGGCGACACTCTTAATTAGGGTTTTGAAAACCAGACTTCAAGTTTAGAGTATGCAAAGGGCCATCAAGGTTCTGAATGATAGCCATCAAATTTCAGTGACAGAACATATACAGTGGTACCTCGGGTTACAAACACCTACAAACACGTCGGGTTACAGACTCTGCTAACCCAGAAATAGTACCTCGAGTTAAGAACTTTGCCCCAGGATGAGAACAGAAATCGCATGGCGGCAGTGGGAGGCCCCATTAGCTAAAGTGGTACCTCAGGTTAAGAACGGTTTCAGGTTAAGAACGGACCTGCGGAACGAATTAAGTTCGTAACCAGAGGTAATTTGGATTAGGGGGCAGATCTGATCACTTTATTTCTTCTGCACACTTCTGATAATAGAGGATGTTTGTCCTTGCAGTCCTTGACCAGGAATATTTCTGCCTGCTTCACAGGAGGTATTGATAAGAATGCAGCTGCTTAGAGGGACTTCTACTAAACTAGAGTCTTCATTGGCTAGTGAAAAAGGCTAGTAAAATGAGAAAAATAGCAGCTGTACATTTTGTCTTATATTTCAGTTCCTTGACTGCTAGAAGCTTACTCTTTTTAGAAAGATGATAGCTGGTCACCTGGGGCTCATGCTGTGTGGGACAATTCACCTCCACACACATAGATACTTTTGCTGGTGCTTTTTCTTCAAACTGGTTTCTGGGAGGCCGTTAGGGTTTCCAAATAGCGGTTCTGAATACTGAGTTGATCTTGTCTCTCTTGTGGCCTCTTTTGACTGTGTCTTTCCCTTATTAAACTCCCCTGCCACCATGAAGTCATGGCCATTTGCCTGAAAAATACACAACGCTTTCTCTCATGGTTATTAAGATGTGGCACATACAACATCATTTTCTACGTGGTTGATAGTAATGAAAGCTGCTGAAAGGCCCAGCATGAAGATTTTATTGACTATTAAAATATATGAGCCATATTCAACTAGGACATTGAACTTGCAGAAGCCAGGACAAGGCCTTCTGCTAGCACAATGGGATTTCCCTTGAGAGAACCCTTGGAACAGTGTGCAGGGGAAAGGGATAGAGAGTATTGTTACATATGGTGAGCAAAAATGCTGTCACCAATGGAAAGATACCCTTAACGCTACAGCAAATACAGCCCATAGCTTCTAAAGTCATATGATAAGAATGGCTGGTATGTTTCTCCAAGATCCTCCACTAAATAATATAGCATACTGAGCAGCTTTCTTAATCTAAGAAAGCAACTCCTTCTATCTACATTTGCTTTTGCCTTCATAAAGAGTTAATTGTTAACTTGCTCGCTGAGGCTTGCGGGAAAGTGTTCAGTTCCTGTTTACATCTGCCTCTGTGAATTAAAACATATCTCAGTTTCCTGACAGATGGACAAAATAATAATCACTACATTTGTTTTATTAAATGTTAAGTAAATGAAAACATAGTATCAGAAGCAATATATACAGTTGCTAAGTTTGGCAAACCAATTAAACCAAGTCAGGCTTCTTCAAACTCGGCCCTCCAGATGTTTTGAGACTACAATTCCCACCATCCCTGACCACTGGTCCTGCTAGCTAGGGATCATGGGAGTTGTAGGCCAAAATATCTGGAGGGCCGAGTTTGAAGAAGCCTGAACCAAGTAATGCACACGAGAATGGAGTTTGGAACCTGTGGTCATCCAGCTGTTTCTGGACTACAACTCCCATCTGGAGTACAACATCATCTGGAGGGCCACAGGCTAGCCACACCTGCTTCAAATTTCACTCTGAGTCAATTGCAACAAATGCCTAAAACCTATTTTCTTTTAATACTGAAGTGTGTACTGTTAGACCCTAATGGCAGGCTTGCTATATATAATTATGGATTCCTTTCCATTGCTGCTGGTTAAAATGTTTTATATACAACATAAGTAGCATATATACTGCCTTTTCCTATTATGTTTGTTAATTTAATCCCAAAATATGGTTTGTAATTATGTGCATGAAAAGGTTTGGGTGGCAGGCTCTTGTACGCACCCTGCCTCGAGTTGTCATGTTGTCCAAACTGGACAAACCATTGCTTACTTGTTTGCCAAAATCAATCCCTGACTTGTAGGCAAACAGTGATTTACCCCAGTTCAGACAAAATGGCAAGTTATGGTTTGCTGAGAATCCGGAAGCAAGTGCAGAAATCATGGCATGAAGTGGTAGAGAGTCCACGCAAACTCGAGGCTCAAGCCTGTTTGTGCATGAAATGCCAAGTTGTAGTCTGAACCAATTTGCAGTAATCTTAATTTTTAGATGCTTATTTGAGCCTGAAAAACTGTGGTTTGTTAACCATTAGTGTAGTTTGACATGCAACACCATGCTTTGGTTATACAACTGAACCAGCATAGGATTCATAAATTATGAGTACCGAGTAGAGCAATTGTCTATTGTCATTCTTACAGTGAATAATTAAAAACCTTAAAGACCAACTAAGTTAGTTCTAGGTATGAGCTTTCGTGTGCATGCACACTTCTTCAGATACATTGAAACAGAAGTCACCAGACCCTTCTATATAGTGAGAAGGTGGGGAGGGGTATTACTCAGAAGGGTGGTGGGAATGGGTGATTGGCAGATAGCTGTGATGAGCCTGTTGACGACTCTTAACGACTGCAATAGGTCTTACAGGAAAAAGCAAGGGGTGAGAAGGTGAAAAATGGCTTTGTCATGTATAATGAGATAAGAATCCAGCATTAGCATTAAATCAGCTAATCTTTGTGTGTTTAGTGACCCTCATTAAGGATAACTGCATACACATTTCACAAATAATGAGTACAGTACATAAAATGCCATTAAGATCTGATCAGACTTTGTTTTTGTTTCTATTTCAAAGAACATTTTGGCTATGAAAATTTAAAATGGACCCTGAAGAGCAGGAGCTGCTTGGTGATTATAGATACAGAAATTATTCTTCAGCAATTGATAAAGCTTTAAGGAACTTTGAATCATCGAGTGAATGGGCAGATCTTATATCTTCTCTTGGTAAACTTAACAAGGTACAGTATCTGGGTTTTTTTTGCTGTTCTTACTGTTGTTCAAAAAAATAAAAATGAAATTTTTATAGCATATAATGACAGATAGTAGATAGGTTTGCAGTTTGTATATCATTTTGACAAGCTGTTGATAAGCAGATTCTGGATGGTATTCTAGTACAAAAGGCAGTTGCAAAATGAAACAAACCAATTTTTACAGAAGTACAAAAAGCAGCTGCAAATGATAGCTTGGAGGGACAGATAGTGGCAGACCAATAAAACCCTCCAAATAGCCATGCTGGATTGTGTGGACAACTATGCTTCCAAAAATCCAGTTGATTCTCTTGAAATTGTAGCTTCTTTGAAATTTCCTAAGTCATGAATTACTGTGATACAACTTCCCATATCACTAACGTGAGTTAGCAGTGTTTTTTACCCTGTGTAGTGTGACAACTTTCAAGAATGGTTGGTCACTTTTCTGTTGTGGTTTGAATACGTTGTGATGGAACCAAATTACACATATAACAGCAAAATTATCACTTCGTATTTCATGTCACTAAGGAGCTCAGCTTTGTTGCCATCTTAAGTGTACCACTCAGTGAAGGGGGGGGGAGTCTCAGGGTCAAACACCAATTTCGGCCCTCCGGGCCTTTCTATATGGCCCTCAGCTCTCCCCAGCCATATCCCTCTCCTGCCTTGATTTACACACTCAGTTATTAATATTTTTTGCCTGGCTAGAATGTGTCCTTAAGCTTGGGTAATGCTTCTTGTTTGCCTGGATGGAAGATACAAGAAGGGTGTGTGAGTATGTGTAGAAACTGTACAAAAGTAAAATTCATGTTCATTGCTCTGCCTCCTTTAGCCTCTGGCACTGCCTACCACAGCCACGTGCCACCTTGCAGAAGGTTATCCAAAAGGGAATGTGGCACTTCGGGATTAAAAAGGTTCTTCATCCCTGCCTTAGAACTTTGACTCCAAAAAAGCATCTTTCTGGATGCAACTGTGCAACGCAAGGGCTGATAGTTAAACAGTAGCATATATAAGCTATCATAAACAGAATATGTGCTTACCCTTATGCCAGAGGTGGGGAATCTCTATCTACCCTGCAAGCCTAATTAGGCCTGGTTCTGGTCCAGATTTAACCTATGAAAGAATTTGTCAGAAACCACTCCTACATATGCAGCTAGGAAGAAACTGTCAGGATCTTAAAGAGAGCTCCTGATTCTTCCTTTGCAAGAGGAGCTCCCTATCAAGACCAGTCAGTAGCCGCCCTGGGGAGTTCCCTGTCTGCAGCTCCCTAGTGCATCCAAAAGAGTTGGAAAAACGATTCACAGTGCTTCCAATCCAAACCATTTCCTGTGCAGAGCAGGAAATGCCCTGTTTAAAACAGAGCATTTCTCTCTCTCCAGAGCAAGCTCTTTTAAAGGCACTCTCCCAGTTCCTTCCAGCTGATTGACACCTGTCAAAGATCAAAGGAAGTCTGTGTAACTCCCAGTTGGTGGTTATGGCAACCTATTCTGAAGATGCACTTTCCATGCCAATCACCTGATGTCATTACGATGCAAGAAGATGGCTCTGTTGAACTTGATCCTCTGTCTAGTTATGCACATGGAACCTGCTTCCATTTTTTCACTCAGTGCCAGTAGCTGGGAGGCTTGCGTCCAACCAGCTTACCAAATACTGTAGATCACTTCATCTTCCTTTGTGCTGGGATAAGCTTTATCCCAAGGAAGGCAAAATCTTTTAAGAGTTCTCTCTCCAGGGACCCTGGTGTTCTTCAGTCTTCGTGCGATATCTCCTGAGACGAATTCTCCAACCCTAATTTGGCGTGCTTCCCTTCCTACCTCCTTTCGCCCCCTACCCTTCTTCTATCTTTGACTTGATTTTGATCCAGCTGTGTACCTAAGGGGAATGCGCAGCCCCCTGCTGCCCTTTCAACCCATCTCTTCCTTTCCCCAATTAAGGGGTCTCAAGGGAAACAAGTTGCCTTCCTTTAGAGACTGAAGGAACCTTTAAAACCTTGCTTACTTTCAGTTTCCCATCATTGCCTTTGCCTGCATGACACTTGTTTCTGTAGAGTAAAACCAAAAGGAAAAGTTCCCTTTAGCTTTGGTAAATCAGCTGCGATAAACTCCTAGGTCGCTGTGAGGCCTTAAGACAAGACTTCCACACGTTCCATTTTTCCCTGGAACAGGGAAATATCTGTGCTTCCTTTTTTCTATCTCCACAATAATTCCTCTAGTTTCACTGTTCTCTGTCCTGTCCCAAACTTCATTTCGTTTTCAGCTTGAGTTAGCGCCAAGGGAATTAGGTCTCCCATACAGCCTGACAGATCAGTTCCCACCCCCCTTTGAACCACTTGACAATTGCTGAAGGTCTTGGCCAGGCATAGGCAGACTCAGCCCTCCAGATGCTTTGGAACTACAATTCCCATCATCCCTGACCACTGGTCCTGTTAGCTAGCGATCATGGGAGCTGTAGTCCCAAAACATCTGGAGGTCCGAGTTTACCTATGCCTGGTCTTGGCAGACCATTTAATGAGTTTTCTGCCTGTTGCAGCAATTGTAGTTTCATAGAATTCAAATGGTAAGTTGTACAATGTAAGAAGCAATAAAAATACAATACTATTAAAAATCAGTATGAATCTTCAGTATGATGGATGCGCTGTCTTTCATCTTCAACCATAAATTCAGACTAGGTCTGGGCAATATATCACTGAGTGAAACCACCATCCCACTCTGCCCTTATGCGACTGAGAGGGAAAAACAAGCTATATCGGCGAGGTGCTGATACAGCTTGTTCCTCTGCATCTTTAAACTGCTCATCTGAGGATGTCCCCCCCCCCCCGCCCCCAGCTGAACGGTGCAAACAGGCTGCATTGTCCCAGCACACAAGACTGGGTGAAACCACCTCACCCCTCGAGATGAGAGCTGGGGCAGTTTCACCCGGTGTCTCGTGGGCAGAGGCCAATGCAGCTTGTTTTTTCAACATCACGGTATATCACGGTATATTGGCTGGCGATACACCGTGATGCTGAAAAGCTGGTATCGCCTAGTCCTAATTCAGAAACACTGCAGATCACCTGAAATTTAGCTCATGGGCCACAGCTTGGGAAACCCTGGTTTAGGCTATGCTTTGCTTGCACATTCCTCAATACCTGTTTGTTCCACAGATGCATACTTACTAATCCTTTCGTTGTTTTGCAGTATATCGGGGGGGGGGGGGCGGCAGGATCCAGAAAGTGTGCTGGCTTGTTTATCTTCAAGTGTCCCAAGTGGGCCAAGGCAGTATCTGGGGTAATGAGGTGGTGCCATATTACCATCCTTCTGACAAAAGCATTGCTGCCACTTACCTAAATGGTGCGAGTTAGGTCAGGGTGGCAGCAAGGTAGAGACTGCACAGGCAGCGCTGGATTGGCACTCTTGGCGCACCCGTGTAGCCCTGACTTCACCAGCACCCGGACCCATCTCTTCACAGTCCTTATAAGCTGCAGCTCTTGAGAGGGTAGTGGTGTGGCACCACACAGACCAATCCCAGTTTACTCTGTACACTTTGAGCTTGGTCTGAGTTAACAGGCATGTGCAAAAATATTTGTAGTAGCTACTCCTAATAGCGGGCTGATAGTCCTAAAATATATTTGTTGATCAGTCAGTGAGTTTTATACAAATTGTATTGATTGACTGTCGGTAATTTTTTAATCAGGAAACATACGGTACTTCCTTTTGTAGGTGAATTGCATGTATTTATAGCAGGCTTTTCCCCTGCTATATGTTTACCAGCTGCAAGTTTTATAACGGCATATATAAAATATTAAAAAAATCTTTGCCGTATCTCACTTTTGCCATTGCCTCTGTGAATGTGCATAAGCCAGCTCCTATTGCTTTCTTTTATTCACAGTTCTTTCTTGAAGTTTTCTGTAACAATTCTACCATGACCTTCTTACCTATTTTTAATATGGGCTTTTATGTACTGACTATTCACATTGGTATGGGAACGGTAGCATTTTCTTTCTATTGGCAATGGAATAGAATCATGCAGAGCCATTCTTATTCATGGCCACAGCATACGTTATGCAACAGATGCATGTAACAGTCTCTTCATTTTGTGTGAGTATGTTTAATGAAGAACAGCTCTGGGAGGCTACAAGGCTACAAGTTAAGTAGAGAAACGGCAAGGGAAATGAACTGCTTAACTTCCCCATCTTTGGAGAGCGAGAGAAAAATTAACATTGGGGACCATACTCACCTAGTTTGTTCTTTGCTTCTTCAGTAGAAACTACTCTGTACAGTAGCTGCTGGGCACTGGCATAACACAACAGGAAAACCTTGGAAAATAAGAAGTTTTTTCTTTGAAATGTTCACTGGAATGTGATCCATTTGCTTAAAACATGGGTATTTGTGGCACATAAATGCAGTGGTCAAGGCAGAATGACTACTTGCAAATTAATCTTAGTTTGAGATACACACTTAATTTATATGTGCCAAGCAAAGCAGTACAGTACTAGCTTGAACTCCTCTGCTTAAATGTGCATTAATACTCTTTCCCCATCTGCTTCAAACTTGCATGTGTAGGGGTTTTTTCTTGTCTTTTCTGCTGCAGATAGTAAATCACATGCTTAGCTTCTGGGTCTTAAATGCCCCGTTGGTGTTACGGGCAGTGATTGTAATTGGTTTTAATTAGATTTAATGGTATAAACTAAGTTCTCAACAGGATAGTGGGGATTTTCCAGTTGACAGGTCTTGATGTTGTAGCGGATGTTGACCAGGCTAACTTGTCATAGTAATGTTGAACAGTGTTTGATTTACAGTATTTCAAAATTTATTTGCTGCCTTAAAACTACTAGGTAGTTTGCTTTAAGCTATTTTTAATGTTGCAGTTTAAATTGTTTTGACCTGCCCTGGGAACATAGACAGAAGGGTGGGTTATTCTTACTCTTATTACTATTACTGTTAGTATTAATAATAATACAGCTCATTGCTAGTCAGGCAAGAGCTTAACTATCAGCCAGGTTCAGATGACGCATTAAGAAAACCTTAGCTTAGCTCACTCCTGCACCAAAAAGGACCAGTGAAGAACAAAGTGGCTGTGAGCTCCTTCCTGAGAACCCACATATTTGCACTGAGGCAAGGCCTGGCTTCGCATGAAGTGTGGACCATTGCTTCATACTACTTCCTTATCATGTGACAAATAGGGTAGCTGAGTCCTTCTGATAAGACGTTTTAGTGCCCCCATGAGCTGTTCAGCTGAATGTTTGAGTGACATAGCAATACAGCCCTTGCACACCCATATCCATTTGTTTGTACAAATGAAAACGATTAGCAAAATTTTCAAGATGGGTTTAAATTTGTAATATAAAACACGAGGGGGGGGGAACCCTGTTGAATGAATTTTTTAAATATTTTTCCAATGCCATATTCTTTTGCATTATGGATCACAAATTAGCTGCAGTCGTTTGGATCTTTGATCAGCTTACTTTTGCAAACTCAACATAGCAATTCACACACCCTTAACAAATAGTCCAGATATTTACACTCTGTCTACTTGCTCCCAACCCAGTTACGGTATATATTCTAGCTTTTACATATTCTGCCTGTTCTAGGACGTCCGTGAAAAGAGAGAACTATTACTATTCTATGCCACAAAACATGCCTTTGTTTAACACAATTCTGTCCTTCTGAAACCAACCCCTAGATTCAGAGTGGTGAACAGGGGTTGGTAGCGCAACTGTATACATAGTCAAATTGTATGGGGATCACATTTTGAGATACTTGCATTGCAGCAGGGTGAACTAGATCAGTGTTTCCCAACCAGTGTTCTGCGGCACACTAGTGTGCCGCGAGATGTTTTCTGGTGTGCCGTGGGAGGAAGGCGGTCGGGGGGGAGGGGGCGCCGCACGCACCCGCGTCAGGAGCCAGCACTTACCTCCCACGGTGCAGGGAAAGACTGGAAGAGCGTCGCAGCAACGCGCACGCGCAGAGCAGCCGTAAAGGGAGGCGTGTGGGTGGAGAAAAGGAGGGAGGGAGAGAGAGAGAGCGGGAAGGGGAGGGAGGAATCCCCCTAGGCGTGAAGGGAGCGCGCGCCAAAGGAGGGAGGGAGAGAGAGAGAGCGGGAAGGGGAGGGGGGAATCCCCCTAGGCGTGAAGGGAGCGCGCGCCAAAGGAGGGAGGGAGAGAGAGAGAGCGGGAAGGGGAGGGGGGAATCCCCCTAGGCGTGAAGGGAGCGCGCGCCGTAAGTTCCAAATTTAAAGGAGGGAGGAAGAAAATCCCCACGTGACAGCTTTTGCTTCCAGGACGGCATCTGCCTGCGCCAACTCGCGGCTGAGCCAGGACTTTTCGTACACGTGTGGGCGCTTCGTAGCATGTGCTCGGCTTTGCCGGGTGCTACGGAAAGCGGCTTGGATCAGAAAGCCTGGGCTCTTGCCGCGCGCGGCATTGTGTTGAAGCGTGCTGGTAGTTAGTGGGTTGGGAGAGCCGCAGCACCCCATTTTTTTTTCATACGAACATGGTTAAGAAGCTTTGTGGAGTGTCAGTAGGTTGGCACAAACCATGATGTTTGGGGACATTAATCTAGCGGCACAGAGTTAATTTTTTAAACATTTTCTAATGGTGGTGTGCCTCGAGATTTTTTTCATGAAACAAGTGTGCCTTTGCCCAAAAAAGGTTGGGAAACACTGAACTAGATGACCCCATTGCACAGATTCAAACTGCCAACCTTCTGATCAGCAAGCCCAAGAGGCTCAGTGGGTTAGACCAGAGCGCTACCCATGTCCCCATAAGTCTGCTAGTAACAACATGCATACATAATCTGATTTTTGTGCTGTCTTTCCATAGTCAAAACCATGCTCAAGGTGGCTTACAGCATGAAAAAATACATAATTACAACATTAGAAAAGCCATAAACAATAAATAAAACACCAAAAATACACAACCAAATTGAAACAATTTCCACATAAGATCTGAAATAAAGGTACAAAACAATTAAAACCAGTAAAAGCAATAGCCCCCTCACACACACAAACAGTACTCCAGCCCAAGAGTGTTTTCAGCAGGTTCAGTTTTTGCAACTAGAGTCAGTCCAGGCCCCACCCTCTCAGGCCATGTGGAAAAAGGCCATCAAGGCAGGGAGCAGGTTCTCCAGGATTCACAGCTGAGATGATCTTTGGCCTCTTCAGCATCCTCAGCTCTCTGAAGGCTAGTTCTGTTAAGTAGAAGATTACAGTAAAGCTTTAGCTAAGTTCATTTGCTGACTAATGTTGATATAAGTTATACCATTTAATTCTTACCATTATTTTACAGGCTCTTCAAAGTAATTTAAAGTACTCCCTTTTACCAAGGCGTCTGATTATCAGCAAGAGGTTATCTCAGTGTTTACATCCAGCATTGCCCAGTGGAGTGCACCTAAAGGCACTAGAGACCTATGAAATAATATTTAAAATCATTGGGACCAAATGGCTTGCAAAGGACTTGTTTCTATACAGGTAAACATTCTAGTTAAAAAGTAAGGCTTGAATTTAATATTAGTGGCTGTGCTTGCAGATAATAGTAAACTCTGGTTTAGCGCTGCAAGGATGAGTTGCAGAAAAGGGCCTCAAGCTCACGCTTCCCCTCCCCTCAAGTGTGACTGCAAAAAGCAGATTGGGAGCTTCTGTTTCAGGTAAACTACAGTTTAATGTCATGTAGCAACCCTGAACTGTAGTTAGTCTTCACTATTGTTGTTGAAACGAGCCAACTTCATAAAGTGTGGTTTGAGGTTAACCTGTTTGAACAAATAACTAAGATTAGCCACAGTTTTCCAGGTTCCAGTAGTCACAAAAAGCTGGGATTAATTTCAAATGGGAACAAATGTTTCTAAACTTTCTCATAGCCGCCTCAGGGGGAAGGAAGTGCACAAGCCCAAGACCCCGTTCAACTCATCGTTGTAATTCTAAGCCATAATTTAACATAATGTGTAAATGCAACCAATGGCTGACACCCACTCCCCCTTTTTAAATCTCTCATTCTCTCTGTGTCACCAGCTCAGGCTTGTTTCCATTGCTGGCAAATGCAGCAATGTCGGTGAGGCCTGTTCTTCTTGGCCTGTATGAGAAATACTTTATCCCACTGCAGAAGTGCCTCTTGCCAAGTCTTCAAGCCTTCTTAATTGGACTCTTGCCCGGTTTGGAGGAAGGGTCAGAAATCTATGACAGGTTGGTATCACTTGCTCTTACAATAAATGTCATTGCATTTTAAAAACTTTTTAAAAATATATTTATTTACTAGAAACCCCCCCACTTCCAAGAGTTGCTCACCTGTGCAGTATGGGGCATGTGGAAAGGCTCTTGGTGGGGTCAGAGAAGACAAGCTACTGAAAGAAACAGGAAGGGCAGAGCCGTACGGATTTAGAGTTAAGACGTTCTGTTTGTATTTGGCAAGGGCCACAGGACAACTTGAGCAGGAAGTGCCTGTGGCTGCAGAATCATAAGTGCAAACAAGCAGGTTCTTCTGGGTACAAATGGAAATTTCGCTGTGCCAAAAGGCATCTGGAAGCAGCAGGAAAAACTCCCTTCTGCTTAATATTTACAAGCTCTGTCAATGGAATTTAGAGAAAGCCTTGTCTCTTTTCAGAGTTTTATGGAAACATTTGCTTGAGCTTTATCCACTAAACTCACCCTAAGCATTTTTGGTTTTTTTTCTTTCAATCTTATAAGAGTGCAAAGTATGTCACTATTGCCTATTGTAGATAGGAGGGGGATGAAACATAGAGACTTAAGGCCTCTAACAAGATTATGACTGGTATGAGATTTGGAACATCAGTGATGCAGAACTGATGCACTGTAGTTGAGAGCCTTGTCAGCCATCAAGTCTGTCTCTACTACATGTATTATTTAATTATGCACATAATTTGTGTGGGTGGTTTGCTTTTGGTTAAGCTCTCAGGATGCGCGCTTCCTTTCTCTAATTCTGTAAATTCATAGTATACATTAATCCAGTTATGTAGACAACTGAACTATCAGAAATGATTTTCAAATATTAAAGCCTTCTCAGATACCAGATCTTCACCAAAATCCACCAAAGGCAGGTGAATGGGATACTGTTAGTATCACAGTGGACGCTCGGGTTGCGAATGTGATCCCGCGGGTTGCAATTCGGCGCTTCTGCGCATGCGCAAAATGCGATTTAGTGTTTCTGCGCGAGCTCCGAAACCCGGAAGTTACCTATTCTGGTACTTCCGGGTTTTGGTGCGTCCGTAACCTGAAAACGCGTAACCTGAAGCATCTGTAACCCAAGGTATGACTGTACTTAACTTTCCAAGATGTTTTGCTGCCACCACATGTTGGTACTGCCCGCCCCCCCCCCAAGCCAAGTCTTTGCAAAAATCTGTATTTGAAAGAGAAGAAACAAAGATGGGAAGCTTGCATCCTATTCTTATCAGCACTTCTTGAAGTGATTACTTCTTTCCGATCAAGAGATTCTGTCCCCTTAATTTATTCAGATTATGAGCAATTATGGGGTGACTCGTACATTAAGTCTTGCCCATTAGTGATGTGACTTGGCGGGGAGGAGAGATCTAAAGCAGATGGCCATAAGTAGCCCCTTACTATATTGAAATACTGACAGCATTAAATAATTAGCAGCCAAAGGGTGAACTTTTTTTATCTAAGTTGTTTGGTTGAAGGCATGGTCCCATGATCCTTTGAGTCACAATTGGTAAAATGTGGTAGGGTTGACTAGAGTAGTAATTTCCTTCAGCACAACCCTAGAATCATTTCTCCATCTTCCTCCATAACATCAGTTCCCAATTTTGAGTACCTGTGACGTATATGAGTGGCAATACTAATTTACTATAGAAAGAGCAGGCCTAGACTGGGTATAACTTGTGACAGACTGACAAATTATGTGGAAATGTGAATGCAGTGACAGTCCCAAACTGGAGTGAGTTTGATCTTTTTTAGATTAAGCTGTGGTTTTTTTTAAAAAAAAAGAATGGTCATTTGATGGAAGTGGTATAGAAACTTCCCTTTTTCATTTCCACTTCTTTTTGTTTTCACAGGACAGATGCTTTACTTGTGAAGTTGTCTCTAGTGATTGGCAAAGAAGTGTTTTATTCAGCATTATGGGGGAGTGTTCTGGTTAGTCCTTCCATAAGACTGCCTGCCTCCCTTTTTGTTGTTAGTCATATCAACAGAGAATTATCTGGAAAACAGCAGAAGTATATGCTGGGAACTGATACTAAGCTCATGGTAGGTTGCACAACTGGTAATGTGTGTTCTTTGTATGCGTTTCTAAACAAACAATTCTAGAAGCATGGGCAAACTGCAAACCAATCATACACTCATGAAGGTGATACGTAGCCATCCTTGGATGTCCTTTCTCAGATCATTTTCTCTGGCTAAGTGTTGATCAACAGCAACAAATCTAAGAATAATGGGGACCAATTGAAATCTCCCCCAGATTGACTGCTTTGGAAAGGGGGGGGAGTTTATATGCAGCAGCAGAACCTTGAACTGGAACTGCACTGAATCCCTATTTGGAGGTACACACTTTTTGCTGAAGGCAACCACAGAGTCTTGAGTATAGAAAAATAAGAAAGCTACATTAGTTAGACGGAATGCATGTTTGATCGAAAGCTGGTCCTAGTTCTGCCTAACTAAGAAGGAGATGCGGAGAGCCATGCTTGCTCTGTCATCTCTGCAGAAGAGAAAAGCAAAAGGTGGGATCAAGGAAGGGGGAAGTAGGAAGTGAGGTCAGCAGTCCCAAGAGTCTGGCATCTGAAGAAAATCACTGCAGGTTAGGTGAGAAAGGCAGTCTAGGAAGCATGGGGATTACTCTCTCTTACCTACTTTATCCCCATCAGCCTTACTACACCCCCAACACTTCCACCAACTTCCCATTCCCTTTGCCCAAGGGAAGCTTGGGGAGAGGGGAAGATGAGCTGCACTTCATTCTCTCAGCCCGCACAAAGTCCCCCAGCTCCCTCCACATGGAGCTTGTGCCTCCGTCATGCCCTCCGCTACCAGGTATATTCCTTGGCAGCAGAGGGGTGCATTCCTCAAATGCAATTCTGTTCTTTTCTTACAGGTCAAAGCTTTTTGTGTGTCAATGCTGGATTCAAATGTTCTTGTGCAAAGGAACACTTTGGAAGTGGTTCTCTTCTTCTTCCCATTTTATTCCTCTTTGGTAAGGAAAAGACTTAACTTTTTGTGGTCCAACTCTAAGGCTCGCTACACTGACAGGCAAGCGCAAGGGGAAACTGCCTAGGCTTCGTACATTTTCTGTACATGCAAGTGGTGCCCTGGTTTACGGTTGGGTTTATTTTTTAGCTCTCCCCCACCCATCCCAAAATCAAACAAACCATTGGTCTCTGTGTAAGTATTCTGAAGATGTTTAAAGGAGGGGCAGCTCTGTACAAAATTCTGGTTCTCTAAGGAGTTCACTGCCGTATCTGCCACCAAAACAACATGCTGCTTTAGTAACTGCAGTTTCTTGGCCAGCCTCAAGGGACATTTAATGCAGATTGCATTGCAATAAATCAAGCCTTGAAGTTGCCAGTATCAGTTCTGATAGACACGAACAGATTGCAGCATTAAAGTGAGAGGAGTTTTATATTGCAAATTTTTTTATTGCCACAGTGTGGTGGCTTTGTTTGTTTTTGCATTTCCTGGTTTTTGTTCGAGGAGACTCACCTATATCTGACTTGTCTGTTCTTTGTTTAGGATCCCAGTGAAAGTGCTGTTACACTATCTAGATCTGATATAGTCCACCTTCTCTCAGCATCTGCCCAAACTCTCTTAAGAAGAGATATGTCACTTAACAGAAGGTTATATGCATGGCTGCTAGGTACTGTACAAATTATAGCCACATTTTCTTTGTGTGTAATTTTTGCTATTGGTGTTCAGATAACTTTAGTGCACACTCTTGAAATAGAATGTTTAAAAACTCCAGGTTTCATGTGTATTTATGGGCCATCTACAGCAGAATACCGTTTTTTACAACATTTTTGTCCTAGGATATTCAGGGAGTATACAGACATCCCCAAACACTGTATTATATGCATCTTTCCTAGAATTGCCTTACACAACTACAGCTGCAGTCCTAACCCCACTTCCCTGGAAAAAGCCACACTGAATGCAATAGGACATACTTCTGAGTATGCGGGGTTATGATTATACTGTATGTAGAGAAGTGCCGTTTGTGTTACCTTGCATAAGATTTTGTGTGAACAAACATTTCCTCAATGGAAGGGGAGTACCACAGTATCAATTAGACCAGGGGTACCCAACATGCTCCCCCCCCCGCCATCACCTGTGGCCAAGCTGGCTGAGGCTGATGGGAACTGTAGCACAACAACATCTGGAGGGTACCACATTGGCTACCACTGCCTTCGTCTTTGAAAAATTGCACCCTTTATTGTCATACATTGCTTACTCAGTGACTTAATTGACAGCTTGCTTTCTCAGTAATTCAGGAGTACCAAGTAGAAAGTTTAAATTAATAGAAGCCTCCGTGTCCACTGAATTATGAACTATTTTGTGAAATAGAAATCAATACTAAGCCCGGACAGTTGAGTTTGTAAGACTGGTGGGATTAAAGGTCTATATTTCACTTACCAGGTAAATGCCATGGTTCAGTAGTAGAGGACATGCTTTGTATGTAAAAAGTCCCAGGTTTAATCCTTGGCACCTTCAGATAGAGCTGAGAAACAAATGCTTTTGTCTGATACCCTAGGGATCTGTGGCCAGGCAATGGAGATGATACTGAACTGGATAGAGTGAGTGGTCTGGCTGTGTATAACCACCTACAGCATCGAATGTGTCATGTATGTGACTCTACAAAAGACCAAAGAAAGTTAAACTTACTGCCACACTTTCTTTTAGATGGGTCCTGCTGTCAAATTCAGCAAAATCCCTTGATTCCACACTGATGGCTCAAGTGCTATTAATGTCAGAAGGGAAAAGCAGTTCAACTTTTGTCATAGTTGTTTGTGCCATTGATTTAAAAGTATATTATATTGCATTCATTATATTTAATCCAGTTTCATATTTTCTTTCTTTATCATGTTCTCAGGTTCTGATATCAAGGGAGGTACTTTTCTACCAGATCCGTCTATTTCTATGTCCTTAGAGGACCATGCCTTCTACTTTTTTGGGAAATATTCCAAAGATCTTTTAGTTGAGGTGCGTAATATTCCTTAAAGAATGTAACCTATATTACGGTATAATAAATTCCCTGAAAGATACATTCCTTGTTGCCTAATCACCTGTGTGCAAGTTCAGCAGCTCATAGGATCACATATGGGAATTTTGGTGGTAGAATCCAGTCCCAGTCTCAGTGTGTAGGTACAGCATGAGGAAGTGGCACAGCCATGTCAGCAACTGCATTTCATTGCTGACATCATTCAACTGTCTCTACATAGCTATGCTTCTGTATTGTAGCTCTGAGTGCAAGGAGGAAGCAGGTCAGTATACTAGAACTGCAGAAAAATCAACATTTCCCTTCAGTTCATAGTCATAGAATTGTAGAGTTGGAAGGGACCCCGAGGGTCATCTAGTCCAACCCCCTGCAATGCAGGAATTTCAGCTAAAGCACCCAAGACAGATGACCATCCAACCTCTGCTTGAAAACCTCCATTGAAAGAAGAGTCCGCCAGCTCTTGTGAGAGTCTGTTCCGTTGTTGAACAGAAAGTTCTGTCTGATGTTTGGTTGGCATCTCCTTTCTTGTAACTTGAACCCATTGATTTGGGTCCTTGCCTCTGGAGCAGGAGAAAACAAGCTTTCTTCTTCTTCCATGTAACAGCCCTTTAGATGTTTGGAGATGACTATCATATCTTCTCCTAGTCTTCTCTTAGCGAGACTAAACATACCCAACTCCCTCAAACAGTCCTCATCAGGTGTGCCTCCTGCACACATTACAGCTTGTTAATATCCTTCTTAAATTGTGATGCCCAGAACTGAACACAGTATTTCATATCTAGTCTGACCAAGGCAGTACAGAGCGGTACTGGAAACTATACTTCTATTGATGCTGATTCCTAGTTCTAAAGGCAATGTGGGGGAATTGTCTGCTGTGGGTAGGAGCTATTGGCTATGCTCTTTCCCCTGTCCATGCCAAACCACATACTACTTTAGCCGCTGCAGCACAAGCCACTATGTCTTCTCTGCAGTTGCAGAAGAACCACAATGTTAGGTTGTAAAAGAGGAATTCTGAAAATGGCTTTGGAATCTGGTGTCAGTTTTCCACCCTTCTTTTCAGTCAGGGTTTGGCTGTGTTTTGAGATCTTTCAAGCAGTAAGATTAGAGTAAGTGACAATGTTAATCCTCCTTTTGCTTCCAAATTCAACATTTAATTGTTTTAACAGGCGTTGATTGAAATACTGCATCAAAATTTTGCAGAATCTGACTTGGAGGAACAGCATCATGCATATCTGAGACCATTCCGCATTCTCATAAGCCTACTTGACAAACCTGAAATAGGTAAGAAGGAAGTCTTTCAAGAGAACTAATACAAAAATATACTTGGCTACGACATATTTGTTTTCCATTTGTTCTAGGTTTGTGCTTTTAGCAAGCATCTGACGTGGGATGACAAATGATGGTTAAAGAAGAAAGTTAAAGATACTAAGTCACAGCTAAAACAAACCATAGCCAACATCAAACCCTGACTTCAGAGTGTTGTTTGTTGGTTATAAACAAACCATACCAATTAATAAACCATGGGTTAACATTACATGTGAACAGGCCAATAGATGGCTAAGCAAAACAAAAGGCAAACTTTACACCTTCTTTGCCAATAGGTAGCAGGATGTCTACTCTTACCATGATGAGTCCCAATAAGGCTTGTACCCAAATCACTAGTTATGTGCTTCAGTATGCCTCCAGGATATGCAGGAAACACACTATGAACTGACCTTTGTTTTGTCCATATCAGCTTTATGGCCATAGCTTCATACTGGTTTTTAAAACAATCTTGTCTCTAGATTATGTTCTGAATGGCTGTCAGCCTTGGCTACTTGAGTAGGTCTTGTGGATTTCTATTGTGCAAATAACATTTCTATTCCTAAATGTTTAGAAGTAACTGCCAAACTAATGTTGCATTTTCAGGGTCTCTTATGGTTTAACTGTTAGATGTTCTGCAATCCTGCTTTTTCCTTCTCTCTAATGAAATAAGGAAGTATATTCCATTGGTATGAGCATGCTACTGTTACTTCACTTTTAAAAGCCTGACATATAATAGAAAAATACTACCATTATTTCATACATCTGTGCAATATTTAAATATAAGAGAACCTGTGGCATTATTTCTATCCTTTTGAAATACTGCTTGAAATTGGTGTATACGCTATAGCAAGCAAGATCTTCTCTCAAAGTATTGTTTGAATTTATTTTGAGGAAACCTAGTGCAGATGTAAAGAAGTGCTAGCTCTTCTGCTTTCAAAGGAACGGGTTGTATTTGTTGTTTGTTCTGCTCTGAGTAGACCCACCCATTGAATTTAATGAACATTACTTACTTGGCAGCATCTATTCTTTGAAACTCCCTGCTTATTGACATCAACCTTGGATGTTCTCTTTTCAGTGCCTGCTTAAAACATTTTGTTCAGATAACAAATCTGTGGTAAGGGTACAGGCCACAATAGTAGCTCAAAATAAATGGTGTATAATATGAATAGTTACAGTCATTGCGGGAGCGGGGATACATATATTTCTAAGTACTTGCAGTGGGTCTTGCTGAAGAATATAAAATTGAAGAAAAGCTCCTGAAAAATAGTTGTATTAGTTTGTTGCAACAAAAACAACAATCCGTTGCTTTAAAGGCTAAAATGTAATGCCATAAGCATTCTAAGCTAAAGCCTACTTCATCTGATGACCTGAGACCAGTACAGTACAGTACTTGGTTTCTCGCTAAGAATAATACGGTTCTAGGAAACAATTTCTGATCACATTGTCGGTTTTTAATCATTCTAGTAAAATTGGAACAGGGCTTGACAATTATCTACATAATTCATTGAGCCACTAAGAAGTTGGGTTTCTATTTCCTTCTCTTCTATTCTGAAATAAAATATTGCCACTCATTATGATCAGACTTCATTGTATTTTTCTTTTGTTGAAGGACCACCAGTTGTTGCGGATTTGTTTCTTGAAGTGATCAGAGCATTCTATTCTTATTGCAAGGATACACTGGGTTCTGATCTTAAACTTAGTTACAGTCAAACAGGAAATGTCCTTACAAGGTATGCTTTGGTCTGTCTTTTTCTTTTTTTGCTCTGACATTAATCAGGTGTCTGAAAAACACCACTGGGATTTGATTTATCTCCCCCCCCCACTAGTTTCCTGCTGACCATGACTATTGTGTCATTGCATTTGAGTACCCAAATTAGCATTTCCTCGAAAGTAAATTTCATTAAAATTGAGCATTAAACTAGAATAGTTAGACACACTTATTATGTCGATCATTTATTTATTTTATAAGTAATGGTGAGTGAGCACCCCTGCACTCAGTTTAGAATGGGCACACTGCAAGCAAGTTGTAATTAAGGGTTTGGTTTTATTTGAGTCTGCATCCAGCTTGGCCTTATTCTGAGCTGAGACCTCTCAATTCTCTTGATGATGACATAAGGGGGAAATGGCTGCAGGGCCCCTTGTTGGATTATCAGCTGCAAAGTCAATTGGAAATGTAGGTCCATTGATGCTGGTAGTCCAGTAGGGCTTATGGTATCATGAGAACTACAGTACATAACCCGTCTTGTGGCCAGGATGCTGTCAGATGCATATGCATCAGAAATTAACAACAGCCAATGCAATGAGACATAGTTCCCATTACCCTGCTAGATTTCTTATTTTGCAATATATATTTGTTCTTTGACGTCTGTGCTTAATACTTCAGAATGCTTACTGCTGAATATTTACTACATTTGCTTGACTCTTGCTGTTTTTAGTGCAATCAAAGAAAACAAGAATGCATCTGAGATAGTTAAAACAGCTAATCTGCTGATCACATCCTTAAGCACGGATTTTCTCTGGGATTATATGACCAGATGTTTCGAAGACTGCTTCAGGTAGCGTGCGCACGCTCTCTATATATATATTATGCTGTTAGAGTTAATCTAAGAGTCTTAACTTCGCTACTTATTCTTGACCTACTGTCTGTTGTATGTATTTCCTATGAAGTTTTATTGTTGTACACCACTGTACAGTGGTACCTCAGGTAACATACGCTTCAGGTTACATACGCTTCAGGTTACAGACTCCGCTAACCCAGAAATAGTGCTTCAGGTTAAGAACTTTGCTTCAGTTTTTGGCAATGAGTATCCTTGCTGCTGTTGTTGCATACATAAAAAATGTTCGGTCCTTCTTTAACACCCCCTGGCCGACAATACCCAAGAGGATTGCCAAAAATTGGAAGACTCAAGATCTACCCACACTGGAAGAATGGCAGATGCAGCTGATAGACTATATGCAACTGGCAGAGATGACCGGCAGAATCCGAGACCTGGGAGAAGAAAGGATGGAAGAAGACTGGAAGAAATTTAAAACTTATTTACAAAAATATTGTAATTTGATTGAATGTTAAGAAGGATGCTTGATCATAAATAATTGGCCACCACTAAACTAGATTGAAACTAGACGATAAGCGAGATAAAGGAAAAGACAAATCCTTTGGGAGAACTATCAGATTATATTTAAATGAGTGGATATAAGATTGTAAACAAGATGATAATTTGCTTGAAAAAATTTTTTAACAATGTAAGTGGGAGCGGGAGATGTGAGGAAGTCCAAACGAGTTATGAAATTTTGTATATGACATAAGCAATGTTGTTTGTTATTTATGCTTTTTTCTTATAAAAATTCTTAATAAATATTTATATAAAAAAAAGAACTTTGCTTCAGGATGAGGACAGAAATCGGGCTCTGGCGGTGCGGCAGCAGCAGGAGGCCCATTAGCTAAAGTGGTGCTTCAGGTTAAGAACAGTTTCAGGTTAATTATGGACCTCCGGAACGAATTAAGTACTTAACCCGAGGTACCACTGTAATACATTTTGTGAAAAGCATTATAGGAATCTTTCAATAGCCATATATTTAAATAAGTGAGTGAGTAAGTAAATAAATGGCTGAGAGAATGATAGAACAAATTTGAATTAAATGAGTTGGTTACTTTACTTTAAAAAATATTTGATATATCCTTATGAACCTGTTGGACAGCTTAGTTGAACATATTGTTTGAATCTTAGTTCTATTTGATTATTTATTTCATATTGTTGATGAATTGCTTACTATGAAATTTCTTTCTTTAACAATAAAAGCATAAATAACCGAAACAATAGTTTTCATAATATGCAGGTTTTTAAAATCTTGTTTTGTTTGTTAACTTTTTATCTTATTAAAGGGAGTCAGGTTAATTCATCCTTGATCCTTAAATGTGTGTATTTTCATGTCTTGGCATACAAGATCCTGGCCATTGATATCATGTATAAAACTTAGGGATAATATGCTGCTGCAGTGTTCACTTTCACATCTCTTCAATGCTTGAGCTTTATTACATTTCAGCCATAAATATCAAAACATTTCTTAGTTGCATTTCTACCAAAAGTAGCAAGCAAGATAAAACATCAATGCAGTTCAATTTCTAAAAAGTTTCTCAAAACCACGCTTTCCCTTTCAATTGCAGAAATAAATCTACACAGACACAACTTATGATGAGGAATGTTGCAACCGTTTCAGAACTCTGCACTCTACTGATATTTCTTCTAGATGTAATACCATTAGTAAGTGAATTTCCATGTGTATCCCTGCAAATAAACTAATTATTAAGAAAATACATTTTTAATTGCCAAATATCTGATGGTGCATGGACACATTTGTCATTTGAAGAGTGTTTTTTGCATACTAGTCTTGTCTTTATGATTTGCTCAACTTTTACTAAAGAGCTGTGGAATGATAGGTTTTGTTCAACATTTTGTACATTTATGGACAACTTTTGTGCCCTAGAAGAAAACAAAATATTGATAATTTGAGCGGGCAGAATATGCAATAATCTGCAAACTTGTTTTTACAACCTTGTATAATATTGGATAGCTATATCTGTGCTGTGTTCTTTAGGTTCAAGTAAAGTGACTTCTCTAGGGTCTACAAATTATTTTATTTATTATTTACTAAAATTATTTAATATAACCTGCCATTCTTCAACAAGCCCCAGAATGTTAGCAACATGAGTAAAAGCAGTTGTTTAAAAAATGACACCAAAGTGTACAAGAATCAATCTTTATTTTAAAATGTTAACATAATAAATAAGATTAGAATAAAGATGTAATTGATTGCATATATATACATAAAACTTAATAAGCAAAAAGAACTGATTTCAAAATTAGATGTACGTCATTTAAGAGATTTGCTTATTTGAAATGTCTTGTTTTTATAGGAACTTTATTCCGAAGTGCAGTCTCTCTATCTGCCACAGATGCTTTGCTGTATAGTGCAATCTCTCCTTGAAAACATGGAAACACTAAGTTTGCCAGAGCTCACTCATGCCTTAAGGACATGCTTCAAAGTACTTAGCAAAGTGCAGATGCCCCCTGCCTACCTAGGTACTGATACAGGAAGCTCAGACACTGTAGGTATTAAGAGATGAGTTTATGTCTATAATACATTTTGTGAATTGATTAATCAGATTGTTAATATGGTCTTTCATTATGCTGTACTGTAGTTCTTATGCTGTAATGGGATGCTTCGCCTCCCCCCCCCCCCATCCTAAGTATTAAACTAGGTATCACTACTATGTTTCTTACAAATAACACAAATATTCAGTTTGACTTGTCATGTCAAGAGTCTGATGCTTATGGTGGCTTTCTGCACTTGGCCCAAAAGGCTGAATATTCAGTCTCATACATGATGAGAGGTGTAGGTGCTTCAGTGCAGTATTTTGCTATAAAAATATTAATATTGGAATAACTATCAACCGCTACAAATATCCACTTCTCAGGGAAGGTAGTGGAGAGTTTGACTTTTACAGGGAGCAACCTTGCTCCTGCTTCTAGATCTCTTGTGGCTTTCAGTACCACTGACAGTGATATGCTCCTGGACCAGCCCATGGGATGGGGATTGGGGACACTGTGTTACAGTGATTCTGGTCCTATCTACAGGACCAAGTCCAGAAAGTTGTATTAAGAGAGTGCTTTTTTTTGCCCCCTGGTGGTTACACTAAGGGATGCTGCAGGACACTATTTTATCTCAAATGGTATTTAATATTGATATGAAGCTGCTGGGAACATTCATGAGGGCAAAATGGCATCAGTACGCTGAAACTCAGCTCTCTTTCTCTGTAACATCTGAATTTGAGTAATACTTAAAGCAGAATATGCCTTTGCATTTAATAGCACAAGGATAGTTCCAGACAAATACAAATTCCCACTGTTCTCTACCAGATTTGTGTCTTTGTTTCATGTAAGGCAGTGTTCCACCCCACATCTGTTTATTTACTTATAAAAAATGCCTATAAAGAAAATAGCAAAGTGGTTCACAACCGTACATAAAGCCATACAATAAAAACCATATAAAAAGTTTACATCAGAAATTGGATAGCTGTTGTGGACATATATATTTCTTGTTTGCTTGCACAAGCCTGGTGGAATAGAAAAAGGTTTTACCAGGCATTTAAAACATGCAGTTAAAACATGCAAGGATATTTTAATGTTACTCATGTATGGATTTTGTATAGAGTAAACCTCAACATTCACATTTGGGTCCACATCTTTGGATTATTTCAGAGCCCCATGAGGGAAGAAAACCAGGAACTGACTTCAGAATCCAAAGTGCTCCAGAATGAAGATGACGCTCTTTTTCCTCCCCTCAAGTCTGAAGACAGTGGTATAGGCCTTAGCACTTCATCCCCAGAGTTCGCTCAGCACTTGAGAATACCTAGGGTAACTCCTGAGAAAGATGATGTCTGGAAAAAGGGTGGAAGCATGCAGAAGACCTTGCAGTGCATCCAGGAGCTGGTGGCAAAATTTGCCAGTAAATATGTATTTGTCGTTCATCTACAAGATCCCAGTAATGGCAGTGTTCTTTCAGTGCATTCAAGACAAGAGGAGAAAAAAGGAAACCATTATCAAGCTGCTGGAAATACTTCCAAGAAAAGGAGCTCATGGGATTCCAAGCAAATAACGGTGCCTCAGTTTAAGCAGATGCTAACAGACTTATTCACTGTCCGAGGGTCATCTTTTAAACAGAAAGATCTGGATCCTCCATCTCCTTCAGAAGAGCTTGGTGGTGAAAGGGGGAAAAAGGAAGAAGAATGGGACATTGACCAAGTTATGCTTGACCTGGGAGATATGAGAGAAGACTGTAGAGAGGCCTTTGCAGCTATGTGCTACCTCTTATTGGATTGTACTACATTTCCTGTTTATCTTTCTGAGGAGGAAACTGAGGAGCTCTATTTGTCTCTCTTTCAAGTGCCTGGTAAGAGGAACATTATAATTTGCAGAAGAGTACAGTGGTACCTCAGGATGCGAACGGGATCCGTCCCAGAGCCCCGTTCGCACCCTGAAGCGAATGCAACCCGCGACTGCGTGTCTTGCGATTCGCCACTTCCGTGCATACGCGTGATGTCGTTTTGACCGTCTGCGCATGCGTGAGTGGCGAAACCCGGAAGTAATGTGTTCCGTTACTTCCGGGTCGCCACGGAGCACAACCCAAAAGCGCTCAACCTGAAGTGTATTCAACCCGAGGTATGACTGTACATAATAAGGCAGTGTTCTGTATTCAGTAATCTTCCATTAGAATTGTGCAAAAATAGTAATGTGATAGGGCTATACATTTGTAAGTGTAGGGCAAGGACCAGTTAAGGCCTAGGACAAGTGGCTTTCAGAGTGCTGGCAAAGAGCAAATAAAGCCCTGAGTGAAGAAAGGATAGCCAGGTATGTGTTGAGCGGATTGAAGGTTAAAGGATCAATTAGGCACAATCTCAGATTTGCCAGGATTCTGTTAAAGTGGTGTTTTCTGAAAGAGCTTGTGCTCTTTGACTGCATTCCAATGCATATTTACCTAGGAGTAAGTCCCACTGAGCATAGTTGGACTTGTTGCTAGGTAAATGTGCATTCATACCTTGGTTGCTTTCTTCTGCTTGGCATATTGAGGTCTGGATGAGATCCCTGTCTAATTTGCATTTCCCATGCACAATTGGCCAATGACTTTCAGACGAAAAACAGGTTGATCCTTCCATTGTCTAGCAATGTAATGTACTTACCTAGTAATGTTCTTTAGGTTGTGAGCACTGCCAGGGCTCTTAAGAACGAAATCAGAGGTATCAGTATGTTTGGAGAAAGTACAAAAATATATTTTAAAAAATCTTTAATAGGATAAAAAGCAAACCCAAAGCAGCCCAAAGTGGACTAAACATGTTGAATAACTAAATAATGTTGACTGTTGGTTAGAAAGGAAAGTGGTGGTTGTGGGGGAAAGGAATGGCTGGGCTGGCTAGAACCCTGAGCAGGATCACATCTGTATTAGAGAAGGGCAGAGCATCTGTTTTGCAAACAGAAGGCCCCATGATCAATCCCCAGCATTTCTGGGCAGTTCTGGGAATGTCCCCTAGAGAGCTGCTGTCAGACAGTGTAGACAACACTGATCTAAATGCAGCTTTCTATGTTCCTATGCACTCAAAGGTGAAGGATGCATTGTAACATTTTGTGGCACTTGCATATGTTAAATGATAAATGTTTGTCAAGGGGACAAACTGTTCCGAACAACGATTGTACTAAAACTGGAGCTAAAACTATTTGTCTGCTCTCCTCAGGTGGCTGTGAATCCAGTTTTCCCCTGTGGCTCAAATCCCTGATGACAATATGTTGCTGTGTCAATGACTGCCACATTCAGAATGTGTCCATCTCTGTGCTGCTAGAAGTAATTAACCAATCCCAATCATTGGCACTGGTTATTGAAGACCGAGTAAAGCGGTATAAAGTTCCTGGGCAGAACCCCTTCTTTGGAAGGCTTCAGATGGTCACAGTTCCTCCTATTGCACATGGGATTCTCAAACTTATTTCGGAAAAAACTGATTTCTACCAGGTAATGTACTAAAATGCCCACCAAGCTGCATTATAAACTTTTCATCGTGCGTCGGGCATTGTTGTTTCCATGGAAATGGAATGCTTGTAATGTGCAGGTGGTTTAATGTTGTTTACTTGTTTCTAGCTGGCACTTGCGCCTCTTAAACAAAATGGCAACTGCGACTCTGGAAAAGCAGCCGTACTGGTGTTATGGGGTGGGGAAGGGAAGGGAAGCGAAGGGAAAAGACATCAACTTGCAGAAATAGCACGGGAGGATATTCACTAGAGATACAAAAAGGATGAAGGTAGCTCAGCATTCCATTCTCCAGTGCTGATGGCCAAACCATTGCAACTGGCCAAGAAAGTAAATAGACACATCCTGCGGAAGTACAAATCATTGCCCATTTCCTTGCCGTGTTAACTTTGAAAAGCACTTACAAATAATCCTTAGTAACAATTCTGTATCAAACTTTGCTTCACAGTCGCATAGAACTAATAAAATACAAAACACAAATTATATTAATGTACACACATATCCTGTGGAGGCTTTGCTTTAGCAGAAAATGATTCTGCTTGTGCAAGTTGGGGCACCCAAATTCTGTAATTCTTCCTTGCCTACTGCAGTGGGGCAGGGAGTTTATGTGCGATGAGAGTGCGCTGACTTGCTTTCCACCACAACAAAGTGAATTTTGGAAAGAAAGAAATTGTAACATTTTAAATAAATTATTATATCTTAACTGCCCTTTAAAACAAATGTGCTTCCCAGTGGTATTCATCACCTAGATTATTCTGCTGTATAGGGATGTGGGGTGGCGCTGTGTATGTTAAGGGTATTAAACCTAGTTACTGTGAAATCCGTTTTTGTCCTATAAAATGGCTTAGTTTGACTCGAGGTGTACTGTTTTCTGTGTCCACATTCTCTTTCGATTGCCTTAATAAACATGGTGCTGTATGATGGTGTGTGGTATAGAAAACCATGAACTATTTTCAGTAATACAGATTCCTTTAAACCTGCCTGAAATTGTGGTTTTATTTTTTTAATTTCACTACAGAGAGTTGCTCAAGTGCTTTGGAATCAGTTAAACAAAGAGACGAGAGAGCATCACAACACTTGTGTAGAGCTGTTCTACCGTCTTCATTGCCTAGCTCCATCTGCTAATATCTGTGAAGACATCATCTGCCATGCATTGCTTGATCATGATAAAGTAAGAGTTATTAAATGTTGTATAGCCTAACACAGCACCCTAGTTTTGTGGGGCGGGGGGGGGGGTGGCACATCACAATCACTCCTAGAACAGACTTTGGGGGAGCATGTGTATAGGAGGGAGAAAGTTCCTTTGCCCGAATAGAAATCCTTGCTTGATAGGGTTCACTGGTTAGCTACCACCCTATGTTTTTGGAATATCAGTGAAATATATTTGATGTTAAACTGGAGTTGTTTTGAAATCTGCGCTTAACATTCCTTTCTGCTAAGACCTTTAAAGGGCTCCATTAGACCCCAGATTGATACTGTTTAAAAATAAATAAAAAGGTGTGCAAAGTTTAAGGAAGATCAGTTGTGTGTGGTAGAACATATGCCTTGCATGTTGAAGGTCACAGACTCAATCCATGGCATGTCCAGTCTGAAAATCAAAATGTGTCTTGAATAATGGAGCATTGACAAACCAATTGGAAACTCCTGAAGAGTTGCTTCCAACCAGAGTAGGCAGTCCTAAACAGAATCAGCCATTGGCTTCATGCAGTTTCAGATAGTTCTTTAGCTGCTGCCCTGTTAGATGTGGCTCTTCTGTCCAGTAGACAGATGGTAAAAATCTTCTTTCTTAACACTGCGTAGGCTACCTGTAGCCCTAGGTTGGCAAGCACTTTGGGTAGCTCATTAGGGCAAGGACTGAGAAGCCTTTCCTCAAACCAGTTTATATTTTATCCCTTCTTCTGGGTTTTGAGGAGTAGATGTAATTAACTGGATAATGAAGAGCAGATTTAATTAACCAGCCTACTTGCTAACAATACACTGATTTTCTTCATTTTCGGAAGCACAAGTAACCACATGTTCACTATAATCGTTCCATCAAGGCTTCATATTTCTCAAACTAAAAGGAAATAGAGCTAAGCTTTTAGAAGAATATAATGATTCATTTCATTCTGACATTTTCAAAGAGATCTCAAACATTTTTTCTTGTATTGAGGGGCAAGTGCACATTCATCAGCGTATTCTTGTCTTTCCATAATTATCACTAATTTATGTAGGCTGCAAGGCTGCAATTTTAAATCTATGTAGTTGAATATCTCAAACTAGCTCATAAACATTCTTTTTGTTCTGATTTTGCTTTGGGTTCTTTCCTCCTAAGGGGACAAGGCTGGAGGCACTCTTCCGGTTCTCTGTCATGTGGCATTTGACCAGAGAAATCCAAGGCAGCAGAGTCACTTCCCACAATCGCTCTTTTGATAGGTATTGCTATTACTTTTATGTCTATTTTGATGGTGTAGGTTTAAATTAAATTTACTTTTGGTCCTTGAACTGAAAAGACTACAGTTTCATATGTACCCAAAATATACCTAAGCCAAAAATATTGTTGTTTTTTTCTGATGGGCATCTTTAACATTGTGCTTAGCACTGTACAGAAACCTCCCACATTTGCATACTTAAGTTTGCTTTCAACCCATTATTGCAGGCCAGCCATAGCTTCTTCCCTATCTGATGTGAACATCCATACGTGTGAGTGTGTGTGTGTACACGCACATACACACACAAACAACATTCACCTATTTCTCCAATTCAAAGATTCTTATGTTCCCAACACCACCATAAAGGTTTCATTTTCTACTGCTGGTCCTTAACAAACAAATTGAAGAAGGCAGAGAATGTTACTATTGCTGGAAAAGCTATTTTTAAAATGTGTGTGTCCCTTTTTGTAAACTAGTCTTCCAACTCAACATTTTAACGTAATTCTAGCCTTGTCACCTTGAACAAATATTACTGTAATTTCTCCATCCAGGTCTCTGTTCGTTGTGTTGGACAGTCTTAATAATTCGGATGGAGCTATTGGTGCTGCCGCACAGGGTTGGTTGATACGAGCGCTGTCACTTAATGATGTTGCACGAATTCTGGAACCCATCCTTCTGCTTCTGCTTCATCCCAGGACACAGCGTACCTCTATTCACTGTGTCAAGCAGAAAAATTCAGGAGGTAAGATTTCACTTACGAAGATTCCTTCTCCTTCAGGTGAAAGGTCCACCTAGTCCAGCATTTGGTCTCCCAACAGATGCCCCTGGAGAGCCTTCAAACCATACATGAAAACACATCTCCCTCCCCCCCCACATGGCAATGCTATATTTAATGCTGGAGGTTTCTTTAGCCATTAAGGCTAGCAGGAAGTGATAAGACTTGGCCTTCCATGAATGCTTCCAATTTCCATTTCAATGTGGTAGCTATCACTACATTTTTTTGGACATAAATTCCATAAATTACATGTGGGCAGTATATTTCTTTTGTATTTCCTGAAACCACTCCTAGTCCTTTTCATGGGCTGACCCAGCCTATAGTAGTATGGGAGCAGGAGGGGGAAAAAATATTTGTTAGGCATGTCACCTTTTTGTCTAAACAGAAACCCCAAGCATAGAAAATGTTGGCCTCCACAGGGTTGAAGTCTAAATTTGCCTTCTGTGTAGTACACCTGGACTTAAAAGCTGTGCCTTAGCTTTTACCTGTAACAGGTGCCATGTGTGTGTGTTCCTCCCTTCATATCAGCACACAGAACTCAGTATCTAAGGGTGAATCTCAGACATTTAATTCTATTTTTTTTAACTAATAAAAATTGTTTGGCATTTCAAAAGAAGAAATAAACAATGTTAGTCAATAACATAGTAGACAAGCATATGAAGGTCATAAATAAACAAGATAATGCAGAATCCAAGGCATTGATAAAAAGGGTTGAGGTTAAATTTTTAGTTACCTGGATGCAAGCAGTGTTCCTCTCAGAAGGAGAGCACGAAGGAATAGCCCAGCAATGACAATATCTATATCCAAATTTCCTGTGAAGACTTAAGGTTTATTATACATTAATATAATTAATTGTTATCTGACCCAATTACTAGAGAGAAATAAACTATTTTAAAAGAGAGACTATAAATCCACAAGGATAGTCTGGCTACATTAAATGCAACAAATCCCAGCATTTAAATCCCAGCATTAGTAGGTCTGATCATAGTCTAAACAATATTATAACTTTTGGACATAGCAAAATGCTTGGTGTGTGTCTGAGCATACTAAGAGTTGTCATTTAGAGAATTTATTTCAGCTTTGCTGTCTTTATGAAAACAATATTTCCTGGCTAATTGGGTACAATTAGTAATTTGTAGCTTTTATGATAGGTGTTATCCAGCTTAGTTATTGTTCTAGGGAACAATTTAAAGGTTTGTTGTTTTAAGATAGGGAAGGACAAACCAGAGGATCAGTATGTGAGCGTGGCTTGTCTCTCATGACTTGATGTGCATATGAGCATCACAAAGATACAAAGGATGCCATCATTTCCAATGTAAGAAGTCCAGTTTGTTAAAGATCATAATCTACAAATACTAGCCAATACGTGTTAATTTTTATTTGCTGTATTTATAAATGGCTGCCCAAGAACATTGGACTCTGGGTGGCTTGCAAATAAAATGATAAAATATCATTATAAAATAGGTTTGGAGTATCAACAGTTTCAGGCCAAAAGAAGAATAAAATCAGACACCTAAAACTATACAGTAGGTATACATTGCTTCAGAACATAGGTCCCTTAACAACAGTCTATTGTGAACACATGGCACAGTTGCAAAGGAAGAGGGTCACCCGTTGTCTTCAGATACCGGGACGAGAAAGCGGCTGCTGTCTGAAGGCTGCACCTTCACTACTGAATGAGTGGTCACTTTTTTAGAAAGGCAATTTTGCTTTCTTTCAGAAGACATGCGTTTCTGGTACAAAAAGAAAAAAGTCCCTTTCCAGAAGTCCTTGGGGCGTTCTGAAAGCAGCTCTGAAGAAAGTTTGCCACTGAGCCAGTTTACAACTGTGGACAGGGAAGCCATTTGGGCTGAAGTTGAAAAAGACCCAGAAAAATGCCTGCTTAAAAATGAACTGGCTGTAAGTGACCATTATCGGTGTGCAGAAGCTTCACGATACGTGGACGAGGAGGATAATAGTGAACACACAGAGTCTGCTGATACCAGCACTGGACCTACGGATAGTGATAATACATCATCCTTTTCTCCTTCTCTGGACCAGCAGGATATGAGCAATGACGAGAACTACAGTGGCTCGACAGACGACAAAGAAAGCATGAAGCTCGTTGGTTCTTCTAATGTTTATCCTCCCGAAAGTTCCAAATCCAGCACCATGCTCAACCTGGTACGCGCAGATTCTGAGAAAACTCAAGCATCGGAGTCTCTCTCAAGCGATGATGAGGTGGATTTGGAGCTTCAAGCCCTTACCACCGCTAGGTTGCTAAAACAGCAGAAGGAAAAACAGGAAATGGCCGAGGCTCTGTTTAAGCACATTCTTTTGTACCTGCAGCCGTATGATTCCAAAAGGGTCCTATATGCTTTTTCTGTACTTGAGGCAGTACTCAAAACAAACCCTAGGGAGTTTATTGAATCTGTAGCCAGCACTAGCATGGATACTAGCTCCACAGCTCATCTGAATCTCATCTACAATCTTCTAGCCCGCCACCAGGAAGCTCTGGTGGGACAGAGCTTCTACGGAAAGCTTCAGACTCAGTCACCAACTGTGTGTCCCCATTCACTGTTAATAGAGTTGCTGACATACCTGTGTCTGAGTTTCCTGCGCTCTTACTACCCTTGTTACTTAAAAGTGACTCACAAAGATGTGCTTGGCAATAGGGATGTCCAGGTCAAAAGTGTCGAAGTCTTGATAAGAATGATGACGCAGCTGGCTACAATGGCCAAATCATCAGAGAGCAGGAACACAGAATTTATACGCAACTTGCTTGGCAGATGCAAAGTTCAAGAATTTGTCCTCCTTTCTCTATCCGCTTCTATGTATGTAAGTCAGAAGTGCTATGGACATACAATGGCCAGTAAGACTAATGGGTTAAGTGAAGAGTGCATCCTCGAGGAAAGCCTAATCAACTTTGGTCCTGATCAGATTTGGAGCGAGCACCCGTTGCAGATTGAGCTGCTTAAACTTCTGCAAGTGTTGATAGTCTTGGAGCATCACCTTGGACAGACTCAGGAGGAGGTGGAAAATCAACCAGGCCTATCTAAGGAATGGCAAAAGTCACTTAACTTCCAGGAGGCCATTAGTGCAATGCAGTATGTGCATCCACACCCTATAACCTCGCAGGGATTATTTGTGTCTGCCGTAGTCCGAGGCTTGCAGCCTGAGTATGGTTATGGCATGCATCCAGCTTGGGTGGGTTTGGTTGCATATTCCTTGCCATTCTTTGGGAGATCTTTAGGTTGGACAGTGGCACCGTTTATTGTACAGATATGCAAGAACCTAGACGAACTTGTCAAACAGTATGAATATGAAACTCTGAAAGTGTCACCAAAGTCATCTGTAAGGTAAGAGAATGTTGTTCATAAAATCTGGCTTTTTCATGTTTAGCTAATTTAGCTGTTGGTCAGTGGCTCATTTTCTATTTGTAAGTTTCCTTAAATTATTTGTTTGGTTTCTTGGGGAGCAGAAGGATGTAGGAACATAAGAAACTACATTTATATCAGGTCCGACTCTTGACTTTCTAGCCCAGTATTATCTTCTACTCTGGCTCGCAGCAGCTCTTAGGTCTCTGGAAAGAGGTGTTTCCCAGCCTCAGCTATCTGACCCTTTTAATTGGAGGTGTCTGGGGTTGAAATGGGCAGCTGATCTTCTGCATGCAACACATGTAGTGCCACTGAGCTATGCAGGCAAGACTTGTTTCAGCTTCTCAGTTCCACCAGTAGGGGAAATGTCCCACTCAATTCTTGTGGTGTCTCAATCAGAACAGGCTTTTCCCTGCCACATTTTCACCATCTTGCAAGGTTTGTCTGGTATTCCCCCCGCCCAAAAACCACTGTTGTTGTCCCCTCCCATCCAGGACAGATAATCTACACACAGCTCTCTCTTTGCTTTTATGAGTTAGCCAGTGAGCAAACTCTCCCTAGATAGCAAAGCATCAGCAGATAACTGGCTGGGTGGATTAAAAGCATAGCGTGCAAAGGAAAGGTTCTAGCTTAATGGAAGTGAATGCGGGCTATCCCCTAATTTCTTTACAAGACTGAAACAACCAACTGAATTGTTAACTTTCTCCCCAAAGCATGAATTCTAAAAGGGAAAACATCACACCAGATTATCCTCTTACCCTTTTGGAAGGACTAACCACTATTGGCCATTTTTGTCTTTTGGATCATCCAAATCAAACCAAAAAGGTAATGATGTTGTTGTTTTTCTTGCTTTCTTTTGCTGTCTAATATATACTTTTGACAGGTGATGTTTCCAGTTATTAAAGAATATCCATTCAAACTATGTTGAACTTTAAGGGTGTTACTGGATTGAAACCATGACAGCCTCATATTAGGAAAAGATGGAATAGTGAAATCTTTTGTCAGGTCAAGATAAGCCACAGTTAGAAATTTCGTTATGTGACTGTGAAAATGTTCTTCTGTATCAATTTCATGTTTTCAAAGATAACTACTTTGAGTTTGTGATTTAAAATGCAGCCGGGGGAACAGCAGGTATTTTAGTTTAAAGTATGTTTATATAGTCTATGCCCCAATATACTATGAGATGTGAAATATGGCCAGACATTTTTTAAAAAAATTGAAATCCCATATAGGATTTTCTTTAAAATATCAAGTGAATGTGCACTCGATTTATTAGAGGTGATATTGAAAATCTTTCCTGCCAACACATCTCATTTTCCACTTTATTTTTAAATTGGACTGCAAAGCCAAGATGGCTATCCATTATCAAGGTAGTAATACTGCTGAAACAAATTCTGATTTGGACCCCTTTTTTTTTTTGCAAATTATAGGAAGTGGTGGTGTGTAGTGCAATTGTTTGTACCCATATATGTGCATAAACAAGGCTAAGCCAAAAAATTGGAATGAATTTTACAATGTGGTAAAACAGGGTCTGATTTATAATGTCATTATTGCAAAGAACACCCTTGCTTATTTTTTATATATTATATTGTTTAGGATTTTGAATGTGTTGTTTCTTTGCTGCATATCTATAGTGTGGGTGATCTCCAGTGTTGGTCATATTTGGATTTAACGGGTTATTTATTTATTTTTGTATTCCCAGTCACCGTGGAATGTTGACCCTATAAACCTAAGAAATGCCAGGAATGCCATTTTGGAAGAGTTTCCTCGTATCATTAACACCATGTCTCTCCTTTGGGGTGTCATAAAAAAGGAAGATTCTCAAAAAAGACCAGCTGACTTCCTTGGATCAAAAGGCTCTTCTTCGGTTTACTTTAAGGCAACCAAAGTAAGCTTTATTAAGCCTGGGCGATCTGTGGGCAGGTGCACCACAGCTGGGAAAACCTTGTCCACATTTTTCTGATAGGAAGTTGCTTAGGTTAATAGGCATTTTTGGAAGTGATTGGCAATGCTTCTGCAACAAGCCATAGAGATAAAGTTCAGGTGCCTACACCATTGAATATCTGCAGATGTAGTCAACCACTTTAAATACATCTCTATTTGTCAGAGAGTCACACCAAATACAGAGGAGGCTTTTATCCTTAATCTGCATTGCTGGTGTCAACCCAGGATGTGGCACTGTGTAGGATGTGTCATCATAGGGGCTCTTCCTTGTAGGGCCCTGCTGCCCCAATGACAGCGCAAGCTATTGACAGGCAGCCACCAGCAATGCCTGGTGTAAGGCCCCCAAATGAGGTGGGGGGAGGGTGGACTAGCCATGGATTCACTGGACAGTAACTAGAGACAAGCCTAATATAAGCCTCAAACTAGTACCTCCCCCCCCCCCACACACATCCCATCCGCTCTAGCCAATGTGAATGCCAGAGTTTCAGATTTGTACATAAGAAAAGGTTTGCTGGATCACACCAAAAGCCCATCAAGTTCAGCATTTTGTTCTTGCAGTCACCAGCCAAGTGCCTATGGAAAGCCAGTAAGCAGCACCTAAATGCAACAGTACTCTTACTTGTGCTTCCCAGCAACTGGTAGTCACTGATAGCCTTTTTGATAGCGATAGCTCTCCCACTGTGCTTATCCCCACCGCTCCCTTGCTGGGAGTTAGGATTCCTCCCTGAGTAAACAAGCCTTCAGGAAATCGCCTTGGTATAAAGCACATTGTGCATGCACGCAACACAGTTATGGACTGTGTTTTCTCAACAGCAACTGTAATGTTCATTTTCAGAAGCAACTTCCAGGTGCCACATGGGAAAACTGCTGCATGATAAATTCTTGCTTATAATGATAAATACATGCACAATGGGAATTTAGACTCTCCCCCCTCCCCCAGTATGAGAACAAAAAGTGTGATTTAAAAATAGTGAGCTGCTTATGACATTTTATCAAGGCACCTGTCTGTAGGAAAACAAATTCCATCCAAACCCATTCTAGAAGAAGTGTTTGTTTTCTTTTTTATAGACGTTGAAGAATAAAATCCTTGACTTCTTGAATCCCCTCACTGGGCAGCTTGGGGTGCAACTTATAGCTGCAGTAGCAGCAGTGTGGAGCAGCAAAAAATCTCACAGGCATCAAAACAAAACAAAGGTAAAGAAGAAGAAGAAATCACAAATGTGGTGTGATAAATAGTTCATTCCCCTGCCCAATGATAAGGGAAAACTTCAAAACATCTAGAGGGCACCAGGTTGGCAAAGACTACTTCAAAGCATTTGCCGGACCCCCCCCCCCCCCACACACACACAGTATGCCTGGTTTCCTGTTTTTCCTGTGTCTGAACACCACAGTTTCAGCTTCTGTGCATGCTTGTAGAATAGAACCAGATATTTCTGAAAAGGCATGTTACAAATCAATATACAAGGGGTGGTCCTTTATGTATGTTTTTGTTTCAGATTCCTCCCGCCGCGAGTGCATCTCAGCTTATACTTGTTGATCTAGTTTGTGCCCTAAATACCCTGAAGACAGACACTATATTGCAGCTTGTAAAAGAAGTTGTAAAGAAACCATCCCAAATCAAAGGTGAAGAGGTAGGTGTCGTTTTTACTCTGTCTATAATTTCTGTTACTCACAAGTTAGGAAGTTTCAATTGCTCATCAGCCTACTATATCAAGGTTAAAAAATGGATTATTCGTGGTTGTTGTCCCCACACTCCATGGAAAGAAAAGGCTGTAGTTCTGAGAGATATCTTAACCTGATAAATTCCTTAAGTTGATTAGTTCTTTAATGAAGAAGTTAGTGAGAGGATAAAATGAGCTGAAAGGTGGGAATAGACCAGGAGCTCTTGGTTTTTGCCTCATCACTCTTTAAAGGATTGTGAGCAGCATACAGAATTGATTAGCATTCAGATTTGGCCAGTCACATAGTAACTTGAGGGTTATCCAAGACAGTAAACAAAAGGGTATATATCTGGGATAGCATGGCTAATTTGGGATCTCTATTCAAACCCAAGTATCTTTCAAGAAACTGCAGGTGTCCCTGGTTTTTGTAAACAACTTGTAGGAAATTTGAAATTACAGTTTTATTGCTACAAAACCACTACTTAAACAAGTTTACTTAGAAGCAAGTCATCACTGAAATAATTTGTAGATTATTTTGCCTGTAATATGTTTCAGTTTGCGTTATTGTGTTTTCTTTGGAATTGGGTAATAGGGTTTTTTCTTTATTTCCAGAAATCTTCTCTAGTGGATATCCCAGTGCTCCAGTTCTGCTATGCTTTCATACAAAGGTAAATGAGCTTCTAGGCTGTTATACATTTCTACTTCTTTTTGAATCCAGTAACTACAAATATTAGGTGGGATGCGGGTGGCGCTGTGGTCTAAACCACAGAAGGTCTGTGGTTCAAATCTCCATGACGGGGTGAGCTCCTGTTGCTTGGTCCCATCTCCTGCCAACCTAGCAGTTTGAAAGCACGTCAAAGTGCAAGTAGATAAATAGGTACCGCTCAGGCGGGAAGGTAAACGGTGTTTCCGTGCGCTGCTCTGGTTTGCCAGAAGCAGCTTAGTCATGCTGGCCACATGACCCAGAAGCTGTACACCGGCTCCCTCGGCCAGTAAAGCGAAATGAGCGCCGCAACCCCAGAGTCATCCACAACTGGACCTAATGGTCAGGGGTCCCTTTACCTTTAACTACAAACATTAATGCATTTGCTTTCTATTATTTCCTCTTTTTTTTAATTGCACAGCATGCTTACAGTGATTTTTTTTGGTCCTGATGCTGAGAACTATAGAACTACTTTGTTCAAATAGCATGAGCTGCAAAAGAGTTAATACAAACAGCTCCCAAGTGCCCTATTGCTGCAGTAAGATATTGTGAGGTATAGTAGCAACTTAATTCATTTTACCAGAGGTAGCAAATGCGTTGCAAAAACAGTAAGAATGATTAACTATCTAATTAACAAGCTAGTCAAAGTGTGCACCTCTACAAGATTTGCTGTGGTTTTCAGTTGAAGGCTCCTGGTCCAAAGTCATCCAAAAATCCAAAATAGAATGAGAAGGGAGCGCCAAACCTGCAAGCTGTAGCATTTAGGAGAGAGGCTCTTTGGTGAGAGGAGGAAAAACACCATGTAGGTTGAAGGATTGTGAAAAGGACACAAGATCAGGATAGAAAGATAAGGAGTAACATGTATTTGTTTTCATTGTAAAGACTGCTTTCATTTCAGATTATTTCCAACACTGAGGTCATTGGTTCTTTCTGTCATGTTTCACCTCTGAAGAATGTACTACTCATTTAAATGAATACTTAATTTATGACGACAGTCTCCAGATTTTGGATTGTCTATTCTTTTCATCTTCATTGTAACCTGAGCTCCTTCAGCTTCATTATCATAACTGGGTCATAAATATTGTTGAGACCAAGAAGAGGAATCTTGACACCATTTGGTACCTAGCTGAGAGAGAGGTTGTAAATCTTTCCCCTCCCTTTGTCACCCTAATTGCCCAAACTAACGGTGTCTACCTCTAAACAGGGAAAATACGCTCTTTAAAAGAAAAATAGTAATTCTGTAGTGTCCCATATGGTGGGATTTATTAAAACATTTGGAACATTTCAAAACTTAGGCCATCCAGCCCTCTCTCTTAATAAAGTAAAATAAAAGATTAATTTCTCCTGAGGTACAAAGTCCCCAGTTTTGACAGCAAGGCAGTGTCAACCTTCCAACAATAAAACTGTAAAAGAATGACCCGCTGTGCTCAAGAATTTAAGGAACTATAAAAACTCCTTAAACTAATAGAACATAAAAGAAGGGAGATTGACTCACTAGAAATTAATAGGACAATGATCAGCATCCTGTTCCCAAAACAATGTTTTTACAAATATGAAGGGATAAACCTCAGGCTACTAGCAAACAGATGCAGGAAAAAATCCACTCAAAACAAAAATACATTGCCTCACCCAGAAGGATGGCAATGTAACATTCTCCTCTAAAGAAGTAATCTCAGAATTTGTTGAATTGTACTCAAATATATACATCTCACAGAACCTGCCCAAACAGGGAATTTAAAATTTCCTGGCAGGATTGCCCGTGGCAACCTTATTAACAGCAGAGGAACAAGAATACATGGACAGCTTTATTACCCCAGAGGAAATAGAGACTGTCTTCAAAGACCTAAAACAACACAAAGCCGCTTGCCCAGATGGCTTTACAGCAGAATTCAACAAGAAATTCAAAGAAACCCTGATGCCCCACATGACTAGCCTGTTTAACGACATCATAAAGGGGTCCTGAAACCTGGTGCTCCTCCTTCAAAATAGTTTCTATCTCAAAGCTGTTCAAAGACATCCACAAAGTACAATCATACCGCCCATGTGATACTGACACAAAAACGTCCCCTAACAATAATGTATCAAACTGAATCTAACTGACGAAGGACTCAACGTTTTGAAAACTGAATGTACATTTGTTACTCATAAAAAAAATATTTTAATAAAAACACAAAAAAGAATGCTTGGCCCGCATCTTTTTGCTCCCAGGCCTTGTGGATCACTATTGCTTCCTGAAACCAAACTTTGCTTCACGCCCTTATTGGGTCTGCTCCCTCTGCACAGAGCTCAGAAAATGAGTCCAAAAAGGTCATAATTTCAGTCCAATCTTGGACACCTACATGATTGTATGGAGGATTGTAAGATTTCTGGATAGGGGACTTAGGCAATTCATGTGATAGGTACAGTATTGATGCACAATAAATGCTGGCTAGGAGGATGATGCTTTCCTGACTTTAGTTTGGCATTGCTTTATTTTTCTTTGCACATGTTGGCATATTGCATGAGTGCAACAAACATGTATCACATAGATACAATTTTCAAGCAGCTAGCAATCATTGCGTGTTTGCAACAATCTTATTTACATATTCTGTGTGCAAAACTCATGGTCCTTTTGGTGTGATTCAGTTCTCTTAGGGTCAATAGTGCTCTTAGGGCCAATGAAACAATTTTTAAAAAATTCTTTCCTAAATCATACTTTTATTATTGATGTATCAGATTTTATCCATTCTGAAACTGGGTTTTTAATAGGGTACCCAACATCGTGTATAGCTGAAGGCAGTGTTCCTTTGTCATTGTAAATGTCCCAGAAATGTATTCACTCAGGGATTCTTTTATTCATCACTTCACCATGAAGGCTCTGAAGTAAGTTAGAGCACTTGTGTATTCACTGCTACCTCAATGAATTGCATAAATTGCCTGACAGCAACAATATGTAGGAATGGTTAATCTTCAACATAAAACTGAACTAAATAGCCTCTTCTGTAAGCCCCTATCTGATACTTGCTGTGTGCATGGTTTCAGTATTTTTCAGCACTGGAACTGATGGCTTTGTGTGTGCTTTTTTCCCCCCTCAGACTTCCTGTCATAGCCTTGCAAGAGAACTTCCAGTCGTTGTTAGGAGTGTTGAAGGAATCTGTGCAGCTGAATTTGGCACCACCTGGTTATTTCTTGCTTCTCAGGTACGGCAGCGGCAGTTGTTTTTGCACACTACAATTGTAGCACACTCATAGTGTACACTAGTAGTGTAATGGTACACTAACTTGGGCTTATTCTTCTGCAGCACTCTGAATGATTTTGTGACTAGAACTCCAAACCAGGAAAACAAGAAGGATCAGAAAGACCTGCAGGTACTCCATAGCATGTTTTCAGTTCATACATGTAGATCTTGATTTCTCCCTGCTCCCCCATGTCATGCACTAAACTCGACTACTTAATGAAAGATATATGCTTAATAGTCCCAAACCACCAGCTTGTTGTGAAAAACGGGTTCTAAATTCAATCCATATAAATTGACTGCATCAGCAGGGTCTTCCGTTGAAGCGGGTACTAAGACAAAAGGGGAAAACCTTTGTTTTAGCAGGATCTTGCTACCTGTGAGGTACAAATTAGGGACTTCAAAGCACTAAGTCACGTGATGTCAGCTGACTGGCAGATGGGCAGCCCCATCCACCTGCCAAATTTTACCATTGAGGCAGAACCATCTGGCCCATGGTTTCAAAAAGGTTCTGCTCCCGTGAGGCAGTACTGGGGGCTTTGGGGGATGATAAATCAAAGGTCCATACCTACCAGACTTGCTGTAAATGAGGGCTTTGGTTTTCCATTGGAAGATTCCTGAGCAAAAATAGGGAGAATCAAAAACATAATGAAATAGTAAACACCATGAGAAAAATCTAGCCTCTCTAAGGCCTCTTAGCAAACAGACAAGCTTGCCCAAGGAAATGCAGAAATCACAGACCTGTTCTCCCCCTCCCCGTAACACCAAATCAGCACACCCTCATGGAAGGGGCTGTTGGGAGAGGGAGGGAAACCAGTGTAAGCTAGAAGATTTAAGAAAACATTGAGAGAGTGCCCCCCCCTTTCCAAAGTCTCTCTCTTCTTCGTGCAGTGGCGGAGCGTGGGTTGTCAGCACCCGGGGCAAGGCAAGTAATTTGCACCCCCTAACCCGTGAATTTGCGCCTCGTAACCCCCAGATGTTGCGGCCGGCCCCCCTGCACCCCCCACGCTACGCCACTGTCTTCGTGTTTCCCTAATAGAAACCCCCCTTTCATTTCAGATCTCAAACCACATTCTGGTTCTCTCTGGTACCCCTGAACAATTTCACTTCTCATTAATAATTAAAGGTAAAGGTACCCCTGCCCGTACGGGCCAGTCATATCCGACTCTAGGGTTGTGCGCCCATCTCACTTAAGAGGCCAAGGGCCAGCGCTGTCCGGAGACACTTCCGGGTCACGTGGCCAGCATGACGAAGCTGCTCTGGCAAGCCAGCACCAGCACAACACACGGAAACGCCATTAATAATTCCATTAATTATTAATATTCCATTAATAATTAGTCCTTCGTTAATTTATGACTTATAGCAAGATACTCACCTTCTTTGTTTCTTTTCCTTCACTTTCATCCTTAAATATTTCAGCTTTCCTTATCGCAACTAAGTCATAAATTGTGCCAAAATCTGGATGAAGAACATTGAAACCAACTGGTTTCTAATTAAGATCTTGCCCTACTGCCTTACATTAATTGCACAAAACAAAAGCTTCTGACTCTAAAATGGGAATAAAATGTTGATAAAAGTAAAAAGAATCTTATGATGTAACAAGCATCACCAGGGACATGACAACACCACAACCTTCCAAGTGCCTAGTTCATATCATTTACCCCTCTTCCCCCCCACAGTTTATATCTGGGGTGTTTTCCCTTGAATACTCTTTCCCAGTTTAATTAAACAGAGGCATAGGTAATTCTTAAACTCTGAACAGGAAGCATGGTATTAAAAGGTACCCAAAGATAAAAATGGATGAAAGTAATAAGGTATTTTATTCCTGATTAAACAAAGTCTGTTTTTGTTCCAGCACAAACTCAAAAAGATCACAGAGATAAATTATCTTTTTTAATTAGCATAGGGAGTAACCTATTTTTAATTAGCATAGGGAGTAACCAGAATTTGCTCATCTAGGGGTCCCTTTGGTGCTACTATTAGAGAACTTTCAAACACCCATCTTCAAAGGAAGATATAGGGCCCATTGCTGTGTTTATCTCAAGCTCTGTATGGTAAAGATGATACTTGTATTCAGAGATGCTTAGCCAGCATCTTTCCTGCTCCTCTAGCCTGGGCATAATGATCATCATGGCTTCTTGTAATCAAACAGCAAACAGTTCTTACCAAACATTGGTCCATACCATAAGTGGAGCTCTTCCTTCTGTACTTTACCCTTGAACTCAGAAAACAAGTCTAAAAAGAACATAGCCAACATGTAGTTATAGATCTACAATATGTCCAACAGAACTTTTAGGATGGCTTTTTAATAGAAAAATGAAAATTTCATTATTCTAATGGGCCAATAGGCATATCACAAATGCCTTGCAAACTGCACATCACACATTAGCCACACTGAACCAGTATTTGGTGGGGAGGGGGAATGACTCTGTAGCATGCACTGCCTTCACAGAATTCAAATGGAGTAAAGTGATATTTTGGTTTGCCACTTGTCTCCCTCTTCACAGTAAAACAAATATTACTTCCATAAGACAAAATGCCCTGAGTGATGTCTATATGCACGAATCACTCGTCTCTCTTACTCTGCTTTCCCTTTCAGGAGGTAACCCAGAAAATATTGGAAGCCGTCGGGAATGTTGCTGGTTCTTCGCTAGAACAAACTAGCTGGCTGAGCAGGAATCTGGAGGTGAAAGCTCAGCCTCAGGTTGCTTTAGATGAGCCCATGGCTGAAGATGATTTCTGCGGTAAGAAAAATGGAGACAGTTCTATGGGCTAGCTGTTGTTTTATACAAGCATTTTAGTCCCACAAGTCTGCTTAAGGTGGAGGGAAGAAGTAGGATTGGGCAATTCTAAAACACTGGCCATATAAGGAATGTTTCGGTTTCACACAATGCCCTTCCACCAGCTTCCATTTTGGAGCACAAATTCATTTAGCTAGATAACTGATAATATAGAACTGGAGAGGAGAAACAGCAGAGCTTTTCCATCACATCTGTTGAGACCAGTTGCCTTTAGCTCTTCCCCAGTTGTTCCCTAGAGACATTCATTCAGTCAAGTTACTTGAACTATTTCTGTCCCACATGGTTACTGTAAGATATGTGACTTTGAGAAGTAATGTCTGAGATTCCCTTTCCCCCTCCTCTCTCCTCATTCATTTTTCCATGTGTGTCTCATGCTTTTGGTACTGTGAGCTTGAAGGCAGGGGCTGTCTTATTACTAATCTTTGTAAGCCCCTCTGGAACCCTATTTTTGGCTTAAGGTGGGGCAGAGATGCTTCAAATATGCCTTTTCATTTCTGTCTGCCCCTTGAGTACTGACCACAGCACACAGACTCTTTAGAAGGTAGATAATAGAAAAAAGGAAACAGTAAAAGTCATTAGGTTAGCAAAGCTGGAGAGGTGTGTGTGTGTGACTTTTAAGATAAATTAGTTATAGAATCAGAAGATAAATGGATTGATATTCCCAAGTCAGGCTGAAACACTTTAAGAGGCGAAGTCTCCTCAGAATTGTGCAGGTATTTGATGACACAAATATCCAGCAACTTCCTTCCTTCCATTATAGAACTTCTCTTTTAAATAATTTACTTGATTTATCAGCTACTCTTCAGCCAAAATATGTGACTTGCAAAAATAAAAACATAAAATGGATCGCTAAAAGGCCAATATAATTGAGAAGGTTTTCACTTGGTGCCAAAAAGAAAATGGGGGTGGCACCAGGCAGCTTCCCTTTAAAGGGCATTTTAAACTGCTAAATTCAGGGACTGGCAACACATTGCATTTTGTGTGCATAAATAAAGACCCCCCAGCAGCTGTTTTTTCCATAAGGAAAGGCAGCTTGGGGTCTTTGTAGTTCTAACTACACATTAAATGCTAATGTGTTTAAGGGGGGAGGGGAGCAAAGCCATGAGGTTGAACTTTAGAGCAGAAAAGCCATTGGGGACCCAGGGGTACTCAATCCTTTATTTGCTTTTAATGCCCCACACTGGGTTCTGAATGCTTGTTGCCTTCTGTTTGGTGAAGAACAGGCAGATTTGCTTGTTTTAAAGGCATGTGGCTAGACATTCAGACTAGATAAGTATTGCCCAATGTCTTCAGAACAATTTTCTAACTATCGGTCTCCTCCCATCCCCAAAAAACCCACCTACTACCAGTGGAAAAAAGTTTAAGGGAGAGCATGAAAGAACAATAAAATGTTCCTTCTTCTACAGATACATCAGCAGTACCTTCTTCAATGGTCTCTGCCTCTGCCCCATCAGTGTACAGTGTTCAGGCCCTCTCTATCCTTGCAGAGGTGAGTCCTGATTTCTTTTTACTCTGAGAGGGAAACTGCTCTATAGCCACTATCCTTCCTATATATATGTTCCATAAGTGAAAGCTCTGCATGTTCACTGACCCTCCATTAACAGGCAGAGCTGCTTGAGCATACAGCATTATGCCAGCCATGGAGGAGGGAAAAGGGGATGGATCAGTTGCATTGCTAATGTTTTGGAAATCTCTCTGAAGAAGTGTGCATGCACACGGAAGCTCATACCAATAACAAACTTAGTTGGTCTCTAAGGTGCTACTGGAAGGAATTTTTTTATTTTGTTTTGGAAATGTGACACTTCACAATTTTCAGGATTACTATGAAATCAGAAGAGCTGTTCTTTTTTAAATGGATCTTACTTTCTCCATAGGTTCTTGCTTCTCTGCTGGATATGGTTTACCGGAGTGATGAAAAAGAGAAAGCAGTGCCTTTGATCTCACGTTTGCTGTATTATGTGTTTCCTTACTTACGCAATCACAGGTAAATAAATTTTTCCTTACATCACCTATATGTAACTCATGCAGTATACGCACCATACTTGGGGACCTAACTTGGGCAGATTCCTTGCTTCAAGGTCAAAGCTCTTCCAAGACTGTTGTTCCGTAATATACTTCATAGATCTGCCAAGCATTAAGTGACTGGCGCCTACTTCCAAGATAGCACACATGCTTCCTGAGAGTCAAGAGAATAGTAATTGTGATGCTTTTTTCTGATGGTGGTGAAATGGATGCTTGACTGGCATGGAAGTATGTGGGAATTTGGGAGGGTACAATGAGAATTCAGGTTCAACTATGGAAACAGGTACTCCTCTCCAGTTGACAGTCCTGGCTTACAAGATATGACTTGGTTTAAGGTTGCTCCTTGAATACAAATTTAGCAAAGCAGCAATCTTATTGCCAGAGGTTAGAAATGTCAAAAGAGGAACATAATAATTTATCAGCCATGATAGGGTTCCTCTGCTTGCTGGTGGTACTGACTCCAGATCTGAGCTTGGAAAAGATAACGCATGAATTTTCCTTGCAACTAACATAATTTTTTTGTTCAATCAATAAATATTTAATTGAATATCAACAAGGTTAAAGTAGAGTGTTGCGGTGAAGTCTGTCAGTTTTGGGAGCATGTGAGTGACATACGTATTTGGAAAGTAAGTGATTTGTCTGTTGTGTATGTTTGTTTACAGTGCCTACAATCTTCCTAGCTTTCGTGCTAGTACACAGTTGCTCAGTTCTTTAAGTGGCTATGCTTATACCAAGCGCGCATGGAAGAAAGATGTCTTAGAACTATATATGGATCCAGCTTTCTTCCAGATGGATACTTCATGCATTCAGTAAGGTGTATGACTCGGGCAGTCTTGTTATTGGCTTCTGAATGTACAAATGGATAAACTCCAGTAGATTACAATGAAGTTGTACTTTTAATTTGGAATCTCTCTAAAGTTGCTAATTTTCCAGTGAATTCATTTAGAAAAATGAATATTGGTCTTTAGAAAAAGAGCAGGTTATCGTCACTGTGTTGAGAGAGTATATTTAATTAAAACTTTGGTTATAATACTTCTGCATCTATTCTAATACATTATTTTAAAGATGTGCAAGGCATGGTAAAAACGAAAGTTGTCCCTCAGGACTGTTTCAGTAGCAATATGAAATTTTCTAAAGAGAAGTTAGACTGTCATGTGTAGGAAATTGCGATAAACTGTGCAGCTTGGAGTTGTCAATATCTGCATTCATCATAAACTAAGCACAAGATTTGCACAATTTTACTGCCCAGCACATGGTTGACTTTGAAAGAAATGTCATCTTCCTTTGTGCTTCCTTTGGGCCTAGAGGATTTAAACTTAAATTACACTAAACTTTACTTAATTGTTAAATTTCTTCAGTTGGCGAGCCATTATCGATCATCTTCTGACACATGAGAAAACTATGTTTAAAGATTTGATGAGTAAGTATTTTTTCATAATTATTATCCCATTCCTTTTAATAGAAAGTTCAAATCAAGAAGAAAACAACCAATTAAACTTTTTATCAAGATAGCAGCTGTTTTTATATATAAAAACAACTTGATGTTAATAGCAATTCTGTTCTTGATTACAGCTATGCAGAGCAGTTCTTTAAAACTTTTTCCAAGTTTTGAGCAAAAGGCAATGTTGTTAAAGCGTCAGGCCTTTGCAGTTTTCAGTGGAGAAATTGATCAATATCACCTTTACCTTCCTTTAATACAAGGTGAGTGTTAAAGTTTGCATTGTTCACAGATGTTCAGTAAAAGATGTGAATGGAAAGAAGCATGCATACACATAGGCTCAGTTCATTTAACAACAACAAACCATTGTGTTCCATAAACAATCCACAGACTCATATCCTCCTGCACTTCCTCTTTTAAACCAAATCATATGAAATGGAAAGAACTGCAAATCAGGATAAAACAGGTTTGAAATTCTGATTTGGAGGGCAATCACAAAGCATAGTTTGCCAGTTAAAATGCAACAACAAACTATGATCTGCCATGCAGGGGAGGGCATTGGAGCATGCAAGAAGGGGGACGGGGTGGGAAAATGAGCCTGATGCTTGCTTATGCATAAGCCAAATTATGATTTGATATTACATATGAACGGAGCCAAGTGAAGGTTCCAAGTTGGCAGTGAGGTGCATTGCTCACAAAATGAGGGTCTGTTGAGCTTTGACTTTCTCTAAATCTGAGGGATGCAAATTCATCTTCTGATTTTAGAGACAGAGCTTTATACCCTTCAGAATAGTCTGACTGGAGTGGAAATTGGAGACACTGTGTTGCAGCAGTTCCACCCCTATTTAGATAGGCAGTCTCTGGAGGTGGTTCTGGGGGAATAGTCTTCCACCCCTTAGTAAGGGGTCAAGCATGTTTCTCCCTCGCCCCCCATTCTATTTCATATCTGCACGAAACCACTGAGTGAGGTCTTCTGGAGGTTTGGGATGAGCTATCATCAATAAACCAGTGGCACCCATCTCTTAGACCCATTTTTATCAAATCTGAGTAAAGCAGCGGAAGTACTAAATCAGTGCTTATATTTTCACTAATACACTGGATAAGGACCAATAAACCCAAGCTCAGTCAAGACAAAACAGAGGTAATGTGGATCAGTGATTCTTCTGCTCAAGGGAGAGGTGTTTGTCTTATGTTAGACAGCCTTGCACACCCTGGAGGGACAAGCCTGCAGCTTAAGGATGATCCTTGGTCCATCATTAAAGATAAAGGCACAAGTTGCTTCTGGAGCACAAGGTTCCTTCAACCTGCTTAGACTGGTATACTAGTTGTGACCCTTGCCTTGTGGCAAGACCACCTGGGAGAATTTTACCTTTATGATTTCTATATAACCATGTATCCTAATGCTGATTTCTATATATCCATGTATCCTAATGATGCTTAAATCACTAAGGCTTCAGTAGAGCTAGAAGTGCCTAAATCTCAGGAATGCAAAGTCTACCTTTGCCCTATTTCTCTCTGCCCTGATATTGTGCTTGAAGGCAACAATAAATCTGATGTGTTGGCATTTTTCTATAGGGAACCTTCCCCAGACTGTTTCATGCTCACGAGATAGAGGGTGAGATGGGGGACAGAAAAGAGAAGTCTGCCACAGAATGCAATGTTCTAGCCCAATAACAGATGGGAGGGTTACTCAGGCTTCAACTGTCAAATAGGTTTCTTTTCCTCTTTATAGCTGAAAATTAGGGTAAAGGGCATCATGATGCACAATATGGAAAAGCAGAAGTATTCTTTACATGGGCATAGGAAGGGCTCTTGCCCCACTCATTGGCTTGATTTTGCTGCAATATATGAATATGTAATATCTAATGCTGTTTGTAATCAGGTATATAAACCCAATGCCCAAGGGGCTCCGGGACCCAGGCTCTGGAAAATATTCCACTGGGTCTTTATTGCTCAGCAATAAACTTTGCCTTCTTTTTCGCCACTGCTGCGTCCATCGATTCTTGGACACATTTTGAGTGGGCAACTGGTATTCCTTATATGCTTGCAACATCAGTTATCCCTGGTAACCTCTATGTTGGAGTCAAATCACATTTGTGGGCTTCCTTCTGAAGACTCTTTTGTATTAGTGCCAAATATGGCTGCCAGGTTACTAACTGGGACTGAGCATTATGATCATATTATGCAGTTTGACATTATTTTGCAACTGTAATTGTTATCCTAGTTCATAAGTGTAATAATTTTCCAATGGGTAAGAAGTTTGATCAGTCCCAGGATAATATAACTAAGCCAGCCAGATACATTTTAGTGCTCCTGATTCATTACAGTTCAATACAAAAGTGTCTTAAATCTTTTTGTAAATTTTATTCTAGAGCGACTGACTGACAACCTGCGTGTTGGACAGACTTCTGTAGTAGCTGCCCAGATGTTTCTGTTCTTCAGGGTTCTTTTGCTAAGAATTTCCCCTCAGCACCTAACTTCATTATGGCCGATCATGGTGACAGAGCTGGTAAATGGTCCTTAGAAACAAGATGAGACAATAGCCTTCAAAATATCAGGGGAATCTCCATTCTATAGTCCATACTTGGCCCCCCAGGTCTTGGCATTTGGCTTGCAAGCCCTTTTGTAGGAAGCCATGGCCACCCACCCTACAGCAGACATCATAAAAAGGGACCCCTGACCATCAGGTCCAGTCGTGGACGACTCTGGGGTTGCGGCGCTCATCTCGCTTTATTGGCCGAGGGAGCCGGCGTACAGCTTCCGGGTCATGTGGCCAGCATGACTAAGCCACTTCTAGCGAACCAGGGCAGTGCACGGAAACGTCATTTACCTTCCCGCTGGAGCAGTACCTATTTATCTACTTGCACTGGCGTGCTTTCGAACTTCTAGGTTGGCAGGAGCAGGGACCGAGCAACGGAAGCTCACCCCTTTGCGGGGATTCGAACCGCTGACCTTCTGATTGGCAAGCCCTAGGCTCTGTGGTTTAACCCACAGCACTACCCACGTCCCTGACATCATACCTGGCATCATATCTGGGGCAAATAAGGATGGGGCTTGGCCTAAAGAGGCTTTGCACACCAAAACCCAACACTAAGCAAAATGGACCTTCCCACAGATCATTTCATGCTAGAGCAGATCAATCTACTTCACAGAACTCAATGCTAAGCAATAAAGAAACATCATTTGAGGCCTTGCTTTCTGGGAAGGTGCCTTATTTTAGCAGAATCATAATAGATTCCTGTGTAGGTAGCTCTCTAGACCGCCAGACTTATAGACTCTAGGCCTTGAGGGGAAATGGACTGGCCCAGTTAATCACCAGTTCAGATCAAGAGTAAAGTAAAGAGTTGTTTGTTGAAGAATAAGAGTAACATTGCAGAAAAGAAAATTTATAGTGTAAGGTTTTACAATATCAGCTGATTTTCAATCTGACAGCTGAAATTCTCACCAGGATTGAACCCTAAAGATAAGACCCTAATCCAAGTCCAAACGTAGCACCAAATTTATAGCTCCCAAAGCCAGCCCTCAGAGGGTTGTTCCCATTATATATATGTCATTTTCATTATATTTTGCACTTCTCTTTCTTCTAGCCGAACAATCCTAAATAGAATGGCTGAGGAAGCCATTTTGCAATAAAGCACTAGCAAGCAGATTAAAGAAGTTAATTGTCTCACTATTGAAAAAGTTAAAATGAATGACCCACATGAACAGACCTATAGCACTTTTATCTGGGGGCAGATAAAAATCCAGCGCACCAGGCCAAAAGGTTTTCCCATCGCTGGTGTAACTAATAGGAAATTTCAGTAAACTGTTGACAGTTGAGCCTTGAGATAGTTCCTATATGCATAATGTAATGTAAAGCTGAGTTAATATTGAATTGTATATATTAATACCTTGTTGGTTTCTTCTTTCAATTCTGCTACCCAGATTCAAGCATTTATACAGCTAGAGGAAGATTTAGCTGAAGAGGAGGAACCAGCAAAGTAAGATTTTTTTGCTGTACATAATAAACAGATGATGCTTGGCGAGACCATTCAGTATGACAATTGTAGTTGCTTGCGACCTTGTGACCTGTTTCATAAGTCTGCTTGCTTTGGGAAAGAGCCATTGCTCAGTGGTAGAGTGCATGCTGTCCTTGCAGAAGTTGTCTGGTTCAGTCCCTAGTATCTTCAGTTAGAAGGATCAGATAGCAAATAATTGGGATGGGGGGGGGGAGCACAATCTGCAGAGCCACTTTCAGCCTCAATATGCAATACTGGGTTAGATGGATTGTTAGTCTGATCCTGATGTGAGGTAATTTCTTGTGTTCCCAGGTTTACACAAATAAAATAGGATGAGGATCATTGTAGGGAAGACAATGGGCTGGTCCACGCATGTATTTATATATATATTTCCCCCTCAACATCTGATAACTCAGCACCTGATGGCAGCTGACAGGTGTGGCCAGACTAAATTGAAAATAAATGTACTTGAAATGACTTTGAGAGTTCTGTCTGTGTTACTAGACTGTGATGGCTGATTCACAAATGCAGATCATAGTTTTTATACTGCAGTCACTTCGGGGAATGAACATTTGTCTGAAACCAGGCCAGTAATTTCAAGGGAGAAAAAGAGAAGCCAAAGCTTGCAGATACACAAAAGATTTGGTAGTGGAATAGCTCCTTATTTAGAAGTTGTATTTCTGAAAGCTGAAAAGTAAGATATGTGGGATAGAATAGTGATGTGCCCCTTTTTTGCTAGATGGGTTGGAATATTTGATAAAAGATCAAATTTCACATCAGAAATTTGAATGCTATAATGGATACTGCTATTGCTGATAAATTGTTCTGGCTTAGCATTATATTTGAATATCAACTATTTGCTTACATGGGAGAAAATCCTCGAGAAAACACTTGAGGCCAAAGTGGACCTGTCCCTGTGGAACAGAACCTCTGGGGGCTCGATAACCACCTTCCAAAGTCTTTTCAGATGTAGCACATTTGTTTTATAAATAGCATGTCTAATAGCTGCTACCTCGCAGAAGCAAGCTGCAGGTTACACACAAAGTCCCAGCTCTCTCATTTTCCTTTTATGAGAAACTGTGATTTTGAGTAGGGCGCTCTTTGGTCTTTTCCCAGTTTGCCATTTTCCCTTTTAAAATCACCTCCCGCCTTTTCCCCATAAGTGGGCATCAGATCTATATGTATGTACCTGTTAGGCAGGGCTTCACCTAGGATATGGTAAGAAAGCACATGAAGCCACCAACTTGCTGAAGTTAAAATGGGTTTCTGGTACGTGGCTGGATGGGAGACCTCCTAGAAAAACCCCAGGGTCTCCCTGAGGTACATGATGGAAGAAAGGTGGGATATAACTGCAAGGATATAAATTTGTAAGTCATTTTTGGTTTGCCTCTTATTCAGCATTTACCTTTTCTTTAAAAATCCAAGATTAAATATAGCTAGCCATGTATGTGTTTCAATCCTTAATTTTCATATTTATTAATTTCACAGGCACAACAGTAAAATAAGTAAACAGAAAACATCAGAGGGCAATGGCCCATTGCTTGGTGACATACAGCAGAATGAGCTCTCCTTGTATTTATCAGCCTGCAAATTCTTGGACACTGCACTTTCTTTCCCACCTGACAAGATGCAATTGTTTCAGATGTAAGCATGCTTATTTTTATTCCTATGACAGTCAGATAGCGCAGCATGTTGAGACACGAGAGCATGTGAAGGTCATCAGGTAGCCCTTGTACATCCCTTTGCTGCATTTTCCCCCTGGCCTTTTTTCTCTTTGTGAGCCATCCATATGCAGGGAGGCCAGATTGTATCCTGCTTTCCTAGTGTCCCATTGCCACCTGGAAACTTTCAATTCATAAGTAGAAAATGTGGTGGGTGCCTTTTTGCCTTTGTGGTGTGATAGTTTAGTTTATGGTGCTGCAATAAGAATAGGCACCCCACTAATGTCCTCTGCACAGTTCACTGCCAAACCTACATTAGTTGCTCCCACCCTGATGGTGTGAAGGAAGAGAGATGGCGCTGTCCATTGGTCATGTGTGTTGAACCGAAACGAGTTGAATGATTGTGCCCAATAACCTGTTGGATGATTGTGTGCTGTTAGAAGTTCAGCAAAGTGATTCAATTTCCCACAGCAGCCAAAGTGTAACAGAGGTGGTTTTACTTAATAAATACAAAACACACTCTACACAGTTACTTCAAGAAGGCTTCTCTCTCTGAGCCCAGAGAAGGTTTTCAGCTTTCAGAGTCCTTGCTTAAAGTTCTCAGCAAGTCCAAGGCCACCAAACTCCTGCAACTTCAGTCTTCTGTCTCTTCTCCACAAGTTGTCTCTATGCAGAATGCTTCTGATATAGGCCAGAACTACATGCTAAGGCTGCACAGCACAAAGACTAAGACAGTCACAAGTTGTCTGTACCTGCACCCTGGGGGAAAACAGCACATTTTTTTACCAACTTATGGAGGATTAACTCATTCCTTAACCAGGAATAGGTTTTCACCACAGTGGAATAGACATTTACACTTGTCACATAGAAGGACTGTGTAGAGAACCTCACAACTTTTTACATGAGAAGGGCTTCCCATAATAAAATTGTTTTCTTAAGTGAAAGGGCCATAAAGAACAGTGGTGAACTGGCATAACTTCATCAGCAGCATTTCCCCATAGAATAGGGGTGGCTAACCTTTTTCAACCTGTGGGCTGTGTTAACGGTCATCCATCCCTCTGAGAACCATGGGTCAGTGACAAACATGGCCAATGCAAGTGTGGGAGTGCGCACACATGCAAACTACATGTACAGAACACATGGACCCTCACCAGACATGCAGTCACACAGCTCATGCTCACTTTCTCATGTGCACTCACACAAACACACATTATCAGCATTCCCAGCCCTTCCTCCCAGAGCACTCAGGTGGTTACAAACTTCCTTTTACTGTGCACAAAAGGATCTGTACAAAGTAAAAAGGCAGCATATCCCATCCATTGCTGGGATGAGGGAAAATACTGCATTTTACTCTTGAAAGAGCAGCCAGAGGGATCTTATTTCCTGAGATCAAGAGATAACGTACTCTGGCTGGTCTGTAGAGATTGCCGTCTAAAGATCAGGGAGAATACTTTAACTCAATCAAATCAGCAGATAAGCCTGTAGGGGCTGACAGGTCATTTCCCATTGTAGCACCCTGCTTGTGGTTAACGCTTAGCTGGAATGAAATATTCAACGCAGCAATAGAGAAATTAAAATAATAATTTATTTGTCAGACAAATAAATGATAGGCACAGTGGTATATGGTTACCAAAGCTCTGCCTATGCTCCAGCCCTGATGGCCAGCACTTATATTTCCTCAACCCAGCCCCCTTGCTCCTCCTTTGGCTGCCTCTGTCCAATCAGCCTGGTTGAAATTCCTATTGGCTGTTTGCTAGAACCAATCATAAAAATACACCCATTTCCTATTACCTTTTATGGGAGACAAAGAGCTATATTTCCTTCTATCCATAAATGGCAAACAAGTAGCCATATATCTTACATTTGCCTCAACAAGGCACCTTAATTACCAGATCACCTTTTGCCCTTCTTGCCCCTCCATTCCAAAATAGATGGCTAAAATAGATGCTCATTCTGTCTTACATTTTGTCTTAAACAGAGATCTTGGGTTCACATTCTCACACACCATCAATGAAATAAGAATCTAAAATAAGAATCTAACATTTCTTACTTTCTAAATCCTTTGCATCATTACATTTAAGCCAACAAATCTCATACATTAACATAGATAGCTTTTTAAAGTAAAACTCTTCAATTTACACCCCCCTTTCCTGGCCAGCTGCTTAGCTCTTGCCCTTTAACCATTAGCTCTTGCCCTTTAACCTTGGGAAAATGTGGCTAAAGTCTCTAATGGGAGGCACATGGTATTATTTTCTGTTAAACAATAAATCCTACTATTTACTAACTCTTAATTAGTGTTTTTGCAGCTTGATTGTATTCTGTAATATGTGGGGTCAGTGTAACCTTTTTGCTCCCAGCCTATAATTCCCTTTTACAACTTTGAGAATTTTGGCTCCTGCTATAAATCAGGGGGGCCCTTGTCCAGGAGGATAAACATCTGCCAAAGTCCTTAGCCAGCTGGTCTTCTGCCTGGCATACAAACATTTGCAAATATATCTTTAAGCTCATTTTAAAATACAGGCCTTGATCAGATGCCACACCATAGCTTGGCAGCTGCATCCAGGCTGCAGGTTAAGCACTCTTGCAGAAAACAAGAGGCCTGCTACATCAAAGTAATTACTGCAGTATCAAACTAGAGTTTGCACATTGGTGCTTCATTTCAGTGTTTGAAACCAATGGAAACATTAGTTTTTGTCCTTGTAGTAGAATAGAATTTCTGGTTTGGAATGAAGGCCCAACATATGTTTTGCATATAAATCCAAAAGCATCTCAAAATGACAAGCATATCTGGATGAATGTGGAGAAAATGTCAGTAAATACGTTCTGCTCTGCCAAATGAGAATCAGGAAAAGAGGGACCTGAACTACCATCCTTCTCATTAAGTAAATCTGCTTGTTGACAATAGTTGGGCAAGAATGTTTATTCTTTTCTTTCTTAACCAATGTTCTCAAAATAGTTTCCTCCTGTGTATGCTTCCTGATATCAAAATGCTTTTTGTTTCCAGGTACAGGTGGGCCTTTGTTCCAGAGGTAGACACACAGGCTTACAGCATGACATCCTCAGATCTAATGGAAAATCATCAGGAATGCAAACCACATATTGTTAGAATTGTGGACTTAATAAAGCGGAAATATGGGGTAAAGTCTAAATTTCAGTTGGTTTTCATAGTTCTAATGATTTCATAGTTTGTTTAGAAGGATTACCTAGCTACATTTTGAAACCTAAACATCCTGACTGTCCAGATTATATTTTTATATAGTATATTTGTATCATGTTTCTTACTTGACAACAATATTAAATAAGCCTTCCAAGTCAGAATAGTGGCCTAGCATATGGTGCAACTAGCACAATCCATGCCCAAGCATAGTAAAAAAAAGGGAAGTACAATTGTACCTTGGAAGTTGAACGGAATCCGTTCCAGAAGTCCATTTGACTTCCAAAACGTTCAGAAACCAAAGCGCAGCTTCTGATTGGCTGCAGGAAGCTACTTCAGCCAATTGTGGGTTTTTTAAATAATATTTTTATTAATATTCTATTTTTATAATCCAGTAGGCCACATTAATACAATTCCAAATTATAATATAATCCAAATAAAATAACCAATTATACCATACCATATCACATAACTTTGTGTGGCTTCCCATGCTCTGAGGTTTGGGCCATAATGATCTAATGACCTGCAATAGAATTTAGTCCAAATAATACAATTCTTGTGTTAATCCTTCTTTTATTTTGTCAGTCACTGATCCGACAATTTTCTTTCGCCTTTAAATAGTCCATCTGTTAATTTAGCAAGAGGGTTAATCCTGTGTTATTCTGTGTAGAATATTTTCTGAGCTTCTTCTTACTGTTGTCATCCAAAAGTCTCAGCAACTCTGTTGGTTTCGTTTCTGCACACAAGGGTAATTTTCAGTGCATCACTCCAAAACAAAGAAGTCTGGCATCCCGCCATTAACCCCGGGCAGATATCCAAGATTTTGTACTGTGATCTCATTCCAACTGTTAATGAGCAGATTCTTCCCCAAACCCTGATAAATCTAGTCAAGAATTCTTTTTATCGTTCCAGTTAGGGTCGTTGCCAAATCCTAATCAAGATTCTACACAGTTCCATCCTTTAGTTAACCCATAGAAATAATCAAATGGGCTTTAAATCCTGCTTGCATTTTCAAATCATTTAACATTTTGGGGGAGATTTGTTGAATAAAACAGCAAGTATAAAATATATCGAGAGTAAAAAATGGAGGCTCACACCCCCACCAACATACCATTCCAATTGTGACAGAAGTCCTTCTCCAGATCGAAACCTTAGCCCTCAAGACAACCTGCCAACTGAATCAGTCTCTATCTCCCCTAATTCAGAGCATGCCTGTTAATTAAATCCAAATATCACCTTAACAGGAGTACTTCCACTCATGGCGTTGGCTTTGGAGAGTTGTCGATTATGCGTGGTGCATAACACCCAGAGCCCCCTGCCCCCCCCCCCCGCATTCCTTCGGAACGGGTGGGAGGTATTGGACGATCTGCGGGTGAAGCTAGCATCCCCCGGCCCTGGGGGAGTTTTGTGAGGATAATTACTCCCATATCATCCTCAATTAGCCACGCGAAGCGACTCTGCTGGCATGGGCACAACTGATCACCATGGTGGTCAGCGCCGGAAGCCGCTTTTTTGCTCCTTCAGCCAATTGGAAGCTGCAGAAGCCCCACCAGACGTTCGGCTTCCAAAAATAGTTCACAAACCGGAACAGTCACTTCCAGGTTTGTGATGTTCGGGGGCCAAAATGTTTGAGAACTAAGCTGTTCGAAAACTAAGGTATGATTGTAATCTAAAAAAGGAAAGCGGTTGGAATTGTTGGAATTGAAAAACCTGTTATCTAAGCTTTGGTAAAATAAACTAATTGTACAGTGTTAAAAACTGCTGAATTAAAATTAAAATCCCAGTATTCAATACATGTTTCAGTTTATATACTAAACAAAATTCCTGTAAATGTGTATTTGCAACTTTAATTTTTTTGTGTTCTTACAGGATCAAACTACCAATGAGAGAGCAACAAAGCACTATAGCTTCCCTCTTTTGGACCTTCGTTCTATCTCGAGCATCACACAGTTAATGCCATTCTTCAGAATACTAAGCTGTGCTTTTAAAACTGAAAGCAGCAAGGCACTGAATACGCATAGCTCAAAGGATTTCAAACTGGACTATCCAACTGGCAGTGGAACAAGGACACTGAAACTACTGGAAGAGTGTGTGGAGCATGACTTTATAGAAAATATGGAAAGTTAATATGCTTTAAAGTACTTGCATTATACGAAGGTTGTAATTGTCACTCAGTTTCAATTGTATTGAAAAAATGTAAATATGAGAATGAAACATTTTAATGTTGCCAATTTTACTTCAGTTTGTTTTTCCCCACTGATGTAATCTTTCACCTGTTCTATGTCTTGTTGATAAGTTGCATGTCGCCTCAGGTTTTGTGGAAGCAAATTAGCATTATGAATGTGCACATGTCTTAAGATGATTTTTGTTTGTTTGTTTTACTTCCAAAGTAAAACAAGCATACTTTAGTTCCTCATGTAATGAAGGCAATAGATAGCAAATCAATCTGAACAAGACTATAATTCATAGGAAATTTTAAAGACAGGATCAAGATATAAACATGGAATGTTTATAACAGGCTTGTTGGCAGATGGGAACACTCTTCTGAAGTTATTTTAGTCCTGCCTCTGAACATCTCTGTAGTTAGCAGATGCAAACAAAATAGCATGTGGTACGAATATCTTTTAACAAATATTTTCTAACAAAATATCTGTGATCCTTCTGCCGTAGCCTTTACAGCCTAAGCCTACAAGCATATGGAGTAGGCCTTGCTCATCTTAATGGAAATTGCTTTTTGGTAAAGATTCATAAGATTTTAGGTTACAAGGGATATGTTTGCATAGGATATATACAACTAAGAAGGAAAAAAGAAATTATTGGAAATTTATTTGACTGGTTTTAAAGTCATTATTGTCTTCTGTAGTTTGCTGAGTCATTGCTGAATTATGTTTAGGCCTAGAAAAACATTTTTTAAAAATCAGGAAAATCTCTCTTTTTTTAATTACAAAAGAGAAAAACATTAAAAATTGTGTGCATAGGGACTGCACAATTCTTGAAAGGCATGTATATATGATAAAATGTAGCATTAGAGGTACTTAATTTTCTAAGCAAATACTTCACAGTGCTGCACGAAAACATCTGTGCAGATAAATATTTCCTCTTTTAAAGTGTTGCAGAAGACTGGAAACAACTGCTTTTGTTGTGATTTAGGGTAATTCGAGGGAGAAGGTTTTGGTTCTGCCATCTTTCTGGCAGAGCATTTGTAATGCACAAGCAGACTAGGATTTGTGGAGGGTATTGGCTAGATGGGTGTTATGCTAGCTTCAACTGGAAAAAGTGTTAAAACAAGAAGTCTAGATAAACAGAATTGCTAGCCTGTTCTTTAAATGTATTGGATATTATGCTTTCCTATTTTTATAACTGTTGATGTAAATAATACTATTTCTTTAGCATGTATTTCCTTTCCCCCACAATATTGATATATCTAGCACCTTCACTTCCTAAAAAAAAAGACCTGGCAGAATCCAGCCAAACCTGAGCACTTTTATTTCCCATTTCCTTCAGTAGGAATTTTTTTAATCTATTTAAATCTCTCCACTGAAATCAATGGGGCTTAAAAGTCCTTGGATATGGATGAATTGTGCCGCACGTTTTTGTGTGTGTGTGCAATATTTTTGTGGAACACTTGGATTTGAATAATTAAAGCCAAGAGGTGTTTTCCTTTTTCCTTTTTTATTGCAGTGTTGTCACTTTTTAGAAAACTGCCCACCAGTACCAAAAACACGTGGTGTATAGTACAAAGGTTTCTGACAACATTCTTTCAACATTTTATATAGTAGACTATTTGTGTGTTCTTATCTACCGGCCAATTAATAATGGGGTTTCGGAATTCATTTTGATACTAAATAAAATGCTGATACATGCATTACATGCTTTATTGTAATTATGTTAAAGGGACTAAAATAAGCCTTTGCTTGTTAATATATTTGGTAAAGTGATGATGAAATTATGCTTCTAAGCTAAACCCTCATTATGAATGTGAAATTAAATTCATCTGAATGTAAATTAATTTCATAAGCTGCTTTATCAAAGGTATGAAGGTGGTGTATCCATTTTAAAGCATACCTTGCCGCTCCAATATTACGCGTTCATTGGAATTTTAAAACAATTTCAAAACTTTAAGCAAATGTTGCCAACACTCAGGGAAACAGAAAAGTCTTCATTTGCAACCTTAGTTGTATGATAAGGAACTCTCTGTGTATTCCATTCTTTCTTGTCCTATTACTAGTACTGTGAAGTGCAGCTAATCTCAGATATTTCACAATACAGTTCACGCCATTTTCAACCCACAGAAGTAGGTAGATACTTGGCATTTAATTAGTAACTTGCTGTACCAATCAAGATTACATCTCTCACTAAGCTTTCTTCTACTTTCATTCTTCTTTGAAACCATCCCTTTCTTTGAAACCATCTGAGGACTATCCTATTTATCAGTTCATGCCATTTAAACATTTTCTTAATTTTCTACAAAATTACATCAACCTGTCTACTAGAAGTGTTGTTGCTTGATGTCTACTAAATATCACATACTGCAGGTTCACATTCAATGTAACAAACAGCATCCTGCCTTTGTTTCTTCAGGGCCAGTTTCCCACATCTTGTTGTGCAAAAATAATTCCATTTTGGGAATAGGAATAACAACACGGAGTTAGATTTGTGATTCTCTGGTCCATTATAATGTTTCTGAGTTACTATTCATAACTTACAGCTGCATTAGTTAAATTGATTTAAATATTTGTATTTGCTAATTTGGGGAATAATTTCTCATATTGCTACTGACATTTGTTTTCCTACTACTGATATAAAATATAAAGAAAATGCAAATTTGATTGTTGCTTTAATGGATATTACTACTTTAAAAATTATGGGTTTTGTAGTTGGTACACCTTAGAAAACATCCTTAAAGTACTAAAAAAAAACAGGAGACATTTGTGGTATTAAAATATATTGCCAAAGAAGAGTCTAATGTAGTAACTGAGAGAATGGCTGCTGTGTAAAGTTGTACTGTGTAATTGAATGTAACTTTCATATTAAACATTGTGTTGAAATAAAGGGAGATGGGAAGGATTTCTCTCGGGGTTCTCTGTGCTTTGTACTTTGTACCTAAGAAAGGTTGCTCTCAATTACTATCTGCAGCAAATTCCTGTGCTAATCCTGTGCTAATCTCACTTCTGCAAATATTGGCCAGACGGTTAGCACAAAGCAAGTGACTAATTGCTAAAATTGGCTGGCGGGTCAAGAGTCCGTCTCTTAGCTTGCAGAAATATTTTAGCTGCTGTTTGCAGATTTAACCAGGCCTGCCAAAGAGGCCCCCTTCCTGTGCTTATGCTTACTAATGCAAAAATAAGAAAAGACACATACAAGCAAGAGGGGAGGGGGGAGTGCTTAACTAGCAGAAAGACACGTATGAGGAAGTGCTTAGCCGGCAGAAAGATGTGTTAAGCAAGCAATAATAAGTTGAACATTTGCCAGCTGATGGGGAAAGTCTGTAAAGGGTATGGGAGGGGGGAGAGTGTTCAGAAAAGTATAAGAAAGTCTGCTGAAGTGTCTTGAGACACAGCCAGTTTTCAGGAGCTATCCTGCTGGTTGTCTCTGTGCACAGATTGTCTCTGTGCACAGATTTCAATAAACTCTTTTTCTCCAAAGAAGTTGCTTTCCTGGTACTTTTGTTCCCTCCAAGGTCCGGGGATGGCGAGGCTGATGGATCCCTAGGTAAATAAGGCTTCAGAAATACCTCTTGAAACATCAAAAGCTTGGTCTTTTTCCTGTTAATTTTCCTTGTATTTTGCAGTTTTAGTTATTTCTAATCCTTGCATTCCACCTTTCTAAATAACAATAAATGCAAATAAACAACAAAACAGTAAAATAACAAAATAGTCAAGTTGTAAAACCAAGATTCTCAAAATAATTTTCCTTTGGCAGTGTTAGCAAACACCATATTTTGGGGGTTAAATGGGGGGGTATATTTTTGTATTTGCTGTTTTATAGCTCAGTACTATTACCTGATATCAGGCTAAAGTCTAAATAATTACAGTACTTGAAGGTCAGCATTGAGCTTATAAGTTTCAGACAAGGAAGAAAAAGTGATTGCTCATGCTGGCAGGCCAAAAGGTAGGGGTGTTTTCCGTGGTTGTCCTGTAGTGTGTTCCCCTTAAAACAGACTGTCTCGTTTTGGAATCAATGGAAGGGAAATCAATTAAACCAGCTCCGGGGCAACAACCCCCGGGTTAGATGAACCACTTTCTATAACAATATATCTGCTGTATCTAATATGGTGTACATCTGTTCATTGTTTTCCATCCATGGTGCCAATACTGGGAAGTAGGACTCAATCCAGATACAGGCTAATATGTGACTAAAGAGGGTGTGTACTCTTTCTAAAAAGTTTCGTTTCCTGGCTATTATATTGTGACTCACGTGACCTGTCAGAAATCTTCATTGCTTTATTGTGGTGTTCCCTGGGTACTTACAAATTTATAGTCTCATCTTAAAGCAACTGGGAGTGCATTCTGAGATCTCTCTGATAATATTTAGCCTGTCCGCGCACACGGATTGCTGTTTCACACAGCCAGGCCAGAAAACCGATAACAGAATTAAACGAACGTACATGTATGCAGACTTTTTAAAAATATAAACGCTTCATAATTTATTAGACGTTCTATGCTGTAGAGGTTACACCCCTAGAAGATATTCTAAACCATGGGTCGGCAAACTAAGGACCACGGGCTGGATCAGGCCCAATTGCCTTCTAGATCTGGCCCATGGTTGGTCCAGGAATTGTGTATCGCCAGCAGGCGAGTTCTTTCCCTCTCCCTCCCTCTCCCTCATACGGCGGCACTTCTCCTCGGGTACAGAGCAATCTTGTCCCACAACAGCAGGAGTCGGCCTGCCTGCCTGCCCCCCTCAGCAGGGTGGCACTGAGAAGGGGGGGGGGGATGACGCCAGCTGCTGCTGCGTTTTCCTCCTCCTCCTCCTCCTCCTCCTCTCTTTCCCTCAGCCCTTCCTTCCTTATTCCTCTGCGCCACTTCCTCACACGCTTTCTTCGTGGTCGTTACCTTCATTCCCCCCCCCTCGTCCCTTCATTCCTTTCATGGTGTTCAGGCAGGTTGTTGCAGGGCTGCCGCTTGCGGGTTGGGCAGCTGTTGTCTTCTCCACAGTGCCTCTCAGGAAGCAGCAGCGGGGTGGGTAAAAGCTCTGGCGATGCCCTGGTTCCCCTACCTCCGTCCGTGGCTCCTCTGCCGGGGCTGCTGCTTCTGTCTTCGCTGGCCAACACAGCCTCCTACCCTGCCACGGCACCTGGCTGGCTGGAGAATCCCAACTGCGGCTATTGGGACAACAACTGGGACAGGTCAAGCGAAGCATCTTCAGGCCTCTTTGCAGGCGGGCAAAAATCGTTCATTTTTTTTCTTTCCAAAATATAGTCCAGCCCCACACAAGGTCTGAGGGACAGTGGACTGGCCCCTGCTGGAAAAGTTTGCTAACCCCTCTTCTAAATTCTGTGGTTGTAAGCTACCACTGCTACCAGCCATTTTGAAAAATGGGTGTAATTGTACTACGTGCTTGGGCTATGCCTCAAATAGCCCATCTCCCATGTCTGGAGTCTGTTTAGAGAAAAATCCCAGCCGCACTGAGTGGTTATAAATAATCCAAGGTCAAAGGCCTAAAGCATGACTCATGCACGCTCCCTTTTTCTAAGGAATGTGTGTACGTGCAGCAGTGGGTATAATGGCAAGGCTAGATTCAGCAGTCTCTGCACGAGTGTGATATTAGCTCATTGCAAGCCATCAGCGGTAAAACTGGAGGTATTGCGCTATACGGTGACAGTACTGTATAGTATGGTGAGCTAGTGTTGTAGACAAACGTCCAATTGAGTTTGGGTGAAGGTAGCCAAAGAATCATACCGAGGTGGGAAGCCAAAGTGTTTATTTAGCTATGCCAGAAAGCAGAGAGTAGACTAACACCCAAAGAATCTGCACAACTCCTCAGAGTGCACGGCAAACACTTATACGGTTCCAATACATTGTTACATGTGAAAAATCTGTGATCATAGACATGATGGGCTAAAGTCAAGCAGTTGCTAATTAGCATTAAGCTTAGGCGTGGATATCCAAAGGAAAACCTTACGGTTTATCTTGAGTTAGATGCGAGAACTTAGTTCCTCAAAAAGCAGCTTTAAGCAAGCTATGTGATTAGTCTTTGTTTCCAACCTCTTCTTGCTGGACACTGCTGTTTTGACACTAGCTGGAAACTTCCATCCACGAAGTCTGACCATTTACGGGTAACCTTCCGCTAAAAGCACTAGGTGTCAGCTAAATGTGGGAGAAGAAATCATGGCTGCGCTTGGGCCAAGAGGGTCTCTTTGGCCCCTTTTCTATTTTACGTTAGACATAAAACACATATGAGTAATGCACAGTTTGAAGATTAAAATACAGCAAACTTCCTCCTCGTGCAAGGAGCTGAGTTTCAGTCTCAGTATCTTAACAAACATCTTTAAAGGCAAAATTCATGTTGATCTTTCTTCCTTTTGGTTTCTCTCTAGGTGCACAGGCTTGTTTTGTATACAGAAATCATGATACCAAAGAGATGCCTCTGCAGTATGATTAATAGATATGAATTATTTTCTACCCTTTTCAGATTTCACTCACTGCTCATCTCTTGAGGTAGTGTTTATTTCTCATAGGTTTCCTCAATTAGATTTATGATTAACTCTTTTCAACCCTATTCAAACAGTAGTATTTCTTTCCATCTTACAATAAGGTAATTACCATATAACTTACTCATTCCATCTTCTCTAAACCATTGTTCTTATAATCCGACTGAGATACAGACTAATTTATATCTCAATTTCATTAAAAATATAAAAGCAGTTTACAACAATCAAAATACACTTGATCTTAGCCCAAAGGCTGAGAAGTGATACAATAACAATACAAACTTTAAAACATATCATAAGATAGAACCTTAATGTCTGCATAAGTTTGTTGGCAAAAAGATCAGGCAAACTAGAGCAAAAGTAACAAAGAGAGCCTGATTATGCCAGTCACAAATGGTTGTTTGAATTCATTCTGTGTTGTGTGTATTGAACAACTGGTATTCATCACCCTTTAGGTGCAGAGGATTTGTTTTCTGAGGTATGTGTTGTCACAAAGTGTCTTACTTTGCTGCATGTTTTCAGCTGCTGCCTGCTGTTGTTGTTAATGCTGTAGTCCTATTGTACATTTCAGTGCATTACGTTTTTCACCACCATTACACTATCACAATTATATTAATAAAGTGCTGTCTATGTGCATGGCACTTTACAAAAAGGCAACAACAGGTACGCTAGATCATTAGGTTCCCCCTACCCCAAGGGACTCCCAGTTTATAATAGCTAGGGAAATGGAAGGGGGAAATGGAAGCAAGAGAAAAATATGTAATTATTTCAATTACACATTCTTTGGTTTAATAACAATAAGATATAGGTAGGACTAGGGGAATTAGGGAGCAGCAAATCCAGTGGGAACGGGAGAAGGGAAGCATTGGGAAGGAGGAGGAAGAGTGAAATTTTGAATTAGAGATTAGGAGAGAGGGGAAATGCCATAATGTTCAAAACAGGTGAATCAGGCAGTTGCTGGTGTTCTTGAGGTGGGAGGAGCCACAGAGCAACCACCTGGTGTCACACCCAAGCTGTCCTGATCCATTTAGGTACACAGGGATTCTTCAGGAATAGACACAGTTGCTAGAATTAAGATGGAAGGAGGCACCCACAATGGAAAAGACCCTCCCATACAATCCTACTAGCCATATCTTAGGAGGCAAAGGTATGCACAAAAGGGTATCAAGACATGAGCTCACACAGAGAAAGAAATCAGATTTACATCTGAAATGTCCAGTGCCCAATTGCAGGAAACTGCTGCATGCATACATAATGGCGGACTCTGTTCAGACAAAGTGCAGCACGCTATTATTTTCACATGCATTCCTCTATTAAGGATCATGGAAGAGCTACAGTTTAAAGTACCCACTAAATGCACATGCAGCATACACTTAATCTGGGCTATCTTCAGCTGGTTACTACACCACATCTATGGGCAGCAGTGATTCCTTGTACCCACTTTGTATGTTAGAGCATACATTACATGGAAGTACACATAATGGGTACTTAAGGATCACTTAGCTGATTAGAAATACATGTGAAAAACATTGTTGTGTGCTTCAACTCCTTTTGTAGCTGATAGTACAATCTTATACATGTCTTCAGAAATAAAGCCACTGATTTACACACCGTACATTTAAAGCACATTTCCCCTGGCCAAAAAATAATAATCCTGGGAACTGTAGTTTAAGGGTGCTCAAAGCTGTAGTTCTGGGAGGGGTAAACTACTGTTCCCAGGAATCTTTGGGGGAATTCATTTGTTGTGCAAAGGCCGTAAGGCTTATCCGCATCAGAAACTGGTTTAAGTCCATACATTCAAGGAAACCTGGGAACTGAAATTGGGGGATTTAGGAAATGCTTTCAGAAAACCACAGCAACTTGCCAAACTACAGCACCTGAGATTCTCTGAGCGTTTTTTTTGTGTTAACATGTTGTTTTAAGAAAAGAAGTTGTAATGTGAATAAACTTCTCTAGTTGAGTAACTAGCATATTCCTGCTCCACGCTAGCCCTTTCTATATTTACTGTCAACATTTTAACCTATAAACACTACACATCAAAAAAATTGCAAAATATTACCGTAATTTGAAATCTTTTTTATTTCCCCAAACATTAGTGGTTGTTATTCCTAATTCAAGAGGTGGGGCTAAGAGGAGGTGATGCAAAGCTCAGAGGTGTAGTCTGTGCAAGCAAGCAAGCAAGCAAGCAAGCAAGCAAGCAAACAATAATAATATTGGGACACGATCAAGACTAAACCTTCAGCCTCGCCATCCCCGGACCTTGGAGGGAACAAAAGTACCAGGAAAGCAAAATCCTCTTTGGAGAAAAAGAGTTTATTGCAATCTGTGCACAGAGACAACCAGCAGGATAGCTCCTGGAAAAAAAACTGGCTGCAAAGCAATACACTTCAGCAAGCTTTCTTATACCTTTTGAGCATTTTCCCCCCTCCCATTCCTTCCTCAAACTTCCCCAATCAGCTGGCAAATGTTCAACTTATTCCCTTATATGGCACATCTATATTGCTTGCTAAACATTCCTCATACGTGTCTTTCTGCTAGCTAAGCACTTCCCCTTTTGCTTATACACGTCTTTCTTATCTTTGCATTACTAGGCAGGAAAAGCACGGCAGGAAACGGCCTTCTTAGCAGGCTGGTTAGATTTGCAAATGGCTGCAATTTCTTGCTAGCTGGCAAGGCAGGAAATGGACTCTTGACCTGCCAGAGTTAGCAAACAGCCACTGTTTGCTAACTGCCTGACCACAATTGCAGAGGTAAGCTTGGTGCAGAAACTCATTATGTGCAGATAATATGGAGAGCAAAATTCCTTCTTAGGTACAAGGTGCAAGGTACAGAGAATATTGAGAGAAACCCTTCCCATCTCCCTTCAGCAGTTGCTTCAAGAACAGCAGGGACTGAGTAATTTAAGCAGTGTGGGATGTGCATAAGAGGGGTTTTTGTTTTTGAAGGAAAGACTAGATAGAAAGAAATTAATTCAGGTTGCCAGTCTCTCGGGCTTGAAAATCTTTTTCAAAACAACCCTCAAATCTAGGAATATTAGAAAGGAACATTTCTTTACCTATCACCCACACAATGGAGATAAAGCACTATTATACAATTTGTAACAGTCATTATACCATTTGTAACAGTCATGGAGAATTCTGGGAACTGCAGTCTGCTAAGGGTGCCAAGAACTGCACCTTAACAAACTACAATTCCCAGGATTCTCCATGACCCTTTAAGTGGCATAAAACTGCCTTAAATTTATAGTTTGCAAAGAGTGCTGGGAATTGTAGCTCCGAGAGGGCTAAACCAAAATTCCCAGAATTCTTGGCAGGGGGTATGTACTGTACTTAAAGGTATGGCTTGTACACAGACCTATTTTGGTTACTTATGTTCATTTTAAAAAGGTACCAATTTTAGCTGTGGTAATAATTATTTTATTTGAATTGTTTTTTAGAGCTGTGGATCTTAGCTTTGCTGGTCCCTTCCAACTCTACAATTCTGTGATTCACCTACAGACTCAGTGCTGGATTTACGTATAAGCTAAACAAGCTATAGCTTAGGGCCCCACTCTCTTACGTTCCAGAGAAGTAGCCCCCCAAAAATGTAAAGGGGGGAAAACTTTATGTACACTTCCAAAATATAAGATAAAAAACAAATAAAATAAAACCTACACAAGAGTGTTGTGTGGGCTCCTATTGTAGCACCTTCTGCTTGTGGTTAACGCTTAGCTGGAATGAAATATTCAACGCAGCAATAGAGAAATTAAAATAATAATTTATTTGTCAGACAAATAAATGAGAGGCTCAGTGGTATATGGTTACCAAGCTCTGGCCTGGCCTCCTGCCATCCTGGCCAGCACTTATATTTCCTTAATCCAGCCCCCTTTGCTCCTCCTGTGGCTGCCTCTGTCCAATCAGCCTGGTTGAATATTCCTATTGGCTGTTTGCTAGAACCAATCACAAAAGATACACCCACTTCCTCCTGTCCTTATAAGGGAGACAAAGAGCTATATATAAATGACAAATAAGTAATAATATATCTTACATGGAATCTTAATTACCAGCTCACCTCTTGCCCTCCTTGCCCTATTGCCTTCTAAAACAAATGGTTAATCTTACATTTTTATCTTCAAGGATCTTGAGTTAATCATCATTGAAAGATCTCCTTCATTTGAGGGTCTTTTAAACAAATGCCTGACAACTATATATCAAGAGTGTTTGATGGCGTCTCCTGTCTGGCAGGAGGCTGGGCTCATTTGCCCCTCTGGTCTCCTATTGCAATATGACTCTATGAAATAAGAATCTAGCATTTCTTAAATCCTTTGCATAATTACATTTAAGCCAAAATATTTAAGCTAATATATTTCATACATTATCATAGGTAGCCTCTTAAAAGAATAAAGCTTCTCAAAGTAAAAAGGAAGGAACTCAGTAAAAAACAGCTTTTAAAAAGAAGCCTCTTCAGTTTACACCCCCCCTTTCACCCTCCTTTCCAGCCTCAAAATAAAATAGAAAGAAGCTTCTTCTCCAGCCAAGCCAGTTGCCTTTTTTTCACTGCTCTTGGCCTTAGAAAATACAGCTCAAGGTTTAACGAGAGGCCCATGGTATCATTTTACTATTTGCCCATTCCTAATTGTGTTTTGCAATCTGCAAGGTCAGTTGTCTGTAATTCCTTTTTTTTTAATGACTTTGAGAATTGTTTTTTCTGCTATAAATCAGGGGGCCCCCTTGTCTTAGGAGGATAAACATTGCCAAGGTTTTCTCTGCCTGGCATGAAACATTTGAAAATCTTTTTAAGCTCATTTTTAAATACAAGCCTTGATAAAATGTAGAAGCTGTGATAAAAAATGCAGGCTTATGATTAGATTCCTCATTATGATGTAAGTAATGGGCCTCCAATCATTTTAAGTTAGAAATTAATAATTATTTCACTGTTAATATACCGGTACTACTTCTTAATTGTATTTCAATTCAACAATTACTTGGATAAAATACATATTTTGTTACGTGCAAATGGCTTTAGATACCAATTAGGTTCATAAATTACCATATAGTATATATTCGACACAAAAAAGCAGCGACAATTTGTTGTTGACAAAGGGCAGCGGGACATATAAAGGGCTCCATTACCTTCAGTAGCTTAAGGTCTCATCAAACCTAAATCCGGCCCTGCCTACAGTTTGCCTCCATCGATCGCTTCGAGGGCTCTTGAAGCTTGTAAATCTCTCTAAATATATACGGAAGGCGACACTTTCTATTTAGCCTCCCACCCTCCCAGTCTTGACTCTCTCTTTTACACAGGCTGCGTTCCAGAGAAGTAGCCCACCCCCGCCGCTATGAGAAACTGTCGCTGCATCATGCCTTCAACTTGAACTCCCCGCTCTCTGCGTACACACGTGCAGAGCAGGGAAGCCGAAGACGTAAACAGCGGAACCGAAAGGCCATGCAAGCGGCGGCCGGCCCTCCGTGACGTTTGCCCGTCGGCTGAGCCAAATCAACAACAGCGCCAGCCGCAAAGGAAAGCGAAGGGAAAATTATTGATTTTTTTCCAGCTCCGCCCAGTCTCCTCCCCGGAAATAACTTGCGCTGAAGAAGAGGGGCCTGGGAAAAAGGAAGCTTCTTTGCGGCAGCGGCTTTTGTACTGGAGGAGCTAAGATGGCGTCGGCCATAAAGGAGAACGGGATTCCTCTGAGTGCGGTGAGAGCGGGCGGGGAGGCGGCGGCGGCTTTTTCCGCAGGGTGCCGCGACAGGTTGCGTTTATGGGGCTTGCGAGGCAGAGGCGAGGTTTGGGGCGTCGTCCCGTAGGCGCTTTACCCGCCGCGGGTGGAGATGTTCGAGTTCTTGCCTTTCGCGCTCTCGGGGCGCCCGGTTGCAAATCCTCTCTGGGAAGTTAAATGTGCGGTTTTTCTGGGCTGCGGGAGCCTCCTCCTCCCCCTCCCCCCCCCGGTTTCTGTCCCTTTTGCTCTCTCAGCAGCGCGGAGCTGAAGGGCTCCGAGGCTTCTCTTTAGGGAAACCCTTTTCTGCCCTTCCAAGTTGCCTCTTGTGCAAAACATTGTGCAAAATAACATAAAATAAAATAAGAGGCTAATGGGCTAATCCCATCCTTGCGGGAGAGGCAAATTCTCTTTCCCGTGCATCTCCCTAAAGGCGGAGGAGTTTGGCTCTCTTATCTAGATTTAGCGATCTTTTTGCAATGCTGCAGGCTCCTGACACCTCTGAAATGTCGCCACGCGCGTCGTAAATACTGCCTGCTCCTTTTGTGCCCTCGTGGGGGCGAGGTTCTGCGTGAGAAGGGGGGCGCACACAATACGGTGCTCGTATTGGAAGGAAGCGCGGGAGGGGTGAAACTGCCATAATTTTTAGCTTTCGCTTTCCAGCAATTCGAGGGGAGGAGTCAGCAGAGGCAGGATTTGAGTAGTGTTGCTTTTGCCTGACAAATAGCAATAATGTATGCTCTGGCTGTGGTGAAGATACCCAGGTCTAGTGAGCACAGCAACTCGTCTCGGTAGACACATTGTGTGCATCTTGATAGGAATGCTATTTCACAGAACAAGGGTGGCCACATAAAATCTCTGTACTGAGTTATTGTGGAGTGGGTTTCTGAGATATTTGGAACTTGCAGGAGAAACGCTCTCACAAACCACAGCAATCTACTGGGTATTTAAGGGGTAAGGTGGTCTTTCAAATAACTTGGTCCTGAGCTGTTTGGGGCCTTATATGTTTGTACCAGCACACTGAACTGGTCCCAGTAGCAGGTGTTCCTTGCTGGCAGGTCCTAGTTAGTCTGTCTGTAGTTAGTGTTCCTTGCTGGCAGGTCCTAGTTAGTCTGTCTATAGCAGGCTTCCTCAACCTCGGCCCTCCAGATGTTTTGAGACTACAATTCCCATCATCCCTGACCACTGGTCCTACTAGCTAGGGATCATGGGAGTTGTAGGTCAAAAAATCTGGTGGACCGAGGTTGAGGAAGCCTGATCTATAGTTTGGACTACCAAGTCATAGAGCAGGGGTCAGCAAACTTTTTCAGCAGGGGGCCGGTCCACTGTCCCTCAGACCTTGTGGGGGGCTGGACTATATTTTTTTGGGGGGTGGGAAATGAACAAATTCCTATGCCCCACAAATAACCCAGAGATTCATTTTAAATAAAAGCACACATTCTATTCATGTAAAAACACCAGGCAGGCCCCACAAATAACCCAGAGATGCATTTTAAATAAAATGACACATTCTACTCATGTAAAAACAAGCTGATCCCCGGATCGTCTGCGGGCTGGATTTAGAAGGCGATTGGGCTGGATCCGGCCCTCGGGCCTTAGTTTGCCTACCCATGTCCTAGAGTTTCAGGAGAATTTTCAAAGGTAGCTGTATATCTAGTGCATTTCAATATCTATCTGGAGGCTACTGTGAATAACTCTAAGCAAAAGTAAAGCTATGTAAGTGGTACCAAAGTTATGGCCACACTGTTTCTGTCTGCAAGGGACCATAACTGGTATATAAGCTTCAACTGATGAAATACACTGTGTGCCATAGACACCATGTGATTTTTTCCTCAGTTGTAGGATTTTTTTGTGAGACAGTTTAAAACATGCCCTCAGCACCTTTCCGCAGGGATCTGTTTCTGGAGCTACCTTTCAATTACTAGGCAGTGATCTAAGCAAGTTAAAATCACTGGTAAATTTTTATTAAGTTACAGCTATACACACGAAAATATGGCAACAGCTAGAAAGATATTGGCTCTTATGCATAATTTCTTAGTTTGCCAGAATGGGTGGTTTTCAGCTTTTCAGGACCCTGGGCAACAGCAGGAGAGGTGCAGCAGCTGGGACTCCAGTGTAGGAAAACTTCTGTCCTTTCTCCCTGCTTTCCATTTGCTGCTCATCTCCTTGCAAGAGATGAGTTGCCACTTCATCCCTGGAAAATGCACTTGCCCCTGGCCTTGAGTCAAGGCATCTGAGTGGAGGGAGATAAAATTCCTGGGTTGGCATGGCTGACCTCTGGGCTAGGGAGAGGGGTGAGAGTGTTTCAGTTTAATTTTTATCTGTGGATGAGTGGGTGGGAGTATTGCTTTGGCTGTAGCAGCCAGGAGTGACTTAAGTCTACTGCGTGCCTAGTTGTGAGGCATCTGATCAAGGCCTGTATTTTAAAATGAGCTTAAAGATATATTTGCAAATGTTTGTATGTTTCATGCCAGGCAGAAACCAGCTGGCTAAGTACTTTGGCAGTTGTTTATCTTCCTGCTCTCCTGAACAAGGACCCCCCCTGATTTATAGCAGTAGCAGGAGACAAGTTTCTCAAAGTTGTAAAAGGGAATTACAGGCTGGGAGCAAATGTTACACTGACCCTACATAATGCAGAATACAATCAAGCTGCAAAAACACTAATCAAGAGTTGGTAAATAGTAAGATTTATTGTTTAACAGAAAATAATACCATGTGCCTCTCATCAGACTCTAGCCATATTTTCCTAAGGTTTAAGGTATACTGAGAGAGTTAAAGGGCAGTAAATATTGGGAAGAGCTAATGGGAAAAGCAGCTGGCTGGGAAAGGCGAGTGTAAACTGAAGAGGCTTCTTTTTTTTTTATAATAATTTTTATTAAGGTTTTCCAAATTAAAACAAATCAAAACAAATTAAATCCAATCTATAAACTTTTTGCCAATAACTAGGACTTCCCCTCCCTACCCCCTCTTGTGTTCCAAATCTTCCAAATAAGCAATTAAATTCAACAAGTTCTTATCCCCAAATTACACTCACCATCAATAACCCAATTTATCCAAATTCCCATCCCCTAAGATCGATCTATACCCTTCCACGAGTTTCCCCCTTTCAAACATAGTACAGATGGAAATAAGATAAATATGAATAATAATTTTACAGCCTTTGGATTCCAATTTTCCCTCCCCTCTTCCCCCTTTGCGTTTCACCTATCCCTCCACTTCTAATATCTTCCTGGAGTTCCCACATTAAACTATGTCCCTCAGGTTCTTTGCCAGTCTTTGATTACGGATGTCCAATCGTAGAAGGAGTCTATCAAAAAAGGGCCCATTTCTTCTATCCAGGTTTTTATATCCAGGAGTAAAAACTCCAATTTTGTATCCATAAGCTTGTCAAACCTGAATATCCCAAATGTTCCCCCAGTTCTGTCCAGTTCTTGTTATTTCCTTGTTCTTGTCAATCATTCTCCTCCTTTTTATTTCTCTGTTCTCCCACAGAAATGTTCTTTTTCCAAAAGTTTCTAGTGTCTCTGCAGAGGCTTGTTATTCCTGGAGCAAAGCATTGCATCATGTTCCTTTCATTTTCCAACAAATAGTTCCATTGTTTCCTGTAGTGTGTAGACCTCTGTAGACAAAATAATGTTCCATTCCTGCAGTTTCCCAGGAGATTAAAAGTTCCATTCAACTGTTCAAGTTTCCTGTGAAAAACACATGCAATATCCCTCGGCTCCTCTAGGTGCATTGCAGTAACAAAGTTCCCTTCCAGAATCACATCCACCAGACCAAGTAGCTTGTTGACCGATATTTAAAACAGTTTATATTCAATTTATAACAAATATAACCGGCAAAGTCCTCATAACAAAATCTCTATTTTAATCTTCCTTTTTGACAGCTCTTTGACAGCTGTCAAAACCTCCATCGCTTTTCTCCAGGCAGTTTCACGAATCGCTCCAGGGATTCCGGGGGGGGGGGGGGGTTGCTTTTTTTAAAAAAACAATTCCACTTTTCTCCTCCAGCTCAATCTTATAATTTTCCCTCGCGAAGTTGCTGATTCGGCAAGATAAGGTTACACTCGATCTTAGTTGTCCAGTCCTTTGTTTTGGCTCTTCTACAATTTAGGGGTGGGCTGACTTCCTTTTTTCCGCCTCCCCCGTTCGCTCCGAATTTTAAAAATTTATCCCCTTTTTTTTAGTCCATATTCCAATTACTCACGGGTTCTTCTTTAGAGCTGAATTTTCAATAGAAGAAGTCAGCGCTCTCCGCCGGATGGCATGCGGCTGCGCTCGGCAGGGATAGCAGAGAACTCAAAGCACCACGCTTCTCCCCGGCACCCGATCCGTAGCCTTTAAAAAGGCTCCTTCACGAGTCGGGAGAGCGCTAACGGTGCCAGCCGAGTCTCCATGTCCACGGCCTCCTCTGGCCGTGGTTTTTAAGGGTCCCCGCATCGCCGGTGCGGTAGGACCCAGCCTGAAGAGGCTTCTTTTGAAGCTGTTTTTTTACTGAGTTCTTTTTACTTTGCAAAGGACTTTTCTTCTAAAAAGCTATCTATGTTATGTATGAGATTTGTTGGCTTAATGTAATTAGGCAAAGGATTTAGAAAGTAAAAAAATGTTAGATTCTTATGTTAGATTCTTATTTCATTGATGGTGTGTGAGAATGTGAACCCAAGATCTCTGTTTCAATAGAATTTAATACCACGAGCCATTTGTTTTGGAATGCAGGGGCAAAAGGTGATCTGGTAATTAAGATGCCTTGTCGAGGCAAATGTAAGATATATGGCTACTTGTTTGCCATTTACGGATAGAAGGAAATATAGCTCTTTGTCTCCCATAAAAGGTAATAGGAAATGGGTGTATTTTTATGATTGGTTCTAGCAAACAGCCAATAGGAATTTCAACCAGGCTGATTGGACAGAGGCAGCCAAATGAGGAGCAAGGGGGCTGGGCTGAGGAAATATAAGTGCTGGCCATCAGGGCTGGAAGGGGGGCAGAGCTTTGGTAACCATATACCACTGTGCCTATCATTTATTTGTCTGACAAATTATTATTTTAATTTCTCTATTGCTGCGTTGAATATTTCATTCCAGCTAAGTGTTAACCACAAGCAGGGTGCTACAGTTGAGCCCCTGAAATGGGCTCAAAACAGGTCAGGGAACCCCCAGAGCAGCACACTGGTAAGCTAAAATGCTTGCACTGACAGAACAATCTCCTTACAGCTACAATGAATTTCTCCCAGAGTGATTTGGGGAGATAATAACAGCTGACTATAGATGCAAGCTTATTGTTCAAATTGGACAGAAGCATAGCAAAGACTGCTTGAAGCTCACTCAATCTTTGACACAATATGACCTACATGCTGCTACACTGTGAAGCCCAACCTGCCTGCAGGGGCTGGGTTTCCTATCAAATTACTGTATTTTTCGCTCCATGGGATACTCTTTTTCCCTCTTAAAAACTAAGGGGGAAAGTCTGTGCGTCCTATGGAGCGAATGCAGGGGGGGAGGCAGGCAGGAAAAGCCCCCAAGAGCCGCACACAAGCTTTGAGTGGCTCTTGCGGGCTTTTCCCCAGGAGGGAGAAGGGACCACCGCTCCCCAACCTGTTCTGGGGGCTGGGGTCAGGGGAAGCTCGGGCTTCCCCTGCCCCAGCCCCGCAGCTAAAAAGGAGAAGCCTGAAGCCCTCTGGGGGGGTTTCAGGCAGCTATCCTGAAGCCTGAAGCACCCGGAGCACAGTGCGAACTGCCGCTGTGCTTCGTGGGCTCCAGGCAGCTATCCGCAAGCCTTTGGAGAGCAGCGGGAGTTCTCGCTGCGCTTAGAAGGCTTGCGGATAGCCGCCTGGAGAGCGGGAGGGGTCGGTGCACACCGATCCCTCTTTCTTTCCAGGCTTTGCTTCGCTGGAGAGGCGCTGCACAGTTTTCCCTCTCTGCGCAGCGCCCCTTCAGTAAAGCAGGAGGAGCAATGGAAGGGGCTCTGTTTCTCCTGCCGCTTCGCTGAAGGGGCGCTGAGCAGAGAGGGGGAGAATTTTTCCCCCCTGTTCTCCCCCTCCTATGGTCCGGTGTGTCCTATAGAGCGAAAAATATGGTAAGCCTGAGGGGCAACTCTAATATCCTTTCACTTCCTTTGTTTCTGGCTTAAATAACCAGTCTAAAGGGAGTGGCAAGAACACTTTTATTGTGTTTGCACTGTGATGATGCATCAGGTGGAAGACAGATGCATGTAGCTACAGCTGAGGAGGATGAACAGTTCCACCCCAAAGTAATATTATGCCCTTCCCAGAATATTGCTTTTGATGGGGAACACATAGAATGTCTCATAAGAGATGTATTGTTTTAGTAAATCTTTGTCTGGTCTTGGATTTTCTTTCACAATCCTTGGTAGATTTTCAACTGATTTTAGTAAGAACATGTTGCTGCTCCTTCCATGTTTGCACTCTGGAGTCATTCATGCGGAGGTTGTGATCTCCTAGTCAGCAACTAATATTCTCAGAAAACCACTTAGAGAGGAGAATGAGGGATGGAGAGCCACCCTATCAAAATCCTGTTCTCTAAAACCTATTGTCAGCAAGCAGTATTGTCCCAGATGTTTCACTCTTAGCCTTTATTACCTTTACTGGACATTGGGAGAAGGACACAAAGGCCAAGGAGACAGAAACCTTTGGGGGTTCCAGTTGCAACTAGACGTTTCGTTTTGGTGACTGTAATCTTGGTTTAAGGAGCTACTTGATGCCTAGCTGGTATATCCAAGTTTCTAACACTGGTGTTTCTCCCAAGGGGCATCCCCCAACAAGTTAGATTGTTTTGCAAAAGTTTATGTCCTGAAATGCCCTGGAGAGCTGGGAAAAAGTCAATATATTTCACATCTGGCAACCAGTTCTTTGACTTGAATAGTGATGCAACTTCCCCTTGATTCTCTGCTGCTGCTGCTGCTGCTGCTGCTGCTGCTGCTGCTGCTGCTGCTTCTTCCTCCTCCTCTTTTTCAGCGATCACTCATAGCTGAGTAAGATTGTATTCCATAAACACAGTTTCTACTAGAAATTCCCTGCTGTGCTCCTTCCTGCTGTAGACCAGGTAGGAAAGAAATCAGAGGCTGGCTTCACATTACATGTGAACCAAGCAAACCATGAGAGGAAGGTACAGTTTGGAGAAGGAAGGAAAATGTTCTCTGTGTCCCACCTTCTCTGCAAAAAAGGTTGTGGGAACTTGTGCATTTAGAAACCATTCACCAGTGGAAGGGCTGAAAGGTTCTGTTGAGGTGGTGGGGAAATTCACTTCGTAGAAAAATGAACAACCTACAGATGGTGTTGTTGGCAGTTCAGGTAATTGCAATACAACTCAAGCTATGGTCTCTTATGAGGAAAGCGATTTGGAGGGGATGCCAGATCAGGCAGAGGAAATAAGAAACACGTCTCTTCTTCCCCAGTGAATCAAAATGATGAAAGACGGGGAGAATCTAAGGGGGAGGAAAAGGAACCGCAAGGAAGGCAATAATTTTGGACTGTGACTTGGCTGAGATTGCTGAAACTCTTTAAAAGAACTTTGTAAGAGCTTTTATATAGAAATTGGAGAAATATCTGTTTGGATTACTAGAAGGACATTAGAAGAGTCATATTGGCTGTCTGGATGACCAAGAATTTAAAGCTGGACTTGGGGGGGGGATTTGGGAAAAGTTACATCCTGCAGGGGGGGGGGACTGATTTAGAGTGCACATGTTAAACACTTTGAACAGGGGTCGGCTCAAGGAGGAGGAGGTTAAGGCAACAATGATAAGATGGGCACAGGATATTGGACCTCCAATAATGATGGCCGAATGGGAAGATCTTTGGAGAACAAATATGAAATTTACTGCATGTTATAACGTCAAAGAAAATATGTTAAAGATACAACACAGATGGTAACTGACCCCCTCAAGACTATCTAAGATGTATAAAAATTTAGCGAATATTTGTTGGAGGTGTGGTGAGAGTAATGGCAATATGTATCACATGTCAACATGTAGGAAGATCAAAGTGTTATGGGGTTTAATTTATGAGGAATTTTAAAAATGTTTGGAATTACCTTTTAAAAAAGACCCAAGGCATTTCTGTTCAGCATTGTTGGCAGGGACATCTTGAATACCTTTAGAGAGGTATTCTTATATGCAGTGGCTGCAGCTCGGACTTTGGTGGCAAAGGGGTGGAAGGAAGAAGTCGTCCCGACAATAACGGACTGGCAATATAAGCTACAAGAATTTGCTGAGATGGCGCAGTTGACAAATAGCCTAAGAGGCAATTCAAATCAAAAATTTATGGAAAAATGGGATAGAGTAGCTCCAAATTTTAATCCAAATGTAGAAGGTATTCACAATACAGTCACTGAATGCTTTTAATGTTGGAAGAATTGACCGCTGATGCCTCACAGTCTCGCAGCTTCGTATCATCAAAGTAAGCGTTTTGTACGATGCATCACAGCTATGACCCCCTCACTCTCGGAGCTCAAAAACAGAGCTTGCCGGGAGGGGGGAGCCTGATTTTTGACACCTGCTGGATCCCACGTCCTCAAAATGCTCGATTTGAGGTTTTTCTTGGGGGCGGCTCGTGGGCCAGCCAAACGGCCACTTCCAGCCCATCGGCCTTAGGTTGCTGACTCCTCACTTTTGAATAATTGTTGTTTCAGATAATTGTCAGATAGGGGAGTAGGAGTTCTTTTCATCTATTTTTCTATTCTTTTTGTTATTTTTCCTCTTTTTATATAATTGTGTTTTGTAAGGATCATAAGCATTCTGTTTTATATTTTCTTTCTCTTTATTCTTTTTTGATATTGCTTTTTATTATCTTTTTATAAACGTGTTTGGATTTTAGTGCTCAATTTGTTAAAACCTTCAGAATTATAATTATGTAAATAGAAACCAACCCCCAGCTGAGCCCCATGGTGTGTAAAGCTTTTGGGTCAGGAACTCAATATACTTCTGAGTCAATGAGGCATTGCACCTTTCTGTGTACCATGTTTTCTTTCGTTCTTACAGTGCTTTTTTATGAATTTTGCAGATGGTGTATATTTGTGATGGTTTATCTAAAGTAAAACTTCGTAACTGCTTTGCATTGCAACACTGCATCTGTATGTACAGTGGTGCCCCGCAAGACGAACACCTCACAAGACGAAAAACCCGCTAGACGAAAGGGTTTTCCGTTTTGGAGGCGCTTCGCAAAACGAATTTCCCTATGGGCTTGCTTCGCAAGAAGAAAGCCCATAGGGAAATCTCCGGGGACCTCTTTTAAATGCTAGCAGTGGGGAGCAAAACCTTTTTCCCCCCTCCGGCCTTCAGAAGAGGTCCAGGAAGGCCGGCGGGGGCCGAAAGGCTTTGCTCCCCACCACCAGCATTTTAAAAGCAGTCCGGGATAGCAGGGAAGTGCTTCCTGCTATCCCGGATGGCTTTTGAAGGCAGGCGGGGGGAGCAAAGACGTTTGCCCCCCGCCCGCCTTCAGAAGAGGTCCTGCTCCCCCCCCGCCTGCCTTCAAAAGCCGTCCGGAGGCTTTTAAATCGCCCCGGGACAGTCCCGGGGCGATTTAAAAGCCTCCAGATGGCTTTTGAAGGCAGGCAGGGGCGACAAAGACTTTTGCCCCCCGCCCGCCTTCGGAAGAGGTCGGGGGACAGACTGTCCCCGGACCTGGTCTGAAGGCGGTTTCCATAGGAATGCATTAATTGATTTTTAATGCATTCCTATGGGAAACCGTGCTTCGCAAGACGAAAAACTCGCAGGACGAAAAGACTTGCGGAACAGATTAATTTCGTCTTGCGAGGCACCACTGTACATTGCAGATGTATGTACCTAGAAGTTTAATTATTTTGATTTTAATGTGTACACTTTCTGTTGTTTCAGCTATGTCCAAAATTTTTGCACACAAACTCTACCAGTCACACCTGGCCTTTCAGTGCTGCAGCTGAACTTATAGGTATGTGAACAACATTGTATTTTTGCATGCTAAGCCATACTTGTTTTATGTATTACACGGGAGCAGTTTTTTCTAACTGGTTGTTACATCTTTAACAAACTAAAGCTGCTATCCATTACCACTTACCTGGGAGCAAACTCCATAAAACTCAATGGGGATTACTTCTGAGTAGGTTGTGCTGTAAGACCCTAATAAAAAGCTTTGGCTGGTGGTCCAGCTACGCCCCTATCTGGACAGGGATAGCCTAACTACTGTTGTCTATGCTCTGGTAACCTCAAGGTTACTTACATTACTGCAATGCGTAGGAGGGCTGCCTCTGAAGATGCTTCAGAAACTACAGCTAGTGCAGAATTCAGAGACCAGGTTGGACTGCCTCTTTCCATATGAATCTATCCAGACGCTGAGATCGTCTTCTGAGGCCCTTCTTCGTGTGCCTCCCCCTTGAGAGGTCCGGAGGGTGGCAACGTGAGAACGGGCCTTCTCTGCAGTGTCTCCTCGTCTGTGGAATGCTCTCCCCAGGGAAGTTCGCTTGGCGCCTTCATTATACACCTTTAGGCACCAGGCAAAAGCATTCTTTTTTAACCAGGCCTTTGGTTGATTTGATTGACATCCTGTGCCTTTTAAAAATGTGGGGGGTTTTTTGCCGGGGGGGCATTATTGTGAGGGCATTATTGTTGTTTTATTTTGTGGTTTTATATTTTGATTTTATTCTGTGAACCGCCCTGAGACCTCCAGGTATAGGGTGGTATATAAATTCAATAAATAATAATAAAAGACAGAAATAAATAATATTGTCCTGCCTGTGGACTTCCCCCTAGGCATTTGGTTGACCACTGTGAGAAATGAGGTGCTGGACTAGATAAGACCTCTGGTCTGATCCAGCAGGGTGGTTCTGTTTTTATTATTGAAGATTACTCTTGTTCTTAATTTTTGCACCACTCTTTATTCTCAGATAATGCCTACGATCCTGATGTGAATGCAAAACAGATGTGGATTGACAAAACTGTTATAAATGAGAACACATGCTTAACATTTATGGACAATGGAAATGGTATGAATGCAGACAAGTTGCATAAGATGTTGAGGTGGGTAAAGTTTTAGTGGTGTGTGCAGTCTCTGGCTTTTGATTGCATGCTCGTAAAAGTATAATGTAAGAAAGTTGCATTTTTAGGACACCAAATTTATTGTTGTGGAGAAATATTAACTGTACTTCAGTTTAGACAACATAAATGATTCACAATTATATGATTATGTGCCCATGAAAAACTAATACCAGCGCTTCTGTATGGTCTAAAGTGTATTTTACAATGAGACAGGTGCAAATGCAGTGGCCTTTATCCAGGGTGCTCTTTGGGTAAGTAGAAATGCCATGTATATGTGCTGCTGACTATCTGTGTTGGTCTGTTTCCTCAATCTGCTGGAGCTATAACTCAGCAAGGGTTTGAGACCCATCGGCTACCATCACCTGGTTTAACTGGCAAGTCAAAGCTGTTACCACGGTGTGGTCGCTTTCACATGCTGACAGCTTGTAGGAACCACAGGTGAGAGCCAAAAGCAGGGTGGGAACCCAAAGGTGAGCAAACTACCCTAGAAAGAGCACAGTGTGTCCCCCACCCCACCCCTAACACCCAATACAATCTGGTAGATTGTCTACATCACAAGTAACGTGCACTAGCAGATACCATTTTTTTCTGCATCATGATTATCACAATGTATTTCTCAAAATATGAATTAGCCAGGAATAAAGTGTTACATTATGTTTGAAGCTGAAAGAAGAATACTGTTTAGGAACAGCAGCTGGTTTATTTTAACTCCACTACAGATTTGGGTAGTTGAAACCGCTGATTTAAATCAAATCTCATAAGCAGCATGGCACTATGATAAGCACTTCCTCCTCTTCCATCTTTTCAAACTCATGTGTTTCAGCTTTGGCTTCAGCGACAAAGTTGCATTGAACGGCCGTGTTCCAGTTGGATTGTATGGAAATGGATTTAAATCAGGATCGATGCGCCTTGGGAAAGATGCAATTGTTTTCACCAAGAATGGAGAAATCATGAGCGTGGGCATGTTGTCACAAACCTTCTTGGAAGTTACGAAGGCAGAACATGTAGTTGTTCCCATTATAACATTCAACAAGAAACATATCCTTTCGATGATTTTGAAGCCCAAGTGATAGATTGTATCTGGGATATCTGTTTTTCAAGATGATCTCTTATTCCAGCATTACTTCTTATATACAGTGGTGCCTCGCAAGACGAAATTAATTCGTTCCGCAAGTTTTTTCGTCTTGCGAGTTTTTCGTCTTGCGAAGCACGGTTTCCCATAGGAATGCATTAAAAATCAATTAATGTGTTCCTATGGAAACCGCCTTCAGACCAGGTCCGGGACAGTCTGTCCCCCGACCTCTTCTGAAGGCTGAGGGGGGGGGACAAGGGCTTTTCTTCCCACCCCCAGCATTTTAAAAAACCCCGGGACAGCATTTTAAAATGCTGGCGGGCGGCAGCGAACGGTTCGCTGCCGCCCGCCAGCATTTAAAAATCGCCCCGGGACAGCGGAGGACTTCTCCGCTGTCCCGGGGCGATTTAAAAGCCCCCGGGAAGGCAGGCAGGGGGGGACAAAGACTTTTGCCCCCCGCCAGCCTTCAGAAGAGGTCCTGGACCTCTTCTGAAGGCTGGCGGGGGGCGAAAGTCTTTGCTCCCCTCCGCCTGCCTTCAAAAGCCGTCCGCTCTTAAAAGCCCCCGGGAAGGCAGGCAGGGGGGACAAAGACCTTTGTCCAGGACCTCTTCTGAAGGCTGGCGGTGGGCAAAAGTCTTTGCTCCCCCGTGCCTGCCTTCCCGGGAGAGCGGACAGCTTTTGAAGGCAGGCGGAGGGGAGCAAAGACTTTCCGCTCTCCCGGGAAGGCAGGCACGGGGGAGCAAAGACTTTTGCCCCCCGCCCGCCTTCAGAAGAGGTCCTGGACCTCTTTGCTCCCCCCGCCTGCCTTCAAAAGCCGTCCAGGATAGCGGGAAGCGCTTCCCTGCTCTCCCGGACTGCTTTTAAAATGCTGGCGGTGGGGAGCAAAGCCTTTCGGCCCCCGACGGCCTTCCTGGACCTCTTCTGAAGGCCGGAGGGGGGGAAAAGGTTTTGCTCCCCACCGCCAGCATTTAAAAGAGGTTCCTAGAGATTTCCCTATGGGCTTTCTTCTTGCGAAGCAAGCCCATAGGGAAATTCGTCTTGCGAAGTGCCTCAAAAAACGGAAAACCCTTTCGTCTTGCGGGTTTTTCGTCTTGCGAGGCGTTCGTCTTGCGGGGCACCACTGTACTGGGCAGTAGTTGTATACCAGTACTGTATTCCAATAGAATTTAAGTCTCTTACCACAGAAGCTTGGCTTGGGGTCTATGCTAATGTCTCCTCGGTGCTAGATGAATAGCTATTTCTATTCTCAGACTTTTAACTCTTGAAGAGATTAATGTTAACTAGTTTTATGTTACTAGGCTTTATTTTTTGCTCTATGATTTTATTGTTCTACCTCTAAACGTATATATCACAGGTGGCAAACTGGATCTGACCTTATCCTAATCCACCACCACTCACTGCACGCCAGCTTTGACAGGTGGACCTGATCACCCACCATAATGATGTCAGGTGATTTACACCTATCACAGTCCAACAATCACTGCAGCCTCTTCTAAAGACACATGCTTATATATAATAAAACAGAACTCAGAAGTGCAGTCAAACCATGGTTCCTGAACAGCTTAGTTGCCAAACAAATTGGCTCCCAAATGCCACAAACCCAGAAGTAAGTGTTTTGGTTTGTGAACGTTTTTCAGAAGCCGAACATCCGACGCTGCTTCTGCACTCAATTGGAAGCCACATCTTGGTTTTTGAATGGTTTTGGGAGTCAAAAGGAATCTTGGAACAGTTTAAGATCGAGAACCTAGATACCACTATAGAAAAAAGTGTCCCACCCCTCCAAAAAGAGAGAGGCCAATGATGATTTAGCATGCTCAGTTTCCACCGGCTGCTCAGTGGCTGTTGTGGGAGATGGAATGGAATGGAGTATGCTAAGGAGAGCATAGCTGGCTGTAAAATCAACAGGGCACTCCTCGCTGCAACATTTTGTTGCAGGTCTCTTTAGTATTTTTTATTGTAAGCTGCCAGGGGGAAACTACATTGAAGGGCAGCATATAAATTTATGACATAAAATTGTAAGGTTGAAAGGAAGTAAACGGCAGCAGCAGAAAATGAGAGTTTTTTCCTAGGCTGGAACTAGAAAAGTACAGTCATACCTTGGGTTGTGAACGTGATTTGTCCGGGAGGCACGTTCGCAACCCACAGCGTTCACAGCCTGAAGCGCCGTGTCTGCATACTAGTGTGATTCGATTCTGCACATGCGTGTGATGTTATTTTGCACTTCTGCACATGTGCAAGCACCGAAACCCAGAAGTAACCTGTTCGAGTAATTCTGGGTTCGGCACGGTCAGTAACCCGAAAACGCACAACCTGCAGCTTTGTAGCCCGAGGTATGACTGTATTCTACAGTTTTCCTGATTTGGATATTAAATAGGAGCATGCAGTATGAAAGGCAGGTTAAAAGACTAAGCTGACAATAGATGTGTTCCATTTAATTATATGCATTATGGTTTGTAACAACATAATTACACATAACCAATTACCATAGGATCACAGTTTTAAATATTTCATTGAGGTTGTATATAGTCTCTTGTAGAGCTAGGGACCTCTGGAGGGTCTGGTGGTGAGCCAAGATTTCCAGACTACTTCAGGAACATGGTAATGTTAAAGTTGCCGTGTGGTCACAGACTTAAGATGACCAGCTGTTAATTTGGTTGAAACAGTAAAATAGTTATGGGGTGGACTTTTAAGTGGCAGCCGCACAATAAATGCTCATCAGTTTATTCATTCAGGAGAGATTTAGATGGAAAAGGCTATAAGCTATCTGAGCAAGGTTTAACAGTTCTTAAATATGCCAACTCCTTAATATAATATACGGGAATTAATGAAACGTGAGAAATCAGCAGCCAGCTTGAAGGCTATCCTGGAACATTCTCTGTTTCCTACTGAAGAGGAGCTGCTTGCAGAGCTTGATGCTATTATAGGGAAAAAAGGAACAAGAATAATTATTTGGAACCTTCGAAGGTGAGAGAAAATCCATTGTTAATAGTTGAGCTGGTAATGCAGCATTGATGTGTGCTAATTTGATATAGTTGCACAAAATTGGTAAACAAAGCATTATATGTTACTGCTTTATTGTTTATATTTCTTTTAGGACTCATTATATTTACTTCACCCCATCTACCTTACTTCAAATTCTAATGTTAATCATGGATGAATCAAGCAATCTGGGATGAACTCCCATGAAAAATGTTTCCCAAGAATCACTTGACACAGGTCCCTCTGAGTCTTGGGGGAAGTTTCACCATTTGCTTTTAGCGTAGTAAAGTGAACATGGAAATTAACTTTGCTTCAGACATCTAAAATACATTCCCTTGAAACAAATTTTATAATTGCAGACCATGAAAGGGCCACTTTTTACATTATATTTCTCCCAAATTGCAGGTATATTGTGAATAGGGAAATGGGTCTCTCTAGTGATAAATGTGCACAACTTCTCTACCGTGCATGCTGTTTTCACCAGCAGAAATTAAAGCTTTCCTTTCCATATTTTCATTCACCATGGGACCAGAGAGCTATGTATTCTTCCCATGATAAAGGGGAAATCGTTTAGGATCATTTCCAGCTATTGCCACTTTTCAAGGAGTATCTAACAATGCTGAAATCTAAGGAACAGTAGGCTTTGCATTTCCCCTGTTTCCTAAGATATCAGAGTATGAGACGTGTCCCTCAAGCAATATAAAGCATAAGGCAAATTCAATATTTTATTTTTAACAATTAAAAATTTCAACAATACAATGGAGGAGGAAAAAGCAGAATGAATGAAATAATATTCGCAAAGTGAAATTCAACACTATTTAGTGAAAGAAAAACTGGCCATATTCCTACAGAATAGAAGCCAAGGATAAAGGGTAGCATGCTTTACCAACCTTATATACGTAGTTGGAATAGTTGGAAGATGCTAAATAGTCTCCCATTTCATTGCTGGCAACTGAATATCCCAGAATGCAAATGGTTAAAGGACAAACACCCAGGTTTCTCCCATAGCATTCTTGGCATATGCAAGTATACAGCGCTAAAAGGTTTTGTCCATTATGCTATTTCTCCTTGCTGTCAAGTCAGTTGACTGTTTTGGCCATACCTTTCAGAGGACAAAGACTTAAGTTAACAGAGATTTAGTTCCAATTTGATTTCAGGATAATTAATATTCTATCAACACCCAATAGACAGAGTTCTCAGTTGTTTATGAGAGGCATAAAATAAGCATATAAAATAACAAATGGGGCTCTCTGCTAAGTTGACTAGCCTGATCTGCTTTCGTCAGGAAACTCTGTAGAGTCAAAATGACCGCTCCCCACATTAAATGGGGGGCGTCATTTGCGTGGTCGTGGGCAGCCCCTGGACCCTATGCGGCACCATTAGCACAGGCTTGGCTTTGTCTCCCCCCAGGTAGGATACCTGGAGGTCTCCGCCTACCTCAATCAGTTGCCCAATCCCGTCTGGGGAAGTGCTGCCAAGGTGATCAGGCCAGGTAGGGGGAGGGACTACCTGCCCACACAATAGAGGGAGGATCTTACCTGGGAATCGTCAGTTGGCTTCAGAAATACAAAAATACAGAAACGTATTTTATGTTTTTAAGATGGCTATAGCATTGCTAACAGAGTCCAGATGCTATGGTTGAATTTCCCTGTCTAGTTAGAAGTACGTACTGGTAGTTAAAATGTAGCAGCATACCCCAAATCAGGGAGAGATAATGATGTACCCTCCAGAAATGTTAAGCTACAACTTCAGAGAAATGTTTAATAATACTTTAAATGGTGCTGATTACTGAGGGCTGCTATTGCTGTATTTATATATAGTATTGTTTAAATTCAAGTTTCTTTAAATGTCCTTCCACAGAGAGAAAAACGAACAAACAGAATTTGATTTCGATACAGATAAATACGATATTAGGATTCCTGCTGATTTAGATGAAGTAACAGGGAGAAGAGGGTATAAAAAACAAGAGAGACAAGATCAGATTGTTCCTGAAAGTGATTATTCATTACGGGTAATGCTTACTATTCATTTTTTTCCTATTGGTTGTAATGTTATTCTCCACTATGTCTGTACGTGGTATTATATACAGAATCATCACAGCTGTTCTTTTCGCATTGGACCCTAAAAAAAAAAAAAAATCACTGTTAAAATATGCTTATCTTAAAAGTTCGGGGTCGGGGGGTTCACGTCGGGGTCACCAGATGTTGGGTTGAAATAAACGACAGACGAATGACAAGTGTCATATGGGAGGCATCTCCCGAGCATGTCTTGCGGAGTCCCTTTTATTGAATATTACAGCCTTGCTACATATGTGCTTATTGCTGATTGGTTAACACAAATGCAATGCAAAGGTTGCATATAAGCATTAATCATCAATAGATTAAAGGTTGGGAAAGGGAACACAGAATTGGACAGGCATGAAAACCTCCTTATTAAACTATTACTCGTGATTGATATAGCAAGACTTAAAAGAACATAACTATCACATTCCGTAGATGTGGTCAACCATGCATTAAGAACAGGTCAGGGTACGATGTTTCATGAACTCAATGTGAACTGAACATTCTAGGGTGGGTGAAGAAGGAATGCTTCAGCTTAGAACGGTTTGCCAAAGTCATGTGCAGAAGCAAAACTTCCCATCATTCATTTATTCCATTTCATTAAGTTATAAGACTTCTAGCCAAAGATGATGAAATGAAATTGCACTGTGCAAATGGGCATTCTTCCTGGCTGAAATAGTCTACAAATATACGGTGATGGACTCTCTCTGATGCTGGTGGTTTTGCAGAAGGGGGACTGAATAATTTTCTCTTTAACATTCAGCAGACACCTTACTAATCACTGTATCTGCCAGTGTCTCGCTGTTCTGTACCACACATGCAGAATCCAGTGCTTAACATGTATAATCTGGACACATGTTGAAAGTGCCATGTGAGTTCTGATTGCTTACTTAATATCATTTGACTTAAATTTGCAAAATTTGGATAGAACTCCAATTTACATATTTTACAAGCTGTATGCTGAAAACTTGTTACTTGTTTTCTTTTAAATTGCAAAATGTACGAAAAATTAACCATGTACTTTCCTTTCCTTTTCAGGCTTACTGCAGTATCTTATATTTAAAACCAAGGATGCAAATAATTATAAGAGGACAGAAAGTACAAACGCAACTAGTCTCCAAAAGCCTTGCTCACATAGAGCGAGATGTTTACAGGCCGAAGTTTCTGGCTGTATCCTTTATTACTGTGGGCTGCTGCAGACTGACCAAGAACGGCTGGCCTAGTACACGTGAAACCTTTGACTCTTCTCTTCCCTTCTCTCCCCACTTGGTTCCACTATCAGCTCAGATTTTAAGCATGATTTTAAGCAAGAAGCTTTGCTGTAATTTGTGATATGTTGCAGAAACATTCCCATTTAGGCTTGCCTGCTATTGCTTCATAGGTGAAAAAAATCCAAGGTTTTTTGTACATGCATATCTCTCTTCTTTAGAAAGACCCAATAGTAGTGTATCACCTCCTCACTCTCGTTGCTTTGGCAGTGGCTATGGTATACAGCATAGTAACATGAATTTGGGGGAGGATTATTCAAAAAGCAAAGGATTACCACTTACCGGTAGCTCTAATAGTGCCTTCTATACAGTTGTCCTGAGGTGATATATCGTAAAAACCAGCAACGATAATTTCCAATCTAACCTACAGAATGGGGCACAGAACTGGAAAGGCTAGAGGCGAGTCCATCAACAAAAGTAGTGGGACTGGTGGAATTTGCGTGACCAAGAGTCCTATGTTAGTGGCAGCCAGCAAAGGAAAGCAGTTGCTAAATAGTTGCAGTTCTTTTTTTAAAAAAATGGTTATGGTCACTGGTTAGAATGTTAAAGTTTGCTAGTCAGTGAACAAAATTATAATCATCCCTTTTTACAGTTCATATGCATATGCATAAGCTCAGTTGTTCCAGAACTGTATTGAAGAATACAAGCAACTGATCCATAGGATAGAATATTAAGTTTTAAATGAAATAAATTGGTCTTAGGTTTGTCACCAACTTTAGGATTGGAGCAGTGTTATGCAAGCATAGTTTTTTATTCCTAAATTTCGTTTTACTCCATTTGGCTAAACTCGCTGGCTTTGGATCCATTTAGTAAGTAAGATAATCAATACAATATCAGAAATTGCTACTGTTCTTAAAACAGGAAAAAAAGTTGTTAAGATATTTCTTCACAAATTATAATTCCCTTTATTAAAGGTTTTAACTAACTAACTTTCCTTTAATTTGTAGTTTAATTTGAAAGTTCTGAGTTTTCTCCGGTGTAATCATGGAGTTTTTTTCCCCAGAGAAAAACCTATCTATTTTCAAATACAATATATTTATTTTACTATATACAAAATGATTATTATATGTTGTACTGTAGCTTGTATTAATGGTTAATACTCTTTCACATTCTTGCGGCCTATCTTTTTAGACAGCTCTGTTTAGAATGAACATTCAGTATGAAGAGAACCATATTTTGATATTTTCCCTAACTTACACAAATAAGCCCAAAACTGTAAGAATTACTTTTGGATTCAACTGTCGAAATAAAGACCACTATGGAATGATGATGTACCACAGAAACAGACTAATCAAGGCTTATGAAAGAGTAGGCTACCAGCAAAAGGTGAGAAGTTCATATAGCAATAGTTCATCTTTCCACACTTTAATTGAAACTTGTTATAGTTAGTCTTGTTGATGTAAAGTTCCATTTTTGTATATTTTCAAAGCGCGGTGGACTGAATTTAAGGCACTGCCATTTAAATGAGCATTTTAAATTATCCATTGGTATGTTAACGTATTTAATAAACACGGATGTATAGAAATTGATCGGCTCAATCTATACATTAAAATATTTAAATTTATGACTAAACAGAGTGATTACTCTACTCCATGTTCTGTTTCACTTCTGCTCCTTTCTTTGTACTGCCTAATTCTTGCCTTGCCCCAGTCTCACCCCCATCCAAGAAACACAAAGTAGCTAACTGCCCCCAATCTTTTGCAAACGGCAAAAAGGGGCAGTCTTTTAACTCAGTGTGTTCGACATAGAGCCATTGTTTCAGGAGTTCTGTTTACACCTGCATGTAGGTTTAACATGTAGGTTTAACATGCTTATAGTCAGATTAATTTTAAGATAGCTATTCTTTAAATTACTATTTTAAAAAAATATATATGGGAGAAACCCCCCCCCCCCAATATTTAAAACATTATAAAAAATGGTTTCTACACCAACAAAAATCTGTCTTTTAATCAAAACGGTTTTCTGCAAATTTTTGAAAATCCTTGTCATTCTCTGAGAAGCAAGTTGTAAACATTCAATGACATCACAGCAGCTCATTTAGTAAAGTCTTACATTCTGCGGGCAGCCAAGGGTTGTTTTTGACATCTAAAACACAAGGCTGAGAATTCTTTGTGCAGTCAAGTGTTAACATTTCATCCTTCTTTACTGCACATTTTTCTTTCTAGCCATCCCCCCCCCCCTCTGCAAGTAACTGTTGTTGTTATTATTTATTGAATTGATATACTGCCCTATACCCGCAGGTCACAGGATACAATTACAATATAAAAATGCAAAATACATAATCAAAGTGAAAACAAGAACAACCTAATAACAGCCCCCCCCCCAAAAATAACTACTGTCACTGAAAGCACTGTGATGCTTAAACTGACAGAACTGTATATGTATCCACTGTGTTCTGATTAACTGTTTGATGTTGAATGTTGCCATTCCCAACTTTGACTAATAAGTCTGAGCATTCTGAAGCCAATCTACCCCAATACAGTACCTAGCTCCAAATTCTAAGTCGTTTCTCAACCTCCCACTTACTTTTAAGTAGAAATTCTAAAGGGGGTAGCAGAGGCTTGCTTAGAAGTTAAAACAATAAACTTCATTTTCAAGAAGTTCTTTATCCAAGCAATTGAACTTGGAATAATCCCTGTTCTGGCATCTTTTGTGATGGAACTTGTATGCTTGTATAAATCTTTGTTTAAAATACTGGAAATTTGTGTTCTTGGTGAAAACGTTGGTATATCTTCCTTGTCTATATGCTTCCCCCACCCCACCACCACCCCTTTGCAGGCAAACAACATGGGAGTAGGTGTAGTTGGGATTATCGAATGCAACTTCCTAAAGCCAACCCATAACAAACAAGATTTTGATTATACTAATGAATACAGGTAAGAACGTATTCCAGGATCCTCTTTTCACAGTAGCCAAACAGCTAAATAGCACTTGTGATTCCAAGGAAACTGGTATTGAGATGCTTACTTCCTTTGAGATACTAGGGATAGAACCACCACCATTGCGGCTAGTAGCAATTGGTCGCCTTATATTCCATGAATAGCTCTAAACTCATCCCAGTGGGTGGCCATAGCTAAATTCCCAGTCTGCACTAGACCATGGCTTAGCAGTACATTTCTAAACAAGCCATGAGCTGGCTTGTTAAACTAACCAATAAACCAGAGTTTGTTTCCAATCTGTATTGGGAATCACTTTGAGATACCTTATGGCAGGCTTCCTCAAACTCGGCCCTCCAGATGTTTTGAGACTACAATTCCCATCATCCCTGACCACTGGTCCTGCTAGCTAAGGATCATGGGAGTTGTAGGCCAAGAACATCTGGAGGGCCGAGTTTAAGGAAGCCTGCCTTATGGGAAGGTTTTCATACAATAAGTAATAATAATAACAACAGCAGCAACGATCACCACCAGAGTTTCAGGTCCATATGTAATGACAAGTTAATGGTCAAACTAAGCTCTGCTGTCACTTAAGTTCTCCTGGCTATGTGAGTCAAGCACATGAGCCCTAAGGCTTGTGGAAGTCCCTTCTGCTCATACATACAGAGCTGCTCTCCCAACAGTGGTGTCATTACCACTTTACCTACCCTACCTCCCTGGGTAGAGAAATAGTAGGGTGCTGTTCAGGCACACTGTCTCTGTAGCATTCACTCTGCAGTTAGGAGCACTAGAGCCGTCTCATTGTATCACACAGCTTGCCTATAACTCACCCTTTGGCTTCATTTCTTGTTTTTAGCATTATTTACACAAATATATCCTAAAGGGGGGAATTTAAAAGCATTTTTAAAATAAGCAATTCACTGCTTTCCCCTTATCTCTACCATTAGTAGACATGCCTGGAATCTGAACCAAATGCAGAATCCTACTGTAACTTGTTAGGAGTTCAAGATTTGGATGGAATAAATAGATTATGCGTTAGCACATTTCTAGTATGTTTTCCTTAAATGCGTAAGTGATATTTCTGCTCATTGTTCTTTCCCAGTAGTACTTGCTTTCTGTAGCAACTGTCAATGTATGTTTCATATTATGCAGAATGTGTTTTGTTGAGGCACAACTTTGTATTTCTTGCTTATTAGGCGTACAATGCAAGCGCTTGGTGAGAAGCTAAATGATTACTGGAATGAGATGCAAGCAAAGAAACTGGATTATCCTCAAGAAGAGATGGTTGAAGATTCCCAGTAAGTTTTTCTAAAAACATAAAACTCAGTCATAATCTGTGCTTGGTTTAAATTATATTTGCTTAGTTTTAATGCCACTTACACTCCGTTACAGGAATCGCCCTGATCAAACCTGGGTTCAGTGTGATTCATGTCTAAAATGGAGGAAGCTTCCAGATGGAATGGATAAATTGCCAGAGAAGTGGTATTGTTCATACAACCCTGATCCTCAGTTCAGGTAAAATAGGGAGAAATTCGGCAATTCGTTTTTTCTCAGATTGCATTTGCTAGCTGGATTAAAAATATATATATTCCTTTCTTAAAATTAGAAATTGCAATGTGGATGAAGAACCTGAAGATGATGATTTATTAATTCCATATGAGAAAAAGTTTAAGAAAAGGTGAGCATTAAATAAAAACAGGAAGTTGAAATGTTGGCTTTTTTATGTGTTCCATCAAACAGTTTTGAAGACAGGCACTAGGAAGTTTATTCTGTAGAGTTTTAAATGGGTAATATGCTTCCTTCTAGCAAACCCATTATGTTTTGAATACGTTTTTGTTATTTGTTTAAGTCAAGAAATCCACAAAAGAATTCACTAATCCAAAACATACCTTCATTTGGCAATACCAAAGTGAACTTTGTCCTTTTCACTAATGGTTGTTTGCTCTCACCATTAGAAGTTACAGTGAGCTACATAGAATCATAGAATTGTGGAGTTGGAAGGGACCTTGAGGGTCATCTAGTCCAGCCCCCTACAATGCAGGAATGCTGCCCACAGCTGTCCCTTGATGGGCTCAAACCACCAGCAGCCAAACACACTAACCCATTTCAATACTGGAGGGCTATAACATAAGTTATTGATGCAAAAGGTCATGTAAAACAACAACTTAATATCAGAAAGCATATATATACTGAGCATAAACCATGATACTTTTTCTTCTCAATGCAGAGACAGGGAGAAATTAAAGAAAAGGATGGAGCTTAGCCAGCAGGTATGTGACTGATTATCTTGACATGTTTACTTCGTTGTTTGTGGAAGCAATGCTAAATTACTTGCAAGTTTTCCTATACTGTACCAGGTTCATTTTTTGCATGAAAAGCAGCAAAGGATACTTTCGCTTCTTCCTCCATTTTTGTGTGTCTTGAATATACATTTTCTCCAGGTCAGAATTTAGCCAAGGATATAAACTTTCCTAGGGGTGAAGGCAGGATTATGATCAGTGTACCATGGATTGACAGTTGGCACTTGCCGCTTTACCAACTGCAGAAAGAGTAGTGTAATAGTTGAGGAGGCAATTCACTATTTCCTGGCTCCACTGCTGGATACAAATGCAGCTGTCATCAATCTCCATATCTTCTCCACTCTGAGGATGCTGAATAATCGTAACACTTGAACCATGGAAAGAGGTTACAGCAGTGGAAGATGATTGATTGTGGTCAATGCCATCTAGATTGGTGGCCAGCACTGCCTTCTGTGGGAGAGAGCTTTGTAGTTTAACTATGTGCTGCGTGTAAAAAAAAAGTACAGTGGTACCTCGGGTTAAGTACTTAATTCTTTCCAGAGGTCCATTCCTAACCTGAAACTGTTCTTAACCTGAAGCGCCACTTTAGCTAATGGGGCCTCCTGCTGCCGCGCCGCCAGAGCATGATTTCTGTTCTCATCCTGAAGCAAAGTACTTAACCCGAGGTACTATTTCTGGGTTAGTGGAGTCTGTAACCTGAAGCGTATGTAACCTGAAGCGTATGTAACCCGAGGTACCACTGCACTTCCTTTTATGTGTCCTGAATCTTCCTGTTTCTGTGCGTAAGTATATTTGATGACTGTTTACATATTCTCATTCAATCTAATTTACTCGGTAGTCAAATTTCGAGGTAGAGCGATATGGCTAAAACCTGTAACTGAGCTGCCAAGGCTTTTCCTGCAGCCCATCCAGCCATATATGTTGTCATTTTGTGGTGACTACAGAGAGTTCAAGGAAAAAGTCGCAGTGGTGGAAGTGAATGTTTTCTTCTCTAATTGTAATGACATAATGCCGTTTCTACAGATTTATAACGAAATGTATTTACAAACAACGGCTGCCTTGTCCAGTGCACCTCCATTATTGAGTGAAACTATTCCAATGTTTCATGCAGAAGCTTCAAACGTGTCACTTACGAGACCTCAAAACAAATCAAACAGCACGTCAGTATCTTCTCCTCATTCTGATCCTGAAAATAGGTCAGTAAATAAAATGCAAGAATATTTTCACCTACTTTCCCCATTTGCTTGTGCTGGTTTTTGAAATTAACATTTTCTGGAGCTTAGCCTTTAAGGGAAAAAACTGGTAATATGATTTCTGTTACTTTGCTTTTGTTTCTTTAGCCTTAAACGAAAACTTTCTAATGCTGATGAACCACTACCTTTTAAGATCACAAAAGTGACTAGCCAAGCATTTGAGAAAAAGAAGCAAGATGATGATGATGTTATCATTTTGGAAGAGAACAGTACTCCAAAACCTGACACTCTGGAATGTGACATCACAATAGTAAAAGTTGAAGGTGGGGCTGATGTTGATTTCAGTAATATTGAGGGAGAAATTTCTATGAACAGAGATGCTTGTTCAGAAACAAATGGTTCAAAAGGAACTGCAGCAACACAAACTGAAACAGAGGAACTTGTAGTAAAAAAGGAAGAAGCTGAGGGCAATGCAGATAATCAGCTGTCCAGATCAGAACATGAAATAACACTTACAGAACATCTTCGTGTTTCGGAGGCTGATATTGTGAATGCAGACATTAAGATAAATGAATTAAGCCTTCAACTGCTTTCATCCAACAGTGAAAAAGAAAAATATCAACAGCAATGTGATACATTGGTTAAAGAATTAACACTGTTAAAGCAAAAACTAATGGATACAAATGGCAAGCATGTGCAAAAGGGAATATGTCCTCAGTCCACAGAAACAAAAAGTATAATATCAGATGCAGAACTCAAAAAAGTTAAAGAAAAAAGTAAAGAAGAGATATTCATTCTGTATGAACAGGCATTGAAAGACATGAGAACACTGAAACAACAGTGTGATACTCTGCAGAACTTAAAATCTGAATGTAGTAAATGTAAAAACATTGAGAATAAAAGTGAAGCAGATGACATGGCTGTGCAACTGGGTGATGTTTTCAGACAGCTGGACAATTGCAGCGTTGAAAGAGACCAATATAAAAATGAGGTAAGTTTCATAATTCAGTACATAGAAAGGCTGGGTTGATATTTACATTTACTTGTTTTGGGTTTCAGTCTCACACTTAACCTTAAATCCATTACCTTAACTTAATTTTAATGGAATGTATATAAAAGGGTCTTTCAGAGCATGCATTTCCTACAGAATTCAAGGGCCTTTGAAATCAGTGAGACTTAAATAAAAAAAAGTTATTTGGAACTGAGAAATTAGCCAGTGAGAACATCCTTGACTTGAGGTAGCCAGATTTGGTGGAAAGAGAAGACCTACTATAGAAAAATAGTGTTTAGTTCAGATTTGTGCAAACCAAAATATTGTAAGTAAATCAGACGTATCAGGCTTCCGGAAAACATTTACAAACCGGAACACTCACTTCTGGGTTTGCGGCATTCGGGAGCAGATTTGTTCGGCAGCCAAGCCATTCAGGAACCAAGGTACTACTGTATACTGTAACAAGTATTTCACTTTTGTTTTTCATTTTCAAAAATGCAGGTATATAAAGCTTTGATTTACTTTCAGATTGAACTACTGGAAATGGAAAAAACTCAGCTGGGCTTTCAATGTGAGCAGCTGAAAGCAGAACTTGCAGAGTTAAAAACTAATGGAGAAAGGTATATATTCCTACTAAGAAGCCCGATTTGTGCATGAAAAAGCATGGAAAGGCTCTAAACTTACACTTTCATCTATTTTCAAACCTACCTTCAGGAAACCTTTGCACATGAATGTCTACCAAGAATCCATATTGCAGAGAATTCCTAAGCATGAAGCATACACTCAGTTCAAGCAGGGCATTTACCAGGTTTTGGGTCTCGTCACCCACCTTGCCATGTCAGTGAAGACTGCAACCTAGAACACACCCAACATTCTCATGTTGCTGTGCAATGCTGAGGAATAAGATAATTGTGAGGAAGCTCTTTTACTTTTCTTCTCTTTGAGGAACTGATGGCAATCTTCTTAGACAGGACTAGCCCTCGTGGTGCCATCCAGATGTTGTTGGACTCCCATCAGCCATGGCCACCATAGCCAGTGGTCAAAGATGATGAGAACATTTGGGGCAGGGATGTGCATTGGCTATCCCTGTTCTAAGGAAACTCAGGCATCTCCATAATGCTGTTTATACAGTGATGCCTTGGTTTACAGCCATAATCCGTTCTGGAGGTCCAGTTGTAAACCAAAACAGGTTGTAACCCAAGGCGCGCTTTCGCCAATGGGGCATCCAAAACAAATGGGTTGTAATCCCCCCAAAATGGGTTGTAATCCAAAAAAAGGGACACACACTTCAGGGTTTGACGTGGTTGTAATCCAAAATGGTTGTAATCCAAAACGGTTGCAAAACAAGGTACCACTGTATCGTGCTACACCATCCAAACCACTGATCTAAACAACCGAATTCATTGCACCCAAATACTACATGCCACATAAACCACTTAAAGGTTTTGATGGTGAAGCATGATATTAATCCTACTTTTGAATGAATGAATGTCCTAGTGTAGCATGTGATTGCTGGTGCAATCATATGAACCTTTTATTGTTGTTTGTAGCTGTAGCAAGTATGTAGGAAAATGATCTATACAATACCAAAAACAGTTTTACATAAATACTGTTTACTATTTCTGGTGAAACTTATTTTCAGACATTTTCTATGTTAAATAAATAAAATTAATAGACAAGGTGAGCTACAATATAACATCTCTATTCTATGTAACATTTCAATTTAATTGGTTTAAAGTGTCATTTAATGTATTCTTTAAAACAATGTATGTCAAATTTGTAACAGACTATAAAATAGTGATAGAAATGGGAAAGGAATGAATGAACAGTTAAGCAAATGATGATTTAAAGCATGGGTAGGCAAACTAAGGCCTGGAGGCCGGATCCGGCCCAGTCGCCTTCTAAATCCAGCCCATGGACGGTCCAGGAATCAGCGTGTTTTTACATGAGTAGAATGTGTCCCTTTATTTAAAATGCATCTCTGGGTTATTTGTGGGGCATAGGAATTTGTTCATTCCCCCCCCCAAAAAAAATACAGTCCGCCCCCCCCCCCAAGGTTTGAGGGACAATGGACCGGCCCCCTGCTGAAAAAGTTTGCTGACCCCTGATTTAAAGTGCTGAACTTATCTTCACCATACCTGTAATTTTAACTGATGTTCTCAATCTTCTCTTTCTTAGCGTGAAGCTGCGATCCCTGCGAGTTAACGTGGGACAGTTACTAGGAACAATAATGCCTGAACTTAATGTGCAGCAAATCAATCCTGACATTGGCATAGTTGATGAAATTCTAGGGCAAGTTCTGGAGCAATTGCGTGAAAGCACTACTTAATTTTGTTCCCCCTGCAATCTCAACATACCTTATTGTCACGTTTCCAGCCTGTAAAGACTGTTCATTTTAGTTCCATACTACACATGAAAACTGGTCTGGTTTCCTTTTAGGCCTCTGCCTCAAAGGGGCTGCTTTTTATTGGAACTGCAGCTTCCGGGGTGGGGGTGGGGGTGACATTTTCCTTCCATACTGTGGTTTGTGACAAAAATCACCCTTCCCCTGCAACAGCTATTAGCCCCAGAAGGTAAGCTACTGGCAAGTAGCATTTCCCCCCAAATTACTAGTATTTTATAGAGGCCTGTGAGTATTTCTAAACTTTGATACATGATTATGTATTATAAGCTGATTAAAAGTATTGTAAAACAAATGTTATGTCACAGTATGTTTCTAAAACAAATATCAACTCACGTTCTTAATTTTGATAAAGTTGTCAAAAATTACTATAGATATTATGTACCTTTTTCATTTTCTTGAAAGCAACATTTTTCCAATGAGTGGTTATTGATATTTCAACCTTATAGTGTATATGCTAGTTAAGGGTATTGCAAACAAATTCTTTCAAATTATATTGTTTTGTTTAATTAAAAGATAACAGTTTTTCAAAATATGGCCACATAGTTCTAAGGAGCAATTTTTACATACTTTTTTCTTTAATTATGTATTTGTTTTTCATTATTCTCTGATGTATTGTACAGTCTGGGTTGAAAAAAATGTGACTCTATGGAGAATATTATTTAAATTTATACTGTACATTAATACTTTGAAGAAAAGTGAATAAATGTAAATAATTTTTTTATTTCCATGAAGTTAATCAAAAGATGTATATTTTGGACTAAATGGGGGGGGGCACATCATGGTGTTCTGACTGACAAGAAGAATTCTGTATCTGGGCAAATGGTTCCCTATTAAAAAAAACTGCCTTTTTTGTTTCTTTCTAATTATGAGCATTTACAGCACAGTCCTAATCATGCCTACTCATTGGTAAGCCCTACTAAATTCATTGGGCCTTACTCCCACATAAGTACTTAAAATTGTGTACTTGTTTCTCAGCTTAGCAAACTAAATACTTATCTCCATAATCCAGCAAGTTAACTTGAGGTGCAATCCAGTAATTTGTATTTAACTGTCAGGACTTGTGGCTTCACCTCATGGGATAGCAGACCCTCGCACCTTGTCAAGAACTTATGATGAAACTCAATTGATATTTCAACAGCATTCTGTCTATAGTTTGTAGGGCTAGTCCTGAGGAACTCCTGTTCTCTTAGGCATGTGGAGCAGTTCAATTCACATTAATTTTAGCCTTCCAGCCGAACTACATGTGGATACCTGGGTGTTTGGACTGATGACAAATTCACATCCAATTCCTTTCTGGTATATGCATCTGATTTAAAAGTGTGTGTGTGAAAACTATACTTACGCATTATATCCTTTTCTTTGATTCCTAAGAGAGGTTTTTAGGACTCTCAGTTCCTTTGATTTTAAACCCCCTGCAATTCTGGAATCTGCCCAAAAATGGGGCTCAAACCCACAACCCTGAGATTAGGAGTCTCATGCTCTACCAACTGATCTATTGTTGAGGGTGATCTTAGTTTGGGGAATGGGAGTTGGCTATTGCTTAGACTACAATAGAGGCAAGTCTAACAGCGGGCTTTGGACAGATGGAGAAGTCTCTTATCTTTCTCACTGTAAACTCTATTAAGTTGGGGTGGGGAAGGGTTACAGTTCTTGAAAAGTTGAAAACTGCCCCACCAGAGAGAAATAATGAGCTGTCATTACAAGTTAACTTCCTATGCCTCCCCATCCATTACATCAGGGCTGCTAGATGATAGAATGAGATTTACTGGTACATCTCTGGGTGATTTACAGTTGATCAGCAAGCTTTTCCATATATTAATGAAAAAGCTCAATTAGGCTGGTCAAGGAAACAAAAATATTTGGAGGGGAGAATCAGAAGTGGATTTTTGCACCAAATGACTTGTTAGCTCAGTTCTGGAACTGCAAATCTATCTTCTCAGTGGTGCTCTATGCACGCCCATCTCACAAACCACCTCTTGGTGTCCTCCGGGTTAATTATATGCAGCTCCTTCAACCGTTCCTCACAAGGCTTGGTTTCCAGACCCATGATCATCTTGGTTGCTCTCATCTGCACACATTCCAGCTTGTTAGCATGCTTCTTACATTGGGGTACCCAGAATTGGACACAGTACTCCAGGTGCAGTTTGACCAAGGAAGAACAGTGTGGTACTATAACTTCCCTTGATCTGGACACTATACTGTACTTCTGTTGATGCAGCCTAGAATAGTATTAGCTTTTTATGCTGCTGCATCCACTGTTCACTCATGCTTGTGGCCCACTAAGACACCTGGATCCTTTTCACATGTGCTGCTAGTAAGGCAGGTGTCCCCCATCTTATATTTGTGCAGCTGGTTCTTCCTTCCTAAGTGCAGAACCTTACATTTGTCCCTGCTGAAATTCATTTTGTTGGTTTCGGCCCATTTCTCCAATCTGTCATCATTTTGAATCCTGATTCTGTCTTCAGTGGCATTAGCTACCCTCCCAGTTTGCTGTCATCTGCAAATTTGATGAGCATCCCCTCAATTCCTTCGTCCATTATCATTCAAATAGTGTGTGTGAGGGTCATCTTGTGGCTGGTTATGTGGGGTGGGGTTTCTTCCCCTCCCCCAATATTTTATTCAAGTTGGCACCCCTAGCACGAAATATAGTGACAGGGAGATGCAGTGAGAGGTGGCATAACATCAGTTTTGACTTATCTAAAGGTAAAGGGACCCCTGACCATCAGGTCCAGTCGCGACCGACTTTGGGGTTGCGGCGCTCATCTCGCTTTATTGGCTGAGGGAGCCAACGTACAGCTTCCATCTACTTGTAATTAAATCAGAATAAGTTTTCTGTATATAGCTTATGTCTCGATCTACCTGCAAACAAATTGGGATGCACGCACAAAGAACAGGCCATCTGGAAGTGGCACTCGAGATGTGGAGCAGCCCAATAAAACTCCCTATTGTGTGACCAAAGTCTGAACTATGGCATTCTATTCAGATATATGTGCTTGGGCTAATAGTAGGTAGGGATAAGCATTGTGAGATCCTTGAAATGTTGGTGGCCAGACTCATGGGCTTAGCCAGGATTTTTTTTGGGGGGGTGGCAGGCCTTTTGTTATGGGGGGCAGAACCTTAGCTATGTATTCTTGTTGATTTTTATTGATTGGGGGGGCATCTGCAACTCCCTCTCCCCTTGACCACGCCCATTGCCAGACAATCAGAAAAATCTTTATTTGCCTCAGGCACTAGCCATAGCAATAAAAATAAAACGAACTGAAGACAAGAGGTAAAAACTATGGAAAATACATATTGGGGGGTTACATCAATAATAAATAATAGATATTATTCCAATTGCCCCGTCTAAAAGCATTGCAACTTTCGCCAGACTTAAGCTTTGAAAGATGTAAAGATTTTTAGGATCTCTTCTAGTTGTCTTAAGCTGACATGGAGACGCAGCGCATAGTTAACTCGCCTTGCGACCTATGTTTCACCATATCTTTTTAGAGAGCGACTGTCGCTCAAAGGAACCCTTTTGCCGATCACAGCAGCACTTTAAGTTACAGGTAGGTAGCCGTGTTGGTCTGCCGTAGTAGAAACAAAATTTAAAAATTCCTTCCAGCAGCACCTTGGAGACCAACTAAGTTTGTTATTGGTATGAGCTTTCCTGTGCATGCACACCTTAAATTAGACTTTAAATTTAAATGAGCACTTTAAATGAGAGCAAAGCGCCTCTTGCAATCCTGCAAAGCCCCTGCCAAAAGGGAACAAGAAACAACGGGCGGGGAGCAAGCAAGGAAAGGAGCAGTAAGGGAGAAGCGGGGGCGGCGCTTTCCTCAGAGGTGGCGCCTTTTTTCCCCCGGCTCCTCCTTCCAGAACCTCGGGAGCCTCGACTGCGCAGGCGCGAGCGCGGGAACCGAGAACCGGGGTTTGAGTTTCTGGCGATCTTTCTTCCCGCGCATTCCTGGCTGGCTCTCCCGGTCCTTCTTGCAGGTACGTGGGGAAAGAGCCAGGCGAAGGAGGGGGAGGGGAGACTCTTGGGTGGAAGCTGTACGGAAACGGGCAGCGGGGCCCCTCTCTCCTTCTGCCTTCCTCCCCCCGCCGCGAGTTTCTACGGAAGCAAAGGCGTTTGGCGTGTAGGGCGATAACTAGGGTCCTCCAGGTCCCTTGAGTGATGCTCCCCGCCTTCCCTGCGGTATATCATAAACACGGGCGTGCATGTCAAGGTGTCTGCGCAGGTGATGCAACGTCACCTGGCGTTATGGGTCAGGGGAGGGTGCCTACACTGCAGGGGGAGGTGGATGCCATTGAGTTATGTGGTCCAGGAAGTGCTAGTGTGGAGAGAATGGGCTGAAATCAGCCCAGCCATGAGAAGGTGAGGGCTGTTCTAGCAAGGCTGCGGGTCATCAACGAGCCCTGCCGCCCGCAGCAACTGTCTATGAGACATGCACTTGCCTGCTTTCCAGGATTACAATGTATTGAGGTCAGATGATGTTTGTGATGTGCTTTGAAGTACATCACCGGGAAAGTGTTGGCATTATTATTATTATTATTAATCTCCACTCTCACAGAAAGAGCTTGGATGCTTAACCCATGAGCAGTAAGGAGTGCTCTCCTTAACAAACACATACAAACTTTATGCCTTTGGAAACAAATACCTTGTTTTGCTGCTCATCAGTGAAGCTCCATGGGAAGTAGTTATTTTCTTTGTCCCACTATATTTTCTTTACTTTTCCAGCTATTATTATTATTATTTAAATTTCTATACCAAAGGGCATCAGAGGGCAGTTTACAATATAAAAACATAGGGATACATAACAAGCAGAGGAACAAGAAAAAACAATGCCACCCACCCCACTTCCAGTTTAAAAGGCCAATGTTTGTTCAGTTAGCCAAAGGCCTGGGCGAAGAGGAATGATTTTGCCCAGCACCTAAAGGTATGTAACAGGCACCAGGTGAGCCTCCCTGGGGAGAGCAACTGCCTTAATAGTATATATACATATGGGAAGGAAAGAACAGGAGTGACAATCCATGTCTATAATCACTGTATTTTTAAAAATGCATCTTGTGCAACGTGCTACAATAACTTACAACTGAATTAAACAATATAAAATAAGATAATATATTACTACTGAAAAATTGTATTCCGATGCCTGTGAAAACTGCTCAGTTCATTATCACATGGAACAGTGCATCACTTTTGAGTTTCATTGCTGTGAAAGTCAAAATGTCTGTGTTTACTTTAAAAAGGATGAAAGTATTCACTTGTGAAATTGCATGGCACAATAAAGAACCAGTGTACAGCTTAGACTTTCAACATGGCACTGATGGAAAAATCAATAGATTGGCTTCTGCTGGAGTGGACACTGCTGTTCGTGTGAGTCGCAAGCATTAATCTATGGGATACTGCTAAATCTGCTATATTTGTACAAATGTAACAAGAGAGAAACATTTATGTTTGTAGGGGGCAGACAGCAAGAGTAACTCCTTATTTCTGTAAACAAATCTTGATCTACATCTCCTGGCTACAATGCAGAGACAGGGCTAATGCTACAATTGTTTTAACTGTTTTAATTTTTTTTAAATTTGTGTGGGAGTTTTGTTGTTGTTTGTTTTAATTGAGGGAGAGGAGATGGTGAGGGCTCATCAATGAGCCTAAGTAGTAGCCATGAAGGCGGCAAGGAAGCCACACTTTGCGGCCTCCATTGCATCCTTATTGTGCTGTCCGACAAAGCTTTTTGAGTAACTAAATTGGCTAATTAAACAATCTATGGCCTTTGAAATGGGGGAGGAGAGAGAGAATATTGTTTTTGTTTGTTATTATGGTATGTATTTTTGTGTTTTTATATTGTAAACTGTCCTGTGATCTTTGGATGAAGGGTGGTATGGAAAATGAATGAATGAATGAATAAAAAATAAATATTATAAAGCTTATTTGTAGTATGTTGTGTTTAATTTTACAGGTATGAAAATAATTGTAGCTAAATTATATGAGATCACTATATATGTGTCAATGGACATTATATATGAGGTTTGGGTTTGAAAGAGGACTGTTTGTATTATAAAATGAGTTGTCAAAAGTTAGTATCTTTTTAGTTATCTTGACATTTATGTTCTTTTATGATGAGTTTGTATGTCTCCCAAAATCAGTGAAATTCATGCACATGAAATTTCATGAGGTTTTGGGATATGCTTGTTTACTGTCTCTGACTTTAATATTTTATAACTAGATATGGAAAGTAGAAAAAGGACCAGATGGGAAGGCAATTGTGGAATTCTTGTCCAATTTAGCTCGCCATACCAAAGCTGTGAATGTTGTGCGTTTTGCTCCCAATGGTGAGATTCTAGCATCTGGTGGAGATGGTATGTATTAAATCAATGCTGAACTCTTCCCATTTAAAGGATTATTTTGTAATTTGTAATAATATAATGTATCTAATTTAATACTATATATTCCGTTACAAAGGACCACATACAATAGTATCTTAGTTAACCTCTTATCACAAAATTAGATGGATAAGTGGATATCTGAACCTTAGACATTTTTTAAAAAGAAAAAGAAAAAAAATACTGTTTTCATTAACAGAACAAATGTACTGAATCATATAGACAGAATGGATATTACAGTAATACAAATTATATCCTTTACATTGTTGAAATTTTTAAAAGTCTTATTACATTTGTATCTCACCTTTCCTCCAAGGAGCTCAAGCTGGTGTTCATAGTTCTCTCCCTATTTTATCCTCACAACCACCCTGTGAAGTAGGTCAGGCTAAGATACGATGACTGACTCAAGGGGGTTTGAACCCTGCTCTCTCAGGTCCTCGTTCAACAATACAACACTACACGCACCAATAAACTAAAGTAATATTCACAACCTCCTCTTAAACATTCTTGCATGTTTTTGATCTGTTCCAGTATAGCTCGAAAAAAATCTTGCTCAGTTTTTAAATGACTTTCATCAGATTTTAGGCTGTCCACATTATTTATAACCTCTCTGACAATGTTGTGCATAGTTTTTCCAAAAATATAATCATCTATGATGTAAAATGTTTTGAAGACTGAGCAGGTGAAACACAGTGATTATTACACTGAAATCCTCAAAACTATTTCACTGAAATGAAAAAAAACAACAAAAACAATAATAAGTTGACTCACTCGTGTGAAATGGCAGTTTACCCAATCTTAGACCAAACACCTTGTCCAGAAGCACAAAAATATTTGGCTATAATTTTTTTTTAGCTCTGCTGCTTGGGGTAAAAATGTCCTTATGCTTTTGTACATTTTCAGATGTTTTAAAATGTTTTGAATACATTTTTAAAAATTAAATAACCTTGTTCTACCACTTTGATGCTTGCCACCTTAGGCTTCTTTGGGAGGACAGGTAGGGTGAAGACCTGATAATTAATTAGATAATTAATGAACACAAAAGCAAATGTTTTGTATATTGTCCAGTGAAATCCAAGCATATCTACTCAGAAGTAACCCCTGTTGTGTTCATTGGAGCTTACTCCCAGGTTTGCAGCCTAATCACGGCTACTAGTGTGTACTATATAATACTGCACTGTCGTGATAAAATGATGGGGAGAATGAAGTTGTGAAAAACGTTCTCATTGAGATTAATTTTCACAGATGCTGCGATTTTGTTGTGGAAGTTGAATGATAACAAAGAGCAAGAGCCAACAGTATTTCAGGATGGTGATGATGATAACCAACTAAACAAGGAGAACTGGACAGTAATTAAAACTTTAAGGTAAGATTTGTTGCTTTTGGTTAAGTTTCACTGAGTGATCTATTCAGTTTTAATAGCAGCTGCTGGCGATATCACACATCATTTTAAAAAAAATAGTTTATTATAGCTGCAACCTTTAATTTTTAGGAGTTATAGCTTTGTGGTTTATCTTCAGGACTTTCTAGATTCCAAGAAGTAACCCAAAAGTAAAAAAATACATGGAGTCAGCATATTTGTATCTTATATAGTTTTTCTTTTCTGTGTTTATAATTCATAACTGTTTGGTAAGTTTATGGAAAATGAATGAATGAAAGAGATGATAGATAGATAGATAGATAGATAGATAGATAGATAGATAGATAGATATAAATAGATAGATAGATAGATAGATAGATAGATAGATGATAGATAGATAGATAGATAGATAGATAGATAGATGATAGATAGATAGATGATAGAGATGTATTAAGATTAGCAGTTTCTGTGTCTGTTTCTTCACTTTTGCTTGCCCTTCTGCTCCTCTCTCTGTAGTCTCTGTCTCTCACACACTGAGGGTCGATGGACCCTCCCGAACAGTTTGGTGCTGCGAAGCGCAATGCTGGGAGAATATGGGAAATGGGACATACATCATTTTATGTCACCCTCCATGCAATATGGGGGTAAATAAAAAGTGAGCGTATGTTGCCCATAACTTTGTTGCCCTCTGTGTATGTGCTTAATTCCAGAGGTCATTTGGAAGATGTGTATGATATTTGCTGGACCCCTGATGGAAACTTCATGGCATCTGCATCAGTTGACAACACAGCTATAATGTGGGATGTCAGTAAAGGTAATTGCTATGAGTTTGTTTTTATGTAAACCTATCCTTTCTTCCATTCTTCTCGAGTTTTTCCCAGAGTTTTAGACCTTAGGACTGCTGTACCTGGGATGCGGGTGGCGCTGTGGTCTAAACTACAGAGCCTAGGGCTTGCTGATCAGAAGGTTGGCAGTTCGGATCCCTGCAACGGGGTGAGCTTCCGTTGCTCAGTCCCTGCTCCTGCCAACCTAGCAGTTCAAAAGCACATCAAAGTGCAAGTAGATAAATAGGTACCGCTCTGGCGGGAAGGTAAACGGCGTTTCCATGCGCTGCTCTGGTTCACCAGAAGCAGCTTAGTCATGCTGGCCACATGACCCAGAAGCTGTACGCCGGCTCCCTCGGCCAGTAAAGTGAGATGAGCGCTGCAACCCCAGAGTCATTCACGACTGGACCCTTTACCTTTACCTGGGAAATATGCTCTGAAAATCTTGGCAAACTGCTGTTAACATTCCTGTTTGGTATGAAAAGAATGGTTTGATTCATTATTAAGCTAATCCAGCACTATTGTATTCTCTGTGTGGCCTTAAACAGGTCTATGGTCTCACATTACTTTAGGGTTGTCTACTTGAAGGTTGGCTTTTAGGATAAGCACAATAAAGATTAAGCATGTTGATAAATAATGACTACGGTAGTTGTCTACTGGATAGAAAATAATGCTATTATTGTAAAACTGTGGGGTTCAAACAGATTTGTAGTGAATGCCTTGTTATGAGGAAGGAATACGGCCTATTAAAAGTCCTTTAAAATAAGATCAGTGTCTATTCTGATTTGTGTGCGTGTCAGTTTTCCAAGCAAACAATATTTTAGAGGTAGCCACAGTGGCGTAGCGTGGGTTGTCAGCACCCGGGGCAAGGCAAGTAATTTGCGCCCCCTAACCCGTGGAGCCGGGTAGGGGCAGAGAGCTGCGAGTGCGAGCACCCCCCCCCCGATGTTGTGCCCGGTGCGGCCGGCCCCCCCTGCACCCCCCACGCTACGCCACTGGGTAGCCATAATTTTGAGTTTCTACTTCATTTGGGCTCATGGAAGCTCATCCATGTAAAACAATGGTTTAGCATTGTATACAAGCCACACCAAAGAGAATGATTGATCCAAATTATTTCTGCATTAGTTATCATATGACATCTCATTTAAAAAGCAATTCACTGTTAATATTACTTCCAGGGCAAAAGGTTTCTATTTTTAATGAACACAAAAGTTACGTTCAAGGAGTAGCCTGGGACCCTGCAGGACAGTATATTGCAACTCTTAGTTGTGATAGGTAAGTCATTAATGCTGGGGAAGAGAAATTTCCATTGATGTCTTTTACTTTTTATATTTTGTTTCCTATAATGTTTAAATAATGTTCATTATTTAAATGCTAGCTTTCCTGAATGGAATGAATTTGGTTGCTTTAAAATGCCTATTTCCCTTAGTCCTGTAGGATCGCCTTGTTTCCATTGTTCAGAATAAGACCAGTGCTATAGTGTCTTCTTCTTGCTACCCTTTAACATATATATATGTATAATAATCATACAGAACATAAAAGAGGGTGGGTGTTTTGTTTGTAATTAACAGCTTTCCTTTTTTTCAGGGTTTTGAGAGTATATAATACGCAGACTAAGAGAGTGGCATTTAACGTTACCAAAATGCCGTCGGGCAGAGGATCTGAAGGAGAGGTCAGAATTTTTTGTTTTTTTAAACAACTGATGTTTCAAAACATAATTCTTGGTGGGTTGAGGGAATCTTCTCTCTGGTTACTCGTCTAAAGAAATTATTTATTTTTATTTTATTACTTCCTAAAATTTATATGCCACTTGATTGCAGAAAACCTCAAAGTGGTTTACAACCTGTAAAGAAGTTATTGGTATAAACATTATCTTATCACTGGAAATACAAATACCAGAGCAACACGGTAAATTCTGTCTGTCTGTGCTTCATTCTGTTTTCTTCAACCTTCTCCCCCCCTGCAAACTGGAAAGGGAGAGGAAGTGAGAAGGCAAACATTGATCCTATTCCTCTTTGCATGCTACAAATATGAACTATTTCTGTTGCACTTCCTTTCTTATTCTGATCCATCCAACTATTGCTCCCTCATTCCTCCCCACCCCAAAGAATTACTCAAAAGAAGGTGCAGGACAGGTATTTTTTAATGAAAGAAAATCTATGGTACATCTTTCATTCAGGGTTGCTTCAAACCTAAAGAGAGAGAGAATATCAATATACAGTGGTACCTCGGGTTAAGTACTTAATTTGTTCCGGAGGTCCGTTCTTAACCTGAAACTGTTCTTAACCTGAAGCACCACTTTAGCTAATGGGGCCTCCTGCTGCTGCCGTGCCGCCGGAGCACGATTTCTGTTCTCATCCTGAAGCAAAGTTCTTAACCTGAAGCACTATTTCTGGGTTAGCGGAGTCTGTAACCTGAAGCGTCTGTAACCCGAAGTGTATGTAACCCGAGGTACCACTATACTTGTACCATGAAAAGCCTTTTGCACCAACACTTGTCACATTGTGGTAAACCGCTTTCTACACAAGGATAGCCTCATGTTGGAAAACTGTAATGTGTGAAGCAACGCTTACTAATAAATGAATCCAGGATTACGTAAAAGTAAGGCCTAGTTAGTTTTCTATGGCTATGCAAATAAATTGGACTTCATTTCACCATTATAGTTCCAAGGCACATGGGAGTATTTCTAGAATCACAATCCCTTGAACTCTGTGAAGTGGTTCAGTGTGACTGTTGGATACATCTGTAAGAACTGAATGGATGTACAGTGGAACCTTGGCTTTCGAACATAATCTGTTCTGGAAAACTGTTTGACTTCCAAATCATCCAAAAACCAAGGATCAAAGGGCTATCGGCAAATTCCATTGAGAAAAATGGGAAACGCGCCTTGGAAGCAATTCAATTTCAGAGGCGCAAAGTTTAATTGTTGTCTAATTTTTCAGGTAAAAAGCTATCGAATGTTTCATGATGACAGCATGAAGTCATTCTTTCGGAGGCTCACTTTTACCCCTGACGGCTCTCTGCTCCTTGTTCCTGGTAAGTGAGATATTTCGTTTCCTTCATCCAGCCCTGCAGCAAAGAATGGCGTGTGGTGTTTTCAGCATTTGGTGAAAAACCACTCGTGTGTATTAGAATTTATTACCAAACACATGCCTTCTCTCTCCTCCAGGAATTTTGTAATATTTCCATCACGGTATAAATAAAATAATAATAATAATAAATAAAGATGATGGCTAGCATTAGTCACACTTGGAATAGATCAATTGAAATAAATGGATTTAAATCAAATACCCCCTATAAAAATAATAAACCAAAAATGGTGGCAGGCTTTTCAACCCAATAAAATATTTCTGCCTTGAAAACACTAGGAATGAACTAAAAGAAAAGCAATTCAGTATGTGCAGCTGCATGTTTTCCCTTCTTTCTTCATGTATCCATATTACAATCTGTCATATGTTTGTACCAGTGCCACATTCCCCTACTGTTTAAGTCTTCATTTACCGCTTGCCAGACTGGAAATCCTATCCCATTTGAATCATGTTGGGAAAACCAATATAATTACCCTTTTGACATTGGGTTTTGGGGTTTTTTTTTTTTTTTTTTTTTTGGTATTTCCGTTGTACATGTAAAACCAAAAATCTTTAAATTAAATTGTTGGTGCAAAAAGCTAGTCTTTTTTATTTTAAGTGAGCCAAGGAGATCAAATCTCAGTAGTGTTTCTCATTAAAGCTTTTCTAGCAAAATATATCTGCATCCACGTTGCTTGCATTCATTCCCTCACAGAGTCGATCACCAAATTAACACTGTGATTCTATGCCCACTTACCTTGGAGTAAGCCCAGTTAAACTTAATGGGACTTACTTCCAAGTAGACATAGACAGAATTACACTGTACATTACTGCACTTGCAGCCTGATGCTAAGCGTGTTTGGTGCTGTTTTGAAGAGAGAACTTTTGTCAGTTCAAAACCTGAGACTGAGCAAATGGCTCGTTCTGCCATTTCTTCCTCCCAAATCCTAAATGACGAGAGTTGTGGTCCAAAAACAGCTGGAGGGCCAAGTTTGGGGGTGCCTGTCCTAAATGATGTGTCTTACCAATAGGAAAAGATAATAGAGCTATTTTGATATTGAGCTGCTTTTTATTATGTATCTGTTATGAAGCTGATATCAGTTATCTTTGATAGGACGATGCTATAGATAACAATCTAGTGGTGTGTTTGTATTTATTATGCTTTTGTTATGAAACACTTGAGTTTAATGTTTACAGAAATCTAGTATAAAATGAAAGTGACTATTTGTTCAGAAGCAAGTCTCACTGCAGCTTTCATCGTTTGCATTCCTTTTTCCACCTTATGCACCATTTCTAACATTTCGAAACAAGCTGCTTGTATTTTTCAAATATTTTTGCAAGATTGCCCTCTATAAGATGACAGTTTCATTTGACTTGAGGCATTCCTAACTTTGCAGTATTGTGATGAGAGTACCATGTCCAAAATTAGTCGGTACCCCCTTTATGATGCCAATACAAATAACACTCTGAAATCAGCCTCATTAGTGACCCACATTTAACTAACATATCCCATATATTTAATACTGTTTGCATACAAGTCTGTGTGCAAGTATGTACTGTCCTGTTACTGATTTTGCATCAGAAATGTGGGCTGTAAGCAGAAGATGAATAGTGCAAAATGTACACTGTACTTACTCCCTAGAAACTTGGGGAGAGAGACCATGTACGTTTGCAGCCAAAGAAAAAATGCAAATTGATTACAAGTTGATGATATGCAACACACATTTGGTATTAATACTCAGCCCCTAACTGCATTCCTGTAGGTTGAAGTCACACTGTGAGTTGTTGGAAAGCTTAGTAACAATAGGAGAGAACCTAAAGTTTGGTTTATGTTAGTGTTTGTGGATTTTTTAGTTAAGTAATAGCCTTAAGGCTTATGTGCAAAACTAACATGATGGCACTACTTTAACTTTCTCAGCAGGCTGTGTGGAATCAGGAGAAAATGTAACAAACACTACTTACGTTTTTTCCAGAAAAAATCTGAAAAGGTAAGGTCTTACTGGATGTATATTCATTCATATTTTAAATTCATATGGCAAATGCCATTTCCTAAAAAAAAAATCCTCTACTGCTTCTTATTAGGCCTATAGCTCATTTACCTTGTCCCGGAAAGGCAACCTTAGCCGTTCGTTGCTGCCCAATCTACTTTGAGCTCAGGTCTTCACTTAACAAAGGTATTGTAAATCCTTTCGAGAATATATTGTAGATATTTTGAAGTATATTAAATCTGGCTGTATTAAAGGGTATGCTGTATGCTGTTCAACATCTTAGCTTTCTAATGGTTATTTGGGGTTGCATTGCATCACAAATGCTGTTTGCTTATTCTTGTAAGGATTCAATTTCTTTTTTACATGCTGTTAGAATATTTTTGTACAGGATAATAACATTTTAGTATTTGTTAACAGGTGAATGCCCTAATAAAAGATACCAGGTGGTGTAGTGGTTAAGAGCGGTAGTCTCATAATCTGGGGAACCGGGTTCGCGTCTCCGCTCCTCCACATGCAGCTGCTGGGTGACCTTGGGCCAGTCATGCTTCTTTGAAGTCTCTCAGCCCCACTCACCTCAGAGAGTGTTTGTTGTGGGGGAGGAAGGGAAAGGAAAATGTTAGCCGCTTTGAGACTCCTTAAAGGGAGTGAAAGGCGGGATATCAAATCCAAACTCCTCCTCTTCTTCTTCAGGTTCCTCAAACTGAATTGCACGAGGATAGAACCTTTGCACCTTGTCCATATCACTGCAACATAATGTTTTCTTAACAGTGCCTTGGTTGCAAATAAAACCTTAAGAGTTAGAAAAGTTATTCACTTCTAGCAACTGTCATAAAATGAGAGGGAAAATGTTGAACAATTACTTTTCCAAAAGTATGCATAAGAGCAGCTAGGGGCCAGAGCTTTTCTCCCAACCCATGTACTCCATTCTGAAAGTGCAAGGAACATTAACTGCATGCATCCTTTAAATGTGTATTTTATCAGTGCTGTGTAGCAGTCATTTGTGAATGTGTTGTACATATTCTTACATATGTGCGGAACGCATTGTTAAAAAGCAACATTCTTATTTTCCATTTCTACAGTAGAATTCAAGAGAGAGGTCCTTGATGTCTTTCATCAGGGGGTCAGCAAACTTTTTCAGGAGGGAGCCAGTCCACTGTCCCTCAGACCTTGTGGGGGGCTGGACTATATAGGGAGTATGAACTAATTCCTATGCCCCACAAATAACCTAGAGATGCATTTTAAATAAAAGGACACATTCTACTCATGTAAAAACACACTGATTCCCAGACTGTCTGCGGGCTGGATTTAGAAGGCGATTGGGCTGGATCCGGCCCCCGGGCCTTAGTTTGCCTACCCATGTCTTTCATTATCCTGAATTGCAGGGGAGGATATGGTGGAAGGCTGAAGGTCTGAAATGGCAAATGGTATTTATTTTGAAACTCTCTTCACATTTCAGAAGAAGCTTCCAAGAAGTCTGGTCTGATAAATCTACCCTACCGGATGGTTTTTGCTGTTGCTTCAGAAGATTCTGTGCTCTTCTATGACACAGAGCAATCCTTTCCTTTTGGTTATGTATCTAATATACATTACCATACTATTAGTGACATTTCGTGGTAGGTAATTTGTTTGTTTATTGGATTTATATGATGCCTTTCTGCCAAGACTCCCAAGGCAATATACAATTTAAAAACTAAAACACACAAAAAATGAAGACTGAAGAGTCCATTAATGCCAACTGGGAGTTGATGGCATATGTGCTTCCTGGCCTGCAGTCCCTGGCCTTCTGCCTTCCTTCAGAGTATGTAGGACCCTTGTGATTGCTTGTCACAACTGACTTGAATATTTTTGATATACTGACCAAGACCACATAGTAAAGATTCTTTAATCTTAGCTTCCATTCTCAGCACCACCAAGCACCTTGTAAATATTTTTCTTCCAGAGGAGCAACAAATATGAATTCTTGTCAGAGCATTGATTTAACTTTAGTAAGGCAGAATGTTACTGTAAAACAGAAAATATTACTTTTTCACACATCTGAACTTTCCTGTGTATAGTAAGTTATGTCGTTATGGAACTATGGTGAACTTGATTTTAAATGTTACTGCAAGCCTTCTATTTCTCATCATTCTGGGCCTGGTCACTAAAATAACTTTCAGCACTGTTCCAAAAACCGTTCCTTTGTTCAGCAGTAGCATGGCCCATCTAAACTTTAACAACAGGAAATTGATTCCTTTCCGTATAGGTAATTGTTTCCTTTCATACAAACCCAGGACTTCAGACTGCTTGTAGCATTTGGGGATTTGTCATTTATGGCATGGGCCTTGGCGACAATAACCTCTGTGATTACCCGAAGCTCCAAAATGTCTCGTTGCCATAACCAAAATTGCTATGGCTGAGATCAGCGAACTCTGGCTGCAGCTCACACAATCCATTTATATTCACATATTTGTTTTTCTTTTATATGCCAGATTTATATGGCTAATGCATAACATAAGTTCTCTAGGCAGTTCATAAAACAAATACAGCATTTAAAATACCATGCAAAATATTCAAGATAAAAATAAAACAACTGAAAACAAAAAACAATTAAAATGCAGGTGTCAAAACTAAGGAGTGGACCATAAGACTTAGGACAGTGGTTCTCAATTTGAAAGTCTTCATCTGTCCCTGAAAAGGCCTCAAAGAGGGTGCTGAGCAAACCCACTGTAAAGCTGTTCCATAACAGGGGTACCACTTCCCAAAAGGCTCTGTTAGCTGCCCATTCCATGTTGGTGGGGGCAGCCAGAGCAGGGCCTCTGAAGAAGTTATTTCCACAAAGTCAAATGTAAGTCATTTACACTCCAAACATGCTTTATGTTCACATTTACTGAAATGCAACTGAGGTACTTAAACTTCTTTTTAATTCCATAAACAAACACCAGGTCTAGTGATGGATCCTTTCTTGCTATTTCTTCTACGGATGGATATTGTTCTTTTGTGACTTTTGAAGAAGATGAGCTTGGAATACCACTGAAAGAGAAGCCAGCTATAAGTGCCGGAACCCCCAGCACAGCTGAGAAAAAAACGAAAAAGGGCCAGTCTTCCAGTGTTATCTCCCCAGTTCCAAAACCAGTGGATGGCACTCCTCCTAATAAGACCATGGATCCAAGCAGCCCAGCTATGCAATGCAAGACTCCGATAAACAGCAAAGACTTGCCCTCAACACCTATTGCTGTTAGAAAAGCCCCAGTGCCCTCTTTGGAAGAGAAGAAACCTATGCAGCCATCAAGCTCAAAAGCAAACCAACCCAGGAGGGTTACCCTTAATACTTTACAAGCATGGAGCAAGACACCAAGGTGAGCGTAATGCAACCAGCCTCTTCTGGTAGGTATGAAACAGCCTTACAAAGGAAATTCTGGCAGATGTAGTGCCTGGAAGCATTGCAGATCCTCAATGAAGCTTCTGCCCAGACTTCATTATACTTGTAGTACCATCTAGGTACATGGTGCTTTATAAAGGACAGGTATGAGAAGTCCCTATCCCAGGAGTCTTACACTCTTAAACAGACACAGGGAAACATCAAAGGAAGAAATGCAGAGATGGGTAAGCAGATTTAAGTGTAGACTAACAGGATGGAGTTCTAGCCATGGAGTCAAGGGAAGGGAGGGTTGGAAGGAGCCAGAGAAAGACAGAGACATAGCATTAGGAAAGTGGGAGTCTGGAGAAAACTGCATGTGTGTAAAAGTGTCAAGATGTCAAGCATTCTCAGTTTTTAAATATTTAATTGCTTTTAGGAGAGTTGCCTTAATCCCTCTAAATGCAGACACTCAAGACTCATCGCCTTCCGATCCCATCTCTACAGCTGCTTCCACGGAAACGGTTCAACATGGTAAAATATCTTACTGCTGATAGCTTTTCAAAAAGTGTCAAATGAGTGATGCTCTAACTGTATTTGCCTCCACAATTCATGATTGCACTGGGGGTTGGCATGGGCGGCACGGTAAATGTACCCCTCCCATTTTCATAAATTGGGGGGAATGTGTGATATTACTGTGAAAGAGCAATGTTTGCCTGCTTGCGCAGCAGAAATCCATGTGCACAATGGGACTTCATGTTTCTCTTCTCCCCGCTTCACCCCCCCCAAACCTGCACCAAGTGCCCCCCAAACACTCCGGATAGGAAGGAGAAGCAGCATAGTACAAGTGGGCACCAAACATACACTATGTTGAATCTTACCCACTGTCTTGTCCCAGTAGTTTTAACATTCTGAAAACCTGAAACCTAAAAATAATGATTTTCTTAATTATTTCAGAGAGGCCATCACCACCTGAAGACCCCTTGCAAAATCCACCACCTCCTAAGCGTCTTAAATCTGATGAAACTTCCAACTCTGAATTAACTGAAAATGAAAATAAAATGTAAAGCCACTACTAATGTGCTGAACTTCAATGAATGCCTTGCCTGCAGAATGCAAGAGTTGTCCAAAGAATACTTGCAAAAGCCACATCATGTGAAATGGACGCCAAGCATTCTAAGCAAAAAGTTGACTGTGCAGTAGGCTCTTTAGAGCCTGCGGGTGTGGAAATCTCACCTGGTTGCAAATGTGTATTATTTCAGTAGTCCTTTACGCACTAAGTTGTCCTGGGAGTCTGTATCTGGCAGACAAAGGCTGCTTGAAATAAAGGGTGTCTGCTTCACAAACTAACTTGCTCCATGCAGTCCCTCAGAATGTTGTGAAACTAATGCATTCTGCCTTCATCCATCCATTCCTTCATTCATGTTACATTATCTTCCTGTACCAATTAAATGCAAAATTAGAAAATCCAAGCTTTTTAAGCTATGTGCAGATGACAAGGTGTCAGAGTTTTAAGGCAAGTCTTCAATGGGCAGTTATATAAACTGGTTTGAAAACAAAACGGCTACTTTTCTCTACATAAAACACAGGCAAAGTTAATTTAAAAGTCTTATGGGGTTTTAATATGTCATGCAAACATTACAGATGGTTACACTTCCTTTCTACTTAAGAGTCCTTAAAAAAACTTGAAAGAGGTTCCAATAATAAAAATACGTGAAAGGTTTTTGTCATTTGGAGTGCTTTTATGCTTGCTAAGAATAGCAATATGATGCAGTGATTGGAATAAAAAGTTGAACATTCATATTAACTTTCCTGTCCGTGTTTTCTCTGGAATTTGGTTTCATTCATTCCTAGTCAGAGTGAGAAATCATACATGGGGGGACAGGACTTATTTAGTTTCATTTAAGTATCTTAATGGAAATGTTTGCAATAGATGCAAACGGCGTCTGCAGCAGTCTGAAGTAGATGGTTAGACTAACTTTAAAAGTAAGGGTGATAGACTATTTTTGTTCTTGCAAACTGAGCAAATTCTAAAACTGCTGTGGTGAAATGCTGTACATGTTTATGTGAAAGGAAATCATGCAAGCTTAAAACAACTTGTTTTCATGTAGATCTGTATATGGCTTCAGCCTGAGTCCTGTTTCACATGAACACTAAGGTTCACTCAAGCTACATGTACAGTCATACCTCGAAAGTCGAACGCCTTGCGAGTTGAACATTTTGCCTCCCAAACGCTGCAAACCCGGAAGCGATTGTTCCGGTTTTCAAACGTTCTTTGGAACCCGAACATCCGGCATGGCTTCTGATTGGCTGCAGGAGCTTCCTGCAGTCAATTGGAAGCTGTACCTTGGTTTCAGAATATTTTGGAATGGACTCCAGAATGGATTCCATTTGACTTCCAAGGTACACTGCAGTTGAATCTCAGTGGCAGATATTGTGATATGGCAGTTCCTTTCTACAAGGCATCACAACTCCCCCCCCCCCCCCATTCCACTACAATCTCAAGAGGCATAAAATAAAACTACATGGATGTATGATGACCCATGACATACAAAGAGTCTCTTATGCAGCTGCTGTTGCTGCTACATATATTCAGTTTCCAACAACTTCCACTACGCTTGATTGGCTGTAATATTAAGTTTTCATTTACAGTATTAAATGCATGAGGTAAACTGAGAACATGATGAAGAGAGATTATTTAGAGTACATCCAGAATCAATCAAGTTAGGCTTAATGAAAACATGCAGGAATGCAATTAAAATCATATATCTAGTTAACATATATACACTTATGGCACAGATAGTAAACTCTAATATCAATATGGAATAATGATTTCTTGTAGTTCAAAGCTTGAGAATAAGGTACGGATTTATGAGTCCCTCTCCTTTTTGCTTAAATATACTGACCATAGCTGTCCAACAGATAATACCTAGGGAGTTTGAAAATTACTAATGGGGCAGTATTCAGTGTCCTCTCTATCGATTATATTAACAGGGAGTGCCCTAATTGTCCCATATGAGTGAAGGATATGGTTGGCATGTGAGTGGGATACGATAGTGCAAAATGGGAAGGTGAACAAGGTCTCAAATATATGGTCCTGTGGTGATTAAGACATTTTTTAAAAAAATATTTAACTTAGTGTGATCCTGTTGCTACCTGGAGAGTCCTAGGATGTGGCATGCAAGCCACTTGTGAGGAGGGAGCGCATGGGGATGAAGGACTCCCTGCTACACCTGTGGACATCTCAACTACCATGCCTGTTCTGCCAGTGGGGTTTCACCAATTATACAGGTGAAACCTGGGCCTGTTCAGGATATGCATGGATCTATCAGATCCAAGGGACGCGGGTGGCGTGTCCACAGAGCCTAGGGCTTGCCGATCAGAAGGTCGGCTGTTCAGATCCCTGCGACGGGGTGAGCTCCCGTTGCTCGGTCCCTGCTCCTGCCAACCTAGCAGTTCAAAAGCACGTCAACGTGCAAGTAGATAAATAGGGACCGCTCCGGCGGGAAGGTGAACGGTGTTTCCATGCGCTGCTCTGGTTTGCCAGAAGCGGCTTAGTCATGCTGGCCACATGACCCGGAAGTCGTATGCTGGCTCCGTCGGCCAATAAAGCGAGATGAGCGCCGCAACCCCAGAGTCGGTCACGACTGGACCTAATGGTCAGGGGTCCCTTTACCTTTAATCAGATCCAAAGCTCCTTCATTCAGTTCCCTGCAAAGACCAGCACTGGCCCTGGTGCAGTTTGTTCTTCCCACCCATTGTACCATATTGGTTTCCTACTATTACTATGTCTTACTGTAGTTTCATTTGTATATTTATTTTATGTAAACTGCTCTGAGACTTTTGGGTGACTGGGTAATATATCTCAATAATAAACTCAAATCAAATGGGGGGGGGGAGTTGCCCTTTCTGGAAGCCGCCCAGAGTGGCTGGGGGAACCCGGTCAGATGGGTGACATATAAATAATAAACTATTATGTTAATATGTTCTCACCCCAATTGCAATGAACAGGCAGGGCAATTAATGTGGCACTCCTGTCTTCGGCAGCTGCTCTACTGATGGGTTACTGCACCCACATGTAAAAGGTACTGTAAAGCTGAATGGTTAGTTCTCAAATGATCTTATAGTAAGCATTAAATAAAACATGAAGCTTACAATTAAAAACCCAATGTTGTATAGAAACAGAATTTATTTATTAATTTACCGTTCCCAAGAGAACATTGTGCCTTGCTGATTTCTTTATCTTGACATCATTTATTTCCTTTAGTTCCAGGCTTGCACATTCCTGTCCTAAAGCATGCAAACGGCTAGAATATGGAGTACTTAATAGATCAGTATAACATTGCAAAAGGTAACATCAGTCCCCCTCAAGTCAGGGCTGGTTCAGCTGCAGGCCAATCTGCCAATGCTCTCTTCCTTTTCCTTTGACTTTACTGAACCACAACAGATGGACAAAGCTGCTGTTATGAATTTTTCCCCATTATGGCATTAGCTATTTCAGTTTGTCCACGTACAATAAAATGTACAAGCAGGTCTCTTTGTACAATGTGCATTTAAAAAATAACTTATGGCATTCCTTAATCAAAAGCAGACAACATGTTTGCAGAATGCAGAGAAAAGTGGGTGTGTAAATAGCATCTGGCCACTGGGTGTCACTGTTTAACAGGAATACGGTTTTATGCAGTTTGTATGGGAGCTGAAGGTTGCCACCAACTACTGTAGTTCTAAGTTGCATCCTAGGTGCACCAAACTAGAAAGCTTATCTAATGCAAGTCTATGACTACATGCTACTTTGGGGGTGACTTTATATATATACATGTCTGCCATTTCAAGTGAGCCAGCAAAATGGACATTTTATTTTTTTTATCTTTGCACTGTTTTACTTCTTAAAAGAGGCCTTAAAGTCAGAAATGTCCAATTCACAGTTGTTCAAACATTTCACAATTGCTTTGTCTCACTGTGCTTAAAAAAGTTTTTTATACACAATTGCGCCGTAGTTAGATTTATAGTGTTTGTTTCCTCAGTACCTGAAAGGCTGGGCTTTTACTTTAGGGTTGTCTTCCACAAGGTTGCTGGCAAACCAAATGCGTGTTGGAAACTTTCAGAAAACAATGAAGCAATGGTTTATTTTATGTAGGCATGGCCAGGGAAATTTGGGAATACATGTGACTTGAGCCATTGCATGTTATACTCAAAGGCATTTTCCCCTTTGATGGATTTCACACATGTCAGTGTAACATGTGTATTGCTAATTCACATGATATCTTTTTCCTCAGATGTCTACATCTAAGAACCAACTATATTCTGCAGTCCCTCTTTGCCTTTAGCGTGTGAACAGATCTGCTATACTTAAGCTTAGAGAAGGAGGTGGTTATGGTGATCAATCCATGATCCACATTTTGGTAATGCTATATTATTACAGTGGTACCTTGGGTTAAGAACTTAATTCGTTCTGGAGGTCTGTTCTTAGCCTGAAACTGTTCTTAACCTGAGGTACTACTTCTGAGTTAGCGGAGTCTGTAACCTGAAGTGTATGTAACCTGAAGCGTCTGTAACCCGAGGTACCACTGTATTATTATTATTTGTATTAAATTTGTATACGTTTTGTCCACAGATCTCTTCACAACATCAAAATACATGATAAAAACACAAAGTACATAATAAGAACAAAACAAACAAATCAATAAACCCCACTCCCCCCCCATCCCTTCCAACAAAATTTTTCTGAAGTGTTTTGGAAAGAACATCCCTTAGGAGGTTGGGGGTTCTCCTTCCTTGGAGGCTTTTAAGCAGAGACTGGATAGCTGTCTGTCTTGGATGTTTTAGCTGAATTTCCTACATTGCAGGGAATTGGACCAGATGACCCTCAGAGTCCTTTCCAACAATACAGTTCTATGATTCTGTACATATTTGGAGGTCCCTACGTCTAAAAAAACCACAACTGTGAAATAAAAATAGAAATCAAACCTGATCTTTCAGGCCTCCTACAATGGCAGGCACAGAGGAGTGGAACCATTATTCCTTTGTAGACTGAAGTAGGCCCTGTGCAAAGGGGGCCCCTTGAGGGAACCAGATAATTTGCCAGGCAGTTGAACCATAAATATTAAAAATAGGAACCAGCAACGTTTATGCATCACAGTCCATTTCAAGCAAGGCCTCTCCATTAAACTCTGGTAAATGGAGTCCATTTTTGATGAAGGCCAGGCAAGGTGGCCTTCTCTTTTTTTGCCAAAGTAATTATCATCTTGACAAACTCTGCAGGATTATTTTCTCAATGAGCACATTTAATATGAAACATGCAGGTTTGCTCCAATAAGAGCACATTCATATTTTTAACACCCTAGGCTTGTCCAAAATGTACTTGGCTCGGCTCCTGGGCAAGGAACACTTTTAAGGAGGAAATGTTGGGCTGCAATTATAGTTGGCTAAAGCACATCAGGCAATATGAACAGCTGTGGGATGCCTGGTCCTCTGCAATAAGGAAGGCTGTTAAAATTTTGACGTTACTTTGATACTTTTAATTTTCTTTCTACAGCAAGCCCAAATATTCTGTTAATGACTTTTTCATAGGGTTATTTATTTTAAGAAAAAGAGGCCAGCCAAGCACAGCAGGTAGTTAATACTCCATTCAGATTGTCTGCCTGCTGTGCTGAAATAGGGCAGGAGCGATCAGCTGCACTTCTGTGAGATTCTGCAATTAACCTACTGGTTAATCGGTGATTAACCTACTGTTAATGTTCACAGCTACTTGGAATAAATTGATTTGATTAGAAACAAAACCCAGATAATTTAGCTCCCCTTCTGGAGAAATAACCTTTCTGGTACAGAAAGGCAACGCTCCTTAAATCAAACAATGTATATTTACAGTCATACATTACATGGTGAATATTACCTTTTGCCTACCAAATGCAATGATCCTAATAATAAATATTTACAGTCATTGATTACCAGAGCCCCATGCAGCTGTTAGCAATAGGGAAATGTAAACACAGGGAGTAAGGAATGAGCGCAATAGCTCCATCCCATCATCACTTTCCAACACATAGTAGGCAGCTATTTGAAGAGGAAGCCTTCTGTATCTGTGGAGGCTCCCAACACATTTTAGAACTGTGGTTCTACAACACACAGGAAGCTCTGACTATACAAAAGGCTCCCTGCTTCAGGTAGTTGCCTTCAGATAGGGCAAAGGCAAGGGGCACAGAGCGATCTTATCTCTGCCTACTCCCCTTTCTGTTTTCCTACAGCTCATGACTGTATAGGACTAAACACATAGATGAATCAAAATATCCTGATTGTCCCAGGGCTTTTTTTTTTTAAAGGTTTGGGATAGTAGTTAATCTATATCTATTTTAACCTCAAAACAAGTCCATTGAGCAGCTTTATTTGACTGGACTTAACCATCCAGCGGTCCTCTACCTACCTTTTACCTTTATTATCATTACCAAAGTACTTAATTATAGGCTGCAACCCTACATAGATTTACCAAGGAGGAAGCTCCATGGAAGACAATTGAGATTACTTTTGATTACCCATCCATAGGATTGCACCACAATGTGTGTGTGTGTTTCGAATCAACAAACAAAAAAGTGACAGGAGGGAGATGCACAGAGGTTTCCAATGGTGCATTGTCTGGTATTTCAGAATGCTTTCCAGCAGAAAGCCTTTGACATCATAAAATATCAAATACCATCTGCCTCCAGGCATTGCTTAACTTCTGTAGGGGGAATTTTCCACATTCAGTTTTTTCAAGCAAGCTCACTAAGAAACAAATACTTCTATTAACCCAGAGGCATTTGAAATATCTGTTCCTTTCATCATGGCTTATTTTACGTCTACTGTATTTTCTTACTATCAAGTTTTATTAGAAATTTGCCAGCATAACTTGGGAATAGTTTCACCTTGTTATGCAGCCCAAACTAGCAAGTCTAGGAAAGAGAGAGAGAGAGATTTTATATTTTATATACAGGCACGTCCACCTTCTTGTCATGTTGAAATGTTACTGCATGTGCTCTGTTGTGAGATTTAATGTCTCAGGACTGCTGGGCAGCAGGCTGCTTATGAGCTCTTAAAGTGGCCGGCAGGATCCCCATGTTTGGACTTGGCAAACCCATTGTTAGACGGCGGCATTCCCTGACGGTTTTAATAGGTGAGATAAATGGCAGGAAATGACATGCCTCCTTTCACTCCCTAATGTAAATAAGTGCAACCGTCAAGCCAAGTAAGTAGAAGCGTGTTATCCTAACCAACGTGCATTACATAAGAAACCTGTGACCCTCCAGATGTTATTAAATTCCATCTCCCGAACATTGCCCATTCTGTGTGGGGCTGATGGAAATTGGAATCCAAAAACATCTGGAGGGGCACAGGTTCCTCACCACTGCATTACATAATGTTCACTCACTGTCCATTACTTTACTCAGCTTTACAATTTCCCCTGTGTAACACTAAACTTCGGCCTTTCCTTTGCATTCCTTTATCAGTGCTGGCAGGTCCATGCAGCAGCCTCATTGCTATATGCACTGCTTGCTTCTCCAAGCAAGTTAGCAAGCGTTGCAAACAGCTTTTTTTGTGGAGAATGTGCCAATGTCATGCACAACAAATGCTTTTGCAAGCATTACTAGGACTTTCCAAAGTATTTTTTCTAAACGGATTGCATTAATGATGGATTAGATCTCAGTTACACAGCAGGACTTCATTACAAGTAGACATGAATAGGAGAGTGCTGAGGCATACCTAGAGGTCTTGGCAAAGAGATGTATTAGCACCCACAACCAGTCCCTTGCGCCCTTAGCAAAGAGATGCATTGGCACCTCAGAAGCCAGGAAAGACCATGGACCAGAAACTGAAAAAGTTTGCTTTGTGTCACCTTTTATGCCCTGCCACCAGTGACTTCCTCTGCAGCCACCAGGATCAGGTCTGCTCTGCTGCTCCTTCTCCTCTATTGGTCTGTCTGAGCACACAGATGGGCAGGCTCCTGGCCACTACAAGCCAGAGTACAGAGGCATGATTTTCCACCCCCCCTTCAGGGGAGGGGGCAACGAGCCAATACCTGGGTATGCCCCTGCACCTCTATAGAAAGGGGGAGCGGGAGAAATTGAGAGTCTATCAAATGTTTACTTCCTGAAAAAAATATGCAGACTGAAATGCAGGTATCCTTTTCCAAGTTTTGAAATGCAGTTAAAAAAAAGAAGAAAAAAGAAAGGTGTTACAAAAATGCATTATGTTCAGAGAAAGTTTGCATAAAAGTGCATATATATATATATATTTGCTTTCGTAGATTTTCACGGGTACAGGAATGCAGGTTTTGGTGTCCTCGGGTGTCTTCCCGTGTAAAAGTTGGGGTGTCTAGGCGACGTTTCGACGAGGTCTCACTCGTCATCTTCAGGCTGGTGCTTTCGGCTTCTTGTTACTGGAACAGAGCGGGATCTCAATGTTTGAGTTCCTATAAATACTGTAGAGGGGGTGTGGTGTCTAGCCTCCAATGTTCTGGGCAGAGAGGAAGTTCCCAGGCTAGTGTGCCTTTTCTTCTTTTGTTCCTTAATTACTTGAGAGATACCTTGAGTGATTTCTTGAGTGATATCCTGAGTACCACTTAGGTGGGTCATTAGGTGTGGATTAGTTGCTAAAGTCTTTGTGTCTTGACCTCTTGAACTTTGTGAAGAGTTTTCCTGAGAAGATGGCTGTATTGCACTTAGTTGTGCTTTGGCTTGGCTTCGTGTATAGGGGCGAGCTGTGGTTTTGTGGCTTGTGTCAGCCAGATCTGTGTAGGGATTGCAGGGGGGTGCAGCATCCGGAGGTGCCACCATGGATTGGCTACTGGATGGTGTCAGTAATTCATCTGTGGAGAGGGTCTGGGTTTGGGTCTGGTGTGGTTGATTGGTGTTGGCGTTCTGTGTGCCTCTGGATCTGGTGTCAGTTTTTGTGGAGAGGGCTAATTTCCAGATGTCTGGCAAGCGGGATGTGTCGTCACGCTTGTTCATGTTGTGAGGGTGTTTCTCTATCTCGATGGCTTCCATGATTATTCTCTTGTGGTGATGTTCCGTGTTAAAGAGCAATTTGGAATCTGCAAAATTAATTTCGTGTCCTGTTTCTTTCATGTGTTGGAAAAGAGAGGAAGTTTTTTCTTCTTTTTTGACGGCATTCTTGTGTTCTGCGATACGTGCATTTATTCGTCTGTTTGTTTGTCCAATGTACGTGGCTGGGCAGACTTTGCAGGGTATTTCATAGATCCCTTGGTTTTCCAACTGGATTTTATCCTTGGGGTTTCTGAGGATATTGGCTATTTTTTGGTTGGTGCAAAAGGCTGTTTTGATATTGTGTTTATGGAGGATTTTGCTAATTTTATCTGTAGTGCCCTTGATATAAGGAAGGAGGGCCATGCCATTGTTTTCTTCTGTGTCTTGGTTTTTGGGGGGTGTTTCCTTTTGGATTAGCTTCGTAATCCTGTTTTGCTGGTATCCATTGGCAATTAACACATTTGAGAGATTCTGTAACTCAGTTGTCAAGTGGTCTTTGTCAGCCAGGCGTTTGGTTCTGGAGATGAGAGTCTTGGCTACGGAGTTTATTTGTGCAGGGTGGTGGTGTGATTGTGCATGTAAGTAGCGGTTGGTGTGTGTTTTTTTCTGGTAGATAGTGTGTCCTAGGGAGCCATCAGGTTTTTTGTAGATTAGGACGTCAAGGAAGGGAAGTTGGTTGTTGGCTTCTATTTCCATAGTGAATTGTATTTTGGGGTGTAAGTTGTTGAGATGTGTGAGGAAGCTATCCAGTTTTTCCTTCCCGTGTGGCCAAATTACAAAGGTGTCGTCAACATATCTGAGCCAAAGTTTGGGTTTGTGTTCTGACTTGTCTAAAGCATTGGTTTCAAAGTGTTCCATGTACAGGTTTGCGATGACCGGTGAGAGGGGTGATCCCATAGGTGCTCCTTCTATCTGTTTGTATCTTTGTCCATTGTGGATGAAGTACGTGTTGGTTAGGCAGTGGTTGGTCAGGTCCAAGATGTATTCGGGGGGATTGTATTTGTTTTGAATAGCTGTCAAGGCTTCATTAATGGGCACTTGTGTGAAGAGAGATACAACATCGAAGCTCACAAGTAGGTCATTAGGATGTAGGTTTTGCTTCTTTATTGTTTCTATGAACTGGAAGGAGTTTGGTACGTGTGAAGAGATGGATTCTGCATAGGGCTGAAGTTGCTTGGCGAGAAATTTAGCGAGATTTTGTAGAGGTGAGCCTATGGAGCTGACTATTGGTCTGAGTGGTGTTCCTTCTTTGTGTATCTTGGGGAGGCCGTAGAGTTTGGGGCATCTGGATGATTTTTCTCTGGGGATGATTCTTAGCTGGATTTCTTCACTGATAGGAGAGGCTTTTATTTTGGATTTGGTGGTTTTTTCCAGATAGGTGGTGGGATCTGTTTTTATAGGTTTGTAGGCAGGATCTTGGAGTAGCTTTGATAGTTTTGCTTGGTAGTCCGATGTGTTCATCACCACTGTGGCATTACCTTTGTCTGCTGGGAGAATGATTATGTTGTTGTCTTTCCTCAGGTTGGTGAGTGCTTTCTGTTCTTCTTTGTGTAAATTGCTTCTGGGTGGTTTGCTGGAGCAGAGGATGTTGGTGACTTCAAGTCTGATTTTATTGGCTTCATCTGGGTTGAATTTGGTTAGGCTAGCTTCGACTCCGCATATGATGTTTTCCGTGGGGATGCGTCTCGGGGCGACTGCAAAGTTGAAACCTTTGGAGAGTACTTTGGTTTCAGTTGTGGTGAGGATCCTGTCTGATATGTTATGTACTGTTTGTTTCATGGGTTGCTGTGGAGGGTGGCCGGGCTTCTGGCGTTTCTCTAGTTTGTGGAGTTTGTTGGTGTGTGTGTCTGTCTTATGTGAGGTCTCCGTTTCAGCTCTCCAGACGGCTAGTTGTTTGCATTTGTCCCAGAGTGCAGGGTGGATTTTGTTACAGAGTTTGAGGTGAAGAGTGAGTAGATCTTTGTTGGTTTGGTCTAGTAGGTATCTTTTCTTGTGTAGTTCGTTTCTGATTAGGGATAGTTCAGTTCGTTTCAGGATCCTTTCGGTGGCTGGGGTTTTAGAATGGAATTTAAGTTGGAAGCATGTGGGAATTAATTTGTTGTCTCGGCAGTTGCGTAGGAACAAGAGATCACATAAGATGGTGGCTCTTCGGACTTCTAGTTTCTCGTAGGTTCTTGTCAGCTGGAAGGTTTCCTCCCCGTAGAGGTAAGATATTTGCTTTCGTAGATTTTCACGGGTACAGGAATGCAGGTTTTGGTGTCCTCGGGTGTGTTCCCGTGTAAAAGTTGGGGTGTCTAGGCGACGTTTCGACGAGGTCTCACTCGTCATCTTCAGGCTGGTGCTTTCGGCTTCTTGTTACTGGAACAGAGCGGGATCTCAATGTTTGAGTTCCTATAAATACTGTAGAGGGGGTGTGGTGTCTAGCCTCCAATGTTCTGGGCAGAGAGGAAGTTCCCAGGCTAGTGTGCCTTTTCTTCTTTTGTTCCTTAATTTTCTTCTTTTGTTCCTCTCCACAGATGAATTACTGACACCATCCAGTAGCCAATCCATGGTGGCACCTCCGGATGCTGCACCCCCCTGCAATCCCTACACAGATCTGGCTGACACAAGCCACAAAACCACAGCTCGCCCCTATACACGAAGCCAAGCCAAAGCACAACTAAGTGCAATACAGCCATCTTCTCAGGAAAACTCTTCACAAAGTTCAAGAGGTCAAGACACAAAGACTTTAGCAACTAATCCACACCTAATGACCCACCTAAGTGGTACTCAGGATATCACTCAAGAAATCACTCAAGGTATCTCTCAAGTAATTAAGGAACAAAAGAAGAAAAGGCACACTAGCCTGGGAACTTCCTCTCTGCCCAGAACATTGGAGGCTAGACACCACACCCCCTCTACAGTATTTATAGGAACTCAAACATTGAGATCCCGCTCTGTTCCAGTAACAAGAAGCCGAAAGCACCAGCCTGAAGATGACGAGTGAGACCTCGTCGAAACGTCGCCTAGACACCCCAACTTTTACACGGGAAGACACCCGAGGACACCAAAACCTGCATATATATATATATATATATATATATATATATATGCAGGTTTTGGTGTCCTCGGGTGTCTTCCCGTGTAAAAGTTGGGGTGTCTAGACCCCAACTTTTACACGGGAAGACACCCGAGGACACCAAAACCTGCATTCCTGTACCCGTGAAAATCTACGAAAGCATATATATATATATATATATATATATCAGTATAAATAACTTACTAAAAATGCAGTGAACTCAGTGGGACGTCATCCCTGGTGAGTAATTAAAGGTTTGCAGCCTCAGCAATGGGTGGGAGCGTATGCAACTCCAAATTCAGCACTTGCTACATAACTAAACCCAAATTCTGAGAGAGGGCCATCATCACTCAATGAAACATGAGGTCTGTTAGGGGCTGGACCATCCCAACCCTACAGAAATGGTTCATCATGAATTGTATATATGACACCAGGTCTTGAGCCACTGTTGTTGCCCTTGGGGATGCAGAAAGCAAAGGAACTGGCCTGCAAGACTTTCTCTCTGATGCATGGTGCACAAGAACGTGTTACTCTGTGGAGAGCATGTGCACTCTGTATGTGTTATGGGAAACTAGCACGAGTTCCTATCACAGCTATATTTTCATCTTTTTCAGTGCATATGCTAAAGAGCAGATGAATCTGCTTCAATTAAGCATTGACCTGTTGTAAATTATTAGTACAATTAAGCCCAACAGTCTAACAACAACAAAACAAAACAAAACAAAACACCTGAAGTGCAAATCTTCTCATTGGGATTTCGTCACCTGGATCCTGTGTAGTCTCACTACAAAAAAGTATCTTTCCCACTTCATTGATCTGGGCTGCCTCACCGTTAATTTCATGTCAATTTTTTTGGTTCACCTTTAGTGGATTACCTGATACTTTTCCTCACTGCTCAATACTGACACTCACTGTGTGAGCGAATGTTTTTACAAGTGGGCCACATTTACGAAAGCATTCTTCCACCCCTAGGATTTCATCAGCTACGTCCATGTGTGTATTTATTATGCTAATAATCCGTTACAGCTACATTTGAAATGTATAGTATTAGTTATAGTGTTTCCAGCATATGGCCCATTGGTACTGGCAATCATGTTCCTTAAATTATGGATTTTCTTTTCACTTAAAAAACACACAGAGAAATAGCTGGGCAATGTAACTTTTAAACCTGCAATCTACTAAAAGCAGCTGAAGTTAACTCTGTGTGTCAAAACTGGAAACTTCCCATTACACCTTAATGGTGAAGTAAAGCTCTCCCACACTTTCTCAGAGTGCCTCTTTTCACCCTAGAGAGAAGAACCACTTCCTGTCTCTAAAGGAGAGTCGAGGGGAACTCTTGAGTTTCTATATTACATGGTTTTCTTGAATACAATCCACTTTGTAGAAAAAAATTGGGACAGATGTTGCAGTTTAACTCCCATCAGCCCCAGATAGAATGGTCTGTAGTCCAGTATAATGCCAGTGGTAGCCCTCTAGATATTGTTGGCCTCTGGGTTCCTCACTTCTATGTACAGAAAGCATGAACAGGTAGTATAAACGGAACATCCTCCTGAATAGAAGTCTCTAATGTTGTTTTCCTTGGACCACATGACCACAAAACGTATCGTCTTTCCAACAGCTGTGGTAATGGACTCTACGTTTCAATGTTTGTAAACTCACCTGGTACCTAGAGACAAAATGAAGTGCTTCCTGTGGCAATATTCAGCTGATAAAAGGAACTGTAAAGTTATGGAGTGTGTAAACTGCAGAGTTATTCTTGTGGACTTGCCTTTTCCGGAATTAAATAAAAGTCTGGGAGATAATGAATGAAATTGACAGGAACTGCCAAACCAGTTTAACTGAGCTTTTAATGCACTATTGATCAATTAGATGATAAAAAAAAATTGAAGAAAGAAAAAGGCACACAATGTGAATACAGGATTCACAATAAACTTGATGAGAGATATTCTGATTTTTCACCAGTTCAGAATTAAACTTTATACGTTCAGCCACAGTGCCTTACATCTTTGGAAGGGTAAGTGAAGAAAGGTAAACTAAGTTAGATATGATGTTTCTAATAACATACAGCCCTGCCTTGAATCTCCTATTCTCTTCAAATATGAGTATCCATATTGCCTTAAAAGTCACCTGTTATTGTGGAAATGTACCAACCTGAAGACTCGACATGTTAGAAAGCAAGAGAAACTGAAACTGATAGATCACATGTTAGCAAGTCTTTGTCATGCCTGGAAGGAAGTTCCCTGCCTGGGTCTCGCCACCAACCATCACCTGTGCTTTCATACTAACACCGAGCAGCCTTATGCCAAGTAGTGGGGCAGCATCTATGGAATCAAATCACAGGACAATATTGCAGTAAATGATCAGGCACCAATTTTTCCAATGGCTCTGCAAAAGAAAAAAAGCACCCCATTAAATCTATGAGTAAATGAATCTGCTGGTGGTCACAATAGCTCATTAAATAGGGCTTACAGAATAGAGTGAAAGAAGGAAGTCATTTACCCATAGAGACACCATGAGGGCAGGACTCTGGGGCTGATGTCCAGGGGCCCCCACTCAGTCGAATGAGCAGGAAGGCTTCCAAATGCAGCAGGACGGGTATGGCCCATGTTTAAGTCAGCTAAACAATATTGCCATTTAAAGAAACCCTACTGGAAGACTGTCCAGAGTCTAGAATTCTCTAACTGGAGCCCCATTTATCAGATTTATTTTTTAACCATTTGGAACAGGACTGGCAGGACTTTTAAGCCAGACGATCACACTGAGCACTCTGAGCAACCTTCTATTTAAGTGGACAGATTCAGTAAACCAGAATTTTACCATTGTTCAGTAGGCTGGTTTCTCCACACACATCCCCTTCTATCCTCGATTCAGGCAATGAAGATGTTCATCATCAGAGTTCAAGGGCAGATTCCTGCCAGCAGAAAGGGCTCACTAGGTAGGGCAGAGCAGCTACCCTAGCTTCCCGGCAGCTGGGTCCCTGTTGCTTACCAGGTGGGGTGAGGTGATGGGGAGGCCAGCAATGTATCAATGCCCCAGCAGGAACATCCAGATTGGCTTCATCGGTGCATTTGCACTGCACAGACTCCCACCACCACTTTGCCCCTCCCCATCCTGGTAAGTAACAGCAACTCACCTGCCGAGAAACCCTTACAACTAGTGGGAAACTAGCAAGATGCCTCTACCAGCCAGCCTAAAACATATTAAGTAAAAGAACATAAGCTTTACTACCCCACCCCCTCTCTCCGGTCCTCCACTCTTTTCTTCCCAGCCCTATACTGCATATAACACCAATGTCTCACAACAAATGTAACTGATCTGTAGAAAACACAACCTGAAGAAAGAGACAATGCATGTGCTTTTGAAAACGAAGAAAATCTTTAATAAAATTATTTTTAAAAAAGTGGGATTAGTGAGGGATGTGGCTTGGGAAAGTTGTGGCCTGGGGAGAATCCTGAGGGCCATATTTAGCTTCTTTGGCTCACATGCCTCAAATTCTCATCAATAAAAATAATTTTATTATTTATATCCTACCCATCTGACTGGGTTGTCCCAGCCATTCTGGGCAGCTTCCAGCGACACCATAAAACACCAAACATTAAAAACTTCCCTATACAGGGCACTCAGATGTCTTATAAATAGATGTTTATCTGTTTTCCTTCTAATAGGAGGGTATTTTACAAGTTGGGTGCCTCTACCAAGAAGGCCCTCTGCCTGGTTCTCTGTAACTTCACTTCTTGCAGTGAGGGAACCGCCAGAAGGCCCTCAGAGCTAGATCTCAGTGTCTGGACTGAACAACAGTGGTGGAGATACTCCTTCAGGTATATATACACTGTTTTAGAATTTGTACAAATTTGTGAGATTTGTACAAAAAGTAACTAGTAAACTATTATAATATTAATTATTATTATGGGATATTCTATATTCAGACTGTGTATTCTTTCTTCTTATTATTTGTATGTAAATGTGTGTGGGTTTTTTTCTTTTGAATCAGGTAATGGAAACAGAGGGACGCGGGTGGCACTGTGGGTTAAACCACAGAGCCTAGGACTTGCTGATCAGAAGGTTGGCGGTTTGAATGTCCGCAACGGGGTGAGCTCCCGTTGCTCAGTCCCTGCTCCTGCCAACCTAGCAGTTCGAAAGCACATCAAAGTTCAAGTAGATAAATAGGTACCACTCTGGCGGAAAGGTAAACGGCATTTCCGTGCGCTGCTCTGGTTCGCCAGAAGCGGCTTAGTCATGCTGGCCACATGACTCGGAAGCTGTACGCCGGCTCCCTCAGCCAATAAAGCAAGATGAGCGCCGCAATCCCAGAGTTGGTCACGACTGGACCTAATGGCCAGGGGTCCCTTTAACTTTACCTTAATGGAAACAGAGCTCTATACAGCAGGAGTTCATATAATGACCATGATTCCACAGATAAAGAAAGTTACATGCTCTAGAATCTAAGAGTCCGTAATTTTTAATTGGGAGTTTCAAAGCATTGTTTTTTTTAAAAAAAATTACACATATTCTTTACATGAACAGCAAAGCAGAGGTAAACATTGTATGAAAATGACTGTACATTAATAACACCACCTTGAAAACACCCCACATACTGAGATTATAAAAGTAGATCCCAGAGAACTTACACATAGTCATTTAACCTGTAACCACTGTGAGAAGCAGAAGTTAGTGATGAGGTGTGGTTTGCCTTGTAGGCCACTGGGGGTCTGTAGGCTGGAGCTGCCCTTGTACTCCTCAGCTGTGAGCGGTAGGTTAAATCGTTCCCAGTCCGTTGACATGAAACGCAGAGGATGGTTCCACCAATGATACTCAATGAAGCACAAACGAAGCCAAGGTAAAGGGCTTGCCCGATCTCATACTTCATCCCATTGGGCAGCATTGGGTTGTAGAAATCAGTTACCACATCATTGGTTGACCAAGAAACAGGGACGAGGCACACGAGCCCAGCCAGTATGAAGAGGACTCCGCCCAAGACAGCAAACACGTTTTTGGCAGAGGACCCTTTGACGCACTGGGTGCACTCCATGCCAAAAACAGCAACCACGCAGGCCAAGGTGGAAAGAACACAGGAAATCACCATCATGGCACGGGCGGCTTGGAGGTCACGAGGCAAAGCCAACGGAGAGTGGTGAAGCTGGCACTGATAGATGCCAGTGCTGTGCCAAACGCATTCCATCCAGAGACCCTTCATGTACGCTACAGCCGTGATGATGTTGGTCCCCACGTGGGCTGTTCTCCACCAGTGAGGCAGGATGGTCGCAGTTATTGTCCCAGCAAGACCGAGAAGACTCAGGAAGAAGCCCAGTAACTGAATAGCCATGCTGGCCATGTTAATGTTTGTCCTGGTTATACTGCTCGGTGCAGTATCTTGGTTGGGGCTCCTTCTGAAAGCACAGCCTCTCCCGGGAGATATATGGCAGGTTTGCTTTGACACCTTCTGGATGCCTAATAAAGAAGTAATTGCGGAACAAGAAGTTAAACATTATACGAGTGCATTACTCCAGTGACCAGTAAGGTGCATTCCAGAGGCAGTTAGTGTGATTATTAGCATATTTAACCCACTTTAATGCGCTCTGTGAAAACGGTGGGAAAGTAATTGCTTCTTGTTATTTACACCTGCCCTGTCTGCTCCATGAGGAATAACACTGTGTGTGTGTGTGTGTGTGTACACCCATATAAGATATAACACTGAAAAATACTTTAAAAGAAACATTTTGTCTTCTTAACAGGCTTTCTAAAATACCTATTTCCTTTAAACAACAACAACAGCAAGATTAGAACGCTCTCAAATTCCTATGGAACAGAGGGAGAAAAGATTTATGAAGCAGGAGCCTAAAAGCTACTTTGCAGGATAAAAACATTTCCAAAAGGTCATAGCAGGATTACAAAAACAATGATGCTGTGTTTGCTCAAACTGAAAAGCAACTAAAGTGAATTTTTAAAAAAAGGCTTCTAGAAGAAGGTAAAGCACAGTGGATTACAGTTCCCTTTCCCACTTCCCACTATTTCTTGAGATGGTGTTGTTTTAATAAAGGAACCTGAAGGGGAATAATTTTCATTAGTCCCTATGGAGACTCCGGTTATGGCTTTAATCTAGATGACAGCATGTGAAACCAGATGTGTATCATGCAGCTTCTGAGAGGTGGTACCTTCACAGTTATAGAAAACATCCTATAATAAATTCAAGCTGAAACACCATGAAAGAAATAGAGGCCTTTCCACCTGTGTAAATCTTAGTTTCAGTGATCTCTGCTAATGCTTCATTTGCAAGCTGCCTGCAAAAGCTGTGTGAGAGAAAGAGAGTGTGATCAAAAATTCGGAAAGTTAAAACATGAAGTAACTGTTGAGTCAAAATTCAAATAGGATCCAAGGGGGAAAGAAGCAAAATAATAGATCTGTGCACCAACCAGATGATTCAGTTCAGACCCCGATTCAACACTTCAGAAAACAGCTGTCTGAGCTGGACTGAGGTCTGAGGCCAAGTCCACAAGAAAAAAGACAATGTTCCCTGCCCCATTTGCTGTTGACATTTTTTAGAAATGTCAATGTCCCCCCCTATTTACAGGATGAAATTTGCAGACATAGCAGCCTGTCCAGAATGGATAAAGTGTACCAAATTACAGTCAAACAGGTCCAGGTTTTTTGATGTTGATGTTGTTCTGGATGCATCTAAAGTTTGGTGCTTATTTGGGCCTGTTTCATGACTGTTCATAAATGGAGGATAGGTTTTAATATAGATTTTGTTATATAATTATGTACACCCCCTAAATCTGTTCTGAGTTTCCACCCCAACCCTCCGGATCAAATTTTGGGAAGGTGTGGAGAGAAGTGAGGAAAGGGAAGTTCTGCTGAATGAATGGAAATTCTTGCACTAACTATTTTGTTTGATGCCATCCATAATCTCTATTAGATTTAGAATTATATTTCGTTCATAAAGCTTAAAGGTAAAGGTAAAGGTAAAGGTACCCCTGCCCGTACGGGCCAGTCTTGACAGACTCTGGGGTTGTGCGCCCATCTCACTTTAAGAGGCCAGGGGCCAGCGCTGTCCGGAGACACTTCCGGGTCACGTGGCCAGCGTGACATCGCTGCTCTGGCGAGCCAGAGCCGCACACGGAAACGCCGTTTACCTTCCCGCTGGTAAGCGGTCCCTATTTATCTACTTGCACCCGGAGGTGCTTTCGAACTGCTAGGTTGGCAGGCGCTGGGACCGAGCAGCGGGAGCGCACCCCGCCGCAGGGATTCGAACCGCCGACCTTTCGATCGGCAAGTCCTAGGTGCTGAGGCTTTAACCCACAGCGCCACCTGCGTCCCTTAAACTGCACAAGACAGGTAGGATTAGAATCCAGATCTCCCATGGCCAAATCCAATATCCTTTACATATTACATATTACATACTGCCTTTACATATTTTATATTATATCTACTACTGGTTGTCATTCTTTGCGCCAACTCTATCTATATGCTCTTTCTCTAGGGTATCAATTAAAAGAAAAGCCTGATGGACTCAGAGAAATATAAAACAAATGAACAAATAGAAATATAAATTATATAGGAGGATCTTCCCTATAAGATCAGTACTATTAACTCTGTTTAATTGATGGGGAAAGTAACCTTTGGGAAATTAGCCGCCTTACCTGAATTTATGCAAGAAGCCTGAAGAAGACTTGAGGTTTTCTTTTTGTGTCCTAATCCAGAGTCTTATCGGCCAAATCATCCTCTTTGTCTTTTAATTTCAGTTCATTGGTGCTCCAATTTCTTTCCTTGACCTTTTATTCATGTACAGAGACCCATCCTTGGTACACTCCTGGTTTTGATTTCTCCCAGTTAATTAAACATCCTGTTATACCTGTATGCATACCTGTATGCACCATGTGTTGTGTACAATTTGAGAGCTCATCTTAGGTCTTTATGAGAAGGCCTTTCAAGGTCAGGCCTTAAGCTTCAGTGCTAATCCCAAAGAGAATAGAATATAAAAGGTAAATGCGATTTACGCCATTAGTCACAGGAAACAGGCTCCAAGTTTAATGGAGGTCATGATACTCAATGGCAAGTCAGCTGCTATTTTTAGAAATCATTAAGGTGTTATTTTTAAATTCTAGCTATTGCAGACTTTCTAATTTGGGAAACTGGTGTTAATTAGCCTCACTTGTTTGACGTCATGTTTTCCACAGTCCCTTCCTTACAGTCCCTGCCAGCTGCTACTGGCGTTAAGAATGGCTTTAATTGCTATGGGGACGGCTTTTCACCTTCTGCTTAACAACTGTAAATTAACACATGTATCTCAAAGAACATCAAAGACTTGTAAAAGCATTGCCATCTGTACCATTTCATTCCAGCCACCTTGTTCCCAACATGGCTGCCTGAGTTAGTGCTGTCCAACGGCATCTGTGGCTAAAGACACAAGGCAATAAAGGCATGTTAACAGTGAGCGAATCTACATGCCATAAGAAACTGATAGATGGGGAAACAAATTATTTCTTCATTCCATAGCTAATAACAAAATTGATCATCTCATGTACAATTCAGAGTGTCATGATCTGTTAAGTGATTGATCACAACAACAACACATAGCATGCACAGGGTGAAATGTCTAAAAGTTTACACTGCAAAGGTATCTAAAGCCAACAGAATGGATATATAGATGGCTAGCAGGAATTCAGTTTTAGGTTATTTGACCTTAAAAAAAGAAAAGACAACACTCACCAAAACAGTGTCAGCAAAAAACCATTCAAGGCACATTATTATATCTATGGAGAGGTAAGATAACTCAACAGATAATTAATGTCCTGATTTTGTATCATATTTCACTCAGCTGGCTACCAGTCCATTTCTAAGTGACAGTCAAAGTGCTGGTGATTAACCCAAAAGCCCCCCTTGGCTTTAAAGGTTTCTAAAGCAACAAAGTTTCCCATATTAACTGGCTGCGGATTGAAATAATCCTTGGAAACTATACCAGATGCTCCCACCATCTGACAATCAGAGTGGCAATCCACATATGGGATTTCTTCCTGTTTTTAAATGTATTTTTGCCCATTTGCCCATTTGACTGTTTTGTTTTTTAAAAAAACTTGCGAAAATCTCAACTGCAGAAGCCATTCAGTCCTATATAGGCAACCAAGTTGCCAATTGTATTGTATGACAAGCTCATAAATCCATATTCTCACTTGACTCTGAAATGTAGCTAACAAGATTGTTTCCCTAATGGGAAAAAACGCTATAGAGAGAGAGATAAAACGACAACATTTAAGGCAACATTGCTGCCAATTTTAGAATATCCTATCCATCAGACTGGGCCCTACTTGCCTAATAACTTAACTGTCCTTGTTTTTCTTCCCTCTGTCCTTTCCATTTAAGAGAAGGTCTGCTGATGTTTGCAATAATGTTTTTTGCTAAATGTACGAAGATCTGTGGTTATTTGATTCAGGGGTTATTTGTTGGTTATGTGATGCATTTATATCGAAATGTTAATGGGGTAACAAAGTGCTTACGGTAATTCATGTTAAGAATTTTATACTGTTAACGTTCCACTGAAAACTATTAATAATAATAAGAGATATTGTGATATGGAAAGGCTGAAAGGCTGCTTAGTGAGTTCTGGGATTACTTCCATTCCTTTTCCACAGTCACACAAATATGTTAAGTAAGCTGTTTTGAAAGTCATCAGAATGTTTGAAGGTTTCCATACTTTAAATAAAGCATTTAAGCTGGGCAGGGCGAAGTGATGAATAACACTCTGGATGAGGTGGCTGGTTTTGTTGAATTTTTCTTCAAGAGTACTAGAATACGAAGATAAACATTTTGAGCAGCATTTTACTCAGTTCAAGATCCAGATAATTCATAATAACCATTGTAGCCATGTTGTTCCTAAAAGATTATGAAAATCAGGCAGGCTTTCAATTCATAGCTAAGAAGAAGTCCATTTTCATCTGATTGTATAATCAGAGTTGGAAGGGATTCTGCAGATCATCCAACTCCCTGCAATGCAGGAATACACAGTTGTCCCAAACGGGGATGGAACCTGAAACCTCGTCATTATCAGCACCACTCTATCCAACACCCCCCACCCCGGTTGCTGGCATTAATCTCTGTACTGGGATGCTTGTCAGCCCTGTCTGGTTATTCCTACTCCCTGATTGGGTGGCTAAGTGTAAAAAGGGAAAGAGGATTTCAGCAGGTGTAGCTTGTCATGCACTTCCTGACATTCCCTCTTCTACCCAAACTATTTAAATTGCCCGCTTGGCCATCCTCTTAGCTTCCTCTTCTTTCTCCTTGGTGAGGAAGAGCAGCTGGCTAGCTCCAAGTGGCCTCTCCAAAACCACTGGGCTTTGAGACAAACATGGGCTGCCCAAATCTGTGTGTCTGATACTTGTTCAGAAAATCTGGTGACTGTAAGCCTGATTGAGCACTGGAGCCTGAATGATAGAATCAAGACAGGCAAATCCTTTACTGCTTCCAGGCACCTGACGGCTATATTTTTAGTGACAGATTCTAGAGACAAGAAGCTTAAAAAAGAAGAAGAAAACTACACTTACGGGCTTAATGCCATTCCATACATCGAAAGCAATACTATTACACTGCAATCAGGTTTGTAGTTTAACTATATGTCCATGTAAACTACTCTGTATGTAAGTTTCATAGCACTGTTAATATGATAATGTGTGCATCGTAATGGCAAGAGCATTGTTAAGTGCATATTCAAGGCGCAGGGCAGTTTTAATGTCTTGGAAGTGAAACACCTTTAAGCTCTTGTGTCATATTATCTGAACTTTCTTACTGGCATACTTGCAGCCTCTCATTATCCCCCAGGGCTTATATAACCCACCAGTGGCAATCTGTAGAGATTTCTCATTGCCACCTTAATTCATTCAGTGCTGTTCTTGTGGCTGCCTAACAGCCATATGCTTTCAGTTGTTCTATGTCTCTGCTTCCCCCCATGGAGGGAAATAAGTTATATTGAAATCAGCTTTTTGTTACATTTCAGTCCCATATTGTTTGCCATTTGCATTTATCTTTCTCTGCAAAGACAGAATAGACGTTAATACCACCCGTCCCAAATTCATTCATCTTTCCCGCAACACTTGCCAAGCGCTGCCATTATTTAACTACTTAAAACTTTCACGCTCTTATAATGCTCATAAAATACTTATTTAATTCTTGATATTTTAGAGCCAGCTGTGATGATTCAATCTAGTTTAGGTTTTTCAAAAGCCAGCCAGGAAAAATCCCATCAGGCAGCAATACAGCTCGTTTATAAGGAGCGACGTTTTTACAATAGTGAGACAACACTGCTCCTGACGTCTGCCTTATCTAAACACTGCCTATTTTAAGTTTTTCATGGTAAGCAAAACCACAGCATGCCAATTCGAGAAAGACATACATCTGGCTCAGAAGCATCACTCTGTACATTAAACATTTTATGAAACAGCTCTGTCTTTTTAATTCGAGCAGAGAACTTTTTCTTTCTTTTTAAGCGGAGTTGGTTTGGCAGAAAGGAAAGCTATAGGGGTTTCTTCACCACAAACGTTTCTATTTCCCCCCAAACTAAAATAAAAAATAAAAAACTGAGTGAACATTCACTAGCCAAACATGTCAGATACACTAACAAACATCATGTACTGATTTGATGTAAGTTTTGTGGTTCTAAATTCAATTACTCACCTCTTTTCAGAGGGCAGGTTCAAGTATATATCCGCCTTGGGTGTGTGTGTGTGTGTGTGTGTGTGTGTGTGTGCACCAAACAAGGCAACATTTAAAATTGAATGTGAAAATGATGATCTACTGCAATTCCTTCACTGCCCCTTATTGTGATATCAAGTTTTTGAAATAATTTCTAACATCAGTGATGAATTCAAGTGATGAATATGATTTTCAAAAGCAGCTAAAGGGATCAATGATAACAGTGCTGAAACCCTTTACTCCAGCATTAGTCCAGCATAGTTCCACTGAAATCAGTTTGACCACTTTTGGATTTCCCTGATTTGCAAATAAAACCAACAAGACAGCTTGCAGACATTAGATATGGCATTTGCTTAATTGCTGCTGCCTCTGGAATCTCTGCAGGTGTGGGGACTGCATCAGCCTCAAAGCCTCGTGTGTGTGTCAGAATCATAGTATTTTGATGGCCTATGCTAATATTTCTTTCCCTGGGCAACAAAATGTTGAGAAGTCATTTTTCTTTCTCAGAACTAAAGGAATCTACCACTAGGTACTGAGGACAACCTTGTGTATATTTTGAGGGGCTTTGTCTCTCATTGCATGCTGCGCGACACTTGATTTGTGTAAGGAGGGACAGCGTATCTATAGAAATGGTCTCTGCTGTGTGCTAGTAAAAAGCATCCTCCACACCTATGATGGGAATATAAATCCTAAGTTTAATGGAAGGAATATGAACTGTATGAAACATAACCAGTTATCTGTTGTTATTTACAGCAAAAGCTGTTCTCTAAAAGGTCTCCAGGAAATCTGTAATAAAGGAAATATGTTGATGTGCTGGTTTTAAAATTTTGAATGTTTTAAATCATTATTTTTGTTGTTTTCACCAATAATTTTCTTGTTTTCTTCTTTTTGTATACCAGTTTAAGGTTTTTCTTACAATCAAGCGGTAAATAAATTTTATGAAATTTTATGAAATAAATAAATAAATAAATAAATAAGAGAGAGAGAGAGAGAGAGAGAGAGAGAGAGAGAGAGAGAAATACAATAGGACATATTTTAGAGGTAGTCATAATGATTATAGCAAGAACTGGAAAAACAGTAATAAATGGCTTTGGAACATTTCCGGATACAGTCTTTATGTGCCAAATTATAGTGATAGCATTTTAGATGTCTAGGGAGGAGAAATCTATGCAGATGTTTTTTGTTTTGTTTTTTTAAATTTTTTAATTGAATTTTCAATTCTAGAAACAAAACAGACATTTAACATATCATTAAATTTCCAACAACTTCCCTCCCTCTCCTTCCTTGGTTCATTTTATTTATCTTCTCTCCCTGCATTTTTTACTAAGACCATTTTGTCCGTTCTTCAGTTTTACATTCCTCAAACAATAACTACACTGTTGATTTTATCTTAACACTGCCACTGTTTTCAGTGGAAATCTATGCAGATGTTTATGGCAATTATTTACAGCCGTTTAAAATAGGGGGGGAAATCAGCAGAGCATTAATAGATGTTGTCAGTTGTATAAGAACATCAAGCATTTATACAGAAGTAGGTGTACTTTTAATATAATGTATTAAGTGTAAATGCCCTAAGTTATTTCTCTTACTCCCCCCACCCATGTTTATTTAATGTTAATAAATTATCATCATCATCATCCCGATATCATAATCTACAGTTTGACCACCCCTGGTATTGTCAGGAGTCAGGGTCTTTAAATGAAAAGGTAGGTGGCCCTCCAGTTAGGATATACTGCTGGAGGAGAAGTTGGCTAGGTCCCTACCATATATATTTTGAACCAAAGACCTTTTTATTTTATTTTCTCAAGCTTTTTGGTTACATTGTAATCTTGCTAATTGTTTTATGCTGCTTTTGTGATTATGTAGCCTTTACGTTTATTAAGCTTTGTTTGCATTTACACTCAGAATTACCTCATTCTTTCTTATGAACCGCTTACATTAAATAACTTAAAACGTGGTTTAGATGCAAAGGCTTCAGTCCTCTCTACACCTACTAGCAGGGACGGAGGACTGTAGGTCACAGCTGGACTTCCTTCACAGGTAAACATGCACAGGATTGAGCCAAAATGGTGCAGCCCTATGTGCTCTTACCTGTTTGTAAACCCTCACTGAATACAGTGGGATTTGCTTCCCAGTAAAACAGTTAGGATTAGGATTTAAGAGCTGCTCGTCTGCGTATTACATTATCCCCCTTGGGAATCTGCTTCTGCATGGAAACTCTGTGTGCCCTGGCTGTAACGCCTCTTGCACTTAGCCACACGGGTGCTCCTAATTACATGGAGAGTTTCTATCCTTAACCCACAAGGATAAAGTAACATGCAGGCTGGCCCTGAGTTCAATAGTGCAGCTGGTGAGCTTGGGCCCTCTCAGCCCTGCAGAACTAACATTTGGGGGAGAAACCTTACCTTTCTAAATTTCCTGACTTTTATGAGGGCTTGCTGCTACAACCATGACGTTACCTTTAGCATTTGCTAATGCTTTTTATTTAATACTGAGGTTTGTTTTGCCTGACAGTCAAATCAGTGAATTATACATGCACGAGGAGAAGAAAAAAGTCCCTCACAAATAGGTTTCTTAATGCCAGGAGTAATTGTGTCCTGGCTTTTTGTTTTCACAGGATACTTACCCTAAAGTCCAGTGACTTAGCTGTTATGTATTATGGCCCTGATCCAGGAAAGCACTTAACTATGTACTTCACTTTCACAATGACATCACTTGGACTACTCATACGCTTAAAGTATAGTATGTTATATTATCTGTTTTCCTGGATTGGGGCCTAGGCTAGGTTCTCCATACCCCACCCCAGAGTACCTTCATAGACATTTGAGCTTGAGAGGCAATTGGATTTATTCTACCATTAGTACATATGGGATTTAAACAGGTGTCTAATTAAACCTAATCACACTCTGTGTTTCATTCTCCTGGGTCTGAATAGGAGTAGAAATAACCAGTGACTGTAAAGACAGCTTGACAGGAAAGTGTGTGTGTGAGAAAGAATTTGCCCAGCCAAGGAAAAATACAGACCATGCTAGGATGTTTGTAAAGGAGAATTGCTGTTGGCTGGATGCTTGTTAAATGTTAACCTCAGTAGGCCACTCTAGGTCAAGTTAGGACCTGCAAGTGGATTTATTTTTTTTACCTGCCCCTGAGCGGCCCATTTCTGTGCTAAGGTATTACCTATGTGGGTATGCACTTAACTCAAGCAGGCAGTTCTAATAGATGCCATTGGTGAGAATGGAACCTCTAATTCTCATTGGTACTGTCATGAAACAACAGAGTCTCATCCTACCATTAAAAAAAGGTAAAGGTAAAGGATCCCTTACAGTTAAGTCCAGTCACTAATGACTCTGGGATTGCAGCGCTCATCTCGCTTACAGGTCAAGGGAGCCGACGTTTGTCCTCAGACAGTTTTTCTGGGTCATGCGGCCAACATGACTAAGACGCTTCTGGTGAAACCAGAGCAGCACACGGAAACACAGTTTACCTTACCTATTTATCTACTTGATGTGCTTTCGAACTGCTAGGTTGGCAGGAGCTGGGACTGAGCAACGGGAGCTCACCCCGTCGTGGGGATTCGAACCACCAACCTACCGATCAGCAAGCCCAAGGCTCTATGGTTTACACCACGGTGACTAATAAGTTATTGTGGTGTAAATTTTCATCCCCTACTAATTCTTACAGTGCAATACAGACTTTAATACAGTGCTTTTTTTTCTCTTTAAAAATGTACTCTCATTCTGACTCAAGAAAATCACCATTTTATAGTTCAAATCGGGGGAGGGGGAATACAGTAAATGGACAAAAGTACAAAGATTCACAAAATGTTTAGGGGTATGCGTCCCTGTGCATCCCCCCAGAAAAAGGCACTGCTTTAATATATCACTGGACAGTTTGTTATTATCAGTGCTAAATTCTTCCCTTGGACCATATTGTCCATCTTTGCAACTAGGAAAAGGTCCAAGACCAGATATGAAGCAGTTTCGCCCTGCAACACAGAAAGTTGCCATGTATACTGACCCAGACTTTGGCCCACTGTAGTTCAGTAAAGTCTGCACTTATTGGCAGCATCTCTTCAGGACTTCAGGTAAGTCTGTTCCCAACCCTACCTGGGGATGTCGAACCTGAGAACTTGGTGTCATGTGGTCTACCATTTTGCTTCCATTGTTTTATAAGGTAAATTTCTAGTCCTTATGTTTCTGTAGGAAACTTTAAGACCGAAATTCAGTGTTTACTAAAAGCTTAGGATCCAAAATTTGACTGCAGCTTGGTGAAGAGTTAGCTAATGAGAGGGGCCTTGTCACAACAATTCTCAGTATGTTAATGGTCACACTTCCCAATTATGCTAATAGATGTATGCATAGAAGAACAAGCCACTCTGACAAAGCAGCCCTCAGTGCTGAGGAATTTTCCCATCCCTTCAGTACAACTGCAGCTGAAGAAACCCATCAAGCGCTAAACCTGCATATCCTGTAATCATTTGTTAAACTTAAATGACACACAATCCTTCCCCTCTAAGCAAATTTGTTAACTCTATTAAATCACCTGTGCAGACACAAATGGAGACGGTTGCTATGGGAAGCCAATAACATTTTAAAGGATTCCGTATTAAATAAAAGGAAGTGTTTGGTGCTATAAAAAGAACTGGCCCTGGTGAAAGCAGGGGTCTTCCAAAGGGCTTAGTGCAGTACATGAGAAAAATTATTCATACTGCTTCCACCTTGGCCTTCAAAAAATATATACAGTGACAGGGGTATTTATTTAATTTGGAAAGTATTGGGTAACATAGGCCCATTTCCTTTGAATGCGTGTCTCCTCAAACCATATGCCAATGCCTTTTCATGAGCTGATGAATGTATCTAGTTTAGGTGCTGAAAGGAACAGGAGACACTTTTACTGTGTTCCACAGAATGGGAAAAATATGGTTTCATACGTTTATTTTTCATTCATTTAAGTGCAGTCCAGTTGACTGCTATGGATGCTTCTGTAAATATCTGCAAAGGAGAGACCTTTTGGGGAGCTACTGATATACCAAGCCCAGCAGACCAAGCCAATAGCAACACACCCTGTGTTCTGCATCACTGTTTTCCTTTCTTTCTTGCTCCAGTGATGTGGTGGGGATTATTAAAGGTTAGTGGTAAGAAAAGTGCCAATCCTTGGAGCACATTTCATTTCTGCAAACAGTTTGAACTTACACAGGACCTTACTCAAAGCTGTCTTGGTTTTTTGGAAAGGGAATCCAAGATTCTAGGCCATTTCCTCCTGTCCTCATGAAGTATGAAATGGAAGTAGTGGTCTTCATTGTCTTCTTCCTCCCAAACTGTTCCATGGAGCACCTGCCCTGAACTGGCTGGACTGGCCTTTTTGTTTGTTTCCTGTCTTGTGAACAATCAAAACAAATTCTCCCCTGCCCCGGCCATTGAAAATATTCCACCTTCCAGTTGCTGTTGGCTGACTGGAGAGGCCCATGGCATTGGCAGTTCCTGAAAGGAGGAACTTGATGCCCATGTAAGATGGAATATGAAGGTCAGCTAAAAGGAAGATTGTTTTGCCTCACTTTGCCAAAGTGGCAGAAAATAAGAGTTCCTTTTTCCCTTCTGAATTTTTAACAGTTCTGCATGTCTCTCAGTATCACATGAAAGGATGGGATGTGTGGTCCGCAATAAAGAGATATTGGGAAGAGGTAAGATATTCTGCCCAGCAGACTGAGCCGTTGACACCAAGACCTGGTGTCCTCTGTCTCCATTTCTGTTGCATGTCTGAATTGACCTCTAATCCTGCCTTTGGCTGACAGGTGTGTAGCCTTCAACCCCATGTTGGGTGCAGTCCACCGTTCACTGGCCCTGTGCAGCTTCTATTAAACACTGCTTGTGTGGAAGCCCCATACCAACTCAATTGAAAAGAACAGAGAATGCCCAGCAGGAGTGCTTTGTGCATTACCCCGGTTGTCTCCTGGTATTACAGTTTGGCATTATGATTTTTACACAGTAAATGGATCTTCCAAGAACCTTGCTGCTGCTCATTAAATTAGCAGGGAAAGCCCCATGTCATACATATCCCATTTTTATGAAACGGGACTAAAGCTTGTATTGCCACAGCTATTAGTCCTCTGGAGGTACCCTGGCACAGCCAAGTACAGATGCTGAAAGCTCTAGACTAGCTGGCTCCAAGGGGTTACAACAACTGTATCAACTTTTCGCATACAGCCACATGAGAAATACAACCTATCAGTGTGCCAACAGGTTTCACAAAGCATAAAGCTTCTCAGACCCACGGATGCGATTAAGGGAAATAAGGGTATGAAATCATTTAATGGGAATGTGAAACATGCAAAAGAATCAATCAATGTTTCCCAGGAGTTACCAAGGATTGTTAAATACTTTTTGGGACCTAAAATTATCTAATCCCTAGTCCTTTCTGTTTTATGCATCCTCATGCCTATCCTATCCTGTGAAGATCACAACAGCTGCTCAATCCTGGGATTCAAGGTACAATAAAAGGGTCAAGTTTTCTGTAAGTTGTATATCAGATTCTCCGTGAGAATGCTTTTGTGTTTCCCCCAGAACTGGTCATTACCCTTCTTCATAGTACGAAAGCCATCCCATTCCCACAAAATCAAAAATTATCTTCCATGTTAGGGGCTTGTTAGCAGCACAATCTGCAACATTCATCTACTGAAACTGACCAGTTCAGAACACTACACATTGATTCTATTTAGTATAAGAGTGTCGTATATACTGAAGAAAAAGTAGGACATGATTTTAAGGAGAAAACCACAAAGAATAGGAGATGCCAAAATCTACATCATGTTTATTTTGCTTTCCATTACCATTGCAAACCTCAGTACATTCTGTGACACTTTCGGATTTAATTAGGCTTCATTCAACATCATATGAATCTGGAAGCTTGAATTCAAAGCACAAGATATATTTTTCATTTTTCACACACACACCCCACCTCCTTGTATGGTATACATTTCATATACATTGCAAAATGCATTGATGTTTTGAATGCACACCATGCTGTTTATCTCACACTTCTGTTATAGAAAACACTGTGACCCGTGACTATTTCATCAGAAGCAAAGCAAATAAAACTCCATTAGCTGAAACTAGAAGAGTATTCCAAATATAACTGAAAGAAAAGAAATTTATGTATTTATCTCACAAACCAAATCTAAAGGCCTATTAAACAAATATTACAGATGTGGTCATGTGGCTTGGGCTGTGATGGTCTGGATTGGCTTTTAAGGAATAAACTGGAATTCTATTTAGATATTGATATAAAGTGGATAAAACCTTACCTTCAGTTGTTGTTTTTTAATGAGAAGAAGCCACTTTAAGATACCTTCTAGACAAACTGGAAAGATGAATGAAATTTGGCATGGATATTACTCAACTGGAGTTGGCAATGGGGAAAATATGAAAGTTAAGAACGTTCTGTTCTCTAACAGCAATGGTAAACATGTTCTGGAGGACCATAGGATACATCACAAGTATGCTGTACCCCATTTTAGCTGTTCCACTGGTGGAACTTCACGGCTGGAGCAGCTCTGCTGGCAGAATGAAACACTAAAGTATCTGTTATGTATCTGACATTCCACCAGGGTAGTATGGCTTCTGTCAAAATCCTAGAGTCCCTCAGCTGGCACAAATGAAATGTCACACCCTCACTAATTTTAAATATAACTAAGACAAATTTGACATTTTGAACTGACTTAAATTTGCTTCGTAAAATTCATATTGCAATGTTTCTAAAAAGTAAATTCATGTTTGCAGCGTTACTCTCCTTCCAATACGTTAATAACTCTGAAACCTGACGAGGCCCATCTGTACAACATGCCATTCAGCGCATACTCTTTTTATTACACTACATATTGTTTTGGCTTATACCAAATTATTCAGAAGGGGGGTGGAATTTTGGGAAGCAAATGAAACAGAAAGGGTGGAAGTAGGGAAGGGAGGCAGAGCACAGTAAGATTGAAAGGAATCCAGTCGCAATTACAGATGTAGTGCTTATTCCCCCACACACCACAAAAGCAATCTGCTACCCAAACTTCTGTCATTACATTATTCTGTTTCCACAGAAATAAAAAAGGGATTGCAGCATAAACTTAAACAGAGAAAGAAAGGAAGGTCCTTGCATTGCTTTGGTTTGCCTGAAACAGAAACTACCTTCGTGGGGAGAGGGGGGCAGAGCAAATGCCTCAAGAGGAAGGAGCAGTTTTTTAAAAAAATCTGAGTGGAACACATCATCAAACACAACACAAGTCAGGGATAGCTGTGTGAGCGGCTGCCCTGTTCAAGCATTCTTCTTATGCAATGAGGAGGAATTGCTGCCCTCTGCCTCCTCCAGCACATCCCTGTTACGTTAGTAAGCCTGCCACACGCACACACACCTTTTTCTCTATGCTCTGCCCTGGTCCTAAACGATCTACAATGGCTCCCAGTACATTTCCGAGCATAATTCAAAGTGCTGGTGCTGACCTTTAAAGCCCTAAATGGCCTTTGCCCAGACACTGAGATCTGGCTCCAAGGGCCTTCTAGCAGTTCTCTAATTGCAAAAAGTGAAGTTACAGGAACCAGGCAAAGAGGGTCTTCTCAGTAGTGGTACCTGCCCTGTGGAAGACCCTCCCATCAGATGTCAAACAGATAAACATCTATATGATTTTTAGAAGACATCTGAAGGCAGCCTTGTATAGGTCAGTTTTTAATGTTTGATGTTTTATTGTGTTTTTATATGTTGGTGGAAGCCACCCAGAGGGTCTGGGGAAACCCAGTCAGATGGGTGACAAATAAATAATGAAATTGTTGTTGTTGTTGTTGTTGTTGTTGTTGTTGTTGTTGTTGTTGTTAAGCCTGCTGTAGTAGATGTGACAGAGGAAGCAGAGCCGGCAGGGTATTCCCTCATTCCTTCCCTCATGTGAGTCTAATTGAGTGGTGGAATTGAATCTCTATAGGGCTAGAAACTTGAGTCCATCTGTTGTCTTATCCTGCATCATTACAACTTATCGATCAAACAATTAATCAAATATTTGTATCCTGCCTTTTGACAAAGAAAAAACAAATCTCCATGTCAGCAAACAATAGTTCAAGAGAAACCAAACCCAAAATCACAACAGATTGTCAGGGGTCAGCAAATGTTTTCAGCAGGGGGCTGGACTATATTTTTTTTTGGGGGGGGGAATGAACGAATTCCTATGCCCCACAAATAACCCAGAGAGGCATTTTAAATAAAAGCACACATTCTACTCATGCAAAACACCAGGCAGACCCCACAAATAACAAGACAAACTTCTCTAGGAAAAGAGTTCCACAGTTTTGGTGCTACCACAGAGAAGGTCCTGTCTTGAGTGAAACCAGATGCCAATACTGATAGTGAACAGTCAGCCTTGGACAGAATCACAGCATGTCAGCAACCAAGATGCAAATAAACCACAGACTTCCTGGTTGGCAAGCACATTTCAATATGATGATTTTATAGTCTGAGTTAGCAATCCAGATAACTTTCCTCAAAGTGGAAATTTGGTTGGAGGGTTATTAAGAACTTAGCAAAAGCCCTGCTGGAACAAATTCATCTAGTCTAGCCTCTTCCTTCCCATTGTTGTGTCTGGGAACTGCACAATATTGCTCTTCAATAGCAGGTACTCAGTAGCATGTTGTTTTTCAGCATGAAGGTGCCATGTAACCAGTAGCCATTGATGTTACCTTTTTCCAGCATACATACTTTGGTCAATGGGGACATTTTATCACATGCTTGTGAGATAGTAAATGCCACAAAACAAATTCACAATACCTTTCTATAAGACTGTACTTCATTTCCAGTACAGTGATCCTGTGGTCAGTAAGTTTTGTCTGCAAAGCCAGCTGACAGCATGATGATATCCTAGTTGCCAGATACCAAGGATGAAGGATCCACAAAGATAGGAAACTCGGGCTTGTGGCAATAAATCTTTCTTGGCTCTGTCAGAAAAGATGTGTTTTGGTCACTCACCTGAATGAACACATGAGAAGGGTTTTCAAATCAAAAGAAGAATTGAAGAATGCAATCTTTCTCATTGCAGCTTCTAATTCCTCTCAGAGAAAGTTAGTATTGAATATTAACAGGCATAGATTAAATTAATATTCACACACCCCATCCTGTTGGGTTAGGACTTTTATTCTTCACAACTCCTATCCAGGGGCAAAGAGCACATAGCAACTTATTTGAAATATTTTTAGGGAATCTGTGCTTAAAGAAGTCTCTTTTTCTTCTTAAATACTGGACCATATCATACTTCCTGCTGACCTTGTAGATTATCAACAAAGTCTGCTGCTGTGAACAAGGCAAACAAAAAATTGAAGGTCAACAGTGCCCTCTTAATATTCAGATCTGTTTACTGTAATTTATTTATGATTGTTATTTTTTTTAAGAACAAATATCTACATTTGTAGTGGAACACATGATCTCCATGGATGTATGCAGTCAACAAGAACTTCATATCTCATATACATCTATATTTAATGCAGTGGGTATAAATCACAATGAACTGCTTTTAAAGTAATTTAAGTACATTCTCCCATTGACCTGGCTTCCATTTGGTTGAGAATAATAAACGTACATGTTTAGCTATGTATGGGGAATTCCATCCTTTTGTTGATTTCGTGGTTCTTGCTGGTGGGGAAATGAGATAGCAAATCAGATTATTTCTGGATACAGTATCTTATTTTAAAAATCATATTGAATCTTTTTTTTTTTTAGGTTTGAGCAATTCTTCACATGCCCACTAGATGCCACTGTGATATTAGCTCAATTACCTGTGGGGTGTAGTGCCCCTTATATTAAAAAGTTGTCCTCTTGAACTTGCCTATTCTGCAGCCATGGTGTTCCCCTCTATGGAATAGCTATGATTCATTCTGCTGCCTGTCAGTAAGTGTTCTGGAGATGCAAAGAGCTAAAAATTGCTGCTCTTGCTAAACAGGCAAAGGGAAGAAGTTTAGAAATGGTCGCTTGATTTCTAAAATGAGAGGTGGTAGGACTCAAATCTACCTAGAAGTCACACTCTCTGCTTGGGAGGTTTCCTCACAATCCAGGCTAAGACTAGCAAGTGGGGAGGAAATAAGAACTTAATATGTCCAGAGGTACTGTCACTGTAAATAGCACTGCTTATAGTTCTGACGCAGGTGGCGCTGTGGGTTAAAGCCTCAGCGCCTAGGACTTGCCGATCGAAAGGTCGGCGGTTCGAATCCCTGCAGCGGGGTGCGCTCCCGCTGCTCGGTCCCAGCGCCTGCCAACCTAGCAGTTCGAAAGCACCTCCGGGTGCAAGTAGATAAATAGGGACTGCTTACCAGCGGGAAGGTAAACGGCGTTTCCGTGTGCGGCTCTGGCTCGCCAGAGCAGCGATGTCACGCTGGCCACGTGACCCGGAAGTGTCTCCGGACAGCGCTGGCCCCTGGCCTCTTGAGTGAGATGGGCGCACAACCCCAGAGTCTGTCAAGACTGGCCCGTACGGGCAGGGGTACCTTTACCTTTACCTTTATAGTTCTGATCCCTTATTGCAAACTTTATTGAATACCTTATTGAGTTCCACACATACACCACAAAGCAGGGATGGGGAACCTCTGCCCCTTCAGATGCTACCGGATGACAATTCCCATCACCTCTTGGCCTAACAGCTGAGGCTGACACAAGTTGGAGGCAGCATTGTCCCAGGTTCCCCATCCTTCCAGTAAACTGATATATTTGGTACAGTTTAGTTCAAACAAACGAATCAAAAAGTTTGCTGTATAGTTAAGAAGCTTTACTCAGGGCTTTTTTTCAGCAGGAACTCACCAGAACTCAGTTCTGGCGCCTCTCAGGTGGGCGCCATTACCATTCTAAGAGAACAAGGGAGGTGTTCAGGGGGAGTTCCAGCACCTCTTTTTCTAGAAAAATAACACTAATTTTACTGAAAAAATACCATTAAGGTCTGTAGTAGATCATTCAAAACAAATTATAACCATCCTGTTACATAGCTGTAAACACAGCGTATTATACTAGCAGTACATCTTGTTTGGAAAGGCTACCAATCATTTATGGTTGGGATCAACAATGGCATGGTGGCTGGTGGTTGTATGCTAAAACCTTCTAGTGTTGCTGAGGCATTGCTTTTCTCTAATTATCTGGAAGCAGAATTAACAAGAAAGCACTATTCAGCACTTACTATAGCCCAGCCTATACAGTGGTACCTCAGGTTAAGTACTTAATTTGTTCCAGAGGTCCGTACTTAACCTGAAACTGTTCTTAACCTGAAGCACCACTTTAGCTAATGGGGCCTCCTGCTGCCGCCGCGCCACCAGAGCATGATTTTTGTTCTCTTCCTGAAGCAAAGTTCTTAACCTGAAGCACTATTTCTGGGTTAGCGGAGTCTGTAACCTGAAGCGTATGTAACCCGAGGTACCACTGTATTATCCTGCAAAGCCAAAGACTCTCCTATAATGTTTCCCCACAAGTATGTTCCATTCAGCAAAAGTCATTTCCAGCATTAATGTGCCTTTAATTATTTTTTCCTGTTTTCAAGTCCTCCCTGCAGTATTTTCTTGCTTCCTGCTGATTGTGGCTGAGATTGGCATAAATGCCCCATGAAAAGTTTATCTTAATTGCTTCCAATGTTGGTTTCTGTTCCCACCGTGGGGTTTTAATGGTTTCCTTACCTCACTGGTTTCTTTAGCTTATTTTACATTTACATGTTATCAAAATGGCAATATTTCAATATTTAAGATGAAAATGAGAGGAAACGAGTAACTCATGTGTCTCCCGAAAAAATTGCCATGGGGGAAATTAAGGGCCCCTTTGGAACAAAAGGCAGAACACTTTATTTAATAATGAATAAAGGAACAATTAAGGCTGCAAGCCTCTATCTATTTACATAGGCATTTTGGATTTACTTCTGTGTAGACATCCATGCACTATAAGAGATTACTCAGAGGCCATAATATGCAAATAGGAAACTTTTAATTAAATGTATAGACTGCTGAGAGTGTTTTACCTATTTCTGCTTCATACTTTATTTTACTGCAACAAAATAAAACCTGAAAGAAGACAGAAAACATTGGACTTCAGTTATTTGGCAATGCCTGGATTCTCTTTAAACAGCGAGTGAACAAAGGGGTGTTAATTTCGGAGAAGGGGGCTTACATAGAAACAAGCTGCATACCTCTATTGGATTTATTGGGTTGATTCCCAGCTGCAATCACATCACAAATAACAGGTAAGGGAGAAGCAGAACACACAGATGGAATAAAACAGGCTACATAACCTTGCGGAAGTTAATCTCACACCAGCTAGTTTGGAAAATTTAAGGGTAGAAATGTAAGTATTTAAAATCAAGCATGTAGAACTGCACCCTGACTGCTAGGTGGCAACTAAGGAGGAAAATGGCATCAAAACCTGATGTAGGCTTCTTCCTCTAGTCACTTCCTGCTCGTGACTTCTAGATTTCCCCTCTATTTCAGGAGCAATTCAGGTTTGAAAAGCCCACCAGACCTTTCAAGGGAATCCTCCTGGTCTGATTCTACCTGGTCCATAGTCTTTACCACTGCTAAGCCTATGTCCTCATATACACCAGACTTACAAACCTTTGTCTACCTAAGGAATCTCCCAAGTATATAGAAACTGCTACCTTATTTTCAGGCAAATTCATTTTGCTCTCAGACTGGTAGTCACACAGACACCCAAGTTAATTATTAGACAGAATGATAATTATGAGATGATCCTGAATCATCCTGTTGTATCATTTCAGACTGAGTATAATTAGATTCAGAAACATCAAAGTTTATATATGATTAGAAGAAAATATTAAGCTTGGCTCTCACTTTCTTACAATTCCTTTGGAAAGTAATTTCTTTTAGATCAGAATATGGAATATGTTCGTTCATGGCTTGGCCTTACAATGAAAGCCACTGCCGAATAAATTTCTAATCTGTCTCTCTGTGATTGACAGATATCCAAAATACACTTTAAGGTCTGAAGGATTCCTATAACTGAGTTCTGATGCAATTCACCCAAATTTGGTTTACATGTTAACAACAGGGAAATTCATTAATTCAGCCACTTTCACTATCTGTGGGTCTGCTTTAAAATTCACAACTGAATCTTCAACCCTAAACTTGCTGATATTGGCACTGGGTTGCGGTGAATGGAGGGCCTCACATGCATCTGTGCAGTAGGAAATACCTTCCCTGTACCAATGGCAGGGCAGCCAAAGTCTTTGAAACAAACTCCACTCCAAGAATCTGCTTTGTGTTGTGATCTGTCGTGGAAAGGCACTACATCTGTAAAAATATTCAATTGCGAATATCTGATTACAAGACTGAGGCCATTGCTTATATGCATCACATTTTTTACTTGTGAGGATAACTTCATGTCCAGCACACTTTTGGTACTGTCAATTACAACATGTATAAAACTGTAGCACAGACCTGAATAGGCCTATCCATCATATGCAAACGGCTGTTTCCCTGAGCCAGGGCAAATTTTCATTTCTTCTGACCTTTACAAATATGGGTTTAACATGGTGAAAATTACTAAATCCACTCCCCACCCGCCCAGCACAACAGACCTGTCAAGCCTGACCTTTGGTCAAAGTCTGTCATTTTGACAGCAAACTGATAGCTACCCCACTGTGAAAGCTGACTCTAGCTTTTGACAAAAATGAAGGTCAAAATGAAAATTGGACATCCTCCATTTACACATAAACGGTAATATAATGTTTCACACTTGATCAGCTGTGTCTAGGAGAATCTTTTCACAAGGTTGCAAGACGAATAAAACAGTGGCATTTGCCCAAGAAATAGAAGGGATTCAAAAAGTATGACGTTTGTGGTGGTTCTCTCAAGCAAACCAATCCTAGCAAGCAAAACAAGACCTCGTGCATTTGATAGTCTGTGTGCTGGTAAGATTATTCCCTTAGTTGCTATACAAAAGTTGACTCCTGTGCTTACATTTAGGTGGTTGCAATGCTTTGGAAATCTATCTCTAAACAGTTGTTAGAATTAGGAAGATGCAATCATGGATAACAATAGTTGACATCTCTCATAATATAAAGAGAGCGAGAAATCACCCAGGCCAAATGATTAGAATAATGTGTGCACAGGCCCACACAGTAACTTTAGCACATCCCTAACTGGATGTGTATTTGACCATTAGCATTCCATTGCAAATTGTCCCAGCTGTATTCAAGCAGCAAAACAGGAAACAAGGTGGCAATCAGGAATTAAATGGGCATGATGGATTATTTCCTATAACGTTCATCAATTTGCCCCACTTGTCATCTACCTTTTTACCATTTTGCTGTGTGTTTATAATCTTACATGTCTCCTGCTACAGACAGCCCTGAGTCAATCTGTGCATAATTGTGGCCATCTGAAAGCTCAGTGCTGCTTTGTTTGAAGACCTGGTTAAAATAAATTGATTAAGAAGTCTTTGAGTCCCTACAAACTTTCTCCCTTTCCCTGTTTATATCACCAGGCAAAAGCTTGCTTCAGAGTCTCTTCCCTGAGTCTGTGGGTGCACCCTGAGTTTTTTCCTATGATACTACAAATATGGAACTCTCCCCTTAATGAGGTCAACCTAGTGCATTCTGTATATAAGAAGAAGAGTTTGAATTTGATATCCCGCCTTTCACTCCCCTTCAGGAGTCTCAAAGCGGCTAACATTCTCCTTTCCCTTCCTCCCCCACAACAAACACTCTGTGAGGTGAGTGGGGCTGAGAGACTTCAAAGAAGTGTGACTGGCCCAAGGTCACCCAGCAGCTGCATGTGGAGGAGTGGAGACGCGAACCTGGTTCCCCAGATTACGAGTCCACCGCTCTTAACCTCTACACCACACTGGCGCTTTCTCTCTCTCTCTCTCTCTCTCTCTCTATATATATATATTGAGGAAAGCAACTAAAACATTTTTTTTCCCAACAGGCATTTGGAAATTGCTATGTACATAAGAAGAATCATCCTGTTCCATCTTGTCCACCAGTCTATTCTCACAATGCCAATAGGAAGCCCAAAGCTCCACTGTGGAGCGCCAGCAACTGGCAATATACTGTTTATATTTTAATATTGTGTTATATATTCTTGTTTTATATAGAAGTCTGTTTAGTTTGAACTGCAACACATCTTTGTGTTCCAGATAGCTATAAAGACAGAAAAGAAAATGTGTTTGTTGGTGTATGTATTCCTTTTCTGCTTGGTACAACTATCAATTGAAAATATATTTCTGGGTGTCTGTTTTGCGCATGCATGTTTCTCATTTTAGAAATTTCTGGTGTTGATTATAGGGGTAACCAAAACTTCAGACAAAGTACAGAAAATAATCAAATTATTCCATGATTGAATGTACATTCTGTTCAGGGCATCAGGAAACCAAGAATAGAATTGGATCTGATTCACGCATCCTGAACATATTTCTGAACTTGTTCACACATTCTTAATTCATGCGATAAAACAGATATAAAATATGTTAAATATGAGTTGGATGTGTAGTGTCTCCCCCGCCTCCCCTGGGAATCAAACTATAACACAACACAACATGTTTCACTAGAGGGCAGTGAAGCAGGAGGTGCACACATGGAAACAGCTGCTCTTAATAAGCACTTGAAGAAGGGAAAAACCAAGCAAGAACAAGGAGAACAGGAGAAACATCTGTAGAATATTCAGAAGACCACCAATAGTGAAGGCTGGAAGAGGTGGGAAACAGGGGAGCCCTGATCTCCTAGGAATAGCATAGCTAGGCTATCCTTATGTGCTTGAACACTTACAGCCAGTTTCACAACTCAGTTATGCTAAAGTATATGGACTTAACCCAATTTGGTTGACATCCATGGCATCAGATGGGCTAAAATCCAAATACTGTAGCTTACCTTGTCTGTGATTTAGGCTACAAGGTTCTGCTTAGTTTGCTGCAAGAGGCAGCCAGAAATAGTTCCATTTATTTAAAGTAAAAATCAAACACCACCAACACCTTAATGTGTGTAATTGTAATACTGAGCTGCATGTTATGTTCCATATCTAAATGATCACCCTCTTGCACTGAAGTGTCTTGTGTGTTCTTGTACAAATGCGTAACCTTCATAGCCATGCAGTCTTAATGGCTACCTCCAGTTTTCAAGGCGAGAGTCAAAGCCTGTTGGCATCATTTTGGAAACATATATGTAGAAAGCATCAATTTAGTCAGAGAGCAGAAACATCTATTGCCAGACAGAAGCATCCCACATTGTAATGATAATTATAACTCAGAATTTCTATATTCAGCATTCATTTAGCCAGGACTGGACATATGCTTTCCAATGCCAGTCTGCTTAATTCAGAAAACATATTTCCTGAACTGCATAATATTAATTTTTAATTTTTAAATAAGAACTTCATACCAATAGAATTCATAATTACCTGGTTCACAATACGATTTTCTTCAGCATGTAATGTTCTCTTGTTTTCTGAACCTAATGCCGCTTATGCCAACAATTATTTTCAAGCTTGGATCATAGTTGCTTGTTTGTTTCAAAACATTTGAATGCCCTGTTTTATATTAATTTCAAAAGCTGTTCATGAACTAGAAATAATATGTATAAACTTACAATCTAAATAAACCAAATAACAATAAATGGGGGGACACAGCAAGAAACAACACAAAATCCATATAGGAGCTAGAAAAGAAAGTAGAGAATCTCCAAAGATGAACTAAAAGTGGGGAAATGTTCAGAAACTTAGCAGGATAAAGACTGTAAGGATGATGATGGTGATGATGATAATGATTTTGTTTATACCCTGCCTGTCTGGCTGGGTTTCCCCAGTCACACTCTGGTAGAGAGCCTCAAAACCCTGGGGCCACTACTGAACAGGCCTTGCTCCTAGCAGTGACTTAACAAATCTCATAGGGTTGAATTTGGAGCAGAGCCATGTCAGAAGATCAGAAGACCAACTACAGTGACATGCACTTACACTTTATTAGCTAGTGTTGTGGTCCATCCCAACATGGGAGTCCCATCACTAGTGTTGAAGTAAGATTCACCTGCCAGCCCAGTCAGTGGCTGCGTATGGAATAGAGTACGGGGGAGAATAACAATACACCATCTTGTCCTTTTCCTCATGGAGGAAAATGTCTTGGGCCTGACAGCACTGAGTCCAGCAGGCTAGAAACCCCTGAAAGGGCAGATCCCCTCACAGAATCAATGTGGGTGGTGATATTGGGCCCCTGATCAAAATGTTCAGGGAGATCTAGATGAAGAATGAAATTAAGAAAGCACCCAAAAGAGAAAATGTTGTAGTAATGGGTGGCTTCAACTATCACACATAGACCAGTTACATATGTGTTCCAGTCACGACAAAGTGGTGCAATTTCTAGATAACCTAAATGACTATTCCCTAGAATATTTGAACAGACCAGAGGGGCAAAAACTGTGGACTTGATCTTGAGTGGTGCCTAAGACAAGGTGCAAGATGTGTTTTTGAGCCAATTGAGAGCATGGACAATTTGTGGAGGACAAGGCCATCAATGTTTTTTAGTCATGAGCAGGCATAGGCAAACTCAGCCCTTCCAGGTGTTTTGGGACTACAACTCCCATCGTCCCTAGCTAACAGGACCAGTGGTCAGGGATGATGGGAATTGTAGTCTCATAACATCTGGAGGGCCAAGTTTGCCATGCCTGGTTATGAGGGTTATGCTGTGGCTCTACAGCTAAAGGCAGTAATTACGCCAAATACCAGTTGGTGGAGACCACAGGAGGGAAGAGTGCTCTTGTGCTCGCATCCTGCTTGAGAATTTCCCACAGATATCTGATAGGCCATTATGAGAATAGGATGCTGGACTAGATGGGCCACCAGCCTGATCCAGCAGCCTCTTCTTATATAATTATGCTCCCTTTAGAAGAGGCATGGCTTTTCGATATTGTGAAGGCTGGAATGGCTCAGCGTAAGTGAGTTGGCAGCCTCTCGTCCACCTGTAATAGCGATTGAAACAGTACACTTTTAATGAGGCTGACAACCACTCAGCTGTTACTCACTAAATAAAACCAGGCTGTTCTGTCTAAAAGTTATGAAATAAAACCAGTGGTGGTAACCAGAAATGAAACAACTATGGACATTCTTGCAAGTGAAATGATGAGTAAATTGCAATATGGAAAGAAAAAGTTGGTTGTTCGTCACAAATGCAATAACTGTCTTGGCCTGGACCACCCTGTCAGCATGTCAGCTTTAAAATATTACTTTTGGAATACATGAAAAATTGCCAACTTCTCACCATGGCTTTTTGATTTATGGCTGGTTCCTCAGAGATTGATTAGTTTATTTTGTTTTGTTACCTGGAATGAATGATGGACATTAAAAAAAAAAACCACCTTAACTTTGGATTCACTGTAAATGAGATAATTTTAAGGGACCTGTTTGGTTGTTGCTCAAATAATTGGACTTTATTATTACCTTCCCAGCATATATGAATGATAGGTCTCCAGAGGGCCTAAATGGCTTCAGATGATGTTTCTTTAGTATTTCAGTGTTGTTCATCTGTACTGCTCATACAGGAGCTTTTACCAGATGGCCCACCAGCCTCATAATGACATTTCACATTTCCTATATATTAGTGAAGTCCATTTGAAATCACCGCTCTTGAAGTAACTTTCTACTGAGTTCTTTCTTGACCAGAAGAAATGAATATGGTCCAAAAGGTTTGTGCTAATGGGGCAAAGTTGCTGATGCAATCAGCAAAACATCCTCAACCAAAACAGCTACTGGTGTCCACGTTAAGCAGTTGAAATAGAGATACTAGGAAAGCAGAGAAAAATGAAAATATAGATGTGATCTATTACTATGTATAAGACCCAGGAGTCTCAGCTTCTATATGCCACTATAGTCCTCAAGATGTTCTTCTTTGGTTGTCTATGAAAGACCATGGGTAGATACCCTTCGTAGTAGTTACTTCAAATATTTTCCTTTGTTTTGCTCACCTAGATAGAAGTGGTTCACTATCAATTAACTTCACCTGAGCAGTATTTTTAAGTATCTATTCAACACATACTCTTGTGCTTAATGCAACTCTGTCAGGGGCTGGACTGAGGAGGAATAGTGGAGGCTGCCACTCCTTCTCCCGAACCTTCCCGACAACAGGAGGACATTATAGATTTAGAACAGTTGTTTGCAGAAGGCCAGAGTTCAGAGGCTGCAGAGGGGAAAAGCTGGGAAATATTGGGAGAAGAACAGCAGGAAGAAGAAGCACTGGGGGAGAGACTGATGACAGACTCAGTGTCTTTGGAAAGCATTCCTAAGCGCGCACACCCCTCCCAGGACTAGGCGGGCATTGAGAGTAGTAGAACAGAAAGCTCAAAGGTAGGAAGCTCAGATTGGCCGGCACAGGGATGATGTAGAATAGGAGAGACGGAGGGGGGTTAAACTTTACTCGGAGCAACGCCATTATCTTAGGGAGACTTCATTCCTTCATCTCTCTCTGTGCATAGCGAATAAATTACTTGGTAAGAATTCTTCTTGTTTATCTGTTTTTTGGCCACCAGAGGAGGGATCCAATTCCCTGAAGCCTAACAAACTCTTACTTTATTTTTTAAAGAGATGCATGGGTGAGTGGCTGGATGGGTGGGTAGACAGACAGATTCCTCAAGTGGTAGAATGGACTGTACCACATCCAGACTGCAGGTGAAGGATCACACTTTTGAATGTTCCATTATGGGAGATATTTGAAACTAGCTATATAAAGGCGTCCATGTGAATAATTGTCAGGTGATGCGCTATGAAACAAGCTGGCAGTGTGTGGAGACAAGACATATAGGTCATAGCCTGGACAGGACTTAAAATCCCAGTCAGGACCTGAACAATTACTGAAACTATAAAGAGAGCAATAAAACATTGCAGCCTGAATGCAACGGCTTGTTTTGATAGCAAGGCATCTTCCAACTAAAAACCAAACCCTCTTTTCTGCTTGTTCATTGCATTCATAAAAGGTCTGCTTTGGCAAGAAGAGGGGAAAGGAAAAGGGGGGGGCAGAGAGAAATGATTTCCCCCTCCTCCCTTGCATTGAATATAAATAACTTGAGCAGGAAGGAGCTGGCAAGTCACATTAATCATGTGGGCAGGAATATATTTTATTTCGTAAATTGTTTTAATAAATCCAAAAAACATTCAACACGGTCCTACTTATTAAGGGAGTTTTTATAACATGGCACAGACACCTTTCTTTTCGTTCTCTAATGTCCTGAGTAGTTTTTTAAGAGGGGGTTAGGTAATTCATGTAAGATTAAGAGGTTTTTATTCCACAATCCTGGCTCTGAACCCCATGTAAAAGAGTCCATTAAAGCCCAACAGGTCAAGCTGGGAAGGCTCCTCTGCTTTAGAGATCTCTGGTCAAGTCCTCTGATGGTGGCCTGGTGGCAGGTCTTGCATAAGTACTTTGGTATCCGTGTAATATTAGAGGTGCTACTGAGTCTAACGGGACACCTGGCATGTTCATGTATGTCCACACTGTCAAACAGTGTTTTATTAGCGTTAGTTATCAGCGGGAGCCCACCCATTAGGCAGTTGCTTAACATTTCAACAAGATTTCCCCCCAATCCCACCCATTTAGCTTGAACACAACCAGGGTGGGAGAAGCATTACTCCTGCAAAACCTTAGAATTCAATTTTAGGAATGATATGAAGTCATACTATCCAATACGGAGATTTCCTCTCTTTTTCATTTTAGGTGGCAGATAAAAACAACATTGTTCACTGAAGGCACATGTTTTATTTGGATGCTCTATTTTTTTTAATCAGTTGATTGATTGATTGATTGATTGATTGATTGATGAATTTCACTTTTAAACCAACTTTCCCTCCAGGGGATCCCAGAACAGTGTTCAAAATAACTTGGTGTCTACTTGCTGATTTATTATTGCTGCTCTTATTTGGTATGTTGAAGAAATGAATGTCATAATCTAGCTTTTGCCAACCTGGTGCCCTCCAGATGTTTTGGAGAACAACTCCCATCATCTGCAGCCTGTGCTGCTGAGGCTGATGGGAGTTGTTGTCTCTGACACCTGGAGGCTGCCAGTTTGGCAAAGGATGTCATAATCCATGACTTACGCTTCTCCTTTGGCAAACCCTAGCCCTCACTTATCCAAATAATCCCGCCCTCTGATATGAGCTAGATGCTTGTGACAGGACTATGTGATTCTCCAGGTACTGAGAAAATGCAGGCAATATTTGCATTTCACGTGTATAGATTGCAACTGCACTTGTTGAAAATATTTATACCCCATAGCTCTGCACAGTAGCCCAAAGCCAAGCAAGTAGTAGTTTCCCATTGGTCCAATGCACAGTAAATTGTAATAATGTATAGAAAGCATATCAGTTCACAATCTACTTAGATGGCAAAAAGCCCTCCCTGTATTCTTTATTGACCCCAGAATGTATTTATATGCCGTCTGAGCCAGTTGAAATGGAGAGTCGATGTTTCAATACATGCTACTTAAATTTCTGTATTGGGTAACTGTGCAAAGACTTGGCTAACTTGGCAACATGAGCTTAAAGTGTCGTAAAACGAGAAAGATGTATATGGTGTTGAAATATGAATGATGAGGAAAGCCCAGCCTCAATGCCATCAAAAGAAATGTAAGTTTTCTTTAAACAGCATAAACAGCTAGTTCTCTCATAAATGACTCAAACTGCTTTTAATAGCTTCTTTCTTCCTTATGATTACTAAAAAAAAGAAAACACCCAGAGCTCTATTGAGAAATATATTACACATGACAACCAAACTAGACACACAGCCTGATCCTGTGCAGGTTTTTTTTTTAGAAATAAGCCCAGTTGAACTTATTCCTGTAAGTATATGAAAGACTACAGCAGTTTCCCTTTGAATGCCTGTTGCTGGGGATCACGAGATGTTGCTATTGGACTTTAGGGCTTCTCATGGGCATCTGGTTGGTCACTGTGAAAATGGAATGCCTGATTGGATGGAACTTTGGCCTGATCCAGCAGGCTCTTAGGTTCTCATGCTCTAAATTCAGAAACCAAACTTCTCGCCTCATCAATGCACTGCATATATCAGCTATGTTTGTTTAATTAATTCATGTCTCCCAAAACTGCACATTCCCAGTTGTCCCCTTCCACCCTTCTGTGTGTGACTTACATTGCCTGTGTTGCCATGTAAGTTATAGATGACATTCTAATTGGGGGAAATGATATAACTGTTAAGGAAAATCACAGCTTTATTAAATGCTGTGGGCAGGATATAATGCAAACGGTAGAGAAAAAAACGATACAAAATTGCCCTATACATAATTATGAACAAATCTTCAGGGAAAATATTGCATGTTAGTTGACCTGCATTAGTTACTGCAATATATAAGTAGTAACAGTATGGGATGATGTAAAAGACGTAATAAAAATGTATGTTCATTGCCATCACAGACGCATGTTGTCCACAATATGGTATGGGGGAGACCGTGGGAATGAACAGAGGAGATTCGTATTTGGATATGGAGTAAAAGACAGGTATTTGCAAGACAGGTTGAGGAAACAATAGACATTTTGCAAACATCTTGGATTGTGGCAATTCGTAAAAAAGTTCAATGCTACTACTGTGTATATCACTTGGAACAGACAACTAGCAGCTGGTTTAATCATTTTCAAAAAAAATATTCTAAGACAGAGAACGCAGCCTTCCTTGGAATTTCTAAAGTTTGCTAATGGTAAAAAATGGAAGAAGTGATAAAGTTACTACATTCATCAGTCATCCACCCCAAAACATTTGCAACTGATTATATTTTTCAGAGTTGGCACAGACTCATGAGGCTCCCTATAAGCAACTTTATGATCTGTGCCAAATGGAAGAAAACTAGAAGGTAATTCTGAAGCATGTACTAAAAAAGAAAGAAAGATACATTTCCACATAATGAAAAAGAATGGAGAGTAGCAGTGAGTTTGGTTTTGCCTAGCAATAAGGTATTCCAAGGAGGACCGCAAGATTACAGTTTTAAGATTGCAATAAAATGACTTATGTGTGTTCTAGTTCCTGTTTTCCTGTCTACCAGGAACTGTTAAAATGCATTTATTTGGGGCCCTGTGCTACTCTGAGTGGGACACTGATAATTAAAAGAGGGAGGCAGAAACCAATAGCTTATCCTATGAGAAAGAGAATAAAAAAATCAGAGTTTAGAGCCAATGTTTTTGTTTGTTGGCTTATTAGATTTTCACTGTTTACAATTGTTGGCATCCGTCTGTCTCAAGAGACAGTAGTGTGAGCATCTGGGGGTGAAATCAAACTGCTGGAGAATCGCAGGTAACTCTGCTGCCTCCCGCGTTGTTTTTCCTGCATTAGTAGCACCAAAGTGACCTCTCTGGGATGGAAGCCTGGGCAGTGTGTATGGAGCTCCTGGGCTGCCCAGATGAAAAGACCCCCTCTCAGCCTCACTGATGTGGTCCAAAGGAAAGCAGAACAATACATTTGGCACCAGCGTTGCTGCAGGAATTTCTGGAAGGAGGCATACAAGACACAATCCAACCATTTTAGGGACTCCAGATTTGTGTAGGGTTTAATCCCGGGCCTTTTCTTCTACCAAATATGTCCTACAGGCCACAATAATGGATTTTTCCTCCAGTTTAGGATTTCCTGAAGTTTTAGGATTAGAGTTTTCCTTCTCCTAAATTGGGCTGGTGTTATGTACTGAGTTGAATAGGATCCAAAATGAAACAGTCTGATTGGTCCTAGAACAATGCAGCAGTATGATTGGTCTGCAGGAGCCACCCAATCTAGCTCCAGATGGAAGTGAATCCACAACCTGATTGGACTACAGGAGAAATCCGGAATTAGCCAATTACGTGCAGCCCATTGTATAAATAATGTATATAAAGCAGACACTTTGGGGGAACTTTCATTCCTCCCCCCACTATGAGCTGAATAAAGAACATGAAATCTACTCTCGACTACGAGTATATTTCAGCTACCTTTCCAGGTTGATGAGCCCCATTTGCTCCTCATTTTCCTCTATAGCACGTGCAGAAACCACCTTCTTGACCATTGAACCCACTATTGATCTCATCTGCCCAAGTTGCTTGATTCTGTCTTCACATGCTGGGGAAGTTCCTAACTCAATGAGGGTTTGAGACCCATCACTTGGTATAGCTGGCAAGTTGAAGCCATTTCCTGTTTGCAAATGCACATATAATATGGGTCAAGAAGTCCACTCTTAACTAGTGTATGAGGAGTATTCAACTAAGTTTTGTTCAGAGAAGACTCGCTGAAATCAGTAGGACTACCTTAGTCATGTTCATTAATTTTGATTTACCGGTACTCTATGCTTAGCAAAACTTAGTTGATACCACCCTCTTTTTGTTTTGCCACTGTGTGCTTTGTGAAGTTGCCTTTAGGACTGGAAGGAAGAAAGGGTTCTGACTCCCATACATTTCATTGAAAATCTGCACAATTTATATATCAAGATTACAGATGGACCAGATGCAACACACGTTTTGCAGGAAATTGTGGGAAACCCAAAATTAGATTGTAATGTATGATGATACTACACACACAGGTTTCTTGTTGCCTATACACACAGTGAGGAAAACCACATGTCGTATGAGCACACATTATAAACTACAGGTGGGTTTTCCATTATTTCCTAAGCAGAAATATTTTCCATGTGAGAAGTCCATAATGTGTGAGGCAGCTGTTTACCTTCCTTTAAGCAAGGAAATAACTGAAATTTACAGCTGGCCCTGACTTGTCTCACACAGAAATACCTCACACATCACAACAGAATTGGGGGACCTGGTCTCCTCCAAAAGCTGTTGGACTTCAACACCCATCAGCCCAGCCAACATGGTGAAGGACCAGTATGGTGAAAGCTGTAGTCCAATAACATCAGAAGGTCCAAATGCTTCCCACCCCTGCATTAAACATTCAGATTGCAATCCTATAATATACTTAGGAGCAAGCCTCAATGAACTCAGTGGTGCTTATTTCTGCAGATACACAAATAGGACTGCACTGTAATCCTACATGCCAGAAGATATAAACCCTGGACGTGTCTTTCTAAGCCATGTTCTTCTTTGTGTTCTCCTCCTCATTCCTCATAGCTCTCACACAGCCCCTGCAATTGTTCTTCACGTATCATTGTCTTCAGATATTCTCCACCTGCCTATGCCATACACACATACACACAAAGATAACAGAGATGAAAACATTTTTGCAAAGCAATTTCTCCAAATATAATGCATTTTTGTATGTTATTTGCATTGATTTTATGGACACTTTAATACAGTGTGTGCATTTTTTGGATGCATTACTTGGCTGGAGGACTGCACTGCAAAATTTTGAAGGTTGGCTGCCTTTCCGTTCTCATTTTGTTTCAGAACATGTGAATTAGGTAGATTCTCCTTCAAATGTAAACTGAGTGAAATTCTTCCTACCATAGTTCTGGCCATTGGCTTCTTGTGAAGGCAATATATCTAGAGAACTTGTGAACAATAGCACACACTTAAGGAGTGAGCATTTCAACTCTCTTTGTAATCCTGATCTCCATCATATTGCCCTCAGTGGGGGGGGGGGGGACTGAGGAAGGGGACATAAAGTTGGAGAAGAACAAAATTCATGACGAGGTGTGTGTGTACTCACTTAGGACCATCTTTGCAATCTGTAAGAGAAAGCAGAGTATTAGGAGGAGAAAATTCCATTCTGCACATGTTCCAAGGTATTTTTTGTTTCTGGTTTCCACATTACAGAGTTGGGCCCTAGCAAAGAAACTGATTGCTGCTCTCAACCTGGAGTGCACAGTAGTGCACAACATTGTGGTTTATGAATAACTTTGTGGTGGCACTAGCACTGCATTAGTTTCCATGCTGTCCATTCTATCACTAACTGGCTTTGAAAGAAAAAAGGATGCTTTTACCTGTGGCAGGTGATAGAATGTGATGATGTTTGTAGTCCTTTCCAATTCTCTCATTCTATAAAGATGGTGCTGCTTGCCAGTGGAGTACTTATAACCTGGAATGGTAGCTCTAAGCTACACATGGCTTCTTTAACTTAAGAAGTTAAGTTGCAGACCCAGGTGAAAGGAATGCGCCATCATGCATTCCATCATGCAGGTCAAGGAAAGGAACACAACACAGAACATCAGTATTGGGTTAAAATAGGCCACAACTTTTATTGATTACAGAAGTAAGCAGACTTTGGCGAAGGCACTGGTTTTGTATCTGGCATCAGCCAGCCCACCTGCTGGGTTGATCAAAAGGCTGGACAGACCCAGGATTGAGGGTTGCCCTATGACTTACATCAAATTGGGGTGATTCTACCATTTGGAAGGGTGCTATGGCTCATCGGGGGCCCTGTGCACTCCCAGACAGAGTTGCCCCTTTCTGAACCCCTGACACCCAATAGGCTAAAGAGCCAATCCAATGCCAACCCAATGCCTCATCTGAAACAGGGAGGGTAGATGTGGAACCCAGTGTTGACCTGAGTAGCGAGACTGATAATGGCCTAAATATATAGGAAATAGGTGGGCCTGACTGAAAACTATGGCTCCCCGATCGGGCCATGGCTGTGCCAAGCCATAAACCACCAGAGTTCCAGGTAAGCAGCCATTATACAAGGCATTTGCGTAAATTCATCTAGATTTCACAGTCCTAACTGCATGAAAGTGAGACTTTTGAATGATTTCAAGAATGTTTACTCAGAATTCCCCCACTGCTTTCTATAAAGTGTATTTGCAATATTGTTAATCCTCTCTACCAGGAAGTAAGCTCCGTTGAACTCAGTGGGATTTACCTCCAAGTTAACGTATTTATGAGTGGCCAAAAAGTTTTAGATTTCTTGACCTGTCCTATTAGTCCTGCAGTCGGGCAGCTAATAATGCTTCATTATATTTATTTGCTATATAGAAATTCTCTCTGTCTGTCTGTCTCTCTCTCTTTACATGCTGGGCACCAACCTGCCAAAATTCAACAGTTGTTAAGTCCCACTGATCTCAAGAGAGAGATTTAAGCATGTGGTTTTGAAACCCTTGTTACTTTGGCTGCATTGTGCCACAATACACACATAATTGTTGAGACTCCTCCCTCCACGCCGTTCTGTTGAAAATGTCTGGAATCAAAGTGACACTTCTTTAATAACACTATGAAAATCATTTTGTATCACGAGTCTTCATGTTTTACTTACATTATGCTTAACTGAATTAGTAAGCTGCATTTGGCTCAAAGATCCTTTAATGACTTAGTGAGTTTAAATAACTTATTAAATAACTTAATCCCGTTTTTTAAAAGGAGCTATATCTACACCAGAAAACTTATTTTATTTAACCATGGACTTAGTGACTTGGGAGATGAATACAGTATACCCCCCAAAATCATAAAGCAAAATTAAAGCATGGCAAATCACTCCTCCTTTGAGACTGGTGCCAAGCTCCTTTTGTGGTGTTCCAGTGAAACAGGACACTTTCACTCCAGTGGCTAGTAAAGTCACACAGAAAAGAAAGTAATGTGACCAAACTTTTATTTTCAGAGCATAGCTGGGATTTCAGCCTTTCTGCACAAGCCCTCGACCATTACCATTTATTGCCAATTTTATGTTGTCGGTTTTATTGAATGATTTAGATAGTCCTGACTTGATCTTTTCCAAATGTGTACGATATGCAGCAACGTGCACAAAGTGTTTTTATATTCTCACTTTCATGCAGCCAGATCTTTGAAATCTAGATGAGCTTACGCAAAAGCTTTGTATAACCTTTTTTAAAAAAACAACCCCACATTTAATTTGAGAACTCATGTTTGGCCTGGCCTCAGCAACCTTCTGAGCAGATTATAAATGAGAGGGTCTTACGTATGTCGGCAGTGAAAGTAGGAAGACATATGTCTGCCATCGGGAAGAAGGGGGATACTGGAACCAACAAGCTGACTAAGAGCTATTAAGCTCCTGGGAGTGTGAAGGTTAGGACAAAAGGAAATAGAGAATATTAAAGATGCAGGAACTACATTTTCCAGAGCATAGTTTGTTTCCATTGTAGCCCTGGATTTCATCAACTACAATAACTCTACTTCAGAAAAAAACAAGGACATTTAGAATAGCCATTCTACTATAATAGAGAAAACTAGACACACAAAGATACATAGATAAAATCTATTCCATTTCAATAGAAGAGGGTGTATGATAAAAGAGAGGGCTTTTTGGAAAAATATAGAAGGTTCATCCTTTTACTGAAATTCTCCAAGGCATAAAGTCTCAGTATAGAAACTCCCTTCTGGGACAATGTAAAGATTTTCAAGTGCTGCCTGGACCAGATTAATGGATGCAGAGGAATGTGCCTCAAAATATCAGTATCTGGTGATTTATATGTAGTAACATATTTTGAATCATTTAACCTAAGTTCATGAATCATAGAAAATTTACACCCAGATTTAGGTCAGCTTTTTAAAAAAAAAACTTCCTTAGTTTTGTAGTCAATAAAACACAACAGAAATGCAACTTTGTATATGCTTGTACACAAGCATAGCTTACATGAATCAATCATTGCCTATTTTTAGATATCTCTACAGTCCTGTGTTTACTACTGTCTTTCACTATTATGTTCTTCTTCTTCTTTGACAATCACTCATAGCCGAGTAAGATTGTCTTCCATAAACACGGTTTTAACAGTGAGTCCATAAGTGACTGTGGAGGCCAATTCTGGATCCACATGTCCTTCCACAGTGGCGACATTAGTTTCTGGGCAGGAGTTGATCACAGTGTGGATTTGCCAAGCATGCCTTCCTCTTAGCATGTTTCTCCCTTGCGTTCTGAGTTCAAGTGTCTTCAAAGTCCATGACACCTTTGGTAAAAGCTGTTCTCTAACTGGAGCGCTTGCAGGTCAGTGTTTCCCAGTTGTCATTGTTTATACTACATTTTTGTAGATTTGCCTTGGGACAGTCTTTAAACCTCTTTTGTTGACCACCAGCATTACACTTTCCATTTTTAAGTTCGGAATAGAGTACAGTGGTACCTTGGGTTAATAACTTAATTTGTTCTGGAGGTCCGTTCTTAACCTGAAATTGTTCTTAACCTGAGGTACCACTTTAGCTAATGGGGCCTCCCACTGCCGCTGCGCCGCTGGAGCACGATTTCTGTTCTCATCCTGAAGCAAAGTTCTTAACCCGAGGTACTATTTCTGGGTTAGCGGAGTCTGTAACCTGAAGTGTCTGTAACCTGAAGCATCTGGAACCCAAGGTACCACTGTAGTTGCTTTGGAAGACGATCATCAGGCATCCACACAACATGACCAGTCCAAAGAAGTTGATGTTGAAGAATCATTGCTTCAACACTGGTGATCTTTACTTCTTCCAGTACACCTTCTAGTTCGCCTGTCTTCCCAAGTAATGTGTGAAATGTTTCAGAGACACCACTGATGGAATCTTTCAAGGAGTTGGAGATGGCGTTTATAAGTGGTCCGTGTTTCACAAGCATATAGTAAGGTTGGCAATACAATAGCTTTGTAAACAAGCATTTTGATTTCCCTTGTATGAATTTTGGTGAATACTACTTAATAGTAATGCTTCCATTCTTTAGCGTTAGAAGCAGAAAATGTCAGAACTGTGTGTGGCACTACACTTGTCTTTGGGTTTATACATGTTTTTTAGTCATACAGAAGCAAGCTTTAGAAAAAGAGTAAATGATTATATACAAAAAATTTATACAAAAAATTTTCCTTCTAGGATTAATTAAATTGTTAGAATTATTTTTCCCCCAGTATTTCTAGAATGATAGATGACAAATACCAACAATTACAAATTTCTGATAAAATTATTTATGGGCAGTTGCTCTTGGCATCAGCCCCTGGCATTCTCAGGTACCTGCCAGAGCCCCAACATTCCAGCAGAGTCCACCACCTATGTTTTCCCAAGCCCCTGTCTTTAAATTATTTTTTGGTCTGGGGCTCGAAGCAGTGTTAGATGGCTGGGTACGGCCACCACAATGCTCCTGACATAGTGTTGCTTCAGGTGTTCTGAGATGTTAAAATTTTGTTTGTTTGTGTATTAAATTTGTATACTGCCCTATACCCATAGAGCTCAGGGTGGTTCACAACATAAAATATAAAAACACAAAATACATACTAAAAATAATAACAAAGACAAACCAATTTCACAAATGGGGAGTCACTGCAGAAAAGATCCATTCTTATGTTGCCACCCTCTGGACCTCTCATGGAGGAGGCACACAAAGAAGGCCTCAGAAGGTGATCTCAGGGTCTGGGTAGGTTCATATGGAGAGAGACGGTCCTAAATCCAGCTGCTGGAAGCAATTGTTGCCCACTGCTGCCTGCTAAGTTCACCTGGCCTACCCATGGAGGTGGCTTATCAGATGGCGTTTTGCCTAGGAGCCACCCATACTTGGAGCCAAGTGCTACTCATGTGAAGCAGGAATGAAAGGTCTGATTGTGATATAAGAAATCCAACTAAAAAGAGAGGTTGCAATTGTAAATATTCCTGCTGCAAGCGGTGATACTAGGCTGCCATCCTAACCATGTCAACTCAGAAGTAAATCCCATTTAATCCAATAGGATTTACTCCAGGGTAGGTGGAGTTAGGATCGCAGCCTTAATTCTGAGCGAATAAGTCTCGTGTTAGGCTGCCAGTGATGCAACTTTAGACTAAACGTATTAGCGTTAGAACTTTTCCTCCCCTTTTTATGCATCAAAGCAGGATCACACATTCTCCCTCTCCACAGCTCTCTACGGCACTCAAAGCATCCAGCGGAACGACCAGGATCCCCAGGCAAGGCTTGTTATACAAAGATCCTATCTGATGGAATAAGACCCTGAGCTGGGTTTAACCCGGAATTTGTTCACATGACCCAGGGACCATCTGGTGCTTGCAGTGAATGCAAAGCAGGGAGATCAACTCGGAAGGTATCGACTTCAGAAAGTCAGGGAAACAGCTGCTTTTGTATCCATTTCAGGTAGACCAACCCACCCATATGTACTGGAGCGACACACTCTCAGCCCTTTCATCAAAGCATGAAAATGGTTGCTTTAATCATATTTTTGTGTGGACTCTGTGAGGAAAAACGTGGGCGTTACAGAATTCAAAGCAGGAGAGATTCCCCGTTATCAATGTAGCTGGAGAGAAGAGGGAAGATCTTGGGTATCTAGGAGATTTGGGGAACTAAATAGAAGGGCATGGCTATGGTACACATTCCTAAGCATGTTTACTGTAAAGTAATATCCTGTGAAATCAATGTGTTTAGCATCGGAGACAGATGATAGATAGATGATAGATAGATATAGATAGATAGATAGATATAGATAGATAGATAGATAGATAGATAGATAGATGATAGATAGATAGATAGATAGATAGATAGATAGATAGATGATAGAGATGATAGATAGATAGATAGATAGATAGATAGATAGATAGATAGATGATAGATAGATGATAGATAGATAGATAGATAGATAGATAGATAGATAGATAGATAGATATAGATAGATAGATAGATGACAGATATAGATAGATAGATAGATAGATAGATAGATAGATAGATAGATATAGATAGATAGATGATATAGAAGATGCAGAATAGATGCAGAAATACCATTAGAAAGAGCAAAGCAGACAATGACAACACAAGTGTTTCAGGCTTGGATTACAGGAAATATGCTGGTATTTTCTACAGAGATTAAAAAGTGACAAAGGTAGGAAGAGATTACAAGGCCATCACCCTGATCCTAAACATATATATTCTGGAGAAAAGCTATAAAAAACCTTTTCAGCCTGAGGGCCACACTGCAAATTTACGAATCATTACTTTCATCTAAACATAAATGCAGTACACATCATAGCAGGGAAGACTGTGACCAGGTGAGCAGATTTTTTTATATGCGTTTTTCCATACAGGGTTTTTTATTTTATTATCACAATCTAATTTCTGATTTATTTATAGGGGGGCTGTTTCTGTGTGTAGATCCACTCTATGTTTCTTCAGCGATCCCACTGGAAAAGAAAGGCAGGTCTATATTTTCTAGTCAGGAGCTTCAAAACCCAGGGCAGATACCATATTTCCTAATGGGTGCTATTGCAAAAGGACTGTGCTAAGGTGGTGTAAGACTGTACTGAGCAGGAACTGTTGAAACCTCTTCCCCAAGCCATTGACATAAGCAGCAGAAATTGGCAGCATCTGGGCACAGCAGTGGTTGGGTTTACAGGAGATAAGGAGGCTGAGAGCATCTGTGTAGCACCGCAGTCTTTGCTGCAGAACAGGCCCTTGGAGTCAGAGGCCATTTTCCTGTGTGACCCTAAGATGTGCAATTTTGAGCTTCTCTCACACTTTTCGGGTCTCACATGAATACTGTTAACACAAGACAGTTCTCCGAGAGGAAACAGAATGTAAATGACAGCCAGTGCAGGTTTTTCATTCCCAATAAGAGCCAGTTTAAACCTCACATGTAAAAATGACCTAAGTGCACTTGTAAGGCCTCTACAGTTGTAAGATTTTCCTACATGGGAGGACTTTGGGAATGATTCCCATAGAGGAATACCCATTTAAAGTGTTGCATCAGAACTGGCTTCCCACACGGATGTTTCAGAGACATCTGCAGCTGTGACCTGTCAAGAACTGTAATTAATTTTTCTGTGTGGGGAGGGGAGCAATTCCCAAACAAATTCTCCAGCTAAAGGTGATGTCCAGTGCTAGGCATACTCAAGAGTAGACCTACTGAAATAATTTATGTTGCCTAATGTAGTTTCCAACACATACACATTCCCAGCTGCGGGTGCTGCTGGAGAGAAAGTTTTTAGGGGAAATTAGATTTAGAAGTGTTTAATTTGTCATGCTGATACATAATAGGAACATAGGAAGCTGCCTTGTCCACACTGTGTGGCAAAGGCTCTCCAGGACTTCAGGCAGGGTTTTCTCTCCCAGCCTTACCTGTAGATGAGCCAGGGACGTTCTGCATGCAAATCAGATGCCCTACCACTGAGCTACGGCTCATCCTCTGTTATTCTTTTCCAGATACGGGCAACTCCACAGGGTTACTTTCCAAAACCCTACATACATCGGTAGAATTGCATAAAATGCCTGTCAGCTCAACAAGGCCCTGTGCATCAACTGAGCTGGTCAAGGAAGCCCTGCTTTCCCTCTGGCTCATGCAAGTCCAAAAGGCGGCGGGTCTTACACAGCTCGTGTGCGGGGAAGCTTCTTCCCTGTGTACCAGCTGAGCAGGCCAAGAAGACCTGCTGCCCTTCTGGCTCATGCAAGTCAAAAGTGAAGCGGGGCTTCCCAGCTAACAGCTGACATGTGGGAAAGTGCAGCAGTAGCAAGCACTTTCCTGTATGTCACCTGTTAGCCCCACTGTGCCTCCAGCTTGCGAGGAGACCCTTGCTTAGACTCATCAGGTCTCTCCTCCCACTTCTAGGTTTCTGGAGCCCTGGGTTTCTGGGGCTGTGCATATGCAGGGTCCCGCATGAATTGAACATGCATAAATGGGGGGGGGGTGCCTGTAATGATCACATTTTAATTTCTTTGAACACCCATTTCAAAAATGAACTTTGAAAGATTTCAGAATTTAGTGTGCCAGCCCAAGCCATTTCTCCATGTGAGGCAGAGGCAAGGCCTACCACTACCACCTACCTCAGCTACTACTTGTTATGTACTGAAGTTCTCACCCTGGGCCAGCAGGGGGATACTGTAGATAGTTCAGGTCCACATATGCAAATAAGGGATTGAAAGTGACGTTGAGTGATTGGATAGTTACAGAAAGTTGTTACAGTTACATTGTACTGGAGCTCTATATAAGCAGGCTGGCTGAACCCTTCAGTTCAGTTCTGTTCTGACCTGTGAACAAACAAGAGCTGTTTGGAGAATCGCTGTGTTGTCTGATATGTTCACCCACAACTTAACACTACTCACTCAGTCTCACCAAGTCACTGGTGGTACAGAGAAGCCACCCAAGTCTCATGACCCATAGAGAAGCCTCACAAGACTTTGCCCAGTCTGTTCCAAGTATTTGTTAGATGAGGCTTAGAGGAGTCTTATTTTAGGTCTCTCCCCACATAACCCAGTCTCAGGCTGCCTCCCATTATTCAGAATTCATCCTGATTTGCTTGTACATAGATTACAAGGTGGTTAGACTATGTCTGCCTTTATTGAGTGTTCATTCTGACTTGTTTACAGAAAGATTATATGACAAGGATAGGGTTGCCATATTTCAAAAAGTAAAATTCCTGACACCCGTTTTTTTTAGGAAGATCCCAGAATTGTTGAGCTTTAAGGTTTTTGGGGAACAAACCACAAACCCAAATTGTTGAGCTTTTTTGAGGAAACTTACCGGTACCCCCAAAAGAGATTTTAAGCTTTTTGAGCTGTTTCCACTGCTTTTTTCCATCATGTTGCCATACATCCAGGTTTTCCCTGACATCTCCCATGACGCCATTTTTATACCCGAAAACACCCGAAATGGTTTTACCCCACCATTTCAATGCATTTCCCCACCACTTTCTAAATGGCAAAACATCTGGTGGGAGTTAAAAGAGGATTTGTTGCGTGAGTGTAACAGAGCAAAATATCCTTCTTTAATGTCACAAATGTCTGGCTTGCGCTAAATAGTGGGAATGTGGAGATGCCCTCAGCCTGGCTGATCTGGAGTTCCATCTGCAGACCCAGCCAAGTGCTGGTGACCATGGAGTAACCCTGACCAGGCAGGAAATTCCCTTTGCTCATTTATTCTATCTCTTTTTGAAACATAGAAGCAGCTGAACCTCAGTCCAAAGAAAAAGCGAGCCCACCAGTGGCATTTCATTGCCTGGTCAGCAGTGACTTGTGTGGCATGGCAGGGTGGTCAGTTGTTGGTGACTCAGTCTGCCACCCCTCCCAGTCTGCCACCTGAGGCAAGAGGTTCAGTGTGGCTCATGGTAGGCCCATGCTACTCTGCATGGGAACTTTAGCCCCACTGCATGCACTGCCACTGATCAGCTATGCATGTTCACTATTATTTCTTAAATACTATCTATATGGATAGTCTTAAACACTCTTATCTCCGCCTGTATTTCAGAACTATTCATTTCAGCATAGCCTGCTGACACTCTGGAGACACGGTTTGTGATGCTATCATGGGGGTTTCTATTTGCTTAGAGCTTTATGTCTCGAAGAAATGAGATTTTCTCCTTAAATGAAATGATCCTTGGCTTAATTACATTACATATACTTCTAGCAATTCCAGAGCAGAGAGCGTGGCTGAGTGACATTAAGGGCAAAGGGGGATTTACATTCTTAAAGCTAAATCTAGCCAAAGTAAGCCGCAACCTGACAGATCATTCTCTAGAACTTTCACATTTGAGATGTTGCAGCAAGGCAAACCAAATATAAAAAGGACTTGCAGACCTTGCTTATTTACTGAGATATCCATATTAAAACCCATGTATGGTAGCAAAGAATGGCTAAGCACAGCACTATGGAAATTAGTAGCTGCTCGCTTTCCTTTCTATGCTGAAAAATCCCTGCCTCTCAGTGGTGCCCTATTGACTTCAAAATGAGGGTCTACCCATTAGGGGCTAAGACATTTACCGTGTATTGAACCTTCTTTCTATTTAAGTGCCTAAATTGGACCCATTAATGGAATAACCTAGATAGGGAAAATCTTCATCCATCTACTCTTAGTCTTTTCTTTGGTTTTCGTGGGATACAAGGTAAAATACACAAATTAATACAAACATACATAAAATTTGGGGGGAAATACATAGTTTTGTCATTTCTAACTGTATGTGTAGTTTATACACAATTGTACATAAACATAGGGATGGGGATGAATTCAATTCAGTCTGCATTTAAAGGCTAGGCTGCCTAATTCTAATTTCCCGAAACTGAAGCACAGTCACTCTTCCAAAGATGCCAGAGACCATGTAAGCAACAATTGAGCAGAAAGGACACATCTCTCCCTCCCTATCCTTTGGAACCTACCTGCTCATAGCAGGGCAGGTGTGCCTCCCAAGCCATTCTCATCCTGACAACACAGTGCCACCCATTCAATAGATTCAATCACAGTTGTTTTAACATAGCATCAACTTCCCCAGTCTCCACACCATAGTCCTTTCCCAAGAAGCATAGCACAGGGAAAAAGAGAAACAGCATTAGTGCAAACATTTTGATGTGCCCACCAACACTTGTACTTTACTCTATGAACTACTGCTTCGTGGGTGCACAGGAGTGGCTCAATGGTGTAAGTAAGCACTCAAAGTTCTACTTTATGAACAACCTTGTGCCATTCACACATTGCACTTTAAGTGCACACAAAAGATTTAAAATTGTACATACACAATGTAACTGTAACAAACTCCTGTTGGCAAACACACATATTTGACAAAAGTATACTCTTCAGAGAGCCAGGATTGCCTGCTGTGTATAACTGACAAGTATACACTTGGTGGCAAATAGCAGTGTTGGTTGCCACACCAGACCCTTTGTACCAATGTTTCTCTCTTTCCTGTGTGCTACACAAGATCATAGCCCATAATGGTTCGCATATGCACACATTTCTTGAATAAACATGTGTGGAAGGTTCAACCTTCATTTGAATCCATAGGTACACTGTTCTGGTGTTCAACTCGTGTATCTAAGTCAGAGACAAAAGTTAGTAGTTGCAATGCCCCATTGAACGCAATTCAAGGAACATCAATTCAGCAATGGTTTGCGTAGGTCAGTCCAGCTCTACTTTTGCTGAAGTTCAGAAATTATGCTGAACCATCCCCAGTTTCAACCCCACCCAAAAAAATAATACATGAATTAATTGACATGTCAGTCAAATAATACAAAGCACTGCTGAGTTATGAGATGATGCTTGCAGTGCAATCTTCCTCTTGAGCAGCATGTTTTAACTTCGTAATGCGTAGTGGAACTTTTCTGACAATGGACGGCAACAGTTAGGTGAACAGTTGGAACGCAGCCCAGCTTTGGGGAGGGGCTTGTTTTGATTAGAGACTCCATAGCATTTTATAAAAGCTCTCAGGAGATCCATAATGTCCAGGTAGAGCAGATGGGAACTTGGCTTCCATCAGCAATTTTTATTGGATTCTTTCCTTAAAAGGATAAAGTACTAATTCAACTCAGCTGGAATCTGAGCCCTTTGGAATACTCCACCCTAAACCCATACAAGTATTTTAGACCACTAATTCACCTCATCTCATATTTGAAAGTTGTGTTGTGCCAGACATGTCTTTCAAGGCCACCAAAACTCAGCATTTCCCCCCCCCACTCAAATTAGGTTTGCTTCATCTCCCTTACGTTGAAAGATGGACTTGTGATTGAAGTGAGTCATCAGGAGACCTTAGTTTAACACATTTCCTGAAACTCTGGGCAAATAGATCCCCTTGGACCAAATCCGATGAACAAATAAATGGGGGGGGGGGCAGAATTAATATGAATTATACTATGTTTATGTCAATGGGTATGAACTCAGTGAACATACATAAAATTTGCAGGATTGAAGTCCCTAGTGTCTATAATATAGGGTGGTAAATGAATTCAATTAATAATAATAATAATAATAATAATAATAATAATAATAATAATAATAAATATAGTGTTCCCCAAGACCACAGTTGGCTGGGAAGTTCTCCATGCCCTTGAGGAACATCTTTTCATTTTAACGAGACTTGCACAGGTGAACTTACTGGTGATCGTGCCCTGAGTTTCTGCACATAAAATGCTGGCAAACTATCCTTGCCTCTCAGGGATATTTTGAAGAGACACATTTTTTGCTCATTAATTTTGCCATGTGTTTCCTTCCTTCACAAAATAGAGAGAAAGTCAATATGTACTGTTCTTTTGCTCCAACCTTTCAGTTGACTGAATCCTTCCTTGATAGACTTAGCCACCTTCAGTTAATTGGCAAATCATGTGTGCATGCATTTACTTATTTAGTTTACCCTCATTTTTAAAATACAGGAAATCAACTGCAACCTTCCCCCCCCCCCCGCCCTTGCTGTAAACTTTCTCCATTTCAGTTTCCCAAGAAAATCCGCAAAGATCATTCCAGGCTAAGGTTTCTTGTTATGTTCTTAAGCTGCCATATGTTGGATCAGACCATTGGTCCATCTGGGTCAGTATGTGAGTGGCAGTGACTCTCCAAGGTTTCAGAAAGGAATCCCTCCCAGCTCTACCAAGAAATGGTGGTGACTGAACCTGGACACTCAGTCATTCAAAGCGTGTGCTCTATCACTGAGCTATGGCCTTCCTCTACATTTCATTGCCCACTTTCTTCTCCACAGTACTTCACCAGGTTTCAAACTGTGTTCTTTAGAAGCTTATTGGAGAGCTTGGTAGTGGCAGTCAAGTTTACACAAAAGATATATAGACTTTTGCTGGTTTTGCCCTATGTACAGCAAACACTCAGTTCTCACAGGGACAACAGTGATGCGCAACAATATTTCAAGTACAGTCGTACCTTGGAAGTCGAATGGAATCTGTTTCGAAAGTCTGTTCAACTTCCAAAGCATTCAAAAACCAAAGTGTGGCTTCTGATTGGCTGCAGAAAGCTCCTGCAGCCAATCAGAAACTGTGGAAGCCCCGTCAGACGTTTGGCTTCCAAAAGAACGTTTGAAAACCGGAGCAGTCATTTCTGGGTTTCAATCGTTCAGGAACCAAAACGTTCGAGAAGTAGGCTGTTCGAAAACCAAAGTATGACTGTATACACATTTATAAAGAAGCCTGGCCCATGGATTCAATGGAGCTTATTTCCAAGTATGTGTATTTTTGGGTTCAGTGTGTAATATTAGGGCCACTGGCCAGTTCAAACATTTGTTAACGTGGAGATTCTCTACATGTGTGAGGGAAGTTGCAGGCTCACAACCTGAGGTGAATATATGATTCTGCTCCCCCAGGTGCTTCCTTTCCCCTCAGAAGGGTTGTGTTGGGGGTGCATGGGGAAAGGAGAGGAAGAGGAAGCTTCATTGTGTGAGCAGAAGCCATTCCACTTGTGCAAAGTATTTCATTTATGTGATGACTTCAATTTTTATTTTATTGAAATGCTATTATTTTTTCTTATTGGGGGACAATGTCCCCCAAAGCAGGCCTCTGTATTATGAAAGCTAATACAGCAGTCATTTCATATACAGTATTTGGTGGGTTAACTTGGTAGTGGTAGTTCCCCCTATCTTATCCCAGATTACTCAAAGCCTCAACAAATAGATAAATTGAGTATTTGCTTCTGTCACATCACAAAACCCAGAATTTACAACTAACATTAAGGGAGTTGCGCAGTGACCACTCAAAAAAATCTGACATTTTAAATATATCTCATGTTATCTTTACCACCCCAGGCATATCGGTGCGCATGCTCTTGTAGCATGCTTACAATCTGCACTCCCTGCTCCCTGCCCCTGGCTCAAAGTAGGCCTCTGTGTTATCAGAAATGGCAGGAAATGGCCATTTCATATATGTGTCCCTCAGCAAGGAAGAGAGGGGAAACTGCCGCAACCATTATAACTCACCAACTATTGTGTCTTTTTGTTGAAGGGGAAAGTCTAATTAATGCAAGTCAACAAAGCAACTTGTAATAAGAAAGTGGTCTGATTTTAGATATGGTCCAAATTTAAAAGACAACTAGTATAGAGCAAAACCCACCTCTGAAGGACACAGCCTGTGGTAACTTGATATATTCATTCCCAGCGCAGCCTCCTTCTCCGCTGATTACAAGTCTCCACTAGTGTTTGCAGGACAGATTAGCCATTCTCCTCATATATAAGAGACACTGTTCAAAGAGGTTGGAACGCAGCTGCCTCTTTACAGACTTTACCTAGTTTTCAAAAGGACAAGGATCATGCGGCGGAGGGATGTATGCCTCTGCAAGAGAAAATCTAAATTAATCTTCATAGAAAACAGAGGGTCTTGTTTGGATCTAGCAGAAAAGAAGAGCCACTTGTAGGTGAAATCTTCTTAAGACCAAAGTGGAATCCTGTGAAAATTCGGGTCTGCAAAACTTCCTAGGCATGGCAGACAAAAGAAATTAGCTTTCTGAATAAAAGGTTCTTGGTTTAAATTTAAAAGTTTCTTGCCATGAGAGCCACTGCACTGCCAAATGTCTGAGAATGTAGCATCTAATCCTCCTATCTAGTTACTGCAATAGCTGTGGCTGCTTTTTGTGTTTTTCTTAGTAGCTCTCTACTTCTTTATGTTCTTTCCTTTCTTTCTCTTCCTCCTTGGAGAAGAGGCAGGATAGTACATTTCATTTGGAAATGAGAAAATAAATCAATAAAACGAGCGCAGCTTCAAGGTTCGTGAGATACAATTCAATATCCTGCAGGGGCTCGCTCCTGGTTTTAAATCTTCGTTTCTCCCTCATGAAACTTTCAGATTGGCCTATAGGTACAGAAACTGAACTTACTTAGATAACAAGAATCAAAAATAGCACAGGCTAGCTACCCTGCTGCCCTGATCATTCATGAATAAGTCTGCTGCAGCCAATACATTCAATATTTGAACTTCCATTGGCTGCAATCCTGCAAACAGCTGACTGCTTACAAGCCCCATAAGAATTGATGGGCCTCAGCACACACCGGATTGCAAGTCTGGCGCTTTGGAGCATAACAGTTGTTTACAAGAACGAAGAGCTGGCACTTGACAGAGATAGCTCTACTTTATCAAATGGCTGGTGACTATTAGCATCTTTTCACTAGTCCCAACAGACTATGTGCAGCAACAACGTTAATGGGAATCAACAGACAAAGTTTGTAAGATAGTGCATCCATTCATTCTCTCTCCATGGTATTTATTTACACATACACATAGTTCTGTGTTCATGGCTTTCAGGTCAGGGGACAAACTAAATGTAGGCAAGAGAAAAACTAGAAACTAAGGAAGTGAATAAGTGTTTTCCCTTTCTTCTTGCTTCTCAAATGACCCCCTACAAATTCTTCTTCTTATGAAAAGCCGCATAACCTCCTCTATAAAGGTAAAGGGACCCCTGACCATTAGGTCCAGTCATGACCGACTCTGGGGTTGTGGCGCTCATCTCGCTTTATTGGCCGAGGGAGCCGGCGTACAGCTTCTGGGTCATGTGGCCAGCATGACTAAGCCGCTTCTGGTGAACCAGAACAGCGCACGGAAATGCTGTTTACCTTCCCGCTGGAGTGGTACCTATTAATCTACTTGCACTTTGACGTGCTTTCAAACTGCTAGGTTGGCAGGAGCAGGGACTGAAGAATGGGAGCTCACCACGTCACAGGGATTTGAACCGCCGACTTTCTGATCGGCAAGTCCTAGGCTCTGTGGTTTAACCCACAGCGCCACCCATGTCCCATAGCCTCCTCTATACCTTTGAGCTATTTCATCCAAAGTCCACTTGAATCAACTGACTTTAGAACAACTGGTCCCATCTCCAGCATTTTCCCAAAATCTGTTGGATGGTGCAACTGGTTACAGGTGACTCCCAGCACAGGCATAGCCGGGGGGGGGGGCAGCCCTCTAATTTGAAATATACTAGCTAGTTAGTTATGATGGTTTGAGTAGTGCATGTTAAAGTGTTATCTACCTCAGACTCTCACAAATCAAAACAAATTTTGAGTGGGATCATTGAAGGACGCTTAAGTCTTAGGTTTGTGAACTGGACACTCAAGGTGGATGTCTCTACCATTAGTTCTATAGGCTTTTAATATGTGTTGTGGTGCCAAAAAGATATGGTATATTTATATGAAGGAAATGGGTTGTAGGGAGAATCCAGGGCTTGCCTGCAGAGTAGAAGGAAAAGAGGACCTTTTTCTGCCTCTCCACTTCCAACCAGTCTCTAAAGACTGCAGAAGGGACCCTCTTAAGAATATTAGGGGTGTGGGAAGCATAGCTTTGTTTTTTTTAAGTCTTCAGATGAAGACTAGACCATGAATATAAGATTTTAGCAGCAGTTCATTCATTTTCAGCTTTGTATTCTTGTTATAAAAAGTGTGCCTAGACATTCTGTTGTTGCGCCCATAACCTTGGCGCCATTTAGCTCCTAGCTTCCGTATCTCAGTTTCTAACGCTGACTGGTCTTTAACTAAAGCCAGGTGGCAGCACTGGTGATGATAGTGATGAACAAGAGCAAGTGCCACTTCTTAGGAAAGTTCACCATTGAAAAGCTTTTCCTGGGGTGATGCCATTATGCTATTCCCTCTCCAAGAACATCCATTAAGGTATGACATAACTGCAAGCTTCTCCAGAGAACCTATTTCTTGTGCATTCATGCACAGAACCTATGCAGAGGTTAGCTATATTTGGTCTTTAATAAGGGTGTTTATATGTCTTCTTGAAGGAATGGGTGTCTGTGCAGTAAGTTTAAAACTGACTCAACCCCCCCCTTTTCTTCTTTCTCCAAGAGAGTACTCTAAAATGCGTAAAACTTGAGCTGTTGAGCAAAAGCATAATAAGGATACGGCTGCATAAACAAGCTCTCTCCTTTATCAATCACGGCAAGGGCTGTTCTTCTAGGGGAACGGAGAAGATACGTCAGTACCTTATCTTATGTGCTGACCACAAAAGACGCACAGGCCGATGTCCGGGAAAAACGCCAAAAGCGTGTTCCCGGAGATGATGACCTCTTCCTCCCAGATAAAAGTAGGAAGAGGAAGATCCTTTTATGGTCAGAAGTACAGGAAGGAACACCCTTTTATGGTTAAGAATACCAGAGCAAGAACATATGTGAAGTCAACCTGCGTACATAGGCTGACGTGGTTGGAAGGAGGGAGAAGGTGCCTGGAGGATATATATACTGCATAAAACTTGTCAATTCTTTGGACTTGCTGTGGACTTGATCACACAAGTGCCTTCTGCTATCCGGAGAGCAGAATAAACTCTTTCTTTGAATCAACCTTGGTGTCATTTGACTTCCTTCCTCATGTCCCGGAGCAACGCAGACCCAATTGGTGAACTCCAATAAGGCTACATTCTCATTGATCATTTGTTCATTCCACACTTTCCTAACCACTTTTTAAAAGCAGATTTACTGTATTAGGGTGGCAGGGTGCTTTCATTCACAAACCTAAATTTCCCAGAGTGCATTCATCCTGCAAAATACTGACATTCAGAGAAATCCTGAGTTTTAATAAACAGGTTGGAAATTTGCCTGTTTTGTCACGCTTGGGGAGAGGGGAACCTAATGGAGCACATATACAGCAAACCTGCAACTTGCGTGCATTTAACTTGTGTGCATTCAGTTTTACATGTGTAACGAAGAAGAAGAAGAAGAAGAAGAAGAAGAAGAAGAAGAAGAAGAAGAAGAAGAAGAAGAAGAAGAAGAAGTGGAAGGAGGAGGAGGAGTGGAAAGCCGGCAGGCGTCTGGGGGTAAAGACTTTAGCAATCCCACCTGCCATTGAATCCAATGTATTTTGACTATACATGATTTTGGCTTTAGGTACAGTCCCTGGAATTTAACCCCTACGTAAGTTGTAGGCTTAGCTTGTGTTTTATCTATAAGTTGTGGGTATGCTTAGCATTTTAGAATCATAAAGTGGATGATATTTTATTGTTTATTTTCTATATTATATGTCACTTTGTTACTTTTCTGTGGAAATGCAATTCAGTAATATTGGGGAAAATATATTTTAACAAACTGAAGAGCCTGTCATTCCTTCTAGGTCTTACTCGTTGCTTCTTATATTTTTCCTTCAAATTCCAAAATCATTTTGCCTTAGTTTTCATTGGAATTGCAGCATATAGTGGGTGGTTTCAGTTTGCTGAAGCCAAGACTGGGCCAAATTCATCATGGTAAAAAAATCCTGCCTGCTTTAATTCTTCTTAGGCCCCACTAGCTTTGATGTTGAAATCAAGAAAGAGTTTTGAGTTCATAAATACTTTCCTATGAACTCGTATTTTTCAGCATAATTGCACAAACAATAATATCATATTTGGCACTGCTTCATGTATTTCGAGCTTTGATTATCATGTTTTGAAAAATGAAATGTTTCAGGCTTTCATTCACTATAGCGTCTTGCCACCTCCTTAATTCCTTCCCCTTTCAGCAAGGCACTTACAGAAGTGCTCAGAGTTAAGCAGAGGGCTAAAGTGCTTTCCTGAAATGAGATCTTACCATTTAAGACCCTGTCCCTTTGATTGGCCTTCCCACTGCTGCACTGCAGACAGCTAGTAGTAAATTACAGAGACATTAAAGGTAAAGGTACCCCTGCCCGTACGGGCCAGTCTTGACAGACTCTGGGGTTGTGCGCCCATCTCACTCAAGAGGCCAGGGGCCAGCGCTGTCTGGAGACACTTCCGGGTCACGTGGCCAGCGTGACATCGCTGCTCTGGCGAGCCAGAGCCGCACACGGAAACGCCGTTTACCTTCCCGCTGGTAAGCGGTCCCTATTTATCTACTTGCACCCGGAGGTGCTTTCGAACTGCTAGGTTGGCAGGCGCTGGGACCGAGCAGCGGGAGCGCACCCCGCCGCAGGGATTCGAACCGCCGACCTTTCGATCGGCAAGTCCTAGGCGCTGAGGCTTTAACCCACAGCGCCACCTGCTTCTCAATTGAACAAATCTGTGGATACCTAAACATATAAAGGACTGTCCTCCCTCACCTTCCACACATCCACCTGAGCCTCTGCACAAACCTTCTACCACGGCTGGCTCCAGATTCTGGAGAGCTGTTGGGTAACCTACCCTGAGTGGGTCCTCCTACTCTTCACTGCAGTTGTCACCACATGTTCACTTAACCTCTCCCTCTGGGCGCAATCTGCTCAGCCATCTTGAGGGTAGCGTGGGTCAAAGAGCAGCAGCACTTGTGAGGGCCTTCCCTGTGGTGTCCCCTGGTGGTGGAGTTATCGTCCATTTGTGGGGCATCTTGCACCATCTTGTACTGTTTGCTTTTGGACCATTGGTCAAAACACATCTTTATATCCAGGTCTTCGGCCGAGTCACTGAAGTCTTCCCTCCTCCTCCTGTATTCTTGTTATTAACACTATTGGTGGTTTTATTTTATGGTTTCAAGTGTATATTATATTTATTTTCATTGTGATATTTTTGTAACCCGCCCTGGAACCTTTCGCTGAAGTACAAATAATAAAATCAATAACGCAATCTGTGCACACCTTGATTTTCTCTGTACAATCTGCAGAAACAAGGAAGCAGGTTGCACATCATGAGCCTACATTGGAGATCGCTAGTGTGTGGCACCCTTGAGGTCTTCCTGTGTCCATCCACAAGTTCTCTGAGCCCCTCCCCACACTGTCCCCTTCATCATGAGGTGATGAGAGCTGTTACATTTTTTCCCCTTGATTAAGTATATACAGCTTTCTCCTATTTCTTCTTTCAGCTCTGTGTGCTTTTCACAGTTCTGGTTCATTCTATTGGATCCCACTTTTACCCAAATCCCTTGGGGAAGTCTGTGCAGATGCCCTCTCTCTCTTTCTGTCTCTTGCCTGGGGGCTGAGGGGCGGGGAGTGAAGTGACCAGAGAGGGTGGTGCCCATGGCGTTCAGCACTCACTCAAAAATCTAAATGTGTCCAGAGGTCTAAAAAGGTTGGTGACCGTGCATACAGCTTCTATTTATGTTGCTCTGTGCAAAAGAGCCAATCAATATGTAAAGGTTGGAAGTGAATCTACCTAGTGCAATCCTGACCCACCACATTCCTCTTGAATGGATTTGGTTGACCGAAATGGGTTTTGCTTGCTTTCCAGTCTCTGAGTGCCAAGGCATTTAACCAATTGTTCACAGGAACCCTCTGTGCAGACCAGACCTTAGTTTTGCTAAGTGCTACAAGGTGTTGTTCACTCCATCAAGGGAAGAGGGCAAGCCAACTACCAAAAAAAGAAAATACAGGAAGAGCATAGCTAAAAACATAAAAAATATAGAAGCCTCTTTAAAACTTATTCAATGCAAACAGTGAATTGAATTCTGTGGCTTTGCTTTTTTGACTCAACAGTCCTCACTTTGAAATCCAGAACACACCCCCATCCAAAGATTAGGATATATAAAGGTTGATGAGAGATAAATCAAGACAGCAGTTTAAAATGTCTAAGCTAACCAAGAAGGGTGGAGAATTGTTTTTTTTAGACAAAAGCCACCAAAAGCAAAATGCAAAAGTTTGCTGCCGATTTGGCCTCTATAGAAGCATTACAAAAACAGGTACATTAGTGGGATAACAGAATAAATGTGATTCCAGCTATTCAGGCACACTGCAACAAAACCCTTTATTTGTTTAAAGGAAACTCTCTAACAATGGCCCTGCTTGCTTCGGCAAGCATGTCTTGCTGTTTAATAATGCCAGGGTCTTTTAATTATTATTTTAAATGCAGGTTTCCCCCTCCTGACTATGTTTGAACAGATGGTGTGCATTGCAGCACCTACCAAGTTGGTCATACTAAATTTACTTTAGTAGAAGAAAACACATCAGGGAGGAAAAAAAGAGGAGTCTTGTTTTAAAATACTGCTTCTTAAAATGTTAGTAGCTGCTGCTACCAAAACAGGTTGGATTTCGTGAAAGAATGGCAAAAATGCCGTTACAGAGTACACTGATTTGAACTACATTGTTTTTTGTTCTGCCACAAAGACTAGCAGTGGATATAGGTGGGCCTGGAGGAGTTTGATCCTCGCAAGACACCAGTGGCGTAGCATGGGAGTGCAGGGGGGGCCGGCCGCACCAGGCGCAACATCTGGGGGTTAGGGTTAGGGGCGCAAATCCACGGGTTAGGGGGCGCAAATCCACGGGTTAGGGGGTGCAAATTACTTGCCTTGCCCCAGGTGCAGAAAACCCACGCTACGCCACTGCAAGACACCTAAGAACTTCCTTGTTTGAGCAAGGTCCATCTGTTCCAACAGAAACCCATCAGAATTCTGTAAAAAAATATCGTAAGGAAAGGAATCCTCTGTCCAATAGCCTGAGTAAGGATTATCCGATGAGTTAGCTGGCAACTGAAATTACACATTTCTTCCTTTAGCTGGAGAAGGGCCATAGCTTTACAGTATCTGCTTTACATTCAGAAAATTCCAGGTTTGGTCGCTGACATCTCCACAGAGAGCCAGGATAATAATAATAATAATATTTTTTTATTTATACCTTGCCCTCCCCAGCCAAGGCCGGGCTCAGATGGCTCCTATCTACAACTCTGGGGAGCCACTACTAGTCAGTGCAGACAATATTGAGCTAGATGCACCAATAGTATCAGGCAGCTTCATGGCCATCCTACACCCCCTCCCAGGGCACTGCTCCAACAATATATAACACCGGTCTTGAAAGACTTACATTGGCTCCCAGTACGTTTCCAAGCACAATTCAAAGTGTTGGTGCTGACCTTTAAAGCCCAAAATGGCCTCGGTCCAGTATACCTGAAGGAGCGTCTCCAACCCCATTGTTCAGCCCGGACACTGACGTCCAGCGCCGAGGGCCTTCTGGTGGTTCCCTACTGTGAGAAGTAAGGTTACAGGGAACGAGAGAGAGGGCCTTCTTGGTAGTGGTGTCGGCCCTGTGGAATGCCCTCCCATCAGATGTCAAGGAAATAAACAACTATCTGACTTTTCGAAGACATCTGAAGGCAATCCTGTTTAGGGAAGTTTTTTATGTTTGATGTTTTATCATGTTTTTAATATTCTGTTGGGAGCCATCCAGAGTGGCTGGGGAAACCCAGCCAGATGGGCAGTGTATAAATTATTATTATTATTATTATTATTATTATTATTTGATGAGAAACACAGAAGAAAATGCCATATACCAAATCTTTGGGGGAAAGACTGTAGCTTAGCAGTAGAGATTCTGCCTTGCATGCAGAAAGTCCAAGGTTTCAAGCCCTTCAGGTAGGGCTTGGATAGACTGAAGCCTGTGAGAGCTGCTGCCAGTCAGTGTAGACAATGCTATATTAGATGGACCAATGGTCTGGCTCCATATAAAGCAGCTTCCTGTGTTTCTGTGTTTCATTTTATTTTCCCCAGCCTTTTAACCCTCTTAAACTGTTGCAAGTTTTCTGTAATGATCTTTTATCATTCACACTGTGCTGTGTGTTGTTGTTTTAGATGTCGATTGGTTTCTTTTTGTTTTTCTGGGTTTTTGATGTAGTAGTAGTTGTTGTAATATTGTATTTCTATTCTTTCTGTATGCCATCCAACAAACACTGATTGCCCCTGAAAGTGTGGGATATAATTTTTTTGAAATCAACACGCTGTGTGTCTTTGTTCACGGTTGAGCAGCTGCATTTTCCAACCAAAGAACCCAAGGACAATTTCATACATATTTATTCCTAAGAAAAACTTTATCCATATTAATAGTTTGTCCCATCATCTTTCTCTGAGGAATCCAGCTGCTTGCTGCTGTTTCACTGTACTGCAAAAAGGGTGGGGGGAAAAGGGGAAAGTTTTGCACACTGAAATACAATGTGATATAAATGGCCTTTAATAGCATTTAAGACTATATAGTGGCATTTCTGGTAAAAGTAGAACCCACTATATAATTTTAGTTTGTTTCCCATTCCCAATAGAAAACGAACACATAATGCAAACATTGTGTGTCCCTTTATAACGGGAGTTGTAAGAAAAATACTTGCTACCTGAGATATTTCTTTAAGTCAGTGAAGCAAACAGGCCAACATGTGGATTAGGTTACATTCAGAGCTGATCCTCATTTTGTAACACACACTAAACAGCAAAATGCAGGAGTCTCGGGTTTAATAAAACACAAACTTTCAGCCGCACATATAGCCAATAAAGACTGAAGCATCCTGGCCATGATCAGCATACTAATTGCTGCATGAATAAATCCTGAGGCTTGGCTGTTTTGAAAGGCAAACAAAATCTCTGCAGAAGCCAGAAAGAGTATTTACTAAGAAAACCTAGCCTGTGTGTACCTGTAACAGTGTCCTTATGAATGTAAACTATGCCTCTTGTTGATCTCTCTTGCTTGATATTAAATATACGAGTGTGTTTCAGAAAGTTTCAGCAAAATGACTGCATGCGCAGCATGGTGGAAATTACCATTCTGAATTATCCTGATATTAAGCAAAACTACCATCACTTTGGACTTTAGTTAAACTCTTTCTGAAAGGACCTACTGTAGTGGAAGTGTGATGGTGGGGAAACGTTGGGATTGTTCTTGATTCTACCATTTCATTCCCTCCAACCTCTTGAGTCCCAAAACTGGGACACACATCTTCCCACCAATGCTTCTGTGTGAGTCATGCAACCCTTCAAGATCATAAAGCCCCAAAGACACAATTTTCTTGGCCCATGCTCACCCCAAAATGCACTTTTTGGGGCTCTGCACAAGATTACAGCCCCACTGTGCTCAGGGGTGAGATCTTGGCATGCAATCCTGTGAGATCAAAATGGCTGCCGTGCTCTTGCACAAGAAAACGGGACATTCCGTTTTTTCCAGGATACTTGCGGGGTACACTGTTTTGGCAGGAAGTGTTCAGGGTAACTCTTCCCTCACCTTCCTATCATGCCTCCTGGTTGGAGTAGGAACGAATCTGTGGGATTGAAGTTTTATCCTCTATTTCCTCTCAATGATTGAACTTCTACCATAAATTGGTACTCTGAATCTCCAGAAATAGTGGGGGTGGGAGAATCTTACCCTCTCAACAAGAACACTTTTATCCCAAACGATGCTACACCGCTGTCACAAACAAAGGCAATGTGCAGCTTTACTCCATACAATATATGAGTGGGAACGGCACTTGCAAAAAAAAACCCAGTGTTGCCTCACAAATGAAAGAAGCTTCAGGATTGCACTCTTGTTGCTAGAGATCAGCTCAGTCATCTGAAATCAATTTAATAGCCAGATATAGCAAATCTAGGATGTGGGTGGCGCTGTGGATTAAACCACAGAGCCTAGGGCTTGCCAATCAGAAGGTCGGTGGTTCGAATCCCGGCGATGGGGTGAGCTCCCGTTGCTTGGTCCCTGCTCCTGCCAACCTAGCAGTTCAAAAGCACGTCAAAGTGCAAGTAGATAAATAGGTACCACTCCGGCGGGAAGGTAAACGGCATTTCTGTGCACTGCTCTGGTTCGCCAGAAGTGGCTTAGTCATGCTGGCCACATGACCCGGAAGCTGTACGCCGGCTCCCTCAGCCAATAAAGCAAGATGAGCGCCGCAACCCCAGAGTCAGCCACGACTGGACCTAATGGCCAGGGGTCCCTTTACCTTTACCTATAGCAAATCTATGTCAAAACTGCTTTTCACACTATGTCAAAACTGCTTTTCACACCATAAGTGCCTATGCCTGATTGCTTTCAATGGGATTTAGGTGTGCCTGATTTTCTCTAGATTGCACCCACTTTATACTTAAATTGTCTGTGTGTGTGTGTGCGCGCGCGTGCATGGGTGCGTGCGCGCGCACGCACGCACGCACACACACACACACACACAAAAAAATTATTTATGTCTAAATATAGTTAGATACTTTAAAGGGAATAACTGGAAAGTACCAGTGTTTGCTATTGGAGGCTTATGCTTCAGGCTTCATTTTCACAGCATTAAAAGATTAGAAAGTCTTCCCATGCCTCTCAGAGGGTTTCTTCCTGAAATGAACATTTGCTGAAGCCTTACTTCATAATGTGTGAGTGAAATACATTGCACAATGGATTGATAGGACTGTTCAAAGAAGCCTTTGTCAAGCCCTGTGCTGTGCACAACCAGTGTCTTTAGCGCTAAGCTCTAATCCAACATAGGTTTCCAGTGAGTAGAAGAAAACTGCTTGGCATAAATGGCTGCAGATCTACCTATGTGTGCTCTGATGTGCTGTGAGTGTTCTTTGAGCTTCTGCTCCACTTAAAAGGGCACCTGGTGGAATAAAATGCAGTTAGGAAAAAGAGAAAATGTTCCAGCGTTCCTAACAACATTGTTAAGCTAAAGCTCTTTAAGCATGTGTATACAAGAATGTCGGTGTGCTTCTATTAGTAATAATGAGAAAATAGTTTGATACACCCACATATCAAAGGGATAAATGCCTTGTCTGCTAAACAGGTATGTCCTCATACTGAATATTGTCTGTGCTATCTAAGACCTGCTTAGACAAGCATTCCCCTGATCTCCTGACCAAACCTCCTGTTTTCATTGTTTTACCTGCCCTTTTAAACTGCTTTAATTGTTAGGCAGTTTTAAAGGCCTTGTTTATTGCAAATTTTATTTATGGATATTTATTTTAATGCTTTCATGAAATTGTTTTATTAAGGATTTTAATTATGCATGGCCATATTTTCATAACTAGCTTTATATACCTGTAAACTGCTTAGAAGCCATTTTGGCAACAACACATCCTATAACCTTCTGTAGTTTATAGAGACAAGAGTTCTGTTTTTTTTAATAAAAAAAAAGATAAGTAGAATCCTATAGTCAAATATATGAAGCGTAAATATGGCATAAATGTTGATGCATGTAATAGCTTCTCTATGTGGTAAAATATCAATAGCTGTATATTGGAGGTATTTATAATGTGTATGCATTTAATTATTTGTTATAATAGTTACTGCTTCTTCTTGAGAGTTGATAAAGTTTAAAATATATAAATACATAAAATATGATAAAAGTGTAGCACATGGGGTTATTAAGGGGACTTTGACACATCACACTAAACAGGCTTTTGGCGTTTCCCAGTCTGTAATAGGAATGGAGAATCAATTTTGATTTAAAATGTCTTTCCTTCATTCACAAGCTTCACACATACAGACAAATTGTGAGAGAGGGGCTCAAAGAATCACTCCAGGGATTAAAGCTCCCCTCATTCCAGAGCATCAGTCATCCTGCCTGGGGCTGATGGAAGCTGGACTCCAGCAACAGCTGGAGAGCTACAGGTTTCTCATCTCTAGATTACACCATTAGGCTAGAATGGCAGAGGCCTGCATTAAAAATACTACTGCGTCTCTCTCAGCCTTAGCTCTTTGGCTGTGAAATGGGCAAATAAACAATCTACCTCACAGGGCTGATTGTGAGATCAGAAACTGAGTTTTTAAGCATTCTGTACACTAAACACCTTATAAAGATAGGACTGGGGGAAGCCATAAAATACTGGTCAAGAAGCTTTACTTTGCACTGCAGAGTCTTTTAAAATTAAATGAAACTGGCTGAAAGTGAAAAATTCCTCCTGACACACAAAATGTGAAAAATAAAATCCTTAGTCTCAAATGCTAGATACCTAATTTAAGATTCTTCTATAAAGTCAATCTCAACTCTTCACTATTACATTCTATGCAGAAGCACAGAAAAGCTTGCAATTATAACAATTGTGGTAAAATACAGAAGTATGATGTATCAGATATAAAAATGGGTTTAATTTTGCATTGCCACACAGAAACTCTGTCTTGGCTGTCATGTTCCCATATTGCCGGCTACGCTGCTTAAAAACAGTAAAGCAACATCAATCTGGTCTATGCTCTTATTCACATCTGTTTTCCATAGAGTCCACATGTCACTGTTTTCTGCTGGGAGTTCACACATTTCATCCTACAATGGAGTCCCTGCTAAGAAGTCTCCATGTTCTTTTCCCACATTATTCAGTGCTAAGACCTTCATCTGATTTGATATATAGCTGAAACGCTTTGTTCAGAACCACCTATTCCTGCCTTTGCTTCTACTAAGAAACTCCATGAAACTCCATGCAACCCAGGAATAGAGTTGTAAGGGAAGGCCGTGGTTTCCATCCTGTTCTGCTTTCATCACAATCAGCTCTGTTTCCATTCTGCTGCACTTTAGCTTCTGCTAAAACCTATACTATTTATCGTGCTATCTGCTATGGCCAAAACTTATGTAATTAGTTACGTGATTCATTTCTTTATTGATTGCTTTTCAACAAAATATGAACAGAACGTTACGTTTCCCCCAGTTCCACCCTGCTCCCCACAGAACAGAAAATTAGTATGTCAAGTTTTGCCATAAGTCTGTGTGTGTAGCTGGTAGGTGCCAGTCTTCTGAGTATGCATTCAAATATTTTATAAAGGGGTACCATATTTCAATGAAATCATCCATGTCAGATGTTCTACAATTAATTTACATCAAAAGATAAAAAACAATGTGATTGTTTACATAGATTCTGCAGACTAAAAAACCTGTAGTGAATGCCAGTCAGAATTGCTTGTGTGATTTCCATTCCTAACCTCTGATGAATATGTGAACTCTGCAGATTTCCGCCCCGTTTCAATTTATGATGGCTCTTCCCAACTTTTTTTCTTTTCTTTTATCATTAGAGCAACTGTTAAGGGATCCACTTAAGATTTAGCTTCAGGTGCAAGGGGGAAATGGGACAGGAGAAAGTTAACAGACACTCCTCCCTCCAGCACCAGTGTTCCAATCAAAATTGAAGTGTTCCATGGCTTCTTTAAAAAGTTAAAAAAGAAAAAGAAAACTCAGATGATCTGCGAGACATATGAAGGCTTGTTTGCTGTCTAGGCTGAGACTACATGCCGAAAATGGATTTCATGCTACATGCCAAAAATGGATTATACAAGAATTGTGTCTTGTTCTTAGCTTTTAACAGCTAATCTGGGACCCAGTAACTTAGCTAGTGTTATTTCCTTTTTTTTCATTTTGCAAGACTGTATTTATTGATTTTTATTTTGGGAGAGGAAATGACACAAACAAAATATTAAAACAAACATAGTACACTCACCAAATCAAAACACAGACTGAGTGTCTACCCACAAACCCTGGCATTACAACAAAAGCAAGAGTCTGAAATAATTTTGCATATTCATAGTGAAAATTAATAGCAATTTATAAGCCTCTTATGTTTGTCTCAGCATCTATGGTTTGAAGTACGCAATAATGCATGGGAATAGCATCCAGCCACATAGATTTTTGAGAGGCAGATGGAAGAATCAGACTCTGTTGCTGGCTCACATAAGTTCTGAGAGGGTTCCATGTCCCATCAAACACACTTTTCAGTTTGACTCCCCTCAAACATCTGTTGCTGTTGTTGCTTATGAACTTTTCCACTCCACCCAACACGCAAACTTTGACCCACCCAGCTTTAAAAAAATATTGTGTGATGTATCTCCAATGATGCGCAATTTCGAATTGGGCTTCCCCTAATTAAAAAAATAAAATTAAGGACTGTAGGTTATATTTGCAGTACTATAGCAGATATTTCTTGAAAAACTCTGTCAAAACGATTGTGTAACAGGGCACTCCCACATTTGTAAATACCTAAATACCCACCCCTTATTTCCTTTTTATGTCTGATCTGATGTTTTGGTCTGGCCTGCTCCTGCTCCTCGCCTTCCTTAAGTATGTTCTGGAATTTAGTTTGAGAGATTCAGATGCTATCGCCTACACCCAGTTAACTCTGTCCCCTTGGACCCTCTGCCAACTAGGTACGGTGTATTAGCTTGAATGCTAACTAGGTTTCTGCTAGTAAAAGCTTACCTAGAGCCTGAGTTCTACTTACTGGATGCTCCCGCCAGCAGAAGGGAACTAATGACCTTCCATTTCCTTTGCAACACATCCCTCCCACCCAAATCTGTTCTGATGGGCTGGGGGACCATCTGGAGCAACATGAAAGGCAGTACAAGGAACTGCAATGGGGGAAAATTGCCTATCCCCAATCCACCAGAGAGGTCCTACACTGGATCTCAATCCCATCTGTGAATAGCAGGAGCCCTTCTGTTTACAGACATGTCGTTAGGATCCTATCCATTGAATGGATTTACACTGCCCTTCCAAATTTTCCAAGTGTCATTAGAAAGGTAGGGAGTAGTTTCAGACAGTCCATGTGTTAAAACACAAAGGAGTACAGTGGTACCTCGGGTTAAGTATTTAATTTATTCCGGAGGTCCGTACTTAACCTGAAACTGTTCTTAATCTGAAGCACCACTTTAGCTAATGGGACCTCCTGCTGCTGCCGTGTCGCCGGAGCATGATTTCTGTTCTCATACTGAAGCAAAGTTCTTAACCTGAAGCACGATTTCTGGGTTAGCGGAGTCTGTAACCTGAAGCGTATGTAACCTGAGGTACTACTGTATTTAAAATACTCCTGCTTCTTTTGCGTACCTGAGCCTAAGTATCTGGAAAGACAGTAGCAATCATGTAGTCAGGAACCAGTGTAAAAGATGTTTAAGACCAACAATTTCAGAGTTTAAACCCAACAATCAGCTGGTTTTACGTAGGTAAAAAACAGGGCCACTTGAGATCACTGTAATGCCAGCTGATTGACAGGTGGGCAGCTTGGTTCATGTGGGGTGGGGGATATGAGGCTCTAGCCCACTGGCTATATCCAGTTCCTCATCCCTTCTATAGATGGAGAAGAGACACTTTATATTATCAGAAAAGAAGCATTCACATTATTATTAGTATTTGTTGCACTTTGGTGAATGAAAGACAGATTAACACTCCTGTCATGTCAGGCGCCTGCTGCAAGTGGAGAAATTCAGAATTAGTGTGGATTCTGATTTGCATGTTTTGTAGTCTCTCTTTCCCTAAAAGCTGTATTTTTAAACTGCCCAGCAGAATAAAAGGCCTTTCTATGGCAAGCTGACCTTTCTCTGGGTTATTCCTGCCTGAAGCTGAGCCAACATGTGTTGCCTTCCAACTTGGAAAGCTACAGGTATATCAATCTGGGTTTAAACAAACAGGATGTGGTGGTTTCTGGATGGTTTGAAATGATCAAGAAAATGTATATTTATAAAAACTGGGATATGCAGTTAAGATGGCCAGCAGTAAGGAAGTGGCCTGGGCAGCATGGGGATATTTTTTGTGAAAACGGGCCAGAGACCGTCTATACCTTAAGGTTAATATACAGAGATCTAATTACAGAGAAGAGGACTTACAATGACAGTGGTCTGCTATTTACAGATACAGTGGTACCTCGGGTTACAGACACTTCAGGTTACAGACGCTTCAGGTTACAGGCTCTGCTAACCCAAAAGTAGTACCTCGGGTTAAGAACTTTACCTCAGGATGAGAACAGAAATTGCGCGGTGGCAACGGGAGGCCCCATTAGCTAAAGTGGTACCTCAGGTTAAGAACAGTTTCAGGTTAAGAACGGACCTCCGGAACGAATTAAGTTCGTTATCCAAGGTACCACTGTATATGGGGATTTTGGAACAGTTTATATGTAAGGGTGTTAATACACTGTCAGTGTCCTGGGGTTTAATACACAGCAACAGCACATTTACATCGTGAAATGTAAAGTAGCACAATTTTCATCCATTCCTAAATAAATTTTGTTTTCCAGTAGTATCATGTATATGCGAATAAGCCTGGCACATCTATCCGGTCTCAGCTACACCAACACTCATTGCTTTCTTAAAATAATCACAAAATAAACATCATGACATTTAATATATCATATACCTATCTCTTATCTAATCTGCACAAAGCTGATGCCATATGGGCTGGGCAAATATATATTTATTTTTTTAACCAATTCTAAGATAAGTCTAACAGGAAATTGAAGGTTCAGATATCCAACTGGAAACTGATATCCAAGTGGAAATTTGAGGAGTGAAGCCACTGAACCGTTCCCCCCCCACACACACACAAACACATGGAGTATTTTCTAGACTATGTTCATGCTTTCATGTGGATTTGTTAAGTAGACCACAGACTGAATTCTCTCCATTGCTTTGTTTTCAGCCAGCACTTGCCTGCTCTTCCAAAGATATTGTTATGAATCTGCAGATGCAAGACAGCCTAAATTCCAGATCAGACTAGTGCCAGAATCTAATTAAAGTTTGAAGTGTTTAATTAAGCTTGTTTTTAAATCTATGTGTCAGACTATCTAAGAGTTGAAATCTAAGAAAGCTAGTTAAGTAGGCACACTTCTTGTGATGTGTATTAAACACTGTAATCCTAACCACTTCAACAAGTGTTAATGAAGTCAGGCAAACTTCCTTGTGAGGTGACCGCCTCGGAGTATTAACCACTACGAGTTCAAAACATCAAAGCATATAGGTGTCAGAATACAAATGAATGGAGCCCTCCCTACCTCTGTAGATAAAGAGGGCTTGGTTTAGGAAAGGGGTGTGGAGTGTTGTGACAGATAAACTGGGATGTTGCCTTGCAGAACAAGAGAGGCTGCAGAGAATGGATGCTGATACTTCTACTGTGGAATAAGCTGGTATGTTTTAGGCTGCGGCTGCTGCTGCTGCTGCTGCTGCGAGCCCCTCCACAAGTAGGCTCAGGATGTATATATGTGTAAATAAGCCATATATCATAAAGACACTATAGTGTCAATTGTTTCTCATTCCCAAAGGAAACACAAACCCTGGTTAAGTGCCAAGACCCCTGAAATCTCATGCACCACTCAACAGAGATTGGGGTGACCTTTAACAATTTTGTGCTCTCCCTGTTTCAGGGAGAAACAGGCTTAACAGTGGTGAAAAAAGTAAAATACCTAGGGGTGAATATGACTTCGAAGAATGTTAATTTATTCAAAGATAACTATGAAAAGTGCTGGTCTGAAGTGAAAAAAGATCTTGAAACGTGGACAAACTTAAAGCTTTCCTTACTGGGTAGAATAGCAGTTATCAAAATGAATGTATTGCCAAGATTGTTGTTTCTGTTTCAAACGTTACAGATAATTGACAAGATGGACTGTTTCAAGAAGTGGCAAAAAGAAATTTCTAGATTTGTCTGGCAGGGCAAAAAGCCCAGAATAAAATTTAAAATTCTTACTGATGCAAAGGATAGAGGGGGGTTTGCCCTGCCGGACTTTAAACTATATTATGAGGCAGCAGCTTTTTGCTGGCTGAAGGAATGGCTACTTCTTGAGAATACAGACACTCTTGATTTGGAAGGACATGATAATGTTTTTGGATGGCATGCATACTTGTGGTACGGTAAGGACAAAGCACATAAGGCGTTTAAAAACCATATTGTCAGGAAAGCATTGTTCAATGTCTGGGTCAGATATAAAGATTTTTTGGAGAATAAAACCCCAAGGTGGCTCTCACCTATGGAGGCTAAGGCCTTGAAAAAATCTAATATGAGATCGAATTGGCCAAAATATTGGGAAATTTTGGAACAGGAGGGGGACAAACTGAAATTGCAGAGCTATGAGAAACTTAAAGATAAGGTGCAGGATTGGTTACATTATTTCCAAGTAAGAGAGGCCTATAACTTGGACAGGAAAAATGGTTTCCAGGTGGAAAAATCGAAGTTGGAAACAGAATTGCTAGAACCCAGTGCTAAGGTATTGTCGAGAATGTATAATCTGCTGTTGAAATGGAATACTGAGGACGAAACGGTTAAATCTGCTATGATAAAATGGGCACAAGATATTGGTCATAACATTATGTTTTCTGACTGGGAACGGTTGTGGACCACCGGTATGAAATTTACGGCATGTAATGCCTTAAGAGAAAATATTATGAAAATGATTTATAGGTGGTACATGACCCCAGTCAAGCTAGCAAAAATCTATAATTTGCCCGATAATAAATGTTGGAAATGTAAAGAAACAGAAGGAACATTCTTTCACCTTTGGTGGGCCTGCCCAAGGATTAAGGCTTTCTGGGAAATGATCTATAATGAACTGAAAAAAGTATTTAAGTATACTTTCTTAAAGAAACCAGAGGCCTTTCTCCTGGGCATGGTCAGCCAATTGGTGCCAAAGAAGGATAGAACCTTTTTTATGTATGCCACAGCAGCAGCAAGAATACTCATCGCAAAGCACTGGAAGACACAAGATTTACCCACTCTGGAAGAATGGCAGATGCAAGTAATAGACTATATGGAACTGGCAGAAATGACCGGCAGAATCTGAGATCAAGGAGAAGAGCAGGTGGAAGAAGACTGGAAGAAGTTAAAAGTTTATTTACAAAAACATTGTAAAATTTATGAATGCTAAGGGCATTGTAAATTTAATGAAGGGGTTCTGGTGATTAAGATAAATAAGAGTACAAAGGGAAGGATAAAGGATGAATTTGAATAATATGATATTGCTGAATTAATTTTTAAAGTGGAATACAAGAAAGGAAGGCGGGTGGAAGTAAGGAAAATAAGATTTGGAAGGGTATTAACTTGAAAGAGAGGTTTTTTTATGCTAAATTTTCTTTTTTATGTTTTTATTTTCTTTTCCTTTTTTGTTTGTATTTTTGATGTGTGTGTTTGTTGGTTTTGTGATTTTAGTTAATTTTTATTGTTGTTAATTTCTGTAAAATCTAATAAAATATGATTTTAAAAAAAACCAACAATTTTGTGTTCTAGCAGAAGAAAGCTAAGACACTTGTGTTGTTGTTCTCTCAGCTTATCTTTCGGCTTTCCAATCGTACTTATTATTGCTTAGATAACAATCAAATTGAGTGATAGAGAATCTAGGCAGTTCAAATTAGTTACAGCAGCTGTCTAGCAGCTACAGCAACTCTACCTTATCAAATGCTTTCTGTTTGCTCACTCCACGTAATTTTAAAATTACTGTAACAGTTTAGCAGGGTGGGTAGAAACTTAATAGTTATTCAGTACTAGCATGCAGAAGGCTAGTACTAAGAATGGTATATAAACCCTATATCCAAAAATTATAAATACAGTGGTACCCCGGGTTACATATGCTTCAGGTTACATATGCTTCAGATTACAGACTCCACTAACCCAGAAATAGTACCTCGGGTTAAGAACTTTGCTTCAGGATGAGAACAGAAATAGTGCGGCGGTGGTGCGGCGGCAGCAGGAGGCCCCATTAGCTAAAGTGGTGCTTCAGGTTAAGAACAGTTTCAGGTTAAGAAGGGACCTCCGGAACGAATTAAGTACTTAACCCAAGGTACCACTGTAAGGACTGCAATTTACTCTTTTCCTACACAGAAAATGTGATTTTCCTCTAAAGCACTTCTATTTACTGAAAAGCACAAAACCCTTACTTAAATCACCACCTGTACATGCAACAGAATATACACATGTGTACTCATTGTGCATAGCAATCAACACATTAGTTTCATATTTTTTCCTAGGTGAGAATTTCAATTTGATCTTGCCTTATGACTTTCAGGAAATTAAATTAATTAATTTGGGGTCATCATACAAGCTGTTGAGCAAGCTCTATAGCATGAAATGTAACTTTATGCTTTAGAGAGAGATTGCAGACAGATGTTTAAGATTAGGACACCAAGCTGTAAAGCTTCTGAGCAAGATCCAGATTCTATTCAGGTAAACATCTAGATCCCTAACTATTTCCAACAGCCCAAAATTGCAATAAGAGGCGTCAGCTAAATAATGCTACATGTTTGGTCATGAATATCACAGTACAATTACAAAGCAAAACACTGTGTGGCCTATTTCAATCTTACGGCCCTGATTTAAAAACCAGTGGTACCATTCTCATGGTTCTGAAATCCACATGCAAAGACAGCCTATTGGTATACAAGGGTTTTCATTGTAAAAACAACAACATTTCCATACTTGAAATGCTTCTAATTTTTTACTTCTGCATTTATTAATTACCTTTTTAGTCTCCCTGTATATGTGGCCTCCCCCTATGTATTTTATCTTCAAAACAACCCTGTAAGGTAACCCTGTGACTAGCCCCCAAATCATCAAATGAGTTTCATGGCTGGGTTGAACCCATCTTTCCACAGTCCTAGTCCAACATTGTATATCACTACACCATACTAGCTCTACTAAATGGGCTGCAGGAGCATTTGCCATGATTACTTTCCATCCCTGCTAAGTGCCAGTGATAGCACTGTCAAGAATGTAACTGCAGCATCACCCCACTGCACCGCCAATCCTGCTTCCCAGTAAACATGCTTAGAATTTATCTTTCTCAGATGGAAAGAACTGTTTTTTTACCGGAGCTTTTCACTCCTTTCAGGATATTTCAGTCTTTGTTTCAGCCCTAGAGAATATAAGCAAATTGGTTGAATTTAGGGGGTGGGGGTGCTATCCCAGGATAATGGAAAAATCTTGGGATGTCCCTCTTATTCATATGTAACTGACAATACAATAAAACAGGACCTTCCATCACAAACCTCCTTGCCATATTACTCAACCTACTAAGTTGAGCATAATGAAAAATACGCATGAAATCTATAACTAATGTCTATCTTTGCATCTGGTTCTGTTCCAATGAATGAAATCTTTATATGTTTTTACATACTCAAATAACATATAGCTGGGAGGACAATGAATTTCTGAGCTTCATAGCCTTTTTTGAGATGGGTGACTGACAGCTTCCCAGGTTAAAATATTTGTCTACAGTAGTTGCAAAGTATGTCTGCAATCACAGAGACCATGACTTGTCAAATTTTCTTTACAGTGTTATAGAGAGTAACTCATTAAAATGCAAATAGCTTCTGTCAGGATTTATTGATCCTGATGTCAGCTACCCCCTTAAATAATAAAATGGTTGATTTTTATGTTATCTTTGGACCAGAACAGATGAGGAGTGTTCAAAAATAATCACCTTCTAAACAATGCTGAATAATGATAAGGGATCTCAAGGTGTAAAGGAATAAATTGCATTACACTTGCAGAATATCAGTTTACTCCAATAACAAAAGTACGGTAGATATAAAAAGGGAACTGGTGAAAAAGATCACTGATGGAATGTGGGGTTATTCTGCAGGGCGGGGCGTTGCTTTTGTTTTACATTTTTCACCTTTGGTCGACAGTTCACTATCCATCTGAAGAGGGAACCAGTTAAACTGTTCTTCTAAGTGTGACCTTGGAATATGAATACAGCTTTTATTTTTAAAATGTATATCCCGCCTTCTCCCAAACCGTGGCATCAATGCAGCCAGCAACAAATTTCAGACAGGTTAGTTAGGTGTACAGGAGGAAACAGGAAGAGATACAGGCACAGTGGCATAAGCAAGTAAGGGCAAGGTCATGGTAGTATACTGGGAACAGGCAGGGGCAGACTAAGGAATATAGTCTGTGAACTGTAGATGTGGCTGATCTCTTGTACGAATTTCTATAAACTGGTGTGCAGGTGGGAAACGAAAGTGATATAGCAACAGGAGAGTGTAGAGATAAGAAGACAATCCATAAAGATAATTGGGGCCATTCAAGGTCCACGGTTTTCTAAAGAGCTGGAGTGGCTCCCACAATGTCTGTGGTTCACTTCTGACTTATAATCCTAACAGCAACATGTCTGAAGAGCTGCCTTTGAACAGCTATCATGTGCTTTAAAGTATTGGGCTGCAGTATAGCTCAAAGGAGCATATGTTGCCAAGTACGGCTCCTATCAAGTATACATTTAGAGAACAATCCTATACACAAGAAGCTAGCATAAAACAAGCCAGCATAAACTTGTACCAGATCCAAGCCCCATTCAGGACCAAGGACCAAACCAATCGGAGGGAAACAAGGCTTTAAAACAGGCATCCCCAAACTCTGGACTCCAGATGTTTTGGGACTACAGCTCCCGTCAGTGGCGTAGCATGGGGGGTGCAGGGGGGCCGGCCGCACCGGGCGCAACATCTAGGCGTTAGGGTTAGGGGACAAAAATCCACGGGTTAGGGGGCGCAAATTACTTGCCTTGCCCCAGGTGCTGACAACCCACGCTACGCCACTGGCTCCCGTCATCCCTAGTTAACAGGACCAGGGGTCAGAGATTATGGGAATTGTAGTCCCAAAACATATGGCGGGCCGAGTTTGAGGGTGCCTGCTTTAAAACTTACACTGCTCTTTTTCCCAGGCTATGTGAATGAGCTGAACAGAGTTAGGATTGTCCCCTCTGCCCAGTCCTTCCGAACCACGCCCGCAGAATACCTCTTTTGGTGAACTTATACTGACTTCAGCTTAGCCAGCTGCAGCTCACCTGACTGAGCCCTGACTGACCAAGCCAAGGTTGGGGTCTTAACACAGGCTGAGCCCAGCTGAACCAAGCTCGTTCATTCATTCAGAGATCTGCTGTATCCTAAAGTGCTCACCCAGGCAAATCTTGCCATAGGATTGCCCCCATAATCATTCACGCTATCTAGTGATAACTAACCATCTAAGAGAAATAAACACTGTAATGTCAAAGTGCCTTTAGTCTGTCTTGTCAAAGAGCCCATTGAGGTCTAACTCCGTTCTCTGTATTATTAATCTTAATTCTTATTCACAGCGTAGACATAATGGATCTTTCAAATGACGGCTTTGAATGACTATTAAAACAGTATGTCTTTGTGTACAGAATGTAAAAATAAACTGCATCGTATATATATTTAGCATATATCTCAGAAGGTCATGATACACATTTTGAACTTACTATGGAAATCAGACATAGAGACAACACTGAGTTCAGACGCAGGCAATAACTCTGATTCTGTCAAACAATACTGTATATGATGTAATTATATTCATGATCTGATGCTGTGTATATATTTATGACATTAAAAGGAGCAAAAGACTTTTTTTTTTTAAGGCATTCACATTCCTAAGAAGCAACCATGAAAATACTACATTTGATTCCAAAGATTTGATTTAGGCTTCAATGCCCTCTTTGATACCCAATTTGGCATGTTTAATTGTCCACAGTGCATTATTAAATTATTAAAGCCTAGGGAAGAGTGAATCTGTAAATTTTGGGTTCTCTCAGTTTCTCGTTTTTTCAATCTCAATTTCAGTTCTCCACATTCCCACATTATATTACTTTTTTAAAAAAAAGTCCTCATGGGAGTTCAGCATTTTAGCACAAATTTCTCCTAATATACACATATTTATATGTAGTTCTGCCTGTTGTACACATTTTTAAAATAAATTTCCCCAATATAATACATTTTCTATGTTATTCTCACTAATATATACTTTTTAGGCACACTATGCATTTCTATACACAGTACATGGCTGCAGAATTGTTACAGGAAGTGCAAATTAGTTAGGTTCATCTTTAAATATGAACTGAATCAATTTTATCCCCATACTAAGATGTTATAGAATATATTGGGGAAAACAGATATATGCCCCTGCCTTAAACCTCATATGTGATGATGGACAATTTATACATATTTGGATCTCATCTGAGCAAATTCTTTGTTCAGTTGGAGTTCTTAAATAATACACAGTTGGTTCCCAACTTGAATTTCACTTGCACTGAATGCTGATTCTCACACTGTCGCTAATTCTAAACTGTTATATATAGGAACAAAGGAATCAGCTTTAAACCACATAGTTCAGCATTGTCTACTGACTGCCAGCAGCTCTCCAGGGTTTCAGATGGGGACATTCCTAGCACTAGTCTGAAAAATATATCTCCCTGCGCTCCATAAGAGATTAAGGGCTGGCTTGATTTTGAATAGGACACTCTGCTCAGCCATTTCTACCTCGGAAGGAAGCAGATATTACACTCCATTCCCAAAAACAACATCTCTGTCAAGCAGCCCAGGGAAAGAGCAATAAACTGCTGGATCTCCCAGGACTAACTTTTTATTGAACTATCAAGTGCAGCCCATTTTACAGTAGGGGCATTTTTTAGGTTGACCTATAACTATAGAAAGTAGATGGATTATAGAAGTTATGGATGCTATTATTGAACATTTGCCATGCTGTGCAACACTGCCCGGCATGTTCCTGGCATGATAAACTCATTGCTTAGAAATCATACTGATTTCAACAGGAATCCCTTCTACCTAATGATTATGGCCCCATCTGCACTGTTATATTTTAAAGAGGCACCATACCACTTTAAACTGTCAAGGCCACTATTCCCTTCACAGAGCTAAAATTCTCAGAGTGCTTTAATTATCAATTCCTCTTCCTAGAGAACTCTGGGAATTGTAGCTCTGTGAGGGAGAAAGGGCTCTCTTAACAAGCTGCATTTCCCAGGATGCTTTTGGAGAAGCCACAACTATTTAAAGCAGTATGGTGCTGGTTTAAATGTATAGGCCTTACGGTGGATGCAAGCAATTACTATTTTTACACATGGAATGAAGGAGAACACAAAATATCTATGGAAGATCAGCCTTGTTAATCCCTGTTTTGTGGAAGAATATTTGGCTTTTTTATCCTCCTTCCTCCCTTAATTTTTTACAGCATCCAAGAGACAGACCAACTATGTAAGAGAAGCTGATTGGTTTAGCTTACCATCTATCCCATGCAGAGTAGCAAGTGATATTTTTTAATGTATGACAGGTTACATTCTTTCATAATGCTACAGTAATTGAATACACATGAAACTCCGGTGCACTGTGTGACCTTGAAGTGTGCCACACACATGGGAGCAGAAAAGTTCAATTAACGTGTCACCGCTACTAATAATGGCTATTAGTGAGAACCACCAGCCAGTTGCCACACAAAAGGAAACAGTAATCCCAGTATTTAGACAGATAATAGCATGCAGTAAACACCATGGAACCATTGTTTACGTGAGACTGTTCTAGATCAAGAGCTAAAATGTGCTCCCTTAGGAGTTGTGTGTTTTTTTAAAATTTATTAAATGACTGCATATCATTCTCTTTCTCTTTCTCTCTCTTTTTTTCTTTTCGAATTGTTGAATCATAAATGGCCTAGACAGGGCACAGGGTGCGTGTTTGTGTGTGTGTGTGTGTGTGTGTGTGTGTGTGTGTGAGAGAGAGAGAGAGAGAGAGAGAGAGAGAGAGAGAGAGAGAGAGATTTTATTTACATTCTTTGTACTCAGGCTACGAATGAATGTGTACCATTTGTATTTTTGTATGATTTATTAATAGGATCACATACAGTGGTACCTCGGGTTGAGTACTTAATTCATTCCGGAGGTCCGTTTTTAACCTGAAACTGTTCTTAACCTGAAGCACCACTTTAGCTAATGGGGCCGCCTGCTGCTGCCATGCCACCGGAGCCCAATTTCTGTTCTCATCCTGAAGCAAAGTTCTTAGCCTGAGGTACTATTTCTGGGTTAGTGGAGTCTGTAACCTGAAGCGTATGTAACCTGAGGTACCACTGTATTTGTACAATTTTAAGAAAATGCAATAAACTGGGAAAGAAGAAAAGAAAAGCTTCCATTTCAATCCCATAGGAAGACTGAAAGTACCTTATACGGATTCAGACTATTGGCCCATCCAGCCCCAATTGTTGACACTGAGAGGCAGAAGCTTCCCCTTCCAGGAAAGTGTCTCTTCCAGCCCTGCCTGGAGACGCTGGCAACTGGACCTGAGACCAGTCAGATAAGAAGCAAGGGTCAAGGGACCCTTGGTGGTCAACTGCACTTCTTCAAGTAACTTGTCCACAATCCTCAGGCTCCAATAACTGAGACAAATCCAGTACAGATGGAACAGACAGTATTCCGGACACCCCACACTGGACTTGCTCTAACTTGTAGCAGCCAACTCTGAGTGATTTTGTCCCTAAAGTGCCTCACCAAGTTATCACAGCAGGCCACTTGGAAAAGCTGTGCTTGACAGCTACTTGCAGACCCAGTGGTGGTGAAATAAGTTTTCTCTGCCACAGCTACCACATTCAGACTGAGAATTACACCATCTACCCACTGTGTTTCATCGCACACAGGCCACTGGAATACCAGTGTGACCTATGTACTCCACAGCAACAGTGAAGGCATTCAGGAGGTGTTGTGTCAATGGCTCTGAGCATTTCCCCTTTCCTCAGTGAGACAAGGCCCTCAATATGAGCACCAACCATGTCAGCCAGCAAATTCCCCAGAGCATTCATGAATCCATCAGAGTCTATCAGTTTCTGAGGGCAGAGCATCTCAACGAGTCCCCCACCCCCAAATGGAGTAGCTACATTCAGCCCAAACCTCACCAATGGACTCGCAGCAAGCCCCAAACACACATGTCAATGGAGTACTACCAATCCACCCTGTTGCAAAGACCAGGTCTAGGGACTGCCCTGCCATGTGTGTTGAACCACTGATATACTGAAACAGCCCCATGGAGATTCTGGAAAGCAACAATAAACTCCTCTCTAAAATGTACAAACAATTACTGGAATGGGACACTAAAGGGGATGTAGTGAAAGGTGCGATGGTAAAATGGGATAGGGATCTTGGGCACAAGGTGGACTATAATAAATGGCAGATACTGTGGAAAAAGGGTGTGAAATTCACGGCCTGTGCAACCCTCCGAGAAAATTTAGAAAAAATGATATATCGCTGGTATTTGACTCCGGCAAAGCTAGGTAAGATGTACAGGAATGCCGATAATCTATGTTGGAGATGTAGGGATAAGGTGGGAACTTTTTTTCATGTTTGGTGGACCTGTGATGTGGTTAAGAGATTCTGGGGGCAAATCTATGATGAGTTGAAGAAGATCTTGAAATATAATTTTCCTAAATCCCCCGAGGTGTTCTTGTTGGGTATGATTGAGGAGGAAATAAAAAACGCAGACCAAACCTTCTTTCAATATGCCATTACAGCGGCAAGGATTTTAATTGCACAGAAGTGGAAATCTCCTGAAATACCTTCGGTCAGAGACTGGCAAGTGAAACTGTTTCAATATATAGAATTAGCAATTTAACACAAAGAATTAGGCATCATAATATGGCTAAAGTTAAAAGTGACTGGAACAAATTTTTAAATTATATTAAAATTAATCTGGGAATTAACAATATAACAGTAGATATTAGTTAACACTTACGGCATTCTGAGTAATTACTATAACAACTGCAGAAATTGTATAGGATTATGTAACCCTAAGCTGAAGTGGATGGAGGTCTAACTCATATGTACTTTTTATATTCTATGTTATGTATCTTATTTATACTGATATTCTGTATCTGTATCTGTACCTTATTTTTAGGGACTTCTGTTCTTTTTAAAGTTTTTTCTTTTAAAAAATGTGTTCAATAAAGATTTATGTTAAAAAAAAAAAAGAAACAGCCCCATGGTTGCCCATAGAGACCATGAACCACCAAGCTGGCCTGTTTGAGGCAGCCTCAGCATGGATATTAAAGTCCTGCAACACCACCAGGAAACGGCTGTCCAACAAAGCATCCAAAATTACCCCTGCAAGTTTGGTTAGGGAGGTTGTAGCACAACAGTGTGAAGGCTACATTAACAATATCCCAATCTGTTCCTCTGGCATTTATCAACAAAAACAGGCCACAGGACAGCTGTCTGGCACCCCCAGATTCTGAAATACAGCAGGCAAAGCAGAGGAGGCAAGGGCTTTGATGGAACTAGCCCTTCTCCCTCCCCTCTATACCTTCTCCCTCCTCCATATCACCCTCTACCTACTATCATAGGGATGGCAACCTCACTCCCATCCCATGTACCCACCCCCCATTGACCCAAGGCTATACATAATTTCCCTGATCCACTTCTAGTAAATTACAAACATATAGCAGAGGATAGCGTCAGGGGGCATTAGCTAGGCGACACAAAATAAAAATATCAGACGTGACACACCCCAGATTTTGTAAGGTGTTTTACAATGTGCTTTGGATACAGACATTGAAAACATTTAATCAGGATGTTAGGGCAACCTCTAAGAGGGTGTTCCAAGGCTGACATGCATTTAATTCTTTATTAATGCTCTTGAAAACATGGCAAATCAAGCTATGATCATGTATCAGCAACAGTTTAAATCCATCACTTCTAAATCATGAATAAAGAAGTCATGAAGTTTGCCTTTATTTAAATGACTTCCAGAGTTCCTATGACAACCATTGTATAAAGCCTCATGACGGCCATAAATTGAGAAAGAAAAAGTTTGTATTAAAACTTCTGTATTCCTTAAAGATCTATTATTCATTCCCACTAGATTAATCACAGTGTGCATTCAAGGTAAGAGTAAAAGAAACAAAAATAAAAAAAGCTTGCTTAAGTCACTGAACAGCACTTAGAAGAATACTTACATTGACTTTCAAAGTGTTCAAACGTTTTCAGACAAAAGGAACAAAAATACTCTAGTGTGTGCTTTTTCAAAGTAGGTTTTTCCTATTTCTTCAGCCTAGAAATTTCCTCCCTGTGATTAATATATTGCCTCCCCTTCTCCCAAGAAAGGTTTTCACCTTTTAAACTATCTACTCCCGCTAAAATGTGTGTGTGTGTAGCATTGCATCCTGAACAAGCCAGGGCTAATGTTTGCTCATGATAATTATTATTAATGTCCCATTTTGTAATACTTTCAGAATATTCATCACGCACCAGGCCTAACCGAAACAATCAAGTTTGGCCCAAGCAAAATAGTATGAGTTTGATTTCAGTGCTGAAATATAAAACTAGAATCAATTGATGGATTTTGGCCTGAGAATGTAGCACTGAATATGTATGCTATTTGCACATAAGCCGGTGCTGGGGTGTTTTAAGTCATACTTTTGAATTAATTCATCAATGCTGACAACTGTTCTGGCGTGACTACATGGGTATCACACTCCATATAGAAATGCAAATAAACTGATTAGTCCATGGTAAAGGTTCCCTTTATTTAACAACTAGCATTTTCTGGCCTCTGGCTTTAATAGTCTCCAACAAATATAAGAAAATGTTACATGTCTTGAGTGAGTGAGCACCCAGTCTTCATGTGGCAAAGCAGCATGCCAGGATAATATTTCTCATCTAAGCTCCCTACAGCTTCTGAAGTAAAGGGCAGCTTTTATAAACTAGTCATACTGGCCATTTAAAAATTATCTTGCAGGCTGAATTTTATCAACACAGCAAAGAATTCCACAATGGCATATATAGCTGAGTGCAACTAAGGCTGTATACATGCTCCTAATTACTCGTCATCCAGGGCATTCCCACAGCCGATTTGGAAAGTTGTGTACACACATTAGCCACCATCCATATCTATCCTGCATCTGCCCTGTTGTTTCTTGTGAAATACTGTGTTTCGATGCATTTCCCCACAAACCATCTTTGATCCAAATTGAGCAAAAGAATGATCTGGCTGTGTTTTAAGCTAGTAATGTGCATATAGCTTAAAAATCTACACAACAGTAAATCCACAGACTGTGACCCTGAAAGGCCCTTTGTGTGACCTTGGCCCCATTAAATTACCCACTGTGTATGGTTGCCATTGTACAGGTAGTGAGTCTTCTGTATTTTAGTAGGACTCCTGTGGATATACATTGCATTATTGCTCAAAGCGAGCTAGGGGAGAGGAAGATTCAAAAAGTCACTTGGTTTAGAGGAAAAATAAAGATCGCTGTAAAGAAGTATCCAACATGATTCACCACACTCAGGGTTGGAAATATCCAGACTGTGGGCCTAATGAAGCCTCCCCATTTTGCTCAAAAGACCACTCTGGCCAAGCCATCTGCCCTTCAACTCATGTCATATATAGCATCAGGTGAGTGGCAGCATGGCAGATCAGATGTGATTGGGCCAAAGCAGGTTTGCAGACACCACTGATCAGCTGACACGACTGGCAAAGCACTGTGCTCAAGAGTATATAGTATAGTGACTATACTGTGACTAACACACAGCATTAATATCGATAAACATATATCATCATCATCATTTGCTTACATTGTATCCCCACTTTCCACCAAATAGCACTCATTACACCTATTGGCAACGATGCAAATAAAATAAAACCACAATATAATTCAAAGCAAAAGAAATAAAGAAGCTGATCAATACAATCAAACAAATAATCGTTTAAAACCAAACTCTCTCACACTAAATTACCTGTGTCAGTTTATGGGCCAAAGGCCTGTTTAAGTAAAAATCTCTTTGTCGGCCAGCAGAAGGTCATCAAAGATAGTGCTAGCCAAGTCTCGCTTGGCAAGCAGTTCTAAAGCCTTGTATTACATCTTTAAATGACAACACTAAACAGGTTGACATCCACAATCACAGCCCCCAAACAAGTACAAGCCAGACAGTACAGACAGTACAGACAGGTTAGCAGTGTGGGAATTAAACTTTATGTTTAGGGTACTACTAGGGGAGTACCCCACAACTGCAAATCTGTGCTTTGGTTTAATATCAGCCTTCTGTCCGTGTGCAGCAGATCTTTGATGTGTCAAATGTATATGTGAATTGCATCTGCTTATATTGCTTTTTTCTTACATGAGACAAGATATGTTGAACTTTTTAACCCATGACCCTGTATGAGAAGAAAGGGTGCTGGGGATAAAGTAGACGTATGAAAACATTGACGACATTGCTTTGGGTTCTGTGACGTGAGTATTTTTAAACATTGACTTGTTTTAGGGGGGCAGCTGCCCTCCAGCCCCCCATGGGGTAATGACCTTTCATTCTTTTGCATAGTGTAAGCTTTTGTGTCAGCGTCACATGGCTAGATGTCTTTGAGACAAAATGCATTGCTTCGAAATGGTACTCCAACCAGGGCCGTCTTTAGCAGATGCAGCGCCGGGGTGCAAATATCTGCCCAGTGCCCCCAAATTACCATGCAATGGGGGGGTATGAAACTGCGCACTGCCAGCCATTGGGGGGGGCAACTCTCCCCCATGCTGCTGCAGGAGAGCAATCCCTGCAGAGGCTTGAGAGGGAAGCTGCATGCCCGCCGGCCATATAGTCAGCGGAGTGCAGCTTCCATCCTAAGCCTTTGCAGGGATCGCTCTCCTCCCACAGAGGCTTGGGAGACAAGCTGCACACCCGCCAGCCATATGGTTGGCAGGGCGCAGCTGGCGGACATGCAGGGAAAGGGGAGGCCACTAGCAAAGCCATGCAGCTCCCCCACTCACTGGGGCACCCCTGAAAGGCCCACTAAGCCCTATGGAAAAGATGGCTCTGACTCCAACTTCCATCGCATGCAAAATGGCCATTGCTCCCTCTCATTGCCTTCTTCTGACATTTCTCTTCACCTGGCTGGAAAGTGCTGCAGATTCAGGTCTGCTGAAGCCCACAGAGATCGGTGAAGGCAGACACGCCTGCCTCTGTATATGACTGGGCTGTTATATCCACTGTAGGCAGAAGCAAGGTTAGTCAAGCATCACACAGTTTTATGGAGTTCCTTATTATCCCAGTGTAATAAAAGGGAGATAAAAAGAAGTAGTCAATTAATGCTACACTTCCAACTCCATCCCGATTCTGTTCAGAGATAGGTTGCCCCAGTAGGAAGGAAGAATGGTTTGCTTACCTGAAACTGATTGGCAATTTCCTGAGCCTTATTGAGGTCGCACCTGTTGTCTCAGCCCCAGGAGTCACGACCTGATATTGCCAAAGGAAGAGTTGGCGGGGAGGGCAAAGCTTGCCAGATTTGAACTGTAATCTACCTATGAAGTATGGATTTCAAATTAGTTACATGTGTGAAGCATTTCCCCAGAGACTCATGCAAAGAGTCAGCCCTCTATTTTTCTCTTTCACTCACTGAGGCCACATTAAACAAACTAGCATATAGTTGTGGATAGACTTCTTGCTCTCCTAAATGCATTGGTGCCTCTGAGGCTTGATTGGAGGCAAAGAAATAGACTTTCCAAAAAATATATATTACTTCCTACTACATTTAAAGTTTGCTTATAAAAAGATTTTCTCTAAATGCTGGAAAGCATAAATTGTGGCATCCTAGGACCGAAGGGAAGTAGGCAGTCAGTTGGGAGCCTTCTGCTGTTATCATTACGTTCTGTGATTTATGTGCGCTTTTAATCAAATTAATGCAAACGAATGCATTGTGCATGACTTCCATGTGTAGCTAATCTTGTTTACCAAAAGGTACTTTTTATTTTCAAAAGTGAACTTCATTTATAAAAACAAATACAGAACAGTTATTGTCCAAAAATTCTCGCAAGGAAATAGGAAGTGGCATGCTGCCATCTCTTGCATCCCTATGCTAGTCCTCATTATATGCTGGCAGCAGAACATGCCAGGAATGTCCACAGCATCCTGTAATGTGTGTCCCTTGATATCACAAATGTGACGCAGCACAAAAAACGCTGGGACCACGTCATCACCTTTTTCTCCGCTGCTACTGGCTGGGAAGCACCTTGACCTGGCCTTGAATCTGCCAAAGGCCCACTCAAGGCAACTGTGGCATTTTGAGAGTCCTGTTGCAGATGGCCTACCTGTGACCAAAGTGTCCTCCACATGGTTTCATGAGCTGCTTCTGCAGAGGGCAGGCACGATCTGCCAGCGTTAGTGGTGGAATCTGCACACCATTGATGGACTGTTGGGTTCCCTGGAACAAAACTGCTTCTGCAGGGTTACAGAGCGTAAGCACATCATGGTTTCTTCTCCAACCTGCCTCAATCAACAAATAACTTGCTCTGGACAGCTTTCCTTAAAATAAAATGGAATTTGTTGACAAACACATCTGATGCCAACACAGTGAAGGAATCCCAACTTCCCCCAAACCATTCATGATCTGTAAAGGATAAGGTGGTCCAAGCCATACGCTGTCCACAGCATTGCAACCTTCGGGTTTGAAAACAAATCTTTCAGCCTCATCGCTAGCAGCTGGTTTAGCACAAATGCTCTCAGTGAAATCTCTGGTGCTGTCCATCTGGGTCGGGTTTTTTCCTTCCTTCCTGTTTCCTCCTCGCAACCCGAAACACACGAAGTCCTGCGATTGAAATACTGACGCAATACTGTAATTGGAAAGTTAAGTCGAGCGGCGTTTAGTTGATCTCAGCGGCCCCTTTCCTTTCCAGAAAGTCTGCGTGCCATCTCCTACTAATTCTGAGGGAAATGGTGTTGTTGCTGTTGTTGTGTTGTTGTTGTTTTTTTTTTAAAAAAAAACAGCTTCGATCCAGGATTGTGGGCTCGGAATAACTGGTCGGACTACAAAAGGGCACAATTCAGCCACAGCTAAGCCCTAAGGCAGCCTGATCCCACGCAGTCTCCCTCACCCGCTAGACTGACTTCCAAGTCAACGGGAGAAATGGAAGCGCGGTCTTGATTCCCCTATTGAATTCAGTGGAGGGGAAGATGCGCACATTTTTCAAGCTTGTATTTTTAAAATCAAAGTGGCTCAAAAAGTGGTCGATTGACGCAGCCATACATTGAAAGCACATCGCCACAGGCACACACCCAAGAATCCCGGGAACTGTAACTCACCCTCAAAATGCTCTAATTCCCTTAAACTACATTTCCCGGAATTATATGAAGGGGTGGGAGGGATGTGTGTATATATTATAGGCGCACAGCAACCCCAAAGGCCACTTTTGCGATCAGTGCCTGAGTTTCTAGGTTAGCTTCGCTTTCCATAATCGCTTTTGGTGTCTTGAAGGAGATCCTTGTTTTTTCTCATCGCAGAAAGCTGGAAAGGAATCCTGACCTGAAGTCGGGATCCAGGAAAAGGGAGAAGCTGGGAAGCGGATGGGGGGGGGGGCGAGGAGAGGGGCGCAGAAAAGGGGATGGTATAAAGAGCGTTTTCAGAATGGAAAGGGAGCACAAAAGCCGGTTCCTTAAGCCTTGTAAACCGGCCTCTCCTTGTTTGTGCAGGCTTTGCCCAAACATTGTTTCTGTTATATGGAGACATGGGTTCCCAAGCGAAAGAAAAGCCAGGAGTCGAGAAAAAGTAAACAGGCTCCCGCTCCCCGGACTTTGAAAGTCTCCACGTTTCTTCGCATAAAACTATTGGACCGGCTTTTTCCTTCTATTAACGTGTTAATGTGAAGGTCAGATCTTAGCTTACCCGGGTCAGGAGAGCTGGCAGGCATCTGGGGCTCACGCTTCCACCGCCCCTTGATATTGTCGCGCTGCGGCGGGAGTCAGTTTTCCCGGGGCCGGGGCGTGGAGATAATAAATAGGCAGCAGCTCCAAAGCAAAATTGCCATCTCAGGTCACCGTCCCAGCAGGCTCCCTTGGGGTGGGGGACATCGCAACCCCCACCGAAGGTCCCGATTCTCTGCCTAGTTATTAGAGAAAGCGAAATGTTCCTGAGAGATGGCTTCATTCAAGTTAGCGGAGTTCGCTGCCTTTGGCCTGGAATAGCCACAAATAAAGGGGCGAGTTTCAAAGCACCCCCGCGGGCTTTTAATGCCCGCTCCTGCTCCGGTTTGCTCAGAAGTCAGCCTCCCTGAGTTCAATGGGACGTTCCCAAGGAGGATCGCTTAGGGACGGTGCCATTTCAACCCACTGTAGGTTTACTCGGAAGTAAGCCCATTGGGGCGCCTCCAAGTTAAGTGCGCAGAGGGACAAGAGGCTCTTAAGGGTTGTTGTGGTTGCTCTAATCTGGAAGTAGGTGCCACTAAAATGAAGGGGACTGAAATCAGAACACATAGGATCATTCAAAGCTGCTTGAAAGTGAACCTCGTGGATTCCAGTGCATACTGGAAAACTGAGAGCACCATCGGTAGGACGAATTTACCCAAGTTTTCTTGCATTCAGCGCTGCTTAGACTTTTAAGTAAACCTGTGAGAGATCGCAGCTTCGGAGCCGCTGAAATCACTCCCGGCCAGGGGTGCCAACTTGAATAAAATATTGGGGGAGGGGACCAGGTAAGCCGCGCATAATCGATCACAAGGCGCGCGCACCATTTGAATAGGAATCCCAACAACTTTGGGGGGTGGCAGCCCCCTCAAATATTTTGTTGGGGAGGAAGCGAAGGGATCTCGGCCCCTAGGAGTTGGCTCCTATGCTCCCGGCCCTTTAGCCATTGCAGCAAACACGCTCCAAGCAGTTATGTTAAGGACCCAAGATCAATAGGAAAACTGCACTTCTAGAGAGTCAAGCACGTTGAACTCAATGGGATTTATTTCTCAGGCGACGTCTTTAGTTAGGATCCTCACCAAACGCACCTCCATCCTAAAGGCAAATAGGACACTTATTGCATGATCTTCCAAATAATTCATGTCAACAGGACTTACTACTACGATGACCTTCCCTGCCGTGTGCACCTCCCTAACTTGGAAGGAAATCCCTTGAAAGCAAATGTTTCCAGGGCATTTCGCGCTACGGATTAAATATACAGGGTCCGACTGTGTAAGGCAGGAAAGAACAAACTCCTCCGTTTGGGACGTCGGAGCAAGGATCTCCAAGTCCGCCCGCAATTGACAAATTCCGAAGAAATGGGCAGAGTTTTGTTCCCTGATTCCGGCGCAGCTGCTTCTCTACTGAATCTCTAATAATTATTATCAAGTGGCGTTTACTTATTATATGATATATGGTGTCCCCACAGTTTGGACAGAGAGAATACTTTATGTTACAGCAGCTCTTGTTCCATTTTATAGAGTTTGGGGACAGGATTTTATTACCCACCCACCCAAAAAGGAAAGCAAGCCCCGGCTCTAAACACACCGAAGGAGAGCTGACTTTGGTGCGAGATTCAGAGCGTAAAGTTATGTTTTCTATCCTTTCCACGCGATTCCCATTTATCCCCTCGCCCCAGGAAAAAGAATGTCTTTTGGGGGGGGGCTTTTAAGTCCAGGGAAGCAGGATGGGGACAGGAGGCACCAGCCTTTGGAAATGAGCTTCATCAGGAAAGGAGAAGGTGAAATATACCCTGCTAAGAAAAGCGCACAGGGACCGGCTTTGTTACGGCCGGAGACAGCCGCCCGCGTCTGCTAAAGAGATCAGGGTCCTCGTCTAGATGGGGTAGGAGGCGATCCGACTAAGGGCAGGAAGCGAGGGAAGCAGCTGCTGTAAAATGGCGGCGAGGTCTGGGCGCATTTACGCGGAGCCCGCCGCGAATCTTTCCCGCGGGCCGCTAGATGCGCTTCTGGCGGGCCGGCGCTTTGGCGGCTTCAGCCTCTGGCGCGCCACCGCCTGGGGTTTGCAGCAAGCAGGATGGAAGGACAAGGGGGGGATGAGGTGAGAGGGTCTCCCCCCACACACACACACAGGAAATGGACCTTTACTTTCCCAGTTAATTAGTAGTTAGCTAACTTCGGCTGACGAAATGGAAGAAAAGGGCCGGTTGGAGAGGAATGGAAGAGCTTTGAGTAGGGAGACTTACTTTGGAGTAAACGCGCGCGGGGTTGGGGTTGAGCCGGCGCTTTGTTAGGATCAGATTGTGTCCACAATTTCTCTGCAGAGCCGCCTTTCCGCAAAACCGTTCTCCAGGCGGCCTACAACCAGTACAACTAACAATCTTTTTAACGGCCCCGATTCTCCCAGAGAACATCTCACTGGATCCAGCCCGAATTCTCGGGATTGGGGTAGTAGTAAGCGACGTCGGAATGTCTCCATTTGCCATGTTGTTGGGAAGACAGTCCAAAACCTACCTAAACCGTCTGCGCCGTTTCTGCCTGATTTAGGCGCTTACCTCTCCCCAAAATGAACAGGCGCGCGCTCACCTCCCCAGCTCTCGTTGTTTGACACCAAGAATAGTATTTGTATTAACTCGCCGATTAAAAGGGGTTTCTGCCTTCGATTTTACAAAGCGATAGACAAAGGGGTAGAGTTGGGTTAATGCCATTTATCTTCGCTTAGTGGCCAAACCTGCAAGCGAAGCGAATCAGAAGCGGACCCCGGGTTGCTCGATCGAGGAAGAAGCAAGTGGCCCGGATTCCAGCGATCCCGGCTCAAATCCCTGCTGTCCTGAGAAGCCAAAGGCGTGGCAGCAGTTTTGCATTTATTTTAAAATGCAAGTAAATGTAGGGTAAGTTACTTCAGACGATTCTTTCTGCACGGGGATGTGAGAAAGATCCGTCAGATAAGAATTGTGACAATCATATGCGCCATGAAAACTTCTGCAATAGTAATATTCTGACGTGTCACTACCAAAATACGGTACTCTGCTTCTGAGGATTCAGGATTGGGTATATTCCATTTTCCGCCTTTCCCTCCTTACCTTGTTTTGAGCCTGACCCTGTGCTCCTCGGGTAACTATTACAAGTCTACCCATAACCCAGTTAAGGACACCCTCCCCCTTTAAAAACAAAACACAAAACAAAACAATAGACTCTCATTTGCTTCGAGGGCACGAAGTGAGTCTAAATCGGTGAGCTCTAGTTTGGCTGGTCAGGCCAGTCAAGCAGGAACTGTCGTTAATACCAAACTGTCGCTGTTTATTTTAGAAGAAGCTGATCTTTTATTACCGGGCCATTTAATTTATTTCTGTTTATCGTCCTAGGCAGCGATCTTGGACAAAAGCAGCCCCTTTCGGGCTGGAGTTTTGCTTAGAAGGGGGTCTCTCTGGGAGGGTCTGTTAATCTGTGACCCCCTCAGGAAATGTGGTGGTGGTATTATTTTGCAGGACTCCAAACTGGGTGTATGAGAAGCGCTTTCGACGCCTTGCTGAACCAGGATTGTTCAGGAGTTCTCTCTCTGGCCCTCGCAAGTCACAGTTTAAAAGAGCCAGCTCTGATTATGCTAAACCTATTTAAGGAATACTTAATACAGAATGCGTCGTTTGTCAAACTCTTTCCTAAGAGCAAAGTACTCCTGTCCCGCTATTCGTGTCCTGTTCAGCCGAGTTAGTCGGTTTTCCAAGTCGACTGAACAGGCAGTCTCACCACCTCGAAGTTGAAACTTACAGACGTAGAAAATACGTTTTTCGTGTCGTGGTGAGTGCAGCAAAATCAGACACTTTGAAGAGAGAGAAAACCTAATGTGTGGAACCGCCTGAGAACTTTTGCCAGCGATCTGGAGCCGGCTTGGTTTCCAACTCGTGGAGCACATTTTTGCAGAAAACTGGGACAAAGCGGTTCAAACACAAATGTTCCATCCCGGCTAGTTCAGGAACAGATCTGTGATCGTGCCTGTGTCTACTCTGTTTCCACATACACAGAAGCAGCACTTCTGTCTCCAGAGAGCGCAGCCCAAGCCTTAGCCATCCAGATTGTATTCTGTGGCTTTGGGGATAGTCAACAGCACAAGCGCAAAGGGGTTTACTTTAGGTGGAAGCAAAGCTCCTTGATTCCTGCGGAAGTCAACGGCCAACCAACTAAGTGATTTAAGAGAGTGGTTTAAGCGCAGCAGCGCGCGCACACATTCATTTCTTCCCAATTGCTGAGAGCAATTGTTTGGTAGGTCTGCACCACCCGGGATCCTAAACCCTCTAAATGGAGAATAAAGCCGGTTTAGTCATTAACTGTCACAAAAGCGCGACGTGTCACTCATTGTATGTGTGTTGGGGGGGGTGTCTAGTCTCGCAGTCGTTGATCTTACATAATTTTGTGAGGAAGAAAGGCCTACTACTGTCAATAATACCAGCCCAGAAAATGCAGTTAGGCTGCCTCAGCTTCTCGCATCCTAAGCAAGGAAATATATTAACAGCGCAACCCTACACGTGTCTACTCGGAAATAAACCTTGGTAAAGTCATCGGAGCTCGAAGGCTGCCATACTAACCCTCCCTAGTACCTGGGAGTAAACCCACTGGATTCAATAGGGCTTACTTCTGAGTAGACGAGGTTAGGATTGAACTGTGAGTCACCTATTTGAAAGTGTTATTAAATGCGCCTCATGTTCCGTAATATTCAAAATAATTAAATAAGTGGCCCATAATGGATTAAATTGCTGGTGTTAATACGGTGTTTGCAATATGTTGACCTGAGAAATGCGCGGCTACCAATGGCTCCTTCTGCCATGCAGGCGCTACTAAAGGATGGTGTTAAGGCTTTTAAAAGCGTTTCCATCCACTTCCCAGGGAGCAGGGAGCGTCTTTAAGCCCCATCCCTGCCTACTAGATGTACCATTTCAACAGGCCTGCCTTCCAAGCGCAGGTGAGACCGCGGCCCAGGCTGCGGAGGAATTGCCTCGGGCGGTGCCCTAAAAGCCTTTCTTGTGCGATTCTCGTCTAAAGGCGCAACGGAGCCCTTGGCAGAGGCCGGGTGTTGACACAGAGCAGCTTTGCTGGGGAACTGCCCCCTCCGAGCCCCGAAAGTCAAAAGGGCGCAGCAGGGTTGGGAAGACAATCGGATTTCCCTATGAGAGGCGTTTCAGATGCGAGCAGAGCCGCGCTTCCTCGGAAGTAAGCGTCATGGGGTTCACTTGCAATAAAACTTGCTTAGGGCTGACAGAGTGTGTGCCTTGTGTGAGGAAGGGAGGGAGCGGGGAGCTTCGCAGGATGTAGATTTCCATCCGATTCCTCTGCAGGCTTCAGAAAACACCTCGGAATCCTCCTCGCTTAAGGTCAGTGTGCGAGGCATGAATTCACAAAGCAGATGCATTGTCAGAGGACTCGGGCAAAGCAGCAGCAGCGAGCTGATGGGAAGGAACCCAGAGCCGCAAACCACAGTCCTGCTTACGCCGGAACAGTCCCGTCGAATTTAATCGGACTACTCAACAGCATATATACACCGTGTTACTTACACTGCTATTTAGACCGTTTCTGCGCGTCTAAAAACGCCTAAGAAGATACTCCATGTTGAATAGAGATTAAACCGATGCATGCTTGCTCAGATGTAAGTTCCGTGGGGCTAACTACTCCCTGTCTGTCCGTCTCTCGATGTGGAAGTAGGCAGATTGGGGCGCAGGTACCTCCCTTCTCCGGAGCATATTGGCTTGGAAAGAAGGCGCCCGCTCAGCCTGCAAGACCTACTGAATTCAGAGGGAGTGCTTCTAGGCAAGCACATATAGGATCGAGCTGCACGCATTAATTCGCGCAGCTTACTTTCAAGTATTCAAGGTGGTTAGCTCACGTGTTAGAGCGTGACGCTGACAACACCCAGGTCGTGGGTTCGATCCTGGTGCGGGCCAGCTACATATTCCTGCATTGCAGGGAGTTGGATTAAATGATCCTCGGGTCTCTTCCAACTCTGCCATGATTCTATAAGTAAATATAGTCTTTAGGATCGAGCGGCAGAGATAAGGAAGGCTGTGGAGTATAGCAACGCGATTGCGTTCCAAAGGAGGAGGTTACTACAGCTCCCGCCATCCCCAACAATTCCCTATGCTGGCTGGTGTTGATGGGAGTCCAAGAACATTGGGAGGGCCACAGGCTCTCCACCATCTGCCCTAAAGACTGTCAGTGGCTCGTGTCCATTGATTGTGTAAATACCGGTCAGTTTGCCTCAATAGCAGATCCATCCTCTTGTAAGGTCAATCTCCAGATCGGAGAGTTTGGAACCGCTAATCACCAGCTCACCCAACCCTCCTCGCTGGTCCCAGAGCCGCCAGCCGCGTTGCTCGACGGCGGCCCCTCCACCGTCCCCTACAATCCCAAGGCGTGCCTGATTGCTGCAGAGGACGGACAAGCGCGGTCCTCGCCAGCCGCCAGCCGCCTGAGCAGTCCGTTGGTGGGATGAATTCCCCCGCCGGCAGCGCAGTTAAAGTGGGCCGCTCTCATTTGTTTAGTCGGCCTGGGAGCTTGGGGGCCTCGATGGGCGACACTTCGGGGCACATTGCCTGACGCATGCGACTTTCCTGCAGGAAGTCGCTTGGGCGCAGCAAGGTAGGCTTGTAGGCGAAGGAGATTATGGCCTTTTCAGGCTTCCTCCTGGGTTGCACGTATGTACCCAAAAGTCTCTCCCACGGCGTTCAGTGGAACTTACTCCCAGGGAAGAGTGACTTCTGAGTAAGCGCGCATAGGACCCTGTATTGCTAGGGCAATTCAATGGATGGAAATCCCACAGTGTTAAATGAAGCTCCCTCTTGAGTGAGTGTGTATAGGATTGCAGAAAATCCTATACTTCTGAGTTCTTGGAGTACAGCCCCCATCATACCCAAGGAAGCTTAGCTAACGGCCAGAGATGATGGGATTTGTGGTCCAACAACATACTGGGACCCAAGATTGAGTTTAGGCCAAGTTACTGGATTCCCCCATTCCGCCTCTCGAGTAGATCTGGGCCTCTCTACGTTAGTGCGTCTTAGAGCTATTGGGGACCGCAAATCTAAACTCAGAAGAAAGTCCCACAGAGTTGCACGGGACTGACCCTCAGAGACGTGTGTGCAGGGTCGCGCACCCCAATGAACATTGGGAATAGGGTTGAGCAATCAACTAGGTCGACGGGGAGTTGAAGTCTGGTGACAGATGAAGGGGTTGCATATATACTTGGAAGAGGAGGACACGATTAACTAACAGCACAATCGTATGCTTGTCAACTCAGAAGCCAGCCTCATTGAGTTCAGTGGGGCAGAGAAGTTAGTCAAGGATGGGCGCCTAAGTAATGTTGATCCGTTCTTTCATAACATGCCGGGGAGTCCAGAGGGGATTTTACACCCCAAACCTTCTTCTTGCTCACTAGAGGGGAAATCCCACCGTTTTAATGGAATGTATTATTAATAACCCAGTCAGGATCCATTAACTAATATGGTTGCTCAGAAACCGCTGAAGCCTCACTCCCAGTTTAATAGGTAACAAGCTTGGTCAGTTGAGTGGAAACTAGTGCAACTTAAGGACCTTTAACCAACCAAAGGAACCTTAACTTCCAGCGCGATCAGATCCTAAGCACGTTTATTCAGAAGTAAACAAATTGCGGGGAGTTCAGTGCTTTGGGGACCACTGCTTTAAGTGGATTCTGGATCCGGCGGGGATCAGGCGCCGGATTTTTTTGTTTCAAAATGCCTAGATTCTGTCGAAAGCTGTAGGATCTTAAATAAGGCAAGGCGTTCGCTTGGAAACACATTCCACCGACTGCCTTCGAGATCCTCCTTTTGTGGACAGAGAGCTGAAAGACAAGCGCCTTCCTGGCCTCTGCAGGACGTCTGCACTTGGAAGCGAGCAGCTCCCTCGAAACCAGCGCCATTTGCACCAGGGTCGCGAGGGAGGGCGTCGAGGCTTGCGGGCCTGAGGGTCCCTCGCAGAGGGGAAAGACACTCGAGCCAAGCCAGCCCGAAGCGGGGCCTTCTTGGAAAGACCAGCCCTCGGAATCGAGGGGATCTACTTGCAAAGTCAACGCATATTTGAAAGAAGGAGGGAGGGCTGAGGGGTTGTCAGAAGGCTGATGGTTTGAGGCGCTTGTGGATGGAGCAGGCTGGCTGCGAAACGAGAGAAAGAGAGAGAGGTTTATTTATTTATTTGTGTGAATGAGACAGAGAGAGCGCTTTGCTTCAGGATATAAGAGTGGAAATAGGAACGCGCCATTCGAAGAGAAACCCTGCCTGCCCCCTTTCCCCGCGTCCAGTTAGTTCCCTCCCTCCACTCGCACGCACCCGGCGCGCGCGCTCTCCTCGTCCCTCCAATTCGAGTGTTAATTGGGCCTGTATTTGGCTGGTTTGGACGGCGCTGCCGCTGCCCTGAGCAGACCACGCAGACGTCACTGGGCGCGCTTTCCCCCTCCCCTCTGGCGGCTCTCAGCCTTTACCTCGCCAGGAACTGACGAGCCCACTTCAGAGCTTCTTTCTCTAGCCTGGCTGCCGCCCGGAGGAGAAGCGGCGCCCGGCGACAGCTCCGCAGCGCAGCCGCCCTCCGCTAGCCCGGCCAAGCCACGGGAAGCGCTCTCTTCTCGCTCCGGTGGCCGTGAAGAGAGAGCAGGGAAGAGAGCCACCCGGGCCTGGGGAGGTGGACATCTCTCTCTCTCTCTTTCTGGCGGGAAAGAAAGAAGAAATATCCCCTCAGGCTTGCTGGCGCGCCAAGTGCCCAAGCGGCAGGTCTGCGTTGCCCACTGCCGAGAGCCGCTCGCTGCTGCCTCGAGGGGCGGGGCGGGCGGGAGAGAGCGACGTCCCCACACGTCCTGTGGCAACTCCGGGCTCTCTCTGAGGGAAACGGATCCCCGCGGAGCCCTTCCTTTGGGAGCCAGGCGAGCCGCTCTCCTTCCCGGCCGAGGGGCGCGGAAGGGGCTGGGGCGCGTGTGACGCAGAAGGCAGACCAGTTTGGCCCGGAGGGGGGTCTAAAATAAACACAGCAAGTACACACGTGTTAAGGGGGGGCGGGGAGAGAGGCGGAGGGAAAGGAGCCAGCGATTCCTCCCTGCCTTGCGGGCGAGCGAGTCTCGATTCAGGGGAGACGCCGCCGAGCCGAGGTGGCCGGCCGCCTGCTTCATTCGAAGGCTGCGCTGAGGCGAGGGATACCATTAAGAGCGGAGAGATAGAAACGCCGACGTTCTCGGACGGCCATCTCGCCGGCCCGCTTTAAAAGGGAGAGAGGGGGAGAAGAGGCAACCGGGCGCCGCCACCTCACGCTCCTCCTCCTCTGGGCTCGGGGGCTGGTGCTGCCCGCCGCCGCCGCCGTCGGAAGGCCCAGGCGAAGTCCCTGCTCGCGGCCCGCCTGCAGCAGCCTCGCGGGCCCGAGACTATGCCAGTGCCCGCCTCGCGTCCGCCTCGCCACACTTGCCGCTGCGATGAAGGAGAAGTCCAAGAACGCCGCCAAGACGCGCCGCGAGAAGGAGAACGGCGAGTTCTACGAGCTGGCCAAGCTGCTGCCTCTGCCGTCGGCGATCACGTCGCAGCTCGACAAGGCGTCCATCATCCGCCTCACCACCAGCTACCTCAAGATGAGAGCCGTCTTCCCCGAAGGTGAGTCCTCCGGGACAAGGGGGGATTCGCCTCTGCCCCTTCAGATCGCGAGGGTGGAGGGAGGTGGGCGGGTGGGGGGTGAGGGATGCAGCTGAGAAATGTAGGACCCCTGGACTTAGTGGTTTTCCGCCTCCTTAGGGAGCCACTGCATTCAGCTTCAAAGGTGGGTCAGCTAACCCTGCTGGGGTTAATTCTGTCGAGGAGGTTATCCTGGACGTGCGCCCCCAAATCCTGATCTGAAGGCACCAGTTGGCTTTTAGGAGGACCCGAAAGAGAACCACGGGCTAAATGGAGCTTTGGGGCCAATCCAGGGGCTTCTTGGGGTCCTACTCGATTGTCAGCGGAGGCTGTCGTGAGCTCTCGGGGTTGCCTTGCAGAGGCCGGCGTTTAGTTCTCTGCACACAGTTAGAAAGATACTCAGAGCTCGATTTGCAACGTTTTGGGTGGCCGCTCTCTGACACCACCAGCTGAATAACTTGTTCAGCCCCACGGACGCCAAGGCAGCCACGGATCGCCCCCCCCCCCCCAATTCTCCCTTGTTCCTGTTTGTTAGTTACAGTGAAGCCCTTTGCTTTTGGGAGCGATTTCCGTGACTTTTTGTAGGACTACTATGAAGTTTCAAAAATTGTAGATTGTGGCCCAAGAACCTCAAACGCCGTTTCTTTAAAATAACTTCAGTGGCCTTTTGCTTAACAAAACGTGTTTAATATCGGACTGAGAGTTCTTTAATACCAGTCGCGGAAGCCTGAGTGCAGAAATAAAAGATATTTGCAGCAATCTACAACGCGTTGAATGCTGGAGTAGTCCTGCTGAAGTCAAGAGACTTGCAGGAGAGAGATGGCCATTGCAGCCGGGACTTTCCACCATTAAAAATACAAATCCTTCCGATGTCACATGTACTGCATCTGATAGGACTTCTGTGGGAGGAAGACAAGACAGGATTTGTCCGTCAATTGTCAGACAGTTCACCATAAAAGCACAGCAAAATAAACCCTTTAACTTAACTTTGCTAGCAATATGTAGAAGAAAGAGGGGGAAATGCGTGTAAGGTTCCAGAAAAAGGGGAGATCCGTGTTTTAGCCATGACTGCTGGGGTTTCCGCCAACAGTCAATGGTTTGTCAGACTCAGGGAAGAAAAAGAAAACTTTGGAAGATTACATTTTGTATCTCACGGTCTAGGGGGAAAAGTGTCAAGTTTTCCAAGATCAAAGGCCTACCAACACTACAGATTTGCTCGCTTGTTGCCTGAATCGCATATACCGTCCGGAAAATCGTCCACGTGAAAAATAGACAACAGTCCTGCTCTCCGTATCTTTAACTAGCAGAACAAGCTGAATTGAGTAGATAAAGGACTCGACAGCCCGAGGGCGATCGAGTGGGGAGGAGATGGAAAGTAAACTCACTTCCCTCCAACCTGAGGCGTTATCACAGTTTTTTTTTTTACTTTACGAGTCATATAAAGCAACGGCGCTTACTCCTAAGTAAATGTGCTGAGGATCTAAGTGAACAGATGCAGTGAGCAGTGCAATCCTATGCGTTCCTATTCAGAAGTGTGTGAGAGATTGCAGCCAGAAGAACTTTATTTCAAAGTTGAGGCGGAATGGTTTAATATAAGGTTTCTTATACTGTAATACAGATCAGCTTAACTGGGAATTCAGAGAGTCGCACACGATCACAACCCACCTCTCGCAAAGGCAGCACCCTAAACCCATTTATACTCAGACGATCCCAGTTCAACTCGGGGTGTCTCCAGGTATGGCTTTTTGCAGCCTGGGAAAAGTGCTCCCAGTTAGAATATTGTGCTACATGATCTGACTCAGAAGTTGTGTCGTGCGCTTAAAAAATAATAACAGTAAAGTCGATTGATTGCAATCTTAGGCGCAAGGTCTGTTATTCTAGGATATCTACTTTAAAATGTGCTCTACTGGAATTAGAGGCGAGATCAGTGGCAATTCCTAGATGTAAGATTAGCTAGCAGTATAACTGGACTTGCAGTACAAACTGAAAAGCTGAGATTCGGCCCAGGAAACCCTCTGGGTCTCCCTCGCTGGGTCGCCTATATTTGAAAGTGGTGTAAGTAAACTCTCCACCGCAGCTTATCCGCAATGGTGTGGATTTCGCCGGTTTCCCTTTTCGCGCAGCCGCCTGCAGGGCCGCGCTTTCGGCGGAAACCCCTCCTCAGCGCCAGCCTTGAAATTGACAGGAGTCGCAGGGAGATTTGCGTCTTAGCCTCCGCTGTAAACAAGCGCTCAGCCGGCTTGGGTGGTGGGCAGCGCCAGCCGGGAATCGAGCTGAGTTGAGCTGACGGCAGGAGATATAATTAGTTCCATCCAGCGCCGCGGACAGCTGCTCAAAGCAGCCTCTCTGCTCTGATAAGCCCCGCGCACTCCTTTACAAACAAAGACACACACACACATACAGAGATGACTTACCCACCTCTTTCCCTCTGGAGGCAGGGTTGCGTCAGATTAAATGTATTGTCCTTGCGTTTTCTTCCCCTACAATCCTAAACCCTAAAATAAAATGCACCTGCCATTTGGTGGAGATTGCCTTGTGGCTTGGCTTACTCGCTTGAGTCTTCTAACTTCCGCATTTCGTAGGATCACTTCCTCCAGAGATGGGAAAATAGTCTTTCATTTTTCGTTTTATGGTTTAACAATCGCTGGGTCAGTAAGGAAGTCACCCTTACACCTGAGCCGCTCTAATTTTGATAGCAGACGTTTTATTTGTACACTCGGATTTGGAAATATATCCTGTCTTCGAGCAAACTATCTAGTTAAGAGTGGTTTGAGACAGGTTTTTGTTTTTTTGTTTTATATCTCTCTCCTTAAGGCCGGAGCCCTACGCATACTCAATAAAAGTACAGTTCTATGAAAGTTGCCGAAATTAAATGCCATTGAGTTAAATGGAAATTACTCACGTGAAAGTATGTCTAGGATTCTATTCACACTTAATTAGGAGTATGTGCCATCGAAGTCAAAGGGACTTACTTCTGAGTAGGCAGGTATAGGGTTGCACTGATGATCACACTGAAATCAAGGGGGCTTGCTTGCAAGTTGATGTGCTTGAGGCTGGTATTCTATCAATGCTGATTATAATCTAAGCAGCGTACATGGCGTATGACACTGTAACAAATAGTTCCCTGCCCCAGGAAGCTTACAGTATAAATTATTGTCCTATTTCTATCCTATTCCTTTAAATAGCTTATATTGAAATCAATTGGGTTTACCTTTTCACTCCTGCTTGTGGGCAACTCTGGCCTGAATGAGGAGTCCTGTTGAGGACCTCTTCTAATGCGCTCATTCTGCATCTGTTGCCTGGAAAGCCGAGAGTTTTGTTTGTTTTGTTTTCATTTGATCAAGCGTTTGCTATAGCTGTAAGCGCACTATAAAAAGCCCCATCCCGTCGGAAGGAAGGCGAGTAGTTTGGGGAATCTGCTCTTCCCAAATCACCAGAGCTCTTGCTGGCTAAGAATTCTTTTTGGGATATTTTTTCCTTCACTTCTTAAAATTAACTCAGAGAAGAGGCATTGTGGGAGGTTGCTTAAGAATCGCCATCTACATCATTTCAATTTCTTTGGGTAGATTTTCAGGCAAAACTGAGGTTCCTTCTGCAAAAGGATGCCCTCATTTCTCCAGTCCACGGCATTTTATTTCATAGGCTTTGAATCCAAGGTTTCATTCCCCCCCCCCCCCGAAAACTCCACAATCCTACACAAGGAAGCAATTAGTCCCAATGATTTCAGTGGCAGTTTCTTAGTGGACCCGAACACTGTCCGTAATCCATGCTCACTTGGAAAGGTGCGTTTTAGCTGCGCATTTTCAGTCGGAGGAAGTAACAATCGGACGTGCAGTTTGTTCACGCTTTTTCTTCCCCCTCCTCTGCCTTGATAACTTGAGGCAGTTTGCCTAAAGAAAATATACCAAATCAAGTGCTAGTTTGCGTTTGGCCTGTCTCGAGACCGTGGAGGGTAAGAAAAGAATAGGCACCTCAAAAGCTCCGATTTTCCTTTCGCAGCTTGATCCACAGCCCAGTTTAAGACGAGTTCTAGGTGTTAAGGCGATTGCAGCTCCAGTCTCATTGGGCTTGTTCGGCATTTCATAAAGTTCGTTGGTGTTACTCGGGAGTAAGTACTTTGAGGATTGTAAGAAATCCCATTAAGTTACACAGAGCTTACTCCCAGGAAACTGGGCATGGCATTGCAGCCCTAACATTGACTGCCAGTCAGACTCTAAAGGCGTATACCAAGTTGTCCAACCGAAGCACCAAGAAAAAAAAGTTTGCCAGCATGTGCGTGTTCCTGCTGCGGAGATACACCAGCAAAGTCTAGCTTTAACAAAGATCCATTAAACAGAGAACATCTGAACTGACAAAAGCTAAGGACGCTGCAATACTTAGCGTGTCTAGTCAGAAGTAGGTCCCATTGAGTTCAATAGATTTTACTCCCAGGGAAGTGGATTTAGGGCTGCCGCTAACTCTGTATTCCTGGGCATTTCTAGAATAAATCCCACTGGACTCAGCAGGACTTACTTCCCAGTAAACATGGAGAAGATTGGGCTGCTCCTCTTTCTCCATTATTTCATAAATTAAAAAGTGTGAATAAAGTACAAAGTTAACAGCAGGGAGATTCGATAATTCTGCCATACTTACAAAAACTTTGAAAAGATTCCCCACGTATCTTAAAACATAGGAATTGAGTAATATCGGAGAGATAATTTTGATCCATTTTTGTTCAATTCCTTCCGCGTTCCTTCTAGAAATTAGCCAAACTCCCTATGTTGAGAAGTGAAGCTGCACAAATATGTGAGCGATTTTGTGTGTGTGCGTGCTCCGATTTGGGATGACTTCACTGCATCCCAGTTCCATCCTTCAACCCTTTCAGGAAAGGATCGCTTGATAATAACATTTTAATGAAAAAGGAATAAATTTGGATAGTGTCTGGATTTTTGAAGGGAGCCGGTTCTGAGGGTCGCAACTCGCCTGGACACTTGTTCTAAAGGGCCGGGAAACCTGGAGGGCAATTAAAATGATAGGGGGTGAACCATTTTAGGCCCACGGATTCAGTTGGATTTACTTCTAAGTAGACACGGTAACGATTGCTGTGTAAGCCCTGTTGAATTCAATGGGGCTAAGTTCCAGGTGAACGGGGTTAAGACTGGAGCCTCAGCCCTCTTCAGAACAGGACGTGGCGGTCCCCCGAAGCCCCCTTTGGGACTATGAATCAATGTAATCAGGTTTATTAATTGCAGGGTTTCTGGGGGCGGGGACGACGACTTTTAACTTTCGTATTCAGCAGTTCTTTTCAAAGTTGGGGATCTGTTAAGTACGGTAGGAAAGCGGAAAGTTCGGTGTTATATAGGACCTCCCTGACGGTTCTTCCTCATTGTCTCCAGGAAAAACATGTTGCAAACCACAAGCTATTTATTGCAAGGGGTTTCGCTTTCTCTCTGTCTCATAGTTGCTAGCAACTCACAATCGTCCGGCATGCGTGGAGGGAATGTCACTTCGGGTGGATTTGGTTTTCTTAAGCAAAGAGACAGAAAGGAAAAAGGAAGGGCGGGAGGAGAAAGAGAGATGATCTGCCTTTTCGTGTATCTTTCAAGAACAAGGGCTCCGGCTACGTGCATGGGTAGGCGAACTAAGGCCCGGGGCGGATCCGGCCCAATCTAAATTCGGCCCGCGGACGGTCCGGGAATCAGCGTGTTTTTACATGAGTAGAATGTGTCCTTTTATTTAAAATGCATCACTGGGTTATTTGTGGGGCATAGGAATTTGTTCATTCCCACCCCACCCAAAAAAAATATAGTCCGGCCCCCCACAAGGTCTGAGAGACAGTGGACCCGCCCCCTACCGAAAAGGTTTGCTGACCCTGTAAGGGTTTCCAGGCCTTTATAACCAGAAAAGCCAACCGAAACGGCCCAGATTCAGAGTTACCAGTCCAAAAACAGGATTGCACTGGAAAGTTGAAACCCACTGCAATCTGCTACCGACAGCAACCACTTAAGAGTGTCTTATGGCCCAAATAATTACATTAAACAAGAACAAGAACAAAACCACCTACTCCCCCAGCTTGCGGATTTCTCTATTCGTAATGGTTTGTATGGTGTGCAATAAATGCAAACTCAACTCTATATGGAATATTAATTTAGATTCGCCCGTATATAATGTATCGAAATAAATGTTTTCCGCTCCTCCCGCCCCCCTTTCCAAGAGATCTACTGCACTTCCCTTGTTTTTCTGCCTGGTACTTAGGAGAGGTTCCCGCAGCAGCCTGGCTGGGCATTTCTCTTGACTAGCGGGGGCGAAGGAAGAAGTGTGGTTGGGGGGAGTTGAGGAGCAAGGAAACCGTAGCACCGCTGGGAGGAGGAAATGCCTTTGAACCCCCGGCTCCCCTGGGCTTAGGCAGCCCCAGCCTCCGCTGAAGCCTGATCCTGCATGAAACAGGTGGCCGCTAAGGCCGCCTGCGACCCCGAAGAGACGCATGAAGGCCGTCGGCCTCATTGAACGCCCTGGGTCTTACGTGCAAGTAAACCGCCTTTATGAGCGGGCCCTTTGCGGGCTGAACGCGGGAGCGCTGACCAACATAAATCCTGGCTCTTCAGCTCTTACAGATCGGGGGATCAGACCGAGAGCCTTTTCAGCAGATGCTGGCGAGGTTTCTCGACTGACCCGGCGGAGTCCCCGAGCCCCGCAGTGAGAATCCCCAGCTGCTCCCCAGGATCTAATATCGCGCTCGACTTTCTCCCCTTTAGCCCCTGAGCTTTTGCGCTGACCTTCGTGATCCACGAATTAAAGTCCAGGCAGGAGGCAGGGACCCGCGTCAGATCTCGGCTCTGTAACACCCCCCCGCCGCTGTGCTTGGATTTTGTGTGTGTGCGTGTTTTCATGTCCGACCGTTTATTGCTGTAAAACAAAAATATAGAACAGGATGCCTTCATTTTCCTTTCCTCTCCCCCTCCCTTCTCCCCCTCTCTCCGCGGGTGTTTGCTTTTCTTTTCCCTCCACAATAGGAAAGGGGGAAAGAGGAACACTTTAGGAAGTAAAGCGCCCCTCCCCCCCCCGCATCCAGGTCCCTCCAGGTTGGGGACGCGCTATGGTTAAAGTGTGACACCGCGTAGCGATGAAAATGGACATTTAAAAACAGCCCTCTTCGTAATGATTAAACCAAAAGGGGAGGCCAGCTGCTTAATGAATGACTTTTTTAAAAAGCAAGCAAACCTGGAACCTCGGTCGCCTTAATCCAGAAAGAAAGGCATACATATGATAACGCTTTCCTAGAGGTTTCTTCCTCGCATAAGCCCCCGTTTATAATCGTATAGTTATCAGCTCAAAATCAAGTACAAAGGTGCCATAGCTGCATTGAAAGCACTCCCACGAGAATCCTGGGAACTGTAGTTTTTGAAGGGTGCTGGGACATGTAGGGAAGGAGGGAGAAACGACGGGCCCCATGATTCAGTTGCTTTGCTTTAAATGTATGTCGTGCGCCCTTTAAATATAGTGGTACCTCGGGTTACATACGCTTCAGGTTACAGACGCTTCAGGTTACAGACTCCACTAACCCAGAAATATTACCTCGGGTTAAGAACTTTGCTTCAGGATGAGAACAGAAATCATGCTCCGGCGGCGCAGCGGCAGTGGGAGGCCCCATTAGCTAAAGTGGTGCTTCAGGTTAAGAACAGTTTCAGGTTAAGAACGGACCTCCGGAACGAATTAAGTACTTAACCCGAGGTACCACTGTTTCTTGCTCTGCTAGCACTGCGCCATCATTGCCATTTGCACTGTTGGTTAGCTTATATGGGGAAATAGAAAAAGGCGCGTGGGGCTCACAACCCCTCTCTAAACGGAGAGGACTCGGGCTACTGGATAAATTGTAGCCTGCGGACTTAGTGGTCTTCACCTCTATTAGGATGCGTCACGTGCTATTTCAAAATGTGACCCTACTGCTCTTGGGGGCCCCTCCAGATTCTGCCCTGGTGGCACTTGGTTTGGGGCGCCGCCAAGGTAGTGGTGGGGAACGCCACAGCCTGGTTAAGCCGGAGGACTCCCGCACTAAGAAAAAGTAAGAGACTCTCTCACTTCAAGTCAATGTGCTTAGAATCCAGAGTCCAGTTCGGGTTTAAGGACTTTTCCACTCGATCTTAACGGGACTCGCTTCATTTATAAAGGTATCCCGCTTTCTGCCTTTCACGTTTAGTCACCTCCCAGCCCAGCTTCAGAATACTAAAACGCCCGTGACGCAACTGTGGATCGCTTAAACCAAAACTTAGTCGTCTTGCACAGAACCACCAGGCTGTAAACCCTCTCTTTCTCTCTCAGCTGAAAAACTGCATGCACCTTTTAACATGCCATGAGCACAAACCCCTGTTTACTATCAATCAGCGTTTGCCGAAGCCAGCCGTCTCCTTCTGTAGCAGCGGGAAAAACCTGGAGATTTTCAGCTTTCCTTGGCGTTGGCTGTTCTTATTCAGTCAGAATTGAAAACCCGCAGCGCATGGTCTTATTACATTTTCTGGTTTTCTTATGAATATTGCATGATCAATTATATTACACCTATTTAATAAATACTTCTAGAGCAAATTAAAGCAGAAAAGCTAACATCATATACCAGGTCCAAGTGAATTCACATTTACTTTACTTATGGGTAAACATGTTTAAAGATTATAACCCTGCAGCACAATCCTATCCACACTAACAGTGTAATCCTGACCAAATCTACTCTGAAATACATCTCTGTGAGTTCCGTGGGACTTACTCCCAGGTAAGTGGAGTTAATTGCAGCCTAACCTAGGAGCGAATCTCTCTGAACTTAATAGGGTATACTTCTGAGTAGACATGCTATGGATTGTACTGTATTAGAATACTTTTATGCAAGTAAGTGATAATGAACGCGCTGGCTCTACTGTTAGGATCTGGCTGGCAGAGCACAGGGTGGTTGCTGTTGTTTTCAATAATTGCACACCAATTTTTAGAAATACGCAATTTGGCGTGGGAAGACTTTCCTGAGCAATGCAGTACAGTGGTACCTCGGCTTAAGTACTTAATTCGTTCCGGAGGCCCGTTCTTAACCTGAAACTTCTTAACCTGAAGCACCACTTTAGCTAATGGAGCCTCCTGCTGCTGCCGTGCCGCCGGAGCCTGATTTCTGTTCTCATCCTGAAGCAAAGTTCTTAACCTGAAGCACGATTTCTGGGTTAGCGGAGTCTGTAACCTGAAGCGTATGTAACCTGAGGTACCACTGTACTGTACTAGTATGTTTGGGGAAGGAATGCGGGGCTGACAGTACACTCCGATTCGTTCCTACCCAGATGCAAGGCGTTGCTGAATCCAAAGGGACTTACTCTCAAGTTAAATGTTTGCTGCAAGCTATTTTCAGCCGGGGTCCGAAGGTCCCAATAAAGACGAGAGTACCCCCACCCTCAGCGCTCGCAGAGTGCCATCTCCTCCCTCCCGTGTAGTCTCAGCTCCTATTTATCTGACATTAAGGGCAGAGGCGTGTTTGCACCTCGAATAAAGGAGAGGGAACTTTTACGTGCTTAATTCTTGTTTGTGTGACTGCTGGTTAAGACCCAGAAGGACCGCTGGCCTTTCCTAAAACCGCCATCCTAAACACCCGATGCTCTCGGGAAATTGGATTATATATTTCTGCCAGAGCTCCTGGGCCTTTCTATGCCTGTGGCTCCCTCCAGCCTATGCCTTCAGCCAGCCTTCACCAACCGGGTGCCCTCCCGATATTTTGGTCGAAACATCTGGAGGGCAACAGCTTGGCGAAGACTGGCTTAAGGCATGTGGGCGGAGGCGAGGGGGGCAAGCCAGCCCAGAAAGCTGGTGGTGACCCCAACTGAAATATGCAGTAAACCGTGCTTAGGATCAAGTGTCAGCGCTATCAGCAGTTTTCCGTCGGATTTAACTCACTCTGGATACGTAAGGGAGAGAGGCGCCCTCGGCTTTCCTCCCTCCGCGACACCCAGCTGCTTTCCTCTCCTGTTTCTCCAGCCCCCCGGATCCCTTGAAGGACCGCCGTGGGCGAAGGGAGGGTAAGGGGCGTCTGGGACAAGGGGGGAAGGAAGGAAGGTAATTGGGGCTAGGACTAAACCCGACTGAATTAAACGGGACACAGTCCCAGGTAAGTGACATTACTGCCTCTCCCCCACACTTACCTAAGAGTAAGGCCCATTGGATCCAGGGGGCCTTAGTCCTAAATGGGCAGGGTTAGGATCGTAGGAGCCAAGGGGTCTTCGGCTCCCTCCAATAAAATATTTGAGGGGCCGAACCCCCCCCCCCAAGATGATGGACATTGCCATTCACATACGCGCACCAAGTCGATTATGAGGGGTGCGGCTTACCTGCCCCCCCAAACATTTTATTCAAGAGGGCAGCCCTGGCTAGGATGGCAGCCTTGACCTTTCAGCAATTTCTTTCCCCGCCCCACTCGATTCAAGCGCGAAATGAAAAGGAGTCGGGATTAGGTTGGGAGAGCGCCATCCCTCGGCCCGCTGCTTGCAGTCAACGGGCGGAGCGACGCCGCGCAGAGCCAGGTTTGGCGCCTGCTGCTAAAAGGAAGGGAGACGTTTATTTTTCCTGGGAGCGGAGATGTCTTTCCTCTAGCAGGCGATTTCTCCTTAGAGAGTCACGGGGCGCTGCTGCTGCTTGTTCTCACCAGGCAAGCAAACAGGACTTGCCAGCAGAAAAGAGAGAGAGAGTGAATTGTCTTTGGGCTGCCGCCAGTTTTTCTGCCCCAGAAAAGGTGCGCTCTTTGTTTGTAGATGGCGGCCTCGCTCGCGTGCCGCAGTAGCAGCGGCAGCAGCGCCTTAGCAGAAGCGAGATCTCTCGCACGGAAGCCAAGGGCCTCTTCTAAGATGGCGCCTGTCACGTGCACTTTTTTTTAAAAAAGTACTTAATGTGGGGTGGGGGGGTGTTGAAATGCCTGATTCATCGGAAGCCTGTATCGATTAAGTTCGATCAATTAATCAACTAAGGCTGCGATTCCTCCGTTTCTCGCTGAATTCGGTGGGATTTACTTCTAAATTTATAGTTGCGTTAGGATCGCATTGCACATGTCGCATTCTACAGCCCGTGCAGGTATTAGGACTGCTCCGGCTCCGGATTTCTTAAAGTGGATCAGATACTACATAACATATATATCGGTATTCATCATCGTCGTCACGGACTGGCGTCAGAATGGGACTTCCTATCCTTTCAAGCGCATTAGCCATGAGTTTTTAAAGGGGCGATAGCTTTAGGTAAATTAATCCGGACCAACCGTAACTGTTGCGAGTCATATACAGTACAGTACCTACAAAGCCGAAGAATCAGCTTTTCTTCAGTCTCCTACTTCCCCTCCCCACGCAACCCTTTGGGTGCAGAAGGTCTGCAGTCTGAAGAGGGAGCTTTCCAGACACACTAAGAGTCGCCGGGCCGGTGGATGCGCGTACACCTTTGCCAACAACCAGCAAAAATAAAAATAAAAATAAATCGCGGCCCGGTCGCCTTACTCCCGCTTATGCCGATTTCATTATATACTCCTTTATGCCCACTGGGCCCCAGAAGATCCTCGGGGATCCTTCAAAGTGCCGCTGATGGTTCTGATTTTGGGGCCAGGGGCGATTCTTTGGAGGCTCCTTCCGCTTTCCGGAAAGCGAGAGCTTCCAAGCGAGCTGTTCCAAAAAGAAGCCTTTAGCACGTTGTTTACCTGGGAGACAGACCCAGCTCTCAAATTTAAGCAGGAATTTAAACACACATTTATCTGTGAGGAAGCCCTGGAGAATTCTCAGAGTTCTGCAAATAATCCCTGGTTATGAAACAGCAACACAGAAGAGACGGACGTTTGTACTGGGTTCGGGGGGTCTGTTTCTGGGAGCGTCCTTGTTTCCCTGGGATGGGAGACCCTGGCGTCCAGTGCTTACATTTTAAAGAGAGATGGAGGGTCAGCCCCTCGGGTGGAAAGTAAGGCGGGTAAACTCCGCGGTTCTCTGCAGTACCTGACTTAGAAGGAAGTTCTACGTACATTTAAAGACCCTCACTTTAGGAAGCACGATGTGGATCCTAAACGCATTGCTGCTACTCATGTGATTCGCTTGTTTTGGATTTATATGCAGCCTTCGCCCGAAGGTTCAAAGGCTGCTCGAACCGTGTCCTGTCGTTGGAAGAATCTCCCCCATCCCCGTGTGGACTCGGGGTGAGAAGAGGAGAAGGAAGGTGGTGGGGACTGGGGTGCGGACCTTTAAAATATGTACTCAGTTCATCAAATACTCAACAACGACAGCAATCTTCCCACATGCCGGGAAGATAACAGTTCCACCGGAAAATGGGGAAGAGGAGAGATTCAGCTGAGCTTAGTTGAATCGTCAAGTCTGTTTCGTTGTAGCAAAACTGGCTGTTTCTTTTAAGGCAGCCGTTTAGGATGGAGATGTAAAGAGGAAGTCACCTCGGCAGTCATTCCTCAATAGAGGCTACAGCAGCAGAGCAGGGAAAGGCAAGCAGGGACGACCAGCCTCCTCCCTGCTCCTTCTTTCGTGTCTTCTGGGAGTTATTTGCCAAGCCAATCCTCTGCGTGCCAAATAAAGGAGCTGCTCTCCGAGGGGGAAAACCCTCACCATGTACGATAAATAGAAGAAGAAGAGGTAGAGGTTACACTAGGATGCAAGCTAAAGGATTAAGCAGCCCACTTCTGCTTCGAACAAATGTCGGAGTCCCTTTATTTATTATGACCAAACAAAATGTCACGAAACAACGAAGGAGCTTTTGAGTCCTCCGAAACGCTTTCATCAGCCTGTTTGTAAAGTAAGGCGGAGAGGTTTGATACTGACCATAAAGTCTGTATTGGTCAAAGGTTCAGCTTTGTTGTCTTGCCTTAGGAGGGGCACATGGCTTTTGTTGCGGGGAGCACTTTTGTGGGGAGTGGGGCAGAACCGAAGTGATTGGTCAGTTACTTAAGTATTTCTATTGTTTTACTTGATGGGGGGGGCAGCTGCTCCATGAAGGGACATGGAGATGGGGTTGCCAGGAAGACCGCCCGCACTTCAGTATTCACCGCTACATCACTGCCGACGCACACGTACTTGGGACCAAACCTCACTGAATGCTGACTGTGCTTCCAAGTAAACACTCACAGGATTGCGCTTTAAATAGCTAATGTCGCAGTTTCTATCAGCATTAGCCTAAACACTTCGGCTTCATTGTTTTTTGGATCGAGCTCTCTCTGGCGACATACACCTGAGCTTTAGCGGTGGGAGCAGTGGGGCAATTTTAGACTTTGGTCTTATATGGTCCCATCTCTGAATGCTAGTAACGTGCGTTTTGATATCAGCCCCCTACTGATTTTGCTGAGTGGGACTATGGACCTCTGCCCCAAAGCCCTGCCGTCACCGTTGACAATGCGACTGGAGGAATTCAGTTTTGTACTGGAGAGAATCTTGCAACACTTAAAAATCTTCGGGAATCCCGCAACTAATGTCAAATGATACAATGCAAAGGAGCCCGTCTGGCGGATTTTGGTGCATAGATCCATTGGCTCAGAGAACAAACATGCTTTGTATTTCCTGATCGTCAGCAGACATATTAACATCAAAACACACACTCACAAACAAAGATTTAGCATTTTGCTAACTCTGTTGGCCGTTCTTATGATGTACTTATGGCTGCCAGGATGACAACAAAGTTGAAACTGCTGATGCCGTGGTTGAATGTTACGCCGAGGGATGGACTTGGCAACGTTTCTGTGTATTTCTATATATTTTTCTAACCGAGTTAAGACAGCATTTCTATGTATAAAGACGTGACGGGTATACGTGGGAATGGAATTTGTAGCCCTCTGGAAAAGGCTTTGAGATAAGTAGTAGTGGAGAGCAGCAGCAAATAAATCTACATTGTGTTCCTTGGGAAATGCAACAATGGATTCATGTCTTCCTCAAAATGCAGCTGGGCTCTGCTTGATTATTAAAGAAAAAACAACACGATTTGCTTGTACAAAGAGGTTAAAAGGTTTATGAGACAGCATTTACTGAAGCCCAGGCGATAGTTATTCAGACAAAAGGTGCATGTAGAAATAACTCTGAACATGCTGATAAATTCGTACCACAATGTGATGGGGAGAATAAATAAAAAGAACTTAAAAGAGACAGTGAACCCCGCAGAGCCACTTAAACACTAGCATGCCAGTTAACAGATGTTTAATAGAAAACGATGTATGATTTTTCTCTCTAGTGCTTCCCTCATTTGGCAACGCCGGGGCGCGATCTAAACCACAGTGAGTCGATGGAAGGTTTCCCATTCATGTTGTTCAGAAATTTTATGATAGCTATATCTTTTCCTTTTAAAAGATGGGAGTGTGGCTCTTAATTTCTATATCTTTGTGACATCACTTCTTCAAGATACGGTGTTTACAACGTAGTCTAGCATGCACCCCCCGCGCCCTGTGCATTCCCATTGCATGCAGTTCCCTTATTAGCAGAAAAAGTGGACGGGGCACCAAGTGCTCATGGCTCTGCATCAGCTTGTATAATTAGCAGGCGCGGCGCAGCCGGCGAGAAAGCAGGTACCGAGCGGCGGGTCTTGAAAAGCCGGCGAACAATGGCTGGCTCATCTGCTCGAAAGAACGGACGCCTCTTTGAATGGGGGGATGGCTCAATCCATAAACCTGTTAAAGCTAAGTCTTAGCTTTAACAAAAACAAACAAAACAAAACCCAAACCAAACCAAAAACACACCGATGTGTAATTCGGAACCCAATTGATTTCTGTAAATATTCTTGCAGCACAATGTAGTCTCAAGTGAATCCCATTGCTGCCCAAAAGGCGTTGCTTCTCCAGCAGCATGCTCTTTCGGACTGTGAGCTTAAGGGGGTTTGCACTTCTGCACGAATTTGCATGGCGCTGGATGGCAGTCAGACGCATGCATGCATTTCCCGCTCCGATTCCGAGCTTGTCTCGCAATGTCTCTAGCGCAGCGACCCTGGGAGCAGGTGCAGTGGGAAAGGCTCACTGACGAGTCCCTTTCTCCTTCCCCTCCTGCACAAGATAAGGAGCAGTTCACATCAGCAAGAAACCTTTTTTAAACAGCCTTGGAAAGAAGGCTTTGTCGGGACCACCAGAGAAAAGGTGCAGCTTTGTTTTCCCCACACCTCCATAGGGCAGATCGCGTTTGTCCTCTATTTACTTGACTGGGGTCAGGGCTCCAGTCTGCGGAAGAGGAAAGCAATAAGATGAACATCTCGTGCGCCACCCGCAGGCAGAGCAGGAGAATGACAGGAGGGAGGTGCGGCCACGGACTCCGCGGGGCTCTTCGCTGTGCTTTCTGGGAGCCACGCGGAATTCACAGTGGAATGAATGGAGCGAGCGCCGCAAGCCTAGGCGAGCGTTTTAGGAGCCTCGGAAGAGGCAGCGCTTATCCCGGCCTTGAGTACTGAAAGTGAATTTGTGCTAGAACCACCACATGAGTGACCTTTGGCTATTCTTAACTGCAGTCACCTTAATTAAACTTGCGGATTTCCCACCAACTGCCCCCCGCTTCCCGCATGGACTGGCCATGTGTGCAAATTAGCCCTCCACGCAAATTAATCCGAAATAATTACCAGGTTTTGCTTCTGCATACGGACGTTGGTTAGCATCCCCGCAGCACTCATAGACATACAGGGAAAGGGTGGAAATAAAAACCCATTCTGTGAGTGCGAAGAAAGGTTAATAACTCCTCATTAAGATGAGTATTGTGTAACCACGAATGTGTTACTGTGTGTTTACAATGCTTCTGGACAAGGAAGGTACCAAGCCTTGATAGTTACTCTGGAATAGCTAATCTGGGTTACGAGGGGTGTACCATCTCCTTACTCCTTGTGAGGAAGCGGGAAGATTGCTTTCTACAGCCCATTTGCTAGGGTTAACGGGATAAATTATGTCTTCTTGTGGCGCTCTAAAGTCATATACATCATTATCATTAATCTCTTCTACTATGGAGCTTTTGCTGCACAGAGATGTCACCAAAACCATGCTCTCCAGCATTAGATAAAGGAAATGTGCCCCCGTTGTGAATCAAGCACTGATAATCTGGTAGCGCTCAGACAAAATAAGATTTTATCCTCTTGTGAAACTGCCCCAAAATCATATTTACACATCTAGATCGCACCAACCTGTTCTCATTTATGAGGTGCTGTACGAGTTGGTGCTATCTATTAATTAATTAATTAATTAATTACACCGTATAAAAGTGATAAGAACCCAGTTACACAGGCAATATTGTGCCAGACGGATAAGGATTCAAAGGAAAGAGATGCCCAGGGGAGAACGAGACCTTCACGCCTCTCTTGCGTCTTATTAAAAGCCGATTTCAGAGCAACTCGCTTCTGATTTAGCTCCGGGCAAAGCGGTCTTTTGCAGCACGATTTAAACCAAGCCTTCATGCAAATCTTTCATTCCGTGTCACAAAACTGTTATTAGCAGAGAGGGGAATGGGACTGGAGAGAGGTGGCGAAGGGCGTGGGAGAGATTATATAGTATGTACAATCTATGTAGGCTGTAGTACACACCAGATATTTAAAGCACAGATCACATTCCCCCCCCCCAAAGAATAATGGGAACCGTAGTTCGTAAATATAGTTCAGTGAGGGGTAAAATGCAATTTGTGGGGTTCTTCATAGAATTGTAGAGTTGGAAGGGACCCCGGGGGTCATCTAGTCCAACCCCCTGCAATGCAGGAATCTCAACTAAAGCATCCATGATAGATGGCTATCCGACCTTTGCTTAAAAACCTCCAAGGAAGGAAAGTCCACCCCCTTCCGAGGCAGCCAGTTCGTTCCACTATCGAACAGAAAATTCTTCCTGACGTTGAGTTGGATTCGGAATATGTGTGTGTGTGTGTGTGGTTTGAATATGCTTTAAAGGTATAGCGTGTGTAGTGTAATATTATGAGTTAAGGTTTACATACTATGCCAGTATACAGTACACCCAAATCGCCTATTTAGTCTCTGAACATTCTTTCAGCATAAAGATTTGGGCCAGGAAAGCATGTATAGAGTACATATAGAGCGCCGTTGCAGCTGCTGTTCGAGGGGCTGGGCTGGGGCTTCTAGAGTCCAATGGGCAGGCCAAAGCCCCGACATCTTCAACGGCGGCCTGGCGGGGTGTCCTGCAGGCTGACTTGCGGCACATTTTTAGCTTAGAACTGAAACCTTGGGAGGATTCTGCAAACGGATTATTCTTCCCTGATGCAACCTGTGGCGTTGTTGGTTTCGGCGGCTTTTGCACATGGGCTGCAGCTTTCGTTACTGCTAGTAATTTAGGGGAGACGAGTTTCCCGAGGACAATGTCAGGGGAAAAACAGGATCTCCGAGGAACCGTCTGGAGTACTCATTTTGTTTTGATCCGAAGCCTGTTCGAGGGGTTCTGAAATGGCCGTGTTGAAGTTAAGGGCATAATGTTATGACCTCTCTTTGGTGAAAGAGGCTTCGGCCATCCGTTTACACAGAGCACGGTGTCGATCACTATTTAAAGAATAATTATTATTTTAAAAGCAACCTAAGTGAAGCAGTGGTCCACGCTCTGCAGACAACCAGGAGTGTGAGCCCTAAGGTGTTTTGGTCCCCTTAAAGAATAAGCGGTTAGCTTGTCTACGAAAGCGACAGCCCTATTATCTATGATTTATTCTTCTACTACTACTCCCAACATTCCACTACTTTTGTGGTAGTTGATCAACCTCTCAGTTGGTCAGGAGGTGGGTCCGAGCAATGCCATTCATTTTGATTAAATGTGTAACACTGAAGGAGATCCGTGCCCGGGATAAACAGCGTGAGATCCCATCTACCCTCAGTCTAGACTTCCTGCTGAAGGGACTTCCGAGGGTGGAGGAAACGAGGGGATTTCACGCGGCTGAGGGAATTTTCCCTCACAGGAGCAAAGGCGGGAAAGTTACGTTCAAGTTATGCACAGCATAGACCCATTAAAATAAATAACTTCATTGGTTTCACTGGGTCTAACTCTGATTATTTCTTAGAAATCTAAAGGGTGGATATAATATACCCAATTAACAGGAGCTGCACGGTTTGCTAGCAAACCGTTCCGCCCAAAGTCAAGTTGTATAGATGGGGAGGTCTTGAATCGGAAGGATTTGTGAAAGGGGCAAATGGATGGATTTGCCGAAGCGACAGCAGCGGGCGTTTGAGTGAAGGGACCAAACGTTTGCACTTAAAAGCACCAAGGCAATAATACTGTATAGCTCGGCGGCCTTTTGCCTCCGTGGCCTCCCTTCGCAAGGGCTTGTGGGAAGATGGCGGGGGTGGTGTGGGGGAAGAGGGCAGGGAGAGAGAGTACAAAACTCTTTTTCAGGGCGTCTTTAGCGAGGTCCCCTCGGCCGATTTCAGGGAGGCTTATGTTACTTTGTGGGGGATCACCCCCACCTCTAAAATGGCAACTGAACCCTGAGTAACATGTGGGCCGGCCAGGCCCTTTCGCAACGTGGCGGCCTTCAGCTGAATCTAAACCCTAATGTCATGGAGCTAATTTTCCTGAGGAAAAGACCACCTAACTCGCCGAGAAACCCGCTCGGGGAACTGCACAGGCAGGGCAGGGAGGCCCAGCTCCCCCTAATATGACCCAGCCAATGTTACGCTGCTTCTCTCCCTCTGCTGCAGAGGAAAAAGGCCAACTTGCACCTCCCGCTAGTGCTTCAGATGAACTGTATTCCTGTGCGTTAACTGAGGCTTCTCGGTTTCTTTTCTAGGTCTGGGAGACGCCTGGGGCCAGCCGAGCAGATTAGGCCCCTTGGATAATGTCGCGAAGGAGCTGGGCTCGCATTTGCTTCAGGTAGAGTCTCTGCGATTCGTGCTGCTGCTTCAATACTGCTTGTGTTGTTTCAGGAGAAGTTCGTTGCGTTAAAACCCACTGGATCTCGCCCCAGAACCCAAGGCTCGGTCCCCTGGAGAGAGCCGCCTTTTTTTGTTTCAAAGGCGAAAGGGAAGAGACGGTCCATGAGTCTAGCAACCGTGGCTTGTGAATAAACCGTCGCAGAGAAAATGGACACATGCTGGCCAGCTCTCTCTTCTTAGGGGTAGAGTGGGACTTAAAGTCCGGGTTTATTATGATTTGGGAGTACAGAATTAGGGCGTGGCAGTGAATGGGTTAATGCAAAGTAAAAGAATGTGATGTGTATGCAGGACAACCATAAATCAAGTGGCATAAATGGGCAAGAAACCCTAGTGGCTTGTAATTTATAATATATGCTTGCATATACACACATTTCAGTCAATCTACATGTGCTGCAATAGGCTCTTTTTAAACGGCTGCATATCTATATCTATACACAAACATGCATTTTTAATGGGAGACTTCAGTTCACTCATTGCTCAGTAGGGAAAACCTTTAAAAGAACGCATGGCTCCTGTGGTGGGAGGAGAACATCTGGATTAGATCTTCCATTGACGTTAGCACCTGAAAATACAGTTGTTCAAAATCTGGTTGATCCACTTTGGAATTCTGCTTCTCTCTATTGTGTAAGTCCCAGTGCTGCAAAGGGTATAGACATGCATGTGCTCACCTCACAAAAGGTTTTTTTGCTAGTAAATTCCTCCTGACTTTACAGGTATAATAAAGAGAAAAGCAGCCTAGAGTAGGTGAAACCGGAAAAATAAAACAGTAAACTGTTTTTCAAAATTACTATAATTTGTCTTACACTCACTATTGTAACCATTTTGCTTGTTGGTAAAGGTAGCCCTGAAAATATTAGGTAAGGGTTGAGAACTTTGTTTTAGTTATGCTTTATGCCGCTGTTCTAACCATGTTTACTCAGAAGTAATTCCCATTTAATTCAATGGGGTTTACTCCCAGGTAAGCGAGTTCTTAAAATTTTCAACCACATTTTACTAGCAGATTGACATTTGCAGGGCCTTCTGAAACTTGAATAAACAGACACTGTATGATAAAGGTTTCCATATCTTAATCATTATTTTCACTAATTTCCATTGGATAGTGGGGTGTATATAATTGTAATACATTAACAAATGCTTTGGCATTGATGTAGAATGAGGTGTATAATGATCTTTTTGCTGGAATGTAACCTGTTTTGAAAGCAACTTTAATGTAAACAGAAATTGATTCACATCCTTAAAGTATACTTTATTTGTCATATCGTTGTTGCATGGAAAGTCAGCTTCATGAAAAATAGTGTATACTTTGAGAAAAAAAACTTTTAGAACACCTTTGTTGACAAAAATCAAATATATGTTTAAACAAAATGTGATATAAATTAATCTTTCAAAAATATAGTTTGGCACACAGTAAGAAGCTTAGTGACATCTATTTATTTGCTAGCTAGTTAAAAATTTGTATCTTACCTCTTATGCTTGAGATTGTATGCAGTAATTAATATTTACAACATACCTGCAACTTCTTAATTTACTATTTTCAAATTGTATTTAACACAAAATAATGATGTAATACTATTTAAAATGTCCAGCTATTTCTGAATTATAAATGTTGTTTTAAGACATGCAGCTACTTTACTGAAAATATGTGTGTTTTCACCTTTGAGCAAAGAAGGGAGGGGAGTGCCATGTATTTAAAGAGCCACTAAAAGTAAGGTTTTCTAATGGAAGTGCCAATGCAGCCTAACTATAACATCGGGGAACAAATTGCTAGTTTATGAGGAATGTTTTAAAGAAATGTTTTATTTAAGAAAGCAGTGATTTCTTCCCCATGTTAATACTGCTACAAAGTTTTGTTTATGTTCAGAAGAAGGGGGGCGGGAATGAAACCAAAGAGTAATCTGGTTCTAATTACATGCTGTAAAAGTAGAGTAGGTCAGAGAATAATTTGGAATATTTTTTATTGGGGTAACATTGAACTTGCTCCTCTGTTGCAGACTTTTATTACTTTCCTTTTGTTCCAGCATCTTAAAATATGAACTAGTAAATATAAAAGGCAATTGTTTTATCTATGTACAGTATTTAGAAATACATTTCCCTTTTCAAATGTAGACCTCTTTGCCTCCATATGAAGAATTCTTATGGTCTAATCACACTTGCGTAGAGGTGGGTTTTGTTTTAATGAACATTTGGTCCTCTGATAAGCAGTAACTTCTAAGGTCTTAGACAGAGGTCTTTCTCAGCCTGCCTACCTGAGATGCTTTAACTGGCAATTTAACTTGAGACCTTTGATGCTCTGCTGCTGAGCTGTGGCACCTCTCTCAAATGATTGCTCCATTCTGATTGGCAGGCTTTTTCGAACTTTACGTGCCTTGCTACCTGAGATTCTTCAAAAGACAATGCCAGGGATTAAGCCTGGGACCTGCTGCATATTAAATAGCATTCTAGTGCATTAAGGTTCTTCCCTGAAATCAGCAGAGCTTGCTTCCAAATATATGTTTCTGGGACTGAGATTGCTTTCATTTTGTGACTCGTACCCGAATTTTCAAAATGGTGTTTGGAAGCAGATTTAAATCTACTCATGTGATCAGGATTAGCATTTTTAAAATACAACAATATACTTAAATTTTTGCTGAGCCTTCATTTTATCTTATTGGTTAAAATATGCAATATTAGGTCCCAATCAATAACTATAGAATCAGTCAAAGTAGCATATTGCAGAGTTACTTGTGAACAATTATATAAGGTAGTTTTAACTTTCAAGGGATTTCCCTTCTATCGCTTTTGAAATTATGGTTTCATAAAACTTATTTTATGAAATATTCATGTTCTTTCCATTACAAGTTTCAAAGGAGCCACTTGTCAGATTATTCTATGGCCACGAAACCCTTAATAAAAATAGTCAGAAGAATGTAAAACATCACTCAGGAATCATTAAAACTGTAAATAGTGATAAGTTATTTCTACCAATTAATTGGGATTGGTTTCCCCCATAAGGACTCAAGATTTTTGCTAAGTACTATAATAACCCAATATCAACATGAGAATGTTAAATTTGCTGTTGCTGTAAAACTAGCATATGTAAGGGGAGAATGGGTTAGATTTAACTTTTTATAGTGTGTGTATAATAGTAATTGGGCAGCACCAATTATATAATACAGTTAAATCTGTTTTTAATCTGTTTTAATTTTATTATTGTATACTTAATTTGATTATTTATTTTACCTGCTTATAAATCATTTTGGGATGTTTTAGTGGGAAGTGATACACATATTTAATCAACCTAAGCTAGTCTTCATCAAGCCAATTTGGGTAATATGTTTTAAAATATATGTTCTTCTGTAGGGGGAAATAAAAAAACTTATCACAAGCAACTTGATTGTAAATTGTAAGTGGTAAGATTTTATTATATTTCTTTCTCTTTTGCAGACTCTGGATGGGTTTGTTTTTGTGGTAGCATCTGATGGCAAAATAATGTATATCTCAGAAACTGCTTCTGTTCATCTAGGTTTATCACAGGTAGGAATAAGTTCTGTCCCCCTATTGAATGATGATGTTCTTCCTTTGAATGGATTTTTGTTTTGTTTTTTAAGTTAAATAATTCACACAGCTTATCACTGTAAAGGAAAAACTTTGCATTTTGCTTGTTACTTATATACATTTTGAAACTAAAAATGCAGTCCACAAAAGTGCTTTGCTAACTCTACTCTCTCTTGTGCTACTAAAGCCTCCTGGAAGCTGGATATAGCATAATCCACTTGTCATACAATTATAGCAAGTGCTGCCTGTTGCTTGCTGGGTGTTGTTACAAATGGCCATTGGCCAGAGCAGTGGTATAGATCTCTGGAAAAAAGTGGAAATTTCCAGTCTGTGTTTTGAATTGTATGCAGTAAGAATATAAGAACTGCTGGATCTGACCAAAGGCCCATCCATCTCACAGTGGCCAACCAGATGCCTATAGGAAGTCCACAAGCAGGAACTGAGTGCAACAGCAGTCTCTCCACTTGTAGTGTTAGCTGCTGTGAAAACAGAGGAAACCTGAGTTTTATAGTAAATGTGCTTTAGGAAAAAATAAAAAGGGAGCAGATTTATGAGTGTTCACATGGAATTCAGGCAATTTTTCTTGAGTTTTGCCAGCCTTGTGGCCTTTTCAGTAAAGCGTTTTATATGTTTATGGTAGAACTCATAAAACCAGGTTTACTACTGTTCTGCTCAAACGTTAGTGTTTGGGGTTTTAGGGCACTGTTACATTTGTTCATTTTAAAGGTAACTAACAATTTCTTAAATGTATGTTCAACTGAAAACAATGGGATTTACTTTCAAGTACATGTGTTTAGAATAAAGCAATTCTATTTCTGTTAGCAAGCTGAATTGGGATGTGATACAGCATTTTGAAATATTTGTGCCCAAAACTTGTAATTAGCCCATGTTTAATGGTTTGAAAAGTTATTTTTTAGCAACCTTAGGTTGCAATCATATACCACTTAAACTCAGTGCGATTTCCTTCTGATGTAGAGGATTGTGCCATTTATCAACACTGGATGTTCCCACTATCATGGAAAAGTCCCCCCCCCCCCAAACCTGTGTGAAGTACTGCTGATTCAGTAAACAGTAAAGAGGGTGTTTATTTTCATGTGTGGAGTGGCTCTTACAGAATGCTCCCATGTGGGCCTTAAAGTGCATGGTGGGTCAGTATTAGCTTGCCAGCTTCATTTTGTAGGCTTCTCCTTGTAGCCTTGAGCGAAGATCCACATATTTGCTTTGACTTTTATTAATTAGAGACAGATTGTTATTTATCTTTTAAAAGAAAATTAAGAATGGTATGTAACTATTTATGAACTCACTGATAGGACAAAGGACCTGAGGTAGAGTCTGGAATCGTATTACCTAGGCACCACTAAGAGGGGAAGGGGAAGGCAGCAGAAGCAACCTGCTTGCTGTTTCCTCAGGGGCAATTAACAATTGGGCACTAAGTTTTTTTGCAGGACCATTTTTGTCATTGTTGGACCTTTTGAAATAATTTTCTTTTCTGTGATTAGAAAAGACCTCTGTACTAGACTTGTCCCTGACATGACACCATATTCTCGTTGCCTACACAGTAAAAACCAATTTTCTAGCTATTTTTTAAAGTAACTTCTCATTTCTTTTCAAAAGTGCTCTCCTTTGGTGACATCTGCTTTTCTCTGAGACTCTCAGATGAAAGCAGACACCACTAGAATGAGGGAGTTCTTTGGTGGAAAAAATAGAGTAAAAGAAAGCAACTAGTTGTGTTAGTAGTAGCAAATCCCTAAATGCAGGCATGGCAAGGAGGTATGTGAGGTATAGAAGCACTCTTAAAAAACCTTTGACTGTTTTGGTATCCTGGGGAGAGGATTCCCCTCACTTTTTCTGTGCGCCAATACTGTATAGGAAAAGAGGAAATTCTATACATGTGGTGCCTTGTTAAGAGACTAAGGTATGACTATGTCTGTTCTACCCTTCCCCAAGTTCTTTCTGTCTCTAATTTCTACTATAGCTGCCTTTTCTGCCTTTTCAAACCACCTTTTCCCTTTCCAGTTTCTATCCTTCACTCCCTAAAAATGTTCGTTGTGCAAAGTGTGTTGCCTCCTTCACTCTCCTGTCTGCAATACTCTACCTTCTTTCTTTACCCTTTTTTCCTTTTGAGAACAATAAGTAGGAAAATATATTTTGGAAGAATGGCTTTGGGTAAAACACTGCCTCTTTGCATTTACAGTCTCTTTCCCAACAAAGCTAGAAACAGAGAGCTGTGTTATGTTAGGTCTGATTCAGGGTAATTCTTCCTTCTTGGAAAGGACACAGAGATACAAAATGATACTACTACTTGTTTTCATGTGGGTGGATCTGCCCCTGCTTATATACCACTTGTTTCCTCAAAACTGGAATGAAGGCCCACAGGACAAGATTGAATTTTTCACATAGCTATTGTGTATACATTTGGTAAACATTAATAAGCATTCACATAGCTGTTAGCCAGATGAAAGACTGCATTCTCTGGCTTATAAAATGTACTGAGGGACAGCTTTTAAAACTTTAAATTAGTTGAGATTCCAATCTCTAAATGAATCTATGCCTTAATTCAGTAAAGCAAGGCACATGCTTGTAGAAAACACATGAGTTCAACCACATATTTAAATTTAGACCTGTTGTTAACTAGTTAACTACTGAGAACTGTGAAGTCTAATTCACAAACTTGTTAAAGCTGCTTTTCATTCCAACCCTAAATGTCCTAGTTCTGGTTGGAGCTCAATCAGAATACTAGTCTCAAGGAGTTTACTAATTGGTGGGAGAGGAGAGCAGGAAGAAAGGGTTGAACCTGTGACTCTTAATAGCTCATCCAGACCATGATAAAAAGGACTGTTTTGCAGTTTTAACCTACTGAACGCTAACTGCAATGGTAAAATCTGCATAAGGTGTGAATTCACCTTTATGGAAAAGCTAGCTATGTCAGTTGTTTGAGGAATCAGGAGTGCAAATGGATGGTGTATACACTGTTTCCAAGCTCAATGTAACAGCCACACTGCCAGGGTTGTGTGAGCATAGTCCTTTAGGAAAAGACCAAACTCTGATTAGCCTTTGAGAAGTGAGTGGGGCTATTCATTTCTCCACTACCACCCTCCACCCAAGCTGTGATCACACATTTTTTAATAGGGGGTTATGCCACTTAGACTTTTTTTCATTGTGAAAAATCACAGGAACTAAACATTCTATTTCATTGTTATCTCCTCCAGCAACAACTGTTTGACTCTAGAGCTCAAAATAGGGTCATACTTAACACTGAATACGTTTTTTTGGTGTAATTAGTATTTACATAAATCACAGTCTTCAAGTCATGTATGCTGCAACTGAACCTTTTTTGCTCATGATAAGACAAAACAACTTGTAGATCATGGCTATTGGTTGATAGCTGTTTTTGGTCTAGGAAGACAATAGGAGTGTTAGAAATGCAGTGGGGTATTTGTAAATCATATGTATATTACACACAAGAGACCTCTGAAAATTAATACTAAAAGGGAAAAAAATCTGCTATAGTTCTGAATGTATTAAATATATTCTTGACAGGTGGAACTCACCGGTAATAGCATTTATGAGTATATACATCCATCAGACCATGATGAAATGACAGCGGTTCTAACAGCTCACCAGCCTCTTCATCCTCATCTCTTACAAGGTACTTCCATATGCTATGACCATATACAAGTAAAAAGGATGATGAGATGTAGTGCTGATCTTAACATGTTAACACTTAATCCACTGAAATTTACAAATGTAAAAAGGGTTCCTGGCCAAGTGTTGTATGTAGCTATATTGATGTAGCATCTTTCATCTCATTCCAAATTGATAAATTAATATTAAAACTTCATTCTTCAGCATATCTAGTTGCAATATTAGGTTTGTTCACAGTGATGAAACTTTAAATTGTAGACTACAGTTATGAAATAATAAATGACTTTGCTCTGTGAACAAGGGTATAGTAGGTATAGAGTTGTGAAAAATGCTTTGTGACCATTTGGCAACAAACAAAACATTCTGAAGTTTTAAGTGATCCTTCTTCAAAACACATAGAAATGGGAGAGAGCAAGTAAGATTGATTTCATTCCATCACCTCGGATGATTCAGGGTTGCATGAAAGCTAAATATAATTTCACAGAAGGGGCTAAAGTATCTTGTTAAATAGTCATGTGCAATCTGAATGTACAGGCACAAATTCATTACATAAAATAGCCACTGCCTCCTTTTTTAATACCATGACGTATAGCAGAGCAAACCGTTGAAATGTCCATAGGACATATTTATTTGTAAATCTTTTTTGAAGTTGGACATGTTGTCTTTGAATTTCCAGGAAAATGGGATAATTTAAGATACATACTTGATTAAAACAAGAACAATTCACTTATTTGAAATTCCATTGACGAGATCAAATGAGTATTTTATCTTTAATGTGTATTTGATAATTGGCATCTCGGTTCAAACTGGATGTAAATAAATAGGTGGGTTTAGATGAGTCTGTTTTATGTTCTCTCTTAATATCTGGATTATCTGATCTTCAAAGTATTAGCAATCTATTTGATGTATGGGTAAGAAAAGGTACACAAATGACGTGGAGCATGATTTCTTTTGTCACATGTGGAGAGTTTCTTATAAGGCCTGGTAAATGTCTCTTCTTTCCTTCCTCCTCTTTGTCATATATGCACCAGCCATTACATTGGAATAGTGCAGAAGGTCTGGATACACTAGAACCATGCTGGCCTTTTGTTCTGAGTAATGGCCAGTACATGGTCTCCAAGAGGGAAAGGAGAAAACACATCATTTGTCACCCCTCTGATGGTGGCTACACATGGAGATGAATTGCCCCTTTGGTTTTAATTCATTAAGTATCACACATTGTCCAGTAGCAGGCCATGTATCTGGAAAATACTGGCTAGAGTTTTATTTGCAAATTTTCTTTTTAAAGTGCTTGATACAGCTATACCTCTAGTTGTGGACTTAATCCGTTTCGGGGTGCTGTTTGTCCGTAACGAGTGGAACGCAACACGAGGTATGACTGTAATTCAAACAGAACAGATGTTTTTCTAGCCACCAATAATTAAGCTTTTGTGGCTAGAAATGGTCTGAGTAGTAGCAGCCTAGAGGATCAAACACTATTATTATCTGTAAGCCACTCCCAGGATGGCTCAGTTTGCACTGGGGGGAATTACAAAAAACATAGGTGTTGAGGTAGGGTGCAGTAAACTGACCATTTAAGTTAGCTGTAATATTTGTTTAGCAAACTCTGAGATGTTTGGAATGTGGCTCTCCTTCTTGGAGTGGGATCTCCTAAGGAAGACCTAAACCCCAGGAGGCAAAGGGGAATGTTGCTTGAAACTCTGGAGTGGGTTCCTTGTTTTGCTTTCTGGTTGAATTCGCAAAGCTACTAATCTGAGTGCCTGGTAGGTGTATGTGTGTTTGTGTCGTTGCACATGAACTTACTGGTTTAGTTATAAAGCGGGCAGGGAGGATTTCCATGAAAAGGAGCATGCAGAGAGTGGAGGAAAACCTCCCTTCCTCATCTTTATCTCTCTGGGTTCGTTTAAGAGGGTGGTGCTGTGGTCTAAACCACTGAGCCTCTTGGGTTTGCAGATTGGAAGGTCAGTGGTTCGAATCCATGTGAGCTCTGGCACTCTCCACGGTGTCCCGTTGCGCCAGAAGCGGTTTAGTCAACATGACCCAGAAGGCTTTCTGTGGATAAACGCTGGCTCACTTGGCCTGAAAAGTGAGATGAGCACCACACCCCATAGTCACCTTTGACTGGACTTAACCGTTCAGGGGCCATTACCTTTTATCTTACTTGTCCTTTAACTTGAAGCAGCAGATACATGCTCTTAGAAGACTCAGTGAGTGGACAGTTCTTCAATGGAAATTCAGTGATTTGACAATGATTATTTAAGGGCCAGCAGTAGCAGCTGGGTGAGAATACAGTGCAAAAAGCAAAGCAAAGCAAAGCAAAACAAAAAACAGTGGCAGGATCACTCAAGTGGATTTATTGCTAAACAATTGACAAAGATGCTGAGATCCTGAAGAGGTTTAAAAGTCTCAAGGTTTCAACTGTGGCCATGTTTCCTAAGTGTGTTGTAGATTGGCTGCTCTTTCTCAGAATGTAGGCTATAGCATCAAGGGTCTTTAGCTACCAGTTAGATTGCTGCAGCTGCTGACTTGAAAAAAAAATGTAGCAGACTATGAGGCACCTTGCAGAAAAAGATTTTCTAGTTTGTTATTCTAATGTCATCTTTTACTTAATGTGTTGAAGTAAAGCTATGGCTTACATATTCATGTTTTGTATGTAAAATGTTAAGTCAGCTAGTTACCGTATTTTTCGCACCATAGGGCGCACCCAGTTTTTTGGGGGGGAAATAAAGGGGAAAAAATTATTTCCCCCCCAGGCGCGGGGCTGGGGTGGGGGAAGCTCGAGCTTCCCCCTACCCCAGCCCCCAAACAGGCAGCTCTGTGCAAGCCGTGGGAGCGCTCCCGCTGCTTGCGGAGAGGTCCGCGAAGCCTGGGCGCGCTGAGCTCAGCGCGCGCAGGGTTCAACATGCAGGCAAGTCTCCGCAAGCAGGGGGAGCGCTCCCGCTGCTTGCGGAGAGGTCCGCGAAGCCTGGGCGCGCTGATCTCAGCACGTGCAGGCTTTGGCATGTTGGCAACTCTCTGCAAGCAGCGGGAGCGCTCCCGCTGCTTGCGGAGAGGTCCGCAAAGCCTGGGCGCGCTGATCTCAGCGCGCGCAGGCTTCGGCATGCAGGCAAGTCTCTGCAAGCAGCGGGAGCCCAGCGCTGGGCTCCCGCTGCTTGCGGAGAGGTGTGCGAAGCCTGGAGAGCGTGAGGGGTCGGTGCGCACCGACCCCTCTCACTCTCCAGGCTTCAGCAAAAGCCTGCATTCGCACCATAGGATGCACACACATTTCCCCTTCATTTTTGGAGGGGAAAAAGTGCGCCCTATGGTGCGAAAAATACGGTAGATAGATCTTATAGGCATAAGGCCAATAGATTTGTGTTTTTTTTAGTTTTTTAAAGTTTTTTTAGTTTTTAGTTTAGCTCTTAGGTGGCTCAGGAGTTACATAGCTTCATAGGTTTGGAAAACTTCTTGCTATCTATAGATCAACATGTTTCTGGTCTGTGTTGGTTCACATATGATCATAAATCTGTTTCTGCAACTATCTGCAATTTTTTAAAAGGAAAAAAAAACAACTTAAAGGAATTATTATTTTTACAAAAGACACATTTTGAACGCATTTTATCCTAAAATACACATTTTTGTGTGCATTTTGGTACATTTTTTGAGCTGATATCTGTATTGCAAAATGGGAGAAGTATGAAAACAAAAGGATAACTGCATTCTGATCCACGTATTAGTCTGGTAAGTGCAAATCTAGTCAGTTTGCTTAAAAATGAAGACCAAACAAAATCCTCAAGCAATTCAAGGATAGGTGGGTGGGTCATTTGTCTCTCTCGTAGTTTGACTGCAGGGGATATCAACCTTCCAGCTGTATGGACCTGCATTATCTCTACAATTCTATGATCTCTCACCAGGCAGCTTATTGCAATTGTCTAGCTAGCAAGGATGTGCTCTGTGTGGCAGGTCCTTGAGCAGGGGTCTGCAACCTTTAAGACAAAAAGAGCCACTTGGACCCGTTTCCGAAGAAAAAGAAACTGGGAGCCGCAAAACCATTGCGACATTTAAAACAAATATATCTCCGGAGCCGCGATCTGACAGCGGGTGGGAAGGTGACGTCAGGACGGTGCGTGACCGCCCGCATGCGACGTCACAGCCAGTACAGCGCCCACCACAGTGGGGAGTGTCGGGGCACACAATGCGTCTCCTCCCTCACTAGTATCCGCCCCGGAGCCGCGGCAAAGGTGTAAAAGAGCCACATGCGGCTCCGGAGCCGCGGGTTGCTGACCCCTGTCCTTGAGGAAAGAAAAAATGAATGCAGTCAGCAGGAGGTAGCAGGTTGTGCATAGATGTAGGGTGCCCAAATATTTGTTCAAGGGCTAAGTATCCATGTGCCTCCAACATGTCCAGAAAGGTGAGAATTAGTATCTTGCTCTAATTTCTAGCAGATCTTAGTACAGATGTCATAAAGTCAATTTTTAGTGAGTTTACATGTGTATTGTTCATATTCGTAAGCCGTTTGTTGTGAAGAATTACTGTTTTCCATGTAGGAATGTTACATGGAAGAAAGTGAAAGCATGTAAACACCTTAATTTGGTGGAAGCAGCACAGAAATGTCAACTTCTTAATTCATAGGAAATAAATTCAGGCTGTGATTGTATGCTTAGCTGGGAGTAAGTTCTACTGAACTTGGTGAAGTTACTTCTGAGTAGACAAGCACAGGATCACACTGTTTCTCAATTTGCTGGAATGTGGAAGTCCTCATCAAGGGAGTTTGGGAAGTTACTAAGGGAAGTATAGTTCTGAATTTAAATAAAGCATCTTAATTGCAAATAAAATTATATTATTAAAATCATTTTTTAACAATGGAATATACTTTGAAACTCTGTGCTCCAATTTGACATTCTGAGCATAAGTTTCAAACACCTAAATATTCAGAAATAATCCGAAGATAATGAAATGAATATCTCTGTGTGAGATGGTTGTCTTTTCTACACTAAATAAGGCAGTTTTCTGTCAACTCATTAAAAAATCTATACTGGACTCAGACAATTGTGCCAGCTTCCTGCCAGTTATCAATGTACCTTTTGAGGAGAAGGTGTTCACGCAACTCCAGACACCCTTGAATGACACTGATTATCTAAATCCATTTTTGGTTAGGGTTTGGCACAGAAACTTTGATCACCATGGTGCCACCTTTGTGAGGAGAGAGTAAGAAATTGCAATCCTGTTGATTTTCCTGTACCTCTCAGAGGGGTCCAGTACCATCCACTATGATATCTTGATGAACTGGTTGGCTGGTGGAAATTGGTGTATAATGTTGTGGGCTCCTGCTCCCTTGATGATCAACTATTAAGGCTGCTTATTGGGAGTTATTCTATGGTGTTCTTCAGGTTTTATTCCACGCGATGGACAGCATCTATATAAATCTACTGACTGAGGTGTTCTCAATATTTTGATAGCAGGGAGCTCAATTTCTCTTGTTCATTATAGTCAGGTTCGTTGTCAGGTGATAGTGTACTCCACCTGAAAAATCAGGTTCCCAATATGGAGGTGTTAGCTTCAGAGACCCAAGTGACTTCTGTGGCATGAAGCACCTTTCATTTGCTAACGGTTGCACACCAACTGCTATCTTTCTCAAGAATGAAGATAGCCTGACCACAGTTCTCCATGTATGCATTTAGAGTATTGTAACGTACTGTATCATGTGGAACACTTTTTGAGGACTGTTCAGAAACTACGGCTACTGCATCATGTAACAGTGGGGCTGGTCATATTGGAGTTTTAAAATAGCTACACTGCCTTCCAGTTAATTTAAACGTGCTGATTTTGACCTATTCTAATAGTGAACTCATTCTCAAAGTGTGGATACTTTTGGACCAAAGCTCACAATTTGAAAGAGAATTAATACAAAATAAGGATAAACCTTTGTCCAAAATGTATAACTTTTTATTAGAATGGGAAACGAATGACGAGCTAGTTAAAGCGTCAATGACACACTGGGCAATAGATATAGGACACAATATAGATTTAAACCTCTGGGAGAAACTTTGAAAAAATGATCTGAAATTTACTGCATGTTATTCATTCAAAGAGAACTATTTGAAAATGATCCATAGATGGTCTTTAACTCCGAATAGGTTGGCTAAGATGTATAAAGTAGAATCAGATATGTGCTGGAAATGTAAGGAAACGGAAATACTTTTTTCATGTGTGGTGGACATGTAAAAAAGTAAATGAGTACTGGGAAATGATTTATAATGAGTTGAAAAAAAATGTTTAAAATAACCTTCCTGAAAAGACTGGAGTCCTTCTTATTGGGAATAAGTCATACAGAAATTCCCAGATGTCAGAAAGGTTTTTTTATGTATGCAACAACAGCGGCTTGAGTATTGTTAGCACCAAAGTGGAAAGTGAGTGAGGTCCCAGGTAAAGAGGACTGGCAACGTAATATGCTAGAATATGCAGAACTTCAGGCTTAACGCATAGAATAAGAGAACAAGAAGAACACATATTTAAAGAAGAGTGGAAAATATTTATTGAATATATGTAAAATAATTGCACACAGCTGAAAATGCTGGCAGCATTAAGATAAATTCATCAGTGTGATTAATGTTTAAACAATGTAAAAATGGAGAACTGATTTAAGTGGTTATAGTAAAATATGCAGGAATGGAAGATAAGTAAAATGAACCATGGAAGGAGAAGAACGGAAGTCACTGGATATTTAAAAGTATGTAAAATGTTTATTCTGAAACGTAAAAATTGATACCTCTGAGAGAATGATGGCATTTCAGAGAACATAGTACAGAAACTGGCCTAAAAATGTTTAAAATAAATAAATTCATGTTTTTAAGGTTTTGAGGGATGCTTAAAATCATGAGGCCTGTGACAAATAATGGCTTAGCAAGCATTCTAATTATCACTTTCATATTCATGCTTCATGTTTGTAAGCATAACTAAAAAAATGCACTACAGGTTTAATATTAAAAACTATGTTAAAATGGCAAAAGGAATATTGTAAAGATTCTTGAAACATTTGTATTTTGTTTTCAGAGTATGAAATAGAGAGATCTTTTTTTCTGCGAATGAAGTGTGTTTTGGCCAAACGGAATGCAGGACTAACATGTAGTGGTTACAAGGTAAAGTGCTTAGATTTTTGCCACCTTCGCAGGGCAACAGGTTTTAATTATAGAAGCTTGCCTTAAAGCAAACACATATTTTACAGTAATATACAGTCATATCTGTGACATTGATACTAGGGCTGAGCCAAAATGGAAGGGAGTCTGTAAAAATCCCCCCCCCCCCCATCATGAAACTTGTCTTCACTCTTTTTTGGTGGTATGTGTGGATTTGTGAAACATGGCAAAAATGTTTGACTATTCAAAATGCAGTCAGGAAGACATCATTCTGATATAGCTTCATGATAACACCATGAAGCCAAGTTGACTGTCTCTTTGACATCCTCATGCTGTATGTCTGGGATTCCATTTTTATAAAAGGCACTAAAGTGGCAGATCAGGAAAAGAAGCACCTAAGAACAGTATGCAAAAAAGATAAGCAATGAGTGCATGTGTAACACTCTTTTTCACCTTAAAACTTCACAGGTGAAGATTCAGTACAGCTCTGATTAATAGCATTTATTGTCATAGGCTCCCCAGTGATTGAACTTTGCTTCCAGGGAGGCTTGTATTGTACTATTCTTACTACCTTTGAGGGGGCCAGTGAAAACCTTCCATTATTGCAAAGGGCCTCTTAGCTGAGTTAGATTTAAAACTGGATATTTTGTCTTGCTTTGGGGGAGGGATCATAACTCAGTGCTTTGTGTACAGAAGGTCACAGGTTCTCTCCATAGCATTTCCAGTTAAAAGATTAGGTAGCAAGTGATGGGGAAGACCTCTGCCAGAGACCCATGATAACTTCTGCCTGTCATAGTAGATGTTACTGGGCAAGATAGGCTTGCTACGGTGTTTTGCTCTGTAAAGCTCTTTCTTACTGTGAACCACCCACAATGCTTCACTATGGGGCAATATGGAAATTAAACAAAGAACTTATTTAGGCAGGTAAACTCCAGTGTATTTAGTACCTTCTCCTTTGACTAATTAGCAGACTGTTGGGCAATCTCCGTTTCCCCAGCGCATCCACCATGCACGTCTCTCTCTCTCTCTCTCTCTCTCTCTCTCTCCCCCTCCCCCTCCCTCCCTCCCTCCCTCCCTCCCTCCCTCCCTCCCCATTCCCTTCTTCCAGGTCCACAGCCCCTTGTGCAGACATGGAAATGCTTTGCAGTAAAGCTTATAGCCTGATACTGTGCATGTTTACTCAAAAGGAAGGCTTTGCTGAATTCATTAGGGCTTATTCCCAAGTAAACAATCATAGTGTTGCGTGTTTTCCTTTGCTACTTCATGCTATGTCCCGGGAGAAGCCAACCCCAAATTCAGTCTCTGACGGTTTTGGCTGTCATTTGTTTGCTGCATCAGCAGCCTCTATGAAAGCAGCTTCTGCCACAGCAAATAGCAAATGGCTTGTTTGCAAGGATAACTGAAAACTCTGAGGATTAGATGGATTGAAGGTGGAAATTGCACAGCAGTTCTTCCTCCTCTTCTCTCCTTGAGTGAATGTGAGGAGGCAAAGGTGGAAAGCCTCTGCATGTGTACATGTTATTGAGACCACTAAACTCACTGAATGTACTTTTGAGTAAATATGCATAGGCTACACATTATAATGAATCATGAATGCATGTGGAGAAGCCAATGGAATTGCTTCTATCCGTATGAAGGTTCAGCATGCCATGTGAACGAGCCTATGCATATACTGATGGTATGACTATAAGCTCTGTCTGCACAATCACAAACTCTGAAAAAGGCATGTCTCCAGTTGCATGCACAGTGCTTCCACACTCACATCTTTTTGTGCTGAATTATGCCATGAGCGCCAACCACAAAATGGCTAACATTGTGTGGGTGGCATAAAACGGCTGCTCTAGGGTGTGTGGCATAACTCACCCACATTTAAAAGAGCAGAAAAAGACTCATGACTACCAAATGGTGTGTGCATGTCCCCCCTGTCGCATCAGTGTGGAAAAAGGCATCTACCCCAGCAACTGCCGTACTGCTCATAGAGAGAAGTTCTTTGCACCTCTCTTTGTTCAGAATAGGTGTGTGTCCATTCAAGTGAAATGTGGGCATTTTTAATGGAGTGTAGTCAGTGTAGGAGAGGCCAAACCAGTGCAAACAGGAGCTGAGCTGAAAGAGCAAACAGACTCTCATGCGTTGCAGATTTTTGAGCAGATTATTTATTGAGACCTGTGGACTCCGTGTTGGCAACCCCAGGGGATGGGACACAATCCTACTGTCTTTTAGTTTCTGTCGGTCTTTCTGCCACCACTCATCTCTGCCTCCCTCCTTCCAAGCTGATAACTGTTTATGGCAAGACTTCGGTACAATTACCAAACAGTGTTCTGTGTGTGCATTTCAACATAGGCTTATCAAATGTATAATTTAAATTTGTGTGTATGCATGTTTAATTAGGTTTATGCAAAGAAAATCAAATATTATCTGGATATTTCACATTGAGCATTATGTTATAAGAAGATAATGTATAATAAATATTCATAGGGCCACAAAAATAATTTGATACTCTGAATGTATCTAGAGAATGTAGAGTCAAGATCTTTGCAATTTAATGTCAGCTTAATTGTCATATAGTGTTGGCATGCAATACATGGTATATGTTGACCTCTGCTTTAAACCTACCAATTCACCTGTAAAAAGACTACTCAGGAAACACGCACACACAGAGTGAGAGAGAGAGAGAATATATCCTGGAGATTTTAGGTAAACAGCATTGTCAAGAGGCCATCTTAGTCATTCGTTTCTCCTTCATAACTGTACCTTTTTTCTCCCATATCATACCAGGTGATCCACTGCAGTGGCTATTTGAAGATACGTCAGTACATGTTGGATATGTCTTTGTATGATACCTGTTACCAAATTGTGGGGCTGGTTGCTGTAGGTCAATCATTACCTCCGAGTGCAATCACTGAGATCAAACTCCATAGTAACATGTTTATGTTCAGAGCAAGCCTAGATCTAAAACTGATATTTCTAGATTCAAGGTAAGTAAAAAATTATTTTTTAAAAATGGTTGTTCCATTTTCCCATATGCTTGTGGCAACTTGCAAAAGATAGCTAAAAAATATAAAGCTGAAAAAGAGCAAGAGAACAATAGAATCCACACAAAACTGTAGAAACAATATTATCTTTGAATTGTTACAGCATTTGAAAACGAAGCTTTGTTGTATGTTATATGTGTTACGCCTGTAACATGAACATAGGATAAAGTGACACTTTAAGTATCACTGTAGGACAAGCCACTGCTCATGGAGTAAATACTTTTATTTGGTAGCGTCTAGCAGTAATGGTTGAAATTGAGTTAACCAAAATTACTGGAAGACTGAGGTTGTCTTATGAAGTCTGGACATTCTTTTAATTATGCAAAGTGGAGAATAGAGGAAGTACTAAGTTGCTCCATGACAAAGTTGACAAATGAGGCACAGCTTAACTAGAAAGCTGTTGGCAAAACTTCATACACACATCAGGACTCTGAAGTTCTTAGTTTCTACTTTTATCACAAAACCAACTTTTGTTCCTAAGGTCACAGTTTGCATAGCTTGCATACCATAATATGGGAATGCTGGGGGTTGGACTAGATGATCCTCGGGGTACCTTCCAATTCTACAGTTCTATGATTCTATGAAAATAGCCATTTGTAAGATGTAATGTCAATATTGGCTTGAATCCTAACTAATACAAAATAGGCCTTCGCTGCTAAAATGCTGAAGTGAATTCCCACAGAAATAATAGAACAGGAGAGTCTTCTTTTGCTGTTCCTGCTGTGTACAACATACCTCACCCAGCCCTAAACCACTGCATGTTAAAAAGAAATAAAACTAATTCACACTAATTGTTTGTTTATGGACCATTTAATTATAAATATGGTCAAAGCAGTCTAAGCAACAACTTACTATAAATTCACAATAATAACATTTGCTATTTTGTTAGCAGCCGTGTTGCTCTTTCTTGGTCATGTTTGTCTTTGTCTTTACTGAGATGTTTTGTTTTATCTTGCTCCCAGTTTAGCAAAATTTAAAAATAATAGGGAAAGGGATATTGGACAGAAACAGTAGGTTGTGAAGTTGTCTTTGTAAATATTTCTCGAACTGAAATATTGCTCATGACATCTGTTGATATTTGATATGGGTATATTTGAAAATATCTTAGTTGCTATGCAATGGTGTTTCGTATTTGACAGCATTTTATATTACTAATATATACTTAAACTCTTGTATCTGGAGTGAAGTGAAAAGGGAGTACTGGTTGTTAACCCAGTAGTTTTTTGGTCGACTCATGTACTGGGGTAAGACACTGAATTATGTCTGTGCTATGTGAGCTACAGATAATTTTTTGATCATAAGGTGGGATGAAAGGATCTGTCATTTTTTATTCTTTAAGCTTCTCATTTTTTCCAGTCTTAACTTCAGTTCTACAGCAATTTGTGATTTATTTATTTTTAATCCTCATGAAAATTCTTCAGCATTTTAGTGCAAATTTAGTAGGCAAATTTATCCTCCTAAACATATTTTTGGGTGCAGTTTTGACTAATGTACAGATTTTTAAAAGCAACTTTTACTAATATGTGTTTCTGTATGCTTTCACAGATAATTCATTCTTATACACATATATTTCTAATATATGCATTTTTGTAAACATTGGTTGGAGAATTGCACAGCAAAATTCAGATGAGTGTGATTTTGATTAATTTGGCTTTAAAAGCTAACTGAATTCAATTTCTTCCCCATTGCTACTTATAAGTGACCTTTCCCTTGGTGTTCAACTAAGCAGTACATTTTGAAACTTTACTGGAGAAATAATTTAAAATTATCTACAAGTGGAGCAGTGCTGGAGGTTACAATGTAGAGAAGAACTGAAAAGTTAATAGGGTAGGGGTGTGGACATATGAGTATTTGTTTCTATCAGTTTTCAAAAGGAGGCTAAAAGCACGCTACTAAATTTCTTTATCTTACTTTCAAAACTTAACAGATATTGAACGTGAGAGATAAATGAAAAATCTGTTGACTTCAAGACAAAATAGCAAACTCATGACCTTAGTGGTAGAGGAAAATGAATACTCTCAGCAGTGCTTGATTTCATTTGCTGTATTAACTCATTTCCTCTTCTGTGTTCATTACAAACAGGAAATTAGTTCTATATAATGCCTTTGTAAAGAGTTATATTTTAGGCTTTTGAGTAGAATACCCTATTGCTCTCCCCCCACCAAGGAAAGGATAAAAATCAATGTCACAAAGTTTATTAGCATTTTCTTGCTGTTATCTGTAATCAGACAGCACAGCCATTGATGATGAAGTCCAAAACATCTGAAGGGCACCAGTTGGGGGAAGCCTTGCCTAACCCTTTAGTATCATTGTTCTAAGTAATAATAGCACCTTCTCTGATACCTATTGATAATCAAAGACGGGTGACAAACAAGATGGACCATGTGGATGGGTTTAGCATTCTGATCCCTAGATAAATCTGGATTACCGTACTTTTCTGTCTATAAGACTATGGTTTTTTTTACTCAAAATTAGGGGTCATTTTATACATGGGTAGTGTGCATTGTGGGGATATCTGATTGGTTGCTGCTAGTTGGAGATTATTGGTAGCTGTGGCAAGGGCTGGTGTTGATTGGCTGTCACTGTGGCAATTGGGCAGCCAATGTGCTGCGTTTTTCGGCGTTGGGACAGAGGATTGGTTGATTTGGCGATGTGCTCAACAATTCTGGGCAGTCCTCCCCCCAAAATCCCCCCCTTTCTTAATTTTGAGCCCCCCTTTCTTAATTTTGACGCAGGTGGCGCTGTGGGTTAAAGCCTCAGCGCCTAGGACTTGCCGATCGAAAGGTCGGCGGTTCGAATCCCTGCGGCGGGGTGCGCTCCCGCTGCTCGGTCCCAGCGCCTGCCAACCTAGCAGTTCGAAAGCACCTCCGGGTGCAAGTAGATAAATAGGGACCGCTTACCAGCGGGAAGGTAAACGGCGTTTCCGTGTGCAGCTCTGGCTCGCCAGAGCAGCGATGTCACGCTGGCCACGTGACCCGGAAGTGTCTCCGGACAGCGCTGGCCCCTGGCCTCTTGAGTGAGATGGGCGCACAACCCCAGAGTCTGTCAAGACTGGCCCGTACGGGCAGGGGTACCTTTACCTTTACCTTTATACACGGAAAAGTACGGTATCTTTAAAGACCAGTTAAGACAAGATGGCTTTGCCCTATGGCTACATCATGAGATTCCTGCTGAGAGGACCTGTAATAATAATAGCTTATCACATGAGTTATATTGCAGTGAAGGCTGTAACTGTGCAAATCTTGTGTCCAGACAGTGAAATGATCACACTTTCACATCGTACAGGTGCTGCAGAAGGCATATTTTATCCTTTTATCCTCAGTGGTAGGGCCTTAGTATTTTTTTTGTAGCCAAGTTATTTGTGTTGCAGTGTTCATTGTCCTGTTATTCTGTAATATCTAACTTAAATGTTCTTTTCATCCCTCTTAAGGGACACTGCTATTCCTTCTCCTAAGACAAGTATCTAATTTCTTTTATGCTCTCTTATATTTATAAACTGATTACAGGCCCTATAGATTAATCACTCCTGTTATATTCATTAATCTTGGCAAAAGGTAAATGTCACTTGTGGGTTTGCCAGCAGTAAAGAAAATGATCTTTGCTTACTCTTTTCTTGAGTAGCTCTCTAAGCACAGAAGGAAGCTCACAAGACAGTAACAAATTTGTTTGAAAAGCTGACTATCACATTGTTGATACATACTATTGAGCACACTTAAAATGTATTCCCCCACCCTCCCTACTCAGGCAAAGAGATAGCAATAAAGCATCTAGACCAGGCATGGCCAAACTTGGCCCTCCAGCTGTTTTGGGACTACAATTCCCATCATCCCTGATCACTGGTCCTGTTAGCTAGGGATGATGGGAGTTGTAGTCCCAAAACAGCTGGAGGGCCATCATAAATTTAATGCATCCCAAAGAAATAACAACTGCCACATTTGGACCAGGAATGAGACTTAATAGTACCCAGCAGGTGCTCTAGTAGGAAGCTATCTCTTATGTACCCTTTTAGTCTATATTATTGTCCCCGTAGGAGGCCCCACAATTTATTTCATCTGTGCCATATCCTGCAGTACTGCTAGTTGTATCCTTCGGCAATTCTGAATGTGAGCAAATATTCATCCTCTGTCCCATTAACCAGTCAACACCATACCTACTCATTATCTTACCAAATGGAACAGCCACTGAAAATGTTTCTGCTTAAAAGTGAGAATTGTTATTATAGCATTCCCCTATAATAGATCGGTGCTATGTAATGCTTGATATATTTCAGCATAATCCTTTATACTGAAATGCATATAGGTATTTTAAATATACTGTTGAGATTTTGTACTCTATGAAGCTAATAAAGTTAAAAACAAATGTATACTGTAAGCCTGCAATTTATGTGGGGGTTACATTCCAGGGATTGCTCCTTAAGCCAAAATTGTGTATAGTCAAAACACATTGGGTTCAATAGCAGGTGGGATTGCCAGTCTTTTTTCTCAGATGCCTACCCCCTTTCTGCCCCTTTTGATTTTTAAAAATGCTTTTTGCCAAGCACGTAAAACTGAATGCGCACAACTTAAATGTGCGTAAGTTGTGGGTTTACTGTAATTTCAGGAAACTTGATTTCTGGAAAAGGAGAGAAATTCTTTATTGCTGTAAAATATTTAAGGATGCTGCTTATTAGCTATATTTCTTTCTTTTAGAGTGACTGAATTAACTGGATATGAGCCACAGGACCTGATAGAGAAAACTCTCTACCACCATGTGCATGGATGTGATGTATTTCATTTACGATATGCTCACCATCTTTGTAAGTAATGGAAAACAAGTAAAATAATTTTGTAATGATGTTGATGTGAGTTATTCACAGTATAAGTGTTGGGGAACTATGACGGCACAGCTTTCCTAGTAAAAAACTCACATGTAAAATGGTAATGTATTGTCTACACCTGGGTTTCATATTAATTCATTGGTGTAACTTTTTAATATGTGAAGCTGCTGGAACAAATTTTGAAAGCAAAGTAAATTGATGAATCAGAGATTATTCATATCCATATTCTTCAAGTTAAGAAAATGTGAGCTAGTACTGGAAGAAGACGAAGTGACCGACAGTTTGTTACAGCTGTTGCTCCAGTACTAGTAGATTTCCTAAAGAACTTCATTAGCAACATGCCAAGCTATGAGGATGGCTAGGGTAGGAATGATATTTGTGCACAAGTCTCTGGATTTCATGTGTATTACAGATTAGGCAACTCCTTTTTAATCATAATGAATTTCTTTGATATTCTGACTGTGCAGTAGTGGCAGAATTCACGTGTTCAAAGGCTGCCTGGATAAATTTAATAAATAGCAACAACAAATAATTCACACTTTTTAGACAAGCCTGAGAACTTTTATTTTGAAGTTAAAGCAGCGTTTTGGAGCTCTACATTGATTTCCCACCAAATATTGTCCTCTCCCAACTGTTTACAGCACCTTTGGGAGCAAATGGCTGCTGTGGAAGGCAGTAACATTTATAATAGAAATTGGGTATGTTGTTTGGCTCAGAGTAATAAATGTAAAGAACCTTCAGGCACCGGCTATCTTAGCTGAACTAATCTATAGTAAGAAAATCCAAATTCTCTTAAGGGTATGCATATCGACTTAATAGAGATGTTTTAATTTTCTGAAAAAATAGATGCATCAGGAAGCTTGGGAAGTGGTCTGTGAGGAAAGAACTCTAGGTTAAAGCTAGACAACTGTACAACTAGTTCCGTGTATTGAGGAGGACTTCTGCTTGTTCCCAAAACTGTGGTGCCCCGTTTCTCTGCTCATGGAAGTGGTTGCAGGATCTCAAGCAACCACTATTTTTCAATAAGCTGCTAAAATATAAAGTCATGCTTTAAAGTTAAATAGCCTGGCTTGTTTGGAAGCCATTAACCATAGTTTCCTGCTTCAGTTGTAACAGGAAGCTATAGTTAACTGCAAATTTCCTGTCTTGCACAAAGAGAGGAGCAGAGTAGCGACATACAGGTGTATGAGGCTCATTCATACCTGAGCTTATTAAGCCAAGATATGATTGTCAGAAAGCAGCCACTGAGAAAGTATAGTCCAAAATGTTCTTTCTCCATATCACTTCATTCTTAAATCTACAGTCAATATGGGATGTTAAGAAAAGGATATACACAAAGGCAGAAGGCAGAACACGTTTTGGTTTGAGATTTTGTATTACAGCTATAAGAGAATTGGATAAACTTTTAATTAGGCAAGAGTCCAGGAGTACAAGAAAGCACAAACGAAGGCTCAAATGAGTTTTTAGCCTGCAATCCTATACACGTTTAGTGGGACTTCTGAGCAGACGTATCTAGGATTGTTTTATTTATTGGATTTTGTATTAGATTAAGAGAACTTTCAGTCGCAATAACCGAAATAGTGCCCTTGCTTGAAAGTTCAATTATAAGGGTAAAATGCTCTTTTTAAAAAACAAATAAACCAAATTAGAATGGTATGGCCTGAAAATCAATGATGTAACAAACTTTCTTAAGCCAAGCAGGTCTGGGTCAATGTCTGAACAGAAGGTCACCTGGGAGACTTAAATATGCCACCTCAAGTTTCATGGAGGAAAGGCAGAGTATGAGTATAATTAAATTCCTTTCATGTTATGTTTTATAGTGTTGGTGAAAGGACAAGTCACAACCAAGTACTATCGGTTGCTGTCAAAGAACAGTGGCTGGGTTTGGGTCCAGAGCTATGCCACGATTGTACACAACAGCCGCTCATCACGACCTCACTGCATAGTGAGTGTTAATTATGTCCTAACGTAAGTCCATATTTCCTACCATTGTATACCACATTCATTTTATTCAGTGTCTCATGTTGATAACTTTATCTGTTTCTTCCATCCTGATTTCCACTTTGTTACTTTAAAATGTTGATCACCGATATATATATTTTGTTGTGCTTTATAATACTCTATCAGGTTTTAGTAAGGTAGACATCATTTCCTAGGGGGCGGGGAGTATTTTGGTATGGCCAACTCACTTCTGGGCTTCAATCTCACAGCTGAAGACTGTGTTCTAGACAACCAATCTAATACTAAAAGAATGACTACATTTCAAATAAAATAAAATGACATTATTGAAAACCTTTCTTGAAGTCCGTCTACCAGGGCCACGGATGTTTTGCTGCCTGACACAAGGTAGAAGAGGGCACATCCCTTTCCATGTACAGAGGTTGCCTGAACTAGAAGTTAAATCTTATTTCAACACTGGCAATTGTACAGCATCTTTTGCTGCACATCAAGGGAGCAGTTTACCTTAGGAGGCACAATGCAGGCTGCATTGCACACACATAATTCTATTCTGCATCAGAGAGGCACAGCTGGGGTAGGGATCAGGGGGCGATGCTGCTACTGCCCCCCTGCACTCCAGCATCTGCCACCTGAGATGTCCACCTTGCTCTGCCTAATGTTAGGGCTGGTCCTGCTCTACCCCTACACTGTGACATATTAATGAACTAAAATGGCATTGGGATAAATGCAGCTCTTTTAGAGAAAATGCAGGTGCAGATCAGCTGATGACAAAAAACCCCAGAAAACTAATTAAACAAAAAACAAGCTAAGGAGATAACCATTCTTATGACACGGAGGCAGACTATTACTTTAGGATGGAGAAGGGCAGCCATTTTTCAAACATATTATTAACTATTAATGGGTTCCAGCTGCACAACTATGAACAAATGACAGGTTGAGAGTGTATATCAAATAACTGCTTACATACACAGTATTATAGAGGCAGTTGAATGAAAGCTTTGAAAGTATAAGAGGTGGCCCAGTTACTCCTCTCTGGCAGTGTCTGGAGTTCAAGTGTCCTGAATTGAACTCCTAACCTAGCTTCACGGCTACCAACCCCTTCCTATCATTTCTTTGTGCATTAAGGATTCAGTTTTAATAGTCCAGTGACTGTGGCATGTCTGGTATTCTTTTTTGAAGCTTTCTTTATGCCAGGGTTGGAGAACCCTTTTTCAATGTGAGGGAAACATACACTCAGGGTTAACTTTACAGGGGTTATGTGCCAGTAGGGGGCAAGGCTGGAGGCAAAAGTAGATAGAGCAAAGAGTGTGGTTTTTACCTTGTGTGCACCTGGAATGCAGCCTGCTGTACACGTTTGTATACACGCACAGTCTCCATCTAGGCATCTGAGAGATACTATCATAGTTCAAGGAAACAGTACAGCCAGGCAAGAGCACTCAAGGAGCGTTGGGAGGGTGATGCATGGCTTGCAGAGCCCCAAGGGCCAGCTAGAGAAGCCCATTGGCACCTTAGGCCTGAGGTTCTCCCCCCGCCCCAATTTAAATGCTTGGGGGCATCTAAGTGAGGAGAAAGATGCAAATGGACCATTCCTCTGTTGCAATGCTGTTGTTGTTTTTTCAGAGATATAGAATATAAGGAACTCCCATTATCATTGGACCAGGTCACCATTTCTAAATCACAGTTTCCATGCAGAAACTCGGCGTCTACCTCACAAGAAACAAGAAAAGCAACAAAACCTAGAAGTAATAAAATGAAGACAAAACTCAGAACAACGCCATATCCACAACAGGTAGTAGTTTTTCCCCTCTATCAACATTTCATGCTAAAAGTGTGTGGCAACCTATCTGCAACAGTAGCTGTGAATAGTCACTGGAATTTCCTGCAATTCAAAATATCATAAATTCTGTTCCTTTTAATAGCCTGATCCTACAAATTGCTGCTTGGGGTACTGGGTACTGCAAGTTTAGAGGATCAAGAATATGAACTGTTGCAGCAATACAGCATCACTTGTGGTTGAATTATTTCAACCAATTCAGGGAACTATACTGGTGCAACAGCTTGTTGTACCAGCAGCATTCACCCTTTTGACAGATACAACAGTTTGCTTGGAAAGCCACCAAGATCGTACTAAACGGGCAGAAAGGAGACAATACATGACCAGGTCCAGAAAGGTGCTCAGGGTGAGCGTTAACAATAGACACAAGAACAAGACAAAGGTAGAGTGCAGGGACAAAGAATAAAATAAGGTTGAACTGTCCATCCAAAGATCTGCCAGCTTCAGGACTGGTGTAGTTTCCTCCCTAGTTTGGGAGTATATCATTTGGATACTGCATTTCGGAGAGACTTGCAGTCTTCTTTCCCTGATTGGATTTGGGGAACCTGTCCTGATTTGGAGCAGAAGCCATCTTTGCCTTGAGGACCACCATACCAGCAATGTGCAAAGTCTTGCTTTTAGGGAATGTTTAAAATGACTGACAGAAGAGCATTCCCAGCAGTGCTGTGCAAAGCCTTTGTGCCAGTCATTAGGAAACTTCCCTTGGAGCAATGCTGCTCACATTGCTGGTTAGCTGACCCTCATGTCAAAGCTAGCTCTCACCTCTTTCTGAGCAATTTTCTAAGTGTAAAATGGAAAAAAAGGGGCAGGCAAATGTTTGAGTGGATAAACTTGTAGGCACTTGGAAAAAAGGAAATAAAAAATTAGACAGCCTGACTTGAAATATGGAGGTAGGGGTGACCTTGAGCTTTCAATCCAAAGCAAGATAAGTGTGTCAGATCAAGAACAAGCCAATGGGAAGCAGATGTTCCCACCTCAGCGCAGGGGGGCACGACATCAGGTCCCCCAGACCTCTGTGTGGCCCTCTGAAATCTTGCCAGCTAAACGGAATATGTGAAATCATTTTAAAGTGTTTCCAAACATGTGCAGAATGCCTCCCTCTCTCACCACTGAAGCTATAGCTTGTCCATCACACACAGGATTAAGGAGCAGAGCTTCCAGAAAAATGCCAGAAAGGCTTGCGCTCCAGTTCCTCTCTTTAGAAATTAAGTGCTGCCAACTTCTCTTAGTTTATATGAACTGGTGTGACTGCAGTTCAAGGTGGTACTTGGCTGCAGTGCACTCTGTTAGTCTGTTATACTGACAGATTTCAGAGTCAGCTATTAAACACTTTTCTTTCTTTTTATTTGCTTTTTCAGCAATACAGCTCCTTCCAGACAGACAAACTGGAATGTGGCCAGGTTGGAAGCTGGAGATCCAACTCCACAGCAAATTCTGCCACTATCCAAGAACAAGCCTTCCATTCAGAAAACAGCGAACTTTTATACACCCCATCGTACAGCTTACCTTTCTCTTACCATTATGGACACTTCCCTGTAGACCCTCATGTATTCAGTAGCAAAAAACAAATGCTGCCTTCTAAATTTGGGCAATCTCAAGGAACACCTTGCGAAGTAGCTCGATTTTTCTTAAGTACTTTGCAGACAAGTGGAGAGTGCCAGTGGCACTATGCCAATTCTCTTGTTCCAGGAGGCAGTCAGTCACCATCGAAAAGTCCTTCTGATCAGTCAGCAAGCAGTGTACGCCATAATCTCTTACAGAGTTATGAAGGTGTGTATTAAATCAACAAATCTGAAGCTCTATTATACCCAAGAAAAATTCATACATGTTAAATATTCTTCAAATATTAAAAGTCTGTAGTGGGTAAAGCTGAGTTGTTAAGGAAAGGGCTGAAAATAGTTGCAACTTACATTTATACTTTAATTTTGCTCCTGAATTGTTCATATTTCTTTCTGAACATAATGCAAGAATAATAGTTAAGATGCAAATCTGATTGATAACTAAAATTACCCCAATTCTGTTGCAAAGAATTTAACAAGAAGCCTAATTTCAGTTTTCTTAGGTCTCCTAGATTTTCTTTGGGTGTATTCACATAACACACCTTTTTTTTTTATTGTGTAGCCCTGCTACTACAAGCTTACTGACAGTCCTGTATATTGTAGACCTCACACTAGAGTTCATGGGGCTACAGCAGAGCAGACAGTTGGACCACATTGTCCTCACAATATTGTTGTTTTGTCAGAGAATCAGATATGAAAAGAAAGAGCTTTTGCGGGTACAATACTGATCACAATAGCAACTTTTCTTTAGGGAGCATATATTGGAGTGTTCCACAAGTAGCAGAAACAAGCCTAATAAATCAAATGGAAAGCATTTTCATGTATTACATCTGATTATGTTGCCCGTTTATGAAGGTATGTATCCACAGTGAAAAAATAAAACTCAAAATTGTTTACAAAAATTACATTTTTAAATAGTTCCAATAATGCTCCAGTTGCCTCAGAAGGTAATTAGCTATAATTTAATTATTTAGCATTTCCAAGAACCTGCTTTAACTCCCATCTTGCAATTTGGCATGGAGAAGGAATGGATAAGTTATTCCTTCCCCCCTCCTGATTCTATTTGGAATGCAGCTACTTGCTAATTTGCACAAAGGCTTTTAAAGCAAGCTCAAAAACAGCATTAAACGAATGTCCCCAATCTAAATAGACTTTACTGTATGTTCAAACTACACTTCATTGCTTGAACTGCTTTCATTAAAGAACTTTGTTTTTCTTTCTTTCAAAGTGCCACTACCAAACAGAAGATATAGCCAAGACAGTACATCTGACAGCTTTGCAAGCTGTGCCACCCTAGCAGCAAATAGCAGATACAAAGAAGAGAGCTATGATTCCACCATTATAAAGCACAGCAACAAAATGGAAAGCCGAATATATCCAGCACATCATCATCTAATTAAAGAAGAAAATAAGCTAGTTTTCAATAGAGGTGTACAAGATAAAAACAACTTAAGTGAAAAGCCCTTTTCGAACTCCTTAGCCAACTCTTTTTTGTCAAAATCTGAATGTTTCCAAACTAAATCTATTGGACAATTAAATCACCTTCTCCCAGTTCCAACAGTATATGAACAAACAAGAAGAATTTGTATGAAAGAACCAAAATTTGAGCACATTGCCCATCATGCTGCAAATCTAGGTGAGCTGGAACCTGATGACAGAATGACTGGAAAGTTTGATCATGACTCTGAAAACGATCACACTGTGGATGTTAGGCATGCAGGGCAAGTTCCATTTGTACTTCTCAACTACCACCGGGTTTTAGCCAAACACGGCACATTTCAAACTTCTTCGTGTACTGCCACAGGACATGTAGCAGAGAATTATGGACACAGTTCTGAGGAAGTAAATATGTTTTACAAAAACCAAAGTCCTTCATCAGCCTCTTCCCCTGAGGCTCACAAGGAGCCTGCACTTCCCCATTATATTGGAACGTCTGTAATAATAGCCAATGGAAGGTGACAGTAATAGAAAGCTGTGGTTTATAAAATAAATAAATAAACTGGAATAGTTCCCCTAAAGCATGAGAATACATGGTTGCACTTAGTGAGCATGGTTTAAAATCAGTGGGACAAACTTGCATGCATTCTTGGCAAGCCATGTGTAACAGTACCTTTAAGGTCAAGGGGAAAAAATTACGGTAGCTTCAGTGCTTTGTTGTTCCAGATTAATCTCTGCAGTTGACTCTGCTTGTAAGAAGCCATGTAACAGATCATATTTTTGTTATTTTTACAGTATATAAGTTAAATTATAAGAGTTTATGTGCTGATACATAGAGTGACTTTGTTTTCTTAAAAAATACAATCCCTCAATTATTTGAAAGTTATAGATCACTTAACAAACGGACAGTCTGGTAGGAGACAGTAATTACCAGTTATTTCTGATAGTCTCTGTTTAACTGCCGTCAAATGAATTACCTTGGGGACATGCATTTAGGATTTCAATCCCTGAAATTAAACCATTTTTTTATTCATGTGGCTTGGATATATATTACTCAAGGCAGTATAGAATTGCCAGGCTGCATGGCTACTATGCATCTTTAGAAAATGAAAATCTACTTGCCCAATAAGCTTGGAGATAACTACCAAAGAGCTGGTGATTGTTACACTGTAGCGGGGGGGGGGGGGAGTCAAAGCATCTATTTGAAAACGAAAGACAAAGGTTTTCACTGTTTCAGATACACTTTCCATTTAGAATATATCCCAAACTGTATTTGTTGCCAGCCAAAGAGGAGTGAAGTTGCATTCTCTTCATTTTGCTGTCAACGAAACTTCAAATCTTTTCTGTTTGGTGGCTTTACATTTTTAGCCCAGCCAGTTTTAGCAATTTTTATGGTTAAGATATGATAAAATACATTCACCAACTGCACTAATGATTAGATGAGAATTCTCAGGCACTTACATTTTATTTTGCATTTTTTGTAGAGCACGTAGTATATTCATCTTTGGCTTTGTAATGTTTAATCTGGAAGGTGAGGCAACTCAAGTACCTGCAAAGATTTAATACCATAAATATATAGCTCTCCTGTGTTCCAGTTTTCTGTGGGTGCTTTAATAAAATCATAAGCAATAGCACAAAAGAATACACATGCAAAGTTGTTCGTGCTATCCAGTTAAATGGGGGAAGCTCTTGTGTACATGTGGTGGGTGTGTATACACATGAAGGTTGTTTTGCACACTAGGAGTTACTAGAATGTGGTTGTCATTTCAACATAACTAATAAACCATTTATCATCTTACTCAATCACAGAACAGAAGGCACCCTAATATGTAAAAAGCTTATGTATAAAAATGGTTGGCATTAAAGAACATTAACACTGGAGTCAGATGTATATTTTAATTTGACTAGTTTTTCTTAGCTTTGCTGAGCTCTGAGCTACATCAAAAACTTCTAAAATGTCCTTCAGACAAGTGAAGTTTTCATTAGAAGCATGGAAGAACTTCTGTGCCCCCAGGAAGCAAATAACAGTTTTGCCGTTGTTTTGAGTATAGACAGAACCAATTTAAGAATATTTCTCTAATAAATAATATATAATTTAACTTGTGCAATATGGAAAACAGCTTTGATTGCACCTTTTCAAATCTCAACTAAGTTGAAAGGTAATGAGGACATTTTCTTAAACCATTTTTCTGCATTTAAACGTAGCAATACAATCCATTTCCTTGCCTAATTTTATAAGGCTATTTGTTACTGTAAGGAAATAAGCTTTTTAAAAGTGATCGGCTGTGCTCAGTATTGCCCTAATTAAAGTTAACCATTGTGAGCATGCACATTTTTAAGTAGTGCCAAAGCAGTGTACATTAGAATTCAGACTTAACCTGTGCCTTGAGTTGAAGCCAATAGTTCCCAAAGTGTAAAAATACGCTTCTCCCAAAGGTGCTAGGCACCTTGCCTTCAGCCCATTGTTCACCATGACTAATATGTTTCATCTCTAGTGCTTTATGGGGTACTGGGTCATTCTTCTTTCTTGCACATGTTTGTTTGTTTGTTTGTTTGTTTGTTTGAATGAATGGCCTTGTTCATTCCCTCTTGTGCTTGATCTTTCAGGCTGAGAAAAAAAGTGTGTGCTTCCGGGTGAACTGGCTACCATTCTTTGGTCATAGTTACATTTGGATAAATGCTTAGAGTATTTTATGAATTGGAAGGCTCAAAACTGCATTATTTTGAATGGTTTTTAAGATAAAGGGAACTTCACATTCACAGTTTGGACTCTAGTCTCATATTTGTAATATTCACCACACTGCACTAAGAGGTGTCTGACACATCCTTTGCACAGTGCTAATTGTTGTAGAACATATTTCAATACCTTGACTACAAAAAACTGCTGCTTGGTGGTGTGTCTTCTAGACATACGGATAAGGGATCACTGTGTACATGAATATAAGATCCAAACTGCACATGTGAAATTGTCCTAACCTTGGTTGAATTCAGATTTAAAGGTGGTTTTGACTGTGTATTATTCAGTTTGAGTTTAAATGGTTTGGAGCTTGTGGTTTAATTCAGTGCTCCAAGTCAGTTTGGGAAGTAAGATTGCCTGGATTTTTTTGAGGGGGGGGCCATTAAGATAAAAAAAATTTTAGAAAGGAGGGTGAAAACACAAGCCCTAATCCACACATCACTTGCAAGTAAAACACACACCTAGTACAAACTGCAAATAAGGCTCCTGTTTGTAATACTGAAAATCCATCATTGTTTGTGTGTTACTTCATCAAAATCACATCCTTTGCTGATACCTCAAGTGTTAAGAACATGCATAAATTATCTGGGCAACAAACTTGCCAGAGACTTAATTTTATAGTTAAATTGGACTAATGTACTTAGAAGGATGGAAGTGAACTTTCCCCCCTAACAGCCAAACAAAAATATCCTCCCAGATGCCCAAGGTAAATTCTGTGAATGTTGATACCTTTTCTGATGTAATTGATATTGCTGAAAACAGCAGCAGCATTCTTAGCTTGTCTTCATAGAAAGGAGCTTTTGTGAATGATCTTATCATGATGTCATTACACAATTCTATTGCCAGATGCAAGTTTGTTTACAGTCTTTCAAAGTGTTCATGCAGATGTAATCCTGAAAGAATACATTTATGCCAAATAACATTTGTTTATTTTGCTACGTGAAAAAATGTATTCCCCAATGAGATACAGGCAATTAGCTGACTCATAAAAAGAAATCTGATACACAACTGCAGTGTAGCATACTTACTTTATTTTCTTCAGCGTGACTGTATATATGCTAAGCCTCTTTCACTTTGTAAGAAAGAAAATATTTCTGAAAAGAACACTTTTTAAACTGTTCAATTGCCCAGTGTCATTTAGGTAATGCTGTTGAAGATAAGCAGTTTCAAATAATTAACAGCCTGCCACTATCACAATGTATAAATTACCTTAGGCATTTTGAAGTCCTATCCACAGAGGGGACTCAAGGATGCACATGCCTGCCCTGGCCCTTCCCTTCTGATCTTCCTGGGAAGGCCTGAAGAGGACTTGCAAGCATATTTTTACTTATGAGCTTACAGTGCTCCCTGCAATCAGGCTTCCTGAGAATTGGAACCCTTTTCAGCTCAATGTACTGCAGACCTTCCCAGTCATGAGAGGTGACGCTGCCACATGCAGCCCTTCCCTCTCACCATGGATAAAACTTTAAAAATCCTGAATAGTGCTTGAAAACTGGATGTATCATTTACATGCAATGGAAGGGCAGGGAGTGGGACACCCCCTTTTTCACTTTGCCACTTCTTTTCTTGATTATGAACTATAATTAATGAACTATATTACCTATCAACAGTGCTTTTTTTCTAAAAAAATGTTTAAGAGTTCTCTCATTTTGAGTCAAGAAAATCACCATTTTATAGTTCAAATCGGGAACAACAAATACAATAAATGGATAAAAGTACAAAGATTCACAAAATGTGTACCCCTGCGTCCCCCCGAGAAAAAAAGCCTATCACTGTACTTTGCAGGGTTCTATACACTTCGTAAGAAATAGTAAATATGGAGATGGGAAATGTAACTCTCAGTTTTGCATCTTATGAGTAGAAATGCCACACACACCTAGTACAAACTGCTCTGCTGAGTACAATTGTGTAGATTTCCCCTGCATCAATCTACTTTGGTTAAAAAGCTCAACTTTGCAGCAGCAAATCAGTGAATAATTTTAAGATGCATAATCCTATGCATGTTTACTCAGAAGTGAGTCTAGCTATGTTCAGTGGGGCTTGCTCACTAGTAAATAGGTTTAGGATTTGAACTTCACATTCATAAGTAAAGGACAGCATTGAATGAATTAATATAATTCCTACTATAATTTTACTTGTCCAAAATCACGATACAGTTTTTTGAGCTAGTTTCTTGAGAGAAAACTCTTCTGTTTGTTCCTCTGCTGGAACATTAGATTTTGCTTTTTTATGATGCAAAAATAAATTATTTGACAAAAGTATGTGGAAAAAGAAATACATACACATCCTACTATTGCTTAGGATTATATATCTACTCCCTTAAATTGTAAAGCTTTTGCTTATTTATTACGTAAGACTATGTTAAATAAAATACTGTAGACAAAGGAATAATGGACTTCTATTATTTGCTTGGTTTTAGAAGTACAGTACAAATAATGTGTATTTACAAAATACGTTTAATGTTAATTGTATTTTTAATATTACATTGACCAATTCAGGTAATTCAATGAAATGAAATACATCATTTGTTTTCCTCACTGTATAGCAGTTCTAGAAACAGACAGATTGTTAGGGCTTATTCAGAACTTTTGAATGTAATTCTGTTGTTACTTAATTAAATGTTCCCCCACCCCACTTATTCCCATCCTCAGCTCAAGCAATGATGGAACAAAGTTGTATTAAGTATAAAAAATGAAGCCATGTTGGTCCGTGAGAAAAAAAATGAGTTAGGCAATACCTTTAGGACTAGCCAAAATGTCAAAATAGGGAGCAATCTTTTAGGTTCTTCAGAATTCTCGTCAGGCTGGATGTTAAACAAAGTAGACTTCAAGTTGCAGCTAAGCACACAATGGTTCATCCCCGTTTTCTCAAAAGAGAAAACCTAAATCAGTTTCTATTCTTAGAAAGAACACCAACACTACTTCCATTGCTTTTTATGTGTGTTACCACAGAGTCTAGGGCTTGCCAATCGGAAGGTCGGCGGTTCAAATCCCCACGACGGGATGAGCTCCTGTTGTTCGGTCCCTGCTCCTGCCAACCTAGCAGTTTGAAAGCATGTCAAACTGCAAGTAGTTAAATAGGTATCGCTCCAGTGGGAAGGTAAACGGTGTTTCCGTGCGCTGCTCTGGTTTCACCAGAAGCAGCTTAGTCATGCTGGCCACATGACCCGGAAAAACTGTCTGCGGACAAACGCCGGCTCCTGCAGCCAGTAAAGTGAGATGAGTGCTGCAACCCCAGAGTCATTTGTGACTGGACTTAACTATCAGGGGTCCTTTACTTTTAGAATACCCTATTCAGGAGTGGAATCCTAAAACTGGAGAAAGATTCGCTTCTATCACTTGGAGAGAAAGACCTGTAGCAAAGCCCCTTCTTCAACAACTAATAGTAGTCAATTTGCTTTGCACTGACTTCTTTGTTTATCTGAGTGCACCACTTAAAAATAATCTCTGGCTTTATAGTTAATATAAAAATCGCCTAGTTTCTCAGTATATCTGCTTTCCACCTTACCAAAGTATCTGTTGACTCTAATGATGGAGAAAGGTCTGGGTAACAGCTGTCCACAACTTCAACATCAAACAAGTTTTTCCCCTCTTCTCCATCTGTTTGTTCCCCTCTTCTCCCCTCTGTTTGTTTAATAGCCATCATGAAGGCTTGCTTACCATTTTGCAACATTCAGGTTGATCCGAATGCTATTGCTGCAGATGGATTTAACACCAAAAGGACTTCCAAACAAAAGATCAAGTTTACTTTTTCCTTGAAAATGCTAGAATGGCAGTCTTTAGTTTTACAAGACTGTGCAGTGCATCTCTGCAACAGTACAAACATTTGACAGTCCCAAGTTTGCTTGTGGGTAAGTGAAGAAGTATCTGGCAAGGCAAAAAAAGAAGAGGAACAAAGTTCTGAGGTAGGAGGAAAGAAGTGCCTACCTTTCTACCGTTCCTGTAATCGCTACTGCAGCAGTCACAAAGGAATTGATCAAGAAGGTGAAGTTCTTAGGTATGTGCTACGGCTGTGCAGATAGTCTTTCGTGCCAGAATGTTACCAGCTTGCTCTAGAAGTTCCAAATATTAATCTACACATAGGAAGAACAGAAAGGCAAGACTGCACAGAGACTACAAAGAACTGCTATATCCTTTCCACATGATATATTGTTTAACAGCACTTCTATTGGCAGCTACGCAATGTATAAATATTCCCACCAACTAGCTTCAAAAATCAGAACTATGCTGAAACAAAACTATTAACTTGTACTTTATAACCCTGTAATCAGTTAAAAAAAAAAAATTCCTGCAGAAGGAAAGCATGATCCATAGCATAAACACACCATGCTTTAAAAAAGATAACCGAGGCATAACGACTTGCTAGGACATGTATTTCAAGGTGTTATGGAGGCTTATAGATGACTAATGCCAGTTTATTCTTAGTTCTGAGTACCTAACCTGGTGGAAATTGTGTAATTCTGGAAAGGTCATCAGTTCTGTCTGGATGCAATTCACCTCGTTCTTTTCAAATACTAGCTCACCAGAGTTCCTTCAGAAGCCTTACTGTCAATAAATAATCTGTACAGATATTTTCTTAATATGTAATGAGGAGTTTTAAAACTTTGGTCCGGAAGAAAAGCGCATATTGCAAAAAAATATGGGCACCCACCATAATGAAATATTTTTGAAAGCACTTCATCTAAGGAACAGTCTGAAAGACGACATCAGCTACACAGTGGAAAAGGTGTTTTACTAACCTGGACATTTTAATAGTATTGCACATTTTCAGAGGGCTACTTCTGGATTCCAGGATGCCTGGCTGGCTCCTCCAGACTGTCCAGACACATTTTGCTATGTTATAAAGTCACAAGGACTGTTATAAAATGGTTTTCATAGAGAAATGGTGAGTAGTTGCCAAATTTGATGTGGAAAACAATGTGATTACCAGCTGTACTACCTATGCACACCTTTACTTGTGTGTCCTATAGAAAGTCCTGCAGGCATTTCTGACTGCGACAGCTGTGAGTCAGAAAGGCCTTATTCAGCTTTTCTGAAGCAAACAAAAATAAAGTCAGGTATATGACAGTTTACAATTGATGCTGACCCCCCCTTCATTCAAGACAGTATGTTGTCTTGTATGTACAGGGCAGGCCATTCAAAAGCAGAAGTAAAAGTGATATTCCCACCTAATCCACTTGTGCTTCAACATGTCCACACTTCATTACTTTTCATTTACAGAAAGGAAATTAAATGAAAGAATTTTTCCAGTGCAAAAAACTGTAATATGGTTTGAAATAAAACAAACCATAGGTTGTTTTTACTTTAACAAAGGTTTACATTCTTTATTATCCAGGTAAGAAAATCTTATGTCTTATTCAAATTTCTACTCCAATTTTCTACACAATAAATTCAAAGCAGCTTACAAAAAAACATACCATATATATAAACTACAAAATAATTCAATAATGTATATTAAGAAGTAACGGTATAAATATATAGCAAGATAAAACAGTAATAATAGGCCAAGCAATTAGTCTAGTACCAAATACCAGTAGAAGTAAACAGCTCTGCAAAATGCAAGCAATGATGGAGCTTGGCAGATCTCCCATAGGAGGCATTCCAGGTCTAAGTACCAGCACAGAAAAGGCCTTGTCTCTGATGCCCACCCATCATCTAATTATAATGGGGCACAGAGCAGGGTGTCTGTTGTTGATCTTAAGCTACAAGTAGGCTCATGTGGGAGAGGACAAGCTTCTTTAGTACTTTAAAGGTTGAAACCAAAGCGCTTTGAATTTGGCTTGGAAACAAATTGGTAACCAGTATGAGTGGGGTAGTTCTAAGCTATAAAGCCCAACTAAAACTCTAGCAGATGGAGCTTGGCCCAACTATTTTCAAAGGTAGCTCTATGCAGATTGCATTATTGTTATCTAATCTAGATATAATTTTTTGATTAACAGGTATTTTTGCTGATTTTTCCAAAAAGAAACAAATATAGTCAAACAATACAAAATCAAGTTTAATAAATCAAGAAAATGTATTCTGTGCATACATGAAACAGGGAGGAGTGGAAGAAGGGGAAGATCTAGACCAACCACATGCTTAGTCATTCAGGCAAACAGAAGTCAATACAGCAGAGAACTGTCCATCTTTCACATTGTTATGGAAGGTCACCTTGTATAATTAAGGCATGAATGACAAAGACCAGAACAAGCTTCACTAGGAAAGGAGCAGCAGGCATACCACCTAAAGCTAGTAAAAAACACTCTTTGCCATTGCCATCTGGACATGCATGGCAACAAGTGAGGAGGTCTCCAAGAGCATCTCAAAGACCACCTCTCACATCAACAAGAACCCTGTCCTGTCCTGAGAGCCCAGCACCTGATGTAAATCTTTGGCATCAGTTGATTGCTGGACAGGCTGCTATGAAAAGGAAAGTGGATGATGGACCCCTTCTCCCCAGCCATTGAATATATATTGCTGCTGCACCAATAATTATCAGGACACCATAGGAATAGATTAGGCCTGTCCCTTTCATCCATCCCAATCTTGATCATTAATGCCAGGTAGATGTTGTTGTTGTTTAGTCGTTTAGTCGTGTCCGACTCTTCGTGACCCCATGGACCAGAGAACACCAGGCACCTCTGTCCTCCACTGCCTCCTGCAGTTTGGTCAAACTCATGCCGGTAACCTCGAAAACACTATCCAGCCATCTCGTCCTCTGTCGCCCCCTTCTTCTTGCGCCCTCCATCTTTCCCAACATCAGGGTCTTCTCCAGGGAGTCTTCTCTTCTTATGAGGTGGCCAAAGTACTGGAGCCTCAGCTTCACAATCTGTCCTTCCAGTGAGCACTCAGGGTTGATTTCCTTCAGTATGGAGAGGTTTGATCTTCTTGCAGTCCATGGGACTCTCAAGAGTCTCCTCCAGCACCATAATTCAAAAGCATCAATTCTTCGGCGATCAGCCTTCTTTATGGTCCAGCTCTCACTTCCATACATCACTACTGGGAAAACCATAGCTTTAACTATACGAACCTTTGTTGGCAAGGTGATGTCTCTACTTCTCAAGATGCTGTCTAGGCCTGTCATTGCCCTTCTCCCAAGAAGCAGGCGTCTTTTAATTTCGTGGCTGCTGTCACCATCTGCAGTGATCATTGAGCCCAAGAAAGTAAAATCTCTCACTACCTCCATTTCTTCCCCTTCTATTTGCCAGGAGGTGATGGGACCAGTGGCCATGATCTTCGTTTTTTTGATGTTGAGCTTCAGGTAGATACCAAATTCTATATGGTAGCTGTTTTTTTCTGTTCACTGGTATAGTATTCAATAGCAAAACAATTAGATCTGATGGACTGCCAGATGACACGATAGAATGAAGTTATCCCTTCCCTCACCTGTCTGAACTTTCACTGCCCCAAATAACATCAATAATGATGTTGTACCCTACATTTCCTCAAACACATACTAAAAACCAGGGCAGAAATTAATAAGTGAAAGGGACAGAATTAAATGAAGAACAAGCTTTAGAGAATCTTTCAACAACTAAATTTCACTGATCCTGTCTCCAAATTCAACACCTCTTTTTAAAATTTACCCTACTGAATAATTGTGAGCAATCTTGGCTGTCATGTATAATCAAACTACCCTACATTATTAAAATGGTGCATACTGTGAAAAGTCATAAGATTTTCACAGTAGGAACATGTTTGCAAGATGTCAGGTAGAAACTGGGGAGTGGATTGCTGTGCGACTTGGGATGAAGGTTCAGACTGAACAATGAAGTGGCACAGCCCTGCTCTATTAATTTGGCAGCTAACAGGTAAATAGTATGAATCATACATTTAAAAGCTCCTGAGGTAGGACAATAGGACAGAAGGATTCCACAGGCAAATAAAAATAAAAATTGAATACCATTGCTGGAGTTTCTATTTATTTTATTATACTAACTCAATCTTAAGGATCACTGGAGTTGTTAAATCAATAATAATAGGAGCTTTGAATTCCTAGTCCCAGAGAGTTTTGCAAGTCATTGCTTCTCACCATTAGTTGTTTGAACAAATAATCAATATACAGCCACTCAAATAAGCTAAATTGTTTTACTTTTTCATTTGTTAGATAACAATGCCATCAAGCAAGAAACAGTCATAGATGTCACAGTGTGGGAAACATTATACAACAGAAGTCAAAATCCTCATTTTAAATGAAATGAAAACTTAATCTCCAGTAATTTATAGTCAAACTACTCAAGACTCCAATATGCAGGGATTATGCTAATCCACCATTACAGGCCAACTTCTTTGCTTTCTTTAAGGCTTCTTGGATTTATATTTGAGCCAATCTACTTATTTCCTGATTCTTTATAAAGTGAACTTTAACCTACAAACCTGCTTCTGGCTACATGTCAGGCATGCCTTTCAGGACACTTTCTTAACTTAACATGAGGGAGTCCTTTAGAACCCATGGCAGTTCTCATTAGGAGGTCATGTTACCAACAGTTCCCCAATATGCAGAAATTGGTTTCAAACTAGAGCCTGGGAGGGCTGGGTTGAGAGTGAGTTCCATAAGCCTAGGCAGCCTAGTCCAGAAACACAATCATACACCTAGGAGCCTCTGAGAACAGAGCAAGAAGCTGAACGTATCATCTATTCATCAGTATTTGGCATCTGATCATAAAAATGATCGGAGTGATCAGAGGACCATACTGAGTAGGCAAGATGACACATAATTATGTATCATAACTATGATATATTTAATGCATAAGGCACAATAGATAATACAGGAAAATAGGTTCTGCTATAGCCATTAAAGTAGAAACACTTGTCGGATTCATAATCCAAGGAAAACGCAAAATAGCACTGCGAACTTGAAACATACTTCCAAGCAATTCAGATTCTGTATAGTCTTATAGGAATCAGGGCAACTGCCAGAAATCTATTGTTAGAAAAAAAATAACAATTAGTGGTCAGTTGTGGAAACATCAAGCTTCTGAAAGACTTGTACTCCAATATAACACAGCATATGGAGAGACCTTACTAAAAGGCTAAAATTCCTTTTGATCATTGTTTTGTGGGTATGAGACAGCAGGAGGGGTAAAATTCTTTAAATAATTTTATGGCATACTCTAAAACAGATGTTTAAAATGAATAATATAACTTCATTTTGCATATAGCTGTTCATCCACAACTTAAAAACAAAACATCATACTAAACTGGGGCATTGGTAAACCAAACTTATTATACCCTATCATTTTAATATAGGAAATATTCTACTGCAAAATGCATTCCTTCCTATAGATACAAAGTAATATGAGCACTGGATGTAAAGGTATACTGTAAGTGCAGGCGTGAAGAATCTGTAGTAACAGGATAACACAGATTTATGGAGCTAATTCTACTTGAGTGTTCCATGCCAAAAATTAGAAGCTAGAGCTTTTCATGCTGACCATAAGGTTTCCTTCACATCTGCATGGAGACTGAAAGGAAAACAAACAAACAAACAAACATGAAAAGCCACTAAATCCCAGGTCACTGGGCCAAGAGCCCAGGAAAATTAAATGACCCAAAACTCAATGTTTTCCTTGGTATACAGTGTTTCAATTCTTCAGATTAGATACTTCTAGTTTGACAGTCTCCAGCCAAACTCTAGAAAATGGTCTGAGAGAGAAGCTGTTTCACCATATTAAAAAACTACTGCTGTTTTGGAATTATCAGGTTTCTCAGCATATCAAAAGTATTGCCATCTGGGTGCACGGTTACTACATTTTTGCCTTCCTCGTGAACTTGAAGGTATCCGGAATCATCTATTCCAACGATCCACGCTAAAGGCCCTTCATCACTTCCAAGCCGTACTTGTTTACCACTGCAAATAAAAAACAAGGAATTACCCACTTTAAAAAGCCATCAAGTTTCATAAACTCACCTCAGTCTAGTTATAAATGTTACATAAACACGTAAAAGGCTTTGGTATTTTAGATATTGATATTAAGTTTAAAATGTTTTTATACTGATTGGAAGATGCTTTGGGAAAATTTTGGGTTTTGAAAAATGATGTAGAAATCCTTGAATAACGTTAAGAAATGAACGATTTCCCCATCTAAACAGAGGGTTTTAACCAACTTTGAATAGACAAAAGGAAATAAATGGATTAATGAAATTCATATAAATGGCACTGTACCAGAGATAATTCTTCAGAAAGGCACATGAATCCTACATAGCTTATACACAATAGGGTTTACTGACATGGTCTACCATCATAATGAACAATGTCAGTGGGAATTTCCTGCACCCACCTGTTCATAGGTAGACTTGCTTAACTATAGTAAAATTAATCTGTTTCTTCTCAGATATTCTGCAAAGCTCAGACTTCATGATCCATGTCTAGCATGTTAACTCAAAATGCTAGGTAAATGTAGCTTTAAGGAACAACTCCATTGTAAACATTCTGATATATTTTAATGCATGGGTGCTGAATGACAAATCTGCCTATGCATAAACAAATACTTCTAACACATGCTGAAAAAGTAAAACATGTTAAATGCATACATATATATCTGATCAGTCACTATTGGTTTGAAATAAATGCCTCTTGATGGGGTTAGTTCATTTTATCACTAAAACAATTAAGATTAAGAATATTAAGAAGGAAATTTTATTTTATGTTGTTGATTCTTTATGTTGTTCTTTATTAGTTGTAAAAGAAAAATAAGTATTCTTTTTAAAAAAGATATAGAATATATATTTTAAATTATTTACCTGTGCACCCAGTACTTATAGTACATGGGAAGAACTCCATTAGGTCCTTTCTCTTGAAAGGTGTTGATCAGACTTTCCAGCACGGTCACACTTCTTGCAATTAGGTAATCTGCACTTAAGGGCTTTAATTCTGTATTCTTTGTCTTATTGTGCTCCATAATGAGATCGTTGATGCATATAGTGGGGTTGCTGTTATTCACGTTAAATCCACAGCCTGGGGAAGAAAAATAAATTAGAAAGGCAGTGTAGGAAAAGTTTTGTTTCTCTGAAAAAGTCTCTTTGTATCATAAGACAAATCCATTCCTCCAGACAGCTGTAAAAATCCATCTACGGATTTCCTGAAGAGATTTGCTTTAAATAATGATGAAAGATGACAGAAGCTCATATAAACTCAAATCCATCTCATGTGCTAAATACAAGACAGCCTGGCTCAGCCTCATGACAGTGCTTGATGGTTTTTTCCTCCAATGAAAGCTAGTTCAGTCCAGGACAATCCACATCCAGACATGCAACTTTGGAACAATCTTCATTTAAAACAAAGAACAGTTCTCTGCAATAAAACTGCCAAATAATATATTTTGTCAGTTTTTATGTGACAGAACAATACTGTCTGTCCCATCCCACCACAGTGAGTTTTTGTGGGTATGGAAACTGTCCCACCTACAAGGGCTGCCCTGCTAAATTTTGATGGAGGAAGTCAAGCTGCATACACTGTTTAGTGTGCATGTGTAGATGTGCTCTTTAGGTTGAAATTAATGGGCCATCTCATGCATACACACATGGCTCAGCATACAGGCAAGAGAGCATTAATCGGAAAAAGAAAGATGCGGCTATGAAATGCTATATTCTACCATTTTAAAAAATTGCATTTCCCCCAGCTCCAGGGCAGCAACTGGCTTCTTTGAGAAAAGCCTAGAGGATTCCACATTTAAGTCAACTTTCAGCTTTCAAGGGCTCTCTTGCCAGACTCTCTTTGAAGCCTCATTTCTCACCCAGCTCTCTAGCAGGGGATAATATTATTGGCAGAAAGCCAGGGTGTTTAAATGCAGCTCTCAGGGCTTTCTTGATCAGGCCTCCTAAACATAGCTCTGCGAAATGTACACACCAATCTTGTACTACCTGTTTATTTTCCTCCCTTTCTGAGCAATGTAGGTTTTCCATTCCCTGTGCATGTGATGCCAGAGCCAGACTTGTCAAGTGTACTCACATTTAAATGCCCTATTTTTGAAACCATTACTTTAATAATTTATAAGTAATATACCTATTAAATATGGAAATAATTATTTGGTAATATTCATAAATTGATCTGAAGAGGATTAGTTTCCTTGACATTTAAGAAGGGTGGAGTCAGGAATCAAATCCATATTATAAAATTTTAGAACATTCTCTGTTAACAAAACCCACAGATTGAAATAGGATTTTAGGAGTGCTCCTATAAGCACTGAAGTGAAACTATAATATTCTCAATAGTGTATTTTCCACATTAAAGGTAAAGGGGTAAAGGGACCCCTGACCATTAGGTCCAGGCGTGACCGACTCTGGGGTTGCGGCGCTCATCTCGCTTTATTGGCCAAGGGAGCTGGTGTACAGCTTCCGGGTCATGTGGCCAGCATGACTAAGCCGCTTCTGGCAAACCAGAGCAGCACACGGAAACAGCGTTTACCTTCCCGCCAGAGCGGTACCTATTTATCTACTTGCACTTTGACGTGCTTTCGAACTGCTAGGTTGGCATGAGCAGGGACCGAGCAACGGGAGCTCACCCCGTCGCGGGGATTCGAACCGTTGATCTTCTGATCGGCAAGTCCTAGGATCTGTGGTTTAACCCACAGCGCCACCCGCGTCCCTATTTTCTACATTAGTTTTATCCAAAATGTTTTCTGGTGTGTGTGGAGAACATTGTGAATGCTGTTAATGGATATGGGCTTAACAAAATGTTAAGCAACTATCCACTTGCAGGGTGAACACTGTGAAAGCCATGGATTTCAACCTGGATCATCTCGAATATTATCCCTGTTCCAAATTAGATTGCACTTAGATGCATTCTTCATACTGTTTATAAATGAGTATTGCTGCCACCATCTCCTGAAGCTTGCTAACTTTGAAGCAAGAGATACTGAGAGTAGGTCTGCTGATTGCTCTAAGTCTAGACCTGATTCTGTTATTCCTATTTACCTATCCTTTAAAGCACACAACATGGACACTATTTATTTAATAATCAAGGATTCTTGATTATGCCTCTCCTCCCATGACTGAACAAATCAATAATTTCTCCTGCAAGCTGAAAGCAGGGAGTCAGATAACAATCCATTAAGGGCCAGGTGAATCACGGCCACATTTATTTTGCTTTGTATTTGCATTATAAATAGCAGCAAAAATGCCTAAAAACAAACAAACAAACATATTTTAAACCATTTATGTTCTTACCAATAAGAATGTGGAATGTATCTCCTGTTAGTGTGGAATTCACTAAAACGCCACCCAGCTTCATAAGGTCACTATAGTAAATATCGTTTGGCCATTTCACTCGAAGCTCAATATCCTAGGGAAACCAACATGTATATTAATAGCTCTATATTACTGCATCCCAAAGCAGCATGGTGTTAATCCTTTGTCTAGCGCTTCCTGTTCTCCAAATATTTAATACTGACACTGAATACACAAATGAAAACTTAGCAGCATTTCTCTCTCTCTCTCTCTCTCTCTCTCTCTCTCTCTCTCTCTCCCCCTCTTTCTAAAAGATACCCACAAAGAGGCAAAAGCCCACAATGAATTTGGAAACAGATCAAAACACTAGTCACTTACCTTCAAGGTTTGCTCTTGGCCCCTGGTGAGTTCTAATAATTCCTGTTTGTTGGGAAACATGTGACCCTGGAGCTTTTTCTCCCTAACATCTCATTTTCAGACTAGCAGAACCACTTAAAAAATAAACAGACACATGGAAAAGACAAAAAGAGAGAAGAGCCCTGATCCTGAATGTGATCTGGATTAACTGAGTGGTGCTGTGGGCAGCCACCTGACTTGGATGCCTTTGCAAGAAGGTATGTTGTGGAAGAAACCAATGTCCCATTCTCCTGCTGGATTCAGGAGGTATCCTGCAGGCGGGATACATAAAAACTGTTGCTTTCCTGCAGTGGGTAGATGACTGCTTCAGCACTTGAGGGACAATGTGCATAAAACCCTACCCCCAAAGCTCCATACCATCTAAACTGTGCTGTCATGTCAACATGTTTGTTGAGTGGCATGTGGCTGTTTGGCATATTTCAGATATGGGTGCATTGGTTTACAGAGCAACAGAAGTGGCAGCTGCCCGAGTGGAATGAGCTGTTGTATGAAACAGAGTTGATAAAGAAGGCTTCCTCAACCTTGGCCCTCCAGATGTTTTGGCCTACAACTCCCATGATCCCTAGCTAGCAGGACCAGTAGTCAGGGATGATGGGAATTGTAGTCTCAAAACATCTGGAGAACCGAGGATGAGTAGCCTGTGCTAAAAGATGGGCCTCATAACCAACAGCTTTTATCCATCTCACCAGAGATGAAGTAGACTTTTCTACCTAGTGTGGAAGTACAGGCTGCCCATTTATCTGAATGTTACTGTGTTCTGGATGTAGGTTTTGAGTCCCCGTCTTGACATCTAGCATATACAAGTATATTTAATGGGGTAAAAATTTTTGGAACATGTAGGGCTAGCTTCTGATGGAAGGTATGTTGAGTTCAGTCACCCTACTTGTAGGGGTGATAGCAATGAAGAAATCTGCCTTAAGGAACAGGAAGCAGAGAGACTGAGGAAGCAGAGGGGCTATGGGAGAACACAGAAGACCATGTCCATTCCAGGAGAGAAACCTGTGGATGACCAGAGGGCTTCAAAGAGATGCTCCCTGAAGGAACCTCTTAAATACTGGATGGGAGCGCAGGAGTCTGTCCTGGATAGAACTGATGACAAAGCAAAGACTTGACATTTCAGTGTATTTGGCTTGAGATCAAGTATAAGGTCTGATTGGAGATCCTTTCTTCAGGAGAAAGTTCAATAATCTGAAAGAACCTGTATTGTGCTATATTAAGACACTGGGTGGTATCAGTATTGTGCAAAGTCAGTGGGACCTATGTCCTTTGCTCTCCCATGCACACCTGGAAAAATAGTTGTTGAACTATTTGACAAAGATTCAAGTACAGTGGTGCCTCGCAAGACGAAATTAATTCGTTCCACGAATTTTTTCGTCTAGCGAATTTTTCGTCTTGCGAAGCACAAAATCCCATAGGAATGCATTGAAAATCAATTAATGCCTTCCTATGGTCAAAAAAAGTCCAAACAAAGCCAAATTTGGTACAACAAGAGTTTATTAAGTGCTCTTTAAAGTCACACATACTGTAAAGAGCATTTCAAAATTCAAACCCAGAATTTTTTTAAAAAAACAGCAGAGTGGCCCAATGGTCACAGAAAATCATAAAAATGCAGAAAAAAAACACACAAGCTTCCAGATTCTTGCAAACCTCTCCCCAACACCAAGTCCTTGAATTCCAAACACCCCAACCCAAAATCCAACCCCCCCAAAAAAAGTTTTAAAAGCTTAACTTACCAAATGGCTGCAAAAGAAGTTTTGGAAAAGCTTCAAAAATCACCAAAGTCTTTAAAAACCTCAAAAAAGGCTACTATGTACACTGCGTTCTATGAGTTGCTCCTCAAAGTCAAGTCGCAACTGTATTAATTGTGTTAAGAAAAAGGATACAAACTTGCAAGACGTTTTTGTCTTGCGAAGCAAGCCCATAGGGAAATTCGTCTTGCGAAGCAGCTCAAAAAACGGAAAACCCTTTCGTCTAGCGAGTTTTCCATCTTGCGAGGCATTCGTCTTGCGGGGCACCACTGTACACTAATCTAGAGACTTATTTATGAAAAGTTACTGAACATATCAGAGAAAATAACAAAAAAGTACAACAGACTTCTAAAGGGATGATTTGCTATTCAGTTGTACTGTGTCTGACAACTAATATATTTACGAGATTGAATTATCCCTGTAAAGTATTCCTTTTATTTTTGGGGACTCCTACATTAAACAGACTCCAAACCACTATATTTTATTTTATTTTACATTCCATTGTGAAGCATTTTTACAGTCAACTTATGAAGTCCTGAAGTTGGGAAGTGTTAATAGAAGACAACCGTTAAACTATATGAAAGGCTACTGGGTACCACTCTAATGAAATTCATGTGTAAATGTGCTCAAATGTGTAATATAGGAAACACATGTTTTCATTGACTAGTCCTGTAAAATACCAATGTTTTACAGTTAGCCAATATTATGAATTGGTTACATTCAAAGGAAACTGATGAGGTGCTAAAGAAGATTGGTTTGTAATTTGAGCATTGATGACAGGACACTTGATTCCCCCCTGAGAGGATATGGTTAGCCTCTTGCTTCCGAGCTTGGGGCAAACATTTTCAATGTTAAACAAGAAGTGGAAAAAGAAAGAAGGAATGAAGTGGCTAGTGAAACAGCTCCAACTAAAACCTAAGAGGCAATTGCAAATCTTATTATTTTTTCTTTTCTCAGTTCCTCTCATCAGTTTTATAACAAAAATAAAACAAAGTCCAGGAGTAAGACCAAGAGGCAAATCAATCTTCATTACAGAAACTCAGGTATAATACAGTAAACCAGAATGGGTTGCTAGTCTTAAGTTACTTTTTGGGGGGTTCATTATGGAAACAGCAATCATACACATGAAGAGGAAAAAATTACCTGGGGGCAAAATCAAATTTGCCTGGGGGCAAATTCTGATAGTTGAATGATGCTAAGTGGGGATGTCAATTATATACTCAAGTCATTTTAGGTCAAAAAAGCGTAAAAATAATGGAATAGGAAACACGCAAATACAATACCTGGTATCCAGGTATGGATCTAACAGACTCTACAACTGCTAGAGAAACCAAATGCTGAATAAAAGGAATTCTTCGTCCCAGTTCAGAAGATAAAGGAATGGTGATATGTAGAGTTGATAAAGCAGCTCCCACAGGACTCAGCCAAGCATTCCCACCACGGCCTTAAAAAAGGGGGAACAAGTATTTATGTGAAAGTTTTATTTTGTTATATAAAAAGAAAGCTTCATCAGTTCACTGAGAAAATCTAATGAAATATTTTGAAGGCGTTCTAATATATTGATGGTTTAAAGTTTTTACATTGTTTCTTTCTGTTTTTAATTCACAAGTAAAAAATCATATACATGTGATTTGCTTACACCGTAAGTTGTAGCAATAAGAAATGTATGTATGTCTACTGTCAATCTGATACAATATGTCTACTCTGGCCAAAAGAGAAGAGAAATGAAGATTAAAAACAGGAACAATCCAGTCAACGGATTAGATCCATGCTTAAATACATAATTATGAGAGGATAGGTTTTATAATTTTTCATATTAAATACCACCTAGTTGTTGTTTTTTAAAAAAGATACATTGAAAAGAACAACTTTGTGGTATATATTTGTAATGCCAAAAAAAGCATACAGCTGGTAGTAGTTCTCTGTCACAGAACTGGGGTGTGGTGAGATTGCATTTGGCTTCCCTGAAAAGCATCTATGAAAACCCCAATTGGATGAAAATACAGAGTCAGAAAAGTGCTTACTAACAACTCGGGATGGTTTCACACACTTTTTCACACAGCTATTTTAGCTATTTAAAATTGTAAACAGCTATTTTAGCTATTTAAAATTGATTATTTCCAATTCATGAACTTGTATTGCTGACATCAGAATTACACCAACATACCTTTCCCTTGAGTTTGTTGAACCGCAATCGCAATCAGACCTATTTCCTGTGGCACCTTGTACATCAACCTGCAAATTGTAAAAAGGAAAACTCCTATTAGAACAATGTGTGGCTTTCATATAAACATTATATTTATAATTTTTGTTACATTATCATTTCAGCTTCAGGTCAAAAATGTTAAAACAATGGGAAAGGCAAAACATATTGAAAAATGTTGCAATGAAAATATCAAATCTATAACAGCAGGATATTTTTCAATCAAGTAGCTGCACTTCCTACATTTCTTTTTGAGGTGCTTATTCTCACTAAAGTGTTTCACTATCTTCCATATGTGACAACCAGCAATTTCTAACATTTGTTACTACTTATAGCAAATTCATGACTATACTCCTGAATACAGCAACAGCAGCAGTTTCTGATTATTTAGAAAACCAGTATGGTGGCAATAAAGCAGTTTAAGAGAGACACTATCCCTTGAGAACTAATTATGATTTAACTACAGTAAATAAATCTACACCTTCTGAGAACTCTAGAGAACACTAGCTTATTTTAGGCTTGTGCTCTGCTTTTAAAATTGTTTCACTTAAAAGAATACAGTTTTCCTACAGGGGATAAGTAGAAACTGAAGCATATTCAAACACCACCAAATGAGCCAATGTTGACTTGCATAAATCTTGCTGTGAGAATATTGTTTAAGTTGCCTTGGTAATAAGTAGCACTAAATAGTGATATGGCTTTCTTTTCTTTGCAGGTTAGCAGAAAAAAGCATGCTATGACATATTGGTCAGGGCTTAAACTATTAAAGCTTTGATAGACCCTTTTAATGTGGAGAATTTCCATTTAATATAATGCAGAGATACTTACAACCAAAGACTGTATTGGCACCCCCCAGAAAGATCTATATCAGTGCCCCCCCAAAAACACTTTACTGCAATATCTACATTAGAAATTACTACATTTTATGAGTACTCAAGTGTCTGGAATGAGGATGAGGAGAGGAGAAAGGCCAACAAAATTCAAACACCTTTGTGCTGCAGTGCAAGAAAGATGGGACACTTCCCCTGTGTTTGATCTCGCTGCAACAGTGGCGGCATATCACCACACACATACACATCATATATTCCATAGTCTGAGAGGTGAATTCTGCACCACCCCAGAGCTGGCACCTCTGGCAGTGGTTAGTTTTGCCAGCCCCCAGGGTTTGCCTTTGCTTATAACATATTGTAGAATTGCTTTTTCTGAATTTTGGAAGATTCAAGGACTTAAAAACTCTGGGATTGAGCTAATGGCCATCAGGAAAAACAGAATTGTAAGCACAAATACACCCTCTGGTTCTTACTGGGAACCAACATTGGTTAGTGCCAATGGTTCCAGAGGGCGTTTCCTAATTCACTCCTGCTGGGGTTTCAAGAATAATGATTTATAAATAGGTTAGATAGAGGATGCATAAAGAACACAAAACATGATCCAAAATATTTCTGAACATGTTTCCACAATGGATCAGTTGTTCACCTAACTGCAAAAAGAGCAAGTTAAAAGGCAAAAAAGTATTTGAACCACAGGAGTGGTAATGCAATGTTCTCCTCCCTTTAATGCAAATATCAGCAATAGTCCTTTTTCTAAGCAATGGCCAGAGTATCTCTTTGCCAGTCCCACTTCCATTATATATTAAAAGTACAGCCTGATAATTGTTTCTCTTGGCTACCATGAATTGCTTATTGAGACTGTCTACCATCAACTGTTGCCGTTAAAACTGTATTTTACTTGTGCTGGGAGCTGGCAGAAAGAATCTGAGAGAGGTTCTTTGTAACCATTTAAGTTTAATATTGTCTTCTAGAAACTCTGCACGTAAGAGTCAAAAACTGCTTCAGCTTCAGTACCACATTCATGTTACATAAAAGGAAATGTAACTTAAATCTGGAAATGGTGCTATGGACAGATTATAAATATAGCTGAAGCAACTGTCTAGGCTCCACATAACAGGCAAGTCATACATTACAAATCTGAGGGAGACAAATCAGGAGAGGGGAAAAAGTTAGTTATGACACCAAACACAGTGCTGTAGAACAATGATGTGATTAAGGAAACCTATGCATGAAGTTGCTAAGTGGTTTGGCCAGAGTTACTAGAGCACACTAAGACAAGACTGGGCTCCTGTGCTACTGAAGGCAAAGTTTCTGTAAGGAGGGGAATTTTGAAAGAAGGAATACAACATAGAGAAGTTGCTAATACCTAGACTGAGACTACTGGAGACAGACAGATTTATTTATGCTATCTGAGATAACTCTAGGGGCATTACCACACAGTTCCAAGGCCATAATAAAGTGCTTGTGATTTTTATAACCCCCCCACCATTTCAGAAAATACAAGTTTTAGGGTTTTGTAACAGAAAGAAGTGATTGTAAACAGTCTACATGCTAAACTACCTTAAAGGTAAAGGTAAAGGTACCCCTGCCCGTACGGGCCAGTCTTGACAGACTCTGGGGTTGTGCGCCCATCTCACTCAAGAGGCCAGGGGCCAGCGCTGTCCGGAGACACTTCCGGGTCACATGGCCAGCGTGACATCGCTGCTCTGGCGAGCCAGAGCCGCACACGGAAACGCCGTTTACCTTCCCGCTGGTAAGCGGTCCCTATTTATCTACTTGCACCCGGAGGTGCTTTCGAACTGCTAGGTTGGCAGGCGCTGGGACCGAGCAGCGGGAGCGCACCCCGCCGCAGGGATTCGAACCGCCAACCTTTTGATCAGCAAGTCCTAGGCGCTGAGGCTTTAACCCACAGCGCCACCTGCGTCCCTAAAACTACCTTAGTGTAGTTCTATATCTATGTGGGTACAAAAAGAAGAAAAACATGTAACTTTCTTGAGCTAACCTTCGACTGCAAGCTGTTGAGTCTTACAGGACTCTTATTCAGGAAGAAGTAAAAAGCAAAGAAGATATGGAGGGATAATCTTCGCTACGTAAGCTTAGATTTAACCACCTGATACTGCAATAATTTCATATGATAATGCATAATCACCTATTATTATTCAAACTATAAACTACATATGTGCTGACGGTTCAATAAACAATAACAGTATTTATTATAAATACCTATGAGCCTTACAGGAAAAAAACCCAGACCAACCATGTCCAGATATTCTACAAAGGCATTTTACAGTAGGTAGTGACTTATTTTATATCAGCATATAATTCATCTGCTTATTTTCTTTAACTGTTATTTTCTGTTTTTTAATTATTTTTGTTGTAAATGTGTGTGTGTGTGTGCGCGCGATAATCCCTGGTCCTTGTTCCCCACTCCTGAATTGAAAATGCAAGAGTTAACCAATAACATTTTGCCAAAGATTGTCATGTGTGTTGGCTGTTGTAAACCATGGTCATCCTTATTTACATAAGCAATAAATGCATACTAAATCTCAATAAAAGCATTATCCTCATGTCCTGTACTTATTTGGTAAGTTTCTCCATAAGAGCTAGGGACCAGATTTATTGGTGCCAACAGTCTACCAACAAATTTTCCAAGCTCTTCCAGTTGTGTGTGAACCAGTTGCCTTGATGTCACTAGTATAAATGTAACAAGCTCTTTAGGTAGTAAGTTCTTTCTGCAGAACACAAATAACTGAATGTTGGGTAGGTAATTGTGCCAATCTCCTTAAAGACCGTCTTGCAAAAGATGTTTATACCTTCGCATAACGATCACATGTGGTAGAAGCTTCTAATCCCAGGACTTTAGATTGTAGGGTGGGTAATAAAATATAAATAAATAAATACTATCTTATTGAAACTTGGAGTGATGAAACTTGGAAGCTGCTACCACAGCACCTCTGGGGTGTCAGATAACATTTATATAAGACATTAGATGTTGTTTCTCTATTTTTCACTAATACCGATAATGGCAGTTTTTGGCCCACACATTACAACTGTTGGCCCATTCCAATTCCTTCCCCAAGCTTGATTCCTATAGGCTTTTCATAGATTTGAGACAGCAAGTTTTGTAGACGATTGAAAGTACTCCTTTGGATGATACAGATGTATTTATTATATTTTTTTCAAAAGGAGTGAAGGGCCTGCTTGCTTGCTGGTGAATCAATTTTTTCACACTGAAATTGTCTTGGTGCCAGCTTATGCCAACTATTTCCAATTTAGGAACAATCTGAGCAGCTGTAAAATGCTGCTGGTTTTTGTAAATGTCACATGAATGATACAGTCCTTCTTCATTCCACTTTTGAAAAACGAAAGTCCTGTCCTGAAAGTCCTGGCGCCCCTAAGTTTGTAGCCCAAAATGTGTTCCAACTTTATTATTATTATGGGATGAAAACGTAATAGCACATATTTTATTGTGCACTTCCTGATTATACCCCGTCCTTAATCATGAACAACCCTTAGGGTCCTGTAGCGCAGTGAGAAGGATTCTAATATTAAGTGCCTCTTAGTACCACTTAACTTGAGGTAATCCTAGACTCTCTTGTTTTGATTTTTAACAAATGGTTGCCAGGCCTAATCTAGGTCTCTTGCCTTGGTGTAGAACAGAGTCTCATCATTTCTGCCATTGCAACAGCATTTTTCAAGGAATTTTTATTGGGAGCACTTGGAATAAGAGAGTCAATTTGGGGAGTAGCATCATCTTGACAGCTGCTACCCTCCACAACCATGATAAATTTGTTTTGGACCATCAAAGATGTACTGTATTTTTTGCCCCATAAGACACACCTTTTTCTTCCTAAAAAGTAAGGGGAAATGTCTGTGCGTCTTATGGAGCGAATGCGTGCCCCCTGGAGCCAAATTGCCCAAGGGCAAAAAGCAGATCATGGTTTTTTTGAAAGAGGAAAGTGGGTGTTGAAACAAAGCCGCTGATTGTTTGCTGATCTGGGAGAGAGATAAGGGATGCTAGAGATAAAGGAGGCTGCCTGGGAGGGGGGAGGTAAAGACAGCAAACTTACAAAGGGGGGAAACAGGAATACTAAAGCAATGAGGAGAGAAATTAGAAGAAAAGGAGGAGCAAAAAAACTGCTCCAGCTAAGGAAGATACTAAGGCAAACAAGAGGGAAGGGAGTGTTGAAAGGAAACAGCTGATCCGTGGAATCAGAAGAGAGATAAGGGACACTAGTGGAGGCTGCTTGAGAGGGGCAAGGTAAAAGCCCATGGATCCTCAGGATTTTTACACTGGGTCACCCCAAATTCACCATCAGATCACTAGCATGCCCATGGCTACAGCCTACACCAAAAAAATCACGCACCCACTGTTGCATGGGGCCGCAATGGCGCAAAAATGTGGTTACAAAGCATGGATCCACATGGATTCTCAGGATTTTTGCACTGGGTCACCCCAAATTCACCATCAGATCACATAGCATGTCCATGGCTACAGCCTGCACCAAAAAAATCACGCACCTACTGTTGCGTAGGGCCGCAATGGCGCAAAAACATGGTTACAAAACACAGATCCATATGGATCCTCAGTATTTTTGCATTGGGTCACCCCAAATTCACCATCAGATGTCTGTGGCCACAGCATGAACCACAAATATCATGCATCCACTGTTTCTTTCAGAAAGATAGGTTTAGTGTACTTTATTTAGTGTATAGTGAAACAAGCAGAAGGGGCTGGCATCTGTTTGCCATAATAAATTGGATTAAACTTATGCTGAGTGGGATCAATAATATGCCTTGATCACATATAACCAGTTTGTTCACCAAGGTTGGAAGAAGGTAGAAGCCTGTCTGTCAGGAGCTGGAAAATAATTTGGCATCCTGCATACCCTCCAAGTGTTCTGATTTTCCAGGCACAGTCCTGGAATTACAGAAGCCATCCCAGTTTCTGATATGATCGCGGTATGTCCTGGTTTTCCTTTTCCCTCCCCTCCTTGTCTTGGTTAAGAGTGGTGGAGAGATCAGACACCTCACTGTCCTTCTGGGAAACAGGAGCCTTTTCTATCTCTCTCTTTCTGTGTATGTTTATACACATACAAAGCTCTCTCTATAATTTTGAAGGAAAATTCTTTAATAGCAATTCTTCAGAAGCTAGCCATTTTTTAGGAAACACATGGAATGTTTATTCCTTTATTGTAAATTAAGCCCTACACTACTGTATTCAATGAAGCTTAATCCCAGGTAGTTGGGTAAAGACTGTGCAACTTTACTAAGCATTTTTATTCAGAACTAAGTTCCACTGAGTTCAATTGTTCCTGAACATTCTCATTGTTGTTGTTATATCCTGCCTTTTCCCCTGACAGGGATTCAAGGCAGCTTACAGCTAAAATTTTTTCCCATTTCATTTATCTGTGGAAGGTGTTATACACAATCCCTTCCCTTGCACATTTTTTTCTTTACAACAATCCTGTTAGGTAGGTTCAGCAGAAAGGTTATAATTGGCTCAAGGTGACAGATGTATATTTGTATGGTGAGATCAAAAGCAGGAGAATAGAATGTCCCTATTTTCATCTGAGAAATGTTGGAGGGTATGATCCTGGTATTTAACTTATATTTTCAAAGTTTCTGCTTTCAGAAACTGTTGCATTTTTTGAAGATCTGTGCACAAGAAACTGTTTAAAAAGCATAATGGTGTCCTAGACTTTATGAAAAACAACCTACAAATTTATACTGAAGGACAGTACATTTTAGTAAAACAGAAGCAGCAGCACCAGACCAAATAGGAGACTGAAATCTTTGATACCCAAAATGAATTTCAGCTTAATCTCCAGTTGCCATTTCACATAAAAATGTTGAAGTATTAAAGTTTAATTTAAACTTCTATAGGCCAGGTAAAATAGTAAAACCAGGCAGAACTTTTTAAATGCTCCTACATCAGCCCATTAAACATTTTTCACGAAAAATGCTTATAGCATAGATTGAAAATGGTATTAGTTTAATTCAGCATAGTTAACTGAAATTTCATCAAGTCCAAAGACGCTCAGTGCTCATAGTCAGTAAATGACTTTTATTATACCTACTTAAAATTGGAACTAAAACCACAGAAACTATGTTTGACTAATGTTAATGATCTGACATCTATAAATTTCATTGATGTTGTGGTTTTCAGACTGAAACTCTCATTAATGCACCCTGCTGTTTTATGGTATTGCAGAAGTATTACAAAAAGCAACATTACATTCCAGATGTTGAAAAACCTGAGGGTCAAAAGTAACCTTTACCATCTTTCTTTTGAGCTGTTTGTTAATTATTGTCTTCACATGACTTGTGTACAAGACTCTGTGATTCCATTTATAATATATGCCTCAGAATTGGAAGCAATTGCACCAAATACATTGTATTTTTATTGTATCTTTTATTCAAGTTAAAAAAAAGAGAAGTCATTCCAGTTCTATAAATAGACCTGGCATAACTGTTACTCTAATACTGCAATCGTAAAGAATACATACATATTAGTACTGCTGAATACAATTAAACTTACTTCTGAGTAATCATGTACAGGATCACACTTTAAAAGATCAATCCAAGCCACTTGAGGGTCCCTCTGCCCAGCCCTGCTAGTCTCCTTGTGGCCTCTGCCTGCAGAGTGATGCTAGTGTCACTCTGCTAGCACAGAACTCCCCTTCCACCTGTTTTAAAAAAAAGTACTCCCCCCCCATGTTCATAACATTTCTGTAGCTCTTAAACATATATGCAAAAGAAAAAGACAACAAATGCTCTCAAAAGTTACTGCAACTTCTGAGTATATTCACCAACAGGCTTTTGAATCTCAACAATCTTTTCACAACCACTGGCACTCAAATCAATTTCCAAGTCCACATAATACCCCCCCCCCCGACTGATGGAATAGGTTATTCAAAGATAGACATAAAACAAAAAGTTAGATTTTAAACCCAGTTGGGAGTTTACTGGCTATATCTGAAATGCAAAATCCTATTTTTTGTGTGGTCAATCCCACAACTAATTTGTTCCATCAGCACAATAATTTACACTTGCACAATGGAAGATTCCGCTCCTTATGTGTACCCCACACTCTCCCCAAATCTGCTCCAGAGCATTAGGGCAACCCCTAGAATAATTTTAAGGCATACGCAGTGGGAAGAGAGGGAGAAGCTCTGTTGTGCAAGTGTAAATTCTTGTGTTGATGGAATGCTTTACTTAGCGCTACACTGCATATAACCCAGAGTTATTTTTGTGTGTCAAATGACTGGGTTTTTAAATAATTCATAAGTGGGTAAAAGCCTTTTAACAACTTAACATCTTAGAAGGTATTTTAACAAAGGGAAATGTATTGTTGCATAAAGCAAATGAATAGAACAAGTTTGAGTTAGGCAACTCAAAGTGCCAGAGAATATATTCAAATAAGAAAACAGGCTCTATTATGCCAACAAAATGCCAGTAAAATTTGAAATGTTGGTTCAGACTCACTGGTAAAATTACAAAACTCCAAGTTTAGAAGGACCTCTTTATTCAGCAAATCATTTCTCTGTTAATATCATAAAGACCACAAAATTACAGCAAAAAATGGAGTTTCCAACAGAGCTGTCAGAGATGGTGAGGACTTCAATTCATATTCACTTTAAATTATTTTAAAATAATTCTCTAATATACTATCTTCTCAGTCACAAATCTTCTTCACTTAAATAATAATGGAAAGTACATAGAAATGAAAAAATGGTTTCAATTTAAGATTTAATAGAGACAAACAAAAATAAATAAATCTGATAACAGCTTTGTGAAATAGTCGACCAACAGAAGATGTCAAACAGTAGTTGTGTCTGCAATATAATGCTAAATCACGGTTCATTATTATTTGAACAAGCTTCAAATGAGCTCAACCAAAGCACGGGGCTCATAGAATCAGAGAATTGTAGAGTTGGAAGAGACCCCAAGGGTCATCTAGTCCAACCCCCTGCAATGCAGGAATCATTTGCCCCCACCCCTACCATGGCTGATGGTTACTTCAAGCAGAGTTTAGTTTCATCTGTAATAAATCTCAGCTTAGTTTTAGGTTCAGACTAGACACCCTGGTTTAAAATTACCTCTGGTAAATTTAGCAAGACAGCTTCATAAACTAGGGTTTGTTCTAAACCTCAGCAGAGTTTGTTTAAAACCAGGATTCTTGGTTCAAACATAATGCTAAACCAATATTCCTTATAAGCAAAACTACGTAAGAAGAGCATTGCTGGATCAGACCAAAGGCCCATCTAGTCCAGCATTCTGTTGCCACTTGGGAAGCCTGCGAGCAGGATATGAGTGCTGTGGCACTCTTACCACTAGTGCTTCCCAGGAAGTCCTGGTTCCTCCCAATTCACTGGGAGCCCTGATTTGTGGCAGCATATGCTGTTGGGGAGGGATGGCAGCCATCACCCTGCGGTGGGGCGCATTTGGCATGCTTCACCCAGCTGTGAGGCTTCCACCCTGGGAGCCAATTGGGACTGGTGCTTTGGACCTGGAGAAGACTTCCCATCTTGGGTCTGCTGCCAGGGTTTAAAAAGAGGCCCGCAATCATTTCCCCTTACCTCGCTATATCTGGAGCAGACAAAGCAAAGCTTACACACTTGGTTCAATCAAGTCTTGTCCATGAAAAAGCTTTCCTTTGCCCCATGGCTTACAAAATTACTGTAAATACTGAGCTTAAACTCTGACTACCAGCAGGAAATATATATATTTTTAAGTCAATTTTTAAAAAGCTTTAAAAATGAACCAAAAAGAAACATATAAAATGTGCATAATTTGCTGTCCAACAGACTAGTAAAACAGTATTTCAATAGATTGTTCAGTATTTGACAAGTGGAATTATCACCAATAAAACTGAGTTCAATCACTTCATCCTCACTTAACTGTTAATTTCCTTGCTCAGACCAGCAACAAAAGGTGCCCTAGTGGCTCCTTCTATGATGAAAACATCTGTCTACTAGGAATAAGATCAGATGGTCAATTCTTTCCACACAGCCCACCAAGAGATCTTCACCTGCTAACAATTTCTCATTACTTATTACAAATCTGAGCTAGATTCAAGCTAATGATCTTAAGTAAAAAACTTTGTATCATGTTACCAATACATCGCTTGTAATTTTTCAAATTATTTTTAGAACTTCATTAAACAGAATTGCTTAGAACACAGACATCCAACTTTGATTATCTGTAAGACCATTCTCTTTTTTAAAATACCTTTCTGAAATAATTACTAGATGATTTTTATTCTAGGTGTTTTAAGTTAATTTTGGAAGGATTACACACGATGCTTGAAGGAAATGGTAGCAAAAGAGAATAAAAGCTCTACACTGTGCAATCTATACTTTTAAAAATGCTCTGATGATATGGTACATACAGTGTCAAAAACATAGTGTTAAACCATAAAGTAAAGACAACTGAAACTTTCATCAATACTCAGCCAGTCAATAAAACTCCAGGGAAAGCCTATGTCCTGGGCAAAGATGTTTAAATCTAATACTGTACCAAATAGAGGACCGCAATTTTGGCTAAATCACTGAATTATATGGATTTAACTGAGATAATTCTTGGTGTGAATTTTCCCTGCATGAAAAGTCCAACAGTCAAGAAGGCGGCTTCTGCACATGCTGTAGACGGAAGTGGGGGTAGATGGGGCTAGCCAATCTAGGAAAAGGAAAAGGCTGCCCATTTCTCATATAAACTGGGATTAAGTTTCTAATAGCACAAAACTGCTATAGCTCACTAAATAAGAACACACAAACTAGTGATCCTGCCAGATTACAGCTCTTATATTTTTGCAACATTTACACATAGTTAATTGCCCTGTGTCTCTATGTAACTCTATTGACAAGGTTTGAAAGTCTTGAAACCTCCAGTGCTGTTTTTCTGAATCTCTTGCTACAAAGCACACCTCCCCACAGATCTTCCAATCAGTGTAACCATGACAGCTCAAGTTACTGCTCAACATACACATTACAGTACAATGTTGCCTGATGGATGACACAAGGAGCACTCTATACTGTCTGAGCTGATAAACCTAAAGTGTATCCACACTTCTACCACAATACTTTAAGTCATAACGACAGAGTGTAATGCAATTTAGAATGAAAACTGTGACATTTTCACATGTACTTCTTCACTGCAAAAATATTACAAACTCAAAGTGACATAATATGTTCACTATAGGAGAGAAGCATACTTCAACTTGGGGGAATCCCACCCCTAGTAACTATGATACTGCTACTTTTGAAAAGGCTCAGAAATGCTATCCTCCCTTTCTCCTTAGAATGACTTTACATGAAACTAAACTATTATTTAAAATAGCAACTGAAAATAAGTGAAGACAATGAGAGCAACTCTGCAAATACCCTACATTCACTTTTGTAAGACAGACAGCAAACAATCTTTACTAAAATCCTTCTTTAACACATGCATTAAATTCTTTCTGGCTTGTGCAAAACCACCTAAACAATGTGGCTGCCATGATAAGTATATATGTACAAAAGGATTAGCATGCCATCTTCCCACTTACACAATAAGACGAGAAAGCATTCCAATGTATTTTCACCCTGAAAAGGGTAAGGTACCCTTTTTATAATGCACAGAGGTTGTGTCAACAGAACTGTCTTAGCAGCTATGCAGCTCTTTATTAGTCTCCAGAAACACACACAGGATTTCTCACTTTTCAGATTTCAAAGTATCTACAAAAAAGTTAAAAGTAGAAACAATAATTTGCTTCCCAAATTAGGCTCAGAGAATCCTGCAATAAGGGCGCAGCAAGTGTATTCAACTGTAAATAAATCCAAAGAGCCTCATCGTTTGTAACACAGCATATTGAATGTCATATAAAGATTCTTTCGCAGAGTCATGAATAATATTCTGCTAAGCGACTGTTGGTGAAGTCTCTTCTTAAACTACTTCCTTTCCATTTTGACAGCTGAGCTTGAAATACCTCTAGAATTAAATATGTTAGACATCTGTTGAAGAGCATTATTTTATTTTATTGCCAAGGGTATTTGCACCCTAAGACTAAGTAACCCCTGGTGTTTCACACCTCAACTGACTATACAGAAAGTTATCTTCCTAGCTATTTTAGGTTCCCCTTCATTATCTTCTATAAGAACAGATATTTAAATACATAAACAGCTTATAAAGCATACAAATTACTTTAAAAAATGGATGACTTTTTTCTTCTACAATTTTGCCAAGCGTAACGGGCCTAGTGCATTGCATATACCCAAAGGTTAAACTCTATGTGCTTAGCTAAGTCTTCAGAAGGAGCCCAAAGTCAGAATCAAACTACTATATTTACCCTGAACTGAAAAATATGCTTAAGAAAATTTCTTGAAGATTTACAGTAGAGAAAAATTGTTTTTTAAAGCACATACATAGCCCTCAAAAGGAGCGCCACATTACTCTCATGGATCAGTTGCCTTTAGTAACTATTCTTACAGTAAAAGAAACATTCAGGGTCTGTTCTTGGGTATTTTCTGTTGGCAATGCTGCAGGAAGGAACATGACCTCCTTCGCTCTGTGGCAGGTTAAGCAGTTTGATTGAACATTGGTGCTAATTAAGAGCTCTTGTTGTTTGGCAGGACCACCAGAGTACCTTCGGCACTTGTTCATGACAGCAGTACCTCTTTCAGAAATTAACACTTGATGAGTACAGACAGGGAACCCAGCTGGTTCTCCTGAGTCCTTCAACTATATAAATGAAGTGTAATAAGAACACTGGTGACTACCAAGGGAAGAAAGACTATTCGTGACCTCTTTGTAAAAAAACAGAGTATACTTTTACGTTGACTTAATTTTCTTCATTGGGGTTAGATAATGCAGCTGGGGACTGTACAAATAGAGCCAAATAACAGGAGGCAGCACCAAGTTATTCTCGTACCAAATATTTGGCTTTATTATTAAACCTAAAACATTATTCTTTTTCTAATATCAATTGCACATGAAGAAAAATTACAGGGGGAAATATATGTTTCATAAGGGAGAAGCATTTACATATGGGTTCCTTTTTCAAATCAAAATGACTAAAATATTTTACTGACACCTGTGATTCTGAGCAGTATCATATAAATTCATTGTGAGCAAGCCACATATAAACACACACATATGTGCATCTGTGTATATAACACAATCATCCTGGGGAAAGGCAATGTTCCCAAGATTTCAGCTAGCAGATAGTTATAAAGCAGACTTTGTATTCTTTTACTAGTTCTTATTTTTGTACCACTTTGCTTCTTGCCCTCAATTAGTCTTAAGGAAGTGGTCCAGGCTATGTATACAGCAGAATGTGTTGGGAATGAAGTGGCAAATTTCTGAGGTAGATTATTTCTCTGCATTAAAAAAATAAGCTCTCGGGAAACAGAAGACTAGTACAAAGAAGGAAAAAGTTGCATCAGAAGCTGCCATGTTAGCTTTTTTACTTGCAAGGAATTCCTACATATGTCTTTGTATGAACAGAGATCGTGAAATATGTTTTACCTCTGAAAGCAGATACTGTATGGGCTTAGGGAACCTGGTCCTAGAATCCCACTGTATCTCAAACAAATCCCAACAATGTAATTACACTACTGACCATACCAAATTACTAACATATATCTTAAGATTGGTTGAGCGTCGAATTGCTAATGCACAATCAACCTTTGGGGTGATGCCGATGTCCAACTCACACATATTTTGTACGGGGCTAGACACAGCCATACTTTGGCAGTGTCTGAAGTCCCAACTGTCGATAAACACTGCAGAATAAAACACTTAAGTCATGTTACCCACTATGTCAGTAAAACATAACTTATGTCAGTAAAATAGCATTATGCACATGTTTTGAAATTCCCCACTGCCTCCTGGGAGCACAGCCACACAGCTAACAGGAGGCCAGGTGCACGGTGCTGCCCCTCTCCATCAACCACTCTGTGAACAGAAGGTGCTGAACATAAAAATTGACATAAGAACACTTACAAATCTCAATGAGTAAGATTTCATGCAACTGCACACAATCATAACTTGTTATCTTTATATAGCCTTGTTACCCCTTTCTATTGTGGCACCCAGGATGTGGAACTCCCTCCCTAGCAGGTTTCAACTGGTGCCTTATCTTTTTAAGCTTTATTTTGCTGATCTTTTAGTGTGGATTAAAGTTTTGTCTTCATAAAGCTTGTTTTATCTCATTATTGGATTTATTGAACAAAAGGGACATTAGTAATTGGGGTGTTTTTACTGTTGGTATATGAACATTTTTGCTGAGCTGCTTTCAGTTTATTTTATAAAGAGAAGTGGGGTATAAATGTTTAGATAGATAAATAAATAGAAATGTTTCCCTTGTATGTTTACTGACTTCACATTTAAACACAGACACACTCAGTGTCAGGCTATTTTAAATAAGATAAGCAGTCTGCTGGCAAGATAAAACTAGGTGTTCCCTCACATCACAACTCTTACATTTTAGGAGGATGCAAACATAATCTGGGAGAAAACTTTAGAAAGAGGAGTTCCAGTGCTCCAAATTCACTTCATTTCATGGCAAAAAGTTGCACCAAGCTACAGGATGATGTGTTTCATAACTGAGCTAGGTTTACAGAAGGCTAAATATATTTAGCCATAAAGAATTGGGAACTGTTATGAGAGAAACTTCATAACTTTGCTATAATGTTGAATGTTAAAAATATGGCTCAAGGCTAGAAGGGGGAAGGTTGGATAACTTTGGATAATGCAATTAATAAATGTAAAATAATAAATCTATTTCTATCTGGGAAGTGGTTGGCCTGGGAAACAAAGTCTACAGGCAGTACATTTAAGTATGGAAGATGTACATTAGGTGATCACTCATGATGTATTTTTGAAAAAAAGTGCTGAAAAGTCTGAGGAAAACAGAATGCTAAAGAATTCTGAAAGGCAAAAATTCCTGATGTTTCACAGAACTTGTATCATTGACCAGAAGCCTCACTTCTGGACCTGCATCCTGTTGTGCTTCTAGGATCACCTTTGTATTGATGTCGAGTACCTCATGTGCCTTTTGATGGATATTCCATGAATGCTATTTTAGCATGCTTTGAAGTTCATTTTTATGGACCAACCTAGACCAAGCATGGCAAAAAGTATTACTGTCTGTAGCAGTAAACTGCAAGCTGCTGCCGGATCAGAAAACTAGAGGCAAAGAAATTGAACAGAGTCTGCTTCATGAAGTCCAGACCTGCAGGCCTACCAATCTCAAGCCCAAAAGAAAAGGATGCAAGAGACATGAAAGATGAAGGGTAGTAACAAATGGTTAAAGAGCTATGGATGCTTCCACTTCCAATATTTATACTTCCATTGTAATATCCAATGGGGATTTTTACGAGAAGCAGATGTACAAAGTTCAGACTATGCAGGCTGTGTATGTATATCTAGAAGACTCCTGAGTCTTTTGTATATTCACTTGCTGACACTTTAATCAATCCAGATTACTGTTTCCTTCATTGGTTATTACATCACTTGTGTTGGGGGCGTGGAGAGAAGGAAGAGGGACTAAATAAAAAACAACTCCTCAACAATTGCAATTGGCATACATAACTTGTTGGAAGAAGGAGCAAACACCTTGATGCTGTTGAGGTGCTGCATCACAAATATGTTAAATAAGTTCTATCACAGCTCTACCACCTCCACATCACATTCCTTCCTTAGCTACACAACCAACCAATTTTGTATTTGCCTGCCTAGGAGAATACATATTGTGCAACCAATTTATATTCATTGTTTTGAAGTGAGTAAAAATAAAGTTAGGACACTGATTCAGAAATACTTCATTTATTTAAATATTTGCATTATTACACATAATAAATCCAATCATTTTACAAATGTATTCCTAAACGTGGAAAATTTGGAGCGATGTAATATGAAAGGTGATTATAATCTGTCAAACGTTTTTTTCATGTACAAAAGTCATATCCATGATATGTCTTAGTTTTAGTTTCATTGTTTCCTAAGGAGTCCTATCATTAGGTTTCCAAGAGGTTTCTATAACTACGTATGGAGACATGGAAAGAGATTTGGTATCAGTGATTGCATCAATGATTGTGAGACACAGAAAGGAATGTGTTGTCCTCCAGATGTTGCTGGACTACATCTGTCATTCTTTCCATTAGTTATGCTGGATAGGGGTGATGCGAGTCCAGCAACATCTGGAGGGCCACAGGTTCTGCATTACAGAGTATACATTTGGAGTTTCAGAAGTCCCACACCATGGCTCCTGTGTCTCTTACCAAAGACTTCTCAGAAAGTTTCTTACATACCCTAAAAGAGTGTGTCATAGGACCAAGCAAAGAAGATGTGGCCCTAGGCTTAATCTTAAGTAGCATGTGGGACCTAGTAGAAGATGCAAACAATGACCAAATTGCTTCGAAATTCAACATATATGTAGGTGGGCATTTGCCAAGTTAGTGCAACATGGTCACATATGACTTCAAAAGCAGAAATTTCTCAAAAATTGGTAAAAAGGGAATTGAAAGGGAAAGGGTTAAGAGGGTCAAATTTCCCTAGAATGCTTGAGGGCTATTCAAAGCCACCATAATAAAAGCCCTTCTGGAATGTATACTGCAGATTAGGAAAGGTACTGACAAGGCCAAGAGGATTCCAGTGTCCTTAACAAGGAAAGTCAAGTAAGCTATTAGAGGCAAGATCATGGTGGCTAGCTCAGTGAAGATGCTGACCCAGTATGCAACAGCTGTGAAAATGTGAATAATTCCGGGGACCACAGGAAAAAAATGATGAGTAAACTAGTTTGAGAAACATGAGGAAAAGGGAGAACTACATCTGAGGTGTACACTGGCTGGACTCTGATGGTCAGCTTTTGAAGGCACAGGAGAACCTTTAGAAAAAAAGGAGGGAGATATAGAAGGCAACTGTGAGTGTGTGTCTCTTTGTGTGTACTTTATCTGCTGAATTTCCTCTTTTTCTACTGCAACTTCGAAAGGCTAGGATTGCTGATAGAACTTTAAAACCCCAGCTGGGCCTCCTCCTGCATCTGTATCATCTATACAACATGCAGAAATAAGTCAGGGAGATTCCAGCACATGAAAACAAACATGACTACTGCCAACATTGTTCAATGAAACAGTTGTTACTGACATAGAAGCAGTGGGGGTCAGTAAAAGTTGGAAACTCCATTAAAGACACAGGAGCCCAGTTATGAAAAAGTTGGCAATTCTAACATCTATTCTTATTTCACTTAATAGACCTATGATAAGTTGCATGTGAATTCTTGTTCTTCTAAATGGTGGTGTGTGTTTTTTATTAATGAGGATATTTCTCTCCCACCTTGAATAGGATTTTTCATTTTCAAGTTTGCCTTATGAAGGAGTTGTAACCATAGCCTTCTTAAAATTTATTCATTTTTAAAAAACCCTTTCAGTTTAACATGCCATGTTACGGGCTTTCCATATTCACAATATTTAGGTAATATTATCCTGTTCCAGCTTCAGATCTACCTTGGGGTTAGATGAGTGTTAGCGGCAACAGTGTCTATTCATCTATTCACACGAAATCTGTATGACTGAGCTGCCACTGCACATAACATGTATCCAACTAGCAACCAATACAATGCACATGTTTAATTACTTCCATATTTATAGTATATTGTTTCAGGTTTATTAGTTTCTTATCAGCACAGACTCTTTGTGGCACTGCTGTTAACAACTCTGTTTGACAGTTTAGTTACATACTAAAGACATTGTTTATTTCTAATCAACCAATCTTACCTTACAGCATACTGTGAACTTCTTATATGTCTACTTTCTGCTTTTGCAACTTTAGCAACTATGCAACTCAAAATACACGAAAGGAAAGTCAAGGCACACAAGAGAAAAACCTAGGGTAAGTTGTTTTAATTTTTAAAAGAACTCTTATTCATGTTGTCATTAAAGTACCATTCAATTACTATGGTTTATGGTCAAAAGAAGTCTATTATCTTGCAGGCTTTCAAGTATAGTTGTGCAATTTGCAAACTGCAATTGGTTAATGAAGCTAAACTTAATTAGTTCAACTTTCTGCAGCTCACATCAAACAATGCTGTTTGATATATCCTGCAAGAGGACCAATTCTCCTACAGCTGGCTAAGTGCCACAATGAAAAGGCAGCTATACGTAATTCTGGGAACTGAAATGAGCTGTTTTAAGTAGAGCTTTTCTTCCATTTTCTGAAACTGCTCTACTCTGACCTTCTCAAAATCAATCCTTTGCGGATTAACATGTAAAGTAGTGTCGAATTAATTTCAGAAAGCGAATATGAGATCAGCCTAGGATCATACAAAACATCTAACTCCTAAATACACTAATGCTTCTAGAAGCTCAATGAGAAGCTGTCAATAAAAAGGGAGGGGGGACCAAGGAGGATTTGAAGCATGGAGCAATCTATCAGGCTAGTTAGAGCTTTGCCTACTTCTGTGGCATAGCTAATGCATTCCTCTAGAAGTTAATCCTATTTCTAAAGGCCCTCCCGAGAGGAGCACATAGGCCGTGCCGAATGAGAACTAAAATGCATTAAAATTCTAAACGACGTCACCAAAAGGCACACTATTGGATTTTGAATGTCGACAATAAGATGGTTCATTAAAGTACAAGGTCTTAAAAAGGTTCATTTTTACATACCGTATATTTGGCAGGAAAATACAGGCACATTTAGGAAACACTAAACAGTTTCATCTTGAATACTGACCCTTAATGAGACAATATCACACAAAATTATAAAAACAATAGAAAAAGAATAGAAAGCATGCACTTTAAAGTTTTTAAATTGTTTTATGAGTCACCCAGAACTTACGTTATGGGCAGCTAAATAGATTCTGTAACCAACTAACTACTTTGGATGGAAATGTATCATAACAGTGTAATGAAATCTACTCTAACTTCCCTAGGATATGTTTCATTCCCTATACAATTTTCAAAAGATGTAAGATATTCACAGTTCTTAAGAATTGTTTTACTTAATGTGTGGGTTTTAAAATTATTGTTGTTACATTGTATTTATATGTTGCTTTAAGGCCCCCCAAAGCAATGAACTGCAAGTAATACGATAGAAATAATTAATAAAAGTGCAGTATATCAACCAAAATAATTGTTTGGTTGTACATCACTTTAGAATGCCTTGGGCAAGATAACATAAGGAACATATTTAATAAAATAAATAAATAATAATAATATAAAATAACAAGATCAGCAAGCATAAATCAATCATATTGGATATATGTTAGAAACACCAACCATGTGGCAAAGAAACAGAAAGGCAATTGATCAAGCCACTCTTCTCACCCTTTTTATCTGACCCATGGGAGTGTCCTTATACCATAACTCCTCCTTAGATCATGTACCCTCTCCCACGACCACATCTCTCAGAGGCGCTGCTCCATGCCTTCCTTGAATGCTTTTGTCTGACTAGAACATGTTCTGGAACTATAATATTGCCCCTTGCGCGCCTGGATGGAAATGTGTCGGAGTTTGTGTGTGTGCGTTTGAACTATACGTGGCTGAAATGTAGCCTTCTGTATAAAGTTAAGATTCACTGCAATGTCCGCTTCTGCCCTGCCCCTGCCAAACCCTTCCACTGGAAGGAAATGCAACCCCTGGGCTGAAAAGGGGTGCGCCCCACCCCTCCATTAGGTTGTAGATGTCTGCCTCTGGTCATTGTTTTGTGCCCTGGAATATGTCATGGTAGAAAGCCCCATGCAGATCTACACTCATCAAGAAGGTTGCATATATCTTGGAGCAAGAATAGCTATACTAGTATTTTGTTGAACTGTTACATCAGATGAGAAAGAGAGGTGGCAACTTCCTTAATCCTAAAACAAATTAATTTAAGAGAAAAAACAAAACAATTTGGCCAGAAAATACTGAGATCAAAGTTGAAAAAGTGTGTTTTCCTATTCAAACACTTATATACAGGAATGGGTATCTTCTTTCCCCCTGAGTGGTAGCTAAGTTCGCACTTAATTTTCCACAGCAGAATATCAATTACTATCAGATTGCCAAGGTAAGCCAATTAGAGAACAACACTACATTCAAAGTGACTAAAAAGGGGGTCATCATAACCTACAAAGTTAAGTGTTATCGAACTGCCTTATAAAAATGGTCACATATCACAGGAATCAGATTGGTCATATGTGCTGATTAGACATTTTTATTGTTTATGAAGCTCTTCAAAGTATTACGTTAGATATAACTGTACTCAAAACATAAATTTATAAATGAAATATTTTAACAAGGCAAGTTTTCTCAGTTTTATTCTGTTATGTAATGAAAACATCACCTTAATGTAAAACTTAGCTGTATACTCTTGTTAATATAATTTGGTTGAATCTGTAACAACTGTGAGCTCAGTTCTTTTCACCAAATGGTACTTACCTTCCCTCTCCTTCCCTTACAACCTCTGCATCCCCTAAAAAGTTAGTCTTAAGGGTTGGGGGATGTGAGGGAATGGTATGAGCTTATAGCAGATGAAAATGAGAGACAGCAGAAATAATAGATCTTTTCTTATTTCATTCACACCAGACACCATATGATTCAAACTATACTCAAGCAACAGGAGCATTGCTAAAACCAGGGTTTCTGTTTTCCCCAATTTATCTACAGTCAATTTGAATTTGAAGTATGAATAGTTCATTATTTTAACATCCAAATGAATCTGCATTAAAAGCAGAGGACCTGTGGTTCAAAAGTAGGTGCAATTAAGAGCAGTTGTGAGAATTAAGGTGGGTAAATATTTGGTGACAGATTATGTTCATATTTAACCAATGTATTGTACTACATACATGTGTACAGTTAGAGAGTATTGGACTAATATAAGTACAAAATAATGATGGAAGCAGGAGCAAGGGAAGAAACATGAATGGAAAAACTAGATTTGTTACTTTATATCTTCTTTCAGAGTGTTCTTGACACAAGTATTCTTGCTTTTTTATATTGTGTAGTATTTGTCATCTGTCTTGAACCAAGTATTGTCTATATACTAAAAAGAGCATTCTCTCGTTTTCTCTTAAGAGAACCAACTATCCCGATATGATGGGATAATGAGGAAGAACGCCCGCTGCGCCTCTTCCGTCCAAACAAATTTCTTCTTGCTGCTAAGACAATCCGTGATGGGCGCCGTTAAGTGGGCAAAGTTTTTGATGAACTTCCTATAGAAGTTTCCGAAGCCCAGGAATCTTTGCACGTCCTTCTTGGTCTTTGGTGTCTTCCATTCCAGTACCGCTTGAACCTTGCTGGGATCCATGGCTAATCCCTTGTCAGACAACCGGTACCCCAGGAATTCCACCTCCCTGGTATGAAACTGACACTTCTCCAGTTTCACCCACAGCTGGTTTGCTTGCAGTCTGCTCAGTACCTCTCTTACATCTCGCACATGCTGCTCCTCATTCTCTGAGTACACCAGGACGTCATCTAAGAACGCTACGCAGTTCTTGTAGAGCAATGGCCCCAGGACGTGATTCATGAATGATTGAAAACAGGCCGAGCCCCCTTGTAATCCGAAAGGCATAACTAAGTACTCAAAAGCCCCCAAGGGGGTGAACATAGTGGTCTTCCACTCATCCCCCTTTCTCACACGTATCAAATTATATGCCCCCCTAAGGTCCAGCTTGGTAAAAATTTTCCCTTTTCTCACCCGTGTCAGAATGTCATCAATTCTGGGCATGGGGAAAGTCACTGGTTCTGACACTGCATTTAGGGCCCTGAAATCCACTACAAGCCTGGGTTTATCCGTGTTTTTTTTGTCCACAAAGAACACTGGGCTGCCCCCCACCGCTCGTGACTCTCTGATGAAACCTCACTTGAGGTTCTTGTCAATGAACTCCCTTAACTCCTGCATCTCACTGTCTGACATTGCATACAGCTTGCCCACTGGCAATTGTGCTCCTGGGAGTAAGGTAATTTGACAGTCAAAAGGTCTGTGCGGGGGCAGTTTATCTGCTTCCTTTTCACTGAAGACGTCAATCAAGTCAGCATATTGTCGTGGCACCTTCCCTTTGGCCGTTACTTCCATCTCTGCTAGAGTGGCCTTGGCCCCTTCCTGAGCCTTTCCCTCCTTGCAGTGTTCTAGGCAATGTGCTGATCCAAAGGAAACCACCCTCTGATTCCAGCCTACTAGCGGATCATGTAGTGCCAGCCAGCTCATCCCCAAAATAATAGGAGCTCCCCCAAGGTGGCTACGTTAAACGCTATCAGTTCTGTGTGTCTTGCCACCCTCATTATCATTGGTACAGTCTGTTGGCTCACTTCTCCTCCCAACAGTTCCCTCCCATCAATCGTGGTCACCTGCAGAGGGTTACTTAACGGGATAGTCTGTTTCTGGTGTTCAGCTGCAAACTCCTTACTCATGAAATTACAGGAGCTGCCTGAATCCAATAGCGCTTTTATCTTTAGTGGGTGTCCGTTTGGCAGCTCCAGCAACACCTCTATCACAAGCGCTGGTCTTGGGGGTTCCGGCGTGGGCACTTTCACTACTCCTTGGCCTGGCTGCTGTGCCCTGATGGTGGCAGCCAGGCGTTGGCTTTTACTTGCTCCTTTATTTCTTCTTCCTCCTTCCCCCCAACAGTTCCCGCCATCCCTTGCCATTCCTTTCTTTGCGGACAGACTCTGTGACCTGGCTGTTGGCAGAGATAACATTTCTTGGCACTCTTTCCCTCCTTCTTCCGCCCTTCACTGGTGTTTGAAACTGCGCACGCGCGCGCTGTTCCAAGTTCCATCGGCTCTGCTGGCGGGAAAGGCTGCTCCGGAATCTCTGGAATGCGGAAATCCTTCCAACGTTCCCCCTTTCCTTCCCGCTTTTCCAAAGCTCTTGCCTCCTGGCGCGCTCCTATGGACAGCGCAGATTTAGTCAGCTGGTCCATAGACTCCGCCCTAGGCGCCCGGGAAAGTTCATCTTTCACTGCCGGAGAGAGCCCTTCTTCAAACAGCCTTTGAATGGGTTCACTCGCTAGGTCCCAACCCAGTCTATGTATCAACATGGTGAACTCAGTCCAGTACTCACGTACAGATCGGCTCCCCTGTTTACACGCCATTAACTGCCTGCGCACCACTCCCTGCTCAATCTCGCTAGAAAACATCAGGTCCATGGCGCGAAAAAACTTCCTCGTGTCCTTTAGGATTTCATTGTTGGCTGCCATCAGGGGTCTAACCCAGTCCTTCGCCCCTCCCTCTAGATGGCCAATAACGTACGCCACTCTAGAATCCTCATCAGGGAAGTCATCAAACTGTAGATTGAGAGCATATTGCATCTCGGTTCTAAAGGCTTGATAGTTCCTGGGATCTCCCCCAAATTTCTGCACCAATCCAGGCACCTTTCTTGCGAGTGGGGTGGTTTTCCCCTTATCCGCATCTTTAGCCCTCCTCTCCTCGAGCCTCGCCGTTTGCAGCGCGAGCTGGACCTCCAACGCCCTGTACCTTTCTTCCAGGCTTGGACCCGCTCCAGCTCCAGCTCCTCCGGTTCCGGCTGGGTTGCTCATGATGCCTCTGCTTGCACAAGCTGCTTTCAGAGACTGTCGGATTGCTATGATGGGATAATGAGCTGCTTGTGCGTAAAGCTTGATCCCTCCGGGTTTTGGCTAGCCAGCCAACCTCTGTCTCTAACGGAGCCCCCAAAGCATGGCTCCGTCAGTCGCTGGTAGAATCTGACAGTGGGCGTCTACGGAATCTATTCCAACATAAAAGTTCCTTGACGGAAACGCGTCGTCTGGATTCTTGGCGCGACAGTTTCCGGCGAGGAGTGGGGGTGCTTATGGGAGGATCTGAAACTCCTCCGCTGTTACTGCTGGAAGAGTCCCTGAGCCATGCCTCCATCTCTCTCTCCTTAAGACTTCCCGATTTCCCCCTACTGGTGCCTTCCTCCGCTGCTGACTCTCTCCTGCCTTCTGAGAGCCTCTCCACCTCCTGTCTTTCCGATGGCAGTTCCCTGACACCCGAGCAGAGTGTTTAAATCAGAGGTTGTCAAGGTTTACCTCGCCTGGGCTGGTTCACTCCAGTGGAGATCCCTCCATGGGCCTGATTGTGTCCTCTGTGCAGATGCGATTCCTGGCGTCTGCGCAGATGCAATTTCCAGTGCTGCAGAAGCGAGTCCCTGCACCAGTTTCGCGCAGCTTACAGGGACTTGCCAAGCGGGTGGCTCGGTTTGGGGGCAGCTTGTAGGCTGGTTAAATGACCCTCGTGGGCCGCTTAGGTTGCCGACCCCTGGTTTAAATGATTCTTCAGTTAGGGCCTTTTTAGTAGTCTCACCCGCCCTGTGAAATGCCCTCCCATCAGATGTCAACCACCTGACTTTTAGAAGACTTCTGAAGGCAGCCCTGTATAGGGAAGTTTTTAATGATTGATGTCTTACTGTGTTTGAATTTGTTGGAAGACACCTAGAGAGACTGGCGTAACCAGTCAGATGGGTGGCAAACAAACCAAGAAAACGTTTTTACATATATTGTTTCCAAATGCGTCTCTGAATGACCAGGATAGGCTGCAGTGCCTCAAGAGACAACAAGCCTCTGGAGTTAGAAGATTTAAGAAAAGCTCTATTTGACCAGGCCAGAATTCCATGTATTCCAGCAACCTATTTCTAACAGTGGCTGGCGAGATGCTTCTGAGAAGCCCTCTAGGAAGTTAAAAACAACACCCATCACTCTGAGAATTGGGGGAAGGGGAGCTCCTGCTTGCCAGTACAATACTAAAATTGAGTATTGTGATTTTATCCTCACACAAACCTTTCGGAACTGGTTTACTGAATGCTATGGAAAACACCTTCATACAGTGGTACCTCGAGTTACAAACACCCCAGGTTACAAATGCTTCAGGTTACAAACTCTGCTAACCTGGAAGAGTTACCTCGAGTTGAGAACTTTGCCCCAGGATGAGAACGGAAATTGTGTGCTGGCGGCGCAGAGACAGCAAGAGGCCCCATTAGCGAAAGCACGCCTCTAGTTAAGAACAGTTTCAGGTTAAGAGCGGACCTCCAGAACGAATTAAATTCGTAACTAGAGGTACCACTGTATACAGCAATGGCAACTTAACATACATGACTGCCATTCACCATTTGGATTGAACCAATCATTGGAGACTCTCCAAAATGATACTACATTCCTGGTAGTAAAAAATCTGTGTGGGAAATTATAAAACTCTGTACATAGTAATGAACAATTAAACTGAGGAGCCTTTCATCTTCCAGCCTTTTCATTCATAGCTGTAGCAAATAAACATATTTAACAGATAAGACAACTGAATACTGCTTGGAAACATGAAATTGGAAACATGAAATTTCACTTGCCTAAATGCATTTAGTGAGCTCAGAAAGTACTTCACAGCACCAAAAGAATTAGCAAGGATTATACCAATCAATGTTACATTTTTTAAAAGGATTAACAATTAAAGATTTAAAATACATTACCATTGATCTTCAGCATAAAATAGTTGTGATCAATATGGAGCTAATCTGTAAATTTGATTAATTGAGTAAATCCTATTTACTATAGCACAGTATAAGCATAATTTACAAAAACTATAAGAATAACCCACTCTATCTTATGGTTTAAAGTATTAGATCAGCTGTGGAATTAACTAAAGATTCTAAATGTTTTTCTTTCAATCTGAATTCTGAATATACACACTGTAAATCACACAAAGCTTTCTAGAACTCACAACACTTCAAACAGGCAATTTGCACACATTTCACCTTAGCTGATGACTTAAGGAATAATTGTACATGTATTAGATTTCCTTTTTTACAACTAGTTAATAACTGATAAGTCTAATAAGTGACTGGAATTATGTGGATATTTTACAAAGTGCTTATATTATGAAGATAATTAAGAACTGACAAGTCATTTGAAAAAGGCTGCCCCCAACTACAATTTTAGGGAGTGGCTCACACACCAAAAAATAAATAAATAAAAAGTATGCCCACTCACACAGCTGGTGTATATTTATAACAGTCAAGTATGCATCTCGAACCCTAGTGTGTTGAGCACCCACTCCCCTAGGTGCTTCTACACTCAAAATGTCAAACATTCTAGCCACTTTTCAATAGTTTGTCCATGATTTATTTTCTCCTTAGAGTAGACAATACCAAGTTATTTGGACCAACATTCATTTTCAGTACAGTATTAAATAGAACATGCATGTAAATACCTGGTGCAACTGGACTTCTCCGTGACCCTTCCCCTCTGCAGGGAGGTGGGACCAATTCAGATGGTCCGCCCCTGTCACCTAATGGATCCAAATAGTTTCTAGAGAGTGGGAGGGGATGCTTTATCCCATGCTGATGGCCTTTCAGCTGATTCTCTGGTGGCCCACTGCAAAGCGGAGTTAACCAGGGCTATCGACTGTCTGGATCCGAAGTGCCCTCTCCAATTGCATGAAGTCAGGACAGCCTGGTGGTTTTCACCAGAGATGAGGGCGAGGAAACAATCGCTGAGACGGCTAGAGCACTGGTGGCAGAAAACTCATTCTGAAGCGGACCGGACACGGGTTAGAGCTCAACGTCGAGCCTACCAAGTGGCGATAGCGACAGCGAAGAGGACCTTCTTCACCGCCTCTATTGCATCTGCAGAAAATAGCAGCAGGAGGCTCTTTCAGGTGGTTCGCAATTTAACGGAACCACCTTTGCCATCTGGGCCTTGTCAAGACCCCAAGAGTTCCTGCAACGATTTTGCTATGTTTTTTGCAGATAAAGTCGCTCAGATTCGGAAGGAGGTAGACTCCACCATGGGAACAGGGCTAGGGAGGGAGAGTGCTAGAGTCCTGTCTAGTCAAGTTGCATGGAATCACCTCCAATATGTTACCTCCGATGATGTGGACAGGCTGCTTGGATGAGTGAAACCAACCACCTGTCTCCTTGATAATAAAAGCGAACCAGGAAGGGCTGGGCGATGGGCTCTGCAGGGTGGTGGATGTTTTCCTCTTTGAGGGAGCATTCCCAGATGTGCTAAAAGAGGCAGTCATTAAACCGCTTCTTTAAAAAACCACCTTTAGATCTGGCCAAAATCTTCCATTCTTGGGCCAGGTGATTGAGTGGGAGGTTGCTGAACAACTCCAAGCATGCCTGGAGGATGTGGACCATTTGGATCCCTTCCAATTGGGATTCAGGCCTCATCATGGGACTGAAACTGCCTTGGTTGCGCTGGTCGATGATCTCCAGCGAGCTAGGGACAAAGGTGAAAGCTGTTTCCTAGTTCTCTCAGCGGCCTTTGACACCATCAACCATAACATCCTTCTGGACATCTAGAGGAGCTGGGGGCACTGTTATACAGTGGTTCCACTCCTTCCTCCTGGGCCATGTCCAGAAAGTGGTGGTGCGGGATGAGTGTTCAGACCCTTGGGCCCTCACTTGTGGGGTGCCTCAGGGTTCTGTCCTCTCCCCCATGCTTTTTTAACATCTATATGAAGCTGCTGGGAGAGATCATCAGGGGGTTTGGGCTGGGTGTTCATCAGTATGCAGATGATACCCAGCTCTACCTCTTTCAAATCGGAACCAGTGAAGGTGGTCAAGGTCCTGTGTAAGTGCCTAGAAGCGGTTCGAGGATGGATGGCTACCTTTGAACGTGACCCAGAAACTACAATTAATGCAGAATGTGGCAGCTAGGCTGGTGACTGGGAGCAGCTGCCAAGACCACATAACACCAGTCTTGAAAGACCTACCGTATTTTTCCCTCTATAACACGCAGATTTTTTCTCCTAAATAGGAAGGGGAAATGTCTGTGCGTGTTATAGAGCGAATGTGTGGTCCCTGGAGCCGAAAAATCAGGCAAATCTCAAATCGCCAGGCAAAAATCAAGTCTCGGCGCTTCACTGAGAAGGGAAAACTGAAAAGAGGAAGCGGCTGCTTTCCTGCATTCTGCCTCAGGGTCTTACTGCCCTCCCTCCTCTGTTCCGTTGCTGTATTTGCTGAAACGGAACAAAGAGCAGGGAAAGCCCCTCCCCTCCAGGCAAGCTCCGTTGCTGCTGGGGGAGAGGGAGAGAGAGGGGGGAAGGGAGAGAGAGGGGGGAGGGGGAGGGAGAGAGAGAGGGGGGAGGGAGAGAGAGAGAGGAGGAGGGAGGGAGGGAGGGAGGGAGGGAGGGAGGGAGGGAGGGAGGGAGAGAGAGAGAGAGAGAGAGAGAGAGAGATGGCTGGCTGGCTGGCTTGGGTGGGGGAAAACTTTTGCCTTTCTTTTCTCCAACCCGTTAAATCTCTCTCCTGCATTCTTAGCCAGCTGCTTCTCTGCACACCCCTCTAATATCCCTTCTTTGTTTTTCCTTCGCTCCCCACTTAAAATGTGGTTACAAAGCATAGATCCTCAGGATCTTTGCATTGGGTCACCCCAAATTCACCATCAGATCACATAGCATGTCCATGGCTACATCTTGCACCAAAAAAATCATGCACCCACTGTTGCCTGGGGCTGCAATGGTGCAAAAACGTGGTTACAAAGCATGGATCCACAGGGATTCTCAGGATCTTTGCATTGGGTCACCCCAAATTCACCATCAGATCACATAGCATGTCCATGGCTACAGCCTGCACCAAAAAAATTACGCACCCACTGTTGCCTGGGGCTGCAATGGTGCAAAAACGTGGTTACAAAGCATGGATCCACAGGAATTCTCAGGATTTTGGCATTGGGTCACCCCAAATTCACCATCAGATCACATGTCTGTGGCCACAGCATGAAGCCCAAAAATGATACATCCACTGTTTCATTCAGAATGTTTTTTCCCTTGTTTTCCTCCTCTAAAAACAATGTGCGTGTTATGGTCAGGTGCGTGTTATAGAGCGAAAAATACGGTACATTGGCTCCCAGTACGTTTCCGACCACAATTCAAAGTGTTGGTGCTGACCTTTAAAGCCCTAAACAGCCTCAGCCCAGTATACCTGAAGGAGCGTCTCTACCCTCATCGTTTCCAGCGCTGAGGGCCTTCTGGCGGTTCTCTCACTGTGAGAAGCCAAGTTACAGGAACCAGGCAAAGAGCCTTCTCGGTAGTGGCTCCTGCCCTGTGGAACGCCCTCCCATCAGATGTCAAAGGAATAAACAACTATCTGATGTTTAGAAGAAATCTGAAGGCAGCCCTGTTTGGGGAAGTTTTTTAGTGACTGATGTTTTGATGTATTTTTAATCTCCTGTTGGAAGCCGCTCAGAGTGGCTGGGGAAGCCCAGCCAGATGGGCGGGGTATAAGCAAATAATAATAATAATAATAATAATAATAATAATAATAATGGTGCTGATTTGGCCATAGGTCTAAGCCTTAGGCTTGCATATTCTGTCCTTGACTTCCTGGTTCATGTAAAGTTTACTCTGCCCTTGACATTCAAACTGGAAAAGCACAGGTTGCCAATTTTAATGCTAATGATAAACTACTGTTTACTCAAACTAAGAAGTTGGGGAGGGAATAACAGCATGCACCTCAGGCTATATGGCAGTGAAGTAGTGGATAAAGCAATGGTATACCTTCAAGCTTTTGCTTATTTTTTATTTTTATAAAATAATTTTTATTAAGATTTTCCAAATTAAAACAAATTAAAACCAATTTATACACTTCTTCCAATAACCAGGACTTCCCCCTCCCCCCCTCTTGTGTTCCAAATCTTCTAAATAAACAATTAAATTCAACAAGTTCTTATCCCCAAATTACACTCATCGTCAATAACCCAATTTTTTCAAATTCCCATCCCCTAAGATCTGTCTATTCCCTTCCACGAGTTCCCCCCTTTCAGATATAGTGCAGATGAAAAGAAAAAATACAAAAAGAAAGAAAAAATAATTTTACAGCCTTTGGATTCCAAATTTCCCTCCCCTCTTTCCCTGTTGCGTTCCTTATATCCCTCCAATTCTAATATCTTCCTGGTGTTCCCACATTTCACTAAACCCATATCTCTCTGATTCTTTACCAGTCGTTTTTAATCACAAGTGTCCAATCTTAGAAGGAGTCTATCTCAAAAAGGGGCCCATTTCTTCTATCCAGATTTTTGTATCCAGGAGTAAAAACTCCAATTTTATTTCCATAAGCTTGTCAAATCTGGATATCCCAAATGTCCCCACTTCCAGTTCTGTCCAGTTCTTGTTGTTTCCTTATTCTTGTCGATCACTCTCCTCCTTTTTGTTTCCCTGTTCTCCCGCAGAAAGGTTCTTTATCCAAAAGCTTCTAATTCCTCTGCAGAGGCTTGTTATTCAGGAGCAAAACATTACGTCATGTCCCTTTCATTTTCCAACAGATAAATCCATTGTTTCTTGAAGTATGTAGACCTCTGTAGACAAAATAATGTTCCATTTCTGCAGTTTCCCAGGAGGTTGAAAGTTCTGTTCGACTGTTCAAGTTTCCTAGCAAAAACACATGCAATATCCCTCAGCTCCTCTAGATGGATTACAGTAACTGAGTTCCCTTCCAGATCACATCCACCAGTCCAAGTAGCTTGTTGATCCTTATTTGAAACAATTTGTATCCAATTTATATCCAAATGTAACTGGCAAAGTCCTCAAAACACCATCTCTATTTTATTCTTCCGTTTTGACAGCTCTTTGACAGCTGTCAAAACCTCCATTACTCTTCTCCAGGTATTCTGCAGATCGCTGCAGGGATTCCGGGGGGGGGGGGGGGTTTGCTTTTTAATGTAAATTCTCCTTTTCTCCTCCAGCTCAAACTTATAATTTTCCCTCGCGAGGTTGTTAATTCATCAAGATAGGGTTACACTCGATCTTAGTTGTCAAGTCCTTTGTTTTATCTTTTCTACAATAAAGGGGGGGCTGACTTCCTTTTTCCACCTCCCCCGTTCGCACCAAATTTTAAACATTTATCCCTCTTTTTAGTCCAAAGTCCAATTACTCACAGGTTTTTCTTTTAGATCCAAATTTTCAATAGAAGAAGCTAGCGCTCTCCACCGAATGGCATGCGGCTTCGCTCGGCAGGGGAAGCGGCGGACTCAAAGCACCCCCCCCGGCGCCCGTTCCTTAGCCTTTAAAAAGGCTCTTTCGCGGGCCGGGGAGGGGCGCAAAGGTGCCAGCCGAGTCACCATGTCCATGGGGCTCCGTGCCCATGGCTTTTGAGGGTCCCCGCGTCGCCGGCGCGGTAGAACCCAACCCCTGCCGAGCCGGCTCCCTCCGGAGCACGGAGGGAGCCCGCCATTCGGCGATGGCGCCAACCCGGAAGTCCAAGCTTTTGCTTATTTTTTAAAAAATGAACCCTGTTAAAAATTATGTGCCAAAGATTTTCACTCCTCTTAGCACACTTTTCTATGAATTCAAAATTAAACAAACAAAAATGACAACACTGGGTTACTATGTAAATTACGTAAGTCAAGAAAATGAAATAAATGTTCACAGTTTTCAAAAGTGACTTTTAAAAACAATCTAGTAATCCCTGCTATCAGCCACTTTTTCTTAAAGAAAAGGACATATAAGCTACAGACCTTTTTACTTGTTTTACATGCATTAATTAAAATTATATTAGAAGTTAATAATGCATGATATCAAGACTTTGCCTAATTCTGATGATTTTACAGTACAAGGAAGTCTGCACTGACAGTTTTCAAAAACTAATTTATTCCGGTGAGAATTAAAATGTTAGAGTAATAAAATGTCTTCTACACGGTTTCTAATAGAAGAGAGACTTGCACCTTAGGCAATGGGCAGTGCTACAACTCTAAAAACAAAAGCTCTCAACATGGCTCACAAGAATGTCAGCTTTAAAATCCTCTTTTTCCTTCCCTGCAAAACTATAACATGTGAGAGTAACTAAATATTAGAAAGATCGCCTGAGGTCAAACCCAGATAAATGAATAGCAATTTTACACATTGATGGAACTGTTTTCCTTACTGAGGAATAATTTTAGACAAATCTGCAAGTCATCTGCAATCATGGACATTTTGCCAAGCTTATAATGACTGCTACTGTTTCCGCATTGCACAATATGAATCCATGAAATTCTAGTCATGGACTCAGAACGTTTCCTAACACAATAGCTGTAGTCTTTTTAAGGAGCATACACTTTGAAGTTAATGTCCATTTCCTCTAATATAAATGAAAACAACTTTTAAAGTTAATCTATGCATAACTAGGGTTTTTGCTGTTGGGGGAGGGCGTGTTCTTCTTCTTACAGAAAAGCATGAGAAACCTCTGAATGCAGAGTTCTACAGCCTAGTTCTTATGTGCCAGGCCTGCCAACTTGAATCATTGATCACAAGACACGGTGCACACGCACCATTTAAATGGCAATGCCCATTTTAGAGGGGGCAAAGGGGAGCTCAGCCCCTAGGGGTTGGCTCCTATGTTATTTGCCATTCCTGTATGGTTGCAGCTTCTGCATGGCCAGAATCCCACAGTGCAGGAATAATGTTGAAAATGACAAACCATGTGAACCACAGCTACTCCTTTCCTCAAGGATGAACAATTATAGGAACCTAAGAAGGGGCCTGACATGGAGTCAGACTGCTAGTCTAAGTAGTTCACTAACTGGCAGTGAGTGTCTAGGGTTTTTAAGACAAGTTTCTTTCCCAGTCCTACCTGGGGAGGCTACTGATTAAACCTGAGACCTTCTAAATGCAAAGCATATGTTCCAACACTGAGCTATGAGCCTGACTAAAAGTGTTCCTTGCTAATCCTTCCTCCCCAACTCACGGTTTCACTCTCTGTGCTAGCTTAACACACTCTTCTTATTCTACTCCTAATGGTGTGGTTTTTTCCATGTTACTGAAGTAGTCTCTCCCTTTTTAACTGGTTTAATCTGTGATGGCTAATTTTTTTCACCAAGCACAAATTTTAATCACTAAGCACAAATTTTAATTTGTAGGGCTGTTAAGTACTCTGAGGCTGTTCTGTCTAGTATGTTACTGTAATAGAGAATGAAATATCTAACCGCGAGTAGCAGATTTTGCTTATGACATTAGGTTCTCAGTTCTTTCAATAAATCACAACCCACAAATATTAAAGACTAGGTAATATGCAAAATTATTCTAAATCTACTTGACTAGATTAGTTAAAAAGGAGAGATTACATGCTGACATTTCTATAAAAATAGACACAAAGTATGTACATAAAATCCATAGATTTAACTACAATCAAACATAACATGTAAGCCTTTTTGTAACAGCTTCAGTTTTGTTTTATACCAGTGGGTTTTGATAAACTAATTAAATGTACACAACAGCATCTATTCATTCTTACTTCTACTTTGAAAAATAGACTCTTACAGCCCAAGTAAAGAAGCACTAGATTCAGACCACATTCACAATGAGACCTAAACATGTTTTCCTTGAAAGTAATTACTGCCTCATTCACTTGCTGGTGAAACACTTGAGACTGCAAGTAGATCCAAGTAGATCAGTCAGCACCTATCAGAACTAAAACCTGCAGCAAGTCCCTAAAGCTGGGATATCAGACACTGGTACTCAGGGATATGCCACACAAAGGTCTGAGAAGAAGGGAAAACTGGGGCAGGGGGGATTAACCAGTCCTATAAGAAACTTTATTCTTGATTGATTAGAGCACAGCACATGACAGGACCTGGCCTCTATGAGCTTCCAGGCTGGACCTGCTTCCTGTGTCTCCAGCCCCTCTGTCTGTTTTCCAATGCATCTTTGCTAACATTTCGCTCCCAGAACTTTGACAGGCCACTTAGCACACCTGCTAAATAGAAACAGTCTGGCAGAACAAGAAATGCTATATCCTAACTAGATTTCTATCAAATGACATGTCCAAATCCCCAAATACGTTTTCACACATTTGCTCTGGGCAGACTGCCATATATGTTAATTAACTTACAATACTTCTGTATTAATAATGGTTATTATAACAGTCTACTTTTGCAATGGGGCTTTCCAGCTATGTCCAATATTGAAATATGATGTGGTCCTACCAAGAAAATATACATATACAGGACAGGATGGGGGCACAATCCTAATATGCATACCTAATATGTACTTAGATGTACATATGAAAAACATCTATGTTTTACAATTCTGTATTTGTCAATACAAGAGTTCACCTGTAAATTATATTTATTGGGCAAGAAGGCAGGATAACTAGCAATAAGTTAAATATTCAACTCTGAGCTTTGTAAAAATATTTCATAAACTGAAGATAGACATAAATACAAAGGACAGCATATACATTCTAATAGGTAAGCTATGTTCAAAATATGTAAGAATGTTCAAAATAATATTTTCCAACACATTAAGAGAAATACCTGACCATTTTAGATGGGAGTCTGTTTAATTCTATCATATCTCAAAAGGTAATACTGGTACAGAACAGCAAACTTTTGGTGCTTTTTTAAAATAAAAATAATGGTAGAACTCACTTGCTACTGCTCTGTACTGACAGAAGTAATCCACAATGTAGGTAATAATAATAATAATAATAATAATAATAATAATAATAATAATAATAAAGAAGAAGAAGAAAACAACCAGCAAGACGCTATCTAAAATTCTGGAAAGAAGCATAGATATCCAAGACCAATAAGAAAATATGTATGGAATAAATGTATAATCACAACTGCTTTGGTGAGCAATATTGTAGGTGAAACAGATGTTAGGGACCTATTAATGAAAGTTTTTCAAACATCTGCTTACAATTTGAAGGCAATTGTAAATACAGCACAGAAGGTCAATTGGGCCAATTAAGGTCTATGTGCAAATCTACTGCTGCAGGTTTCTTTTCAGCTTATGCTGACTCTCTTTTAGCACAGGAAATAGTATTTAATAGCAACTTTGTCAATTTTGATTGTGATTTTATACAACAACAAACACTGATCATATGCCCTATGCTTCATCAAACAACTCATTTTCCTTCCTACATTTCCTCCATACCTACAGCACACTGTAAGTTCACTAAGATGTGGCAAAAAGCGGCAAGACACACATAAAAGCTTGATTTTGTTTTAAACAAGCAAATCAGAAATTCTGCTAAATAGCCCTTTAGACATTCTCTAGTAAAATCAAAACAGTGATCCGCAAGTATACTTAGCATATGGCTTTAACAACATTTCAGTGACAGATACAAGGTCACAATAAATTCTAGTATGTTAATTTTATATATTTTTGAAATTACTATTTTATATCTTGCTTTTCCTCCAAAGAGCTCCATTTTTATAGGATTATCTCTTTTATTCAACTATAGGTAAATAGTCATGGCTGAATGACGTTCTAGTCTCCCAGTCAGCTAATGTGAGGATGTGAACCAGACCTCTACAAGCAGAGTCCAATATTCAGGTTCAGGTAGGGGATTTAAGAGTGGAAAGGTGCTCCAAATGTACATTCAGAGAGACCAACACACACTGGGAACCCTACATGGCAGAGCAGGGGGTAGAACTAAATGGGTGGAGAGCAGGGTTAAAAGCGTTATTGCTCCATGCCACATTTTTGCTTCGAACTCTGCACAGTCCTAAAAACAATAACAAACAAACAAAAAACTTAAACCTTCAAATAATACTGGCTAATATTACTAGCATTTAGCATTTGTGTAGAACTTTTCTGTTTAACTAGATAGAAGCATTTTGGATGGTCATCAAGCTATCATCAGAACACTGGACAAACGAAAGCAACTCCCTTTTAAAACACAAGTTCTGACTTAGTGAGTTGTCAAATAACATTGTGCTGCAGAGACCCTGAAGTCAAGTGGCTGTGGACTCAATTCAGGTCCAGATCATCCATGAGGGAGACTGAGGCAGCCGCCTCAGGTGGCAGAATCCAAGGGGCTCCTACATGGGTGTGCCCCCTTTGAAGCAAGAAGAAGCAGCTTCGATGGTTTCCGGGTTCCAATGAGATCTTACAAGAGCCTTGCAAGATCTTGCCAGAAGCCACAGCCATTCAACCCCAGTGAAGCTTTGGCGGGGGTAGCAAAATTGGATAGGCCGTCTGCCTTAATTGGTCTGAAAAAGTATGATACCAGTGGTATATAATGAACCTTTAAAAAAATAATGCTCAAGTCAAAATGCTATGAGCTCAAAACATTTTTAATTTGAGTCACACATTCCATTTAACATGAAATGTTGATAACAAAAATGCTATTAATTTGTTTACATAAAGAAAAAGGCTGGGAGTTTATTGCATGGTGGGTAGTTGAGGTGCTCCAAGTACCGTGGCTGCCCACTGCCCAACCCCCGACTTCCTCTAGGCTGAAGCTGGAGTGGAAGATAGGGACAATTCCTAAGCCCTTTCCCAAAACTATGCTAGGAAAGAAACTTAGGATTTGTTCCTCTTGTCACCCTCACCAGACAATGAAACACTTTTCATACCGGGTGGTAAAGCAATTTGGTCCCTTGAACGTGCTCCTGCAGGTAAAAAAGGATGCTATCAAACATCTGGTGTGATTTGTAGGACTGCGTAAGTAAAACATATAAAAAAAAGTCACTCATTTTTATCCAAACATGTAATTGTGTTTTATGTCTTTCTAAGCATGAAATACTGTGTTTCAGATTATAATAGTGACATTTTACTTGTGAAATACCATGACCGAATAGATTCAATAAACTAGGATGGTCTGGTATGACATTCCTGAAATCTAAAGAACCTCTAAGGGGAACAAGCACTAATAGCGCCCAACAATCTTACAAGATGATTGTAAGTTCTTGTATGTTATAACCTTGAAACTATATCCACCAACATCTGAATGAGGAGCACAAGGCCGCCTTAATTAAACAGTTAAATCTGAAAGTAAACATCAGAACTCACAGACAACATTCTCATCAATTAGGAGTTGTCTTTACTCAGCTTGGCCTAATGTCACTTGCTTTGAAAACTTAGCCTCTCATCCATCTTGCCTGTAACATATCAGTAAGGATATCCACAATGACATAATTTAGTTTCTAGATCATGTTCTTTCATATTAGATAGTGGAATTTGAATTACCAGAAAAATATTTTTTCCAAACACAGAATTGAATAGTATCCTGTTTTAAAACATCTGACTTGAAACATTTATATTTATTTCAACTAAAATACAAAGCTTCATTCCACTATCCTAATCTATAACAAGGCACCAATTTTGTTTTATTTCCTCCTGCAGATGTTCTTTCTCTTCTAGTGTCTAGGATAAAAGTTGCAATGAACCTTTTCTATTTAATAGCTTTAAAATAGGAAATTTTAGCATAAAGATTTCATTACACAGCAGTGAGAAAAGCTGTATCTGCCAATATACTCTCTCTTACATGTCACTTTTACAGGTATTCTGCCCTTTGCATGTGGCTTCTGTCTTGCCCTTTCCCTTTGAAACTGTGATGGTGCTGTGGGTGCAACATTTTTGGTGGGTCCTATCCCCACCCGACTCAAGGAATGCACACTCAAATAAGGTGATAGGATTCCTGAAGGGTGCTGGGGTGACGTTTTAAACTATCTCACCAGAAAGTCCCAGAAAGGTCCAAATCCTTAGCTACTAGTGATTCACTTACACATCAACCAAAACTAAGACTGCTTAGTCTGGCACTGGCAGAACAGACATATGTGGTTTTAAAAAGACAGATTAAACATTTCCATCACATTCACCAACACCTGAAAATCATCAAAACAAAATCCATGTAAGGAAAACATAAGCTGATATAGAAAAGCATTATGCGGTGTCATAATAATAATAATAATAATAATAATAATAATAATAATAATAATAATAATTTATTATTTATACCCCGCCCATCTGGCTGGGCCTCCCCAGCCACCCTGGGCGGCTTCCATAAAAACCAAAAATACAGTAAAATATCACACGTTAAAAACTTCCCTGAACCCTTCCCTGAAACTTCCCTAATCTTCTGTCATTTATACCCATTTCATTATGAAAGTGTAAACTTCCAAATTCATAAATGTGACATTCTCAAAAAGAAAAGCCTAGGAAATTCACAAGTCTCAACAGTGGAGTGCAAAGGGAGAATTAGATTTTTCTTATATGAAAGGATTTCCTCTGAAAGCTGAGGTACTAAAACATGAAGCTAGAGACTACTAAGGGTTCATATGCCCACTGCAAACTGAACAAAATGCTACAGTAAAGAAGCGTTTGGCAAACATTGTCATTGTAAATGCCAAATATGTTCCTTAGTTTGAAGGAAAATGTAGCTACAGAGTGAGTTTGTTTTGGAATGAACTCTGGCTAAATAAATAATTTGGTCCAACTTTATTTTTAGAGAGGCGGGTCAGTAAGGAAGTGGCGGGGGAAGCAGTGTTTCAACCCGACTAAAGATTTATCATGTATTTAGTCCAGTGTGCTGTAGTGGCTAGAGTGTCAGACTAGGACCTGGGAGATCAGGGTTCAAATCCCACTCACTTATGAAGCTCACTGGGTGACCTTGGCCCAGTCACAGTCTCTTAACCTACCTCACTGGGTCATTGGAGGGATTAACTGAAGGGGTGGGGGAGAGTGAACCATGTACTCATTGGAGGAAAAGGTGGGATATAAATGCAATAAATAAGCTCTTCTGCTTACCTGCTTAAGAAAACTCGAAGGGCCAGCCAGATGGACATGTCGATTGCCAACCTGGCATCCAGAGATCTCCACTCTGTCACAAATGGGCCCACATCAGTCGCAAAACACACCTGAAGTCTGGGGAATTTCTAACACTGTCCTCTACCTAAGTGAAAACTGTCAGGTAACAGAGTCAAGCCAATTACTTTATTCTATATGTACTGTTGGGTGTTGCCTTTGGCAGGTACTTCTGGCAAAAACAAGAATGCCTCCACAATATACTCACTTCATCATTCATCATTACTCCAGGGTGAAATTAACAGCTTACTTTCCCTTGTCAAGAAGCCTCCTTCATTGCAGTAAAGACTACCTACAGTTTAATAGTCAGTCCCTTGCTCTGATTATTTCTGTGCTGCCAGTCTTGCATCTGCCATGATCACCATTCTCTGTAGTGCTATTGAGATTTCATTTTCTCTCTTGTTTTTGGAGGTTTATACAGCAGCAATCTGTGCCCCCCCCCCATCAGAAAACACAGACGTTAGTATCAACAGAAGAGGAAACTACAGGAAAAAATCTTCTGCTACTGGGAACACTACTCCAAGTGCCAAAAGCGGAGACAGAATTATCAGGAAAACTGTATGCTGACTGTCTAAAATAACTTCTGTGGGATCCATCCTGCAGAAAGAAAAATCCTGTGGGCTACCAGTATATTTTATTTAGATTTTGAGTAGATTGTGAGAAGCAACTCGCTTTGCTTAGTTTGTTAGAAATGAATGATTTTACAGAATATTTTTTGCATTTGGTCTCGACTTCTGCCTGCCTTTGATTAGGTATGTGGTTCAGATCCTCCTGATCCTGTTTGCTGTTCTGAACCTTGACTGCACAAGTGCCCTTGGCTTCTTTGACTACCCTGGAACCTGACACCTGCTTATTTTGCACCACATCCGCTACCTCTGATTTGCTGGATCAACAGCCAACCGCCACCACCACTTTGCCAGGTCTGGGAACCTAAATGCTTAGAGCCCAGACCCAGATGTAACCTGACAGAAATAAAAGCAAGAGTGCTGGCTCATCTTCTTGAATTTTGAGTTTGCTGGGGTGACTGACTTCCTGAACAAGGGACTGAAACAAGTTTACAGTGAGAAATAATGCTGCTGTTTGCTGGGGACTACATGGTCTAGAGAAGAGCTTTCAAAACTTTTCATGTTGGTGACACACTTTTTAGACAGGCATCATTTCATGACACAGTAATTCAGTTTTACTGGCAATCCAGGGGTTAAACTAACCCCTTTCCAGCCCTGGGAGGAGTGCGGGAAGCATTCGCAGGACACCTACACACTGCAGCTGACACACTAATGTGTTGCAACACAAAGTTTGGAAAGCTTGGTCTAGAGTGAAGACGTATCATCACTGGGTAAGAAGCAGCTACATCAGGAAGAACTAGGTAAATCTGATTACATCAAATTGGTTTTAGCAGGCCTATTCAGATAATAATGAATAGTGTACACATAGCTGGAGATTTCTGTATATGCTTGGAAATGCAAGAAAAATGCAGCAGTACAGAGAAACAGGCATGAGGATGTTATTCAACAGGTGGATGGAGCTGCAGACAGTGAAGAAGTAAAGCCCCAGGCCAAAAAAAAAGAAAAGAAAAAGATATGCAGAACAAGCTGACAATTATTTGAAACGGGATGACAGATGGTAGCTGGTAAAAATATTCCTTCACAACATATTTACTTCATGGTTCACCAATTATAGTACATCACCACCAGCAAAGGTATGGTAATGTTAGGAAGCTGAAAGGGAGGACAGGGAAAATTTCAGTAAGGCATAATCACTGTACTGTATTTTTAACACAAAACAAGATGTCTGAAAAAATGCTTGATAGTTCCAAAGATATTAAAGGTGGTTGCATTTCTGCAAAAATAGTCGCTGTACTGTTGATATTTAAAATTGCTATGTTATTCTATGAAAGCTTCACACATATTCACAAAATCTAGATAATTTAGAGAAACCATCCAGTAAACTAAGGCAATTCAGTGAACTAGAGAACCGTACTAGTATAAAATATTCACATCAATATGTTCCTATCCACCCTTTTATATAATGTAATGGGCACGTGCTAGTGTATGAGATGGTTGGTTATGTACTCACCGCATATTGATGCCTTAGAAGCAAAACAACAACAATTAGCTGTTGGAGTGGCATACAAAGGATGAACAAGTCAAATCTGTGATGATAGATTGGGAAAGAGATGTTGGACACAATATAATGTTGGTAGATTGGGAAAGGCTGTGGAAGAAATTGGTTAAATTTACTGCATGTACTGTATTAAAAGAAAACATTATGAAAATTATGTATAGGTGGTACTTAACCCCGATTTATCACATGAATGATAATTTATGTTGGAAGTGTAAAGAAAAAGAAGGCACCTTTTATCATATGTGGTGGACATGTCCCCAAGGTTAAGGACTTTTGGGAAAAGATTTATAATGAGTTGAAAAAAATGTTGAAAAATACATTTGTTAAGAAACCAGAAGCCTTTTTACTTGGAATAACAGGACTGGAATTGCCCAAAAAGATGTTACGATTGTTTTTGTATGCCACTACAGTGGCAAGACTGCTATTAGCTAAAAACTGGAAATCTCAAGAAATACCAACTGTAGAAGAATGCAGATGAAGATGTTGGACTTTTTAGAGCTTCTTTGGAAGAATCCGCGATCAGAAGGAAGAGGAATACCAAGAAGATTGGAAGAAATTTAAAGATTATTTAGCTAAATATTGCAACATAAGATAATTAGAAGTCGCTTGAAAATATCAAATAGGCTTAGGATTAGAAGAAGAATGAGTTGTAAAGCATTATGGATTTAGACTATTAAGAAAAGAGAAGAAGATAGTAAATTGAAGGAGTTAATTTTATTAGAAAGATGATTTTGGAGAACTGTTACAAGGTGATACAAGGAAATTCAGTTAGGGGGGATTTGAGGAAGTCAACAATGAAAGTTAAATTGGGTTTTAGAAGTAATAAGTGTTTATATTTTAGTTTTTTTAGTATTGTAATGTGTTTTCTTTTGTGTGTTTTATAGGTTATGTCTTATAAATGTAGAAAATCAATAATTTTGGGGGGGGGAATAAAATAAAAGCAAAACAACAACAACAACAACAACAACAACAACATTTACTAGAATATATACAACTAAAAGTATGCACTAGTCAAGTACTTATATGAATAGCAGTTCAGCCCCTTGATGACACTATGAAAGGAGAATCTTATAAAACTACTGTCATGGTCATGTCTGCCAACTCTGCCTCTGGTTGCAACACTGCCAACCCCTACTAGTTTTTAGTATTCTTTTCTGCTTGGTTACCTTTTTTCTTTGAAAGTACAACCAATCACATCCCGCCCCCTCAAATAAACTGCAGTCTTGCCAATGACTTTTCCCTGCCTGAGGACCCTGCCTGATCTTTCCAGCAGGAGGGGTCATCCCTATCTGGAATGTCCTCCAGGAGCATCTGACAAATAGCTTGGCATTAGGCAACTTATATTAGGCAACCACTCAATATTGCCCCCCCCCCCCCCCGGATATGGCATTTGTTGGTAAAATGCTACATGAACAAATCTCTGTGATGAAGTTCCAATGCATTCTATATACTGTACCATCCTACAAAGATAGTTTAGTATTATGTATCTTGTGGTTATTGTTCTACCTTCCAAATGTATGTTTCTCTGTGGTGAAATGAAGACTTAAGTATTAAAATGTAGAAATTCTGCACAATATCCTTAACAGGTTTAACAGACCTCATCAACCAGTTTATCCCTCATTCCGAAGGTTGAGAAAATTGTTAGTGATAAAACAGAATTACTTTTTATTATGTCTTTCAGAAACCTGGGATTGTTACCTTTTATGAGCCATGTCTAATTTGTACGTGGCACATCTGGCATAACAGATACTAAGTATAAACCAGGAATGCTTGCAATAATATGTTTCCCAGTGTTAAAATAAACACCTCAGCACTTTACACTTTAGCATAGCGCTTTTGCCACAGTGGGGAAGCACTTATCTACTTTAACACTTTGCCACTTATGAATTATCACTCAATTATTGAATAGGGTTTTTAATCCTGGAGACAAAATGGTTTCATATTTTCTTCACATTCATTTTAGCTAAGCATAAACGGATAGGTAAACATATAAAAGTTCATTTCACTCTCATTTTCTTGTAGACTAAAAACAGACCAAAATATTTCCAACAGTTCTCCATCCCATCTATTAATAACAAAGACTTGCAGATGTCATGGCTCTGCAGAAAACCCCCAAACATTCTCAAAGTTTCTCACCACAGTCTCATCTTATTCAACAGAACTGTTTAAGTTCCTAGTAGCACTTGCTGAAAATGAAACAGATCTAGCAAGACAGGGAATGAAAACATGGAGCTGTGCTTAGTGAAAACCCTGTATTGCATAGCAGGCCAGTATTTTTCCTCCTGAAGCATCTTTGTGTGCCCAAGGGTGAATTCCCACAAACTGAATTGTACCATGTATCATTTGAGCCTTCTAGAAGCAAGCTGTGAATTACCTTTCCATGTCACTCACAATATGACGAGTAAAGAAGATGATGTAGCACAGTAAAAAAATAAACTATTGTTCCTAATTAGTGGCTTTCTAGAAAGAGGCTGCCCTTGCTATGCTGAAAAGTCAGTGATGGATAAACGTGACCTACAGTAAGAGCTCATAAAATAGTTCTAAAATATACTTTTTTCAACTGTATCTCAGAATTGCTTTTGTCACACATATAAAAGATTGGCTAAATCTGGAAGCGCTTTAATGTTATAAATTATTATATATTTATTTATACCCAACCTTTTCCCCTGATTGGACTCAAGGGAGGTTACAGATAAAAACAAAAACCACTAAATACACAGTAAAACTGATCATAAAAATACAGTTAAACAATGACAGTATTAAAACTATACACATATGTAAAATCTGTTTAAAACAAACCAATAATTACAATGAAAACAGTATGGCACCAGCCATTTAATTAAAAGCAGTTAATTCCCCAAAACCTGTTGAAACAAGAAAGTCTTCACCTGCCAGCAGAAGGACAGCAAAGAGGGACTCTGTCTAGCTTCTCCAGGGAGGAAGCTCCAAAGTCTGGGAGCAGCCACCGAGAAAACCCTCTCCTTTAATCAAAAGTCTAGACTGGATCAGACACTCAGAAAGCAGTTCTAACAAGTTGGTCAATTTACTAACTGTTACATACATAGTAATACACACACATACTAATGAGGAGTGGTTAAATAAAATAAATAAATAAATAAATAAATAAATAAATAAATAAATAAATAAATAAATTTATTTATACCATCTGGTTTGGTTTCACTAGCCACTCTGGGCAGCTTCCAACAGAATATTAAAATACAATAACCTATTAAACATTAAAAGCTTCCCTAAACAGGGCTGCCTTCAGATGTATTCTAAAAGACTGCTAGTTGTTTTTCTCTTTGACATCTGGTGGGAGGGCATTCCACAGGGCGGGTGCCACTACCGAGAAGGCCCTCTGCCTGGTTCCCTGTAACTTGGCTTCTCGCAGCAAAGGAACTGCCAGAAGGCCCTCGGCGCTGGACCTCAGTGTCCAGGCAGAACAATGGGGGTGGAGACGCTCCTTCAGGTATAAATAAATAAATAAATAAATTCAAGCTATGTTAATCAGACAATGGTGAATGCTATGGAAAGCGATGTACTTTTTTTGTTTCCAACTGTGAAGAAGCACAAAAGTTCCTTTTATATCTACATGAAGCAAACAATTCCTGTAGATGCAATGTCAGTTGCATCTGAGTAAATCCTCATTTGACCCGAGTTCAAAAAGACTCCCACCTCTTCTCTTCCTCTGAGCAAATATTATCTTCTTCTGTGCCATCTTCTTTCTTGCAATCTGAATCCATTGTTTCAGGTCCTACCCACTAAAGCAGCAGACAAACAAGTTTGCTCCATCATCCCTTCGGATATTTGAGGATGGCTATCATATCACCTCTTTAGTCTTCTCTTTTTCAGGCTAAATATATTCAATTCCCTCAACAGTTACTCATAAAGCTTGGTTTCCAGACCCTTGATCATCTTGGTTGTCCTCCTTTGCACATGTTCCAGCTTGTCAATATCCTTCTTAAATTGTGCTGCCACAAAAGGAAATAGTACTCCAGTCTGGGGCCGACCAAGACAGAATAGAGTACTATTACTTCCCTTGACCTGGACACTAGACACTAGAATTGTACTGCACTCAAGCCAGGTGCCCCAATCCTACGTATGTGTATCTGATTTTTCCTGCCTAAGTGCAGAACCTTACATTTGTTCTAATTGAAATTCATTGTTATGGTCATCTTGAATCCTGATTCAACATTCTGAGGTATTAGGTACCCCTCCAAGTTTTGTGTCATCTGCAAATTTGATCACCATGCTCTCTATTCTTTCATTCAAGTCATTTATAAATATTTTGAACAAACTAGAACCAGCACAGAATCCTGTCACATCCCACTTGTCATTTTTTTACTGGATGATAAGGAACCATGATTTGGGAGAGCTCAGTTGGTAAAGCATGAGACTCTTAATCTTAGGGTCATGGGTTTGGACCCCACATTGGGTGAAAGATACCTACACTGCAAGGGGTTGGACTAGATGACCCTTGTGGTCAGTTCCAATTTTACAATTCTATTATCTTGGTCCAAGTCAGCCAACCAGTTACAAGTCCACTGAACAATGAATTGCTGTACATGAATTCACATTCAGTATGAATTGCTGTGCACAAATTGCTGCACATGAATTCATTTTCAGCTTGAATTGCTATACACAAATTGTTGTACAAATCCACCCAACATGAATTGCTGTACATGAGAAAAGGAGGAGCGACTCAATTAAGAATTCTCCAGCAATGTAATACCACTGCAGAGAATTTGAACTATGTAATGGTTTAGTCTGGCGATTTCCCAAGTCAATTATCTTAGGGACTAGTTACTGTATGAATCAAAAAGTAAGAGCAGTACTTGGTATAACAACATCTATCCAACCTTGTTTCTTTCCTGTGCCCCCCTCCCAGTCCCACCGGTAGAAAGATAGCTATTTAAATGTTTTCTTTGTAAAGAGAACATATTTTATTTATAATTGTTATAATTTATACAAAATACAATTACATAAAAAATTATACTTTTGCTTGATGACTAGAAACAAGCTTTTTTTATATCTGGTTCTATTGCTGTGAGGGGTAAGAGAAGATCACCTGTGCCCATTATGTCAAGGCGATTCTGCATTAGGCTGAGTAAATCATTCACATGACTGAAACTTGATTCTATGAAATACGAAGTAGGAAATACCATAAAAAAATTTTTTTGCTTTATCCCAAAGCCATGGAACCTTTTTAGATATTGTACTCTTAGCTTTTCTTGACTAAAAGTTACTTTGGCTGCTATACCACTCTGTAGCTGTATGAGCACTTCTTACACAGAAACATAAACATCAGCAGCATTCACAGGCAGCAAATGGATCAACTACCCAGGCCGGAATATCCATGTCCAGCAGATCACAGAAATGAACTTCCATATCATTATATAGCTGCTTCAAATGACTCACATGCACCATTATTTCATCATCTTTCAATTCATCACTAACTGCTGCCAAAGAGGAAAAGCAGTGGAGTTCAGAAGTGGCAGGGAGAAGGAAGTAGAAGCTATGTTGCCGCTTAGTGTATGTGGCGATCCATCCACTGGGAAGCACAGTCACTTCTCTGTTCACTTTACTTCTCTGTTTCCTATTTTTCTCACTTCTCCGTTTTCTATTTTCTTTTCTGGGTCACTTCTCTGTTTTCTTCATTTCTCACTTCCCTTTGTGGTCCCCTAGCCTCATGCCATGCCCCCGCCCCCTTCACACGAGTTGAGAAACGCTGATTTAAAGGCTACAAACTATAATCAGAGCCTAATAATTAAGTAACATCAAGTTCATAGCTTGAAGCAGCTTGCAACACTTTCACTTTGATGTTTCTTGCCAAAAAAAGAGGGAGAAGGCTCAAAATAGATCAACTTGCATAAGAAGAGTTGACAGTATAGCATATACTGTAAAATTCCAGTATTTCAATCTCTTTTCTATCTAATTCTCCATTTAAAAAAACATTGCATGTGCTGGATTGACATTTATGGCTGCACATTCAGTCCACTAAATTAAAGATGTCAGTTTTGAAACATTCCTCTAAAAATGAGTATAGGAACCTGAAGCGACTAACAATTTTAGCTGCTTCTTTCTCTGTTCACTGGTTCATATACTACAGCATGTAATGATCATGTCTTCTGTTCTAACGATCCACATTTTATGCACAGTAAAAAGTGAATAATATACTTTTTTTAGCCATGACATCATTCTCCTGCCCAATATCTAACCACTTGTGGACAATGTCACAGGGAAAAAAAGTGCCACAAAAATGATAATGCTAACAACATGTAGCTCTTGAACAATACTTTCATGCAGAAAACTGCAATTCACTTTAAATGTTTTTTTTAATAAACCAATGTTGAGCACATAATTCACAAGCCCAAGGAGCACTGTTTCATAATGCTATGAAAATAATAATAATAATCACATATTGTAAGAGTTACCCTGTCCTGAACAAAGCTCTTTACAAACAAAGTTCTGCTACTTGGAAATACTCATATTATCCATTCATTCCTGCCACTAAAATCACTTTACAAAATAAAATCACATTTGGTACCATGACTTCCATATTTTTGAAAGGAATCATATACTTTATAAGAAGTGTGTATCTCATCTTCCTTGCCTGGTATGAGCACATAAACAGATCAGGAATGATAGTTTAACAGTACATTTGAATCTAAGTTCACGATAATAAAACATGATTGGTAAGCCAACAACAAACCATGGTTTAAGGCCAGCTAGTAATAATAATTTGTTAGGACAAAACAATTCACAATCCTGGGTCTAAACAGTTTGCCAGGCAGCAGAGGGGGTTGTTTCAAAATATACAAACCTGCAAACCCCTTACACAATGTCCTCTTCCTTGAATACCTGAAGAAGCACCTCCCAAGGATCAGGGATCACTGGAGACTATTGCCTAAATAAGGCAGAGGCAACTTGCTTGAGTAGATACCAACTCACACAAAGTACTTCTGCTGAATTTTGGGCAGTTTCTCTTTCCCACTGAAGTCTGTGCTGTCATAAAGATTTCCCATCTTCTTGAAAAGCCTCGCAGGGAGGGAGAGGGGTGAGAGATGCTTGCATTGCATGAGGCTATGCAAACAAATATTTTGGAATATGCTCCCAGGCAGCATAAAGGCTCTGTTTAGCTGCAAACCAGTATGTTTTAATTCTAGCACACTTGTTTTAGAAATCTATGAAATTACAAAAAGGAATATTTGATTTATATCACTGACTGAAATTTGGCTTCTTTCTTCTTGATTTTAATGATGATTTTAATTAACTTGACTCAAACCAGTTGCCTGACACTTGATGTATTTCTCAAGCAACTCTTGAATTATTCCTAACCTACATGAAATTTGTAATTTTCCAGGTACATCCTTAATAATGAACAAAGATATGCACGTTACAGAAGGACTACGACAGCATTAACCTGTCCTAGTTACTGGTAATGCTTCTGACTGACATGCTATAAAATGATAAATTTAATTTCCACAGCCACCATGACAATGACAATTTTGAACAAATCATTCCAGAATGATAGCCCCAATAGATTTAAACATTTCTGATGTCAGAGTAATACAAGTATTACAGATCATTCCAAATTGTTTAATATTTAAACAAATCTTTATTTTACAATTTGAGTAATACCCCTTAATTTAAAGATTCTAATAGAGGTGTTCACACATTGCTTGTTAGTTGTACATGCAAATATATGCCAACAATAATACAGCTTGTATAATAATATGTGATACATCAATACAGGCCATCTGGAGAGCTAATGAATAATCAAGGGACTCAAAATTAAACTACAGAATTTTTCTTAGAATCTTTAGGACAACACTGTCAAGTTCAATCTATTCATTTAGGCTCCAGAATCAATTTTTCAAACTTTATGACAGGTCTAATAGTTCCCACCTGTTTCTCTTGCTTGACTTTTGACTGGCAAGTTACCAGCTAGGGTGGAAATGTAGACAAAGACCCCTATTAGACTCCGGCTGTTTCTCTACTGTGAGGTCACTCAGCCATTAAATTAGTTCCAGCCCACTTTCTTCTCTGTCTTAATTTTTTTTGTGGGGGGGGGGATATGTAGATTTGAGGGACTGGGATAGATTTAGTATCCAGCTTCAGAAAAGTTTGGAAGCCTATTAAATATAAACTTTATATGCCCATTGTCTGAATATGAGATGTCATTTGCAATCTCAAGATCTCCCAATTTCATTTATTAAATCACATTACATTTTCATATTAAAAAGCCTTCTAAACTCAAAAAAATACCATAAACAGGAAAAGCCTAAAATTACATTAATACATTTCCGTGAAATCAAAGCTTATTCAAGATAATTTATTTGCATTTTATTAACCTGGTAAATAACCCTAGTACCATGTATAAACATGTTTGAAAAGAATAAAATAAATGGCCTAAGCACCACAGCATCAGCTCTTAATTCTATGCATGTTCTAATGTAGCTCTAGGCCAAAAATCCAAAATGTATATAACTAGTTCTACACAAAGGTGCCATTGTGCTCGCATCTCTCAAAGGCTTTGTTCACATGAAAGACTATACCATGGCTTAGCTTTACAGCAAGAAACTAGTGAGTCTTGGACCAATGCCATCTTCTCCCTCCTGCACAGCTGCAAGATGAGACTCTAACTTTCATTTTAAGCTAACTGCAGCTTCTTGTGATGTCCCAACATGGACAAACTGTGTTTAGCCTTAACTATAGTTAGTGGAATCAAGTCAATTTCAAACCATAGTTTATGAAACTGGGTTGTTTTCATTAACCATAGTTTAGGTTTGGGACATGACCTAAACCAGGATTATTAAAAATGGAAGCAGAAGTTTATTGTTTCCTCCTCACAGTCATAGCTTAACAGTAGATGCAATCTGGGCCAAAGAATATCCCACACCCTGCTTTTGAGAGAATGTTTGAATGCAATTTCAATTATGGTCCGGTACGCCTTATGGAGCAAAAAATACGGTAGAAATAAAGTGCTGTTGATGTTAAAAACACTTAGCTGACAGAGAAGATAAGAGAGAGCCAGAAGAAAGCCTGATCCGTTAGGCAGGAGAGAACTGAAGGGAACTGTGCCTGGCTCTCAGAGTTCTTTGCTCTCCTGCCTCTGACATGTAGTGGAGTATGTGAAACTAGCAAACCAAAGATGGCAGGGACTAACCACCCCAGTTTAGTTTCCCTAGCCCTTCTCTTTTCTCATGCCACTTAGTCATGGCACCTGAAAAGTGCACTCTATCTATAGCAAGGGAGCAATATAGGTTTCCTTGTACAAGCTCCAGGGACACTATTACTTCCATGTGTGGGCCTTGGTCATGGGAAGTAGCGTACCTGTCAGGGGTTATGACTGAACAATGGAAGAGAAAGAGCACAAAAGCAAGGAATACAGCAGAACCAGCAATAATTTGTCTCTTGCTCTGCTAACTTCCTGTCTTCTGCACACAGAGAATACTGAGTATAAATTTATTATACACATGTATTGTTTCATTGGGAAACTTAGAGCATTTATACTGCCCCCCCCCCCGATCCCAAACCAAGGTAGAGTGGCTGTAAAGTGACGTACTTAGCTTTAACAATGTAATAGCATAATGTTCTATAGACTATGGTCTGGACTGTCAAAGAAAAAAATGGGAAGTTAGTTCTGCTACATGATACCCTTAGCTACAGTGACCAAAAAAAAAGCGCAATAAAGTGAATATTAACTTTACACAGACTCATTTGAACAGATTATAAACTGACACAAGTACTCTTTTATAGAAAAAGTTATTTTAGATATTTTTGGAGTTACCTTAAATCTACATTAATACCAATCTGCAAGATTTAATAAGGCACAAGGCACTCCACAAAATCACAGGTTTTCTATACCTACATCACCACCCTCTCTACCTTTCTACCCACTATCCAGCAAGGAGGAGACATTACTGAAAGTTAAAGAACACATTCCAGCTAGGCTAAATCACTTGAGGAGGGGGCAGAGCTGGGTCAGTGAGGAATGGGTATTTGGTAGAGTCATGAAGGCTGGATAAAAAAGCCTGGAGGACTGTATTTTGCCGCTGGACATGAAGTTCCCCAACCCTGCCACAGGGCATTTTTCTGTCTCCTAATCGCAGCCCCACTCATAGATGTCAGGACACAGGGCCTCAGCTGAGTAAGAGAGCTTATGTTATAAATCCAGGACAAATTCCCTTATTAAAGAGGAAAGCAGCCTCCAGTGAAACAAGCCTGAATCAGTGATCAGGAATGCAACATGGTTGGATAGCTTGGCCCTTGCATGGGTCAACTAGTCTTTCTAGTCTGTCTTATCCCCGCTCCTGACAAACAATGCGACCATTCCCTCCCTATGCTGCATCCCAGGAATTAATGCCCCTCCCACTCTTATTATCCCTCCCCTACACACCCTGAAAGAAACACAAATCCACTTGTGCACTCAGAGACGCCTGCCCCCTCACACTCAAGTCAATGACAGGGATTCATTCTTTATTTATTTTTTTGCATCTGGTCGGGGGCAAAGGTTGTACCACCAACAGGAATGTGGATGTAGACTGAAGTACTATAGGATACAACACAAGTGTGCTTCTCCCCTGTGCCACCCGTGACCCAATCTCACTTCAGTCATTCTGCCAGCATTTCTTTGTTGCTGAAATGACTCTGCGGGGAATCATTCCATATCTGGCTTTCTTATGAGCTGAATACAGTGGTACCTCGCAAGACGAAATTAATACGTTCTGGGAGTTTTTTCGTCTTGCGAAGCACGGATTCCCATAGGAATGCATTGAAACCAAATTCCCATAGGAATGCATTGAAACTTGCAAGACGTTTTCGTCTTGCGAAGCAAGCCCATAGGGAAATTCGTCTTGCGAAGCAACTCAAAAAACGAAAAACTATTTCGTCTTGCGAGTTTTTCGTCTTACGAGGCATTCGTCTTGCGAGGTACCATCTTTAACTACTCAGTCCACACTGACTTTAGTGAAAAGCCCACTGTGGAATCATATTAGTGTATCTAGTTTCTAAGAAAAAGAATGTTCACATAATTGAGGCTGCTATCCTATGCTTGAAAGACACAGACTGAAAGGCATTAAGATTTGGCAGATGCACTGTTCTGCTGATGGAAAGCCAGATATGGATACGTCTATAAGATATGTCTATTTAAGACATGTAACCATTATATTTACTGCAGAGTAACTTCACCTTAAGGGACGTGGGTGGCGCTGTGGGTTAAACCACAGAGCCTAGGACTTGCCGATCAGAAGGTCGGCGGTTCAAATCCTCGTGACAGGGTAAGCTCCCATTGCTTGGTCCCTGCTCCTGCCAACCTAGCAGTTCAAAAGCACGTCAAAAGTGCAAGTAGATAAATAGGTACCGCTCCGGCGGGAAGGTAAACGGCGTTTCTGTGCGCTGCTCTGGTTTGCAAGAAGCGGCTTAGTCATGCTGGCCACATGACCCGGAAGCTGTACGCTGGCTCCCTCAGCCAATAAAGCAAGATGAGCGCCGCAACCCCAGAGTCGGTCACGACTGGACCTAATGGTCAGGGGTCCCTTTACCTTTAACTTCACCTTTCCATTAAATTAAAAGTCAGTTTTTTCATCTAGCTACAGAATAGCACAAAATATAATGAAGAGTTCAACATTTGCCTTGAAATATTCTAAAATTATACAATTTATGGGAAATTGCATGCATATAGACAGTTTGCTCAGTACAGTTTAATTAACCTGTAATTAAAATATTAGCACATTAAGGTATAACTATTACGGCATAAGCTCTTGAAATTAGTTGCTGATGTTAAAAACCTGAAACAGTTACGTTCATAAATTAAAGAACTACAGCTATCAATGAGATACTCTTTGCTCATTAGCTTTTCCAAAACCACAACTGCAGTGATGCTGGTGGTGTGATTCAAAATTCTAAAATAACAATTTTAAAATAACAAAGATTTATACAGACCAAAATTGCCAACAAGAAACGTTCAGCATGTTAGCCTGCTTGCTAAAAAAAAAAAGGTTTGTTTCACAAGCTCAGTTTCAGAACAGTCACAATGGAAAAATGTGGAGCTGCTTACCTTGGAAACTGTGTAACATATATTTGCTGTTGCAATCTTATAACTCCACTTGTTCAAGTTCAAATTAGAAATTCATTCAATTCCTGCTAGAAAAAGGCTGATTCTGTGCTCTGAGTTTCTTGTGCAGAAACAAGTTCCACCTCCTTCAAACACTAGAAGGAGATTCTAGGTCCATGCAATCATCTGGGGAAAGGGCATCTTCCAGTGGAAGAGTACACAGTGGAAGGGCCGTACACATAAATAAGTTTTTTGGAAGTTAGGAGACAGCTTAACTCTAACAGAGTATCGTAAGACAAAAGGAGTGACCTTCTCATCCCTATCACCATTCCAACCCCACATGTTCAAAAGACAACTACCACCCTGCAACATGAAAAGCTGAATACTAGCATGGAACACCCCTGAGCTGCTGTGTCATGAATTAAAGCTTGTGTTGTTACATCTATAAGACTGAGGATCTAATGCTCCCAATACAGGAAAAATGTACTATGGATTCCGTAGTAAAGCATATATATTGATTAATGAATGACAGTTTATATGTTTAACATTTGTCTAACCTCTTTCAGCAAATTGGTCAAATGTTAAGGGTCCCTGTATTCCTATGCCAGAACTATTTTCAGTAAATTGGGAGTATGGGAAGTCCAACAGAACATTTTTGTTTTTGCCAACTAATATATAGAAAAAAGTTATCAAAGTCACAGCTACTCTTACCCATCAAGAAGATTCATGGTGGTTGATGTAACTTCAGCAAACAGAACCACTTTCCCAAGCTTCTTTGTATGTAGATTTTGCCTGTATCTCTCAAAACTGAAATGTTCGGATGAGAAAGCTTCCATCTCAGTAACTACCGGCATGAGCGAGGGTGTTACTTCTGTTCCTTTGATGCAGGATGATACAAACTTGAGGGACACCATGTTGGATCTGATTAATCCTTCTGCATTCACATTTCTTTCAAGCCACCCCAAAAATAAACCATGGACATCCTGTTGGGCATAAAACAAAATTAGACAAAAATCAGCTAGGAATCATTTATTTGAAGATAAGGTTTTCTAACAACAGTTTTCCCAACACATGCTATGCTATAAGCTCATTGAGTTTTAAAGTCAGTTTGAAACAGTTTGTGCCCCATTATTTGATGCACCATTGTATTACTTATTTACTTGAAAATTTATCACCTGCTTGTTCATAAAAAGGTTTTTACCTGAGCCAAAAGGATGTTGATGATGGTCTGAATGCATCTACCAGTATCTAGTGATGTTTTACTGATGTTTTATAGCTAGTCATAGATTGATTTCATTGTATTTTATATGTTGTAATCTGGAATTCTGGAATATTATAATCTCTTCTCTTTTTGATGGACAATAGTCAAACCATCTTCTGAGGGAGCATTTTTGCTGCTGAAATGTTGGAAATGTCTGACTTGTTAATTCTCTTTTACGACTTTTACTGCAATGCATTCCCCCGCTCCCCCGATTTTATCAAATCCTTTATGCTTTCACATTTTTTATGTCACTTGGAGACATATGTGTCAAGCAATTAATCAATTGAAAAAATGATGACTACAATTTCATGCCAAAATTCACTTTACTTCATCAAAAAGAAATATTTTTTGTTTCAAACTAGTTTTTTTAGCCAAATATATCCCTTATTAATCTTAATCTATTTTAAAATATTAACATGTAATTCTTTTTTAAGTTGTTGAAGGAAAGAGCATTATCTAAAGAATGTGAAGTAGTTGTTCAAGCCCATTCTTCCTTCTTCTCTGTTACTTTATCCATAAGATCCATGAGATTTTGTTTAGCGTCAAAAAGGGGCTTCTTTTAAAATATACTGGCATATGAAAATGTATGAAACAAGAGAAGACCATTGCCAGTAGTAATCTATATCCAGTTTTATTAAGCATTATCTCAGAAATATAATATTGTTTTTAGGGATATTGATAAGACATAAATATTAATAAAAATGAAACAAACCTATATGTGTGTCTGTAAACTACTTTTTCAAAGCTATGAACGAAAAGAAAATCCCTACACCTAAGTGCTTTGATTCCAGAACTCAGAACTTAACACTATTTACAAGCTATAGACCAAGGTGTGCACTGTTTTGTGGCAGCCTCTAGTGGCCACTTAAATGAAAGGTGTTGGTACTAATGTTCAAATATCTGACCTTATATTCCCTTGAGACCTAGTCAGAAATACCACATAAAGAGCACAATTGTGAGACCGAGGTTCCTGGTAATGATTACAGAAGCCAGCATCAACTTATGAGAAAGAACACAAAACATATATCAGTAGCCATGTGTGTTAAAATTAAACCATGCTTAATTAGCTAAGAATGCATGCATTTGCTTGGACTGTGTTTTACACAGACACCTGCTGGCATTTGAATGTGCCATCACAGCAAATCTCTATATTTGCAGCCCTGTATCGGGAAGTTTTTACTGTTGGATGTTTTATTATGTTTCAATATATGCTGTAAGTTGCCTAGAGTGGCTGGAGAAACCCAGCCACATGGGCAGGGTATAAATAATAAAATTATCATCATCATTAGGAAGGTGGCACTCTTCAAACACTTTAAAGTTTTGCTATTAAAAATACACAAGCATTTATATCAATAACAACCTACCCTAAAACTGGTAGAATCAATGACAGCTCAATTTAAGTAAGTTATTAAGCTTGTACCAAAAGAACAAATTTTAGTTTATAATCTTAAGTGTTATACAATGATTTTATGTTCACAAATTTAAACCATATTTCCCTTTTTAAAACATGTATATGTATGGGCAACCTCCCCATTTACACGTGCTCAATATGTGTGTGACCGTGCACATGTGCAGCGTGTCGAACCTGGAAGTGACCAAAAAAGTCACAAAAAGGGGTTGGGCAGGAGCGGAATGGGGTGTTTGCAGGCTTTTCCCAATGGTGTTTCAAATATATGTGATTTCACTGGCGCGTGTAGTACTTTGGAATGTAACCCCCCTATAAATAGAGGGTTGCCTGTATTACATCTGAAGCAAGCCATGGGAACTCACTTTGCACCATTAAGCCTACTGTTAGTAACATGGATAATTGTATGCAATACCCCACTTGTTATACCGAAGGGTGATGTGATGTAATAGCTCCCACTTTTTGCATATTACTAGATGGCTAGATAGCTCTTTCAGAGCCAACTTCAATATTCCTTTTTGACATGACAGGAGGTGCTATTTCATCTCGGTGGTTGCATATGTAAATATTTCTTGTCAATTGTATACCAACAGTACCGTAAGCATTCAACAATGCAAAGGAAAAGGTATCTGTTTCATTAACTTAGTAAATATTAGCTGACATCACATGGCATTTATCACATGAAATGGAAAGGTAAAAATTATCTCATTCTTGTGTCACCAAAGAAAACATGAACAAACTGAAATCTAACACCATATGCTTTCCCCTGCTTCCCTGCCATGGAGCAAACCATAGTTACATAAACTTACATAAACTCACTTCAATGAACTTTGAGGCTTTTTGGTTTCTAGGAATAAAGTCCAATATATATTTTAAAACAAAATACAAATGCTATTTCAGCTGTTGCTTTATAGTAGGCGTAGATTTTAAGTCTCATGCATGAGCATCAACTTCAATGTTTCAATTTGTGGAAGTTTCATGATCATTTTGGCAGTGAACCTAAAGAATTACTAAACCTAAAGAATTAAGATCTAGGACAAAAATAATGTAACTCTTGCACACATGCAACTGGAACCTTGTAGGGGGAAAAGCCATTGTGAAACAATCTGGAGTAAAGGAATGGAAAGTTAGGAAAGCATTAAGTACTCACCCACCCTGTAACTCTTAATCAAGTGCCAAATCTGGCCATGTTAAAACTACAGAAAGCTCTCCAAAGTATGGAAGCTATTCAGATTCTGACATGTTTGTAATGTACACATCAAAAACAGCTTTTAAAAAAGAAACAAATTATAAGTACATATTACAAAATTTAGGAAAAGGTCATGTAGAGGATGGGTATATGAAATCAATTAATTTTTTTACACAGTGCATAATAGCTGACATCTAGTATAGATAAAAGATCATTGAAATAGTAACTTGTAAGTTTACAAGAACTCTGTCAAAAATCTATAAAGCTTAATATACATATAGCTTGAACTTAAATTCTATAAGACCATATATTTATTAAAATTTGCTGCCAACTGAAACTTATACACAGAGTAGCAGCAGTGTATTGAAGACTATGAATAACCTGTTTCTAACATGACTGAATTTATAGATATCACACCTTCATATAGCTAAAATGTTATTTTTCTAGCTTATTTTCACTTATAAAAAGTTTGGTTCAAGAATCACCCTTATTTGAAATTTAGAAAAGGGTAAAAAATTATCAATAATGTCTTTGATTATTTTTTTTTAAGTACTACACTCTGGGTCTTAATTGAACACCATGAAGAAACCAAACTGGCACACATACTTTACTTGCTATATTACCCCAGACATATAAAAGTGAAACTGTCAAATGTCCTTTGGAGATCTTCCATGTCATTATACCAACACAAACAAACTACAATCTAAAACAGTAGCAATAGGAGCCTCGTGTGATCCAAAATAAAGGAAATGGTAACACCAGCGCCAACACAGTCAATACTTGAAAGTGGTCTGCTGATAAAAAGAAGTGACATCTGCTATGATCCCAGGAACCACACAAAAAATTAATTTCAAAAAGTTGTTTGAATTCCTATACTAGGAGGACACCTCCCCCCCCCCCGCGCTAAGTAGTACAACTCTGAAAGTGGGAGGGTTGCCTCTCACTTACACTATTTTGTTTTAGCACATAATGATAAGAAATAGTAATTTAAAGTTTGCAGAAATACAAGTTTAACATCATATACAAAGCTGATAAAGATATTTTATTTTTTTCTCAGATAAAGACAGCAAATGTGGGGGCCTAATCTGGGTAACATTTCATAAAATTATGTTTTAAGTTGGCAGACATGCTTGTATTAATGCAAATAAGGACAAACCTCAGTACTTGTTCATTTGGAAATTCAGATTGTGCAGATAATACAGCTACAGTGCAATAAATTTAATTTTTAAGAATTTGCCAGACAGAACCTATCAAACTGTGACTATGACATATAGCAAACTCTTCACAATCAATGCGCTTTTGGCCTCACAATGCCCTGTTTAAAATGACTGTTGTAGGCTGTCACAAATTAATGCAGAACAGAAGTGAGCATAAGGGCCAACTGAACACCCTTCTAAGAATATAAAAAGAGCTATGCTGAATTAGTCCAAAACTCATTTCATCCAGCATTCTATTCTCACAATTACCAATCGGATGCCTGTTGGAAACCCATAAGCAGGACATGAGCACAAAACCAATCACTCCCCAGCAACTGGTGTTCACAGGCATTAGACAGTAACCATTCATCATGTTGAGTACCACTGATAGTTTTAGATGGCTCTTTAAAGCCATCTAAGCTGGTAACCATCACTATTAGTATCATTAATTTATTAACTGCCTTCTAAACAATCATCTCAAAGTGATGTACAGGAGAAACAGTGAAAAACACAAAAAGCACACACATTTAAAAGAACACTAAAAATATTACAATGAAACTAACACAATAACTAGGAATGTCAGAGGAATCCACTGAAAATGCACCATAAAATAGATTTCCTTTCACCTACTCACTTGAGCTCCATCACAACAGACTCCTACTATGAAAGCTTTCCACCTTAATTCTCTACAAATGCTTTAACATGCAAAAACAGATATGCAAATTGAATAGCCATTCAAATTGCTTTGCAATATATGTTATTTAGATATTCATTTGTGTATATTTGCTGTTGTCCAACAGGTGCCTCACAGTTTGTGTGAGTGTCTGGACGCGGTTGAAGGATGGACGGCGGCTAACAGATTGAGGTTGAATCCTGACAAGACAGAAGTACTGTTTTGGGGGGACAGGAGACGGGCAGGTGTGGGGGAATCCATGGTCCTGAATGAGGTAACTGTGCTCTTGAAGGACCAGGTGTGCAGCCTGGGAGTCATTTTGGACTCGCAGGTGTCCATGGAGGCACAGGTCAAATCTGTGTCCAGGGCAGCTGTTTACCAGCTCCATCTGGTACGCAGGCTGAGACCCTACCTGCCTGCGGACTGCCTCGCCAGAGTGGTGCATGCTCTAGTTATCTTCCGCTTGGACTACTGCAATGCGCTCTATGTGGGGCTACCTTTGAAGGTGACCCGGAAACTACAACTAATCCAGAATACGGCAGCTAGACTGGTGACTAGGAGCGGCTGCCGAGACCACATAACACTGGACTTGAAAGACCTACATTGGCTCCCAGTAGGTTTCCGAGCACAATTCAAAGTGTTAGTGCTGACCATTAAAGCCCTAAACGGCCTCAGTGCAGTATATCTGAAGGAGCGTCTCCACCCCCATCATTCTACCCTGACACAGAGGTCCAGCACCGAGGGCCTTCTCGGTGGTGGCACCCGCCCTGTGGAACGCCCTCCCACCAGATGTCAAAGAGAACAACAACTACCAGACTTTTAGAAGACATCTGAAGGCAGCCCTCTTTAGGGAAGCTTTTAATGTTTGATGCATTACTGTATTTTAATATTTTGTTGGAAGCTGCCCAGAGTGGGTGGGGTATAAATTATTATTATTATTATTATTATTATTATTATTATTATTATTATTATTATTATTAGTAGACTTTGTATAGGTTGCTGCTTGTTGCTGGGAAACAGCCTATATGCACTAAGGCTGCAATCCTGGCCATGACCACTCAGAAATAATTCCCAGGTAAGTGGAGTTAAGATTGCAGTCTTAATCCATGTTCTCCTGTGGATTTTAAAATGCAACAGAGTACATTTTTCCAAGGGTGGCCAACTTTTTTGGATTGTGAGCAAGTTTTGAAAGATTGCTGAGAGTGTCAGTCACAAAATGGCTGCAATAGAGAGGCATGGCAATACACAAAATTAGACAGACAACCATAACCCCACCAACAACCATATGCTTCTCATGAGAAGTCAGCTACGGTTTGCTACTCCTGAATATGGTGTGCTCTTTGGCGCACTCCCTTTCTCTCACATACACACACACACAAAAAACCCCAACCAACAGGTGCTGTTGCCATTTAATAACAACACAGAGCATCCTGCATTACCAGGAAAAACATACAAGGTATTTCATATAAATCTCTTAGATGGTACCTGCACATTTCCCCCCATAACTTGGGCTAGAGACTTGATTTTTAAAATTAAAGCTCATAGTCTGGGTCTGCTTGATTGGTGCACCGCTGGAAGCCTTCACGGGCATCATGGTACCTGTGGACTTTGGGCTGTTGACCCCTGCATCATTCATTATTATTCTTTTCACATGGAAAGAAGTGATCTCTTTTATTAGCTGTATCCTTTATCTGTGCCCTCAGTTAAAGTCCAAACTTCTTTGTCAATGTGGGAAGAACCATCTGGATTTGACCGCTCATTTTTTACCATCCACCCTCTTAATCATTATTTTCAAATCTTAAAATATTTTTGCCCTACTCCCAGTCAAATCTCAACTGAAAAAAATCATTATTCTTCTTCACATAGCAGGAATACATTGGCACACACAAAAAATTACTATAAACAATTTAAAACATAAATTAGCTTCAACACTATTTTAGCACATGCAAATGCATGACCATTTGCTGTATTAAATACACAGTTAAGAAATAAATGTTCTAATAAAAACACTTCTATGTTGTTAAGTGAGTGACATGAGCTTCAATCCTCTCAAGCTTACTGAGATAGGCTGCAAACATAATCTCACTTACCTAGGAGTAAGGCCCATTAAATTTAATTGGACATACTGAGTAGACATGGTCAAAATTGCAGCTACATATAGTTTTGTGATGGGCGATTAGCAACTTCATTAACTTTCATCTTTAACACACCACAAGACTGCTTGTTTTGCTACAAAAGACTACCTCTCTGGAAACTCATTAGCTTTGAAGGGAAACACATGTGGAAGGTTTTGATTTGCAAATATGTTGATGGATGAGGCATGTCTATTGTACTCCATGGTATATGTATTCCAATGTATTTGAAAATAATTTATTTTCACATGACACACCGGAAGAAAGACTTGGGTAAAATAAACTCATTGCAGAATGAAAAAATACTAGAAGAATGTGCATCTATGTGAGAAAAAATGGTGGGAAGTTTGTACATCCCTAGCAATCACCATAATCTGTTGCAGCAAATTACACTGTACAGTATGAGAGAGGAAGTATGCCATTCTCCATACATGCGTGGTTTTATGCACCTCTATCATGTCCCCACTTGTTCACATTTTTTCCTAACCAAGAAGACCCAAACTCCAGCATCAAGGAATCTCTCCAACTACACCCTCATGTACTAATTGGAACAATTTCATAAATTAGAAGAAAATCTCTACCAACTTCCCAGCTACCACTGCATCCAAGTTCTACTCCAGAATCATTGCAAATATAAGTATTCTTTCAGTAGCTTATTTTTGAAGACACACAACTATGCTGTTGTACACTCTGCTACCGAGTATTTCAATGCATAAATATAGAGATGTTGATATAATATAATGCAAGCACAGTGAATATAATTTTGCAATGCCTGCCCTTTGTAAGGTGCACTCTGCTTTACTTTTTCTCTCACTCAGTGCTGTGAGAACAGTCTGGAAGCAATCTTCTTAGCAGCTGCTCTCATCAACAAACTGTTTATTGTAAGAAAGTGGTTAGGTCAAAGGCTAAACATCATCCTAAGCTGAAAACATACAATATAAAAAATTAATACCGTTCATGCATAAGAAAACACTCTCTCACATAAAGAGAGTACCATGTTCATGTCAGAAATGCCCAAAAGTCTACTGGAAAAAAACCTCCTGTATGTGAATGAGCAGTAGTTTAATATGAAAGCAATTGCTGATTTCCTTTCAGTATTACAGAAATAAATTATTTTTATCAAGTAGTCACAATAAACAGAATGTAACCAATGTTTTTAGACCTTTTAGAAGATTAAAACATTTTGCTAGTCTGTTAGTGATGTCTCTTTCAGTCATAAAAATTGCAGACTTGCCACCATATAGGATTAAGTTTGCCACAGGTATTCCAGCAAAATATAATAGCATTTCACAGTACTGAAAAAGCTATCAGTCATTGACAAAAGCCATGTATACTGAATTCTTTACTGCAGCAATTTTAATGACATCATAGTCTATAGGTTGTCTTGGAACATTTCACCATAGCAATATATTTTTAAATTTGCACTTTAAAAACGTTTCCATTATAGGATTTGGGTTGCAAAGCATCTTATGGTATTTTCTTAAAACAAACTTCAATAATGCGTCAAGCAGAAGATGCAACAGAACTGTTTTAATGTTTGGTATCAGCCACAACTTTTAAAGAACAGCAGGAATTTTTATATAGCATTTATTTTTCACTTAAGTCATAAATTAAATTACCTTATGTTTTCAGCTAAAGCATAAATTCCATTATTTCATTATATCAGGAATTAGCAGTGTAATTCCTCAGAATAATGAACAATGAAAGGTAGATTGGTCTAAATAGCACTAATAATAAAGCAATATTCTTTATAAGAAATTCTAAGATGAAGTGGATTACTCAAAACATACATATCTATGGGTGTAAGCAGAATGACAGGTGTTCAAGCAATCTGCACTTAATTATGTGACAGTTGTGCATACCACATAATGCAATCTGTCACCTATTGTTCTTGTTTAGCCTTTCAGGGCTTTTTGTATGAGAGTACAGAATCATAAATCTTAAGAGTTGGAAGGGACCCCAAGGGTCATCTAGTCCAACCTCCTGCAATGCAGGAATGTCAGCTAAAGCATTCATGACAGATGGTCATACAACTTCTGTTTAAAAACTTCCAAGGAAGGAGAGAGCTGCTGCAGCAGCTGTTCTCCCTACCCCACCTCAACCTTATGAGAACCTTGATAAGCAGTCTGCTGCAGAACATCCTGAAGGCTATATGGCTGCTTGTGGTGGAGGTGGCAGGGGAAGAACAATTATTTGAATTCAATGCTAAGTACAGAGGCCAAGGACTGACTGTTTATTTAGTTTGCTTAGCAGTTTGGAAAGGGATAAAGACTGAGGTTTTCTTTTTGCCCAGTCTGAGAATCTGGCCTGCTGGAGATTTCCGCATCTTTTTGTACAAATAAGTTTCCAGTTCAAGGTTAGTGTGAATTGAAACTGTTTTGAATTCAGCTATTTTAGCAGTTTTTTAAAAAAACTATTCATGATTATTTATTCTACTTTTAATGTTTGATTTATATGCAGGGAGTCAAACAAAGAGTTCATCTTGGTTCCTTTAGTTCCTAGGATGTTAATCATTTTAAGACTTATAGTTCAATATATTGATTTACTTTTGATCAACCGTGGTTCTGACAAAATAGCAGCAACACGTGAGAGCAGATTCTTTCAATACAGTAGTTGGAATTTTAAAAAATACATATCAAAATTTAATATGCGTTTAAATTTGTGGTTTTTTTTAATTCTACACCTTATTCATTTGTTGATGGTCTTATTTTTGTTTACTTTTTATAGTGGAATTTTTCTGATTATATTAACCTTTTGCTATTTATGGTTTATTTGAAAGATGCATCTGCTAAATTTTCATCAAGAATTGTAAAAGACTATGGCTAAGCAATAAAACTTGCTGCTATGCTTTTTCAACAACATAAACAAGCATAAAAACAGTATTTCAATATCCAATATATTTTCCACAGATGTATGTAACATTTAAAGTAGCTCTGAAGTACATGCTTAAGGTTTGAATTATGTGCTAACAATCCACTTTATCCATTAACTTTCCTCTTTCCTCTTGCTGCTTTTAAAAGTTAATCTTTCTTCTGCTGGTAACCCTGAACAGATATGCTAACCACAATCAAAAAGCAACCTCAGGTCACAAATGAGGCAGTTTTTAGGAAGTTATGTTTTCTTATAAAGCAGGGCTCACAGGTCAACCTTGGCTCACCAGGCAGTTCAAGTTGGCCTGCAAGGCCGTTTCCTCCAAATCATACTCACCTACCCATTAGCTGACATCACTCATGATGTTAGCTGATGGGTCAAGGGCAGGGTTTAACTCCTGCATTGGTTGAATGCATGCCCAGAAGTGAATAGCAGCACAAAGCCATCCAAAGCAGCATTCAACCTGCACTATCAGCTGATGAGCAGGGGTTAAATCCTGCCCACAAGAAGGGATTGAAACCGACACCAGACCTATATCAACTGTGGCATCAAGGCTGGAGCAGAAATGAGTGCTATTGCTCTTAAAGCACATGGCAAATGTGTCACAATAGACTTCTGTGAGTAGGGGTGGACTGATGTTCCTGGGCCTAAAGTTTTCACCACCCTAAGAAGTGTTCCATAGCAAGTTGAGGATGCAATGGTGGCAACACAGTAGGCTTTTTTGCTGCCACCACTGCAACATGCTAGGCACAATTACATGCTCTATAAACTATTTCAATCATAGTTGAATTTTGAATCCCTCTGGAATGAAAAACCTTGTAATCAGCACTATGACATGGACCTGTATACAAGCTACTAAAACATTATGTCCCTACACTGATATCTGGGGATGTTGATGGGCAAGCAAGACAGATGCACCTGCTGGATAGGGAGAAACAGAAAGGTTTGATTTTGCTTCTCTGTTGTGCTTTTGGAAACTTGCTTATTCTTCTACTGTTTTCCTTTTAAATGAAAACTTGAGGCTTGTCTACTTGTGATTTATTACTTTATTTTAATTAGGATTACTAATTGTTCTGCTCTCCTCCTGTTTATTCAGCATCTGCCCAGCATTTGCTTACACAAAGCTTACATGGTGAGTAGACTGCATCTGGTCTTTAGTGAGTATTTGTTCTGATTTGTTTATTGGGCAGTTATAAAACAGTGAGCATTCATCCTGATTTACTTGCAGTGTGTTCACACATCCTCCCATTAACCATTTGTTCAACCCACACTTTTAAGTGTCTTTCCTATTTTTAATTGTACATACCTAAATTTCCAGTATGCACTTGAATCCCTCCCACAAATTGTTAGTAATAAAAAGCAATATATAAATCTTAGAAATAAGTAAGTTGGATGCCCCTGTCTTTCTGGATCCGCACTGCATTGTACCTTCAGTGACTAAAAGGGTAAAGTGCTAACCAGCCTATGACACAAAGCAATCTGAAGCATTAAGCAGAATCTTTCCCTGCTTGGATTAGGTTAATGTACTAATTGATGTATTTTATACATATCTTAGTATTTTTCATACCCATTCTGGGATAAGACACTGAAAAGTAAAGAAAGTAATCACAAGAATGCTCATAATGGTAAGACCTGGCAATTAAAATAGATATACCTACTTGTACCTCTGGTTTTCTAATTGTGCACAATTAGAAAACTGATTCAAATAATTCAATGTTTGCCTTAATCTTAGAACTGCTGTTTAGGTGTTACTCATTTTGATTCCTGATGCCTTCCTAGCAGCAACATGTTATGTTAGTTTATCTGCACATCCACAATTTCCTTAGCTTGTGAAGAAACATATACAAAACATTTTAATGCTCACCTTCAAAAGTATTGATGGCATTTATTTCAGACTTCAGTGGTGTCTTAGAACTGGTAACCATTGTTTTCTTAAATGTTGAGTCAAACAATTCATCATACATTCAGCAATACAGGTAAACCATCAAAAGTAAAAGTTTCTGCCTATCACTTGAAGTTCAACTTTAATTTTTGCTAATATTGTTAACCATAGCAAGATTTTGCCATCTGCTTTCTTTGCTAAAGCAAAATACTAACATTCTCGTACTTAGCTAGAAGGATCCAGAGGTTTTATTTGACTATCAGATTATATGACAATGAACTAACAATCTTAATGTGACAGTATTTCATAACACTGAGGAAGATGCCACCTTCCACACACATCCAGGTCTCTTATGTGCATTAGCTAGAAACCGCACTAAAGGGGTAAAAAAAACATTTGCAGGTTTGGAAATGCTCCATTTTTTGCCAGATCTTTGCAGCTGATGTCATAGTTAAGTAAATTACTGCCAAATTGAAAAGTTTCTCCAGAGTATACTTTATAAGACACAGAGTCTATATATTTAAAACCACCCACCTGCTTCACACCAATCCCCTATAACTCTGCAACTCAAAAGGATATTTTCTGTGACATTTTCTAAGGTTGAAACTGAATCCAAAACAGTCACTTTCTTTAATTACTCTAAGTGCAGATGGTTCAGGTATCATGTATTAAAAAAGCAATCTATTGCCAGACTTCAGATGTTGTTTTGAGTCTCTACATTATGGCAATATAAGAATACTGTAAGTCAGTAAGTGCAGGGTGGGGGATAGAATGATGTGGCTTAAAGTGAGATTCAGAGCACACTTACCTTTAAGTCAAAGGTAAGTGTACTCAGGAGGGCTTATTTTGAGGTAAATTTGTTCAAGACAAAGTTATAGCCCTTCCCACACAACCTTTGCAGTCAATAAACCTGAGAACTTTGCATTAGTGGATTCCCACTTTTCATGGAGACAGAGAACATGCAGAATGTTTCCAGCGCCAACTATGGAACGCGCTGTGAACATATGGTCCACAATGCTGAGGACAAATCTGAATTAAGGGCTTTGCAACTTGTGAACATATTCAAGTCTCAGAATGTGGTCAAACTGTCACCCTTACATTTCACATTTCCAGTCTTTAGTTTGTAACATGAATGAAAAAGTAGGTCAAAACACAATTCAATAACAGCACTCTCTCACCAAAACAAAAAGCCTTCTAAAAATTAGACACAAAGAATGCATTGATGCTGATTTTGTTACAGGAATACATACATAATGAAGACAATGAATGGGTTTTACTACAGAAAATAGTTATCATAATCAGTCCTTTCCTTTTTTTCCATAAAAGAAAGCTAACACCATTACCTCAAGTTAAAAATTTAAACATAGTGAAGCACAATTCAGGAGGCAGAACAACAGTGCATAGAGGATTGCCACAAAAATGTAACAATAGAAACCAACATGGGCCAGACTTTTCAATGAAGAAAATGCAATGTCTGATAATAGGTGATATAGAATATTTCAGTCATAAAGATTTGTTAGAAGTCTTGCATAAATCACTAATATTAAGCTGTTTTACAGAATCAGATCAAGTAAATGAAGCATTTTGAGCAAAATGTTGCTATTACTACTATAACAGCACACTATTGAGAACGTAGGAAAAGTAGCTAAATGAGAGCAAAGGCCTAGCTAGTCCAGCATCTTTCCTCCCCATCAGATGCCAAAGGGAAGCTCACAAGCTAGACATGAGGGCAATAGACCTCTCCCTCTGTTTTTCCCCAGCAACTGGTATTCAGAGGCATGCTGCCTTTGATCTTGGGAGTAAAAGCCATAATCATGGCGTATTTAATCCTAAAACCAAGCTGGCCACCACCACAGTTTGTGACAGGGAATTCCACAGTTTAACAATGCATAGTGTGAAGTACTTTTAATCTGTCCTGAATCTCCCGCTATTCAGCTGTATTATGATTTTTGCTAACAAGAGCATTTTTTCAGTTAGCCATTTCCAAAATTACCATACTGTGTTAAGTTTACAGAGCACCCTTGACTGATTGCATAAGAGGGACACCTAATTTTAAATAAAATAAATCAGTTAAATGACTCAGAAGCCTCAGCCTCCTTATCAATAAAGTGGATGTGTGAGAGCAAAAGTGAGTTAGTTGTGACAAGGTGGAGCTCAGGAACAGACAGTAAACATGTATTTTAAAGGGGGATGTGTAAAATATCCTAAAAGAAGGGGAGAGGAGACTAAAACTGGGCATGGGGGGGGGGAAGAGACTTGGACTACCCGTGAATAATTAGGATAGTCTGAGGATGAACAACCACTGAGGGTTTTGCACAGACCCAAGGAGACGAATATGGGGAACTAGGAAGGAGACAATATTGATTCTGCAGTCTGCTCAGTCTCCTTACCCAAAGGGGTGGGTAAAAAGGAAGCAGGATCAGTAATTCAGGTTGTCATTTGACAATGGATTCATCAAAAACTATGCAAGCAAAGCAATTTGACTTTCCTGAGTCTTCTTCCCTTCACCACATTCCAAACAAACTTAGAAGATCTGAAGTAGGGGGAGAAAGTTGTAATATTTCTGAACATGCAAGGAACAAAAAGTGATAGCAGGGATATCAGAATGTTGAGAGCATAGCTGTCAACATTTCCCATTTTTAAAGGGAAATTTCCTTATTCCGAATAGGATTCCTTGCATGAAAGGGGAAAAGTTGACTGCTATGTTGAGAGACACCGGACTTGAAAGGCATGTAAAATTTAAAATCAGACCTAAGGCTTACAACTGTGGTAGGTCTTTGACAGAAACAGTAGTAGCAAACTATTTCTGAGACTGGGGAAAATATGAGAGCATTATAAAATACAGGTGATAGTCCATGAAGAAGATTAGAAAAAAACAAATTTAAAAGGGAACAATTTTTTTAAAAGAATGAAGATGAAAATATTGGGCACCTAAGGAAACTAGACCATGAGGCAATGGAATGGATTGACTGGAACCACAAAAAGTAGCCTTCCATACTGCAACATTGTGTTTCAGGCTCCCACTTGTATATTATACGGTGGTACCTCTGGATACGAACGGGATCCGTTCCAGAGCCCTGTTCACATCCTGAAGTAAACATAAGACGCAACTGTGTTTTGCTGCTTCTGCGCATGCGCGTCACGTCATTTTGAGCATGTGCACATGCTGCAAAACCCAGAAGTAACACGCTCCATTACTTCCGGGTCGCCGCGGAGCGCAACCCGAAAATATTCATCCTGAAGCTACTTCAACCCGAGGTATGACTGTACAAATATCTCAATTCTTTAAGTGCTGGTTAAAGAATTCCTAATTATTTCCTGAAGTACGAACATTATTAAGCATCCCAATGAGGACTGAACATGCCAAAATGATGTGGCTGACATGTCCAATTGATGTATTTTCAATAATTTACCAAAAAAAAAACCCCTTTAAAACATACTTTACTCTTTTTGGTGTGCAAACTTTTTATGCATTAAACTAAACTAAAAAAAATCCTGTTGCATTTTATTTACAGTAAAATAAAAATGGGATAAAATAAGAAAAAAGTTGAACAATATATGAAGTACAATGAGCTTTGCAGGTCTAACCTTGACAGAAAAAACAATGATATGTACGTACTTGAAAAAATAACAAAGCTATTTGAAAATCAATTATTCATTGTAATGATTTCTATGGGCTTCTTACAGTAAGAGGTTAATAGATTGCACCTTCTTCAGCCTTTAATACTTGCAAGCACAAGCATATATTGCTGACACAGCTATACATGTAGCATTTGTTTTCCATTCAACTAAAAATAAAATATAGCAGGTTCGTGACATTATTATATTAGGGCCAAATTAGATGTAACAGTAGTCATAGGCTTAAGCACATTTGTTTAACCTAACTGCTTTTATTTTGAAGAAAAACCAGCCACTGAGCCTTGATCTGGAATGTGTGTGATAGTCCAGTGAATGGAACATTAATCTCAGGACTGCGGTTTCAAGACCCATGTTGGGCAAAATATTTCTGCATTGCAGGGGGTTGGACTAAATGACCCTTGTGGTCCCTTCCAACTCTACAATTCTATGATTCTATGATCCAGACTGCAGCCTCACACCACTTTTTTCCTGAAATTGACCTAACTGCTATTTTCCCCTCAATGTGCTGTTTGTAGTAAACAACATCTTCGGGGGCAAAGAGGTAGCAGAAGACAGGAGGGAGCAATTTTTAATGGAAGACATCCAAAATAGAAGCAACCAGTGTGTGTTTATGAACTGAAACATAAAAAATTACACAAACAGCTTTGGAGACAGTTTACTTCTTCAAGCAGAAATCTAAAATATATTGGGGGTAGTAAAATCCCTAAACCATCACTGATGTCTGCTGCCCAGGTTAAAATTTCATTTTGAAAAACCCATGGAACATTTTTACTTCAACATATTACACTTTGGACAAAAAAAGGGGGGAAGCACACTAAACAAAAATCAGTTGATTTCTTGGGATATTTTCTCCCCAGGCACTTTTGTGTGCAGAAAGATGGAAAATAGTAACCTAGCCATTCAGGGGGAAATCTACAAGACAAAGATGAATTTCTACTACCTGACAATGGACCCCGACATGTGGAGATTACCATCCCCTTCAACCACTAGGTGCTCCTGAATAATTTGGTTGCAATTGGCATTTATATAGAACAACTGACTATTTTTACCTAGCACATCATCTGAAATTGCTAGTGTTTATCCTTACTTCTGTCTACCCAACAACCTGTGTGTTCTATAAGAATCTAGACAAATCTGTTACAAGTCAAACTTTAATTTCTCAGAAATATGGAGCAGCCACTGCTTCTGTATCCCAGAATCCTAACTGTGTAAGATGATCTATGCAGCACTGAGTGGAAATTATTCAGCCTATAATTTCCATATTAGAACTGACTCTACAAACCAACTCCACGGTTACAACATCAAATTAATTTTTCATTCTTTATTTTTCCTCGTTCCTCTTACCCCCCGTTTTGTGTAGAATCTTGCTTGATGAAGAATTATGGACAAGTTGAAAGCTTGCCATGCATTCATGACACTTGCGTTGGTCCCTATATATTGCCCAACTGTGGACTGTAAATAATAATAATAATAATAGTTGAAATTTGGGAACTTTGTTTTATTACTGCACAGGTTATAATCTCCTAGAATACCTATGCTATACGTCTATTCCTGTGTAAATTATGCAATGAAAAGTGAACCCAGGATCAATAATTTTTAAAATGTAAATATTATTTTCAGTGCAATTTGCTGCAACATATCTTCTGAATTCCCTGAGTTGCTTAAGATTGGTTTTTAAGTCCAATCTTTAGGTTTAAGTCCTAAAAACCAGTGTCTGACTAAGGCAAACATAACCACTTTTATTAAATTCACTATTTCAACAAGACAAACCTAAGCTCTAAAGCAGCTCAGAAGTGCCATCTTGTGGCAAGAGAAGAAATGTTGTCATATTAGACTTGGCCAAAGGCTGACCTAACCCAGTAACAACTAGATGTCAATGGGGAGCACACAAGCGGAATCTGAGTGCAAGAGCACTCTTCTTACTTTTGATTTCCAGCAACTGGCATTCAGAGGCATAATGTTTCTTTCCCCAAAACCAATAATAAATGTTAAAAGTGCTAGAAAACTGTATAAGCAGACACTGAAATGAGCTAGTTTAGATTTGTACACAGTATGTTCTGAATAATTTATTCAGTCATTTAAATATTTTACACTGCCTTTAAAGATTAAAAACCTTCTCAAATTCAACTGAAACTCTATTTACATTGAAAATAAATACCTATATTAAACAAGCATTAATTTCCAAAATGTGATTGAATTACAAGTCAGAAAGACAGTATAGCTGGATATAAATAATTTTAAAAAGCTTTCCAAGAGATAGATACAAAGGAACAAGTTTTACCAGAATCCGAATTAATTTCATTAAGTTGGCCTAAGGAACACCCCCTCTACTATTGCACCAAGCTAACTGCAAAGGCATACTGTCAGTCTGATAGTACCATTCCCTTATTTTAGATACTCATGATTTGATCACAGGAAGGATCATCAGGAAACATACAATAACCTAAGGAAATAAGTTATATATAGGTTACTGTATGGACATATAAGCACATATTCAACATATTAAAGCATTGTTTTAATGCTATTATCAGTATATATTTGATGTTATTGTCTACTGTATTCATGATTTACTGAAACCAAGTGAATGATGGACTAAAATTTCATAATCACATCTAAATTCTGTCATGTTATTCAGACATTTCAAAATGTGTAGATGTAATGATTCAATCTTAGCTTAGCAATCAAGAAAAGCGTTTCAGATTATATAAAATCATATTCCATAAAAATGCAAGAAACTCAGTCAACAGAAAAATAAAACTTGTAAACTGTGGATATACACTTCCACAACACAGAGAAGTAAAAGGCATCAAGGACCCCACTCCAAAAAAGGTATAGCTGTGTTAGTCTATTGTAACAAAAGCAGTCATGTAGCACTTTAAAGGCTAACAAATTTATTATGGGATGAAGCATTCACAACATAGAATTCACTTGAGATATAAGTTGAATTTGATAAAGTGGACTCTTGAGTTGATCTTGAATATGGTGAACTCCAACCTGTTTCTCATGCCAAATGTGTTTCTTCTCTAAACCTTAAGATTTGCTTTAGAAGCCCTCCAGTTCACTAAAACTTCAGTCGTAATATACTTGCAAGCCTTCTCTCTCTCTTATTTTTTATGTATTTTTGTTCACTAACTTCTGCCTGTTAAAAGTAACACTGGTTTCTATAGCTCGCAAAATTATTCCACAAGACTTAAGTTCTTTATTATGCCCAGTTATGAACGCAGTCAAAGACATACTGTTGTCCAGTAATAAAATATTGTATGAAAGAAGCCACAGTAAAGTGAGCAACTGGGCATTTTGAATGCTGCCTTTAAAATGAATACTATTAAATAAGGCTCACCTTATCAGATGAGAGCAAGTAAATAGGAGTTAATTGGGGAACTTCACTTAAATCACAGCTCAAATGAAGTAGCGTCAGGATTTCGGTAAGAACATCATATCTTTTGGCATTGCTCATTTTGAGCAAATTGAAGTCATCCTTTGTTTGAGTAGACAAACCCTTGACATTCACTTCCAAATGTGCCTGTGAATACAAGGCAGAAATATTACCCTTCAAATGTATTAAAAGTCACTTTAAAAAACCCAGGATTACTACATTAACTGCATAATCAACTACACTGATGCACCCTGATAATCTTCAATCACCAGCTACTTGGGTTGTTTTTTTATAGCAACTACACATTAATACAATACAGAAAGCAGAAATGGTACTACAGTGACAATGAATATTTACTTGCTAAGATCACTGTTGATCTTGTTTAAAAATAGCCCCAAAAATATTTTTTCCAACAGCCTAGAATTTAAATTAATTTAAATGCTAGATCACTTAATCTGAATGTTGGAACTGGGTGATACTGCCTTTTATGAAGAGGCTATAATATGGAATTTTATTACTAGAGAAGGGACAGTGGAAATGCTATAGTGCAGACTTACAGACATGTTCTTGGAAAATCTATCTGCCTACAAATCTGTCATTTTCCTGAAAGCAGGATTCTTTAAGAAAACATTGAGAAAAACATTTGCAAACAAAACTTATGTCTACCATACCTGACAAAGAATGGCTTCTCCACCACCATTTCCATAGGGTAGATGGACAATCACCATATCTTTATCTGGACTCTCCAAGTAGCCTAGTAGCTTCATGGGGCTTAATTCTTCTGTAGTTTCTCTCTCGAAAACTTTCCCACTAGCTAGAATATTTAGTCTAACCTCTTTGCTCTTTGCTGTTGAAAACACGAAGTCCTGTATTTTGCCCATCAGTTCATCTTTACTTTTTAGCTGTATTCCACCAAAAGTGAAAGAAGAAGCAAGTCCCAAAATCTTCCCACCTTTTGACATAAAAGCAAGAAATTGTTTGGACACATCATCTGAAATGGGGTGTGATGCAGCAACAATCAACAGCAATGCATTGTCAAGCCATGGAACGCTCATAACTTGATTCTCTAACAACTGGTAGACTGTATAAGCATTAACATCTACACATTCCATGATGAGTGATTTTATTTCCTCAAACTTCACTTTTCCAGGGTCAGAACCAACGTAAATTAAAATATTAGGAGGCTTCCCAGTAAGGTTTACCCTTTTCAGGTTTCCTGCCAGATTATCACTAACATCTTCAGAATTGCCACTATAATCATCAGGAAGATCTGGAATGTTTTCTGCAGAGGCAAACTTAACTGACTCAATTGTGCTATTTTCCAGTTCCAAGCACTCATGACAGCTGGAAAGATGAAGGTGGTGATGTTCACCAGTTCCAGTTTCCTTTTCAGATATTTGCTCAAGTTGTTCAGGATGTTCATTTACTTTCTGCAATTTACATGCTGATCTCTGCATTTCTTGATCGCCACCTGCTGCACAATCAAGAGCTTCCTCTTCTGGTTTAGCATCAGTCTCAAAAGTAGACCCTTGAGTCAGTTCACCAAGTGGCATCTTATTAGTATTTCCCTCTTTTTGGGTATTTGGAGCCAGTTGTTCTAACTCTTCCAGTGCTGATTTCTGTAAGTGAACAGCTGACATATTTAAAGTAAGTTATTAAACAGAATGCATAATAATGGCAACGTTGAATAATGCTGCCTTTAATATAAGCTTAAACTGGTGTTCTAATCTTAAATAATTGTGATGACAAGTCTCCATTTTACTACCAGCATGTTTGCAATGCAATATAACATTATGTTATCATGATGATGCAATGAAGCAGCTGTTGGTAAAAAATTATGTGCTTGCAAAGCACATCTTCAGATTAAGCTGTTGGTGACTAAAGTCATCATTTGCCCTAACAAAAAGTGCCTGTCTTACTTAAACCCTATGCCAATAAGCTATTGTAGGCATACACAAAAGAAAAACGCCTAACAGTTAGACTGAGGACAAGTACGGCTAAGCAATTAAGTGAACCAAAACGTGGCAAACGTCAAGATTGGCATGTGTTAATTCTGGAGTCTCATATTTGGATATCTAACTAAGAACACTTCAGTGGCCTGACCTTCAGAAGGAATAAGCAACCAGATCAGCTCAGCAAACAACTGTGTATGGACAGTGGTTATATTCTCATATTCATCTGTGTAGGTTCTGAATTAAGAAATTTGCTTACAAAGTACAAGAAAAAAGTGGTGCTGACTGGATGCAGATGCACAAATTATGGATACAGTTCTCATCAGCATGGCAGTCTGGATGACAATGTCATCCCTTCCCAACTCAAAATACCAATGCACTTTCCCATTTGCTATCTGTGTCCATTGTGTTCACTTACTATTAATGTAGAAGACCTTGCACAACTACTGGTGCATTGAAATCACTAGTTTCAATGCATCTCCAACCAAGCATGCTTAAAAAAACAACATTTTTAAAGGAAAAGTTTGCATTCCAAAGCAGTTACTAAATTTTGCATTATTAAATAACGTACAATTATAGACATCACCAGGAGGACCTGAACTTCTAAATTCTCCAGTATCTGGAGGATACTTTGCAATGGTTAAGTATTTATAACTTTTTTTACACTTCAGAGAAACTCCAGGATAAAAATTAGATTTATGCTTGTCAGTCATTAGCTTACCCAATCAACAAAATAACTGAATTGAGAGATTAAAAATTAAATGTTTATAAGAATGGTGTGAACACCAAATAACTATTTCATAGGAAAGGTGCTCAAGTAAAGTTCCATGTTTTAATACACAATTCATAATGCTAATGCTAATAATAATAAAATAACTCAATGATGGCCCAACATTTTGGGCAAAATATAAAACTGCACCATTAGAACAAGAACACCATTAGAACTTGTGGCTCTCCAGATACTGTCAAACTACAACTTCCATCATCCCCGACCACTGGCTATACCAATGCAGAGTTACAGGTTCCCCCCCCCCTTATAGTGAGCACTACTGTTCATACATAACTGCCCTGTTCCTTAGAGTAAATTACTTCTAGTTTCTGAGAGTGGGAGTTGATGTCATCAAAGTTGAGGAAAGCATTTTATGGTGTGGTGTATGATTGTCTATGACATCTAGCCCTCTACTTCTCTCCGGATGTATCAATGAGTCCTATTATCTCTGCCATTTATGACACCCATCTACACAGTGGCCAGTCATTATTGATTGATTATTGTTTCAATATGTAATGTATTGGATGTATAAAAAGTCCCAACCCCAAGCACTGAATTCAGTGAAAAGTGTAGAAATGGGTTGTTTGTCATAAGTATGTTGTGTTGAAGTTGACAGCACATAATCTTAACATAGCAATATTAAGACTGGGCCTTAAATTCACAAAATATGCACCTAGTAAATGATATAAATAATGGAACTACAATTAACAGACACAAGGATGGACCCTACCCGTTTTCTTGCACAGAATATCAATTAAGTTATGTTGGTCCAAGTCGCTTTGTGGGCCACTGCAATGGAACACATTAATTATAAAGATACTTACACACAATTTTTTGAGGCTTCATTCCATTATCCATTTGGAGTCTATTTTCCATGAATGCTATCCCAAGGCTACTGAAGTTATCTATGCTTGTTTCAGCAAATAATATGTAAGGTTCGCCAGGTCTGAAGGCCAAAGGTGAACAATAGTCTGACCACTTCACAATCTGAAGAAAAAATCATGACATATTTCCCAGATTATTTTTTTAAAAATTATGTAGCATTCATATCCATAGTTGTGCATTTTGCCTAGGAATACAGAAATTTAGGAGCTTGCACTGGTTTCTGACAAATTCTGAATCCTGTGGCAAAGCAGGATGCTTTGGAAGGATTTCAGCTTAGCAAAGGTGCAAATTCTCTATGAGGCAATCAGAACCAAAGAGAGAAGACTGAGTTTTCTTCTCTTTATTTCTCTGTTTGTGTTTTTATCTAGATTAGGTTCTTTTATCTTATTGTATTATAAAAAAGCTTTAATAAAATCTGATGAAAAAATAAAAAAAAACCAAAACCATTACAGAACATACAGACCTTTTCTGTTGAGCAATTTACAGCCTGAGAACTGCCTGCTTGAATGGAAATACTTTCAGTTAGAAATGTGATACGTTCTGTTTCCAATATTTTATCCAAATAATGAAAAGGCGATACAATAAGCAACGTCCATTTGTTTAAATCATCAACAGACTGGAAAAGAGAGGGAAAAAAGAGATGCTTAACAACATTTTGGGAAGCTTTCCTCTTCCTCCCCAAACTGAGCTCTGATATGTAATATCAGGAAAACACAACAGTTAAGACTAACTTCACTACACTTTGCTCTATCTGGATCCAACTGAAACAAAAGAGCCCTGCTTGGTCAGACCTAAGGCCCATCTAGTCCAGCAACGTGTTCTCATTGCTGCCAACCAGCAGCTAAAGAAAATCTTCTCCTATACTTGGTGTGCCATACCATATACATTTTTGGAATCCCACACCTTTGATGGCATCTTACGACACCTTAAGCTCCAAGATGTATAGGAAGGTAATCTACTTCTTTGTTAGTTAAAGTGTTAGTCTCTATCATGAAAACCCTATATGCATGCCTCTGGCAACTGAGAGTGGAAATTAGTCATATCTTAACACTAGCAATTCCAATAAGGAGTGTTGGGACTGCACTCTCTTGTACTTTATGACTGTCTAAAGATCAGAGTGTGACATAATAGCCACCAAGGGGCTGCTTTACATGTTATGAAACTAAAATAATGTTTCAAATAATTAACAAGATTACAAAAAACACGTCAAACAAAATAGTCCACAAATTGAGTTGCAGTGGTAGTTCACGTATACTGTATGCAGCTTTTTGCCTATCTAAATATACTTAAGATAGCAACCTAAATGTTTTACCTAACTCTTCAATTTTACACCTGCTTTTACATACACTAAATTTCTGCTTGTTTGATTTTAGCTCTCAGATCGATCATACGCAATAAATGAATTGTTGTATCCAAACATTAGGCTAACAGATTTCATCTTATTATATGTTTGTTTTTAAAATATTTCACATTTTTAAAGGACATGAGTGCTGACCGCAAGGGATGTTTTGCTTAATTTCACAATGTACAGTTAAATGTGCAATCCTATCAGCCACTGTTCCAACATGAGGCACAATGACTTCTGCTCCAGATGAAAAACCACTGTTGCTATTATATCATGCCAGCATAACAATGCAGAGCAAACTTTGTTGATGAAGCATAATACCATCACATGGGACTGTCCTTAAAAACAGTCCAAAAGCTGCAGCTTGTGCAGAATGAGGCTGCCAGGTTACTAACTTGGACAGGAATATGGGATCTCATGTAACACTGAAGTTTTGCACTGGCCACTTGTGCACTATGGACATTGATTCAATGAATCAGTGCTAAATGATTTAAGGAACCAAACATCTACAGAAGCTCACCTTCCAATAAGAGCCACTCAATCCTTAATATGGGTGGAGCTCTACCTGCAGCTTTCAGATGTCAGTTGAATGCAATTTTACTTACCCAAACTTTTGCAATCTGATAACAGAAGGTTTAAGCTTCAGAATATATGTATCTGTGTTTTAATGATTTGTAATGCATATTTTTATTTGTACATGTTTTTAGCTATATTCAGGTCTTCCACTAGCACAACAGGGCTTCCCTCACCAACTAGCTTGTGGGCTCAGGAGAACACCTGGAGCAACAGGCAAGGGGAGACGAGGGGAAATAATTATGTCAGGCAAGCAGAAATGCTTACACCAAAATATTTGAAACACTGCAATGCTGAATTCCTCCCTCAGTGTTGTAGTTAACATTGTCCTAGAGTATACATCTTTCATCCTACCAAAATATTTAGGGTCATGTCACACATTACACTTTCTAAATTATATACACAAAGCAGCCTGTATTAACACATAATTAACACACACATGCACAAACAAGCATGATTTTGCCACTGCATGCGTTTCACTGGTACATGCACCAAACAATTGGGAGTAATCACATCTCCATTAAATGTGGCTGTGAGGGGGTATGTAAATAAATAACACTACTTAACATACAAAGCATCCCTGTACTTTTTACAGGTTAGAAATTTTTTAAGTATGCTTTTCCTTTCTCAAACGTGCTTTTGATTATTCTTACTATTCAGGCACCGGGTGAAAATAGGCTTTCCAGAGCTTTCACCTATTATCACCTGTAATCTTCAATTAACTTACTGCTGCTATATCTAATCTTAGTTAGCGGTACCTGCTTTTTCTCTTTAGAAACAGCTGCTTTATAAAGAGTAGCTTTTAAACTGCAATGTTCTTGTTTGCAAGTTTGGGGGCCTTTCAAGCGAAAGGCAGGCTATAAACATATCTGAACAAAACTACTGTGCGACCATATTGTTGCACCCTCCCCAATCTAAGGAAAGCTGCACTTGTTAATTTCTGCCTACCCTCCAGCTGTCAAAGGATCAGAAACCCCAGAGTATTACAATATACTTTTTTTTAAAGCGGTTTCTATTTCATCTGTAAGCCACCTTGAGCCACTGTCTTGGAAAAAAAGGTGGGACATAAACATGATAATAAAAACTCCCTCCCCCGTCCAAATATCCTACACTTGTGTTGATATATATCATCTCCCTACCCTCATCCTATACATCAGGAGTGGGAAACCTGTGGTCCTCCGTACCTGACTGGACCCCAGTTCCCATCATCCCCGACTACTGGCCAAACTGGTCGAGGCTGAGGGGGGTTGGGGTGTCCTCCAACTTGAGGACCGCCCGCTGCCCATACACCTGGCAAACGGGCGCGCCACGGGCCGCGCCTCCTCCTCCCTTCCCGCCTCACACCTGGGTTTCGTCAGTGAAGAACACCTTGTCCCCCACCCTCAGGCAGACTCTCTCCTCCTCCGGGGGGCGCCGGGGCCCCTGCTTGCGAAGCGGATGGTGGGCAGCTTGCCGGTGCTGCGGAGTTTGGCGAGGGCAGCTGGGGCTGGAGGAAGAGGAGGAGGTAGAGAAGGTGAAGGAGCAGCGGGTCCGGTACAGCCTGCGCACCGTGCGGCGGATGAGCCCCGCCGAAGAGGCCCCCCAGCGCGCCCAGAAGTACAAGTAGCAGAGCGTGATCAGCATGGCGCGCGGGCGACGCGCCTGAGGGGCTCCAACCGCCAACCGACGCGCCCGCCCCCATCCGTACCTCAGCGGCTGCGGAGAGGGAGCGGGGAGGGGCGGGGGAAGCAGCCGCCGCCGCCGCCGCCCCGATTGGCTGTCCCGCCCTCCTCACGCGAAGATAACAGGACTGCTGATTGGTCTGCAGGTCTCCACCCCTCCCCTCTCTTGTGTTGGTTCCAGGCACGAATAGGCGCAAAAACCCCGGAAGCGCCATATACCTGCGCTGTAGCTTCTCTATCCTCTTGCTGCTTCTTTGTGCTATGTCTGTGGCAGAATTCAGAGAAGGCTAGACTGCCTTTGGATGGATGGGGAGGGGAGGATGCATTTTAATTTATTATTATTTTAAAAAATACTTTATTTTATATAAAAGTTCGCATTTTCGTCCTTCATTTCCTGGTTCCGTATCCGCATTTGATCTTACTCCCTGCTCTGTTTTCATGTATCTAGAATCACGTATTGCGCTTCCTGTTTTTTCTCGTACACGTGCGCGATGCCCACGATTCTGTCTCCGATCGGTTCTGTGAAAAATTTGGCTTCTGAGCGCGCCAATCCGCATCGGATCGGGCCGTAGGGGAGGCAGTCAATCCGTGGTTGCACAAACAAAACCTTTTTGAAGGAGGATGGAAATGTTCCATAAAGTATAAAAGCACGACCCAGTTCCTTGGAATGAGACACTAGCCTTTTCCTTGTGACAATTTCTAAGCATACATCGCTTCGAAGGTGTAAATTCCTCTGATAAAAAAGAGGCTTGACTCGCAAGCAGTTCTATAATAGTTGAAGGTTATGCAGACCACCTTATTGTGTAGAATTTATTGGAACAGATCCCTTAGTATCCAAAACACTGGAGGGATGTTCTGGAGCAACATTTTAAAAATTAAAACATTGCAGCATTAAGTTATCGCTATTCCTAGCTAAAAACTACTTTTGTTTTTCAATATTTTGAAAATGAACATCCAATATTGGGGTGGGGGTGGGGACCGACCGCGGAGGGATTTCTGCCTGCTTATGAGAATTCCAGAACTTACCTTTAGTGAAGTGTTCGCTTCCCTCCTGCCTCCTCAATGCTGCCCGTCTATCTAAGATTAGGACAAATTATAAATCCTCTGTTGGCTTTTCCTGCTCATCATTGGACAGGAAAGCTGCCAAAAACGGATTTCTGGGGTGGTTTTTTTGGGGGGGGGGTTGGTCCTGGGGAAAACCAGCATCCGTTCATGCTCATAATTCGAAACCTAACTATTTTGCTTCCAATAAGCTGAACCACTTTCGGTAAATCTATTTAAAGCAAGGGAAACTGAAAGCACAGAAGCTTTTTGCGCATGTCTATTTATCACACTGTCTTTTTATCTGCACAAAGTTCTTTGGTGGCAATCCAACTAAGCTTTAAGCAAGCAAGATAGATTACCTATCTCCAAGCACAGATAGCATTCCCTTGCTGGAAGCAGTGCCTACAACTATACACACACAAATACTTGCTTGCAATTAATAGGTTGACTTATCCCTGGGAAATGTCCAATACACAGTATTTGAGAGGCCAAATGAATTTTCAGTTTAACTTATTTCCAAGTAAATGTGGAAAGAATCATAGTTTTGGAAGGGATCCCAAATGTAATCTAGTCCAACCCCTTGCAATGCAGGAATCACAACTAAAGCATCCATGACAGATGGAAATCCAACCAGTGGCGGAGCTTCATGCTCCAGCCCGGGGCGTGTGGCACACCACCTGCGGGGCAGCTGTGATGGCACCCCAGTGGGATCAAGCTGCGGGGGCGGTGTGTTCCCCCCCCACACTCCTCTTCCTCTGCCAGTGCATACAACCTCTGCTTAAAAACCTCCAAGGATGGAAAATTGTTCCACTGTTGAACAACTCTTTCTGTCAAAAAATTCCTCCTGATGTTTAGTCAGAATCTTCTTTTTTGTAACTTGAATCTGCTATAGGAATTTTAAGGTCTTATATATATAAAATAAATGTTCACAAATGTACAAGACAAACACATATATAAGTATATATAAACCATGTGTCTGAAACATTGCTGTCAACCTTCCCTTTTTTGTAGGAAATCCCCTTATTCCAGCGCTGTTTCCTGCTGCTTCCCGCTGCTATCCCGGATTGTTAGATATCCCATAGATTGTCCCCGGGACAGGTGAGGCTGCTGATCCCTTATTTTCAAATCTGAAAGTTGACAGCTATGGTCTGAAATAGTACAGGAGAACAATCCTGAATTTTACTCTCCCAAATTGACTTCAATTATTTCTCTGCAAGGAGGAAGGAAATAGGAAAAGCTTTCCAATTGTCTTTGGACTGTAGAGGCTTATACCTCCCTGTAAATACAGTCTAGCAAGTTATCTGTTAAGCTGAGCACACTCACAATATGCTTAAGAGCAGGGGTCAGCAACCTTTTTCAGGCGTCCCTCAGACCATGTGGTGGGCTGGACTATTTTTTTTAAAGGATCGAATTCCTGTGCCCCACAAATAACCCAGAGATGCATTTTAAATAAAAGCACACATTCTACTCATCTAAAAACACCAGGCAGGCTCCACAAACAACCCAGAGATACACTTTAAATAAAAGGACACATTCTACTCATCTAAAAACATGCTGATTCCTGGCCTGTCGGATTGAGAAGGTGATTGTCTACCCCTGTGTAAGAGATTCAGGAACTAAGTATTTACCATCTCAAAGGAATGGCCAGGCTACCCAGAAAAGGCAATTATCAGGTATCCTGGCAGACAGGATAGAAGCAACACTTTCAAATATCTGCTGGGGACCACCTCTTTCTGTGATGTATGTATGATGTTTTGGGGGGTGGTCTTGAGCTACAGGATAGTAGGCAATCTCAAAAGTCTATACAGTATAAGAGCTTGCACACCAATGTTCTGGGTTCTTCTCCTCCCTCCCTGCATGGGGGACCCTGTTGCAACAGTTTAATAAAGATCATGCTTACTAGCTGCTTTGCTTCTCAATATTCTCTGATGGGCCTGTGTTATTCTCTCCTACCGACAGAGAACCTACGGTACTTAAGGACTCTATACGGGCTCTTAGATACCCCATAAGGGAAAGGGAGCAGTATTTTTCTATCATCAGTAAATGCATCAAAGTCAGTTTAAACAAAACAGTGGATAAGTTAGGGTTGCTTGGATAAGGGCATAATTTAGGAAACAAAGGGATCAAGGATCTTTGTTGTTCTTAAGTGGTTTACATTGGCACAAGTATTGCAGTTTTGCCAAACAAAATAAGGTTAGGGTGTGTGTGTGTGTATATATCTATATCTATATCTATATCTATATATATCTCGCTATCAATGTGGGTATCTGTTGATGTGACACAGGAAATCAGAGTAGGATCTTGTGCAGTTTCCCCCTAAAGCAGCACTAATTGGTAGCTTTAGAGCTGAGAGATTATCTTCGGCTTTTTCAACACTGTAGTACACAAGTGTTTCACGTAAATTTAAAGGATCTAGTTTACAGAGATATCTGTAGCGTTAATGCAGGATAGCCTCTTATTGAGAACTTGGGGAGCATGCTGATCAGAAAACAAGTTCTGATTTTTAGACCCTACCAGCTTCTGCAGATTTTACTTTCCAGCGAGAGGACAATAGTACAAAATTGCTTTGCGTTCTTGGTTCACTGCTTTTACAGAAGCATGAGGGTAAGTGATGTGAGGGTATAATAATAATAATAATAATAATAATAGTTGTTATTATTTTATTTTAATTTATTTGTACCATACTTATCTGACTGGGTTGGCCCAGCCACTCTGGGCAGTTTCTTTTTTTAAAAAAAGGTTTGTCACAGCATGGGAGAACTGAGAGACACACAGCTTCTGTTAAGGTAAAAATGACACGCCCTTTGCTCAGATATATTTGTGGTGTATGTGTGTGTTTTTGGGATGTAAAGAGCACAGGCTGAGGACGAATGGCACTTGGCTTGTGTGGGGACCAGGTGGAGCAAGACACTCAGACCTTGAAAGATGCTTTTTTAGTACTACATCCTTATTTTTAAGGAACTTTTACATAATCTCACTGAAGCCAAGCATTTTAGCACTTCATTACCAACCAGCCTCCTCAACTCAGGAATTTATATATCTTTCCCATATGAATAAGTTTGGTTATTTTTTTTTTATTAAAAAAATGCTTTTTCTTCAGTTAGTTTCTAGGGCAGTCTTCTGTGTCCGACAAGAAAAACATTTTGTTTACTTCACTGATAGGAATATCTCTTAATGCAGGGATGGCGTCTTCTTGTGGTTTTTTCCATTTCTGATTTTTTGCGTAGTGGTCTGTAGAAAATGTAAGGAAAAATAAGATACATCGTGTTTTGGTCATACTTAAGAAAATACTTTTTCACAAGGAAGTAGTTTTACAGCAAGATATATTAATGATTCCTCTAATAAGCCAGCACATCTATTTCCAAAACCTTGCAGTCTACCATACAAAATCAGCATACAGCTTTACCATGTGAGTCCCAGAGACTAAGGAATGACCTATATATTCAGAAAAAGTGGGATAATCCTTTGGGGACTGTACTACTTCAAAATGCAGGCCGTGGGGTGGATAATTTAATGTTTTGCTTCCACTAAGTGTAGCCTAAGATAGTCATCTTTCCAAGATGGTAGCTTCTGCAAGGAAGGGCTTTTTTAAAAGGTAGGGAAACCATTCAACACTTCTTTCCGTAAGAACCCAATTGCCATTTAAACCATGCCTTCCAAAAGGCTGGTTGAAATCCCGCAAATTAATTGCATGCAAGGCAGAAAACTTAAAAGCTCCTTTTGTGCCGGGTTTTCCTGGCATAGAAAGAGCTTTTCATCTCTCTGACTTGCTTACCAAACTCTGGGATGCTCTCATGTGGGCTTCCCGGATCTTGTGTGGAGACACAAGATGCAACTATACTGTATTGAAGCCACCTTTGGAAGTTCACCACCATCAGAGGTAAGATGGATGATTAAAACCTTCTCAGTAGCAGCACCTCATTTGTGGAATTTCTATCCCACAGAGGTCTACCTGGAACCAACACTGCAATCCTTTTGCTTTTATTCTCCCTGGCTTTTAAATCTCACCCTCTTAACACAGTATTTAATTTCATTTATTTTTTAAACAAGCCTGGATGCTCTCCTGAAGGGTGGAATCTATCATCTAAATTAAACTAAGAGTGTGATTTGGTTTTGCTGCTTTAGGTTTTAACATCCATAGTTCTAGTATTCGTGTTTAAATTTGTTTTCTTGTATGAAATTGTTATACGCTGCTGCTTTGAGCCGCCTTGAAGAACTGTGGAAAGCCAGGACATAAAATGTTTAATACCAGAAATGATTCCCCACTCACATTTTCAAGTAGGCCAGTAACATGCCATTTCCCTCAGTATATAGCAACTCTATGATGGGCAAAGTAGGAAAGGTATCATGTGATATATCGTAATCTATTGATTGAATGCAGAAACTCTTGAGTTAATTCAGTGGAAAGCCTTTTATCTATGTGTCAAGCAGCATGTGTTGATGAGAGTAATTTCTTACAAATGCAAATGACAAAAAGCATACTGATGATAAAACTTACTCTACAAGTACATGCATGTACGAACCAGACCCATGAGTAGATATTTTAAACTATAATAAAGTATAGGTGCAGGTTGTTTGAAGAGGGGGCTACAAGTTCCAGGATCACATTCATTTCAGTATTGCCCACAAGATGTTTGTATGCCCTGTTAGGGTGTGAAACCTAAGACGCTGGCAAGTTAGCAATGTCATGTGACTTTAAGTAGTCAAGCTCGTTAAGTTGCTCAGTATATAAAGAGTGTTTGTTTTCTCTGCCTGTGGGGCGTGAAGCAAAAATGTCTGAAAGCTCGGGAGGTGTTTCTGTTATCTTTCTGCAATAAACCTGTCTTTGGAAAGACAGGCTTCCCTGTGTCGTTATTTCTTTGCTGCTGAGACTCTGAAGCCTGTACTGCAACAAGAATCTCTGCACTGGACTTAATTAATGCTCTGCAAAGAGAACTGTTGCTGGTTGCGCAGCAGAAGCGTTTACTGGACCAGTACACAGACTCTCTTATGCCCATGGAAATCTTGATGCTTTTATTAACTCTTTTGCACATCTATTGTAGGGTAATACCGTTTTGACCAAAGTTTTCTCTTTTTTATAATGTTCTGATTTCCTTTCTGTTCTTTTAGGTGTATGTTTTTACACTGTCCTTTGAAAACTGTTGTGGGGGATCAGGAGGAGGTGTGGTCAACCATGCAATACCTATTCAGCCCCAGCGCTCACAAGTCCCACAATAAAAACAAGTACAGTCGTACCTTGGAAGTCAAACGGAACCCTTTCAACTTCCAAAATGTTCAGAAACCAAAGCACGGCTTTTGATTGGCTGCAGTAAGCTCCTGCAGCCAATCAGAAGCTGCAGAACCCTCGTCAGACATTTGGCTTCCAAAAATAGTTTGCACAGTCACTTCCAGGTTTGCGACATTTGGGAGCCGAAACGTTTGAGAACTAAGCTGTTCAAAAACCAAGACACGACTGTATTGTGAGTAGCTAAAAATAGTATTATGAGTGTATTACTTGCAGTCCTTGTCAGCATCCTTACCTGTAATGGTGTGTGTGGAATTAAGTGGAGCAGTACTGATCATGTTAATACCAAAGAGGAGTACATAGGCTATTCCCACGCTAACTAAAAGGTAGACAGGCAAAGCGACAGCCCAGAACCTATGAAATGGAGGTAAAAACAGTTATCTTAAGTAGAGTTGTATACACAAGGAAACACACAGCAAAAATCATTTCAAGCACTAAATGAAGTAAGGTCACATTTCAAAGATGATGGTGTAGTGCTGGAGAAAATGGTACAGCAAAGAGCAAGCAAAATGACTGAGGCTGGAGCAGTTTCCCTGTGGGGAAAGTTTGGTGCCTTTTAATTTTGTAAACAAGTCAAAAGGGGCAGAGGACAGGATATAAATTTTAAAAATTAACAAGTGTTGGTATCTAATGGCAATCATACTCTTGAGTAGGTCTACTGATTTCGGTGGTTCTGTTCAGAGCATGACTTAGTTAGATAACACCCAAACAGTAGAGCAAGAGTTCCCAAAATGGTTCTCCATCTCTCATCACACAAGAGCGACTTGATTAAGAATGGTTAATCTATGGAGTTTGCTGGCACAGGATGTGGCAATTTTCACATTCTTGGAAGGCCTTTTTTTTAAAAAAAAAAAAAGCTTAGACAAATGTAATGAGAACAAGGACATTAATAGCTCTTAGCCTTGATGGCTACAGGAAATCATTTCAAAAACATACTGCCTGTGAGTATCAGGTGCTTGGGACAGTCTATTTTTGGGGAAGGGTGGAATGCATGCCTTCATGCTCTGTTATGACAGGCTTTCCAGAAGCCTCTGACTAGCCATGGATGTGTCCCCTGCCGGAGGCTAGTGCTGGAAAAGGGAGCAACAGCAAAAAAAAACACCCCATGATTCTCAGCTTTCTTTCTTTTTTAAAGTATGTTTCCAGTATTTGTATAACTTGAGATACAAGGCAAAATGTACAGAAACATTTATTCTCTATTTAACTGAGGTCGACCGACATTAAAGACATTTAGTGTGAAAAATTATTCAAACCTACTTTTGAGGCCAGTATGTTAACCCCCATGAGAACAGCCAGGATTCAGGTATATAGGCCCAGACAAGGTACAGCACTGCATAAAACAAGAAGGAAGAAAAGTCAATGGCAGATGTGATATGATCTCCTACAACAAAGTAGCCAAGCTTGTATCTATGGCCTGGCTGTCACTGGAAAGACTGTTATTGCTGGTTATGAGATTCTGATCTAGCTAATATCTATCTGGATGAAAGACCACTACAGTGCTGCAATAGACTTACTTCAAGTAAAAATGAATAGGGTTAGGTTCTTGTGCAGAGAAGGGGGAAGTCTATCAGACATCACTGGCCACAGCAGCTTCCAACAGTGAAGAGCTAAAGTTATTCAATTGGCTGAATGACAAGACAAGTCCGAAGGATTGCATGTTTTAGAACAATAAGAATATTGGTCAAGTGCTTTCATATGAAGGCAAAGTACAACACATAAAACTGAGGATTCAGAAGAATCCTGTTCCTTTAGATTCTGTGCATGACTACCTGGAAGCAATTCCCACAGATTTGAATGCAATCCTAGGCTCACTTATCTGGGAATAAGTCATAATGAAATCAATGAGCTTTACCTTTACAGTACAATCTTATATGTGGCTCCTGAAGAGGTCTAGCAACCCTTGCAGAGTCTCAACCCAGCAAGCCTAATTGGTCATGATCCCTAAGCACTTTTGTTTTCAGTATTGACATCCTCCTTACCATCACACTTTAAAGTCTTGGAACTATGAAAGGGTGTTAAGTGGTTGATTATAAGGTGAAATAATAGGTTGATAGTGAAATAACCAGGTTGCCCAAGGTGTCTTCTTGGATTGCAGTCACAAGTGTGGAAGGAGGATTGGGCTAAAATGAGTTACTGAACAAAGAAATATACTTACTAAAGAGGAACTGGGATCCTAAATACAGAACAAAGCCATATATAGCTCTTTCTGGCAATGGGGCCGGTGAGTTTTCAACCATGTTGCTATCTTCTATTTATCTATTTAGGAGGGAGGAAAGACCATTAGTGTTTTGTTGTGTTAGCATTCTACCTCCATCAACAACAAGGCACTGCTCTCAAATAAATTTCCCCACCAACTGAAGAAGTGAAACTGTGGAAAACACAGTAAAACTTGTAAGTATACAAGAGATACAAACTAGGCATCACTCCTGCTTTGGTTGGATGCAAGATGGCAAGTTACAAAAAACACTTCATCAGAAATATGAAAAGTTAGCTTACTCTCAGTTGCATCCAGGGCAATATTGATTATGAATTCAAATACTTCAATTTATGCTAATGTGCAATTACAAATCATTTAGCACTTCCAAACACCTAATAGTCCCCACCAAAAGGGGACTATGAACAGTTTTAACAGCTTCATGTTCTCTTATCATTCATTCAACTTTGTATTAAAAACCAACAACAACCGCAAAGTGGGTTTCTTTTTTGGGGGTGGGGGGGAGAATATAAGGCAGACCTGCAGTGAATAAAGACTACAGTACATGCATCTCCCTATAAAGGCAACTGGAAGTTACTATTTTTTTATTTATATCGTCCCTGTCCTTCAAGGAGCTCAGGGAGCATATATGGTTTTCTCACCCCTCCTTTTCTTGAAAAATATTTTCACAACAATCCTGTAGGGCAGGTTAGGCTCAGAGAGAATGACTGTGCCCAGGTCTTAGCTGCCTTAAACACGAGTCAAACACTTGGATCATCGAGCTAATCGCTGTCACCATTGCCTTGCAGAGGATTCCCAGGGTTTGGAGCAGGATTATTCCCACCCCTGCATACAGATGCTGGGGAACGGAACCTGGAGACTTCCTCATGCAAAGCAAGCGAGATATGGGCACTCCCGAATTTGAACCTGGTCCCCAAACCTAGTCCTAACTCTCTAACCACCGCGCTACACCTAAAAGCAAGCATGGTGTTGTTTTAAAAATACTGCTGTAAAATATTCGCCGCCCCTTCCCAGTTAAAAATCCGCCCTGATCTGATCAATCTCTATCGATGCCTGGATTGGATTTCCAAGAGAGAGAAAAAGCCCCCTTCAAAACACACCTAGGATTGCAACTGCCTGGTTAAACTGCCCTCGCAGACATCCACCCACCCCAATCCATCATTTCAACCGGCTGCAGGCGTCGATGGTCCCATGGACTCCGGCGCAGTCCCGGTTTGCTGTTTCTCCCCCTTAGCGAACCCGTCAGATGGAAACCCGCCAAATTCAGCCGGAAGTTGGGCAAGCGTGTGAGTCAGCCCACAACTTCAGCCAGGAGACATTAGAGATGCTCCACAACCCTTCGCACAACTGCGCCGCAGCCCCTCTTAGCCTTCCTGGTACGCAATTTGAACCATCTTTCGGCTCTCCCTTCCGATGTAAAGGGGTGCGGGCTCCCTATAGATATGCCAAAGGGAAGCAGCGGCGCCATTCTGAGCCCGCTTAGGGAATCACAGCTAATGGCGGTTTTCTTTTTCTTTTACCGGAAATGGAAGCTGAGCTGTGCGATGCTAAACTTTTCTATCTCTATGCTTCGAATAAGAGACTCGTTGATGGCCCTGTTGCGGATGTTAAGTCACCTCCCAGTTAGCAAGCTGTTTGTTTGGGCATCTAGCACTACTGTGTTTGGTTTTTTAAAAAGGTCCCTACGCTTATTTCTGCCCACAAGTCGGCTCTAACTGAATTCTCACTGTTTGTACTTTTGGCACTTCGTTTCCCAACCTCGCTGCTTTTACACACGCACGCCTTATTTGCATCGGATGAAGCCTTCAAAAGTTCATACCATAAAAGTGTTAGTCTTTAATATGCCATAATACCCTTTGTAGTTCGAGGCACATGAATTGCAAAGGTAGTCGTGTTGCTCCATACAAAAAGCATTCCTAATCCACAGTTGGACAATGCTTAAACATGGGCTCAATAAAAATGTCACCGAAGTGTGTCGAGATGGAGCCTCCATATTTTTAAGAGTATAAACTAATTTCATGTCTACAACATTAGCCCATTCTTTGGTTCTTTTTGCATTTTTACTTGTCCCCCTTAACCCTTGCTTTGTGCAACATCTTGCCTGAGGAAGAATTCTGTAGTGTTTGGAGGCTTGTCACCTTTTTGTGATATTTGGGTTGGTCCCAAATGTGGATTTTAAGTTGAGGTTGGATGCCCTTTTGCGGGGCTGCTGTGAGCCACTCTTCAGCATAGCCACTTCTCATACATTCAGTATGGAGAAGAACATTGGCGTTGGCAGTGTCATTTTGGAACATTTAAACACAAACATAAACATTTTGCACACAAAACAGTACATACAAAATTATACCTGAGTTCATTAAGTGCATCTTCCCTATGTTTTGTTGTTGTGGGTACCCTGTAGACGGAGCTATAATTCTGATTTTCTGTGGGCCTGAGCAGAGAAAAGTATGTTTCAGAAGGAACCGAAACACAAGATTTCAGGAACTACAGCCAATTCCATCAGATACAGGAAGCATTCTCTTGAGTAATATGTATACACCTAGCGCTGATGGGGTTGAAACCTGGGTTGCAGGAAATTAAATGCAAACAGCTCAAATCTCGCTGATTGCAATGATACAGACACAGAAGCTTAGGATAGTTATTAAAAATGCAATGTCACGCTTCTGATGAAGTGGCCCGCAGTCCACGAAAGCTTATGCCATAATAAATATGCAAGCCTTTTTTGCTGCAACACGGCTAACCCTCCCGCAAATCGTTAAAAGGAACCAAGGAATTCCACCCCCAGGGAATGGGATCGTCCCTCCATTTCCCCGCAAGTCTAGGGGGTTGCAATTCCGGCCTGTTTCTCGCTCTATGGCAGGAGAGCAGCGGAAACGAAACCGAAGCGTCGCCTGTGGGTTTTCCTGCGTATTGCTTGGGGAGGGAAGAGCAGAGCAGCACGTCAGCGCTTGCGAGCGGGCGGAGCGAGTGGAGGTGCTGCTCGGAGCAGAAGCAAAGCGGCGGAGGCGGCGCGGAAGCTGCGCAAAGACTCGCCTGTCTGCCCGGTGAGAGAGGTACGGCCGGTGCGCGCGGAGAGTGGGTGGAGGCGTGGGGGTTTTGCTTGGGAATCCGCGTGGCCCAGCCTCCTGGCCTGCCTGCCTGACCGCTGCTCCACAGTCTCTTGGGCGGTTCACTTTTCTCCCATGCTGGAGCCTGACATTCAAACAGTGCGTGCGCGAAAGGCCCTTTTGTCCATATTGATTACGACTAAGCCTGTGGCTATTGTGGCCAGGGAACGTGATTTTGAAGTGCACATCTGAATGCTGCCAGGCGATCGCTTCCTTCCAACCACACCCGCTCCGGAATCGGGAACATTAGGCTCGTAGCAGTAGGCCTGCTGTTGGAGAGGCGCTGCAGGCTTTCCGCTCCGAAGGCGCCAAACTCTTTCCAGTCTCCTCCTCGGATGACCTGGAAGTGGACTAATAAACACTCGCCCTCTGTCGAATGCCTAAGTGCAGATTCGGAAGGGTTAACCACGCACCCCAGCCCCCACCCCCCAAGTTGAGAGTGGCACTTTTTAAACAGTTGCATTTCTGTACAGGGTCTGGGAGAGTTGGAGGCATTCTGTGTAACAATCGCATGAACGTATTTGTGCTTTAGATCCACGCCTTTGTGCCCATGGTGGTGATTTTTTTGCAATGTGTTTCTGGGGTGATGCACGATTTGATTATGGTTTGGGGTAGGCCTTGTTTAAAAGCCTTATCTTCTTTTGGATCTGTGCCTTTGTGCATAGGGTTGTGAATTTTAAGTGTTGTTGTTTTTTTAAAATGAACATTACAGGAAGTTCCTAATACTATTGTGTGTCCATCATTATATATGCCAGGGCCAACTTCTTAAAATAAATTCCTTTGATGTGCAGATGTTTTGGTTATGAGCTTCCTAGTTTTGTTGGGCAGTTTTGTGCAACTTTATATTGGAGTGAGTTGTTTGCATGTGTAAAATTCCCCCAAACTCCATGTAATTTCTGTTAGTTTAAATGGATTTATTACTTTTTTCCCTAAAGCCCCCCAACAACGAACAATATATTGCTATAAAAGAAGTACAGTATACAGTTAAAAGTACAATTTCTTCCATTTTAAATTTGAGAAAATTCAAATTTACAACATAAGGCCTGTGGGCTGATTGATGTTTCCTCTTTTGATAATTTTCTTCATCTTTTTAAAAAGCATTTGTGGCCCAATCAAGTGGAGGTAGAAACAATATGCATTGTTTTGTGTTGGTGATTCAGAGGGTTCTGTTGCAGCCAGGAAGTCAGACTTGCACAACATGACTACTCATTGAGTTCAATGAGGATAACGTAGACTGAGACTTCTTCATAATCAGTTCATGAATTAGGTTTTCTGCTGTGCACCCAAACCACTATGTGTGAATTAGACAAATGAATGTTTGGAAAAACATATACAGTATAGGCCCGTGCTGCTGCGAACCAATATTGGCAGCTTCCTGTCAAGTGTACCCTCAGTTGAATACCTGGGTTTTCTGTCAATGAATATTCAGGAAAGCCTGTAATATGCGAATTGCTGGAGAGTGAAAAACTTGTGTGCTGCTGCCAGAGCTATATGTTAGCTTGAAGGAAGGAGGAAATGACAGAGACAACCAGAGATCAGAAAAGGAGACCAGAGTTTAGCTTTTCTGGTTAAAGAAAGGTAACCAAAATATACATTTAAAAAGGAGCTGATAGAATAAACTAGGGGGTCACCAACATTATTATTATTTATTAAATTTGTATACCACCCCTCACCCACAGTTCTCAGGTGACCATAGAAGCATATGTTCTGTTCAGTGGTCTCTTCCCCTTCTCCTGCTAAAGTTCAGCTTGAATGAAGCATTCTGTTGTTTCCAGCAGAATAGATAGCGGTGTGTTGCAGGGTATGTGTAATGCCCATACCGTTTCCCTGATTTGCAAATGTGACTACAGGCCTCAAGAGGTTGGCGACAACTGGAATAAACCAGTCTACCAATAGTACTAAAACAACCAAACAATGGAGATTGAAATGTTAAGAGCAGAAATGCTGCATCCAGTTAAAACTTAGGCCTCTCCCCCAAATGCTCAGTGAAACACCAAACTCTTAACTCTATGCCTGCGTCTACCAATAGTACTAAAACAACCAAACAATGGAGATTGAAATGTTAAGAGCAGAAACACTGCATCCAATTAAAACTTAGGCCTCTCCCCCAAATGCTCAGTGAAACACCAAACTCTTAACACTATGCCTGCACCAGGAGGCTAAAAGCAAGGGGCCATATGGCATCCCAGAGGAGGGAGCCCCAAAGCATGGAGGGACTGGTCAGAAATGTCCTGCTCCACATGCCCACCAGCCTGACCTCACCAGGCATGGCGATGAAGAGTTGGACCATGGGCAGGAATGGGAAACCTCTTGCCTGGGAGCCCAATGTGGCCCTCCTGGCATCTCTATCTGACTTAGGCCACCCCCCCTCTCTGTAGGCCATATCCTTCACTGGCCTTGTTTACCTGGAATGTGCTGATGACTTGATTACTTGGATGAGAGACAGAGAGGGGTGCCTGGAGAATCTTCCAGCCCACTCAATATACAGAGGCAAAATTTGCCTTCTTTGCTTCATCCACTGGCCTGTGGTCCCAGGATACTTTCCCAGAAGGGAATGTGGCTCTTAATCTGAAAAAGGCTCCCCACCCCTGGCTGTGGGGGAGGGGGAGTCTGTTGCTGAATTTAGCCTTGATTAGATTCATAGCTTTGTTATCTAGCAGCCAGCTGTAAAGCCTTGACCTGTCACAGTTTCAGTAGGCCTTGGCTCTGTGGGCAGATGCTTAGAATTCTACCTTAAATATATGGTTAGTCTTATCAGGAAGCTAAATAAATATTAGTATTTTAAAAGGCTTGCAGAGCAGTTTTACTTCTTTTTTATTATTTCAGTTTAGATTTTTTACCCTCCCTTCGTTATAAGGTCCCAGGGCTTATCGTACTCCATACTTGTTATGTAAACTGTGCACCATACAGTACTGACTTTGGAGTGTTCTGCAGCCTAAAATACTTGCATAGCAACAATGGGGCAGCAAAATCCAGGGAGAGAACTGCTTTCAGGATTTTTGCACAGATTGCCTCTTCTCTCTGCTTTTATTGCCAGACTACAGGAACTGGATCTGACACTCTTCCCCACCTTCCTTCACCTTCTGAGCTAACCCCCATACATACATACATACAAACAATCAAAACCTTTTTTGTGCTCCTCTAATCAGGCAACCCCCAGATTTCTCACGTATTTGCCTGCAGGATTCCAGGTGAGCTGTTCTGAACATGCCTGCCTCTTGAAGTTACACAGCCACCTCCCCTTAATTCTTTGAGATTGAGATCATCTTTAATAAAAACAATTTAAAAAGGAAATTAAGAACTCAGGTGGAGGAAGATGTTTGCTAGAGGAGTTGGGGGCTCCTGTCCAATTTCTAGCAACAGGAGTTGGTAGTATCTGGCAGGGCCTCAGTTTATGACCTAAGAGAGCCAGCATTTTCGCTATCAGAGTTCAAAGCATCAAAGACTGGTATCAGGTCTTGAACTGTGTCTGGAGGCAAATGAGGAGCCAGGGTGATTGATGCATTATTGGTGCTATGTGCTCACTGGCAGGCTCCAGGTAGCACCTTTGTTGTTGCATTTTGAACCAATTGAAGCTTTAGAGTCCTTTTCAGAACATGTTGCAGTGGGCTGACCTGCATGTTTCCAATGATTGTGGCCAATGTACATTCACACAGTGAGCTGGCAGATGATGCTATTGGCTGTCTGGCTACCTCGGTTCCCCCAAGGTTCATATCTGCTTTGAGAGAGAGAAAGTGTGCACACTACTAACATAGACTGAACACCTAAACTTTAATCAGTTTTGGGAGGTGTAAGAAAAAAACTGCTCCCTTTCCCTTATGGGGTATTTAAGAGCTCGTATAGAGTCCTTATGTAGGTTTTCTATCGGTAGGAGAAAATAAGAGGCCAACCAGGGAATATTGAGAAGCAAAGCAGCTAGTAAGCGTGATCTTTATTAAACTGTTGCAACAGGGTCTCCTCCTCACCCCACACGGAGGGAGGGGAGGAACCCAGGACATTGGTTTGCTAGCTTTTATACTGTACTGTATAGACTTTTGTAATTGCCTACTATGCTGTAGCTCAAGACCACCCCCCCAAAAATCAAAATACATCACAGAAATAGGTGGTCCCCATCAGATACTTGAAAGTGTTGCTTCTATCCTGTCTGCCAGGATACCTGATAATGCCTTATCTGATTGCCTTTTCTGGGTAGCCTGGCTTTGAGGTGGTAAATACTTAGTTTCTGAATCTGCTATGCATATTGATAGTGTGCTCAGCTTAACAAATACTTGCCAGACTGTATTTACAGGGAAGTGTAAGCCCCTACAGTCCAAAGACAATTGGAAAGCTTTTCCCATTTCCTTCCTCCTTGCAGAGAAACATTTAAGGTCAATTTGGGAGAGTCAAAATGGCTTCAGGATTGTTCTCCTGTACTATTTCAGACACATGGTTTATATACTTATGTATGTGTTTGCCTTGTACCTTTATATACACACACACACACACACACATATATATATATACATACACATACATACATATGACCTTATAATTCCTATAACAGAGGGTAAACAGGTGAGATAAAAATAAATAACAGGACCAATGCTCTTTTAAAAAACAAAAGCTGTGAGTAGTAAAGTTATGACACCCTTTTCAAAGGCAAAAGTTAACATTGATAAAGTTTTCCTGATACTGTTACGATTATATGTAGGGACATCAATCTCGTCTGGGCCAACAATCATCTTGTTTACATAAGGAAGAAGTCAGGTCAATTCCCTGAGGATGTTACAGTCTAATTACAGCTGATCTAATCCTGCTATAGTTGACTATTCTTTGGATTGCAAACTTTGGACTTGCTCTTGGGGCCTGTTATGCCTCCCATATGAACAAGTTAGCAAACAGAGTGTCACTTGGCTTTAAGTAAAGTTTTATGAAATCACTTCGAGTAAGGCGGGGGGAAGCATGTGGCCTTTCAAATGTTCTACTATAGTTCCCACCATCCCATGGCCAGACTGCCTGGGGCTAATGGGAGTTGAAGTCCAGCAACATCTGCAGTTTCTCGAGTTCTCAGTCTCTGCCGTAAGGGAATCCAATGCAAACAAGTCTTTCCATGTCTGGTACTAGTGAACGAATAGAATTTTTGTAAAGAGTAGATTAAGCCTATTGTACTAATAATTATGTTAGTAGAGCTAGAGGCATGTTTGGCACTCTGATTCAGTAGTTTTGCCTGGTGATTTGAGGTGTGCTTTATCAGAAGCCTACCCCACAGGGTTGTTGTGGAGATGCTACCTTGAGCTTCTTGGAGAAAATTGTGGGATATAAATGCAATAAATAAATAAAATACTTATACTTAGAGCTGTGTCCCCAAGAGCTGAATCAAATAGTTTCAAATGTTTTAGTCCCTCTTTCATTAAGATCGTTTTTGTTATTGCGGGGAAAGGTGGTTCTTTGTGCTTTAAACCTGTATTAAAATCCCTAGGGATAACCAATATTTCAAAGGCTAATTTATTTATTTATTTATTCCCCCCCCACTTTTCATTGTTTCCTCATTTATTTATTTATTTTTCAGGATCATGCAAAATGGCAAATCCTGAACTTGATCCAGATATTTTCAATCACATCACGTTATATGGAGCTTATGTCAGACCGTGTTGTGAACTGGTAAGCTGTGCTTGATTTTCGTGCTGCCTCCTAATATTAGCTGTAGAGGGGGGAGAGAGAGAGAGAGAGAGGCATACAATCAGCTTAATTTTTTATTTCCCATATGTGCACATCTTTTGTTCGTATATCAGAAAAAGAAACACGTTTGGCACCACTGATGAAAGGTTTTTTTTATTAACGTATTTGTTCATTTTTAACATGGATGACCGTGGGTTAACATTGCAGCAAAGAGCTATTGGTAATGGTCTGTCAGGTGTCTTGTTCTGTCACCGTAGAAACAGGAGAGGATCATAGTCGGTACTAGGAAACAGTTAAAAAAATATATATGCTGTAGACTTGTGCTTTGGGGGTAGAAGGCCCCTTCTGAAGGCCAGTCACAAGGTAACATCACTCTCTATTAAATGCTTTGAGGTGCAACATTTCACCATGGTAAACTAGTTTCTGTTTCTGAAGTTCTCTCCTGTCCCCTGCTATACATTTCAAAGGGTATTTCATACACTAGCTCTGTGGCACTGTTCTGCCACAAACTGTTTTATGTTGGTCCATTGGAAGTCATCACCATGCTGCTGGATTAGAAGTTCTTTTCTGTCCTTCTGTAGCAAACAAAGTCCTTCTGTTTCAGAGGTGAAAACAACACTCAGCTAGTCTGTATAACATACAGCAGGCTTTTCGGAGCAAACATCCTCTTCTCAGTCTGCATTGAGAAACTGCTTGGTAGGAGCATGCTCTGCAGAAGAGATCAGGTTTGGTTCTTGATAACTTGTTGGTAATCCTTTGAGTTGCATTCAAAACCTGTTCCTGGATCAGGTGACTCACTATTGCTTACACATGAGCTGTTTTTAACTTTTGGTTCACATTATTTGTCTTCACTTTAACTGTCAATATCTATGTTGTTTTGTAGGTTCGTGCAAAATTTGAAAGCTGTTCTTCAGTGAAATATAGACCAGGTAAATAAACTAACAATGCAAGGTAGTAAGAAATTCTTTTTCCTATTTGGTTTGTCTGTCTATGGTTGTTTTAATGGTCCTGTATTTTGCTCTGTTGCAGAAGAATAGAATAAGATCTGATGTAGCAGTCAAGCAGTGGTGCAGATCTTCAGATTTGTAAGGCTTATTAGAGCTTAGTTTTATTTTTCCTTTCTTTTTGTTCCGTAGGTGAAATCTGTAAAATATGGTGTAGTAAACCAGTTTCTGAGCTGCACAAATATTGTGACATGATCAAAATATATACCTTTTGGCCATTTTTATTTGCGCCTGGATGTAAACACACAAAGAAATGTCTTGATTCCAGGTAAGCAGGCATTTTTCTTGTTCATTAAATGTTTACTTTGCACTCTTGTTTGAAAGCTGAAATATGGAAAACCTGTGTATGTTTTGCAGCATCAGGACAGAGAACGGTTCTAAAAGTAGAATGCTAACGTTCTTTTTTTTAATGCGTCATGGGGAAATAACAATAAATTAACAAGCACAATTTTTTCCTAGACCCTCACCTTACTCTCTACTTTTTATTACATCCTGTCTTATTAGGAGTACAGGAGAACTTGAATCTCTATCACAATTCTGTGACATTTTGGTTGGTTCCGTTAAAAGCATGACCCAAGTGAATTTTTGAATCTTTTCTTATGGACCAGCATGCCTATCTTTGCTTTGTAAATTATTCAGAGTAAACACTCAGTTGGACTTACAACTGAACAGACATGCCTGTTTGACTATTGATGTTTAAATGAATTATGAGAGTCTCAAAATATTGTTTTAATATGTGTACACCTTTATTTTGATATTTCTCATATAGTAGTAGAAAATGTCATTTAATGTGAATCTGTTTATATTTAAGTGATTGTGAAGTGGGTGAGCTCAATCTGGAGAGACTATATGAAATCGAGACATTAGAAGACGTAACTGATATAGCCAAAAAGTTTGCGGTAAGTCATTAAGAAGATTATTATTCTATATTTATTTATACCCCGCCTTTCCCCCTGACGGGGACTCAGGGCAGCTTACAGATAAGAATAAAAACCACTAAAAACATAGAAAAAAGATAATTAAAAACCAATTAAACATTGATAGAATTTAAACTATATACATATTGAAGCCATACAAGTAGTTATAATGAAATCAGCATGGCAGCAGCCCTTTCATTAAAAACAGTCAGTTTGCGAAAGCCTGCTAGAATAAGAAAGTCTTCATCTGCTGGCGGAAGGACAATAAGGAGGCAGCCAGTCTAGTTTCTCTAGGGAGGGAGGGAGGGCCAAAGTCTAGGAGCAATCCTAGCCATGCCTAATCAGAAATAAGGCCCATTGGATTCAGTGGGGCTTTCTTCCTGGTTAGTATAGGTAGGATTGTGTAGCCTTACTCTTGAATCTCAGCTGAAGTTAGAAAACCCCTTCAGATCACTGACATGGTGTTAAATGAGTGCAGGTTAGGGTTGTTGATAAGCCTTTGCTCTTCTTCTTCTCTCCATCCTCAGGATGTTCCACGTTTCATCAATGGCATATTGAAAATTGGAGCTGAAATAGACAATGTAAGTTTGTTTTCCACTCCCAGGTTCAAATACTAGAAGCCTTTTTGCTTTGGAAGAATCCCACACCACTTTTTTTTGAATAAACACAATGTTTACTAAGATTTATATCCTGCCTTTCATCCATCATGGAAGGCATTGGACCAGTGGTTCCCAGGTGATCTCCCATCCAGCCGCTGACCCTCCTAGACCTCCTTAGAGTTAGCAGATTTATAGGAGCTGCAAGCTTGTTGTGGATCATTCATGATCCGAAATGCAATGGGGTCAGAATGATCATGTGACTTGTGGATCATGGGGAGCGAACTAAAAACTGCTGTTTGTAAAACCCAATCAGAATGATCCAATGGATGTACTGGATAACAATCCAGCATAAGCAGCAGAGTTCATGCTGTCTGCAGAAATTAATTCTTTTCGTGGAGGCTAGAGTATAACTGTAGGCCGCTGGCTTGATTCTGAAGTCTTTATACTATTTAACCCCCTCATGCCTGGATGGCTATATTTGTATTTAATTTTAACTTGTCGTTTTTTAAAAGTACTTCAAATAATAGTATCTTATATATTTCTCCTTCATCTGAAATAGAGAATCTTCAATATTTATGATGCTCTTGACTGGATAAAATATGCTGATGACATCGGTATTTTACAGAAATTAGAAAAGCTTGGAAATTATTGTTGGCCTTTCCTAGAAGTTTTCTTTGCTGAATGTAAGTTATACACAATGTTACAATGAGTGGTGTATGGAAAAATGTCGTGTTCCTGTGCCTGCTTAATCTTAAACTTCGTTGTTCACAGTTGGGTGATACTTTGACTAAGATCAACCAAAAAGTCACAGAAATGGTGGCAAGCTTTTGAGTTTTGCGGAACTCTTCTACAGGTGAAGAGTAGAAGCAGGGAGCGGTGAGATGATTATAATTGGGGTTTTTAAAGGCTGTAGATTCAGTTCCAGGATAAAGCTTTCATGGAACATTATTCCTCGTGAAGAGCTCTGAGAAATTAAAGGTTTGCCATGTTTTTGTGTCTTTTTGGTTGCTCCCCCCAAAAATGTATGGCCCAAAGGTGTGTTTTTTTGTGGATCAACCTTTGTTCCATAATACTAGCTCTATAAAGGCAGCTTCTTTTGGTTTTGTTTCTTTAGTCCTAATTGAAAGTAATATTTACGGCGTTTGTGGTTGGTTTTTTTCTTTCTTTTGAGGAAACAGCTTATTCTTCACTGGTATGATGACTCATATCCTGTCTACTACTGAGCCTGTGTTCTTTTCATTTAGACCAAGCTGAAGTTAACATATCACTACCAGTTTTACTTCAAGATAGGAAGTCAAGGTCAGGAGGGATACCAAGTTAACTGGTTATTTCTGCAGTTGAAGACCAAAAAACAGCATCCTCCCAATATATACCAGTTGGCAACTTTGTGCTTGCCATGTGCCTTAAGGTTGTTTGCTGGTAAATTTATCGGCCTGGATCCAAAGTGCTCCGTGCATCAGTGAGACATTAATTCTCATGCATGGGGGGATCATAGATTTCTACCACCTCCCAGATACAGTGCCAGTTGCATGCCATGTTGCTTCTTGGAGTAGCTTCTTGGGTAGCAAGAGGGGCTGCATGATTCTTTAGATCCAGGCCACACTTAAGTGAACCTGTTCTTTGAAATACCATGGATGGGGAAGCTTTTTGGCTCCATAGGATCAACCTTGCAGGCCAAATTTGACAGATGGGTGGGGGCACCTGCCAGTCACACAGCATTATAACATTACAAGGTTGAGAAGTAGGTAGTCCTGCCTACATGTCAGAATCTCTGGTGCTGAGCATTGGTCTGGCAAAGCACTTCTTTCTCCCATCCCTTTCCTGCAATTTACAGGCATTGCTTCACATGTGAGAAATCCCCATCATGATCAATGTCTTCAGAAAATCAGGTTTCTTTCAGCGACTGGGGGGGGGGGCGGGAGGGGGGGAGAGGGACAAGACTTGCTTTATGCAGATCAGCTGTATGAGAGACTTCTCCCTCACCCAGTTAGCTGGCGTTTTCTTTTGTTTGTTTTCTTTGACTGTGTGTGCCTGTTCCCAACATTGAACAGGCGTGTACAGCCAAATTGAGCCGGATTTAACCCCTGCTCATCAACAGTCAAGGGGGTGTGTGTCAATCTTGCTAGCTTTGACTTTGAGCACCTGTTAGGAACAAGGTTCCCTTCTGGGAACAAGGATTCGACACAGAATTGAACCCCTCCTTCCCTCAAGGACATCAGCCCATAGACAGGTGGCATGATTTGGGAGAAATTGAGTTTGTTAGTAAAAAAAAAATCTCTTTCTGCAACTTTGAAATCTTTTTTGATTTGGAAAATAAAAATGGAAGATTGAACTACTCACTTGGATTACACTAGTGTACATATGTGTGATATTTATATAGTTCTCAAAGGAATAATTTTGGGCAGGGAAAAGTAACTCTGAAGTACATGTCAGTACTATAGTTGGTAGCAGTAAACATTGTACTGTGTTTCACTTTGTAGACAAGCATCTTATAAGCAAAATTATATTGGAGGACTACAACTTAATAGAAGCATTTGAATCTCAAAACTGTGATGGTTGTATGAAGGTAAGATTTAAACAAAATGTTATATTTAAAAAATTAGAGCTTACTTGTAAATGCCACACCTTTCATTTGGTCAGAGAAACCACCCTCTAGTATTATCTCAGTCTTGTCTAAATTGAGCTTCAGTTTATTGGCTCTCATCTGGTTTATTACGAAGGCCTGGCACCAGTCCAGAACATTCACCGCCACATCTGCTTGAGCTGTAAAGGAGAGGTAGAGTCGGGTGTCATCAGCATATGGATGAAAGCAAACTCCAGAACTCTTGGATGACCCCACTAAGTTTCATGAAGATGTTAAATAGCATGGGGATAAAATCAAACCATGAGGAACCCTGTAATGAAGGTTCCTACAGGCAGCGATCCAAGTTAAAGTGGAATCACTGCCAAACAGTATCCGCAACTCCCAGCTCTGACAGTCTCCCCGAAAGAATACCATGGTCATTTGTATTGAAATTCACTGAGAGGTCAAGGAGAATTAACAGGGACACACTCCCCTTGTCCCAACACAAGTCATTATACTACAAGGGTGACCAAGGCCATCACACTCATCCAAGAGGCCTGAAGGTGGTTCAAAACCACCCATTCAAGAACTTTACCCGAGAAAGGAACGTTTGCAACGTACCTATAGTTGTTCGAGTGTTCTGGATCCAGGGATTTATCAGAGAATGGTCTCACTGCTGAAATTGCTTGTTTGTATCGTGGCTTGTTAGCATCCAAACGCAGTCATTGTGTAACACAATCTTAAAAATAACTTAAAGATGTTTCATAGTTCAAGATGAATTTAGTACACTGTATATATATGCACCCATCTGCAATTGCTTTACAATTGAAGTTAATTTGAATTTGTCCTGTTTCATTACAGAAAAGTGATCTCATGAAAAATTGGGGAAATGAAGCATTTGCTAAAGAGCAATTTGATATTGCTGCCGCTTCCTATACAAAAGCTATAGAATTATGGTAAGGGATAAATTATATTAATGAACAAAGGTGTAGAAACGTGCATTTGAGATAATTACCTTTTTGGACAGAAGATGAAAGATATTTTCTATATGAAGAGAAGAGTAGTTCCCAAAGACAGCTGCACATATACAGAGTAGGGTGTATGGAATGCACTATGGGTATTGTAGTGTTTCTTTGCATTCTTAGTGCCCTTTTAATTAGATTTTACTTCACCTGAAATTGTCTATTTGCTTTCAGAGGGGTTTATTTTGTCCTTGGCTCTTGTCACCAAACAATTAGCATCTTTTAATGGATCATGTTGACCTGAGAGCAGAATCCCTTAAGTAGGATTTTAAAGGTCCAGTAAGGAATAGTGACTGTTTAACAAACCACATGATTTATTGCCTCAATCTGGATTAAGATTTGGTCTTTTGAGACAGAAGAAACAGTGCCCCCCTCTGTTTTTTCTTTTGTTAGCCATTCCTAATACACCATGGGTTTTGTCCAACAGTGTCCCTCAGCTGACGGTAAGGCTTCCTAGAGGAAAGAAGCAATTTTCAACCACTTCCTTCACTCCGCTAGCTCACGGTGCACCATTTAAATCTGCTCTGGGGGGCTTCCCAACTTTCTGGAGCAATTTAGAGAGTGTGAGGGGGCTGCAAGGGGGAGGGGAAATAATAAAAAAATGCCCTGCTGCTGGAAGCCTTACTGTCAGCTGAGTAGCACTGTTTGTGAGAACTTTGTAGTTTATAGCTTTTCAGTAGAGATACAAGATGGCAGAATTTTAAAAACCCTGTTATATTTGAACCACTTGAATAGCAATGCTTGGCAATGTATCTGGTAAGCAGCCCCACTAATACAAATCCGTATTACAGTACTGAAATTGAGTGCTGTTCCTATCAGTAGTACTTATTATTTGCAGCAATCACTACCTATGTTATCTGCAACAATTGTGACTTTTAGCTTCGGTTAGGCTGACACCGGGACTGCAGGTGTACCTGTTTCTGAATTCACCCTTCATGGGGAGACTGCTATAAACTATTCTCAATGAGTTTGTTATGCAGACCACAGCTTTTCAAACCTTGCGTATTAACTGCTACCAAAAATCCAAACTAAGGCAGAAAAGTCATATTGGATAATTGCATATAAATACATGTATGGCTCAACTTTCAGGAGACTATTTTGGTTCAGAGTAAATAAACTGAATGCAATCTAACCTTTTTTAAAGGCCTGAAAATCACATTCTTTATGGCAACCGGGCTCTCTGTTTTATCCGAACAGGACAATATAAGTAAGTATATTTTTTTTCATGGGATTCAATGACTACATTTGAATGGAACCCTAAACTGGTTTAGTGTTACATAAGTGACTCTAGCCTTCTCTCCTGGGCTCGCATGCTCCCCTCTTCCTCTGCATGACGTGTGATCGGAAAGAAAAGTTTGGAAGCTCTTGTTCTTATTCAGCTGTGGGTAATGATAACTGTGGTTAGTTTAAAACAAGTCTACTTCAAATCATGGTTTACGAAGCTGGCTTATTAAACTAACCACAGTTAATCACAGTTCTTGGTTTGGATGAAATGGCAAAAGTTTGCTTAAAAGGCAAGTGGAATTCTATGCCTTCAAACCCCTTGGTCAGAAGGGACTGGGAATAGAGGAGTATGAAAGCTTGAGAGGGTTTGCAGTTGAGTGTTCAAACACTGCCAAAGTATATTTATCTAAACAATATAAATCTAATGCTCCATTTTTTAAAAGCTGTGTTGCTTTAAGAGACTAAACGGCTATGAAACATTTTATCTCCACATTTATAAAGTTAAATTTTCAGCTGCGAAATTTAGTATTATTTTACCTTAGAGAGGATTTATTTCAGTTTGTCATAGTTTCTCATCCTCTTCCACACCCACTTGCTCAATGGCATGAGCAAGAGCGAAAAAGCAATTAATTTTTGGTTTGATTGGAAGGAAGGAATTGAGGAGGAGGGCATTAAATTGGAAATGTTTTCAGCTAATCTCAGTTTTTAGAGCTTTTGGGTTTGGTTTTGATCTCGTTTGGGACTTTGAATCTTGGGGAAGCTGGTGAGCATTGCATTTAATGCATGTTAATGTTAAATAAAAAAAGTGATCTCTTAAAGACAGAAATACACAGTGGTCAGAGACCACCAAAGCACAAATGAACCAAAGAATTGTAGGGAGCCCAAGGGTCATCTAGTCCAACCCTCTGCAATGCAGGAATCCTAACAAAAGCATTAATCAAAGATGGACATCCAACCAATGCTTGAAAACATCCAGTGAAGGAGAGTCAATAATAATAATAATAATAATTAATAATATAGTAAGTAAGTATTTTTTTTATTTATACTCCACCCTCCCTGGCCAAGACCGGGCTCAGGGAGGCTAACATCAAATATCAAATACATTAAAACACAATCAAACAATTGATTAAAATACAGCTTAAAAATTAGAATCAGGATAAAATTAGATGATTGCCCACGAATTACAAGCATAGGGGTCAGGAACCTCAAGTATTCATCAGGGCCAGCTATCCATGTTGGTCCCACATGAGGTGATAAAAGGGCCAAAGAGATAACCTACAGGGTCCCATAGAGGGGGGTCAAACTGGGCCCAGACCAAAGACCAGGCGGAAGAACTCCGTCTTGCAGGCCCTGCGGTAAGATGTTAAGTCCTGCAGGGCCTTGGTCTCCTGCGACAGAGTTGGGGCCAAAGCTGAAAATAATATAATAAATATATTATTTATACCCTGCCCATCTGGCTGTGTTTCCCCAGCCACTCTGGGCGGCTTCCAACAAAAGACTAGAAATACTAGAAGGGAGACTGCTCCACTGTCAAACAGCTCTTAGCGTCTGAAAGCTCTTCCTGATGTTTAGTCCATAGAACTAGTTTAGTGAAGTACTTTAAAACTGCAGATAGTTTCAAAAAAAGTAGTTTATTGGATAGTAAGGAGATCAGGTGCTCAGAGCAAAAACAAATATGATAAATTCCACCAGGTATGACCCAAGCCACCTCTTTGGATCCCAACCTGTCCTGTAATTTCTGTATTGCTTTACTGTATCTTGGAGGTGAATATTACTCCTTCTCCTTGAGGAGTAAAGATTTTTATTTGGGGGGGGGGTAAATTAGCATAGACTCCAACTTTACAGAGTGGACAGTCTGCCCGGCTTAGTGTTTTGGTTCAGACTAGACTTGTAGGAATGCTGGATGGTATATTGGACCTTACAGAGATGTCCTTTTCTGTTGACGAAGCCTGTTAGCATTGAACTGTTGCCATGTTGGTTTGGGTCAATATCTTTCTTCGTATCCTCTGAGAGTACTCGGAAGGAAAACCTGGCAGGAACAAGCATTCAAACAGAAGGAAAGACTATTGACTGTCTTACTCAGTAGTCAGTAGCATTCAGGGAGGTAAATGTGAAGGGCTTTGGTTCTGCAAGGCTAGGTCTGTGAAGACAAAAATCCCCCCTCCCCCTGGTGAAGTCAGAATTTGAACGTGGCTTCCCCCAGGAGGAGATGTGAGTTGAAGAATCCTCTGTCTGCTCTCCAAAATGGGAATTCATGGTGAGTGAAATTTCTTCTCTTTTAAAGGCAGAACTTTCTCAGGTTTTTGGATTTAGTCTTGCAGTTCGAAAAGCTTAAAAATGTACTGTATTTGAATGAGAACATTTTCCTCATTCATTAGTATCTTAACTTCTTACTGTTTTCAGAAAAGCCCTGTGTGATGGGAAGAGAGCCATAATTTTGAAGCCCAACTGGCCAAAGGTTAGCTGCATTTCTTTCACAGATCTGTCTTTGCTGGAACTCAAGTCAGAAAACATTGAACATTAACCATTATATAAACAGGAAGCTTCCCTTTTTGAGTTAATTTGACTAGTTATAAATCACTGGGGGATAGATACACTGTATGCAATAGTTTTATTTATTTAAAAGCATTTCTAAACTGGTTAATATAGAAAAGATCTCTAAATGTAATATATTTGTGAGTAGGTAGGAATTACGTCCTTGGCAGCTTTTTAATGGAAAGGACCCATACCAGTTATTTTTAGGGCATGGTCTCTTTGGGCTCCTTTACCCAATTTTAACAAGTACGTATTAGATTCACCTTCTGCAACTAATGTTCTAAGAATGATCTAATGTTGATCTAATGTAGATGCATGTTGATTCTGGCTTTCTACCATGTGCCAGCATAGGATTGGATCCAGAGATCCTGTCGCCAGAGTTTTGCTCACAGAAGAGGCAGTCCCAGTGACCACTTAGGGAGAGTGGGGAAATTTGATTTTTGCCCATTTCCCATGCATTCCCCAGAAATGTGCTCCCTGGGGTTTGGTGAACCTGCCACTTAATGAGAGGTGGTACAGATCGTAGTGTGATACACTGTTGGTTCTTCAGGGGTTTAAAAGTTTGAACAGGAGGGAGAGGTGGAGCTCAGTAAAGGAGGGGCTACCAACACTTAAGTTTCTACTAGATGAAAATCCCTCCTATTATTTATTATTTATACCCCACCCATCTGGCTGGGTTTCCGCAGCCACTCTGGGCGGCTCCCAACAGAATATTAAAATACAGTAATCCATCAAACATTAAAAGCTTCCCTAAACAGGGCTGCCTTCAGATGGCTTCTAAAAGTCTGGTAGTTGTTGTTCTCTTTGACATCTGATGGGAGGGCGTTCCACAGGGCGGGCGCCACCACTGAGAAGGCCCTCTGCCTGGTTCCGCAGGTAACCTGGCTTCTCGCAGGGAGGGAACCGCCAGAAGGCCCTTGGCGCTGGACCTCAGTGTCCAGGCAGAACGATGCGGGTGGAGCCGCACCTTCAGTTATACAGGACCGAGGCTGTTTAGGGCTTTAAAGGTCAGCACCAACACTTTGAATTGTGCTTGGAAGCATACTGGGAGCCAATGTAGGGTTGGGCTTTTAGACTCATATGATGAAAATAGGAGTGAAAATGTTTTTATTTGGCAAAACTTGCTCTATTTAGGGGGGTGGTAAGTACTTTGTTCTTTTTTTTTGTAGGGACACTATCGATTCTGTGATTCACTCTATCTCTTGGGGGAGCACAAAAAAGCATTAGAAGCAAATGAGAAAGGCCAAGAGCTGTGCAGAAATAATCCTGAAGGAATTAAGGATCTTATACAGCAACATGAGAAATTTAAAAAGCAAATTGATGAAATGAGAGGTAACTTTTCCTTTTTAAGATTGTCTTTAAATATAGTAAAATACTTTGTATAATAACTTTTATTTAGTGAATCAACTTTTTTATCATTTATTTAGGTGTGAAACAAAATAAACACAGAATAAAGAAGGCAGTAGTTCAGAAAAAGTAAGTTTAATTCTATTTTACTTTATATGTGAAAGTAAATACAAGAAAATGTAACAACGGGCTAAATTAATATTTTACCAGTACAGCTTTGGCACCACTAGGAGTTTTTGACAAATTCATGAGGTATAGAAACACTACTTCCTATTAGTAAGAATGCTTCATTAGCACTTAATTTCTGTAAGTGTCAGGCTCTCAAATATTATCCCTCTTTTAAATTTAAGATGAATTAAACAACAACAACAACACTGCATTATGGTTCAATTTAAACAAACACTAAGAAGCTTTAAAACGGTTGGTTGCACATAAATATTCCTTAGAAGGGCATCTCTTTACTTCTTTCCACACATATGGATTGCATGGGCAAAAAGATTTTTAAAGCAATTGAAAGTGTTAATCCACATGAAGTCATGCTCTTAATTTACATGGGTGTTCAAAGAGGGAAATAACCCATTGATTCCCCCCCCCCCCCAGTTTTTATTTCTTTAGTTAAAATATCCTTCAGCACTTTCAGAGTGGCTTTCAGAAATAAGGTAAAAATACAGTAAAATATAATAAAGAACAATATAAAGGGTCTTGTGGAAGACTAACAAATTCATTCTGGCAGAAGCTTTATGCTCAGATGTGTTGAAGTGTTATCTGGAGTTGTGGATGCATATATGCATGGCTATAGAGAGGGAGGAATTGTAAAGAGTGAGGTCAGAAGGCAATGGAATGCAGAAAAGTACAGACAGTGATAATTACCTTGTTTGTTGCCCTGGTGTCTTCTCTGCTTAGGGACACAGGTGGCACTGTGGTCTAAACTACTGAGCCTCTTGGACTTGCCGATCAGAAGGTTGGCAGTTCGAATCCCCATGACGGAGTGAGCTCCCATTGCTCTGTCCCAGCTGCTGCCAACCTAGCAGTTCAAAAGCACACCAGTGCAAGTAGATAAATAGGTACCACTGTGCCACAAAGGTAAGTAGCATTTCCGTGTGCTCTGGCACTCGTCACAGTGTCCCGTTGTGCTAGAAGCGGTTTAGTCATGCTGGCCACATGAGCCAGAAAGCTGTCTGTGGACAAACACTGGCTCCCTTGGCCTGAAAGCGCTGCAACCCCATAGTCACCTTTGAATGGACTTAACTGTACAGGGGTCCTGTATCTTTTTTTACATTCTCTGCTTCCAATGTTGGGGCAGTGTCAGTTGTTCTGAAAGCTGCCTTCAGAACTGTCCTTCACTCCCTAGAAAAGGAAAACAGCCCTGTGTGCTTCTCTTAAGAGCCCAGCTGCTCTCTTCCTGCTGTAAAGAAGGGATCCTGAACGAAAAAGGTTGCACTTGTAGATACAGTTATTCTTATTGTAAATGTTGCAGAAAACAACTCTTCACATCTTATGATAGGGTGTTGCTTTATTTTATTACCAAAGAATGATGGCGAAAGAATGTTTCCGGATCCTAAAACAATTCATAATCTTCTGGGACCCCCCCTCCCCCACAAGCAATGTGTGTTTTATTTTGAATTATTGGTTTAGTTCTACAGAATCTCCTTCAGTCAGTGCCCAGGAATCAAAGAAATCTGACAATGAAAAGAAAACGCAGCCTGACAACAATCTTGGTAAACAGAAGCATACAAAGGTAAGTTGTTTTCGTTTGTTTGTTTTTAAGTGCAAATGCTACTGAGAGCTGCTGTCTGGAAGACAGTGCTGTCAGGAATTTCCTTAAACATGAATATATTTTTCAGGGTTCTTAGGTTCCTGCTCCTTATCCTGCCAACCCTGACTGCTGTCGCTTTAACTTTTTGCTGGCAGTGATATAGCCTGGCTTTGTATTAATTTGTCTCACTTTAAAGTTATTTGAACTTGGCAAGCAACTAGCTACTTGGCCTGTTATAAGAAGATCTGTGAATGTGACTGAAAAAAGCAACAAACCTTTTAAACATAGCACTTTTAAAATCATGAAAATAGTTCTATTGAACAAAGCCAGTCTTGCTTCCAAATAAATATGCATAGGATCAGCTTTAACTAGGAATTTTTTAGAAGCAAGAGTGGTTGCTACTGGGCGAAAATAGTATTTCTCTATGAGATAGAAAGCAAGTGTCTGTGCTGCTTCGTTGGCAGCCATATATATTCTTAATCCGGGAATCTGAAACATTTCAAAGCTCGAATAGCTGGAGAGCATAATGTAATAGCACAGGCTCATCCATAGTGGTTGAATGTGAAGCAATACATAGGGCGATACCTCCTGGATTCTAGCACCAGTTAGAAGGTCACAACAGCAAATATAATACAGATTCAGTTTTTGTTATTTATTTGAGATGATGTTGGATATTAGAGAGTTTGCAATTTTGTCCAAATGCAGTAAATAATGTTTCCTGCTAGCCAGTAACAGAAATCCTTCCCTTCGCTTGCAGGAGAAGGGGAGGAGGGCTTAGGCAAGCTTCAGGCTTCCTTTTAATACCTGCTTAATCTAAATGCCACACTTTGTTTTCCTCCTACAATTAAATGTAGTCATTGTTTGAAGGGGAGTTTTGTGTCTTGCTCTTCAAGAGTAATTTTCTACCCACATGTAATAGTTCTAGGGGTTGCTTGTGCGTGAGTTGCCGCCACTCCTGGCTAGGTTACCTGGTTGAACCCTTTCTGTCTGGACAGCCTTTCACTTCGTGGCTGTCTCAGTCGCTGGCAGAATCCATCAGTGGGTGTTTCTTGAACTTCTTCCAGCAAAGAAGTTCTTTGATGTCAGGTCTCCTCCTACTCTCCTTGCGCGGAAGTCTTCTGCGCAGGGAGGGTGTGGGCAGCGGAGTACCCGTGCTCTCCCCGCTGGTCTCCAGTGAAGAGTCTTGGAGCCTCCTCTCCGATTCCCCCATCTGCCCCTCTTCTCCACTGGTGTTAAGCTGATTTCCTTCCCCAGCAGATGGGCTGCCTCTCTCCCTACTGGGACCCTCTCCGGCATCCCTCTGGAGCCTTCCCTCCGCCTCTAGCTCCGATGGCAGTTCCCTGACACCACATTTCTAGTTAAGATTTCCTGTTATTCTTAATAATTTTGTCCTGGCTTAGCAAAGTCATAAACGGTTTAATGTTGCATTTTAACGTTGTTCAACTCGGCCTTGGGACCTTATGGTAAAGGGTGAGTAGGGAATAATAACAGAAACAACAACCTGCTTTTTTTGTATCTTTTTCCTTATCTGTCTTGCGGTCCTTTTTGTTTCTGTTAAGTAACCTTTCCCATTATTAAGTTTTTTTGGCTATCTTTCAGCAGCTTCCAAGGTGGCTCATGGTATAATAAAACAAATTTAAAATCAGGCTTAATTCCCGTCCCCAGTGAAAATAGCAGTAAGACAAAAATAAAAGCAACAAGGTACCAGGTAAAGGCAGCAATAAGAACAGCAAGGCAGTAGTAAAAACATCTGAAAATAAAATATATAAAAATCCTGGGAGAATAGAAATGTCTTCATCTGGTGCTGAAAGTCCAACAGAATTAGCTCTGGCTGAGCATCTTTGGAGAAGGTTCATGTAGGGCATGGGTAGGCAAACTAAGGCCCGGGGGCCGGATCTGGCCCATTGGCCTTCTCAGTCCAGCCCACTGACGGTCCGGGAATCAGTGTGTTTTTACATGAGTAGAATGTGTCCTTTTATTTAAAATGCATCTCTGGGTTATTTGTAGGGCATAGGAATTCGTTCATCCCCCCCCCCCCCAATATAGTCTGGCCCCCCACAAGGTCTAAGGGACAGTGGACCGGCTCCCTGCTGAAAAAGTTTGCTGACTCCTGACGTACGGCTTTTGGTCTTGGTGATTCATAAACTGCCAGTGCATCTTATCTAGTTGATAACATATTACCTAGCTGTAATTCTGTGGATGGGACTCATGAATTTACTTAGTCCCTTGACATCAAGAGGATAGGGTTGCAGGCCCTTCACGTTACTTTGAGAGTGCTTAACCTGTCCGTCCTCTTTACCTGCCATTGTGCAAATAAGTAGTAGAGTGATGACTGCTGTTCTAGATGAGAAACGGTTGGCTCAGCACAGTTAGCTGAACCTGTGACAATGCATACAAAAGAAGTTAAGGGTGGACCTGGGAGGAGAAAGTGAGTCATTTAGCCGTTTAGAGAAACGAAAGAGAAGGCTGTAGACTTCAAGATTGGCAAAGTGCGTATGCAGAGTTAAATTACAGCGGTGCTCCTTTTCAATGGGAGGAAATGTTGGCAAAAGCAAGAAAAAACAGGTATTAAACAATTACGCTGGGTTTTTATTTGGCAGCCTTTAGATGCTAACTGGGTTTTGGGCAAGTAATAACTCAAAAACTTACTTCCCGTTCAATTTGAGAGGCTTCTTCTTTAAGAACAGTAGACATATGGCTGCTTCCTGCCAATCAGCAGCAGCGAAGCTTGGTTCCGCATAAACTGCAGCTGGAACTGATAATATCTGAGCCCCTCAGCTCTCTGTTTGGGGCAAGAGTTGGGGCAGGTTCTGTTTTGTTCACCAAGAACATCTTAAGAGTAGTGGAGCTGCAGCTAGTCACCTTCCTGCCAGCTGCTGAAAAAAAGGAGCATATAAGCCATTTATATAGTGCTTTTAGATGTTCAGAGCACTCCATGTACATTATTTTGTAATTATTACAACTTTGTTATAGAGGTTGTTATTTATTATCCCTGTTACTCAGATGGAGATGGTGGGTGGGGTGAGGGAGAATGGATTGCCTGAGATCCCACAGGTGAGAGTCAAGTGGGGCATTGCATTTTAGCTCTTTCTCTTGTTTACTATGCTACAGCAGCTCTTGTATTAAGGTTTTTATGAACCAGGCAGGTGCAGCTGCACAGAAAGAACCTTCTTAATCTCAGTCGGGTCAAGAAAGGAGGAATGGATGGATTCATTCTGTTGTGAATTTTGATAAAAGCGATCACATTCTGCATTTGAAATGCAGTTTCTTTTGCTAGTACCTGGAGTGGGCATGGAACAGGATGAACTGGCCCTAATCTCAATTGATTGGCATACAGCAGATAATAATAATAATAATAATAATAATAATAATAATAATAATGTATTATTTATACCCCGCCCATCTGGCTGGGTTTCCTCAGCCACTCTGGGCGGCTTCCAAATGAATATTAAAAACAGTACAGAATCAGACATTAAAAACTTCCCTAAAGAGGGCTGCCTTCAGTTTTCTTTTAAAAGTAAAATAGTTGTTTATTGCCTTGACATCTGCTGGGAGGGCGTTCCACAGGGCAGGCGCCACTACTGAGAAGGCCCTCTGTCTGGTTCCCTGTAATCTTACTTCTCGCAATGAGGGAACCGCCAGAAGGCCCTCGGCGCTGGATCTCAGTTTCCGGGCTGAATGATGGGGGTGGAGATGCTCCTTCAGGTATACAGGACCGAGGCCGTTTAGGGCTTTAAAGGTGATGATACTGTAACTGGGAAGGTCATTGATTCCAATCTCTCTGCTCTGCTTAACCCAAGATTCTTAGCGTACAGTCGTACCTTGGATCCCGAACACCTTGCGAGTCAAACGTTTTGGCTCCCAAACGCCGCAAACCCGGAAGTGAGTGTTCTGGTTTGTGGACGTTCTTTGGAACCCAAACATCTGACTCGACTTCCACAGCTTCCGATTGGCTGCAGGAGCTTCCTGTGTAGCCAATTGGAGTCCGCGCCTTGATTTCCGAACGTTTTGGAAGTTGAACGGACTTCCGGAATGGATTCAGTTTGACTTCCGAGGTACCACTGTGTAGGAATAATTAATACCCTGCATCAAGGTAAAGAAGAAGAAGAAGAAGAAGAGTTTGGATTTGATATCCCGCCTTTCACTCCCTTTAAGGAGTCTCAAAGCGGCTAACATTCTCCTTTCCCTTCCTCCCCCACAACAAACACTCTGTGAGGTGAGTGGGGCTGAGAGACTTCACAGAAGTGTGACTGGCCCAAGGTCACCCAGCAGCTGCATGTGGAGGAGCGGAGACGCGAACCCGGTTACCCAGGATTACGAGACTACCGCTCTTAACCACTACACCACACTGGCTCCCAGGGACCCCTGAGCATTATGTCCAGTCGTGACCGACTCTGGGGTTGCAGCGCTCATCTCGCTTTATTGGCCGAGGGAGCTGGCGTACAGCTTCCGGATCATGTGGCCAGCATGACTAAGCCGCTTCTGGTGAAACCAGAGCAGCGCACGGAAACGCTGTTTACCTTCCCGCCAGAGTGGTACCTATTTATCTACTTGCACTTTGACATGCTTTCAAACTGCTAGGTTGGCAGGAGCAGGGTCCAAGCAACGGGAGCTCACCCTGTCACGGGGATTCGAACTGCGACCTTCTGATCAGCAAGTCCTAGGCTCTGTGGTTTAATCCACAGCGCCACCCGCATATAATTTGGTAAATAGCAATAGGTAGATTGAAGCATAGGTGCTGATATATCACACCCTTTTTCACTGTGTGATCAGGAAAAATAGTCCAAAAATGGGGATATACATGAACAGAGTTGAAGCTTTGAAGTTCCCATCCTTTTCTATAGAGCCAGGTTAAGAGGCAGCAAAATCTACCCCCTCCCTATCTTGAGCACAAGGATCACCAGGGGTTATGAGCATGTTTAGCCCTACCCTAGCAGCTTCCTGAATGCATCCATTTACTTCATGTAAGTGGGTTGGTTGGGAATTCACTCTTGCTGGGGGAAAGTGAAGCATTCCTGTGGCACATGCATAGGCAGTGATGGCTAAACCTGCCTTCCAGTCCTTAGGTTAGGCTGTATAGCTTCCTCCTAAGTTGTATTATGCCAGTTGGGTGTGTTGGGCTTCAGTTAAGAGTACACAGAGATGCTTTGCATTCCTCCCCAGAAATCTTTGCCATTTGTAACTGTGCATCTGATTTAGCAAGTATTATAACATTGCCAGCCTGCTCTGAGCACAGTTAGACAGTTAAGGAGATTTGGAACTCACAGCCTAAGATGCCTTCCTGGTAGAAGCATTTGAGTTCTTCCATTTCCATGGCTGAACACACACAACACTTCATATCAAGGAAATCTATTCAGGTGGGTGGTTTTAGCAACATGCCCCTTTCTGGTGCGGTGGGAGGAAATACTCTTTTTTTAATCTTTTTACAGGTAGCTGCTAATACCTTAACTAAAGAAAACAAAGATCGTCTTTCAGATATTTCGTCAGGTAAGTTAAAATAAGTTAGACCATATGTGCTCCATGGTATGGATACCCCAAAACATAAGTGTGTCAGGCAGAGGCGCCGACTTGGGTCTCCCAATGTGGGTGTCGAACGTCGGCACACACTGTGCTGTAATGTTGCTCCATCATGTCGCGACAACGACTGGATCAGGGCCTCCGCACACTGGTCCCTGCTGCCCTCTGTATCTGGTGCCTCCACACACAATTCATTCCATTTCTGTTCAGCAATCCTTGCATCTTTTTTGTCTCCGAGTGAAGCTTGAAAATTATTGCATAGACCAGGGTAAAGACATCAAAATTCTCAGAGTCAGCTTTGTACAGTGCTGGCGCATAACAATCAGTTTCTAAGCGTTAGCATGTTGCTTTTTTCAGCCCTGTCAAATTTTCAGCCTCTTTGTACAGTTCCTTGAAATTTTTGATGCAAAGTGTGTGGTTCTTTTTAAGGAAAATAACCAGGTTCAAAATGAATTTTTCCCCCTCCCCCTCATGACAGGGCTGAAGGAAAATCCAGGAAAATCCAGGAGCAAAATGAGTGACTTTGAAAAGACAAGGTATAGTTTCTCTTGCATTATAATAGTGGAAATACTTTCAGATTCAGAACTTCCCTTTTAAATGTTTTTGGGGTTTCACCTTAACACTTTTATTTATTGTAGCTTTCATACCTGGGTGTCCACATTTTTTTATTGGCTGTTATAACTGAGGGGGGGGGGAAATGTCACCAGGGCACTGGTCCCTGGTGCACATGAGAGGTTGGGGACAGCCCTTGCTTCCCAGGGATAAGTTTCCCAGGTTGTGGTTTTTTTTAGAGCATGAAATGTGTGTGCATTTGAGTTATTAATGACAAAAGTAACTGTGTTTTTTTAATTCCAGAGATGAGCTGAATTCAAAAACTGATTCTCAGAAATGTCTGGTCAAACAGAAAGCTCCCTGTAGTACTGTGCAACAGGTAACAGATATGTAAAAAGCGTGGCATTGCAAATTTAAGAGTTTACTGAATGTCAGGAATGCTGTTTACATATGGTTGGTGAAAGGCATGTAGAACATTATACAGCAGCAGCCTCCACTGAATATTTAAAACCAGGCAGTTTTTCGTTATGGGATTCTGTTCATAGTGTTGCCTTCACATGTACAAGTGAAACACAGCACCAAGTACTTTTTAAAAATTGTGGGCTGTATCTAACACTGCAGCTCCACTGGTGTGCTATACATCCATGCCTGCAGTGGAGCTTTCTTCTGTCCCCTGGGTGTGCTCAAAATCAGCTCTGGGGGGTTCAGGGACACTGGAATATATTTGGGGGGCACGTGGAGGAAGGAGAGGAAGTCCTTTTGTGCCAGTGGAACCCCACGGGTGCAGCATTGGTCACAAGCCCTTGTTGGCAGGTTTCCTAGTCTCAGCTGGGATCTCTTCCTAGCCTGAAGTCCAGGGGAAGACCGCAATACATTATGCCAGTTGCATAAGTCTTTACCCACTCTTAATTGCATGTTATGTTCGTAGTAGTCTTCAGACCAGACTGCAATCCAAATTGAGATGATAGAGAGCTATATGCTAACAATTGTACAGTTCTTTCTGTAAGGAGCAGGGTGGGTTTGTCTGAAATGGGAGCAGGGGTACGAAACATTGAATTTGTCATGAAAGTTCTTCCTTCTTAGTGTACAGTGGCAACCTGGCCCTGCTCTTATTCCTGGAGGAAAGGGGCAAGTGGGTCCTTATAAACAGAATAATCAGATCATGGGAGTGACCTGTTTCTGTCTCCGCCCCCTTGACTTTTATCTGTGTTGCCAGCTTGGCATAGTACATATTTTGCAGGGATTATTTGAATAGTCTCAAGGTCTCCTGGGTTTGTTTGTGTTACAGTTTGTGTGCCATTTTAGCTCCCTAAGATTGCTTCAACATTAACATTTGAGTAAGAAATAAAAATGTGAAATATTAAATTCAAACAACATGTATTACTGGTTTGATAAGCATAATGTTTTGATAAAGGAAACAAAGACAACATTTGGCCCTTGTTGATTTCTGCAGGGGACATTAATACTGTCATTGAAGAGTACTGTAGAAGATGGATGTACATCATTGATGGATCAGCGCTTTCACAATGCTGAACAATCCTTTGCACGATTGTTAAATGTTCTAGATCCATCCAAGCTACAGGTAATAGGAAGAATGCCATGGTCTGCTCAAGATAAGTTTTACCTTCTGTATATGTTTACGGTTCTTTTAAGCATTCCTAAGAAAAGGGTAAAGGTTAGTTTTATTAAGCACATCCACTATTATATTGTGCTAAGTAATTGAAATTTCTGGAAAACAGAACAGGAAATATGCAAAATGGTTTTTCAGTGACTCTGAAATCCATCTTCCAGGTTTTGTGCATTTTGTGTAGACAAAGGGAAACTGTCTTTCTAATTTCTGTGTCATAGTAAATTATAAAGGCAAAGTAACTTATTTCTACGATTCAGTTCTTTGTAAGGCTAAGGGTGGCATCCAACATTAGAAATAATCAGCATAAACGAATTGAAATCAGTGGGCGGTTACTTAACTATATTGATTGCAGTCTACTCTTTAGTACGACCTGGTTGTAGATCACCCTAGGTGTTTGCAAAACGTTGGGTTAAAGATTTATGAACAAAGTAATCTTGTCTAGGATAAGGATCAGATGCAGTTGAGCAGACAGAAACTGAATGTATATAAAGTACAGGTTCCAATGGATACAATTCTTTCTGTCAAGTTTTGTTAGCTTGAGGATGTGATTTTTAATGACAATCCATTTTTTCTTGTCTTCTCTTTATTATTATTTTTTAAACTTGATGCAGCCATTGAAGTTTGCTATTGTTGATTATGTCGTCATCCTCTATGGCTATGCTACTGCTCTCCTTGGAATAGGGCAGCCTGAGGTAAGATTCAAGCTATTACGTGTTGGGCAGAGCTCTCCTGCCAATGTCTTACTAGAACAGTGGGTGGCTGCTGACTTAGCTAGCACAGGTACTAATAACTTGTTCCCATCTAAACTGTTTGCAGGGAAATGCCATCTTTTTTATTTGTAACAAATTTCAAAACTTGAAGTCATGAAGTTGAACCCATATGCAAATGTATTGTATAAATAATCTTCTTCAGCTTGAACAAATATTTCATCCATATGTTCAGTGAGTTGTGTGCAGTCATGGGGATATTGTTTTATTTTAAACAGAGTACGAAACTCAAGAAGCCAAGGACCTGTAGGCAATGAGTCGGGAAACTTAATGACTGCTATCCTGACATGAGACAGAGATTATGTAACATTTTTATCATGCACTAGGGAAGTCCACATTTAAATTTCAAAATCTAAAAGTAGCCTACTTCTGCAGTTCACGTCACTGTGGTGGAAATTTCCAAGAAAAACTTTCAATCATGCATAGTTCTGTCCCATAGGTGCCTATATTTTTTGCTGAAATGCAGTCATAGAAGGCAAATCTATCAGTTTATTTTACTTCGGAAGCCTTTTGTATCCTTGTGGTATTAGTAGCGCCTTTGTGGTATACTGCACGTATTGAAAATAAAAAATGGTCTGATTTACTGTATCTACGAAGGCATCAGATGTCATTCTCAAAATTCTTAACCTCAATTATTTTAAAATGACTTTACCTTTAAAGTTTAACATGCTATCCCAAGAAGTCTTGAAATCTCCATCATGTGCTGTAACTATTTTTGCTTTACATTTCTTTTGCCTTTTGCTGTTTTGATTGTGTTTGAAATTATTATCAAACCGTTTCATTTGTTTTCAAAGGAACTAACCAAAGCCAAAGACCATTTCAATAACATAATTGAGAAGTATGAGAAAGTGAGATTTGATTGCTTAGCACATTATGGAATTGGAAAAGTATATTTGAGACAAAATAGGTGAGTATAATATGTTGATTTTAGAAATTGAGCTCATTTGTTCTTTAAAAACCTGATCACTTAAATACCTTGTCTGAGGACAGTTCTTGCACCTCTTGAATTTGTCCATTTCACATTTACTCTGATCGCACTAGAAAAGAATAGTCAGAGTGGAAGACCACTCCCTCTAATAACTTGTGAGAAGCTGCCTGGGTCTAGGGCAGGCATGTCCAACAGGTAGATTGTGATCCATTGGTAGATCACTGGACATCTGTGTGGTAGATCACTGGCTTTCCTTCTCCCTAAAAAAAGCTACACAATTAGTAGAGCGCAGTCTCTTGGGAGTTGGCTACCCCTGCTCGAGGGAAAGCAGCCATTGCCAAAAGTGATCAGGAAGCAAGCAAGATGAGTAAACAATCGCGGCAGCCCTCACCGCTGCACTACTGTGTCAAGGTGAGGCGACAGTGAGCATGCTTGACTTGAGCTACCTCTTCATTTTGAAAAGGACTATGGAATCCAGAGTTGACGTTTACTTACTGTTAGAAAAACATATGAACCTACCTGGACCCTGAGATCATCTTCTGAGGCCCTTCTTCGTGTGCCTCCTCCTCGAGAGGCCCAGAGGGTGGCAACACGAGAACGGGCCTTCTCTGCTGTGGCTCCCCATCTGTGGAATGCTCTCCCCAGGGAAGTTCACCTGGCAACTTCATTATACACTTTTAGGCGCCAGGCAAAACCATTCCTTTTTAACCAATCCAGTTGACCTGATTGACATCCTATACCCTTTTAAAATTTGGCTTTTTTTGAGGGGGGTGTTAATTGGGTTATTGTTCTTATTTTGATTTTATATATGGTGATCTTTTCTGTGAACCGCCCTGAGACCTCTGGGTATAGGGCGGTATATTAAATAAATAAATAAATAGCCAGAACTAAAAATTAAACCAGCCACAATTACTTCCCATTTTAATATTGTGTTTGGGGTCCTGGGGAGAGGAATGACACTCATCTTTCATTGGATTCCTAAACACGAAACACACTGACACTAGGGACGCTTGGATATAGCATGTGACGTTGAGTCTTTTGGCGTACACGATAGGTTTTCAGAAGCTCTGGACCAGTTTTTGAAATCAAAGACCATGGTTAGTCATAAGATTGTGCCTGGTGTATTGACGTGGCCTTCAACTTCCATAGTTATTGAAGAGACAAGAACAGAAAAATTTCAAGTAAGTAAGATTGTTACCCTGTAAAGCTAAACAAAACAAAACCCAGTTTGTATATAATTTGTGTGGTGGCTGTCCAGGATAAGTTCTGTCTATATTCTGAGGACTACATCAAGCAACAAATTGGTAAAGCAGAGAATCTTGCATTCATCTTCAGTGGAGGTTAGCATACTTGAGTGTGTGACTCTATCCATCCTTTCCGGTATAAGGATTGCCCTTAGCAATTGGGAATCTAAATACCTGCTAAGGGTCCCTGAATGGCAAGGAAGTCTTTTGAGTGACTTGCCAGCTGCACTGAATATGGGATCTTTGTAGAATACCTCAGTTTGTCAGCTGAATTGTCCTGGCATCAGAAGTTGTATTTAGGTCAATTACCATTCACTTATTTGCACCTTCATCACTGAGATTGCCCCTGAGTCCTTCCTTACAGAACAAAATTAAAGAGCAATAAACCCATTTGCTTTGTTTGTAGTTTGACAGCGGAATGGACTACTTTGGAAACCTTCGTTAGAGGTTTATCAATAGAGCTTGGGTGGCCATCTGCCAGAGATGTTTTAGCTGTGATTCCTGCATTGCAGGGGGTTGGAGTCGATGCCCCATGGGATCCCTTCCAACTCTATGATTCTGTGAATCTATGAGCAGTACTGCGTGACTTCATCTCGCATCACTGTAGTCAGCTTTGAAAGCCTGGCCTCATACAGATGGGTTGAATTCCTTCCTACCTAACAGGCAGCCTAATATTCTGTGGGGTGGCAAACAATAGAAAGTGGAAGAATTTGAAAGTTGAGGAAATGATGAATATTCAGTATTCTGCTCGATGAGACTGCATTTATAAACATGCACACTTGGTAGTACAGAATTTCCAGGGAAGATGCTACAATATTTAACTTGCTTTGCTGCTTCATAGGTTATATTGCAAGATCACATTGAAGAATGCAGATTTCCTCCAGCTCCACATGCAGTTTGTCGCTACCAGCAGTGCCAAGCGCAGAAAATAAAAATCTATTTTAGTGACCCAGATTTCAAGGTAATGTGAAGGTTGTTGAAAAGGATCATCAGATACTTTTAATTTAGGTGCACTTTCTCTTAAGAAGCTTATGCGAAATATGTTTTGAATATTCCTAATATAAATGTTGAACTCACAGTGCTCACTTATCTGTGATCTCCAAACTTTAGGGTTTTATACGTGTTACCTGCTGTGAACAATGTAAAGTGGAGTTTCATGTAAGCTGTTGGAAGAAGTTGAAAGCAGCAAGATATACAGATAAAACTGAAAAGGTAACATCAAAGGTTTAATGCTTTACTTCTGTAGCCTCTGTAGCGAAATCCTACCCACAAGTCCTTTTTCTGCTCACACCCACAGGACTTCCTTCGAGAGCTATGTTTCACTCCAGATTGTAGCGGTCTCATTTCTAATATTGCTGTCTTCAGCTCCTCTGGTTTAATCAAATGTGAGGTAAGAATTGATTTCTGGTTGGTATTTTTTATAATATAAATACTAAAAATAGAATTAGATGAAAAGAAACCTTTATTATTACCTGCATTCAACATTTCCAAATTTGTTGTCATACTATATAAATTTCATTTTCGTTTCTTTGCTTTGACCTAATGTCAAAACAGTATTTTATTTTCCACAATTATAATAAAGCACTGTTACGGAAAACAGATCTTTGAAGCTCCCATTTTTCATTTCTCCTCTTAGTATGAAGATAAAATAAAAAGCAAGAATCCTCCAAGGCCCATTGTTAAACAGGAATGCACAAGGTAAGTTTCCTAGCTAGTCATATAATACTAGCAGTTCGTTTTCAGAGTGGCTGACACAAGATGGTAGTCTCATTGAAGAACATGGGGGTTTGTATCGCCACCTGTTGTCCAGCATAGGGTAAGGGAAATTGGCCAAAATGGTCTCTATCTCTTTTTCTGGTTAAGGGAGACTTTTGTTTGCTGGAAAGACCTTACTGGATACATTTGGATACTTGAAGGCCTGTTCGCATTTAGTGTTGTGATGACCTTCACATAAGGATTGCTGCTGGATTACGTCATCATGTGTCTGCTATGATTGATACAGTCAGGCAGCACATTGAAAGGCTGGCTGGCTGACTCTCTCGGGAGCTTCTGTCATATCTTAACAGGCCAGGAGACTTATTTTTCCTGAAAGAGTGGTAGTCTTGAATATTTACATTTCATCTGAAAAATGTCCAATTGCTTTTAAAAATAAAACTTTGAATTGGCTGTGTCAGTTCTAGGACCCTACAGAAAAAACAGGAGAGAAAATTGAAGAGGAAATTAATGAAAGAAGACACATTACTGTCACTAGGGAACTTTGCAGAAGTACTTCACACAGCAGACTCTATATCAAATGATGACAGTGATAAAGGTATGGGACAGTAAATACCTGTATTGAGAATACCTTGGTCCTCCCCCCCCCCCGTGGGGTCCTGCGTTTCTGTTATGTATCTGGGCATTCATGGTTTTGTTTTTGCTTTTTAATCTTAGGGAGCGGTGGTGGTCTTGTTCACAAGAATTATTTTGCTGGGGATAGAGTCCTGCAGCTTATTATGCAGAATTTTGAGAAAATACGGAGAGGCGTACATGATGGCTTCAAACTTCTTAATGAACTGTTTTCGTGGTGGGTAATTGGCGAAGCAGACCACACACGGTTTTCAACAAACTGTGTGACCTCAGTTGAAGTAATGGATCAGATTGTAAGCTCCGTAATTGACAAAAATAATAGAGTGGCGACAAGAATTTTTGTTCATGTTTTAAGTGAGCTTGAAGAAGTGGATCCTAGACTACATGACTTAATGAAACATCTTGATAGTAATGGTAAGAGTAAGTTATTTGTGGTTAAACTGTAACATAAAACTGAGGCTTAGTTCCATTACAGGGTTTTAACTCTTGAGCATTTATCCATTAGGCTTGTTCACATGACATATGAGAGCTGGCTGCAATTGCAGCTGATCTGGAAAATAAAAGTTAGGAACTGGATTTGTAAATAATTCTGATCAACAAATCCCTCCCTTTTTATATTTACAGTTAAATCATAAGGTTATGCTTTAAGTATCAAAAGCAAGGATAAGTAATTGGAAAATTTATGCCCTTGCTGGCCAGCACTGTAATTTCCTACAACATTCCAAAGTTTTGATCATTGCTGTTTTCAGTTTTTTACAAGCAAGATTTGGGTAGCAATAATTACATTTCCAATGCACTTCTTGTTCCTTATTTTTAATTTTTGTACTAATTTCCAAGTTTTATTATGCTCCTTTAATATTCTCAAAATAGTCTCAATATATTAGACTGCACGTGTCCTGCTTAGAATTGTTTGCTGAGAAGACATTCAAAGCAAGATGCTCATTTGTTCTTCACTCTAGCCAGGCATAGGCAAACTCGGCCCTCCAGATGTTTTGGGACTACAACTCCTATCATCCCTAGCTAACAGGACCAGCGGTCAGGGTTGATGGGAGTTGTAGTCCCAAAACATCTGGAGGGCCAAGTTTGCCTATGCCTGCTTTTAGCACACCGCTAGTTTTGCTTTTGCATCTTTGCAGTTTCTCATACTGTTCAGGCAGACAACTTTATGACAGGTGTGTGGATCAGTTTTGTTTGTGGTTCCTTTGTGATAGGATGCTTGTATCCATAGCCAGCTCTCAGTGGGCTCATTCCAGATGGACTTTTCATCTGGCAGAAGCCTTTATAAATGACTTGGTGGGAGGAGAGGGAGGTGATTTTCTCTGAGTTTCCCTGCACACACACTACATTCTGTGCTCTTCCAGATGGTCCCACAACCCTCCAGAGCAGATTTTCAGAGAGGAGGGGAATTGGTGAAAATGGCTTCCTCATTTCCATCAGCAAATGCCTTCACTTGATCAGAAACCTTTCTGTGAAGAGAAGGGTATTGTTGGATACAACCCAATAATAGTATTCACAGCTTCCCTCCCCACATAATGCAAAGAGCAATGGCTCCTAGTGTCATCGTCCCCGCCCCAGCTTTGGGTCGGGCACTTGGTAATTTTAACAAGTTCCAGATACTGAGTTTTTCACTATACTATCCCCCATCTAGTTGGTCTAATTCTTGGAGATCTACCCCAAAGAATGCTTCCTTGAAATGTAAACAGGTCAAATCCTTGTGTATGTCTGCCCTAGAGGGCAAAATATATTCTGTGATGTGAATCCACTTTTGGGTCTTATAATTTATATTTATTTTTGCAGGTTTAAAAGCTACAAAACAATTTTTTGCCAAGTATGGAACATGCATCTTACAGCTTGATCTTGACTTCATAGCAGTGCTGTGGAATGAGAAATATGGCCTTAAACTAGGCAGGGAGTTCACCTGCACGTCCCCAGATATGATAGATGAGCTATCGTTGATAGAACTTCGGTGTTTTTTATGGCTCTTAGAAGAGAACAGAGAGAATTTCCCATCTCTCCTTCAATACTTAGATGACTATTTTAATAACATGGGTAAGTATACTAGGATGACGAAAGGGAGTTTATTATCCCTTTAACTTTATCAATGACTTCTATAGATTTTGTGAGGGGAACAGTGGTGGGCAGCAATGAAAGGATTCAGATCAGGTGAATTGTAGGTTCTGTGCAGGTGGTTCAGCCCACATGGGAAAGGAAATGCGAAACCCCATGTTCCATTATCCTTCTAATTGCAGTTGTGGGGAGATGCTGCTTTCTTTATGGGGCGGGTTCTGAGTTAGTTGTTGTGTATGGTGGTTTATGTATTCAGTATCACTTTAGTCATAAACATGTACAGTCGTACCTTGGTTCTCAAACGGAATTGGTTCCGGAAGTCCTTTCGACTTCCGAAAAAGTTCAGAAACCAGCCAATCGGAAGCTGCGGAAGCCGTGTCGGACATTCAGCTTCCTAAAAAAGTTTGCAAACTGAAACACTCACTTTGGGGTTTGCGGCGTTTCGCTCCGACGGGAAGGTAAACGGCATTTCCGTGCGCTGCTCTGGTTCACCAGAAGTGGCTTAGTCTTGCTGGCCACATGACCTGGAAGCTGTACGCTGGCTCCCTCGGCCAATAAAGCGAGATGAGCGCTGCAATCCCAGAGTCGGTCACGACTGTACCTAATGGTCAGGGGTCCCTTTACCTTTATGTTCGAGTCACAAGGCATTTGAAAACCAAGGTATGACTGTACTGATTTCAGCAGGACATACGCAAGTTTCTTTTGATTCAGAACCATTGGCTTTAAGCAGATAAAAATATACTCTGTTGTAAGAACTCAGGCTTCTTATCAAAGTACTGTAATTATTTGGCCAACATGGTTAGATATCTCTATATAGTATAATGATTTAAAGCATATGCACAACCGTGAGAGGACAGGGCTATTTACTAAAATTACGGCGCAGTTGTTCAAAACTGTTTAGAGCTTTGTGCTTTTGTCTTAGATTTTTGTTTTGTTTTTTAAATAAAATTTATTTTAAAAATAGATAATCGGTATACTGTAATAAGGAAGGAAGAGAATGCAACTGCCTCAGTAAGTTTTTATGTTTATTCCTTTCTTGAAATGGAAGCAAATACATTGCAATCAGAACCCTTTCTAATATATTTAGGTAGAGCATTCCCCTTATATTGCACTGCTGCTTTTATAACATACATTTGTTGCAGAGTTAAAGTGCAGTCCAAACTCACGGTCCGCCAGGATGAGAGAACTTTTCATTCAGGAGATTGTGGGGTTTGCCAGCTGGGCCAGGGCACAAGTCTCACCCTAGCTGAGCCAGAGATTTGCCGGAGTGCCCCTCACCACAGCTCAGCCGGTGGGACTTCACGCTAGTGAAAGACCCCCAAAAGGCGTGTTCTGAGGTGCAGTGGGGATGATAACATGGCAAGGAAAGACTTAAACCTGTTCCAAACCCCTTTCAGCCCAGTCACGGGATATTGGAATCTTGAGTACTCACCAAATTTCTGGTGCTTATCATGTTGCTTATTAGCTTGTTAGAGACACCGTGTATCCCTGTCTCTGCTGACATGGCTTGTCCTGCAGACCCTCCTTCTTGCATCCGTTAAGGGACCCTTCGTACATGCACAGCAGGGCATGCAGCGTCGTCGTAGGCTCAACAGACTCCTGCAAAAACCTGGGCAAACCAATATGTATTTCCACTTAGCACCAAAATAAGTAAAGCGATAGCACCAATCTCACGTCTGAGGGAGGAGCATTTCAAAGGGGGAGGAACCACCACACGGCGATCATTTAGTTTTGGTGTTTGTCATCATGATAAGCTCTTACTGAAATAGTTATACATGGCGTCAGGTTGCTTTGAAGGGGAAAAGTAGAAAAGAAATAAGGAAACAGACATAGGGATTTTGTTTCCTTGCTAGCGAAGGTGAAGAATGGAAATGGAATGTGCAAATAAAATAAGCAGTGTTATGGTAATATTTTTTCCTGGTGGTGGTCACTACTAAACCATTTCTTTTTCCGCCTAGAATAATACTATCAAAGTTAAAAACAGAAACCGAAAGAAGGCAAAGGAACCAAAGGTATATATTTCTTTAAAGGCATCCATGCTGGTAGGATGCAGTAAAAGAAGCAAAGCTAGAAAATGTCTATGTACTGTTCTCTCTTCAATTTCTTCTCTCCTTCCCTCTTTCTAGACTTCCTCAGGCCTGGTTCACATGCCAAGTTAGACCATAGCTGATGTTTAGCTAACTGAAATGTGAATGAGCAGTGCGCTAGTAGTGCATGCTGCTTAGATGTCCCTACTTTGCCCCTCCCATGTCCCTGGCCATGCCAGGAGCAGCAAACCACAAGCCTTGGCTTTGTCACGTCATTTGAAACTGGGCGTGTGATTTGCCTCTCTCCAACCAGGCCACGACCAGCAGGCCAAGAACAGAGCTTGGTTCACCCCTTGTGGTTTGATGGGAAGGAAACAAACCTTGGGCCCAGGTTCAGATGAAACAACAAGGCAGGTATTGTGGCATGTTGCTCCTGGCATGGCCAGAAGTGGGGGTAGAGTGAGACCGGGACTTCTGAGCATCATGCACCAGCTCTTTAGTTTTTAATCAGTTGGGGAAAAGGCCATAGCTCAGTAGGAGGAGGTGGGACTGGTCATGTTGCCTCTCAAAAATCCTGCAGACCTGCTGCTGGTCCATGTGGATAGTAGTGATCCTGTTCATCCTAACAGTCTGTTGTGATATAAGGCGGCTTCTTATGTTCCTGTCTATTATCAACATAATTTTACATAGAAGCAGAACAGTAGATTTGGAGAAAAATGTTTGCTGCGGCTTTAAAGAGTCACTCTGGATTGAGTAGTGTTCTTCCTGCTTTGTATTTCTAGTTTTGAATAATAAAATTTGGTGTGTATCCAGCTGCGTCCCACTGCTGCTAAAAGGCTCTCTGCTCCAGAGGTGGCTCCTGGGGATAGAAAGGAGGAGGAGGAGCTGGTTTTCTCTAATTCCCCCTTTCTCCTGCACCCCCCCCCCAATGCCACTGCCACCTCCCATGTTGTTCCAAGTGGTCTTCCTATTCGTAGAACAGTTTTGGAGTGGGTGGGAGGAGGGGGTTTAAGAGGGAAGCAGTGAAAATGGCCTCCCTCCTTCCTTGAAGAGAAGCTTCACTGTAACAAAGAACCTTCTGTGAGTGGAGGGCACAGTTGAATGTTGTGATCTACTTTTTTTACAATCATACTGCCAAACCTCATTTTTTGGCGGCGGGGGGCATTGAATAAATGTGAACTAGGGAAGAAGGATTATATAAACGAGTCTGTTGAATTCTGAAGATGGATTACTTCGTTTTAAAATTTTACATGTCATTATGTAACAAGTTTCAATTCTTTCCTTGTTGATTTAGTCTATTTTAGTCCTGTCTGGTGGAGTTGGTACAGTAACTCGAGAGGAAGACAATATATTTTCAGAAGAAAGCACCTTGTAAGTTCTGGCACAAAAAATGCATGGAGCACGCTCTTGCCAAAACACCTTTAGGCTGCAATCCTAAGCTAACCTACCTGGAAGTATGTCAATGGGACTTACCTTTGAGAACACTAATACACTGTTAAATTCCTTTGACTCCAATGAGAGTGTTATGCATGTGCCTCTATTTTTTTTTATGGCACCTGAAGCAAACAGTGACATTTTATAGAAAGGAGATTTAAGTGTTTGAACTGCAGTTGTCACAGTGTATTTAAATAAAGAAAATTGAAAAATAAAATTTACTAATCAGACAATAAAATTGTTAACCAGACAGCTTGAATTTTACCCTATTAGTATGGGGGTATTAGAGGTGAACGTCTTAATTCCTCATTGTTAAAACTTAATGTTTTTCCGGTGTCTTGGGAGACAGTGATACCTGAAAAATGTTACTTTTGAGAAATGAAACCCTTGTATTCTTTCTTCATCTATTGATTACACGAGTGACTGAGAATAAGAGAGGTGCAATATGGGTTTTTCTGTGGACTAATTAATTAAGCCTTATGCCCCTGGAAATAGTTTAAGAACAGAATCCATGACAACTTGGAAGTGCAATGTGCCTTGTAACCAAGTTTAAGATGTGCCATGATAATATTTAAACATGATGAATTCTATTTATTGAACCTCTGTCCTCCCCCCCCCCCGAAGAAATCCTTTACTCCAGATTCAAATGCTGCCTGGCAGTTCCAGAGAAGCATTGCTATAATATTCCTGTTAATCTCTGCCATTGTATTTTTGAGAAGCCATTACAGATAATATCCCACATTGATATATCTCCATGTTCCATTTCTGATGACATAAGAGGGATGTTCCTATTGTAATTCCTGGTTTGATGAATTGAACTTAATGGTCAGACAGATAGCAAGTAGAGCATTTATTTGCAGATATTAATGCCGTAACGTAGAAAGTATGTACTGTTGCCCTTACAGCTGAACTACAAAATATCCAGACTATGCCAGTGCTCCTGTTATTGACTGTAAATTGTACAGCTGAGGTTGTTTTTTTATTGTATTAGTTTATTTTTATTCTGTCATAATATTCATCTTACGCTTGAAAGCATGTCTCTTTGTTATTGTTATGGCCTATGCCTAAAACAAATAAAACGGCTGTTGAGCTTTTTATTGTTCACTGTGAGTTGGGAGCTTTCCATTCATAAGGAGCTTGCTCTTCTTGAAGTCTGTTCTTTGTCTTCCCAACAGTTTTATGAATCCACGTGACCCTTTCAGAATCCCAGATGGTCTTAATGAGCAGGTGGCGATATTTGAAGCTTTGTATAATAATTTTTCCTCCGGTAGCAGTTACCAGAGAATTTTGGACAATTACCCAGACCCAACGTGTGAAAGCTTATATGAGTATGTTTCCATTTCCTTTTCCTTCTTTATTTTCCAACAAGCAGAAAAAATAATGAAGGTAGAGCTGAGGTCCCTTGGATATAGGCATCATCTCCAGAGGAGGAGGAGGAGGAGGATTGGGATTTAGAGTTTTCTCTTGAGTCTGCTCTCACCCAAGCTCCAAAATGGAATCTTTAACTCCCCTGGGTTTCAAAAGCAGTTTGAGGATTGAGCACATAGGTGCTAGCAGTAAGGCATAGGAACAAGAGTGTGTGTTTCAGACATTGAAGTCTTCCTATGTTTACTAATGGTTATACTTGGGTACTGATTACTCAGCACTAACAGAATTCTCTTTGTTTCCTGACATTTACTTCTACCTTTTAGCTGCCGAAGAAAGCAAGAAAAGTGGGAAGTGAACTTTTTAGGGGACAGGCATTGGAAACACGATGGGGCACTTCCTTTCCCATGTGTTTCTTCTCTGAGTCTCTAGTTCCTTTTTCCTTGACATATTTGCACCCGAAACTCATGCAGTTTTAATCGTTGCCACCCAAAGCATTGACTCCTGCTTGTTCAAGTTGGCAAAGGTGTTTTAAAATGCCTGTTGGTGCCCAGTGAGGAGGAGGCAGGTTGGCAGGATGGTCTTGGGCATCATAAGACACGGTTTGGTGCTTAGGGTGACATTATTCTATCAGCTTACATAAAATAAAATGTTGACGTGAGATCGGTAGGTGTTTTCAAACCTCTTTTGTCATGTATAAATTGCTAGCTTTTGTTAAATGAGTTGTGATCGCACAGCTTCCTCTTGAACTTTGAATATGACTTTGATTGCTTTCACAGCTATTTTTCTCAAATCTTGGAAGAACATGGCCCCATGGAAATTGATAATCCACTGTTAGTTGGAGAGTATGAACACTTTCCTGCGGAGACTCGTAAAATAGTGGAGGATGCTGGGGGTCTGAAGTCTTTCCTTCTGGAATCTCTACGTTTTGTTATGATTGGCGACCTTATTGGCTTGATGAAACATTCGGTGATGCTGAAGGAAAATGCGGATGTCACCGGAGCTGCAGAAAGGACTAAAAATGAAGAAACTTTCTCGGCAAGCCTTCCTAGTCAAGAAAACATCAAACCACGTTTAAACCCAGCTGCTAAGGAGTTCCAGCCCACTTCATATATTAACAATCCTTATGTGTCAGTATCTACTAATACTCCAGCCCATGATACTCTGGAATATATGACTACCAGCCATTCCGCTTTTAGTCCATTCGTTCCCACATACTCCCTTTCCACTCCGGTAACTGACATGATAGCAGCATCACTGCCTATGCCAGATGCCTCCTTGCCTTCAGCTTTACCCCAAAGCCACCCAATATTTCTGAATGAGATTCAGTCAGAATATCAGAATGAGAGAACGTTGCCAACGATTCCTGAAATGCTAGATATTTTGGAGCAATCTAATTATATATATCAAGATGGTTTCCTTGATATTGATCCAGAAGTGACATCAAGCGAGGATGGCGAAGATATTCTTCTGGCGAAAGATGAGGTGCAACTGTCAGCATTGTCTGACATTTGCTCTTGTGAAAATAATCCTGATAACATTGAGAATAATAGTAATGAAGCCGGATATGACTCTGTTACTAAAATGGAAACCAATAATAAGTCTGTAGCAAGAAACATACCCCGTTCTAGGATGATTGCTATTCAGGTGAGAATAATAAGCTGTGCACAGTATTTGTTGTGGAGCTGACAGTGTTTTTGTTTTTCTGTGTTGTATGTCTAAACTCTGGAGTGAGTTTCATTGGTGTGGGATATCAGTTTGCTTCTTTCAGTGCCTGTTCGCTTGATAAAGAATTTAATTATAGACATGTTGTCTCTAATATGCTAGCTACATCTAGTTTGCTATGTTCATCTCACTGTATAAAGAAGTTTCTTCTTTTAAAAAGACATGGGAAAGCAATATAAATTACTATTACTAATATTTTTTATAATATCTGTGCTAGACTTGAGAGTCAACATGGACCTAGCTTTCAGACATGGTACCCAAAACTAAGTTTATTAGGTGGACACAAGGCCATTATCGCAAGTTTCCCTTGTGCATCTGTATACTATCATCTGTGAAGAACACAGATGACTATTTTGCTACGTGAAAAGCTGTTGCCAGCTTCCTACAGGATAATGGACAAAACAGCACATGATATCCATATATGGCATTACTCATGTGTCCGTCCCCCCCTTTCTGCAGCTGTATTCTGTGTATGAAAAATGTGTGGAAAGTGGTTTTCACTGGAGTTAAATAGTGTGTTAAGACTAGTGAACTTCTAGAAAAAAGTGGCCCTGGAATCAAACTTACTTGTTTCATTTTGCATTTGGCCGTATTAGCCTCATATTGCTTAAAGAACACAAGTGTAACTTAGGGAGCAGATTTCTGCAATGTTTCTATAAGGCAAGTTCCCAGTTTCCAACGGGGATACCTTCTGTGCCTGGAATAGCACCTGGCTTCCTGTTCTAGTGACCTTTAAGGCTTGTTAGTTCTCCCTCCTTTCCTGATGCCTGCTGACCAAGGACTGATCAGAGAGGAGAAAGACTTTTCTAGGCCACTCTCAGGCTATAAAAGGAGACCTGACAGGAGGCTTTTAGTGCTTTGTGTTTCTCCTACACGGCATTATAATCCTTATTTTTGGTACTGTATGTTACCTTTAGGGTGGACTCCTACAGACCTAGTGCTTGAGAGGTGCTTATTTCCATTGACTTGTCATGACAAATGTCCTTCCCCTCCCTCCCGTCAAATGGATGGTTGAAGACAAGTTCACAAGTTTCTTCTGAAGAACTGTCAGGAGAATATTATTGTTCTCGCCAACAATTAGCTGCTTGTATTAAGGGACTATGAAACTCCTGTTCACGTGCTGAGTCTGCTTTTCTTTATTACCTTTGCCACTTCAGTTTGGGGTGGCGGGCTTGCAGTTAGGCATCACTCAGAAGTTATAAAATCAAATACCTCAGTTTATTGAGCTTTCTCGGTGGTGGTATTGAGGAAACACAACTATGTACATATTTACTGGGCAAAGGAACAATTTATGGGAAACACATTGTGAAATGTTGGGATATAACTAACCTCTACTGAAACAGTTTCTGGCTCTTTGCATTTTAGGTAGATCAAGAACTAGCAGACGAGGGAATCAATACTTTGCCTTTTCATCCATATGAAACCCAACAAGTAAGTGCATGAGTGGATGTCCACAGATGGCCCAGTGAGGAAGCAAAAGCATACTTCAGAGTATGTTTTAGCAAATGAAAAATTCTATTATGTAAACCTCTAAGCTGAAATATCCATGAGCCTTGCTCGCAGATAGTACCACCTCTTTCTCTCTCTTTTTAATTACTTAGTTTATTGTTTCTTTTAGTTGATTTTCCAATTTGGTTAAGTATTAACTTCTGCAACGTGGCTAAGATTACATGGAATACTTTTATCTCTGTTGGTTTAGTGGCTGTTATGTACCTGCACTTCTTTGTAGAAATAACTCAAGAAACTGTGCTAGCTCTGTTGGAAATTTCATATTCCCTTGACATGATTTTTCTCATATCACACATTTTGAAAAATTGAAGAACTTTATAGGCAATAACATTTTTTGGTGACAAGAACAGTGATTATACTGTGCCTTATATATACGGACTATAACTTCACTGTTGTAGCATTTAAAATTTGATCTGCATACTTCTTTTTTCAGGGAGATATGTTACGTATGGAAAAAGAACACCAGGTTCTACAAGAGCAGCTTAAAGAAGCAGGTGAAAAATATGAGCAGCTTAAATATCGAAGCTCTGAAGAAATCAATGTATTAGAAGCTGAGATTTTACAACTTGTTCAAGGAAACAAGGTAATAAATCTTTATGAATATAATATCAAAGAAAAATGGCCATCAGTACAGTTGAAACTTAAACTCCTAAACATAGTGAGTTGGCTCCAAAGACATCCTTCTGTGAATGTAAGGTCTGCCCTAAAGGATTTTGGGGACAGCTAGCAGCAAAGCTGCAAATCTTGTACTTGTGTACCTGGGAGTAAATCCCATTGAGTTTAAGGGAATGTACTTCTGAATATACGGACTGCACTGAACAAATGCAGATGATGACCCACTTAATAATTATAATATAATAAAATAATTTATTGTTTATTCCCCAGCCACTCTGGGCAGCTTCCAACAAAATATTAAAATACAATAGTCTTTCAGATATCTTTCAGATATCTTTCAGATATTAAAAGCTTCCCTAAACAGGGCTGCCTTCAGATGTCTTCTAAAAGTCTGGTAGTTGTTTTTTCCTTTGACATCTGGCGGGAGGGCGTTCCACAGGGTGGGTGCCACTACCGAGAAAGCCCTCTGCCTGGTTCCCTGTAACCTCACTTCTCACAGTGAGGGAACTGCCAGAAGGCCCTCAGAGCTGGACCTCAGTGTCCTGGCATAACGATGGGGAGGTGGAGACGCTTCTTCAGGTATACTGCAGCGCATCCACAAGTATAAGATTTCAGAGGAAACAACTTACGGTAGCAGCATAAAAACATTTGCAGAACAGTGCTGGTGGCTGTTTTTCTTCCACTTACCTATCAAAAGTATCACATGTTTCCACTGAAAACAATGGGATACGTGTCCCTGTTATGGCAGTGGTTTGTACAGTCCCGTGGCTTGCTCAGTATACTATGTTAGTATGCTTAGTGGCATTTGCTTCCCGCCCCCCCCAAAGTAGAATCTCCCCCTGTATTTGAAATGGAGTGACTAAATGCTTTTTGCTACACAGAATGAATAACTTGCTTTGGAAGGAAAAGTCAAAGGTGCAGGTACACAAAATGCTTAATCCACTTAAGAGAGGGGTCTTCAGTACTTTGTGTTCAGGATAATGGCTAGACTTCACAACCACATCCTTCTCTCCCTTTGGATATATTCACTATAAAATATGTTTGTGTTTTTTTAACATTTAAACAAGTTTCACATAACAGAAATAATAATAAAAATGCACTAACCAGAGAGACGGTGCAATGGTACAATCAGACGACAAAAGAAATATATTGTTGGACTTGGGAGCTAAGTTTCTGTCTTTGACTCTCACCTCCCATATTTTATAGCTCACTAGAAAAGAGCTGGATTGGATCCATCAAGATGCAGAAACAGAAATGAAAAGATGGCAACAGGAGAAGAAGGAAAACCAAGAAGGATTAAAAGTGGGAAAGAATAAATTAAGGAAGCTAACAGAAACCAATGAAGGGTAAGTTTATCCTGAAAGTGAAAGCTGGTTTCCGGGAGAGGGTCATAAGGGAAGAGGTTATGCAAGTCATTACATTTTTGCACATCTAAACTTGTATCAATAATACTACTCACACTTAATTCTGCTTATTACAATGCTTGCACTTAACTGACCACATTTGCATGTTGTGTTAAACCACAGTTTACCATAACGTACGCAAGCAGGAGTGAGCTGCAAGGAGCTTCCGGTTTGCACACTCCTAACTCTTCTCTTGCATGGCCAAGCAAAGGCGTTTGGAAGCTTTTCCTTCTGCCTTTGACTAACTATGGCTTGACTGACAAATTGTGGCCAACATTGGCTGTGGCAATTTTAAAACAGACCAGTTACAAATGTGTTTCTGGAGCTGCCTTGATTTAAACTAAGGTGAACCACAGTTTATCCAGGTTCAGATGAGACTGGAAGCTGTGGATAACAAAAAGCAGAAACAAATGCTTCCTAGTGCCTTTTCTCTGGCATGAGTAGAGTGAGGAAGCACAGAAACCTAGTGTATTGTTCAGCAAACCCTTGTTTAGTGAGGCACGTGAATACTGTGATGTTGGAACATCATGAGACTATATGGATACTTTGTGAAGATGTGTAAACCCGCTATCTCCACAGTACTCAAACATACTGTAGTTCTTGAGTGCTTACTTTTAAGTCATTTTCTAGTCAGAACATTTTAAGGCCTGCTCCTTATATTTTGACTTGTCTTGGCAAAGCGTAGCAGTGATTTAGGCTGCCTACCCATGAATTGCTTTCTCTTTGAGACTCTGCCCTGGTCTCTGTCTTCCCTTCTATTATAAGATTTATATTACAGCTCTTGATGCAGAAAACATTGGGTTGTATCCAGTTCTGCCATTGCAGGAGCAGAACAGACTTCCACGTGCACAATGCGACTTTCACTTCCTCTCCTCCCTCCTGCATGCCATCAAAACCAGCTCCAGAAGGATTGAAGTACTACACTTCAGAGTAGTTTTTTGGGAGTGCACAGCCAGCTGCAGGGACAGTGGAGGAAGGAAAAGTCTTTCTGTGTGAGGGAAAGTTTGTTTGCACAGCACTGGATGCAACCATATTCCATCTTTTAAATAGTAGTTTGGGGTGAAAAGGAAAACGGGCTTCTAACAAAATGAAGGTTTGGGGTACGGTTAATGTAGTTAGTTAATTTTGTTTTGAATGAGTGTATTTATTTACTTATTTTGACGTGAGCCTTCTTTTTCCTAAAACCTGCCTGTATAACAAAACAGGTACATGAGAAACATTGAGGAGAAGGATAAGCAGTACAAACTACATTTGGATGAATTCATCGAGATCAGGTAAGCTTAAATTTGCTTTGCTAAGCAGTTTTTAATTGGACACTTTAAGTTCTCTCAAACTGCTATGGTAGGGTTAGGAGTACGTTGCCCTGTCCGAATGCTCAGAATTTATTTAAGCTGTGAAAGGCATGCTGAGTGGGACGACTCTGGGCCAAGGTGTGTCCCTGTTGAATACTGCACAAGGAAATAATAAAGCATAAGAATCATATTAAGCTATTATGTTTGAATAGTCACAATGAAAATTCCTTTATGTATTTCCACTTTAGTATTAATGAACTATATGCTGAAATATTTCTCAGTATTAATTCAGTCCAGAAAGATGTGTGGGAACAATAGGTTAATGTCCGGTACTTCATGGTTTCTTCTCTTTGCAAAGGATATTTCAATTTAGTTACTGCATAAACCCAAATATTAAGGGGATAAATAAAGGAGAACTGTCCAGATAAATGGTGAAAGCTCTGCTGTTCTAATATGCAGCATAGATTCTTAAATAGCTACGTATATGCTTTTATGTACTTATTTTGAGAGAGGATGAAGGTGGTACCGCATAGTGGTTAAGGGCATAGACTGAGGAGTTGGATGTCCAACTCAACCACGAGTTTATTGGGTAATAGGCACCTTGCTATCCCTAAGCCCCCACTTGTGACATTTTTATGCATTGCCTTAGAGCAGTGGTTCTCAACCTGTGGGTCCCCAGATGTTGTTTGACTACAACTCCCATCATCCCTGAGCTCTGGCCTTGCTAGCTAGGGGTGATGGGAGTTGTAGTTCAACAACATCTGGGGACCCAAAGGTTGAGAAAGGCTGCCTTAGAGGGTTGAAAAATGAAGTTTTAGGACTTAAGAAAACCACTGAAAAATGTAGCAGTAATATTTTTAAAGAAAATGTGCTTGTTTGGTTGACCTGAAATTTAAGCCTGCATTAACAACCTTCACCATAGCGGCACCCTGGTTATGGAACACTCTCCTCTCTGAGGCATCATTAGCCCTCTTTTTGTTTTGGTGCCAGCTTAAAACTTTGTTATTTACCCAAACATTTGGAAATGGTTAAAGTGTATATTGAAGTTTTGTAGGTGCTATGTAGTTTTCAGATTGATAATGGCTGTAATTTTAATCGCCCTTGTTTTCTGATTTATGGATGATGTCCGACTAACCCATCAGTCAACCCACTGAAATCGATAGACTTAAGTCCATCAATTTCAATGGACCTGCCATATGACTAACTTCCGTTCAGTGAGTCTACTTGGAGTTAAAAGTTAGTTGAATATAGCCCATTGTGTTTAACTCAAATCGCTGCCTGAAAATAAATAAGTAACCTTCTGAATTTACTCCCTAGTAATAAATTTGAAAATGAAAAAGTAAAAAGGGAGGAGCTTATAAAGAAAAGATGGGACGACCACCAGGAGTGTGTTGCACGAGCTATCGCAGCTGAGGTAATAACATGCTGGGTTGCAACCTTGCTTTCTTGTACTTCCCACAAATTCCTGCCCACTTTTGATTACCATTAGAAGATTGCTGTAACGCTTCATCCTTGCCTAGAAATTTCCCACGTAAAGAACTACCGTATTTTCCCGTGTATTGGACAAGGTTTTTTTTTTTTACTAAAAAATCATGTAAAAAAACTGGGGTTGTCCAATACATGGATAGTTGCACTGGTGGTTGGCGGGAGTGCGGCTTCTCCCGATGCTACTGCACAAGGGACTCCCTGGATCGTTTCCCGTGTGCAGTGGCATTGTGGGAAGTTGCCCTCCTGCCAACTGGCTGGCTGTGGGAGCACAATTTTCCCCGATGCCTCTGCGCACAGGAAATGATCTAGGGAGTGTTTCCTGGACACAGCTGCATGGGGGGAAGAGGCTCAACAACTTTGGGCCATCTCCCCTCATTTTCTTAAAATTTAGTCCCCCAAAATAGGGGGGGTGTCTTATACATGGGGGTGTCTTAATAGATGTAAAAGTATGGTAATACTGTGACTGTTCTGAAAGACTCCAGTTTTGCTGTATAACCAGTGGTGCTCAGAATTTTGCACGTGGACAATAGTATTTTGTATTCTCCTCTGTAATGTTTCCACCATGTACCTAGAAGTGACTGGTGGTTTTTTTTAAGGATAACGATAAAATTTCATGTCCTTTTATTATTTTTAATTTCCTCCTTTTGCTGTTTTACTGGCTTGCCGCAATAAATTGCATAACCTCAATATTATCTGGATTCATTGGTATCATTGCTACTCGTATTAGGCTGCCAGACGAATAGGGTGCCTTTGCAGTCAAATAAATGAATTTTAAACTCAGAGCATAAGTTTGTTTTTAATGTTGAGGAACAAAACAATAACCTAGTAGGAAGGACACAGCCAGTAGCTGGGACAGTGAAGCTACCTCATTAAACATGACAGTATTTCAGGCAGGTGAATGAATGGAAATGTTTAGAATTGGTTATACCATACAGAAGTAATGTCCCGTAAGATTTTTAAAATCTAAACTCAGTTAATTTTATTTTTTAGGTTTCTGTGCTTGAAAACTGGAAGGACACCGAATTATATAAATTAGGCAAAATAGCAACAGATGCGGAAACTTATCTTAAGTATCTGAAGTTCATGACAAGGTATGGCTTTGAATATGAGTATGCCACAAACGAAGCATTTAAATAAGATTGCTTGAAAGTTCTCTCAGAAGTACCATCAGAACTTCATCTTTTCTTTCACTAAAATGAGTACAGTGGAACCTCGGGTTGTGAATGTGATCTGTGTGGGAGGCACGTTTGCAACCCACAGTGCTATGTCTGCGCATGCGTGGGTCGTGATTCGGCGCTTCTGTGCATGCGCAAAACACAATTTAGTGGTTTTGTGCATGTGCGAGCGCTGAAACCTGGAAGTAACCCGTTCCGGTACTTCTGGGTTCAGCACAGTGTGCAACCCGAAATCGCGTAACCTGAAGCGTGTGTAACCCAAGGTACCACTGTATTGCGTAAAAAAGTAACATGTATTGAACCTTTTGGGTTGTACGTTGGGCCCATATTTGACTTTGATCCACTATATTGGTACATTTTATATTAGTTCACCCAATCCTACATATGATAATGGGATTGTCTGGAGAAGAAAAACAAAGTTTCAGTAAGTCAAGTTACAAGGAAATGATATAAAAATAAGGATTCTTTAAATACAGGGTATACATGTAAGCTTATGTATTTTTGAAAAATTACAAATTAGAAAACAAAAATTCTCCAAGCACCAGCCACTGAATAAAAATAACGAAGTTCTCCAAACAATAGAGATAAAATAATTGACATGATCTCCAGGATTATATATTGCTTTGTGCTTCTTCAGAATCAAATTGGATTCTACACACACACACACACACACACACACACAGAGTAGTTACAACTTGAAGAATTCATGTTGTGTATTGTACACTATACAATTTTATGTACAGTTAATGTTTAAATAATAATCATTTCATTCCCACTTGGGACCCTGTGACTTTGTCTTTCGGTACTTATATTTGGAGACCCCCTCTGTGGTTTGCTATTGTCCGGAGAAAGCCTCTGGAGAAAAACTGGAGGACACATACTTTAAAAGGTTAAAAACTCTAGTACTTCAGATGAGTCTGGGTTACAGTGTTCACTCCAGGTGCTGGAATATATATCTGGAATATTGACTACTGTCCTGGCTAGACAGTAAAAATCCAATCTTTTCTATGGATTAAAATACTGGAATTCCATTTTGGGGTAGCATTATTTTTCTTGGAAGTCCTTCTTAATTTCAAACTATTACCATGGCATAGAACTAACTAACATTTTGTGTCTCTCTCCCCCCGCCCTCCCAGCCACTCTTCCGTACCCCAGTTGAAGTTACAAATTAATTCTTGGGAGTCCTTTATTTCTAATACCAAAGACGAAATTAGGAAAGTAGAGGTATGTCTATTATGTTAATTATTGTAAAATACAGGTTTTAATAGCTTTCTCTTTTTGACAGAAGTGAATTAACTTATTTTGCAGATTTCTGTATACGGACTAATATGTATAGATTTCTCCCTAGGAAGGACTTTATAACTTTTTTTCCTTTTTAAAAATTTACATAAGAATATAGAAGAGGTCAAACTAGTGTTTCTGTAGAATCCTATCTGAAGCCACTGGAAGTTTAGCTGAGCCGTAGGAAGAGTTGCCTAGCTAGAGAAACATTACTGCTCACTTTGAATGTCTCCCCTCTGTTCTTTTTGCAGAGGCAGTTTGACGAGAGAATTTACATGGTGAAAAATGGTGCCTTTCTAGATAGTATCTCCAAAGTGGAAATTGCAGAACTTCAACCTCCGAGTGTCCTCTCATCCGTAAGTCTTTGTTAACTGTTTTGTGTTGAAAGCCAGTCTGCCGTGAAATTCTCATTATAGATTGGATGCATCTAAAACATGAGGTAACATTATATCTAGCTCACATATTGAAAAATACGTTGTAGCACCTCCTACAACATGAGAGCTTTCCAGTGCATTGATGTGTACCAAAACAATTCATGTGGCGAGGGGGGGAGGGAGGAGACACAGTGCCACATCCCAGTGGCTTCCGAAGTTGCATTTCCTGGAGTGAGGTGCAACCTCAGAGAGCCGGTTTCTTGAGACCCCAACACTATTTGGAAGAGCAGAGGGTGGTGAAGAGGGTCGAGAAGCCCCTTCCCATCTTCTTGCTTTCAGATCTTCAGCCCACCTGCCACAGTTCAGCACCACCTTCATTGAGGAGCCTGGGGATGTTGAAGTAGGAAAAGGGTTATGGTGGTGATTCATTCTGAAGAGAGTGAAAGGCACTCTGACAGAAAATCTCAAGGCAGTGTTCTGCTTATAATTTTGGCGTCTATGGGATAATGTGAGAAGAGCAGATCGCAGTTTTAAAATCTTACTTTTCCAAAAACCCAATGGTGTTGCAGTGCCCACCTGGGTAAAGCAGATGAAACTGTATCTTTTTGTCTTAATTTTTAATGGGCAGTTTGATTGTGAAGACTTTGTAGGCTTTGAAATTTTTAATGTTTTATTATGTTTTTATATCTGTTGGAAGCTGCCCAGAATGGCTGGGGCAATAATAATACAGTGGTACCTGGTTTCTGATTGTCTCAGAAGTCGAACGTTTTGGTTTTCGAACGCCAAAAACCCGGAAGTGAATGCTTCCATTTTTGAATGCACCTCGGAAGTCGAACGGCTTCCGCTGAGTGTCTCAATTTTCTCAATTAAATTTGCAGACTGCCCTTTGCGCCTCGGTTTTCGAACGTTTTGGAAGTCGGAATGGTCTTCTGTAATGGGTTACATTCAAAAACCGAGGCACCACTATAATAATAAGAAGAAAGCCACCCTGGAAGTAGCAGAAGCTTGAATTCTTTAGAGTGCTTGAAAATATTCCTCGCCTTATTTGGGCTGTTCTTTTTTCCCTCAGGTAACACACGAGAGGCCTCCTATTAATGATCCAGCCATTGTAATGTATTCAGCTGCAGCTCCGCACCTGCCCTCTAATTTGTTTTCTACCTTTTCAAGTTCTGACGATGATAATCCTCTGCACTCCATAGTTAACAAGCATATGGGAAATAAAATATCCAAGAAAGATTCTAAGTACTCTATGGCAAATAAAGGCTTGGAAGAAGTGCCTTCTGATTGCAGAGATATGTCACTTTCTGATTACATATGTCTACCCCAGTCACCAGGAAACTCTAGAAGATCTATCCAGGACACCCAGCTGCAACACAGCAACCAAGAAGAACCAGCAGCAACTGCAGGGCTGGACCATGCTAATGCTATAAGTAGGCCAGCGCTGCCACAACCATATGAAGACGTCATTGATCAACTCATAATTATATTTCCTCACCTTACAAGGTATTTTCCATCAGTTAAACCAATTCCTCACAGTTCTGCTGGAGACAAGGTATTTTCCATCAGTTAAACCAATTCCTCACAGTTCTGCTGGAGACCTCTTGGTGTATGTTTTTTCCCTTCCTAGTTCAAGCTGCTACCTTGTCCCTGATTTTCAATGGCACATAACCATCTAAAAAGATAACGTGGCAGAGCAATCCACATTTGCTTGCTTCTGACTGCACTTTTTCTAGGTTAAACAAGAGCTTGTAGAAAAATGGCAGCTGCCCTTCTTGCCATTAGCATGAACAGTATCTGACAACAGCAGACACACCTGTTCTTTGTGGTCCTTCATCATGGTCTTTGTCTCGATACAGGCAAACTCCAGACTTGGCAGCAGTGCCTTATCATCCATATAGCTATGCATTGCCATCAATAGAAGAGTAGTCTCCAGTTATTTTTACTTTGCATTCCACTGGTTGGTGTAAGTTGAGCAGAGTCTTGCTTCAGGATACTGATAAGATTCAGTTTCTCAATGACCCTATTGCTCAAATATTTTCAGTCCTATAGGGCTTGATGCTGACCATTTGTTGTGTTGAGTGTTTTGCCTGCATGCATTTTCCTGAAGCAGTTTTAAGGAAATTAAGTGTTCTTCCAACATGCCATTTGACTGTATAGTAACCTTTTGAACTTGTAGTGGAACCCTGATTGTCTATTTCCTAAACACTGTTGGAAGCAAAATTGCCAGGTTGCTTTTGGGTAGAGATGAATTGATATCTGGATATTGGCTCCATATTTGTAAAAGAATATGTTGTTAGAGAGTCAGATATTCGAGTCAGATATTCCAGGGGACTAACATGCACCTAAGCTTTCTGCAAGCCATCCAGAGAACTGTGTTGTTTAAAAAAAAGGCTCTTTGTGACATCACTATGTATTCACACTGCTAACAAATGTATAACTTTTCTTCCTCCTGCTGCAGATCAGATATTGGAAATTTCATCGAAGAAGTCCAAGTCAAGAATAGAAACAAATGGAGCACAGCTGAACTCCTAAACAGGGTAACAGAATCTATTTTGGATCGTCCAAGCAAGAAAAAGGTAAGTTGCCAGAAATGTTTGAAATGCTGAAAACACAAATTATGGTAAAAATATATATATATAATGTGTGTGCCAGGGCATGGGGTCTCTGTGGTACAAGGAAGTTCAGGTTCCTGCTCTTTGTCTAGGTTACGAAATAGAGGAGCTGCATCTATGGAAGTCCTTGCCTTGGATTGATCCACAAAGGCAGCTAGGTCAGGTTGGAGAACCAGTTTTGGCCAAAGCGACCACAGCCAGACATCGGATCAGTAGCAGTTCAAGGGTGGAGACTAGGGATGTGGGTTGCAAATGGTCTGCTGGGATGGGAGAACTGAGTATTGGGCTATAGGAAGCTGCCTTATACTCAGACTGTTGCTCAGTCTAGCTCAGTATTGAAAACACTGTTTGGCAGCTGCTGCCTAGGATTCCATGCAAGGCCTCTCCACCAACTCTACCGTGAGATGCTGGGACTTTTTGCATGTGAAGCATGAGCTCGATCACTGAGCTACAACCCTGGTATTTTCTTAAGATGTCACCAGATTTCATTATCTCTCTTTAGGTTCTCCCTTCTTCGGGGAAAATCGAAGGGGCATCTTCCACCACTTCTGGAGGGAGCAGAAATCATACTCAAAAATTGCTGAAGGCACCAGGACGAAGTGTGTCTAACCTCTCCAAGTCTAAACTTGCTAATGAGAAAACAAAGAAGACGACTCTCCCACCTCCATCAAGTCACACGCCTTGGAAAACTGTTGGAGAAACATCAAAATCAAAGTGGAAGAAATCAAGTGATGCCGCTGTAGGTCTTTGTATCATTGTCGATGTTAACAGTAAAAACAATGAATAATTTTATATGCGTAGTTAGGCAACATTTTCTTTTAAACTAGCTTGTATCCATTGCTGCTGTTCTCCTTGTGCAGCAGACTTCTTCTTGTGCAACAGAATGTTCTCCTTTCCACCTGCAGATCTTCAAAATCTGGGGGATTCAGTTTTTGGGAGCAAGATGGGAGAGGAGATGAAGGGGAAGTTCTGCTGCCTGGAGTGGAACTCTGTTCCTGTAGCATTGAATAGAACCCTCTGGTCGTCCCCCCCAATCTCTAGCATAGCATATGTTTAAAAGCAAGCATTTAGCCTTTAACTTTGTAGAAGACACTTGAGAAATGCCAGAGAGGGTGAGTTGGTAAAAAGATCCCTTTTCTTGAAAATCCAAAAACTTTTTTCTCTCCCAAATATGGTACCCTTGGTTTTTAGAATACTGAAATTAAACCTTCCTCAAAAGGTACATAGAAATCTTCTAATCTCCTGAGCTCTCAGGGAAAACCTTCTGGCATGTTAGCTCCTCGTCAGTCTTAAAATATTTTGTAGACTTCCTGTTTGGCGGCTGTATCCAACGCTGCAGTTCTGCTGGTGTAAGGGACTTTAACCTGCATGCCCTCAGAATCAGCTCTGGAGAGTTGGGAGGACCCACAAGAGCAGATTTTTTTTGTGGGGGGGGCACTCAGGGAGAGGAAATGGAAGTTTCATTAAGTCCGCTGGAACAGCATTGGAATCAACCGTCAAAGATTATTATTATCCCAAATGACTTGCTTCACAAATGAAGTCAGTTTTAAAATGTCAGCAATGAATTGTTCAGGGATCAGCAAACTTTTTCAGCAGGGGGCTGGTCCACTGTCCCTCAGACCTTGTGGGGGGCCGGACTATATTTTTTGGGGGACGACGACGACGACGAATTCCTATGCCCCACAAATAACCCAGAGATGCATTTTAAATAAAAGGACACATTCTACTTGTGTAAAAACACACTGATTCCCGGACCCTCCGCAGGCCGGATTTGGAAGGCAATTGGGCCAGATCCAGCCCCTGGGCCTTAGTTTGCCTACCCATGAATTGGGTCCAAAGGTGTCCTCCTGTGAACAAAAGGGTAATTTTTTTCTTGAAAGGCGCTTGGATCCAGTAGAAGCTTCTGTGAATGGAAGTGAGGTTAAGGAGACAATTTTCAGATACTGTTTTCACGCCACCAGAGAATTTCTAACTCTGGAGTAGATTTTCAGGTAGTTGCTGAGGAGTCAAGCGCACTCTGTTGCTAAATAGGAATTTGGTCAAAGAACTTGGGATCTAGTTATACATCCAACTTTTCGACTCTAAAACAAGCTGGATTTTTGTGTTCTCTTCCCAAATTAAGGTTGGAGACAGCCTGTGTCTGTAAAGTGGTTCAAAATGATTATATCTGAATAGTAAATGTAACATTATGGAAGCTGCTAAACTGGCCAGTTTGGAACCTATCATATGCTGAGTCAAATGATTGTTCTGTCTACCCCCCAGTACTTTGTGCTCTTTCTGACAGCAACTCTTTGGGGTCTGGCACAGAAACCTCCATTCTTCCACCTTTAAGAGATCCTTGGGACTTGCAAGGCACAGGTTCTGGCTATGGGAATTAGTCATTCTCTGTGCAGTAGGAAAACAGTAGCTTTGTAACTAGTTTTGAAATGATTATAAATGCATTTGTTTCTATAGGATAATGATCCCTGTGTAATATGTCACGATGAACTAACTACCGAAATGTTGCATGTGCTAGACTGTGGACACAGATTTCACAAAGTGGTAAGTGGAATCATAAATCCAGCAAGGTAACTTGTATTAGTTCTGTTGCTCGTGTCTTTGTAAATTTGTAGATTGCCCTCCAAAGGCTGCACACACAGGCACTCCTAACATTTTGTCTAAATAAGTGTGTTCGCTGTGGTGTAAACCACTGAGCCTAGGGCTTGCTGATCAGAAGGTCGGCGGTTTGATTCCCTTGCGACGGGGTGAGCTCCCGTTGCTCGGTCCCAGCTCCTGCCAACCTAGTACCGTATTTTTCGCTCTATAACACGCATCTGACCATAACACGCACGTAGTTTTTAGAGAAGGAAAACAAGAAAAAAATATTCTGAACGAAACAGTGGGTGCATGATTTTTATGGTTCATGCTGTGGCCACAGACATGTGATCTGATGGTGAGTTTGGGGTAGCCCAATGCAAAAATCCTGAGGATCCATGTGGATCCATGCTTTGTAACCACGTTTTAAGTGGGGAGGGAAGGAAAAGCACTCAAGGGAGCACGCCTGGAAAAGGAGCTTTTCGGTGAGCTGAGCGGGGAGGAGGGAGGAAAAGAGCACTGTTGCTTTAAAGGTATACTTAAGGTACTTGCCCTGTGCCTGGGTTTTTTTCCATTTAACAGTTTGCAGCCTTTTCCTTCCGCTCCTTGTTTTGAGGCAAAATAGATTTGAGCAAGTGAGGAGGACTTGGATTGCAGGGGATTCACCATTAGCTGTGTAAAAGCGCTCCTCCTTGCAGCCTGAGTGATAAGCAGCCACCAGCAGCAATAGAATGGAGCACAAAAAAGGGGTAGGGGCACTAGGACCCAGACAATGCTCGAATCTATCCTGCCTGAAAACAAGCTGCTCCCTCCCAGCGGATCAGCTGAGAGGATCAGCTGAGACTCGGGGATTTGCGAAGTTTTCCCCTCTCCCTCATCCCCAGCCTTTTTTCTTTAACTTCCTGGTTTTCACTGCGTGGCTCAGAGCTTGAGGTTGGTTTTATTTTGCTGCTGGTTGCTTAAATTTTATCTTTCCTGCCGTCCCTCTGCAGCCTCATTGCTCTGTTTAGAGAGCTCAGGGACCTTTGCTAGCGTCTGTCCCTCCTCCCGTGTAAGCGGCTGCTGCCCGCTTTGCTGCCATGGCTCTCCTTCCCTCCCTCCTCCCCAGCTCCAGGTCGCTTTAAAGCAAGCAAAGCGAGAGCGGGACAGAAGCCCTGCAAGCGGCTCCCGCTTTGCTTGACTGACGGCAGCCATGGCTCCGATCCGTGCATTCGCCCCTTAACACGCACAAGCATTTTCCCTTACTTTCTAGGAGCAAAAAAGTGTGTGTTTTGGAGCGAAAACTACGGTAGTTCGAAAGCACGTCAAAGTGCAAGTAGATAAATAGGTACCGCTGCGGCGGGAAGGTAAACAGAGTTTCCATGTGCTGCTCTGGTTTTGCCAGAAGTGTATTAGTCATGCTGGCCACATGACCCGGAAGCTGTACACTGGCTCCCTCGGCCAATAAAGTGAGATGAGAGCCGCAACCCCAGAGTCGGTCACGACTGGACCTAATGGTCACGGGTCCCTTTAACTTTACCTTTATGGCTGCTGCTTGCTATTGGAAGGATTGTATTATGAGCATTGGCTCTTAGTTGGCCAAAATTCTGGGATTACATTTCAGAAAACAAAAAGGCTAAACAGAAAGATAAGGTTTTACTTTGGAATTTACTTTTCAGTGACTGAAAATCCCAATCCTAGAGCATGTAAATAGGAATACCAAGTTCACATTGAGGCAGTGAAGCTCAAGCCATCCTCAGTCCTGGATATGCTAGAGAAGCAACACCTCTATAACATATACTTGTGGTTGTAGTGGCATGTGTTCAAAACACCATACTTTCAGGGGACTGAAACGGGCCGCTCATGTAACTTTTTGGTACTTTATGTATCTGTATCTCAACAGCCAGTTACAATCACGTGAACATTTCCGTGAAGCGCCACAATATGGCTTAGGACAAAATGCTTTAGAAATTAAGAATTGCCCAGGTTGCCTATTCAGTACATTAAGACTGTCTACAACTACTAGTAACATTACTAGTATTAATAGCAATTGCTATGCTGATTTGAAAGCACTTTGAGTGGTTTGATTGCAACATTCTTAAATATCAGCGATAGAGAAGGTAAACATTTTAGTTGAAATTGCATGTTCCGATTTTTTTAATTTGCTGTTGCAGTTGGTGGGCTTTCGTGTATACCTGTAGTAGGAAACTTTAATAGAGCCGTCTTTAATATTGTCTGACAATAAGTGGGAGCTTTCATTAGAATTCTGAGTTGCCTTTCGCTTCCAACATTTCCAGAAAGACTAATGTGTAAATGTCATACATTGATGTAATCTGCCGAAAAGCCAATGATCAGTATTGAATTCTTTAATTAGTTGACAGCCCTTCTAATTAAATTGTCAGCCTTTTAGTATAGGTCGTTCACTAGTGATTATTAGAAAATGTTTGAATTCAAAGCCTAGTTGCAGAAGTTTGGCTTTAACTGAAGTCAGGTCTTTTTTATATGCACCATAATGTTTCAAAGTTATGCTTAAGGTGCTACCACTTGTCTTCCTTTCATAGCATGAATCTAGAGTGCTCAGAACTGTAGAAAAATGTCATTTAAAAAAAATGTTGCCCACCTCCCATAGCCCTACTTTTTAAATGAAAGGTTTCTGAATTCTTGCTTTTTTACATACAGTGTATTGGTCCATGGATTAAGGAGCACAGCACATGCCCAACCTGTCGTCGTCATGTTTTGTTACCTGAAGATTATCCTGAGCTTCCTGGCCGAAACAGAACCACTTAGATGCTACATACAGATTAGCAAGAATATGTGATTCACATCATACAGAATCATGATGATAAAGGTGTGGAGTCATCATCAGTTTTAGAGTATCGTATGTTACATACAATAAACAATTCCTCTGAAATACTTTTAAGCAAAGATGCAGTTAAAATTTCTGCTATTTTATTCAATTGTTTCTATTGTATTGGCATTAGTAATCTGGTTCATAGACATAAGCAATGAATACCTTGGTTGCATTGCAGCAAAACAGAAAGTTAGCAGCCTTCAAAATTTGCCTAACAAATGTTTATTCCCCTTAACACATGAATATATATATTTAAGGAGGAAGTAAATATCTGTTTCTGTTTCTAGCTTCTGTGGATCCAAATGTTGCGATGCTTGTGAATTCAGGAGGCTGGTTAAGAGTGGGCAGTACTGTTCAGCGAATTAAAAGCTTGGTACTGGTTCTAAGAGAGGTTTTTTTAAATTTCCAGATGAGAGCAGTAGAACAGCCTGAAAATTCCAGGTGTAGACTCATAAGCACCTTGTGTTTTTTTTAGTATTCAGTGCTTTCAAAAACAAGTTCGTAATCTGCCCTTCAAAAATAATTCTTGGCTAATATTTGGCTTCAAAGATAACCTAAAATTTGGAATACTGAATCCAGAGAACCATGTTTGAAAGATGCCTAGACATGCTTGTGGAAGAGAAAGCAGACAAAATTGTGTAACGCTTTGTGAGAGGCTGACCCTGTAACAGTCCTCATCTTCCTGCTTGTGAAAAAGAAAGATCAGCTCTGAATTTATTTTCTCATACTACATTCTAGCATTTGCAAACCACCTGTGAGTAGGTTTCCTTAAAATTTGCATACAAAGTCCATAATAGTTTCCTTCAGAGTGAGCAAATAAACTAGCTTGTTTGGTTGTTGTAAGGAATTAGCTTTAGATTTTTTTTAAAAAAAATAGCCACGCTTATTTTATATTGGTATAGCCTACTGTTCTTAATTAGCCACAAATAAATTCATGTGAATACCAAAGCTTTTGAAATTAAGGTTGTGTATTAACTGTTTTAAATTACATCAGGAACTTGTCTTCCCACATTTCCAAATTGAATGTCTGGGTACAAAATATAAAACAATGACTTTGCTCTATTCAACCGCGGAAAAAGCTCCTCATGAAGCAGGAATGCACCATTTTCCTCTCCCCCCCCTCTTGGCAAATAAACACTAAATTGTTGCAGAAAAGCAACTCTTGTCAAGGAATGCAAGCCCTTAGCCATAGTTTTGGGTTATTTAGATGAATAATGGGCTGCCTTTACTGATAATCAAATATTAAGAGGCATTTGTACTGACAAGATGCTTGTTAAGTTGATTGCTGAAAATGCCCTGTAATTTAACAAAAAGGCTGTTTGGGAATTCCAACCCTAACCCATGGATCTCTTTTTTGTCACTCCTTCTGATTCAAAATGTTGTATTTAAATGTTTGATTCATAATTGAAGACCTTCTATATGTTGTCTAGATGCTATTTCCTCATTTTACCTACATTCAGAATACAGTACTGAAATAGCCGCATACTTTCAAAGCAAAACTTTGTAATCACATTTATTACAGCCTCTGAACCAATAAAAATGAACAATATCAACTGTGTAGTTGTCTGACAAACCTCTTTTTGGATTTTGTCACCTTGTTTTGTAATCCTACACTTTGTTGCACGTGCATAGGCTAGTGGTTCCTTGCTGCATTCAGATGTGCAGCTATTTGTTGTCTGCATTGCATATAATTGTTCTGTTTTTGTGTGTGGCCTGCATTTCTTTGCTCCTTATCTAATAACTTGAGGTAGCTTCAAGGAAATGGGAGTTGAAACTTTTCTTGCGTGGTGTCTGCATTCCTGTCTTTGAGCGCTAGGGGGAGCTAAGCCCACCTGAGTCAATTGAAACATCTCTCAGAAATGCATTTCAGGTAAGACCAAGAGCTTCTTGCCACTTGTGAAGCCTGGGTTCATTCCTGCCTTCACTTAAGAGGAATTGGGTTACACACTTGGCCTGTGTCTCATGCTCAGCTCTGTTACTCTGCCAGCAGTTTGACTTGCCTTTTTTGCCTTTGGACAGAGTTCTGTCACATAGCTTTTCTTCTGAATCCCCCAGTAGCTTGGTTTCAGAGTAGTGTTTTCCTTGGTGTGTACATGGCCCTATTTAACCTGCCCTATTCTCTACACAGTGTTACTGTCCCTTTCTACAGTTCTTTTTTTTTTTTAAAAAGGAAGACCCTTTTATTGTTGCCTATATCAGTTTTTTGCCCTTCCTATTTTTCAATGTATTGCTTTTTCACCTACTCTGCCTAATAGCTGCAGTAACGGGCAAAATGACTGAGCAGGGCTATCATCACTTCTGGCAGGTGTGCTGCTAGCGGTACAACTGTAAACAGAGCACCAGTGTCACGTTTATTAGGCTCAAAGACAAAAAAAAAGTTGTTGTGAGACCTGACCATAATATCACCTCCTGTAAAGGCTGAGCTAACATGATCTACATGTAATGTATGTATGTATGTAAAATGTAGGCTAATTGTATGTAAAAGTAAATGGGCACACATCAGCACCTCGTAGCATGTTTTCCCTGTAGATTCCAAAATAAGGTTCTAGAAACCGCTTCCCAGGAAGACCAGTGCACGCCTAACTTGGGTAGAGACGCAAGTTGTTACATAAGACGACACACTGTGAGCAAGCCACAGAATTTTAGTTTGCTTTCTAACATACATTGCATATGTGAGAGGACTTCATCCATTTTAGCAATAGACATATTTGGAGGAAGAAATCAAAGCTCCCGTCACTTAACAGGCACTGTTGGATAATGAACTACAGATTCCATTACTTTATGCAAGTAGACACAACTCAGGAATGGGCTGTATTTGGTTGGTGTACAACATTTAGAACCTGCTAAGGCAATGCAGCAAGGACATGGGATCAGGTCTAGGCAAAAATGTACATCACCAGGTGGTTCCAGTCCTTTAGTAAGCTTGTAGGCTGACACCTCTCAAGGATAGGTAGCACGGTATTTATTCTACCATCTCCTCTTCTATGTCCCAATTTTACCTTAGTTCAACTCAAGTGGATTTCGTCTCATTCTAAAGGCAAACTTGTCCGAAGATGGCTGTGTAATACCATTCTGTTTCAGGCAAATGAGAGCTAATCATTATAGTTGGTGCTCCAATACAGATGAATCCTGTGCTATTTATGTTAAACCATTGCACCCAAGCCAAAATATCCCCCAGGGGCAGTTGATGGCCAGGAGCATTCACTCAAAGTTTTTATTTAAAATGCCGATGGCGAAAACAGGAATTTCGATATAGTCGTTTTTGAAAAATTCACTTACTTTCTAGTTTGTAAGTCCACTGCTTAGGTAAATGTAATTCCTACCACACTGCTCTTACTCAGATTTCAGTAGATTTTCTTCAAAATTTGTATAGTATTACTATATGTAAGCACAGTGAGCATACTCTGACATGGATAGGAAATGGCTTCAACTGGAATGACATATTGGCAAACAAAACTCCTTCTTATGATCTCTTGCTAGCAGAACCAATACAAACAAGGATCAAGCAGATGAAGGGGTAGTTCAGCTAGAGTGGTCTTGTATGTGATACAGTTTCACCATAAGCAGAGGCAGCTCTTCAACATCTGATAAACACTTGACTCCACAGCAGAATCAGGGCAAAATTCAGCTGGTCCATGCTGGGCAACAACCTTGAGAGAGCACTTTTATAGCTGCAAGTGTACAGAACACCTAAATTTCATTCTTCTATCGCCATAGGATTTGAGAACACATGGCAGCAATCACACTGCTTGGTTTTCGCAGTTCCAACGCACTGGATTCCCAACTGATAGGAGGCTTCTGCTCCTAATGGTATTCCTGAAACTGTTCTAATTAATCAGAGCCTGCAGAGCTTCAGTGGAAAGTTCTCCGTGATGAGGTGATCGTCATGCAAGAGGACGACGACATTAACTTCAAATTCTAGAGGAACAAACGACACAATCTTTGAATTAGCATTATCACCCAAGCCCCTGTAATCTTAGTAGTACATTTGTAGATTGCAAAATGGTTTGAAATAATGATTAGGTAGAGACTGGATTAGCATCTCATTAGAGACAAGTAGATCAGTACATCCTTGGGTGCCAAGTAATACCTCAAAAATTCAGCTCCAACTGGGTTCCTTGAAAGGCAGCATAAAAATATTCAAGCATTTCTAGGTGCTGCGTATGTCTCTATCTTAATCAAAACAACATTTTTCAGGGAGTTCCAGACAGCCAGCACTGAAAAATCAAGTCAAACTATTGCTTCAACTTAACTAGGGAAGAAATATGCTGGCGGCAAGTTGCCTTGCTAAATTCTAGACCTCAGAAAATAAGCTGATAATTACCAATATAATACGTGTCAATTTCAGGCAATTTTTTATGGTAATATCCAACCTTAGTCACTCAGAATAGACCTACACTAAAACCACTGGGACTACTTGCTTCTAAAATTAATTTTTTAAGTTGCTGATAGACCTGTATCTATATAATGCAACCAATAAATAGGAATAAGTCAAACTATCTATTCCTTACCAACTTTGAAGTTTGTGGTTTCCAAGGTGGGGCAGGTGAAGAGTCTGGGGAATACCATGTAGATTGGAATAGGAAGATTTCTGCAGACATCTCCGTCAGCAATCTGAATATTCTGAATCTCAGTGGCATCTCTAGCATAACCTTCAGCACAGCCTTTGCAAAAGTGGGACAAAAAAGCGGCATTAAAAGGAAACCAAACTTTGCTAAATAACATATTACCATGCTTGCTGCTTCAAGTACTAGCACATTCCTACAGTTGGCCAGGGATGGGGTGCTTCCAATTAAGAGCAAATGTCCTACAAATTCAGAGATTTGAATACACATGTAAATTTGGGAATTTTCCAACATGTGGTGTTACCTTTACTATGGCTGGTATTCCATCTTGCTTACTGGCAAAGCTTTCAGTTATTCTAGGGGCATTTCAATTTAATGGCTAAGTTGAAAACACTTTGTCGTGCTTTTAAAATGAAAAACCAAACTCTCTGGAACATTTATAGACAGACATGTATAAAGACGTACCACAGGTTTCCACTCGTACCAACTGGAGTTCAATACTCTTAACCGCAGCATCTGAGTTGACCACCACAAGCTCCCCTGTGAGGGGCTGTGTTATGATGCAGTTTGTAGAGTTGAGATGGCCTCTTATGAGAAACTTTGGGAGCAATGCCCTCTAAATGCAAAGTGAAGTTAAAGGAGAAGGTAGGTAATCTAATCAAGAATTGCCATTTCCCCCGTTCTGTTCTGCGATTTCCCCTTTGTATTAAACTAAACCTGCAAGCAGGATCTGTATCGGTTTCCAAAAACTCTGTACAACACTTTAGGTACATTACAAATAAGAAATAACCTGGAAATATTCTCTAGGTCACTCCAAGTCTGTTACAAAGGAAGGTAGACTTGCCCAGCCAAATCTGTATGATTGCCTTTTAATCCAAGTTCATACTAGAAGTCTCCTAATTTAGCAAAACAAGGATTAAAATCCTAAATCACACCACACAATACTGCATTTTCTGTGACCAGTTTCCAGCAAACACAGACAATACTGAAAGAAAAAAATCTGTTTCCATTGAAATTTAAGTTTATTAAAGCTAGTGTTTCACTCCATTGTTTTGTTGCCTCTGTTTTAACTATTTATTTGTGCTTTTATATTGCCTTTTTTATCTTGCGAACTACCCTGATCTCTTTTGATGAAGGGCAGAATATAAATCTAATAAATAAAAATAAATACAAGCAATCAAGAAATTAAAAGGACCCTCAATAAAGGGACTGCCGTTAATAACTGCTCTACGAGATTGTTATCACCTAAACTGAAAACCCTTTACATGTTGTAGTTTAAGCTCTTATCTAAAAAGGGGGAAAGCATGATGGCAGAAGATGGGACTGGATAGTTGTGCAGAAAGAAAGGTATTTTAGGGAAAAGCACAGAACCACTGAACATTTTAAAACCCTTGACCGATCAAATTTGCTTTGTCATGAAGGAGAGGAACTGGATTATGTAGCCACCAAGCATATGGTCTCAATCATACCTCCACATATAAATACACTGCATCTAAAAATAATAAACCAAACCCAGTTCTAGGAAAAACACATTTTAAATGGCGATTTCTCCACAGGCCGTTACATCTCAACTGGGCAAATGGTCATTAGATGATAAACCACAGTAAGAACTGGGATTGCAATGCTGGTTTGCACAGACTGTTGTGCAATAGTTTACCCAGGCCAGGTGTGATGGCCAGCTATGGATTGCCACCAGACTGGAAGTGAGAAAGAAAAAACCAGAGCGTACATATGGGGGTGGGGGGTGGACAGGAACACACACACAAACAGGGCTCCTTGGTACCTATGCATGGTTTGACACAGCATCTCAACAACCAAATTTTCAGTAAGCACACTAGTACTGTATCCCTTACAGGAATATGGGTCTTACCTCTTTCACGTTCTGTAGAGTTTCAGGAGTAATAGTAAAGTCCACTGGGCTTGGGGTTGGTTTACCTTTTTGAGGCTGCGACAGAATGAAAAGAAGGGTCAAAGTGGTAAGTCTACTATTTGTCAATTTATGACGCCTGAGGCGTTATATTTACAGTGGTACCTCAGTTCTCGAACTTAATCCGTTCCGGGAGACCTTTTGACTCCCGAAAGCATTCGACAACCAAGGCACGGCTTCCGATTGGCTGCAGGATCTTCCTGCATTCAAGCAGAAGCAACGTTGGACTTTCGGCTTCTGAAAAACGATCGCAAACCGGAACACTTCATTCCAGGTTTGCGGCGTTTGGGAGCCAATTTGTTTGACAACTAAGCTGTTTGAGAACCAAGGTGTTTTCAAGTCACGTATTACCAGAATGAGAATGGATGACTATAGGAAAGGTCGTTCTTGCCTGGTGGAAGATGTGCCAGCAATCCCAACTGGCCATCTGTGGGGCAGTCCTTTGATACATGCTCCCATCAGCCTAGAGGGAAGAGGTCTCCTTCCCATAATCTCTAATGGCTATGAAGAAAAGTCTCATTATAGTAAGGGGGCAGTCTAAGATAGTGTTCCCCTCAGGCATAGCAACAAGTTGCAGTTTCAGTACAGAATTAAAAGGAGAGTGGAACATAAACGATAATAACATGGTGAGCACATGGTAAGCCAAACCTTTGCTACTGATTATGGCTAAGGAGGAAAAACCTAAAACATGATCCTAGGTTTGGACAACGTTTAGACTGCACTAAAAATATCAGGAAGAGCAGTGCAGGTGCAAGCTCCTCTCCAGAAGACAGGATGGTAATGTGACCCCAATAAGTCATAGTTTGGCTCACTGATGTGTAAACCACATCATTATCTAACTGTTCTGTAACAGACCAAAACCCCTGCCTTCTCGGAATCAGAAGACACGACGTCTTCTGTCATTTCCCCCAACTTTAGGTCCACATTCTTCCTGCTATAAATCACCAGTGCATGTTTTGGCAAGTACTTACTGGCGAATGGACAATAAATTCACAAGTCTTAGTCAAATCCTTAGCCAGGAGAGAGCGCCGCATGTCACATCGAAGGGTATACTATGCAAAGGAAAAGCACTCATTTATTCCATCTTGGAACTGGAAAAAGAATGCAACCTACTAACGAGTTATTTTGTTGATTAGTAATTTGAGAGCCACATCTTTCTGATGATTAATCTAGGTTTAAATAAAACAAATTAATACCTCTTTTAAACCCGCCCCCCAAATATTAGACTTTTATGCACAACCTGTGTTGAAAACAGTTTATATCTTCTGCGAAATTATCTTGTCACAGGAAGTGCTGCAATACCCACTTACAGTGGTACCTCGGTTCTCGAATATAATCCGTTCCGGAAGACCGTTCAACTTCCGAAACGTTGGAAAACCGTGGCTGCAAGTTCAATTGGAAAAATGGAAAAACACGCAGGGGAAGCTGTTTGACTTCCAAGGCACGTTCAGAAATGGAAGCAATTACTTCTGGGTTTTTTGCATTTGAAAACCGAAACATTTGGCTTCTGAGACTCTCGAAAACCAAGGTACCACTGTACTACAATGCAGCTCTAGTTGTGGTCCCTACCAACTCTACAATTCTGTGACTCTATGGTTCATCTCAAAAAGAATTCCATGGTGAGCAAGTTCATTTACATCATCAAAACCCTACAGTAAAGGAATAAGGCAAGTTCTAAGAATAAGTATCTGAACTGCTTGTAGTTTGAGAGAAAGCATTTCTGCAAAGAGCACTCTTGATTACCAATTATATTTTTTTTTATCACAGGGCCCTTGCTGTTTAGTTTGCTTCATTTTTAACAACTATAACAGGGAAAGTGTTCCAAATCTAAACACCTATATATATCATTAATTTTAATGGGAGTTAAACTCATAAAGTACAACTTATTAAGTGCTTAACTTGGTGCTTTTTAAGCATTTAATGTATTTGTGTGGGGGGTGTTCAATTAAAGATCAACTGGAAACACATCTATATGTCATTTTTGTTTTTTACAAGTGACCGACTAAATTTTAAAAAATAACTATCTTAACAACTGATAAACTTATTTTCTTATATCATTGAACCAAGCTACACGAACTCACATGCCTATGCAGTAATGATAAAGCCAATTTATTCAAAATAACAAAATGTTCTGCAAGAGTGAGGAACAAAAAACTTCACAAGCTAGATATCCTACACAAGGAAAAAGAGTGAGTAGCCCTACGGAGGCCTCCATTTAAGCTCCCGCTGACCTCAGTGAAAATGCTCCCTTTGCTCCAGTTTAATAAAAATGGCTTAAGCATCAGTGAATGTATCAGTTTCTCAGTTAAAACTTTGTATGAAGTAACCCAGCATATGCATTGGCACAGCTTCTGTCATGTTGTTGCTCACAGCAGATGTTCTATCTGGAAGAGGTCTGAGCCAAAACTAGGTAAGAGGAAATTCATTAAATAAGAAAGACAGCTGGCACAAAGAGAGAAGTTTGGAAACATCGTGCAGATGTATAGAAGCATCACCCATGTCATTTAAGTGGAAATCAAAAGGTGAATCTACAGAAGAGCACTCTTAACAATCTTTTACTAGGTACTCTCCTTTATTGTGCTCTATTAGAGGCATTTTTTTTATCTGAAAAGAAGCAGATTAAACTATCAGGAAAACAAATTAGATTTATGGAGTGTGCTTTGCAATATGTAGCCTAGGAGAAACTTTGGCCAAGGAGCTCATGCCATCTGTTCCCGAGGAGCCAAAATTAAGACAACTCTTCTTTTTACCATATGTATCATAATTCTTGTGTGTTTCAGTATTTTAAACTGGCTTAGCAGAAAAATACAAATGCAAATAATAAATATGAATAGCTATGGTTGCACATTCCCCACAAGTAGCTTATGACTGCCAAACTGAAAGCCTCTCTTACCTGGATGTTGACAAAAACTCCATGGTAGGTTTCATAGAGAACTTTGTTCCCCTTCACTTGCAGTGGAAACTCAAAAGGAATTTCTGTTTTACCACTGGGCAGTTTTCCAGGTTTTACCATTTCTACAGTACTGTTAATAAGCTGAATAGGCTGCAAAAGGGGGGGAAATAAGAAAATGAAACATGGAAAGTGTGGTTAAGAATTTAAGTGGCCCATGATCAGTTTTATTATTTAACTGTTTATTTTCAAAATGTATAAAACAAATCTTATTTACAAAAAAAGGAAAGATAAAAAGCCATATATCGCTGTGTAGTTTAGCCCTTCACCAGTTCCAATGCAGGTATCAGCCCCTCAGAATACTTCAAAATGCATGACTACTGCAGGCATATAGATAGAACAATGATATTGCTTATTGAAATAAGCTTTATTTTCAGAGAGATCTAAGCTCAAAATTCACTCTTAGAAACTGAAGAAGTTGCTTATCTCTCTTTACAGATGGTGACTCTATGAAAGCCAAGCTAAGTTTTGGGGTATTTTAACACTCCATACTTTGGTGATGATCCAACCATGACCTTTGATACTCCAGCTTCACAAAAATAAAGAAGAGTTTTAGGAAAACTTTCCATAACCATATTTGTACCTTAACAGAATTGCAGAAGGCTTCAAACACACCAACACTTTTGGCACTCAGTTGCAGGTTGACAGATCCTTCCATTGTTAAGGAGATACCCTGGTGCTGGACTGCATCCTTACTTGTTATGACCACCACTCCAGTGAGAACTTCCTAAGTGGGTGGAAATGGGGAGGAGAAGAAAAATCAAGAATCACCAACCCATTGCTCATGTTATTTTTGTATATATATTTCAGTGGCAATGTGCTGTCATTATCAAAAAGCATGATTCACCAGGGGTGGGGAGGATTACATGGGGGAAGAGAACATAATTTGTCTGGAACTCTTCTGTCCTAGCTCCAACTATTATGTGACACTGCTAAATAGCAGTGATTTGGATTTTCAAGAAGAAGAAAAATTAACTGGAAGTTTTTCTAGAAATTTTTCTTCTGCAACTTGGAGCAATTTGCACTGGAAAGTTTTCTGATGCTCTAGAGCAGGGGTAGTCAACCTTTTTATCCCTACCGCCCACTAATGCATCTTTCTTGATGGTAAAATTTCCTTACCGCCTACCAGTGCTCAATGGAAGGAGAATTCAGCTTGTGCTGCAGAACCAGGTTGACAACCCCTGCTCTAGAGTGATCTAACTTAGCCTATTTAATTTACTTGTATTTAGTAAACAGAACCAAAAACTTTGAAACTGTCGAGTTTGCCTAATTGGTGTTTGCAGTTGATACCCATTCGTTGTTACAAATGAGCATATGAAATGGAAAACTCACATCACTGCTGTACCATTAACAGAGTCATTGACAAATGTAGCTCCACTCCATTCAGGAGCTTTTTCCTGTGTGCCACTTGGTTGCAACACGCTTTGGAATTCTCCAAAATGAAACAGGTTATAAATGAAACATGACTAGCTCTGGTTTGTGTCACAGTAGTGGCAGATGACTTCCTAAGGAAGGCAAGCCCATGTATTAGTGAGATTATGATTCATAATTAAAGAGATGAGTTTGTAACATCTTTAGCTGAGCTTAGGGATTCCCAGTAAAAAAAATTATAAATCATTTTGACAATGGCACCGAGTAAACAAAACAGTTATTTTTGACATTCTGTTCCCAGATCGCTCATCTAAAAGTAACTCTAAAACATAACTTCTCTAGGAAGTGTGTTGCATCTCATCCTCTCCTCAGGATCACTTACTGACTGTGTGTGCAGTGTTAGAAACAGATATGAAAGCTAGGAGCTAAAAGGCACCTTAAACCTAGGTTATGGGCACAACAATGGAATGTCCAGGTGTGCTTCTTTATAACAAGAATTCAAAGCTGAAAATGAATGAACTGTAGCTAAAATATTATGTTCATTTTTCACATGGTCTACTCCTTCCCCTGCCCACACCCCTGATATTCTTAAGAGGGTCACTTCTCCAGTCTTCAGAGAGTAGTTGAAAGTGGGGAGGCAGAAAAAGGTCCTCCTTTCCTTCCACTCTGCAGTTTTAATCTGAAATCTTAAGCACAGTGTTCAAAACTCCCCTTGTTCTAGGCGCATTTTGTGATGGGAAATTTCATTACTGTGAGCAGTTTCTGAGCTCTGGGCACAGAAACTTCACAGGGCTTGAGGAAGTGCAAGTTGCAACAGCTAAATGGGGACTTTCTGAGCACAGGCACTAAACCTCTGAATATCAGAAACCAAAGAAGAGAAGGCCCTTTATGCACCGAATACATTTCCAGAGGCCTCTGCCAGAAACAAAATCCTGGAGGAGATAAACCATGCTCTGAAGCACAATCTTTCGACTATTAATTTAATTATAATAATAATTGGATCCCATGTACTTAAGTCTCCCCAATTCCACCTTTGGACCAAACAAGTCTCAACCTCTAGAATTTCCGCACATACCTTGCCACTCTAAGCACATTCCTATCACTCCATTATTATGATTAACTGTCTGTTTCCCTAACAGATAGGGATAAAGAAAATGTAAAAATATTGAAAAAGCCTGCTCTTTCACTTGTTTTCACCAACTGCACCACTAGTTCAAATGCTCTTATAATACGCAATTGTCTCTGTTCAGCCATGCAGACTTGTCCTCTGTTTTGTTGCATGTACAGTACAGCAACCTATTTCTTATAATCAATTCCATTTTTTATTTGGGACACTCTAGGTTGAATAGGCCCTATCCAATGACAGTGAGTTTATCAGCGGATCAGCCAGTAAAACCATGCCCGGACGCTTATATTCAAACTGTAGGTTTGGGTCACATGAAAAAATAAACACCCCTACCAACACTATAGCTAAAATAAATAACAACAACAACAACATAATTAATAATACACAGGAGTCGGAGGTTGGGGACAGGACAACAGACATGCTATCTTCTCAACAGGTTTGTATTCTATACAGTGCTTTTTTCTAGAGAAATATGTGTCAGTACTGTGTACCCTTGAGTATCCCTGATAAAAAGCACTGATTTTATAGCAGATTTCCCTTCCTCCAGACATGCTAGCATTCTATCTGTAGAGCAGGGATGCATAACCTGTGACCCTCTCTAAGGGGCATCACCAACAAGTACTGGCAATGCCAGTTGGAGTTGATAGTCCAACAACATCTCCATCCCTGATCTCTGGCCTTAAATTTTGCAATAGTCTCCATTTCTTTGTGAATGGGAAATTGCTTTATTTTGATCTTCATGCCACCACATCTCAACACAGGCTGGGTTACGGAGAAAGCACATACAGGGATATTGTCTTATGCCCAGTGAGTACTGCCTACAGTACACTAAGCGGTGGCCACGGGATCTTTATTCGCTGTAGATAACTCCTGAGCCCTGGCCTGCCATCTGGGGCTGTTGGGAGTTCAACGGCGCAGCTGCAGGGCTCTATGTTCTCTCCTCTGCTGGTGCGGAGAGGACCCTCCTCTACTTGTGGGAACCAGGCAGAGGGCCTTCTCGGTAGCGGCTCCCACCCTGTGGAATGCCCTCCCATCAGATGTCAAAGAGATAAATATCTGACGTTTAGAAGACAACTGAAGGCAGTCCTGTCTAGGGAAGTTTTTAAGGACTGGGGTTTTAATGTATTTTTTATTTTTGTTGGAAGCCGCCCAGAGTGGCTGGAGAAGCCCAGCCAGATGGGCGGGGTATAAATATTATTATTATTCCCTCAATTGGAGCAGCAAGGGCGAGAATGGCTGGCCCCCTTCTTCTGCTGCCTAGGGAACGAAGCCAGGCTCGCCAAATACTCATCCTAGCTGGCACCCTTGCAATCCTTCGAAGGCTAAGGGCGGAAACAAGCCCGGCTGAGGGAAGCCCGGCGTGCAGGGGGAAGCCTAAGAGGAAGCCCATTCAAGTCCAATGGGAGTTACCGGCAAGGAAGGGGGCACAGAATTGCAGCCTTCCTCTCCCCCAGGGAAAAAAAAAAATATTAATGGGGGCGGGGGACGAGCAACGCAGACCCTGCCGTCTCCTTCCGCTCCAACGCCGCTGCCAAAGGCTACTCACCCCACAATGGTACAGCTTGTTCGCCCGCTTGATCTTGATATCCAGCGCGGTGCCCATGGCGACCCCTCCCCGGTCCCGGATCACGTGACTCCGCCTCCCTGAGCTGCGACTCTGACCACGTGACTCCACCCCCCCCCGTTCTTTTTCTGGGCGGGAGGAGGGAAGAGTTGAGTCCTCATTTCCGCTTTTCGATTCACTCCCACTTCCGCCCCCTCCCTCTTTCGCTCTGGCGGGGGGGGGGGTTGTAACGGTCATATCCGGCCCAGTAACGTTACACCTTAAGGCGCCGTTTATTTTTAAAACTGGACGCGCCGCTTACGTCATTGCAAATGGCCGCTCCTCCGAGTCCCCTCCCTTTCTTTCCTCGCTTGCTGCCTAGTAACAGTGCAAGGCGGGAAAGGGGGGGGAAAGCTGCGCGTCTCCGTTCCTATTTCTATTTCAGCGTAACTAAAAACCGGGGAATTGCGGGCAAAAGATCAGGCAGGGTGAAAACGGGAAAGAAATTGGGCACTGAAAGCCAGCTTTGGAAAGGAACTCCATTTCCCAGGCTGCAGTTCCAGAGAGATTAAATATCGTTATATCACGCAAGACGTCTAAATGACGTTCATGCCTCACTGTATGCCGGGAGATGTTTAAAAAAGAAAAAAAGAACAGTAGGATTGTATTAGGGCTTTTCCTCCGGCCTTGCAACGCCACTAAGCCCCAAAAAGGATTATATGGCAGGGGCTTCAACCATATGCACCTTGACCCGGGAAGAAGCCCCGTTTAAAAAAGTGCTATTTAGAGTGCGCTTAGGCAAAAATCAGATGAGGAAAATCTCTCTCATTGCCGTGTATGCAAAAATATGTGGGAATTGACGGAAATTCACGAGGCTTGTTATTAAGGCTATGTACACATTAGCGGCTTAAAACGCAGTGATGTCTTTCTTCCCAAGCTGTGTTTCAAGTCCCGTCTGCACGTTCCTGAAGTAGAGATTGGTCTTGGCGATGTAGTCACCCAATGTGCACAGTCTATGGCAGGCTTGTCCAAAGTCCGTTCCGGGGGCCTAATTCGGCTCCCGTGGCAGTATATGTCCTAAGGTAAAATCCTTTAAAAAGCTCAGCAACTTTGGGATAAAATTGTTAAAAAAAAAAAAAGGTTAAAAGCTCGACAACTTCAATCCTAAAAAATGCTCAACAACTTTGGTCGGTCCTCACACATGTTCACTTCAGCAAATCTGGCCCTCTTTGGAAAAAAGGCACCCCTGGTCTATGGTTTCCCTGCCCATCTAATCCCTTCCAACCTTATTTGTGAAGCTGTCATCTGTGCATGCGTTGTCATCTGCACATGCACTATTGATGTCTTGTGCACACCTCAACTACAATGTGAATATTTCCCTTTCGGATTGAAGCTGGTTTAACAGCAGTATTTCTCAAAAAACTACAGAAAAGTCTGCATTGTGGGTAATGTCATGTACACAGATGGAAAAGAAAGCACACTGGAGCCAGATGAAATGGTTGCTCCCTTATAGGTCACAGCATTTGAGGCTTTTTAGTTCAGAGAAGAAGCAAAAAAAAAAAAAAGGGGGGGGAAAGTGACATAGATGTGTATAAAAGTATGCATGTCATGGAAAAAGTGGATAGAGAAAAGTTTTTATCCTCTCATAAAACTAGAACTTGGGGACATCCAATTAAGATGTTGGAGGATACAGGACAGATATAAGAAAGTACTCACACAGCAAATTGTTAAACTATGGAATTTGCTCATGAGGCAGTGATATCCACCAACCTAGGTGGACTCTACACACGTGTAAAAACGTTCTGAAAATGCTTTTTTCAAAAGTGTTTTTAAAAACACATTGAATTTTCCATAAGGCCCACCTAGTGTCATATTGCATATTGCACTTAAAACACACTTTAAACATTTTATTTGCAGCTGTATAGTTGTTTAGTCGTTCAGTCGTGTCCGACTCTTCGTGACCCCATGGACCAGAGCATGCCAGGCACTCCTAGCTTCTGCTGCCTCAGCTGTATAGTAGAGGGCTTAGTAGAGGGCTGTATAGTAGAGGATTAGACAAATTCATAGAGGAGAGGGATATCTGTGGTTACTAGCCATAATGGCTATTCTCTGTTTGCAGAAAGGAGAGAACCAGCAGAGGCTCCTGCTGGAAGAAGAGAAGAGAATGATTTCCTCTCCCCTCTGAACCATCTTCCAAACTGTCCTTGCTGAAATGCCCTCTTTTACACAACTATTAAAGGTAAGAATATAAGACCCAAAGTCCTCATTCAGTCACTGCTAGTTCAGATCCATTCGTGTTGATAAGTGCAGTGCTTTGTTCTGGGGGAACACAGGGGTGCATATACCCCTAAACATTTTGTGAATCTTTGTACTTTTGTCCATTGACTGTATTTATTTCCCCCGATTTGAACTATAAAATGGTGATTTTCTTGAGTCAAAATGAGATCACCCCAAACTTTTTTTAATAGAAAAAGCACTGTCTAAGTGTAAGTGTAAATGTAAATGTAAATGTAAATGTGAATGTAGGATGCGGGCTAAATCCTCAGCTCCTAAATCTATTGTTAAAGTTTCCAATGCTGCGAACTGCCCTCTTGATATCTATCAAGGTTGATGACCCCACAAATGCTCCTCAGTCTCTCTCCTCTTTCTCCTGTCATGGAGGTGCCTGGCTGACTTGGCAACATGCATACACTTCTTTACATTGAAAGATAGAGCTGGCTATCAATCATCACACTTCACTCCAAAGCTCTGAATGATTTATTGAGTGACACCTACATTCTCCCTAGTGGCACTCCACAGGAGAATTCCCATGGGGTAGAATGGGGCAATAGTCCCATGAACATCACCTTCCCAAACCTGTCAGTGAGACAGGAGAACTACTGCAAACTAGTGTTGCCAATTCTTACTGTTAATACAGAAGAATCTAATTTCCTATTGTGTCAAGTGTCATCAAATGACTAGGAAAAATTAACCAGGTATTATTCTATACAACAAAGAGTTTCATGTGAACACTATTCTAGTGCTAACTCTATTCAGTGCCAGTTATTCACTATTTAGTCCTCTTTCAATGGACAACTTTCTGCTGTTGCTGCTGCTGCTCACCTGCCCACCCCCTTCCCCATCAAGTTATGTTACTGCTTTAGTAAAAGAGAATTTTCTGTTTCAGAAGTATACTGCATGGAATATAAATTTCAAGAATACACAGTATGTGTTTCATTAATAATAATAATAATTCCTTTCTGTTTTGGAAAAATACCACCCTCTTTCCATATAGAAAAGCTTGTATCTACATTACTGGGAGAACTCATCCCTCCATCATGTTCCACATAAAAGTTTCTGTTGCCATTGTTTCTGCTGATGTTCTGTGGCAGGAAGGAAAATTGACCTCCCCAACACTGAATGTGCAAAGCAGAGTGCATGCAACAAATGGGCAGATTTTGGGGCTTATATAATAAGTAATTGTAGAATAAATATTGGTGTAGCGGTGGGTAGGTAACAAGAAGAGGTGGACTTACACACTACCAGGAAACAGATAGTGATGAAGGGAGAGATTATATATTGTTGCCAGCCATGTAAGCAATGTGAGTCCATTACAATTTATTCTACGGGTACTTTTCCTCGGGTTTAAGTGGGCAGGATGAAGGCAGTTGAATTCTTGCAATATAAAAAGGTAAAGGACCCCTGGACAGTTAAGTCCAGTCAAAGTCAACTATGGGTTGCAGCGCTTATCTCGCTTTTCAGACCAAGAAAGCTGGCGTTTGTCCACAGACAGCTTTCTAGCACTGTGCACCTGATATTTCCTCACCATCAGCAGCTTATCACTGTAATAGTGTTAGAGGGATGTGATTACTCTACCAACCCTTAGAATGTGGTGTAAAATATTGCTGTCAACCCCACCATTCTCTTTAACATAATGTGGCTTCTGACTCTTAGAAACTACAATAGGTTAAAGTTTAAATGGCATTTCCTTGTCTTGGAGCTGGGAGCTTAGCACCTTATCTATTTTGTGTAGCATTGCCTAGGATCTGACTGTATGGCTTGGATCCAGAGATGCCTTCCGCAAGGGGATGCACTTATGCAAGGCAGTCCCACCAAATTCTCCCAGTTTCCTGTCTCACTACAGTCCCTCATGCTCCATCCACACAGTTTCAGAGGGTTCTTGACCCTGAGGAATGGCTTTGACTGGGATGCAGGTGACTAGTGTGGGAGGAGCCAGGAAAGACCTGTTGCATGAGTAAAGGTAAAGGGACCCCTGACCATTAGGTCCAGTCGCAGACGACTCTGGGGTTGTGGCGCTCATCTCGCTTTATTGGCCGAGGGAGCCGGATTACAGCTTCCGGGTCCTGTGGCCAGCATGACTAAGCTGTTTCTGGCGAACCAGAGCAGCACACGGAAACGCCGTTTACCTTCCCGCTGGAGCGGTACCTATTTATCTACTTGCACTTTGATGTGCTTTTGAACTGCTAGGTTGGCAGGAGCAGGGACCAAGCAATGGAAGCTCACCCTGTCATGGGGATTTGAACCGCCATTGGCCCTTGAAGTCTGAGTCGTGATTCGCAGCTTGGAAGATTAGACAGCCAATCCCGTTGGAGTGGCCTTGGGTTTCAGGAATGTATATAAGCAGTTGCTTTGCCCGTTTCCCAGTTATGTAGTTCAATAAAGGTTCTTGCTGTTATCGCTGTGTCTTGCTTCGTGGGAACTCACCTATACCTCAAGTATCTCTGGATCCAACCTTGTGATTCTGAGGTCAAGAGATTTCAAAGCATATAATGATAATAATAATAAATTTTATTTATACCACGCCCTCCCCAGCCAAGACAGGGCTCAGGGCGACTAACAACCAAGAATAAAACAAGTTGATTAAAATACAATTTAAAAAACAAGATTAAAATACAACATTAAAACATTAGGATGCAGCCTCTTCACAGGAGGAGAAAGGAAAAAGAAAGAGGGGGAGGGAATCAAACTGATTCTAAGCCAAAGGCCAGGCAGAACAACTCTGTCTTACAAGCTCTGCGGAAAGAAATCAGATCCCGCAGAGCCCTGGTCTCATGAGACAGAGCGTTCCACCAGGCCGGAGCCAGTGTTGAAAAGGCCCTGGCTCTGGTTGAGGCTAATCTAACTTCCTTAGGGCCTGGAACCTCTACGGTGTTGCTATTTATGGACTTTAAGGTCCTCCATGGGGCATCCCAGGAGAGGCGGTCCCATAGGTACGAGGGTCGTGTGTTGTAAAACTGGGAAATAATGGGTAATATCAGCTCAGTGATTTCCATGGGTTTACTCTAACATTGGATATCATCAGGTACCGGTATATCTATAAATAATATCATGGCTTTTCCTAGACTTTTGCTGAAGGTCCCAGCACAGAATATTATTACTGTTTACATACTAAATTAGTATTTAATATTACAGACTAATACTATTTATTAGGTATTATTTACATGTAAGAGAGCAGTATACCAATTTACTCTATAATTTCAGTTGTTCTTTCTGACTTACGCATTGCATAAACATTCTCAAAATGTTATGGAACATTGCATTGAAAGTCTACATAAATCGTTCAGTGATTATTCTGTTATATGTTTGTCTTAAACTGATTCCCTATAAATAGCATGATTTGTGGATAGCAACAGAAGAATCTCAAATATGACAGTAAAATTGAAATAAAATGCACAAGAAATTTGTCCAAATGTGATAGGCAAAAAATAACAATCCAGGGAAATAAATGAGTGTTGCCGATAATATATCATTATTTTAACAGCTTTAACATTTTGCTGTATGGCTTCATTCACAGTTGTGCTGTTCTGCTATGTTTAAGCATACATAAATGTCTCTGTAATTCAAGGTATGTGACCGACCAGTTATTTACAGTCCTCCTTTTCTGATTGGCTGGTTATAGAGATGGAAGTAATAGCAACCACATTTTTTTAGCGTTATTAGTGATAGACAAAAATAAAACTAAACAACTTGACCCCCTCAAATAACTTTCTGACTTAGTTTGTTATCCAAATATGGAAGCGGGTAGGTAAGCTACCACCAGAAAAAGATATATTGATACATGAATATTTGAATAACTCAAACATCTTAAGGCTGGAATGGTTACATTTAAAAACAGAGGGGAGGTGTTGAGACCATTCTTGACCGATACAGTTGCATCAAAATTAATGCTTTCATTCCTAGAGTGATTAAATATAGTATATATTTTAGAGATGGTTAATGTATTAGATTGTTACTTTCTTGCTGTTTAAGCAAATGTAAGACTTGAGTTAGATCTAGTAGTGATAAAAGTGTTGTGAATGTTATTTTTGAAAAATGTTAATAGTTGTATTCAGTATTTAAGACAACATTTGGTGTGAAACGGTGTTAGTCAAAGAAGAGAGAATTTAACCATGCTTTGAAAAACAAAGAACAATTTGCTGTTCTCCTTGTTGCTCTTTCTATTCCCACTTTTGAATTTGGGTGAGTTACCTTCAGCCAGATAGATGCCATTGTCTCATTTCCCATCAAGTTTATTTTGGTTGTGTCGACATGAATAGTCCTTAGAAAAGATTGCAGGGAGGGAATATACTATATACTTATACTACATAGTATAAGGAAATAGCAATCGCATGCACAATATAAAGTTAGAATTTGGCCTGTAAAGGTAAAGGGACCCCTGACCATTAGGTCCAGTCGTGATCAGCTCTGGGGTTGCAGCGCTCATCTTGCTTTATTGGCCGAGGGAGCCGGCGTGCAGCTTCCAGGTCATGTGGCCAGTATGACTAAGCAACTTCTGGCGAACCAGAGCAGCGCACGGAAACGCCGTTTACCTTCCCGCCAGAGCGGTACCTATTTATCTACTTGCACTTTGAGGTGCTTTTGAACTGCTAGGTTGGCAGGAGCTGGGACTGAGCAACGGGAGCTCACCCCGTCACGGGGATTCGAACCGCCAACCTTCTGATCGGCAAGTCCTAGGCTCTGTGGTTTAACCCATAGTGCTACCCGCGGGATAGTTAATAAGTAAAGATAAGAAGAAACACCCTACTGTCCCATACTTGAGATCCATGCGAGAGGAAATGTTACTAACCTTAGTAACTATATTTCACAACGTGTGAAAGCAGGGCTTATATCTTTGGAATCAATTTGTGTTTTTTAAATAAAAAAATAATATTAAGTTCTTGTAGAAGAGTTACATTTACCTAAGACTTGCAGAAGCATGATAAAGAGTTATTGTGCAATACTTCTGTATTATTATTATTATTGCCTGATGTATGTATTGTTAGTATGATCTCCAAGGTAAACCCTATGTGCACTGTATGAAAATCTTGAGAGAACGGTTCCTTCTAACCAGGTTGTTGATATTCAAACGTGCCCCTGGCATATGGCAGTTGGTGGAAATAGAAATATGTGTATTGTTTGGAAGCACCAGAGGCACAATAGCTAGGTTTGTTCTCTGTCCCTTTCCCCTTGCACAGTGTGTGTGTGTTTCGATTGTAAGCCTGCGGGTGGGAACTTGTTTTGGTTGTACGTAAGTCACTTTGGGACCCTTTTTGGCTGAAGAGTGGGGTACACAAATGCTCTAAATAAATAAATGGACCAAAAATTCCTTACACATGTATGTAGTAAGCTACATATAAAACACAATGATAATCTTCCATAACAGCAGTGAGTGCAAATGTATATAGGGTTATTTGTCATAGTAAAACAACAAGCATCTTCAGGATTAACTTTTAAACATCTGTTAAAAACCTTTCTATGACGTCAGGCTTATACTGAAAATTAAAGGTTTTTTTCTGTTTTAGTCAGCCGGTGAACTGTGCTTTAGTTTTTATGTAGGTTATATTGTATATGTATATGTATGTGTATTTGCTGTATGTTGTTTTGATCTTTTTAATGAAATTGCAGTATTTAAGTATTTTTAAAAATAAACATATATAAAGTATGGGCTGGCATTTTGATGGTGATATTGTTGCTGCCCAAACCAAACCAAAACCTTACATACACAAATAACACATTATCCACAATAAACTTCTATATGGAAGTACCTGTACCCTTATATAAATGTGCTATTTATATTGTGGTCTTATTTTCAATTCCATTCCTAATATGTAATTTTACTTTTTCACACCCATGATGGCACACTGAATTTATTCACCACAACCCCAAAATCTCCTTCCTGGTTATTCACTGCCATTCTGGTGAATTTTATTTATTTATTTGCTGGGCAAGGTTGACATTTTTATCTCTTATTTATTTAGCAAGTTTGCATAAATTTTATTTATTTATTTGATGATTTGTATCCTGCATTGAATTCAAAGATCTTGAGACAGGTAACAATAAAATAACAATGTTAATATAATCAAATAACAAAAACTTAGTGAAAATATCAAACCAAGTTCCACTGAACATCAGTGGGAACCTCAAAATACTTACATCAATAGTCATGTCTAAATATTAACAGTGTGAATGTTGAATGAATTTCAAGTTTCAAGGATTACAAAGCCAGGGTGCTGCAATGGAGAAGGCATGTAGTCTTCTGATGTATAGCACCTATTGAATGGATGCTAGGGAGAGCCTTTCCAGCAGTCTTAACTCCGGGGCAGGACTCTACAGAAAGAAGTGTTCTTAAAGTATTTAGAATAATAGAATTGTAGAATTGGCAGAGACCCCAAAGGTCGTCTAGTCCAATCCCTTGCAATGCAGGAATCTCAAAAAAAGCATCCATGACAAATGGCCATCCAACCTCTGCTTAAAAACCCCCAAGGAAGGAGAGTCCATCACTTTCTGAGGGAGTCCATTCCACTGTCTAACAGCTCATACTGTCAGAAAGTTCTTCTAGATATTTAGTCGGAATCACCTTTATGCACCAAGTTGTTCAGTGCTTTGGACTGGAAACATTGTAGCAGCTTGGAACCTATTTTCCTGTGGAATATCAAAATATGGAATGCACACAGCTCCACCAAAATATCACTCATGGGAACTAATAAGCTACTGCAGATCTAAAGATACTGGCTCCTTCCTCTTGCTAAAAAGGTAACAATGGCTTTATCCCATTGAAAGCAGTTGGACAAATTAGTTGCACTTAGTTCAAGTCCCGTTGTTATATGTAATTTGGTTCAAACCCCAGCCAAAATATTCAGTGACCAACCATTCTTGAAAGTTGTCACACTCAGTGCTTTTTTCCTAGAAAAATAGGTATCGGCAATCACCATGAAGTTGTTACAGTAAGTGCCACAGTTTTTAACAACAGAAAAGAGGTGCCGGTACTGCGTACCATTGAGCACCCTCTGAAAAAAGCACTGGGAATAAGTCACACAACTAACTTTAGCTAGATTGTGATGTTTATTGCTGTAGTGATAACCACAAGGCTGTGTTTGAACCTTAGGTGCTATGCAAGTTGATAAACCAGGACTATATACTTGTCTCCAACCTAGGAATTGAAGCTGAAGACTGACACTTAAATCAGAGGCTAGGATCTGAGCTGGATCTAGGTCTGGAAATTAGTGCACTGTTCAGAGGCTTCAGGCCCAACCAGAGGACGTTGTGTATCCTTTTCTGTACCTGAAGAGGGCTCTGTGATCTGGTGATCTGGTCCAAGATCAATGACTTGGCTAAACCTATTGCAACCCTTGGGCAATGGCATGAGGCATTTGGTTCAAATCCTGGCTCCTCCAATAAAGATTTTGAATAAGGTCACAGGAGGATGTTTTTGTAACAAAATTAACAATATTAATCAAGATACAAATACTTGACTGAAACAATAGCTCGGTTTAATACAGTGGTACCTCGGGTTACATACACTTCAGGTTACATACACTTCAGGTTACAGACCCAGAAATAGTACCTCGGGTTAAGAACTTTGCTTCAGGATGAGAACAGAAATCGTCCTCCGGCGGCATGGCAGCAGCAGGAGAGCCCATTAGCTAAAGTAGTGCTTCAGGTTACGAACAGTTTCAGGTTAAGAACGGGCCTCTGGAACGAATTAAGTACTTAACCTGAGGTACCACTGTACTGTATTGTAAAAGGAGAAAAATGTGTTCATAAATGAAACTTTTAAGAACCTCCTTTTTCATATCAGACTTATCTGATATGTTGTTTGGCAAACACATGGAGTATGGACATTACCCCACCTATACGCAGTGCTAGGAAATAAATAAATAATTCAATTCAAACCTGCAAACAATGGGAGAGAGCTGGAGGGCCATTGTGGCACTCAAGGAGACCCTCCCCATAAGTGAGGGCAGAGGAAGCCCTGATGTGACCACAGGCACAGGGAGGCTTTGTTTAGGCTGCTCAGCTTCCCAGCCTAATAGCTAGTGCACACAGTAGCACAGCAGCCTCTTTTCTGTGTGTCTCCAGCTGGCCCCAGCACTTCAATTCTAGTTGTGGATATTTTTGGATATAATATTTTTGGTCTGGATTGGGGCGAGAGCAGCAGAGAGGGCATTTAAGGGGTGTTTCAAGGGTGCTCCACACTTATGCGATTTTTGTTTATGTGCATGGGGCCCCAGATCATAACCCCTGTGTAAGTGGGGAGATGCCTGTAATTGAGGATTCAGCAGGCGTAAGGGAAACTCATAAGGTTCTAAAGAACTAGATTTGAAGGGGTAGAGACTAAAATAAGCCATCCCAATGAGGATTGAGCATATTCAGTGGCCACAGAATGCTGAGTATTTGTTGAGGGGTGGAGAATCAGTGAAGAAGGATGAAATGAAATATTCTGGAGGAGGGCATGGCCAGATTGCACCCTGAAAGGAGCATTATTCTCTTGGAACATTTTGTCATCCTAGTGTCTTGACTCAGGTGAGCTATTATGGGACCAAGGCCATGAGATTCTTTGTATACTTTCACAAACAAAATTGAAGGAATTATTAATTGTATTTGAAAACAATTTCAAATGGTTTGCTTGGGACAAATCCATGCTTTAAAATGGGAATCACTTTCATTTAACAGGCTTACTACTGGAGTGCCATATCTGCTGCAAAACTACTTGGATTCCCATAGGTTTTGAAATAACAGCTGTTGAAGACTCATAAATTTCCATATTTCGTATTTTTCAAATGGCAGGCTATTGGTTGTTTCATGTTTGAATCTTTAAAAAATAATTTCAGTGCCATTTAATAATGAATCCTTTGCATGTTGGGCACAATAGTTTAACATAAGGTTGCTAAAAGCATTTTATAGTATTATGAATCTCATTATTACAAATCAGTGGAGTGTGCTTGATAGCAATTGCAATAAAGCATTTTGCACCTGATACAGTTGTATCAATGCTAATCTAAGAATTAAGAAAAAAAATGAAAATGTTACAAACTATGTTGAAGTTAACCCTGTAACATTAAATTCCTACACTGTTTTTCACTGCTGATCATTATTACCTAGAACCCTAGTAATTTAGAATAAGGGGTAAATTTGAACCTTAGTGGAATATTTCTACACATCAATAGGATTGAGTGCATGGCTGCAGTCCTATGGACATCTACTTTGGAGTTAGCCTGCAATCTATGTGAAGTCATTAAACTCAATGATACTTACATCTAACTAAACATAAACATGATTTAGCAACCTTATTAAATTCAAATGGACTTACTTCTGAGTAAATACAAGTTTGATCCGAATCATACAATGCAGCAATGCTAGAATAGTGATTTTGCACATTGTTGGTAAACTTCGTTATAGGTACTTAACTTTTGGTGTTATAAATCTTTGGGTTGGAGCATTGTCCTGATGTAGGAATAGCAGTCAGATCTTAATCAGATTTGGAAAAGTCCCACTGAATCCAATGGGACTTCCAATAAGCATGCACTTGAAAGTTAACATGTTAACTTTAAAAATACTTATCGGAGACTTCTGCTACACTACAACCCCATTAACTTTATGAAACAAGTTATTTGTTCTACCATTACTAATTTCTTTGCTAAATAGTAGCAAAGCACAATTTATATGGTTTTTATCCATTTAAGTTATACCATTCAACTCTTCCAAAGGAAGCATTAAGTATTTCGAGTACCAGTCTTGAAGAACTGGAACACTTTGAAGAGTACCCGTGCAGTTTATTTTACTGTTCTTTTCATGAATTTCATGGTGGGTATAAAGTGGTATACTGTGTTGTTAATGGCACTTGAGTCTTCAAAAGATTTTGAATACACCAGTAAGCTTGCTTAGCACTAGCAGCAGATTAATCTGATAATATATTTTAATAGGGTTTAATATACTTCAGAACTTTAGCAGATGAACATATTGGTAGTCCGTTTATAAGGCAATATTTGTGCCATGTGTGCAAATGAAAAGGAAGGAAAAGGAAAGCCAGAGAACTCAAAGGAGATTTGTGGGTCATCTAGTCCAAGCTCTCCCAGAAGTATGAATTCCACAAAAATATATGACAAACATATTCTTGTGCATTTAAGAAGTAGAATCTTGTTGGGTTCTGACCAAAAGCCTTTAAATGGGATGGGAACTCTACAGGCCACTAGACATTGTGGGACCAAAATATTCATCATCCTTGACAATTAGTCATACCAGGTGGGAGTTGCATGGCAGTATTTGAAATACCTCTGATTCCCCATTCCTGCCTTATCTACTCTACTTATATATATTATCTTTTGACTTAGGTGTTATTCTTAAGCTGTTCATGTTTCTTTGTGTCACGGTTCAGTTCTCCACACTGTAACATTACAGGTAATATGCCCATACAGTGGTACCTCTTGATACGAACGGGATCCGTTCCGGAGCCCCGTTCGCATCTAGAGTAGAGGTAAATGTATCTAGTGATGGCACGTCTGCGCATGCACACATCGCTTTTCGCCGCTTCTGCGCATGACGTCATTTTGAGTGTCTGTGCGTGCGCAAGCGACGAAACCCGGAAGTAACGCACTCCGTTACTTCCGGGTTGCCGCGGAGCGCAACTCGAACACACTCAACTTGAAGCAAATGTAACCTGAGGTATGACTGTATTTTAACTCCTTAAAATCTAAGGAGATATTTTTGTTTCATTATGAAGCTGAGTTTTTCAAAGGCTGCCCATGATTGTTTTACTCCTCTCTTCATTTCCACTGTTTAATTTTCTCTCCCCAATATATATACTTTTTGTCCTAAATAGATGTATCCTTCAAATTGCACTATCATTCTCTTCTTTAAACATTACCTTAGGTATAGCAGATCTAACTAAGACTAACCAACTAAATTATTAAGTTTTTAGGGGTAGTGATTCTAAAAGACCATGAAACAATATGTTGCTCTGCTTCACTGTAGTTAAAGTTCATAAGTAATTCTTCACATCCAGGCTAAAATGGGTTGGCTGCAGGTTGAGTGAGCGAAACTGATGTCTAATGCATCATGCACTTATTTGATGGCCTATGTTCATATTTACACACCAAAAAATTGGCAAGCAAATAAAAAAATAGTTAATTGGAGGAAGGCATTGCAGATTGGCCTACGAGCAGAAAGTCAAAGACTGAATCGTTGAAATGATTTATACCATGAATGCCATTCTGTAAAAATAAAAAATCATATCTAAGAAATTGGAGGGAGTCTTTTGGACTTGGAGAAAGAAGACTGAACAAAAGTTAAATTAGTTGGCCACATGCTTTCCGGTTGTTCTTAACATCTGACAATGCAGGTGTATGTGTCAGAAGGTATGGCATTCCTGTTTTGCCAATCCATAGGTAGGCCACTCAAAAATATTTCACTAGGCTCAGATTAGCTTCTGTATTAGGTCTGGAAACTCACGGAAACTTATACTAGACATTAATTTGGCTGAGAACAGCAATGCAGATCTGTTTAAGCGCCCCGAGCGTCCTATGTGTATAGAAATTAGGCATCCTCCTCTCCAGCTTGTAGGTCGCTTCGCCAATTGACTCGTACATCCCGAATGCGCTGCACCCTCCTGCCTTGTGGTTCTGTGTCTTCTTCCCGAGGCTGCTTCCCACCGAGCCAGGTCCAAATGCGAAAGCAGACGAACACAAACCGTATTGGGTCCTCGCAACACAGATTTGGTAGCGCTGAGGCCCGCGGACCTCCCTGTAACCTTGGAGCAGTCTCCGAGAATGCATCGGGCCGCTCCCCGGCTCCTTTCCCGAACGGACTCCCCCAGAAAAACCGCAGCGAGCCAGAGCCCTCTCCGAGAAGGCGCTAATGACAGGAAGAGCGGTGCGTGCCTCGGATTTTATAATATCACCGGACGGCGGGGAAGGGAATGAAGCAGCAGTCGCCAAGGCGACCAAGCCCCGCCTTCGGCCGTTCCTCTCCTCTCCATCAGCGCGGATTCCCGCCTGGGAGGGGCGGGGCTCTTTCGGCGTGATTGACAGTTGCCATAGTAACAGGCTCTTCTCGTCGCCATTTTGTCAGTTGGACTTTTTTTTTTTTGAAAAAAAAATTCCTTCCCGCCCGAATTATAACTTTACATTGGTTCATCTCCCTTCGGATTTTTTCGCGGAGGAAACGGAAGAATTACCCCGCTTTGGTCTGCGGTAGCGAGGCGAAGCGGGGTGAGCGTGCGTGTAGACAGGAGTGCTCCGAAGCGCAGTTCCAGAGAAGCCGGCTCGGCGGCATCAGCAGCAGCGGCAGCAGCGCTCGGGAGGGGGAGGAGAGCGGGGGGCTGACTGACTGACTGGCTGGCAGGCAGGGAGGGGGCGCGAGGGAGAGGGAGCGAGCAAGCGAGCGAGAGAGGGAGAGCGAGGAGTTCCCGGGGGCTCGGTTCAGCGCTGCGTTCCCCTTCTCGCCCGCGCCGCTCTTGCGCTCTCCGCTCTGCTTGGCCTGGGCTCAGGCAGCAGCCGGAGCTGAGGTGCCGCCGCGCCGTGTCCGGGCCCCGCTGCCGATCGCTGCGCAGGTTTGGAACGCGCGCCATTTTGTGAGCGATAGAAAATCTGCCCGGCCAGGAAACGCCGCGGATCCGCCCGCCGGGCCGGGCTGCCCTCCTCCCGCAAGAGGGAGGTGGGTTGTGGGCTCCGCTCCGGGGCCGAGGCCCTGCTCTGCTCCCTTTCTGCACAGGGCCCGAGCGTGGCGGACTAAGCGAGGCAAGCCGGCTGAGGAGGAGGAGGAGGACTGCGGAGACGTTGGCTGGGCTGGGCCGCTGGCTGAGGCGGGGAATGAAGTGAACCCACCACCACCACCACCCGCCGCTCCTGCTTGCTACCGCCGCCGCCCCCGGCCACCCCCTCCCTCCTTGCATCCCGGGAAAGGAGGCCTCGGCCAGGAGCAGGACGACGACTGCGGCCCCCGGACGCGGACTAGAGGCGGCCACCGCCCCACACACGGGTAAGCGGCAGGGCCTCTGGCAGCGGGGCCGCCGGCTCAACGGCACAGGGAGAGGGGCCGCTGCCATTTTGAAGAGGGAATCTTGGCCGCCCCGGTGGGGAGGAGAAGGAGGTGGCCGACCCAGCGGGAGGAAAGGCAGGTGCCGGCTGTCCCTCCACCCGCCGTTACTCTCCAGCTAGGCCTGGAAAGGCGAGGGCAAGCTCCGTCCGTGCTCTAAATTGTGAAGGTGACGGCTGAGGCCTGGGAGACCCTTCCCACCTGGCTATGGGATTGGTCCTGAGAGCCCGGCGTCGCCCGTACCTGGGCCAGGATGGCAGAGGGGAGGAAGGAAGAAGTTTCCTTCGTAACCCCCTGGGCAAGTGGCGGAAAGTCAGCAGCTCTCACATAGCACCTGTTGTAGGGATACGGGTGATTTTTAGGTGCTCCTCAGTAGGTATCTGGTTGACTGGTATGGAAGTCGGGTTTGGCCATGGGAAATCTGGTGTTTCCCGTCACGCCTGGGTCACTTGTACCCATGTACTCTGTCACTCAGGGAGCGTTTCATTCCCTTGCCAAAGACGCCAGAAGCAAAAATAATTCATCTGAATTGGATCCTTCTGTCATGTGGTGGGGTGAAATCAGTTATCCCAACTAGAATAAGCATCTCCCAAATGATTCGTTTCTCATTCTTTAATTGCATTTTATGCCAATCCCAAACTGCTTTCACTAGGAAGTAGATTTTATTGCAAAGGGACTTGCTTCCAAATGAGTATGCTGCACATTTTAGTTGAGTCTATACTCAACTAAATGGGTAAAGGGTTTTCCCATCAAGATTCTTTGATTAGCTGTCTGGTCACTGTTCAGTTATCTAAAAACAATCTATTAAGTTAACCAACAGATTAACTAATATAGTTCACTTGTTATCTTAATCTTATGTATGTACATGTACTAAAGCAATTTTTGAGTGAATATTTCTGGATTTCACATAGACAAGAAGTTGAACTCTCAGGATGCAAATGTGGAAGTCCCATTGAATTAAGTGGGACACCTCCCGTTAAATTGAATGGAACTTCTGAGTAAATATGCATAGGATTCTATTGCTGACATACAGATGTTATGATGATAATCTCCTCACTGGGGAAAATTAGTTTAATATGAACCTGATTCTTCATAGAACTTGCCTGAAACTATTAAGAGAGAGAGAGGGAGCTCATTCTTTGCCAGAAAGGTTGGCACCTTAAGCCTAAATACTTGCTCTAGTACATTTGCTTGTTGTGTTGACCTAAGGACATGAAATACGTTGCTGTGAGCACTCAGTTTGCCCCATCCTGTAATCTTTGCTGGCAAAGCAACTTTTCAGATGGGGTGCACTGTCTGCTTTGCATGTTTAAAAAATCTGTTAGGTGGTTTTCACAGGTAAGGAAGGCTATACATGTCAAGAAATTGTTCTGAACTATTCTGATAGAGAAATGTTTCATTTTTGTATTTAAATAGAGAAGAATTTATTCTACAAAACACAGTGCATTGCAGATTTTGAATTTGAATGTTTACTGTGTTGTCAAGGGTGTACTCTTAGCCAGGAAGCTGTATTGAAAACTACAGCCTTCAGTACTGTATCAGTACCATCAGTTAGGAGAATAGTTCACTTTGCATAGCCTTAAATTCCAGATAAAGTATTAAAGCTTCAATTCTAACCATGCTTACTGGGAGTAAAGACTTGCTTCTGAGTAGATAAAGAACAGCACATAGACTGTTCATATAAACTCATTCAATTTATATATTTATATATTAAATTATAGTTGAATTCTTTCATTTCCATTTAATTTTTTTATTTTGTGAAAGCATGGTTGCAAGCCTTAGATGCTTCAGTAACTGGAGTCTAAAATCAATGAATTACAGTGCATTCTTGTTCATATTTACTTAGAAGCAAGTTTAGCTGTTTTCATTAGTTTCATTGGTTTATTTCCCAGTAAGTATGTTTAAAATTGCACGTGAAAGTTCTATTTAGTCATATTCAAAGTAGCCCCATTGAAGTAAATGAACTTCATTGATTTCAGTGGGTTGACTCTGAGTGTAACTTAGTTGGATAGCACCCTAACTTGGAGCTGTCTTCTTTTGGAGTCTTGGTAGGAATACCATTCTACTTGCCAGACTATAGTATTGTTTCAAGAATTATAAAACTAATGCATGTCATAGTAAAATGTATGGTATAACCCAGTTTTACTGTGTGTAAACTTTTGAACCAAAGTTAACATGTCTGTTTAGACAACTCTTCTAAACTCTTCTAAGTCTGAGTTAAATTGTCATGGTTGTTGTTTCACTGCACAGAACAGGACAGTTAGAAGAAAGTTAGAAAGTAGATTGGCATTGTGATGCCATACAGTAATTTAGACCTCCCATCTTCTAAAATACATTTTCAGTGCAATTCTCTGGAACCCACAGAGAAGATTGGGGGAGGGTTTATTATGGAGGAAGGAGAGGAAGGGATAGTTTCATTGCATGAGTGGTAGTATTCAAACTAAGTTATTTCAAAGTAAGTTCTGTTCAAAAATTCAAAGTATTATGAAATTGGTAAAAATATGGAATAAAGAAAAGTTATATTTACAGTCCTATGCTGTGCATGTTTATTCAGAAATAAGTCCCACTGAGATCAAAGGGGCTTACTCCCTGGTAAGCATGTTTAGGATTGCAGCCTCAATATCCTTTTTAAGAACAGTTGCACAAGTTAAAGTTTGAAATTTCTTATAACTGGCTGCTACTCTTGTCCTTAGTTTACTTTTAAAGAGATTTTGTCAGGTTTAATCTGGCTATGGTTTTTCTAATGGCTGGGAATTTCCTTGCCTTAATCCTTAGTAGATATTTGTAATACATAGTGTTATGTATTGGTATTTTTGGTATTGAAACTTGGGAAAATGAGTTTTAACTTTTGTAGTAGTGACACAAAAGAGATATATGATATTGAATGAAATTGATTAATTGTACAGGTATCTTGGTTTGATACAAGAATTTTGAACAGTTTTATTTTGCCTTACTGTTTTTTGTTTTCTAAAAACTTAATGAAAGTAAGTATCTGAGAGATGATTTCCTTCCCTACAGACCTTCTTGGGTGTTAAGCTCAGCAGTGGGGGCCATCTTGGTAGTTTGGTTGCCCTCGGAAGCTTGGGGGAGGGGGCAGGAGGTGATATAAGAGAGGGCATTCTCTGTGGAAGCCCCTAAGTTGTGGAACTCCTGTCCCACAGAGGTATGTCTGGTACCTTTGCTATACAGTTTTCAGACAATGCTGAAAACACCTTTTTACCCTGACATTTGATATCTGAAATGTATATATTTAGGAATCACCATACTTCTGTGGCTATAAAGTTTTGAATGGTTGTAAACTTTTTAATGTTGCATTTTAAATTGTTGTGACCCACTCTGGGACCTTAGGGTAAAGGGTGAGTAATAAATAAAATTAATAATATTTCTCTTACTAATTATGTAGAAGGTGCATAGTATACTGTATTTTTCCATGTATAAGACTAGGTTTTTTCCTTTAAAATAATGTCAAAAATTAGGGGGCATCTTATACATGGGGCCATCTCCCTCCCCCCATTTTCTTAAATCCAAGTCCTCAAAAATAGGGGGCATCTTATACATGGGGCGTCTTATAGATGGAAAAAATATGGTATTCACTGACAAGTTACATAAAGTTGAATTCTGTTGAAATCAGTGAATTCTACTGAACTCAGTCCTGTACATGTCTACTTAGAAGACAGCTACAATGCATTCGGTACTCCTTGATAGGGTTAGTATAGTATTGTAGCCTCAGTGTATACAACTAATAGTATTTTCTTTTGAAGACAGTGTATGTTGGCTTCAGGAAAAATTTACCTGCAGATCTTTGGGAACAAACATTGCTCATGGAGGTTTAAAAGTCTGACATTATTAAATCTGGAACACATAGACATGTGTCTCACAGGGAGCTATGTTCAGTAGTTTAGGAAAGTGAACCAAAGTTTCTTGAAGCATGGTCTAGTTCTAGCTGTCAGCTAGGAGTTCAGAAGAGCTTAACAACCTTATTAATGCTAAACTTCAGTAGTCAGAATTCAGGAATTTATCGTTGGTTTTTAAAGTCAGTGGTCGTAAAGTCTTACTTGCACTGCAGACGGACGTTTAATAGGATTATACAGAGGAAGGCAAAGTCTGGCCATTGGTCATCTAGCTCAGTATTATGTACTCTGACTGGCAGTGGCTCTCCAGGGTTTTAAGCAGGGTTCTCTCCCAACCCTATCTGGAGACATCCGGGGATTGAAAGTAGGACCTTCTGTGTGAAATCAGGTGCTCTATCGCTGAGCCCCAACCCTTCCTTATTTTGAAGCAAACTAAAGTTTTCAGTTAAGTGTAAAATGATGCATGTTAGCACATAAAATCTTCACATTATGAGTGATAATCAAAGTTAGACATACAGTGGAAAAATTACTTGACTCCATTGTTTTCAGTGGGTCTGCTCTGATTATGATTTAATTGGCTATCTCTCAGTTGTATACTGATGGATGTTCAAACTGGTAGTAGTGACTAAACAGGAAAGGGAATGTAGGGTCCTGGTAGATAGCTCAATGAAAATGTCAACTCAGTGTGCGGCAGCTATGAAAAGGGTGAATTACATGCTATTCGTTGTTAGGAAAGGGATTGAAAATAAGATAACTACTATTGTAATGCAGTTATACTATGTATGCTATGGTCAAACTTGGATTACTGTGTACAGTTCTGGCCACCACATTTCAAAATCCATACTGTAAAGCTGGAAAAGGTACAGAAAAGGCCATCCAGAATGATCAGAGGGCTGGAACTCATTTACTATGGGCAGTGTTAGAAATTAGCCAGGTGCCAGGTATGTTTTGCAACTAGTGCAGGTCCAATTGCGACCACATAGAGACATCTCCACCTGGCTGGTCTCTCCAGCTTGCTTAATTATTACATTTATATTCCACCTTATTTATTACATTTATATTCCACCTTTTTCCTCCATGGAGTACATGGTTAATCCTGCTCCTCAGTTAATCCCTACAGTGACCCTATGTTAAGAGGCTGTGATTGACTCCAAGGTCGCTCAGTGAGCTTCATGGCTGAGTGGGGATTTGAATCCTGATCTCCAAGGTCCTAATCTGACACTCTAACCACTACACCACACTGGCTTCCTAGGGTACTTCTGTTACGGGGCAGCTATATAAATCAAGTAGGTAAATAAACATAGGGAAAGCAAAAATTAGAGAAGGATCTGAATTTTTTTTTGGAAGTTTGATTTTTGTTTTATTCTGGATTGTTATATTTGATGTTTTAATATGATGTAAACCACTTTGACGTGGGTGGTGCTGTGGGTTAAACCACAGAGCCTTGGACTTGCTGATCAGAAGGTCAGCGGTTCGAATCCCCGCAATGGGGTGAGCTCCCGTTGCTTGGTCCCTGCTCCTGCCAACCTAGCAGTTCGAAAGCAGGTCAAAGTGCAAGTAGATAAATAGGTACTGCTCTGGCGGGAAGGTAAACCGTATTTCCGTGCGCTGCTCTGGTTCGCCAGAAGTGGCTTAGTCATGCTGGCCACATGACCTGGAAGCTGTACGCCGGCTCCCTCGGGCAATAAAGCGAGATGAGCATCGTAACCCCAGAGTCGGTCACGACTGGACCTAATGGTCAGGGGTCCCTTTACCTTTACCTAAACCACTTTGACATTTTTCTTTAAAATATAAAGCAATATATAAATAAAATGAATAATGATATTATTCATAATAAACATCACTAGGGGGGATGGTGACTAGACATTCTGTTGTGGCGATCATAACCCAGGTTGAAGGTGCCATTTGGCGATTTGCTTACATATCTGAATTTCTAAAACTGACTATGAGAAAAGGCTACAATGTTTCAGACTTCTCAGTTGAGGGGAAAAAAGGTGGCCAAGGGGCGACAAGAGGGATCTATATAAAAGCATTCATATTTTGGAGTACTGGATAGAGAGAAATCTTCTCTCTCCTCCTAATTCTAGGGGTTTGCAAAAGAGTCAAGCTAGACGAATGAGAGTACTTCATAAAATGCACAAATAATTTATAGAATTTGCTGTCACAAGATGTGGTTGGCTACTATCTTACATAGCTATAAAAGGGGATTAGACAAATTCATAGAGTATAAGCCTGTCAATGGCCACTAGTCATTGATGGCTATATGGAATTTCCAGTATTAGTGGTAGTATGTGTTTAAGTATTTGTTGCTGAGGAGCATCAATGGGATAGTGCTGTTGCCTTCAAGCCTGGCTCTGGAATTCCAAGAGGCATCTCAATGCACTGTGGGACATGGGAAGCTGGACTATGTGGACCTTTAATCTCAGATGGTAGAGTTCAAGTTAGGTTCACAAGTTATTTACGAGTATTTTTTGTTAATATACAGTGGTCCAGTCTGCATGGCATATTAATATCTGTAGCTAACAACAAACCATGGTGTAGTTAATGGGCAGCGTACTTGCATATGCTCCAATAAAGCTCTTGCTCTGCTCTTATCCCACTCACACTGCATCATTGGAAAACAAATATGTGATGTCTGAACCCAGGCTTTCAGTTTCTCTCTCTAAATGAACAGTGAGCAGTAAGTCAGGAATAAACCTTGATTATTGCTTGTGGCTTGTTTGGGGAGAAACTGAAAACCTGAGTTCAGACATAATCACAAAGCCACACTCTGGCTTGTTCTCAACAGTGCAGAGTAGCAAGAGTGGAACAGCAGCAGAATGAAAAACTTGAGCAACGTGCACTACTAGCATGCTGTGTGTTCACTTTAAAGCATGTTTTGTTTTGAATTGTTGTTGAACATGACATGTGAACTTAGCCATTGTAGAACTTCAGTAAAATGCACAGGTTGAAAAAGGGGATTGAATATATATATGATAGGCCTTAAAGACCTTAAGTATACAGTCGTACCTTGGTTGCTGAATGCCTTGGAACTCGCTTACTTGGAACTTGGAACTTCTGAACTACTGAAAACTGGAAGTGAGTGTTCCGGTTTTGAAAAAAAAATCAGAAGCCGAACATCTGGTGTGGCTTCTGCGGCTTTCGATTGGCTGCAGGATACTCCTGCAGCCTATCGGAAGCCGTGTCTTGGTTTTTGAACAGTTCCGAGAGTTGAAAGGACTCGCGGAACGCATTCTGTTCGAGAACCAAGGTCCAAGTTTACTTAATTGGAATTGTGTTTTTGGATGTGTTTCTGTATATAGCTGTGATTTCTGCATTGCTGGAGTGAACTAGATGTCCATTTGGTCCATCCCAACTCTACAGTTCTATGATTCTGTATTAAGTTATGGCCACTGCCTTAGCTGGTTTAAAAAGAAGATTCAAAACACTATCAGTAGCAATTGGCCATGATAGTAAAATGGAACCTCCAAGTTGTTCTATGCTGATGAGCTTACTGGAAGCATGTGACTGATCACTGTGGAAAAGGAATGCTGTCTTATATGGACTGTTGATCTGCTTTAGCAGTACTGCTCTTATGATCAGGCTGTAAGCAGTTTTTTTAAAGGAATTGTCTTTGAATTAAGTTTAAAATCTGAGTATGATTTTAAACTGAAACTTTAATTTTTAGAAGAGAACAGTTCATTTTAAAACCCTGCCAGTCAACTTGTGGTCTATCTTTTCCTTTACACAAATGCTCACTAATCATTCAAAGTCCCTTTACCTGGTTTCTGTCCCTTCCCAATTATTAATTTTTCTATCCCTGTATCAGCTCCACTTCTTTTTCTCTCCTTCACTCTAACCATCAGGGACCCCCTATCTTCCACATTTGCAAACTGCGTTGCTATTTTTCTCACTCCCCATCCCAGTTCTCAGTCCCATTTTGCCTGGGGACAACACGAAAAAGGGGGAATGTCAAGTTAGTTAATTGGAGAAAGGCCAGTGACATAGGACAGTCCATCCCTTTAGTATGAATGAAACTTGGTTCCCTGGCAGGGAAATGCAAGAATTAAATACTTCCGTAGTTGCTCTGTCTAAACATAGAATGTAGTTATGATCAACCATGCTTTATGTATTATGTAAGCTACACAAAAGTAACAAAAGTATCTGAAGAAGTGTGCATGCACACAAAAGCTTATACGTAAAACTACTCGGTCTCTAAGCTGCTACCTTATAATTTTTAAATTTTTTTGGAAGGATTCTTTTAAAGACTTTCTTGGCTCATATAACTTTTTTGAAGACTTGATTCTTTTAAAGGGAGTTTTTAGTTTTTTAAGAGTCTTTTTCACTATCTTTTTAAAGAATTGTTTTAATTTATTTTGACAAAAGTAACAGTAACTGATAATTTTTGTGAAAATATATTTACAACTTCATTATGAGCAGAAATAGCTCCTAAAAAGTTTTTAAATTCTATTTATGAACTTGACTGCTCTTTGACTTGTGTGACTTTTCTTGCTTATTATTGAATATTCAAATTTAGAACTGACTGCTTTAGTGAACAAAAAAATATACAGCGTCATGCATGCAGGGATTTCATGCACTACCTGTAGGTTCATGAGGGGAGGAGGATCTGGAACTTCTGAAAGTTGCGTCTGTTTTAGTTAGCTGATTGGGGTGAAGTGGTTGATCTATAGGACAAAGTTGCTGGCTATAGAGAAAAGCTGAAATCACTTTTCAAAAGGCAGTTCCAACTCATGAGGGGGGAGGAGTAGGTATTGTACTGGGAAGATGTTTGCAGATTTAAGAAGCAAAGCAGGAATGGGCCTGAGTAGAATGAGTTGGAAAATATATGAGCTGTCTGCAGTAGGTGGTTGTAGGTGGCACACAGTGCTTTTTCTTTCTGAGATAGAACCTGTATCTGGACTATACACTGCAGAATACAGATGCAAGAAAAGACTAGTAGAGTCTTCTGCTCTGGTGCATAATTCTTGTTCACAATTACTGGTATGGATAATTCTCTTGTGAACTAGAAAAGTGTAGCTGTTTTGCAGCTGAACTAGTTCTGCCTCCCAGCATCATGTGTGGCATCTGTTTATCTTTAAGTGTGAGCATATGTGTAGGTATTGCTCTTTAAGTGTTCAGTGCATGGACACTTGGGGTCAGTGTTAGACATTCAGATATATAATCTGATTGCTAAATGGCACCTTAAAAACCTGGGTTATGGTCACCACAATAGAATATCTAGGAACCATTTTTTTCCAGTGGGGTGTTGTTATTGTCATTAGGTAAAGGTACCCCTGCCCGTACGGGCCAGTTGTGTCCGACTCTAGGGTTGTGCGCCCATCTCACTTAAGAGGCCGGGGGCCTCTTATCTACTTGCACTTAAGAGTGCTTTCAAACTGCTAGGTGGGCAGGAGCTGGGACCGAAAGATGGGAGCTCACCCCGCCGCAGGGATTCAAACCGCCGACCATGCGATCGGCAAGCCCTAGGTGCTGAGGTATTACCCACAGCGCCACCGCGTCATTACAGTATTATTAATTTAATTTCTACACTGATTTATATTTTGAAGAACAAATCTTAAAGCAGTTTACAACACATTAAAATAGCAAACAATCTAGAATAAAACAAGCCCAGGCTTCAAGGAAAATATTTCAGATCCTTCTCTAAGTGACATTTTGCTTTCCCTAGTCGCCAGCCTGTCACCCAGAGATTTTTACGTGGTCACAATTGGACCTGTGCCAACCAAAAAAACTTGTCTGGTGCCTGATTAATTTCTAACACTGCTTGGGGTGGAGAGACATTGGTCATGAAATATTAAGGGTGCAGCTACCAACATGACTCTGCTCCTCCATTGATACATGAGAGTCCTTCACATGAGTAACGTGTTGAGAGTTCAGTTTTTCTGTGAAGGGAATCTTTAGTATTGAGGAGCATTCCGTTATGTGAAGTAGTATGGCCTATATCATGGGTAGGCAAACTAAGACCTGGGGGCCGGATCCGGCCCAATCGCCTTCTAAATCTGGCCCGCGGATGGTCGGGAATCAGTGTGTTTTTACATAAATAGAATGTGCCCTTTTATTTAGAATGCCTCTCTGGGTTATTTGTGGGGCTTGCCTGGAGTTTTTACATGAGTAGAATGTGTGCTTTTATTTAAAATGCATCTCTGGGTTATTTGTGGGGCATAGGAATTTGTTCAATTTTCCCAAACAAATATAGTCCGGCCCCCCCACAAGGTCTGAGGGACAGTGGACCGGCCCCCTGCTGAAAAAGTTTGCTGACCCTGGACACTCCCTAGGTGAGAATTAGGCCAGAGTCTGTTAACCAGAGGAGAAAGTTTATATCGGCGCACTGTCACACACAGTGGATTGGAGTAAGATGCAGAGCCTGTAAAACTACTTTGGCATAAGGACGCCTCGAATAATGTGTCCAATTCTGGACACCACAATTCTAGAAGGATCTTGACAAGCTGGAACATGTGCAGAGGAGGGCAACCAAGATGATCAAGGGTCTGGAAACAAAGCTTTATGAGGAACGATTGAAGGAGCTGGGTATGTTTAGCCTGGAAAAGAGGAGATTGAGAGGAGATATGATAGCCATGTTCAAATATCTTACGGACTGTCACATGGAAGAGGGAGCATGCTTATTATCTCCTGCTCTTGAGGGTAGGACTCAAGGCAATGGCTTCAAGTTACAAGAAGGGATATTCTGACTAATCATGTGAAAAACTTTCTGACAATAAGAGCTGTTTGGCATTGCAACAGACTCCCATTAGAGGTGGTGGACTCTCTTTCCTTTTGGGTTTTTAAGCAGAGGTTGGATGACCATCTGTCATGGATGCTTTAGCTGAGATTCCTGCATTGCAGGGGGTTGGACTAGATGACCCTTGGTTCCCTTCCAACTCTTAAGATTCTATGAGGCCTATAGTTTCCCATGGAAAGAGCAAGACTTAAGCTCTTTGTGGGAATCTTTCTATGGCTGATGATACCGATATATGGTCTGGCTCAGACAAGTGTTCAGAATTCCCCAGGCGTGTTTTGTGACTGGCATGGGTCCAATTGCGACAAAGTGGAGATTTCTGGATGCCAGGTTGGTGACTGACATTTCAGTCTGGCTGGGTGAGGCTCCCACATGAGCCAGGAGACTCGTGTGCAGCAAAAGACACACGTCTTGTGCTTTTGTATTGCTGTGTGGGCAGCAAACTTTGCTTCTGTGCTGCCGGACAAGCTGCGATCCTAGGCACACTTTCTTGAGGGTAAAAATGTCCCTCTGGACTTGAAGTATGGGGCATACCTCCAAGCAAATGCACCTAGGGAGAAAGAAGGGGAAGCACATTCGCCTTTGTGCCTACACTGCCAAGCTTGCCCAGCCCTGTCTTTCATGAGGCAGTTGCTTGGCACCTTGGAGCAGCCACGCTGGACCAGCCAGGCCTCCCCGAGAGGCATTTCTCTCCCCCCCCCGCCCCCCCGATGGTTGCAGTATTAGTTCATGTGGTGCTGGTGGCGGGGAACCTATAATTTGTAAAATGTGCAACTGAATTGTTAAATATATTAACGTTGACGGTGTATTTACTGTATTGCTTTGCAATCCTGCCGCCGCCCCCCCCCCCCCCCGCCGCCCCAGGTGTCTAGACATTCTGTTGTGGTGACTGAAACCTAGATTTAAGGTGCCATTTGGTGAATAGCTTACATATCTGAGTTTCTAATGCTGGTTCAGATGTTCTGCAATCAATGTTTGGGTGATTGAAAGTACAGTGGTGCCTCGCAAGACGAAAATAATTCGTTCCGCGAGTCTCTTCGTCTCGCGGTTTTTTCGTCTTGTGACGCACGGCCATTAGCGGCTTAGCGCTATTAGCGGCTTAGCGGCTATCAGCGGCTTAGCGACTTAGAAAAAGGGGGGGAAAGGGGAAAAACTCACAAGAACTCGCAAGACGTTTTCGTCTTGCGAAGCAAGCCCATGGGGAAATTCGTCTTGCGAAGCATCTCAAAAACGGAAAACTTTCGTCTAGCGAGTTTTTCGTCTTGCAAGGCATTCGTCTTGTGGGCCACCACTGTAAGCTGTAATGAGCTCTGGGCTTATACATTCACCACTCCTCCTTGTCTGTATGCAAGAAAGAGAGTGAAAGTTCCTGCTTCAATTTTAGATCAAACCACTGTTCCAAATTATGTATGGGCTTGGGTTATTATGCCTTGTTTTAACCAAAGTTTAAATAAACTAAGAACACATTGTGATTTCATATCCTGGTTTGTTCAGTAACTTTGGTTAGAACAAGCCACAGTTCCCTAGATTTGAACGTGACATGGAATTGTGGTTAGTTCTAGAGTAAAAGTAGAAGCTTTCACTCTTCTTGCACATAAAAAAAGCAGGGAAGGGAAGCCCATAAGCTTTTGCTGCAACTTGTTCCCTATCACCCAAACCTAAATCTATAGGACCTAAATCTAATCTAGATTTTAGGTGATGTTCTGAACTGGTGATTAATATCAGATAATGTTACTTGACACAATAGTTGTATGTAATATTTTCAGATATCCTTTCATATATAGGCAACCGTGTTTCAGAAAGCTTTTAATGTTTGATCCTTTAATGTTTTCCTTTACACTTCATTGGAAACTGCCAGAATGGCTGGTGCAACCTAGTCAGATGAATAGGGTACAAGAAATATATTCTTATAATTGCTATATACCATATTTTTCTCTCTATAAGATGCACTTTTCCCCCTCTAAAAAGGGGAAATGTGTGTGCGTCTTATAGAGCGAATGCAGGCTCCATGGCTTCAGGGATAGCCGCCAAAAGCCTCCAGAGCTCCCGCTGCGCTCTGGAGGCTTCGTGTTGCTTTCGCTGAAGCCAGGAGAGCGAGAGGGATCAGTGCGCACCGATCCCTCTTGCTCTCCTGGCTTCACTTCGCTGGAAAGGTGCTGTGCAACTTTCCCTGTCTGCGCAGCGCCCCTTCAGCGAAGCAGGAGGAGAAATGGAAGGGGCTCCGTTTCTTCTGCCGCTTCGCTGAAGTGGTACTGCGCAGAGAGGGAGAGAAATTTTCTTTCTTGTTCTCCCCCTCTAAAACTAGGTGCGTTCTATGGTCGGGTGTGTCCTATAGAGCGAAAAATATGGTATATAGTCTTTCAGTGGCACTGTGTTTTCATAGAAGCTGGTCTATATCCTTCTGAACAGCTGTAATATTAACTTCTCCTACATTCTGATCTCATGTACAGTGGAACCTTGGTTCTCGAACGGCTTAGTTGACAAACAAATTGGCTCCTGAGCAGCGAAAACCCGGAAGTAAGTGTTCTGGTTTTCGAACATTTTTCGGAAGCTGAACGTCCGATGCAGCTGTCGGTTATTGTTTCCTGGGCGCCTGCACCAATTGGAAGCCACGCATTGGTTTTCGAAAGTTTCGGAAGTCGAATGGACTTCTGGAACAGATTACGTTCGAGAACCAAGGTACCACTGTATTAGGATTCCTGTGTGTGCTTACTTTGGAGTAAGTCTCAGTGCATTTGACTCTTCCAAAACTTTTGAGGTTCACTGTTGTGTAAATATACCTGTTTTCAGACATCCACACATTAATCTGGGATTATCAATATTTAATAAAATGTATACCTCGTGGTAACTATTTTTATCCATGTAAGATAGGGTAAAATAAGGTTGCTGTGTCAAAAACCTGTGCCCCATGTATGTTCCTGTTTAATTTCTATGCCTGGCTAGACTGCAGGGAAGTACATTGATTCACCAAATGGATTTGGCATGATTTCGGTTTGCACAAGGAGTTTTATTATAGTTTTGTTTTAAACAGGATTGCAACATTTTACAAGGAAAGCAGGGTAGGGTATTCTGACTATATAAATGAAACAGTTAGCAAACAGCCACAGTTGTTACATACTATGACATAGTTTTATATGCCAAGTAAAGATTAGTTACTTTGTACATTTCAGTTTTACACTAATATAAAGGAAATGGTTTTGATATGAAGGAAATTGAATTTCTGTCATAAACTAGATTGTATTCTATGGTAAAGTGACTTTATTTGGTGTGTCTTCTACATGTCTGCTTTCCCACTATCAAAAACATTGGCTAATTTATCTGTGCCAATTAATGACTGAAATAAGCAGTTATGGTGTGGCACACCTTAATGTTTCTGTTTTCCTTGCTGATACCTGAAACCATGGTTTGATAGCAACCAGCATACCTTTTTTAAACAACTCTTTCTCATAACCTCTGCTAAGGCCTTCAGAGCAACTTACAAAGTAATAATATAAAATCATATCAAAAGCTAAACAGCAAAATCCTAATAATTAAAGCTAGCAGCAAAATTTAAAACAGCTGCAAAATTTTAATGTCAACACCCTTTGTAGTGACAGATGCTTGGCAGAAAAAAAAAGTTTTAATCAGACATCGAAACATTTTAATAGAGTTGGCCTAATGGATTTCTGTTGGAAGGGAATTCCATAGCACTGTTAGTGGTGGTACCTAAATCAACACTTCCTTGGTGTACTTAATACAGTGGAGCAGGGAAGAGGCAGAGCATATAGAGCAGGATTGGCTGATATTTCACCCTACAGAGGTTAGCAGGAACTGGAAATCCTTAATCAGGGCAATCTGTCCATGACAAAGGAGTTAGTAAAGGATTCTTCCATTCTTTTTTCAAGAATAGCACCAGAGGTTTGATAGGTTTTTCCCTTCTGAATTTACTCCTAAGTTGTACACAGAGTCCTTTCCCTCTCAGCTCTATCTCTCTCAGCTCAGGATGTATCTTCATTTCTCCATATATGGCCTGATTCCACTCCTGCAACACCACAACTCTGCCACTTGGCTGTTTCATTTTTCTAAACACCTGCATGAAGAAATTCTCCATTTCACCATGTTGCCTCTAGTTCTACCACTATATCCTCCTGCTCTGGCAATCCTTCATCGATATTGTTTTCTGAAATCCCTGTGTCATCTTTAATTCCAGTTTTGGTTTCATCCTTTTGTCCACTCTCATTCATTTCATCAATCTCAGCTCTAATCACTTTTATTTGCTCATCAAACAATTGCTGAAGGATGCCAACAGTCAATGGAATGTCAAACAATGTATGTTAAATGTTCTTGATCTTAACAATTTAGTTTCCACCTTAAGATCTTCACAGCATTATCTCTTAACAAAACACTTTCCTTTCCCACAGAGAAAATATGAAGTAGCAAAATTACTTTCGATTTCGAGGCAACACTTTTGTTGGAAAAACAGAATTAAAAATGAAGATTCTTAGTCCTCAGAACTCTCATGATTGTTTAAAACTTTCTTGGTTCAAATAATTAGACCATGCTTTTTTCTGCCTTCAGCTCTTTAATGATAGACTCTTCTTAAAGCCGGCAAGTAGCTTACACACCTGATGTAAATTTCAACTGGCAAACAGAGAAACATTTTTTTTTAAATACCTTTTTTCAGGGCTCTTACGTGGCTTTTGGGTAGCATGTTTATTCCTCCTCTCTAAGTCATTTACCTCCATCCGAGATCCCAGACAACTTCTTGGGCTCCAGACATAGAAAACAGCTTTTTTCTGAGCATCAGATGTTAATCCCCTGTTCACTCTTATCTCCAGAGTGAATTCTATAGATTATGTCTTGGATATAATCAATCACCATGTAATTATTTCACCGGCAACCTGCCAACAGAAGACATTGAGTCTGCCATGTTTCTCCCCTGGAAGTCCATTGCTGCTGCTGACCCTTGCAAGTTCCATTATTTAGGGAGGGGCAACCTACTGTCATCACAGACTTTTTTTTACTGCCCCTTTCAGCTTTCGACACAAGAGGAGTAGAGTTATAGCACTGCTATCAATATCATGATATTCAGTTGTTCTGACATTCCAAGTACCATTATACTGCATTTTAAAATTATTCTATAAAACACTGAAGTAGTTTTCTCCAATACCTCACCACTTAGGTCAAGTCAGTGCTTAGAGAGGAAGGAGCAAATTTTGTTTTTGTATCTGTCCAAACTCATGCATTCACTTTTAAAGATAACATGTCGCAACAGCACAGCATAATATATATTTTGCTCATTAAAAAAAAACTAATAATGGTGGAAAACTGCTTCATTGTTATAATTTCTCTTCACATTCCAGTGAAATAATGAAATAACATATTTTGCATAGTGTGCATGCCAAGCAAAAAGCAATCTCTTATTTGCCTAGCTAGTAAAGCTGATCTGTATATTATGCTATCCAGAAGTGTGCTGGCTAAGAGAATGTATTGCTTAAAAGTACCTCAGTGGTGAATTTTTTTTAAAAAAACCCGTATTTTTTGCTCTATAAGACTCACTTTTTCCCTCCTAAAAAGTAAGGGGAAATGTGTGTGTGTCTTATGGAGCGAATGCAGGCTGTGCAGCTATCCCAGAAGCCAGAACAGCAAGAGGGATTGCTGCTTTCACTGCATAGCGATCCCTCTTACTGTTCTGGCTTCTGAGATTCAGAATATTTTTTTTTCTTGTTTTCCTCCTCCAAAAACTAGGTGCGTCTTGTGGTCTGGTGCGTCTTATAGAGCGAAAAATACGGTAAAATCTGCTTCAAAAAGGCTAGTTCTGCTGTCTTTCACTTATCGGCTGACCATGTGTTGAAGCCTGATATGATATAGGTTTACTTGGAGTCTTCCATTTTCATGGGGGATTACTTCCAAGTAAGTGTGTAGGACTGCAGCCTTTGATGAATTATCTTCATTTCTGATATTAGATTTTGATGATGTGAATAGTTAAGTTCCTCCTTTTTTGCTGCTGTATTCTTCACTCTAGTCATGATTGAATTCACATGTTTTTCCCTTGAAGTGACATCTGATTCTATTCATGAGGTGTTTTTTTTTTACTTTGCATCTGTGTCTTGCAATGATTCCTCTTCTGTACTGTCTTCACTTTCTTTCTGCATGTACTGAGTACGTGTGCAGATTGCAGCACTGGAGAATGAGAAATTAGTTGGGGGATAGAAGTAATTTTGGCTCCTGAAAGGAGTTCTTGCTACCATTTAAATTCTGGTGCCAGTGTAGTGCTTAGAGATACCATTGGAACTCTGTTTGCTGTTTAGTCGTTTAGTCGTGTCCAACTCTTCTGACCCCATGGACCAGAGCACGCCAGGCACTACTGTCTCCTTGCCATGGTGAAGGGGCTTGAATAACTCAGAGAAGCTATGAGCTATGCCATGCAGGGCCACCCAAGATGGACAGGTCACAGTGGAGAGTTCTGACCAAACGTGATCCACCTGGAGCAGGAACTGGCAAGCCACTCCAGTATCCCTGCTAAGAAAACTCTATAGACAAAGACAACAGGCATTGGAAGTCTAGCATAAACTAAAAGGGTCAGGTTCAATGGTGATTGCAACACTAAAAAAACTTGTTAAATGTCTTTGCAATATGTGCTAAAGAAAGAGAAAGTGAAAGAATATGTTTGACTAGAACAGTGGAAGTGATAAGGGTGGATTGGTTTCAGAAAACTGCAAAAATGATTTCGGTTCTGAAGAATGTCTGCTCAGTACCCTTAGCAAAATTTATTGCTGTTAGTTTGACAGTATTAGCCAAGCTTTAGTTTTCTAAGATTAAATAAACACATAAATGGAAACAGAAGTAAACATTTGGACTTTTTAAATATAAGGAGCAGTTATTTTAATTGGTGCTCATTAGAAAAAGTAGTCCAGTGAATAAGTAGATAATCTCTATTACACTATCTTTTCAAAATATATATTCTAGTTGTATGTTAATGACTATGTGCAGAATATCAAAGTACTTGTGTGGTACTGCTTACCTAATTTAGTGGTTTTCCTTTTCTATTGGTAGATCACAAAAAAACAGCTACTACTACTGCTTGTTATTATTCTTCATTAAATTTCTATGCCACTCTTCATCTGAAGATCACAGGGTGGTTTACAATATAAAAATAACAACTGCAACAACACTTACAATAATAAGAAACAAAAACACCCCCCCCACACAGTTTAAAAGACTATAAGATTGTTCAATTAGCTAGAGGCTTGGTAGAAGAGGAATCTTTTTGTTTGGGGACTAAAGGGACTATGTAATGAAGGCACCAGGTGAGCCTCCTGGGGAGACCATCACATAAGCAGGGAGCCACTGTAGAAAAGTCCCATTCTTGTGTTGTTGCCCTCTGGACGTCTTGCGGAGGAGACACATGAAGAAGGGTCTCGGATGATGATTGTAGGGTCCAAGTCGGTTCATACTTAAACATGTGCAAAGTTTAAAAAGTAGTTTGGGATTGACAGAGGTCTTGGTAAAGAAACATGTACTAGGTAATCCTTGCTCCTCCTCCTCTGGTACCTGCTCTCCCACAAAAACAGTTTGTGAAACCTTCTGATAAGCACTGCAAAATAACTGATACACTGATCACCCCTCTTTATTGTATTCTAATAGTAAAATTGAAATACCAAGTTAAATTCAGTGGTAATTTAAGTTAATTTTAAATTAAGTTAGTTTTAAAATTAATGAATTAATCTTTAAGACTACAGTCACATACCATATTGAACTTAATGGTATCTACTTCTCAGTAGACATATATAGGATTTCACTTTGGTGCAATGCAAATGGCAGATTCATATGGTCCTGTTTTGATGTCCTAACAACAGGTTCTGTGTTCCAGAAGTATTTGCTTCAATTACTAGCCAGGCTCTTTCAGTCCTCACTACTTAATCTCCCCTCTACACATGCAAGGTCCTCTGGCATGTGCAGATGGCCTTAGAGAAAACCAAGCATATTTCTTTTTTGTGTTAGATTATAAACAGCTAAGAAACAGCACAAGTCTTAGCTTTTCCCAAACTGTAGCACAAATTTGAGTCTGTTAGGGGCTTCTGAGTGTCCACACTAGAGGGTAAGGAGCACTCATCCTTGGAGAGCTGGTAAATAGATTTGTGGATGCCTAAATAAGTGTGTAAAGTGTATTTTTCATAGAATTTTGGGTTGGAAGGGATCATGTGGGTCATATAGTCCAACTCCCTGCAATGCAGATATCTTTTGTCCAATGTGGGGCTTAAAAATAATAAATAATCCTAGTCAGTAACCTCAAAAATTATGTTGACATAATCAATTAAGTATTTGTTATATAAGAACCTGGAACTATGGCTTGGTAGTTACTGGTAGTTTTTCAAGTCCTAATCTTGGAAACATTGACATTTTAATTTTGGTTATTAATTAGTTAAGGGGCTCATGAGCATAGTGCAGAGTTGTGGCAGTACATGTGCCCTTAAAGGTAAAGGTAAAGGTAAAGGGAACCCTGACCATTAGCTCTAGTCGTGACCGACTCTGGGGTTGCAGTGCTCATCTCGCTTTATTGACCGAGGGAGCCGGTGTACAGCTTCCAGGTCATGTGGCCAGCATGACTAAGCCTCTTCTGGCGAACCAGAGCAGTGCACGGAAATGCCGTTTACCTTCCCGCCGGAGCGGTACCTATTTATCTACTTGCACTTTGATGTGCTTTCGAACTGCTAGGTTGGCAGGAGCAGGGTCCAAGCAATGGGAGCTCACCCCATCGCGGGGATTCGAGCCGCCAACCTTCCGATCGGCAAGTCCTAGCCTCTGTGGTTTAGATCACAGCGCCACCCGCGTCCCTACATGTGCCCTTACAGGCGCTTAAATCTGCTTCATTAGATCAATTTTTTTAATTGCCCAGTAGGGCTGATTGTTAGCAAAATGATTCTTATTGTTATATGTAAATAAGAACTATTCTTTTAAACCCTTGGTATCCCAAAATTCATTTTGGAGAGGTGTTTTTGCAAGTTATAATACTGGCTATACATCAGAGGTAGCTATACATCCAGATGCAACAAATCTACATTGTGCAACAATTGTATCACATGCTGGCAAGGGAAGGTCCACAGAGACAGGTGATATTTTGTTTCTTATTCCCTCTTTTTTCCAGTTCCTATTTCTCAAGGCCAGGGCACACAAAACCTCAGTTGTCCGAGTTAGCGTCACTATTTGAGAGTAATGCAGTTGTAAATGTCCTGATTGACAAAAGGAATAAAAAAGGAATACAGATATGCAACTGCTTCTATTAGCAATGCTAACTGCCATTATTATAATAAAACACATCTTTTAATATTTCTAACTGTTAATTTTAATTAACTGTTTTTGTGTTAATCTTAATTTTTATTGTAAGCCATTTAGATGTTTACAAGCAGTATAAATTATTTGTTAAATAAGTAACTAAGTAAGAAAGTAAATAAATAAATAAATGTAATTTCAAAGGGGATTTGTATTGTTATATGTAATAAAATAAAATAAATAAGCTGGGGGGGGGATGTTAACTACCCCCACTTTCAATACTACTACTAATGATTTCCAGGGATTGTGAACAAAATGACCCAAATTTGCATTTTGTGTATATGTTTACTTTTAATATTAATTTAATTATATTGTTTTCCTCCCTTTTTCCTTGTATGCTGTTGAAGTGTATAGATTTGTTAGGCATTTTTGAAACTTAAAGGTAGGTGGGGTATCATTACTCAAAAGGCCCCCTCTAAAGTAGCTGACCTAATTTGTTTCATTTCATCCACACCCTGTCCTGCATTTGTATGTAACGCAAGTAGCAGAAGAAAAGTTCACATACACAAAACAATCTTGCTAAATGTATGAGATATGGTTTTATCTCAAATTAAAAGATAATTAAATTATTTGGAAAGAGCTGCTGTGCAGGGCGAGCACCACAAGGAAGGCCCCCCCCCCCCCCGCAATAACCAATTATTTTCAAGTGCTTTGGCCACTCGATGAATTCTAGGGAGATAGATCTGTACCCCTTCACTTCTGCACAGTTATCTTCCTTGTGCATTGCACATTGGTCCATGGCAGCAAGTTATGTTCATTAATTTCAGTGGGTCTGCTCTCAACAACAGGTAATTGAATACCATCCAGTGTGCTGTAGACAGTACTGCGCAAGGTGGACCAATTGGTATGACTTGTATAAGGCAGTTTTCTGTGTCTGGCTACCTGCAGGACTGAGGATGCAGGATGTTTGCAATCAAATGCAGATGCATTGAACCCAAAAGCTGAATTAGTAAGCAGTAAGCAAAGAGATAGCTAGGATCGGGGGTGGGGCCAAAGGAGGCATTCACACTAGAGAAGCATTTTATAAATTCAGGTTTATACAGGGATTTTGTAAACCCTTGGGGTGCTATTGACCCATAATACCATATACGGTAATGTATATGGTAAGTAATTTGTCTATTTTGCTTTTTCACCCTGTCTGTTCCTTGTGAGAAAAAGCATAAAAAGCAGGTTTTATGCTAAGAATGTATATACATGAAGAGTTCCAGTTACAGATAGGTAGCCGTGTTGGTCTGCCATAGTCAATTTTTTTAAAAAATTAAAAAAATTAAAAACACTTTAAAAACACTTTAAAAAATTAAAACACTTCTTCAGATACTGGAGGGAAGGATTTTTTTTTGTTTATACATGAAGAGTAATTAAAGAATTTAAAGGGTGCTTTGCAAGGTCACTTTGACTCCTAGCACTTTATGTTCATTGTTTTTCAGTTTTCTCAGTTTTCCTATGGGGTAGAAATAGCTTCAAAAGTTAAGAGTAAAAACATCAATTTTTAACTAGATTTATGAAAATTTTATATGGAAATTTGCACCTTGTGATGGTTGAGGAATACTTGGAGGACTGAATGGTAGAGGACTGGCACAAAAATTTTATTATTTGTCCCATTGCTCTCAGATTGCATTTGACCTCATAGAATCCTAGAATTGTAGAGTTGGAAGTCCAACCCCCTGCAATGCAGGGATCTCAACTAGATTATACATGACAGATGGTCATCCACCTCACCTGCCAATGGATGGTTATTTAAGAACTATTAAAACTCTGATTTAAACTTTGTTTTAATCTAATTTTTATTTTGTAAATAGCCCCAAGTTTTATCCACCCTGAAGAATATGTGTTTTGTAATTTACAACTTACTAAAAACTAATTTGTAAAATACTGTGCTTGTAAAAATAGTAGCGGAACAGAGTATGTAGTGTAAATTACTATAGCACTATAAGGAATGGTTAATTGTGGGACTCCAGTTATTGATAAAAATGGTCAAAGCAGTTAAAGGCTGCATTAGCTCTGATATGATACTTCCCTGCTGGTACTGGCATAGTTTGTAATGGCAATTTAATCATTCAATCTTGCAGACAGTAGTACATATGGTTTTTCAAATGAAAATGCAAAGTTCTATACCTAGAAAAGTCCTGCAAATTTATCAAGGCAAATAAAATGTGCAAACTAAGAAAATCTTGTGTATTTTATTACGTTGACTTCCTTTCCATCATGCACTCGTTCACATTCTGAGATCCCTTCCTACTAGCAATATCAAATAGTACGTAGTCAGAAGAGAAGCTTTTAGTGGAAACTGCTTCCATGTAAATGTGCATAGGATTGTATTCTGAATGTTCTCATGACTAACTGCCTTGAAGGATCTTATATTCAAAAGGTAGAATATAAATATTCTAAATAAAATTGTTCCTTATTTGGGATGCTTCATAACCAGTGGTTTTGAAGAACTCTGCTCTAGGATTCCTCTGTATATTTGTCTATATTTCCACATGAAAGCAAGCTTTAAGTCATATATAGTTTAAACTAGATTTATTTCTATATAGAATATTAATTTTGATCTTGGGTGTCTGAAAGCTACAGAACTGGAAGCCTCTTCTTCCTTTTTTGGAATGGCATAATTTCCAGCTGGAGTACTTTCTGTCTTTAATTCCTGTGCACAGCTGGCTTTTGTTACGTTGACCATCGCAACTGACTCTGCTGCTGTATCATTGTGTCCATTTTCTTATTAGTATCAATAGCAGAAATATAAAGCAGGGAAAGGGAGCTCATTAACAGTTAAGGAAAACAGCAGGTCATATAGCATAGGTAAGCAGGGGCTTGGGTGAAAAGGAATGAAGTTGGGTTACTGTGAAATAATTTTTGAGAGCAACTTATTTTCAGCTTCCCCCAGAATAAGCACTCTTAATTTCCTAGGTAGTGGAGGTACCTTACCTTTTCCGTAAAAGTTCCATTTGTTTTTAGTTCTTCTCATGACTTTTTCCTGGTAGGTGCTCCTTTCACATCATTTCACCATACTTCTCTGACTGGACGAAGGCATTGTATTGCGTTCAGCCTTCATATTGGGTTCATTGCCTCTGCTGTTTTACAGGGTATAATTTAATTTGAGCCAAAGGCTTAGATGAGAACAAACAAAATCCACAATAATCTGTAACATCAGTTTATCTGATACTGCTATACAAAGGGGTCTCTGATGATGCCCAGTTTTTCCTCCCTCAGGGAATGTCTTTTTCCTTGGTCAGGCTGTTTTCAAGTTCAAGTTTCTGGTGTCTATTGGCTGCTGTATTTTCCCATTGTATGGAATATTAGGCATTTCAGAGAAAGACCTGCAGCAGAAGATTTGGCTAACAATTTCAAATCAATATCTTCTCTACCTGTGTAGCCTCTTGGTAATGTGCAATGCTTCTCTGCCCATTTCCCACTCTTCTCAAACTCTTCCTTCTGGACTTCATCCCATTCTTCTGGACTACTTCCTTTCCCACGTCTTAGACCATATTTCGTACTTCCTTTGGTTACTATTCCCCAAATCAATATCATACCTAGAGAATCTCCAAACCAACAGACTCACTTTCATTGTGGCTACAGAGCCTGAGAATCAGCAGCAGAAAGCTGAGCTGACTCCTTTTGTAGAATTTGTGGGTGAAATAGGGACTCCACATTCAGTGCCAAGTCGAGCTCAGGAGAAGGAGCAGAAAGAGAGACATCTGGTGGAAAGGGAGGATGGGAATAATGGCTGGTGAATCCTTGCTTCATTCAGAGATATTGAAACTAAAGTAAGCTGTTCATAGTGTTTGCGTCCTCTGACTTAACTATCCTTCTATCTGTCCACTCTGGGCTGCTTTCTCTGCTTTCCCTTCCTTCTGCTTCAGTTGACTCTACTTTATCCTCCCTTCACTTCCTTTCTCAGCCCCCCCCCCCCGATGACTCAGTGCAAATGGGTTTCTTTTTTTTCTGGCACAGTGCAAAGCAGTTTTTGAAAAATGATAGGGGCTCACTATGTAGTTGGCATCAACTTTCTCTCTCTCATATATGTTGTGAGCCCAGTTTCTAGAAAGGAAGGTATCTGAGAGCTCAACTCCAGAGGACAGTCTCTGGAGAAGCAAAAATGGAAAGACAGTGTGAGAAATGCAACCACAGGCAAGGGAGGAAGGAGACTCATAATCTAGGAGAGGAACCTTTTTAACCAGCTTTGGAGAAAAACTGAAGCCCTTCTCCCTCTGAAGAATATGAACCAGGGTGAAAGACAGGGGAATGTGGAAAGGGAGACTCCTGTTTATCATTCATTCTTTAGCATTGCACTGATTGTGCCATGGTAGTCATTGCAGTGCCAGTGAAGGAAGGATTATGTAATTCCAATGATGAAAAAGGAGAGTGGAGTTAGAACAATCAAAAGGAACCTCTGATGGGCACCAGAACATTGGTGAATCTGATGAATCTGATCAAATTGTGGCAGGGGCTGAGGAGGGGGTGGGGCTGATGGAGGGGAGCCTGTAGTGTGGATTGAGAGGTTCCACAGGCCAGATCTGAATTGATTGCTGACAGTTTCCCATCCCTGATAGGAACCTACACTATTAATCTCAACATTTATGGTTTGCATGCTGTATGCTTGTTAACTTTTGACCACTACCACTTGAAATGCTTCTAGATTAAAAATCACCACTCTTAACTCCAGTATAGCTGTATGGCATGAGTGGCTTCTCCACTATCCTGAATGGATCACTTTGACAGGTGGGTGGGGATATCCACCTGTCAATCACCTGACATCACTGTGGCCCAACTTTAAATGAAAGAATTTTATTTGATTTATTATATTTCTATGCCATTTTCATTCAAATGAATCCCAAAGTGGTTTACAAACAATAAACAACAATAATATGATGGAATATAACAGAACATACAGCCTAAACAATATAGAATGAGGTTGTGTTTTGGATGTGGTTGTATCTTGTATGGTTTTGGAATTGGAAGGGCAGTCTAAGTGTGCTTCTGAATCTTTGCAGCCTGACTTGAACTCCAGCTGAGTTGCAAAGGGAGATCTGTGCCAAAAGGGGTTTGCAGTCAGTGCTAATCAGCTCTCACTGCAAACCCTGCTGAGATCGGATGCACTCAGATCAGCTGATAGCGCTGACTGCAAACCTCACTTTCGGCAGGGATCAGTTCAACTTTGGAGCTTCCAATTAGAACTCCCAAGCGGAACCAATCCCAGTGTGACTTGCATTTAGCATCAAATTTCAAAGGTGCCAGATGAAAGCCTCACTTGCAAAGGAACAATCAGGAGCTCGTGTCAAGGGTCCCAATTTTTCTTTTTCAGCTGTGTTTTTACCTGTTCCACACCTGACATCATATGTGATGTAGGCATGGCTTGGGGAAAACTTCCCTGAAGGTTAAATCAACACCCCTGCTGGCCGGAGGTTCTCAATTTCTGTTGTTTTATGTGCTCAAATGAAAAGAATGGAAACATGGGATGAAGGGAAAGATGAAGACCTGCTAGGTAGGAGACAGATTCTGCTGGGTGTGTGTACACTTCACATCTGTGTGACAGTGTTCGTAGTGCCATGAAGGGACTGTCAGTGCAATGCAGGCAATTCATGTGTTGATGGTTGTTGCATGTTGCAATCGTTGCATGGAGAAAGCTGCATCATAAAGTCTTGCTGGAAATATCCAAGCAAGTTGCTGTGATCTCCAAGCAGGCCTGTGAAGACCCCTGTCTAACAATCTGTGGAGTTGCCACACTTGTAGATATGGAGCTAGATGGACCAATGATTATCTTACCTGGCATAAAGAAGCTTGCTGTTCTCTATCATTTTGCTTCTACTAACTTGGGCAAGAGACTGTTGTGGACAGCTCCCTAGAAACTTTATTGCAGACTCTGTACAAAGTAAGGAAGACATTACACATGATTAGGAAGTGGGCAAAAGAAATATAATGCAGCTATAAAAATCAATCATGCTTCTTCATAAAGTACATTTTAAAGTATGGAGAAGGACAATAATAAAATAATTGGGAGATTGGAAAATATTATTTGGAAGAGAACAATAGAACATTAAAATCCCTAAAATCTAAAATGACTGCTAAGCAGTTTTTATTTTGGAGCTGTGTAAATATATTGCTTAACAATTGGTGAATTATATATTTCCCTATTTAAAATTAGAACTATAAATAATTATTATTCTAACTCAGTTGTAAGCTAGTAAGAGGAAGGTGCAAAATTCTCATTTGCTGGAAACGATGACTGAATCATTGTGGGTTGCTGGCTGTAGTCTTTTAATACAAGTGCCTCAACCTCTATGCAGTACAGTACAGTAACTGTTTTAACTAACCTCTCTAATGTAGGGGTGCTTTCAGTGTAAGAAAGTGATCTAAATCAGTGTGTGCGTGCACACCAGTGGTTTTCAATCAGTGTGCCATGGCACCCTGGGGTGCATTGAATAATGGTCAGGCATGCTGCAGGCAACACTGGCCTCCATACCTCTTTCCTTTCCTCCCTCCTCTCATGCCCTCTCTGCTTCCCAAAGGCTTGCACAGCTGTTGGTTGCAGTAGCCCTGGCTACAAGCTCCCCAAGCAAATGCTGCCTCAGGGGCTGGCCAGGGGCTGGCTGGTTGCCAGGAGCTGAAGCGGCCTCAGAGTAAGCAAGCAAGCAAGTGGGCAAGGGAGCCCAGCCAGCCAGTCCACCAGCGCTTGATGTGGGACTGGATGGACAAGTGGGAGGCCGGGCAGGCAGGCAAGTGCCGCTCAGGCCTTTCTTGTGCTTGCTGTGTGCAAGGCCTGCCTGGGAGCTGAGTGCCTGGTGCCAAAGGGGAGCCTTTCTATTATGCAGGCCTGGCAGCGCCTGCTGCTGCCTCCCAAGTTAAGGTTCTGACCTTACGTTCACCTTTGGCCAGTCTCAGTTGGGCCACTAAGGTTAGGGGCATCCTCTTCCCAAGCCCCTGTGGGGCAGTGTGACAAAGCACCTCTCATTGGGGCAGCTCAGAGACCAGAGGCAGCAGCAGCTGCTGCCCAGAGGACTCCCAAGGTGAGAGGAGAGGAAAGGAGAGGAGGCTGGGGGAACACTCTGCAAGGGAGGATGTTCAAAAAAGAGTGAGAGGCAGCCAGCTCTGCATGCAAGGGGTGACATAACTGAGCTCCTGAGCCCCTGTGACACAGGGGTGTCACAGAAAGAATGCAATTGATCAAGGGAGTTGTGGACTCAAAAAGGTTGAAAACTTCTGGTGTATACCACTTAAAAATTGCTGGAGACCTTGGGAGCTATATAAACGTTTTCATATGATCAGTGGAAATAGATTTTTTTGTAATGGACCCAGCAACTCCGTTTGTATTAATCTAAAAGAATTTCCCCCAAATATTTTATATTGTATATACATGGCACCACAAAAATAGCAACTATATACTTTGTAGTTAGCAATATTTGTTGAAAATGTTGACGAAATGATCTCAATTTCACTCACCCATGATGGACTTGTAAACAAATAACAAACCCCAAAACAGTTTCTGGGAAAAGGTTATAACTCAGCTAAACAAAACTACTAGGTGATGTAATGGAAACATTTGGAGTTAATAGTAGCCTTTTAACAGCAGCAAAATTAGTTAGAGCTTCCAAATAGAGACTATATAACACTTCAGCTTTAAAGGAATGGTATATAACCTCAGTGATTAAGTTAACACTTAATCATTTCCAAGAAGTTAGACAAAATAAATGAACTATTTATTATATTAAATAGCAATACAATCTGGATCTTAAAGTCAGTATAGAGCATTTTTCTTACCCTAGCAACTAGATCATATTAGTATCAGATTAATCAGTCATTCTCTCTCTCCCTGTCTCCCTGTCTGTCTTTCCCTCCCTCCCTCACTCCCTCCCTCTCACACACACACGGTTAAATGGGTAGTACTCATTGATGATATCATTTTATTAAGCAAAATTCTTATGTTATATTATGTATTTCTCATAATTCATACATGTTTTGTATGTTGTGTGTATTAAAATTTACTTTTTTTCATTTAGCACTTGCATTATCAAAGCCAACACCACATTATGAAAATTGCGGGCCCTAGTCAGGCTGCTGAGAAGGGTACCTTTACTTTGTAAACCTTTAGTGGAAAATTAAGCAGACTGCTCTAGCTCCATGCTATGAAAATTGTGAGCCCTACACCAAGGCCTTCTTAGCTTGCTTGATAAACCAAGATAAATGTGGCCTCTGTTTCTATTGTCAGAAAAAAATGAACCAAATCCACAGGCAAGTACAGATATTGACTGTTTTGCAATCTTTCTGCAGACCACCCAAATAGTTCTTTTTGTGGACAGTTTGAGAAGTTTAATTTAGACACATAGACGGTAGCTGCAGAAATCATTTAGTGCAGTGACCAGGACAGATATTTGGCTGTGATTGTCCCTAAGTGGCAGCTTGTCACTTCCAGATTCTGGCAGTTAAACAGTATCAATGATAAAAAATTAAATGTACTGAATTTATTTATTGTATTTATATATAACCTGGGGGCATACAACAATATTAGTTAGATGGGTCTTTAGTTTTGCCTAGTACAGTGGAACCTCAGGTTGCGAACATAATCCGTGACGGAGGCACGTCTGCAACATTCGTAACCTGCAGCGCCGTGCATGCACATAACGTGATACGGCGCTTCTGTGCATGCACAAGCGGCAAAACCTGGAAGTAACCCTTTCCAGTACTTTTGGGTTTCCCGCAGTCCGCAACCTGAAAATGCATAACCCAAAGTGTCTGTAACCTGAGGTACCACTGTTCAAGTCTCTTTGGAGTTTATAAACAAAAAACATAAAAACCCAATGTTGAATAATCTTGATTATAAAGTTAACCTTCAAGAGTTTTGTAACTTCAGTATCCATGATTATGTTAAATCAAAGAAGTATGTTTGTCCATAAGGATAGGCAGCGTTAAGACCATTATGCCAAGGTGGCCTCTGAGGTTCCTAAGTGAGTAACATGATGCCCATCGACAACACAAAGCTCTCAGACATCCCACTTGGTCCTTGTCACGCTTCCTTCTCCGTTTTTAGAAATTGAGGTATTTTTTGCTTCCTGCCTTTTGCTTTTATTTGCTGAGTGCGACACGTGCTTGTAGGAGAGATGTTGCCTGCTTATTTCGGGATGGGGTGTAGATGTTTTGCAACAGTTTTTCTTCTGTGAAATGGGTATTTTGTTGTGTCCACAGCAGCTTTTTAGATTTTCAGATGTGCCCCAGGCTCAAAAGATTTGGAGACCCCTGAATTAAAGGGACTGAGGAGGGCAGAGGCTAAGTGCCAATGTATCTTCACAACAGGTCTCAGAAGAAATTACTAGATCTTTGACAGAGATTATTTCTAGTCCAGCTGAAGTTAGCATTTGAGGAGTGCATCCTTTAAACACCAGCCATTTTCTCAGAGGATGGTGGAGTTAGGGGCAACAAGCCTTACAGGGTGCCTAAACTCAGTTGATTCCAGATCTCTGCTTGAGTAATACAGTGGTACCTCGGGTTACAGATGCTTCAGGTTACAGACTCCGCTAACCCAGAAATAGTACCTCGGGTTAAGAACTTTGCTTCAGGATGAGAACAGAAATTGTGCGGTGGCGGCAGCGGGAGGCCCCATTAGCTAAAGTGCTACCTCAGGTTAAGAACAATTTCAGGTTAAGAGCGGACCTCCATAACAAATTAAGTTCTTAACCCGAGGTACCACTGTACTTCCAGATGATTGCTTTGGGATGCTTTGCATCCACCTTGAGCTTTGCCCAGTCTCACTTGGAGCTATCTGTGACTCTGCTTCCCTGCCTGAACTCTTGCCCTTCTTTGCAAATACAGGCTTGTAGATTCTGCCTGTAGCTGAATAGTCTCCACCTTGAATCACTCCCAGCTTCACTCAGAGCTGTCCGTGGTACTGTTTCCTTGCTGAACTTTTGTTCTCCGCTGATTCTCCCCATGGACTCCATCTGAATATTATTCTTTCTAGCTAACTGTGGTTTGAACAAATCCCTTTCCTGTTTTGAAAGCAGTGGGAAACTGGGTTATTCCAAACTACAAAAGGAAGTGTTACAAATATCCTCCCGTATGAAGGAGGGTAGAATGTGAGCCAAGGCTCATTTCGGCATATTCTCAAAACAGGAAACAATGGTTTCTGAACTAGGTCTCTGTGTTACTTGATCAGGGATATTTTTGGTTGTTCTCATCAGTAAACAAAACCTGAATAATGACAAAATTAAGTTGCTGTGAGCAGGTGGATCCCACTTTCAGTTAGTTGCTTTCCTCCTAAATGAGCAGGTTTGAGATTCATGGGCTACCCTAGATCCTCAGTTATTTCTGCCCCATGGAGTGTCTTTCACCAGCTATGGCTGGTTCACTTACTGCATCTGCTCCTGGACAGGGTAGTCTAATCACACTTATCTGTGCCCTAGTAACTTTCCTCTTGTGTCAAATAGCAATCTCAGGATAGGGGATTTTGGGACAATGGTGTGGGTAGAAAGAATTACTCTTCCCACTGCCACAATCCTGGTGAGGAGTGCAATGGATGCTACATATGATTTTAAATATGATGCCAGACTGCACCTTTGACTTTACTAGTTGTTTAGTCCTTCAGTATTTAATAAGTTTGATAAACTTACTCAGCAGTGACAAAAAAATCTGAAGTGCCATGAACTCAAGCACAGAAACATTAGGTTTTGTATATGGATTTTTCACTTTCACAGCATTTACTTTTGCATGGTTTGTGCCCTTTGGATTTGCACATGGATGTTCTGTGACCCATGAATCACACTTGGTGCATCAGGCATACCTGAGGAGCAAATCAGATTTAGATTTCAGCTTTCTCCCACCTCACAATGACCCCTCTGATAGTGAAGAGGGCCTCATATCACACTTGCTCCTAAAAGCATTGTTGGGCAGGACTGGGGTGGAGGCTGAGAGGCAAATTACCCCCTGTTCAAATATACAGTGAGGAGAGACAGCCTTTGCTACCTTTGCAAAGGATCTGGATAGTGAGCACGGGTGTGTTATGCTTTGATTGGAGAAGCCCTGTAGTATATGTCCTCAGACACAAAACCCTCTGATTTTTACAGTAGTGAAGGTGGCCTCTGCTGTCCTTTGGTGCTGAAGGAGAGAAGTTTGGATTTGGAAGTAGCCCACTTTTCCTTCCTGTCAACCCTTTTTCATGAAATTGGTAGATGGGATAATACAAAATATCCTGATGACTCTTTGTGGCGGCATAATAGAAATCAAATTTTCTCAACCCTCACAATTCCCCCACCCCTTCTGGGTTAGTGCATGTATGCTGTCCTCTTGCCAGATATATTTCCCAGTGGCATGAGGGAAGTGCATGTGTACAGATCATGACCACAATAGTGGAGCATTGGTATTTCTTATCTACTGATCTTTACTTGGGGCATTTTGTGGTCTTGTTGCTTATCACCGTTTTCCTGTTTAAGTTGAGAGCAGCGCAAAGAGGCTTTCAGGTTGCATGGAACTTGGCTGCTTAAATTAAGGAGCCTCAGAGTGGAAACAACACACTTTTACAGTTGTGAACAGTATTCTCACAGCACTTGAGGGCTGAAACAGCAGTGTATACAAGCTCAATAGCGCTGAAAATCTAAAAATAGCATTCGTGCTATTACGCTTGCATGTGCTTGCATTGTACAATTTAAAAAGTGACAGAAGAACAACATCCATTGTGTTTCAGTAATTGCTACTTCCTCTGTGTAAGTGTGCAAATAGCCTTACTTGGATTAGACATTTTGCAAGAAACCTTAATCCCATGCATAGTTAAATTGTTTTTAATATTGAAGAAAGTCTATGTTGTAGTGGCCTTGGTGTTTGGTTTCAACCATTATTTTAAATTTTTATTTCCTCATTTTTGTTACTATTATTGAGTACTTTCTCCCACTTTAGTTTCTGTGAATGTGTGATCTTTCTGTCATGGGAATTTAATTCTGCATTCATGATACCCTTCTGGCTTGTGATCAGCTGTGGTTGGTTGAAGTATTTTCACTTGCCTTAAAGGAAAACATCCTTCATTACAATGCTGGTGTTGCTTTTCAATCACTTTTTAATCAAGGAGTTAATGTATAGTAAGAGCAGAAAACTGTTTAATATCTTATTTTGTACAAACATTTAAATAACAATCTATCTGATCACCTGTGGTAAGAATGCTTTCCATGTATCCAGGAAGTGAAACTTTGTACAAGTTGTTCAGTTCTCCATTTTGAGTAAAAAAATTGATAGGTATGAATGGGAAGATGGGCAAGTATTTTTTTCTGGGCAATATCATATTTGTGAGTTTGTTTTTATAATTGTTTTCAACAGTGTAAAACAGTTGTGAGGAACCTTTGGCGCTACAGATAATGCTGAATTACAGCTCCCATAATCTTTTGCCATTGGCCATATTTAGTGGGGCTGATGGCAGCTGTAGTTCAGCAACATCTGGAGTCCCAAAGGCTCCTCATTCCTGGTGTAAAAGGTTTAGTGTTATGGACTGTATCTTTGAATTGGATCTGTTTAAAAATTCACTAGGTTTCTCAACTTTTTCTAAATTTCTTTGTCTTGGCTTGTAGGTAAAGCTTTTTAGAAGTTGTAGTACTATTTCACTGATGTTACATATTTTGAATAATGCTATTATCTTTCATCTATAGCTCTTAGAAAAGTTTATCATAATATAAAGGCTGTTTTCTGGCAAAACATACACTACTGAAAATGCTAGTAAAATAAAACTTGCAATTATAAACACCTTGGCTTTTAATGTCAAAAGAATTAAGTATGCTGTTGTTTGGACATCTTACTAAAAGTAAGTTTGTTAGGAAGGACTGGGACCAGACTGCCCTGAATCCAAAGAAGTATACAACTAGTTGCATGTGCCAGAGGGTTTTTCTTGAACAGCAGCCCCACTTTCCCCTCCTGTATTCCACACTGTGAATGTATTTCAAAATTGAAGGATTTTTAACACATACACACACACACACACACACACACACACACACACACTGTTCACTACATGGCCATAGGGTTTGCCATCCAAAGGTTAATAAAATAATACACTGGATATGTTCAGCTTCTTCTACCACCAATCTACTCTTGTTATAATATAGTGATAAGATGGTACATATCCTTTGTTGCTCAGTACCATCATGTTTGTAGGTTTGTAATTTATTTTAAATATTTTATTCAGCAGAAAAGGTGTCTTCTGTAGACTGTGTGAAATGACTTAAAGCATTTTGGTCAGTATCCAGTTAACTTGTCTAATCAGTTAGGTTTACACTTGCACAATGGATCTTCCTTCTCTTATCCCCCTGTGTGCCTCCTAAATCTGTCCTGGGCTCCCCCCTCCCCAGCCCTCTGCAACAGATGTGGGGAGGACACAAGACATGTATGAAGAGAGGAGAGGGGGAAGTTCTGTTGCACAAGTGTAGATTCTTGCACTGATGGAACAAGTTAGTTGGATATCATCCCTTTCTGTGCAAAATAGGTCTAATGAGTAATTAACTGACTATGAGATAAGCTTAATTTGGTTTGTTTATCTAGCATCCACATTTTTCTCAATTAATTTTCCTATTCATAGTGATAACTAATATTTTGGAGTTTACCGGGAGTGCTTTGTAGTGTGTTTAAGCAACTCATACAACTCCACATACCATTGTGGAGCTTATGGGAGCTGAACAAAATCTGGAGGGCCACAGGTCCCCAAGCCTCATTCTAGTAAAAGTGACAGTTCTAGACAATAAATTATAACTTAAGAGGAAAATCAGATTCAAACCCTAGAGTTTAGTAGAGTATATTGGCATGCATGTGTGATAAAATGTTGTTGGCATCTGTCTGTCTTGGGAGACAATGGAGGAATGCACCTGGGGGGGTGAAGTCAAACTGTTGGAAGGTTATGGTGCGTGCTGTGAGTGTAGAGACAGGAGAGTGATAAAATGTAATTTTCTTAGAAATGCCATAAATAAGAAGGAAGCTTCACTTGTTTAACTAAGCAGTTACCTAAGTTCTTGCTAAATACCTAAGTACTATGATAGTAGTCTATAAGAGTTGTAGCAGATCAATGAGGATTTCATTTTAGTAGGCACTATATATACTTTAATTTATTTATTTTTAAAGTCCCTTGACTGAGATCTCGGTGTATGACAAACACTTTCAGGAGAAAGTGAGTATAATATAATAGATATTTGTTAGTCCATTTCTAATGAAGAATTGGCTTCATTGTGTTGTGCCTTTATATTTTTGCCCCATTCTTCTAGTTGTAAGCTAGTGACTTTATTAAATGAAGTGTGATCAAGGTGAGCTTGAATTCATAAGATGGTAGAGTTCAGCCAGGATTTTGGTCTTTCTCATGACTAGGGCTGGGTGATATATTGATGTATCTCCAAAACCTGTTTGAAATCCATATGGTGATATCAGTATCATAATTTTTGATGTGGCAAGATATTGCGAATCATGGTGTGTGTGTGTGTGTGTGTGTGTGTGTATGTGTGTGTGTATGCACTATGCAAAAATCACAATGTGGGAAGCCAGCCAGAGCCTCTACATAACTCCATCCTTATTTCAGACACCGTGATATATTGGTATATAATGATATTTAGCTGGTGATATATCATGATGTTGAAAACCAGATATCGCCCAGCCCTACTCATGACAAAGGAATGTGCTTGGTCTACAGTCTGGTAAGCAGACATAGGAAGTAGACAAAGAAGCAGAGTGTGGAAAAATAAGTTACATTGTACAGAGCAACATAAATGACCCTTCTGAAACTATGGATTAAGGTACGTAAGTTGATTTAGGAAATTATATAGATGTTGATAATCAAAAGAATCCTGCATAGAGCGACTATAACGTTGTTACCACTTGGAGATGGATGAAGTATTTCAATATGACAACAGCTTCATGTTAAAACCATAATTTCTGAAAGCCACTCTCACTATGTGTATTGCGTTTATTGTGGAGAAGAATGCATGTTGATGGCATTGAAACTCTCTATATGATTTAGACACTTTTCTTGATGTGTGGATTTCAAATGCACTGACCAGGATTTGGAACCATTGCACACAGAATTGTTTCCAGCTATATCAATGTGCTGGTCATTGGCCACACTGTACTAAGTCAGCTGACTGTAATAGAGAATGGCCATTCTGGAAGGATGGTTAGCCCAGACACAGTCTGGATGAACATTTCTAAAGTAGGGACCATGTTTCACTTGTAGAGCACATTCTTTGCCTGCCAAAGACACCCGCTTCAATCCCTGGCATCTCATATTAAATAGGATCAGAGAGCAGGTGATGTTTAGTTTCCTAGGGCTACTCCAGTCTTGTCAGGGAGGCTTAAAACCTGCCCCTGTCCCATCTCCTCTCTCTTTTGAATTTTCTTTGTCATTGCCTAAGAATATGAGGAGGAGTTTGTCGTCCTGTTTTGCCTCCTACCCACTGTATACTTGCCATATATAATCCCTATATAGGGATGTAAGGGTGTGATTCCAGGCATTGTCAAAGACTTTTGTTAAAGATCCTGGACAACTATTACCAGTCAGAGTAGCCTTCACTAGTGCTAGGCCAAAACTTGTTCTCCAATTTCACATGGCCATTCATTCCTGGAGAATTTGGGAGCTATTTTTGCACCTTTCATAGGTGCAATGCAAATTTCTCATAACATTTTTAGAGATGCATACACAACTTATTTTACTGTACAATGTGGCCTAGGAAGTCTTTTTTTTAGATGTTGTGTAAGTAAAACCCCTTTGCCCATTCTGGCAGCATGAAACTCTCATTCTGGCCTTTCAGTTTGGCAACACTTCTTGGGGTGACAGCATGACGTTGTGTAGTCATGTGGGTGTCCCAGGAAGTGCTGCTAAGCTCTTAAGGTTCTCTTAAAGCTTTTTAAAATCATCATGCACACACTCAGCCATGCAGGGCTTCCAGTGTGGCAGCACTTCCTTAGTTTCCCACATGACTATGCAATGTAGCTGGCATAAGAGCTTCATTCTGCTTTTACTTTACACAATGCTTGAAGAAAAACAGTAAAATGAGGTAAGCACAGCTCCCTCCTTTGAAAACAGGAATAAATTTCTTTGAACTTTGCTCCCACTCTACCCTTTTTGAAAGCATGTTCTGTGTCCTCCCCTTCTCAAATTGTTAAAAGAAAGGCAATTGAAGGTTTTGAACAGCTCTAATCATTACTGGTCTAGATACTCTGACCTGGGATAAGGCAGGTTCCTGTGTTCTTACCCTATTAGATTGTGTCTGAATCCACATAGGTAACTAATGTTTTTTGTGTTCACAGTGTTTGCTGCTGGCCTCTCCCCACGTCCCCACCCCCCACCCCACAGGATGGTATGATATTTGAAAGAAGACGATGCATACAGGTAATTCTTTAAGTTTCAAAGTTTCCTGATTTATATTAATCACTGTATACTTTGATTTTATTAAGTCAGACTTGTAAATAGGCACTATCTTGGTAACCTGTGGCAAGTAAGTCACCAAACAAAAAAGCTTGTCGGTTAACATCAGCTGGTTGTACACAAAGCATTATGAGGTGGTAGAATATTTTTATGTATTCAGTTAGCTTTATATTCCACCCACCATGGAAGCCATGACAGGAAACATGTTTCAGTAAACTAGCACATGAGGTTGAAAAGTTCTAGCTCAACCATTTGCTGTTCTGTTCCATTTACATAAAACATTTTTAATTATGGGATTGATTGATTGATTGATTGATTGTCTGGACTGAAGTGGTATGTTCTGTTATATTGTATCTTTGTGCTACCATTTCATTCTGCTGCATGTTGTGGGCAGGGAAATCAGAAACTCTTGCTTGAGAGGCATAACTTAGATAAAAAAGTATTAAAATAGCAAGTTTTGCATCTTGTAAAAGAATGGAAAAATGGTTTCAAGTTATTCAGAGTTTAATCAGCTTGTGAACCACAATAGTTTTATCCCCTATAACATGGCTTATAGAATAATGTTGGCAAAGATTATTACTTTTCAGATAGTTTTGTATTGCATTTTTATACTGAAAGTAAAGGGAATTCCCATCAACTGCAACCAGCATGGCCATTGGTCAGGGATGATGGCAGCTGTAGATCAACTGCATGTGGAAGGCAAAAGGTTACCTACCTCTACTGTTTATGTATAAACTATATATTGTACAAAAAATGGTTTCAACCATCACAGTCCCCCCCCCTAAGAGTTCTGAATATTATAAAGCTTTTTTTTCTTTGGCTAAAGTTCTATTTTATAAAACAATTCATAATGAGAAGACAAATAAAGTGTGTTTTTGGGGAATAGTGCAGAACTGGAAAAGTTTGTGGTTCATTGATTATCTTGTGTTTTTGTATATGTAGTTTACAGTGGAGTCTTCTGTCTTTGCTGTCCTGAGATTTACCTTTAACTATCACCTGGAATATTGGATATATATATTTTAAATTAGCAAGATGGTTTTTCTCACATCTTTTCCACTTACCTCTTCTCCACCTTTTTCTTTTGCTTAAAAGTGTGTTAAAAAAGTGTTCACACTTCTTGAAGCATCAGATGGACAAAAGTGAACTTGAACACATAAGGCAGTGATGGCCAGCAACTTGAATGGTTTTAAAAAAGGATTACAGGCTATCAGTGGCCACCAACCCTGATGGATACCTTTTTTCCTCCAGTGTTGGGAGAATTTAGCACAGCAGCTTGCCCCACCCCCTTCCCGCATGACACAGCTAATTTGCTATAGAAGGACTTTGGTTTACAATCAGATAAATTTTTTGAAAGATGGGTATCCTTTTTCATGTGCTGAATCCTAAAGTTCCAGAATAACGTGTCACATTGTATCTTTTTAGCTCTTTCACAGAATGATTGTAAATATATTCTCTTTATAATGCTTTTTCGTTTGTATTTATCTAAAATAGAGTGGTATGTGCATATGTATACACAGACACACATTTTTTGAGGGGCGGCACAAAGCCTATTGGCATCATCACGGTGGAGCAATCAACAGTTTTTTTAAAAAAAAGTATTTACTTTAATTTTTTAAAATGACAAATTCATTAAGCTGTTGGCCACAAAAAAGCTCTTGGGGGGCAGATGTGGCCTATCGGCCACCTGTTAGGCACGCCTGGTCTAACCTCTTGTTGAAACTATATCTGATTCTTGGGGAGATCCTTCTTGCCTTTGGAGCTGTCGGCTAGAACTACTAGTCATAACAGAGGCTTGCTTGCTGGCTATTTTTCAAGGTGGAAGGAAAGACCTCACTAAAAAGGAAGACCAGCAATGAAGAATTTGAGTACCTTGCAAACAGGGTGAATGAATTTTAAAGTAATTTTAATTTTAAAAGGCTATCATTAAGAGAGAGAGAGAAATCATGTTTCCCGTTTTGAAATTGGTTTTCAAATAAATGGAATAAAGGCTCTAACTAGATTGATAATTGAAAATATTTTATCACTCAGTCCATCACCCTTTTCCACATGATTTCAGAATTGTATCTAAGTGAGGGCAATCATGAAATTAATGGATTTCTGTTTCGCTTTTTCTGTATACTTGCAAGGGCACTAAGCAAGATCACTCATTTGAAGTCTAGTGCTGTAATCCTGTGTGCATTTACTTGGAAACATGAACCATTTAACTCAGTAGTGCATATTTTCAAGTCAGTCATGGATGGAGTTAGGTGTAAGATTGGCCAGAACTTTCAAACTGAACTTATTTTAAGAACCCAAGTAGAGGGCAGATAATAGAGAATTGCTCAGGTGAATTTGTTGGATAATCCTAATGAGATACAGGACAGAAAGTTTGGGATTTATTGACTGGGTCCAGTAGAAAGCCAGTATGATAACTATAAACACTACATATTTTATTCATATTTTACATATCTCTGCCTTCAAATTTTGTGTGTGTATCCATATTTTACATTTATAAATACTCGTCCTCAAAAGCCAGATATTTCCTACCATTTTTCCTTTTACATAGAAAAATAGTCTCTGTTTAATGCTTTAATTAGCTGATCATACATTGATTAGTGCTTGCAGCCCTACTACTTCCACAGGAGACCTAATTTCCTTGTTCCATTTTTCCACTACATATTTTTGGGCTATAGGCTATAGGTCTGTTGCTGTGTTTATAATCCTCAGGTAGGTGAAGCATTTTGTGATTTAAAAAAAAGGTATAGAGCTTGCTTTTGCTGTTTAAAATTTGGGACAGTCAGCTCCAAACACTGTGTCCTTGGAGAACTTAGTGTGTCCCAAGAAAGAAATTAATGAAAATAGAGGCTCCTATAAATCAAAACTACTCATCTAAAGATATGGCTGCATGTTCTGTGTTTGCTTCATTTCTGTAAGGAGACTTGCCAAGACCAGAGGTTCATTTACCTAGTGGGTGGACTCTTAGAGAAAGGGTAATCATTACTCCTTTGGAGAGAGCAGGTTAGAGTGAAATATACTTCTGAATTTAATTCAAAAAAATAAGAATGGTTTGGCTGTTAGACACTTCAGAAATATTGTTTTATTCAGAATTTATTTACTTCCAAGTGTTGTTGGTGAGAGAAACTCAGCAGCTGGCAATAGTGGCAGTAGTACTTTAAGTCAAGTATCAAAAGTAATGACTGTACTTGATTGTTTTGGCTTCATACATTTGCTGTCTTTAATGGAGAGGAAACTTCCTACTGTGAGGTGTTTGGGATTTGTGCTCATTGAGAGTTAAGAAAACTAACAGTTTATTAAGTGTAAGTCTTGACTAATGCACAATAAGACATTGGTTACCTAATAAACTTAATATATAAAATCCTAAATCTGAGCATTTATGACTTCAGTTATGACAGATTGTACTGACAGTAAGCTTTATCGTAATATAATTCATTTTGATACTTTATATTAAGGCTTTACTTAAATATAATATGAAATCCAGAAGAATATGAATCTGTCAAAGCTGTAAATACCAGTGTCTCACATCCCATGGCAGGTCTTCAGATTTGTTTGCTTCTGTTTAAAACCTATGCATATTTAATTGAGGGAAAGAGGAAGATAGAGGGATTTATGCATGCATGCCAATGATCTGCTGATTGACAATTCTTGGTTGCACAAGTCCTTCATGCAGAAACAGCTTTACAGGTTATATTTAAATGAAACAAGCAACACAAGAAATTATTATTTTTCTCCCCAGTACATACTTTTTGTTTTATTTTGACTATTTGAGAAACATATAGTTAGACAATTCCTGATCTAAATTATAAAATGTAAATTTATCTCTAGATTATGATTTAGGCTGTAAACCTGTACCTACTTAACCTTAGAGTAAGGCCTAATGAGCACACATATATAGGATTGCAGCCCTTAGCCACTTAACTTATTGGCAGAACTATCATTTAGGCTTCGTTTTCAGGACTGAATTTTTCATTGGTTATTGTAAATCAGTGCACTCCCATAGAATATAGGGCCATGCTTGCAGCAATAAGAGAATAGGCTACTGTTAAAGCATCATGCTTTATCCTTTATTTGGTAAAAGCTCAAATTCAAAATACCTAGCTGAAAATGTAGAAGAAAAATACTGTCTCTTTCCACATGCTGATAATAAATATTGCAAATAATAATTGTAATATCTATACATATTAGATAATAAAACAAAGCCTTGTTGTGTGAGACATGTCTCTAGCTAGCCAAGCTTCCTGTTTCTACAGAAGGCTAGTTGCAGACCTTTAGATATGGTTGAAATATTTTGGCATCTATATAATGCCAGCAAAAAATTCCTCTTCATCATTAAGAGTTAATAAATCCACTCAGCTCATGAATCTAGGTGGAGAATCCTTTACCCTCTGACAACACATTACAAGTCACCACACATCCATTGAACTGCACACTGTTCATCCGTGCTTATTTCCCAGCACCAACCAGTGAAATCAAACTGCTGATATATTGTTGTTATACAAATCTATGGTGCAACCACATTCAGAATACTGTGTATAGTTTTGGTCGTCTCATCTCAAAAATGGTTTTGTAGATAGAGGAGGAAAAGGTTGTAGAAAAGGACAACCAGTATGATCAAGGGGATGGGAAAAGAAAACAGTATTTGGGACTTTTTAGTTTAGAGAAAAGAATCCGTGGACATCCAATGAAGCTGAATGTTGGAAGATTCACGACAGATAAAAGAAATCACTTCTTCATGTAGTGCATAGTTAAACTATGGCACCCGCTCCCACGGGAGTCAGTGATGGCTTTAAAAGAGGATTATAGATTATTAATGGCTATTAGCTGTACTCTGCTTCCATAGTTGGAGACAGCAGTGCTTCTGAATACAGTTGTTGGAAACCACAGGAAGAGAGAGTGCTCTTGTGCTCGAATCCTATTTGCAGGTTTCCCACAGGCATCTGTCTGGCCACTGTGAAACCAGGATGTTGGAGGAGATGGACCATTGGCCTGATCCAGCAGGGTCATCTTATGTTCTTACAGGGATATCCCAAAGACCATAAATTTGGTTGCAAAGACCAACCAAAATGCAGGAACCACTGCACATCATGGTATTCCGTGTAGCAAGCACGTACCATATAGCTTGGACATTTCATATCTGAACTACTAACAATCTGATGCCTCTAATTAGCCAGCTCTATACAGTGGTACCTCGCGTTGCATGTGCTTCAGGTTACATACACTTCAGGTTACAGACTCCGCAAACCCAGAAATAGTGCTTCAGGTTAAGAACTTTGCTTCAGGATGAGAACAGAAATCGGGCTCCGGCGGTGTGGCAGCAGCAGGAGGCCCCATTAGCTAAAGTGGTGCTTCAGGTTAAGAACAGTTTCAGGTTAAGTACGGACCTCCGGAACGAATTAAGTACTTAACCCGAGGTACCACTGTATACCATAGAGGCTAGCCTAGTAGAAGTAAGGATTTTAAAAACAGTGCTTGCTTTCTAGCGTTGCTTGCCATCCCACTCACTTATTTTGTTCAGAAAAGTACCGTAGTTAAATATTGTTTTTTAGGGTTTGGATGGATAAATATTTCTCCTTATTGTCTTATTGTCTAATTGTATTTACTCTCTACTGTGTTTAACAAGTTATAATAATTATGATAAAAAACTGTGGGTTGAAAGCTATGTTAACTGAATTGTGTAATAGATTTTTTTTTATACTTCAAGCTTTTTTGTTTCATGTTTTCCCCCTTGTAAAACATTTGAGGGCCATGTATATATAAAAGCAGTCTCAAAATGTAATAAATAAAATAGCTCTAGGTGCCCAAGGTGGATTATGAGCTTCAAAATATTTTTATTTAAATACTGAAAGTAAATGTCGAGGTCCTATCCATAAGTATGCTTTACTGAAAGTGAAAAAGTTATTGGAAAACAAGTAATAAAAACTATGCTAGCTCTTGTGGAAGGTGTAGGTGGGACTGAGGTGATACTTGTTTCCATTAGGGTACTTCCAGGAGTGATGTTTTTCTTTCTGAGATGCATGTGGCTAACAAAGAAATCAAAGTATATGAGTATTTAAAAATTGCTTTCATTCAATGTGCGTGACAATATTTTGATTATAGCTGGAGATGACAAACTGTGGAATGATAGATGTCTGGAATGTTGAGATTGGAAATTTCTGAGCAGCTGTGTGACTTTTTAAAGTTATTTCTATTTTAAAACTCAGACAGCATAATAATAGTTCGTTATTTTGAAATTGTTGACCAAAGTATTATTGCCAACATGAGAAAGAGAAGCTATAGCAGCCATTATTTCTGACAGTATATTAAAATGTGCTGGGCATTCTACAGTACCAAGACATGTTTTACTTGCCTTTCATTGAAGTGCCTGTTCCATGAAAACCAACCAAGCTACTTCACTTGCCCACATTCAGATGTAATACCAAACCATGGTTTGTTAGCTCAATAGTCTCCAACCGTTTCAGATCCAGGGCCCAATTTTTATCCAAACAACCAGTTGGGTACCAATTTCTTAATTTTTCACTATATATTTGCAGTGATGGTAGTGCTGCTTGGTCTTGAAACAGGCTGGGACCTGAAAAAGAGTTCTGATCCAAAAGTTGAAGACCTAATGGTTTAGCTCAACACTGGATTGTTTAGACATCTGAACCCAACCAGGCTAACTAACTACTGATTCCAGGTCTGCTAGTGTTTCTGTAGGCACATATGCATGCACATGTGCTCACAGAAAAGCTAGTATGTAGTGGGAGGGAGCCAGTCGGGCTGGGCTTTAGGGCCCTACCAAGTGATTGAAGGCAGGCACAATGTCTTAGGAAGCAGGTGACTCCCAGGAGGCACCATGTCACTTCAGTCTGTCATGTTCTTGCTTTGACATAGGCAGGTCTGTCTTTCCTGCTTGATTTGCTGTTTTCTCTCAAGCTTTTCCTCTATTAAGGCTCATTTTTCCATCCGCCCCCCTCTAATCTGTCTGTGTATGTAAGATTATTTTAAATGGAATTTAAATGGGGAAACCGCCATAGAGACTGTGTGGGACGCAGGAAAGGCAGTTATGAGGGGTTTCCTAATACAGAAAAATAGTCAAGTAAGAAAAGAAAAAGAGACAAAGAAGGAACAGATCCTAACACAGATTATGGAAAATGAAAGAAAGTTAACTATTAACCCCAACGAGGAGACCGCAAAGCAGAATATAAAGATATTACAAGCTAAATTTTCTACAATAATTGACCAAGAGGTAGAATGGAAAATTAAAATGATGAATCAGAGGACATTTGAGTCGGCAAATAAGATAGGCAAATATTTGGCGTGGCAAATAAGAGAAAGAAGAAAACAAAACACGATTAGTAGGATAAGGGAAGGAGAAAGGATTGTGGAAGAGCCAAAAGAGATAAGAAAAATATTTCAAAAATATTACAAGGATTTATATAAAAGAGGAAAGGAAACTAAGCAAGAAATAGATTATTTTTTGCAAGAGCATCACCTAAAACCGATTTCTAAAGAAGAAAATGAGATATTAGACCAGACAATTACTCAAGAAGAGATAAAAAAGGCTATTAAAAGGATGAAAAGTGGGAAAGTGCCAGGGCCAGATGGCCTTTCGGTCAAATATTATAAAATACTAAGTAATCAAATATCCCCAGTGTTAGGAGAAGTGATGAATAATATATTAAAGGAAGGAAGGATCCCGAATACCTGGAAGGAAGCATATATTACCTTGATCCCTAAAAAAGATGCAGATACCCTGGAAGTGAAAAACTATAGGCCAATTTCATTATTAAATAATGATTATAAATTATTCACAGACATAATGGCAGAAAGACTAAAAAAGGTTTTGAACAACAAAATACATAAAGATCAAACGGGTTTCCTCCCAGGGAGACAATTAAGGGAAAATGTAAGGAATTTGATAGACATTATTGAATATTTGGATATGAGTATAGACAGACAAGCGGCCTTGGTATTTATAGACGCTGAAAAGGCATTTGATAACATCTCATGGGATTTCTTGAAGAAAAGTTTGGAAACGATGGGAATGGGAGAGAAATTCAGAAGAGGGATAGAAGCAATATACAAGGAACAGAAGGCAAAATTGGTAATAGACAACACTACAACAGAATATTTTGATATATACAAAGGAACTAGACAGGGTTGCCCCCTGTCTCCTTTATTGTTTATAACGGTACTAGAAATACTGAATGAGAGACTGAGGGGGGCAACAGAAATAAAAGGAGTCCGGGTAGGAAAGAGGGAATATAAAATCAAGGCCTTTGCAGATGACATCGTACTAACCTTAGAAGACCCAAAAAATAGTGTAAAAGAAGTTTTATTAAAGATTGAAGAATTTGGAGTCGTGGCAGGACTTAAGATAAATAAAAATAAAACCAAAATGTTGGTTAAAAATTTAACAAAGGAAGAAATAACCGACTTAGAGAGAGGGACGGAAATTGCAGTAGCCAAGAAAGTGAAGTATCTTGGTATATGGGTCACAGCCAAGAACATAAATTTATATAAGGATAACTATGATGTCACCTGGAGGAGTATAAAGAAAGACATGGAAATATGGGGGAGGATGAAACTCTCTTTTCTGGGGAGGATAGCGGTTGTTAAAATGAATATTCTGCCTAGAATGCTATTTCTATTCCAGACCATCCCCATACTTAGAGACCTGAAACAATGTAAAGAGTGGCAGAGAGCTTTGGCAAAGTATATCTGGCAGGGGAAAAGGCCACGGATAAAAATGAAAATTTTGATAGATAAAAAAGAAAGAGGGGTTTTTTCTCTCCTGGACCTAAGTTTATATTATGAAGCGGCCTGTATACTTTGGTTAAAAGATTGGATTAAACTGGAGAATAGAGACCTGCTGGATTTAGAAGGCTTTAATAATTGGTACGGATGGCATTTGTACCTTTGGTATGGGAAAGTGAAGGCTCAAAAGAGCTTTCTAAATCATATCTTCAGGGGACCTTTATACCAAACATGGGAAAGGAATAAAAATCTCCTTGAAAGAAAGACCCCATGGTGGATCTCACCGATTGAGGCATTAACGGTGAAGAAAATAAATATGGAGGGAAAAAACGCCACATACGAAGAAATGTTAAGAAAAACAGATCAAGGGCCAAGACTTAGACCTTATGAAGAGATAAAAAATCTATTCACTGGGTGGTTGCAATACCACCAGGTGAATGATTTGTTAAAAGAGGACAAGAAGAAGTTGGGTTTTGATGATAAAAAATCAAAATTTAATGTAGAAGTAATAGAAGGTAAAAACAAAACCCTATCTAGAACCTATGATATACTATTAGAGTGGTACACAAAGGACGAGGAGGTCAAGGAGGCAATGATCAAATAGGCAATTGATTTTGGTTATAACATCGACTTTGAAAGGTGGTTGGAAGTGTGGAACCGTAACATAAAGTTTACAGCATGTATGTCCCTGAGAGAAAATATTTGGAAGATGCTATACAGGTGGTATCATACCCCTGTGAAGTTGGCCAAAATGTATAGATTAAAGGATAAGAAATGCTGGAAATGTGGGGAGGTGGAGGGTGACCTATATCATCTATGGTGGACATGTAAAAAGGTGAAAGGCTTTTGGGAATTGATTTACAATGAGCTTAAAAAAATATTTAAATACACTTTCCCCAAAAGACCCGAAACCTTTTTGCTGGGAATGTTGGATAAAGATATTAAAAAAGAAGATAGAACGATATTCCTCTATGCCACCACAGCAGCGAGAATTTTGTTGGCACAATATTGGAAAGTGGAAACTATCCCCAATATAAATGATTGGCAAATTAAAATGATAAAATATGCTGAGCTTGATAAATTAACAGGTAAAATAAGAGACCTTGATGAACAGAAATCTCTGAAAAATTGGAGTAAATACTGGAACTACATTGGAATAAATGTTTAATGTGACTGGCGGGGTCAGAATAATACTACCAGCGTGTGAATTTAGGTTTACAGATCAAAAATCAAATACGTGAATGGAAGTAAATATTCGATACTTACCAAAAGGGTGGAAGGAAGTCTAGGAGGTGGTTTTTTTTTCTTTTCTTTTCTCCTTTTTTGTGAAGTAGCCGGATAAATCTCTCTTTGTATAGTTAGAGAGAGGAAAAAGTTTGGCCTGTATATTTTTTACTTTTTTCTTGTTGTAATTTTTTCTTTTGTATCTGTTTGTATTTGTTTGTATGCCTGTTAGGTATATAATGTTAATAAAAATGTATTTGGAAAAAAATAATAATCTGTCTGTGTATGTGAATGGGGTCTGGTATGGCCTCCTTCCGCACCTCCCATGTGGGTGTATGGTTGTTCTTGTCTCTCCTTTGTTACTCTGGCTGTCATTTGGGTTGTTCTCCCACTCTTTCTTTTCTCTTTCTACTTCCTACAACTGTCCAAACAAGCAGGCCATCGTCTCTTGCCAGTTGGTAAGGCTATGTGGATGTGTGGTCTTTAGCAGCTTGTGGGTGTGTGGTCTTTAGCAGGGTGTGGTCAATGTGTCTTTACAGAAGTGAGGGATCCCAACTGCCTTGAAAGAGATGTTCCGCTTTACATGCTTGGCATTTTAATTTTAAAAAATAAATAAAAAAGGACTGAAAGGGGACAGGCATCCAGGAAAAAAGTCATTGGCAATCCCAATGTGTTTTGACTTTATGCGATTTTGACTTTAGGTGCAATCCCTGGAACGTAACCCCTGCATAACTTGCAGACTTACTGTACCACTTTTGCGGGGTAAGGTGGTAAAGAGGGTTGTAGTGCAACAACTGCAAATACTCTTGGGTGAAACAGATTATTTTGACCTATTCCAGTTTGAATTCAGGCCTACATATGAAACTGAATTTTCCTTGGTCACTCTGACCTTTATTGGGAGAAGGATGACAGAAGTGTGACTATTATTCTTACTTTATCTCTTGATGGCTTTTGATACCCTTGACCGTGACATCCTCCTGAGCTGACTTAGTTTTCCAACCACCCTAAGATAATAATCTCACTATTTCCAGGAACTGTTTTGGTAGTGCAATTGAGTGATTGTATTTTGGTCCCCTGGCTGTTGTGCTGAGGAGTGCCGCAGGATAGCATTTTGTTTCCAGTGCTATTTAACATCTGTATGACAGCCATGGGAGTGGTCTTTAGCAGTTTTGGGTCATAGTGTCATTAGCATATTTCTTTGTAATATCTGAATTAGTAGAGGCCATGCACATTCTGGCCAACCAGTGCCTGGATTTGGTAGTGGACTGGATGAGGCCCTACAACCAGAGTCTGAATCTGGGCAAGATGGCAGCCCTTGTGAATGGGTGGTTTACAAGTCTGGATATTTGGTCAATTGCCTGTTTTGAATGGGGTTGTACTCTTCCTGAAAGAGCAGGTTCATAATCTGGGGGTGCTCTTGAATCCATCTGTTGTTAGAGGCCCAGGTGGCCTCTGTGGTTATGAGTGAATTTTACCAACTTTGGCTGGTAAGAGAGTTATCTATGGCTGTTTCAAAACCTGGAGAGCCTGTCCACTGTATTCTATGCTCTGATTGGTTTATTGCAATGCACTCTTATGTGGGGCTGCTGTTGAGGTTGGCCCAGAAGCTGCTCGCAGTGTGAAATGTGATGTCTTGACTACACTGGGTCAGGTTATCTTTGACATAATATGCTGCTGTTGAAAGGATTGCACTGGCTGGCAGTTAGCTACCAAGCTGATTTCAAGGTGCTAGTACTTGGGTAAAAGCCCAGTACAGCTTGGGACAATATAACCAGAAGATCATCTCACCCCTTACATACCCAATTGTTCACTGCATTCTGCCTGTGAGGATACCATTTTATAGGAATTGGGACTTAAGTGGCACTTGCCCTTTGGAATTGCCTCATGAAGAGTTGGACACGACTAAACAACAACAACAACAAGGTACCATATTAGACAGGTACCATTTCTGTTGCCTTCTTGGTGCCTATGAAATAACTTCCACGCTCAGTAAGTCTTTTATGTGGATATCTTTATCCTAGTCTGCATCTGTATTGGATCTTTTTAAATTGCTTTTATGTATAGAATTGTATTTAATTGTTTTACAGTGGTACCTCAGGTTACATACGCTTCAGGTTAAAGACTCCGCTAACCCAGAAATAGTGCTTCAGGTTATTAACTTTGCTTCAGGATGAGAACAGAAATCGGATTCCGGCGGCGCGGCAGCAGGAGGAGGCCCCATTAGCTAAAGTGGTGCTTCAGGTTAAGAACAGTTTCAGGTTAAGTACGGACCTCCGGAAGGAATTAAGTACTTAACCTGAGGTACCACTGAATATATGGATTTGTTTGTATTTACAATTTTCTTGTTCTATGGTTGTAAATGTTTTATAATTGTGTCTTTCATTTTTATAACCTATCCTGGGACCTTATGGTAAAGGACAGTCAATAAATATAATAAATAGAGAAACATACAGACTAGAAAGAGCTAATAATGCATCATACGTTTGGCCCATACATCTGCTACCTGGCTCATATACCTAGTTACTATTATAGAGCTAGAGAGGGGAGACTACAGTGGTACCTTGTGTTAAGAAATTAATTCATTCTGTAGGTCCGTTCTTAACCTGAAACTGTTCTTAACCTGAGGTACCACTTTGCTAATGGGGCCTCCCGCTGCCGCCATGCCACTGCAGTGTGATTTCTGTTCTCATCCTGAAGAAAGGTTCTTAACCCGAGGTACTGTTTCTGGGTTAGCTGAGTCTGTAACCTGAAGCATCTGTAACCCAAGGTACTACTGTAGAGGCAGAGGGTCATCCAGTGGGGCAGAGAAAAGAACCCAGAAGGGAATCCAGCAGGTTCTTCTTACATTCTTAGGAAATGCAGTTGCACAGTTTTTTTGTAAAAGTGTCCACCAGCCATACTCTATTCCTGTTATACTCTGTCTTTGTTAACAATCCACCCACCCCACATGCATATCTTAAGGACCCAACTTATTCCTAACGCCCTTTTTTTTGCAACTTATGAGTTAAATTTAGTACAGAACTGAAAAGTAACAGGGTCCTTATTGCAAGATTGACCTCAGTGATAAATACATTTGTTTTCTGGGCAAGGGGTTTTGGAGAAAAGGGTTCACAAAGGGAGCTATCAGGCCTTTGTGAGGAGTATTTAGTATTTAGTAGTGGGAGAAACCCTTAGGATGGCATGTTGCTTAGGGGCATGCCAATAGTGGTTGATAATCTCTTGGAAAGAGAGTGTTGTGTTTCCCACCACATTTCTGTGGCTAGTTAAGGCAAAATGGGAAGCTATATTTAGTTGGAGATCTCTAGGTTTAATTGAGGTGCACCAACTTACTGAAGTAGATATTTGAAGAAGACTCTTTGCTCATGGTCAGATACTTGAGGAGCATCTTCCATTTATATCTGAGGTGTTAAAACTTACGTTCTTTGTGTAGCACAAATTGCCTTTTTATAAAACTACAGACAAACCACAGTTACATATACTTTTGATTTTAATTTTTATTGGCTTTAAGACAGATCTTGCATTCCATTTGCTTACTTCTACAAAATCTGTTATGCTTGTCCAAATGTAAAATATTATGGAATCATCCAGCTATCCCTTAATTTCCTTTACATGTGTAAATCCCAGCTGTGCCCCAAGCACACACAAGCCCCTTTCTGAGGCTGAAGCCAGACGGATTCCTTCACCACTATATCCTGAGGACTAGAATAACGTGCATATTCATATAATATGTGACTGATAAATAATGTTTAGAGTAAGTATACTTAGACAGAAGGTAATATGAGGGTTTACACAAAATCATAACTAAAAGCCGTTTAAAAGCCACAAAATTAGCAGAAAAGATGCTTGGCATATATTTATAAGTGAATATGCTTAGGTTATAGTGTAAAAATAAAGAATTGATGAACACAGGTTTTTAGCATAACAGTCTGGCAATTGTATAGGTATTGGGAGGAACTGGGAATGCATGATGCACTGGGTTCTTGTCTGGGAAAAAGCAACATCAGGGCAAGAAGTTGTCACCAGAGGAAGACAAAATATAGGGAGCCAGTTATAAAAGGCTCTCCTGAATTTGAATTGAGAAAGTGAAAGTGATGAAAAGAGCAGCTGGTATGAGATAGAAAAAGAAAGGAAACGTGTGAGTATATCAGGGCCCAGATGATCTAGATTGGAACACTTGAGGCAAAGTTGGGGATCTCCTGTGCAGGCAAACTAAGAGATCAGTACATGCAAGAATCAGTATCTTTGTGTACTTACTCTATTGGTGGGTGGACTCCTATGGACTTAATAAGTGCATATCTTTAAACAGAGTAGTAGGATGTCTGCTGAAAGTTTCTAATTCAAGATCTCACTACAAAATCCTACACTAATCGGTCTAACACTGTGAGAAAAGAAGGGTGAAAGATAGGGAATGACAGCCAAGCACCTTCTGCCAACTCAGCACAGGATAGTCATTACCTTATTGGCCTGAATATAAGCTGCACCCGCAAATAAGTCACACTTTTAAAATTTGGGGGGGGGGAGAGAAAAAGACAATACTTGAATAGAAGTTGCTCCCTTAAAATTCCGCACGCGCTCATACCTGTAAATGGCAAATGTAGAAGAAAATCCTACGGGTACTAGAGAGGACCTGCAAGTGAAAGTGATGAATGACATTAGAATTAATTGCACAACAGTCTCAAGCTCGCAAATCGGCAATAAAACATTTTTTGTTCCATTTTACCGTATGTCTGTTTCAGCAGAGATATCGTAAAAGCCAATTTGTGTAAGGTCGCACATTTAAACCACACTTTAACATGGTCGGAATTTGGAAAAAAAGTGCAGCTTATATTCAGGCCAATACGGTATTTAATACTGAAAGCAGTTGGCAATTAGAGATTAAACAGACACGTACAGTGGTACCTTGGGTTAAGAACTTAATTCATTCTGGAGGTCCATGCTTAACCTGAAACTGTTCTTAACCTGAGGTACCTTTGCTATGAGAACAGCATCCTGTTCTCACAGTGGCCAGCCAAATGCCCATGGGAAGACTGCAAACTGGACAGGAGCACAACAGCACTCTGCCCACCTACAGTTCCCGGCAACTGGTATTCAGAGGCATATGGCTCTGACAGTGGAGGCAAAAAATATTTTTTGTGGCTAGTAGCCGTTGATAACCTTGCCCTCCATGAATTTGTCCAGTCCTCTTTTAAAGTCCTCCAAGTTTTGGCCATCATTGATTCCTGTGGAAGCGAGTTCCATAGTCTAACTATGTGTTGCATGAAGAAGTACTTTCTTTTACTTGTTCTGAATACTGTAGCCGAGATAGAGGCAATACTTAATGAGCGATGAATGAGATCAAATGTATCTATACATAGGTAGACTTCATTTTGTTTGTAGATGAGAACTATAAAAGAGGCTTTATGGAAAAGGTGCATTTTAGGAGGGACTTGAAGGAAGAGGGAGGTGGTAGTATGTTGTTCTGAGAGGGAATTCAAATCATTTAAAGTTTAAGCAGGCAGCAAGAGAGAACAAGCAAAGCTTTATAGAAGAGCTAGAGACCTTTGGATGGTTGACAGTCTGGAAGAGTGAAGGTTTTGAGCAGATTTGTATCAAAAACCAAAAGCAGAAAGATAGAACTGGACAAGTAGATTGAGTTCTTAAAAGATCAGGACAAGGAGTTTGCATTGGATGTGGAAGACAGAGAGCCACTAAAACAATCTGAGGCTGCATAAGCTTTGAGAAGACGGGTGTGACAATGGAAGCTCAGAAAGGAAAATGTAAGTGGTAACAAGAATAGAGCATGAATCGGAGCATAAATGGTATTATAAGACAATGCACTATAGGGAGAAGCAGCAGGATTTGGTGACAGATTGAATATAGAAAGCAAAGCAGTGGGGAAAATTGATGATAAAAGCCAAGGCTATTTGCCTGCCAATGCTGTGATATCAATGGATACTGAGCAGAAGGCATGGGATGCATTTGAGAATGCCAGTTTATGTGGGTCTTATTTGGACTTTGTTCATTGGACTAGCTTTGGCCCCTATTGTGGCTGAGTCATGCCAGATGCCCGTCACATCAAACTTCTCATAGCTTAATGATATTTAGGAATTTGAAATTTCTTTCCAACTATGTGCTGTTAATTGTTCCTGATTATTTCCTTGTAGCTTGTCAACTTCCTTTCACATCTTTTTGTCTGTTGCAACTGATGCCATTGGTGCACAATTGAGGAGGGTGCTACATCAATATGTTATGAAGTTGTTGCATGGTGCCACAATATTGTATGGAGTATGTGACGTGTGAAAATACTGAAGTCTGTGTGTACTGTGCACTATATTTCTGGCTCTCTTTAAGTTTTTAACTTTAATTTTAACTACTTAGGAGTTGTGAGAAGGCATTGCTGTCATAAAAAAAATAATTACTAAGAAATGTCTAAATGCTTTCCATTGATTTGATCTACAGTCTTTTTTCTGGATCAGGCTTATTTTGTAGAATAACATCTGCTTAGCCACTTTGGTCAAGACAATGGCAATATGAGTAAATAAATTACTTATTCATAAAATTTTAAACTTGACTTACAGGTACACTGCCCTCACAAGGCAGTTTGTGAGAGTTTAAATCCCATCATAAAATGAAATATTCCATCAACTTAATAATTTGTAAGTAACAACAATACAAATTTAAAAGCACATCACATTATAATTAACAAAACACAGACTGGAACAAAATATCATTTGAAGTTCTCTTGAAGACCAACAATGACAGACATATTTCCCTAGGAAGGAAGTTCCTATGGAGCAGGATCACCCCTGAAAAGGTCTTATGTCCCCATGTCCCCATTGTTTACCAACCCGGTAACACAGATGAATAAAGAATGTAAAAAATATTGCTCAAGTGTTCTCCTAAAACTTAATGTTGTAGTGTATTGGAGCTTTACCTGGGTAGAAGGTATGATTAAATGTGGGGTGGCAAAGGAAGGGGTTTACCAAAATATGTCACAGCTGTACCTGGTTCTGAGTGATGCATTCCAGATTTTAGAGACAGTCCTAGGCCTCTGTTTTATTTATATATAAATACTTTAAGGCTACTTTTTAGGTAATACCCATCCAAAGTGGCTTATAAACATAAAACAATAAGAGAAGAGGCAAACAATAATACATTAGCTTAAAAACAGTGACTCAGTAAAGCTCGTCATGAAAATATTAAGAGCCATAAAAAAGCAACTCAACCAAGCCAAACCACAGCCTGTAAGACATCACACACAGGAGACCAATAGAAAAAGAAAGGTCTTCAGTGCTTTCCAGAAACTGAGCAGTGTCAAAATTGGCATCAGCCTGATGGAAAGGAATTCCAAATTTGTAGGGCCACTATAGAGGAGGACCTCTTCCTTGTGGTCACCTACTTTGCCAACATAGGGTTAAACACGCCAAGGGAGGCTCTGAAGCAGATCTTAACCTGTGGGCAGGAAAGTGCAGACTGTCCAATATAATGTTTTGGCCTGGAAATGCTGTGCAGCCGATATATAAAAAATGTTACAGATGCTGATTGTCCAGCCACATACTGGACTAGCTGAAATTTCTTTAAAGGCAACCCCATGTAGAGCTCATTGCAATAGTCTGTTCTTGACATGACCAGAGCATAGATCACTGAGCCAAGATCAACCCTCTCCAGATAGGGTCCCAATTGGCATAATAGCCCAAACTGATAAGATAAGATAAGACAAGACAATACAAGACAAGACGATACAAGACAAAGACGATACAAGACAAGACGATACAAGACGATACAATACAATACAATACAATACCTTGCTACTGATGTCTTCACTGGATCCAGGGGCATTCCTAACTGCATATTTAAGACTTTTGGGGGAAGTACCAGCCCAGTTTGTAAACTGCCTTCTGGAGCTGAGGCTATGCACAGCACCTCTGTATTGCTCAGATTCTGCTTCAACTAGTTTGTTCACATCCACTCTAAAACTGACTTCAGGCACTAGTTCAGGATTTCAACAGCCCCCTGGAACCTGAAAAGGAAGATGAAGGTAAAGCTGAGTCTTAACATACTGATGAGCTTCAGCTTACTTATCCCAGTGGTTTCATGTAGATGTTGAGAAGCATGAAGGACAAATTAGAGACCTGAGGGACTCTGTAAGCCATAGGCTCTGAGGCAGAGCAAAATGCCCATAGTGTCACCTTCCAAGTTTTATCATTCTGGAAGAAATGGAACTGTTGTATAACAATGTCTCCTAAGCCTGATTCCAACAGGTGACCCAGAAGATTACCATGGTTGATCAGAAGCCATAAATGCCTTCTGTAGTTGTTAAGTGAATTCAAGGCAGCATAGATTCATGAGACCTATTCCCATTGCCCATCACTGCTCATGCACTGGAGCATTCAAGGCGTCTGAAGTTTCAGTTTGTATATAGTCAGTGCACACTGCTGCCTAGAAGCCTCTTCAAGGCCTAGTGAAGCCCAGCTAATCAAAGAGCCTAAGGACATTGGTATGCCATTCAGTTCCAGTGGAATTTATATTGCGTCAGGAAATTCCATGGAAGCTGTCCTGAATTTGAAAATAATGGATTTGTCAGCATGATTGCTACATGGGGTTTCATCCAGTCACAGGCATATTTCATATTCTATTACCTGGAGTGATTTAAAAAAATCATGTATACATGATGACTATTAATCATAAGTGAAATCCAGGAGAGGTGCGATTAAGTGCTCATATTTCAGACAATTAATGGATATCCATAACTTAACAATCTTTAGCCACATTATGATACTTATAGTCAATATTTTTAAGGACTGGCAATGTCTAACATGCTCATGAAGGAACTGAGAACGTGAATCACTGTTTGTTTCAGATTTATTAATGATGGAGTACATGAATGAGATTTATTTGTGGTGGTGAAAAACATGGTAGCTCTAAAAAGAGCTTTTGAGATTTAAAAAAAAACCTTAAAATCTTCTGTATGTCAGATCTCTTCTAACTTGGAGCATAAAAGCTTTGTGGAGTAATAGAGTATCCCCCCCCCACAAAAATATTCATGTCCAGTAAATTGGGACAGGTCCAATTTCTTCCAGCACAGTTTGGATTAAAGTAGGGACACATAATTATGTTGAAGATAATTACCACCTATCTTATAGTCTTGGATGAAGCTGATTATCTGGATCTGTTTCAATATGTTTTAGGCCTGGCTCCTTTGGAATGGCAACCCTACAATTTCTCCTGAATCTTTCACTCTTGGGCATCATCAATATGCAATATGCACTCAACACTATGGGTTGCATTCAGAGTAGCATTAAGCAGATTGTTGTGTCAGCATAAAGATATCACCCTGCACAATTGAGCAATCTCCCCCTCTCTTTTCCTATGCCCCCATCTGTTCTGGGGTTCCCTTCAACCCTCAGGAGGAGATTGGGGATGGTACAGGTTGCTTGTCGGAGGAGGAGAAAGGCAAAGCCCATTGTGCTAGTGCTATTCCTTGTGATAATGCAGTTACTTAGTTGAATACTTCCCCATTTCTCTTTTTGCATTGGATTCAGGAGTGGTGTTGAAAGTAGATTCTTCCAATTTACAAAGGTGGTACTCTAGTCTTACTGAAGTATAGATTTTACAGTAAGTGAATTTCTACTCTTTGTGGACTAACAAGTTACTATGAAGCCTAGATATATTCATTTAAAATTCCCAAAGCCAGGCACACAAGTGAGAAGCAAGCTTACAGGACCATTTCTTTGATCTTAGTACAATCTTGTACAAGGAGTTTTGTGTTGTTTTGTAACCTGTATTCACTGTTGGCATCCTTCAGGGGTCGAGATGCCAGCTGGCTACCCCCCAGCTGGATCATGCCCTTCCAGCTGTGACGATCCCCCGATCTCTGGTGCGACGTAAATCAGCAACTTCAAAGCCTGAGCATACTATATTAGCAGAGCATACTGCGCAAACAGAAGTGGCGTGAGGCTTGTGGAAGCGTACTAATAACTACAGATTTATTAAGCATAAATCAGGACAAAGAAAACATGTTGTCTCTCTTTCGTCTCCTCAGTTCGAGAGTGAAAAGCAAAAGCTATACACACAACGGAAGTTACCAGCAAGCTGTGCTGGTATGTAAACAGACATGTGACATTCAACAGTTCCATGTCTGCAACTAAAGGTGGAATGGAATTTCCCAACATTCATATGCCCATCAAGAGAAGCTTCAAAGATTTTTATGTTTACCACTATCAAGTGATATTTCTAATGCCCACCAGTGAATGATATCAATTTAGGTTTAGTTTATCCAGTTTGGTTTCTATTCACTAGGATCATTTTAGAATGATCCCCCCCCCCCCAGTGGCATCTTTTCTAGCTCCAGAAAATGCATGTGGATGGTGTTTCTTTATTGGTGTTTCACTACATTTAGATTAATAGGTAAAACTTATTTTTACTCTAATGTTTACTTTACAAACTAATACTGTATGTTATAAAGCGATAGATCCTGAAAATTAGTTGTTCTTGGGTTCCAAATGAAATATGAGACTGAACTGTACAAACACTCAGACCTTGTTAATGTTGCTTCATTTAACTGTGGGAGGAAATGTTGTTGGGGACACATTTGTTCACAGGAGGATTGATGGAGTAGTAAATAACTATGCAATTATTTTATTATTCAATTATTTTATAAATAGAAAAAGAATGATTTATTGGAAATTTGGTGAATACTTTCTGTATGTGATATGTTTTAGAATGTATTGCCTCTCAGTTTTTAGTGTTATTTGAAGGATCAAGGCCTGCCCAAGACATTTCTCTGCCTGAGGCAAAGGCCAAAATGGCACACACATGCACTTATTCCACATATAGTAGCAAATTCTACTTTAATACAAGCAAAGGGGCATCACACTGCCTCTGAGGGTGATCAGCAGGGTAGCTATAAAGGTGGAGGGCTAGGTGCATGTCACATAGCTCTCTTCTCCAAGGCATGGTAATGAAGTTAGGGAGGAAGAGCTGAGGGTCACCACTGCCTCCCAGCATATGCTGCCTGAGGCACTCACTTCACTCTGCCTAATGGTAGGATTGGCCCTGTGAACGATGTTTTTATTATATTGTAGTGTACTGCCCTGAAATTGATCAAAAATGGTGAGTAGCTATGACAATTTTAAAAGAAACAAAAAATAAGGGACATAAGAGACATGGCAAGAGACGGCTGTTAGTGGAAAACAGAAGCCAAAGTTTCTGTCTTCTCTCTGCCATACCAGAGGAGGTGAGGGGTATGGTAAAAGTATGATTGAGCATTATGCAAATGTAGCCAAGAAAAACTGAAAGGAACAACAGAATGATATTAAGAGAATTCATTTAAATGGAAACAATTTGAAGGATGACATAGTTTCAATATACTCAAATTTTAGAAAGCAAATTTCAAACAAGAATGCAATATAACATATCGCTTGCTTATCACAATTTTTCTATACTCACTTACAGATTTCCCCCAGTCTCTGGACTGTTTTATGGAAGAGAGTATTAAATGATTTGTGTAATGTGGGTATTGCATATGATGTATTCATCCCTTGTTTAGCTCTTGCTGTAATGGTTTGGCATGCTTGCTGTACATTGATAGGGTAGATGCTTGCCATTTTTCTCTACCAACTGTTCAGATATATCTTATGTCTTTGCATGTACAAGTGAGAAATGCTTGATTTAATTTGTTGACTTTTGTTGAGAATTTACACGCATAGGTAAAAAAAATCTAATTTGTATTGAGGACTAAGAAACCTTTTGATTAGAAAGTTCAAATGCTTTTAATTAAAGTTGCAATATGCAAACTAAAAAGCACTATTTATTGCCCACAAAAGGGTATATATTTATGTTTGAATTTAAATTCAGCAATTTCCAATTTATACCCTGCCTTTTAGATTTGCCTTAGTAACCTGATTGCATAATAACCTTAGACTTCATGAACCATGGTTTGTGAGGCTGGGAATGTGCACTGGAGCCAAACCCTCACTCTCCCCCCTACCTTGCCTCATGAGCTGCTTCGGTGTTTTGTTTCTGGCTTGTATTAAGCGAGAGTTCTTGGCTGTAGCAGAACTGGAGAACTCTGGTAAAATCCCAGTTAGGAAGCCAGAATGGAAAGCCAGGGAAATTATGGATTAATACAAGTCAGAAATATAGTAAAGTGCCAATGGAGTGTACAAGGGAAGGAGTATTCAGCCCCAATGCCCTTTCCCAGCTTTTAGGAAATATTAGGTGATGAAGCCCGGACCAACTGCCGGAACTGGCCACTGCTGCATACAAAACATTAAATTGGCTTAAATGTACTTAAAGCAGAACAAAACACCTGCATTATCAAATTAACTTAAAAACAAAACAGTAAGTTTTTATCACATTAATAAAAAGTATTGTATTTACTGTGTTTTGGATAGGACTGTACTCACACCGAAGGAGCAGGTTCATTCAGTCACCCTGACCTTTTGCCCCTACACCATCTCCATAAGCAGCAGCAATGCCACTGTTTGTGGCTCAACTTGGCAGTGCCAACCAGGCCTGCTGGCTGCTCCTGTTTGGAGCTGCCTTTCAGAGATAGTTTGGAAACTGCAGTCAGCAAACTATCAGTTGCATTCTGGGCTAATTGGGACTGGGTGTAATGATACTGCATTGGTGCTTCACTAACTTAGCTGACACTCTGCTCATTCTCGGCCCAATTCAGAGCCACAGCTTAACCCTTTGAAGTCTTTTAAGCATGGACCTGTCTGTCTTCACTTGTGCTTGTCTGTAAACCAAAATTTACCTGGTTGAATTGGAGGACATTCTGTGAATAAGGTGACACCTCCCTCTGAACATTATGGGCAAGATGGTTTTTTTTTCCTTTTTATTTGCCTCCTCTTCCATGGAAGGAATCATCCTGCCCTGCAGATCTTACCTTCTTCAGGAGATTTAGGTCAGGTCTTTTGTTCCGTAGGGAGAAAAGTCAGCTTTTTATCAGTGTTGTGAGTTACTTGAAGTCTGCTTTTTTTTTTTTTTTGTCTTGTAGTTTCCCCCTTTTATGAGCTAACTTATGGACTTGTCAGAGTTCTAGAGAGTTTGATTAGTTGGGGGTTCAGAAGTCATTTCTGCTCTTCTGGTTGGATCCGGAAGGTAGTTCGACTTCTTTCTCTGGAAGAGGAGGCATTTTTTTTTAAGACAATGCTTATTGTGTTCAGAGGAAAGTGTCATCTTATTCATTGAACATCTTCCAACTCAACCAGTAAACAGAAATTAAGTACCAGTTTCCATTTTTTCAGCAGAGGCCATTATTTGGGGGCAACTGCCATCTGAGATACGTTAAGGGTTTCTTGGGAGAAGGTCTTCTCAGTGATGACTTTCTGATTCTGCAATATTCTCCTTGGGTATGTTTGCCTAGTTTCTACCTTAATATCATTTTGGTGCCAGGCAAAGACCTTTTAAATTTCTCAGATCTTTTAGCCGCTCTTTATCTTGGCTGTTTTGTATACTGATCTTATATATTTTGCCCCCTTTAGTATTATTTTGCATGTTTTTAAATTGTTTTCTTATGTTTTGCAGTTTTGTAGGGGATAATTTTGATTGAAGGGCAGTATGTAAATCCTTAATAAGAAAATGAACATGAGAAAGATAGGTCTCTTTTTTGTAGGAAATTCTATCCCAGAGAATGCTCTCTTCTGAGGCCCAATTCAACTTGCAAGAGGAGGGTAGAGGACAGTTGATAGGGCTATCATCTGCCCGCCTCTTGTGAGTCAGGGCAGTTAGAAGTCGTTCCCAAAGCATGGAGGTGTGGATTCATGAGGGAGAAAAATGTCTCAAGAATGCTGAGCCTAGTCTGTGCAGACTTTTCTAGGTCATTGACAACACAGTGAATCAAGCTTGGAAACACAGTAGCAACAAACACAGGGACTGCTTGCTTTGAACCCCTGAAAAGAGGCATACTTCTGTGCTTTGTATCACATGAAACTTCTGAACAGTCTCCTAGGACAGTCCTTAAAAGGGAATTGGTACAGTGGTACCACGTCTAGTGTCTGCCTTGTCGAGTGGCCATTCCGTCGAATGTCCTCTGCAAACCTAGAAGTTACTTCTGGTTCGCCACTTGCTCATGTGCAGAAGCACTAAATCGCGCTTTGCGCATGCACAGAAGCACAAACTGCTCCACGTGCGTGCACATGCGGCTCTTTGTCCGGCGTCCTTTTTGGCCAGCAACCAGAGCTCTGGAACAGATCCCGGTCGCAAAACGAGGTACTACTGTACTCTGGGGAGAGGGACTTGGTTGACATTCCAGATGAAACTGTAAAAAGCACTCCTGGCCACTGCCACAAAATGATCCCCTCAGAGCAAACTAAAGTCCAGGAGCATGCCCAGGCTGCAGCCCTGCTCTTTTAGAGAGAGGAAAGACATGCAGTGCTACCTCTCCTAGATTGACTGGGTTACCAAACATCATCCTTTCAATCAAGAACTTGTATCTAAAGAAAACAAGCTAATATATTAATTTGCTGCACAGTGTGAGGTTTTTGGTTTTACATGCACATTTGATGTTCCATTTATAGGTTTATTTGTCAATCTGTTTGTACCGCTATTAACTCTGACACAGCTTCTGATAAAAAAATTCCTTCCAGTAGCACCTTAAAGACCAACTAAGTTAGTTCTTGGTATGAGCTTTCGTGTGCATGCACACGAAAGCTCATACCAAGAACTAACTTAGTTGGTCTTTAAGGTGCTACTGGAAGGAATTTTTTTGTTTTGACTATGGCAGACCAACACGGCTACCTATCTGTAACAGCTTCTGATAGTGCTTCAGGGCTTCCCCTCTTCTCCTCATGCCAACCCCAAATCCATTGTAGATGGTCAGGAGAATACCTAGCACAGCATGTGGGGGAAGAGAGTGGGGGTAAGTTTGTCTGGCAAGCAGAAATGAAGAGTGTGACATTGAATTCCTCCCTGAATGTTGAAATATCATAAAGAAATTTGGTACAAACATCTAAAATACAATTCTGTGTTTCATGGTTGAATATCAGTGTAACCATCCCTGCATCTCCTGTTCAAAATGGAGAGGAAAATGTAAGATGTAGCAGAATGCAGTATTTGCTATGAAGAGTGAGGCATCAGGATGAAATAAGGTGTGAAAAGTCTTTGTATTTTGAGGATGAACCCCAGGTCAGCTAGTGCAACAATTTTGAAAGCAGGTAGGAAAGATGTAGAACACATCTTAATATAATAACTAATTGTAAGTTTGAGAGTTCATTATGAAATGTGGTGTATCCCATACTTCTTGCGACAGTTAAAATTTGCCTCAAAATGTGGTGATGGCAACTAGCTTACATGACTTTATAAAAGTAGATAACAGATTCATGGATAAGATAGCTATTGATTCCTGTTGGTCATAATGACCATCTTTAAGGGGTGAACTGTAAGTTTTAGTGGTTTCAAATTAGTGATTGGTGAACTCCCCTCAACTTGCTTTGGAGTCAGTTTGGTATTTAAAATGTTTGTTGGGAAATTATTTGAAAAAGCTACTATGTTTTCTTTTGGTTTATCAAGTTTGCTTGTGTGTGTATTTAAAAATAATAAAATAATATGTTACTAATAAAACTTCACAGTGGCTTAAAGAAAGTTTAATAAAAATGTTAAATAACAATACTAAAGCAAAAGAAAATGTTTCTTCAAAACTATGAGAATAATAATGAAAAAGCAAGCACAGAAACAGCCTGTCAGCAAAAAAGGGATTTTTGAATTAGATAATGCTTAGTCTGCCTTTAAAAAAGACAGCAAGGAGGAGGCTATACATTCCTCTTTCATGAGAGAACACCACAGTGTCAGGGCTGCCAATGAGAAGACCTCTGTGTCTCATAGAGGCAAATGTATCCTCTCTGAAAGTTAGAATCTGAAGCAGTCTTATCAGAGAAAAAGCGCCAGGGTTATGCAGGTGGAAACATTTCCTGAGATTATCAGCACTAAGGCCTTTTAAGGCTTTATAGTTCCAGACCACTACCTTAAAAACACAGAATCCCAATAATGAATGGCAGACAACATAGATGTCAGAATGCACAGTATATGATAATGGACTGAGATGTCTCAGTTGGTATAGCATGAGACTCAGGGTTGTGGGTTCGAGCCCCACATTTTTGTGTGGATTGAGCTTGAGTTTTTTCATCCAGTGCAGGGGTAGGCAACCTAAGACCCAGGGGCCAGATGCAGCCCAATCACCTTCTTAATTTGGCCTGTGGACAGTCTGGGAATCAGCGTGTTTTTACATTAGTAGAATGTGTCCTTTTATTTAAAATGCATCTCTGGGTTATTTGTGGGGCATAGGAATTCGTTCATTCCTCCCCCCCCAAAAAAACATAGTCTGGCCCACCACATGGTCTGAGGGACGGTGGACTGGCCCACGGCTTCAAAAGGTTACTGACCCCTAATCCAGTGCATGACTGATTTAAGGTACACATTATTTAGGTATATCACCACTTCACTTGAGTATTTGTGCATTCGTGTAAATGGTGCCATATTTATGTAGACTACCATATTGTTCCCTAGAGATTGTAGGTCAATGTCACATACAGTGGTACCTTGGGTTAAGAACTTAATTCGTTCTGGAGGTCCATTCTTAGCCTGAAACTGTTCTTAACCTGAGATACCACTTTAGCTAATGGGGCCTCCCGCTGCCGCCACCGCACAATTTCTGTTCTCATCCTGAAGCAAAGTTCTTAACCCGAGGTACTATTTCTGGTTTAGCGGAGTCTGTAAACTGAAGCGTCTGTAACCCGAGGTACCACTGTACTTTGCATACAACTCATAGCATCAACTGTGATAGGAAGATTCCCAGGAATTCTGGAGCCTCCCTGCGTCCTCCCTCCAAGTAAATATATCTAAGATCAAGAGGGTTTTGGATTTGGGGGAAGAACTGTAGCCATGTAAAACATTAGCAAGAAAATATTCAAGAAAATTGATCAACCTTACTACATAAAAGGCTGCTTCGTTGGGTGGTCTGGTTACAAAGTTCACAGCAGAAGTTTCACTTCAGAGTATGGCTAACGCCTGCGAAGTAGCTTGGTTAAGCTGAACATGGACCATATATGTGCAGGCTTTCTTTTTATATTCTAAGCTGCAGAAGAACTTGGGGTGGTGCAGGAATAATTGAATTATTTGTAATACATTTGGTTTGTAATACATACAAATGTAACAACCTAGATAAATTTGTGCTCTGAACCTGTGATGTAATGAACTTCAACATTCCTTTAAAATAATCTGAGACATTCCCCTGGTCACTAATGTTAGCAGACTTGGTAGACAAGTCTTTTTTGTAGTGGCACCCAACGTGTGGAATAGCCTCCCTAGTTCTCTGTACTTCATGCTTATTCTCACGAAATTGTAATGCTAGGCACAATGTGGTTTTATTTGGGCATTTAAATTTGGTTTATCATTGTTTTATTGCCATTGTTTTTTGATTTATTGTTTTTAACTAGACTGTTTAATTACTGCCAAGCTGTTTATAGTCTTGTTTAATCATTCATTGGTTTAGGTTTTTATTTGTAAGATGCCTTGACAACTTTTTAAAAAGATGTTGAGATAAATATATTAAATAAAACATCTAGTTGAGAATTAGCTATTCTGGAAAAGTGGAGATTTATTAACTTGCTTCTTGTTCACTATTAAAACAATAGGGCTGTTTTTCTGGAGTTCATGCTTCAATAAAGAAACATAACTGTGACAAACTGGTGACTTGGTTTCCCCCACTTTAGCATTATTGTGTTACGATTTACTATTGCTGACTTTTTTAAGTCTTAATAATAAAAGGTATTAAAAATGAATAAAATAAAATAAAGAAACATAAGCAGAAATTGCATATCCACCTGGAAATACCGTATTTTTCGCCCTATAGGACGCACCTTTTCCCCTCCAAAAATGAAGGAGAAATGTGTGTGCATCCTATGGGGCGAATGCAGGCTTTCGCTGAAGCCTGGAGAGTGAGAGGGGTTGGTGCGCACCGACCCCTCTCGCTCTCCAGGCTTCAGGAAGCTGTCCGCAAGCCGTGGGAGCCCGGTGCGAAGTTGCGCAGCTCTCCCAAGGCTTGCGGAGAGCTGCCTGCATCCTGAAGCCTGGGGTGTGCTGAGCCCCAGGCTTCGAGCTTTGCGCAGCACTCCCACGGCTTGCGGAGAGCTGACTGCAGGCTTTGGGCTTTGTGCAGCTCTCCCAAGGCTTGCGGAGAGCTGCCTGCATCCTGAAGTCTGGGGCGCGCTGAGCTCAGCGCGTCCCAGGCTTTGAGCTTCGTGCAGCTCTCGGCAAGCCGTGGGAGAGCTGCACGACTTTGGGCAGATATCCGCAAGCCTGGGGAGACCGGCGCGACTTCCTGCCAGGCTCCCTAGGCTTGCGGATAGCAGCCTGTTCTGGGGGCTGGGGTCGGGGGAAGCTTGGGCTTCCCCCGCCCCAGCCCCGCGCCGGGGGGGGGAAATAATTTTTTTCTTTATTTCCCACTCCAAAAAAACTAGGTGTGCCCTATGGGCCGGTGCGCCCTATGGTGCGAAAAATATGGTAGGTTTTATTGAACTCAGTGGCGTTTACTTCTGAATAGCATGTATAGGATTTGTACTGACAGTTTTCTGTGAGTTAAATAAGCAATATAAATAAAGGCTATTTCAATAAAAAATATTGCTGAGAATTCTGAATTGTGGCTATATTATATTAAAAAAATGGTTCCCAAACTTTTTTAAGCTAATGGACCAATTGAGATGCTAAATGAGTGGAAAACGCACGAGTAATCTGCACATTCTGTATGGACAACTGTCAGAGTAGGTTCTGATTAGAACTAGGGACTTAAATTTTTGCAATGAAATTTTTTGCAATGATTTACAATGTTTATTATTCCATGTATTTAGTAAACAAAGCCAAACACTTTGAAACTTCAGGACTGGTCTAATATTGTATTGGCATCCATTCACTTCTACTTATGAACTTATGAAATGGAAATCTAGTGGATCTGATTTGTTTTACTGCATTTGTCTTGAAAATTATAACCTTCCCATCCTCCCAAAGTAGCCCAGAGTGGCAAACAGCATGCACATGGGCGACAAACAACCAAACAAACAATAGAATTATCACCACCATCACTACTACACAGAAATATTAAGCATTGGAAATTTTTCCACTGCACGTCTCTAGTTTGAATGTTTTATAAAACAAATCCCAAATCCTGAGCAATAAATAATATGGTACATAATACTATTCTCAGTTAGCTATTTGCTTATCTTTTAATTGGGAATGTGCCACTGATATTTACCTAAGGTGGGAAGATGTTGTCCAAAACAAGTGACTGGGTCATACATTTCACATACTTGCCCTCCTGTGGCAGCCATAGTGCTGTGCTTCAGTTCACTGTTCAGTTCACTGTGAAGGCCATAGCATACCACAGCCACAGGTATTATAGTGCTGTGCTATGTACAGTTTTTCACACATGGCTTTTCCATTTTGGCTTTATTTCTGTTAAATAAATCATGACATGGTATAATATGTCATGTGTTGTTGTTTATCTGAGGTTGCATTTACCTAATTTTAAAACCACCTAAGGAGCAAATGATTATTATTATGACTTCATATGTAAAACCACAGAATTCAAAGAGGGTGCACTTTCTTTTTCCCATGACTGTATGTAACAGTGAAGTGAAGCACAACACTATAATGCCAGTAGCTGTGGTAAGCTCTGGCCTTCAACTTTTAAAAAACAATATGTCAAAAGAGTCCTAGGAACAGTTGCATTAGTGCTTTGCTGTGAGTGAAGTATAAGAACACTATGGCTAGTCTCCTGCCTGCTCCCCAATCCACACTGTTTAGGCCAGAGAGGGAGGTGAGTATTCACTCTGTAATGAGCAACTGTAACTCTTTCTCCACCTTGGGAAAATAAAGCACTGTGCAGTGGCAGTTGAAAATCTTTTGTGTTTTTTATCTTGCGTGTACAAGGAAACTTAGTGCTGCTGTCCTGTAGTGGCAAGGAGAGAAGGGTAATGTGCTAGTCACCATCCCATGGAAACCAAAGTGCAGAGCTGCTTTAAACCCAACCAAACAAAATAAATCAGGATGTTGTTTAATGTTAATTGCACAGTTACACAGAACTCTAGAGTTTATAAGTTTATATTTTCAAGAAAAAAAAAGTTATGCACTTGGATCCTGAGATAAGGCGAGTCAGCTAATGAAATGATAGTTTCCTACCCTGCCTCTGCCCCTAGAACATACCATTTGAGACTATATGTGCACATTCCCAATTAAATGATAAACTGTACAATTTGCATTTTTCTGACTTGACTAAGGATTTTCTTGGCATTCATCAGGTTATATTTTGGGAAGAGGTGGTGAGTTAAAAGCATATATGCACCAAAATTAAGGAAAATCATGGTATGATTTCCCCCCCCCCCCATCTCTTTCTCCTCATTGCAACTATCTCTGGCCCCCCCAAAACTTTTTTAAAATGAACTTGCTGCTAGATATTTTATATCATTTAGATAGTTAGTTTGTGTGTAAATCTTGTGTGCTCACATTGATGTACAGTATTACGAATATGAAGGGAAACATGTTATGGAAAGGAGACCATTTGCATTCTTCTGCTCTCACACTCCTTTTTTTAACAAAGGAAAAGTGGGGAAAGTGAGGAGGGAAAGTACAAAGATGTGTATAAGAAAGAGGGGAAAAATACAAAAATACAAAAAAATATACAAAAATGCATGGCAACATACTCCCATACATTCTTATATAAATTGATATAGTGTTATTATCCTAATACATGTTTTGATAATAGCCTTCTATATTCTGTATAAACTCATTCCAAATGTTGTCATATTTATCCAAACAAAGTCTACATCTGTAAGCAGTCTGTCCATAAGTTGCAAGTGTTATCATGTTGTCGGTACATTGATTAAAGTGTATCATATATTTATTCTTCCATCAGTATCAGTCTCTTGGCCACCATTAGGGCACGTAGAATCCATTTTTGTTGTCCCGGTGTTAATTTCCACACAATAGGAACACTCTCCTGTTCATAGTGTGTGGGGTAGGACAATGCAGCACCACCAGAGAAGATAGAACCCATAGACCAGGGCAGAAGCTACCATTCCAGCTACATTCCATTTCCCCCAAACCCTTCTGTACTTGCAGCCTCCTATGGGCATTCTGTTATTGCTAGCTGGTAGATGCTGTGCTTTGCATGTAGCAGAAATGTGGTGAGGCTGAGACAAGAATGGTGTCTCTTGCCCTGGTACAGTTTGTTGATTTACAAATGAGTTGTTGCAGATACTCAAGCTTCTTGCCAGTTCTGAATAGTAAGATACTTTATAGAACTTTCCACATAGATCACAGATGTTCTAGATGATATCGCTGCATTGTTTGCAGGCACTGCCTGCATTATTTCAAACACTGCCTTTCCAATAGCGAGGGCTAGAAACTTGTTTTAAAACTAAAGCTGGATGTCTTTGGATTCTGTGTCAGCTGTTACATGTTGTTAAATTCTGTGAGGGTTTTTTTTATATATGTGACAAGCTATCAGTTCTAATTACGTTGCTCTTGACACTAATCCACTGAATTTGTTACTATTTCAAAGTTCCTAGGAGGAAATTGGGAAATAAAAATATGTAGTTGATAGTTAACATACTCCCAAATTTCATAATTTAGGAGTTTGGGGTTGTAACATAGTACAGATCCTACCCATCTCACTTACAGAATTAAATGCTTCTCGGTTGGTTAGAGTGTGGTGTTGCATATTTCTGTATTGCAGGGGGTTGGACCAGATGACCCTCAGGGTCCCTTCCAACTCTATGATTCTGTGGGAAATGGAGCAATATTTCTGTAAGCATGTGCAAACCTCTGAGGTGGATAGGGTGTTTCATCAAGGCTTTAAAGCTATTATTTGTACCTTTCTCTTACAATTCAGCAGCATCTGTTTATATCCATTTGGATAGTTTGAATCAAATTTATATCCCACCCTTTCTCCTGAAGGAACCAAGGGCAGCAAACAAACAACATTTCAAATACATAAATAAAATAGCCAAACATTCTAAACATTTCCTATGACTTATCTGATGCTTTTCACAGGTATTTAGGTGACGGAGTAATGAAACAACAAACACAGATGAAGTGAGTTGAGTTTGCTTGTAATGATTTAATAATACGTTTGACTGCTCTCAGATCCTCCCTCCTTTTAAATACATTAAAACACCTGAATATCACTTTAGTTTTCAGCCTGATGTGGAGCTCTGCAGCTGCATTGCACTTGTTCTTGTAAGAGGTTATGCTTTGAAAGTAGAAATTAGTATTTGTGTCTTGTGATAAGACTTTTGGGGCACTCTGTTAGGAAACATATCAATATTTCATAATTCCCATAAGAAATACTGATGGTCACAATATTTTTTTGTTTTATGCATATTGTGCATCTGTATGTATCACACCTATATTTATACTTACTAATGTTTTATTGTCCATTTGCACTTTGAAATGCAATGCATTTGTGCTTGCTACCTCATAATAAAAACCTAATCATGTTGAATGTTTTCCTTTTATATGAAGTTGATGTATGAGTATTCCCAATATTGTTGTTTCTTAGTAATTCTGGATTGCATATAAATTGAAGAGAGACAACTTAATGTAGTGGATTGCCAGCAGCATAATGTCTTGTATATTTTCTGAGTTTTTAATTGCTCTTTTTCTTCACAAGAACAAGCTATGGTCTCTATTTCTCCTCTGTTCTCCTTAGACTTAAGTGTTTTATTTATCTTAATAATTATTGAGAAATATTTTGACACCTCTAGGACTAATTAAATGCTCTAAAATATCCAGCAAACCTGCTGTAATACAGTTGTATTGTGAAAAGAGAAATCTAACTCCTAATGCAGTAATTAGCCCAAATTCTTGTGTAGCATTATTGCATTGCACTGCCCTTTCTTTAGGGTGGTGAAATTTAGAACGCTATTCTAATCCTGTGCGGTTGTGGCTAATTTTGCTGTAAACTTGAAAGTGTTAACAACAACTTGAAAATGTGACAAAGCTCAATTTCATTTCTTGTTTATTGCTTGTTTTCCTATTGGACAATGGGAAGCAGCTCTACCCTGGCAACTAAAGCTTGCTATTTGCATAACCTGCTTTGATTGGCCAGCTCTCTGACTAACTCTTCCAATCATACGGTGTCGTTTTAGTGGTAGGCTATGCTAATTAGCTGCTGTTGCTGGGGTTCAGGGTGGTTTCTGTGTGCTGTTCTGCTGCATTGTGTTGCCTGGTGAGAGACATTGATAAATGAGTATTTAATGATCTGCAGCAGTTTCCACTCACTGCAGGCAGACACAGATTTTAGAACAGAAGTAGAAATAAGGATTTAATTTCTCTTACCTACCTACATTGAAAAACACAGATATTTAAAATCTTTATGCTAAGATTTTTATGCAGACAAAATATTTACCATTAAATGTGCATTTTATAGGATTTTGTGTTTAGAAGTACAGTGTTTGGTGCTTTCCAGGGAGAAGAGTATTGCAGTTTTATCTTTGCTACTATTTACGGATATGAGATTAAGGACATTACTGTATTTGAGAATTCTAATGCAGTATTAAAACCTGGGATACTTAAAAGACAGAAACAAGTGCTTGAGGATTCTGTTTGAAGTAGATGTGATTTGTTATATATTTGTGTACGGACGGTTATGTTTGGGGGAAATGGCTCTTTTAAAAAAAAATGATTTCATGGATATTCTTAAAGGGGTTAATAATATATTGTACATGGTTCTGTGCTTTAAGAAAAATGTGGGTTGTTTCCCCATGCAAGTCCTAAGCTCTGTTCTTTCCTGTCATCTCCACTTATATGTATTATCCAGCCATCTATCAAATTTTACTTGTCCTGCCTTTTTTTCTCATCTGCTGATCAATGACTGTCATCTTTTTTGCATGATACTAATAATCATGTGGTTATCGTATATTTGCTCTTAATTTGTGCTAAGAATGTTAAATTTATTACCTTTGTGTCATAATGAGCTTGCAGTTATTTGATTAGATAGGGCAGAGCAGTCTATAATGTGTGTCAATGATTTTCTACACATACACACAACTTAAGAAGCAGAATATGACTATGCATCTCTACCCTTATTAGTAGTATTGGAGTTGCATTGATTTAGCGATGCACTACAAAAATAATTTTGATATATCAGTAGAAGGAAATGTATTAAAGTTTGATTGTGTTTGAACACAGAAGTAAAATAGTAGAGTAGAATCACACATTTATTTTTAGCACACTTGAACAATATAGTGTTTAATGGAACAAGGCCAACAAAAAAGTTAATTCATGACTTGATTTTAAAATAATAATAATAATAATAATAATAATAATAATAATAATAATAATAATTCCATTGGTTCAAGAACATTCATAATGAGATAAATATATATTGCCCTCTGACAGATGTATACTTTATGCAATAATCCTCACTTGGAAGGATAACTTGGTGGTTGCTTATGGTGAGTATGAATTGCTTCCAGGCAGCCACTGAAGGAGACTTTGTCAGTTGGAAGAGAATTGCACTTTTCTTTTGGACTGGCCAAATATGCCACAAATGTCCGACACATAGGTGGATGTGGGCAGGTGTGCTAGTAATTGTTGCAGACCTATTGAGTGGTAAACAGCATGTCTACATCAATGTGAACTGTACTTGGTACCATCAAGTTTTATCCCAAGTTCTAAACCATGGGTTGCCAACCATTTTGGTCCTGTGAGAGCATTAGACTTTTGAAAGTGCAATAATTCCCTCTGGTTGCTTGTTTTCCCTCGTCATTTTCCCCCTTCCCCTCTCAAACAGGCAGAGAGAATATGTTGACACACACAGACCTCTTTTCCAAGGTATAATTTAAACATACTGGATCCAGTATAATTTAAACATAACCTCTTGAGTTCACATAATTCTGCATGTGGTCCTCTAAGAGCACCTGCAAATTAAAACTTTGAGTAGACCACACAGTAAAATCCACAAATCTAATGTTTCCAGCACCACAAAAATATTGACTGAAGGCACTGATTCTCCCTTTTAGATAGGATGATCAGAAAGCCCACCAACATATCACGTCTATGGACACAGAGAACACCTATTATTTGATGATAGTTCTGAAGACATCATTTTAAAAAATCGTGGTAGCATTGACTAAATGCAAAATCCATGGCAAATCTGTGATTTGATATCAGTTTCTGGGTGGTGGTGAGAAACAAAAAATAAACAATTTCAAGAGGAACCCTTTTTACTGGATTCAGCTTTTGTGAGCATGCACATTCTGTCTCCTGACTCCTGTGGAACCCTACTTCCTCTCTCCTGTCCACTCTGTTTTTCTCTCCCACCCCAGTCAAACTGCTTTTGTTCAGCTGTTGAAAGCAAATAGAGCTGAAAGAGGAAGCAGGAAAGAACATCATCTTCCTTCAGCTTCCTTCTTAAGCTCTATGAACATTTAACATTGGAAACAAAGCTAACCACCTCAAGATGAATGAGACAGTGAGCCATGGTGTATATATGCAGAAGCTTCATGGGCACCAGGGGATGTCTTCATAGGCACCATTGCCTATGTTTGTACTGCGCATAATCATTTCCCCTGTATTTTACAGCCGGAAATACTGAAAATTATATGTCACTGATAATAAATTATGGTAAAATAAAGTTTGTACTCAAGGCAGTTCTTTTTGTTATAATTATTTATTAAATTTGGATTAACACCCTTCATCTGAAGATCACATGGCAACATAAAAATACCAACAGCATATATAAGTAATGGTCATTGAATAGCATGGTACTCTCTGCACAGTGTCAAAGAGTCAGCATACATATCCTGTATGTATACTAGTCAGCATACATGTCCTGATCTCCTTCATATAGAAGCAAACCAAATTATGTGTCTAGAAAACAGACTTCAGCTATCTGCTGTGTCTTATAGTCATGTGCAGTCTTCTAAAGTTTGCATTACTATTTTGCACATTTCTTTTTGGACAATTCTTAATAAGATAAATACATAAGAAGAGCCTGCTGTCCAGCCAATGGCTCATCTAGTCCATCATCCTGTTCTCAAAGTGGGCAACTAGATGCAGGTAGGAAACCTTCTGCATGAAAAACCTGAGCACAAGATCTCTCTCCCCTCCTGCACTTCCCAGCAACTGATATTCAGGAGCATTACTGCCTCCAACTGTGGAGGCAGAACATAACCATCATAGCTAGTAGCCATTGGTAGACTTTTCCTCCATGAATTTGTCTAGTTCTCTTTTAAAGCCATCCAAGTCAGTAGCCATTACTGTCCCTTGTGGGAGCAAACTCCATAGTTTAACTATGCACTGTGTGAATAAGTGTCCTGTATCTTCCAGCAGTCAGTTTCACTGGATGTCCACAAGTTCTAGTGTTATGAGAGAGAAAACTTTTCTGTATGCATAATTTTATGAACTTCAGTCATGTCACCTCTTACTTGCATTTTCTCTAAACTAAAAAGCACCAAACACTGCAGTCTTTCTTTGTAGGGGAGTTTCTCCATTCCCTTGATAATTTTGGTTGTCCTTTTCTGAACCTTTTCCAACTCTACCATTTTTGAGGTGAGGTTACCAGAACTGTATATAGTATTCCAAGTGTGGTTGCACCATAGATTTGCATAGTGGCATTATCACACCAGCAGTTTTGCTTTCAGTACTTTTCCTAATGACCTATAGTTTGGAAGTTAGATTTTTCTCAGCTGGCATGCACTAGGTTGGTATTTTCATTAAGCTTTGTATTATGACCCCAAGGTTTCATTCTTGGTCAATCACATCCAGTTCAGACTCCATGAGCTTACATATGAAGTATTATTTTACTCCAACATGGATCACTTTTATTTATGTTGAATTCCGTTTGCCATTTTTGCTACTAATCCAGTCAATCTGGAGAGGTCCTTTTGGAGCTCTTCACAATCTCCCTTTTTAAAAAACAAAAAACAAAAACAACCCTGAACAGTTTAGTGTCAACAGCAAACTTGGCCCCCTCATTACTCACTACTAATTCTAGATTGTTCAGGAATTATAGAAAGTCAGGTGATTACCCATGCTCTCTTCCTTTAAACGTAGTGTTGCTTGCAAAATTAATCGGTAAAAAATGAGTAAATTAGTTACGTTTTCTTTATATAAAAAAAGCTGATGTGCATTGCTTTATACAGTTTTTGCATAATTGTGCATTTTAAATTTTAAGCTACTAGCTTTGGAAAAAAAAAGTTTTCAACAGTTGGGGTGATGGTATTTTTGAGTTACGGAAAGATATAATATAAGTCCTAATTTTGAGAACGGGATCAAGGTGTTTTGTAAGGCAAACATGTTATAAACTGGAATAGAAGTACTAGTCAGAACTATTCATTTTTCTATTGTTTCTTTCTGATGAAAAACTCAAATAACAGATTAGAAAGGAAACTAGAATATACATGCAGCTGATACTGTTTCATATATAGCAACATATGATATATTTAGAGGAAATAGTTACAGATAATTTCAACATCCTTGCAGTGGGGAACTGCTTCCCCACAGGCCTATTTAGCACCGTAAGCTCTTTTGAGAGTTGGGACAAGATATAAATTTAATAAAAAATAGAATAAAATAATTAGGTCCACCAGGCCTCTCCATGTCCACAAGTCCACTCCCGCAAGTCCAAGCCCCTGGTGTAGGATAATGGTTTACTCTGAAAGTAGCGTTTGTAAGCACTGCCAATCAGTTGTTTCTCCGCCTGCAGAATTTGATGTCAGGCTGTGCAGGCAAACAAAAATGGGTCACATAATGTCAAGATGACACCAGGTGCATGACAAGTGACTGACCCTGGCCGCTTGTTGAATTTGGCCCATGGGGTTGGGGGAAACTAAGGATCCAGCTAGTTGTTTGGATTTTGTTCCCCACCCTTGCAATTTGGTTTTAGTTTGTACAGTCATATAAAAAACGGAATGCATTACTGATGCCACATTTTTTTTTATCTCCAATTCCAGCTACAACAAGTAATACATAGCTGAGTTTCTTTGGCAGATGCTTGAATTTTGTTTGAGCTACATACATGTAGGAATTTTTAAAAATCATTTTTTTCTTTCCTAACCTTTATCTAAGGGTTTTGGGTGGCGCTGTGGGTTAAACCACAGACCCTAGGACTTGCTGATCAGAAGGTCGGTGGTTCGAATCCCCACGACGGGGTGAGCTCTTGTTGCTTGGTCCCTGCTCCTGCCAACCTAGCAGTTCGAAAGCACATCAAAATGCAAGTAGATAAATAGGTACCGCTCTGGCGGGAAGGTAAACGGCGTTTCCGTGTGCTGCTCTGGTTCGCCAGAAGCGGCTTAGTCATGCTGGCCACATGCTGTACACCGGCTCCCTCGGCCAATAAAGTGAGATGAGCGCCGCAACCCCAGAGTCGGTCACGACTGGACCTAATGGTCAGGGGTCCCTTTACCTTTATCTTTATCTAGGTCAATCTGTATTGTATTCCAATCTAATTAATGAATTGTGTTAAATCATGACTACCTATGGAGTAAGGGGAGTGAACTGGTGACTGTCTAGATCAGTAGTTCTTATACATTTTTTCCTGGGCCACACTTTCAGAATAAAAATTTACTCGCATCTTATCTTATTGATAAGAAATACATTGGAAAACAAAAATAAACAAATCCTAGAAGTACTTGATTTATAACATAGAACACAATTACTTTATAATATGATCATGGGACATCTAGATAGCATAAAACAATGCACCTACATAAGAACATTAACAATTCCCAAAATATAATTATAAACAAGTTTCTTTGATTGTCATTGAATCTTCCAGCCACACTTGCTATCTTCTCCAGTCACACTAGTGTGGCATGCCACACCCTTCAAGAACCACTGCGCTAGTTGTTAGTCGACTCCCAACTCCCAGCATCACAAACCAGCATAGCAAATGTTCAGGGATGATGAGGGTTACCGTCCAGCATCTCCTGGAGGGTCACAGGTTCTCTGCCCCTGCTCTAGAGCAAGACTTCTTTCGGGGGGGGGGCTATACTCCCCCCCCCCCGGATATAGAATTTGAATGAGAGATTGTGATAGATTTGCTACCACCAATGGGTCTCTGTCTTGCACTCAGACTGTCTCTCTTATATAGGCTTCCTAGGGATGCTGAAAAAAAGTTAACTGCAACTTTGAAACTTGGCAATTTCATTTGTTATTTGTAATGTTAATTATGTTTTAATTTTATGAAATAATTCCATTTTAGAAATGGAAATTGTTCTGTGGAAAAATATAGTACAGTCGATTCTCAATTTAACGTGTGTTTTACATGTTCAAATTCAACTTTACACTGTTGAAAGCTGGCTGGTTGAAATAAGATACATGGAAGGCAGAGAGTTTTCCCAGTGCAGAAGGTGCTTTGAAGCTCCTAGGTTGGCTTACTGGGCTCTGGGAGGCTTTTGCAAGATCTTAGATGGCCCTGTGAAATCTTGTGAGAGCCTCCCAGAGCCTTGCTTGGGTGGGGTAAAATCTGTTTAGTGTGTCAGCTTCAGAAGGTAAGTTTGCTCACATAGGGTCAGTTCCAATGGATTGTTTTGACTATATGCAATTTTGGCTTTACACGCTATCCCTGGAAGGTAACTCATGTGTAAGATATGACTGACCTGTAGCGGGAAATTTTCCATTACTCATAATTTCCCATCCTACTGCAGAATGCTAGTACACTCCTTTTAAGTAGCACATTGCCTCTAAGTAGAAGCTAAATTTTCTAGAGTGTTGATGAGAGACTGTTTACTTCTTTCATGTAGGAAACATAATACCCATAAAAGTCAAACCCCATTTAATTTTGCAACTTAAATGTTGGCACTGAATTTAGTATTACTTTCAGTTTTTCTCTCAGAAGTGTGGGTTAGAGTGCTGATAAAAACAGGCCTGTAGGATACACAAGTTTTAGAATTCTTCATTTGGTATGTTTACTTTGGGAAATGTACCTATTTTTGATTGCAGGATATGGAGAGAAGCAACTTGAGTAATTATAGGTCACTTTTAATGGGGAAAAATAATTTTCTCCTTTGTTGGGTAGTTATTACTGTGGTCCTGAAACAAATGTTAGCTTTGGGACCCTTATACAGTTAAGTGCACTAAGAAGGGAGAAGTTCATGTAGGCTAAGCTGGGAACATGAGAGTAGGCAGCTGCTGCTCGCTTACTCTTCCTCCTAAGCCTCCACGCAGATCATCACTGTTGACTGAACATTGCCGTCTCGGGTTGGAAAGGAACATGTGCCCTGCCACTTGTTTCTGTTCAACACCAATCAAGGCTCTGTTTCTATGTCTACCCTCTGGTTTTGTGGGAGCAGGCACAGAGAATAGTTGCTGCCTCTTAACCCCCTTGGTCTAAGAACTCCCAAACTGAGTGGTTAAAGTGGCATTCAGTGGTTCTACCAGCTGTTTTACTAGGAGCAGCATGCTGAAGGAAGTAGCAGATGGTGATGGTGCTGCTGCTTGGGTGCACCTAAGATACTTGCATGGAGCTTTCATTGGTTGTCACTCACATGTGATTCTTCTTTGAAGAAGCCCCCATCCCTGGGTAATCATTTTTTAAGGGGCACATTTTTGTTCTGATTCCGATTTAGTGACTGTATCTCCTGAGGGTTTTGATGTAATAGTTCTGCATTTAATCTATCACTCATTGATTACCTATAAGAGATTTAGCATGGTTAATTCAGAGTTCTGGTCCTATTCTTGGAGTCACTGTGTCCATCCCAGCCTGCATCAGTGTTAGGTCTTTACTCGATCTCAACCCAGTTGGAAAAATGCATTGGGACTGGAATACCCGCTTTCCTGGAATTATAGTTATGAATTGAGAGAACATTAAAATAGCAAGGCACTGTATTTCTAAGCATGCATACTTGGGAATAAGTCTTACTGGACTCAGAAGAGCTTTTTTCCTGCATGTATAAGTTTATACTGCAAGGGTTATAATAGGAGTCGTTTTGCCAACAATCTTTTGCTGTTCCAAAGATCTGAACTGGTCAGTGCCTGCCAGTTTTACTATAAAGGGGTCTTGGAGAATCCAGGCTTGAATGGAGAGTTTAGCACCAAATCTTTCCAGCCGAGGAATGATCAAGAATTTTTAAGAAGAGTTGTGTGTTACTACTGGCTGCACCCTCAATTGTACTCACTCAAACTGCAATTGGTAGTTTTGAGTTCTTGGTATCTTTTCAAATAGAAATACTGCTTTAGCATATATGTTAACATGTACCAATCCACATGCTGCTTCTAGAGAAATCTGTTTTCCCATGTGCATGTAAGCTTTTCTACTTGTGTTAATATATGAGTCATGTAAGTGTAAGTTTTCTCTAAATATTTTAATGAACTCCAGTGTGTGCATTAATTTTACAGAGCAGTTTCCTAGATGAAATTTTGTAGAATTTTGTAAAGGTGGGTATACTACATTGCTATTTTCCATCAAGCAAAACAACTAAGCTTGCTTCTAGTATGAAACAAACTTTTGCTTGATAGAAAACAGTAAGTTACTTACCAGAAACAAACAAAATAATGTTGTCAAAGTGATTTATAAATCTGTAAAACAAACAAACAAAACTTCCTTACAAAAAGATGGTGCCTGCTGCAATATGGACATTTATTATCTAAAAACAGAAATTGGTTTAGGAATTACATCAGATACCAAAACCATTTTCATGCAACAATAGATAGATAGATAGATAGATAGATAGATAGATAGATAGATAGATAGAAACATTCTGTATTATATAGTTTTACATATGTAGAAACATCTCCAGTTTTAATGGTGGTCATGAGATTACAGTACTGGTATTTTGCATCTTCATTCCCATAGTGGCAGTATAATGTTGTTGTTGGATGTTTTTCATATGTATATACTTAGTGTCAAGTGAGCTACAGTCAGATAGCAATATCTCACTGGTCTGGGAATGGAATGGACATTTGTATCTGAATTGACTCGTTCCGGAAGTGTTTAGACCTCATCTACACTATGATATCATCTTTCTAAATAAAACAGAAGTAGAACCATTACAAATAACTTTTATTGTCTAAGAGTTTCAAAGTTATATTAACAATTAAGGTGCAATCCTATGTATGTCTGCTCACAAATATATATCATTGAGTTCAGGGGACTTACTCCGAGGTGAGAAAGATTTAATCTTAGTGTCTTTTTGGTACACATCATAGTAGGGCATTGAAAATTCACAACGCTTTATATAATTTTTGTATTGTCAAAACTGATAACAAAACTCCATAAAGCAGTTACTAAAAACCAGTTAAAAACTGTTAAAAGCAGTTAAAAACAGCCTATAACTATGCTATATATAAACAACCAGAAGCAAAGCCATAAAATATTGTCATAAAATAAATATATTTTTTAAGTGTTCATTAAAGGTGTCTGCCTCATCCCCTGCTTGTTTTGTGGGAAAGAATATTTAATAAATAATTTAAATCAAGTTTCCCTTTTATACTTCACACAATTCTTAAACAAACATACATATTCATTGTTTAATGAATATTTACAGCTAAATACTCTCTGAACACAGTCAGGGAGAAAGTCTCATCCTTGAAGTGGTTGTAGTTAGTATTGCACTGTTAAACTAACATTTATTTTATTTTAGGAAATTGCATATATGATAGTGCATTCTCTGCTCACCACATTGGAATGCTTATTAGAAGTCAACCACATATAACAAACAAACAGTTTTTATTTCAGAGTTTTTATATATAAAAGGGCACTGGCAAAGTACACTAACTTTCAGGCAACAAGGGCTGGTAACTAATGGTAACGACAGGAGCCAGGGTGGAGGTGCAAGATACCCCAGGTCTTCCTTTCCTTGTTATCGCCCACAAGCTTTTGAACATGACCAAGGTAGGAAGGGAAAATGGGCCCCTATTGAGCCCCATGGAAACTCCCCACATGTAGACTCTGCACCGCTGGTTGGACTGGCCATATTGGTTATTGAAGAGGCTGAAGAAAGGAAATGTTGATGTAAAATCTAGTAAGCAGAAAGGTGTATCTGTAAATTATATATCTGTATCCATATAATAAAACCAGTCAATGCACACACATGCATGCAAACAAGAAAATAAATATTATACAGACATAGGCAATTTCCTCAACAAGGTTCATCAACAGTTTTTAGAAATGAGAAACTTTTTGACTCACCCACATCCAGGAGTGTGTGTGTGTTTTAAAAAACCCTAAATGAAAACTAATGCATACTGAAAAATGCCTCCCCCTTTTTGTATGTTTGACATGAAGGTAAAGCTCAATGGAATTAAGAAAGCTATACTAAATTCTTGTGCTGTCCTTTCTAGGAGGAGAGACTTCAGCATGCAAACCTTCATCTGTTCGGCTTGCACCGTCATTTTCATTCCATGCTGCTGGCCTTCAGATGGCTGGACAGATGTCCCATTCGCATCAGCAGTACAGCGATCGTCGGCAGCAAAACTTAAATGACCAACAAGTTTCTGCCTTATCATATGCTGACCAGATTCAACAGCCTCTCACCAACCAGGTATGCGACATTTAGGAAATAAATATTTAAGCTGAGATAGTGCTCATGCACATCAGTCTGGAGTTCCAGACCCTCCCGCTAATAGTTCATGTCACTCCCACCTGACTCCGCTTCTTCACTGCAGAGTGGGAGCTGGGCATTTGATGGTAACACATGATTCTAGTATAAAAATATGAGCGGGGAAATGCCTTTTTTCATATCTCACCTCAGCCATTAACTCACTAAAAGTATGCATAATGTTGCTGATAGCTTAACTATTTTTGGTAATTGTGCTTGGAACTTTGTTTAGTTCTTGGTTAAGGCAAAGAGCTGGGTTAGCTTTAATCATGTAACGTGTTGCTGACAATAACTCGTGGCTTAGACTGGTTGTAGCAAGTCATACTCCAGGAAGGATTGTGGGGTTTGGAGGGTGGAGGTATGCGAGCGGGGAAGGAAGATTCCATCTCTCTCTTGATTTCTTAACCATGGTCATGTAGCAAATACTACATTTGTACTAAACCTGAGTGGCCTTAGACAAGCCACATGTATGTGCAATAGAGAGATAATTATAATAATCTATAACTTATATAGATAGACCCATAATATAGATAGGGATGGATCAAGGGGGAGAAAGATGCTAATAGTAAGCAATATATGCGGTGCTTTTTTCTGGGGGGAAGCAGGGATATGCATACCCCTAAACATTTTGTGAGCCTAAGTTTGGCCTCATTGAGGGGCAGTATTTCAATGTGAGTAGGAAAATTAGAGTACCCCCAAACATATTTTTTTAAGAAAAAAAGCACTGAATATATATATCGCATTCTGTATTCAGGAATTACAATAATTAGATTTATTTATTTTTACATGGGATGGAAACTCCAGTCCTGACTTTGCATTCACTGATTTTCTATGTAACTAATACCAGATTCTTTCCCCCACAATCTGTAATCCACTGTGATTATAGTAGTAGCATGGTGTTCTTTAAAAGTGTAGTGTAGTCTCTAAAATATGTCATGATATTTTTCCTGAGGAGCTACTTCATCAACTCAAGAAAAGTCTACCCCAAAATTTACCTTGCCTATTCCTTTGTGGTTCCACCTCTCCATTCCACAAGGTGTTCTTACATCTTCAGGCTTCATTTGGGTACCCAAAGCCAAGTGTTTGTTAAACTAGCCTATCTACAACTGCAAATTACACTTTCTTCATCACCTAGATGATAGTTGAAAGTAGAAGATACTTTCAACCCATTTACGGTATGGAATTAAGCAGTTTAAAATATTTGATAATTGGTGTATTCAAGCAAAGGAACCAGGAACAAAGTCCACCAACTAGTAAATCGTGCAGTCTTATAGCCTACCACTGGCCTCTACTGGTAAGAGTGCATTTAGGATGCATCCTAATTCCATGCTAGTTAACATTTTATTGTTTAACTGTTTAAAATCAAGCCTAAAATACATAGTTCTGAAGATACTACTTCAGAAACAAATTCTCTTCAAATGGTAATAATTTGTTAGACATCATTGCTGCATAAGATTTCCAAAATATAGTCTCAGTGAATGAGATGCAGTTATGTCTTCCCACTTGTGCAAGAGGAACTTCAGTAGTGAAACAGAATTTGTACTTTCTTTCCTCCAATCCACCCATCCCTAGATCTGCTATGCAGGTTTTCCCAACCCTCTGGAGAATATTTGAGGTTTGTGGGGAGGGGTGGAAATAGAAGGGGAGACCAAGAAAACCCATTGTGCTACTAGACATCTATTCATACAGTGTTGGATCTCACCCAGTATTTCTATCTATTATCATTTCTATATTCTTCATTCTTGAGGCCTTCACATCCTGTTCATAGTTTTCCTAGAACATTTGGCTGGCCTCTGTTGGAATGAGATTGTAGACTAGCTAAAATCTCAATCTGATTTAGTGGGGCTTTTCTTTATATTCTTTTAGTCACTTGTCTCCTGTTTTAAATCTTCATTATAAAATTCTAAATTCCTTGCCTTGGGATTTAAATTAATCTTATCTATAGCATACAGTTTACTTAAAACCCCATTGAAAGTCCTCCTAATTCAGACCAAGTGTCCATCTAGACACTTCCTGTGGCTGCAAGCACACAGGAAGGCATTAACCTTCAACTGTTTCCTTCCACCCCCCGACAGGTTGTCTCAGGAACACAATCTCTGAAACTGGAAGTTTCTTTTGGCTGTCATGTCTAACCCATTGACAAACATGTTCTCTGTGGATCTGTTCAGTCTCATTTTAAAGCTTTCTTGGCACATGGCAATTGCTTCATACAGCTGCAGCCGTAAAAATTGCTGATCAGTTTTGTTGGTGTCCCAGAATTTTAGTTGTATTAGAAAGGGAGAAGAATTTCCATCTTGTTCTACATCATGCCCTTCCTCAATTGTCTTTTTTCTAAGTTAAATTACTCCAAACACTTTTCTTTATCCTTCTACCCTTTAATAATTTTGTTGACCTTTTCTGCACCAAATCCAACTCAATGCTTATCTCTTTGGGATGGGATTGTCCAAATTACATAGTATTTCAGGTGAGGCCAGACTGTATATTTCCACAAGGGCATTATTTTAGTTTTCTTTTTACTTTAGTCTCTTCCCTAATAACTCCCAGCAGTAAGTTTGCCTTTTATATTGTTGCTTCTCACTGAGATGACATTTTCCTTGAGCTGCTTGCAGTGTCTGTAAGATCTCTTTCCTAGGTATTCACTATCATTTCAGGCCCCCACCATTGCATATGTGATTTTAGGATGTTTTGTTCCCAAGTGCATCCTTGCACCAAACCTAATTTGCTATTTAGAAAAGTTATTTTGGTTTGCTCTTCACTGTCTTCTTGAGCTTCTGCTATTCTGAATACTGGTGATGACCATTTCACACGGGGCTTCTGTTCCCTCCCTCCCCCCCCCCCATGTTGGTGGAGCCCCACCCACTTCTGAGTCAATAAGGACCTGTATGCTGGCAATCACACATCAATTGGATGCACTTAAAATGGTCACCACCTGTAATTTGAAGTCATCAAAAGTTTAGCCAACTTCTTACCCCAATTTCATGTCATTTTTGAATAAATTAAATAGAACCTATCCCTATTGTTTACCTTCCTATTGTAAAAACTAGGTTTACTTCTATGTTCTGCTCCTGTTTTATAACCGTCACTAATTGCTAAGATTGTGCAGGAGATGTTGGTTGTGAACTTTGTCAAAAACTTTTTTGAAATCCATATGTAGAATGTCAGCTACATCCACACATTAGTTCTCTTAAATAATGTGAAACGTTTGGTGATGCACAACTTCCCTTCACATAAAAAGTCATGATTCTTCTTCAATGTGGCTAGTTCTTCTGTATTCATTATATATTTTGGAAAGTGGGCCTGTTTGCTGTGCATTTTGACACCTCTTAAGATACCACAACCATCTTTTGCATGATGGTTCCTGAGATCAAGGACCAGGTTCTTAATTGTGTTTGGATACAATTAAACACCATTTTGAATCAATATCTTGGACTGAACCTTTCAAAACTGCACTGATTTTTTTGGCTTATTAGAATTCCTGAGCAGCACCGGGTATGAGACTATAGTGCCTAATATTCCCAACTAATACAGACTAAGTGGCCTGCAATTTCCTGGCTCCCCTCCAGTACCCCTCCCTTAAAAACAACAACACTGTTGTTACATTAATGGGTAGTCAAACTTCCAGTACAGAAGCCAATTCTAGTGACAAATTGCAGATTTGTGTAAGGAAATCAATATACCATCTGGATCTGCTGGCCTGTTAATGTTCAGTTCATTTTCTCTGGAACTTCACCTTTCATCACTTTGATTTGTCTTCTACAGTGCTAAAAAACCCAAAAACACATCACTTCAAGCATGGATATCTTCTGACCAGTATTTTTTGCTGTTAATACACAATGAATGCATTGAACTCTTCAGTCTCCCCATCTTCTTTCAATAATCCTTTCAATCTTTGTATTATCTAGTTGTCCAACATCCACTAGACCATCAATCACAGTTCTGTCAGCATTGTTGCCTTTTGTTTTTAAAGGAGTTGCACTCCTCTTATATTCCAGTCCTATGTGGATGCTGCAAATATGATTACAACTGAAAAGCTTGTAGGATGATTCTTCAGGAGTCATTTGGTTTTAAGGTGTCTTAGTAAGCTAGACTATGAAAATTTCTCCCTTTTTCATTTCTTGTTGGAAAACTGTTATCACTCACAAGGAATATGTTAAAACCATTTGACAACTTGTTTTACAGACTTTAGGCTCCATCTGCTGGCCAGAGAGAATTGTAACACATAGATAAGGTTCACAGCTACTGCTAGCAATTATATTTATTTTGCTGTTATAGGGGATTTAAAAACTTGGGAAGATTCACTTAAAATAACAAAATCTCTCAACCCAATATCCCTTGTTTCTGCCACAGCCATTTGCCTCTAATTTTACTCAATCAAATTAAGTTTTCACTTTCCCGCCAGAAGGTTTTCACTTTCCTGTTTGCCTGTGTTCTATGTCCAAAACTTTATTTCCACTTCTTTTATCCTAAGTAGCTTTAACACTTGTGAATATCCCATAGCATTACAACAGCTCAATAAGTGGCTGGGATACAGAAAAAGGTGGACAGCAACCAGTTTTTTTCATTTATCTATCTGTCTTTCTGCCTATCTCACGTCAGTTTATATCAGCATCTATAAATATAGAACTCTTAAAATGTGAGCTGGAAAAAAAATGAACCTCTGAAATTCCAAAGCATTTTGAATTCAGTATATTGAAAAATCTTGCATTTATGCAAGATATGTGGACAGGTGCATATGTCTGATATATTTGGGACGAGTGATAACATGAATAGCCAGGGCAGATGACAACTGCTATTTCGTATTCTGTTTGTGATGGGTATCCATTTACATCTTTTTGGAATGGCTCAACACTCCTTCAGATACCTGGTCAATCCATGTTCACAAACCTTCAAAGGAAAAAACAAACCCAATTTTTCAAAATACCAGAATACAGAAATATATATGCTCTGCAATATGACTTCACAAAGTCTCTTTACGTTTCAAGTAAAATAGTTAAATTCAGTTGTTAAACTCAGACTAGAAAATCCAGTGAAAAGTCAGTAAGAGGACCCAAGCAATATTTTTACCTTTTTTGGGTAAGGTAATAGTGTAGTGGGTAGTTATTAACATCCAAGCCAGGTCCTCAGTGAAGTTAGATAGGCATAACTAAAATAGAAGCTTGGGAAGTGATACAATGTAGTTCTTGATAACCTGAGTTATCAAGTCATCATTAGAGAGGAAAAAACCGGATCAACCTCATGTTGAAGTCTGTCAGTCTGTCTAGTAAAGAAAGAGTTATATGTTTGCTGCAAGATCCAAAATGTGATGTGCTTAATTGGTTAAGAAGTATATTGGAGAATTTTTTTAATAATAATAATAATAATAATAATAATAATACTTGTGGTATTGTTTCAACGCAACATTTCTGAACATTAAATGTTTGAATGCACCCCGCCCCCACCCTATCATCACCACATTGCACAAAGAAAAACCGCAGGGACAAAAATGTCAGGAAAATCGAACCTTATTCTCTTAGTGCAGAGGTCTACTACCTTTTGGAGCCCACGGCTCCCTCAATGTAGTTGATTTTTTCTGTGGCACCCCGTGGGGCTCAGGAGCCTAGTTATGCCACCGCTAGCTTGCAGAGCTGGCAGCTTCTCACACTTTTTCGAACACCCTCCCTTGTGGAGGGTTCCCTCAGCCTCCTCTCCTCTCTCCTTGGGACTGGGCAGTCACTGCTGTCACCCCTAGTCTCTGAGCTGTGCCCCCTGCCCAAAGAGAGGTGCTTTGTCATACTGCCCTCCAGGGGCCTCGGAAGAGGATGCCCCCAGCCTTAGTGGCCCAACGGAGACTGGCCAAAGGTAAACGTGAGGCCAGTACCTTACCTTGGGAGGTAGCAGTGGCAGCACTGGGCGTTGCCAGGCCAGCATGGCGAAAATGCTTCTCGGCTCCTAGGCAGGCCTCACACACAGCAAGCATAGGAAAGGCCAGTGTAGTGCCTGCCTGCCTGCCCGGCCTCCCACTTGTCTGTCCATTACCAACAGCAAGGGCTGGCTGGGTTCCACCACCTACTTGCTTGCTTACTCTGAGGCAGCTCCTGGCAACCTACACCCCCTAGCCAGCCCCAGAGGCAGCATTTGCCTAAGGAGCTGTAGACAGGGCTGCTGCAACAAACAGCTGTGCAAGCCTTTGGGAGGCAGAGACGTGAGAAGGCATCAGAAAAGGGAGGACAGAAAGAGGGACAGGGGCCAGTGTTGCCTGAGGCACCCTTGACCATCTTTCAAAGCACCCCAGGGGGCCATGGCACACTGTCTTAATGTCAGATTTTTAATGTCTTAATGTCAGATTTTTTGTTTAAATTGTTGGGTGGTCGGAGTATTCAGAATGCTTTCTCCCATCTGAAGTGGTGCAACCCAGGAAATGGTTTACCTTTGGATCTCCTGAATGGATAAACTGGCTAATATTTTCAGGACATCTTAGTTGTGTGTGCTACACAGCCTTTAATAAAGAACAAACCGTGTCTTCTAATTTAAGTAACATGTGAAAAACAAAACATACTGACCAAGGTTTAGCCTTTTCCAAACCTTTGCATGCCCCTCTCTCCTTTTTGAAACAGTTTCAACATGACAATTTCAAAAACCACAATTTGAAGTTGGATTGATCGTGTTGCCCACAGCTTACAAAACCAGACAACACAACAAACCACAGTTCTCAGAAAGTAAAAGCCAAAGCTCCCGAACTCCTCCTCCCAGGCATGCGGCTGATGGGAGAATGTCAAACCAAAGGACCGCTGTGGCTATACCTTGTACTAAAACGTGGTTTAGTAGTGTGGTGTGTGATTGCAGCCACTATTATTAATATAGCCTTTAAAACCCCTTCAAATCCTATTGGGAGTGATCCAGCTATCTAATTGTGGTGATTTCATCTTTGAATGAAATGTGATACTAGTATTTACACTGTAATAGTGTACAGATTTTGGATTTTTTTAAAAGCTACAGTCGTACCTCGGGTTACGAACTTAATTCTTTCCGGAGGTCTGTTCTTAACCCGAAACTGTTCTTAACCTGAGGTGAGCTTTCACTATTGGGGCCTCCTGCCACTGCGCGATTTCCGTTCTCATCCTGGGGCAAAGTTCTTAACCCGAGGTACTACTTCCAGGTTAGCGGAGTTTGTAACCAGAAGCGTTTGTAACCCGAGGTACCACTGTACTCTTCTTTTGAGGAGGATAGAATAAGGTAATCCATTCATTCATTTTAGATACTGTGTTAGTCTATTCCAATTTGTTTAAGGTAATATTTGATATTGCCATTTTACAGAGGCGGATGCCCCAAACCTTCCGTGATCCAGCAACTGCTCCTCTGAGAAAACTATCTGTGGATTTGATCAAAACTTACAAACATATTAATGAGGTAAATTTTCATAATTCACCCAGCTGCCTTTTATTTGCACACAAATGGTTTTGTTTATTATAAGTAGTATCTTAACAGGTTTTGTGTTTTCTGTACATGATGCATTTCCTGATACTAAGAAGCTAATTGGGTTGTATAGTCCTACTCTAATAAGGTGGTGGGTTCCTGTTGGCATTAAAGATTACCAGCAAAAGGTAATCTTTTCTTTCCAGTAGTCATTTCGGTGGCCTTGTTTTGCTTTCAGAGTGATTGGCATGGGGCCACTAGAAGGCATAAGTTGTACTTCATTAATACAATTTCCCTGAATTGAGGGGGTTTTTTTGGAAAACACAGTAGTGTTTTAAAACAACAAAACATTGTCTGGTGATTGGTTCCTGTAATTATGTTTTGTAACTTCAGGTTTACTATGCAAAAAAGAAACGGCGACACCAACAGGGCCAAGGTGATGATTCGAGTCACAAAAAGGAGCGAAAGGTTTACAACGATGGATATGATGATGATAACTATGACTACATTGTGAAAAATGGGGAAAAGTGGATGGATCGCTATGAAATTGACTCTTTAATAGGCAAAGGTTCATTTGGACAGGTAAGCAACCTAAGTACCTCATTATTCGGATATGGCAAGTTGTAGCCACTGTGTGTACAAGCTGCTTCACCATTTATATATAATCCAGGCTACCAATGGGAAAAATATGGGTGGGATTCAGCACTGCACTTTGATGAATGCTCTGTCTGCACAAGCATTTATGCTTCCCAGATGGAATGATCCCATCTCTCCTTTCCCTGCATGACGGGGGAAAGCTCTGTTGTGCAAGCAGAAGTCCTTGCACACGGCTTACACCGATCGGGGTCATTAGGTGAATCCTACCCATTATTAGTTTTATCAGGTTGACTCAGCATTTGATAGGCCCTGTCCAAAGTAAAGCTGTGAGGGATCATTGGTTCTTTGTTCAAACTGCATCTTGAGAGATTCTATTGCTTTGAAGAAATATTTTATATAGATAATGATTTTTGTGTTAGAGATCTTACTATATATATATATGTGAGATGATACGTATTTTTATTTTACAGGTTGTAAAGGCATATGACCGTGTGGAACAAGAGTTTGTGGCTATTAAAATTATAAAGAACAAGAAGGCTTTCCTAAATCAAGCCCAGATTGAAGTGCGACTTCTTGAGCTTATGAACAAACATGACACGGAAATGAAATATTATATAGGTATTATTTGAGAACTTTATATCTGCATCTTTATCACTATTTTTTTAAGTAGTTCAGTCAAATTTTTCAATAGGAAGAAATCAGTTCATCTTTGCCAATATGCACTTTGTACCTAATGTTTGGGAAACAAACTTTATGAAGATCTCTTACTTAATCTTTCTTGTAATTTCTTGGTCTCTTGCTTTCTTCCCTCTTTATCATTGTCCAGATGTGTGGTTTCCTCACTTGGAAGGCCCAATCTATAACATCCTTCCCTGTTGTGGTACCCTCCAGATGTTTTGGACTACTGACTGACACCTATCCCCATCAACACAGTCCAAAACATGTGGAGGGTGTTAAGGATGGGGATGGTTGATCTATAAGTTCTGAATAGTTCTAATTACCTATAGTAAGAGAAATCCATTCAAAGATACACATTTCAGATGACTGCAGTTGTCTTGTTCAGAGCATCACCTCAATTAATTGCAAACAGATTGCAAAAGGTATCCAAAGTTGTTGCCAAATCGTTCCGCATTATTGCTCCAAGTGTGCTATATAATCTGTAGCTATTTAAACAACTGTTCATATGTGTTGATTGCTCATTTTAGGTTGTTCTAATAGTAATTATATTTGGCAGCAGCTTGATATTAGTGGCCAAAGCTTGACTTTGCCCAAATTCAGACACATTTACATTGCTACTTTGCTAACTCATCTGGCTGGCAGTTAAAACTCCTCACTAGTCAAATCCAAAAGGGACAATGTTGCTTTGTATCTGGAAACAATTTCAAATCACCTTTTGCATAGAGCTTTCTCAGCAACTTATGTCCTAAATGACCACCTCAGTTCTGTAGACCAGTTGCTAATGGTGGCTCATTAAACACAATATTTATGAGTGAGCTGTTGGGTCAGACCACCTCCTTTCCAGTAGTAAAATTTGGGTTTTTAGGGTAGAACTAATGGTCTGGGGAACTTCCAGTCGGTTTATTCTTTTTTAAAACAACAACAAACCACCCTCTTTCCAGTGTATTTGTTGAACTTGTCAGTTACTGATCCCACCCTCCCCAAATAATCACCTCCTGTCTTCACTTATAACAAATACCTCCTTGTGAAAAGTGGGTTTCTAACACTTTCCTTAGATCACATTGATGCAAGTATTTTTAATTTATCAGCAGGTGTGAAGCATGATCCTTTGGCCAAATTGGTAAATCTTCCATAATAGGGAAATGTAAAACAGGTTGGGGCAGATGTTTGTGGACACTTTAGGAAATTTTGTGCTCTGTTGACTTGTCATCAATACTGTTATCATTTAGATCACTGAATAATATGTATCTATCTCAACATACATAATGTAGGATGCTCAAATAAAGCTTTAAAGCATGAAAATTTATGGAAATAGATTACCTTAGCAACAGACAATTTTATATTCATGATTTTTACTTATGAGAATACATTTGTAATTACATTGTTTTCTTCTTTTAGTGCATTTGAAGCGTCATTTTATGTTCCGAAACCATCTTTGTCTAGTTTTTGAAATGCTCTCCTACAATCTTTATGACCTGTTGCGGAATACGAACTTCAGAGGGGTTTCACTGAACTTGACACGAAAGTTTGCACAACAGATGTGCACTGCACTGCTTTTTCTTGCAACTCCTGAACTTAGCATCATTCACTGTGACCTAAAACCCGAGAATATCTTGCTCTGTAACCCCAAACGAAGCGCTATCAAGATAGTTGATTTTGGCAGTTCTTGCCAACTTGGGCAGAGGGTGAGTATTTATAAAGTGTGTTAACATTTGATGCAGGGCAGCTTGAAAAGCAGTATAAATTTCAGGATATTTCAATGAATCTGTTTTGTTTGTAAAAATCTGTATAAACAAAACAGATTTTAGATCCATAATCTGTATGGGGAAAGGATTTAAATAAGTTCTTCAGCAGGTAAAAAAGGAGTGCCAGAACTTCTGCATCCCCCCCCAAGCAAAGAATTTAAAATGTTCACTGCTTTTATCATGACCAGTATGTAAATACTTTGCTTTTGTAAAAAGATTAGTTGATGAGTTAACATGGCATTCAATAAATCTTGAATGTGTGGTACACATGTCAAAGTACTTCGATTTTTTGCAGGGAAGAAAGGGAAGCTGCAGCAGTTTAATATATGAAGTATTTGGTTTTTGAAAAGTTGATCAGAACTACCTTTTCTAAAGTTGTAATTTTAACATAAAATAGGATTTTCAGTTTTTGAGTGTAATAGCAAAATGATCTTACAGTGTTTACTAAAACAAAATATTTTGTAATGTTTACTCTTAATACCTATCACATTGGTCACCTTGAGATTTCTCTGTAGTTTTTAAATAACTGCCAAGCTTTCTTGCAAATAGTTTTTATTGTTTCCCCCGTATCTTGTACTTCAGATAACAATGCTTGGCTGTAAATAATTTAATATCTAAACTAAGAATGGACTTAAGCTTATCTAATAACATTGTTTTTACAATACAGATATACCAGTATATCCAGAGTCGCTTTTATCGATCACCAGAGGTGCTATTGGGAATGCCTTATGATCTTGCAATTGACATGTGGTCCCTTGGTTGTATCTTAGTAGAAATGCACACTGGAGAACCCCTCTTCAGTGGTGCAAATGAGGTATGTAATTCCAAAAAGGTGGGGATAATCTTATGGAACTTTTTAATGTTGTGTAAAGCAAAGGCTTGGGGACGCGGGTGGCGCTGTGGGTAAAACCTCAGCGCCTAGGGCTTGCCGATCGCATGGTCGGCGGTTCGAATCCCCGTGGCGGGGTGAGCTCCCGTCTTTCGGTCCCAGCTCCTGCCCACCTAGCAGTTCGAAAGCACCCCTAAGTGCAAGTAGATAAATAGGTACCGCTTTATAGCGGGAAGGCAAACGGCGTTTCCGTGTGCTGCGCTGGTGCTGGCTCGCCAGAGCAGCTTTGTCACGCTGGCCACGTGACCCGGAAGTGTCTTCGGACAGCGCTGGCCCCCAGCCTCTTAAGTGAGATGGGCGCACAACCCTAGAGTCGGACACGACTGGCCCGTACGGGCAGGGGTACCTTTACCTTTAAAGCAAAGGCTTAATGTTATCTGGAACAGACAGTATAAATGATTGTGTGAATTAATCCTTATTTGGTGTCTTGGAATGCAGTCTAGAATGCAGGGTTTGAGCTAACCTCCACATGCACTGATGTTACGTGGTGTTGCTTAGTATTTTACCATCATAGATTTCCCCCCTTTCCTAACTGGTTTCTTCTGCTTCCTAAACAGGTGGATCAGATGAATAAAATAGTGGAAGTTTTAGGTATTGCACCCGCTCACATTCTTGACCAAGCACCAAAAGCAAGAAAGTTCTTTGAGAAGTTGCCAGATGGAACTTGGAACTTAAAGAAGACCAAAGATGGAAAAAGGGTAAGTTGCTAATTTGAATCTCAGTCTTATACTAATTTGTTTATAGCTCCCATTGATTTAAAGATAACAATTTCTAAGGAAGAGACAATGGAAATTTGTCTTACCATATATTTCTGTTCATGGACCAAGATGGTGGACATTCCTCTGATGGGGCGATGCCTTCTTCTGGAGATGGCAGGCAGGTCCTAAACAGCCTTCTACCTCCTCCCCAGGGGTAGGGGCCATTGCATCCACCAGACCAACTGGCTAAGATTGTGAGGGAAACGCCAAAGGAAAAAAAATGGAGGAAATCTCACAACACTCAGGAGAAAAACTTCCTCAAAACTCACACCATTCAGGAATAAAAGAAGCTGAATGTAAGGGAAAGAAACACAAACATGATATAGGGCCACACACTCAAATTTGAGGCTCAACTTTATAGAATAAAAATGCCAGGACAAGAAACCTGGAGAGAGCAAGTCTGACCCAATTACCACCAACTGTAAGCCACTCATTGTGGTGAGTGGGATGTCTGCTGGAGAAGAAGCAGACGACTATCCAGGACCATGCTTGTAAACACCAGTGGGAACCTATCCCTATCAGAAGAATGTCCTCCATCCTGATCCAGCAAATTTGGCTTTTGATATTGATCTGCTACCAATTCTCAGCCATAGTTTCTTTCAGTTATCTTTGTTCAACAAACCACAAGTCATCTCATTAGTAAGGAAACATGTCAGCAGCTTAGTGTGCTTTCCATCTGGTTTTGCCTCATGCCTTTGGAGCCTGCCAAACATCTGGGGTGAGGTGGCTAAACAACCAGTAGTTAAGCAATATGGTAGGGTTCAGAAGTAACACACAATCATAGTTAAAGCAAACAATTGTTTGTAAGCTAACAATCAACCATGACTTTACATTGTGGCTGGTTGCCAGAAGACAAACCAGGGTTGGGTTCAGAAGTTCAAACAAATCACACCAGCTAAACAAACCATGGTATAGCATTCTGTGTAAATCACACTATTATATCATAAAATATGTGGTGCTTATATTCATTTTACAAAGAGACTTTTAAGTTCAATGAAAGTAAAATTAAAGTACTTAATATTAGAATATTGTCAACAATATTTTGAGAACTGATAGCTTGAGGAATTTCTAATTTCTTAACAGGAGTATAAACCACCTGGAACCCGTAAACTTCACAATATACTTGGAGTTGAAACAGGAGGCCCAGGGGGACGTCGTGCTGGGGAATCGGGTCATACTGTGGCTGACTACTTGAAGTTCAAAGACCTCATCTTAAGGATGCTTGACTATGATCCGAAAACTCGAATTCAACCTTATTATGCCCTGCAGCACAGTTTCTTTAAGAAAACAGCAGATGAAGGTACAAACACAAGCAACAGTGTGTCAACAAGTCCAGCTATGGAGCAGTCACAGTCTTCAGGAACCACTTCTAGCACATCTTCAAGCTCAGGTACCTTCTGATTATCACATTTGGGGGGGGGGGGAGGTAAAAATATCCGATGTTAATCATGCTCACTATAGACCCACTGAAATAAATTGACTTAAGTAACTTATTTATATACCACCCTAAGCTTTTGTCAGAATATTTGCTGTCTGAATAAAATGGCATAGTTTTCTCTAATCTTAAACCTCCCAAAAGATTTTAGACATTGCTTTAGTTTCCTTTGAATAGCAACAGCAAGCTCTTAGTGGATTGTATATCAGAAACTCATTTTTAGATGGAGCCTTGCTTTCTTGACTCATTATGGACGTCTTGATTATCATGTTAATAGCCTTTTCCATACATTGGTTCTGCTTAAATTTAAAAGGTGGCTCTTCTGGGACAAGCAACAGTGGAAGGGCACGGTCAGATCCTACACATCAGCATCGACATAGTGGTGGACACTTCACTGCTGCTGTACAAGCTATGGATTGTGAAACACATAGTCCACAGGTAAGACTCTTGAAAGGAAGTCTCTCTCTCTTTCAGACTCTTCTGATTTCAAAGAATTGAACTGACCAAATGGTCATTTCAGGCACATAACAGCTTGTTGGGCTATACCTCAGGCTGGCCTGTTCTCTCCTACCTCTTTTCTTCTTCTGAATTCCTTTGCATCTTCTGGTAGGTTAGGCTCTGAAAAATAGTGACATACCCTTGCCACTTTGAGTGTAATTCAGCTAATGAATCCCATCAGCAGAAGCCCCATGCAAGGACTCATACCCTCTTAAATTGTTTCTGGCAGGTGGAGTTGGGGGGGGGGGGGTTAGGAGGAACTCCCAGAACAGTGCTTGTTCTGTCTGGCAAGTTAAAATGTTTGCCCTGACAGAATGATTGCCTTAGTGCACATTGAATTCCTCTCTGTGAGCTAGTGGCAGTATGGAGATTTAAATGAGGGCCTCTTACATTCAAATCCAGTTCAATTTATATGTTATCATACTAATAAATTGCATCTCTTTTCTAATCCTTAATTTGGCAACATTATTCCTGAAGTGAGCTATCCAGATTATTGCACAGTAAACTTCCACATGAGGCTTTGCAAATGTCAAATCAGTTATCAAGGTCTTAGATTAGTATTTGCTTAATATACAGCAATGACCTTGTTCACATCTGCAGCTTGTTTCATTATCTATGTACTTTGACACCTAAATTATTGCCAGGATAAATAATAATTCCTTCTAGGTCAATAACTTGTTAAACTACTACCATTTAAGCCACCCTGTGACACCTAGGAATATGTGAATGTTCATTGTATGCATTTTAAAATGCAGATCTGCTAGTCTGAACTAGAACTTGAGTGTATTGCAGAACAAGGAAACTAGTGATCAGTGCAACAAAGTGTATCACTTCTAATTTTTTACTCTGTGATCTGAAATTTTACTGCCCCTTTTGTGTTTGAATGTATGGTATACAAATGCCAAACTTGTTTAGATACCTGTTTGGAAGTATGGTCTGTTTATATTAATGTATATGTTTAATTTAGGATTGATGCAATAGTTTTATTATTAATGCCAGCTGACATTGTTTCTCTCCTGTTATGATTGCAACAGTGTTTCATTTTTGAATGGTCATACTAAAGTTTGTTTTTATATTTTTTCTTTGAAAAAAACAAGCAAAATATCAAATAAGGGTCAACATGTTATGTTTAAAAAGTAGTTTTTTATATTTAGCTTGAAGGGTATGACATAAAATATAAGGATTTAATTTATATATTTTTAATAACAGGTTCGTCAGCAGTTTCCTCCTCCTCTGGGTTGGACAGGCACTGAAGCTCCTACACAAGTCACTGTTGAAACCCATCCAGTTCAAGAAACCTCCTTCCACGTAACCCCTCAGCAACAGAATGCATTACACCATCACCATGGAAACACCTCCCACCATCACCACCATCACCACCACCACCATCACCATGGACAGCAGGCCTTGGGTAGCCGGACCAGGCCAAGGGTCTACAATTCTCCAACAAACAGCTCCTCTACCCAGGATTCTATGGAGGTGGTTCATACTCACCACTCCATGACATCCCTGTCTTCCTCAACTACTTCTTCCTCCACATCTTCCTCCTCAACTGGTAATCAAGGCAATCAAGCCTATCAGAACCGCCCAGTGGCTGCTAATTCATTGGACTTTGGACAAAATGGAGCTATGGACGTCAATTTAACAGTCTACTCTAATCCACGCCAAGAAACTGGCATAGCAGGACATCCAACATACCAATTTTCTGCTAATACAGGTCCTGCTCATTACATGACTGAAGGACACCTTGCAATGAGGCAGGGAATTGATAGAGAAGAGTCTCCCATGACAGGAGTTTGTGTTCAGCAAAGTCCTGTGGCTAGCTCGTGACTAAACTGAAACAAATTTGTTTCTTGTGTGTTTTTATAGAAGTGGTGTTTTTCCAAAAAAAGTGCAAAGCTGCTTGAATCAGAAGGAGATAGACTAACTGAACCGCTACAGAAGGGCAAAGCTGATTATTTTTTTAAACTTGAACAGATTGCAAAGGGACAGTAAAGTTTTTAGAGCCATGATACGTATCCTAGATAGCTTTGAGGTGATGTCTCACCTTGCTGCCCCTATTTTAATTACCAGAACCAAGTCATAGATTCCTTCCCCCCACCCATTCAACAGGAGTAAAAGTTCAAATGTTGGTCTTAGTTGCAAACAGCTTTTTAAAGGCACTGCCCAGGATCATATAAATGGGCTTTTGGGGAGTGTTTTTTTTTTTAAAATAAAAAATAAAAAAATAAGAGAGGGTGGGAGAGAGTCATATGAATTTTAATTTCCCGAACACACATGAGCACGAAAAGGCAGTACTGTGAGGAAGAGGGACCTTCAGATTACAAAATATAGTCTTCAGCTGTTAAAAAAAAAAGGGACGGTTGTAATGGTGTTCATGAGGCACATTGAGCATGCTAAGTGGCGGTGATCAGGATTCTCCTTATCTGAACCTACTGAGAATCAAAGCAGCAATTATAATGGGATTCTGTGTGTCTCATATTTTGAGACCACAATCAGCTAGTATTGAAATATGGCTGGTCTTGTAACTAAGGTGCACTGAGAAGCAATCAACAGGTTGGTCTTGGCCAGTCCAGGGGGAAGTCTAAGTGGTGGTCTTTGGGATAACCTTTGGCCTTATGGATTTGGACTCTTAAGTTAGAGGAGCCTACCATTTCAGATGCAATCACTTTTGGACATGCTTTTGCAGACAGTCCTTAATGCTGAAAACACAGAATGGGTAATTCAAGAGGCCTTTCTTTTAAAATAGACTTTTGTGACCCACTTATTGTAAGGTATTGCAAGGTCACTTTGCGTGTGTCATAAAGTTGACTTCCTTATTGGTTGAAGGTCACAGGAGTAGTGGTTTGCTTTTGATGGAAATAGCTACAACTGTGTCCCTCCCTGCTTTTTACTTTTTTTGTTTTGTTTTGCTTTTTCTGGGCACGTGGTTTCTCCACCATTACTTCTGCACAAAGATGTCTTCTGTTCATCTTGAACATTTTTAAAAATGCAGAATTTTATGTGACTGCTTTTTTGCCTCACAATTATGCTGTGAATTTTACAAAAAATTATTTTCTTTTTTGATAATTTATTGTACCAAAGCTGTTTTTATAGCACATAGATGTCTGTAACCAATAATGTAGCAGTTCTGCACTTTGACACAAGGTGTAACTAGACCATTTTTAAATGTCAGTTGAAAATTATGGCTGTACTATTGCTTAAACAAAACTGGAACTGTTGTTGAATTCATAGCCAATACATTTACAGCAAACTGTGTACTGAACATGATAGATTTGACATCTAATTCAAGACTATAACAACATCTGTTACATTATAAGTGTGTTCAGGCTTCTGAAAGTAAAAGGGACACTAGATCCAGAAGCTATGAAACCAGCAGTTGATTCTTGTATTCCTTATTAGCATAAATGTAAACTTGAAGGCAAGACCTTGATTGCATGAACAGGTCCAAAACATTAGTATGAGTAAAGCAAAAAGCTCGTGAGACCTGAGGTTAGCAGGCTGTACTTAACAGGTGCCTAATTTTTGGGTTCTGCTGCCTTAATATAACACAGTCAGCTTGGCAGTTGCTAAATTTGTGGACCCACATAAAATATTAAAATTATGGATAAAAACACAGTGAATAAAATTGAGGGATTGGGGTAATTAAGTGATTATCTTTCCTTAACACTGTTTGCCCTTTATGTGTTAACAAAAGCAGTAATCTACCTCTGCCAGTAAACTAGTTTTAAAAAGGTCATTCAGCAGAAAACCATGTACTTCATACTGGTCAGTTTCACATGACCAACTAGGTCAGGTCTTCTGAACAAAAGGTGTTTTTTTAAAAACTAGAAAACTAAAAAAACAAAAACCAGTCCTCACAATGGCAGCAGAGAGGCTGAATACAGTGCAAGTGTGAAAGAATGCTTTGGGAATTAAACCATTTTTGTAAATCAATTTTTTTATCAAGGGATCCATATTTCTTTTGTACTGAAATGTCAAGCATGTGAGTTAAAGTATTTTTGAACTTTTGTAGTTCAAAGATGTTTGGTGAGTGAAAGGCTGTCACCGTAGAAATGGAACACTGAGCTTAGCAATGCAAAAAGGAATCCAGTACTTACTGCTGTCCAGGAATATAAGGGTATCAAATATGGGTAACTTTTTTTTTCTGTGCTGGTTGCCACACCTTAGCAAGCACCAAAAACCTAATACTGTTTTTAAACCTACATAATCAAAAATCATAAACTCCAATGCTTCTGCATACTGTGTTATGTTACAGTCCAGTTTTGTGTGCTTTACTACACAGTTTGGTTACAGGACTTCTGTGCATTGTAAACATAAACAGCATGGAAAAGGTTAAATACCTGTGTTCAGATTGTAAGATCTAGTCCGGACTTGCTGTGTATATTGTAACGTTAAATGAAAAGACAAGCCCTTTGTATTATAGTCATGCAGTCTTATGTATGATAAACAGTTGAATAATTTGTCCTCAGACTCTTTACTGTGCTTTAAAAAATAATTTAAGAAAAAAAATGTAAACATAGTAAAATCTTCCTATGCAATTAACCTACTTTAAGGCCTGGTCTGCTAGGTATGATTATAATCAACATGTCATCATAGATACATTTGACACAGAATTTTAAGGATTATAGAATTAAAAGTTGGAGGCAGAATACATTATTTTGAGTTTTTAATTGAAATAGCAAGGTACTAATGAAATGCTCACACCTTCATATTGAAAGGCAGTATTATTTTTAGTTTGCAAATTGTATACAGTTTTGCATCCACTATTTCCTTTTGTCTAACTTAGTTCATAAAGCAGGTTATATATGTACTCAGTACTCCAGATCTGAAGCTGGGGCTAGACTAGTCTAAGGGCACAATCCATCCCCATAAAGGTTCAGCCTACTTGGAGGAATTGGCAAAGGGCTTGATGGAGCTCTGTGAACCCTCAAGCTTGTAGTCTCATGCTAGTGCCATTACCAAGAATTTGGAGACACATGCAAGATGGGGATACAGGTAGAGACTGTATGAATCTTATTCCCATAGTGGCATGTGTGTTTGCCTTGGAGAGTTCACTCAAACAAGCTGTACTGAGAGTGTTGCTGGTCCTTCCATGCAGCTATGCCTGTATTAGGGCTAGATTGTGTTAGAAGGACAGGTTTTGATCTTGGTAGCTGAGTAGATTCTAGCATGCAGAAGGCATGGCACAGCCCTTGAATGAGTTGCAGAAAGGGGAGAGGCGGTAAGGACTGGGGGAAGGACTGTCCATATCCAGTCATCTTTCACAGCAGTGCAACTCCCCATACCTGCAGCTGAACTCTCATTGCCTTTTTATTCAGTTTGGTTTACAATAGGAAGTTCCAGGTTTCATTTGTATCGCCACAATTACTGCTGTTTTTTTGCTTCAAGCAAAGTCAGCTGATGCATTTTCTTCCAGCACTGGCTCTGTATTGTGCTTTTGTGCCTTACACCTTTGAGCCATCTTTGTCTTCTTTTCTTTTCCAGTTCTTCATGCATTTGTCCTTTTCTAGCTCCACCCTTTTTGAAATATTCCCAGAATATTTTTTTACTTCCTTTCCAGCCTGGCCTCCCTTTGGTTTGGGCATTAATTCCATCTCGAAATTACTATAGTATTGCATTATCACATGCCCCAGATAGAGCATGTGGCCCTATTCAATAATTTGTGTATAATGTATAGCTTCTTCAAGAGTTTTGATCATTTGCTTGTCATTGCACCATTTCTTGATCACCTAGTGTTAGTAAAGCTAGTCTGCTTTATTTATGCTATGCACAATGAATAGCAACTGGAAATGCAACTAAAAGTTAGTGATCAGATGAATTACAATTGGAAATGTAACTAGAAACTAGTAATCAGAGAAGTCCACATATATTGTTTCTTATTTTTAGCATTTTCCCATTGACAGCCCAGCAGGTATTATCAATGCATTTGCCATGAAGACCAAAGTAAAAAAAGGCAGATGCTTCTCCCCTAAAATTGTATCTCTTGACCAGTTATCCTAGTAAAATAACAAAAGAATAAAATGGAACTGTTGCAAAGTGAAATAAATGAAACCCAAGCTTCTAGATCAAATACTTCCAATCATTCCTGATGGAATTTCTTTTTCATGATCCCACATCTTGTCCTAGTGATTATCCAAGCTAGCTGAAAAAACCCAAATTCTTCACTTTGCATATATGCAGAGACCTAGTTCCTCACTGCTAGGTTGAGTATCTTAATTTTTGTAAAGTCTACATAAATGTTTAGAGTGCTCGTTCTTTTATGTACTCAACAGAAGTTTGAACATGGTACATGGGAACTGTTGTCACAACTGAAGGTACAGTAATTAGTTCCATTCGTTTTACTGATTTGGGTCAATTTTGACTTTTCAATGTCTACAGTTCAAGGGATTTATAAAAATGTACAAAACCCAACAGTATACTGGGGCACCCAAAAATAGCAAGTACACCCAAAGCTCTGCATTGCTCCCTCAAAATTTGCAAAGCTATAATCTACACAAACTCAGTAAGTATTGAGTTAATTAACATCCCACACACTGCTAACTGTATGCGTAGGGTCAGAGACAGACATAGGAATATGTATCGTAAACCCTCAATGGTCTGGTTCGCACATCACAGTAAGCCAGATTGTGGCATACTGTAACTGCATGAAGGTACTGTCTCCCGCCAATGAGCTTGCATATACTTTGTGCCTCCTTTGACTTTTTAGGTCAGCAAGGGACAGAAGTTTTTTAAAAGTTACTCAGCTTTTCTATTACAGTTTATTTAAATAAGACAGAAGTAAAGGCCAGCACAGCTCTTACTGTTAAAAGAAAGTGCATATTGGACAATCGACAACATAACGCAAAACATAACACTAGAAATCTCATTTTCCACCATGCATGTGCTGATGTGTTAGCACATAAAATCCCTCCTAGCTTACCTGCAGCAAAAAAAATTAATACAGAACAATAGCTTAATAATTCTCACTTAGAATTAGATCTGATTTAGAGTGAATACACAACTAGCCAGAGTGTGTTTATGTTCAGATATTTCCATTTGCAGAATTGGTCTTTTAAAAACCACCGGCATTAATGCAAATATGATGTGTTATGCACATTATTTTATTGTTTAATGCTATTGTAACAGTATACAAATATTTCCCAGGGCAGTTTACAACCAGAATTTTTTAATATAAAAAATATACAATTGTGTAATCACAACTGACATTAAAAACACAATTAAAATGAACGTGCTTTCCAAATCCACGAAAGGAGTCAACAAACAATTTTAGCACCGGCTTTTTCTTGATAAAGTTGTTGCTGTTCCAGAATGAGCATAGGGAGCCTTCTAACCTGGGTAAACCAACTTTTCCATTTCTGCCTCCAGTGTCCGGGTGAAAGGGACTTTGCCTTTGTACTCTTAAGTGCTGGAGTAATGAATAAACAATATTGCAGGGCTGGGGGCCGTAGGGTCTAAGTTTATAGACTTCCAAAACCCACCATCTCTGACGGTTGGCCATTCTGCCTACATCTGGAGCGCCACAGGTTATTCCCACCTGCTCTAAGCTACATTGTGACTATCAGTATTGATGAAATATTTACCCCCTAATGTAAAGGAATTAGATTCTGAAGTTATTTTTTTTAAAAATCACTATGGAAATAGCCTCAGCAATATTTTTTAAGAGAAGAATTTAAATTTTTCAGAAATCTATTTTTAAAGCATTCACTTTCCTATTAAGAGAATTTATTCTGTGCTTCCTCGCTACTGCCATCTAGAGGTGGGTGATTCATAGCGCATGAGGGTACATAAAAACGGTGTGATGTGGTTTTCACCACCAAACCAGACAAAATTGATACTGATACTTCAACTATGGTTTGTTTCAATAAAAAGAAAAGCTTAACTGCTGGCCTCTATAACAGATTTTTTTTTTTTACCCTTTATTATAGTATTATAGTGCTGACAGTGTCCATTTTTGCTGTAGTTGCAGCTAAACTGCATCAGAAATTCATAGATGCTAAAATGGTTTTGGTCATGGTAAGGAAGAAGATTCACTACTTTATTACATTTATGATGTTTTTAGTCATCTTTTTGAATGGATTGCATTTTTTAATACTGTGACCTATGATTTTAACAATAAAATTTGATTGATAGAAAAAAAATCTGACCAAAGATCTAGATTTAGTTTAGTTTGAGAGATTGGATCTAGATAAATGGGCAGACGATTGCAGTCTATGCCTCAGCTTCCTGTAGCTATGATGGATGCCTATTTTATGGAGATGTTGTGAGGAAAACTGGGTAAAAGACTATTTGTTGTTACATGGAAAGGATGTTTAGCAAAATATTTTTGGAAGGAAGCAGTTTAATTCATCCTTTCTCACACATGCAGTCTCCCCCACCACAAGAAATTATTCAGTTATCGTCATTGTGACATGTTGTCTAAGCCATTGGATGAATTCTAAGATATGAGACAGATTAGATGCCATTATGGCATTATTTCAAATTAAAGGATTACTATATAAGCATTTTGGATGGCAGGAGAGATTATCAGTGATGCATTACAAGCAAGGAGAGCTGACAGTCTGATTTGTTAGGTTTTAAATAAAACAATTCCTATCCCTAATGTTGATTTCTTGAGATACTTTTTTAAATTTAAGATTTATTGAGCTATTCTTTTGGGCATTTGAGAAAATTTGGGGTTTTTTTACCTGCACTGTGGAAAAAGGGAATGAAGGGACTGTAGGCATTAGTGAGGTTACTGAAGTTTAATTATCATTTTCATTACTCTTACTGATTTGGAAATAATAGTATCTCTTATCATTCTAATACCCAGTGGAACCTAAAATAGGTCTAAAATGAGAGGATGTATGTTTTAAATTGTGCAAATTCTATTGCTTCGTAATGCATCCCAGAGTTGAAATTGGTGGGTTTAAAAATCTACCAAAGCAGTTTACAAGTAAAATCAAGACCCAATGAAAAAATACATATTTTAAGTACAAAACCCAATTGGGATCCTTCCCACAAGGCAGTTGGTGGTTGATGACCTATGGGATGGGACCAAACTTTCCAGATGGAAAAGGAGCAGACCTCAAGGATTACCTTTGCTTGTGACCTCTGCAGGCTATACTCCTGCACTCGTTGGTTTGCTATGTAGTCTTGAGAAATCAGCTGGATGCTAGATGACTCGAGCTATACTTACTTGGAGGGAGACAGTGAAATACACAAAATGTTTCAAATCTAGAATTTTCTAGAAGAACAGGAACAATAAAGGGGACTCTCAAGAGGAGTTCTTTAGTTGTTGTTTTGAAAAATACTGAATTGCAGTCTGAACTGATTATTTCGGTAAGACAATTCTCCATGCTAGCTCTTACAACAAATGCATCATTATTTCTTCTTCTTCTTCTTCTTCTTCTTCTTCTTCTTCTTCTTCTTCTTCTTCTTCTTCTTCTTCTTCTTCTCCTTCTCCTCCTCCTTCTCCTTCTCCTTCTCCTTCTCCTTCTCCTTCTCCTTCTCCTTCTCCTCCCCCTCCCACAAAAGCAACTCTTGCTGTGGAAGACCTATTGCATGAGCCCATGGAGAGCTTCCGTGAGTCAGAATAGAATAGTACTGGGGAAGACTGCAAATTCTTTGTTCTGGTCTGGGGCAGCTTCTTATGTTCCTAAATCTGAATTTCATGTTCTTGAGTGTTAAGGTTTCTCATTTCTAACACAAGCACCTTACAAGTAACTACATTTCCCAGAGATGGAGAAGCATGGAGTCCCAAAGGCAGCTTCCATTTAACAGATTGTGCCAGGCCAAGCCCCAAGCCCCTTTTTATTTTTTGCTTTTAATATTTGCAAGAATTAAAAGTCCTGCTGCTTAAAGGCAGTCTTAAGCAAGCAGAGGCTTAAGAAATAAGCCTTATGTCTCTTGACGTAGTTTATGACGGAACTGAACCCTCCCCCAATTGTTTTTGTATGACAAACTGGATATGTAATCCTTTTCTGGTGGTTTCAGCTCTCTTAGTCTTAAAGTGTTTTCATTCTCACATCTTATCCTATTACTATATAGGCACGGATCCAGAGAACCCTGATTCAATAATCACAAAGGAGAATAATACTTGTTCTTTTTGAACAGCAACTCCCCCCCCCCCCATATGGTGTCTGGAATGTCACGACAACGTTGTGATGGGGCAAAAGAGCCAAGCTGTTCAAAGAGATTGACATTTTGACTTGGCTACCAAAGAGCTCCTTGTATGAACTAAAATACAACAGCTTGGAACATAGTAAGATGCCTTACGCTGACTAGGGCCATTGGTCCTCCTAGCTCAATGTTGTCAACAGTTTTGCTGCAGCTCTCTACAGTTTCGGATGAGGAATATTCCCATTCTTGCCAGAAGATGCCTCACAGTGAAACTGGGGCTTCTTGCAGGCAAAACAAGCTCTGTCACTGAGCTATGGCTCTTCTCTACAATATTCTCTACAATATTCTCTAGATGTTCCCACTGGTGGAACAGAGGGAGGGAATTTTCACCTCTTTCCCACTGTAGGCCACTACAATCCCTGAATGTCTTCAGATTATGGGGTTACCCTACAGAACAGCACGGGAGCTGGCTCTGGGACCTGTGAGAGAACATGGGGGCATGGTGGAGATTGCCTCCATCTTGCCTTTCACCATCAGATGTTTCCACGGGACAGGGGTCCCTTCCATTAACAGAGAGAGCCCTTCTGCTAATGGAACAACTCAGGATCCAGCCAATGTGTGTGCATGCATAGAGCTTTATGTGAGTGCTGATCACAGTGGCAGGCAGAATGATAGACTTTTACTAATAACGGGTGGTATAAATGTATCTAGTTCTCTCTTATAAAAGAGGAAGGATGTTAGAAAAGTTACTGACAGCATTATGAGTACATGTCAAAATATGTTCAATTTCTGTTTCCAGAACAGGACTGAATCACTTACAGCACTGCAGTACCTTTGCCTTGGCTTGCATAATAATGCAAAAGCCAATATTCAAATCTGCAAATATACAAAATTTCCATCATCTAATAAAAGGGGCAGCAGGGATTTTTTTAAAACATGTAAGGTATTAGCAATATGTACTGGATTTTTAGTGAGCAAACATCCTACAGAGAAAGGTTTAAACATCTCCTTGTTCTTTAGCTGCTGCTCTGATTAAATTTGGGATCTCCTGGGGATGTATAAATGTTTTTTAAAGGAAAATGTTGGGGAATATATTATATGTCTCCCACACCGTGTCTAGTTGGGCCCTCAACTGAATTTTGGAATTGAAGATTACAGTTTGTGCAATCCATCAACAAGCACTGGTTCACATAGACTGCCTTCAGAGGTAAAGCTAAGCCATTAATTTTATTTCACAAAATTTATTATTGTGAATTGCTTAATTCTGATGAAACCTCAAAGTGGTTTAACTGACTACAGATGCAATCAAACTCCATGTTCAGGTTCTAGTTCCTAGTATCTTAGTGTTTATATCATTTTTGAGATCATGTTTAATAGAAAGAAGCCAGAAAAGGTTAGGTGTGACTGAGTCTTATGGAAATCTAAGGAAGAAAGTAAAGGCTTACCTTAAGTCACATTGATTTCAATGGGGTTTGTACTCTGATCATATTAACAGGGAAATTCATCTCACTAAAACCAACAGGACTTCCTCTCAGGTAAATTTAAGCTTTTGTCATAACTTTTTCTACTATAGCCTGCTGCATTTCTCTTCATGTCTAACCTTTTTCTCACAAGGAACCTCAGGTTACATACGCTTCAGGTTACATACGCTTCAGGTTACAGACTCCACTAACCCAAAAATAGTGCTTCAGGTTAAGAACTTTGCTTCAGGATGGCGTGGCAGCAGCAGGAGGCCTCATTAGCTAAAGTGGTGCTTATGTATTAGCAAAGTTCTTAAGCTGAGGTACTATTTCTGGGTTAGCGGAGTCTGTAACCTGAAGCGTATGTAACCCGAGGTACCACTGTAGCTTGGTTGTGCTCAGGTAAAGAAGAATCAAACATTGATATGTGGTGACAGAGGCCCCCCCAGAGAAAATTGCCACCACAAACATGACAAACCACCCAGAAAAAACTAAACAAAAAACACAAATGAGCTTCCATTCTAGTAGTGACTGTGGATAAATACAGAGCAATGTTGTGTGGATGCTGCAAAAAAGAAAAAGTGTGTGAATTGCCCTGATATCACAGTAAACCTCTGTCATTGATGCACCTACAGTTAATACTTCCAATGAATTTACTTAGTTCAACAGGACCGACTTGTGTTTTCTTGCCATCTCCCAAATTAGAAATGCATTTTCCTGTTTAGCTTTGCATGCATGGGAGTTTGACTCCTTTTACAGGATTTTAGTAATCTGCACTGTAATTTGGCCATAATTACAATCCTTCAACTTTATTAAGAAATATTGTTCCAAGTATTTCAAGGGACAAGTTTTAACAAACAAAAATGTAATATTTCTGCTCAAAACAAATAAAAAAAAGGCAACATAGCCATCTGAAGGTTAGCAAGAGGCAATAATGGTTTTCTTAAAATCCACTTGTTTGTAGTACAAATACTCACTTCCTTCATATTCTCCTGTTCATTTCAAAACAGATAGATAGATAGACACACACACACATACTCCGTTAAAGCATAATCACTTACTGGCATTTGGGGCCCCCTGTTTCTTTGATATATTATATGAGGGCTGTCCCAACACCCAGCGGTGGAGGAAGCTGCTTGGGTGCCTGGGGCAGCACACCTGGGGGGTGGGGTGAGTCGCCCATAGGGGTGGGCACACCCTAGGGCCTCCAGAGTCTGCCTGCCTCCTCCCACTCAGCCTCCCTACAGCTGGGGAGGAGGCAGCGGGCTGACCATTTGGGCAGTGGGGAGCCTGCGCGCGTCCAAACAACTATGTATCTCCCAGGAGAGACACGTGACTCGGGCGTGCTGCAGGCCCCACGGTGAGTGCCGCCCAGCATTTTGTCACCCCCCTCAGTGGTGACACCCAGGGCGGCCTGCACCCAGCACACACCCCTTCCTCTGCCCCTTGCCAACACCCACTGCCAAAAGTAGCCACCTCATTCCAGCTCTGTAGAAGCATCCTTTCACCAAATACAGAAATCATTCAGGGTAGTGGTGGTGTTTGCTCAAGCATGCCAACTCCACCCTCCCTTATCATCCTAGGAGGTGCTCTCCATGTGTGAAGTGGGGATGCTTCTGTACCTTTGAATGTTTCCTGCATGTTTTTAAACCCCATTTTTCTGAGGTTCTAAAATGCATGGGGAGCTCTGCACATTTCTCTTGGTGCTCCAAAAGGTGAGGTTTAATATGGAGTATATGACAAAATTCCTAGCCACACCAGTGCCCTGTGAAAGGGACTTGAGCACTGAAATTACTGCAGACAAGCTTGAATATGTCCCTTGGCTCTGCCAGCATTAATACATTAATGTGTTTTAAATTCATAATTGAAGAACACCAGCTGGCTGGGAGAACAGAACCATTGCACTTCCTGTTCCATGAAGACTCAGTTGAACTCAGAGGCAGTGGCGTAGCGTGGGGGGTGCAGGGGGGCCCGGCCGCACCGGGCGCAACATCTGGGGGTTAGGGAAATCCACGGGTTAGGGGGCGCAAATCCATGGGTTAGGGGGCGCAAATTACTTGCCTTGCCCCGGGTGCTGATAACCCACGCTACGCCACTGCTCAGAGGGTGTCAATAGATTGCCTGCTTCACAAATCTGAAGTAGGGTTGCAATCCTAATTGTCATTGTGAGAGAATAACTGACCCTGGGTTCATTGGGGTTTGAGTAACTGGGTTTTTTTTGGGGGGGGTGGCTTACTATACTATCCTTTGCATCTTTATTTGGGAGTGTGACTAAATTCTGTTCCATCCCACTGCTTTTAACAAGAATTTGTAATCCAGCTTTGGCTGGATTGTGACAAATTGCAGGGCAATTTTTTTAAGGCTGAGATTTTTACACTTAATAACTGGGAAACAGTTTCATCAAGGTGCTGTAGAATCTAAATGTATGTGAATCATAGAATTGTAGAGTTGGAAGGGACCCCTAGACTCATCTAGTTTTAAAAAAGTGGTTATTTGGTCATTGAAAACTTGGTAATTGGACAAAGATTTTTTTTTTTTTTTGAAAATTGGTCAACTGCTCTACTATAGTAGATTGGACTTTATTTTAAAAGGTTTGTCCTCCTTTGTATGGGATAACAAGCTTCATATAACCAACATGCTTAAGTCTAATTAATGCATGAAGATCATTTCCCCTCACCTTGGGAGGAAGGTAATCAAGCTTATTGTTCGCCTCTTAGTCTATCTGAGAAGCTCAATGTGAGAAGGTCTGAGCTGGTTGCCCCAGTTCAGACTGCATGGCCCTAGCCAGCCTCCCCTGAATTCCTATGCCAATAATTTAGGAACTTTACTGTAACTAAGCCAAGTTTTACTGCCTGTGTTTTCTGACTGCTATATGGAAAAGCACATGAATCTGACCTTTGGAGAGGTTGTAAGTAAACCATTTTTTACTTACTAAACATCTGGTCTTTTTCTATGTTAAGGGAAGAGTGTAACTCTGGAAGAAGCTCACAAGTGCATATTTAAAAGGCCTAACAGACTATATTTCCATACTTTACTTTGCTGCATGTTTTATGATTTTAAATTTTTCCTTGCAACCAACACTTCGCAATCTGAATAATATCTCTCAAAGTCTCTGTGGCAAATGTTTTTAAAAAACTAGGAAATTCAGGCCTCAATTGAGGAAATGACTTGTGCTATAGAGATAAATATAATAGCTTTACATCCTGTTAATATCTGCAAGAGGAAAAACACTTGGAGCAACAAAGAATTAGAAAAAAAAAAACCACTTGTAAATATATTGGAAAAACTTTTCATCAGTGACTTGGGACTACAGTGTCAGAGCCCTTACTTATAATTAATATATTGAGGGTTCCTGAAGATAGGGAGCAGTCTCTGTGTTCCCAGCCCAGAGGCCTGTCAGTTCCCTGGACCTTCATCTTTCATTGTCTGCTATGGGGTATCACAGTAGACATTGTTAATTCCATTGAGGCTAGCAGGGTGGCAGACAGGCCAACAGTAGATAGAGCCAGAGTCAGAAGTGCCAGCTTGACCATGGATGCCTGGGGCCGTGGGTGCATGGCCCTGGCACCAGAATTTGTGGGTGCACGGGACCCTTCATGGGGAATTCTGTGGGTGCTGGGGCACCCAGGGTCCCAGGGAATTGGCACCTATGGCCAGAGCCAATGATCCTTCACCCTGATGAGTTCTACAAAGGCAACCTTGTGAGGTTAAAGAGGAGGAAGGTGACAGGCATTGCCATGCTGTGGACTGAGTGCAGGTAAGAAGGAAGGCAGCTGGGGGCTGGCTGATGGCAGACTGAGGTTGCTGAGGCAGTGTGCCATCTGGCTTACTGGGCACAGGTTTTCCATCCTGATGTAAAGGCAGCATCTGTTGAAAAAAGGGGTGGTGAATAATGCTGACCATGTCATGAGAAAAATAATACAATACATATCTGAATCTGTGTTTTCACTTTTTTCCATATAGTGGGGATATTGAAATGACAAGACAATGTGTTATTTCCTTATGTATTTTCTTCTTCTTCATCAGATAGTTAGGAACAGCATAATCATAGCCATGTCTACTCAGAAGTGTCATACTGACTTGAGGTAAGTGGAGTTTGACATGCAGCCTGAGTTATCAGAATGGCTGTTGCAAACTGCATGTCAGTATAGGTTGTAAATAAGTAAACATATGCAGAAATCCACAGGGATGCAGCAGTTTAGGGTACTGTTTTGCTCCTGTTGTGCTTGTGAAGTGAAAAGGAAACTGGATCTTCAAAATAAGGGTGATTTAAAGTATCTTCAGAACACAGGAGTGCCCGGCATGCTCTGGTCCATGGGGTCACGGAGAGTCGGACACGACTAAACGACTAAACAACAACAAAGTATCTTCTTAAGAAGGAATTTAAGTGGCATTAAACAGGGGCATTAAACAGAATGATTTAAACTGAACAACAGAAACCCTTTCTTGAACTTGCTAGTTTGCTTCTCAACCTGAATATTTATGCATGAAATGATGGTGTGAGACATCTACAATTCCTGAATTTTAGTTATGAGAATTGTCGGAAATGACATCAAATCCACAACGCAAACTTTCCTAGAAATGGACCAAACCAAATAGGGTGCAGTCCATGAAGGCATTCTCTAGTGCCTGGCCTTTGGAAACGAAAATGGAGCTATTCCAGGGCTCTAAGTGAATGTTTCTGGTGGACTGTAACCAAATATTTTAAAAAGCAATTGGCTTTTTAAAAATAAAAGAAAGGAAAGATAACAATTCCCAAAAGGAAACAATTGGAGACCCTCAGAGCCAACTGCACCATTCAAAAATGAATTTCACTGAACTTCAGTTAAATTAAGATTCTGTTCTTTTGAGTGTCAGACAAATTGGTTACATGCTAAAAGTAATTAATGACATATTTAAGTAAGAACTTCACTAAGCAGCAATAACATATGCATTGAAGCCAGAAATTTGGCTCCTGTAGTACTGAGTTTTGTTTGTAGAGGGCACCAGTGAACCTTCCAGATCATTGGTATGTATTGAGAAAAATCCTAAACCTGCATGCATTTAAGCCCAGGTGGGACTTGATTTATGCAAGTGGTTTTCATGCTCTAAGCGGGTAAGTTATTTACATGCATAAATCTTTGCAACACTATTGATCAAGATCATTTAGGGATTAGTTTTAGTACTGCTGTAACTTTTTTTGCTCATGGCCAGAGCTTAATTAACCATAGAACATGAAATTAATGGTGGGCATTAACTGCAGTTAATTAATGTAATTCTGGTTCCATTAAAATCAACAGCAAGCTTCCCTTGATGGTTTTTATTCCACCAGGGGCCACAGAAAGATGAAAACCTGCACACGTTCCATTCAAGTATGATGAAGATGCTTTTCTCTAGAAAGGGTCTGTCCGAAGCAACATTGAAATGAAAGCTGCACAGTAGTGTGACACAGTGAATCGCACCTTGTGGCACATGAATTGCCTTTTTGCTTCTAAAATTGTGGAAGATGATTTGAGGCAGGGGAACGGAAATATATAGGAAATACACATATAGGAATTTCAGCTGGAACTTGAGGCATGCACTTAGCAGCTGCATATGAAAAGCACATCTATATGCTTCTGAAAATTTGTCTATTGGTACAAGGCAGTGCATGTCGACTTAGAAGTAAGTCCCACTGTGCCCAATAGGATTTACTCCCAATAAAGATGTACAGGATTGCTGCCTTAGATGGTGTAGTCATCCCAATTAAACATAAGATCCCACAAGTCATAGAATCATAGAATCATAGAGTTGGAAGAGACCACAAGGGCCATCGAGTCCAACCCCCTGCCAAGCAGGAAACACCATCAGAGCACTCCTGACATATGGTTGTCAAGCCTCTGCTTAAAGACCTCCAAAGAAGAAGACTCCACCACACTCGATGGCAGCAAATTCCACTGTCGAACAGCTCTTACTGTCATGAAGTTCTTCCTAATGTTTAGGTGGAATCTTCTTTCTTGTAGTTTGGATCCATTGCTCCGTGTCCGCTTCTCTGCAGCAGTAGAAAACAACCTTTCTCCCTCCTCTATGTGACATCCTTTTATAAATTTGAACATGGCTATCATATCACCCCTTAACCTCCTCTTCTCCAGGCTAAACATGCCCAGCTCCCTTAGCCTTAGTGTTATTGGTCAGAAAATCCACCCCGATATTTAATAACCAAAGACTGCCAAACACTTTTTGTTCTCCCACACTTTGGTATGGATTAATTCTCTCCCCCTCCATTTATGTGATTTTAATATCTGGTTTCTGGTTTTTAGCTTGTTTTGTTTGGGGGGGGAATTGTACATTGCTTTTCATTTATGTTGTGAGCCCCTTGTGTGAGGGAAGATGTGGGGCCAAAAGGCAGAATATAAATACGTAAATAAAGAACATAAAAAGTAAATTAATTATGACAGATTTCTGGATCAGTATATATGTACTGAAAGAATGAAAAACACTACTCATTGTTGATTGGCTTTGAAAATCCATTGTTAATTAACAGCATTCCATTCTTCTCTGCTTTTCAACATTTCAGTGGAAATAATTGACACAAAATACATTGTTAAACTTCTTAATCAGTCATTGTAGAAAAATAGAAGTGTGTGGGACATTCTTAGTACAAAATTTTGGTGATGCCTCCCCGTTGAAAGCATCGGAAGCTTTGAGTTTTAAGCTTATATTACAAAAACGAGATTCCGTAAACTTTACATTGGATGCGTCATTGATAATAACAGAGACAATTTGAGAGAGACTTTTAAGCTTTGTGCCCCACTCACAACATTACAGCTTACACATGCATGTGTCAGAATGATGCAGCTTCACTTTATGTGCTAAAGGTTGCAAAGAAAGCTCTAAGAGGACCTTCAGACCGAATTTTCATATGGCACGCTTTTAATCTTTTTTCAAACAAAACAAACCTTACTAAACCTGCCACAATTGATTACAGAAAGGACCCCAAAATCACAAGAGCAAAAAGCTTCTTTCCCAAATAAGCTCACTTTTTTGTTTTTTAATTTTTTTAAATTCTTTCGCATGCATTCTCATTAGTAGAGTAAGTTGGATCTTTAGTAGAACCTTGTTGGAGCTTTCCACAGTTCTTTCTCCTGTAGATTCTCTGTTATAAGGCCAACTCTGATGTATGTTAATGCACCATCACAAAAAATTATGGAAATGTCACTCTTAGTCCTCAGAGTTGTGACTGGAAGGAGAGGGCTAAACCAAGCCACCCTTGTCAAAAATATTTAAGATAAAATAGTCCTCTTTTTCTGGACTCTGGGCCATGAGTAGGCAAACTAAGGCCCAGGGGCTGGATCCAGCCCAATCCCCTTCTAAATCCGGCCTGCGGAACGGTCCAGGAATCAGCGTGTTTTTACATGAGTAGAATGTATCCTTTTATTTAAAATGCATCTCTGGGTTATTTGTGGGGCACAGGAATTTGTTACCCCCCCCAATATAGTCTGCCCCACCTGATCTGAGGGACAGTGGACTGGCCCCCTGCTGAAAAAGTTTGTGACCCCTGCTCTGGGCCCTCTGCCCATAGTTTGGGGGCATGGCGGTGGCTATAACAATCCTATTATTATTATTAATCTAATAATTAAATTTCTATACAATTCTTCATCAAAAGTCCACAGGGTGGTTTCATAGAATTATAGATTTGTAGAGTTGGAAGGGTCATCTAGTCCAACCCCCTGCAATGCAGGAATCTTTGGCCCAACATGGGGCTTGAACCCACAACCTTGAGATTAATAGTCTCATGCTCTACTGGGTAAGCTACGAAGGTGGATGGTTTATGTGAACTTAGCCAGTAACTTCTTCTGTCATGCAAACTCAGCCTTATAGACAGTGCTTCATCCAGACAGGGAGACCCACAAGGTGTGTGGCTGTGGCGCTGACTGGGATGTTCATCTATTCCATTGAACCCAACATGGATGCATCACCTGGGATATATACCTGCACCTGGGTCTCCAGGTTGTACATAGCAAAGTGCTACTAGAGTTGTGTTGGGATCTGGGTGAGCCATATAAACATAAATAACTGGCACATTCCAACATGGTGGCGGCATACAAAGGACTTATGACTACATATTAACATTATCTACAATGAAACTAGCTTCCAAAAGTGGAAATGAAAGGAAGTAAGAATTCTATATCTTCCTGGTGAAACTTGTCAACCTGACACACACACAAAACACCTTTTGGGGAATGGCCAGGGCAGTGAAAACCATATGGAGGTCACTTCTTTTGTGCAAGTGACCAGGAAATATTTTTCCAATTCCAATAAGCACAAGTGCACCTGGTTTTATCAATCCAGCTCAGTGGCACAACATCTTCGGCTAGAAGTGAACACAGCTCCTGGGAAGTGCAAATGACATATTTGTCATAACTCCATAAAACTTAAATAACTGGAATGGCATTAAGAGAAAATCAGCACATTGATGCAAACTAAATGTGAAAAATCTATCACAGTGCAAAATTTCTACCTGCCTACTAGATTTCTCCTGAGTCATGTATTTTACAACATGATAATATATATTTTCATACAAAAAATAATTGAACTTCTTCTCAATTCACTTTTAGTTTTCAGATTAGGCAGGCATGAAGACAAAATTAAGGCTGCAGTTTGTTTGTTTTGTTTGAAAGGGCTTACTACGGAGTTACAACCATTGTCCTCTATTCACACTGCCAACCTTCTGCCAACCTTACTCTGACTGAGCAGTAATATACTCTGGATGCTACCAAATTCAGCAGAGTCAGTTCAGGATAAATGGTTTTGATTTGAATTGCACTACTTTATTTCTACAGAGAGATTTCCACATGCACAAATTACACAATGTGGGTTCCTTTGGGAGCTGTAATCTATCCTCGACAAAAATCTATCCTGGTCTCACTGCCTTAGCAACTAAATGTGTACCATGCAGCAAGTTATGTCAATGTACCATTATGCCACCAGCAGACATGACCATTAGCAAATGCTGCTTTAGCCCCATTCATAGATCATGATACACCATGGTCTGAAACAAACCATGGCTTACCGTGAATGAGCAGCGTGTTTACATTGCTGCTATCATGTGCCCACCCCACCGAGCTGGGAGGGGAACGAACTATATGTCTAGTTTAGATTATACTTAAAGCAGGACTGGTCCATTGTTTCTCTCCACACAAATCACAAGCAGCGAGCCAAGAACTGCCAAGAACAAATTTCGCCTTCTTGATTGGTTTGAAGAGAAGCAAACCACTAGTGATGGTTCTCATGCGGTACTAAGCCAGCGCTAGGGTTGGCCTCATCCTGGCTTGGCAAAGAGAGGAACAGAGAGGTGTGATTTATTTGGCACACACCGCCAAAATACTTATTCATGGTAAGTCGTTGTTTGGTTCAGACTATGGTTTACTGTGATGCGTGGACCTGGCCGTTAAGTTTTCATGGAAAAATGCTCAGCAACCCTGCAGTACTCAAGGTCTACTTATGGTGAGGGCAAGGCATAAATGGTTAGAATAGGATTAGTATTAATGCATTAATGCATAATAAATGTAAAAGGCTAATTCCACCTGACATACATATGGATTGATGTAACACACTTGCCATGTAAATGTTTGAAGTAGTTTCCTGAACATGCCGTTCTGATAATGTCGGTGTGTGATGCTATGGCTATCCATATTTAATTGGGATTTGGGTGCCAAGATAGTACTTGGTAAGTTTTTTTAATGACCAAACAATAATAAAGAACTTTGGGGGTTGGGCTGCTCAATGATTAAATCAATGTCTATGTATGTATTACAGTGTTCTTATCTGGTAGAATATTAATGGCTTGCCACAGCAGATTGCTCTCTTAGCCATGAATCCATGGTTAAGTAGCTAAAGATTTTATTAGGTCTATTCCCTAGATGACAGCCTGAAAGCTTTTTGGTGGAAAATCTTTGCAAATTTTTCTTCTTCAAGAAAATCATATGGGAACAGAATAAAGACCTCTTCTGTTTTGTTGTTTTGATTTTGTCATGGCTAAAATGCTGATCTGAGCCATGAGGATGAACACAGTACTGTATGATACTGCTTGCTATGCCTTACACTGTTGTTTTTACTCATTTTTTTGTTGGCAACTGCCCAGTGTGGCTGGGGCAACCCAGTCAGATGGGCAGCAAATGTAGGTAAGTAAGTAAGTAAGTGAGTAAGTGATGAGGACCAAAACAATCCCAAACCTATTTCCTCAGGAGATAATTCAGCTTTGAATGCATGAACTGGTGGCAGTTGGGTCAGGGATGCTGTGTAGCTGTTGTATCTACTCATTTGCAGTTGTCAACCACTGGGAGAATGTAACACTGGAAAGCACTTAAGGCACTACTCATTATAAGTAAAGATGGCAGAATGAGGCCTACAGATTGTGCTCATTGACATCACAGAAACGACACATGTGCAAGGCTGACATGCTGGCAGATCTTTGCAGGGAGTATTCAAGACATATGAAATACCTATTACGATAATGAAATCCAGCTGAAGTCCAGTTGTTTTTTTCAGATAGAACATCAGCTGGAAATGTTCTCTGCTGAACTATGGTATAACATTCAAAACTTTTCATGGCTTATATAGGTTATATAGCTATAGATATAGCAAATTACACAGGTGTTTTTTTGTTTTTTTTAGCTGAATGGTTTTGAAAACCAAAGTTTCCCAAAGTATTGCACTTAAAGGGTTAATAGCCCGACACAAAATCTCTGATTGACAAATGTCATACAAAAGGAATCCTTGCCTCGGACAAGAATCTGCCACAGTTAAATTCTACCTGTCCTGCCCAAGTAACCAGAAGTGTTTTTTTTTTAACCATATAACATTACAAAGAAAACGATTGTTTTGTAAACAGTTTCACAGTTTATCAAGAATCGTGTTGTAATTTTTCTGCCCTTATCCCCCCACCCCAGACCTATGGCTTTTTAGAGTCAGCTAAATCATCGCTTAAGAAAACAGTGAGGTACTCTAAACAACTGCCAGTCTGGTACAATGAGGAAATAGACATGCATTCATGGGGCAGTTATAAATGGGTGCCAAACTCTAATAAACGTCTGGTGTTAGAAGAGAACTGCCTTCCTCATGATAGGTGGTTGGGTTTTTGTTTTGTTTTTTGCATCCCATTATTTTCTAAATTATATCTCTAAACCTACATTAATTACACACGTATGTACATTATTTAGAGGTTCTTTACTACAGTACTTTTGTACATGCTGGGTTTATTACTAAACTGAAAGAGAAAGAAAATACATAAGGCATATGTACAGTATCTCATTGAATTTCAGACCTTTCTCTTCACCTCCTTGGGCCTAAAAGCTGCAATGCAGGCATCTCATTCAAAACTGTCTTAGAATACAGTATATAAAAACTGGAGTTAAAGCTCAGGACGTGAATGGACTTCACTTACAGTTACTGTGTTTTGCTTTTGGCCCAGGTTAACAAACTTCTGCCCTTTATCTTAGAAACCAGCCCCAAACCACACACCTGCATGTGTGAACACTGAGCTCTCCAGCTGAAAAAATAGAACAAGGATAAGAGATTACATGGCAACATTGCAGGGATATTGCAGCTTTAACCCAAATCTTTGCTTGCCTTATGGGCAGGGAGGCTTGTCACACCTTAATCGGTCCTCCCTCTTTCCCCTTTTAAAGGAAGATTAGTGGTTCTCTGTCCCCACTGTGAAGTTCTAAACTTTGGACTCATTCTCTAAGTTGGCCACATCACCATTCCTTTCAGTTTGTTCTTCGTGGTTCTTGGTCTCCTCTTCAGTATCCATTTCGGCACGCTGGTCTAATTGGCTGGACACAGACCAAGTGAGGGGTAATTCTGCACGGCTGGCCATCTCTGCCAGTTCTTTGGCACTGTAAGATGGTGTATTGGTCTCATATGTATCATGAAAGCTATTGTAATCAACTTCATAAAATCCGTCCTCTAGCGTGAGAACAGGTGTAAAACGGTAACCCCACAGGATCTCACTGGTAACATAAGAACTTCGGGCTTGACACGTCATCCCTGGGGAAGAAAGGAAAGAGAAATCAGAAGCAACATGGCTCCTAGCAGGTCTGTTGTATGTTAAAACTATGGTGCACACATAGCTATGAGGGACAGGAACGTCATGCTAGATATGCAACACTAAATTTGCTGCACTGACAACCTATTAGTATGTGAAAATAATGATATAATAGTGAGTTTAGCTGGCCAATTTTATTGTATCCCTTTCCCCTTTTTTCCATTACTGTATTATGATATCAGTTCAAAATTCTCTCTTCGGTGCAATTCTCTCCCCCTTCCCCAGTTGAACTCAACAAATATTTTCCCATTGGAAAATGGCTAGCAAAACGTTTGAGACCTTTAAAAAACAAAAAACCCCAAACACCTTATTTATCATTATGGTAATTTACCAATTCCCAAATGAAGAAGAAGTGGAATATACTTGGTGCCCCCAGGCTAATGGTTTTAGTGGATGCCTTTGCTAAAAGAATTGAGCTATAACAGGGATGTCCAACCGCTTGACCATGATTGGCAGGTGGATCCCTGGGTGATATCTGCCCTGGCCCCTCGCTCTGTCCTTCATTTGCGCAAAAATGAAAGATGGTGGTATTGCTGCCCAGTTTATTGTTTGGTGAGCAATTTATGCCCCCTCCCAAAGAAGCTCAAGAACTTTGGTGCCCCCCCTAAAATTAGCTCATTAACTTTGCCCTGGCCCTCTAAAAAAGCTCAACAACTTTGGGTCCTCCCCCTATGGGTAGATCACTGCTAGTTCTTTAATTCTGGGAGCAGATTGCAGTCTCTTGGGAGTTGGACGTCCCTGAACCATAAGATTCATCTATTCCCCCTTGCCCTGCTCCTGCATCTACAGTGGCTTAGAGGATCCCTGAATTTTCTGGAGCAATTTTTTTCAGGTAGGGCCCATGCCCTGCCCCACGTAGTGGAAGATTCTGCTCCATCAAAACCCTTCTGTGAGCACAAGGACCACACTTGGCTTCTACCCACAGTGTTTAACTCCCTGAGTCTTCATTATCTACCATCACTTTCAAGTAAAGATGAGACATTTATCCACAATGCTTCGTTTTTAAAGGCATGGATCTAGTTTTTATCCCATCCTGAGGTCTCTGGACAAATATTTATGCATTTATAAAAATACCACAATTTCATTAAAAAACACAAAGCATTTTTCAACTATACATATTTATAATAGAAACCATGTAAAAAATAAAAAGGAGAGATCAGCAAACTATCACATAACATTCTTTCTCAATTTCTGCATAAGCCTGGCAGCGTAAAATACCATACTTCTTTAAAAGTATAAAAATTTATACTTCTATTCTTATAGCATGCATCATTTCCTCTCACCTGTTGTACCAGTCTTTGTTTCAAAAGGCCTGTCAATGGAAAGGCAACCTCAAAGTTACAGAATCAGACAACTTTGAAGGTTGCTCCAGAAAATCTCGAGGACATAACACATTTGCATCCAAAAGTTTAACACAGGATTCCTAATGGGTCCCAAAACAACCATTCTGGTGTCTTGGTCTTTGTCCTGAAAAGGACTCTCAAGTAATGTCTTCAAAAGAATTATCATAGAAGTGAAACGCTGGCAGGCAGGCAGGCGGGCGGGTGGGTAGGCAGGGCCAACTGTTGGAACAATTTCATGCTCATGTGCAGTTTTAGATTGCTGCTCCTGATCCCAGAAACCTGAGCCCAGGCCTTCTCCCCGATAAACATTTCAGGAACCCTGAAGCCCCTCCCTGGAGTTGGCTTGATTCTTCCTTCGTTATGGGCTCCTTGGGTAACTGGACTAATTTCTGCTCTTCTCCCTTTGCTGATTATACGCTGTCACTTTGCTAGACTAAAACTTGGCTTCCTTACTGACAAGACAGTACATCTGTCATTGTTCTTTGGCAGGAGCCAGGCCCAGGCCTGTCTAGCCAGCCTTTGGCTTCTCCTCAAATCATGCTCCTTCCTAAATCATTAAATCATGTCCCTAGCTGGCTCCACTGTGCACCCTTGAGTGGTTTTGCCTGAATGGAATGTATCCTGGAACTGAGTGTGCCTGGATATGCCTGTAGAAAACTCTGGGAATTGTAGCTCTGTGAGGGGCAAACTACAGTTCCCAGGATTATTTGGGGAGGAAATGTGCTTTCAATGCATGATATGGTGGGTACGCAGGCTGACAAGTGTCTGAGAAAGACTATTGAAACCAATAGGCTACAGGTAGCAGTGGGGAGGGTGTTGCCTTTGTGGCATGTATAAATAGATTGCTCCTCACATTATATGTATAATGTTCAATGTTTTAATGGGTGTGATCAGCAGCATATTACTCCTGCCTTGCTATTTCTAAAACCTAAAGGAGCATGATATCAGGAACAGAGATCAAGATAAGATCTCAGATACATTGTCACCTGCAAAGTGGAACATTCCTCAGGTAAGTTGCATCTGCTCCCCCCCCCCCGAAAAATCCATGTGGATTTTGAGTCCTGACACATCATCCCTTTGTGTGTATTCCTCCTAACGTGATCCCATGAAAGAAAAAAATGTTGCCTTGCAAGGAAAAGGCCTGGAGAATAAACAAAGATATCTTTTACTTTGAACCAACTCATTTGGAATGAAAAGCAGTGGGGAGAAACAAACGGGACTTCAGGTTCATGTATTCAGGAGGAGATCTGGAGTCATTTTTAAGAACTCCAAAGAAGAAGAGAATACAAAAGGCAAAATGTGGTGAGTTAACTGTCCTTTTAAAGCCCCAGATGCAGAAGAGGAAATATTCAGCTAGAGATGCCAGGAAGAATAATCTTACTAAATAATGTATTTCTATTAGTACTATGGTATTTTTTATGTCTCCTCTTTCAAATCAAAGATTCTATTTTTTTTAAGGGGGGAGAGGGTAAATGTCCAGTGTTCCCTTAAAATCCACCTTCGCGTCTAAAATGGCTGCATCAGTCTATGGTTGGTGATGAGGTCACGGAGGAGCTAATGCCAAATTGGTGTCAAAGAACGGTTGCTGCCATCACCTCTGAACTCCATGACTGACAATGACTTCTCTAAACAATTTCCTGTGAGGGTATGCCGCCAACAATACTCCATGCTGAATGGTGATGTGACCTGATGACAACTATCATAGTTACATGGGGAAGGGCCGTACCTCAGCGGTAGAGCAACTTATTTGCAGGCAGTCAGCTCCCAGCATCTCTGGGCAGGGCTAGGAATGTCCCTTCCCTGCAACCTTGGAGGAGCCACCACCAGCTACTGTAGACAATACCAAGGTAGATGGACCAATGGTCGGACTCGTTATAAAGCAGCTTCCTATGTTCCTATCATTGTTGTGGAGTGAACAAAGTCAAGTGGTCCAAGACAATGAATCAGAGAATACAGAGATCTCTGTGTGATCATGTAATCACATATAATGTCACTGGATTTCACCACCATAAACAGATGGACATTTTGAGATGTGTCCAAAATAGGTTCCACAATTGGGGTGGCTACTTATCCACCACCAATAAAAATGGACCAGTTCTGCATTAGGTGACTTATATATAAAGATGCACATTTAGAAATGATGGCTGTAGATTACCTCTCCCCTGAGTGGAGAAGACTGTGACTAGGTGCCATGTTCTCTCTTCAGTTTGTTGACAGGCAGATTCAAGTCCCTTGTCTCCCTTCTTCTGATTCTTTAAACTGGCCTTGGACTGGACAACCCTAACCAGAGGACTCCTACAAAGAGAGGATTGTCCTCTGACGCAGCCCTCTGAAATGGAGGCCTGCCCTTTGTAAAGTAGGAGACATGGTGAGCTCTGCTACAATGGTTGCACTAGATACAAACATGGATGAGTTGTTTCAACTCAGCTGTAACTTTTGTCACTCTTTAGAGATTGTCATATTGCCCTGTTATTTCTAGATTAAATTAAACTATTTTTTTAAAAAAACAACCAACTGAGTTAATATACCTTGGAGAAGGAGGAACTTTAAATAACACTTGAAAGCTATTTGATGTAATCTTGGCACAGTTATTTATTTATTATTTAGATTCCTACTTCATAATTCAAATAAAACATTATCAGAACTGCTTGCAATAAACTTAAAAACACAACTAAGTAATGAATACTTAAAATAGAACTAAAACCAGCAACTCTATAAAACAGATCAGCATGAGTTTACAAAAAAGGTCTGGGAAAATGGTTGAATATTTTGTTAGGGGGAAATGATGAGATATATAATATGTTTTGTACTGACACCTATGAAAGGTGTAGGGTGTTTTTTATTATTAAAAAAACCCCTAACTAAATAAACAAATGGTATGTAGCTGCAGCTGCCTTTATTTTAAATAACATTTTTACATTTGTGGTACACTTGGTAACTGAGAGGGTTGACAAGATGTCAAATTCATTATATCATACAGGTGAATTCCACATCATGTATAAATCTGTATGCAGGAACTGGGAGTGCTTAGTTTAAAGAGGCCACTGTAGATCAATAGCCAGAGACGCGCCCTCAGCTCAGTGTCACATCATGGCTGCTTCCTCTTCTGTTTGTGGTTCAGGACGTTACTGGAGCCCCTGCCTGGCTTTCATCAATTCCGTGGAGCGAAGTGCTTTGTTCAACCAGACAGATGTTAATGAGACATGATGTCTGGAAATGTAGCATAAAGCAAAGACGTGCTCTTCCGCCCTAGATCGTTTGGATACATGGCAAGCGGTGAAATTTGCCATTTAGTAGGGTCAGTCAGGCAGCGCAGAGGCAACACTGCGGCTTTAAAGTGAGGGAAATGAATGACAAAGAGGTGTGTGCTCAGAAATGATCGCAGTGTGGGAAGCCGGCGTTCCCCAGGGAGGCGGAGCAAGGAGAGGCATTAGCAAAGGAAGAGAATGAAGGAAAGGGAACTATCTGGTTTTCAAAAAGTGGCTAGCGGAATCCTCAGAAGCTTGAGGATTACTAGGCTCTGCTCACTGAGCAGAGCAGTAATGGAAGGAAAGCTTCTCTGAAAGACAACTGCCCCTACAACCTGAAGGTGCTAGAGAGTGTTGTGTGATGGAGTGGGGAAAGGAAGAACTCACCCTTGCATTGTTGGCAATGGTAAAGCTGCCCTTTATGAATCCTTTAAGAAATTTGCTTTCCTCACCACCTTACCTTTGGGGACCCAAACTCCGTCCCCCCCCAAAAACAAGTCAAAAGCGATTTGAGAAACTTCATCCTAACACTAGCTTCAGTTTTGCCACCAAAAATGAATAGAAGCAGGTAGGATGCAGTAGGGGAAAATGTTACTGCCAGTCTTGCTTGCCTTTTCCCACTTCCCCTGCCTTCCATGTTTCATCACCAATTGCTCGCACACTTTCAAGCCAGTCTTCACAGTCTTAAGGACTTGGCGCTTCTAAATGCAAGGCAATATCTTCAGAATGATGAATCAGACCAAATCAGCACTATGTTCACAGGGCCAATAATAACAGCATAAGGGTTCTGACACCAGGCAATGCTTGATTGGCCACCTTACATATTTCTAGGTGGTTGACCGGCTGAGTCTGTCACAAGCTTTCCTAGTCACTTAATAAATGGTTCTAGAGAAGAGTGAAGGGAGGAGCAACCAACCTTTCTGACATTAACTCCCCCCACCCCATCCCTTTGATTACTTGAACCCTTGGTGGCCAGTCAGATTGGCAGGGTACAAATAAAACAACAATAACAACAGCAAAAACTTCTCACATACAAGTTACAACTGAACCACAAAGTAAAAAAATAAAATACAGTGGTACCTCAGGTTACATACACTTCAGGTTACACACTCCGCTAACCCAGAAATAGTGCTTCAGGATAAGAACAGAAATCAGGCTCCGGCAGCACGGCAGCAGCAGGAGGCCCCATTAGCTAAAGTGGTGCTTCAGGTTAAGAACAGTTCAGGTTAAGAACAGACCTCTGGAACGAATTAAATACTTAACCTGAGGTACCACTGTAAGGTTGTAATCTGAAATGTGCTAACTTGAAAGATAACACCATGAAAAAACAACAATGGGACTTACTATAATGAAGGTATGTTGGGGTGGGAGCATTAATGTGAAACGTATCATTATTTCTGTTTCAGAAAACTAACATGTGGAAGAAATCTGTTCTCTCATTCCAGCTGTACTTTGCCCAGTCTGTGAACCCCTCCATATTCCCCCCCCCCCCCTGGTGCTGCCACTGAGGCTCCAACCCCATACGCATATATGTGGGAGTACCGTATTTTTCGCTCTATAACACGCACCTGACCATAACATGCACATAGTTTTTAGAGGAGGAAAACAAGGGAAAAAACATTCTGAATGAAACAGTGGATGTATCATTTTTGTGCTTCATGCTGTGGCCACAGACATGTGATCTGATGGTGAATTTGGGCTGACCCAATGCAAAAATCCTGAGAATCCCTGTGCATCCATGGTTTGTAACCACGTTTTTGCACCATTGCAGCCCCAGGCAACAGTGGGTATGTGATTGGGGGGGGCAGGCTGTAGCCATGGACATGCTATGTGATCTGATGGTGAATTTGGGGTGACCCAATGCCAAAATCCTGAGAATTCCTGTGGATCCATGCTTTTTAACCACATTTTTGCACCATTGCAACCCCAGGCAACAGTGGGTGCGTGATTTTGGGGGGGCAGGCTGTAGCCATGGACATGCTATGTGATCTGATGGTGAATTTGGGGTGACCCAATGCAAAGATCCTGAGAATCCCTGTGGATCCATGCTTTGTAACCACATTTTTGCACCATTGCAGCCCCAGGCAACAGTGGGTGCGTGATTTTTGGGGGGCAGGCTGTAGCCATGGACATGCTATGTGATCTGATGGTGAATTTGGGGTGACCCAATGCAAGGATCCTGAGAATCCCTGTGGATCCATGCTTTTTAACCACATTTTTGCACCATTGCAGCCCCAGGCAACAGTGGGTGCGTGATTTTTTTGGTGCAGGCTGTAGCCATGGACATGCTATGTGATCTGATGGTGAATTTGGGGTGACCCAATGCAAAGATCCTGAGGATCCATGCTTTGTAACCACATTTTAAGTGGGGAGCGAAGGAAAAACAAAGAAGGGACATTAGAGGGGTGTGCAGAGAAGCAGCTGGCTAAGAATGCAGGAGAGGGATTTAACGGGAGGGAGGAGAGAAAGGCAAAAGTTCCCCCCCCACCCAAGCCAGCCATCTCTCTCTCTCTCTCTCTCTCTCTCTCTCTCTCCCTCCCTCCCTCCCTCCCTCCCCCTCTCTCTCTCCCTCCCCCCCCTCTCTCCCTCCCCCTCCCCCCCTCTCTCTCTCTCCCTTCTCCCCTCTCTCTCCCTCTCCCCCAGCAGCACCGGAGCTTGCCTGGAGGGGAGGGGCTTTCCCTGCTCTTTGTTCCGTTTCAGCAAACACAGCAACGAAACAGAGGAGGGTGGGCAGTAAGACCCTGAGGCAGAATGCAGGAAAGCAGCCGCTTCCTCTTTTCAGGTTTCGCTTCTCCGTGCAGCGTGCAGCGCCGCGATTTGATTTTTGCATGATTTTTCGGCTCCAGGGACCACACATTCGCTCTATAACACGCACAGACATTTCCTCTTCCTTTTTAGAAGAAAAAATATGCTTGTTATAGAAGGAAAAATACGGTAAATCCCACTGAACTTGGTGGAACTTAATTCTGAGCAGCCATGCCTAGGATTGCACCAAGTGACTTTCTTTGGGAAGAATGCAGCATAATATCATGAAAGCAGCTAGATTGACACAAGTGCTCCTGCTTCTGTATGTGTGGGGGGGTAATGTGGCGAGGTGGGAAGAGGGTCTTAATTTCCTCTACCATCAGTGAAACATGGATTGAGGAGGCCTCTTGCCTGCCTTATTTTTCTGTATGAATTCTGTCTCATCTTCTCTCCAACTCTCTGGCGGGAATCCAGATAGCACAAGGCTCTTTTCATAAAAGCTTATTCCACCCTTTGGCCCTGATTCAGGCCCCTGTTCCTCTCACGTTGGCTTCAGCGCAACCATTCCAAATAATTTGGAAGAAATTTTAGGGGAAGCTGAAAAGCAGTCTAGAAAACATATGGAAGCACCTTCAGATGATCGCTCCCTATGGGAGGGGTCAGCAAACATTTTCAGCAGGGGGTTGGTCCATTGTCCCTCATACCTTGTGGGGGGCCAGACTATATTCTTTTGATGCAAGAGCACCACGAGCCCCGGTGGCTGCTTACCTGTGTCTTGCAAGCGGCAGGGGCTGGTGGAGGCGGCGGGACGATGAGTGGCAGGTGAAAGGGCTCCGGAGAGGGGCTTCTTAAAATGGCGGTCGCTCAAGCGCTGCTGCTGGCACCAACAAAGCCCAGCTCCCTTCCTCCTTTAGGCAGGGCAAGGAGAAGCCAGGAGGGAGGGAGGGAGGAGGCGCTGCCACTGCCGCCGTGTGAGGGAGAGGAAAAGAACGTGTGTGCTGTTGATCCATGTGGCGATTCCCGGACTCTCCGTGGGCTGGATCCAGAAGGCACTTGGGCCTGATGGAGCCCGCAGACCTTAGTTTGCCGACCCATGACCTAAGGAACACTGAGATTGTTGCCATAGCCACCTTGTCTACATAGGTGTTGTAGACAGTGAAAATTACTATCAGCACAATCTTAGATATGCCTACTTAAACATAAGACCCCTTGAGTTCAATTGGCAATACCATCTTGGCTGTGAGTCCTGGAGGACCTGCTTCCTGCCCTGCAGGCCTTTTGGCTACCTGGCCTTGGAGAGGAGGGCCCTGACTGACTCCAGCTACAAAAGATGAGGCTGCAGAACAGACTATTGGGCTGAGGTGTTGGTTAGGTTTTTTTTTAATTGTTGGGGGGCGGAGTGGGTGGGACGGGGTTGTTGATGTTACTAAAATAATCTTTGGCATCTTTATTTTAGATCTTATGATTTATGTGGAAATGGTTCAGTTTGGTTGTGTGCTTTTTGATGTGCTTATTGTTATGACTACTTTTATTATATTTGTAATGCAAATCTTTTCATGCTGTAAGCCGCCTTGTGCATGGTTGTACCCAGTGCTTTTTTTTCTAAAAAAAATGTTTAGGGGTACTCTCACTTTGACTCAAGAAAATAACCATTTTATAGTTCAAATTGGGAAAAATAAATACAGTAAATGGACAAAAGTACGAAGATTAACAAAATGTTTAGTGGTATGCGTATCCCTGCACCGCCCCCAAGAAAAAAGCACTCGTTGTACCTATGGAAAGGCTGCATACAAATAACATGATGTATGTATGTATGTAATGGTGAGTATACTAGACAGCACTTCCACCTGCAACACTCACTCAAACTGAGCAGGGCTTGGGAGAATGAACTTGACAGTTATTAGTGGTACTTAACAGAGAAGGCATAAGAGAAAACATTGTCCCCTTTTTTGGTGCTAGCTAGTATTTATTGTGCTAATAATAATAATAATAATAATAATAATAATAATAATAATAATATCTTTATTGTCATTGCCCCCTCTTGGGGACAATGAAATTACTTGGCTGCTCCATCCACCCAGGTAGGGCACTCCACACAAAATCAAAACAACTATAAAAACACTAATTAAAACAATACAGTATAATACAGCAAGGAAGATTAGATGACTTTCAAAGTCCAGGCTTCCCATTCAGGGCCGAGATCGCTCTGGAGAAGAAGCTGTTTTCATGCTATTCCTCTGTTTTCTTAAGAAAGGGAGCGCATCGCAACCCAACTCCAGACAGCATTGTTCTTAATGACAACAGAAGTCAAGCAATTGCATAGTATCTTTCTCTGTGCTTTTATTATCGTTGCCAAAGCAATGCTAATTTGGGAAGTGTTGATATAGGGGTTGGCATTCTGAACCCATGGCTGAACTTGTCTATTTTTCATTATCCTGACATTATCCTGTCAGTACTATGTGAAAATAAAAGGGCTGCAAGATTTAATGAATTGATTGGTGTGGTTAATTGATTAAAGTGTTGTTCTTTGATTAAAAATTCCTCAGTGTGATTTAAGAAGAAGAAGAAGAAGAAGACAAGGAGGAGGAGGAGGAGGATCTGCACTTTATGAGAGAAAACTGCCAATCAATTTCACAGGATGATCCTATTGTCAACTGTTTCCTCTCTTAGCAGTTAGAATAATTACAGACATTTTCTGTTGTCACAGTAAATAGCTAATGGATGCATGTAGACAGATAGAAGAGTTTTCTGTGGCCCATGTAATTTCATTGAACTTTGGCACTGGATTCCATTGTTACTGATATTGTGCTTTCAGGACTTCAGGAATCCTCAGTGGACAAAAAGACCTAGAATTTTTGGAACTTCAGTTTAGCTAAAATAATGACTTCCTAAAGCAGAGACATCACCTTGCCAACAAAGGTCCATATAGTTAAAGCTATGGTTTTCCCAGTAGTGATGTATGGAAGTGAGAGCTGGACCATAAAGAAGGCTGATTGCTGAAGAATTGATGCTTTTGAATTATGGTGCTGGAGGAGAATCTTGAGAGTCCCATGGACTGCAAGAAGATCAAACCTATCCATTCTTAAGGAAATCAGCCCTGAGTGTTCACTGGAAGGACAGATCCTGAAGCTGAGACTCCAATACTTTGGCCACCTCATGAGAAGAGAAGACTCCCTGGAAAAGACCCTGATGTTGGGAAAGATTGAGGGCACAAAGAGAAGGGGACGACAGAGGATGAGATGGTTGGACAGTGTTCTCAAAGCTACCAGCATGAGTTTGACCAAACTGCAGGAGGCAGTGGAAGACAGGAGTGCCTGGTGTGCTCTGGTCCATGGGGTCACGAAGAGTCGGACACAACTAAACAACTAATCAACAACAAAAACATAATCTGAACTATACCATAGAACTTACGGTATTTGGTATTTTCCCGTAGTTATTGACATGGATTGATTATCATAACGTGAAAATTACCTTTGTCATCTGAGAGGTGGTAAAGGAAATTTAACTGTCAGCAGGGAGGAGACAATTAGCAGACTTCAGAGATGCAGTGGGACAGTTAAGACGTGGTTGCAAGAGAATAAGTAGGAAATGATGGATAGATCAGATCAAGCTATAATAAGCATATGGTGAAACTGAACAACAAATTACCATGAGATGCTGATGTGCTGTCTGCTAAGATTATGTGAACAAAGCAGTGAGAAAGGTTTAATACCAGCCTTATAAGATCTCCTCCTTGAGATGATGGATACAGTTACCCATACTTTTGATTGCAATTTTTTTTTTTTGCATATGTTCCAGTTATTGTTGTGTGCTCAACATTTATTAGCAAATTGTGTGAATTTTGAGTATTGTAGCAATGTTTCATGTGCTGCTTTAATGCCACTTACAGAGCATATCAGGGACAAAAACTCCAACATGATAGTGTGCTATTGATTTGTTCCATACTACACATCACTCTGGGATGTGGGTGGTGCTGTGGGTTAAACCACAGAGCGTAGGACTTGCCGATCAGAAGGTCGGCGGTTCAAATCCCTGCGACGGGGTGAGCTCCCGTTGCTCGGTCCCTGCTCCTGCCAACCTAGCAGTTGAAAAGCACATCAAAGTGCAAGTGCGCTGCTCTGGTCATGCTGGCCACATGACCCGGAAGCTGTACGCTGGCTCCCTCGGCCACAACCCCAGAGTCAGCCACGACTGGACCTAATGGTCAGGGGTCCCTTTACCTTTACTTTTACACATCACTCTAGTCAGTTGTGTCATGACTTCTGGTGCAGAAATAATCAGAACATCAGTTTCATTTCATACTGTTTAGTAATACACTATTGGGTTTACTCTGCAAGCAAGTGGGTACCAATTGGCTCTCACCAACAGTGGAACCTTGGTTCTCGAACTTAATCCATTCCGGGAGTCTGTACGACTCCCGAAACAGTTTGAAAACCAAGGCACGGTTTCTGATTGGCTGCAGGAGCTTCCTGCACTCAATTGGAAGCCGCGGAAGCCAAGTCGGACATTCGGCTTCTGAAAAACGTTTGCAAACTGGAACACTTCCGGGTTTGTGGCATTCAGGAGCTGATTTGTTTGGGAGCCAAGCCGTTCGAGAACCAAGGTACCACTGTACCTTCAATGGCTATTTATTTATTTAAGTGTTTATATTCTCCCTTTTGATGAATGTTTCAAGTTAGCTAACAATAGACTATAAGCAGTGTAATAAAAACAAATACAATTAGAACAGCGGCAGGTGGTATTAAGACAATGACTTGGAATCCAGGTTTCTATGACTGGAATTATGCTCTGGTTCAAATGAGGGGAGGTGCTATTTATCAATTTCCCCTTTCTCTTCTGCAGATCTGCTCCAGAGGGCCAGGGAACCCCCCAGAACAGCATGGATGGTGGTGCTACGGAGGAGAAATTAGCAAAAACCACTTTTCCCATGCCACAGATAGGAGCCTCCGGTGGATTAGAACCCTTCTGTAAACAGAAGGCGCTCTTCATGGACGGGCAACCCAGCATCCAAGCCACTAAAGTTAACAGATTGGGAGTCATTAAAATACCCCTCACACTCTGGTAACCATAGTGTGGTTACTCCCACCCCAGTGCTGATAATGTTCAAAAGAGATTACATGGAAGTGGCCTGGAAAGAAACACTGTCAATGGAAGTCACCATTTTGTTGGCCCAACACATCTGATTGCTTCTACGTTTCAAACATAGCTGGCATAAGTTAACAGGACTACTGAGCCTGAGTTCCAACTTTGGCACATTTGCCAAAGGGATCCACAGGGACAGGGGCATCCTATTGATCCCACTAAACTTTTAAATTGCATTTGAAACTATTGATCTTGATGTTACATACAATTTTCTTAGCTAAAGACTGCTATGCAGTAAAAGCCTTTATTCAAGCCTATAAGTAAACAAGCAGCTTGTCATCAGAAGTGTGTGTGTGTGTGTGTGTGTGTGTGTGTGTGTGTGTGCACCCAGGAGGGGGGTGATTTCTTCAGTCCTCTATGCCAATCCATACAACACCCACACACTGTTCCAAGCATGTAGAATTTAACAACTTGACTTGAAAATTGTTCATTTTCAGCTATCATGGAAATATATAACAGTTTCTTAAGCTAGCAGAGGAGACAGTGTCATTGAAGTCGAGCCAGTTATGTGGGTGTAAGATGATTAAGGTGGATGTTGTGTAGGTGGAAAAGGAATACTATAATTTTTATTTTTTTTAAGATTGTGCTTCTAACACGTTTAATATTCTCTTCCAAAACGTCTGGAGTTCTTATTATGAAGGTATTGCCAACTATGAATCTAGGCCTTAATTCATTGTCACACTACAGTCTGGGAGCCTAGTTACAGCTAGGCTAAATAAAAATGGTGCCCAGAAGCTATAAAATGAGAATGAATACATCTCTCTCTCTCTCTCTCTCTCTCTCTCTCTATCTATCTATCTATCTATCTCACACACACACACACACACACACACTCCACTTGTTCTGCAAAGGGACACATTTCTATCTAGCATGACCATGAGGCAGTTGAGATGTCTTAAGTCAGCGGGACAATAATCCACTGAAAAAGTTTCTTTTTCCTCTTCCTTAGATTGTGACTTACTTAAATTCTAGCCGCCTTCCACACAAGTCAGGAAGACGAAGACACACACACAGACACACAGACACACAGACACACACACACACACTGCTGTGAGTTTTGGGGAGGGATAGGTTGTATGATTGAGCCCCCTTTTAATGGATTCAATTCCTAGAATAGCCAGGCTAGCTTTCTGGTGAGGTAATGGTCCTCTAACTATGGAGCATTAAGTAACAAAGGAAATGAAAGCAAATGGATGAGTCTCCCTCCTTCAATTTGCTGGTAGTTAGAAAGACAAAGGCCAGAGTTGAGATAAGAGCTATGCTTGATTTCTGCTGGAATCAAAGGCTGTGGCTTTGGGAGAAGCAAGATCATCTTGGGGTATTAATGCTGTGAACCTCTCCATCGTAGGCTCAAGTTGTATATATGTGTAAATAAACCACATAGCATAAAGACGCCCCAGTCTCTGTTATCCCTCATTCCAAAGGAAACACAAACCCTGGGTAAGCGCCTGGAACCTCTGGAATTTTGTACTACTGAGATATTGGGGTAGTGTGCAACAATATAATAGTTTGCAAGTAGCAGTGTGAAAAATCTGAAATCCCAGAATTTTATTTTTAATTTGGAGGGGGACCCATAGCTATGATGCAATGGTATTGAAAATGTTATCATTGACATAAGTGGCAGATTTGTTATTTGATTTGATTATTCGCATTTCAAATCCAAGGAAATCTACAGGGTATAAATGGACCATAAGATTTAAATGAGATTACGCAAAATAAAATAAAATATAAACATAAAGTTTTTCCTTTCTATAAACTTAATGGGACTTTGGCATCCATCACTGCCTATCAGGAAAAGCTCAGAGCCAAATCTCTGTCATAATCAATCAGAACTTACTGTCTTGCTCTAGCTCTTAAACACCTCAATTATCTTTTACCTGCAGTAAAAGCTTTTTGAAAGAAATTGTCAAACAAAGTGGGTTCTGCTCACCTCTGAAACAAAATATGTTTGAAACACAGAGTGCACCCACCCTTGTTTTGTGGAGGGGGAAAACAATTCCTGATGGCATTAAGTCAGAATAAAATTCTAGTACATTTCAATGAGGTTTTATCACATTGTTACTTTTTTGTTTTATTTCATGGCTACCTACAATTTCTGTGTGTTTTCAGGTATTCTGCTTGGGCCAAGGAATCCTATGCTTAATGTATACTAGGTCTGGACATGATGATGATTATTTATTTGACTTATTTGTTGCTTACATCAAAAAGGCCTTTAAGTGATTTGCAAAAATGTTAAAAGCTAAAAAGCAACACATTTCAATAAAGCTTTTCCAAAGAGCCACAAACAAACCCAGCAGAAAAACAACTAAGACCTCAGCAGCAAGAACATTTCATCCAGTGGGCCATCAACCAACTTGTCATGATCTGTCAAATACCTGGGAGAAGAGATACGTTTTAACTTTGTGCCAGAAAGATGTTGTTGATGGTGCCTGGCATTGCTGCTGTTATGCTGGTGGAATGGCTGCAGAATCCTAAATCAGCTTAGCTGGGGAAGGGAAGAGAGATAGGAAGAAAATACAACAATGGTGGGACTGTGACATTAACTGCCCTCATGTCCTTGGAAATACTCTTAGGCACAGAGTTGGGTGCTACCCAGCGGGGCTGGTCTTTCAGGTAAAATAGCAGTGGGAGATTGATCTCATGGGTGCTGGGGGGAGAGATGAGCCCCCTTGTTCCATTACAGGAAAGACCTTGTTCCATTACAGGAAAGACCATGCCCTGTCAGATTGTAAGAATGTCTTTCCAGTCTTCAGAGCTAGGAATCTGCTTCTGCCTCTCCTTCCAGGGCTTTGTTTTCCTCTGCTGGTAATAGGCAAAATGGTGGGTCTCTTGCCTTTCCCAGGGAGGTCCACTTCAGCTCACCAAACATTCTGTTCTGGATGCTACCAGCTCTCTTAAGCTACTGTAGGGGAGTGTTCATATTAATAGATGTCCACCCTTCCAGATGCTTGGTATACCTGAGCAAGCTCATTTGTAAGTGCAGATGGCTGCATTCAAGCCACCTGACCAGATCTTAGCAGATGGGAAGCAGTGTTCTGCTTAGCAATTTCATAGGTCTTTTTTTTGGGGGGGGGGGAGTTATAATCAACACACACTTCTGAAATGACAGTTTATTTTCTTTCTTTAAAATGTTCCTCTGAAAATGTGACCTGAATCTTTTGACAGTTATTCACTCCACTTGCACTGTTTGGGTTTCAGATATGCAGTGTTTAAATACCCTGATACTTAAATCAGTGGAAAATTCTGCTGCTCTGGATATATTGTAGAAGCTTTTCTTCTTCTTTCTATTTCTAATTCAGATGCTTTCACCAGAATATCTGTATTTATGACCTTCAAATTTGGTAGCAAAATTAACTTGTCTTTAAGTTCCTTGGTGGAAGAGAAAGATAAGTTGTTCTTTTTCTTGCTGCCGCTGTTGTTAAGCCATTTATATCACAGTATTAGGAATCAATAGCTATGCTATTTGGCATGTCACAAAGTTGAAATAAACACTGCCAGTTCTTCAAATTCTAAAGAATGTTGCAAGAACGCTGAATGTTGAAGTAACAGGATCCACAAAAAGACATACCTCACACAGTGATAATACAGAATCAGATTTGAAACATGACGGCCGCAAGCCTAAGTACTGGTTTAGAATTCAGGGATGAGAAGCTAGTGCCCCTCCAGATGTTGTTGGACTCCAGCTCCCATCAGCCCCAGCAAGCAAGGCTAATAGTCAGGGGATGATGGGAGTTGTAGTCCAACCATCTCTGCCAAGCCACAGGTTTTTTCATCCACACTTTATGTTTTTAAGACTGTCTGCTATTCATTGTACCCAGTCATAATGATGGTGTTCTTTATATCTAATTCCATGAAAAATAATAATGTGATAAGTCAGGTCTGCCAAAGATTTTATAGTTTAGTTAGAATAGATCTGATTGAAAAGTTGGGTGCCAGGATGGGCAATTATTAGTGGGGAGAGGTATCATAAGATTTGCAGACATTACATTTCTGTGCAGAAAAAAAGGTGAACTTACTCCTGGTACAGAATTTTCGTATACTGTGAGACTCTACTTTTCCTTTTTTAAAAAAGCAGGTTTCTCGTTTTTATTGGCAGGAAAATAGGCACAGTATGGGGAACCTCCCCAATTTGTGGGAATTTCAGTATCCATTGGGAAGCGTTTCAGTGCTCTACATAGCTTCTTGCTCCTCACTCTATAATTCTATGATTCTATGATCTAGCTAAGAGTTCTTGCATTGCAGGGGGTTGAACTAGATGACCCTCAGAGGGTCGTTATGCAAATGTGAAATTGTGCTTAACTGCATACAGATTATAGAATTTGAGTTACCTTGATGTGAAACTTATGGCTTTTTAAAGCACAGAGGACACATAGCTCTGATGGTAGAGAACAACCGAAGTCATTCATTAGCACACTGTTAAAGGGACAATAATCCATCAGTCAACAGGGAGATAGTTAAAAGTCGAGCCAGCTTTGTAAGGTGGCAATCTATTTGATGGCCTCATTTGGTATCTAAATAACGGTCTGTGTGCACAGTTTACTGCTTTCCAAACACATTTTCCACAGCTGGTGAGCATGCTTTTTATGTAACCGCAAACCCTTCTACAAACATTACAGCTCGAGCTGTTCATCTGTCAGAAACATAAATGAAATTTCAAACAGATTTAGATGATTAGCTATAAAGAAATTACTTTTATACAGTTTTTTTTAAAGAGTAATTTGAGCCTTAAAAAAAAAATCTCACATGTAATTATCTTATTTTTAAGCAAACAAAAATGTTTTTGACATAGTACGGAAAGCAGGGTGGAAAGAGTGTCCATAACCCCCTGTGGCTACACATGGTTCAAATTCTCACACGTGGAATCACAACAAAACTTGATTGCTTTAGTTGGTGGATGGCAGGCACACACATCAGCTTCTAGTTCCGTTGTTGATGACAAAAACTACACTCTTGGATTCCTTGATTGAGCTGATTTGGTTACAAGCAACACACAACTGTGAACTCGATTGGGCTGATTTGGTTACAAGCAACACACAAGTGGGAACATGCTAAGCAGTCCTCTCACTGAAGCCATGTGTGCCAGGGAGCTAAGCCATGGTCTGACTTAGCATTATGTCTGAACTCATGGTTTGTCTCATTCTAACCAAACCATGAGCTGTAAAGCCTTGGTTACAGCTTGTGGCTTGTTTGGAATGAGACAAACCATGAACCCCAAACTATGACTGAGCTCCTGGTAGCATGGCAACAACAGGAGTGGGAAAGGAACAAAGTGGCCAGGATTGTCCCACTGTGCACCAGCAGTGCATGCTCACTCATTCATGCTAAGCCAAAGTTTGGCTTCCAATTATATTCAAGGTAGACTACTCTCTAATAAAGTCTGCCAAACCTTACTGAACCAGACAGTTTGGCGGATAGACCCAGCTCCGTCCAGCTGAACTTCTCTGTGGGGTTGGCAGTCCAAAAGATAAATGTGTTCTTTTAAAGTTTGCATTTTTTTTTGAAAAATGGGACTATTTGTAAGTAGCACCAGCAGGGCCTGGAAGACAACCTTCCTTTGACAGACAGACAGACAGACAGACAGACAGACAGACAGACAGAGAAGCAGACAACTGTAGTAATATTCCACTTCACAGGATAACTTGTGAAGGTGTTGGGGTTGGGTTGTTAGTCTGCTTAATCTGCTCTAATTGTGCATGATTTAAATGGATAAGACATCTTGCTGTAAACTTGATTATTATTCACACTTTCCCAGTTTTATTATAGGTCTTATGTTATGTAAGCCACCAAAGAATTATGTCCAATTAATCATTATAGATCATGGTAATCACCATTAACATTTCTGAGCTACAGATTTAGGATTGTATTTTATTTCTTGTTGCCAATGTTCTCAAAGCAACATGGATTTGCAATGTGCCTATCTTGACTGGTCACCTGTGCCTTTGCCTTGACATTTAGCAGGGTTTGTTTGTAGCTGCCTTTCCTTTTACTGTGCACACACCTGGTTTGTACCATTATTCTCCTGCACTCTGCCTTGATGAATTTTTGATGAAATGCACTTCTGGGTTCCCAATGCCTATTAATGTCTTTTATTTGGAGAGAACAGTTTGCAGTGGCCCTGGCTGTGCCTCCTGTTTTTGCAGTGTCAGATCCATCAGTCTATCCAGGCCAGCCTCTCCCTTTATGATTTTGGTCACTTGGTTTTCTTTCTTGTTTGCGAATGCGCCTGTTTCTCTGACATAATCAGTAGGCTCTATGGCTCATCAAATTGAGTTTCCCTAGGGGGTAAAGTTAGCCTAGTTCTTCCCAAAGATGGCAGTTGTGATTCTGTAACAACAACAATAGTAATAATAAAAACAGAAGAAGCATTCTCATTGCTATGGCACCCGTGTGTTTTCTTAATGCCATGAAATAGAAGCATGACATGAACTACATGTGGTGGCTGTCTGGGGAGCAAGAGAAAGGCTATGGCTTAGAAATCTGCTCTGGATTTTCAGTCAGCATCCCCCACTGCAACTGTGGTTTCTGCTCCTATCTGACTTTTAGAAGACAACTGAAGGCAGCTCTGTTTAGGGAAGTTTTTAATGTTTGATGTTTTTATCTATTATTATTATTATTATTATTATTATTATTATTATTATTATTATTATTATTGGATGTTTAGGGATGTTTGGGGGGCTAGCTAAATGTGGAAATGTCTGAAAATGTGATTCTCTCTTTGAACCGAGATTAAACCAAATGTGAATATTGAATTGACCTGAGCTTGCAATTAACCAGAGCATGCTTTGGATTCTAAACCTAATAATGCATAGTCTGTAGCAAAAGAGTATCTGATTCCTGTGATGAAGTGAAGTTAAAGCAATGCTTTTCTTTTCCTGGCAGAATGAACCACCAGGTGGGCATCAGCAAATAATTTAGCACAACAGTTCTCAAAGAAAGCTAATTTGCTGCCCTGAATCTCACCTAGAATTTGTCCTCACCGGGCAATGAGTCAGAGCATCAAACAGTGATGGGTGGATTGCAGGTCTTGGGGAAGAAAGAAGCAACTTTTTTCTCTCCCCCACCACACACTCCATTTACTTTAGAACTTCAAAAAGATCCAGTGCCCTCTAAACCCTACTCCAAGTTGTTATTTTTCCTGCTTGCATCATCACCTTTCAAGAATGAACCTTTTGCTCAACCTACATTTTTTTGGAGGCTGGAAGACACTCACTGGGACAAAACTGGAGAAGATTAGCATCTTGTATTTTCTCTCTGATTATATCTTACCTTTTTCATAATGCTTATGCACCTTTTAAAAATGACATGTTATGAAAAAGTTGAACCTGAGAAAACATTACCTGTTGCTTCCACCATTCCTTCTAGGATGACCACAATTTCTAATTCCTCTTTGGGCAGTTGAGCTTTGGAAATCTCCCAGAATGGACTCTGTTGATTTATTTCATGGCTGATGATCAGCGGTGAAACCAAAAACAGACGATCATCCCCTGTATAATAACCTACATTAATATCTGTCTGGTTGAGTGGTATAAATTCCCCCTCCTTTGTCTGTTTTGACTTGATCAACTTGGCTCGTATTGATGCTTCCACAATGTGTGAATTTCTAAGGTCCCCAACACGGAACATCAGACACAGCTTTCCGTCTCGCATGGAAATTACGGCATTGGTAGAAAACACCAAGGTTTCCGCCCTCTTCTTGGGCTGGGATATTTTCACAAACATGCAGCCAACCATGAAAGCATTGACTATAGATCCTAAAACAGACTGAACTAAAAGCAGGATAATTCCTTCAGGACATTTGTCTGTGATGACCCGAAAACCATACCCAATGGTGGTTTCTGTCTCTATGGAGAATAAAAAGGCGGAAACAAACCCATTGAGGTTACTGACACATGGGGTCCATTTCTTGTCCCCTATATGCTCCAAATCTCCTCGGATGTAAGCAATTAGCCACCAGATGAATCCAAAGAAAAGCCACGTCACAGTATATACCATGACAAAAATAAAAAGGTTGAATCTCCATTTGAGGTCAACCAAGGTTGTGAAGATGTCAGTCAGGTAACGATAAGTCTCTCTCACATTTCCGTGGTGGACGTTGCATTTTCCATCTTTCCTAACATACCTCTGGATTTTCCTCTTGGTACATTCTTTTAAGTGCTTCGGCAGATCTTCCCTGGCTTGTTTGGGCAACTTAGGTGGATGGATTGTAACAGGGCTCTCCACGTCCTGCTCCATTGAGTCTCCTTCCAGCACATTAGCTGACAGGAAAGAAAAAAGAGAGCATAAATACTGATGTGCATACATAAACTTGATTAATCAGCACCTTGATATTCACAATACCCCATGCATGAAACAACCAATGCTTTTGTCATTGATAACTAAGGATCCTTCCATGCATCCATTTAATTGTGCATTCAAGATGATTTGTGCTCATTATAGCATCAGGGCGGTTATACTTGAACCCACTTTCCATACTGTTTGCACCTGCAAAAGTTATGAGGTGGCCTTATTACTTTGTTTTCAGTCAGTGACTTCCTGCTGAAATCCTGTCTGAAATTGCGTTAGCCCTTTTTTTTATTGCACCTGCATGACAGACGGTCAAAAAATAAATAAATAAACATGCTTACCACCTACATATATGGGAATCGCTTCTTTCTCCCATTTCCTTATTCTGTTTTCTATACTCAATCATATATATGTTGTCAGTTTCTTCATGAATGCATCCTATGTACAGGCATTCATACAGTGGTACCTCGGTTTACGAACTTAATCCGTTCCGGAAGTCTGTTCTTAAACCGAAACCATTCTTAAACTGAGGCATGCTTTCCCTAATGAGGCCTCCCACCGCCGGTGCCCTTCCATTGTTTGGATTCTGTTCTAAGTCTGAGATAAAGTTCGCAAACCGGGACACTACTTCAGGTTTTGTGGAGTTCATAAACTGAATCGTTCTTAAACAGGACTGTTCTTAAACCGAGGTAGCACTGTATATATAAACATACCTAGTCTTCATAAATTCCACGTGGGTTGGTAAACCTGAAATGTACCACTCCAGGGTAGAGGTGAAAAGCTCACAAACACTAATTACTGAAATAGGCATGGAGGTCTGGTAGTTAGGGTACCACTTTTACGGCCAAGCCTTTTCTGCTGCCATGATTGAACTCCACAATGCCAAGCTAGGAACACAGCCCTTGAGACTTGAGCCCACTAATGTTCCTTTTCCCTCCCAGATTACTCTGGACACTTATCACTGTTCAACAGGCATTGGTATTGGATAGGGAACAAATAGGTTTCTTTTTCTTCTCCAACTTCTGTGAAAAATTTCGTTGGTGTGTGGGAGATAAAAAAAGGAACCCATTCCCTTCTCATCATGGTATGTGATGCCTGGTCACTTACTGTTTCTCCCCCCTCTCCGACTTACTAGACAGTGAGAAAGGAATAGTTGGATCTCTTTTTTAAAAATCTTCCCAAAATGTTTTATGAAGGTTGCCAGGCATGCTGGCTCAAGTGTGTATGGCAACCTCTGCAAAAACATTTGGGAAAGGGAAAAGAGGAAGCCATTCATTCCTTTCCAGCTCCCTGGTCCAGCCTTTCACCCCGTCACCTGGTACTGGTGGTGACAACCTCCACAATGTCGAAAACCCCCCAACCTAAGTTAAAACTAAGTAGGAATGCTGCACATGGGGCACTCTGGGAAAATGAAGATGGGAGGCAGAGCTGTCTGAAGTGCATCAGCTCTGTACGAAGATTTTAAAAAATAAAGAAAAGATGTTCCGGCAACTGCTGGTGTGGCCCAGTCATGTTGGGTCCTTTTGGACTGTAGGGCCAGGTCCTGTGTGCTGGTAGTCTGGCTCTAAAAGTGCTGCTGCTTCAGATTTCAGCAGCAGCCTTTTTAAAACCTCTCTTTTAAAATAGATAAAACGTGGATGCATCATACAGGTTTGAAAGGACAGAAAAAACATAAAAGGTGTGTTTGTTCTGTAGTAAACATATGAAATATCAGTACTCTGTTCTCTAAACCATGTTGGATACTAAGCGGACAGATGTCTGAACGTTGTTTTACTTTTGAGACTTTGGTTTCTTTGTAGTAGACTTGTTAAAACGTCTAGATGGAGGCAAACTACTTCCAAAAGAACACACTATCGGCTTTCCATTGTCTCAGAACTTTTCTAGCTATCAAGCATGTACTTCCTTTCCCAATCAGTTGTTTATTTCAAAGTAAGGTCTAACACCTCAGAATGCAGTAATATTTCTGTGTTTGGGTCTATCAACTTATAGGACACTTTCAAAAAAATCTGCCTATTTCATGAGGGGCTATTAGGTTTGGCAAAGCAGCTCCGAGGCTTCACCCACACTTCCTCCTGTCCCTTAATTTCTCACCATGGGTCCAAGAGGTCCCCCCCCCATCCTGCTGCTAATGTTTACTGCTGAACTGGAACAAATGTAAATTGGGTATTTTTTTTGGCAGACTGATGTTTGTTCCAATTCAGCAGTAAGCATTGGGTTTTCATGGGGAAAGGAGTGGGACAAAAACAAAAAACAAATAACTATCAGATCCATGCCTAGAAATCAGGGGGAAACAGGATAAATCATGGGACAAACAGAAGTGCCCTTACAGTGAGGTCTTTACTACATTTGGTAGCAAAGCTGCCTCCCTGGATTACTCCACATTGGATAATGAAATGGAATAATGAATGCACATCTCTGTCTTTCCCCAATATAACAAAATAGCAGGGCATGGGGATTAAAATGTGGAACTATAATGGCTTTGAAGTAACTCAGGTATTTATCTGTTATGTCTGTACCACCTCCTGTTGCAGGTCCCCCAATTACATTTCTTGCTACATAATTTCTACCTAAAATTGTATGAAGATTATCAGAATAGGTACTGCATACTAAGAACACAAGAACGACCAGCTTCTGAAGCAGAACTACCAATCCTGTATTAGATTTCTGAAGAGATCAATTCCCCAAGATGCTTCACTAACTCAAAGCTTTCTCTTCCTTAGTTTCTGCCCTAAAGAAATAAAAAATTAAATCCTTCTAGCTTTCTCTCTGGTAGGGATGGGAGCAAAATTCAATTCTTTTTTGCATTTAACCCAATTCACATTTATTTATTTTTTGGGGGGGAAACAAACCCCCAAAAGACGGCCTTTCTTCAGAAGTCAGAGTCTGGTGAAACGGAAAGCTCTTCCACTGCCTTACTATCACAGTCAGCAGGCATAGTGTGCCCTAAGGTAGTATATTCACTTCCTATGTGGCTAGTATGGCATGCAGAGCAGGGATGGTTCACTCTGCTCTATCAGCCTGATGCCCAGAGCAGGGATGGAGAGGGAAGGGGCTTTGGGAGAGTGCAGGAGGCCAGATGTCCGAGGCACCTAGTGGGACACATCCCCCCCCCAATTATGAGGAGCTAGAATCAGGAAACAAAGGTACCTTGAGACAGACAAAATTGAGCTGTTTCCTAGCATCCCCCTTGAGAAAAGCTCCTTAAAAAGAAAAAGAAAATCTCTTCTGCACTCCTTCTAACAACATAGTCCAGGAGTATTTCCTCCATCGCCAATCAGTGGTTACTCTGATGCAGCAAGATGGGCTTCCAGATGCACGACCTATTAGCAATGTGGTGCCTCTTGACAGTTCCCCAGGGCAGTCTCAGATCTACAGGCACACGCTAGCTTTGTAGGAGTTCCTCAGCTGGGCTTGTATTAGGGTGGTGCACCTGTGGGTTTAGAGCTATGCACAAGTCCAAACTTGTCAACTTTAGTGAATGCAGAAAGGAGTTTTTAAAAAGAAGCAGAAGCAGATGTAACAATCTTCTGAAACATTTGGGCTTTGACATCTCTGACTACATAGCTTTTAATTTTGCTCTTTGTGGTTAGTTTAGTGAGGATGATTATGCTGAAATTCCTTCGCAGTTCCACCCACCACTAGCACACCCCTCCTAGTCAGGCCTTAGTGATATGTAAAGAGACATTTTTTGATTCAAGGTATCTATCCTTATCAGTCCATTTCAGCCCAATCTCTCTGATGAGACTGAGGATGACTAGAAATGAGACAAATAATTAAGGGGGACGAGGATCTACAGGGGGTCTAAATCTGTAGCCTGCAGTTTTGCTAGGGAATTACCTTTGAATTTTTGAACTGAATGCTCCAGAGACAAAATTAGGGTATTGCTGAAGCCTACTTTGTAAGATGTAATGTTTGCTTTAGAACTGGTATTTCCAAGGCTAATTTGCAGCATTAGTATGGTAGATTTAATTTGGGAATCTCAAATATGAATCCTTGCCACACTGTGTGAAAAGCAGTGTGTGTGTGTGAGTGGGAGTGTTTTTATAAGTGGCCATTAATTATGTGAAACTCCATAACGAGTGAATGTGCAAAGAGTATGATTTTTTCAGTTGGATTTGCCCCTCATCCACAGAAGCAGGACTGGGAATGAATGGGAGAAAGAGAGAATGATGAATAATAGCAATTCCCAGGTGGATTTGCAACCAAAGTCCTCACTTTGCAGCAAAGCAATCGACACATTAACTTTGTCCCCACATCAGCCTGAGAAATCCCCATCACAATAGGTCATAAGCAGAGACAGGTGTTTTTGTAGAACAATAGCTCCAGGTGATTTTTAGCACGTGGTCCAAGCCACATGATGATATCATGATTTCTTTAAATCCCAACTTTTCAAGGTGGCTCACAAAAATTAAAACAAATCCAAATAAAACACACATAGTTAAAAACATACAAAATATTATTGTGTAAAAGTAATTAAACTAACTATGGAATTAAAACAATGTGAAAAACCTATCTACTGAAATGCAGGTAATACTACCACTTCTAGTACCAATGCTGAGGACGTGGTGGTGCTCTGTCGCTCACTTGATCCTCTGGTTGCTCAGGTTGATGCTGCTTCCCAGGAAGTAGAAGGGAGGGGTGAGCCTGTTGCGGAGATACAAAAGCACTAGCAGAAGTGGCACATTGACTCTGCCAGTGAGTTCTCACCACTCACTGCCTCACAACTCCCCCTTTACTGCCTGGTAACCAGCAGTGACACAACTGACTGGAGGCCAGGTGAGTGATACCACCCCACTAGGCCACCTGCTACAAAGTGATTGAATGCCATAGGATAACCTGCCTTAAGCTTTTAAAGGTCACTTGTTTGGGGTTAATGTCTCCTGGACAGCAGTTGAACCAAACCAGATAAGCAGCCTCACGTTGTCTGCACTCCAGACAATCAGCGCAGCCAGTTAAGAAGATCTCTTTCTCCTCTGTGTCTCTCCTTCAAAATTAACTTGGGCCAAATCTATAAATGAGCGACCCATGAGCTCTATAGCTGTAGTTTGCCAGCAAAACAATTATAAAAATTAAGGTTTCAAGGTAATAATCTTACATGGCCCTCTCTTTCAATCTCGTGATAGCTGAGGACCTGCCAATTAAGTTTTTATTTATTTATCACCTACTCTTATCCTGCATTTTGGCATAAAGCACCAAATATTGTATGTATTTATTTTAAAGTTTTATTTACTGGCTTGTTAACTCACCATTTAGCAAACAGATTGGCTTATGATGTTCCATCTCATTTCAGCTGCTTCAGCTTTGAGAAATGGGGAAGGTGAGGCTCGTGGTAGAGTCTCTGCTTTGCTTGCAAAAGATGCCAGGTTTGGTCTCTGGCATCTCTTGATGGAGCTGGGAAAGACTTTGGAGTCTGAAGGCAGTTTGGGTAGCCAGTCTCTGCCAGTTTGTATAAACATTACTGAGCTGGATAGTATAAAGCAGCTTCTTATGTTCCTGTAATGAATATTGTACATTTTATGGAAACAGGAGTTTAATGCCTACTGTCTCATGTGGAAGCCAGTTTTACTCCCTTAAAAAAAACACACCTGATAACAGTGCTTAAATATTTAACCTTCCAATTATTTTCAGTCTAATTTGGTGGACTTGATTTGTACCAGATCAAAGCACACCTAAATCCAAGACTCCTAGATGTATTCTGTTTAATGAATCGTGTGCAAATGAATTATATCACTTTTAATCACTAGCAGGCTGAAGAGATGTTCTCATTTTTCACTCATTTGAGTTATAAAAATGGATAAACACAAAATATGTCTATTAGGGATTTAGTCCTATTTTATCATAGCAATGATTTGCTAACCTAGTCTTGTGGACCAGTGCAGAAAAAGAAAATAGGAATCAACAACATATCAGAGTGGTGAAATTATCCATAGATAAGATTATCTGAACTTTAATAATCTTCTGTACTGCATGGGAAATGTTATCCAGCCTATCCACAAAGCTTTGGATAAACAATATATAGGAATCCATATTTTCACAAAAAATATGTAAAATGAACTAGACACGGGTGAACATAAAAACTGTCCTCTTGGATAAACAACAAATGCTTATCTAGTTCTCTGTTCTGTCCCTGCAGTGACCAGCTAGATGTCCCCAGAAAACTCATAAGAGGGTCCAGTACTAGGTACTGCACTTTAAGAAGGTTATTAACAAACTGGAACATCTCCAGAGAAGGGTGTCAAAGGCATCAAAAAGCTTGGAGATCAAGTCCTATGAGGAACTAGGTATGTTTATCCTGGAGAAGAAGAGATGACAAAGAGGCAATATAATAACCATCTTCAGGTATTTGAAATGTGACAGAAATTTGTTTTCTGTTGCTCCAGAGAAAGCTCAACTGGGATCTAATCTTAACAAATGAAAAACAACAACAACCACAAAACCCCACAATCAAGTCACAGAATCCTTACCCACAAGTTTATTCTGACAATAATTGCTTTGTGATTCAGCATTAGCATTTACATCCAGTTTGGGGGGAAGCAACTATTCGCTGCTAATGAATCTCATTCTCAGGAGCACAGCAAAATGCTCATTGGTCTCAGCTGGATATGAGAAGAAGGCAGATATGCCTTGTGCTTCTTTAAAGTCAGTCTAGGAAGTTGCTGGGCTGAGTGGAGAACCATGCCTACCAACTGGATTTGTTTAATAAGAACAATACCAATTATCTCTCAGTGTGTAAAGGTTGCTAATGCATATTGCATATGTCTACAGGAGCTTATCTGCTTTCTGTGTACAATGAGAAGTAAGAGAAAGTGGTGTGCATTTATTATTTCCCCAGCGTTCTAAAGATGTGGGGAAAGCAAACTCTTTTTTTCAAGTCTGAAATACATCTATCTTTGGAAGGATGCTGTTGTGTTTGTTTGTTTCTTGCTATGAAACTCAGTAGAGAAATAAAATATAATTTACAGTATTATGATCCGCTATGAATGCATAAGCAGTAATGCAACAGCCAAGCTACGTGTTCAGCAACCCCAGGCTTGGATTGTACTATTTATATGCAGGTGGAACCTCAGCTCTGAATACTTGTTCAGGAAAATCCTCCCCATAGAAAAGGAGCTCATTAGGAAGAAAGCTAGGTTAGAATTCATCTTCTTGTCATGCCAGCAGGACATTGGCATGACATTCTGGCCATGGAAGAGTAATTCAAGGGATACAGCTTCCTATCAGCATTTTGAACTGATGTAGTCTCAAGAGAACTGTTCCATGGGGATTTTCTGAATTTGCACTTATCCTCTCTTAATAAGGAAAAGTAAATATCAGTCCTCCCCTTCTCCCTTTTATTGTCACAACTACTCTCTGAAGTAGGTTAAGCTGAGAGACTGTGACTGGCCCAAGCCCATCTAATGAGCTTCATGGCTGAGTAGGGATCTGCATTCTGGTCTGTAAGCCCTAGTCCAACTTTCCAGAGGTCACCAACTCAGTGCCTGTCAGCATCATGACACCTGCAAAGGCCTTTGTTGATACCCGCAGGCAGGAGCCCCAGACTCTGAGTGTACATTTTTTAAAAAGTACCGGTAAGTTGTTATCCCTCCTACAAATAAAGTTACAAAGCAAAATGTGTAGGTAGCTTTCTAAGTAATTTCTGTGAAATGAGCCAGCCTGGCTACTTCTGTCTGTCAGAGTTTTTAGCCAGAGATTATTGAAGTCAGAGCTGTGATGGATAAGTGAGTTGTTTTGACACCAAGTGATAGGGTTTCAATTGCTGCTGTTTCCCCCACCCCTTTCAAAGCACCTTTCCTGCTCTATTTTTTAATGTTTGGTGTTTTACTAAGTTTTATATATGCTGTAAGCGGCCCACAGTGACTGGGGAAACCCAGACAGGTGGGTGGGGTGTAAACAACAAAACAAAAAAAACTTCAACAGGTTATCTTTTCTCATAAAGAAAAACAGTTAGGGTGAGGGGAAGTTTACCAAGATGGTATTTTCTATAATGTGTTATGCAGTGTTATTTTTCTAGAAAAAAGAGGTGCAGGCAGAGCACATGAGAGGTGCTGGGACTGAGTTCTGGTGAGTTCCAACTGAAAAAAAACTCTGGTGTTACACCATGCCCCGGATGGCAGCCATTTTGTGTTGTGCTACACTCCATGGCACCCATTTTGTGGCTAGAATCCCCCCTCAGAAGTCAAAATGTGCCCCCTGGTCCTAAAAGGATGGCAATCCCTGTCTAACCACTTCACCACACTAGCAGGCTTAGCGTAAAAATAGCCCAGGGAGACAAAAGGAGCCAAGCAGTTATAATATGTGCCCAAACTAAAAGGGCCCATCTCTTGGTTTTTCTAAAAATAGTCCCCTTTCCCTGGGAGCGAATCAACTTTTTCACACACAGGAGAACTGGGTGAACTGATATATTTGGGAATCATCTTCATTTCATATTGATGCATGGTTTTTTAAAAACCTGCTTAGCCAATACATCTTAAGAGATATCTAGTGCAGCTCAGCAGGGGCACAAATAATTCAAAGCTTCCACAGCTTTATGAATTCTAGATAGAAAATACTAGTTTTAGTTTTTTAAAGTTTCTCAGTACTTTGCTTGGGGTCAAGGGACTTGCAAAAAATATATGTGCTGTTTAAATTTGAAGGAACAATGTGTTCAGATTCACATCCCCAACTGAAGGTGTATAAATGTAGAACCTGGTGTTTGCAGTGAGGTTCAGAAAATAGTACCTATTGATGTTTTTGTTGCATTTCTTTTCACCTTTGCCCCACTTAGTCTCCAGATATTAAGTATCAATCTACATGTTCCGCTAATTTATTCTTAGTTGAAGTTATGGTGGCCTTTCAGGCTGGTAATCTGGTGCTACAATCCCAAGAAAATGCAATCTGCCACCAGTCTTTGCCTTCTGAAAGACAAAGAGAGAGGGCAGGAAGATAGAGCAGATGGTGTTCTCAGCAAAATGCCATTTGGCACACCTTGGTTGCAGTGTGTGTGTGTGTGTGTGTGTGTGAGTGAGAGAGAGACAGAGACAGAGACAGAGACAGAGACAGAGACAGAGACAGAGAGAGACAGAGCGCTCTGCAAACAACATCTGGCAAGCCATTAATAGAACAGCTGACTGTGATAAATTTCTATTAGCTGCAACTGACTTTAGCATTACATGGTTGACCTGATATTGGGCAATCAAACTCTCAATCTCATTCACATGGAAATTTCAGACAAGTTCATGTTGAAGTAGCACTGTAGTTAAATGAGCAACCTTTTGCTTTTAATCTATGCGATCAGTTGTAACAATATTGCTATGCTTGATTGCTTTCCTTCTGAATTTCTTTAAAAAGGGGGGGGGGTATTTTTTATACATTTAATCTGGCTAGGATGTATCTGATGGGAACATATGTGGCTTTAATAATGGGTTTGAGAGATCTCTCAGTGGCATTAGCTTAGACTAGAACTTCCACATTCACCGATAGGCTATCTCTGATGACCAAACATTGGAAAGAAACAAGGGTGGGGATGACTGATTTCCAAACTGCTCTGCTTATTTGTGAATGTGCTGGATGACCTGGACATTTAGTCTGATCATCTAACATGGCAATTCATACAGTCTGAACTTTTTCAGACTGGCTCTCATTATTTTAAGCAAAAGATATGTGGGTTCTTCAAAACATCATGACAAACCACAAGGCTGTAGCTTGTTCATTTGAATAAGGTTTGTGGCAACAGAGTTCTTGCAGCTACCAAGAAAGAAGGGGTCACTGAGCCTGAGGTTAAATTTGGTCATAACCTTCTCATTTACAATCATTAAATGATCATGTGGGATCAGTGTTGGGGGAGGAAATCTTGATCTCTACACAGCATGAAAGAAAACACATACCTTCCTGGTCCTTTAAGGGGAGAGAAGCCTGGTATAACCCAACATCTAGCCAAGTCTTATGATAGTCCTTCTGGTGCCAGTTTTTTAAAAAATCCTTACAGGCCTTTTAAAGCTGACCCTTTGATACAATGGTTCTTCAATGCTAGTTATTTGAGTTTTCTTTCTGTTTCATATTGATTTCTTTATTGCTTTTTTTTTAGAATTGTATTTTATAGTTTAATCCTTTTTATTGTGCTGTACGTTGTCCAGAGAACATTAATTGTTGGATGACTAAGGCATACAATAAATAAATAGCCAGGCATTTCAAAATCATGATGGCTGAGAGCAGCCTGAACTATCCCAAGATCTTTTCGCCAAAGGTTCACGATGACCAGGAGCTGTTCTTGGCCATCATGAGACTACTTTACCTTTCGCCAGCCTGTTCCTGCCTCCAAAGAAAGTGAGTGGACAGGGCCACCTCTCCCTGCCCTGGAATCCTCTCCTGCCCAGCAGGTTTTGATATGGGCTCCATGGTCCACTGTTCCTTAAGGTCAGCTAATGTTTAGAGACTCAGCTCCTGAGTTGAGGTTTCGTTTCCCCAGAAAGGCGTATGTCTGTGTATGGAAAATACCAAACCCAGTGTGATCTCTTTTGGGTCCTGTTGATAGGTTTGCCAGAAGCAAAATGGAGATTTACTCCATCCCTTTAAAATTAACAATTATGCAGGAGATGACTTTCATCCTGTCAGTACAACTAACAGAGATAGAAAACGGACAAAAAGGACCAGGGAAATATTGGGCCTAAGATAGCTTAAAGGGACAGAGTGAATCTCTAGGTTGCACCTTGGCAGTCTATCCTACACCTGAGATACCACCTATATCCTTACATTGTATTACAGCTTCCATGATAAGTTCATAGTACTTTTAAAGTGTTTGCCATGGATCCAGTATTAATTCTGCTATGTGCAAAATGCATAAACTCTAATCTTATGGTATTTACTGACTTCTTGTTGACTTGACTATAAATGATTCTCTGGAAACTCTCCAGCAAAAATTTCCTTTCATTTTTTTCAGTGTCAGTTAATAAAGCGCTGAAGGATCTATGGAAAATACTTACACAAAATTCTAGTCCATTTCAATCTACAGCAATGAGATTTTGGAACAGCAAGCCTTTAACTGTAGATTAGTCATGGCAGAGGCTACACTTGTGAATTGTACACTGCAGAACCTGACATCATGTTTAAATAAGACACACACAAAATGAACTTGAGAAGTTCTAAATCTCATAATAAATACTCAGCATTTCTGTAAGGGCTGAGATTGATGAAGGGGCTTGTGTAGGTTCCCCTAGTAAGGCCATGGTTTATGCAAGGAACACTCATTTCATAAACAGTATTATAAACAGATGAAAAATTATTCAGATCATTGTTTTTGGTTGTTTCACAGAACACAAATACACAAGCAAAATCAGCAGACATCTTATTGCTTTTATTGGAAAGCACAGTCAATTTACCTTACAAAGAGTAGACCTGTTCAAGACTGTTTAGCACAACCTCCCCCACCCAGATGCCCTTCAGATACTTTGGACTACAACCTCCATCAGCCCCAGCCATCATTGGAGTTGTAGTCCATCTGGAGGGCTCCAAGTTGAGGAAGGTTGTGCCAAACGTTCTTGAACATATGTATCCTTTGTAAGGTAAATGTACTGTGGAGATACGATGGTAGCAACCTCCCTCCTTTTTAGTTGCACAAAACTATGCCAAATAGTGAAGGAAAAAATGTGTCTGGTTCTGGTTTTCCTGATTAGTCTCATATGATAATGAGGCAAGCTTTTCTGTCACTTCTAAGCATCATAATTTTTGATGCCATGCTTACAGTGAACAGTTGTTCACACCCTTTTGCTACAAGTAACCTGGCAACTGCTAACATAAATCCAACCAGTATGCTTGAGACTATCCGTTTAGACAAGAATTAAACTGGGAAACTCTCTGTTCAGAAAAGATACCATTTTGGTAATGAAGTAACTGACTTCCTTTCACAAGCAACATAATGATATTTTAGTAAAGTGACCAGATGCAGACTGGACAGGTGTTCTGTACCTTTAATATTATGACAGAAGAGGACAAATCAGCTGGAGCAGCTTTTCACCTCTTTGCATGACAAATTGGCAAGAATCCCCTCTTCTACTGAAATGGCAAATGTGTGAAAGCCTTGTCTGCCTTTGCACCTGCCATCCTGGTTTTTAATGTATTCATGAACCAGACAGTATAGGAAAATCCAAAGAAGAAAAAGACTGGATCACCCACACCATTTTGTTAAATGATAGTATTTTTATTTTTTTTAAAAAAATGCTTTTTACTAGATTTGAACATTCAGTAACTCCGAAGTGAAAGAAATCATAATTCATTTTTATACCCTACTGGTTTCTTTACTGTCCTTTGAATAATGGACAAAAACTGAACATTTCTCTTTATATGTTTGTACCTACTTTTGGTCTTTACAGCATGTTTGATATAAAAAGAGACAGAATAAATGTGACACACATGCCCTCTCTTCCTCTCTTTCCTTTGGTAATCTCATTAATCAAGGTCTAAACATTACTTCCATGCTTCAGAAAGCTTTTCTACAAAAAATGCCATTCATTTGGTTTCTGTTCCCTGATATACCTTTTTGGCTGCTAAGAAGTTAAACTGTTCTGCTCAAAAACAACAAACAAAACCTGAGCAACTATTGGTAAGGCACCTTTGTGCCTTAATAGATAAGCAAAACTGGGAAAGGTTCTTAAATCTCTGTTATACACACTTTTAATCACAGGCAGAGAACAGCTTGCAAGAGAAAATGAGCAATAACTTAAGGGGAGATTCAACTGAGGTGAAACCTGGGATTCTATTTTGTTTTTGTTTCTCCAAGTGTGCCATAAAGTCTTGTCTGGAATTAGGACTTAGAATTGTTAGGTTCGTAATTTTGTTTTTGCATGCTGTATGAATTCTGTCAGCCTTCCTTTCAGATCAGATATTTAGCAGCTTCATGGACTGAGATGAACAGTCAGCAGTGAAATGATTTCATCATGCCTAAAATAAACACGAACATTCCAGAGTAGAGAACATTAACAGGGTTCTATAGCAACAAAGATGAAAGATTTGCAAAAAGAAAGGGTTAAAATCAAGATGAAACGGTTCTTCAAAATGAAATTATTGAATTACCTTTTTAAAGGGTGGCTGTGCTAAAAGCCCTCTGGTAAAGAATTATTCAGTGCTTTTGAACTGAGACAGCTCTACACTACAAACCTACATTGGTTGAATAGAAGTATAATTGTCATGGTTTCCCCCAAAGAGTCCTAGAAACTGCAGCAATGTGACCGACTGAGAAGAGGCCATCTTGCATGGGCTCTTGGAGAGAACAAATACCTACTGTATCCATTTTACCTTGTAGCATGCCCCCCTTTTCCCCTAGTGGCAAAACCCAATGGCTTTTCTTCTATAGCTAGGACAAGGACACATTAAGAACTGCTCTGAGTGTTAAGGTCAGCTTCAGAGGCTTTGATCTATTGTCCTGTTGCCATTAAATACATGTCTGGTGGATATGAGAGGCATGGCCTCCTCCATGATGGCACAAAGATTATGGAACATCCTCCCTGGCAAATCTGCCTGGCATTTTCTACTTGCATTTGGATATATATTTATTTGTTTCAGCAGGTTCGCGATTTCTGTTTGCTGTGCTATATGAATGGTGCAATCTGAATGCTGTTGCTACAAAGTTTTGTTTTTTAAAGGATGATTTGTATTGATTTTAATATTCATGCTGTTTTAACTGGTTGCAAGCCACTTTGAATATAATATTTAGAGAGATGAAACAAATGATTTCTGTCCCTCTTTTGATGGGCTTCAGGCCAATCATAACTGGACAAATGAAAGGTTTTCATTCAGTGAAGGATATCAGTGCCTGCTTTTCCGGTCAGTGCATTTTTATGTCATATTATTATCTACCGTGCTTCTTCTGTTACACAGTTAAAGGTACTTCGCTGCAGAAAAATAAACTAAAACAAAGCATTCTACTGAAAGCAGAGTATAAGGCAGATTTATTCAAAGAGCAGAGCACAGTTTGAAGAGGAATAATTGCATGAGTGAAAGGGAAGAACAAGAATCCCAGTAAGATTTAGGGGGCAGCAGATAAACTTGGAGTTCACAAATGATTTCTGAAAATCAGCATGGAACTCTGGGAACTATCCATGAAACTGACAGTAGCTGATGGTGGGGTACCACTCATCTTACCTCCCAGCAGCTAAGTTATTGCTGCTTATATGCTAGTGTGGTTAATATTGTTGTGAGTTTGGGGTATATGTGTTAAGCTGTATGCCAGAAACCTTTAAACACTTGCCTCGATCCAGCAAGTGTTAAAAGCTAATCAAGCCCCAATTCCTGGAATAGCCAAAACAGACAGAGAGACAGAACCGTTATGTATTCAGTGGCCTGTGTTTGCCTGAGCTTGAGTCTGGACTAAGGATTATGAGCCCCTGTGTTCTGATTAGATAGATGATATCCAATCACAGAATATTTCAGGATTTGGGCCTCTGCCATTGGCCCTTAAACTCTGAGTTATGATTCGCAGCTTGGAAGTTTAGACAGCCAATCATGTTGGGAGTGGGAGTGGCCCAGGCCTTCAGAAATGTATATAAGCAGTTAATTTGGCCCTGTTGTCTAGTTCTGTTAATTCAATAAAGGTTCTTGCTGTTATCACTGTGTCTTGCCTCGTGGGCACCCACCTACACTTCAAGAACAATGTTCGATGTCTGTTTAAATCCAGGCTATGGGAGAAACAAGACTCTTTCGGGATGTTAAGGCTGTGAACCCCTACATCATAGGCTCAGGTTGTATCTATGTGTAAATAAACCATAGATCATAAAGACCTATTTCCAAAGGAAACACAAACCCTGGATAAGCACCTGGAACCCCTGGAATATCACACTGCTTGGAGTTCGGGGTGGTTATACTGTGGGAGCAAAGGCAGAGTGAGCAGGCTAAGAACAAGCTGAAGGCTGGAGATATTCTAGAGTGCATCCCTCTGGGGATCTTATGCAAGGCAGCAGATTGGCTGCTTGGTAGGAGTGTGACTGCTGCTTGCCTCTACTTATGCTCACTTATGCTCTAGTTGCAGTGGTGCTGACTTGGGCCCCAGACTGTGGGTGTCCAGCACATGCACGCCACACCACACTGTCATGACGTCGTGATGTGACATAATGGCGGTGCAGTGAGGGGTGCACGCTCCAGTGGCAGCAGTGGTGGGGGCTGGACACCCATAGCAAAAAAATAATTTGTGGGTGCCTGGGCTCCCAGAGACCCCTGGAGTTGGTGCCACTGTGTAGTTGTTTATCTGTAAGTGAACCAGATATTGCAAACATGTCTTTGGGCAACTGGGGAGCACATACTACTATAATAGCAAGGCCACTTGCTTCATAAGCTGTACATTTAAAAACTGCAGAAAATCAAGAGGTTGCAAGGACAGAAAAGAACCAGAATAGGGGCATATTTATAGGCAGATGATCTTGTTGTGCCTTTTGAATATGCCTCAGTGGAAAATTAGTTTAGGGACTGGGTGTGATACATTCAGTCTGTGGAGGATGGTAATGCAATATTATTGATGCTGTTAAAAACTTGAGCTCAGGCGATGTAGCCTTATAAGGAAAACTTTGACTTCCCCAAACAATATTATCTAGCCTTCTCTGCTCTTCTCCATTATTGTTCTTCTCTATAAACATTTCCTGATCATAACTGAGGTATTATTAATCTTATAACTGATGTGGCAGGGTGGGGGAACTGAACTACTAAAAAGTGGCTTTTGCTAAGCACTTTAATCTGCAAACCTTCCCATTGACTTGTGTGCACCAAGGACCTGAGATATTGGGTACTAAATCAGAATTTAATATCCTTCCAGGTCTTTAGGGGATTTCATGCTTTATCCTGAGCATTTGTCAGGTGTTACTCTTCACCTGTTCCGACGTGCGCCATAAAATTGCAAAGAAACCTGGGCAGTTTCTTTCTACTCTCAGTTCTCTTAGGTCATAGAGGTGGAGCTAGAAATGCTTTGTGTGGTCAGTTTACAGTGTAACCAACACATTATGGCAAGCAAGGTGAATGTCACTGATGCATAAAGTGATGAGTAATGGAACCCTCTTTTCTGCAAGCATCGCTTTGAAAGCATAAAAACAAAATACTCCCTCCCCCAACTTCTGTGGTTTGTATTCCCCTATTGTGCAACTCCCATGCTAGAGTGTTCATCCAGGAAAATTTGTTTTTAGAAAAGAGTAGCAAGGTTACACATTACCCTGTTCCCTGTCATTTTGTGGATCTTTTCTTTTCAAAAAAGCTCTTTGGAGATTTTCCCTTCCTCCCTGCTAAGCTGCATATCTAGCAAGTTTTATAAGAACATAAGAAACCTACAGCATGTGAAGTACTTGCTTTTGTCTGCTCTGAACCTTCCATGGTTCAGCATCATTAGATGGAGAAGTGGACAAAAATGTCGATCTCCCAACATCAAGGTTATGCCCCCTCCTTCCTAACCTGTGCAGTCAGGCCACTATAATATGGTACCTCATGCTGTAGGGCAAGTTACAAATTATTATTATTAATAATAAGGGCATGTGGGTGAATAAAATGTAATTGGGGAATGCTTTGTTTGATCATGTGGAAAAGCTTAAATAAGTGTTCCTGTCTAGCAAGTGCCTTCTTTTTACAGTGGAACCTCAGTTCCTGAATGCCTTGGGAGTCAAACGTTCTGGCTACTAAATGAATGGAAACCGGAAGTAATTGTTCCAGTTTTCTAACGTTCTTTGGAAGCTGAACACCTGGCACGGCTTCCATGGCTTCTGATTGGCTGCAGGAAGCTGCTGCATCCAATCAGAAACCATGCCTTGGTTCCCAAACTGTTTTGGGAATCGAACAGACTCCTGGAATGGATTAAGTTCGGGAACCAAGGTTGCACTCTACTTATGAAATATAATGGTTTCAAATTAACACTGCTGGTCAGCTGTCAATCTGGAATCTCCTGTTTACACAGTGCATTTTTGCATACTTAGTCCTGTGTGTCTAATGTTTTCTACTGAAGTGTTGCTTTAAATAAAGTTATGGCCCATTCAGGAATGGATGGTGGGGTGGGGTTGCTCTGCTCACCTGACCTGTATATGACTAAGTAGCTGCAGGATGCCACGATGGTTGTGGTGGAGGCGAGGTTAGCATGTTGTAAATGTGCTGGCAGGACACGGGATTGGCTCTGCTGGTGTGTTTGCACCTTGCTGACCTGACTGCCATGCTCTTTCCCCTCTCTATTCCAGTAGAGTGCAGTGATTAAGCAAGATGGAGGTGAGGTGAGCAGCACAGCTCCAGCCCTCCATTTGCTGCTGGGCATGTTCCTTCAGTCTGGGCCTCTTTCTCTTTGTAGAAACTAAAAAAAACTATAAGCTGGTTTAACTCCTGAAATTAAATGACAATACTTTATTGCTTGTACTGCTTGTGATTCAGGGTACATTATAAAAGCAAACTGCAGTTTAAAATAATAAATGGGATGGACAGTTTGGTGACAACATTGATTTTCATCTTACAGAGATTAATACCTTGTGCGGACATATTGCAGTAAAGCCAAAAGAGATTTTTCACTCATTTCAGGAGAAAAACGATTATAATGTAACACTCTGCTGCTGAATTAATGTATGGCAGTGCCAACAATGATTCTATGCTTCTTATTGAGACAAGTACAGGAAGAACGCAATCTCGTATTCTCTCCACACTTAAGCAAACCTTTTCAGGCCCAAAGGAGTGAAAAGCTGAACTAAGGTGTTCAAAACAAAGGAGGTCAGGTGCTTTGTCAAGCCCCTTAAAGGCCACAAAATATGCCAGACAAACTCTTTATGGTTTGGTGACTATGACTTTGTCAGGCTCCACTAAGAGTATTCATTCTTCTGTAGTTTTGAATGTTTGCCACTATGCCCACAGGCATCAATACATTTTGATCCTTAAAAATACCCCAACACTTCAGCAGAATATAACTTGGTTCAGTAATAGACTGCATTATATGGGCTGATCCGTTAGGGGCATAATGGACACAATATTTTTTTTTTTACCCTTAGTACATGGTGGAGACATAAATAGAGTGATCTGCGTATTTTCAGATGTATGGTTCTGTGTAACACTCTCTCCCCTTTGTATTTATTCTAAATGCTGCTATAGATGAAGGGGAGAATCTCCCAGACAGTGTTCCTGCTGAATGTCAAAAAGTAGAATTCACCTAGACTTTATAAATATTTCCTGCAATTCTGTCCAAATTGGCTTCCAAAGTGATCTTCCCCATATATTTAATACCAGGCAAGATTGTTGAGCTCTCAAATGGAATATTTGCCTTACATTAGCATTCCAGATGAGCCTCTTGTACGATTACAGAAATGAGTGAATACAAGTATTCCCTTAGGTAGGTTTGCTAATGCAGATCAATTTATGGATATTAACCTGGATCCTGGCCAGATTTCTTTTTTAAGAGTGAATTCCATGTTCTTGATTGTAAAACAAGCACTTTGTATTATCTCAATCCTATCAGCAAAACAACAACAACAAATGACTATGTTTCCCAATAACTTCTATTTCGGGGAAAGCAGGGTGCAGGCCTGGGGGGGGGGGAGTGTCAAATGCAGCCCTCCTGACTTTTTAAATCTGACCTGTGGGACTCTCCTGAGATTACACACTTCACAGCCATGACCCGTCTTCCCTTTACTGGTCCTGCTCCTACTTTGAGTATTTTTGCCTGGTTGAAATGTGTCCTTGAATTCAGGTAATGCCTCTTGCTTGCCTGAATAGACAGGCTATGTGCAGAAACTAGCCTACTGTACAAAGGTAAAATTCACATTAGTAGCTTTGCCCAGTTTTACTTCTCCTTGGAAAGGTTGCTGAACAGGAAATGTGTTCCTCTTCCTAAGAAATGTTCCCTTTCCCCTGATCTATTTGATGGGTTTGCACTTGAGTGCATGTAAAGCGAAGTTTTTAAAGATGGCTGGGTCTGCTTTTCAGGTGTGCATGGTTTTACATTATATTATTTATTTATTTATTTCATATTCATTAAAAAGGAATCTGGGCTGCTTTTCAGCTAACACTTCAGGGTATCAAGCAATACATTTTTTTTAAAAAAATCCAGCAAATTAGTGTCAAGCTCATTGAAATTCATGCAACAGTACAAACAACAGCTAAAATCAGAAGTAGAACCAGCAATAAAACCAGAAACTGCAGAAATTAAATTATCCACTTAAAAGCTCAGGAGACTAAAATTGTCCTCCCTTGGTGCCAAACAGGCAGCAATTTTGGTGGCAGCCAAGTGTCTATGCAATAGTGCTCCCCCCCAACTCATGATATCATGTGAAATAAAAAAAGGAAAGAAAACAACTGTATAGTGAAGCTGATCTGTACAGTGGTACCTCGTCAAGCGTCTGCCTCATGGAGCGCCCATTCCGTTGAATGTCTGTGACAAACCCGGAAGTACTGAAATGGGTTACTTCTGGGTTCGCCACTTGTGCATGTGCAGAAGCACTAAAGCACGCAGAAGCACATGTGGAGAAGCACAAAATGCTCCATGCGCATGCGCAGACATGGCGCTTTGTCCAGCATCCTTTTCAGCAGCGACCGGGGCTCCAGAACAGATCCTGGTCGCGAAACAAGGTACCACTGTAAAAATAACAACACAGATGAGAGGCAAAGCTAGAATGAATAGTTATACAGAGTCAGGACAAGGTTCACTATGTTAGTATTTGCTTATTTATCTAGAATATTTTTTATGATACCCTTTGTTTGAATAACACCAGAGTATTTCACACTGTATAAATATACTAGAGAAGAATCCACGTATTAAAGATTTCAAACATACATTTTTGCAGCTAATAAAACATTATAACAAAGCTATGCTTTAGCAGCCAACAAATTACTGGGTGAACGGGCAAGTTTTAAGGTGGGATAGGGGAGAAATTTGATGCAGATCACATTTAAAGGTGAACCTTCCTGGTTTGCAGTATCCAAAACAATACCCGAACTGAAACACAGACAGCCTTCAAAATTCACACTTCTCTGAATTTTGCAATGCAGTTCTCCAGCCAAGTAATGTGTAGAAAATTGCATGTACTGGGGTGAAGTGCGCATTAAAATGCATATAGTGAAAATAACATACAATAATGTGTTACATTAGGGAAATTGTCTTTCAAAAATTGGTATATCAGGGAAAAAATGTTATACAAAAATGTGTACAGCAGAAGAAATTTGCACTAAAATGCTGATGAATGTTCATGTGGGAATGTGGAGAGCTGAACTTAAGATTGTTCCTAGTTTTAAGACAGGATCAGTAACACAATTTCTGAATTCTGAATGAGCTGCAATTTGTCCTAATGAAAACATTCCAGTACAAAGCAATAAATCATAAGAGTGTAATCAATACCCATCTGAAGGAGGATGGAGTAGGAAAGTGGCCAGAATTTCTGTGTTCCTTAAGTCCTCATCAGTTTCAACCCTATATCTGACTTTTTTTAAAGAAAAGCATTCCCCCCTTTAGAGACTGGGGATTTTTAATAGAAAAAGATAAATGCCTGAAATTTGTTTTATATGTTGCGAGAGTCACACAAATAGTTCTGACTCTGTTCCTTTTGAAGGCTTGCGTAATAAAGATTTATAGATACAGGTGAGACATCATGTTGATCAGACAGATATTAAAAAGCCACCAGCTTGTGAATAGCTCTGTAGGAATAATTTAAAGTATCTGCGATCTGTTCTGGTTCAAGGCATAAGTCTGTATGGGCTAACCTGTGTCCCTGTAGATGTTGCTGAATCACAACTCCCATCAGCCCCAGCAAGCATAGCCAGTGGCCTTGAAAGATGGGAGTTGTGGTCCAGAAACATCTGCAGGGGCACAAGGTAGGCACACCTGACAAAATGGACACTTGCTGATTTTGTTCAATCCTAATTTTAGATCAGATGTATCTGATCCATACTCTCTGGAGCAGTGCACAGATTATAGCGATGTGAATTAGCCCACAGTTTATGGATTTTTTTTGCCACACACTTCAATTCTTATAGCTTACAATGTAGTCCAAGTACTGCCTTTAATTCCCTCTGCCCTTCTTTCCCTTTTATCCACTTGGAGAAGTTATAAAGTATTCCATCCACCTCCCACTTTGAAAAATGCATCTGAAAATGTCCCTGGAAGCGGTGAAATGCCATGACAGTCAGTCCCTCTCTGAGTAGTTCTGCAGAAAAAAGATGGCTGCCCCCATGTGTTGGTGAAGGGAGTTATCTCTCTGCCCCACCCCCCATATCCCTGGTAGGCTGTCCTTGAAGACAGCTCAGAGGACTGCAGCTGGGGCAGAATCTTGTGCCCCCTAAACTAAAGGCACTTTGAGGCAGAACAATGAATTCAATATTCTCTTAAGGAGCGACCTGCCCAGTATAGATTGCCATGTGCCACATTGAGAGAGAACATGAATCTTGGATATGTGCCTCTAGAGCAAACAATTCCAAATGACACAAAGAAGTGAGCTACATTTAGTTGACACACTTGGCTGTTAAAGTGAAGATGAGCTTTGCAACATTCCCTTTCAAAGTAACCTCTATCTCAGTGATATAATAATGAAGCCCTGTGTCACTGGATGCAAAATGTTGTTTTGTGTGGCATTTAATGTGCCAAATGCTATACAGCATATGTTCTCAGACAAGAACCATAGTGTTCTTTAATTTTTATTTTACTAGGAGATTTTGTGTCTGAGTAACACTGGGATCCACGTCTCACCTGAACTCTTTGTGCACTGACTTCTGGACTACCCAACACTTTAATTAAGGAACAAATTAAAATGTAACTTAAAAATCTTAACAAATATTTAATTCATATACCTAAATACATTGTAGCTGGGATAAGAGGTCTCCACAAATCTTGGGTCATCCTATTGAGGAGGATTCTATAAACACACTCTCTGTAGGCTAGGGATGAGGAACCTGTGAGCTTTCTGCAGCTAGCCGCTCGGGTGCCAGGTGTGGCGTGTGTGTCCTGCAGCCAGGGGCAGGGTGAGATGCCCATGGGGGTGGAGTGCACTGCGTAGAGCCTCTCCGCCACCTCACCCTCAGCTGTAGGGTGGCTGAGGGAGAGGCAGAGGGCAGACACAGTTCCCATGCTGCTGTTTCAGGCAGCGCGGAGCCTGCAGGCACCCAAGCCACCATGTCACTCCCAGGAGAGACACGTGGTTCGGGCACGCTGCAGGCCTTGTGGTAAGTGCCAGCCGCCTTTCGTTATGTTTGTTGACTGAACTAAAAAGTTTCGTGAGCCCAATTATTTGTTTTTATTTTTTAAAACTCGTATTTTTGTCATTTTGTCACCCCCCCCCCAGTGATGGCACCTGGGTCGGACTGCACCCCCGCACCCCCTTCCTCCACCACTGCCTTCCTGATGTTTATTGGACTATAACTCTCATCATTCCTCACCATTGGCCATGCTGGGCAGTGCTGATGGGCGTCAGAGTCCAAGAACACCTTGAGGGCCACAGGTTTCTCACCACAGCTGTAGACCCTTCTTCATAATAAGTTAATGCCATTTATCAAGTCACTAAACACCAGCCCATGATCAAGAATCCATTCTCTGAAACATGTAGTCACTAATAAAAAGTCAGTGCAATAAGGGAACTGCAAGAAAGGGGGCAATTTTGCTTGGTAGGTAGCAAGAGACTATGAAGATAAAATTTGTATCAGATTTTGTAGACTAGCTGGATGGTTGGTCAATTGAAAAGTTGTTCATCAAGAGATGAACAAGTGAGTTAAATAATAAAATCTGCATTGTATTTTATCCCTTTTGTGCTGACCTTTCTTGTCATTATTTTATATAACTGCTCAGTAGTGTGATAATCAAAATATAATTCAATTCATTGTTTCCTCTTTGTTTGGCAGACCACATTATTTATGACTGTAATAACAGGCAAACGTATGAACTAATGATGCTGCCCTCTATAAAAAATGTCATGATATTGTATGAGAGAGAGAATGTCTAGCTCTGGAGAATTTCTAATGTATTAATGAAAATAATAGCTGTCTAGATGTTTCATGTTCATCAGGAATTGGCATCCTTGTGGCTAATTTCACTGCATGACTCCTGCCCATCACATAGTGATTTTCCCTGTCAGTGGCTACTATTAATACTGGCTGCAATGTGGAAACGTGGTATATGATGGGCAGGATTTCCATGGTGACCTTTTGCAATAATGATACACCAGGGTGGCAGAGAACTTACTCTTCTTCTTTGGGGGCCACTTGTAGCCGAGTAAGATTGTCTTCCATGAGCACGGTCTTAACGGTGTGTTGATAGGTGACTTTGGAGGCCAATTCTGGATCCACATGCCCTTCCACAGTGGGGACATAGGTTTCTGGGTGGGAATTAATCACAGCACGTTTCTCCCATTCATCCTGAGTTTGAGCATTTTCAAAGTCCATGACACCAAATGGAGTGCTCGCGGGCCAGTGTTTCCCAATTGTCGGCGTTTATACTACATTTTTAAAGATTTGCTTTGAGAGAGTCTATAAACCTCTTTCGTTGACCACCAGCATTACACTTTCCATTTTTCAGTTTGGAATAGAGTAGCTGCTTTGGAAGATGACAATCAGGCATCCAAACAACATGACCGATGCAACGAAGTTGATGTTGAAGAATCATTGCTTCAACACTGGTGATCATTGCTTCTTCCAGTACACTTGCATTAGTTTGCCTCTCTTCCCAAGTGATATGTAATTTTTTTTTGAGACACTGTTGATGGAATCTTTCAAGCAGTTGGAGATGGTGTTTATAAGTGGTCCATGTTTCACAAGTAAGGTTGGTAGTACAATAGCTTTGTAAACAAGCATTTTGGTTTCCCTGTGAATAACCCAGTTCTCAAATACTCTGCACTTCAATCGGGAGAAAGCTGCACTCGTAAAGCTCAGACGATGATGGATTTCAGCATCAATGTCGGCTCTTGTGGAAAGATAACTGTCTAGGTAGGAGAAATTATTGACACTTTCCAACATTACACCACTGTGTTGAATTTGTGGCACTGTAGAGGGGTTATTTTGTAGTTGGTGCAGCACTTTGTTGTTGTTGCTTTTTTGATGTTGAGCGATAGGCCAAGCTTTTCATAAGCTTCTGCGAAGATATTTAGGATGGTTTGGAGGACATCCTCTGAGTGTGCACACATTACATTGTCATCAGCATACTGAAGCTCTATGGCGGAATTCATGGTAACCCTAATCATTGCTTTCATCCTACTCAGATTAAAGAGCTTTCCATCTGTTCCATACATGATTGTTACTCTAGTGGGGAGTTTCCCTTTGACAATGTGTAGGATCATGGCAATGAAGATAATAAAAAGAGTTGGGGCGATAACACAACCCTGTTTAACACCTGATCCCACTGTGAATGGTTCACTTTGAGAGCCATTGTTATCTGCAATTGTTGTTGACATATTATCATGGAGGACTGAAGGATGTTGACAACTTTATCTGGGCAGTCAATTTTCAGAAGGACAGTCCACAGGGCATTACGATTTACAGTGTCAAAGGCCTTATGCAGGTCAATAAACGCCATATACAGGGGTTGGTTTTGCTCTCTGCATTTTTCTTGAAGCTGTCAAGCAGTGAAAATCATGTCCACTGTCCCCCTAGAAGGTCGAAAACCATTTTGAGTTTCAGGAAGAGTAGCCTCGGATATAGTTAGCAGACTGTTTGCTAAGATCCTTGCAAATTTTTTGCTGGCTGCAGCCAGTAAAGAGATGCTTCGATAGTTTCTGAGAATTTACTACAAAGTTGCCAGTTCTCAGAATGAGTGCAATGTGTAGTCAAGTTCTGATTCATTTGCTCTTTGTTTCTATTAAAGCATCTAGAACTTTACATGTTCTTGACATGAGAAGAAGGATAAAAAATAGTTGCCTTTTTACATGTTAAAAAATGCTGTTGGATTGGACCCTTAATTTTATACCAAATCAGACTTTTTTTATTTTAACTCTTAGTACAGCAGCCATAAAAGTATGTGAGAAATGAGATTTTAACGAAATACTCCATCTAAAAACCGAAAACACCAGAAGGCAACTGAGATGTGAGAGCACATTCCAAACCCATTTTTTATAAGATGCTTTGTGGTAGCAAAATAAATACATAGTGTAATATCCGGAGGCTACGTTTGTTGCTCTGTAAAATAATAGGCTATATAATGGTTTTCAAAGTAGATGCATTTAACATAATAAACTGAACTACAATTTCATGATTAGTTTCAGCCATAGAATTCAGAATAGTAATTTGTGCATATGTATGGTGTATAAACGAACAGAGTAATTTTGAATTGTATGAACAGAATACAGGACTCATTTTCCATAGCCTCTCAAACTATGGAAATTAAATAAGTGTTCCATCTCATAGCCTCTTGATTTCTCTACATGTGTCTGTGTAAATATTAATTGCCATGTGGGAATGTATCAGCCTGGAGCAAGAGGGTCTCCTGTGGTGGCCAGACATGTGGATTACTGAGCCTCCAATTAGAAAGCAAACCTTGAACATCCTGCAAGTCCATTTTCATGGGTACTTTTGCTAAGCATATTTGGCCTAATTTAACACTACGGCAAATAAGCTAAAGCCAATTTATTTATCAATCCATTATGTGTCTGGAACTGCACAGAAGCAGCCACACAGCGAACTTCTGAAACTTAAAAGGAATACAAGTAGTATTCTTACGCTCGGAAAATTAGCAGAACGGTTGCCCTACTCCATCATCCATGACCAATGAAATTAGAGAGTCATTGGTCTCAGGGAAGAGTATAATGAGGGGAGTGAGGAAGGAAGGCAAGGTAGCAATTTATTCAAATAAAGCCGTTCTACTAATGCCTTGTGTTTCAGAACCACTAACACAACATGATGTATATGTTTAATTTCAAAGGCTACGCAGAAAGAAGACTCCACCAGAGGGAGGGTGATTCGTTTTCTTTCCAGATGCATCTTTCCAGGGTTAAGCCTGTGCTGCAATATGTGCTTGTTGAAGGGCAAGTCTGAAGTACATGTTATATAGACTACACATGGCAAAGCCCTGAGACAGACCCTTCTCCAAAGGGGTAGCAGCAGTGGGAGGGGGCAGTGGGAAGCAGAGAGATGCTCGACCCTTTTCCCAACCCTCCACCTGTGCCGCATGTCTCAAGCTGGTCCCCTCACTGCTGGGTTCCACAAGTGAGCCTGGAATCTCGCAAAAATTTAAAAAGCACCATCTGAGGGAAGGGAGCTGCAGCAGGAAATTGGTAGACAGGGATAGGATGAAAGGACCTGTTTTCTCCCAGCATTTCTCTGTTCCAATTCTCCCAATTCTCTATTCTGCCTTTTCTTATAAGGAGGGACAATTGTGTTTGATTACAATTCAGTGGTTCCCAACTGGTGGACAGCAGACCTCAGGGGACCCACATAACTCACCCAGGGGGCCTGCAACACCATTCACATAACAAAAACGACCATAGAAACTATTAGAATTTTCCGAAGTAGGGGGTCTGTGGGTTGGCTTTTGAAAAACATAGGGGTCCACAGTACTTAGCTAATTGGGAACCACTGGCTTATATGCATTGTTGAACCTTAGAACAATGTTCCCTATAGTAATTTTCACCCCAGCAAAGGGGAATAAGGGTGTGAGTATATTTAGAAAAACGTTTAGGCACGAACTGATCCCAGCACAGTCAAATACATCAGTTGCTTTTCCTGTAGTTGAAATGGAGTTTGGCAGGTGTGTATGACTGCCTATCTCTCCATAAGTTCCTTGTGTCCTCTCCGTGGAAGATAATTGAACAATCAATTAATAAGTCTTATTAGACGATAAAACACTTGGATATAAAAAACACAGAAACAAGCAATGCTACATTGTATGCAGAACCATATTCTTCACCTCTGGAATTTGCACATTCCTTGGTCTGCACCTAACCCTACAGAGGCAGTCGCAGAGGGACTTTTCTCTAGGTAGATATGATCTTGAATAACTGTGCTTAACCAGCTACATGTTATGTAGAATATTCAGCACCACAATGGACCTAGTTCCGCTATTAAGTTTTGTAAGGCACATATCTACATTCAGATTATACAACGAGATGCATGTAGAAGCAGGCAATTCCTGAAGGAACCAGCCTATGAATGCTTCCTCCTAAGCATATGAAGCACTCTGCCCACTGATGGCCTGCTGTGGAATCAAGGGGAGAGGGGATATAATTTCCTCCCCTCCCTGCTCTCCCCCTTTCACAAAATGCTTAACTTTTCATTAAAGGAGAAAAATCAATTCTAAATATCAAAACCCAGCAGGCAAGCCATCTAAGAGAGCAGCCTCTATCTCTCTGGCTTTGCTCATTCTCCTGCCTAATTAAACAAATGCTCCTGCAGGCTTGGACGTCAGTTGCAACAATGTATTACCTTTAATGCTCTTAGGCACTTGCACTGCCAAAGGGAACACAGCAGCTCACATGGAGCCCAGATTAGTTCATGTGCTCACACTGCCAGAATTTTAACTTCCTGTCATCTGGAATATTTGACTTTATTGAAATATTTCACCCTCCCCCACAGGATGAACCAGATTTCCCAGCAAACCAAAAGCAGTTACTTTGTCCAAATTACCCAAGTTGAAGGTGCCATGGGTATATAACAAACATGTCTGATTGCAAAATATATCCCGTCAAAATGTATGGTGCTTTACTTGACATACCTCTCAAAGATTCTCACTGAACTGTGATCTCCTTTTCCGCTTGTTATATAACTTACAGTGTTGTAGAGGTGTGTGCGTGTGTTTTAAAGTTCCCAGTAGCTTATCATGACAGCCCTATAGCTACACTCTAAGAGGAGTCCAAAAATGCAAGCAGCTGTATCGACACCTCTCCTTCCCCCCGCCCCCCCGAAACACACGCACAGAGAAGGCGCAGCAGAGACTGTACTTTTTAAGAATCCTAAGGAAAAACCATCTTCCGCAGAAACTGCTGCTTGCCTTCTATCACTGTGCCATTGAGAGCGTGCTCACTTATGGCTTATGTGTGTGGTACGGAAGCTGTACTACCCAGGACAGGATGGTGTTGTGCAGAGTTGTTAAGGCAGCAGAGAGCATTGTTGGCTGCCCACTCTCCACCTTAGAGCAGATTTATGCCACAAGGTGCCATAGGAAGGCACTGGACATAGTAAAAGATCCATCGCATCCTGGTCACTGTCTCTTCGAGCTCCTGCCGTCGGGACGGAGATACAGGACGATGATGACAAGAACGAGCCGTCTCAAGAACAGCTTCTTCTCCAGAGCGATCTCGGCCCTGAATGGGAAACCTGGACTTTGAAGTCATCTAATCTTCCTTGCTGTATTATATTATATTGTTTTAATTAGTGTTTTTATAGTTGTTCTGATTTTAAGTGGAGTGCCCTATCTGGGTGGATGGAGCAGCCAAGTAATTTCGTTGTCCCTGAGAGGGGGCAATGACAATAAAGATATTATTATTATTATTATTATTATTATTACACACCACGAATAGAAGCGGCACATAGCAGAATGACCAGTTTATGCATAGACCAACTATCTATGCATAGTTGACTAGGATTGTATGACTGCAGTGCTATCCATATTTCTTGGGAATAAGGTCCTTTGAACTTGTTGCTACGTTCTTCTGATTGCATAGGTGCAACTTTTAACAAAAGGTTCCTCGCCAGTTAAAATGCAACCTCTTTAGTTTATCATTGGGAATGCAAAAACAAAACAAAATGGAAAAAAAAAACCTTGCAAAAAAGTTACAGTTTAAACAGCTAATCTGAGATTGGAATGCAATCAAAGAAAAGGAAAGATGTATCCAACCTCTGCTCATTCCCCTTATTCTCTATGCCCATCTATTACAAAGAATGGAAAAAGATGAGTACCTCATTGACTAGCCGGAGCAATAAAAGTCCGTCAATTACCCAGTTGTGTCAACAGTTCACATCATCATTCCTGCTTTCTCAAGAGTTGCTTCCCCACATTCGCTCTCCACTGCACCACAGATAACCTCTCCTTATGAAAAACCTGTCCTCTGTTATATGCGCCGTGACAGCAATGTCTTGGTATTATAAAAGTTAGCAAGGAATGTCATGTTACATTCTTTTTCTTGAGAGGCTAGAGCCACTAAGCTTCTATGACAAATACTTTGTTTAAAGTAGGCAGCCAAGCCTAATGGCTAATGATAGACCAAGGCAGAACACTAGAAAAACTCTCAGGAAGTAATTTAGCTGCTCTTTAAAAAGTATACAGAAAGAAATGCACATGGCATGACCTTGGAGGCAAACTTGTCTGTCTTTGGTGTCACTAATGCCATGTTCTCTCTGAGCAGCTTCTTATATTGATGTGGCAGCAGTCAAATATTACATTTTGAAATCGATTCAGTTAGCCACCACAAGAGGACTCTTGTTTAAACAGAAGGGCACAAAGTCAAAGCTACAATCCTGTGCACGCTGGCTTGGGAGCAGGCTCTGTTGACCCCATTTCTTGTGAGTAAACGTGCGCAGGATTGCACTGTAAATACAGCTAGGTTTAGGATTCACTGACATGCTAGTACAATCTGCACCTGGTCCTATGGTGAATGTTCTATCTCCAAGTTCTAGTTCAATATCATATCAACGACACATTAATTTTGCAGCAGTATTACTTGTGTCACCTGCACAGGCATTGTCAGACACATCGTGGCCTCTGCTGTCTTGTCCACTTGAAATAGCAGCATGAGGGCATTTGCTAGGATGCAAGCTCATGAATAAGACTCCCATTTCAAGAATCAGGCTGGAGCCTTTATCCAGGGGAAATTTACATGTGAAAAATGGCATTCCAGCCTACTCTCCCCCCCTCCAATTCTTATAACTCGTTCCCCTTAATTACTCCTGTACTGTTTTGTGTGTGTCACACTAGAACAAAGAGCATCACGGGAAGAATAAAGAGAAAATTCAAAATTAGATTCAGCATGGGACAACAGTGGAAACTGATCCGAAGGCAGCAATCCCTTGATCCAAAGCACATTTTTGGGAAGCAAGGTTCCTAAATTAGCTTTTAAGCAAATGCACACAGGATTTGGTCATTTGGTTGCAACCTGCAAGCAGTTTTGCAAGTGAACATGTGGCTGGGGTTAGGGCAATGGCGAAATTGGGGCTGCGTGAGCACATGCGTGGAGCCAATCTGGCACTTCCACTGCTGTGTTCATGCAGGCCTGACCTTGCCAGCACCCTGTGCCACTCCAGCCCCATTCAGGGAAGCTGTAGAAACACCAGTGTTGGAACAGCAGCTCTTTACCTCCACCCCACCAGCAGTTACTAGACTGGACAGATCAAATGCTCATCACAGCAGCATCAAATAACATGCCACATTACAGCTGAAATGATCCTACTAGGCCCCATAGATAGTTTGGGTGGATATTCAATATTGTCAAAAATGCTACAGAGTTAAAAAGAAAATCAAATATGCATTATAGGCTTTGAATTGCTTTTCTCTAGATGAAAGTTGTATCACTTTAGTCTTTCTAGAATATCAGTGCTATTGAAGTCCCAAAATGTCATATTAAACATGTTGTCCCTGAATTCTTTTTTCTTGTGTTTTTGTTTTTTTTAAAAAAGCCCAGAAGTGATTAGAACTAGTCTTATTCTTTTTAAGTGTGATATGGAAGATTATGTAAAAATACCGGTAGATCCAGTTTTTCTTCTCCTGCCCTGGCTCCCCCCAGCAAATGATGAACTGGAACTCCCAATTTCGGTTCCCCCCAAGACTTTTATTTTTAAATCAGATTGGTACATAAGGCAAGTCAGGGGTCACAGGAATCAGTGGATGCATGAGAGGCAAAAGCCGTCGGTAAGTACAAGCCAGGATGATGAACCAACTTTCTTTTGAAGAGCAGGGCAGGCAACACATTTAGCATGGCAAATGGCTGGAGTCCCTGGACTGGGCAAGTTAATGGGTGTTCCTTTAGTGCTTTGGCTAGGTGAGATCTGTCAGCTCTGGCACTGGTGTCTACTTCTAGGCAATGGAAGGATGCATCACAGTGGGGGCTTTATTTGAAACATTTAGGGCTTGTCCATGCTCAGCTTTATTGTGGATTCTCTGCTACTCATGTGTTTATGCTTTTTGTTGTGTCCACATATTATCTACCTCATCAAAATGCCAGTCCAAACCCCCCACCCCCATTTAATCCAGAAGTTCATGTTCTAATCCAATAAGGAAAATAAACCCAATTTCAAATTGCAGGCCGTGCAAGTGTGGGCAAGTGTCACACAATGTTTTGGTGGGTGGTTCTTCACTGTCACTTGGTGACAACCCAGAGGTGGGCCTTCTCAGTTATAGCACCCAGACTCTGGAATGTCCTCCCTCGGGTAATTCAGGACATGGAAACAGTAATTACACCTCTTTAACACTTCTATGTTTACCCAAGCTGTTCTGGATGCCAACTCTTCCTTTTTTGTCCATTTTATTTCTTCTTCATTTTTATCAAATATTTAGGAAAGTATTTTAAATGCAGTCCCCCCCCCAAAAAAAGTTTAGGGTTACTCTCATTCTCCTACTCATAATGAAATACTGCCCCTCAATGAGACTAAACTTAGATTCACAAAATGTTGGTATGCATACCCCTGCATCCCCCCAGGAAAAAGCACTGATTAAATGTTATTCTATTTCTTATTATTTTAATTTAAACTGCTGAGAGATTTTAACATATTTTAAGTGGTATGTGTGTATATATATATATATATATATATATATATATATATATGTTCTCAATCAGTGTTCTCTATTGCCACATACCCTCCTGTTTGCTCTTTGCCTGAGCACAACCTGTACATTTTGTTTTTGGTGGCCCAAATGATGACGGTGTGTCAGTTTCCACTAACTCCTGCATGCTGGAGGCATATTTGCTGTACGTATATCAGCCTTTTCATTCTTAAAAGTTTTTTTTTAAATAAATATTGAGGTTTTGTGCAATACTGCTCTTGCCCAAAAGCTCAGAATTGAAAACACAATGTAGGCAGGAACTAGTAGATATATATAGGGAGAGGAATTATGTAAAACCTGATCACTAAGGCTTGCAACATTCTTTTGTGTCCTTTGAGAGGGTCAGCAAGCATATACCTAGAGGGGTTCTAGACAACAAGCTTTGGGGAAACTGCTCTGCACACTGTAGTTAGCTGGTTGGCCCCCAGGCTGTAACTAAGGCCTTTTTTTTATTTTCTCAATGCATGCAGCTCAGCATGGCATACATAGCACCAAGTATGTTGGTAGCTCAAAAAGATTATTTAAAATCAACACTAAACTAATATGGTTTGTGGTGTTGTGGTGTGCCCCATCCTAAACTCACTTCCTAGGATAGGAAGCATAATACAATCCCTATTGGAAGGATACAACAGGAACTCTTAAATGTATGGGTTCTTAACAGACTATTTACAAACAGGTTTATTGTGCCCAGCCAGTTTATTTCTTCTCTGCCCACGAAACTGCCCATTTCGCTGAGCTCTTAAACACACTCTTATTTCCCTACTAAAACCTATAACCAGCACAAGAAATCTTAGGAACACACCAAACACAAATACATGCATCTCCCTCCCTTTGTTTCCAGATACTTTTACACAGAAAATAAATGGTTCACGCATTTTATCGCCTCTGCCAAAGATTAGCTTTCTGGATTTTATAAGGAAGATAAATTAAACATTGAAACAATTGGAAAGTGGCTACTGCCCACGAACAATGATTTTGAAGCGGGAACTGCCCACACTTCTGTCTATTCTCTTTATCTAGCCAGTCAATACTTCACATCCAAAGAACAATCTACATGACAGATTACAAATTCTAATGATCCCAAATAGGCAAGAACTCAAAATTGATTCCTAATTATGAGAGTTCAATAAAGGTCACCCTTCTAATAACTTTCTCTGGGCTTGTATCGGGGAAAAGACATCAGGATGGCGGTCCTTCTTTCGTTTCTACACTGTGGATGCCTGCTGCATGAGCGCTTCTTGAGCCATCAATTAACTGGAGAGGCTGGTGAAATTTGCAAACAAATTTTGTCACTCTTACTTGGTTCGTAACTGGGGGAATGAGTGGCGCGCGCACATTTTATCTGGGGTGAGTGTGGGAAGCTGCCATCTGATGCCTGGTGGGTGAGATGGCTGCTTCTGCCAATGCTGCTGGAGTTGCGGGCATCTCTTCCTTCAGGTTCCAGCAGGCAGTCACAAGCTGGGCTGCCAGGATTCATGACACACAGGACTGTTGCACAGATGTTTAGGCAAGGTGCCACTGCCAGCTCACCAGCCCCGGCACTACTGCTCCAAAGTGGCATTGCAAGAATCCATAGGCACCAAAACATCTGAGCTGGTTTTAGAACTCCTTTGCTTTAAAGAAATGCAATCTTTCCTACCACCTGCTGATCATTCGTGGAGGATGCTCATTGGGTTTTTTTTTTGGGGGGGGGGAAATCACACATCATATCCAGATTCGTGCTGGTGATATTTTTATTTTCTTTTGACTCTTTCCTGGGAAGTGACACTGTGGGGACATACTGATATGTCTCCTTTACCAAACGGACAGAGCCTAATATAGCACGCTGCCTAACAGCTGAATCTGGGAATGGAGATGCTGTGATTTTTCTCAGTGGTGTCTTGCAATTTGGCGTGCCTGTTTTTAAAGTGCTGGGTCCCAGATGGGTTCATGGCACAGTTAAATACTCAAACATTTTCTTATCAGAAAAAAGCCCGACCTTAAATCCCTCAGTTGTCTCTCTCTCTCTCTCCCCCCCCCCCCCAATCTACTGCTATTGCTGTAAAACCTTTGCTTTCAGCCAATTTACTCCTCTGGAACAGCTCCTGATCAAATAATTGATGATGATTTCCCTGATCAAGTATTTGTTCAACTGGCAGACCTCATAATTCCCACTTCCACAACCCGACACAAGGGCTGGTAGTTCTCTGCCTCGAGAAAGCTTAAATTCTGTGCCAAGATGATGCCAACATGTCACATTATGCAAACTGCTGCTATTTTTATGCAGATGCAGTGCTTTCCCCCTTATTGTGTACATTTGGATTTCGGCTCTGTCTATCTCTTTGGAAACAGCCAAATTTAAGGGTTTCTTCAAAAGTGCCTTACTGAAAAGTGTGTGTGTGTGTGTGGTAACCTCATTTTGTGATCTTCCCTCTGAGCAGAACATTACTTTCTACAAGGAAATGTAGGAATATTTTTTAATGTTTGAAACAATAAGAGACTATATAAAACAACGGGACATTTTGAATGTATGTTACCTGTTGCACCTGGACATAAGAAGAGTCTAGGCAAAAAATCTGTGTCATTGTTATTTGCATTCTTTCCTTTGGTTGAGAGTGAGCAATGGAGACTCATGGTACCTTTATCCCTCCTACTAATCTCCATTGCTTCTCCTACAGTGACTATTGCTGACCTGAAATACTCACTAAGGAGGCAGCCTCACAGTTTCTCCCTCACTCTTTTCGCTCAGTTGTACAGCACATGCTTTTTGTGCATAAGGTCTGTGGTTCAACTGCTGACATCTCCAGAAAGCACTAGGAAAGGCCTTTGTCTGAGACCCTGCAGAATCATAGAAACAGAGAATTGTAGTGTTGGAAGGGCCCACAAGGGTCATCTAAACCAACCGCCTGCAGTGGAGGAATATGCGTCTGTACGAAGACAGGAATCGAACCTGCAACCTTGGCGTTATCAGCACCATGCTCTAACCAACTGACCTGAGAGGTGCTGCCAGTCCAATCCAGAGAATACTGAGCTCAAGAGATTGACAGTCTGATTTGGTATAAGGCCTTTTCTTTCTCATGTTTCTAAGACTGTGTACACACCATACATTTAAAGCCCATCTCCCCCCACAACACAAAGTCTTGGGAATGGTGCACACACATTGCATTATCCATTTAAAAACACAATTATAGGGGTTTTCTTTTAATTCCCAGGCAGTGCTAAGCATCCCCTGCTGGTGCACACTAAAAAGGATGCTGGGGTGGTGCTATGTTGAATTCAGTCTAAGTCAGGTCCCTTTGAAATCATTGGGGCATCTTAGCCATGAATTAGTCATGGGACTTAGTTGCAACTAGCAGCCACTGTGGCGTAGTGGTTAGAGTGTCAGACTAGGAGAGATCCGAGTTCAAATCCCCACTTAGCCATGAAACTCACTGGGTGACCTTGGGCCAGGCACTGCCTCTCAGCCTGAGCTACCTCACAGGGTTGTTGTGAGGATAAGATGGAGAGGAAGAGAAATATGTATGCCACCTCGAGCTTCTTGGACAAAATAAAAAAAAGGGGGGGGTATAAATGTAATAAACGAGTAAAACCAACAAATGCTCAGGAATAAGCCCCACTGTGTTCATGAAGAGATTTCCTAGTAAGTTGGTTTAGGATTGCAACCCATTGTTCATAGAATGCTGGAAACAAAAATTCCAGGATGAGGGGGGCGGGGCGGGGCGGGGCGGAGCGGAGGCCGTGCTTGCATTTCTAACTTAAGCTGTGATTTACATGGATAATTCTGCTCCCCAGGCCATTCCATTGTTTCTTTACCCACTTGAGAAGTTTTTAGCTGTTAGCGTTGCTTCCAGCTATAAACCAGCTCATGCAGAATAAACCGCTGGCAGCTGCAATGCTCTCTTAGGCAAAGCTGCCTTTCCTCTGCTGCTGTTCTTCATTCAAGAAGGAAGAAATGGCTTATAAATAAATGATATATACTTCTTTCCTTGCTCCATCCTCCTGAACAAGTCTGTTACGTGGTGCTTCTTTTGACTCATAAATGCTAGTTTACCACTCCCCCCCACCCCAGCAGACTGCTGTTTTCAGTTTTCTAACATCTCTTGCTATATATAGCTAATTTGTCTAACTGAGAAGGCAAAGAAACCCTTTACTTTCTGTAGGGAATACCAGCAAAGCAGCATATATCTCCATGGAAACATGTTTCTCAATCCATCAACCTCCTGCAGTACCTAAGACATAATCTGCAAGGTGGAGACTACTGTTTAAAATTAACATGGCACATGTCATTTCAGCATTTAATGTCAGTTTTACAGGACTATTAATTAGGTTGCCTTTCCCAGATCATTAAGAAATTCTGTGTTGTTTTTTAAAAAATAAATTTCTCCATAGAAGGAATGTTCTCCCGATTCCCTCATTAAAATGCATCGTTTGACTTTTTGCCTGCAAACATGTCATAAATGGGGGTTTCTATAGTAACACGGGATACTGGCTTAATTTAAAACTGTAATCTTTACACAAGGTTTTTAGCCACCAAAATGTGATTTATATATATATATAAAGATTTGACCACATTGCAAAACTTTGCCCCATTAGAATGACATTCTGACCTTCCAAAAAAAAAATCCAATAAATAATACAGTAATTCAAGGGGCGGGGGGGGGGGGGGAGAATTAAACTGTGCTTAATTGAGACTTGTGCTTCCATCACATCAGCTATTTTAATAGCTGCTTCCTTTGAATTTGAAACTTGGGTTGCATAAATTCTGCATATATCACTTGCTAGCAAAGTCATTCTTCTGCCTGAATTATCAAACCAATAATTTAAATTATCACACTTATTTGGGCTTTTTGGGAGGAAGGGTGAGATTTAAATTGTTGTTGCTGTTGCTGTTATCATTTCATAACCAGAAAACAGTAAATTTAAATCAATCTGTCAAGATTTCAATGATCTTCTGTCACCAGTTTGGATTATGAAAAGTTAAAGAGATTTTTAAAATATCTTAAATATATCAATATCTGTCTATCTATATATCCAAGCAAACAACAACAACAACAACAGCCAGGCAGAGATAATTAGGCTGGGTGAATCACATCTAGTTTTGTGTTGGCCCAGCTAGCATAGCCAATGGTCAGGAATTATGGCAGTTGTACCAATAACACCTGGAGGCACAATGTTGTCCATATTGGTATCTGCTTGTCATAAAATTCAAGATAAGACTCCTGATTTCAATTTGCTTTCCATCAACTCTTATATTTGATTCTATGTATAAAGTTGGGTTTGTATCCAACACTGCCATCCTGCTGACACAACAGATTCCCACTTTTACAACAGAATTTTCTTCTCCTCTGCTCTCCCCTGCGTCACCTCAAGATGTATTTCAGAGAGTTAGGGGACTGGAGAAGATTTTGGGGGAATGTGGGCAGAGAGGAAGGGGAAATTGCATCATGGGAGTGGAACACCATTTGAGCAGCACTGGATCCAACCCTTGATTTTTCTCAATTAGTCATGGGCATTATCTAGGCATGAGTTACGTTAGAAAATGTGAATGACTTCATACTCCGTCCCTTTCAGTGAGAAGTTCTCCTCTGGTCACATGACATGAAAATGTTATTCGGATAGAATTCAAATATACACATTGGGTTGGATCTAGACTTAATCATGCTAAGACCATGGTAAAATAAATGAATCTAAGCACAAGTAGCTCTGCAGCCAACTCATCAGCTGCCGTTTTAATCATCTTGATATGCTTTCAATATCACTCTTAGCACTGAAACATGCCAACCAGCCGAATATACTCCTAACTTGAACTGGCATGACAGAAGCAACATAGCAAGGTAGAATCTTGTGATGTGTTATTCCAATTCAGGTTATTAAAGTGAATATGGTTTATCATTTTTATAAAATCTGTAATAAATTGCAGTGATGCTTGTTTGTTCTTGCCAGAAGTATTAAATCATGCAGACAAGTTTTCTATATGTATTTAAAGTGCAGTGGGAAAACTGCTCTTTAGTCACCAGTTCTTATGAGGAAAATTTTTGCTGCTATCAATTCACGAGTATCTTTCAGCTCATATTATCTCCGAGTCAGAGCTTGCATAATCATTATACTTCTGCACTAATCCACAGTGAGCAGCTGTTCTGCATATCAAAAAGGCTTCTTTCAAAATCATTCCTCCCTGAAACTTTCACCAAGGTACCATATCATTTGTCTTGCTTCATTTATCTTCTGTGACAAAAATCCAATATTTTCGATGTCTCTGTAAAAGTAATAAAGTTGGCAAAATTGTAATACATTCAGAATATTGCATGAAAGTTTGCTGTGGCACCACATAGACTTAGCTTGTCAGATTTGTTGCATGGTGACGTTGCCAAGTCAATTCAGAATAAAGGAGCAGCTTTGCTTCACTCTGATTGTGGGGAAGGGCTGCCATGCTGTGACTACTTTTCTCCCCACTCTTTACAGCCTTTTTTTGGGGGGGGAATCTTCAAGAGGGGGAGGGTGCTTTTTGCAAGGAGTAAAAATGATTGTTAAAAATCACTCTGTGTTCTAGCTCAGTTCCAAAGAGAAGTTAACAGCTTGAACATAACATGCTGAAAGCAAGAGCTCAACGTGTTCAGGCAAAAGCTAATGTTTCAACTGAATTACCTTCTAAATGCCACAATTTAGAGAGTGATTCTGAGACTGTGTGCATCAGTGGAGCTGCATTAACTTCTGTGCAGCTTCAATGGCTTAAGTGGTTTTAGGACTGCTCTTGCCTTGCAAAGAAAAGCAAAAAACCTTTGTTAAGTCCTGTCTTTGGGATCTGTTTCCCTCTTTTTGCCTGTGTTGCTATCTTTGAAGCAGCACCTTGCTGATATGAATAATATGAATGCTTGTCTAGCTTCAGTCATTCCATAGTTCTTTCACACATCCCCTGTCATTGCAAATTGGCTTTAACTTAATTCAAAACACTCCTCATTTGAGATTTTGCTCTTCTTGTTTCATACAATAGAGACACACAGCTCTGTGAGTTCTATCAGTCATCTTGAAATTTTCAGGATGGAATGAAGACAAAAAAGAAGTTCTCACTAAGGCATCCAGCAACTGTGAAACATCTTTTTTTTTTTGTCTGTGACGCTAACAGCTCTGTTTTCACTGCAGTGTGGTGAAAAGGGTTGGAATAATCTGTCAATTTCAGCTCTCTTTGTTTCTCAGTTCTCTACACTTTGCAGCAATTTGCGAAAAATCCTTATGAAAATAATCAGCATCCTTTAGTGTGAATTTCTCAAACACATTTTAATATGCCGTTTTAACTAAAGTACACATTTTTCCAAGCACCCTCCCCTAATATAATGCATTTTTGTGTAATTTACACCAATATAATCACTTTTATGCACTCCTCTCCCTAATTATGCATTTTTGTAAATACTGCTTGGTTGGAGAACTGAACAACAAAATTCAGGTAGGTGTGAATCTTGAAAGTTAGATGTGTTTCAGTTCACATACTGCTTCAGCAAGTGTGAATTTGATAGGTTTGCCTTCAAATGAGACTTGAATGGAATTTCTCCCCCATCCTTAGAATGACACATGCATTAAAGTAATAAAAAAATTACATAAACCAAAGTCATTTATAGTGAATTTGAACCAGGTCCCAGAAAAAAGAAGAAGCCCCAGAACATGTATTGTGACTGCTTTGTTCTGGTATTGCAGATTCATTACAGTGATAATATCTAATTGTGGTGTCCCAATTGCACAATGGACTTCCACTTGAAGAAGCAGGACTCCCCCTGAAATCCCTGTGCACCCCCTCCTGAGAAGATATGGGGTGCACAGAGACTGCTTGGTGAGGAGAGGAAGGGGAATCCCATCATATTAGATTGCACAATGTTGCATCCCCAGTACAGATACTGGTAGGTATTCTGTGAATGTGTCAGAGTGACTTCACTGCTAACTATTTTGTAGCTACAGCCGGTCTGCCTCCATTTTGGATGAGGGAGATGTGACTCCCACATATCTTTGAACTCCAGAACTTTTTATCATTTTAGAATTTAGTCACAGCACACAAATAACCGAGAGCAGGACGCCAGCCGTTGTGAGGGGAGGCATGATTCATTTAATGGAAGTGAGAGTGAAGTAGAACCTGGATGAAGACTGCCTACAGGAAGGAATCTTTTCTAAATAATAATAATAATAATAATAATAATAATAATAATAATAGGCAGAAAAAGCCAAGAAGTTGAACTTCCTATTTGTACTCACTCATTGACTCTGTCAATTTGGCCATCTCTCTCTCTCTCCCTCTCTCTCTCGAGCTTCTCCTAGAGAAAGAAACAAAATAATAAAAAATAATATATGCATACCGGAAGCTGCCGTATACTGAGTCAGACCCTTGGTCCATCTACCTCAGTATCATCTGCACTAACCGGCAACATAACTCTCTCCATAACAGCGGACATGCCTTGGCCTGCCTGGAGATGCCAAGCACTAAATGTGGGCTTTTTACATGCTAAAAAAGAACTATGCCCTTTCCTAAATAATCTTTGTCACAGTGAATGGAAGTAAGGCCACATTCACACCTTATATTTAAAGCACCTTGACACCTTTTTGAGGCCTCCTGGCTCTCACCCCCCAAATCCTGGGAGCTGCAGTTTCTAAAGAGTGCTGAGAGTTGTTGTTGTTTAGTCGTTTAGTCGTGTCTGACTCTTCGTGACCCCATGGACCAGAGCATGCCAGGCACTTCTGTCTTCCACTGCTAAGGAGACTCCTATTCTCGAATTCCTAGAGTTCCCTGTGAAGAGGAATTGATGGTCAAATTCTCTGGAATTTGTAGCTCTGGGAGGGGAATAGGGGTCTCTTAACAGGTCTCAGCACCGTTAAGAAACGACAGCTCTCAGAATTCTTGGGGGATAGCAAATCGTTTTTGAAGTGTGGTCTAAGGCAGTGGTGTATTTTACTCTGTCATCTACCTTTTTACATTTATTTATTACACTTGTACCATGCTCTATTTCCACATCCATTCCATATATTTAAATTACTTTTATATCACTTTCACAGTCATGGCTCCTCCTACCCCTTTCAAGAACCATGGGAACTTTAATTTTTTTTTGGGTGTTTGGAGCAGTACCTCTGCGATAAATACAGTTCCCAGGATTTGTTGGCCTGAAAGTCAAAAAGTGGAATAAAATGGATTTAAATGTATGATACGGATACTGCTTTTTTAATTCCCCTCTCCACTAACATCATGTTTCCTATGCAGGAAGCTTGCAGGGCCAGAACCACTTTGAATTACACCAGGTGTCTCCAGACCATTTTGTGAGTCAGGAGAAAAAAATGGCACTGCCTGCATCTTTAAAAACAGCAAAACCTTTTCAGAAGGGTCTAGGTTTTTTTTCCTTCCTGTTAACCAGCTTTCCTTTTGGGATCTCATTCCCTAATCTCTGGTTTGCTCTTATCTTTTAACACAGAAGCCGAGCAGATATGGATATTAGTTTAGCTTCAGTAATTATACTGTTCTGTCAGGTTTATGTTGGGGGAGAAAGCCTTTCTCCTCTTGAAAGGCACTCCCCATGACAGTGCTTTGTTTATAAGGGCAATTCAATTAATATGGCAGCTTGCGTGGGTGGCTTATTATCTGAAAACATAACCAAAGTACTGAAAGTGACGAATCATTTTTTTATTATTATTAAATGTGGTACACAATAGAACATTCATTGCACCCAACCATTCTTCTCTTTTGCTCATTTGTTTGCTGCATTAAAATACTCTTGAACTGGGAAACAAAGAAGAAGAAGTATGCACACCTGGAACCTGGGTTTATTGTTTTCATGTTTTATTGTTCTCATATAGATCCCTGTTGGTGGGGCAGAGCAACAAATGCAATTTGCCGACAGTATTTCCGGGACAATGTGTGCTTGGTTTATAAGGACATGGGCACCTTTCACTGAAAAGATTACAAAACTAAACAGGGAGTCTCAAATTTAAAGATCTCTAAATTGAGTAGGAATGAAGTATTCCCAAGAAAAGTGGAAATGAAGTACAATAGGCTGTGTTGAATTTTTGTGGAGTTCCCTTTTCACTATGCAAGGAGATGTTTGGCAGTGGGTACACAGTCCCCCCCCCCAAACCCCAGCACCCTCACTGTGGGGAGGGGGAAGTTTCCTTTCAATGCAAAATCACAATTCAAAATGACAGTAGGCAAGAAAGACAACATTACACATCTGTCCACATGCCCCCTGAAAGTTTGCTGAAGAGAGCCTGGTCCCTTAGGAGCAAAATGCTTCACTGTAAGCAAAGACTGGAAACAAAACCAGCTCAGCAATATCCACCAAAGACAGAAACCTTCCTTGTACCCCTTTTTCTTGTCAGAATTCTGGGAGTCATGTTTGTACATTATTATGAGATTCACTTTATAAAGAAAACCTTTGCTCTGTTACAAAACAAAGTCTTGGTTGTGACGTGTTGTTTTCTCACTGTGTGGGAATACTGGAGGAGGAATGAACCTGAAAAATGCTGCCTCAGAATGGAAAAACCTTCAGGGATCTGAGAAAGATCCGCATGTAAGGAGAACTGGACAAAAAACATAGGGCCTCTTACAGAGAGAGGAAGAATTGTGTACATTATGATGCATGAAATACACTGCACACACCTTTTCCTGTCAAGTTATAAGCATCAAGTAACTGCTGGATGTATTGTCTGACCTGTGGATACAGAGCAGAAGAAGTATTTGTGCTGTGTCTGAAACATTTTTAAAGTGTTCTTTGCTCTGCTGCCCAAGCAGGAAAAGTTTTCTGCTTCCATCAGTGTGGTTTTTGCACTTCTTTTTCCATGGTAGTTTTCCCACGGGGGGCAGTGGGTGGATACAGTGGGATTATCATTCCTAGACTCATATTCAATACAATGGGGTGACCTTACTTGCTTTGGCTAAAGTCCAGAACACAGAGTAAACAGTGATGTAAACTATTAAAGTGTTTGATTTTTTAAAAACGATGACATTTTCTGTATTGAAAATACAGAAAGGCACGGGTATGTTGTAATTCTTGTTCAAATGCTGCATCAATAGTGATAAATAAAGGCATTGATATTTCTAACTGGAGACTTGATGGGGCCCCTTCATGATGGTAAACATCCCTCAAGGTAGGCAACAGAAGGCACAGTAGCGAAAAGGTGGTCTAGCTAGCAAGTGCTGCTGATAGCACCTGCCATTTTAATTCCCCCACAATGCCTCTGGGGCAATGCTACATTAATTCCCGGAGTCATAATGGGGGAATTAAAGTGACAGGCAGTGCCCATGACCTCCTGGGCTCCAGCACTGTTGCTGTCAGGTCTTGCTGTCAGGCTTCCCATAGGCATCTGGTTGCCACAGTGAAAAAACAGGAAGCTGGACTAGACGAGACTTTGGCCTGATTCAGAATGCTCTTCTTTGCTCTGATGGATGGCTGTTAGTTTTCTTTTGTCTAGTGCTGAAAGGACCACAGGGCCTGTGTGGTTCAAGCAGTGGGTCGTCCTGGGAGCCCTATGGTGCTCACCCCTGGCGATGGGTCTGGTAATGTTCAGACAGATTTAGAAGGTGGACTGTTTTTATGAAGACAAAAAGTATGTTTTGCTGCAACGATATTGTGGGTAGCTTCATTATAATGTTACAAAGTGTTGCCTGGAATAGGGGGCATTACTCACGAGACACTGACATTATTGTGGAATTTATATCAATCTCATCACTCCTCAGGAATGTTTTATGTGGTAAGCTTGTTTCTTACATTTACAGACAATAATTAAGATTTCCTTCATAAATCCTTGAGCACAGCAGTGATTGAGCTGTCCAGCACAGTAAATGAATGTCAGATAAAAGTTGTTTGGCTATCAGATCTTTAATTTCATTCAGCTGTTGGAAATTTAAACTGCACAATCATTTGTGAAGATTCTGACTTGGAGACGCTCAATATTTTCATTTCAACAACTTATCAATGAAAAGAAATAAAACACTGCTCCCTATGTAAGCTTGCAATACAGTGGTACCTCAGGTTAAGTACTTAATTCGTTCCGGAGGTCTGTACTTAACCTGAAACTGTTCTTAATCTGAAGCACCACTTTAGCTAATGGGGCCTCCTGCTGCCACCATGCCACCAGAACACGATTTCTTTTCTCATCCTGAAGCAAAGTTCTTAACCTGAAGCACTATTTCTGGGATAGCGGAGTCTGTAACCTGAAGCGTATGTAACCTGAAGCATATGTAACCTGAGGTACCACTGTAAAGTTTTTGTCAGTTTGATCAAAGGGTGGGTCCAGTGTACCCCGAGATCTCTCAGTGAACATGTCCCTCACATTGATGGCAGTGTTTCAGGATGCTTTCCCTAGATTGTGCAGGCTCAGGAGCTTCATGTGCATGCTGGATCTCTCACCAAGTGAGTTTATAGCTGAGGTGAGAATTAACCTAGTTTGTAGCTCAGGCTCTTAACCACTTACAGAATGCTTGCCTGGGCATATCCTATTCACAGTAGCATGACTACATCCATGTGACTGCAGCATTCTACATGAAGCGCATTGCAGTTGATATTGGATGATGGGAAGCAGGTCTTTCTTCCCACTACAGAGCTCTTAAGCCTATCCTGGGTGAATTCCTTGTTTAACAGCAAGCATAACATTCCCAGTCCAGTATTTGCTGGACAAGCACATGGTTCACACACAGAAAATTCCAACTTTAATACCTAGCATTTCCAGGGAATGCTGGCAAAGGCCACTTTCTGGAACCCTGAAAAACCACTTCCAGTCAGTGTGAAAAAGACTGTGCAAGATGCACTAACAGTAAAAGGCACCTGCCTATGTTTTTCAGCATTACCCAGTAACCTCACTTAACAATATTTAACAGCATTTAAAAATACCAAGCTCCTTCATTCTCTCAGCACAAGCCTTCTTCCCCCTTCAACATTTTATTCATGCAACTGTTTTCTTTTCTCAGCCCCATATTCCAACATTCTTTTTCAAACTGTGCTTGCTAATACAGAATGTATTATTCCAGCAACAATTTAACTAGTGCCATGCAGAGATAAAATAATTTTTTCCCTAACACCTACTCATTACTCCACTGTTTATACTGGCAAAGATGACATAAGCCCACTTTACCATTGTGACGGCAATGTAAAGCAGAAGTATGTAAAACGATAATATTATTTGCAAGAATATAAAGCTTTCTTCCCACTTCAGAATGAGCAGTTTAGAACACTGTGACTACAATCCACACCATGCAATCCTGTTGATTTCAGTGAGGTTTACTGCCATGCAGGTTTTGTAGAAGAATTGGTTAGATGATGGATAAAATGATACATCTGTCATGATAGGATTTATCCAGCATCTAGAGATGCTCTAAACAGCTGGAAGTTGCCTTGTAAACATGCAGTGCTAAAGCTTCTGAACTCAACTGACTACTGTTTGGGAATTTCAAGGTGTGGGAATGAATATATGTTTTCAATCAGTATGTAGTTTAGTTACTTTCCAAAGCAATTTTAATGCAAATGCCCTGTCATTCCATGGATGTTCTCTTTGGCAATATGAATTCAACCACTAGCTTCTAATTTGATGTGGTTTGTAGCAGGAGGAGAGACGCCTATGAAATCTTAGTGCACAGAACACTGTCTTGGGATTTTTAAATTGCTTCTTAAACTGCATGGAAATGGTGTTATGCTTGATATGCTATCAGGAGAGAATAATAGAGTTTCACGTTATATAGCAGCTTTCAAGCTCAAGATATCCTTAAATACTTTACTTACAACAAATTTGATAGAGAATGCTCAGTGATGGTGTGTAGGCAAATGCAGCGGTCATCATTATGTCTTACTCAGCAATAGCCTACACACAGCTGTAGAAAGTAAAGCCCTATTTGAGTAGGAGAAGATTTTGGCTAGGCTATTAGGTTCCCCGCCCCCTCATATGGTGCTATAGTTATGATTTCTAATATACTGCCAAAGAATATCTCCTTTCCAATTTGGACATTGGGGTGGGGAAGGACAGGAGAACACTGCATTTTTTTAGATGGCTGTGAATACTGCAAAAGAAAAACCAAATACCATGGGCATTTACAAGAAGAGGCTTGTTGGATATGACCAGAGACAATGGAGTACACCTCTGGGGGTGAAGTCAAACCACTGAGTTAGGAGCACTGAAGTGACCTGCCTAGGTGGCAAGCCTGGGCAGTGTGTATGGAGGTCCTGGGCTCCCCAGACAACAAGACTCCTCTCTCAGCTTTGTTGATGTGGTCCAAAAGGAAGCAGAGCAATACATTTGGCACCAGCTGGGCTGCAGGAGTTGCCAGAAGGAGGTGTACAAGGCACCAGCCAACCATCTTAGGGATTCTACCCCAGATTTGTGTAGGGTTATTCCTTAGCCTTTTATTTTCCCTAAAATATCCCACAAGGCAGAGGAGATTTAGGATTAGAGTTTTCCTTCTCCTAGATAGGCTACCTTCCCAGGTTGATGAGCCTCATCTGCCCCTCACGTCCCTCTACAACATGTGCAGAAACTGCCTTCTTGACCATTGGATCCACTATTGGTCTAGTCCGCTCAATCTGCTGGGTCCTGTCTTTGCATGCAGGGGAAGTCCTTAACTCACCAAGGGTTTGAGACCCATCAGCTGTCCTCACCTGGTTTAGCCAGCCAGTCAAAACTATTTCCTGGGGTGTGGCCATTGTCACATACTGACAGCTTCTGGGAGCACACGGTGAGAGCTGAGTACAGCGTGAGGACCAAAGATGGACAAACTACCCCAGAAGCAGCACGACATGTCCCCCAGCAGAGGTACTACCCCTCCCCTAACACTCCACCTACTGTTGGCTTATCTGCCTTCTACCCCACTAGACTCAGTTGGCACCAGACCCCCCCCCCCCCGGTGCATAGAGCCAGTGGAAGTGCACACAACTTGATATGTCCATTGCATGCAAGGCTTCAGATGATAATGAGGAAGACACCACTGCACTGCTCAAAAAACAAATAAGAGGCAATAGCCCTATCTTGTATATATGGATTAAACCACTATATTTATTTACAAAGTTGGAAGTCTTGACATCGGCAATAATTCCAAACAAGATCCGATTACAGTAAGCTGCAAACCCTTTAAAAAAAAAATCAAACCTGAAGATTTTCTCTTATCTTTAAATTAAAGAGGGGAACCAAGTGCCCTGTCCAGAAAGTGACAAAATATAATTTAGAAATACTTTTGACAGCTAGTTGCAGTCTTCTTGACTTTAACATTGAGTTAAGTGATTGTGTTGAAACTGTTTTCTATATCAATTTATATAGATCCTCTTTCATTGCTAGATACCTTTGAATATACTCATTTTCTACTGCCAGTAGCATTTTCTGATCCTGCAACATAGAGGGTGGATTTGAGTGTGCTTTTATTGAACCAAAGTTTGTAATTATTATTTTCAGTACATATTGTTCTCCCTGTCCTGTATGCTAGTGAAAGTACAAAGCAAATGTTTTTTATGACCCTGAAAATGGCCCACTTTTCACAGAAATATCACAGGAAATAATAGTGGAAGAAACTTTCTCCGGTTGTGTGTTTATAAGCCCTTTCTAACCTGATGCCTTCCATATGCTTTGGACTATAACGCCCATCAGCCCCAGCCAACACACTGGATGCTGTATATGAATGGTGACTGGGATGCCCCTCATGGGCAAAAAATTAGAGATTTGGCATGGTAAAAGCAGAATGCATTCCTAAATGCATTTACTAGTGAGTAAGCCACATTGAACGGGACTGACTTCTGAGTAAATATACAAGCCTGCGTGATTCTGAAGCCAACAAATTTAAAAGAACTTACCATATTTTTCGCTCTATAAGACGCACCAGACCACAAGATGCACCTAGTTTTTGGAGGAGAAAAACAAGAAAAAAATATATTCTGAATCTCAGAAGCCAGAACAGCAAGAGGGATCGCTGCACAGTGAAAGCAGTAATCCCTCTTGCTGGTCTGGCTTCTGGGATAGCTGCGCAGCCTGCATTCGCTCCATAAGATGCACACACATTTCCCCTTACTTTTTAGGAGGGAAAAAGTGAGTCTTATAGAGCAAAAAATACGGTAAAAGGAAATAGTCAAGGTTACCTGTTGGAAGATGACTGAGAGGTTATATGATGCAGAATAGGGAGAAAAAACAAATGTTTTAAAATATACATGATCATGTCTTTTCCTTTTTTAAAAACAGATGCATTTAGTTGTGTCTTTGCTGTGAAAGAGAACATTTATTTGGTTATCCCCAAAGCCCTAGTAACACCTGGAGGTTCAGTCTGAAGCCCCAAGGCCCTTGTAATGTTGTGTGCCTATGCTCACATCTGCTCTTGTCAAAACATAGAAAACATCCTACTCTTCCCTAGACAATGCCATGTTGATGAGTATAGATGCTTCTGCTCCTTGATGGATGAAGCCTCTCATTTCTGTAATTTCTTGCAGGGTTTCCTACTACAGGGATTTCAAAAATTCTGGAAAGGCAAAATATGATGGATTCTTTGGTCATGTGACCATGAGCATAACTTACAAAAAACAACAATGGACGTTGAAAGAATTTAGTTTAAAATATGCCTTTGCCTCAACTTTCAAGTATTTTAAAATCCTTTATGGGACTCCAACTCCCATCAGTCTCAGCCAGCATTGCCAAGGGATAATGGGAGATGGAGTCTATTAACATTTGGATGGCTATAAGTTCCCCACCTTAGGCTACACTTGTTAATGGAAGGCTAGATGGCTAGGGAAAAGTCTGGATTGAAGCAAGAAGATTAGTATGAATCTGTACAGCTCACTGAGCTTCAAAATTATCCAACAGCTAACAACAGTTGCTATTTTGTACGTTCTTTAGTAATAAAGATACCATTTAAGCTAACAAAAGTTTTTTGTTTTAACTGTTTCTAAAACGTTCAATTTGAATTTGCTTCCTTATAGCATATATTAATCAGTTTCTTGCCAAATACATAAAATAACAACTTTGCTATCAAAATATCCAGTCTTATGGGTGTTTTGATTGCTCAAGTATCACGGGGACGAACTCTGCGATTCACCCAGTCACTGAGATCTCCATCCAATGATCAAATGAGACGTGACCCCTCAATGGATCCTTGCATTTAGCATACATACTTTAAAAGGCAACCAGCACCTGCTGGAGTAGGCAGCAAGGGCTGATACCAGGACAGCAGCAGATAAGAAGGGGAGTTTAACCCACCCCTCTCAATGCTTCAGTTCTGACAAAATTTGCATCTCTAAAGCTGCTACTTGCCTCAGGAGCAAATCCCACCAGTGCCACTGGGTGATTTGTACCCAATCCAAATTGTAGCTTCAACCCCCCCCCAACTTTTTCAGGATTACAGCTGGGGAGGAAAGCTGTAACTACTCCCTACCTACTGTGATCTAAATAATTATCCTTTACACACAGTTTCTAACTGCATTTTTATTTAAAAATATGGATTTTAAATGCAAATACATATTTAACATCACATCTAGCTCGATCCCTGTAACTCTCCTAAGGTGACTAATTGCTATGAGATAAAGAGAAACAGAAAAATAGAGAGACAATGCCTTTTCAGTGGCGGCCTCTGCCTTTGGAATACTTTCCCCAGCTAACCTGCTGGTACTTATGCTGATGTCTTTTAGATGCCCAGTTAAAATGTCTTCATTCTTTCTGGGATTTGCTACTTTTATCATCTCTGTCAGTTAAAAACAACCTAAACAAAAACAAAAAACAGAGCAGCAGGATTTATATTTGTTGTAGAGATTTTTTTCGGTTGTTTTTATTGTAATTAATTATTGTATTTTTTAGATTTTTACTGTTGTTGTTTTTATTGTTTGCTGACCTGGGAACACAAAGAGTTGAAGTATCAGAATACAAATCTATCAGACAGATAAATCTTCTAATGCAATGACTTCCCTTAAGGCCAAGCCTGAAATTCTCATGCTTCCTTCCTTTCCCCTACCTGTGTGGTCCTCAGCACCAGTGGTGGTGAAAAGAACGTCACTGACAAAGAGGAATGATATCTAGAGGTCCCCACAACCCTGGTTCAGGAAATCTATCTAAAGCTCATGATGCCTTCAATGATTCCTATTGTCAGTGTTAGTTTGCTGGAGATCATATGAATCCCTCATAACTCGAGGACCAATATAGGAGGACACCCTAGAAGACATAACAGTAAACCTAGCCCGATCTTTATAATGATGGAGGTGAATTTATAGCTTCAGTCTGAACATAGAGGAAATCAACATTTCATGGTGTTGAGAGACAGTTGCATTCTGTGGTAATAAATAGGTTGCTCTGTATATGGAGATTTATGGCATTAATAAAGTGGAGTTTCCAGGGGAGCTCAAGAGTGGGAACCAACATGAATCAAAACAGGAGGCATGCATGCTGCTGCTGCTACAAAATAAATGTGCCATTTTGTAGTAAGGGCTCCAGGTTGTCTACTTCATAAAGAAGGCCAAAGGTGTCTACAGGGTGCTGTTCAGCCTTTCAATTAATTAGATTGATAGTACTCTGAAATACTATACTTAGCGGTCAGAGGCAAATGGTCAGTACATGAAGCAAGTCTCTGCTGTCACATTTCATCCAATTAATTGCCAAGGCACTAAAACACTGATAGTTATTTGTTCATAAAGAGAGAATTTGGATTATGCTGGAATTGAGCTGAAAATGGAAAATTTTATTCCAACTCTAGCCCATCAAATACCACTGGCATCCTCTGCGTCTTTGTGGTCATTGGACTGGCCAGGCGGGTCTTGTTTCAAGATGTACACAATTAGAAAATGCAAGTTACAAGAACAGACATGCATGGTCCACAATTCTCCACAAAATACGAGAGAAAATTTATTGTTTTCAAGCAGTCCCAAATACCATTCCTTGGTTCCCCCTAAAGGCGCCAATCTCAGGTTCTACAGTCAGCTACTATGGAAAATTGTCACAGGCATAAATCAAACTGAAACTTGCTTGGAATGGTGATTGTGTGTAGAACTCCATCTCCGCTTGCCAGCACAAAAAGGGTTGTCATGGACTGGCTGGATGCAGAGGAGTGATGGAAGGCACCAGCTGGGAACCTCCACATGAACCCCCAGGGGAAGAAGGCTCAGAGCTAGGGAACTGGTGATGAGTGGTCTGAGGGAGAAAAGGGAGAAGACTGGGAGGAGGTGTCAGAAGCTGAAGGGGAAACAGGGTTTAGTGAGCAGGAAGAGGCTGTGGCAGAAGAAGTCCAGAACCAGAGGCAGAAGAGGAGGCTGGAAAGGAGGGGGCCAAGAGGCAGTGGTGAGGCAGGCTACTGAAGAATCCAGGGAGTCTCCCCCTTCTGCTGTCACCAGCTCCCCCGCCCCGGTCTCCTAGAACACACAGAGAAATGAAAAGAATAGAGGAGAGATTGTGTGCAGACACAGTCTATGACTATGTGGGGAAAGGAGTGGACTAAGCAGGTGGGGGAAGTTGGGGACCTTCAGTCCTCATAACTGCCTCATTTGGGCAAGACCTACTGGGAAAAGTTGCTGGGATCACTAGGCTTGCTCTGCTTTGGTTTCTTTGAATAGAGTTAAATTCACTGACACTGTGTTGTTGTTTTTTAATTGCTGCACTGCAACTGACTGGCTCTTGACAAGGGAGTGTGTGGCACAAAGTGTAGAGCCTCGTAGAGTAAAGACTGATGTTCGTTGTTGGTTGGTTATGTAGAACTGTGCCTATTGTCCTCAGGGAGTTTTAATTTGCTGGCTTCTTCTTTTGTTTCTTGGTGGAATTTGTCTGCTCTGTATTGGTAAATAGTATTTCTCCTGTGGGTTAAGGATACAGATGCTAAATATCATAACAGATTTTCACCAGCAACAGTAGTTAGTCATCTGATGGTTGTACCGTGGGGCCATTATTATTAGCATCAGTTTGAATCATCTCACGTTGATGTGAAAACCACACTGCTCATTTATTCAATCATCTGGGTTGTTGTTTGGACTGCTTTAAGACAGGACTATCGAGAAACATGTGATTGTCCTATCTAGTCTGCATAATACTCTAGAATAGTGTTTGGCAGCTGGTGGCTTACGAGTCAAGACCATCTTAGAGATGCTGTCAATCTCTCACCCCTTCCCTACTTGAAAAGTGCTGGAACTATGGAAGTGGGGGAGAGAGGCTGAGAGGGCCCTGGGGTGTGCCAAGTTGGAATGCCCCACAAAAGCCCTTTCCACCATCTTACTGCCTCCTGGCATGCATCCAAAGTGTGTGGAGAGGTGGAAGCTGAATCAGAAATGCTGTACCACTACCTTTCATGCTTTTGTTTTTGTTTTGGCCTGGCTGGTGTTTTTGGCATTTACTTCTTAGGAGAGGGATCACAGATAGCTCAGGGGCAGAGCAAATGCATTGCTTGCAAAAAGTCCTAGCTTCAATCGCTGTCATATCCTGTTAAACAGAACAGGTAGCAAGTAATTTCTTTATTTCTTTAAAATATTGCTAGGCCACAATTTACTGTAAGTGACTCCAGGGCATGACACAGTAACTCTGTTTAAAAATAGCATAAGCGTAATAATATAAAAATGAGAGCAGATAAATATATGACTAAGCCAACTGGTTAAAACTACAGAACCGTTATGTCATCTTACATAGTATTGACAACTAGCAAACTACAAATGCCTAAGCAAAGAAAGCAGGTTATGGGAAAGGCTTGTGCCTAAGACTCTGGAGATGAACTCCAAGTCAGAGCAGACAATAGAGATTTAGGAGGACAAATCAGTCCTAGCAGTGGGGGGCAAGTCTAGGACTGATACCAGCATACAGTGGTACCTCAGGTTACAGACGCTTCAGGTTACAGACTCTGCTAACCCAGAAATAGTACCTTGGGTTAAGAAGTTTGCTTCAGGATGAGAACAGAAATCATGCAGTGGTGGTGCGGCAGCAGCGGAAGGCCCCATTAGCTAAAGTGGTACCTCAGGTTAAGAACATTTTCAGGTTAAGAATGGACCTCCAGAACGAATTACGTTCTTAACCAGAGGTAACCTGTATATTAATCTGGTTTGCATGCAGTGCTAAGCCAAAGCACAGCTTAGTGCTAATGATCAAACATGCAGACTTCCTGAGAGGAGACAGAAGCTGCTTTGCTCCTCCATGGTCATCTTGCTAAGCTATGGATTGGCTTAGTGTGTTGGCCAAACCTGGGTTGATGGGTTATCCCCTCCATTCACATGACCTGTAAACCATAGGGACAACCCTTGTTGTTACAGCTTGTGGTTTGTCTGGGAGAGAGACAAATCAGGTACCCAGGTTCAGATGACACACTAAGGCAGGCATAGGCAAACTCGGCCTGCCCGATGTTTTGGGACTACATCATCCTTGACCACTGGTCCTATTAGCTAGGGATGATGGGAATTGTAGTCCCAAAACATTGGGAGGGCCGAGTTTGCCTATGGCTGCCCTAAGGCAAACTATGGCCTAGCAGAGCACTGCATCCAAATGGCCAGGAGGAGCAAAGGAGCAGCAGTCTGTTCTCCAGAAGCCCAAACATTTGCTCAGTTGTGTGAATCTATGATTTGGCTTGGCTTCACATGCGAACAAGGGTGCTGGGTGCACATTATGATTCTGTCTGCTTAAGGATGAGATACTCTTGAGCTGGCTGCAGCAGCTGTGTCATTCCCTTTCAGCCTGTGCATGAGCAGAGCTATACAAAGATAACTTGAGTCAACAGTAGCCTCTCCTTCGCAGGGAATGATCTCTCATCACGGTCATCTCTACCTCCTGTTAGAGATCCTAAAGGGAAAAATCAAACCTGCATGTTAAAATGAATGTGTGAGCAGTTTTCATCACTAGCAGCACCCTGGCCATGCTCTCCTATCTCTCGATAATGAGACTGCCATCCAGGGTACCAATTAGTGCCGAACTGACAGTTTTTCTAATGCTGACACCTGCCCGTAAAAATCCAGCATTTCATTATGTACCTAGCAAGCTGTCAAGCTGTAATTGCTTTTAGTTCAGCTGGCCAGATCCTATAAAAGTGGGTTTCTATTTCATTATCAATTCTTTGTAACATCCAGTGGCTTGGAACTATTTTTAGTCCTTTGCCCAGTAGTGACTCTTTTTTAATGTTTATGGGCTTCATTTCACTTTATTCACAAGTTATTAATGACTTCTAAAATTGCTTATTATGCATGAAAAGGGGAAGATATTATTAAAATTGACTCTCATAATCACTTCAGCATGATAGAATCTACAATTAGTAGAGTTAGAAAACTAATGGATATATCATGTCGAAGCACCACTTCAGAAAAGCATAATGTATACTCTGCAGTCCACGTAGCGTATCATTATCCTTTAAAAATATTATGCCCTTGAATTTCCCTTGAATAAATGTGGAATTCAGTTGTGGAATGTAAGCAGTGTGCTTAATTGCTAGAAAAACAATGCTGGAGTTCAGCTGCCTGAGGAAAATGTCACCTATCTAGAAGTATTTTTTCTTAATCTCCTATATGTGCAGATTATAGTACCGGTTTTCAAACATAATCTGTTCTGGAAGTCTGTTTGACTTCCGAAGCATTCAGAAAACGAGGATCAAAGGGCTGGCAGCAAAATCCACTGAAAAAATGGAGAAACACACCTCAGAAGCCATTTGACTTCTGAGGTGCGTTCAAAGATGGAAGCATTCACTTCCGGGTTTTGGGCATTTGGCTTCCTAAACGTTCGGCAGCTGGGACGTTTGAAAACCAAGGTTTGACTGTAACTATAGTTATCTGTGAAGTGCACTCTAAGAAGAGCCCTGCTTGATCAGATGAAGAACCTATCAAATCTACCATTCTAGTTGCCACAGTAACATATGGCCTTTGAACTTCAGAGGCCCCTGACAGGCTTCTCCTCCGTGAATTGGTACAACCCACTTTTAAAGTCATTTAAGTTGACCATTACCACATGCTGTGGCAGCAGATTTCATTAAATGATGCACTGCATGAAGAACTATATCTTTTATGTTCATTTTCTTTTCAGTCCTCCACCAGATAGCTGCTCAGGGGACAGTTTCATCTCTTCCTGCTTTCTGTGTTCTGAGACTGAGCCCTGGCATAGTTCAGTGAGACAGAGCTGTCAGGTTCCTATAACCATAGATGGAATCCTATGTGATCTCTGTGTTATGAGGTCCAAAGGCTTCCTGCCTTGATCTTTGGTAAATTGTATGGTTTGAGGAGGTGGAGAGCTAGGAGACACCAGAGTTATATTTTCCCACATGTTGCCTTAATATGTGGAAATTACAAGTATAATAAACAGAGAATGACCATTTCTCAACTGTTTCATTCACCTGGAAACCAGTTGTTTGGTTTTAGGCTGTATCTTGGTGAATGAACTAAAACTCTTTTGTAGGAAATGGAATCAGAGCACCTGCCATGTTTCCTTTTCTTTTTGCCAGGAAGCCCAGCTCTTAGGTACTTTTGGAATTTTGGAAAATTCATTTTTAAAAATCTGTGTCCTTTGCCACTTACTGCGGTGTGTGTGTGTGATGGGTTACCATCTTATTGGACAGCAATTGAATACATATTGTGCTTTTGCAGAATGGAAGAATTGTACCTCAAGTAGCTCATTATATGGATGAACTGTAGTTTAAATAGCTCATTATACTCAAGAGGTACAGTGTTGAATACTTGTCCAAAGAAAGACCAGTGACTGAAGCAGGTGTCTAAAAAAATATTAACTAGCAGTGTGCCGTTGTATGCAATTCTATTTTTAAATCTGAAATGCTACAATTTTTCATATTTACATTTTAAAAATAAGAAAAGTCTTGCAAAACCCCAGATGCTTTATTCAAAAAGCAAACACAAAGGTTTATTATGCATCCCATGCTATTTTTGGTGTGTGTGTGTGAAGGGGAAAGCAGAGATTAACAGTTCAGCCCTGTGAATGTCTAATCAGAAGTAGCAGCACAATCCTAACCATGTCTACTCTGAGATAAATCCTATTGAATTCAGTGGGGATTAATCCCAGGTAAATGGGGCTAGGATTAGAGTCTAGCTACTACTGAGTTAAACAGGACTTGTTCCCAAATAAATATGCTTATAAATCAGCAAAATGATTCAGTGAAAGTAAGCTGCAAGGACAATTTCATTCATCTCTCCCTTCTATTAGTGGGTCAGTTTTGTGCATTTTTGGTTAAATCACTGTTTTTTACAGCCCTAGCAGAAATATGTTTGCTTGGACAATTTGTTATTTGGCATTTGTGCATGTTTTGCAAAAATGTATTTTGCATGTTCAGACCCAGAGACCTCCCCCCTAAATAAAGTCACCCTTGACTCCGATTTTAGTTTTGGTTTTTGGCAGAATTTAGGCCACAACTTTATTGATTACAGAAGGTGAGTGGTTGCATAGGCTCTGGTTTGACTAGCTTCTCAGTGAAGTGGGATGAGGGACGGAAGGGGCTCTGTGTAAGGGCTCCCTTCCGTCCCTCCTCCCGCTTCCCTGGGAAGCCAGAAGAGCAAGAGGCGCTGTGCTGCTCTGCTGACAGCCGAGAAAGAGCGAGAGCTGTGCAGTGGCTCTTCTGGCTTCCCAGCGAAGCGGGAGGAGGAGGGACGGAAGGGAGCAAGCAGAGCGAGAGCCATCTCCCCTCCCACCTTGCTGTAAAGCAAGCAAATTACCTGTCCCGGTGTCTCCTCCTCTTTCACAGCGAGGCGGGAGGAGGGATGGGCAAGCAAAGGGAGAGCTGCACAAAGCGGGACAAAAGCCATGTAAGCGGCTCTCACCTTGCTTGCTTTAAAGCAAGAAAAGCGAGAGCCGCTTACATGCTCTGCGCAGAATTTTTCTTTGCTTGCTTTCCCCCTCTAAAAACTAGGTGTGTCTTATGGTCAGGAGCATCTTATGGAGCGAAAAATATGGTAATTGGGACAGGTTACATGAAAAATTGCCTACCTGCTGGATCCTCATTGGACCACTGCTGAGCGCACCTGCCGAATGAATTGAGGCAGGCAGGAGAGGGCCTTTTGGTGGTGGCACCCTAGCTATTGAACAGCAGCCTTAGAGTGAATTGCATGGCACCTTCTTTATGGCATTCTCAACCTCAGCTCAAGATCCTTTTCTTCACCCAGAGCTTTCTAACAATTTAATGTTTTAAATCTGGACTTCACACAAAATATCAGGCTTTGGTGCTGCTTTTATTGTTTTGTATCATATTTTTAATATTGTGTTTTATTCTGTTGGGTGGCCATACAATAACAGTGAATAAAAAATAAAGATTTCTATCCCTTCCCAATGTTATTCTAAAGCACCGAAGCTGCAGGAAGCAAAGGCTCTAGCAGCTCAGTCAGCTGCTTGTGGCTGGAAAGCCAAACAGGAAGTTTGTGACTGTTGCCATGGGAACAAAGGGGCAGTCCATTCTGTATTGAGCACCGGATGTTAGCTCAGTGTGTGTGTCATATGACCTGTACTGGAAGTACATGGGTGGAGTTTATTCTTACTGCTGTGGAGTGCAGACATGTTTCTCTGTACTGATGTAAAGGACAGAAATAAAAGATGTAAATAGATTTCTGTCTGCTTCTTTCCCCTCCCTGGGGGACACCAAAGGGGAGAGAGGAAGAACGGTGTGTTCCTCTCACACATCTGAGAAGAATCGCCGAGACCTCGGCTGCTTATCAGCAGAGTGGAGCAGCGGGGAGGTCGCCAAGGAATATCTGCCGGTGCCTGGAAGACTGGCACATCCCTCTGACCGAGGCAGAATTCCAACACCCAATAGGTGAACTGTGCTGTAGCAGCTGATTATACCAAGCTTCAACTGGGTATGAAGGCTCCCTTCAGGACCAGAATATATGCATACCTTACCCAGAATTTGGCACTACAAAATAATAGAGTTGCAAAAATGTTACAGTTTGGAGTCAGTAGATGTGAACGTCTCTGTTGAGGCGCCAAAACTGATCTATTTGAATGCACCAGCTAATGAAGATGTTACTGTAAAAGGCTGAGTATTGATTGCGACTGTTTGATATGCCTGACAGAGAAATGATAGCAAGACTGTCTCTACTCCACCTGTAGTATAATCCCATGGTATCAATTTGTTTCCCTAAATTGTCAATTTTTGCAATACTTTGAAGTTATTTTAAAGTAATTCCTTTGAGTCATCCTACCAGCAGAGGTGTATGTAAATGAAGCAAGCAGTGTACTAGATGAATCTGGAATCTAATGAGCGGAGCACGGGTTGTTAGATGAGTTCGTGCTTCAGGTTATGTTTGTCAGACCGGCTTCCTGCCACAGCTAGCAGGAGACAGAGATAAGGGTGATCTCCTATGTGGAAAACACAGAGCAGGCTCTTTTTGTTACTTTAAGCTAATCTGACCAGGAAGCTTTCATACCTCCAGGACCTGCAGTGAATAGCAGTTATGATATTTCCCTTCCCTAGAAAGCCACAGAGAGATGGATTGGGAGGTCTTAGGGTCCCTAATATAGATGTGCTTCTTCTAGATGGTTGTTCAAGGCTTGACATCCCTCACATTCAGAACTTGCTGTAGGCCAGGGTGGCAGTTGTACAACCTTAAGATCCAGCCCAGAACCCAGTCTAATTTGAAATTTGGGTTTAAGCTTTGGGTTTTGTCCCTTTGACGGAACACTGACCTGTTTACACATGGGAAAAGACTGGTTGAAGATCATAGGCATTGGCCTTTTCACCCAGAGCCTGGTTTTTGACAAACTTCAAAAGCCAAACCCTAACTGGACATGACTTCCTTTCCATGGGCTATATCACAGACAGCTTAGAGGTCAAAGCTAGAACTTTTCCAACACTCATTCATTCTTTCATCTGGTATTTTCCATCCCACTGCAATGGGTTTATTTTGCACTAGTCTTTTTTTCATTTCATCATCTGCTGATGTTGAAATATACATATTTTTTTATTCAGCCACCAACAGACATTTACAGATCAATTATCTTCTCTTTATGTTCTCCTTCAAAGTTAATGAATTTCCAGAGGGGTAGCCCTGTTAGAGTTTTGCAGCAAAAATGGCAAATAATCTTGTGGCATCTTAATGACAAAGTTAATGAAGTGACTAATGCCCCATTATCACAAAGCCATCTATGACTGCAGTTCTAACTGTGTCTACTCAGAAGTAAGCCTCAGCAGGACTAAGTCCCAGGTAAGTGGGGTTATGATTGCAGGTTGATTTCAGTAGAAATTTGTCACCCTTCATTCAGGCATCAAGGACGAACAGTTTGACACCCTGTTGATATTTTGCTCTTTGTGTCCTGGATGGCAGGAAGTACCCCTTCACTCAGTGTAATGCCACTTAAGCACATAAAAGTCCTTTTTTCATGGCAACATTTTCTTTCATAGACATTTATTTTATTCAGAAAGTGGTCGTCTGTGTATGTTTGCTCAAGCTAATTTATGTTTAAATGTTTGTAGTAAACATGATTTAGTGTTTGACAGTTTTCAGTTCTGTTTGTGCACGCTTTCAGTTCTGTTTCTGTGTATTCTTTTTGTGTGAAAAAGAACAATGTGTTCTATTCTAGAAAAGAAGAACATAAGTTAACAAAATTTCAGGGTACGGTGGTGGTGGGAGGAAAGCAATGGGTATTTGGCTGGGAGTGGGGCAACAATGTGTTCCATTGGTTTTCACGATTCACAGTGGATTAAGGGTGCAATCCTAACCCAAGTTACCAAAGTGTAAGGCCCAATGAATTCACTGGAACTTACTTCTAAGGAGACATGGTTGGGATTGCAGCTTTAGTGCATATAGACTGCCTCTAGCAATGAAGAGCTTACCCAAAGTCAACAAACACTTCATTAAAAAAGCAACAAAGTACCTGTTGGGACAGAACAATTAGACCTGTGAGTTTTATTTGTGAGCTGCCCTGCACCCAGTCTCTTTAGGGGATTTGATAATATTTATTGTTATTATTAATATTATTAATTGCCCACCCTTCATCCTAAGTCTCCATGGTAGGTTTACCATTAGTAAATGGTGCTGAAAAGCAACACAGTGGCTTATATTACAGACTATAGGAGAAACACCAAACCCAGACTCCATCTCCCTTGGGTCTACTCCTAGCTTCTAAATTAGCGAACACACAAAACAATCTATAAAGCTTTTGAGCCAATGTCCCTATGTGTTCATTTGTTGCCAAATATAGACAGGCTTGTAAAGATTAGACATGACTGGCTAAACATAGATCAAACAAACATTTCCTCTCCTTTTCTCTACTCTACATCTATATAACATGAATGCATTGTCTAGTAACCTGAAGACCTAGTAACCTGACTACCCACTCCCCTTTTTGGTGATAATAATTGGATGTGTTTGAAGGAAAGAGCTATTGTTGATTTTGCTTCTGTACTGTGTTTTAAATAAACTCCAACTTTCCTATTTGGACATCAGGAAAAGCCATCCAGCACTTGCTCACATTTGCTTTGTTAGCAATGAGGGGAAGTGTTGTAGCTCAGTGATAGAGTGCCTGGTCCTAAGTTCAGTCTGCAGCATCTCCAGGTAGGGCTGTAAATGTCTAAAACTCCCATGAGCTGCTGCCATTCAGTGTAGACAATGAAGCTCTAGATGGGCCAGGAGTCTGACTCGGTATAAGGCAGCTTCCTATGTTGCTAAGAGAGAGACATGAATGCATGCACTGAATCCAGATAGGACATGCACGAGGGCTATGAGAATAAACAGCACAACAGCTTTGCTTTTTTGATGCTTGCTCAACCGAAGAGTTGTGTTTTCCCTTGCCAAGGTACAGCAATCTGCATATTTCTAATTCTGAATTGCTGGCCTTTGTTTCTTTACCTGCCTTGTTTCCTAATGGCTGATTCCTGTAGAGAGCTACTTTAATAATGACTGGGAAGGATATTGTACGGTGTGTCATTTGTTTGAGTGTTTGCACTGTCTGTATTTAAGATGCTGAATACATTTGCCATTGCTTTTGCCTCTGCTTTCCGACTAGCATGACATACCTAGGTTTGATGAAGACAATTCATTCTCCTGCCAGAATGCTGCAGCAAGCTTGAGATTTCCAGGATGTTGGAGCAGGAGATAAGAAGGCTAAAACAACAGAACAACAGCACAATAGCAGAGAAGAATTGCCGGTCAAGCGAAATGAATCTATAAAGCCACAAATTCCAAAGGGGTGCCTATGTTCGTCGTTGTAACAAAAACAACAAAGTTTACAAAGCCAACACATTGACTAGAGGCTATTTTGGCATATAAGTAGTATACCAATTCATACATAGAAATTTAAAAATAATAATTCTGGTATAAGCCAGGGATGGGCAACTTGCAGCGCTGCAGATGTTATTAGACTACAAGTCCCACCATTCCTGACTTCACAACATGCCTGTTATGACAGAAAGCTGACTAAATTCCCTACCACAACATTTTTGATTGGCTGTATGGAGTAGTTGGGAAAGGCCAATTGGAGACCACCCCAAAAATTCCTACTCAGCTCCTAATGGCAGCTGGCTATTCCCATTCTGAAAAAGGGGTGGAGTGCCAAGCTAGGTAAAGGGGATGGGGTGTGGATGGCTTATAAAGTTGAACCCATACCAAGAGACTTGTGATGTCTTTCCTGAATGGGATGGAGGCAGACATGTCTCACAGCAAGGATGCAGGGGCTGGGATTCTTGGAAAAATGCATCCCTAGATATTTTAATATGCACTGCCTGCTGCTTTCTGACTAAGTCTTTTGATGCTTACAGGTTTGTTATCATTTAAATATATGACTGCTGGGCTTCTTCCAGATACATTCGTGCCCATTTGTTTGCATGGAGGTGATACGATGACAGCTGTTTTGTTCATGGCAAGGTTATATGATGTCATAGCACCCAGTGCTTCCCTCCATCACTTTCCTTTCCTCAAAAAGTCAGGTATCTTTTAGGAAAGCAGCTTGTTGCTCAAGAGCGCCAAAACCAGTTTAGTTGTACAACCTGGATTTCCTGGCATGAATCCCACCTGCAAAATAGCCCCAAGGCCACCTTATTTTTGTTGGATATGATGAGTGCAGTGTCACATGCAAACATGCTGATGAGCAGAGCCTTTCTGGTTGACGTTAACCTCTTGACTGTCAGCACAATGTCTACTTCCAAGTGTGTCTGCTAGGGGCTCCAGAGAGAGTGCACACAAAAGCGGAGACAAGAGGCTGTCTTATTTCATTCCCCTGTGTGACAAAAGACGTTCATGCTATTCATTTTGATCACTGCTGCGGGTCCCTAATATAGATGTGCTTCTTCTCATACAGCTTTGCTTCCACCCTCTTCCTTTTGTTTAGCATTGCCAGTAAGAAATGCCATTCCAGGTGATCACTTTGTGGGCATCTCAAGATAAAAACTAGCATATCCCCCCTTTTCTGCATTACTGGCATTCAGGACATTTGTCTAAGAGGATTCACAATCTTTCTATCTGGTATAAAGCAGTTTTGTTCAGCTTGCACATAGTGTGAGATAAAACGACTTGCTCTCATTCAGGGGTTGCCAACGTAATGTCCTCTAGATGCTGTTGAACTGCAATGCCCATCATCCCTGGCCTTTGGAGTAATGGGTGTTGTAGTCCAACAACATCTAGTGATCACCATGTTGGCTACCCCCTAGTTGCAAGGGTGCTATGAAACTGGCTGAACAGCTATATAGGCCTGTACACCCACACGTTTTTGGGATCTTGCCCAGCTTTCGGCACTATCATCAGCCTTGAGTTTCTGGGTTTCACCCACTTTCCAGCCTGTGAGACGAATACACATGTATTTTTTAAAAGAGCCGCTGGTGATTTGTGATTTTTTAAAGTTTGGAAAGAATTCATTCACTTTCTTGGTGGGTTATTTTTTGCACAAGAAAGTACAGTACAGTGCTTAGGTTTTAAAGGCTGTACCCATGCCTTGTGTGAATAAGCTTGGCTATCCCTACCATCAGATGCATCTGAAGTACGAACTGGGTGAAGAATTCTGTATTGATATTTTGGACGGTGTATACTTTCTTTCCACTTGTAGAGGCTACAGACCATTTTTTTCTTTACAGTATTTTTAAAAAGGTTTTCATTTCATAGCATTGGATTAGGATGTTTATTCCCAAATCCATAGTATTTATTGGCCATGGTTATGTTAATTTTTATTTACCTGTAATTCCTGCCTCTTGCTGATAAGCTTCCTACATATTCTGTTGCTGACTGTTCTTTTGTGCTTATTTTCCAACGCAACAATTTCTTTAGTTATTAAATCCTGGACTATCACTCTTTGAGTCCTGGTGGTGCTTAATTCACTGGTGCATTGCCCTTTATAGGCATTAAAAAAAGAGATGAGTAGCTCATTGAAATCAATGGGAGATTTTTCCATTGATTTCAAGAAGCTCTTGGTAGGGCCCTTAACTAGCTGTGCCTCCATTATGGCTCAGCATGGGTGTTTAGAAAGACAGACCCTTAAAATATACCCAGCGTGCGTTACATGCCCTGATCTTTTTTATTTTCCTTTAGAACATTCATTTTACCAAAACAAGTTGTGATCTCTCTGCATAAAGCTTCTGTGAAGTAGATTTTACATTATGACGGTTGCTGGGGAAATTCTCCTCTCCTCTTTTTTTTTTTAATATTCAAAAGGAGTGAACATGCCTGTCTCATTCTGGAACATTGCCCAATTGACAGTCCCTTTGGGAGCTCTATGAAGAGGCTAAGTTCATGGTAGATTTTTGTGGAACATATGATTTTCATGTTCATTAACCTATCAGAAAGGAGTTGATAACTCTCGGTGCATCCCTGAAGAGCTCCCTTTTTAAGTTGGAAAAAAAAAATCTAGCAAAATAGGCAAAAATACATGGATACTTCCCTAAGCCTTGCATAACTCAAAAGTGGCATATTTCAACTAATAAATGAAAGGTCCCGAGACACGAGAGTCAAAAGCAGGTGCAAGAGCTTTTAGATCGAGAGGCTATGAAATGGCAGATCTGCCATGGAAGTTGTTGTGGAAGCTTTCGACAGATCAGATTCCACCCAAATAAAGCTGTGGCCCTATTGAATCCAATTACACCCTTCATGTTTCCCATTTGCCTCAAGGGGAACTATAAGGATCTAGCAATCACGAGTGACAACACCGAGCCACTGCAGTCAGGAAATTGCACTGGCTGCTGATTTTATATTGCTTGTGGATGCAGATAACACCACACACTACTGTAACTTGTCAATCACTGTTGTAGTTTTAATTCACAGGCACCAGATTTCTATTTTCCTTTACCGTAAATGACTTCCCTTGCCTTCCCAGACTCTGCTTGGACTCTCTCATAAATGCATTTGTAAAAGAAATGCTGATGATACAAGAGGAAACAAATGAGCAAGGTGGGAAAGGACACCATAAGGGAATAGGATTTTAGAGTGTGTGAGGCAAAATCTTACTTCCTGGACCACACCATGTTTTCACTGAATGATGCTCAACTCTCTTGGGCCACTGGGGCAGATGAGACAATGTGACCACTGGAATAGAACCCCTCACTGACTGAAGAAGAAGAAGAAGAAGAAGAAGAAGAAGAAGAAGAAGAGTTTGGATTTGATATCCGGCCTTTCACTCCCTTTTAAGGAGTCTCAAAGCGGCTAACATTCTCCTTTCCCTTCCTCCCCCACAACAAACACTCTGTGAGGTGAGTGGGGCTGAGAGACTTCAAAGAAGTGTGACTGGCCCAAGGTCACCCAGCAGCTGCATGTGGAAGAGCGGAGATGTGAACCTGGTTCCCCAGATTACGAGTCTACCGCTCTTAACCACTACACCACACTGCCATTTATGAAGATTCTGTGCAAGGAGTACTGATGCTTGACTAAACGTCAGTGCATAATCCTTCCCCCCTAAGTCTGCAGCCATATACTCTCTTACCTGGGAGTATGTTCCACTAAACCTACTGGGGTTTATTTCTGAGTATTTCTGAATAGAATCTAAGGCTGAAGAACACTGCCAATACAACACTCCCTAGCAGACTTTGTTTCCCAGTATATGGTCAACAGTGCCTTTGGGTTTGCATGTGTGTTTTATCGGTGATGCTGTTATGCAAGGATAAGAGGTGTGAAGTGATGGAAAGCTTTACTTGAACGCTTTGATTCACTGCAGACATGGTTCATTCTCCCAAATTAGGTGAATATGTGGCCTGCAGGGCAGATGAAGTTACTTGAGCCAGCAAATTATATAGCTTGGTAGAGAGAAAATCAGATTGCGACTTTTGAGTTTCAGTAGTATGCATGGTACAGAAATAATCAGGAGTTCCATATTTATGGTTTTAGATACTTAGTTTAGATTTAACCAGACTGCATCTACAGAACATGATCTCCCTTGGCTGTGATATTTAAAGCCCCCCTAAGATTGATTTTAAGTTAAATGTGTTGAATTATCTCATCCTACTTCTGAGCCTAGCAGAGCTTGCTTTGTTGGAAGGCTCTGTAGAGAGGCGAAGCATGAATATATACAGAGAATAAATCATTCTTGTCCTAATGAGCAAGTGCCTGTCTGGTCTATTTACATCCCAGGATGGTGGGAAGGGATGCATTGGTGGGGCTTTCAACTCAAGCCGCAGGCCACACTCTAGCAGAGAAGGATATCAAGAGCACATGCAATGTATTCTACAAAACCTTGTCCTCATTTGTAATCGATGGCGGTTGCAATCCTGAACATGCTTACTAGGAAGTAGGCAACATTAGAAGCATAGGAATCTTATACAGACTTAAATTCTGAGCCAACATGCATATAATTGCACTGCAAGGCAGCGGTCCTATTCACCAAGGGTGGGGAACATTTTTCAGCCTGAAGGCCGAATTCCCTCATGGGCAACATTCCAGGGCCCTTTGCAAGCCTGTGGTGGGCAAGATCAGAGTCAAAGTGAGCAGAGCAATGCCTGTGCTCTCGCCTTTGTAGGGTAAGCTACATCCCACCCAACATGAAAGTCATGGCATGCACACAAATTTCTCCATCCAAGCAAGCTAGAGGAATGATCACAGTCCACAGAATCATTCCAGCCAAACAAAAGCATATAAAGCTGACATGGGCCAGGTCTAGTGAAGGAAATGGTCTGGGGAAGGTGGGTGGCCAAGAAAGAAGGTGGGACCAGAAAGAAAGCCACTGTAGAATGGTGCTGCATGTCATTCGTATTCTAAATGCCAATTCATTTCAAAAATAAGAAAAGCTGAGGAAAGAAATATGAGTTGGGTGGAGGAGGATCTGTGATTTTGCTTCAAGCAACCCAAGTTTGAAAATAAATCACGAGTATGAAAAAAGTAAACTAGGTTTGTATGGCATTTTAACTATGCATTAGTTTGGGTGCCTCTGGCCACAAATGAAGCAAAAAAATGCTTTAAATGGATAACTAATAAAATAGTAAAATGAGAAATGGGGAGGAGCTTACCACACTGAAAACATATATCATTATCAGTAAGAGGTTGATGTTAAAAAGGTAACATCTCCCATAAGCTTTGAAAGAATGCAGGCTGCAGTTCAACACACACTTACGTGGGAGCAAATCTTGTTGGACATTGGGCTTTAATTCTGAGTGGGCATGCATGGTAGAACAGAGTGAAGTTCTTTATTGTGGGATCAATATCCATGTCCCAGAAAAATGACATATTTCTGTACTTTGAACATTCTTGTGTACTTAGTGATTCTTCAGAGTGATTATTCTGCCCCTCAAGCATCCTTCTGGTCTGAAAATGCTATCCTCAACAGTGTTAATATAGATGTTTGAAATCCTATTTTAAATGAACTGAGGAAAACATTTAAATTGACCAGAAAATTAATTTATCCTTATGACTGATTTGTTGACCACCACATGGTCCATCAAAATCAGGGGGATTATATCAGAACATGGTCTTGTAACTTTTTCTATTTCATGCAGAGCATACTCTTCTGATTTAAGAATATTGTGGTTCTAGTAAATACTGGCACAAGATGTCAGGCAGCAGGATATCAATCCTACAGAATGCCAACATCATTACTTTACAGTGAGCGAAGGTCAGTGGGTGGCTGCTGGCTTCCACCTCCTTATATTTTAAAGAAAAGCTTCCTGCTCTGCTTCTGTTGCACTGAACTAACAAGTTAATCTTGGCTCTTAAGCTTTTGCATGCAGCTTCCACACATGGCTGGTTATATAATAGTGCAGCAGCACAGCATGTAGAGGAAAAGGAGGAGGAGAAGGAGGAGGAGGAGGGAGGCAGTAGCAGAACCAAAGCAATTCGCACCATTTCACAAACACAAATTCAGCTTGGGAGTGTGGCAATTAAAATGAGTCCTCCTGAGTCAGTCACCTGCCTTGTATTGCTTGTTAGGACAACATGTCCAGATGGTCCGTAATATACGGAACAAACATGTTCTCAACCCAAAGACATTACATACTTGGGATTCCAAAAAGCTTCCGATGAAATCCCTCACCTGCAATGTTTACAGCCAGGGGGTTAAGTGACAGCCCCTCTTACGAGAGTCACGTATTGGGTGAATGGGCAGGACTAAATGGACAGTTCTTGCAGAAGCAGAAACGCATTCCACACACCCCCTTGCCCCAAAGCCCTGTGTTGGGGCTGGTGCTATTTAATTTGTCCCAGGGACTGCAAAGCTTAAGGGAAGCACACTCTGGCCTCTACCACTGGCTGGAAGAAGGAGGATCACTGTTAGGTTCCTTCCCTTGCCTCCAGGGAATATCAAAATGGGAAGGGGGAGGCCAGCCTGCCCCCCTCCATCCAGCTCAAGGAGCTCACTTCCCTCCTCCTTGCAACCCAGACCTAGCACCTGGCGCTGCCTTTTCTTCTTCCCTCCCAATTCCATTTCCTTTTGTGCCATTTCTTTTCCATTGTCAGCCTGTGATCAGGGACTGTATTATTATGGATCCTGGCAAGCTGCTCTGAGAATAATTTTGAGCTGAAGAGCAGGATGACATTACTTTAAATAACAAAGTATTTTGTGTAAAAATGGACTGCAGTCAGGATGAAAATGGTATGGCTCGTAGGGTCCCAGGTTTGCAGATTATGTGGAAATAGGTTGGTGAAATCCCAAGCAGAGAGTGAAGAATTGCAACAGGATTTCTCCATTGGCTGACTAGGCAACAAGATGGCTAGTTAGGTCCAGTGTAACTTCAGTGTAAAACTATGCAAATTGGGGAATATACAACATATAAATTGATGGTGTCTGAACTGTGACTAACCGGGTCAACCATATTGTGGTCACAGTGGAGATCTCAATGAAAAGGTGAACTCAGTGTGCAGTGAATGTGACAAAGGCAAAATTGGTGCTTGGTAATCAGAAAAAAGGGGTGGGAAAATGCCATTATGCTTTTTACATCTCTAATTTCCCCATCTCAGTAAATATGGTAGAACTGGAAAAGATGCAGAAATGGGGCAGCCAAAATTGGAGGAGGATAAAGCATCTCTAATGTAGGAAAAAAGACAACTAAAGATATTTCTAAAATGATGATGTGTAGAAAGTGGGTAGAGGGAGGGGGGGAAATCTCCTTCTCTCATAACACTAGAATTCTGGATTATCTAATGAAACTGATGGACAAAAGAAATCATGTCTTCACAGAATGCATGCTTAACTTAATAGTCAATCAAACACTGTGTGGTTTGCTGGCACAAAATGTGATGATGACTTCTGAGTTGGAGAAAAAGGGGATTTGACAAATTAATCGAGGGTAGGTCTATCAATACCTACGATCCATGTTAATTTCCTGGTCAAGGAAGCTGAGGACTATAGAATAAAGACAACACAATGCATCATAATTCAGCACCACAAGAAAATTTACAAAATAACACACACACACACCCTTGAATAATATGCAAGACTACCAGCATAACACCTTTTCCAAGCCACAAAAGTAATATAATGAAACAACAGCATATAATAATTATCTCCAGGCAATTTTGTAGCCCGAGAATGAGGAACCTGTCCCTCCCTCAGATTGTATTCAGTTCCCATCAGCCAATATGGCTAACAGTCAGGGATGATGGGAAATGTAGTCTAGTAACACTGACAGAGCCACAGATGCCACATTTCTGCTGCAGACAAAGACATCCAGGACAGATTGCACAATGAAATCCAGAAGGAAGTGTATAGATTTGAGCTGGTCCTCAGTGTCATCTTCAGAGTGATCTAGACAGAGGCTACTGTGGCAAGGGAACAGGAAGAAGCCAAAGGCAACTAGCAAGAGCTGTGTAGAGGTCCTGACATTGCTGCTCCTCTTTGATTGACTGGACATAGCAGAAGTTCCTGCAGAGCTACTACAATGTCAGTACAAGTCAATGAAAAGCTTTATAACACGGCAGCAAAATAACACTGGATGACAGCTGATGGAACTGATTTCCATTCTTTAGAAAGCTGTCGTGCAACGACCACTAGTAAATTAAAGTTGGGGGAGATCTCATGCCTTTATTAAGGGACCATTTCCACAGCAATTCAGTTGCCCTGTTTGGTAGCGACTAAACAAGACTTTCTGCATCTTAACTGCCATCTGTCTAACGTATAAACTAAAAGGCTTTTTAAAAGCAGGTACCTTTTCTCTAGATAGTAAAACCTGAAAGCTAGGCTAGGTTTCCTCTCTGTCAGGCAAAAGCCCAAATTAGAGAACTATTCACAAAATATAGTGTAAAACACCTAGAGACAAATACTGCCCCCCAAATCTTTTCACTTAAGCTTTGACTTTTTTTTGGCCAAGTTTCTGTCCAGTGAGAACAAAGTTACTACATGAGCCTTGAATAACAGTTAATATTCAGATATTGAAATACAACAAGATTAAAAGGAAAATAATATTTTAAATGAGTTTTTTTCTTGTTTTTAATGCTTGCTCACTACAACCTCTCCAACATAATCCTGCAAGAAAGAAGCTGGACTTTTCATTGTCCTCCACAGATGGCTGGAGACCAAGGGATGATCACAAAATGTTCAGGTCTGGATCCAAATTAGATTATTGGGTCCTTTTACTCAGGGAAAAACTCCTTCCACAAATAGAAGAACAACTTTGGATTCAACATCCTCAACTGCAATGATCAAGGCATTGGCATTGGCCACAGCTACGAGATTGTGGCTCACCAGAAGACAGGACCCTAGACCAGAGGAGGTTATCTGGACCCCATCCTCATTTTTCTGGATTCTCCCATGCAGACTGGGAACAAAAGGATCTGGCAGGAAATGCCCCAGAGCCCTCTTAGGGCCAATCAATACCATACATTTAAATCACATCCAAAGCATATTAATCCCCACAAAAGAACCCTTGGGAACTGCAGCTCTGTGAGGGGGAAGTTCCCAGAATTCTTTGGGGGAATGTCATACGCATGTGCTGGAGATGCATGGTATGGATCTGGCCTCAGCCACCTCCACAGAGGATGGGGAAGGGGAGCAACCTGCTATTTCTGACTGAGATGGCCCACCTTCAGCCAGGCTCTCCCCAACCAAGGTGCTCACAGGGACACATGATTATATCATAGCAATGGATCTTCCCCCGAAGCAGCTAGGTCAGAGAGAAGTCAAGGAGCCTATAGAAATCTTTCCCCAGAGCTGCTTAGGGAGAAAACACATTGACAGATGGTTAGGGTATTGGTGGAGTAGAAGTCATATCTGGAAAAGGGCAGTGAAGGAAAAGGTGACTCACCGTCTCCCAGAGCACCATCTCCTTGATCTTCAAAGCAGCCCTTCTGAGGGCAGCTCATAAGCAACATAAGAACCACAGGAGATCCTAACCAATTATATCTGTCAGATCTGTTTTGGCCCTTAAATTTCAACGAACTGAAAGGGCCCTTAATAGGGTTAAATCTCGGAAGAACCACATACCGAGGGTTGATACACAGTTCTGTTTCACAAGCAGCTTTAGTGCAGTAGATGTAAATACGTAAGGTGGGAATGTGACAACAGCAAGCGTGTATAATGCAAGTCTAAACCATAATTGGCAGCTGCTTCCCGTGTCATGGATCTGCAGCAGCAAACCCAGGTATGCTTCTGTGTAATGTGTGAAATGGCCTTCACAATTTCCCTTTTTCTTGTGCGACTGAAAAAAATCTCCTCCTCATGGGGAGTGGGGGGGACGGAACCAGAAGGTGTCCTGCAATGCTGCAGCAGAAGCCTGAGCTGGATAAATGAATGGAGGGATCCTCTGATTAAATACTGCAGAACACAGTTGATTACACCATTGAATTAGGAGCTCGTTTTCTTGTCATTTTGTTTTTCCTTCCAGTCTTCGGCTTTCTTCTTTCAATCTATACATCATTGTTTCTGTAGGAAGAAACTTATGGGAAATTCAGCAGGAAAGAAGGCACTCAGCATCTATGGGTGTGAGGGAAAGGCATTCTCTGTTCTGAGCATCTGCAGGCTGTTTTTTCACTTTGGACGAGATTTGGATGTCCTAATTCATCTACTTCCACTTTTGTTCTGGAATGACCTGCCATTGGTACTTGCTTTCCCCCCAAACCCATTGCAAGGCCTCTCCATCTGCTCTGCTGAAACACTGGCTCCACAAGGCTCCTTCCTCAGTTATCATCTACTGCAGGCACAGGCAAACTCCGGCCCTCCAGATGTTTGGGACTACAATTCCCATCATCCCTAGCTAACAGGACCAGTGGTCAGGGATGATGGGAATTGTAGTCCCAAACATCTGGAGAGCTGGAGTTTGCCTATGCCTGATCTACTGCATCCATTCCATATAAGAAAAAGTGCAGAGACGGAATTGTATGGCACGTCTATCAGCTCTGTCAAAATACTAGCAACTTTTGGTTTCTCGCCACCTTGAAATATTTCCATTCTAGTTGATCATTGCAATAAAGTGCCAGAGTTTTGTTTTTTCCTCCTCCCTCCCAATCCATTTCCCTTTTGTGTCAGGTATTTTTAGATTGTGAGCCTGAGGGCTGTCTTGATATTTTTAAGTGGCCTGATGCCCCCTCCTCCTTTCTTTGCCTGAATTGCATAATGAGAATGCATTAAATAAGTAAGAAGTAAATTTCCATCCCCGTAAAAGTCATGCTGATTTGCTGGCTGTGGCACAGCCTCCCACCTATTTTGTGGGAATTTTGTAGGAAAGTACCCTACTCTTGTCTCCCACAATTTTGTGGTGAGACAAGAGTATGGTATTTTCTCCCTGAGGTGGTAATTTCTCTCCCACTTAGCCCCTTCACTACAGAGCAGTCTTTTGCAATAACACCTAACAAACCCTGTGTGCAAGACACAGCTTCTTGCTCCCCTAGAAACTGATTTTCTCCTGTCATCACAGTAGGCAGATTCATTCAGGCCACAGCAACAGTAACATATGGGCTATGTAATGTCACAGAAGCTCATATAGCTTTGGTCAGAGCATACCCCCCCCCCCCGGAATTTCACAGGAGATAATAAGAGATGGTAGAAACTGTCTATAAACTGTCCAGAAAGTTGCTACAGGGGCCACAACTTGCCTGCTCTTCTTACCACTCACCAATCGTAATAAATTGGTTTGTTTATTTTATTTATCTTATTCTTGTTTTACTTATACTTCTCCTTTGAGTATTTCCATGGTGGCTAACAACAGAACCTCCTCATTATTATTATTATTATATTCTGAAAAATAAATATACACGCAAACAATAAAACAATAAAAGCTAATTAAAGATGTAAAACATAAGCAATTGATAATAAATACCAAAATTAAAGCACCTTCTATCAAATGCTTGTGATACTAAAATTGTTCAAAGCAAAGCTTACTTTATTATTATTACTTTCAATAGGAAGTAACATTTACCTCTCATTTCAGATGGTTAACATTCAAAACATGGAAATAATTCCTGCGTAAGTGTGATGTTTTAATGGTGCACTCTGCCATCTGACCCTTACACAGACATGATTAATATAGTTAGCTGAAACAGAGTATAATTTTCATCTAGTTCTCATCTGGCCAAGCATCCGATGTGAGGGCATTGTTAAGAGTTGTAGACGAGAGGAAATCTATTTCTCAGACATAATTTTAATTGTTTTGTCTTTGGAGTGATTTGTCTCCAGAAACGAATCCAAATTTCTCACTGAATGAACAGTGTAAAAAGATTTCGTTTTGACAAGAGAATTGAACATCTGTAGGAGGGCGAAATATGATTCCTATCTTGGCAAGTTAAAATGCTGGACTTATTGAAAACATTCTTTTTTTAAAAAAAAAGTATCAGTGAATTCATTTAGTTTGGAGGTTGGATGACTATAGCAATTTCTTTCCTCCCTTCCTCCATTTCCATAGCATTTAAACTGTATTTGAATAATTTTGTCATTAGGCTATTACCGGTAGCTTATGTAACAATAAACACTCTCACGTATGCTGAACAGTTTTGTTATCAATGCTTATGATGGCTCTTTTTCATTCTCGTTTTTCAAGCTTCTATGGAGAGGGAGGCCATGGGAACCAATATCTTCTAGACCAATATTTTTAGCTGCTGTGTCTTATCTCTTTCCCACCCACCCCTTTCATACACAAGAAGACATGCTGTTCAGTACCAAATAATTAGGCTTACAGACAGCAGTTTCATGTTCCCAGCACCTTTGAGGTGCAAACTGTTAGCTTTCTATAAAGGAAGTAACAAACTGTGCTAGCAATATCAATTTCAAACTTGGGGCAGCCCAGTCCATATGTTGGACTGGATTGGGGAGAGATTTAGGCCCCAGAATCTGCCTAAGGGGCTATTTTCTGTTGGTTCTTTATTTCTTGCAGGGATCAACCTAGTTTATGTGGAGGGACAGCAGAGATTTAGTACCCGTGACAGTGTTAGAAGATGAATCCTTAACCCCTCACCCCCCACAACTAAGTTTTCGCCAATTTTCCCTTCCAAAGCAATGTATGGATCTGGTGTGGTTAAATGCTTTGCTGACCTCTGCTCCTTCCCTTGTTATACCCAGTGCTCCCCCCCCCCCAATATATATATATATATGTTTAGGGATATTCTCATTTTCCTATTCATATTGAAATACTGCCCCTCAATGAGACCAAACTTAGACCCACAAAATGTTTAGGGGTATGCGTATCCCTGCATCCCCCCGGAAAAAAGCACTGGTTATACCTGCTATGCTGATGCAGAAATTTATATTGCTGTAAGGAACTGAATGCTGGATTTACACAAGTGTGCTGGACAGCATGAACATACCTGGCTTGGCAACTGCCTGGATGTGAGACTACCAGGGAACCATGTGCAAGCTACTCAGTCTTTTTGAGGAAGAGTGGGGCACAAATGGACCCCCCCCCCCAGGAATCCTGACATTGCACTGCATTGAGGTATGTGCTGTTTGTGTGCGATGTGAGCATTTCATCACCCCACCGACCTAGTTGACTGTGCTTGTTTCTGAGGATGATCAGGACTGTTGTGTGACATTGATTTTAGTCAAATCAAAACGTTGACTTGCATTCTTTGGTCTCGGCAGAGTGTGGGATGAAGAACTGACGGGGCATAAGCAACATCCCTCCGGGCTCGATCATTCTGCTATTGCATAAGGTGTCACAGAAAAACCAGAGTTCAATGGGAAAAGCTGGTCAGCAATCACAGAAAGACAAGCACTTGCGGACAGTGAGAAGATGCAGTAATTCTTTCTTATGATTCTACTGCCCAAATGCATTTTAAATCCCGTTTCCTCCTATCACCTTAATCCATTTCCTCCAAATTTCATGATATGAAAAATGTATATTCTGTTGTTAGCATTATGTGTAACTAATATACACACTATAATCTAGTCATAGAATCTGGAGTTTCTACTTGCAATATTCTACAAAATTCATTATTTTCTACAGACTTCAGAGTGACAAGGACATGTGTAGTTCCTGGTTGATTGCCCCCCCCATCTCTTTCTCCCTCCCTCCCTGCCCCTTAGATTATTTTCACTGAGTTACAGGGTGAGATAACTTAATGACCTATAAAAATAAGACATTTGATTACAAATACATATTTAAAATTTTTCTCCAGGTATATAAATCTTCAGTTTATTTCCCCCTCCACAAAAAATGTGTATTTACTGCTTGTTGTCTGTTGAAGACTACGTAAAGTACTAAAAGACAGTGTGTTTGTGAAATGTAAAAAACAAAACAAAACACGCACATGCATTTGCACAGGGAACAGAATCAAAATGACTCATCGAAAGATTTCTTTCCTAAATGAACACTATTATTTTCTTGTTTTCCTTTCTGTTCTTGATTGTCTTGTATGTCTAACAATAGAGAGAAATAATGGTAGCAAGAAACAGAAATAGAACTAGCAATGTCAATGTGAAATGATACTTATGTACACGGCTGTATTTTAGGGAGGCTCTCAAATAGTATGCAGAACAGACTACGCACTAGAGCTTCGGAAACACAGGAAGAGCATTTATTTGCCTACCATCTCCTGCTTCTTGTAACCACTTGACATGTGTAGTTCCTGGTTGATTGCCCCCCCCATCTCTTTCTCCCTCCCTCCCTGCCCCTTAGATTATTTTCACTGAGTTACAGGGTGAGATAACTTAATGACCTATAAAAATAAGACATTTGATTACAAATACATATTTAAAATTTTTCTCCAGGTATATAAATCTTCAGTTTATTTCCCCCTCCACAAAAAATGTGTATTTACTGCTTGTTGTCTGTTGAAGACTACGTAAAGTACTAAAAGACAGTGTGTTTGTGAAATGTAAAAAACAAAACAAAACACGCACATGCATTTGCACAGGGAACAGAATCAAAATGACTCATCGAAAGATTTCTTTCCTAAATGAACACTATTATTTTCTTGTTTTCCTTTCTGTTCTTGATTGTCTTGTATGTCTAACAATAGAGAGAAATAATGGTAGCAAGAAACAGAAATAGAACTAGCAATGTCAATGTGAAATGATACTTATGTACACGGCTGTATTTTAGGGAGGCTCTCAAATAGTATGCAGAACAGACTACGCACTAGAGCTTCGGAAACACAGGAAGAGCATTTATTTGCCTACCATCTCCTGCTTCTTGTAACCACTTGAGAGCAGTCACCAACCAAACAGTTTTGTTGAGTGACCCAGGGCAGAGTTACTTGGAAGTTACTCCAAATTCAGTGTACGGAGGATTATGGCTGTAATCTTTGATCCAATTGCATATGTCATTTGACAATTGTTTGACGTTCAGTGTTTAATCTGTGCCAGAAGGCCTTTTAGTTTATCTGTAAGATGCCAAGTCTGGAGTCCTCAAACATGCCCACCATTCAAGTCCTCAGACATGCCCACCATTCCACCCACCTTCTCCATTTCTATAAAATACTATTGCAGCTTTTGCCAATCTATTGCCCTCCAGATTTGTGAGGGCAATCTGGAGCAGAGGTGGATTAAGGAGAGCGTAACCGGTTTGGTCACCCTGGGTGAGGAGCCTTGGGGTGCTGCAGGGGACATGGTAACTATGATTTAGAATAGGGCACAAGTGGCAGGGGGCGCCACTGAAATTTGAGACCCCAAGGTCTGCCACTGTCTGGAGGACACCAACTTAGCAAGGGCTATTCCACTGAAATGATGGTTTCATTTTGAATATCTTCAGGGCACAATTCTGTACTGACAAATCCTTGAATGAGGGGGCTAAAGTATTTGACAGGGACACAGCAATGTTGGAGAAACATCTGATATGCAACTGCCATGACAGGTCATGCTGGTCAAATGGCTAAACAGGGTAGCATTGTGGGTGGCGCATGGGTGGCAGCACACAGCAGGAGCACATTTATGCTGCATCCTCTCTACCTCTTTGACTCATGGACAGTGCAACTCCTCCCATTGATTTCAATGAGGTGAGATTTTTTTCTTTGAAAATATAGCTAACCCCACATCAGTGATGGCCCCACACATGTCACAGTGACAAAGCACAGGTTATGATGTAACTCAGAACCCAATCACACTACCATCAGTCTATAAACCCCATACAGGGAGACAATAACTGAGGTGATAGGATGCTGTGTCTGGGATTATCTCTCTCTGGCCCAATGCTGCACATGCTTAAAGGTTCACAAAGGGAACTCTGGGGATGAGAAACTATGGAGAAAGGGCACCTTGCACACAAAGGGAGCACTCTGCGCAAAGCAGGCTAGCCTCGTTAGATGCATGGTAACTTGAGCCCGTTGCTAACACATCTATGCCTAGATCTCTAAAAGGTACCTTGCTCTTGACTTCCTCCACACACAAACACATAATACCAAATTCCACTCCAACAACTGATGCTCATGCTGATGATCTATTACATTTGTATACCACCCTTCATCCAAATATTAGAGGGAAGTTCTGGGAGTACCAGAACAGAGCATCCCATATGGCTAAGCAAGGGAAGGGGGAACACGGGCTGTCATGCCTAACTGCTACAGAAGTCTCCCATGTTTTACTCACTTCACCCTTATGTCACAGGCAAAAGTGTGCAGGAGTCATTCGCTTTCTCTGGATGTGGGTGGCAGGTTGGGCTCCATTGCCAGCCCTGTCCCTTACCAGTGGGTACAGGATCCTGGAAACATTTATGTGTTTTTCAAAAAATTCTCCTTGTGTGTTTTCCCATCTTCCCTCTCAGGCTGAGCCTGCATTCTTGGTGCCATTAAGCCAATCTGCCAACATAGCACCAATGTGTCTCTGATCTGTGTGTGAGCCTGGAAAAGATGAGCTATGATAGCCATCTTCAAAGATCTTAAGGGCTGTCACATGGAGGAGGGAGCATGCTTGTTTTCTCCTGCTCTGGAGGGTAGGACTCAAGGCAATGGCTTCAAGTTACAAGAAAGGAGATTCCGACTAAGCATTTGGAAAGACCAGTAAGAGCTGTTCAGCCGTGGAACAGACTCCCACGAGAGGTGGTGGACTCTCCTTCCTTGGAGGTTTTTAAGCAGAGGTTGGATTGCCATCTGTCATGTATGTTTTAGCTGAGATTCCTGCATTGCAGGGGGTTGGACTAGATGACCCCCAGGGTCCCTTCCAACTCTAAGATTCTATGATTCTATTCCATTTTCACACTTGGGAAACCATACATAGGCTCTTTGCAAGCCTTAATTAGTGCTTCACACTATATATATATATATATATGCAGGTTTTGGTGTCCTCGGGTGTCTTCCCGTGTAAAAGTTGGGGTGTCTAGGCGACGTTTCGACGAGGTCTCACTCGTCATCTTCAGGCTGGTGCTTTCGGCTTCTTGTTACTGGAACAGAGCGGGATCTCAATGTTTGAGTTCCTATAAATACTGTAGAGGGGGTGTGGTGTCTAGCCTCCAATGTTCTGGGCAGAGAGGAAGTTCCCAGGCTAGTGTGCCTTTTCTTCTTTTGTTCCTTAATTACTTGAGAGATACCTTGAGTGATTTCTTGAGTGATATCCTGAGTACCACTTAGGTGGGTCATTAGGTGTGGATTAGTTGCTAAAGTCTTTGTGTCTTGACCTCTTGAACTTTGTGAAGAGTTTTCCTGAGAAGATGGCTGTATTGCACTTAGTTGTGCTTTGGCTTGGCTTCGTGTATAGGGGCGAGCTGTGGTTTTGTGGCTTGTGTCAGCCAGATCTGTGTAGGGATTGCAGGGGGGTGCAGCATCCGGAGGTGCCACCATGGATTGGCTACTGGATGGTGTCAGTAATTCATCTGGACACCAGATCTGGACACCAGATCCAGAGGCACACAGAACGCCAACACCAATCAACCACACCAGACCCAAACCCAGACCCTCTCCACAGATGAATTACTGACACCATCCAGTAGCCAATCCATGGTGGCACCTCCGGATGCTGCACCCCCCTGCAATCCCTACACAGATCTGGCTGACACAAGCCACAAAACCACAGCTCGCCCCTATACACGAAGCCAAGCCAAAGCACAACTAAGTGCAATACAGCCATCTTCTCAGGAAAACTCTTCACAAAGTTCAAGAGGTCAAGACACAAAGACTTTAGCAACTAATCCACACCTAATGACCCACCTAAGTGGTACTCAGGATATCACTCAAGAAATCACTCAAGGTATCTCTCAAGTAATTAAGGAATAAAAGAAGAAAAGGCACACTAGCCTGGGAACTTCCTCTCTGCCCAGAACATTGGAGGCTAGACACCACACCCCCTCTACAGCATTTATAGGAACTCAAACATTGAGATCCCGCTCTGTTCCAGTAACAAGAAGCCGAAAGCACCAGCCTGAAGATGACGAGTGAGACCTCGTCGAAACGTCGCCTAGACACCCCAACTTTTACACGGGAAGACACCCGAGGACACCAAAACCTGCATATATATATATATATATATATATATGATCTTTTTTCTTTAGGAATTCATCTATAGCACACTTTTGACGGTTCAAGATTGCTACCTGTGGGAAAGTGTAATATAAATGCTAGAGACTTTGATGTGAGGTCTATTGGACAGAGAGTTTCTGTCCCATCCCAGATGCAATGATTTAAGAATAGAATACATTAGAGTCCCTCCTAGCCCTGTGGATCTGTAATTTTAGCACCATCCAATTAGTGGCATTGCTATACAACTACCAAATAAAAGCAAAACGTAAGTTTTGCAGTTCTGGGCGTTCATGAACTTAACTAAGTGGTGCCCACATACCCTTTTCATCTTCCAGACTGGGGCAGAGCTGTGCTTTTTATGCAGACTGCGCTATGTCTGCACAGTACATGCCGCAAAACTATTTCTTCACTATTATCTTGGGCCCTGAAAAGTTCAAGAGATAAACCAGCATGGGAAAAACAACTCCATTTCTCTTCCTATCACTTTTTAAAATTGCTTGATTGTTTCTACTTTCCAGCTACTGGAGCTGATCTTCATTCCCAAGAACTCTTCTGATGCTGCACCACCGCTATGCACAAAGCAGATTAATTCCCCCCCCCCCGCGCAAAAGGGACTTGCATGCTGTAATATGTACAATAAGCCTCTCTCTTCCCCCACTTCACACCTTTCACTAGAATGCTAACTTTTAAACTGACCAAAGAGAGTTGGGAAAGTTTCAAGAAGCAACACCACGCTCATAGGGCTGAATGGAGTGGCTTCTCCATGTTGCACTGTCCATGGTGCTGATGCATGGTTTATGCATCCTATGCTTAAGAGAGGGCAACTTGACTTGCTGCAAGACATCATCCCAAAGCCACAAACTTTCTCTACTAAATCAGTGGCGGCAAGCCTTTCATTATCCCACCCCGTCCCCCACTTACAACTGGGAAAGATACCCCCACCCCACATGTTTTATGGAATTAAATATTCTCTGGGTCGCCATGGTGATAGTGAGCTCTGTTCTTTCGAGCAAGACAAATTAGGCATCACCTCATTAGCCTAAAGACTTCTTTCGCTTGCTGCTTTGCACATCACAGAACTCTCTTGCTCCTCAAAAGATTCAGGAGGGAAATGGGTGCCACTGCATGACTGTGTGACATTGCGTCACAGTGCCACAGATGCCTTGTTCTTTTAATGACACCCCCCACTCTATTGTAACCATTGCTCTGCTATGATGCAAATTTAGGGTGCCATCCAGCGCCAGTGAAATCAGGCAGAATCCTGCCACGGGTTTCAGCTGGCACTCTCAGCCCTGCCTTTCCCTGTTCAAGCTTCGTGGGAATATTCTCTCCTTATATCCTGGATGTTGCCATGCAGGTCTTTATTTGGAGCATTCTGCTGTTTCCCACACCAGCCTCCCAGAGCTTGAAATGTGGGATTAAGTACCCTGCTCAGTTACATAATTAGATCATGGTTTGTCTCCCTATCTTCATGAAACAAACTAGCAATCATTTGTTCTTAGTAAACAAACAAATAGGTCCAAATAGGTTCTCCAGATGTGGTTATTCTTAAAAATCCACCACAGCCTCGTAACTTGTCTGATTTCAGCCAAGAGGTTTTTGCCAGGGAAGGGAGAAGAGAGCCACAACTTTCAAGGATCTCGGGGCTGGGTGACTTTTACTATCCAATTATTGCTCCCCTCCCGATGCACATCTGGCTGCATGGACAGAAACTAAGCCAACGAAGATACCCGCCCCTTCCCTCTCTTTCTGGTAAACAGGATCGGAGAACAATTGATTCCTTCAACAACTCAACACACACACGCCTTCCCCACAGCCTTCTCCACCAACATATCCGGAGTTCCGACCCAAAGGGAGAGAGAAACAGATCTGGAAGAAGTGGCCGACTGCGTTTCAAGCCTCCCTCCATCACCTCGCCAAGCCTTTCCAGGTTTTCACCGGCGAACCAAGAAGAGGATGCGAAACGGACCGTCCCTTTGTCGCCGTGCCGTTGGCACCTCCGTCTCCCAAAAGCACAACTTTGGGACGGGATCTGCTCGGGTGGGCGAGGGCGGAGGGGGAAGGAACGAGGGCTGGATCCCTCCAGGGCTTCGCGCACGGCGAGAAGGAAGAAAGCTGCATTGCCCTACCTGTTCGGCGCACAGCTTCGCTCACTCGATCATGATTCCTCCCTCCGAGATCGAGCAGGGTGGGCGCGGGTGGGTGGCTTTTTGGGGGCGGCTGGTCGCTCACTGGAGGATGGAAGGTCGATTTCGAGCCAATGGCCGTCTCCAAGGGAAGGACAGGCGAGGCGTCCCGCGTCTACAGCGGTCCCGCGCTGCTTTCCGCGGCGCCCATCCTGCGCGCTGCTCACCTGCCTCTGGATCCCTTTGGGCTTCCTCCGCAAGCGCAGCCGGGCAAGAGGGCTGGAGTTGAGCGGGCGCCCGGCAGAGTTCAGCGGGATGGCGAAGGCATCGGATGGGCACCACGAGGGAAGGTGGGGAAGAAGAAGATCGGAGGGGAGCAAGAACAATAAAGCGCTGGCAGCAAGCAAAGTAATGGAGCGCTCAGGGACACGTCACGAAAGCCCGCAGCTTCAATGAATTCCGCTCGATCCCAGCCTGGGTTTCCAGTCGCTGGAACAAAACAAGAGCAGATAAAACTTCGCGCAGTGCCATCTAGTGCAGAACCTACGAAGTACAAGCTATGGCAGGTTCTCCCCACGACCACTTTTTTTTTAAGAGGGAAGATTGTTTCCTTTTCAGCTTGGAAGAGACTAAATGGAAACTTTACTGCGTGTGCAACCAACCCGCTCCGTTTCCTGGGAACAGGTTTTTATTTTTCCTGAGCTGAGGCAAAGAAGAACAGACGCTAAATTCTTTGAAGTAGGAGGGGGGACATGTGGAATTCATAGTGTTTCCTTCCTTCCTTCCTTCCTTCCTTCCTTCCTTCCTTCCTCTCTCTCTCTTTCTAAAAAAGGCTGTGTGGGTTATGCCTTTTGGCGAAGAAAATAGGAACATTTTGGGCAAGGATAAGGAAATTGAGAGACATTAAGCACAGTGGCTGTGGCAAGTTGCACGCTGTGGTAGGATTGTGAAGCTTTGCTTGACAAGGTCCACACTGAATAACGACTAGCAAGTATTTAGAGAAAGCTTCTGTCTATAAATGGGAGAAGATAGTAATGAGACTTTGTAGGGCAAAGTGGTGTAGTTTTAAAAAATGATACAGGAACACAGGAAGCTGCCTTATACCGAGTCAAATTATCGGTCATTCCAGCTCAGTTTTGTCTCCTCTGGCTGCCAGCAGCTCTCCAGAGTTTCAGACAGGGGAGATCTCCCTCAAGATGCAGTGTGTTGAACCTGCGGCCTTTGGCAAGCAAGACATGTGCTCCACCCCCTGGGCCATGGGCCTTTCTCTAATGATATCGGCTGTTGGGATTCTAATCTGGGTGGTACAGATGAAGATAGAGCCCGCCCCATGTTTAGTGACCTTGGTAGGAACTTAACAGATGTGGAGTGGAAGCCCATGACATATATTTCCCTCTGGGCAAATTAATATGGTGGTGGTGGTGGGTCTCACTAGTGCAGCACTTTGCAGTAGGCCTAACTACACAGCAAGCATTTTTTTAAAAAAGATGAAATGTTTAGGGCAAGGGGCAGCAGATCTGTGGGCCAGTGCAAAAGACCTGGGGCTCAGCCTACCCCCAAGCCACCCCCTCACAATGTCCCTGGTGACGGTGCATTTCTGATCACCAGATACTGGGCGGGGACAAGCAACAAACAAGATTGGTGAGCTCCATCATGCTCATCAGCTTCCAAAGGGTGGCTGTCTGAGCTTGGTTGAAGAGAGGCAAGCCCAGTGGTGGTTCATGCTCATTGAGACTGATAGGGCAAGCTTCACTTGACTCTGGACGTAGCTAGTCCTTCACTATATTCAGCAAGGCAATTCTTGATGGTGTGCCAACTGCTTCAGCCAATGGTTGACCATTGCAGGCTGGCATCTTGCTCTTAATGTAGAGGCATCTCTCTCTCTCTCTCTCTCTCTCTCTCTCTCTCTCTCTCTCTCTCTCGTGTGTGTGTTTGCATACTTGACCACTGCCAGTCTTGCTCTTTCATATTCCTGTTTATTGTTCTCCACTGCTTAAACAAGACCAAAATAGCCTTTTGTGAAAACTGAACATTTCTAATACTGGCAAATTCTAGATGGGAAACTGCCCTGTGATTCCATGTAATTGACTCCAAGCTTCCTGAAGATAGTGTGTATTATATTTGCAGCTGACAAATACCACTGTCTTGGTCTGCACTTTATTAGTGGGAAAATGGAGAAGAATGGCAGTCTATTTGAGTAACTTGGCCTTAGTCTAGTATTTATGTGAATGAATCTGTATAGTGAACCCTGGATTTGATCTATGTTATAGTCCATGTGGGATGTTTCTGGGCCTTCATTACATGCAGCATGTAGTGCTGGCATGCAGCTCGGGAACAACAGATCTGCAATTCCTAAACAGTAATGGCTTAAAAAAAAAAAAGACACTTGGGAAAGTGTTGCCTGCAGGCTTCTGATGCTTTTCTCTGGTTTTACTAATATAGTGAAGCAGAGTTTCTGTTAGTCAGGAGGTCAGGGTGCATGTTGGTTTATATGACCACAGTCCCTAGCTAAAATATTTGACATTGAAAGGATGGTTAAAATGAGTGTTTGGAAAATGCATCTCAGTTGGATATCAGTAATATGAACAGCCAATTCACATGACTCAACTGGCATGTTAAGAACATAAATGTGAGTCCAGTGAATTTGTTGCACACACACACACACACACACACACACACACACACACACACTGTTTGCCGCAACTTACATTTGTTGCACCATTGGCTGCCGTACTCACAAGTGTGTTCTGCAAAGTGGCTCACACCTTTATTTCACCATGCACTGAACTCTGTACAGATCCACCTTCCCACATTTTCATGCAGCAAATGTTTGGCTGAGTGAGCTGGCTCTGAGATTTGTGAATTCAAAGGGGAGATTTTCAACAGCAAATCTGGACCATTTAATAGGAAAACATGAACATAATCCAACCAAAGATTGATATTCCACCAACGCTCCTTAGAGACTAGCCGAGATGCTCTATTACATGTTGAATTGCTCTTTTCATGATAAATGAAGAGTGATCACTGCCTTTATTATCTTACAACATTGTATTAGCCTTGGGACTTGACCCACAAGTTCCTTATTTTTGCTCAGATGAAAAGCATGGGATTTTGAAGAAGATTCTTCTCTGATTGCAAATAATACTTGTGTTCCACTGCACTGAAAGAAAGTGTGACAGGTTGGTTGTTTTTTTAATGCTGCCATTCATCAGTACCTCTAATAGTGCCATGTTTAGTTCCCTTTCAGAATTGACAAGGAATTAAAATGGCAAGCAACTTTTACATGTGATATTTAAAGGGCCAAATTCTGCTATTGCGGAGAATATTTCATGCCTCATGGAGATGAGATACCATCTGTTTGGAAAATTTTCAGAGCATGCTGCAGACCCAGAACGGGAGGGGAACAAAGACAGCAGTGGGTGGAAACTAGCTAAATAAGCTTTGTTATTTGAGTCACACCAGAGGGAAATTCCCCTTGTCCTTTCTTCAGTATTTCTTTTCCAGTTGCTGTGGTATTTGGCAGCTAGACTTCCAAGGCCGAGAGGTTTTAAGTCAGGAATCCCATGGAGGTGCTGCTCAGAATGACTTATGTAGCAAACAATAAATTGCATTACAGCTTTTATTCTTTGAGAAATTAATTAAGATATGTAATTATCACAAATCCTCAATTTTTAAACAACTGTCAGGATCTACATTTAGAACTGTTGCATTTGGATATATGGAATAATAGGGAAGAGGGGAAACCCACTGGTTAACTAAAGGTTCTCTGTGTGTCAAAGGTTGTGTAGTTATTGCTGTAATTCAACTACAAAAATCTACCTGATGTCTAGAATAAATCTTTCTTTGTTTTCCCTCTCTCCTTTGTTAAATCCAGTACACAACTTTCCTCATATTTTTCCTGTATATTTACATATGAACTTCACCATGAAACGTTCCTTTTATATTAGCCTTCTGCCCTTGTGTTGCTTTTCCTTGCATCATGTCATCTCATTTTAAATGGCAGGTGTTTGGCTTAGATCTTGTGTTCAATAATGAATTTGAATTGGCAATATGTAAAGATATGGTTGTGGGCTGTAGTGTTCAATGGCTATCATCGTTCAACAGAAAACGCCAAATTGCTTTGATTTTACTGCCTCCATTTCCACCGCTTTCTGGATGCTTGGCTCATCTCTCCCATGAAAGGCAGCTGTAAATGTTGCCACTATGCTTAGCTCTGCCATGCGACTGCTTTATGATATATGATAATCAGATTATGTTGTCTCCCTAATTTACAACCTCATTAACCTATATGGGGGAGAGGGAGGGAGCAAATAACCCTGCCGATCATAATTTGTAGCCAGAATTAATGATAAAAAATCTCATCTTGTCCAATTGTTACAAAGAGGATGTGAATGCCAAAAGAGTGTGCACACTTAGGCTGCATTGGTTCATTATTCTGTAGCTGGATTCCTAACTGCAGCCTCCCCCCTCCCTATAAACTATATAGAAGTCCACTAAGTCACAGACTATTCAGTACTAATTCTGCCTCTCCCTATCTAACTGTTTCTCTCTCAGCTTACCCGTTCTTACTGTAACTTCTCAGTTGAAATCCCCATTATGGCTCTCTCTGGCTTCACCATCATGATAGCAAAATATTGCCAACAATGATCAGGGGCAGTAGATCAGTGAAGGGGGGGGGTATACAAGGTGCCTTCATTCCATTGTTGTCAGTGTCCTAGAGGCATCTGCTGGTTACTTGTTTGAAATGAAATCATAAACTGAGGGCAAGTTTAATGCTGCATCTCAGTTCCAAACTCCAAAATCAATCCCCTTCAATTAATTTACAGCAGACCATTCAAAGCCCATCTAGATGCTCCCAAATATTTTCCCCAACCCACCAACAAAGTTCTTTTCAATAAATTTTATCTAAAACATTCAGAGCCCACCAGATCTCCCATAGCTATCCACTTTCTGCTAGTTTAACCCTCACAACATTCAGGTTCCACTCAAACCCTCCCAATTCAATTTCCCATTTAGACCCCTAAAATCTATTCACCTTTAATTTATTGACTCCCAGACATTCACACCCCCCAACTTCATTTCTTGTTCTGTGGTTCATCATGCAGTGGCATATTAACAGTGGAGGCTCAAAGCCTTAGGTCCTGCCTGCCACATTGAAAAGAAGAATACAATTAAAATACAACAACTAATACTCACGGATGGTGGTGGTGATTTGCCCTCAATATGGCTGTTTGGTGCACTGCATGTCTTAATGGCAACTTCCCAAGCTTGGTGGTAAACTCTGTAAAACTCACTGCAATGTGCTTCCAAATAAACACGCAGACCATTGGGCTGCCACCTACTTTTTTATTGTTATCAGATGCGTGCGAAACGCCGGATAGTGCACACCTTATCAAAACAGCCTCTTTTTCTAACCACCAGGAGGTCTGAAATCAATAATAAAAGGAATTAGAAACAGTGTCTCAAATTAAGCAATTAGAAAGCAGTCAAAACAGATAATTATGCTTTTAAGCAGCTACCTTTCACCTTTCCACTAATCTGTTGCCACATAAAACTTGGAAACTTATTTCCTTTTCTTGGTGAGGCTCCAAGTATATAATAGATGATGTAAGAAGATATGTTTTGAGTGTTTTATTTAAAAAAAAAACCAACTTTGATTCAAAAAGAAATAGCATGCACAAACATATCTGAAACATTATGTAGGATAAGCTAATACTTACCCAGAAGGAATCCATCAGCTTGCACCCTGCTGTATTCTCTGTTATAGGGAGAGACTTCACCAGAGCCCACAATGGCTTGACTAGTCACTATGGGCTAGTTATTATGTCACAGACCAGCATGCTAGATAATGCCTCCTTAGCTCAATATTACCACTCCCTGGTAAACTTAGAATTGGAGATCATGTGGGTTGAGTCAACAAAGTTGTTCCTTCCTGTGCCAATTATCTCCCTCCTGGATTAAGGCATTCTACTCTTGGTGGGCGGTGCTGGACACTCCTATAGTTAGTTCCTTTCCTGCCACCCCTTTTCCTCTAAATTTATTGGAGGAACACAGGATGAAGCCTTGGGGTTAGGGTGAGGAATGACCGCTACCCCCCCCCGGAAAATGTAAAAACCTGAAATTACTTCTGCTATATATACTGTCTAGCTCAGAGGTGGCTAACCTCCCACTCCCCAGGCCTAGGGCCACATTCACCTTTGGCTAACCATTTGGGGACCACATGACCTCAGTTGGTGTTGCCACCTCACAGACCCATGTGCCCACACACTCATGAACAGGACAGGCACACAGAGGCACGTGATTGCACCTTAAGAAAATGCATTACAGTTCCCTTTGCAAACACCCCAACCATCTAACTCATGGGTAGGCAAACTAAGGTTTAGGGGCCGGATTCGGTCCAATCACCTTCTAAATCTGGCCCGTGGGTGGTCTGGGAATCAGCGTGCTTTTACATGGGTAGAATGTGTCCTTTTATTTAAAACACATCTCTGGCTTATTTGTGGGGCCTGCCTGGTGTTTTTACATGAGTAGAATGTGTGCTTTTATTTAAAGTGAATCTCTGGGTTATTTGTGGGGCATAGGAATTCGTTCATTCCCCCATATAGTCCGGCCCCCCCACAAGGTCTGAGGGACAGTGTTGAAAAAGTTTGCTGCCTCCTGATCTAACTCAACAAGTATGGCATGTGTTGAATGAGGAGCCCTCTGCAAACTTGCAGCAGTTCCTTTCAGGTTTTATGTGGGCCATTTGGCACTCAGGCTTCATGTGGGCATTTCAATTAAAGCAAATAGCCCACATAAAATCTGAATTGCATTTAGATTTAATTTTTTTTAATAGGCAAATTGCTCTGGTGGAAGGGGGGGTGTCATTGTTTCATGCCACTCACACAGTGCAGGTGGCATAGCTAGGGAGCTGGAGATGTTCACTCCCGACCCTTTCGTTACATGTCCTCTCTTCCTGCCACTTTTTATAGTAATTTCATTGTGATGTTTTCCCCTCCATAAGTCCTGAGCAAAGCAAAGGGAAAGCCAGCCTAGAAACATTCCTGAATGAGACTGGCCTGTGAGCTCCAAAGGTTCTGCATCCCAAAGCAGTTGTGAGGCAGCCAGAGCTGATTAGTTCTCTTCTATGCACAATGCAGTAAAAATGCACATGATGCGCTTGCTCCCAGCCAACCTTATGAAATCTTCCAGGCAAGTGGAAAATGGGTTTAAACATCCCAGTTAGACCACCAAGGGACTGGTGAGAGGGCTAATTCAAAAGTCAGGTAATCATCATCAATAAATGGATTGTGCTTGCCACAGGCCATGACAAATCCATACAATCGGCTTAAAATATAACTCAAACAGCTGCAAATAAAAACACTGACCGTATATTGCGAGATAATCGATAGCAGGGATGCCGCCACAGCTACACTAACTGAGTTTCAGTTTAGACCTCCAAATCCCCCTTACGATTTATGGCAATTTTATCCAGTTCCTTCTTCCTAATCTATTTTTGCCACCAGATCAATTCAGAAACAACAGGTTCATCTGCTCTAACCTTTAACAACGTGCATATGTCTTGAGGGCATGGGTGGGCAAATCTGTCAGTTTGGGTTTCTCTCCATGGTTCCATCCACTTGAGGCATTGAAAGCACACGTAAAACACATTGCTTTCCCCCAAAGAATCCTGGGAACTGTAGTTTACCCCTCACAGAGCTACAATTCCCAGCACCCTTAATAAACTACAATTCCTACAATGGGGGGGGGGGAGCAATGTGCTTTAAATGTATGGTTGTGTATGCAGCCTGTTTCTCATTTTTACAATCGTTAAGTTCAGTTCTCCACATTTACGCACACACACACACACACACACACACACACAAAAAAGACCTCAGGAAGATTCATTATTTTAGCTTGAATTTAGCTTGATTTCAATTGTGCATAATATGCATGTTTTTGCCAGCAATTTCCCCTACTATAATGCATTTTGGGACGCTATTTTCACTAAGATACGTGTTTTTATGCATGCTTTCTCCTAGCATATGAATTTTTGTATGAATGACTTGGCTGGAGAACTGTACTGCCAAATTTGGAGAAGCACCCCTTTCGAAGGATGGCTGCATTTTGTGTCATTTCAGGAAGGATTCATTGGGGCAAATTTGCCTTAAAATGTGAACTGAACCAAATTTCTTCCCCATCCATAGCTGAGAGGGATAGGATGATCTTACTCTCCCTTCCGTAGGTATCGCAGACTCAAAGTGGCATGGTCAAAGATCACTGAGAGCTATCGGCAGCCTTCTCTGCTTCCAAATGAGTTCCAGAGGAGGAGAGACTGATGGCTCCAGTGATGGAAAGCTTTCATTTAGCCTTACTGAAAAAGAAGCACATCAAACAGTTCACACACTTCATTGTCCAAATAACTTGTATGCTCATTGTGCTTCAGAATGTAAGCCTCAGTTCAAGGGGATCTCTCCTCCCCCTTCCCCACTACTTCAGAAGAGAGGCTTTGTAGATCAAGACCCTATTTGCACAAGAATCCCACACCATTTTTCTGGGAGTGCCCGAAAAAAATAATTATAATGGTGAAAGCCACACAAGAGGCGTAAATTCTGCATGGGAGCAAGTTTTGTCCCACATGATAGTTCTACATTCCAGTCTGAAACACACACACACACACATTCTGAAGTGAGTCCTGTACATCTTGATGCAGTCAGCTCTCAAGTTGTACCCTTAGGATTGCAGGCTAAATTTCCCATTTTAATTTGTAGGTGAAAAGTACACTTCGGTCAAGCAACTACAGTGGCCCACCAGTGGTGGTGGTGAGCTATTTGCCTCCTCCTCTGATGCACCACCGCCACTGTATTGAAGCTGTCTTCTGGGTGCCTCTCTCCACATGAGGTATGGCTTGTCTTGCTATATATCCTGCCAAAAATGATCAGTTGGATATCATTCTAGAGTGAATATTTTAAGTAATTTATTTTATATAACTGTGGAAAGGTGGAAAACTGGAAGTCCTTTTTATTTTTATTTTTCTTCTTTCCTTTCCTTTCCTTTCCTTTTATTTTGGTGTCCCCTACTTTGGACTGTTTTTGGGTCCAAGGATTACACACTGTGTTGCAACCCAAGGTTAACTGCTCTGGTGACTGTGCATATGCCATCTTGGCACCCAAGATAGCCCTTCAATTAAGTGGAAGTAGTTTATGTTTATCCTTGCTTTGATATCCTAATCTGTGGATCTGAGATGCTGGACTCTGAGCCCAGAAAGCCGGAAACATCAGTAATGTTTGAGGTATCGACCACCTGTGTCCCCATCTAGTTAGGCAGTGTGACATATACTGCTTTACTCTATAAAGAATGTATGCACTTGGAGCTGAGTGGGGACAAGTCATCTCCTTGCTGTGGTGCCTACTTGCTGTAGCATCCATCCCATGTCTGTAAGGGCAAGGGTAACTAACAGGCTGCTTCTGCTGTAAATCTATTTCTCTTCTTAAATAAAGCATTAGAACTGATCATTCTGGTGTTTTAGATTCCTTCCCTGGCACTCCTGAGAATCATGAACTCCTAGAGCTGTCCTCTGGCTCTACAGTCTGTGTGTAGGTCAGCACACAGACACACAGGAAGGTAGTGGATGATTGGTGAAGGACCATGAGTGAGCGGCAGGGAAGGGAAGACCTCCCAGGGTGAGAGATTGGGAAAGCTCCCAGGTGAGAGCGGGAAGAGTCCACTGTGTGAGACAAGGGTTAAGTGCTACCTTGGAGAGAGGAATCTGCATTTTCTTTCTCCTTTGCTACTTCCTCCCTTACCATGCATGAGAGTCTGCTAAATGTAAACTGAGCTGAGCCTGTAGGTGGGCTTTCTTATGCCCAATATCGCACGTAGGGGAGGGATGTTTTCCCAGATGTGTTAAATATTAGATTTCACTGTATGTGAGATACATCCAAAGACAGCTTTACTATGGGAAAATAAGGATGAATTGAAATCTCATAGCTTTTCATGTTAGAAGTTAGGGTAGGAACTGGACTTTTCTATCACCCATTCCTTTAAATGGGTAACACAGGACTTTTGGCAAATGTATTCATGGGGCAGATTTGCCCGACCACATACTTGAGAGTAAACAATAAGAAGTGACCACCATCACCAACACACACTTCACTAAGAGTCCAGAAGCACTGAGCCAGCCACTATCAGAGATGGAACGGTAGACTAGATAGAACCTGGCCTGATCCAATAGGGGCCGTTCTTCGGTTCATTGTGTTTGAATTAGTCATAATACCATTCTTTCTGTGTCTGTGAAAACCTAAGTAGGAGGAGCTGTAATGCTGCAAATGTCTAATAATGGGAAGACTTTAGTCTTTCAGTGCCAACTATAAGAAAGCTATAGTGTTGCAAAAAATAATGTTTCCTTATTGCAATGTTCCTTTCTCTCCTGGAAATGAAGTACTATTTTTACTTCCTTTGAGCAAAGCCATTATTAAAAAAAGCAGAAGCCTCATCAATGAGGTTATATAAAAATGCAGGCCAAATCAGCACAGAGACACACAAACTGTCTACCAGCCCAGTGAAGCTGTACGGGTTCCTTGAAGTCTGTAACAATCTCTGTCACTCAGCATGAGTACCTTGTATTAGGGACTTTGAATTGTACAGCTTGTGTGTGAGGGATGGCAGGAAAGCAAAAGAGGCAGCCAGCCAGGCAGCCGCCCACACAGTGCTGCAATATGCCTGCTACAGGCTGCTGGTGAATGCAATCTCTCTCAAAACCCATTTGCTTGCTTTCAACTTTTCAGGTTTGTGCTTTCTGTTTGCATGATTCATTTGCGATGGCCTGCAAAAAGCACCTGAGTGGCCCTCCAAGACATCATGAAGAAGACCTCCAAGACAATCCTCGTATTGATTTTTCAATCATGCGATTCGCTCAGGAGGATGCGAGCAGCTGCTTTTGTTGTTTTTCTCATTTGCAGTTCTTTAGTGGGCGCTTTGCAGAGCTTTTCTGTGCAGCATGAGGCTAAGCATTGGGTGGGGGAAGCAGAAAATTACAGGACTTATAGTAAGCTTCCATGGACTTTTCATCATATTCATGGATTGTGGTCACACGAAATATAGCAAATGAAGTGGCTTTAGTAGGTGTGTGCATTGGCTCTCTATGTGGACTAAAAGAGGAGAATTTGGGTGAGGAGGGAGTCTCCCTCCTTTCCGAGTTGAAATATGATGGCAATAAACATCTATGGATCAGAGCTTCACAAAGCCCCAGGGCAACTCACCACTCTGTTTCTCATATATATCTATGTTTATTTAGGCCCGTGGGCCTTGGAAGAAGTGAGGCTGTCCAAAATGTTGCTGATGCACATAAGATCTCTGGATTTGTCATTGTCGTTCTTGCTGAAGCACTGAAATGAAGTCAAAGGCTTCATTTAAGCTTCTTAGAAAGCTTTCAGAAGACTACATTGCTCTGCTTTAACAAAATTAAAGCAAAGCCCAGAGCTCTTAAGAGCTCATTGGGCAGCATTCTAGACAGCCTCATGTTGTAAGGCCTGCAAGAGACCTGTAACAAACAAACATCAGAAAGAAAGGTCGATGGGAGCTGCACAACACTCAGCCAGGGCTTAAATATTATCTATCTAAGGTAAGAAAGAGACTGAAGTGTAGGTGGGTTCCTTCAAAGCAAGACACAGAAATAACAGCAACAACCTTTACTGAACTAACAGAACTGGACAACAGGGGCAAAGAAATTGCTTATATACATTTCTGAAGACTTGGGCCACTCCCACTGTCAATGTGATTGGCTGTCTAAACTTCCAAGCTGCGAATCATAACTCAGAGTTTAAGGGCCTGAAATATTCTGTGATTGGATATCATGTATCAAATCAGAACACAGGGGCTCAGATTCCTTAGTCCAGACTCAAGCTCATGCAAACACAGACCACTGAATACATAACAGAGACAACCCCCTCCCCTCCCCCTCCCCATGAGGGATTGTAGGAGAGTGAATTCCTTTTTCTTTTCCTGCAAAAAGCCCCAGGACCTATTTGCCTGCAATCTGGCAGGTTTCATCCACTATGGAGGGACTCCTGTGCCTGTAAAGTTTATCCAGTTTGGTCAAAAGGGAGAATACTGTATATATAGTAGTTTGAAGATTCCTCATTATAGTGAATGGGGAAGCACGGAACTTCATTAAACATAAAGTGGCTTGGAACATAGAACACAGATGGAAGTGGAGACTGCTAAGAGCAACTCAGAAGCAGATGAGAATTTAAAGCCCTCCTGCCCCCATACAGATATGAATACAAGACAAATCTTGGGGCTCATGCATGCCTCAAGGCTATAGGTCATGAAAGGTTTATGCCATAATAAAGTCTGTTAGTCTTTAAGGTGCCACAAGGCTCTTTAGTGTTTCTGCTGCAGCAGACTAAATACTGTTGCATGGCTATACAGTCCTATCTCCCTCATCTTCTAGGGCAGGGCTGGAGAAACACCAGCTGGCAGGCCGAATTAGGCCCACCTGGATCCTCCATTTGACCTTCTAGGCCATTTTGGACAAGCCACAACCACCTGCCCAGCCCATGACATCATACACGGGCCAAAAAGGAGGTTTCTCGCACCGCTGAGCAGTAGATCAGTGGTGCCTTCAAAGCTCTTTGAAAGGAGCATTGAAATGAATGGGCAAATGTGTATGTGTTGGTGCCCCATGTGTAAAATTGGCATAAGTGATTTTGCTATGCACTCAAGAATTACTCCTGTGAGAAAAGGTAGAGTTAATTCTGGAGCCTTGTCTTACAGACATAATAGACAGATCTTTCACAGGTCTGGCATGAGGTTGCCATGGTTTTTAGGCACATAAAACTCTTGAGAGTGTATCTTTGCCTTCCAAACTGTAATTTGGGAAGCAGCTTTCCTTTTTAGCTGGGTTTATTGCTTTGCTTAACTCGCTCTCATCTGTTTCTTTGACCTTTCCTGAACAGTTGAACTTTTAGTCACTGACGTTTCACCCCATCTCTTAAGGAGAGGCTGTGTCTGTTCCAGCTATGGCTTCGGCCTCCTTCACAGACTTCAAATGTGCCTACAATCTGTGGTTTGGTGGGAGCTTCAAGTCAGAAACAATCTTTTCCTGAGCTGTTTCCAAACTTCATTGCTACCCAGATAACAATGTGCAAGCAATTCATTCAGAGGGGCAGCCTCCATTACGAAAGCAATTGTTGGGATGGACTTGGGCTCTTCCGTTTTAAAAATGGAACTGCTTGTAGAGAGTTGAATGTAGCAGCACAACCCAAACATACAGTACCAAAAATATTAAGGCTACAACTCTAATATGCTTCATTAAGCATCCATAACTGAATGGCAGCCCTCTTTGAATGGGACCAGGATACCTAAAATATTGTCTCACCTCTTAAATACCCAACTGATCACTGTGCTCTTCAGAAGAAGTTCTCCTGCAGATGCCATCTCCTCAACAGATTAATTCAATACCATACAGGAATCCGGCCTTTAACCTGATAGCATCCATCATTTGGAACTCCCTCCAAATACTTATCAGAAAGGTACTGTCTGTGTTGGTTTTTTTGTTGTCTGTTGAAGACCTTTCTTCTTCACCAAGCCTTTGAAGTGGAGATCTTTATTCCAGTCCATATCAATATTGGATTTGAATTTGTTCTTACAAAGAAAATTGCCTTTAATTGTTTTTACATATGAATATTTTTAGTGCTTTAAATTGTTAGAATTGTTTTTATAAAATAGTATAATTGTTGTTAGGGCTTATGCATTTTTTGTGCAGTTGCTTTGAGATATTTTATGGGAAGCAATTAATGAATGGAAATAATTAAACAAATGAACAGGTAAAATGTTACAGCCCAGCGGCAAGCCTTTTTATGACTGTGGAGGTAGACGAGAATGACAGGCTGCATTCACATGACAGTTTATTCCATTTCTCCAGTGTTTCCCTAACAGTTAGTTTCCCATTATATATGAGCTTTCATGTCATGTAAAAATCTCTTCTGTAAATGTAACAGAATATAGCATATTGGGTGTTAATTTCTGTGTTATTTGCAAACAGAAAGTTTCTGGAAGCAAGTAATGCAGAAATGAGCTCTAAATTTGCACTATATTTCCAGAAGTGGCTTTTATGTCATGTGAAAACTCACATATAATGCAGAAATTAACAGGCAGGGAAACATTGGGGAAATGGAATAAGCTGTCATATGAATGCAGTCATGGAGCCTTCCAAATTAGAGCCCTGGTATCTTGAAGCTACCAGCATGAGTTTGACCAAACTGTGGGAGGCAGTGCCTGGCGTGCTCTGGTCCATGGGGTCACGAAGAGTCGGACATGACTAAACAACAACAAATGGGCTGGGAAGTGGATATGGTGCTTGCTTGTCCTTTGAGTCAGTGCCTGAGGCCATCACAGGGAGAGAGAATGGCCTGAGTGAACAGGTACACATCACGAGGTGCTAAAGGAAGGAGGCTAGCATTCACATATTTATCTGAGAATAATCAGTGAGATCTTTGGCTGCAAATTCCTGGTCACACAACACTGCATCATTGCTAAGATTGGTTGATACCAACAACCCACCCAGCAGAGTCTCCCAGGGACAATATCCATCAGATAATGAATTTCAAGTTGCAGCAAAAAATTGTTTTACCCTTGCTGCTATGAGATTCCATTAAAATGGAAGATACAAGATTGTTACATAACAAATATTGAGTCGCAATGACAATGCTGAACTGCTTAGAATGTGTATGCAATCTATTTCTTATTTTCTGAAATGGTCGTTTGAAATAAATGGTAGTTGGAAATAAATAAATGTTCATATGCAATGTTAACACGTAGTCTTTGTGGATTTACTGTCATATACATAGTGAATGAAAACTGAATTATTTTCCCTTTTGTTAACTGGATATACCAAGGGGAATTGCTTGCCAGCTCCAATTACCCCAAATGACACAGCCTTTCATACACAAATTGTCATTTATTTGACATCTTTATTTTGCTGTACTTGATTTGAGTATGAGACATTTCACACCCTATTGGAGAGCAATATACCAGTTTTTAAATGTTTGTGACTGACTGCTAGGGACAGTGCCAGATTTTATCCTAATGATCACCACAGGAGTTTTGCATTCATATCAGTGTTGGTCTTCTGTTACTAAGGTTATACTAATTAGACTGTAGAATGGGAACAAAACACTGAGAGGGCTATTCTTAGTTCATTTCTTTTTGACTCTCTTTTTTAAACAAAAACAACAACCACAGTGAATATGTACAAAAAGGGTTGATGGGGAATATTTTCAAATGAAGCGGTTCTGCAAAGCAGTCATCCCACAAATCTCATCTATATTTCTGTTTTTATGTAAATAATATCTCAAAATGTGTCCAGAGAAGGTAAGGTAGTTCTCAGAATTTCATCGCTATTGATTGTATTGCATAAGGATGAGGTTTCCAACTGAATTAGGCTGAAAATATGCGATTCCCTGTTCTGAAATAGAAGATTAGAAAACCTATTTAAACTGCTAAATGCTCAGCTTGATATTTGAACATTTTGAATTCCCCGAAAGCATGAATCTATATATCATTTCCCCTGTTAATTACCTTTGGCATATAAAATGAGAGCCACTCGTGATTCAGCTTGATTAAATCTGATTGCTTCCAGGGCTGTGTTTCATGTAAATAGAGCCCTAGCAATTAAATTACACAATGATATTAGGCTGTTTCTTTTCCTCCCATATATTAATCCTTTATTCCTGTTATCATACAAGGAAAGATTTATAGTGGTCCCTCTGCTACTCTTGTGCTGAAAGTCTTCTGCATTATTGACAGCAGAATCAGAACCACAGAGTGTGTTTACATAAAAATAGAGGGTTTATTGGCTCCACTTTTGTCAAAGATCTTTATGGATCATTTCGGTAACACAGTTTATTCCACTTTGGCTTTAGAAATGTAATTTGAAACAACAACAAAAAAAAAGGTTATTTGAAATAGAAGCTTCTCTATATGCTGGTTTTTCTTCTTGTTGCAAGAAAGGACCGGCAGTTTCAGATTGATCCCCAGCAGCAGAAGGGAATTTTCTTGAAGACCTTTAGCTTTTAAGCTTCATCCTTTCCCTATAGAGCTGTAGAGTTCTGACTACCATCATTATAAACATGTCAATACAGTGGTACCTTGGGTTACATACGCTCCAGGTTACATACACTTCAGGTTACAGACTCCGCTAACCCAGAAATATTACCTCGGGTTAAGAACTTTGCTTCAGGATGAGAGCAGAAATCATGCTCCGGTGGTGTGGCGGCAATAGGAGGCCCCATTAGCTAAAGTGGTGCTTCAGGTTAAGAACAGTTTCAGGTTAAGAACAGACCTCCGGAACGAATTAAGTACTTAACCCGAGGTACCACTGTAATAAGGCCACAATTTTCATTTGCCCTTAATTAATTAATACATTTCTATCCCACCATTGCTCCAAGAAGCTCAAGGTGGTTTTTGTGGGCTTCCCTCTCCACATAAGAAGAGCCCTGCTGGATCAGGCCAATGGTCCACCTAGTCCAGCATCCTGTTCTCACTATGACCAACCAGATGCCTGTGGGAAGCTCACAAGCAGGACCTGAGTGCACCAGCCCTCTCCTCACTTGTGATTCCCAGAACAAGGCTTTCAGAGGCCTACTGCCTTCAACAGTGGAAGTAGAACACTATTCATATCCTCACAACCCTGTGTGCTAGGTTAGCTGAGAGGCAGGGACTGGTGCAAGGTCACTCACTGAGCTTCATTGATGAGTGGGGATTTGAACCCCTGGTCTCCCAATACCATGGCCACTATACCACACTGGCTCTCTACTATGGATTCATTTGAGCAAGGGGTCACTAAGGTTTCTAAGTCTTGAAATCCATATTCAGCATAAATGTGCCTGTGATTAAAGAAATGCTTATTTGGAAACATGTCATTTTGCTGATTGTAAATGTGCACAGTGTAAAGCACGTTTAGACATATGCTCTAGTCAGGAAAAAGAAGGAAACTTTTTTTACAGCAGCAATAAAAATAATACCCAAAGCGAGAGAGCACAGAATTAAAAATTTAACTTTCATTCCTCAGCCAGCATTTAAAACATCCTCTTTTCTAGTAAGGCACTCTCTCTCTCTCTTTGAGAGTGTATAACATATCAGTAACAGAAGTCAATGGGATAAAGAGCCAATACAATAAATTAGATAAGAACAGCTTTAAAGGTTAAGAACCATAGCAGGATTTACGGAGTGGCTAACCAGATGCAAGTCTTTCCCTCCCCCTGCCCCAATATAAGGAAGGCTTCTCTCCTCATACAGTGGCAAGAGCATGGATCTCCCCCCCCCAAAAAAAAGGGGAATAGCCCTCTTCACATGTTATAAGGGGGCATCATGCTAGAGCTGGTTAGCAGGACCAGACTCCTGGTGCTGTGCCTAGTGTTTAGCATACTGTCTGGCCCCTCTGGATATACACACATTTCTGTGGCCACCTGTAAATAAAATTCCTGCAAGGGATGTAAGAAGGAATCGGTTTCTTCGCATGAAGTGCTGTTTCCATTCTGCTGCAGTTTGGCTTCTGACAAAGGTAATGCCATTCATCATTTTGCTACCCCACACCATTCATTCAAAGGAAAACGCAATGCATTGTGGTGGTGGGGAGTAATCAATTACAGTGGTACCTCAGGTTAAGTACTTAATTCGTTCTGGAGGTCCGTTCTTAACCTGAAACTGTTCTAAACCTGAAGCATCACTTTAGCTAATGGGGCCTCCTGCTGCTGCCGTGCCGCTGGAGCACGATTTCTGTTCTCATCCTGAAGCAAAGTTCTAAACCTGAGGTACTATTTCTGGGTTAGCGGAGTCTGCAACCTGAAGCATCTGTAATCTGAAGCATATGTAACCCGAGGTACCACCGTACATATTGTCTGCAGGCTGTAAACAACATCAGCAGTGAATACTGATTGCATTCATTGGATTGATTTTCATTCCAGACACAGATTAAAAAACTAAGAGTGGCAATTTCTGCTCCTGTTTCCATCAGAATTCTCTGACATAAAGATAAAGGGGACCCATGACCTTTAGGTCCAGTCATGACCGACTCTGGGATTGCGGCGTTTATCTCACTTTATTGGCCGAGGGAGCTGGTGTACAGCTTCTGGATCATGTGGCCAGCATGACTAAGCCGCTTCTGGCGAACCAGAGCAGTGCATGGAAACGCTGTTTACCTTCCCGCCGGAGCGGTACCTATTTATCTACTTGCACTTTGACGTGCTTTTGAACTGCTAGGTTGGCAGGAGCAGGGACCGAGCAACAGGAGCTCACCCCATCACGGGGATTCGAACTGCTGACCTTCTGATCGGCAAGTCCTAGGCTCTGTGGTTTAACCCACAGCACCACCTGTGTCCTACCTGCAAACAGCTGTTCAAGTGTAGGCTGCACACAAGCAGGCAACTCCATAGGGAAGGGCCACAGCTCAGTGGAAGAACATCTGCCTTGCAAGCAGAAGGTACTAGATTCAATCCCCAACATCTCCAGGTAGAACTGGGAGAGAGCTCTGCTTGAAACCCAGGAGAGATGCTGCCAGTGTAGACAATACTGAGCTTGATGAACCAACAGCCTGACTCAGTTTAAAGCAGCTTCCTAATTGTGCTGGTGTCCCAATAAGTAGCCTCTAACGTAGGCGTCAATGCCCAATGTCTGGGGTGGGGATAGGAGTGAAGTCCAGTACTCACAAGAGTAATGTGTGCAGGATCTCAGCAATGCAGCCACAATGAGCTCTGCAAGTTTCAAGCAAAAATTGGCAATTCAACACTGGTTGGTACTTCCTTGTGATGTGAACTCACCAATCCCTGCAGCAGTTTTGCACTTTAAAAACATTTCCACCTTGAAATTACTCTGCTGGTGTATGAAGGGACACATGCCTAAATGTTCATGTGGTGTTTTTAAAAGCAAAAAAAAAAAAAAAAAAAAAAAGGTTCAGCCTGCATGAGCCATGGGGGGTGGGATGAGACTGACAAATGACTTAGCATATGATTGCTTGGTGTGGATATCTGCCCACTGTGAAGCTGGGAGGAAACTGAAACCTCTCCAGTTAATCTACCACTCTTGTCTTATCATTCCAAAGAGAAACCAGCATCCTCTTGGGGAGGGTGTGACATTAACCAAAATGAGACTATAGTGTGAAAGCTTGATTGACTTAGGACCCCTCCAGGTGACCTGTTTGCTGACCACTCCGTTTGCTTGCACAATTCTGTGGAGGTTAGATTATATTTGCTCTTTATTGAGGACTTGTTCTGACAGTTATATGACAATGAGCATTCATCCTACGTTCATCTGCTTGTAGGTGTTTCAATATCTTCCCATTAATCATTCCAACCTTTTCAATGCATTTCCCCGTCATTTTCCTAATGGCAAGAAGCTTCTACTTTAAAGTGGATTTCTTGTGCTAGGATGACAGACTACTTTAATCCACTTTAATTGTGTAAACCAAAAATTCCCAGCATATATTTGAATTGCTCTTGCAAAATATTGACAGTCTGGAGGTGCCCCTAGTTAAGCAATGTGGTGTGTGCCAGTTGGCATTGACTACAACTACCATCAGCCTCAGGCAGCATTAGCCCATGGACAGGGGTGATGGCGGTTGTAGTTGGAGAGCAGCACGATGGCTGACCTCGTAATACAAGAAACAGATTTGAGAAGAGCTATCAACAAACTTGTGAGGAAAGTAAAGGCTGCAGATCCTAGAGGAAACTCATAAAAACATGTTTTCTTGCACAATGCAGAAGCATTTACCTCCCCACTTTCATGAAATGGCACCAGAGTACTTTTTTGAGCATATATTGTGCACATTTTACAAAGTTACTGGAAAGCTGATGTTTTATGAATTAGATTTCCAGTGCTGAAAATTTCACACTGCAATAAACAACAGAGTTCCAAACGTTTGGAAGGGAAAAAATAATGGCTTATCTCTAGGAAGCCAGCCCTCATTAGCTTGAAAACATAGCCCTCATCCAGCTCCAACTGGGACTGGAGTGGTACCAATACAATTGTGTGTTTTCTAGTAAGCATGTAGGAAGCTTATGCATAAGATATAGCAAAAGATATGGTTGTCCCTGCTACGCATTTGTCAGCTAGAACAAAAATGAGATCCCAAACAAATAAAAGTAAACAAAGTTCAAATCAGGAAGAGCAGCCTGCTGTGGGAAGATGGGTTTTTCTTTTAATGGTTATTGTTTCTTTCAAAGTATTGTTACTTGGACTATTAAAATCAGAAAGTTTCACATGTCTAAAATTCAGATCTGTGTGTAGGCAGCAAGACAGGGAAAACAGCAGCTGCAGAAACTGGCTGCCCCCAGCTGTCTGACTCAGTGTTCAGTGTTAAATCTTTCTGCTCTTTTAACAAGGTTAAAACTAGATTAAATAGGCACGTTGCTTTTTCCTCATTTCAGCGATATATATTTATATTTTCTTTCTTCCCCATCCCCTGTTCCTTGCATTTCTGCTGGCTCTTTGGTCCTGTCTGCCACATCTTTCAATGTCACAGCATATGTTTGGGTGGGAATTGAGAGCCAGCAGAAACATGAGGAGCAGAGCAGAGATGCTGGTGCCATGGTGACACGGATAGCAGAGTGGGAGGTGGAGCCTGGAGAGTGCAAAGATACATCTCAAGCCAGGGCAGGATCCTGGCATGCTTCTCTCTCCCTTTGCAACATGCTTGCATCCTGCAGGCAGCCATTATTGGGGTGTGTGTGTGGCAGTTGTAGTTCAATGGTAGAGCATCTTGCCTTGTATGGAGAAGGGCCCCATGTTCAATTCTTCAGGTAGGGCTGGGGAAGAACCTTCCCTGAAATCTTGGGAGAGCCACTGCCAGTGAGTGCAGGCACTATTGAGCTAGATGTACCAATGGTCTGACTCAAGATAAGGCAGGTTCCTATATTCCAGCAGGAGAAGGAGCAGCTAGAAAGGGGACTGAGAACAGGTCTCATCTTGTTCCTGATGAAATAAGCCCTGCCCATTCATTCAGTCAAATGCATGAGGGCACAAAGTGTGTAAGAGGCACACATGCCACTCTGCCCCCACTGCCCCCATGCCTGCCACCTCCACCACTGAACAAGAAACTCTGAAGGGAGCTTCTAAGTGCATACGGCTGGAAGCTTAAAAGCCTCACTACGTTTAGCAACCCTGTGTCATCACACTTAGAAACCCCCTTCAGCCATTAAAGATCAACAGGGAAAAGCTGGGGTGGAGCAGGCAGGGACATTTGTGGTGACCACTAACTCACACAACTGTACCTTACCCTGGGGAAGATACAGATGAGAAGGAAATACAGGCTGCTCCTTAGCACTATCCCCTGGGCTCTCCTAGCCAGGAGATGTAGCTCTGCCACTTGCCTCATACACAAACCTCAATATCAACCCCATCAACTACCACTGCAGAAGTCAGTGCCTGTGGAATCAGGGAAGGGTCCTTTCAAGTCAGCACGGTTGGCATTTCAAGGAAGTGGAGTCCACTGTAGTATTGTTGTTGGCATCTGTCTCGAGAGATGGTGGAGTGCGCCTCTGGGGATGAAGTCAAACCACTGTGATAGTAGCACTGAAGTGTTCTCACTGGGGCAGTGTCTATAGAGGTTCTGGGCTGTCCAGAGAACAAGACCTCCCTCTTGACCTTGCTGATGTGGTAGTATAGGCCAGTGTTACTCTGCTTGGCTCTTCAGATGCTGCTGGAGTACAGTTCCTGTAACCCCTGGCCATTGACTAAACTGGCTGGGATTGATGAGAGTTGTAGTCAAGCCTGTGCGGGGTGGGGGCGCACCCAGGTACAATTGCCCCACACCTTGGAGGGCTAAGCCAGCTGGGGGGCCCTGCCAGGGGCCTGCTGGATTTACACTGTCATGCCAAGAACGAGATTTCCATCCCTGGTGTCAGACAAGCTCTGCACAGGCCTGGTTGTAGCTCAGCAACTATTGGTGACCCAAGAAAACCTTAGTAGAAGCCTTGCCAGCCTACATAAGGCCTCAGGTGGCCCCAGCTCTTGGCTCAGGCAACATGTAGCAATGCTTAGCCAACAGGGAACTCTCCAAGGTCCTGATCTGTTTAGAGATACTTGCCTTGACCTTTTGCATGGGCTTACTTTGATACGTTTTGCCTGATCTGATCTGTTTGTCTGATTGGACTTGACCCAGCTGACCTGTTGCTTATTCTTTATTGCATTTATACCCCACCTTTCCTTGCTTCTCCCTCCCCTGCGAGCCCCAAGCTCAAGCAGAACTGCATGACATTGGAGGCAGTGCCAGTCTGCACCGTGCCTACACAGTTCATGCTTTCTGAATTCAGCTGAGTGTCTCAAACTGGTTTTTGAGAGAATGATATGGGGCTCAAAATGGCCCTGAGCTTAATATGTCCTGTGGGAGAAGCCATCCTTTCCCTGCTTCTAATAATGCCTTACATCATAATGATGCTGGATCATATCTTAGTATAATTTCCAGGAGGATTCTGTCCTGGGAACACCAGCAAATGGCTATGGCCTGCCAACCCACCAACTGAAGTGTCAAGCCCTTTAAAAAAATGGAGGAAATACTTGGCTACCTGGAATTTAAAAGGCAATAACCCCTCTCTCCCTAGAAATTGATCTTTAGGATATGTTGCACCACATCCCCACAAAGTGGTAAAATAGCTGAGATGAAGACCTTGGCTCAGAGCCAGACTTAAGTGAGAATCTTAGCCAATGGATAAATTCATCGGAGTTTAAACATCTGCTGCTCACAAACAGTCAAAAATTACTAATTACATAGTGGCTTTCTTGCCAGTGATGATTTACCAACTTTAATACTGCTTTGCTAACTTATTGAGGTCAACATGTGGCTGTGGGAAGTGGAAAAACAAACAAAGTCTTCAGAGTATCTCAGTTTACAGTGTGGGAGGTGCAGAATATTACAGCAATTTGTAACACATTTACCTTAAAGTGAGGTAATGAAAGCTGTTGGTAAATGAATACAGTGGCAGCTAAATATCTTCATGCTTATTGCTGTGTTGTAAGTATAAGAGTAACTGCAGAGAGCAGTTTTTCTAGTTTTGAAACTTTTCAGAGCTAGTGAACCGGATAGCCCCAATCCAGTTTAAGTTAGTTATGGTTAAGGTGGCAATTCTATGCATCACTTGCTTGGGTACAATCCCCACTTAACATACTGGGATTGCTTCTGAGGAAATATGCCTATGGTTGGTGGTGTTTACTTGGAAGTAAGTCTCACTGTGTTCAGTTGGGATTACACCTTGATAAGTATTGCTAGGATTGAAAACAATGGGGCAATGTAGTCATGGCTAACTTGTGACACATCTTTTAATGGGACGCTTGTGGGGTGGGGACGCACAAGTGCGCCAAACATCTCCTGTGGTACCACCTAAGGAGGCCTCCAGGCCACTTTTTCCCACATGTAACAAAACATAATAGCAACAAGAGGTCTATCGTTTAACATAGTTAAAAAGGAAACGTGCTGTGTTGTGCTTTTTAGAATAGTCTTCTAGATAAGTGACATAAATAGCAAAGCTAAACAATGGCTGTCACAAGAAAGGAGCAAAGTACATTATGTGTCACATTACAGTTGCTTATTTCTTGACCGTTTATTCAGCAATTTACAAGATAAGCCATTTGCAATTCATCCTCCACCCATTAAAAGGGATTAGTGAGGTTCTGTTGTATATGTTATATGCCTGATTTAATTACCGCTGGCTTGGCTTGCATATTTCTTCTCGTTTAGTACACATTATGGTACTATATAAACCTGCCGTTGGTTCAGAACTCTTGGTAGTGAAACCTGAATCCCAGATGCAGACCTTAAAAATGGAGATGCCACACTCTGTTCCCACTCCCACAAACATGAAATCACAAAAAAATGTTACATCAGTGCTGGCATTGTTGATTGATGGTACAAAGAACACAAGTCCCTGATTCACGTTTTGGAGACTGGGAATAGGTGGGTGGGAAGACAAAGAGTCAATTGTTTTCAGCTGCAAAATCTGGCAAGATTTACCTTTTCCCCTCATCACTCTGTTGTGCTTTAAGTACTGAGGGTGAATTCACACATATATGATTACAGCCTCAAGGGATGACCTGAATGTGTGAAACTACAGATGCAACATCAGAGTCATAACTTCCATGTTACCAGAAACACAATCTTACTCAACAGGAGTTCCTAGATTCTGGGTGCAATTCATTGGTTTGTCTGACACATGCAGCAGCATGAGTTTGTAATGAGATAATAGTAACCTATTATCCCTTCAATGTCCTTGTTTATTTATTTTCGTCCTGCTTTTGTTTGACCAGAGTGCAAGAGTGCACCTCTGGATGCGATAAAGTTGCGGAAGCATCATAGGACAACTAATAAACTGGAATGGTGTGTAGATGGTTCAGTATAAATCCACCACTATTATTGCATGAATTATATGTGGCAGAATACACTTGCCAAACTAAACTAAACTAAACTAAACTAAACTAAACTAAACTAAACTAAACTAAACTAAACTAAACTAAACTAAACTAAACTAAACTAAAAACTAAACTAAAGTAAACTCTGAATATCATCCATATTTGTGGGGAAACACTTTGCATGGACAGATTATCTCAAGCATGAAGTGATAACCAGGGACATGAATGAGGATAAAAACCTCGCTCGGAAGCCTTTGATTTCAGTTGCACAACTCAGGAGTAGCAAGGTTTATGCTGCCTATCCTTTGGAAGGAACTGCTTTTTCACCAGTGTCTCAACACTTCATCCTGCCAGTGTGGATCACATTCTTGATTTTATTATCCACCGATGTGGAGCATATTTTGATTAAAGAAGTCACCAGGACACATTCCCAAAAGGGGCTTAATAACTAAGATTTCCCAAAAAGGGATTTCTTTCTCCCTGGTTATAAGCCATTTTTGGAAGCAGCAGATAGAATGGCTGACAGGGTGTTAGCGACTGCCTGGGAAGTGTGTGGCTATAGTCTTCTTACGACAAGTTGTTATTTTAATGGGAACAGCATGACCATAGCCTTTCAGGATAAACAACCACTTGGTAACTCTCAGTGCAAGAAGGACCATTTGTTTACATAACTCCAGAGTAGCAATGGACAAATTGACATCTGAACCGTATCATTTAAAGGCATCCCAAAGTATGAAGCATCTCTGAATATAGTTTAGGGATTCAGTAGCTGCTGATATGCTACATAACCGTAAAATCTAGGCACTAGTGCTTGATAGCCAATAGTTTAATTATAATTTATTGATTCAGTGACATGGGTTTAAATAAGCAAACAGGGTGACATGAGCATTTATGTGCCTTATGATTTATGATTTATCTGGCAGTCTTGGGCCAGTGAACAATGTATGGTTTGCTCTTCTGAGACTGAAGCTTCTAGTTTCTTATAACTACCAATCTAATGCTAAGTATGTACTGTAGTTTGTGTGTAAGAATTGTGTAATTAATAAGAAATATATTTAGATAATAAAGGTAAAGGTAAAGGGTAAACCCCAGTAGTGACCGACTCTGGGGTTGCGGCACTCATCTCGCTTTATTGGCCGAGGGAGCCGGTGTACAGCTTCCGGGTCATGTGGCCAGCATGACTAAGCCACTTCTGGTGAACCAGAGCAGCACACGGAAACGCTGTTTACCTTCCTGCCAGGACGGTACCTATTTATCTGCTTGCACTTTGACATGCTTTCGAACTACTAGGTTTGCAGGAGCAGGGACTGAGCAATGGGAGCTCACCCTGTCGCAGGGATTCGAACCACCAACCTTCTGATTGGCAAGTCCTAGATTCTGTGATTTAACCCACAGCGCAGACAACCAATTTGAGAATTCTGTATCTCAGCCTCTGGCTAAGTTTGAGTACCAAAAAGGGAACTTTTAGCATTCTTCTCCTTCCTCTTCCTCTTCTTCCTGCTAAAGGTCTAGGTTGGGTGGGATGAGGAACCATACTGGTTGTTTATCTCTTTTAGTGATAAATGATACAAGAAAGTAGTAGAAAGAGATAGAAGATCTTGTTCTCACTAAAACACATCTTCTAATGTGCTTGTCTATGACTGCAACACATCTGAAGTTACACACACAAAAGAAGTATACAATGGGCAGTGTGCATATATAATTTTGTACTGGTAGAAGCCTAGTTTAGAATACACAATATAAGATCCAAGCTACAAATAGAGGGTTATTATGTGGTATGTCACTTCTAGCACCAGACTACTTCTGATTGCAGCTACAGCACTGGAAGCTTGACTGCTTCTCCTTGTCCAAAACTCCAGGCTTGTAGAAAGCTAGCCTGTCAGTGATATATAGGATTATTATTAATTTTTTCACATGGGGGAGGCAATTAACACTGCCTCCATATGCTGTGTGATAAGGAAATAATGCCAAAGGATAGATCCATAGTTACCTTAAGGAAACTGCCAGCAGTATATCTTCAAAAAGTTTGTGCATTCATTTAAAGTCCTCTCTTAGGCCAAAGAACACGAATAAGAATTTTTCTGCATTGAAAGGTGGATGTTTATCATGGTAAGAATAATAATCATGCAATCATACAATGGCTTTTGGCCATTTCTTCTTATTTTGAACAGGAGCCATAGTTCAGAATAAATCAAGGTTCTCAATTACCACTAAACAGGCTTTATGTGCTGCTAAATTCTTTTCTCTGGCAGAAACTAACCTGGTTTGGCTCAGGCAACATTACAACAATGATCTTAATAAATGAAGTTGTACTTCTTTCCTGGGTATATTATTCAGAAAATTATGCACCAGTGTCATCCTTAATGAGAAGTGGATTTATTTCACATTGGCCTTGCTCCTAAATAGAACAAAGTATAACTGGATATTATAAAGTTTTTATCTTGGCACAATAATGCCACTACTCAGTTCATCTCAGTGCACCACAGTTATTGAGTGTTCTGCCATCTGTTTCTTTTCTACTGCTGTGTATTAAGTAAGACTTTGCAGGCAATGACTGTGAGGACCCAGAGCTTAGACTCAAACTTCAAGGGCAAGAAGGGGTGTGGAATATCAGGCCCGACAGAGGCCATGCATTCCTCCAAGTCTTAGGACTCTCTCTAGGCCACACCTTCTCTTGAGGCCACTTCCTCCCTTTCCCTTCAAAGGTTGTTATTGGCTTGGAATGTGTCCCTGTGCTGGGACAATGGCTTGCTGGTCGGGATGATGGAGAGGTGTGTGTGTGTGTGTGTGTGTGTGTGTGTGTGTGTGCGTGTGTGTGCAGATTTAGGGGGCACATGGGGTGCTGAGGCACCAATCCTTGCACTAATGGAATGAGTTACTGTTGGAGTAGCTGGACATAGGAAGGGGTTGTTTTCCTTCATAAGCATAAATCATCCCACGGACGAGGTAATCACAGGTACAAGGTCAAAGGAGCCAGTTGCTGTAGTAATGGCTCAGAGCCCTGACTATATTTGTGATTAATGTTGTTCAGTGTTGTGTCTTGGTTAGCAGGTGTCTGTTAGAGCAATAGGGAGTCTTTGTATCTGCGTATATGCGTATAGATCTGTATCTGAAAAGCCTACAAACTTCATCCAGAGCTGTTTGCTGAGCCTATTACTTCTACAACAACAGTTTGCTGAGCCTATTACTTGTACAACTTCTGCTTGTGTGTGCTGACTGGTACTGCAAGCAATATCCAACTTCTATTGCATGTGTATCTTATATCAAATTTCCAACAGTTACTTAGTGCATGGGATTCAAGCCTTAGGTTGCAGAATAGGGATTTGCTGACTACACAATATTGTTTGGATACACAGACACAAGTCACTGTATTCCTTTATGTCTTGCTGCAAGACTACAATTATTAGTCTGGAATGGATACCTGACACTCATATTACAGAGCAGCGGAACAGGAAAAGCTGTCATTATAAGTATGAGTCACATTCCAACCTGAATATTCTGAGCCATATAAATATATCCTGAAGAGTTACAATGTTCAGAGCACACATGTGGAGCTCTACAATATATACATTCTCAACAGATAGCATTAAATCTAGTTTTTTAGTAGGGCTGATTCAAGTGAAATCCAGGTATTGGTCAAGTTGGGTTGTGAAGCCCAGAGTGATCTGGGGCTGTCAGGGTGTGGGGCTTAGGAAGGAGAGCCAGGTGTGGGTGGAAGAATGATAAAGTAACTAAGCATATAGAAGAATAAGCCTTGCTGAAGCCGAACCAGCATAGGTGATGGCAGAGATGAGATCTGATTCACTATAGCTGGTATGGGGAATCCTTTTCCCCTATGGATGTTGCTGGACTACAAGTTCCATCATGTGTGACTGTTGGCTTACTGGGACTGACATGAAATGTAGTTCAGCAACATATGTAGGGCCAAAGCTTTCACACACCTGCACTATAGGGAAGAAGAGAATTTTGTGTTGCATTATGGGGAATTCTATGCCCCCCTCTCCTCAGCTTCAAGCTTAGTAGGGGACTATCTCTGAATTCACACTGTGTTGGGAGAGACATTGTGAACTCGGGAACAAGAGTGTGCCTCTTGAGGGAGGGAGATAGCTCTGGTGACTAAGGGCAGCCCAAATTTGTTGACCCTTGTCAATGTGTGAGAGAAGGTGATGAGAAGAAAACAGAGCAAGAGAGGCGGAAAGTCAGAAATAAGAACTATGGACATGGAGCAGGAGAAAAGGATCTATTAAAAAACTTTCTCCTATAGAGACTGACTGCTATCCAATTAGTAATGAATAATCTTGACAGTACTTTTGTCAAGTAATTAAAAGGTGTCAGGTTCATCTGTTTCTGTTCTCTAATTATTTATAGCTGTTAATTAATTGTTTGTGCTAACTGCCTTAGTCCAGTGTTATAAAGAAGTATTGTGTAAGCATTCGTGATTCTAAAGATTGATTGATTGTTAGTTGTCTCTCCTCCATAATTGATCACTGATTACCCTACACAAGGTTTCTATTATTTTATAAAATATAAAAACTGGAAAATTTATTTTGGAACTTAAGAGGGTTTGGCTTGTATAGATTCCTTCCTCCCTATCAATCAAAACTCATGTTTAAGCTTTGGCTCAAGAGAACAACATATCAGAGAATTATTAATCCTAAAAAGGTACAATGTAAACATCTGCTGTAGCATTTAAAGGAGGTGTTGGAAATATTATTGGTCCAAGGGTCTGATTCTCTCTTGGCCAACTCTCCAGGAAGGCTGCTTGCCAGTGGTGGGCAGGGCCAATGTGGGCATAGCTGACCCACATGAGGGATGGGGGAGCAGTTCAGTTCACATTTAGAGGCAAGTTTACACAATTCATACTTTCAGAAACAAGATGTGTATCAAAACACAGCCATACTTTGAAATTTGCAGTTCTTCAGCCAAGTAATGTCTACAAAAATGTATATGCTAGTGTAGAGTTTGACTGTCAGTGAATACATTAGTGAAAAGAGCATGCAAGAATTCTTACCTGTTAGGTAAAATTGCTTTGCAAAAATGTGCATATGAGGCAAAAATGCACAAAAATATGCATATTAGGAGAAATTCATATTAAAACACTGATTAACTTTCTTGAGAATAACAAACTGATGTGGACATGTGGAGAACTAAACCAAGATATCAGAGGGATTTATTCCTAGGCAAGTCTTGGATTGAAGTCTTACTCATGTGTGAGAATTCAGCTAAGATATGAATGGTTAAGCAACTCATTGCTCCGGAAAACACAGAAAGCAAAGGAAATTGTGTTTGTCCATGAGAAAAAAAATCCAAAATTTCAGGAGTGGGTTCCTAAAAATGGATGAAGTTGCTGCTTCAGAGTGTAAATGGGTGTGCATGTGTGACAGTTTTGATGGCTCCTCCATGTTATACACACTCTGCAAAAAGAAAACCAACAGGCAAAGTGCTGGGCTAGAAAACTCCCCGCCCCAAGTTCTAGATTTTCCTAACCTAACCATTCAAAAATGGTACACTCCACCTGTAGTCTGAAGTGGCTGAGCCTATTCTACTGCCTCATTATGCTATTTGTGTGGGCCCAGCAGCCAAAATAATGAGTTCAGGAGGAATTTGTCCATGATTCCAGGAGTATATAAATGCCTCTAGGCTATGATTTTTCAGAAAATGTCGCTATATTCCACTATATATCATTGAAGCATTCAAAAACAAGAAATTATTGTGCACAAAGATGAACATTTGTTGGACAAGGAATATATTTGCCCTAGAAAGGCAACCCCTCTCACCTATTTCTCCTGGTAAAGAAGCTGTCAGATATGGTTTTGGAAGTGAAGTCTATAAAAATACAGCTTTGCAATCCCATTTACTCAGAGAATGATTTGGATTCTGGCTTCTTATCTTTTTTAACCACACAGCAACTTCTTCCCAATGAAATTAATCTCATAATTGTTTGTCTTATTTTCCTTTGAATGGGCTTTATTGGAATGGGATCTCATCTGTAAATTAAATGTCCACGTTCTGTTTTTGTTATTGCTATCACTAATCCTTTCCCCATTCTCTGAACACAATCTCATATTAAGCAGCATATTAATTCTACAATGGACAAAACAAAGGAATGGCTTTGACCACTTAACAGTGAGCTCAAGACTTTTAACACCCTCCCTATAGCTAGGATTTTATATCTGCTTATTTAATGGCATCTCTCTACACAGATTATTCAAATGGCAAGAGCACAAGACAATGGTGGAATCTACGCTGTGAAAATGCTTTAAAAATATTTTGAAAAATACTTTGAATTTAGTGTCATTTCTAGTGTCACATTTGTATATTGCACTTTACAAAACATTTAAAATGTTTTATTTGCAGCTGTGTAGCTGAGTCCAATGAACCCTTCCTGCAGGGCAAAGGAGCAAGTAAAAGGTAACATGTGACAGAGCTTTGTGCGTGTTTACTCAGGCCCCATCTGCACTATTCCTTTAAATAGGCTGATTTAAATAGACATGGTTTTCCCCAAAGAATCCTAGTTTGTTATGGGTGTTGAGAGTTGTTAGGAGATTCCCTATTCCCCTCCCAGAGCTGCAATTCCCAGAGCTGTCTGAGAAGAGAGTTTGACTGTTAAAAAAACTCTGAGAATTGGGGCTCTCAAATGTAAATATTTGTAGGTTGCAATCCTCTACAAACTAACCTGGAAATTGCATCCCATGTCGCTTCCCATCTCAGTTAGCCTTAACTTGTGCGTAACTAGCAGGAGCCTCATTCTTAGCATAGCGCAGCAGCCAACTCCAATGGATCTTTTGCACTTCTGAAAGACACTGTGCAAGACGTAAGCCATATCTTGGTTTGCTTCAAGGAGCTGGGACCAGGCAGCTAAATCTATTGAGACATGTATGTGATAAGGAAGGTGGGTGAGATCTGAGGTGGGAGATTAGAAGTGCTTGTCATCATTTACACAGCCATGGCAGGATCACAGATTTCTTGAAGAGCAGCAAAAGAGAATGTTTGCTTTTCTACTTCTCAGCTTTGTGTGCAATCCAGAGCTTTAATGTCAGAAGAGTGTGCATCACCTCAGTGTCCGGATTGTGCGTGAACAGCACAGATTATTCCTGGTATGCTTCAGCTGCTTTAATAACATTGTGTCGAGTTATCGTTGTACAGTCATCCTGCGGTGTGGCATTCTGAATGCTATTTCTTTTCATTTGAGGCTCAGATAGCGAGGCCAAATACGGCTTGAGAAATTATATCCTGATCCAATTATCAATGAAGACTGTGGACATCTTTCCATGGATTTCTGTGAAAGTTGGTCCAGGCCAATATAGATCTTTCATGCTGTTTCTGTATCATATTCTATTAAAAATGAACCATGGGTTATGAAAGGAGGAAATGAATAAGTCATCCACTAGCAGAATGAGAAGTAATTTGGTTTACTGAAAGATGATCGGATTTGTAAACAGGCACAGACACATTTTTATGGTTATTATATTGTGAAACTTTATCTCCTATGCCAGTAGTGGCTACATAATTTTCTTCTGCTTATTTTGTGTTCATGCCATCATCCAAAAGTTGTTGGACTCCAACTCCCATCAGCCCCAGCCAATGTGACCAAAAGTCAGGATTGATGGGAGCTGTAGTCCAGCAAGGCACCACATTGAGTGCCCTTGGTCTATCACATAAAAGAGCTGCCTGGCAATATGGACTGCTCACTGTTTACCACAAGTATCATACCTGCATCTTTTTCCTGAGCAGGGGAATAGTGATTTGTGTGTGTGTAATTTCAACCTGGAACATAGTATGGAGGAAAAATTGATCCCTTGCACCACAGCATCACATTTTTAAATCCTGCCCTATCAGCTTGCAACTACAACCCTCATTTTAAGAAGAACAAGAACCTATTCATGGCTTGGTTAGCTCTTAAGCTTGTCGTTTGTATGCTAGGCCACACATCTGATATCGATATGATAAAATTTTAAACCAGTTATTCAGACCTGGTCGACACAAGCAGCAGGATGAAGCCCCATCCGGTCATTCCATCTGACACTGTTCTAATCATGTGAGGGAGGAGAGTGGGGTGCACTCATTGGCCCCTCGTTCTCACTGCTCTCCTGACAGCCCATCCTGGTAGCCATCCACGTGTTTGAGTGGAACTTCTGCACTGGGTGGCCCCTCCTTCTTGCATTGATGGTTCACACCATTTAGAACCCTGCATGATCTTCTACATCACACAAGAAGTCAAGTTGGCTTCCTGCTGCAGACAGTCAGCTTGGAAATGTGGAAGGTTGCTGCAAAAGGCCATTGGGATTACAATCAATTTCAGACTGTAGGTAGGATTGCATTTAGGAACACAGGAAGCTGTATTGTACTAAGTAGGGATGGGTGAATCTGTCAATGCCTGTTTCTCATTTTCCAATCTTAAATTCAGTTTCCCACAGTTCCATGTCACTTTGATATATATATCATCTATCTATCTATATCTATCTATCTATCATCTATCTATCATCTATCTATCATCTATCTATATCTATCTATCATCTCTCTCTCTCTCTCTCTCTCTCTCTCTCTCTCTCTCTATCTATCTATCTCTATCTATCTATCATCATCGTCATCATCTATCTATCTATCAATCATCTATCTATCTATCTATCTATCTATCTATCTATCTATCTATCTATCATCTATCAATCATCTATCTATCTATCTATCATCTATCTATCTATCTATCTATCTATCTATCTATCTATCTATCTATCATCTATCTATCATCTATATCTATAAATATCTATCTATCTATCTATCTATCTATCTATCTATCTATCTATCTATCTATTGAGGATCCTCATGGAAATTCACCAATATTTTAGTGCAAATTTCTCCTATTTTACATGTTTGTAGGGAATTTCCCTTAATTTTGACAAAGCAGTTTTCATTAATATATGCATTCGTGTGCAGTCTTCACCCAAGTACAGATGTTTTGGCACACAGTAGTTGGCTAGAGAACTGCACTGCACAATTTGGAGAAGTGGGGATTTGGAACGATTGCTGTGTTTTGGTTCTCCTCTTGTTTTGGAAAGTGTGAATTAAATCAGCTTGCCTTTAAATGTGAATCGAATTTCTCCCCCCCACACCCCAATAATGAGTCAGACCATGGTGCAGCTAACCCAATACTGAGACAGGCTTTTCCAGTTTCAGACAAGCACCTCTCCCAGCCCAACTTGTATACGTTAGGGATTGAAATGGGAACTTCCTTCATGCAAAGCAGAAGTTCTGCCTCTCAGTGATGACCGCCTTCCTCAATTGAGCTCCAGCTAAATTAGCTCCAATGAAAAGCCTCCCTGCATGTAGAAGACAAGCACAACATGGAAAGAACAGGATGAGAGCTTTTCTTCCTAGTGTGCTAGCTTTTGTTGCTGTTAATGGAAGGGATAGATTTGAACAAGAAACAAATGGGGGAAGCATTAAGAATGGTATTCTTCACTTGTCATCTGTAGTAGTACTGACCACTTTTCCAGCAAAGGACTCTACAGTTTCATTCTGCTGCATCTGCAGTCCAAGCCACAGCTACACTAGTGATGCAGAGTTAATGTATGTGTTGGGATGTGGCTGGAGTGACTGTTGGAACAACTGCAAAATGCAATTTTTTTTTAGCCTGTTTTCTATTAAGCCGATGGGGGTGGAGTGAAAGAGTAGTATAAAGTGCCGAGCTTGAGAAACCCAGAAAGTTAGGAAAATATCAGCTTGCCAGATTTAACATAGCATTGATGAAGGTCTTTCTGTGATGCCGACGTCAGTTTCCTATACAGAAGGCAGAATTAATGAATACATAGGCAAAGTTAATGTTCTATGAAAACTGCTGTTAGGTTAGGATTTTCCTATTAAAGTAGCATAAAGAGTTGGTTCCATCATTTACACACGTTGAATAAATGTAGGCTTGAGCTCATTTATAATGTCTGACTCCAAATGTTCTTATGAATTATAGAAAAGGAAGGAAATATTTTATGGAACCAGTGGACATAAGCAGAGATGTAAAATTATGTTTCTGAATAGAGCAGTGTGGTTCTATTTACGAGGAAGGGGGTGAATTGGGTCTTTTAGGAGTGCTTTGCATGCGAAGTTTATTCTAGATGTCTTTAGATGAACTTGGCATATTGTAGCAACCTTTACAGGTATTATTTATTTATGCCATGTGGTTATCATACTTTTGTGATATTCATTTTTCTTATTCAAGCAATTTAAAACCAAGTCTTTGTACACAAGCAGAATCCCAAAGAAAAGGTTGATTATGGATCTATTGCAATGGCTTGTCTTGAATGTTTCACTTCTCTCTTGCCAAAGAGTGGGAGGGGTAGTCTTTGAAATAATTAAGCAGTCAAAGAATTCACCTCCAATTAACATTTCCCACCCCCATTTAATTAGAAATCAAATACATGCAAAATTTCTGGCTGATCACAGGCATGAATGTGGTTCAGACATAATGTCGAATGATGTTTGCTTGCTTGCTGTGATCTCTAAAGCAATGGCATTTGATAAACCATAGTTATTAGCAGCTAACAAACATTGAAAACATCAAGCAAGCCATCAGCACCCAGAACCTTCAGGCAGCTGCTGTGACCCCAAGTCCCTCACAGGACTCACCACTAATGATAACATAGGATAAGTTGTCAGGTATTCATTTAGTGACTGTTCCATACAAGGAAATAAAGTGGGAGCAGACCACTGTGCAGTGATGAATTCTGGAAGGAAAACATAAAGTTCACATCTATCAAGTACTTTAACAACTAATCATTTTTATAGTGTACACCATTGGGGACACACTGTCAATTTAAAAGTAAGTAACCTCACCATTTCCCATTGTGATACTAAATCTGACATGGCTCTGTCCATTTTTCCTCCATGTGGGATTTTTGCGCTGAGTTATTGCTTGTTTTTAAATATTTATTTTGCCTTAAAACCTTTGGGCAGAAGGCAGCACATAAAACACCAACAATAAACTGTTATGCTTCATTACTTTTTGCCTGCCTCCCAATTTTGAGAGCTGAACAAAAACTATCTATCATCTATCTACTTGTTATATTACCAGTACACATGGAAATCATCAGGGTCAAAATCAGAATGACTGGCAAGACATATCACCTGCAAATTCTCAGTGTAATACTAATTAATTAAGTAATCACCATTAACATTTCTATCCTAGCTTTTGTAGGCATGTCAGACTCCCAAGTCAGCAATTTGGGAGGTTGGGGGAGAGATTGAACCACTGCTTGGTTGACATTAGATGACCACTGCCTTTCAGACTTTGAAGTATACCCAATTTATCAATATAACCAGGGACACTAGCAACAAAAGAGAACTGTGGTTCAGACTGGGCCCACAACCTGCCTGTGCAGCTACAACTGCATCATATGTATATTTGTAGCAGTATCACACCAGCTTAAATAGCCATAGCTTTCCTCAAAGAGCCCAAGGAACTGAAGTTTGTTAAAGGCTTTTCAAGTGTTCAGTTAGAATACACAAAAAGTTGAAGCCTGGAGGACCTGAGCCCAGCTCAACTGAATACTGTCAAACTTCTTAGAGTTCACCTTGGGGAGCATACTTAAACTTTTACTTGTTATTTTATTTATTTGTATATATTTGCATTGAACTTATATAGTAGATATAAGTAGTAGTATGCAAGGCAAGAATGAGGAATTTATGGGCCTCCAGATGTTGTTGACTTCCATCAGCCCCAGTGTCAGGGGTTGGACTGAGGAGGACTGGTGGGGACGCCGCCCCTCCTGAAGCTTCCCAAGAAGAGGAGCACAGTAAAGATTTTGAACAGTGGTTTGCAGAAGGGCATAGTTCAAAGGCTTCAGAGGGCAGTAGCTGGGAAATATTGGAAGAGGAACAGCAGGAAGAAGCAGCACCAGGGGAGAGACAGCTGACAGATGCAGTGGCCCTGGAAAGCATTCCTGACCCCCCCCCAGGACCAGATGTGCATTCAGGGTAATAGAACAGAGAGCTCAGAGGCAGAAAGCTCAGATCAGCCAATGCAGGGATGGCATAGAATAAGAGAGACATAGGTGGGATGGGACTTTACTTGCAGCAATGCCATTATTTAGGGAAGACTGCATTCCTTTGTCACTCTCTGTGAATTATTGACTAAATTGCTTGGTAAGATCTCTGATCATTTCTCTGCTTCTTGGCTGCCACCATGGGAGGGATCTGATTCCCCAAAGCCTGACACTCAGTCAGCATAGTGGTCAGGGATGATGGGAGTTGGAGTGCAACATCTGGAGGTCCACAGGGTCCTCATACTTCATGTAATGAGAGCAGGGAGGTGTGTAGCACATCGCTGATATCCAAGACATAATTCTGAGGACAGGAAACATGTATGAAATAAGTTTTTATCCTTTTATCCCTTACTACCTGTATCTGTGAGGCAACTCTCTGTACTCACTCCTTTTGGAATGTGACATGAAGCTGCTGAAGAGGTCCAGGTGTGAGTCAGGACGTGGGCAAGTGAAGGAGGTAAAGACAGGAGGTTTTCATTAGAGATGTAGGAGAAATGTGTTTGGTTCACATTTTTAAGTGACCTGACCCAAGTCTGTGGATCAGAATGCGACTCTCACTTGGATTATGGATTTCTCCATATTTTGAGATGCATCTTCATTTTTTAAAAAAACACGTGCCCCAAAATGGGTGCAACTATGTGGCTTTTAGAGGACGTGCACTAAAACCATACACAAATTTGTATTTTAGGGGGAGGATACCAATAATGTGATGTCCAACTTGCAGATTTTAGGGGAAAATGTGTACAATTTAAATGCACACTTTAAAAACCATACAAAAATGGAATGGAACAGATCTATGGTTGAGTACATGCAAACAAGTATGGAATGAACATCTGTCCATCCCTAGGTCTTACTTTAGACATAGGCAACTGTTAGGAGAGTTTAAATAGTTCATATATTGTTTCCAAATCATACATTGCATTAATAAAGTGGTCTTTTATTTAATGTATTAATTCCTGTGATGGGTGTAAAACACGATTAAAAATAAAGTCCGACACTGTTACACTTTTCTCCCTCTAAATCTCTCTTAAAATGTGACATATGAAGTTTGCCTGGTTACAGGGGCCAGTAACAATTTGCTACAAGAATTCAAACTGTTTCATTTGGCTCCTGTGCAATTTAGCACTGCAGCTCCCCCCTCTGTTTTTCAAAGCAAGCAAAACTGTTCCATCTTTTTACATAACTACAAGTGCAGCCTAGGATAGACCACAGAGGTTTGCCTTCTATTTTTCTTAGATATCTCTAGCCCAGCAGAAATTCAGCTGGCATTTCTAATTCCTTCTTGTTCGCAAAATGTGAGGCATTTTCTTGAAAGAGATTCTTTGCTTGTATGCAGCTGCCAGGTGAAGCAAACCTTCTTTTTGGAACTGGTTCACTTGTTCTAGAAATGATGGAACACAAAATCCTCAGCAGCATCTGTTAGGAACAGTAACCATTTTTTTTATATAAAGATTTTCACTTATTTTCTGGGGTTTTTTCATCTGCAAGTCCAGTGTTAGTGGGAAGCTTCCAGCTAGTTTCTCCTCTGAAACTTAATATATTATATTTATCTATAGAAAAGCATCATGCTGGTATGTGGATTAAATCTCAGATTATTTTAATTTTTAAAAAAATTCTCAGTAGGATGTGAGAAACCCCTTGTTTTAGAAAAAACAAAATGCAGGCCAACTGTTTAGCTTCTAGTAGCAACTGATGATTCAATTCTTCTCTTTTGTTCTATTTCTGTAATAGGCATCATGCTGAACTAAACTTGTCTTACAATAGAGAAAAAAAGAACATTCTTATTTTATTTCTTCATAATGAGAAATAAAGCTTGAGAGAGAAGGTGGGAGCAGGAAACCATGAGTTAAGCAACTTCACTGAGCATAATTATAGACGCCCAATGAAAAGGAAAATATTCCAAAGGCACAGGAAGAAAAATGCTGTTTTTATAAGATAACCAATCGGTAAAATGTTGAATGTGCCTAAGCGGGAAAACTTGAGAATGGTCAAAACTGAGAAATCTTAGTTTAAACTTGCATTTTGTTTTTCAGGTACAACTGATTTGATAAAATGGTTAATTAACTTAAAGCCACTTCCGTTTAGTAAGGCAACTTCAACATTAATCATTTTTCTTGCAAAAGACAATGCAAGAAATGCAAGAGCTCACACTCATGGCTTCTGAAAGAGAGGTTTTCTCTGGATTGTGTTCACAGGTTTTCTCCTGGAGGATAAAGCTATGTTTTGCCTCCAGAGTTTATGGAAATTGGAGGAGGGGCGAATGCTATTGCTCTTGGGTTCTGCTTGTGCACTTCCCACATGCATCTGATTGGCCACTGAGAGAACAGGATGCCAGACTAGATGGATCTTTGGCTTAATCCAGCAGCCTCTTCTCATGTTTCTTGGTCTTCCTGTAGCCCATTGGCTGCTATGTATTTATCATTTGTCTGTCTTGCCCACTCGAGACAGGTGCTTTTTGTGTGCATGTGTATTCCACAAAATGTTATTGCTGCAATAATAGTGTGTTAGAAGTAGATTGATACTGGCCTGTCTGTGCACCAATCCATTTTATTAGTTCTTCTGTGATACTCCACCATTGTTACAGCTTTACTGCCATTTAGAGAGGCACTTGTGTACCACGGCACAACAACAACAGGACCAAAACAGAACTCTGGAACGTTTGTGGTATGAAAAGTTACAGGGCTTCAGGAGCAAGCTATGAGACCGGCAATACGTGGAACTGAAGCAGTATGTATGCACTAAAGGTATAACTACTCAAATACCACCATGAACCCAAATCAAGATGGATGCACAACAAAAAGGACATCTGGAGGCCCCCCCTTCTTTTTTATCCATGGAACACAGATAGTTATTCAAATAAATCACCTACCGCGAGGTGTAAACTACCCTGGGGTGCCTCAGATTTGTAAACTCTCCTGTGAAAATATTCATTTGTTTTATCATTTTGAAAGATACTTTAGCTAACACCTTTTCCGCTGTGCAGGTGTGCCGAGAAACCCATAAAATAAGCACTATGATTCTGTGTGTATTTAAAAAGAAAAAAATCAGGAGAAGTTAGAGGATGGAAAACAACAATCCAGAGATGGCTTCCTAGGGCAAGGGTCCATAAATTTATTTTAAGAATCACAAAGCTGTGCGTAAGCATTGCAAAAGTACAAAAAGTAGTTCACTGAGAACCAACATGCTCAGTTGCTATAATATGTAGAGTTAATGAACAAAGGTGTTTTCTAAGTGGGCTCCTATTTTTCTCCTGATTTTGACAGCACAGTGAAGCAGTGATGGAGTTGGACTACCGAAGTGGCCTACACATTTCCCAATTACCCTTCTCCCTAGCAACCAACTAAAAATCATAGCTCTTTCTTCTGGCAAAGTGGGGGGAGACAGTGAGAAAAACAGTGACTTTTCCAGTTTCTTTCTTTCTTTCTTTCTTTCTTTCTTTCTTTCTTTCTTTCTTTCTTTTTTACAAAAGGTAAATAGCTGCTGGAACTGTGGCAGGCTTCTTACCCCTTGCCACCTGCCTCATATTTCTTGTTTTCAATCTGATTGTCCTCCAAAACTAGTGTAAAGAATGTGATATCCCCCCCCCCAATGGTCTGCTGTTGCAGGAGAACCACTGCACCAATATTTCTGAAAAATGGCAGACTTAATCCCCTCAGAAGGGTTGATCATACTTCAATTCTGTCAGAAAATTAAAATGTCCATTTAGCTCTTTTACCTTTTTCTTAAAAAAATAAAAAATACGTTTAAAGGTTCTCAGTGGATGAATCTGCCTGAACATTGGCATATTCAATCCATTCTGGATGGGCTGCTATGCCTGCAAATATCATCTACATATGTGAAAAGGAACAAAAAAATGTATACTGTAGTTATTTTCTGATTCCCCATTATAGTGAATGGAGACAAAACAGAGCTTCACATTTGGCAGATCTGATTTGGACCCAAATAATGAATTGAATGAGAATGGCACAGAGGTGATCTGAAACAGATCCACCTACTCCCAAATGCTACAGATACAAGGCAAATCTTGAGGACACTGTCCACTCCTATTAAAAACACCTTTTTGTTTCAATGTGTGCATGGCAGCAACCTCAGCAGATTCCGGCCGTGCATCACTACACTCTCAGCCTGTGGTTTTCGATTAATTGGGCATGTGGGAACATACTCAAGTTGAGCACAAGAGGCCCATATGTGTTGAGATTCCTTTTTGGCAGCCTGCCTGAACTGCTCTTTGGGAAGGCAACCAAGGCAAACTCACAAAGCACTCTTAGGGATTAATAAAACAAAGAAAACAAGAAAGTGTTAGATGGACTGAAGATACGCCGGACTGCTGTGAATGATGATTTACTGATTACATTTGAAGCTTGGCAGGAGCCCGTGGAGGATTCCAGGGAGCAAGCTGACAAGTTACAATCTGCTATAGATTTACAGCACTGCTGCCCTGGCCCCTGCTGCAGAACTCTCTGTAAACAGCAGGTATGACAGGGGAGAATGGGACATTATGCTATCAGATTGCTTCACGTTTCTATCTGATTGACTGATTGAGTGACAAGCCAGCAAGCAGGATGATATACTGAATCGTTCCAGCAATCATTCCAGCAAGAAGAATGATTTACTCAGTGCCTCATAAGGAGGGTGCTACCACCACACACAGAGATCAGTACCCACGGCTTCCAGGAAATCCTAGTTATTGCATAATGTTTGGACTTGAGGCAGGGGAAAGAGGCAGGCAGAAACAAGGTTTTAAAGAGGAGGACAGAGCGTCCACGGAGACAGGCAAGGGAGAAAATTGGAGCAGAACAGTATGGTGGAGGGTAGCCAACCCAGGCATAGGGACACTTGGCCCTCCAGATGTTTTGGGACTACATCTCCCATCATCCCTAGCTAACAGGACCAGTGGTCAGGGATAATGGGAATTGTATCTCAAAACATCTGGAGGGCTGAGTTAGCCTATGCCTGAGCTAACCCATGGCCCTCCAGAGGTTACCGTACTACAACTCCCATCATTCCATACTCCCATCGGCCATAATTTAATCTGATGTTTTTGAGCACTCTCTGAATTGTCTTAGTACCATCAGATGTCAAGGAAATAAACAACTATCTATTTTAGAAGACATCTGAAGGCAGTCCTGTTTAGGGAAGTTTTTGATGTGTGATGTTTTATTCTGTTTTTAATCTGTTGGGAGCCACCCAGAGTGGCTGGGGAAAACCCAGCTGGATGGGCTGGGTAATAATAATAATAATAATAATAATAATAATAATAATAATAATCTGCAGCATATTCACAGAGCTTTCATGCCCTGCGACACCAATAGGTAAGTAGGTAGATAGATGTAAAAGTTCCATTAAGATATTTTGCCCTTTCTGTTGTTGTAAGCTGGGTATTGCTTGGAGAGGGGTCTTAAAACATTTTCAATAAAATAAATACATAAGGACCCAAGGGCGTCCCAGGTGTGGGTGGGAGGGAAACGGGCAGAGTATGCATGCACATTCAACTGCCTAACGTCCACGTCACCCAGGAGATCACAGCCACAGAAATAAGAAAAGAAGAGTCGTTCCGTTGTCTGGAGAGGTCACTTCCTGGTTCATATGGAGGCGCTGTTTTCAGTGGAGTCCCACAACTAAAGCACACAGCTGTATTGAGACAGCACTCTCACATGCATTCCATGCTATCATAGCAGCCAGCACCAACCATCTATTCATTACTGTATGAGGGGGTCCCCAGATCAGCAAGCGCACATAAGCCTATGACTTCTAGAGGGGCGTGCACATAGAGTTCTCATTCCTGCAGGGAAATCATACACAAATCAGTCTAGCTGGAATGGTGTAAAAGTCTTCTGCACAGCTTGTGACTCAGAGAACTGAACACAACCCGCTAGCCATGTATTGTAGCCTGTCAGATACTTAATAAACTGCCTTCACTCCGGTTTTGTGATCCCAGGCAAACAGCAACAAACAAACAAACCCAGTTATCAAGCCTCCAGGAAGCTAGCATGCATAGCTGGTGCAGTTCTGAGTTGCACCAGACTTAATCTCTTTCCGCCCCCCTCCCTTTTTGAGAACCAGACAACTTTTCATCTATATTTTATTTGCTGAATACTGTTATTTTACATCTGCACTGGATTTTTTTTTATATAAAAAAGACATGAGTACTCCAGGCTATTTTTATAGTCTGTACTGATCTGAGTAATAGAAAGGGTCTGCTCATATTTTTTAATTATTGGCGAACAGCTGCTTTGAGTGGCTCATGGCAGAGAAGCTATAAATTTAAAGATAAAAACTAAACATAAAATAACTGAAAATGCAAATTATGAGCCAGAGCACTTGTATTCATCCTGAGTTGTTCCACTGATATCAAACTGGGAGCAAATTAACAACAGTGCGGACTCACTCAGTTCAGACAGGGCCACCAAAATGGGGGGGGGGTCCTAGTAGGTATCACTGTCCACAGCCAGCAGGGTCCCCAGAATTTGTAGGTCTCAAGCCCTCATCGAACAAAAGGCTTGAAGCAAAATGTGCAGGCAGCATTCAGAGCAATTGCTTTGTGAGATACGAGCTTTCTGCCGCCTGCCATTGTTTTTAGTTACTGTAATAAGTGAAGCCAGAGCTTTGATTGATGAGTGCCACAGAGAAATTAGAGCCATACAAGCACAAGGGAAGAAGCCAAGAATCATTTCAGAATGACCCAGGAAGTCTCTTCTCCAGAAAAAAGTGAAGGGACTTCCTTGCACGTTTTGACGGTGTGTTTGGGTGAAGAAGTGACTGTGGCCCAGAGAAATTAATGGAGAAATCCAGGGTTGTGGTGAGCTGTGATTGGGCAGTAGTGTATCCACCCCAAAGCAAAAAGCAGCAGCAACGACTGGAGTTCATGCTCTTTCTAATTTAGGTTCAATCTAATGCAAATAACCCTAATATGGAAAAATGTATTTTGCCTTAAGCCAATTCACTTAAATTCCTTCTTGTTGACTACATAGAAAACATTCCATTGCAAGTACTGTATATGAAGGGCTTCAGTCTAACATAACAGTGGTGTGAAACAGGTTAGAATGTCCAAGTATTAATAAAGTAAAGCCTGGGTTATGCTGTAGTATTTGATTTTATTCCTGCTTTTCCATACCACCATGGAAGCTTTTGATGAGGGATATTTAAGAAACAGGAAATTAAGAAATAATAAGAAACACATTAGCAGTGCCATCCTGTTAAATATATTTCCTTCAATAAATCCATAACAAGCAGAAATGCAACACGAATCCTTTCCCAGCAAGTAGCGATGGGGAAAGCTGCACCTCTTGGTTTTCTGCCTGCTGTGAAGCTAGTGATGTGGGAGAAATTATATGAGGCAAATTTACCTAATTTGCACTTTGCAAAACAATATGAGAACGGAGGCATGACTGTATTTTGAAACTGGCACTTCTCCTTATTTTACAATGCAGTTCTCTAGCCAAGTAAGAGGTGCAAAAATTGCATGTACTAGGGTAAAGTATTCATAAAAATGCTTGTATTACCAAAAATAACTGAATAGCATGCACATGTGTATATTAGGATAAATTTGCACAAGAATGCTGATGGATTTGCATGAGGACGTAAAAAAAAAAGAGCGGACTGTTGTGGGAATGTGGAGAACTGAAGATTAGAAAAATGAAAATTTGAGAGAGCTTGAAATTGACCCATTTTGCCCATCCCCATGTGCAGCTATTGAAAGCAAAAGGCCTCTAGGCATCTGAGAAAAGTGGCAACCTGAACCAGAGGAACAGAATCCAGGAGTCGTGATTTACCTCTCTAAAGAGTGTAATAAACCAGTCTCTAGTATTTCATGTAGAAAGTGGCAAGGGGTGTTGAATTTAATGTTCACCACTTTCTTGAGGGGAGATGAGGCATTTGCAGATAGAAAAAGAATTTACAATATTTTATTCTCGAAATTGTCTTCTCTCCCCCTCCCCCCCCGCCAAGGTCATTTTACCTCTGGAAAAACAAGCCTATATGAAGTGAATCGTTAAATCCAGTGTGCTAGGAATTGAGGTAGCTGTGGCTGGTACCCACTGGGGCTAATAGGGCAGAGTGCCCAAATCATGGGCAAAGCCAGAGCCAATGACAGGCAGAGCCAACTAATTTAGTTTTTGTACCCTTCCCTGCTGTGTTCTACAAGGGAAATGCTGAAACTAAGAAGAAAGCTGACAGGCTAGACTAGTTGTAAGGAGGGAAGCAGGCTGGTGGTGAGCTGATGGGGTGAGGGCAGACTGGGGTTGATGGGGCAGTGCCCTAATTTTCCTAATGGACCAGCCTCCACTGGGTTGAGGGCCCTCCCCACTCCAGCCAACATTATGTGTAGAACTCTGATAAAGTACAACAAGGGAAATAAAGTGCCAGTGTGGTGTAGTGGTTAAGAGTGGTGACTCGTAATCTGGTGAACCGGGTTTGCTTCCCCGTTCCTTCACATGCAGCTGCTGGGTGACCTTGGGCTAGTCACACTTCTCTGAAGTCTCTCAGCCCCACTCACCTCACAGAGTGTTTGTTGTAGGGGAGGAAGGGAAAGGAGAATGTTAGCCGCTTTGAGACTCCTTCGGGTAGTGATAAAGTGGGATATCAAATCCAAACTCTTCTTCTTCTAGTGAAAGGGTGTGCGTATGTGCAGGGAAACTACTGATTAATGAACTGAGAGGCTGCTGGATTGGCATTCACCCGGGTGTTCCTACCAAGCATAAAGGGCACCCCAAAGGACACATGTCAAGGCAACATAGCGTCAGTGGCGGGGTGAGCTGCGTGGGCACCCAGAGCGGCGGCCCCGCATGCGGTGGGGCAATCCTCCCATGGTGTGCCTTTTTGCCCCCGCCCCCCTCAGGGATGACACCTGGGGTGGACCACCCCCCCTTCCTATGCCCCTGGATAGCCAGGATAATATCAGCAGGCTTGTGAGCCTATCAGGACATCTAAAAGAATGAATCAATTATGAGAAGATGAACAGAATGCAGAAGAGACCTGATTTTCTTTGCTACTGTAGTCTTAGGCTGTTGGGCATTACTATGGGTCTCAGGTTATGTTCACACTAGCAGCTTGGAACACCGCAAGGCCTGCGGCTGCATTTCAAGCTTCCTTTGCATGGAGTTTGCATCAGAGAGCGGGCTGGGATGTTGTTGCCTGCTGAGCATGGTGTTTTTGTTTGTTTATTTCTCTGTCTGTGGAACCCAATCCCCATTCCTATCCACTGTCATCTACACTTGTGCCTTCAACTGTGCCTGCCCAACAGCAGTTAGGGTATGGCTATGTCACCATTTATTTCAAATCCATTTTTAAAAAAACAAATTGAAGCTAGTTGGGGGGAACATGCATCAAACAGCAGTACTTATCACAAAATAGCCGGATTGTTATGGGTTGTGGCTAACGTCATGTGGATGCAGCTTCAAAAATTAGCAGTGGGAGCACACTGGATGTGATGTAAAGCTGTATTGTAAATATACTCTCTATGGTGTGTGACAGCAATGCTTAGCAAACCTGTTCAGATGACATACAACCCCTTTTCAGCCAGGCCAAATGGCCCTGAATTTTATTGTCTTTGCCAAGATCTAAATCCAAGTTGTACTGAGGCATCTGATCAAGGCCTGTATTTTAAAAATAAGCTTAAAAGATGTTTTTATGCCAGGCAGAAGACCAGCTGGGTTTGGCATATGTTTATCTTCCTGGACAAGGGCCCCCTGATTTATAGCAGGAGCCAAAATTCTCAAAGTTGTAAAAAGGGAATTACAGGCTGAGAGCAAAGGTTACTAGGTTACTGACCCTACAGAATACAATAAAGCTGCAAAAGCACTCATTGTTTAACAAAATATAATACCATGCGTCTTCCATTAGAGACTTGAGCCACAGGTTAAATGGCAAGAGCTAATGGAAAAAGCAGTTGGCCAGGAAAAGGGGGTTTCATTGATGATGTGTGAGAATGTGAACCCAAGCTCTCTGACATCTGTTTAAGATAAAAATTTAAAACCATTAACCATCTGTTTTGGAGGGCAATAGGGCAAGGAGGGCAAGAGGTGAGCTGGTAATTAAGGTTCCTTGTTGAGGCAAATGTAAGATATATGACTACTTATTTGCCATTTATAGACAGAAGGAAATATAGCTCTTTGTCTCCCATAAAAGGTAATAGGAAATGGGTGTATCTTTTATGATTGGTTCTAACAAACAGCCAATAGGAATTTCAACCAGGCTGATTGGACAGAGGCAGCCAAAGGAGGAGCAAGGGGGCTGAGCTGAGGAAATATAAGTGCTGACCATCAGGGCTGGAGTGGGCAGAGCTTTGGTAATCATATACCACTGCGTCTCTCATTTATTTGTCTGACAAATAAATTATTATTTTAATTTCTCTATTGCTGCATTGAATATTTCATTCCAGCTAAGCGTTAACCACAAGCAGGGTGTGCTGGTCCCGGGGGGAAGGTTACTGTTACCGTAGTCAAAGTTCAGTCCTGAGTCACTAGCCTGGAATTAGTCCACAAGGTGCGAGGCGAGGTCCGAAGCAGGGAGCCGGGCGGGGACAGGAACGCTCGAAGATCAGAAGCAGGAAGCCAGGCGGGGAACAGGAACACTGGAGGAACAGGAACAGGAAAAGTATAGTATTAGGAAGAAAGAGCAAGCTAAGAATGATGGACAATAAAGAGGAAATTGAGGGAAAGAAATGTATATTTGATGGAACCCTAGAAGAGTCAGTTTCTCAATTCTCCACACCAACAGAACCTTGACCAGGAACTTTCTATCTTCTACCTAAAATACACAAACCAGGAAATCCAGGACGCCCCATCATTTCAGGTATTGGCACTATTACAGGGGCTGTCTCCGGTTATATGGACTCTGTTCTGAAACCATATGCCATCAGTGCTCCCAGCTATGTACGTGACACCACAGATTTTCTGAGGAAAATACAATCTTTAAATAATCTTCCCAACAATACTATACTAGCTACTTGGTCTTTAAGGTGCTACTGGAAAGAATTTTTTTTCAATTCTCCACCTTAACTTATATAATCATTTCCATTTTTTCTTTCTAATGTATTTACTACATACTCTTTCCCAGCTAGGTAAAGGTAAAGGGACCCCTGACCATTAGGTCCAGGCGTGACCGACTCTGGGGTTGCAGCGCTCATCTCGCTTTATTGGCCGAGGGAGCCAGCATACAGCTTCCAGGTCATGTGGCCAGCATGACTAAGCTGCTTCTGGCAAACCAGAGCAGTGCATGGAAACTCTGTTTACCTTCCCGCTGGAGCGATACCTATTTATCTACTTGCACTTTGACATGCTTTCGAACTGCTAGGTTGGCAGGCGCAGGGATCGAGTAACGGGAGCTCACCCCGTTGTGGGGATTTGAACCGCCGACCTTCTGATCGGCAAGTCCTAGGCTCTGTGGTTTAACCCACAGCACCACCCTCATTTCCCAGCTACTTCTCCCTAAAAGTTCAAATATTCAAGCTACCCTTTTAGCAGTTTAACTTGTGGTTATGCAAGTTTCTCTTCGGTTTCACATGTGCTTAACTATTCTTGGCAAAGATCAAACTGACAAGTTTTGTTTTGGTGTTTGTTTTTTTAAAAAGAAACATCCTAATTGCATCTCTTGGAAACCGTAAGATTTAATTAACTTGGCAGGATAATAAAATTGTAAAAGTCAAAGTAAACGAGCAAAACAATGCAGCCAGGCGAAAACGCTTCTCTTCAACCAGGCCTTGGGCTGGTTAACATTCCATGGGCTTTTAAATGTGTTTGTGGTAGAGGGGTTGCTAGTTTGTTTTGTTTTTGTTTTATGATGTATTTTGTGCTCTTCTTTTGCATTTTCATGTTGTGAACCGCCCTGTGATCTTCAGATAAGGGGCGGTATACAAAGAAAATAATAAAAATGCTTTGCTTTAAGAAGAGGCGCTTTTAAACTTATTTGCTTAAGTTAAAAACACTGGAAGCAGTAATAACATAAAAAGAGCCTGCTAGATCATGCCATTGGGACATCTCCTCCACCATCCTTTTCTCACAGTGACTGAACAGACTGGATTTTTATGTAGATTTCCTATATATATATTGATTTATGAAAGAGATGCATTAGTTTAAAGTTTGATTGATCTGATTTCCTGCCTATGGTCTACTGATGTGTAGACTGAAGTTTAGGCTTTGACATCTTCTTCTAAGCAGGGTGCTGGAGCCAGCTGTCTGTAAAGAGACTAGCATTTCTCCTGCAAATCACCATTTTGCAGCCAAAGGCTGTGACCATTAGAATTGTAACCTATGGGTGTTATAGACCTGAAGTCCTGATCGTTAAAGATAGGGGTGGGGGTGGGAGGGTATTTGGCAGGAAAAGCTAGCATATTTAAAGGTGTCAGGGAAACAGCTGGGTTGAAACCTGGACACTTCAAAAAAAATATTGTGTCAGGGTTCTTTTTTGTCCTAGAGACACACATTGGCTGCAAGCTACACAATGAACTGTGCATGATTCCCTGCCTACTGCACTGTAAATTCAAAGCATTTGGGTTATAAATGAGCAGTAGAGACCTTCCAGGAAACAGTGACATCAAAACGTGACCCTTCTGGGCCATATTGTACCTTCTTTTCTCTCATATGCTATCATTAGTTGTTGGGTTTTTTTTGCCATACTGAGAATACAGGAAATCCCCAGCATAATGGTATCCTACTAAGTTGTAAGATATCTGGTCTCCTTCCCTGCTTGCCCCTCACCGGATCCCACCCAGCCCAGTGTTTAAGCTTCTGGTCTGATTCACATTAAATAAATTGAATAGCTGTTGTGTATTATTCATTTATGTGTTGTGCAAGGGTGTGATTGAAGGCAGAGTGCATGCTGATTTGGACATATGTAACCTGGATCTTGGGAATCACCATCAATGTGTGTGTGTGTGTGTGTTGTGCAAATGAAGGCAGAGTTATTAAATGGCTATTATTTCACTGTGGGAAGAGCTCATATTTTAAGAACACACTGGAACAGTATGTACATTGTGAAAGTAGCTACGTGGAAGTTGATAGGAGCGAAGTGACCTCAGGAATATAAGAAAGTGCTTTATGCCAAGTCAAACCATTGGCACATCTGGTCCATTATTGGCAGATGTTCTCCAGCATTGCAGAGGGGAAGTTTTCCCACTTCACCTGGAGATACCCGAGACTGAGCTTCTTGTGTGCAAACATGCACACCCTCTACAGACCTTCAGTCTTGCAAATGTGTCTTAAAACCTTTCTTCCTGAGCAAATGCGTGCAAATCCATGATGGAAATGAACTACTTTCATTACAATCACAGTGATATAAAGTGCTCCATGGTGATTTTATCACTGCGTATCTGTTGAGAATATTTTTCTTTCACATGCTCCTCCCATCTATCTCTACGGTGCATGTAATCTTAAATTAGAACAAGCTTTCTCTCTGGAGCAGTCTAAAAGTGTCATTAATTTGTTGAACCCGAAATGGATTATTCCAGTATTGCTTTGCCACTACCTCTGCTCTTCAATATTGGGTGGGTCTGAACAGGTATGGACTTGATGGCTGACACATTATCAGTAAAAGAAAAAGAAAAACCCTGAGGAGCTGTAAATGAGATTACTGTAACATATATTACACAGATTTACCTCATCAGTTTCAGGTTATGATGAATCACTTGGAATTAACAAAATCATTTCTCTGCTATAACCCGCCCCCCCACTAGATACCACTGCTTATGCAATGGAACCCCTCCCCCCGGTCTTCCTCCTTGTTGCAATTCCTACCCTCCTCAGATCTGCTCCAGAAGGTTGAGAGAAGCCCTAGAACAGTTTTGGGGCAGCATGGAGGGAGGAAGAATGTTCCATTGTACAAGTGAAAAGTTGATGGAACATTCATGTAGCACTACTTGTGGTACAACCCAATTAAAACGTTTACAAATATAAAAATAACTTCACACCCAGGACAGATACCAACAGGTTCAGAAGTATCAGAAACAATACCTCATGAATAACACTAAATATTCAATATTTAGCCATATTTTACGCTGAGTTCCACTTTAAAATCTGCAGCATTTCTTCTAGGAAAACTTGTAATTTGTTCAGGCAAACAACCTGCCAACTTTAGGCAGTCTCAATTAGGTCTAAAATGACTTTAGTTTCTTTTAGCGCGATAATTCCACTGCCAGATTCTTCAGGTATTCTCTCTCTCTCTCTGTGATCTCTAGAAGCTCATTATTGCCATGATGGAGGTCTTGCATCTTTAAAAATGTTGAAAAGTTTGAGAAACTTTCCAAAGAAGCCTAGAGGGACAGGAGGTTTTTTCCTCCTTGTGTTTTGTCTGCTTGGAGAGTGGCTTGATGCAACTCTATTAATAAACTGCAGATTTTTTAGAAGGTGACAGCTGGTGGGATAATATAATGGACAAGCCTGCAAAGCTAGCTTCCAGAAACAAACTGTTCAAACTGCAAATAAACACTAAGTGGGTACACAGAATCACACTTTCCCAGGATGTTAATGTAAATTTTGTAATTTGCATTTTCTATCAGGAATGGCTGGAGGACCTTCAGCAAACAAAAGTTACCTCTGCTTATCCAGTTGAAATTAATGGCGTGTACATTTTGAATCTGTCCATGTTTAACTTGGCTCCTTTCAATGGGATCCCCACCCCCAGTATTTGTGCCTAGGATTCCAGATTGCTATCCTGAGAATAAGCCCCATTTACTTCAGTTAACACGCCTAGGATCTGGCATACTTGCCTGCAAGTGCACTCCAGTGAATACATTAAAACTTACTTCTGAGTAAGCATGCATAGGATTGTGCTGTTTGTGCAATTTTAAGCTAGAATTTTAACTCTCAATCTTCTCCTTGCTTTGGAGAAGATTCTGCAGAGCTGAATCTAACAAATATTTGTGTTATGAGGTACAAAAAAACCCCACACCTCTTGATGAAATGGATGTGTTCATATAACTTAATTATATCAGTTTTAGAAGGTCCCAGTGCCGGATTTACGTATAAGCTAATCAAGCTATAGCTTAGGGCCTCACTCTCTTGGGGGCCCCTGAAAAATTTAAAGGAAAAAACCCTGGATGTACATTTCCAAAATATAAGATAAAAATAAAATAAAATAAAACCTACATACAGCAACAGTGTTTTGTGTTGTGTAGGCTCCTATGATGTAAGTAATGGGCCCCTCATATAGCATATATTCAACACAATAAACAGTGACAATTTGCTGTTGGCAAAGGACAGATGGACATATAAAGGGCCCCATTACCTTCAATAGCTTAGGGCCTCATCAAACCTCAATCTGGTCCTCCCCCATTTTGAAAAGAATTTAAGTGGAGATGCCAATTCTTTTCCCGAGAGACTTTGCCTCCTTAATTATTTCATTGCATTTAAGAAGTAGGTCTACTTGGGCTGAGGAGCAGATCTCTAAGCAGCCACCTTGCTCACTGCTCACCCATATGCCTCAAGCACATCCCTTTTGTGTGTGGTGGAGCTACTGCTACCTCACTGAAGTGAATGAGGAAACACTTGCAGACACAGAAGCTATACCTGGGTATCAAAACCTCCCATCCCCTCAAGGAATCAAGACGATCTATAATACACCACAGTGATTTCATTGGCATTTACCTCTATGGCATACTGTGCTTGCTAGAATTTTATCAGCTTTTATGGAGCTCCCTTCAAAATGAAGAGAAATTTCTTCTGTCTCATTTGTTCTTGAATGGAGAATTTATGCACTCTTTAAGGCCCTAAATCAAATAGAAATGGTTTATCTTAAAAGCTAGAATTAAAAGCTCCGTTTAGCTGTCTGTTCGGTTACATGATCCATGACAGCTTTTATCTGATGAACAATACAAGTGTTAAGAATATAAGGCGTATAAATAGGAGCTAGGAAAATGACAGCGTGATAATGTTTACTTGCCTGCTAATGAACATATATTGTGTGGGTAAATGGGTAATTGATAGGTAAGAGAACGCTGAGAAAAAGGGAATACAGTTTTCAGAAAGCAAGTGCCATGTAATTGCTAAAACTACGAAAGGGATAAACAGCAGTGGAACATATTGAAATTTTGATGTGATGATGACTGAAGTCATCTAAGGATGGATGTTGAGGAATGACTCATGTGTGCTTCTTGGGCCAATAATCTACAAGGCAGATTATGAACCTGAAAATATGGAGGTGTTAGACTAATGACAGACACTTCCTTAAAATAATTGGACAGATGTATCCATCCTACTGATGAGCTTCAGACTTTGTAGCTCTAGCAGGGGAAAGGAACAGCAACAGTATTTGCCCAGGACAAATAAATTGCTCGCAGATGCCATGTAAAAAGCCTTTTGCTGCCCTGCTTCTGACTCCCCCCTGTAATAAAAGCATTTTGCATGACTCAGTTGAGCCACACACAGGCTGAGTTGCATGATGGAGAGCTGAGTCACTATGAAATTGGATGAAATTGCTGATGCAGGGAGACAATTTGCCTACTCATGCTAGTGAAGGGATTTGGACTCATGAACCTGGAAGTCACTTCTGAAGTACAGTGGTTCATAGGCAAGGGGCAGCCAATGTGCTTTCCTCCAGATAAGAACATAAAGACATAAGGAAAACACTACTGATGAGAACAAAGGCAACATTTCCTCATGGGGAGTCACTGCATCCTCTTGATCATCATTTTGGTTGCTGTTTTCTGAAGCTTTTCATGAACTACTTGTCCTCTGTGGATTTGTCTATTCTTCTGTTAAAGTATTCCAAGTTGGGGGCCATCACTATACCTTATGGGAGTGAATTCTATAGTTTAACAATGCGCTCTGTGAAGTACTTTCTTTCACCTGATTTGTCCAACTTTCAGCTTCAGTGCATGACCTCAAATGCTAGTAGAGAGGGAGAAAGAGCTTCTGTGTAGCTACTTTCTCTCACCATGCATGATTTTATACAGCTCTATCATCTCTCTCTCTCTCTTTTAGGAAAAAATGGAGTAAGAGTCCCAAATGCTGTAACATTTTTGGGGGACTACAACTCCTATCGTCCATGATCATTGCCCAAGCTGGCAGGGAATAATGGGAGTTGTAGTCCAAAAGGTCTGGGTAGCATCAGATTGGTTTCTCCTAGGTGAGGTTGTTACGTTTAGATATAATTTTGGAAGTTTGATGCTGTTTTTTTGTGTGTATAGAGTGTAGATTTGGAGTAGAAACAGCAGTGAGCTTTTCCATTCTGAAGCCATGTGAGAACACAAATGTGCCACAACAGTTCTTATCTGCCTTATCTTTTAACTTCTGAAAACTTGGAGTAAGAGACGAGCAGGGACTGAATGGGGCTTGTCAAACTTAAACAGAAGTGTCTGGTCTGGGACACCAGGTGGCACTGCACAACAAAACACACATGGGTAGGGTGTACAGGCTTCCTGCTTGTACTGCAATGCTAATGGCCGCTCCATCGTTTTGAACTCCTCATTCTTTTCTTAAAATGTAATGCTAGGGTATGTTAGATTGCTACACCCAGAAAATTCTACATGCGTCTTTTTGGCTAAATAATTAAGACAAACAGTTAAGCGGCATCTAGATCTTCTTACATCTGATATATTCAGAAGCCACAAGAAGCCATGAAATGGAAGTTGTCTAGGAACTTCCAAGATGAGTGCCTAAAGTTTAGTTGCCAGATGATACTTTTCTTTCAAAATGGAATTAAAAATGGAATCCCGTTGCTAGCTTTCTAACAGAAGCAATGGCAGTGGCGAAATCAATAGCAGCAGCAATAGCCGCAGGAGATGGGCAAGATCTCTGAATTTTGCCTCAGATTAACCAGGAAATTACTCAAGACCACCCTGCCGTGGTCTCCACCTTGGGCAATTTCCCCGAACCATTCCAAAGGCTTAGAAAAAGTACTCCTCCATCTCCCTGCCCCCATACAAGCTAATGGAGCAACTTTACTCTATTAGCTTACTTTGAGTGAGAGAACCCTAAACAGATAAATTTGAGCGGAGATTATTTAGCTGTGATTCCTGCATTACTGGGGTTGCACTAGATGACCCTGAGTCACTTGCAATAGTCCTATTCTGTGATTCTATGAGCTGGGAAGAGGCTCCCTGCTAATCATCAGTGAGAGATGACAACCTTCCCCACCTTCGGATTTTACCACTAGAGGGGTCCCCTTTCCCAAAGCAAGGACGTGCATGGGGTGTGTGTGTGTGCATTTATATGTAGGTATGAGAGACATTCTTAAGGAATAAACCTAGCATTTTTTTCTGTTTCAGATTTCATTGTTAGCTGGAGATGTCAAGCTCTCCTATTTTTTTGGAGGTAGACTTTAATGAGCCCCTCAAGGTACTTTTCCAAGTTTGGCTCAGAAGACGTATGCTGGCGTCTCTAATGGCAGCTGCAAAATCCCTGCAAAATCTGTTGGGAGTGTCATTTTTGTCACACATTGAAACAGCAGTTAATATTCTCCAGGAACTCTTGGAACTAGACCTTTCAAGCACTTATTTTATCAGGTAACAAGTGCCAAGATTGGATCTTTAGTAGATTTCAGAATCTAAGCTTAAACCTGTGATATCACAACTGCTTGTCCATGAATTAGCTCATCAGTTTGTCATGTGTCTTCTCTCTCGCGCTTTAGGACTCTCATTAACAGGCTTTACAAAAAAACTGCAAAGCCCAGACGGTACGTTTCTCACCACCTCATTTCCATTTCTGTTTGAACGTTACCTATCCCATCATCACTTCTCATAGGCTGACCCCACCCTTATATAATGTAGACAGGAATATGTCTGATTCTGAGGTTGACCATACCACTTCAGTCTCCATAGTTCTCAGCACACTTGGTAATCAGTACATCTTAACTAGCAATTGTGGAAGCAACATCAGAAGTTGGAGAATACCGATGATACCCAGGGACTAATTCATACATGAAAAAAATATGTGGCGCAACCCATTTGGACACATCAGACTGCAGCATGTTTGAACATTTCTCATATCTCTCTCTCTCTCTCTCTCTCTCTCTCTCTCTCTCTCTCTCTCTCTCTCCAGTGGTGCCTCAGGTTAAGAACTTAATTTGTTCTGGAGGTCTGTTCTTAACCTGAAACTGTTCTTAACCTAAGGTACCACTTTAGCTAGTGGGGCCTCCCGCCGCCGCCGCCACACAATTTCTGCTCTCATCCTGAAGCAAAGTTCTTAACCCAAGCAACTGTTTCTGGGTTATCGGAGTCTGTAACCTGAAGCGTCTGTAACCTGAAGCATCTGTAACTCAAGGTACCACTCTATCTCTATCTATCTATCTATCTATCTATCTATCTATCTATCTATCTATATCATCTATCATCTATCTATCTATCATCTATCATCTATCATCATCTATCATCATCTATCATCATCTATCATCTATCTATCTATCTATCTATCTATCTATCTATCTATCTATCTATCTATCTATCTATCTATCTATCTATCTATCTATATCTATCATCTATCTATCTATCTATCTATCTATCTATCTATCTATCTATCATCTGTCTGTCTGTCTGTCTGTCTGTCTATATCTATCCCATTACCATGACAGGTTAGTTTTGCATGTGTGGAGGTATTTTTGTTCTTTGTTTTTACACGTCTCAGTTTGCATTTCCAGGTGCCCCCCTCCAATGTTTAGATTAGCTCTTTGAAAACATATGAACTGTGGATATGAAGGCGCTGTCTGTCTGTCTTGATGTGACAGGAAAATACCTCTCTCTGTTCTCCCTTCTCCCTGTAACTGTATTGTTTTATAAATGGAAAATAATAATGATGAAAAGGTGAATGAATTTAAAAATTAAGAATTAGATACATTTCTAAATATACTTCCATGTGAGAATCTTTTTCCCAATAGTTTTGAACATCCTCTCACTCTGAAAATGATTTTGGCAGTACATAATTTGAGGTTTTGCCTTTATAGTCTTTAATCCCATGACTAAAGCTAGCTTTGGTTTTGAGAGAAACCTGGCATATATTAAATATCTCTGTATTTGGATTTATCGAGTAGAATTATTAGGACTTCACTGTGAGAAACAGATTTAGCATTTAATTATTAACAAAAAATGAATTGGATAAAATTGCTAGTCTTTGTTATTTGATGAACAATTCTTATTTTAACAATATGTAATTTAAATGGATCTGTTGCCATTTATACATGCAGATGAGAAGAGAGGAGGGAAGCATGAATTTCCAGTTTGAGGGAAACTGTGTGATTGATTGTGCTGCCTCAACAGTTAGTGGAAGTATTGCCCTGAGCCTCAAGGGAGTTAAGTAGGGATTTTTTTCTTTTACAACACCTGCCTAATAAAGTCTAATTGATTATGTAACTGGAGAATGACTGTGGCTCCCAGTAATAGCTTGAAATCTAGAGAACCTTGGGCACAAAAGGAGACCACCTGTGCCTATGTATAAACAATGCCTACTGCAAAGGCTATAGGTGAATAGCTGGATGCCACCTTTCACAGCTCGGATCCAAGAAGTTGGAGATTTGCCCACCTCCAGGCCAGTCTATTCATATGAATGCCTTAGTTCCTGCTCTGGGTACCTCCCACTGATTGGGGTGCCAGGTTTTATTTTCCAAGACTTTTTTAAAAAGCCAAAACATTTAGTTATGATGAATTAGTTTTATGGTATGGTGTACGCTATTTTAGTGTTTTATATTTTTAGGGTGTTGCTTTAATTGATTACAGTACTTTAGCCACCCTGAGAAAAGGCATTTGAAAGGTGGAACATTTGTTAAAAAAACAGACATAGAACATTTCCTCCCTTCCAGCACACCCCATATTAACCCTGGAGAAATCTTCCCTCATATATTAACTCCTTGTGCTAGACTGGAGTGGATAGACTAACATGGGGCCATCTTCATGGGCACATTTACAAAATTTACTCTGATATCTATGATCATAAAGGAGGAATGGTATATACATGTGTCTGTTTATGAGAAAGGCAAAGAGAGAATCTAGGAATGGGTTGGCATGCTTTGGCATTGCCTGTGAGTAGATATAAGTAAAACTTCCCTGGCTAAGGCTGTTTTTCATGGCTTTAAAAGGGGTTTAGCTAAATTCATGGAGGCTAAAGGCCTACTAACCACTAAGGTCACAAGTGAGAATCACATGTGGGGAGAGCTATTTCATTCATTTCCCTCTTGCGCTCTTCCCACAGGTGTTTTGTTGGTTTGTGTGAGAACGCTGGATTAGATGGGCCTTTCCTCTGATTCAGAAGGGCCTCTTCTTTTGCACTTTTCCTGTCTATGGTATGACAATTGGATCTAAGCTACAGAAGTCAAATTATGGTTCATTCTTGCGATCAAAGTTGTGCACCTGGAAGTGTTCCTCAGTTAAATGTAAAGTTCTGTTCTTTCTTAGTCACTGGGCATTGATTTTTTTAAAAAAATCAGACTTATTAAGTGTTCCTTTTTCTAATGCACAGAGCCGGCATTTAGCATGTTTTTGTTTTCTGTAGGTGTTATTTAATAGCTTAAGGAACCTTGGGGTTATCAAACCAGTGGCTGTTGCAAGAGAGCTTTCTGGTTGTCAGGGCAACTGAATGTTAGTGACTAACAAACAGCTTTTGCTGACTCCCTCCTTGCCTTTCCACCCCAAATAATCTTTCAGTGTCCCAAGTTGATTCATGAAGACATGCTAAGCCACCTGATCTGGCTAATTTTGACTGGAAATGTGGGGAAGTATTTCTGATTCTTCCCTTTCCTCAAACCTTTATATTGTATAATATCTTACAATATAATCCTACTCATATTTTTCCAGAAATGAGTCCCACTGAGTTTAATAGAACTTACTCTCAAGTAAGTGTGGGTAAGATTGTAGCATGAATCATCTTGAAAATAAATGTTAATCTTAAAGTGACTACAGTTTTTGCATGTGCGAGACACTTTATTGGCAATCTGATAACATTTAAAAATGTCAAAGTGAGATTTCGACTACCACACAACATCATATTTCCTGACTTTTATGCCAGCATATTAATCATTAGAAATCAACAGCCTCATTTACAGAACATTATTTTTGAATATGTATTGCATGTCCAGATATTCCTTCTTGTCCTCAAATAAATACCAATAAATTTCTTTGTTATTTGCCTGGCAGGAGTAGGGGGAAATGATCTGTACTGATTATAATTCTTGTAATAAAAAAAAGGTGAGAAAGAAGCTTACGGACATTAAAGACAAACAGATTGCATATGGTATAAAAAGTTTTCATGGATTTCTGCCATAATAAAGGTGTTAGGATTGTATCCAACATTAGTCATAGCCAGAGCCAACTCACTGTTTGTGCTTGCAAAAGTCTTGGTGTCGTTATACTGCTTCATTTCTAATCATTGCATATCCCATAAATGCTAGAGTTGTTCAGTGGAATCCCTGATCTGGACCTGGTGTAGAAATAAATGAACTTCCCACCCCCAAAATGAATTCCAAAGCTTTTTGCAGAACAGTCTTAAGCTAGTTTACAAATAAACATTACATGAACAAAATAACAAAGTAACATTGCAAAGAAGCATTGCAGTTCAGTAAACTTTCCACTCTCTGGTTCCAGAGAGAGATCCTAAGCTTGTACATCATTGCAGAGCTTCTCTTCTAGTGCTGCTGCTACTAGCCCTCTCTCAAGTTTTCTCTCTTGCTGTGAGAGCTGCAGCTCAGGTTTCCAGGATGAGTAATCAGGTACCTTAACTCACTTAAATGGGGGGGAAAACTCCATACTTCCGCTTTCACCCAGAGTGGAACCTCTTACTTCTCTTTATAGCATTCCAAATACCTGTACAATGAATTCAAACACAGCATTTTATGTACATTAAACATAACTTTAACAATAACTTCCTGCTGAAATCCTGTAAATGTTTATACCACAAATATTCTGGGATATTTTTGCCCTCCTTTTCTTGTGCTATACTCTGTCTGGACAGCAATAATGTGGTAGCATTGGGGAAGCATTGCTGAAGAATCTAAAGCAGAATAAATCCAACACAAATTCACTATATTATGCCAAGAACATGTTGCAGAATATACCCACAATGAAACACCAGTCCAGAGGGACCCTAAAGGACATGATTAATTTAGGTCATTGTTTGCAGTGGGTTTACACTGAATAGAATGTAGTTGACTACAACTGTTTAGTTTTTAAGGTGCTAAAAGTCTCTTTTTTTGTTGTCTTCTGTTTTGGTTTTGCTGTAGCAGACAAACCCAGCTGCTCCTTTGGATTTGTATAAAAAATGGAAGACCTTTATGAACAACCTCAGAAGGATTTAGGAAGCACTGGTTGCTGTTACTACTTCTACTACCAGTACTACTTTTCTAGCAAAATGATAATGATGCACCTTTTCTTACTCTTACAGAACATTAAGACTTCGATACCTGGGCAGGAATTATTTCCCCTTGATATGAAACAATGAAAGTATGTAGATGATTGCAATATTCCTTTGAATGGTAAGGAATTTACTTGAAATGCCACTTCAAGGTTCTTCTTATTTCTCCATTCACTTCCTCTCATCTCCCTCCTTACCTTAAGTACAGAACCCTTACTTTATAAATATGTAGATACCTGCTGGCTGTTTTCTGTAGAATATCTTTAAAAAAAATTATTAAGAATTTCATCACAATAATGTTATAAAGATACATCATCCACATTATCCCCCCCCCCCCGAGGCATATGCCCACCCTCCCATCCCACCCCCTCAACTTCACTCAGCTCCTATCTCTGGTTTCGCAACATGTGTTTTTATCTGCATGTTATAAAATTGTAAAGATCTTCAATTTATCTATCTATATATTACCAATAAAGATTTTGTGAATGTTTATTCGTTCTCTGTAGAATATCTTGAGAATGATGTAATATGACGTGTCACTGTTTCCCAGACATTCCAGATAGTGTGATCTGTGGAAAGCTTCTGAAAGACCTGTTGCACTGTTGTGAGCGGTGCTGGGCTTTTTTTTTTAAGTTTTAAAAAACCAAGAGAGGGAAACACAGGAAACCCACAGCTATCTTGTAAGGTTAAGTGTAGTAAGCAGACACTACCCTCCAAGCATTGGGTGAATTTCTTTCTGCCAGCCACAGTAGGGGAGGAAGGGATGTTTTGCTCCCATCCAACAAATGACTGAAAAAGAGCTGGCTGAAATGTTCAAGTCAGCTCTGAAAGTGAATAAAAATACTAGTTCTTAGAAACAGAATATGCAGCGGGGGATTCACAGTCGTCACATCCACATCATACATTTAAAACACTCCTTTACCACTTTAGCAATCCTGGAGATTTGTTTGTTAAGGGTGTTAGGAATCGTATCTCTGATGTCAGCACCTTTAACAAACTACAGCTCCCAGGATTCTTTGGGGGGACTTTTTGACCAGGATTGTTAAGAAGTGACAATAAGGTTTTATTAATGCAGCGTGTGGAGGTGGCTGATTTATGAAGCCACCAGACTCACAGCAAAAAGCCAGTGGAGCCTGCTAAGAAACAAAACCATGCCTCCCATTTTCTTTAAACTTCTTCTTGAATGCCTTAGTAGTCCTGCTCAGGGCAATCTCTCAAGGACTTAACCTTAAATCTCTTTCATAAGCCAAGTAATTTGGCATAAGGGAATACTTGATTTGTAACATTTTAAATGATTTGCTTCATCACTGGTTTTCCTACAGATACCAGTTCCTTCAGGGATGGTGTTCAGAATAACCTTCTGCTTCAGTTGCTTAGCTTCATTCTAAACAACAACAATAAAATAGGCAACTTCTTTAGATTGGAGTATTTCCCCAGTTGCATACTGTGACCAGTTGTGGGAGGTGGAGTAGGGTGGCAGTGCTGCTTACAGGGAAGAAGAGTAGGAGCCTGAGGTGGCAGGGAGGGCAGCACTGTGCAAACTGGCACAGCACTGGCAGAGTGACATACTGGATCCACTGGGACATTTGCACAACACATTAAGATGCATGTGCAATGCCAGATTTACGTATAAGCTAAACAAGCTATAGCTTAGGGCCCCACTCTCTTAGGTAAAGGTAAAGGGACCCCTGACCATTAGGTCCAGTCGTGGACGACTCTGGGGTTATGGCACTCATCTTCCTTTACTGACAAGGGAGCCGGCGTACAGCTTCCGGGTCATGTGGCCAGCATGACTAAGCCACTTCTGGCGAACCAGAGCAGCACACGGAAACACCATTTACCTTCCCGCCAGAGCAGTACCTATTTATCTACTTGCACTTTGATGTGCTCTCTTGGGCCCCCCCCCCAAAAAAAAATTATGAGTCTTTGTAAACTGTGTTTCTAAAGGAACATTTGTTATTGCCAAATGCCAATGTGTTTGCATTGTTAAAATGATTTTTTATTCATAACAAACTTAAGGTAGAGCTTAATAAGCATTCCACTATTAATATACTTCTGAATTGTATTTCACTATTAATATATTTCTTCTTAATTGTATTTCAGTTCAACAATTACTTTGATAAAATACATGTTTTGTTATGTGCAAATGGCTTTAGATACCTATTAGGTCCATAAATTACGATATAGCATATATTCAACACAAAAAAACAGTGACAATTTGTTGTTGACAAAGGACAGCAGGACATATAAAGGGCCCCATTGCCTTCAGTAGCTTAAGGCCTCATCAGACCTAAATCCGACACTGTGCACGTGCCACAAAGGGCTGAACTTCTCAATGGCAAAATGAAATAGTATTTAGAAAAGTTATCGTTGGAGGCAGCTGCTATAAAAAGATTAGGCAGAAAATGCTTCCTGTTATTGTGGCTCATTCTGCAGTCATGGCTGCCTTGGCACAGTCTTTGTTTCCTCAGCAGGTGATTACAGGAAAGGAAGGGCAAGGAACTGATGGGAAGGCATGGAGGACCTCGAACTCTTGACATGCTCAATTATGGTAGCGTTGTCACTTCTCTGGCATTAAGCTTTAACAACTGCATGGCTGATATTCGACAGATGCAACCTTTCCCAGCAAGGACAGTGGTAGGGAAGCTAAATTAGTTGAAGATCTGCCCGTCATGCAGTGATAAAAAGCATACAAACCCCTTGCTGCAAACAGATAGCAGCTGGACATGCCAGCAATACCTCTGAAGAAAGCAGAAAATAAATTATGTTTCGGGTCAATTGGCATTTGATTGGGTTACTTATCCTATTCAAAAATTCTATTTTCACCCTCTAACCCAGTGGAGAAATGGAACTGACTAGCCTTAGGCTGTAGTCCTAACACCACTTACTTGGGAGTAGGGATGAGGGAGAAATTTGATTTGGTTCACATTTAAAGCCAAATCTATCAAATTCACACATTCTGAACAGTAGGAGGACTGAAACAGCCATCCTCTGAAATTCACACCTATATGAATTTTGCAATGTAGTTCCCCAGCCAAACAACATTTCAAAAAGGCATATACTAGGGGAAAGTGTACATAAAAATGAATATGTGAGTGAAGATAACATACAAGCATATTTGCTTAAACATGCAGTTTTAACTAACCCAGCCTGATGATGACAGCTGAGGGAAGAGCCTGTTGGTCTCTCAGTAGGACCCTAGGCCTGAACCTGAGATTAATACACAATCTAATTGACCTGTCTTCAATATCGCTTCCCTGTTGAGCACCACTTTGCTCTCTGTAAATGCTCACAGAGTAGTATACCTAGGGATTCGTAATATACTTTTTAGTTTACCCACTGCTATAGCATCAGTTTAAGTCATCTCTGCTGAGCTGAATTGGGCGAACATACTGGTGCTGCTTTTGTTTTATTATCTTCAAGCTGCTTTCTGGCACTTAAATAGACTTGATGCCTTGTAGGGTTCTCTGCTTCAAGGCACATTTCCTCATTCTCTGTCACTTTCCTTCTGGCGGACTCCGGGTAGCGTGGGCAGGCTCCCAGTCACTTCATCTCCATGCTTGATGGAGCTCACTTGCTCAAGGTCTGCCTCACATACGGTCCTTCTGGTGGCTTGCAATAACTTCTTTGTTTCTTGGAATAATGAATGCACACACTACGAAAGGCGTTGAAACCAACCTACGTGCGGCAAATGTGAACTTCATCCCTACCCTCAGACTTTACATAAGTATGGCTTTTCAAAACATTCTTGCACTCCCATTGTGAGGCTGCTAATTGTATCTCCCAGTAGACAGGGTTATTATATATTTCATGTACAGTGTCACATCCGCATTCCCACACAGAGGAATTTTAGCTGTCACCCAAGTGGTTTTGAATAGGAAGCAGGAAACAGTGGCACTCATAACAACAAAAACACAGCACCAGTGCCATAAAAGGTTTTTATGGACTATCTGGAGAAATGAAGCTGCTACAACAGGCATCTTCGAGGAGCTGCACAGAAATAATCATTTTATCTTAAAGCTCTTTTTTCTAAATAATAATAAAAAGTATTAGAAGTGGTTAGGAGATCTCTCTTGATCCTCTGCTCATGTCAAAGGCCCAGCCTAACCTCTGACTCTGGCTTTAAGAAGTATTGGAGGATGGAATTGTGGGTGCATTCAGACATGGGGAATATTGCATTAGTTTTCCTGCTAATAATACTAGTGCTTCCGTCTTGCTTTCTAATGTTCCCTTCACACTGCAGTACCTGTTGTGTTATAGAACTGTGGCTTTTTCACTGATATACTGGCATGTCATACTAAATTTCGTTCACACCAGTGAGCATGGTATGATGTAGCAATGAACATTATGGGACAAGATCCCTATTCCCCCATCCTTTCCACACATGCATGCTTCCGTTCCCTCATGATAACAGCAGGACAGAACTGTGTGCCAATATACCAGCCCACATTTCATCACTTGCTATCATGCAAAGATGCTGCTCAGGCTTAGGTAGAAGAATAAACACTGGGTGGGAAGGCCCTAAGCTACTGAAGGTAATGGGGCTCTTTATATATGTCCAGCTGTCCTTTGTCAACAACAATTTGTCACTGTTTTTTGTGTTGAATATATGCTATATGGTAATTTATGGACCTACACAACACAAAACACTGTTGCCGTATGTAGGTTTTATTTTATTTGTTTTTTATCTTATATTTTGGAAATGTACATCCAGGTTTTTCCCCCCTTTAAATTGTTTTGGGCCCCCCAAGAGAGTGGGGAGCTAAGTGATAGCTTGTTTAGGTTATATGTAAATTCAGCACTGCTGGGAAGTAAAGCCTACCATTGCTTATTTGAAGCTCCTGGTTCTCTACAGAAGGTGCATCCTTTAAATGGATGAAATAAGCTGCATTTAAATCCTCCTGCGAGTACTCTGCCACTTCTCCACAGTGTTACTAAGTCTTCCTATGGTGTTATGTTTTCCTCTCAGTATGGCAGTATGTTATTTCATTCTGTATGTCATGTTGTGTCTTATTTAATAGGATTGAGTCACATAAATTGTGAAATAAACGCCAGATCGCTTTCCAGTTTAGGTGTATCCAAGAAGCATGCATTGCTCACTTTGTAAAGGTGAATTTCCTTTACCTTCCCCTCCCACCAGCTGTGCTGTTCCAGAACACTTAATTTGTCTTCATTAGGAAAGATGCTCTCAGGCAAATAGTGGTTACTTGGCCATAGAAGTTTGCTTCTATGGCCAATTCAGATCTGCACTGACTGTTAAATATAAGCCCATCTGACTGGTGCAAACATTCTAAGTGTATCAATCAGAATTTTTAGGGCAATACGTCGGTTCCATGTTATTGAGCTCTTTTCAAAGAGATTAGTTCGTCATCAGTGCATATACCAGTTCCAGGACTCCAATTCTGGTTTGCATGGTTGTGTTAACCAAGAACAAATCAAGCTGGATACGTTTCTGGAATCCTGCAAGGGCTTCGTAGCAATAACTCAAATTAAAATTGGATCAGAAATCATGCACTTTCTTGATAACTATTCACAGTGGTGTAGGAGAAGGAAAGGGGGACTTTTTTTTAAGAGCAGAAGTGATATAATTTTCCTGAGTGCCTGGGGAAATGATGGGTTCTCCTTGGTATGTTACATAAGGGACAGAAGGACCTGTCTTCCAATCTTAAATCCACTTTGCCCTGTTTCTGCAGCAGTTTGCACAAAAAAACCTCATGAAAATTCTTCTGTGTTTTAGTGCAAATTTCTCCCAATCAACATATTTTGTAGGCAGTTTTGACTAATGTACATTGTTTTGCAAACAATGTCACTTAATATAATGCATTTTAATGTGCTATTTTCACTATTATTGTTCATTTTTATATACATTTTCCCGTAACATATGCCTTTTTAAAAAAACAACAAACCACTGGTTGGAGAACTGCATCATACATTTTGGTTAAGTGTGAATTTTGAAGTATGTCTACGTTCAAGTTCTTGCAGTGTTTCGGAACGTGAAAATTTGATTTGTTCCTCTTAAAATATGAATTGAATTCAATCCCCCCCAAATTCCTAATGGCAGGTGAATGAGGTTATAATGAGGCATTCAAGTTTTAACATATTAGCTAGCTTACTGGTCTATGACTGTCAGGTGATCCTTATACAGATTGAATCCCCACAGCTCCCTGCATTTTTTAAACTGGCTGGGGGGACATGGCTTTGGGGACTATCGTGCTGTTCTCCTGCACTTCAGAAAATACCACTGCACTACAGAGAATTTGTGGGCAATATCTCTTTTCTGAGTGTTCTCCCTCAGTTTTTAATATAGGCATATGCACACTGATGGTGCCAAGGACATGCGCCTTATCATAATGTTCTCTGGGAATTGTAATTCCTAGGAAAGTCGTGGCAACCAGCCAGCTGAAAATTAAACTGTCCTCTCCACTCCCCCCAAAAGGCTTTTTGACTGGGATAAGGAACAATTGCCATGTAAAGGGTTTACAACCAATGACTGAGCAGATAGGCCCACATGGAGAGGGTTCTTTAAAGAAACCAGGCTTGTTTGCTTGGGTGGTCTGAGCAAGTACTTCACAGTGATCTGTGAGAATATCAGCAAGAGGAAGGGATTTAACTTTTGTGCCTGTGCCTGTACAGCATCTGGTTTTGGGTGTCTGGCTGCTGAATGCATATGAGCAGAACCTTGTTCAAAATTCCAAGCTGGAAAAACATGTTTTTGGGAGAAATACAGCTTGCTTTGTAGTACAGTCACTTGCAGCAGGTTAGACAAATCTGTATTCTGGACCAGGTAATTATGAACCCAGGTGCTGGGGAAAGAGTTAACCACTTGCCTGGAAGCTGTTTTTCTTTTAAACACATCCACCCATATGTTAGCCTTTCATGCCTAGCAATGAGCCCTCTTTCCCAAATTCCTTCATGGGACTGTCCATTCTACTGTAGATCTGGTGCTATTGTGGTCCAGTGCACAGCTGTAGGCAAAATGCTTTCAGGAATTACCTTGGCAACTCCCTCTCTCCTCTTCTTTCCTCCTCTCTCTTTTGGGCTGCAACCCAAAGCCTTGCATGTATTCTTTTTGCTCCTTTCCCTTGGAAATACCATTTCTGCAATGTAATTTCTTGGCAGAGAAGTTTCCTTTTTCTTTCTTGCTTTTTTTTGTATTCCAGACTTCAGCCTGAAGCAAATTAGTACAATGAGTTCTGAACTATTGGAAATAAGGCTTTATTGGGAAAAGCTGACACCAGCTTAATGAATGTACTGCAGGAGTGAGACTGGCTCCTGCTCAACGGCAAACTGCTTTTCTCTTCATCTGTACCAGGCCTCCCCAACCTTGTGCCCTCCAAGTCTTACTGGCATTCAACTCCCATCAGCCCCAGCCAGCATTGCCAATGGTCAGGGATGATGGCAGTTGTAGTCCAGTCACCTGGAGGCAGCTATTCAGTGGACAGGTGTAACATGAATGAGAGGCTAAAGGCAGGGTGGACACATTGATTTTCAACAAATAACACAAGCCTGAGAGTTCTTGGTAACAATGGAAGCTTCCTTTTATGGAGTCAGATAATTAGTCCATCTAGCTGAGTATTATCTACAGTACCAGACAGCAGCTCGTCAAGGTTTCAGGCAGCCCTATAATAGAGATGCTGGGATTGAACCTGGGACCTGCTGTGTGCAAATCAGATGCTCCACCACTGAGCTACGGCCCTTCTGTTAGTTGTCTGGGTGAGCTCCTGTGAGTTATGCCTACAAGCAAAAAGAAAAATCTTTGTGTATTGGTCTTTGCCTCCTCCTCCCCCCTGAATGATATAGGATCATTCTTGTTCTTAGTTGTCTGATGTGATCTTTCAAGAGCTCTACTGTCAGTATATGTGAAGCCATTTGGGAATGCATATCTCCAGATCTGGGTTGGAGGGAAGACTTCCCTCCTTGCAGCTTGCTGCAGTGTGCTGCAGCACATCAGCAAAATCCACCCCCTCTTGCCTTGTCTCCAGCAAGACACTGCCTTGTCCTACAAATTGCGGGATTTGCTTGTGCACTCCACTGTATCTTTAAGCTGTTCTCTCAGCTTTAATTGTGTCTCCCGAGGAGCCTGAAGAAAACGGGGGAAAGAGCCACTGAGGTGCTAAGTTCTTTGGCCCTGAACTCCTTAAGTTCAAGAATCGGGGACTTTGAGATTAGCTTGTGTGGAGACGATTATGCATAGTGCTGCTGGCAATCCAACTTGCATGCCGCAAAACACGAGCTGCGGGGAACTGGGACCAATGGCAGCTCCCTGCAGTGTGCTTTCTGCAATGTGCAGAGTCAAGGAAAATGCACCAGCCCACCTCACACATTACTGGATGCTGGCAAGGGCATGCTAAATCTTTCATGGGCCCCTCCTCTCCCAGTGTAATGTGTGAAGCTTGCCAAGACTGAAGCAAGCAAGCTCTGTTTCCAGACCAGTCTGATAACGTAGCTGCGCAGTGAGTTTATGCGTCTCAGTTGCAAAACTGGGATGCATTACCCAGCTGTGGCCAACCTGGTCTGGCTTTCTGGAGACAGAAGCTCCCTACAAATAAAAAAAGGCAGTCTCTTGCTTAATATGAACCCTCAGCAATGGCTCAGAATGTGGATTCACATCCTGTATCACTTTGTTCTGCCTTTTCGATACTAGGCGATGGGGTGAGCTCCAGTTGCTCAGTCCCTGCTCCTGCCAACCTAGCTGTTTGAAAGCACATCAAAGTGCAAGTAGATAAATAGGTACCGCTCCAGAGGGAAGGTAAACGACCCTGAAGCTGTACGCCGGCTCCCTCAGCCAATAAAGCGAGATGAGTGCTGCAACCCCAGAGTTGGTCACGACTGGACCTAATGGTCAGGGGTCCTTTACCTTTAAAGGATTTGTAGGGCTAACACCGCTCCTGTGCCTTTGGAAGCTGTGGGACTGCCAAAAATTCAACAGATAAATGCTTTTGGTGACTACTAACTCTAGTGGCTATGTTCTCCATCCACTGTCAGACACAGTATGCTTCTGAATTCTGAAAACCACAGGAGGAAAGAGTGCTGTTGTGTGTTTTCCACAGGCATTTGTTTGACCACTGTGAGCGCTGGCAGGCTTCCCTTTGTGTTGTGAGCTTGTGGGGTTAGCCTGCATGATGCCTGAGTGCCTTAAATTTTGGGGAGTCCTGTATCCATGAACCTGAGCCTATGATGGAGGGGTTTCCAGCCTAACAAGCCAAGAGGGTCTTGCTTCTTCCATAGGCACAGCCTGAGAGCCAAACTGAGATCCAACACAGAGCTCTCTGCCTCTCACTCCAGCCCACTGCTTTACTATCTCTGTTACCTCACTCCTAACCTCCTACACTAAGCTTCCAGCCAGCTTCGCTTCTTTTGGTTACACCCTCTCTACACCCTCTCTACTGTAAGCTCTCTTCTGTAGAGGGAGGGACTCTGCTCCGTTGGCATTTCACTCCCAGTATCTTTGACCCTTTGATGTCTTGATGGTCTATTACCACAGGCTATCACCTTGTGCAAGTTCTGGCTTAATTAGCTCTTCACACATCACAGGAATCACCAGCCTGGCTTAGTTAGTTTTTCACACAGGATGATTCCAGAGGATTAGAAGCATGTAATGCACAGCTTAAATACACACAGGTCTAGCACAGTTTTAACACTAAGCCTTTATTAAATTGTAACACTAGCTTAAACTGGGAATTCTAAGAGAAATCTAGCACCCACAACTCATATCACAATGTTATGTTCTTTCTCATACAGTGCTTTGCAAAATATACACATTGACAATGTGTGCTTTTCACAGAGCCTTTGTTAGGAATATGGTAGAAAGCCTGCTTGAAATATCAGTATTATTCTAGCAGGGTTTAAATGACAGTTTATGTGTACAACCTGTTTGATAGACCAATTTGTATTAGCACTGGAGGGAAGCAGCTGCACTCCTTATAAAACAGTACTATAAATATTGTCACTGATTGCCAAATGACAAGTTTGGGCTGTGGATATGCACTTGTGTGAGTGTGCGTGTGTATTCACACACACCCCTTATGTACTTGAATAACCCTCCTCTGTTAAATTAACACCTCTGTTGCCTGTCAAAAGCAATCAGTGCCTCCCACAAATTAGTACCTGTGATTGCAATGGAAGACTACTCTGCAGTGATACCGGTAATTGACAAGATGATTACAGTAATAGCAACAGCATTTGCACCTGATTTGCACAGTTGTACTGAGTAAAATTATAAAACAAACAAAAACTCCCCATTGTTTGATTCTTTAAGACAGTGGTGTGCAAGACACATTTTCTGCATTGTGAGCAATATTCTTATAATCGAGAGGATAGCATACTATATATTGTTACATGCCACCCCAATATCCAAGCGGTGCAAGATTCCAGGAGCTCTAGGCACTCATGCAGAGTCTGTGTTGCCTTTGGAAAGGAAGCTCTGTGGAGACTGTGGTGTCTTTATGATATATGGTTTATTTACGCATATATACAACCTGAGCCTGCAGTGGAGGGGCAAACAGCATTACACTCAAAGAGGTTTTTACTTCTCCCCTGGCCACGGTCTTGGATGCCAACAAAATCGGCTATGCCCTCTCTCCCTCTCCTCCAGCTTGCTGTGTTTAACACACTGGAAAGGCACCATGAGTTATAGCAGCTTTGCGGGGAAGATATGGGGAAATGGGCACAGGGGATTAAGCCCCTCCTCCAGCACTATGCCCCCTGATCCATATTGCTTTTAGCAACACTAACATCGACAGGCATGAAGACATCACAGATGAATGAACAGTCACACTTCAACATCACATTTAGTTTGGACTTGAATCAGATACACGCGACATGAAAAATAATCAGTCTGACCTGAGATAAACATGACACCCCGCACTAAAATAAGATGGCTAAGGAGAATCTTAGTGTGAAAATAAAATGTGTCTGTGGAGCCTTTCCGAAAGACCATTAATTTGGCTTGTTATCACTTTTCTACTCCCCCCTCCCCGACATAAGGTAAAGGTAAAGGTACCCCTGCCCGTACGGGCCAGTCTTGCCAGACTCTGGGGTTGTGCGCCCATCTCACTCAAGAGGCCAGGGGCCAGCGCTGTCCGAAGACACTTCCGGGTCACGTGGCCAGCATGACATCGCTGCTCTGGCGAGCCAGAGCTGCACACGGAAACTCCGTTTACCTTCCCGCTAGAAAGCGGTCCCTATTTATCTACTTGCACCCGAGGGTGCTTTCGAACTGCTAGGTTGGCAGGCGCTGGGACCGAGCAACGGGAGCGCACCCCGCCGCGGGGATTCGAACCGCCGACCTTTCGATCGGCAAGCCCTAGGCGCTGAGGAAAGCAAAAATTAGGAAAGATATATATAGAGAGAGAGGGAGAGCATGTGCTCGACGCTCAAAATACAATTATATTTCATTTGCTCCCTATCTTACATCCCCTCTATTAGCTGTCATCTACAGAAATGTTGCATACCAAACATGGAGCACTGGTACAGCAAGAGGGATTGCTGGAGGGTACAGCAGCTTCGAAGATGCCTTAAGGAAATAACAGAAGAAGCTTCTATGCAACACCACACGGCTGTATCAAATTAATTCAGAGAAGGTATACTGTAATAGGCACAAATGGAATAAGTGGACAAGAAGATCTGCAGATTTGCTTCATGTGAACATCTCATCTGAAGCATTTTAAAGTATCCTTTACTTCAAAAAATGCAAACCTGATGCTCCCCTGCATGCCTCTTTTATTCCTAATATAAGTGTTCACAACGGGAAAGAAATCATTTTCTAGTCAAATTCTTTCCTTCCTTATGCTTCTAGTTCCAAATGGCCTGGGGGATTTCCCACAATCCCTTATACTGTATTTTATATTGTGGAGACATTGTACGCCCCGTTACACTTAGCTTGCTTCTCTGAGTGGTTAGAGATTTGAGTCAGAGAGTCTATCTGGGTTTGGTTTCTTTTGGAAGGAGGTCACAGGAGACTTATGGCATTTGGAAATATTTCTAGATTCCCTTGGATAAAAATGAAACAAAAGCACCTTAGGCAGGTGGCTATATATGCATTTACTATTGTAGCAGGAACCCCCCCACCCCAGTCATTCTGTTTGTATAAACTTCACACTCACACACTACATACGCCACATTTCTGTTATAAATTCATAGAAAATCAACCATACATTGGATTTGCACTGTTCCATTTTTATTTTACTCCCTATGACAAGAACTAACAAAGGGGGGTGACTTAGTCAGCCATAATCCCTTCACTGTCTCAGCACATACACTGGAGCCCTGCCCATGCCAACCCTGATGATCCCAGACAGAAGACAATCAAGATCACAAAGAACCTGCATATGGGAGTGGATTCAAACGAAGGACACTGATCAGATCTTCCCTCAGGGGGCAGGAAACTGCAAAATCCCCTTTGTCTCCTAGAAATTCCTGGAAGGGGAGGGGGGAAGGAGGAACCAGCCAGGTGACAAGACACTCAAGTTACCACCAACTCCTCCCTCAGCCCCTCCTTTCTGTAATGTATGCCTCCCACAACCCCTCCTTTCTGTAATGTATGCCTCCCTCAGCACCTCCTTTCTGTAATGTATGCCTCCCTCAACCCCTCCTTTCTGGGGGTGGGCTAGACCTAGAGGAGGGGAATTTCAAAAGTTTTTATAAGACCTTGCACACTATTCTTCGGGGTCTTTCCTCTCTCCTGCACGTGAGGGGAATACCCTGTTGCAACAGTTCAATAAAGACCAAGCCTACAGGCTGCTGTTTTGCTCCAAGTTATCCTGGTTGGTGTCTTTGTTTTGTCCAAGGGAGCCCTCGGATTTTTCCTGTAACAGTTTTTGGCGACCGTGCTCAGGGACACTTGGTTCTCCTGCAAAGGTGAGAGGGGAGATAGAGGGGATCGGGCGCCACTGGGCAACCTTAGCCCAGGGATCCTTCTTCCTCTCCCTGTCTCCTCTTTGCGGGCGGTAATCAATCGTCACCAAAAGCCCAACCAGGGGGAGCAAAGGCGAGGTCAAGCCGGCTAAAAAAGAAAAAGGATCCCGGGATCCGCGGGGGACATCTTCAAACGTGAGTATGGTTTGAAGTAAATACATTGGGAGGGGGGTGGAGAAGCAGTGTCCCCACGACAGCCAGACTTTCCTTCTTTCATTTCTGGCGTAGCCCCTCGGAGTCGGCCGGGTACGCTTTAACTCTGCCCTTTTCTACCCCGATTCTCCCCTTCGGAAAGTGGCCAGGAGATCGTGGAACTTTACTGTCTGGCGTTACCTCTCGGAGTCGTCTGGGTACACCAAAACCTTTCTCTTTCTCTCCCCTCAATTTCTTACGCGGAGTGTGACCGGGGAAATTGTGGCACCTTTTACTGTTTTCCGGCGTTACCTCTCGGAGTCGTCTGGGTATGCCAAACCCTTTCTCTTTCTCTCCCCCCAATTTCTTACGCGGAACAGGTCTGGGGAAATTGTGGTACTTTTACTGTTTTCCGGCGTTACCTCTCGGAGTCGTCTAGGGACGCCTTAATCTCTCTATCCCTTTTCTCCCCCGTTTTCCGTCTTGGAATTGAGTCCGGGAAAGCGTGGCTCTTAGTTATTTCTCTGACGTTCCTCCCTCGGAGTCGTCTGGAGGCGTCCTTCAAAGAAAAATTCTCCTCCTATCCTTTTCTCCCCCGTTTTCCGTCTTGGAATTGAGTCCGGGAAAGCGCGGCTCTTTACTGTTTTTCTCTGACGTCCCTCTCTCGGAGTCGTCTAGAGGCGTCCATCCAAGCTTTTTCTCTCTCTCTCTCTCTCTCTTTTCTTGTCTATTATGCAAACAAAGCCGCCCCTGCTGCCTGGCGACCTTTGTTAGGGATGACCCGGGTACGTCAGAACGCAAGGTTGTTTGTTTCCTTTCCAAACCTTCATTTTCTCGGGCCTTAATCTGGCATTGCACTGCGCAAGCGTCCAGTAGGGGTTCCGAACTTAGTCTCAAAGGCTAGGCAGGAGGCTGTCGTGGAGGGTAGAGGGGGGAATTGGGGCCCCACACTAGGGTTAGTCTTGTAAGCAGCGCTGAGGTAAAGGAATTCCGGGTAGAGAGACCCGTGGTTTGAGGTTCCGGGCAGAGAGACCCGTGATTTGAGGTTCCGGGCAGAGACCCGTGGTTTTGTTTCAGGTTCAGGTTTGAGATTTCCAGAAATTAATTCGTGGTTTATTGATAAGTAGGAATTGTGTTAGTCAAGGGTACTTTGAGTACTGAAAGGATCCTTTTCTGTCCCCCCTTTCTTTCCCATTGCCCCTCCTCCCTTGTGTGTGTGCGTCCACTCTTTCTGTCTTTAGCGTACTTCGTTAATGAAAAGAAAAGAAAAAAGCCTAATAATAACATGAGAGAATGGGAGCTCACTAAACACCCTAACTGGACTCCTCCTGGCGATAAGGCTTCCATGAAGCCTTTTGCCCCAGAGAGGATTCTAATATGCCCCTCCAGCTTGTCATTTCCAATTAAAATAAATAAATAAAATAAAAATAAAGGGGCAAAATGGTCTTTCCAAGTACAAAGTACGAGACCATTGTAACTTTTAGTGGGTGGATTAGGCCCACCACCTGGAACCCAGGGCACAGTGGCCACCCCAGGAATCCTTCAACAAAATCAGGGTTTGAACCCTTAGGGAGAGCTGAACACATCAAATTTGTGGTGTTGAACTATAACCTAAAGCTAGAACATGAAACCGTAAATTTAATGGTGCTCAGAAGGCAGTAGATATAATAACAGCCCAGCCTGAGAGCCCACACATTAGAGATCTTAGTTTCTCTTGGAAAAAAAAAAAAAGGATAAGAGATGTACTCAAAGATTTGGAAATATTAAAAGGGTTTGTGTTTACATTGGCTCCGGCATCCACAGACTGTTCTTAAAATGCACATAGTTTTTAAATTGCAAGCTTGCTTCAAAAATTTTAAATCTAAGGAAGCCATGTTGGGCCTTATCAATCTTAAACAAGACAAAAAAAAAAATTGAGAATGAAGTGTGCAAATGTTTATTTGAGAGAGGCTCCAAGGAGTCTTCCTCCAAGTAGCTTGAGTGAGGAGTATGATTTTAAGTTGATGGTAGATAATGTTATGTTGCAACGTTTGAGTTTATGAGTTTATATCCGTGTTCCAGTATTTTTTTCCCAGTATTTTGAAATGTGCTGTGAAGAAACAAATGTTTCTGCTGCAAGAGCCTAGTAGAGCCAACTGCTCTCAAGCTAAAATGCAGTATATGTATTTCATTAAGCATCTGCCTATAAAAAAATGTGTTCTTTCTAAGAAAAAAAAATTGGTATTAAAATTGGTATTAAATGTAGAGACTTCCATAGCCAGCAAAATTGTCTATCTGAGTCCAGTCCTGATATCGGTCTTCCTGGCCTCTTTTCTTAAAAAATGCCCCTTTGTTTCATTCTGTCTCTTTCAGGGTTTTTCCCCCCTTCTCCTTCTTACTTCTGTGCCAGGTAAATTTACTCCCAAGTAAGCTTCCTGTAAAGGAAACTGCAAGGGGGGGGGGCATAGATTAGGCTTACTATTCCTCTGCAAATTCAGGAAAAACTCACTTTTGTATTCCTTTTAAATCAAATCTATGGCTGCTTTAACTATGCTTTATAAGAGATCCTCTCCCTCTTAGGAAAAATGTTCACTTCAATCTTCCTTTAAAGATAATTTCTCTAGGAACTTGAAGGAAGCAAACTCACTCAAACTATCTCAAGATCTGCTAAAACGGTTCTGTGTAAAGTTGGCTACTTTTCTTTTCCTCTTCCTTAGTACATGATAGGAACAGATGTTTCCTTTCCCAGTTGAAAATCTGTACTTAAATGTATATGTCCTTTTGGTAGTGCAAATCTTGCTTTGAAATCTTGCTATGAACACTGTATTTAGGGTTGGACTAGATGACCCAAGGGTCCCTTTTAGCTCTCCCAATTTGTGGCTGTGTGGAGAGCCATGTGTCTGCAAGCATGTGATGAGTTGAAATTCAGACCAACTTTGCTCTTTGTTTTTCTTTTAAAAAAAAAAAAAAAGGTGAGAGATAAAATCCGTGATGTTTTGAAGGAGAACTGGTAATTTCAAGCATTTGATTGATTACAGTGTTTATCATTTTCTCTACTATTAAAAATAATAATAATCAAACTTCAAAGTCAATTCAAAGTTTAAGCACATAAAATACATATGAGTCTTGACCATTTATCCTGTAAATAAAGGGCAGCAAAATTTGTCTGCAAATGGTAAGGCTGAAATGACCGAGAATGTTAAAAAAAAAAAAAAAAATCCTATAAATTCTGACTTTCTGGCCATTTTTCCCATATATAAGGGCGTGGCATTGTTCCGCGGATGGCCAGAGGGATATTAGCCCTTTCCTGTAAATAAAGGAAAAACTCCCTTGCTTGGGCTGCATGAAACATGATCCCTTAGAAAACTTCTTGCCTTGGTAAATGCTTGAATTGCGGAGTTTATTGTTTTGCTTTAAATCTATACCCTTCATTCCCTTTATTCAAATGGTAATTTAGCCAAAGGTCTCAACATTTTCAATAGTATAAAACGTTTGCTGAGACATGAACTCTGCACATGCACAGAGGCTAGATCAGCAACAAAGGGGGGAGAGAGATAGAGAGAGGAAGGAGGGGGAACTGTAGGGAGTGAGAGGAGCTTGGGCTGAAGGGGGAAATTTATCCTAATTTCCTTATGTAAAACTTGGAGCCACGGAGGGAAATCACCCTTAATGTGTCCTTTGCTCCAGGGGCTTTGCAAGACAAAAGGTGTGCCAAGTTTCAAATCTTAACATGATTAACATGCCAAATTCTTTTCACAGGTAAATTTCAAAGCACTCCCCCCCCCCAAGGGATTTAAATCACAGACTTTGTGTGCATTTTAGGAACAGCATTTCCTGACAGGCTTCTCACATGAAATAATTTTTCCCTTTTAACAGGATATGTGAACCCCGATAACAAAGTGTTTGTCCCTTCTTTTCTCCCACAGCAACTTTCTTTCCTGTTCTGTGGAGCAAGTCAACAAGTCTGAATCCCTGACACTTTAAGTGACAAATAATCTCTTTTCATTTATTTGATCAGTTTTTCCATGATGTCTATGAAATTAATCGAAGCACAACCAAATATTGTTTGTGGAATGGTATTTGTTTACACTTTGCCTGATCATTTCTTATTAATTCTGTCATTTTGGCTAGTTCAAGGTACTTGCACAACTTTAAATTGCCATTCATTTTCTTGGTATTAAGTCATTTCCCAGTATTTTGCTATTAACATTCTAACTGATGTTGTCACATCAAGAAACACTCCTTTATTTTCATTTGGGATTCCTTGAAATTGTGTGTCTTAGCATTTATTTATTTTTCGTTCCTCATAGGTCATTGTGTGTGCGTGTGTGTGTTTTATTATTATTTTGACCTTGTATTTTGTTTTACAGTGAAGGAAAGCAAACAAACTTAGCAGATAATAACAGTAATTATATGAAAATGTGATAATAAGATTGAGATGAGTAGAATGCTTAACATGCTAAGATTTTATTATTTGCAGCTAATAACTCAAGGAGATTTTCTGGGGAGGGGGTTTTTGCTCTTCCCTTTTCTAACTGTCTTTTTAAGTCCCTAAAAAACAAACAAACAAAAAAACCTAACCCCTTGCAGGATATCACTTCTACAGATGTGCAATAATGAAAAAGCAGCAACAACCCCCCAACTCAGTTCTTCGCCATCACAAGACCTGCGACAACAGAAGACACCAAAGTTTACAAAGTGGCCACAGCTATCTCTTTCAAAAGATATAGACTGCCGGGGGAGTGGGGCTGACAAAGGGGGGTGGAGTTTGAATTGCAAGGACATTTTCTGACTTTTGAACCTCAAGATACATGCGTAAAAATATCCCAATTGTCTCAAGATATGCAACTGATATTTGATTAGTTTGTTTTGTATTGTGTGTTATTATGTGGGAGTGTTGAAATGTGTCTGACGGTGTGTTATTTCCACAAAAGGGGAGGGGGCTATTTTTGTGACTATTTTTGTGTGTAATTGGTTTTGTGTTTTATGTCTTGTTGCTTACACCCCAGTGGAGGATTCTCATGCATTTTATTCTTTTTCTACAGATCAGGCTATTATGTAGTCCAATGTTTAGAATTAGATAAATTTATAACCACATTTAGTTATTTCACCTGGCACTCTGCCAACTTCCCTACCCATTTTAAAAATGTGCTAAACTCACTTTACCAAGGAGACGCTTCTAAGATACATGAAGGTGGATATGCTTTGGTTTAGCAGGAATGATCCCTTATAGAGTTAAATTGACTTATTTGGACAAGTGCCCTTTTAAGAATGGTTTTCTTTTAACAGATTGGTTTGAAGAGCTGAGAACCATGGGGCAAGATAAATTCAAATTGGACTCACTTTGAATTGGGCAAGTGTATCCAGGCTGCAAGTAGCTTTTTGGTCCTTAAAGTGCAAATGAGCAACTTCCCATGACTGCAAGACGAATAATAAAACTCCATAGGAAGCCAAGGTAAGGACATTTCCCTCAGGACGTGTCCAAACCTGTGGCAGCTGTGGTGAGTGCCAGGCAACATGGTTAATATGAAAGCCCTAAGGGGATTCACCAGGGATTGCTACTACTGTTACACCAGGCCGTGTGAGACCACAGAAGAGCTACCTTGACACCTGAGAACACAAAAATGGTGGGGGGGCAAAGCAAACTGCATTTTCAGTCATCAGTGGACCTTCCTGCTAAATGTAAAGCATATGCCACTATTGAGAGAAATATTCCTTCCAAGGTACTAGAATACCACAAGTAACTGAGCAACAAAATATTAATTTTACATGATATCCTATGTCTAACTATGTGCACTGTTACACCATTATATTTCTATACAAATATGCTTAAGAAACATGACATCCAAGTCCCTTTCAACTTCACATGGACACACGCATCTGGGACGGAGAAAGGCAGGTTAATATTTACCACCTTAAATTGTGCGGAGAAAAGGATTGCAAAGTAACCACCTTTGCAATCTTATCTCCGAAGGGGGGAACTGTAGCAGGAACCCCCCCACCCCAGTCATTCTGTTTGTATAAACTTCACACTCACACACTACATACGCCACATTTCTGTTATAAATTCATAGAAAATCAACCATACATTGGATTTGCACTGTTCCATTTTTATTTTACTCCCTATGACAAGAACTAACAAAGGGGGGTGACTTAGTCAGCCATAATCCCTTCACTGTCTCAGCACATACACTGGAGCCCTGCCCATGCCAACCCTGATGATCCCAGACAGAAGACAATCAAGATCACAAAGAACCTGCATATGGGAGTGGATTCAAACGAAGGACACTGATCAGATCTTCCCTCAGGGGGCAGGAAACTGCAAAATCCCCTTTGTCTCCTAGAAATTCCTGGAAGGGGAGGGGGGAAGGAGGAACCAGCCAGGTGACAAGACACTCAAGTTACCACCAACTCCTCCCTCAGCCCCTCCTTTCTGTAATGTATGCCTCCCACAACCCCTCCTTTCTGTAATGTATGCCTCCCTCAGCACCTCCTTTCTGTAATGTATGCCTCCCTCAACCCCTCCTTTCTGGGGGTGGGCTAGACCTAGAGGAGGGGAATTTCAAAAGTTTTTATAAGACCTTGCACACTATTCTTCGGGGTCTTTCCTCTCTCCTGCACGTGAGGGGAATACCCTGTTGCAACAGTTCAATAAAGACCAAGCCTACAGGCTGCTGTTTTGCTCCAAGTTATCCTGGTTGGTGTCTTTGTTTTGTCCAAGGGAGCCCTCGGATTTTTCCTGTAACACTATTAAAACGTGAATGCTGAGAACCACAGGAAGCTCACAGAAGGTCATCATCTTCTTTTCAGCTGCAGTCACTGTGCCTCCCCTTTTGAAATGTGGGAAGGGGAAATTGCCCCAGAATGGAGCAGAGTGGAGGAGACTTGCCCAAGGCGAGCTCCATGGTGTCTCTGCTAAGTTACCCCTCTCAGGTTAGCCTTTGTGCCACACAGCCCATGCTTCTCAGGAAGGTCTCTTGATGCTCCAGGGGAGATTTTCAGGGGGCACAGAGAGCTGTAGTGAGGAGGGGATGGAAAAGTCCCCTTTCACAATCTTAGATCTACTCATGGTTCTTAAGATCCACAGTCCCCTCCCCCCCCCAATTTTCTTATGTCTGTTTCTTAGAGTCAAGAAACAAAATGGTTTCATAATTTACTTTTGCTTCCAGGTTTCTTTCTCTCTCTCTCTTTTGCACTGTGCAATCTTATATGCCAGGCCAGTCTATAGCCAGAGGCATAACATTCAGCTAAAGATAGCAAAGGCTCTCAAGATTTCCATCTCAAGAGCTCGAGTGAATGTGGACAAGAACAACTTGCCTTATCTGCGGGTGAACAACCTTCCTAGCAGAACCAGCCCTTTTCCTGACCTTTCCGTTCTTGTCCTAAAGGAAAACCTGAACAGGTTTTACAAGGGACGGCAACCTTTTGTTCGACACTCTTGCTTTGCTTTGTAGCCTGCAAGTTCCATGATATCTCGATCTGGATCTCGCAGTCATTGCTAGATCTTTGAAAGTGTGTATCTCAATATCATAACAAATAATATGGTGTTAAGTAAATGTATGCAAACAACGTCCCTGTTAATGCAATAGTAGTTCTGACATGAATGAAAATAATTACTTAACTGCCAAATGTGGAGATGAATCCTTACACACACGGTGTTAACGCACCAGGGCTGCATTTTACATGCCATCTGCTGCTCAGCTTACCTGTATCTGTTTGTTTTCTCATTTGCTTACCTGCGGTATGAAAGCTATAAAAACAAGTGCAGATGTAAGAGCAGAAGAGACTTTAAAAGTTTAAACAAATGCAAGGCATGAACAACAGTTCTGTGTATACAAGTCCTATTCTAGGCAGGGAAATCTTTTGCAGAGACAAGAGTTTTTCCTACAGAGGTGCGGTGCAGCTTTGGACCTGCTTACCACAGAGCCTAGGACTTGCCGATCAGAAGGTCGGCGGTTCGAATCCCCACGACGGGATGAGCTCCCATTGCTCGGTCTCTGCTCCTGGCAACCTAGCAGTTCAAAAGCACATCAAAGTGCAAGTAGATAAATACTAGTGCAAGTAGATAAAAAGGTTGCCATCCCTTGTAAAAAGGTTGTCGTCCCTTGTAAAACCTGTTCAGGTTTTCCCGCTCCAGCGGGAAGGTAAACGGCGTTTCCATGCGCTGCTCTAGTTCGCCAGAAGGGGCTTAGTCATGCTGGCCACATGATCCGGAAGCTGTACGCCGGCTCCCTTGGCCAATAAAGCGAGATGAGAGCTGCAACCCCAGAGTCGGGCACGACTGGACCTAATGGTCAGGGGTCCCTTAAGCTTTACCTTTTAAAAATCAGCCAATCAAAGCCCGGTGCAAAAGACACACAAGCTACACACACCATGCACTGAAAGCACATTTAAACCGCATTCATCTCCCTTAAGAATCTTGAGAAATGTAGTTAAGAGTGCTGGGAATTGTAGTTCTGTGGGAGGGATAAGCTACAGTTCCCACGATTCTTTGGGGGAAGTCATGTGCTTTAAATGTATGTTGTGTACATAGTCACAATTAGAATTAAGGAACAAGGTGCCTTTGAACATTCCAGGTTTCCCATTTCAGCAGCCTAATTTAGGTGGAAAAAGCCATTTCGTTGTTGTTACTTTAAAACAATTGGGAGTCTGAAACCCTTGTCAATCTCCTGCAAATCACCTGGTAGTTTTACTGTGCATGTGGGGCTCATAGAAGAGAACCAGGAGGAATCCCTTCTGCTGTTGAGAAGTTCTGCACATGTGTCAGAGCTGTTAATCCCTACTGTGGTCTAAAATCATAATCAAGAGAGAGTTAAAGAGGCTTAGCTTGCTGAATCTGATAGGATGGGGACACAGAAGCTTATGCCCTATTGATTTCCATGGGCCTTAAATGCAGTCAAGTTCAAGATCAGATCACATTTATTCTTTAAGCTGAGAGGACCTTGCAATAGTGGTGTTATTTTTTTTTAAAAAAAATCTCTAGTAAAATCAGCCAAGGAGTTCATTACAATGGCAGTAGCCTAAAAAAACCAGAATGCAATTAATCAGAATAAAACTAATACTTTCTGCAGTAGAGTTTATGGAGCGATTAGCATACCAAATGAGGTTGGTTTTCTTTTTTTTCTTTTTTTACAGTCTACCACATTTATTTCTATGAACCTGCTCAACTTCTGTGCTCTGGTTTCTCTGGATTTTATTCTGCTTCTACTAAATAATACATTCATTTTCATTAATCAAATAGTGGTTTATCTTTGACTCAATATGATAAATCACATTAGGGAATAAATTCATCTATATAAAGCAAGCTTCCCTTTCCTTGCCAATTTGGAACCAGATGGTGACATTTTCCTTCATTATTTTACTAATTTTTGTGAGGACTTCCCTTGAAAACTCAGATTAATTACAGAGTCTTCGAGACACAGATCCTGATCACAAAAGAGCACCTTTTAGATGGGATCTTTTAATCTAGAAGAAAACAAGCAGGCAATGAATAATTTTGCAGATCTTTAATGATATTATTTGCTACCATCATACAGCTTTGTGGGTAAGGAAGGTGCTTTAAAAAACCAAGAAAATGCTCAGGCTGCATTGCAGTCATCCGCTTTGCCAGTTTCCCATACATTGGTGCAGAATTAACTTATCACAGAGATGTTGTCAGCACTGAATGAATGTATACATGGTTCCCCAAACCTTGAAATTTGACGGGCAATATTTGTGTTGCTTTTTCACAGCTCCTTGTAATAAAGGATGGTGAAGTAAGCAGCTTTGAAGTAGAATTTGATGGAATAGAATATGATGAAGTAAGCTGGTTTGAAGTAGATTTTGAAGGGAAATTCCAGCTAAATGGAGAACAGACTCCCTTCAAGGAAATTTTATTTCCAAGCAAGTGGAAAAGATTGGCATCAGTGCAGGACTTCCTGTACACCCACCAGGTTCACTGGAAAACTGGAATGTGTTAGCACTGTCTCCTGATAATGTTCCATAAAAGGGATTTTGCTACATTACTTTGACAGCCTGCTTTTTATATGGCACCATGGCACAGTGCCCTGAACATAGACATTAAAAATTCCCGACGTCCATTCCATGCTTAATTCCCATGAAAGCTACTATTCTTTGTATCCTTCCGTAGGAATAATCTCATAGAACTCAGCAAGAGTTCTGAGGGAATGTGTAATATTACATTGCACAGCTTTCTCCAGAAATGTTTTGCAGAATAAATCAGGTGTCTACATAATTGCCAGTTCTTTGTTTTTAGAAACTACAGATGGTTGAATTAATTCCTGCCCATCAAAAGTTGTTATTATGTGGTGCTGTTTATTCCTTAATTTCATCTTCATCTGCAAAAGAATAAGAAGAATTTTATTATTTATACCCCAGCCACTCTGGGTGGCTTACATCACATTAAAAATGGTAAAACATTAGACATTCGAATCAACTAAGTTAAGCACTCAGCAGTTTGGAAACAGATGTTTTAAAAGGGACTCTGAGTGATATCCTACAGTAGTCACACTTTATTGTATGGTGAAGCAGAATTATTGTAAGAGTCCCTCAGAGGACAGGATGGATTTTTAAAAATATAAATAAATGAAAATGAAAATGTTTGTGATGAGATCAGTACAAGCACCCTGCATTCTGTCATCAGGAAATCCGTGAAAGGATAGATATATAATTTTAAATTACAAGAATGGCATAACCACATCTTAGAATTGGTGGTTTTAGTATGAGTTGAATGAAAATTGCACAACATCTTGTCTAGTTGACACAAGGAGATTATTCAAGCAAGTTTGGCATTAGAATGTTCACAAGTGCTATTGTGTGTGGCAATCTTATGAAACCTTTCAACGAGCATTCTGCGGTATCCTTGCATAGAAGCAGAACAATTTATCTTTCTTTCTTTTTTTAAATAAATGATGGGATATTGTCTTCAGATTACAAACACAGCAGGAAAACAGAAGAAAAAATGGCATTTTTTGAAGAACAGAGATGCCATCTAGTGGATATAATAAACAGAGAAAGTTGCAGAATCCATTCAATGGCCACCTGGAAGTGCCCAGAAATATATAGAGAAATGGTCTGAAAAGCAACTCCAGAGTCCCTTTTCAGAAGAAAATTGGACTGAATCAATATTCTTCCATTTCTGTAACCATTTCAGAATGTTTAATAGATTTGATAAAAGGTTGGTAGAAATCTGATTAATGGCTTCCCTGTTTGTTTGTTTTTAACGTTGCATTTTCCTTGTTTGTTCCCCTCTACAGTATTGACAGAGAGCTATATTTGACTGAATGATTCTACAGAGAAGTGTAGGAAGCCTGTATGTTTCTTTCACTGATTATATATATATTCCATCTTACACTGACAAGATGAAGAGCAGCCATTAAAAGTGGGTTTGCTGGCAATTTTAAAATCTGTCTTGGCACTTCGTATAATTTTAGCAAACTGCAGCCTTGCAGATTCTTAACCTACAGCTTTTCTGTATACTGATATGCTAAAAATGCCAATGGGCTTGTAACAGCACAAGAGCCTGTCTTTGATTAAATGAAATAAGGGAGATTTGCTGAGCGTATTTCAGTGGGTTGGATTTTTGCTGAGCTAGACACAATGATTTTTGAAGTGGCAGGTTTACTATGGGGTCACAATTCTCCTGATGGCAAATGATTGCATTGGGCAGGGCGGGATGACACACATTTTCAATCTTTTCCCAGGGCATGTTAATTTGCACTATTAACTACAAGGGGGGCTTTTTACAAAACTACTTGATAATGAAGGACATCATGGTTGTTGTGGTATGTCTGTGTGGTGATGGGGTCTTAGTGACAGAAAACATACTTGGAGAAGGTGGTCTTTTGCAGATTGCATCCTGACTGAACAACTATAATGCATTTTTTAGATTTCAAATTGAAAACCCAGCCTTCCTCCCTGGGTTTTCAGATGGTATCTGAAGAAGTGTGAATGCACGAGAAAGCTCACCAATACCAATAACAAACTTAGTTGGTCTCTAAGGTGCTACTGGAAGGATTTTTTTTTTTTATTTAAAAATATAATTATAATACATTACAGACAGTAGTTAAAACCAGTACACCATAAAACGATCAGTTAAAAGTCTAGATAAAGAATATTTTAAAAACCTTTGCATTTCCTAAATTTTGAACCTCCGTCTTGTCAGGATTTAGCTTCTGCTTGTGAGCTCTCATGGAGCCCATCACTGGTCCCAGACCCTGGTTCAGTTACCTGAACAGCCTCTCTTGGTTGAGATGGAATAGAGAAATAGGTATGATCTGCATACTGACAACATCATGCTCCAAATACAGTTGTTTGGAGTTATGAATCCAGACAAGATGTCTTTGCAGTGGATTTTCAGTGGGGGTTTGGGAGGGGGCTGCTGTCAAACAACTCATCGTTGAATGGATTGCTAAGGCTTCACCTATCTATAACATAGCCTGTCCATAAGTAAGTGTGAGTGGCTGGAGGTTTAACGTTAATATCACTTTTATTTACATAGAGGTGTATAGGGGACCATACCTTGTCAAACCGATAAGGTTTAGTATGACATCGAACAACCCTTCTATGTTTCAATAGATGCTCAGAAAGAGCCAGGTCCCAAACTTTCCCTTGCCATTCCATCAGAGATGGACCTCTGGGAACCTTTCAATTGGGAGGCGATCTCTAAATGAGCCATCCTAAATTGTAGGGCAGTTAGGTCCAGAGAAGGATTTGGGTTCAGTGATTGACCAATAATATCAAACATCAAAAATGTTTTGCCAGAACCTAGTAAACTTGTCACATGCCCACTAGGAATGCATGAGCTCTCTTGTTAAAAGCCTTTTACACTATACTAACCAGATTACCACTATTGTATATGCTTTGTGAAGACCTGCCCTTGCAGAAACCATCCTGGCTCTGCTTCAACACTGCTTCAGACCCATGGTCCGACTCCATTATAAGGCAGCTTCTTGTGTAGCAACTATTACCTGATCCTGGTTTTGGTGCATCTTTTGGAGTTCATGTGAGGCAAGAGAAACAGCAAGACGTCCTTTCTTTCTTTTGAGCAAATAGATAAAGCAGTCATGTAATCCTTGTGTTGTTTAGTTGGGCAGTTAAAAAAAATCTTCAAGCAAATCTTCATATATTCTCCATTTTGTTGATAAGTGAGTTGGGAGAAGCCCACTGAGGCAAGATTGTGCCCTCCCCTTGTCTATGGCTTTTACACCATCTCAAGGGCAACGGGGCACTAATCTTCGTTAAATCCTCTAGGTGCTACTCTGAAATTAGTGCTAATAATTAATAGGCAAGTTGGAGCTGAGATTAAAATGAAACATACTGGGTGTTCCCAAGGACAAATAGAAGATTTAACTATTCCTTCACCAGCAAAATGGGTAGATCTACCCATGCTAGCAGATGAAACCTTTATCTGAAAGACTTGGGTACTGAGGCAAACCACGGTACTAAAATATAGTTTGCTAATATTGCTTGAAATTAGCATACAGAACCAAAGTCATGTAACACACCCAATGTGGATAGCATGTGCATCTGGACTTTCTGGTTACTGAATGTTGTTAGATTCTTGAGCAACCTTTTTCAGCCTTGTGCCACCAGATGTTGTTGCACTACAATTCCAATCATGCCTGACCACTGGCCCTACTGGCTAGGGATGATGGGAGTTGTAGTCCAACAGCATCTGGGGACACAAGGTTGAGAAAGACGGATCTGGAGATTCTCATCGTTCTTAAAACTAAATAGAGCAGAATGTAGGTTCCTTGCTTTGATAATTCCAGATGTTAAATGCTTATTGATTATTATTAAATAAATGTTATGAAAACACTTGTTAATTATATGTAAATAAAATGTATAATTTCACTGCATCTCATCATGCCCTCCTGGAGTGACCCACTTGCCCCAGTATTGCACTATAATGGAATCAGGCTTGATGTTTATAGCAAGTAAACAAAATTAATGCAATGTCCAGCTGTGGCGATTTTGGTTTTTTGACCAAGGCCAATGTCACAGATGGTGCCGGTCAGTAACCACACAGTTCAAAGTTATCTATTTATTAGCAAAACACAATCTCCACAGACTTGGCTGAGTGTCAGCCCTAATGAGCACAGCAGCTCATTCCCAGTGGTCTTACTCCATGAAATCAGTTGCCGAGTCCAAAGGTCTCCACCTCCCCACAGCTGTTTATGTCTCCTCCTCTCCAGGGTTTTCCCCAAGCAATCTCTTCTCTACGCTTTTCATGCCTCTCCTGGTTCTGGGAGATTGGAGAGGGGAGCTTGTCACAGAAGGAAGGGAGACACCAGTGACTCTTCACCAGCCTGACTCTTCTCTGCTTCTTGGCCTCTCTCCTCATACTCGACAGTTTCTGCCTCTGATTCTTGACTTCTTCCTGCCACAGATTGTCCCAGCTCACTAAGCTCTGTTACCTTTTCAGCTTCTGACACCTCTTTCCAGTCATCTCCCTATGACTGCTCATTGTCATCCCACCACCACTCCCCAGGTTCTGAGCAGTCTTCCCTTGGTGGTTCTCCAGCTGGTTCTTCCCATGATTCCTCTGCATTCAACCAGTCCATGGCAGTCAAGATCTATGGGTAAGGATCTTAACCAATTTAATTCAGTCCTTTCCTGCTACTACAAGTCCCAACACAGAAAGGACTGAAGTTCTGCTGGTGTTCAGTTCTTCATGCCTAACAGAACTCATGCTCTTCTCCTCATGCTCTTCTGATGGCCCGTGACTGTGGAATGTGTCAAATCAGGGCCAGTCAGTTCCTTTCTGCAACCCTTTCCTGACCCTTGTAAGTATATTCACAGATCAAAGAGCTCTTCAAATTGCCCCTCCAGCTCTGTAGAGAGATTTTCCACTTCAGTACCAGCCATCCCATGGAGATCTCCTGCATCTAAGAGATGAAAAGAGACACATTCATTTTGCATTATGTAATTGCTCAGAGCCAGTGCTGTAGGGCATATGGAAGCTGAGGGAGCTCCTTGTATGGGATCTGCAGGTATGATTCTTTCATATTTACAATACATTTAGACAGCACAGGTTTCTATTTGTCTGCCTCACAATCACACTAACCCCCCACTATCTGTTTTATACTTCAGTTTCTGGGACACAGAAAATTGTGTTCCCTGTAATGTATGAATGGTGGTGGTGTCATCATCACCTGTTTCCTCCCTTAACACTTGAGGCCAAAAATATAACTAATTCCATATCAGAAGAATTAATGACCTTGTGATATCCAGAGTGGAAGCACATACCCATGCATGATTCTATAATATTATCCCTCTACCTCACTTTTCCATCTGCGGTAATGGGCTACTTCCCAGTAGTTCTGCTGAGTAGCTAAGCTATAGAAAAAGTTCAGCCTTGCAGGGGGACAAAGTTCACTTACTACAGAGTTTAAGAAAATTAACTAACATCCAAGCCTGTAGTGAACAATTGCTAGGAGATTTATGGTTTGAAGAAATGCCATTCCTTACTCCTATCAGCACCTGCTTTGCTTTCTACTCAAATAATGTAATCATGAGACTTTGTTGGCTTTATGGGAGAGAAAACAGCAGTAAAAGGAAATTAACATTTAACTTTCTCTGGAGTACTGATAAGAGTGTAACTGAAACATCAGAATATTTTTTCTAGCTGGATTGACAAATTGCTATGGTTAAAAACGACAGTAATTGACTTGGGGTAATTATTGTAACATTGTAAAATGTATCCTCAAGTGTCTAATGTACTCTTAAACAGAAGGATGCAGGTCCTTTATTGAAGCCAATGTAAGCTTTGCATCCTGTGGAAGCTGATGGGAATGTTCTGTCCACTTACGGTCTAGTAATCCTGCTTCTACCTCTCTCTTGTTGTTGGGCTGAGAGATGTCTGTGTGGGAGAAATTTCCTCCACTGTTGTCCCTTAATGTTTGACCATGCTCATTATGGCTTCATTATTGGTTTATAGGATTGCTAAACAGATCCCAGACCCCAAACTGAATTGGACTGATTCATATTGACATGGGATTCAGCTGGATTGAGTTGAGGCAGCCCTGAATTGCCCCTGGTTGGATTGGGTCCACTTGGAGGTACCTGGGGCTGTCAAAAGCAGGTGGCGCTCTGGTGGTGAGTAGATGGAGAAACTTGGTGTGCCCATCCATTGGGACAACTCAGATGCTTCTGTGCAGCTCTGAGCTCCTTGCCCTGACCTTGGACTTCTTGGACTTGAGCTGCTTCTTCTTGACTGGCTAGTTTCACATTTCCTGGAATCCAGCCTGAGCATAGCAGCAGTTGTGACTCTTATCTGTTATTGAGCCTGTATCTCTTCACTGCCTCCATTAAGATAGCTTCCTTACTCTCAAGTAAAAGCCTCTGTTGTCATAGTCTGGGTGGGAGCCAGGACAACCTTCTGCTTTTTCAACTCACTATTGCTATTTGTTTCCGGCAAAATTTGTCACTCAACTAAATGACAGAATGGCAGAAATAAAGCCACTTCTATAAAAGAGGTTTTGACCAAACTGCGGGATGCAGTGGAGGACAGAGGTGCCTGGCGTTCTCTGGTCCATGGGGTCACGAAGAGTCGGACACGACTAAACGACTAAACAACAACAACAACAACAACAATAAAAGAGGTAAAGCAGAGGACCAAAAATGGGTGATGGAAAGGAGGGAATTGTTATCATAGAATCATGTTGTATAAAAAGAGTATGTGAAGAAATTGTGAAGTGTTAAATGGTAAACTGTAGAGCTGAAGGAACTTTCCATAGACATTTCCAAAGTTGCTGTAGGATCGTCCTGAAAAGAGATGGCATAGGTACAGAAAGGAAAAATAGATGAAGTCCTCTCCACACAAAGACACAACTATTCCTACTTTGGTTTTTAGCTGTAGGGAAGGTTAGCGACCTTGATCCATTTTACTGGTGAACACTTTGGTTGAGTGAGCTTTCCATGCTGAAATTGTAGGGGGCTTCACATTTCTCTGAATTCTTCAACACGTGCCCATCATGGGATCATCAAAAGGTGGTGTGGTGTGATCCAAAGTATTGCTTTCCATAAACTTCCCTGTGAATATTCAAGACAGGAACATCCAGTGACATTCATTCATTCATGCACCACAGTCTTCTTTAAACACAGAGCTTATGAATAAACAACCCTTATGAAAATCAATGGAACAGCAGGCACTGTCCACAGTGGGATGGGATTTTACATCCTCTCCCTTGGACAAGTGCATTGCTCAGTCTTAGATTTCATAAATTACATAAACCTGTGATCTCAGAACAAAGAAGGGGGGAAGCTGGTTGGTCTGTGGAATGAATATAGCAGGCATAGTCAGTCCAGTGTCATTTCTATAAGAATGCAGAACTGGGCATTTTGCTAAGCACTAAGGGTTACCTTAGAACTGAGCTGGACAGTTGCAGCTTCCTTACATGTTTTATGGAATATGAAGTTTGCTTGAAAGTGAAAACTACATTAAGTCCTAAACATGTGTTTGTCTGCAGAAATAAAAAAAAAAACTAGATGAATCCTGTTTATTTGCACAAATAAATATTGGATTAACCTTGCCATTATATCCACTTTGCTGCTCTTTATGAGAAGAAGCCTCCTTTGAGATGCTGGTGGCCTCCAGTGCCTCACTTCTCAGCCTCACCCACGTCACACCCATCACATAGCTAACAGCAATACTGGCACACTTTGCTGTAAGTAAGAGCAACAGAGAAAGTCCACAGGCCAATGCTAGAGTGCATGTCTTAAATATATGAGATCTCAAGTTCGGTCCCTGGCATCTCCAGTTAAGACTTGGAAAAAGTCTGCAAGATAAGAGCAGCCTATGTGGACAAATGTTCTGACTCACTATAAAGTAATTTCATATGGGCTCTAAAGTTCTGTGTAAATGCTAAATGGTATTACTCCTCTCAGCTCTAAGAAGCAGCATGTAGAAACATGTTTCAGACCTGCTAGTACAGAGGCTTTAAATGAAATTGCCTGAAGATCATGAGTTCTGCACCTAAGAAATGGGATGAGTTGCTGCTATTAATTATATTCGTACCCACTTTCTCTTTTGAAATTTATATTTATTTATTATCTGCCCTTCAGCCTAGGGTATCATGGTAGGTTACAGCATTAAAAACAGTATTAAAAACAAATTCACCAAGGATCTCAGGGCAGCATCCAAGGTTCTTCTCCACATCTCATTCTCACAACAACCCTGTGAGGTAGGTTAGGAGAGAGAGTGGCATGAGTGCCCCATGGCAGAGTGGGGCATTTGAATCTGGCTTCCCCTGCTCCTAACCTTACACTATTCTAGGAGTAGCAAATGTAGTTACTTTTCCTCCAGATACTGACCTTGCTCTAGGCATTACACTGCATTGGCTCTGTTGTAGTCCTTATTTGTAGACTGGGATTGATGGAAAATAAAGGAACTTTTAAACAATGATGGCAAGGGAAGCGAATCCAACACATGAGTGAGTCGAAATACAGTGGTACCTCTAGTTACAAACTTAATTCGTTCCGGAGATCCGTTCTTAACCTGAAACTGTTCTTAACTAGAGGCGTGCTTTCGCTAATGGGGCCTCTTGCTGCCGCTGCGCCACCAGCACACGATTTCCATTCTCATCCTGGGGCAAAGTTCTCAACTTGAGGTAACTCTTCCAGGTTAGGAAAGTTTGTAACCTGAGGTGTTTGTAACTCGAGGTACCACTGTAGCAGGATGCATCAGTGCAAAGGATACTGAGCATAAGTGAACATTTGAGTTTTAATTCATCCAGGGCTTAAGAAGCAATTTAAGGTAGACATGAAAATATACTAGATTAGAATAAATCTTGAGGATTCTGAAATGCACAAGATAGAGTGTTTATATAGCCAGGAATGTATCGATCTGTTATAGGTCATTACCTAGAGAAAACAAGCTCCTGGCTTGAGATGCAGTCTTCTGTGTTTAGTGGTATTCATCATTTTTGTGTCCATTCATATGCCCTATAAATCTCCAGCAAAACAGCTGCAATTTGCCTGCTACTTGGGAGAAAAGTTATGACAAACCTAGGTAAAGGTAAAGGTACCCCTGCCCATCAGGGCCAGTCGTGCCCGACTCTAGGGTTGCGCGCTCATCTCGCTCAAGAGGCCGGGAGCCGGTGCCGTCTGAAGACACATCTGGGTCATGTGGCCAGCGTGACTAAGCTGCATCTGGTGAGCCAGCACCAGCGCCGCACACGGAAACGCCGTTTACCTTCCCGCTAGAAAGCGGTCCCTATTTATCTACTTGCACTTAGGGGTGCTTTCGAACTGCTAGGTAGGCAGGAGCTGGGACCGAACGACGGGAGCTCACCCCACCACGGGGATTCGAACCGCCAACCTTTCGATCGGCAGGTCCTAAGCTCTGTGGTTTAACCCACAGCGCCACCCGCGTCCCATGATGACAAACCTAGACAGCACCTCAAAAAGCAGAGACATCATCTTGCCGACAAAGGTCCATATAGTTAAAGCTATGGTTTTCCCAGTAGTGATGTATGGAATGAGAGCTGGACCATAAAGAAGGCTGATCGCCGAAGAAATGATGCTTTTGAATTAAGGTGCTGGAGGAGACTCTTGAGAGTCCCATGGACTGCAAGAAGATCAAACCTATACAATCTGAAGGAAATCAGCCCTGAGTGCTCACTGGAAGGACAGATCCTGAAGCTGAGGCTCCAGTACTTTGGCCACCTCATGAGAAGAGAAAACTCCCTGGAAAAGACCCTGATGTTGGGAAAGATGGAGGGCACAAGGAGAAGGGGACAACAGAGGACGAGATGGTTGGATAGTGTTCTTGAAGCTACTAACATGAGTTTGACCAAGCAGTGGGAGGCAGTGGAAGACAGGAGTGCCTGGCATGCTCTGGTCCATGGGGTCACGAAGAGTCGGACATGACTAAACAACTAAACAACAACATGCTCATAAAAATGCCTCTTGGCATGGCACCAAGAAAGAAATATTATTTGCTATCCTTCTTAGGAAAGACAGTTGACCTTCAGAACCAAAACAAATTAGCATCAGAAATCTAGGAGAAATAGGAAGGGGAGGACCCAGAGCAAAAACATAGTTGAAATGATTTCCCTGTTCACACACTATATGCATGGGAATGATTATTGGGGTGGGTGGGGGTGGAGCCATGTCACGGGACCCACCCTCAGCATCTCGTGCACACCTGGTCCAGCCCCCTCCATGTCCATGCACCGAGCATGGATGCCTTCAAAGAGGTGCCTATGAATGGGCAAGTGAGTACACATAGGTGTACGTCACAGAGTTCAATCCGGTGACAAGGGTGATGCTGGGGCAAGCACAGCATTGACGTCCTGCTCCACAGTAATTGCGTACAGCCCCTTAAAGCATGTGAAGGGTGCCAGTGTTTTCTCAAACAAAGGTGAAACATGCAGTCTGAGTTTATGTACATTTATTCAGCACTACATTCCACTGTGTTCAGTGTCTATGTGAGCATAAGACTGCAGCCAAAGAACTCTACCCATTCATCTTGTGGCAGAGCAACTAATTCTACTGTGAAAAGTGATGACTAGAACCATCTTTTCCCATGCATCCTGATCTGCAGTACTGCAGGAGAAACCATTGTTATACCAGAACAACCAAAATTGGCAGGGTGCAAGGAGAGAAATGGAATCTTCCTCTTAGCCCAAGGACCTGGGGCGGGTTTGTGATGTGAATTGCAATAGATTAGTGACACAGTGGGGAAAGGCTGTAGCTCAGTACTAGGAGCATTTGCCTTACATGCAGAAGGTCCCAGGTTCAGTCTGTGGCGCCTCCAGGTAGAGATGAGAGAGAAGCTTGCCTGAAGCCCTGGAGAGCTGCTGCCAGTCTGTGTAGACAGTACTGAGCTAGATAGACTCTGTATAAGACACCTTCTTATGTTCCTAATTTTTAATCATTGCACACTTCACATGTGCATAGTCTCAATGTACCAAGGCTTCCTTTAAAAAGAAGAAGAAGAAGAAGAAGCAGATTTTGCAAAGAAAGAAAGAGGGGGAAAGTGAAGACACCAACCCCATAACAAAAAATTCTGCAGGTCAGGCTTCCTTGGGACATGGGGCCCAAGTTGTACAAGGTTCTTGCTCCTGTAACAGCCTTTGTCCACCTTGTGCCTTACAGATGTTTTGGACTACAATTCCCACCGTCCCCAGCCAGCAAAATAAAGTTTAAATGGTCTAAAAAGGGAGAGAAAGGACAGGGGACCTAAGGCCCAGTGCAAACAACCCATGTCTCATGCCCCCTGGGCCACCTCCTAACAACTCCCATAGTTGTTTACTGTTTAGTTTCTTACACAAATAACACTTTATATAGCACGCCTGGATAGCTTAGTTGGTTAGAACAGGGTGCTGATAATGCCAAGTTTGCAGGTTTGATCCCCGTATGGGACAACTGCTTATTGGACTATCCCTCCCAATTCTACAATGCTCTGATTCTATGATTCCCTGAGGGCAAAAAAACATACAATGCAGTGCTTATATAAAATGTCAAATGATGTATTCTGTTTTAGAGCATTGCTCCATATATGTGGGCAGGGATGGGCATGGTGCCATCTCCTGCCGCTGCAGAGCCACTGCTTCCATGGGATCTCTTCTGAAGCTGCCACTGCTGCTTCTCCTCACTTCTCCAGTGGTGGTGGGGCACCCATGCAGGATTCCTGTTCACCTCAGTGGGCTGGCCCTATACGTGGGAAAGACTCAATCATACTTAGCTTCTCTCAATACATGTCCATGCAACTAAGCAGGTGTGGCAGTAATGGTCACTTGCGGCAGTTTGCATGCACTCGGCATGTCCCCCCCCCCGCCCCACACCTGAAGGTTTCTGACTAGGAAATGCAAAATGTTGGAAGTGGCTATCAGCCAAAATAGTAGCTATAAAGTTTTAAAAGCCACCTGAAGGTTGGAGTTTATGCAACCAGTCTTGAAAGCAAGATAAAGTACTTGTCCATCCAGAGGCTTTATCTTTCATAATTAGCACAAATTAGGTAATAATTAACTTACTATTGGTTAAGCACTGCACTTTTTAAGCCCCAATATCGACACTTCCTAGGAATTAAATGAAGCTTTACAGAATTAAATTTGACTTATCTGGGAGCAGGATTAAACACAAAAAAACCCACTCCTAATCAGTAATGAAAAGCTTCTTTTAAGCAAACTTCCTATTCATTTAAAAATATTTTTGAAGCACACTTATTTTGAGTTGCGTTGTCCTGTAAATATGAAGAGCAGATTGTGTCACTAGGAGGCTTCAGTGTTTTGCTTCCCAATAGTTCCTTCCAAAACTTTGCATGTAAAAGTACCACTATCTCTGGTCTAGCACATTCACTTTCAAGGGGGGATAAATCTTTATAGACTATTTAAAGTACTTAGGAACATATGAAAAGCATACTGGATCAGACCAATGGCCCATCTAGTCCAGCATCATGTTCTCATGGTGGCCAATCAGAAACTGCCAAGTAGGCCCTGAAGACAAGAGCAGTCTCCTCTCCTGCAATTTCCAGCAACTAGTATTCAGAAGCAAACTGCTTCCAGCAGTGGAGGTACATTGTAGTCATCATGATTAGTAGCCATTGTAATGTATGATAAAGTATTGTAAAGTACAGTAAAGCCTGAGTTTCCATTTAAAAGAAACTGAAATAAGGCTCGAGATTGGAGTTTATAAACATGCTCACAAGCTGTATTTTATCCAACGTATCAGAATTCTTACACTTGTGCAGAAACTGATTGTATCCACATCAGTATAATCCTCCATTTTCTCTTATTTGTTTTACTAGACACCCCCCTCCCAAAGGGCTCAACACATCATTAAACATCTGCTCAGACATGTCTATCAATCTTTTTTCTTGAAGCGTCTATCATTAAGATATGGATTCAATAGGCAAAATGCTGAGCAAAGGGGTTTCAAAATGGTGTTTTTCATTTTTAATGACTTGCTGCTGCAACTGCCATGTTCAAGGGAAAATACAAATTGCAAAATTCAACTTGGTCCAAAGCAGCAGAAATTCAGCATGAAAAGTATTTGTGAGGACTTTGGAAGGAGAAGCACAGTACGAAGACAACAGGAACTTTCTCTAGCATTAAAATCCAGCACCTTGTTGTCAGTCTTTGCTGCAGTTTGAGATAAGTAACTGATCTCAGAAACAATATTTGCAGTAATATCTTGACACAGCAAGGGTATTCAAAGGTGAAGTGCTGGTTAATTAAAAACAGCCTTTTGGATGTAACTTCACAACTGGTTCTCCCCTGCCCTCTGTAATGGAGATGAGTCTTGATACCATTGAATATGATCCGAATTTTAATGTATTTTTTTAAAAGCCCCACATAATTGTTTCCTAACAATCTGGCCAAAACGGATAAATGAAGTTCATTATTTTTGGCACCTGTGTTGATAATAACAAAAAAAAAAATTATTTACCGGATAGTTTGCGGGAGTTTTTATTAAATCACTGCAGTCTATTAGGTAAACATGGATTTGCCACACTGCGTGATTGAACAAACATATACACAAGCTTCTTGAAATATTATGCAATTAAAATTTTATTTATCGGTTTTGAAACTTTTTAACCTTCTTATAACAAACCTTACCACTTTTTTTACATCACCTCCTCAAAAGGCGAAAGTGGCGCATTGCAGTACTGGGGCCCCTTGGTTTAACACCTCTTGCAAACAAGCAAGATCCCTTCTTCATTCTATCTATAATGAATACAAAAACTCTAATGCCCAGGCTCTACCACCCTCCTATTTACAAGCCAAAAGAGCATACAAACAGACTTTAAAGCTGGCCAAACGCGAGTGGTACCAAAAGCGTTGGCGAGCCTTGATTGCGGCCTCTAGATCCCGCAGACCACAGGAATTTTGGTCTCTGATAAACAAAAGAGGAAGGAAGTACCCACTGGCAATTATCCCTGCGCCCACATGGGAACAATTCTTGAGTAAATATTTCTCTTTCGCAGAGGAATCCAACTCATCCACGGAATTCCGAGCCGACCATCTACCTTTGTGGCCCTCTACCGACCCAGAGCTGATAATGGACTTGATACTAGATCTGAAAACGGGCAAAGCCCCTGGGCCAGATCTAGTCCCTGCTGAGGCTATTGTTGCGCAACCGAGGTGGTGGGCTGAAATTCTGGCCAAAGTCTTTGATGCAATTAATTCTACGGGTCTTATCCCTAGGTCATGGAAGGAGGCCGTGATCGTTCCAGTCCATAAAAAGGGTCCCCCTGCTGACCCAGAGAACTACCGGAACATCAGCCTTTTGTCTATCATCGGGAAAATCTATGCAAATTTTTTGCTGTCTAAGCTGTCCCATTGGGCATACGACTCAAATTTGATTGGCCATGAGCAAGCGGGCTTTAGGAACAATTATTCGACCACTGACCATATGGTAATTATGTATCATCTTGCCAGAAAATATTCTGCCCCGAGTCGGGGGCGCCTATGTGTCGCTTTCATAGACTTAAAGGCCGCCTTCGACAGTATCCCAAGAAACTGTCTATGGAGGAAATTAGAGAGATGGGGCATAGATAGAAGGCTGTTATGGCTTATAACCCAATTACACCACGGGTCGTCGGCTAGAGTGAGACTCACACCGGCGGGAAACCTATCCAACGAGGTCCCAATAAATAGAGGAGTGCGCCAAGGCTGCATTTTGGCCCCACTCCTCTTCAACTTGTTTATTAGCGACATGAAGCTCTTTCTGAGTGAGTCTCAAGCCAACATTCATGCCCCCCGCCTAGCTGATTTTCGCTGCCCTCTGCTCCTATATGCTGACGATGAAGCGATCCTTTCCTACTCTAGAGTCGGTTTATGCAGAGCTCTAAAGATTTTTGCGGCTTATTGCAAACTCAACCATCTGACAATTAATCATGGAAAATCTAAAGTACTGGTCTTTACTAGGTCTCGGAAAACTTACAGCTGGAAGTTAGATGGAGTCCAATTAGAACAGGTTTTCAAATTTAAATACCTGGGAGTCTTTTTTCACTACAACCTAAGCTGGAAGCCACAGATACAGTATTTACTGAACAAAGGGAAAACAATACTTTACACTCTACTCCAATTTTTTGCGGTCGACGGAGCCTCCCACATCCCTTCTGCATTGAAGGTGTACCACGCAAAAGTGGTTTCCACCCTCTGTTATGCTGCCCCGCTCTGGGCCCCAGGGTCCAATTTAACATCGCTGGGGACATTGCAGAATCAGTTTCTCCGTCGCCTCCTGAAACTCCCCATGTGTGTGAGCAATGCAGCCATACATCTGGAGCTAAGGATTGCATCATTGGAGACTGTCATCTGGAAGCGAGTCTTTGGCTACTGGCTGTCCAGCTGGCATAGGCTTCCCGACCATTACCTCTTTCAGTGCCTCTGGCGGGATGACTTTGTTAATCCGTGGGTAGGAAAAATCCATGCCAAACTTCTGAGCATCGGAATTTCCCCAGCGGACTCCTTAAAGATGAACCTACGCTCAGCCAAAAGCCTTATCGAGCAAAGATTAGCAGACATTGAAAATCAACACAACCTCTCCAGGGGTGGGGGTGTCTGCTCCCCCAGGTATCATGGAATAACCCCACCACTTGGCCTTCCATCATATATGTCATCTCTTTCATCTGTACCACACCGACTTGCATTTATTCGTGCAAGGTTCAATGTTTTTCCATCGAACCTGCTGAGCCACAGATTTTCCAAGGGTTTGGTGTCTCCGCTATGCGAGTGTGACGGGAAAACAGTTGAATCTCTTCCACATATAATGTTCAACTGTCCCTTACATAGCATAGCCAGGACTAAATTCCTAGGTCCTGCTTTACTGCGCTTGGTTGGCAGGCCTGTTGAGTCACATGCCACACTGCTTTTGCAGGATACAGATCCTTCTGTAACTCTGCAGGTGGCGAGATTCCTGAATGCGGTTATCTCACACACAAAAACCACCAAAAAACAACATCAACAACAATAACTAATCGGACAGTTATGATGAGAGTGCATGACGGATCTTGTCTCCAGTTCTCCTTTTTCTGTGAACCGTCCCTTGGATCTTTCCGGGCCCCAAGCTGTTATTTGTCACTGCTCAATGACCCACTCTTGCATCGTGGTGTTCTCCTTCTGTTGTTAGATGTATTGGTTTTTATGTTTCTGTGCTTTTATGTTTGTACATATTTTATGGGCTAATAGCCGTAAATAAATAAATTTATTTATAAGTGCAGTCTATTAGGTAAACATGGATTTGCCACACTGCGTGATTGAACAAACATATACACAAGCTTCTTGAAATATTATGCAATTAAAATTTTATTGGACAAATAAAATAATAATCTGGACCAAAAATCATGAGTGGCATCTTGACTATGGAGTTGGCACAGGAAGTGCTCCCTAAAGCTTTGTTGCTATTCAGTCTCCATCCAGTACAAAGATAATGTAGCAGCAGCCAGGATTGTCTTCAGATCACCCCATTTGTTGCCCTTTCATATGACTTTGGCAATAGCATGTGCAGACATACATTTATCTGTTTCAGCAATTCCAAACACGATCCATGTGGCAGCCACATTGTCCCAACACCACCATTGACTTGGACATTAGTTGATTCACGAATTCTTGAGAACAGGCATTTTTTTACGAGAAACAAACTGACCACAGTTGAAGACACTATGGATACCTGGAAATTCAGTTTCTGTTTCTTGTGGGTCCTTTAGAACAGAGATCAGGAACCTGTGGCCCTCCTGATGTTGCTGGACTACAGCTCTCATCAACCTGACCATAGGCCATGCTGGCTGGGGCTGATGGGAGTTGGAGTCCAATAATATCTGGTCAGTCACAGGTTCCCTATTCCTGCTTCAGACTCACTGCTAGTGGTCAGAACGTGCTGCGATGATGGTCAAAGAGAAACAACAGCATGGGACGACCTGTTTTGAAATGGACTTGTACCTCTTCTGAGTGAAAAGATGAACAGAAGGATTTTGAGGTTCAGCCATGATATCCATGATTTGAACAATGAGCACGATGCTCTTTTTATTCTCTCACTCACCTTACACCTTCATAAACACGTTCTCCCATATCCGCTGAGCAAAAACTAATTTGCCAATAAGAATGTGTATAGTAGGGCTGCTTCAGTTGCTTGTGTTGAATCTTGACCATGAAACATTGACACCATATATGCTGCTTGGACTATGAGCCCATTGGAACCCTGACATTTCCTCCTGCAAATTTCCTTAAGACAATCTGTGGGTTTTTAACATTCTTTCTTTTATTGCCATTGAACACCCTGATAAAGTATGTACTCGGGGTGTTCAGTAATGCTGGAACCTAAGACGATGAAGAGTTTCTTTATCAGTCCCACATCTCAGTCTGCTTCCAGCTGGCCTATGACTGCACCAGGGCGGGGGGAACCAAGCCTACAATATTGTGAGAGCTGCTGGGAGATAATGCCATGATTTTCACTGCATTTTCCACCAAGAACTATGTTCACAACAACAAGCAACAGTTAAGATACGGGTCTAACAATTATTCTCAAGTTGCGCATTAAAATATTGGCACACGTTTCTGTTTCTAGTCTAATCATTGTTGCAAACAGAATCAGACATCTTCGCTGCAATCTTCTCTTCAGAAAATGGGACTTTTGGTGTTACCAGTATTTTTGTCATAGATTAATAGCCATGTTCTTCTGGAAAGTTTTGCTGTTATCTGTGGGAAATGTGAGAGATTTCTTGCATCTTAGAGGTATGTACAGTTTTTTTGGCAGGGTAGAATGGGGGCTTCGCTATTGTTCCACAAGAGTTGTGGGATCCATGCTCTGTACATTTTAATGTCTGCTGCTTTATAATTGATTAACTCAGCAAAAGCTGTGCCCTCCTACTGTGCTGGTGTTTCCTGCCGAGTCACTTGCCTAGAGCTTTATAAAGCCCCAAATACACATTTTGCACTCTCCGTGCTCTCATCACATCAGAACTTATTTTTGAAACATTTTTGCTGTCATTGCTATTTTGATCGCTTCTTTCTTTTTTATTGACAATTTATAGAAAAGTTATATATTTTGTATGTTTTAGCATTAAAACATCACATTATAAAATGGATCAAGGGGTAAAATTGAATATACTCAGAAAACAAAACCCACAATATTTTTCATTGTATATGGATTTGACTGGCTATTGTGATGAGTTGTTGAGGTTATTAAGCTTATTAAGTTCCCCTTCAGTCCATTTTTGTTCTTTCTTCTTGTAACTTTGCAGAGTTGCACTTCTTTGAAGGATCTCCAGTCCCATCCTACCATTGGCTTTGTAGGTGTTCTGCGGGTCAATGTCTGTTGATAGTATGTCAATATTTTTGGATTCTCTGAGATGGTTGTCCAAGATAACATAATCTATATCACCTGTGTTTCAGAGTACAGAAGACAAACCTCTGTTTGAAGGTCTATTTAGAGAATAATTGTCTATTTGAAGAAGTCTTCTATTTGATGTCTTGTCTAAGGCCCATCTGCACTCACTCTGTTACAATTCCTAGAGTGCCCTGGGAAAAAAGAATGAAACTGCTCTGGAGTTGTAGCTCTGTGAGGGGAATAGAGGTCTCCTAACAACTTCCAGCACCTTTAAAAAACTATAGTCCCCAGACTTCTTTGGAGGAAATCATGACTAAATAGTGGTATGATGCTGCTTTAAAGGTTTAGCGCAGAAAGAGCCAGAGTCTAGCTTAAAGATTAAGAACCATAATAAATATGGATGTGTGGATCCATATTTTACTGTTCAACATGTAGCTCAAATTCCTTACCCCTTTGTACCATTTCATATGTGAAGGTAGGCTTTACAGTTACATTGAGACCTTATGTAAGAAGTTACATCCAATATTCAGTTTCATTTGTTAAGAAGATAGTCTTTTGTTAACTAGATAGCAAGTTTTTTGTTTTTTGTTTTAAGTAGGTAGCTTTGAATATTCTCTTTTGTTGGAAGAATGGCCCTTTAGTATAATGAAAGAGTTGTCCAAGTTTTGTTGATTTTTTGCCATAGTAGTTGATAATCAAAGGTGTTATATGGAAGCAGTAATGTCAGAGTAAGTAGTGAGGAGAAAATCTGCCTTTCATTCCTGACATTGGATGGTCAACAGGAAGGCTGCAGTGGGTCTCTGTTGTGACACATGGCATAGAGACACACACATTTGCCACCCATCCGAAGGAGAGCCATTTTACTCATCGTATATGAATTCCATTCTGCTGTTGTGTCCTTTGATTATGCTAGACTTCCACAGTGGTGTGCTTCATCTCCTACAGCGTCTGTAGACACACCACTTATGTTAAGGCGTTAGGACTCAATGTTCCTCTTCAGGTCTTCATCATAGTCCTTATCATTATCTCTACTCCCCACCTCCATCCAAGTCAGTTGTTCCTGTGACCTCCAGGGAGAAGGTTGTAAAACTCTTGAAGTTGGGCAGGAAGAGATTTCTTTCAGACCATAATTGTGGTCTTTCAGCAGCTACATCAACCTCTCCAGTTGCTTCTAGAGAAATAAATCAAAGCCAGACCTTTTGTGTGTGAAGGAACATTCAGTCCATCATACTGACAGGTAATTTGCCAGTATCTGTGTAATAATGATGGCGATTAATGAATACTTGATAATCAATGGAAATATGTAATTTTTAAAGACAAACCTTTTCACATCATACAATTTTTGAAAATCACGATTTCCATATTTGTGGGCCTTTATATTATGTGTGTGTGGTTGTGGGTGTATGGTGGTGGAGAGCTCACTTCCCCTTATATTTAGTCCTCACATTCTGTGAAGGATGGGTGAGAAAGTAAGTGTAAAAATAACCTGAATCAAAAGCCTGTGTCCATGAAAAGGGTTTGAAGAGACATATTGTACCCTTAACTTTAAGCTTTAAACACATAAAATATGTAACTGGAAAGGTCAACATTTTCCTGTGTTTTGGAACATGTGAAAACAAGGGGCTATGATGGAGACAATTGAGCAGCTCACTGCCCTGGATACACTTGGTACCTAAAATTCTAAAGGTAATTCTGTCTCACCTTGATTAAAAGGATGTCCCTTTCATCCCCTAGATCACAATCTGATCACGTTAACTTTTTCATACTTCTTTCTACCATTACAGATTTCTTCAGATACTGTATATAAAATCTGGACGGGATTATAATTCATTGCCATTTCCTCATACTTGTCATAATGGTTTGAAGTATTTACGCACCCACACCCACATAGGTTTACGCCCCCCTGGCCAGCATTTTTCCATAGATTTTAAAGAAGGTAGCAAGTATGTAGCAAGGGAGAGTCATCACTATGCAAGTTCATCAAGCCTGTGGTTTTGACTGAGGATGGGGTTGGAAAGGAGCTGGGAAAATGTTGGGTCTTCTCATAGCAACAGCTTTAATACCCCAGGAACAGCACTCCAGGAAGCCTGCACCAGCTTGAGCAAAGACAACAGATACCCCCACATCCTTTTTGCAAGTGGCAATCAGAAGACATGTGCCTACCAGTCATTTGGGGTTACTGTGCCACTTTCAAAGCAATTTTTCCTTAATGTTAGGGTGAAGTTCTGAGGGTTACATTTGCACATGGGGGCTGCATACCGATGGTTGGTGGAGACCAGAAAAAATATGTGCGTGTCATAGGCAAAAATGAGTGAATCAATGGATGTGACTCTTACCTTTATATTGTAGACCACATTCCAGCCACACAAAAAACCAGTGGGTTCTACACACCCATTTCTCTACCCACCACCCAGGGACCAAGGGGTATTATAACAGTTTAATGACATATTGTAGCTGGGCAAAAGCCACTCACAGAGGGTGTGGAGCAGGGTAGGTTAGGGGTGAGACCTGGCTAGTGCCCTGAGGACCAGATGAAAAGGCTTGGAGGATAGAAGTTCCCTGTCCCTGTGTTAGTGTAACTTTAACTTTTGGTAGTCTCAGTGATTTTCTTGATTCTTGACACTATTGTCTAAGTATTTACACAAGTCCAATAGTTCAACAAAACTTGCCCTGAATCTTGCAGTCTCTGAGAAGAGTCAGATGACAGTCCTTTAGACCACCATGCAGCGATATTTCCTTCCAGAATCACTAACTGAGAACTCCATTTTTCACAGGCCGTAAAAGTTTGAAAGGTTAAATACTCAGCTAGCTGGAAAGCCTCATTCCATTTTTAGCAAAGAGATCTGGCTTGCTGAGAAACTGATGGACTCAGAGGCAATTTGAAGGTGCATATGTTACACACACATTTTAACTCCACCTTTTCTCTAGTGAGCTTAGACCAGCATGCATGGTTTCCCCATTTTGTTCGCAGAACAGCCCTGTGAGGTAGACTAAGCAGCACTCTTCAGTTTTGAGTCCCCAGTGTTGTTGGGCTACAACTTCCATAATCCCCAGCCAGTTTAGCCAATGGTCAGGAATTGTGGTCCAACAAAGAGTGGAATAGAGTAAGTGATGGGCCTGTCCTGATTTAAGGTCATCTAGCAAGTTTCATGAATAGCCCTGGTCTGACGTGCTTACAACTGCACCATACTTGCTCTCTAACTCCCCCTGACTTCCTATGGCATTGCAATGATAAAGGTCACCTTGTGTTGGAAAATTCCTCAAGATTTGCATTTGGAATGCATTGCAGCTTGGATTGACTGCTAATTGTACTAGGAGGCGAAAGAAGAATGTTCTTTTGCATTGATAACTGGGGGGGGGGGGAAGAATGGGGGAAAAAACCCAGTCTTCTGGAGGAGCCCTCATACAGCCTGCCCAACTTCCTTTACACCCTCTAGGCGCAACTGCTATCAACATTCTTGGAAGTCTAGGCCCTCACAGGTACTTGTTAGGCCTTTGGGGTTTTATTTTTTTAAAGTTCTCATTTCTTTTAATTTACCAATATATCCAGGGAGCCCTCCAGGTATGTTGAAACTTGCTCCCTTATTTGGGAGTTGCCTCATTTGGCTTCCAGACTGATGAACACGCAACCACCTGCATTTGCTACTAGAAGGAATGATGCCCAGCCCCAGCCTGTCCCTCTCCCCTGGCTAATGTTCTAATGAAAACAGAAGCAGGGTCAGAGGCCATTTTATGGGCCTCCAGGAACCATCCCTAGATAAAAGTTTATTGTTCACGCTGGTAATTTAAAGCAAAGGTCTCTGGCTATCTATGCATTGATAACATGATAATTCTTTATCCGGGGGCCTGCTTAAGTCTGCACACAGTCCACCGATACTATAGAACAGAGCAGTAAATTTAGCCATTCAAATAACTACCACAGATGACCACACAAAGCATGCTTTGTTTCTCAAAAGTTCATTTTAGTGGCGTAGTGTGGTTGTGGGGGGCACAGGGGCGGTTGTCCTGGGCCCAAAATTGTTAGGGGCATAAAAAATTCAACACCCAGTGCTGCCTCAATACAGCAGTGCACTTCCATCACTGGGCTCCACTGAAAATGGCTTCTCCATGTGAACAGAAAGTGACCTCTCCAGACAACAGAATGACTCTTCTTCTCTTATGTCTGGGCTTGCAATCTCCTGGGTGACATGAACACTGTTAGGCAGTTGAATGTGCATGTGTTCTTCGTTTGCCTCTCACCCACTCCCTCCATGTGGCCCTGGGCACTGGCAACCCATGCTATGTCACTGGTTGATTGTGTTTTTCATTTGCTCTTCGCTCATGTCTTTGTAGCTTGGAAAGAGGTTCTTCCCATGTGTCTCTAAGCAGAAAAGCCATGTGACTGACTAGGCTGCTGGATAGTCAGTCCTGGTAGGAATGCTTTTACTCCATTTGTTGTTATGAGGCCTGCCCTGCACAGCCACTATAGCAGATATGAGAGGAGTCAGGACTACTTCAAAAGCAGTCCTATGTAGTAGCATTAGCCTAAAAGAATCATACATTGGTTCTAATCCTGCTCAAAGTTGTTTCCCTGAAGGCCAGGGCAGCAACAGGGAGCATTTCTTACTTTGAGGAACTTTGTGTTTGCGTCTAGGCTTAGTATTTGTTTTGTGACCTTCCTAGAGAGGGGGAGAGTGAACAAGCAACAGTGATTCTCTATAATACATTTCTGTTGTTGTTGTTGTTTAGTCGTTTAGTCATGTCCAACTCTTTTTTGTTTAATTAGTTACTTTTTTATTGGAAGTAGCAATAGTGGATGCCTAGTGGATATGTTGCAACAAACTCTGTGTTAACCATTTCCCTACATTCACTTATTAAAAGCTGCAGCGACTGCTGGCTGGGGTGGGGCAAGTCCAGTAGAATTTCTTCTGACTGTCAGTGAGGGAGCCAGAAGCACCTCACCAGGGAGAGTATTCCACAAATGGAGAGCCACCACCAAGAAGGCCCTGCCGCAGGCCATTACCAATCAGGCGGCAGCCCAGCTGATCTTGGGACCCGAGATGGTTGATTTTGGAGGAGTTGCTTCTTCAGGTTGGGAGTGCTTGAAGGAGGTTCAGAAATGTATCAAACATATCAGAAAAAGTTAAAAATTAAAATACCCTTCCAAATCTCTGAGGCAAATCTAGAACTTTGGGACCAGCCTATTTCACCTCAGATCCAAATTGCCTTGTATTCTGAATAGCCTGAATAGCTCCAAAGTAGGGCCGTTCACTTTAGGTTAGTGCTTTATCTGGGGCTTTTACATACTCCTACTATTTTGGCATACTGTTGAGACTAGCTTTTAATCTGAATATAGTTGTTGTTGTTGTTGTTCTCCTATTGGTGGCTATGTTAGTGCTTTCTTTATTCTGCTCCCGGATTTATTGTATTTGAATTGGTTATGATTGTGTTTTTATTAAAGCTGATTTGGGGACCCTTTTTAGGGCCACAAATCAATTGTAATTGTTTTTGTAAGCAAGTGGTTTTTTTAAAAAAAGTGAAAGGTAATGTGTATATCAGAGAACAATATTCCAGGGCTAGCAGACTGAGTCTTCTGAACGGCGAATGTCTCCTATTTCGCTCTACATTTTACTGATTTACTTCTGGAAATCACATCAAAAACCATAATGCCCAAGACATCCTGGAACCATTAAGAGTGGCAAAATATAGCTCTCTTTCTCAACACTCAGTGTTTCCCAATGTTTAATTCTCATGTCTTGTAAATAACAAAGGAAATGCCACACACAAGAGATCAAAAAGAAACAGCGGTGCCAGCAATCAGCTGGGAACCATCGATATTCTGGGCTATCAACTCTGTCCATGGTTATTACCAGACCTGCACATTAAGCTAGACCTGCTGTGTATTTGCCTCACAATCAACCTGCCATTTCCCTAAAAGGAAGGAATATTCAGCCATTTCTCTTTTTCTTTTTAAAAAGGATAATATCAAGATTTATTCAAAGCTTTTTACACTTGTTTATTTGGGCAATAAGGTCATGAAGGGACTTTGATCAAGTTTCTTCAAAGATTAACTGACATCCTCTGAAAGTACATCAGTTTCTTTTCAATCAGGTATTTGCTCAGCTCCTGACAGGGTGTTGAATTCATTAGAATTATACGGTTTCCTGGTCTTCGCTGTAGGTTTCCTTAAGACATGCTGCTGAAATCACAAAGTCTCCTCTCAGATTCCTTCCCTCCCTCTGGCTTCCTCATTCAGGTAATTCCAACTCAGAAAAGGCTCTTTCTAACTTGTTTTTGACTGACAGCAAGTACGAGGGGACGTTGGGTGGGAGTGTGGAGGGGAAGGAGGGCTTTCAAAAGCACGCACAGATACATTACCTGAGGGACACACTCCTTCAAGGAAGGGCCATCCAGCTTGACATGAGAGTAACTTCAAGAAAGGAATCTGAACTTTGCTCTTTTACAGGTAAGAGGAAATTATAAGGAGGAATGCATAGTTCCTTAGCAATAGCTGAACAACATTGCACAGAAATGCAAAGCTGATGATTAAGACTTGTCCTGATTATTTCTTTTTTTTAAAATCCCTTTTAAAGTTACTCAAACTATCTGGGAAGCCAAGCTTGCTGAGTGCTGATGAAATTCTGTCTGGGGAAAGAAAAATAAAGGTATGTAGTCTTGATGGGTTATCCTGATGATCTGAGGTGCTACAGGGTGGTGACGGTGATAAATCCCTCAACTTTACTTTGCCAGTCCTTTTCTTGGGCCATTGGGGTTGTTTTTTTTTTGTTTTTAAATAGAGTTTCCAAATGCTTATTCTGCTCAAATACCCTGGTGTTGTTTTTCTGTTCACTTTTCCTTTTGGTTTTTTAAAAAATCATCTTTAATTGCTGTATTTCTTAACTCGATCAGAACTCTTTAAAGTCTCTATTAACTATGTGCATAAGAAGGTATTCCACAAGAGTTTTTGTACTAATTATAAGGAGGCATAAAATAAACAACACTTGCATGAAGAATACGACCGTCTTATTTCCAAGCGTATGAAAAGTGAGATAGAATTGCAAAGCCCACCATTAATTTGCGGCAACTTAGTCATATATCCCCTTTTAGAACGTACGCCTTAAAACTTATAGCGAAATTAATATTTTCCACATTGTGCTAATTCCAGAAAACAGCAGATCTAGATGTTTAATGCGAAACGGGAAGATGTATGCTATTTTTAACTTCTACGGGTTAACCTTTTTCTCTTTGATTTATTGATATAAATTGTGCCCTTTTGCTGTTCAAATCATGATGCCTTTACTTTCAATATCTTGAAATATTCATGTTTTAAGCCATCAATCTTAAACAGAGGAATGAACATTAAACAATACCATAATAAATAAATGCCTTAGTTCGCAACTAGATAAACATCTTAGTGCACAGCTTACGTTCAATATCCGTTCATTTATATGGCAGAATTAAGTACATGATCACATTTCTCCCATTACAAATAGTGGGGTATAGAGCTTTTGATTTTGCTAGGTTTGTCCAATAGCATTTGTGATTTCTGATATACCTTCAAAAGTGAGAAAAGCTCACTAAACAATGTTAATTTGTAAGTTTTTTTAAAAAACACCTGTAAATAAAAATGCTATGACCAGGCATCCATTTGTATGCTGAAGATCATACAAGGCCTAGAGAAAGAAACAGTAGTCATTGGCCTGAATTCTTTAACTACACAGATATTGTTTTGTCTGAGATATGATATATCTATGTAACTGAAAATTTGTGTGCATGAAGTGTTGATCCCAAACATTTAGCACATCCTGATGGATCTGGGGAAAATGTAATAAGATCCATCCTAGACATAACACAGAATATGTCAGAATACTAAGGTTAAGAATTCTAGACTAAACTACTTTAGATTGTTGCAGGTGAGAGGCAAAAATTTTGACTACTCCCTGCACTTTAAAAATTGCCTAAACCAGCACATTATGAAGTTTTAATGCTGTAGGAAATTTAATACATGTAGAAATCATTTATGTAGAGCAATCAAATTTATGACACATAGATGTACACCCCCACTGAATTCTGAAAAGGTACGGTCCAAAATTCTACCACCTAAGTTGACCACTTCATTCTGTGCATGTCTCTTTTCAGTCAAAGGCTCTTTGAGGCAGCTTACAACACAATCTAACAAAGTTGTACAAATCACGCCAAGCAACCTTGTTCCTTTAACTAGTGGCAGTGTCCAAAATGTGCTTCCCTCGCCGGACCTCGGGGTGAAGGGGGGTGGGGAGGAGTAAGAAATCAAATTAATAACAGTAATTTCCGTAGTAATTTGTAAAAGGGCTCTTGATGACAAAAAAATTCAGAAAAACCCCCAAAATTGTTCAAGAACCATTGAGGTAGGTGCACCACAAATTGTCTGTGGCCAACCCAGAATTACGTTACTTCTAACAAGTACACAAGACACACATCCAAAGACTGTACACATTTTTAGATTTGGCTTGGACAGACCTAAATGTGTCCAAGGTTCAGGTTTTGTATCTGATCCTGGTTAAAACAGGTTAAAGCAGATCTTTTAAACTTGTTCAGTCAAGCAAAGAAACAAGTCAATGTGGCAATCATAAACTCAGGGACTCCAAACTTCTTTTTTGTTTGTCCTGATTTTATAGATAGCGCTGTTTCTTCCACTTTTATTGCCCCAGATATCTTTAGCTAACACAGACAGCCGGCAGCCTCTGGTAAGAAAGAGAGAGCTAAACCTTGAAGTACCAGACGGTGCTGAGGTGTTGAGCCAAAAACAACAGAAATTAACTATTCTACATACTGCCCTGAGATTGTGTGTTTCAAATCATTTTTGGCTTTTTAAAAAAGCCACCTAAGTAAAATATTGGCGTTTTTATATTATTTCTCCTTTCTCTCTTGCCCCGAAGTATTTTTGTCTGTCTCTCTATATGCAGAAATGAAACACAGAAATATACCAGATACAAGTTTCTGTATTAAAGAGTTAAAATCAAAGTTTGCCATCTCACAGAACCTATTAAATGTCAAGTGCTTGAAGGCTGCTGCCCTGCTGTTCTGTTTCTAACCTACTGGAAAGAAGGAACACTCATGAATGAGTTACTACAGACTCAAGCAGCACTTTACTATTTTGTTTCTACAGCATGGGAGACACTGAGGAATGGCCAGGAAGAGAGAATAAATAAGGGTGAAATTCCTGCTCTTGCTGTATCATTGAGAATGGGGCTGGGGCAAACATTCATCAAACCAGTGGTAGCCAATGCTGGTGCCCTGTAAGTGTTGTTGACCCTAACGTCAATCAGCAGAGCCCGTGGTCAAGGTGGGCATTGGAGTCCAGCAACAATCTGGAGGGTACCACATTGGCCACCCCTGCCTTAAATCCTCCAGCACAGCAAGTTTTTTTGGGGGGGGGGATTTGCTGTTTTCCTGATTTCTGTGTGAGAACGGGTGAAACATTGGGGTTGGGTGCACATCCCATAAACCTAGGGACTCCCTGACCCAGGATCCTATAAGCTATTATATGGAACTGTCCCTTTCATGAGAAGGGCTGTCTTTCAGTAGAAAAGAATATACTTTGTTGTCAAAAGGTCCCAGGTGCAACCTTTGGCAAACCAAAGCAGGACTGGGAATGACCCCTGCCTCAAACTGTTGCCACTCAATGTAGACCATGGGTAGGCAAACTAAGGCCCAGGGGTCGGATTTGGCCCAATCGTCTTCAAAATCCATCCCGCGGACGGTCCAGGAATCAGCGTGTTTTTACATGAGTAGAATGTGTGCTTTTATTTAAAATGCATCTCTGGGTTATTTATGGGGCATAGGAATTTGTTCATTTTTTCTTCAAAATATAGTCCTGCTCCCCACAAGGTCTGAGGGACAGTGGACCAGCCCCCTGCTGAAAAAGTTTGCTGACCCCTGGATACTGAGCTAGATGGACTGACTTGGCATAAGACAGCTTCCTCTGTCACAGCTTGTGGGAGGAAGGTTAATTTGTGCTGGAGAAAGTGCTTTCCACTTCAGTCTCCATTAACCATTCACAGAGGACCTTTTAAAGTGAAGAAGGGGGCAGACAACCCCTAAGAGTTTAGAGGATTGCAGGGAGAGGAGGCCTGGAGTTGGAGATGTGTGCCACTCATCTTTCATCCTTTCATCCATTTCCTTCTTCTGTTAGATCATAGCTATACCACCCAGGTTCAGGGTTGGGAAAGAATTAAGCTCTGCCCTGACCGTATTGAAACTTTTCTGTTGAACAACTCAGATTTGAAGACCTAAGCTCCTTACCTAGTCCCAAACCAGAGTGGTGAAGCATGGGGAGGGAGAAATGATTTGTACATCTCCAACCATAACTTCTTCCCACTTCAGGATGCTGTCATCTCTGAAGGCCTCTGCACCCTTTGCAGTTCCAAGAGTCCTTTGGAAGGTTTCTTTGAATGGGTGGAAGCACTACTATCCCATTACCTACCCAAAATGAGTGATTGAAGGTGACAGACCCCCTCATACCTTAAAGGTTCCTGGAGGAGGCAGAATTGGGACAGGGCTGCATGGTTATAGCATGCAACTCCTGGCCCCTGTTTTACTCCCCCCAATAAGGACAAGCAGGCTGCTTGCTTCCTTTCACCCTCTTAGCCTAAGTGAGGGCTTGCACCTGTCATCTGCCTTCACACTGCCAGAACTCCATGGCCCAGCCACATCCTTTAGTCTTCCCATTTGGGGTTTCTTTCTATGATATTTTCCAGCTTACTCTGATGGACACCAAGGGGATTTAAATTTAGCTGGATTCTGCCCATGCATCATACTTGTAGGCATGCCCTATTAGACAAACACATGGGACAGCAGAAGGTCACATCCACACCATACTTTTAAAGCACATGTAAGGCACATAGCTCTCACCAAATAATTCTGGGAAGTGTAGCTATGTCACAAAGGTACAATTCACAGCACCCTGAACCCCCAGGATTCTTTGGGGAAGCCATTTGCTGTAAATGTATGGTGTGGACAGTCAGAAATCCTATGCTGCCCAATCAAGAACCACATACAGTGTGTGAGAACAACAACACTGTGGTACTGTAGTTATAAAATTCATCTTATGTACAGTGGTACCTTGGGTTACATACACTTCAGGTTACATTTGCTTCAGGTTACAGACTCCGCTAACCCAGAAATAGTACCTCGGGTTAAGAACTTTGCTTCAGGATGAGAACAGAAATCGTGCTCCGGCGGCACGGCAGCAGCAGGAGGCCCCATTAGCTAAAGTGGTGCTTCAGGTTAAGAACAGTTTCAGGTTAAGAACGGACCTCCAGAATTTGTATTTGAATTTAGGTTTAGAAATCATTTGTAGAATCTTAATGGCCATTCCTTGTATGCTTATTTTCCACAACTGCACTGCCATATCAGTGTTTATGTTCTGTTCCCACCAGTCTCAACTCAGCTGATATCCATCATCAGCCTTAGTACATAACTGAAGTATTTGGCCATGGCTAATATTTGTTGTTCTGTTGCAACAGGTGACTTGGAAAACACCATAGTAAGTTCCCACCTTCCTTTAGTCCTGGAAAAGTCAATGAAACACACAGTTATGTGTTCCGATTGTCACATTACCATTGCCTGGATCTGATTATAGAAATCTGCTCAGCGACAGTGAACAGTCCTACATTATTTAGCACAATCATTTCAGGACTCAGCGTTTGACGTTCTCAAGATTGTTGAACTTTTGAGCAGAGACAGGACTGTAAAAGAACAGTAATAAAGATAAGATAGCATGAAATGTAAATAAACAAGCACCACACCACCTCATTTTGCTGAAGTTATGTGCAATTGATAATGCAGAGGTTTTCATCTGTCTTCTTTTGAAATGTAGCATTGCAAAACTTTCCATAACAAAGGATAGTCAGCTACCACCTAATCCCCAAATTATGTTTCTAAAAGTATTCTGAAGGTTCTTTGATGCGCATTCCATGGAAGGGATTTTGGCTGTGCTGGACTCCATTGTTTTCTCTAATTTTTAGATGTTGCTCACATGCTTCAGGACAGTTAAGCATGCATTTAACTCTGCAATAATTGGAACCAAGCCCTTCACTGACACACAACCACAGGCAAGGGTGATTTGAATTGTATCTGCAGCATAGAATGGAGGGGGGGCTCTGCTGTTATAGAGATGCCACCCCTCCTTCCCATTACATTAATCAGAGCTAAGCTGAACTAGATGGGCACAGTTTGAACTAAAACAACAGCAGGAACACTTAGTTGGCATTGCTGCCTTGTTTTGGGCTCTGGAGGACAAAGTGGAGCAAGAAAAGCGAAGAAGATGCCACATATTATCACAGAAGGCTAGCAAAACTTCCCTAGGGAAAGCCTTACATTTCTGAGATGTGCAGGAGCCTGCTGTCCCTGGCCCCAAATTGGTCAGCAGTCCTACCCAACACCAGATATGCAGGGGAGGGGGCACACTCTGTTATGCGGCTCAGAAGAGGGAATAAACACACTGACTCCATCTGCACATAGACTGGGAGGTCAAAGAGGTATTCCTGCCTCCTATGGCAACAATCTGCAGCTCTTTAGGAAGCATCACCGTACACAGAGTAGCAGTAGTATAACACAAAATAGAGCAAAAGGATGACTCAACTCTTCTTAGGATGTAGAATAAGACCTGGTGGAAGTAATTTTATTTGATGGCTCTGACAGCATTTGCTGCTATTTCCCTCTCCCCCATCCACCAGCCCCTGAAAAAGAAGCAGGAAGAGGCTGCTGGTTAGCTGGGCGCACGTTTTGCTGAGTGTAAGTTGTTTTGCCTCTCACTCTCTGTCTGTTTTCCTCAGCCTTGTTTCTTTGATAGGCTTGCAGCCATGTGTGTGTCCCCTCTCTACCCTAAGCCATGATTTGTCCCCAACCTATTACTCTCCCTATAGCCTAACTGTCTTTTCTGGTATTCCTGCACTTGGTTCTATGTTCTCTCTGTCCTGGAAAAAAATGCTACACCTGTCCTAATCTAAGCGAGAACTTCAAGGTCATCTATAAATATGCTCCATTTATCCCCTGGCACCTCCAGCCAGCTTTTTCTATTTGCTCTGAAGCATGTTTCCTGCTTTGAGTGGAAGTAAGACCTATTGAATTTAATGGGGCCTACAGCCAGATAGGACTGCAGCCTTATTTGCATTCCATCTCTCCCTCCAACCAAGAGCTGGTCAGCATTATGTGGCTATTGACCATGCTCAATCCTCATAGAGATGCCCCGCACCCAAATAAAGCTGTACTCCAGCAAACTTTGGGGTTCCCTCTTGTGGGCTGATAACTCCCTCAAGTGGGTGTCATTTTAGCTACAGAAGGCCTCTGGACTTTGAAAATAGGGGGAAGTATGGGTTAGAGCAGTGCTGGAAGCCTCTGGGGCTATTTCTTTGTTATCTTACCCTGACATGCTGGCTGCATCTTCAAGAAGTGAGAAAGAGATTTAGGTAAGCTCACAATGCAAGCTAGCATCCAGCAGCAGGCAATGTCCATGCAGAGAAGGGAAAGCATCATTGTCAGTGAGCTGGTCTGGAAAGTCAAAGCCATTCAGGAGGTAAAGGGAGAGTTGTCATCTGAAAACAGTGCCAGTATGTGGGCTCCTTCAACTCAGCTTCCACAAATTTATCCCTTGTCTCCTATGCTTCAAGCATAAGGAAAAGACAGCCAAACTCTCTGCCTTTCATGAAATGCTGAAATCTATTAACTTGCTTTTCATTAAAGAAAGGATGTGAAGCTGCAGCTGAAAGCTATCATTTCATTATGGAAAACTCAATAGTTTTCCCTGTTGAGCTTTGATGTTTTCACCTCCCTCATAAAACATCAATGAATTGAAGGGACTCATTGACATAGTATTGAACTGGAACAAAGAATCATGGGATCTTGGATTCTTCTTGTTTTATAATTCTTTTGAAACATGGTCACTCTCCTCTGCTTCTTTCTGGAAATCATACTCTATTTCAGTGATTCTTGTAGAACACAGTTTCACTTGCAGGCACCAGGCTACTTGCTCTGAGACGCTTTCATGTTTCACATTTGAAACAACAGGTAGGACCAAATTCCTCTGGAGCACTTTCCTTCCTTTCTCCAAGAATGTGCAGAAATGGAAAAAAGGGGGCATTTTTTTTTTCCATTCATTGCCTAGAGAGCAAGAAAACTTGGCACATTCACCAGCCAAGTACTGGAATTTGGGTGGGTCTCGGAAAAAGCACAGGCTTCAGTGGAAAACATATATGGGTGTGCGTGTGAAAAAGTATTTTAAACTATAAATTGACCACATACATAGATTGGTGAGAAAAATATATATGTAAGAATAATCTAGAAACGGATCATGAAATTTTTGCTAGAAGACAAGCTGATTTTTTAAAAAGAGTTTTGTCCTAGGACATTTGTCAAGCTCAGTTATATTAATGGATCTCCAAAGCTGTACTAATTCTTAGAAGAGGGAGGAAAGCTATAGACTCCAGTTGAATGTGTAAACAGAATTTCTTTTTGATTGGAAATGGGAATGGATGAATCAGTCTGTTTCTGGTCAGTGATACTTTTGGAAGTGTTCAATCATGAGTCCATTCCTTCCTGTTTCTGCATTAAGCCGTACTGTTTTCTTTTCTTTTCTTTTTAAACCCCCCCCCCCCACAAAAAATCACATTTAAATAGATAAAAAAATTCTTAAAAAATACAATTCAACACACGTGTGTGTGTGCATTTGTGTGTTACAAGATTTGGTTTGGACTCTGATTCACTGCTTTCAGAAGCAGCATCCATAAATATGTGTATGCATAAAAATACGCACATATTGTTCAGGTTCTTCCTTTGAAATGAATTGGCCAGTCAGTGTTTGCATGTGTTGTCTGTGAATTTGAGCACCTGCAGTTCTCTTGACTGAGGCAAGGCTGGTGTCATAGATTGACGTATTTTTAGGCACCTGCTGGTATCCAGCGGTTTGAAGAGATGTCACACTGCAAAGACCCCATTAGCTTCTGCTCCTTCTCCTCACTGTTGCTGCTTTCTCCTTTGTTGTTCCAGAGAGGATGAACAAGTGCATTAAGGAGGAGGGAGCAGCCACTGCTCACTAGCTCGCTAGTTTTCTCCTTGGCAAACAAGAAGGCAGCATTGGCAAGGAGAGCAACAGCAGGTGACAATGGCAGCAAGGAGGAGGTAGGCCTGCGTCAAAAGGGGCCTTGCCCAAAGGACCAAAGGCTTTCCCAAACTGAGAGCCGGCAATGAGCCGTGGTCATGAGTGATAGGAGCACCAGCCATAGATTTTGTGTAGGCCCCATGCTGAAGCTTTAACAATCTACCCCAAAGTTTATTTCAGCCAATTGTTAATCATTCCCTTTCCTTTGTGTACATAAACAGTAATTCATTCCATGGGTTTCTTTGTATTTAGCGTATGTGTTAAATGAATGCAAACATTTTCATATTTTTTATGTGCTTAGCACAGGGGTGTGTTTAGCCTCGTGAACTGGGAAGGCTTCTCTTAAAAATACAAAGGGATTGAATGTCTCTCTCTCAATTAAAAGCCATGCCAAGGTACAACCCTGTTGTTTTTTTAAATGTAGAGTATTTATGCTTTGGGTGTGTTTCAAGATAAGTGTGTGAAGAGTAGGGATGTCAGAGAATTCAGTAAATGGACACAGGGGCAGAAATGGCCCCAATTCGCATGTTCACCCAAGGTCAGGAATGGAAATCATGTAAGCAATCATGTAGCAGGATTCGCTATAACTGTTATTGATGTTTCCCTTCCACTGATATGCATTGAAATGAATTTCATAATTTATTATGGTAGTTTTGTCCACAGCAGTTAGAAATACAAAAAAGGAAGGTTTTAGCAGAAGCCAAATTGTGGAGAGATGAAACAAGTGCTGATTGTGAGGAACACAGAATGGGACAGAAATCGCTGCCTCCATACCTCCATAGTGAGGAAGAACTTTCCTATCTCCAAAATATTTCAGAAGGGCTTAGCTAGTGAACATATCACCCATGGTTCTTCTTTTTCTTTAGCCTCTGGGCAATATTCTCACAAGATTTCTTTCACGGAAGAGAAGTGTGGTTTGCCCCACCACATTGTGTATGTGTGTGTGGATAGATAGATTGACAGATGGATGTTGTCATTATTTTTAATGGCATTTGCTCACATACTGGCATATTTAGATTATGGATTGGGAGTTGTTGCAAAACAAACCTGCTTCCACGAATGATTGGACTTTTTGCAATAAGGAAAGTGGTGGGAAAGTGTAGGCCAACACAATACATGCTTGATACAGCATTGTTTAATCTCTCCACAAACAAATCAGGATGGGTACACATTAAGCAGGTTATCTGGAAGCAACCTAGGAATAAAAAACCAACAAAGTATAAAGCCAAAATCCACAATATTCAAACAGACTTTGTTATGATATATGTATTTTTAAAAATGGAGAGGAGGAGCACACTTCATATAACTGTGGCTACTTAGAAATGCCAAACACTATTTCTAAGGAGCACGTTGTACAGAGTCTACTTCTGAGTAAGCTTGCATTGAATTGTGCTGCAAGAAGAAGAAAAGAATGTTTGCAAAGTGGTGGGGCTTTGCTGCTTTTTAGTATATAGGTGAACAGACCCCTGCATGAAAGTTGCAATTTGTGTGTGTGTGTCTGCTGAGGACAGCGGCAAGGATGCTCAGCTCCAAAGTTTTACTAATAATAAATAACATAAAAATGGAACTGGCATGGGGAGAGAGTGGTGTTGCTTAAATCAAAAGGTTGGAGGGCCTTGTAGGAGAGCTAATGTCACCTGCTGCTTGCTGCAGGAAATCCGGAGTTATATCACCCCATAGAGATGACAGTCCAGCTTGAAGACCTTCAGAGGAAGAAAATCCACCATTCCTCTAGGTAGTTGCTTTAACTGGAAAACTCCTCTTCTATCAGTAAGATGGCCAATGTGGCATTATTCATGTCACAGGCAGTCGTTCAAGGTGACTGTGACACCTGCACAACCATATGGCAATTTGCTTACTTTAAGGGCAAATGCCAACAGCTGCACATTTCCATGGTGAAATAAATAGCTCAAGATGAAAGACCCCAGGACTGCAAGGAAATTGAGATACATGGTGATATACAGATTTGCAAGGACGATGCCATGTGTGGAATAATCCTATGTTCTAGGAATCTCCTGGTTTGGAGAGCTATGGCTAGTGGTTGATTTCCGAAAGTGTGACAAGGCTAATATACCACTCCATATATCATGGATGCCTTGCCACTCACCCCACCCTGAGGAGCTGCTGTGCTCAGAGGCAATGGCTCCAATCTGGATGAAGTTAATAATGCTCAACTCTCACTGAAATTAGTGGTCAAATTATCTGTCGCAACCAACTGAAACCCAACTGATGCCTGTGGGACTTAGTCATGGTTAACCTTCCCTGGACTGGGATCCATTTCATCAATTTTGTTTTGTGTATCTTGCCAGGGGATGCTCAGCCACTGATGACTTCTGGCTGAAATACAGACCTTGTTGTGGCCTTCACATAACACATAAAAATTCAAAACACTGTGGTCTGAAGGGTGAAATTCCTGGTGGGCCTGGACAACTCATTGTGCCTTAATTCCTCCAGCATAAAATATCTACTTCATTGTTTGTTTGTTATGTAAGGGCAGCTAGTCTTGAGTTTGGAGACCAAGGGGAGAGTCCTATGACTAAGACTACTGGGGTTTGGCTGACTGTGTAAAGTAGAGAAAGTGATAGCTTTGAGATTATCAACAAAGCTATAAACACAGAAGGTTAAGCAGACGAACAACCATCCTGAGTTGGATATTAGGAACTACCATCCTGAGTTGGATATTAGCCACAGTAGAATGTAATGTTGGGGAACTAGTGGGGAATAGAAGTGGGAGGGTGTGGAATTGGATGGATTGCAACTGAAAGAGCTCGATCCTACCAACTAGTGCTGGCATATATGTGTAGAATTAGACACAAGGGCAGGTGTGCACTAAAACACCATAGATTTTTAGGTCATTATAGCATTATAGATAATGGCTGCGTTCTTATGCACACTTACCTAGAATTAAGCTCTGTTGTACACAGTGGCATTTACTTCTGGGTAAACATGCACTGGATTGTGCTGTAAGAGGATTGTCTTCATTAATCCCCCAGTTCAATTGTCACCTTAATAGCAAACTCCCCGGGTAGACCAGCCAAACCTCTGCCTCAGCTATCCTCTCCATCTGCAAAATGGGGATAATGATATTTTCTGATCTTTAAAGGTTGTTGTAACAATTACTAAAACTTTTGGGCATTGTGGATCCAGTGATATTGGTGTGTCCCCACGGATACTATATATAGTCTAGTCTGAAGTTGCAACTGAGATTGCAGCTGACAGGCAGTGCAGAAGAAAATAGATGCCTTTCTGATGTGCATGAAATCTTGATGTGAAGACTAGTCTCAGGAATGAATGCACAGACCAATGAAACTGGTGTAAGAGGTGTCTAATGCAAATGTAATGCCTGCATTGCTGGGGGTTGGACTACAAGACCCTTGGGGTCCCTTTCAACTCTCCTATTCTATGAATGGAAACCTGTGAGCTTAAGGGAGAGGAGGGGAAAATGCCCCAGATTTAATGAAACAAAGCATTCCAGTGAATCTGCTTAGGTAGTTCTCCACCAGAAATAGTGCCTCGGGTTAAGAACTTTGCTTCAGGATGAGAACAGAAATTGTGCTCCGGCGGCACGGCAGCAGCAGGAGGCCCCATTAGCTAAAGTGGTGCTTCAGGTTAAGAACAGTTTCAGGTTAAGAACGGACCTCCGGAACGAATTAAGTACTTAACTTGAGGTACCACTGTACTGTATTTGCAGTACTCTTAATTTCATGTGTACAAAAATGACTTTCCAATGACTTTTCCTTTATGGGTGTTACTGCTATAGTGCAATTCAGAAGTAATCATAAACTTGTTATCGGAACTCATTATCAAAAAGCACTGCTTTATATGGCTCATATGTTTTGAAGTCAAAAACCAATTCAATGAACGTTAACTGCAGGATGTAAAATTGTGTGCTAAAGAGGGTAAAAGTTTTTCCTCCTATCTTTGCATGTGATGTTTTTGAGACCCTGCCATATGTCTACATCCTTTTAAAACACTGAAGCAGTGCTGATATAGAGAGAAACAAAGACTTAATGAAATTTGACACATACACATGAAAAGTAGCAGTCCACCAAAATTGTATCTGCTACAACTCAGGGTGGCCGTTCTAAGGATGGTCTCCATCTGTCAATTATCAGTTTCTTAGTTTTCTAGTCTTACCTTCCATTCACCACATTTCCAGGTCACGGTGTGAATTCAATTTTTTTATTTTTTGTTCTCATGAAAATTCATCAGCCTCTTAATATGTGTTTTATACATTTTTGTCTAATACATACGTTTTTGGAAGCAATTTCCCCTCCTATAAAGCATTATAATGATATTTTTGCTAATATGAATTTTTATGCACATTCCCCTCTAGTCTGTAATTTTTTGGTTGATGTACTGCACCATAAAATGAGAAGGGTATATTTGGAAGTATAGCTGTATTTTGGCTCACATATTGTTGCAGAAAGTGCAAATGAGGTGAGTTCACATTTAAATACAAAACAATACTGAATGTCTTTCTCATCCCTAAGCCTAACAGATCTGGCAAAATAATGAATTATAGTTCATTAATGAAGAGTCTCTCTGGGAGACTAATAATTGCAAATTTTGTTAGCAGACTGCAGAAAATACCATGCCATAATATCTACGACAAAGCTACAAAACAAAATTGTGCCAAAAATATTGAAATACATGTCTGGATTCAAGAATCCACTAGGCTGGCCAGCATATGAAATAAAACAATGAGACAATTTTGGGAAGTCCCACTGAATGCAGTTGAAATTGATTGAATAGTCCGGGAATCCACATTAAAATAACAACTCCCTAAATGATGCAGTGTTTGTTCCATTTTTGGATGGCAAACTAGGAATCCAATGAACTCCTGGGTCCATTCTAGCCCATACCTGCCATTGGCAAAAATGTCCTGGAGCATGAAATGTATTCATTAATAACTAACTGCTATAAAAAGACAGGAATATCTGTGTGTGTGTGTGTGTGTGATTGGCACACTGTTTAGATATTAAGCCAAACAGGTATGTGCTACTTATACACGCCTATAGTATTATCAAGCGGTGGTTAATAGTATTATTTATAACAATACAGTTTAGGGTGATGTGCAGCATATATCTTTAGGTCCAAGTTATGCAAGGTTAAGCCTGACATTATTCATCTTGGCACACAACTTGTAATAACTTTCCATACATAGCCCATACTGCGTTGGTTTCATATTAACAGCTGGAATATTGTTAATGTGATGTTTTCCCCAAAGAATCCTGGGAACTATAGTTTGTTGAGGAGTGTTAGGAGACCACTGTTCTCCTCACAGAGCTACAATTCCCAGAGTGGTTTAACGGTGAATCCCTTTACCAGGGAACTCTGAGAACCCTTACCAAACTACACTTCCTGGGATTCTACAGTTTCACACGACTGCTTATGGTAGTACGATACTGCCTTAAATATATAGTGCAGATGGGGGCCTTATTCTCTGTAGCACTGATAGCTATCCTATATGCTTTTTAAGAACGATAAACAAATGAGCCTTCATGCACACAGAGAGCTCCATGATGTTGTCATGGATTGCTGCATCATGTGAAGAAGCCGAGAGATAGAGGTAGAAAAGACCAACCATTCTGGGCAAGCTGTTTTAATTGACAGGAGAATGACTATGCTGAGCTTAACAGATCACCAGACTGGGGGGTAGCAGGACAAGGCACTTATCTCTGTGTCACTCTTAATTAATAAGCAGGAGTCTGTGCAGACATTGAAAAGAAAAGAGAGATTAGAGTATGGAGAAAGTGATGCCAGGCAGGAGGCCCATCAAAAATCAAGGGGAAAGGGGAAACTTGAAACTAGAGCACTGCAAGAAAGCGAAAGGCTGGGAGTGATGCCTGAGTTTTGTTCTTGGCTCGCTAGCCAGTCATTAAAGGGATCTGCATATGACTAGGCTCCTTTCCTCCTATGTAAGTAAAATGGGGATATAGATACTGCCTTCTCTGCAGGACTGTGGTTAGGATTAATTAATGTTTGCTTAGCACTTTGAAGATGTAAACTTATACAGAGCTGAAATGCTCAGTGTTGTTTTTGCATGGGCATGCAGATGATAAAATCTCTTGGTGACCTGCAGTTGAGATCTGGCATGTGGAGCTGTAGGAATGGAAAGTTTAGCTCTTCAGTGTGCTAATATCTGTAGAAACACTCTGTCTTAAAAAGGCAGGTAATATTCACACAGCATGAACTGGGGCAAGGGTGTGAGAGAGGGAGAAGTGGAAAATCACTGAACTCTGTTTTGGACGTCAAGCTGTGCTAATGAAGATCCACTGTGAAGGTGTCCGAATTCAAGGAAGTTGGCAAGAAAGAAGCAAAAGGCCTGAGAATGTTGCAACTCCGGAAACGTCATTCATAAAATAAAACGTAAAAAAATAATAATAATCGTCTGCTCGCAGCAGGGAATGGGGGATTCTTTGTGTAAGGTGCTGTCTCTATTCCAGCAGCTTTGTTAGAACTCCTGCTGCTAAACAAAATAGCAGATGTAAGAGTCACTGCATTTTAAAACGGTTTTGATTTCCATGAAAAAACAATTTTGGTCAACCAACATCAAATGTAATACAGCCTGCTCTTTGGTCACTAAATAACAATAGCAATTTGCAAGCCTTTCACTGTTGCATGGATTGTGGCAGTACAGTGGTACCTCGGGTTACATACACTTCAGGTTACAGACTCTGCTAATGCTTCAGGTTAAGAACTTTGCTTCAGGATAAGAACAGAAATCATGCTCCGGCAGCACGGCAGCAGCAGGAGGCCCCATTATCTAAAGTGGTGCTTCAGGTTAAGAACAGTTTCAGGTTAAGTATGGACCTCCGGAATGAATTACCGGTAAGTACGTAACCAGAGGTACCACTGTAATCCTAAAAGCTTCGCCCACTCATACATCTAACACAAATCAATTGAGATGACTCCTAAAATAAATAGTTTATGATGACAAGCCATATGCCATAAACCTATTGGATTTGCTGAATGCTTTGTCCGTAAAGTCTCCATGAAGGTATAAGATATTATTTGATACACTAACCTTCTATCCAACAGAAGGCTCTAAACAGAACTATATGAACATTCTTTGAAAATCCAAGAGGTTAAACTGGGTTTTTTTTTGGTTTTTTTGGCAAATGTATAATTGGAATATATTTATATGCCTGCAAGGAAGCACAGCTATTTTAAATGCCGAAGGTATTTTAAAACATCGAAGTTTATCCATTGATTAAGATTAGCTAGTACCTGCCACAAACACTTGTGTTAGTAAGACATGGGTGACACAAGTAACTGAGCCACAGACAGCAAAATGTTGCTCAAAGAAACACAATCAGCTCAGGAAATATGGACACACCAGCCATAAACTAGTATACAGTGGTATCTCGGGTTACATACGCTTCAGGTTACAGACTCCACTAACCCAGAAATAGTGCTTCAGGTTAAGAACTTTGCTTCAGGATGAGAACAGAAATTGAGGCAATTTCATCTAGGCATCTATTTTATTGCGATCTCTGTCCTACCCCAACTTCACAATTTTCATGGAAATATTGCCCATAGATCTTTTATTTATCCCGTACCCATCGTATGAGATGGCAGTGGAAAAGAGATACCCATTCTTTTATTTTTGTTCTGTGTCACAGCAGAAAAGCAGGGGAGCATTTGATGACTGATGTGGCAAAAGGAAAAAAAAATTCATCTCAGTTCAAAATTGGGCTGAAGAGCTCATTGGCCCCACTGTAAATCAAGTGACATTGACAGGGCTAAGAAAGTGGACGGCACATTTCTGCGAGTTAACTGGAATATCCAGTCTTACGACAGAGAATATTGGAATAAACAAAGCAGAGGTTTGGAAAGAATGCAATCTTTCATGCTTCCAGGCAGAAGTCAGTCAAGCTTGGAGGGAGGAGGTGGGGATGCAACTAGCCTTTGAGGATAAGTTTACTGCTTGCCTCAGGGTCTTTTCCTAGTGCGGGTACCACCATTGCAACAAAATTGAGTATCCAATGGCCCCTTGTGGCAACCAGCCCCTATTCTGACAAGCATGGCAGAGGAAAAGGGGAGGGGGGATACTTCTGCCAAGGGAAAAAATAAACCTCCATGGATTTCTGTGGGCTTTAAGGATATAAACAACAGGAATTCAGGATCACATGAGAAGAGAGATGATGAAAGAAACAGAATGCAGGAAGCTGGGGTGGGGTGGGGGGAAGCCAGGATCGGATGGGATCCATTCCAGGATAAGAAAGGAAGTGACTAAAGTGGATACGTGAATGTTACCTAATAAAGAAACACAAATGGAAAGAGGAAGGCACCAAGGACTGGTGAGATGCTATTCTAATGCTTCTTTAACAGGTCAGGGATTCAGAAATGCAGAGCTTTATAGCCTCGATAATAGAGAAGACACTGCCTTGACACACAGTGAGAAAAATGGCAAAATCACTGGAGCCTAGGGGACAGTGGCCAAGAGTGAGGCTGTGGGCCTTGTGTACAGGGGCAGGCTGGTGCTTGGGGTCTTGAACTGTGTAAGAGAGAGCCTGGAGCTCCTTCACCCCAGGCACAATCCTGGGAAAATGCTTTGCATTGTTTTGGAAATTCACAGCTTAATCCTCACTCTGCTATGCCAGAGGTGAATGTGGGCTCATTAGACACTGAAGGCCCTAAAAGCCTGCCCTGTGTCCCAGCTCAATTGGTCATGAGGGCCTGATAACATTGAGAACCACAGGTCAAGCCATGAGGGCAAATTGAAAGGCATGCTTGTGGGTTGCTCCCTATGTCTGGAGTTCCTATCTTCTTCTTCTTCTTCTTCTTCTTCTTCTTCTTCTTCTTCTTCTTCTTCTTCTTCTTCTTCTTCTTCTTCGGCTTATCACCCCAAGGCAATGTAAGACTTCAAATAATAATAATAATAATAATAATAATAATAATAATAATAATAATATATGTTTAATGGCTGGAGGGGGGATTTCTTCTCTTGTGATGTGTGCATGTGTGCACTTTCTTTTAGACTTGCTTCAGGAGATTCTGATGCATACCGGAGTTGTGAAAATAGGCAAATTCCATGCTAGGGAGCCTTGGAATTGAAAATGTAACTGTTCATATCATAATGCTGTTTTTCCAAATCTGTGGTGCAGCCGCTTTTGGAATGCTGTGTTCTGGTTCCCTCACCTCAAAAAGGATAGAGTTGGAAAAGGATCTGAAAAGGACAATCAAGGGGACGGAGCCACCCCCCTGTGAGGAACAGCTGCACCATTTGGGACTTTTTAGGTTAGAGAAAAGTAACAAGCAAGAGATAACCTGGTAGAAGTTTATAAAAGTATGCGCTGCATGGAGACAGCAATAGAGAAAAGCTTTCCTCCCTCTCTCGTGGCACAGGGATTCATGCACATCCCATGAAGCTGAATTTTGGAAGATTGAGGACAGATAAAAGGAAGTGCTTATTCGCACTGTCCATAGTTTAAACTGTGGAACTCACTCCCACAGGAGGCAGTGATGGCCACCAAAAGATTAGACAAATTCATGGAGGACCAGGCTATCAGTGGCTACTAGCCATGAAGTTAAGTTCCGCCTCCACTGTCAGAGGCAGCATGCTTCTGCATTCCAGCTGCTTATTCGCACTGTCCATAGTTTAAACTGTGGAACTCACTCCCACAGGAGGCAGTGATGGCCACCAAAAGATTAGACAAATTCATGGAGGACCAGGCTATCAGTGGCTACTAGCCATGAAGTTAAGTTCTGCCTCCACTGTCAGAGGCAGCATGCTTCTGCATTCCAGCTGCTGGGAGTCATGGGTGGGCTGAAGACTGTTCTGCTAATGCTCTGCTTGGGGGTTTCCCACAGGCATCTGGTTGGCCACTGTGAGAAGAGGATGTTGGACCATTGGTCTGATCAAGCTACCTTGTCTTGTGTTCTTAAGAGTCAATAGATGGAGATGGAGGGGCGAAATAAGGAAGCAGGAAGACTCTGTGTAAGCTGAGGAGGAAAAGGAAAAATATATCAGCAATATAGTTGATGTTTTGTCGCATTTTTAACATTCTGTTGGGAGCTGCCCAGCCAGATGGGCAGGGTATAAATAATACATTATTATTATCATTTGGATAGGGTGGGGACATTGGATGGGGACATGTTCTTGTAGCCTGACATGTGAGTGCAATGGTGGACTGGATGTAGGCTAACAAGCCAAGATCTAATCCATAAAGGCTGTAGCACAGTGGTTCTCAACCTGTGGGTCCCCAGGTGTTGTTGGACTACAACTCCCATCATCCCTGAGCTCTGGCCTTGCTAGCTTGGGGTGATGGGAGTTGTGGTCCAACAACATCTGGGGACCCACAGAAGGTACCAGTCTCCATCCATGACATCTCTAAGTAGGGATGGGAATGCCTCTTGTCTGAAACCCTGGAAAATTGCTGCCAGTCAGTGTAGACAGTTCTGAGCTAGATGAACCAATAGTCTAATTCAGTATAAGGCAGCTCCTGTGGTTCTATTGTCCATTCTTTCGGGTGGCTGTTGTGTGTTTGCTTGAGGATTGCCTAACAACCTTTTTAACTGCCTCAGGGTTAAGGTGTTCCACCAACCATTTGGGGGCAGCATTCCCCAACCTGGTGCCCTCCACATGTTCCTGGAATTCAGCTCACAGCATCCCTGACCATTGACCATGTTGATGGGAGCTGTTCAAACAACATTTGTAGGGCACCAGGTTGGAAGCAGCTGACTTGGATGTGCCCACCACATCTCTTTCTCCATCTTGTTTCCCTGGAACATACGGTGCTAGATATTTTGTCTTCCGTCTGCATTCTAGTTCCAGGTCTGTTTGTTTATTTAAAAGATTTCTAGACTGCCATTCAACCATTGGTTTCCAGGATGGTTTTTAATAAACATTACTTTAAAAAATGAAAATACAATAAACCAGAGCTTTCCAAACTGTGTGTCGCGACACGTCAGTGTGTCGGCTGCAGTGTGTAGGTGTGTTGTGTGCACTGGCAGAAGAAGGGGGTGCGGTAGATGTGGTCCCCCTGAGGGGGGTGACATTGCTGCCCTGCCCCCCGGGACACTCACCACTTGCTGTGGGCGGCACCCCCATGGGAGGCTAGCCCCACCCCCGGGTACCCAGCATGTGTGGGTTTAGTTTAATCTCTGGTTTGCTAAGTAAAACTGAATTACAGTGTTGCAAAATGATGCATGTTTAAAAAGTGTGTCATCAGCATGAAAAGTTTGGAAAGCTCTGCAATAAAGCATAAGTCCATCAAACAATTACAGACTGGGAGGCATCAAATACTTACAACAGCTAAAGTCAGACTAAAGCAATATCATGCTTTATAATGCCTAAGCAAATCAAAGTGTTTTAAGTCATTGTCATGTTGGCACCAGGAAGGAATTCTCTGGGGAGGGAATTCTAGAACTGGGGCACTATTGCAGATAATGGAATGAATGAATGACCCTCTTCTTAGTGCCTACATAATGCATCTGAGCTAAGGACAGTACTTGGAGAAGGACCTCCACCTAAGATCTTATGGCATGGGCTGGCTGGTATGCAAGGTCCTCCTTTAGATATTTGGGTTCTAAGCTATTTAGGGCTCTGAAGTTAAGTACCAGCCTGTCGAATGGGATTTGGGAGCAAAATGGTCACTCAGTGTAGTTCTTTCAGGATTGGAGGAATAGGACTCCATCTGGCAGAACCAATGAAAATTCTGTCTGCCCATTTCTGCACTAATTTGAGCTCCTGAGTCATTTGCTGCTAGGAAGCAATTAGAAAGTTGATCCCACTGCTACCATGTTCCTTGGCACTTCAGGAAATGTGTTTTGCTAGGAGCTCCAAGTAGCATGTTGCTTGAAATGACTTGTTTGGATTTGTACTTTGGAGTAGACCCATGCAGACATGATGCCTCTACACCAGAAGACATGTCTAAAGGGTGTCTTTTCAAGGCTGCAACTCTTCTCTTGCAAGCTGATCTCAGCAAGCTACTTTGGGTCCAAGTTGCCCTTCTAAGGGGCTAAATGCTCCTTATTGCGGCCACTTGTGCATTGTTGAAAAAGAGGAAATGTATCACCAACAAGATGACAAGAGAGACTACCAATATGCATAAAAAATGTATTTGCTGATTTATATGTAGAGATGAAAATTTATAAATAATTGTGATAATTTAAATAGCAGTGCAATGCATTTGGCCATAATGGGGAAGTCAATAACTAGGTGGCTTGTGTGCCTGTTCAGTCCACTATCTAGGTGCTTGCTGTTGTTGGGAGCCTTCAAGGTCCCTACTCTCTCTTCCTAGAATTATTTACGTCTAACCTGGATTCGTACCAGACCACCTTTCAAATGGAGAACTCCCTCAAGCAAAGACTGCCTTTTGTAAAGGATACAGTGGTACCTCTGGTTATGAACTTAATTCGTTCCAGAGGTCCGTTCTTAAGCTGAAACCGTTCTTATCCTGAGGCGTGCTTTCACTAATGGGGCCTCCCGCTGCATGTGTGCCTCTAGTGCACAATTTCCGTTCACATCCTGGGGCAAAGTTCGCAACCAGGAGCAACTACTTCCAGGTTAGCGGAGCTTGTAACCTGAAGCGTTCATAACCAGAAGCGTTCGTAACCAGAGGTACCACTGTACATGGTTAGTCTAGCCTTCTGGCTGTCTCTCACCACCTCCACCTCCAATACTTGAGGTGTGAAATTGACTAGGCCAGAAGGTTGCTTATTTTCACGATCTGTTCACTAGGAAGGAATTCAGTTTTGAGAGGTCAGCTGCAGCCCTCTTCATTAGTGGATTTACGCACTCCTGTTGTGGCAGGAGCTGCTTGATTTCTTGTAATTCCTGAGTCATGTTTTTGCACGGTGGACTGCCAACACCCAAAAGGGCAGTATGTTAAAAGAAGAAATGAGGATTAGTTACCTTGGCAAATTAATTCTTGCCCTTGCATGACTATAGGCGGCTCAGTTCAACAATTCCTTATGGGTTCACAGACTCTGTTTTACAGATGGAGCTTCACCACCCCCATTCTGGTCAACAGCACAAGGGTTTTTCCATTCATTTCCTACTTCTGTAAATGAATTTACCATCTTCTCCCAGTGGCAAGTATGGGTGACTCACACCCAAGCTCCATTTGTACATAAGAGAGAAAGTAACAAGCTGCAGGATGAAGATCAAACCTTGGGGAGCTGAGAGAAAATCTGGTACTGTTCTCTGTCTGTTGGTTAAACAAACCAAACACTATATTTTCTTGTCCAAAGGTTGTGAACAAGTACCATGCATTTCTTCTCAAATGGTTTTCCGGGTTGGGATTTGTATGCCATTACCTAAGCTGCATTTCCTCCTGCCCATGTCCCAGTCGTTAGTCCGTTGAAACTACAGCACATTTTTTTGATGGACTGCCCCTCCTCCTCTCTTTATTGTTCTTGCTCACATCATCAGGACTTTGTCTTTTTCCTCCGGACATGTTGCAGTGTGTGTGTGTGGGGGGGGGGGGTGCTGTTTTTACTGTCACACAAAAGTTCTTTTACTGGGATCCTTGGTGTTTCCCCCCTTCTCCTTTTGAGCTTTCAAGAGTTGTCATATGTGAGCTGGTTAAGGAAATAAAAATAAACACAAATTTACCTTCAGCCTGCCAGCAGTTACTCAGTTATGGGTGTAAACATAAATATTCTTTTACTGACAAAACAGGAAAGTTGCATTAGTGAATAATTACATTGTTATCCTGGCTTGGCACACATGTCTACTACAAGTACGTTGATTTCCAGAAATGTTCTTTTAAGGAGTTACAAGGGAGAAGTATTTCTCTCTCTCCTGTGGTTCATAAAAATGAATCACTTATTAAAGTTCTCTCTTGAAGCCAAACAATGGAACAAAACAATACTAGCTGCATGAATTGCCAGAGTACAAAGGATGCATGGGTTTTTTTGTGGGGGGGGGGGGGATTTAAGCACAGGAAGTTTTGTTATTGGAAACTCCTGCTAACTTGCTCTGGCCTTGTGCTGCGTAACCACTGTCTGGTCGTGGAAGCCGTGTCTTTTTTTATCCCATCAAGCTGGCAAAGACAGGCACCTCCTGCTTTTTGTGCGCTTTGTTCAGTCCTGGACAGAGGCACACTTCATCTCCATCTGCACTGAGCTAGGATTCACAGTAAACAAACTTTGAGAAACTTGTGGTCCAGTCCCTTCTGTGTTTGCTAAGGGCAGGGCCCATTGCTAGAAAGCTGAATTTGTGAATTGCCTCCTGTTTTTTCCACTGACTCTTTGAAATTGGAGAGGCCTATGATGTAAACAGCCTTGAAGAGCTTTCAGGTGCAAATATTTCTTTCTCACGCTCTTTTCTAGGCATTCACAAGATTGCTTGCTTTTATTTTCCCTCTAACACAGCTAGGCATTGAGGACTTGTGGAAATCGAAATCAAAATGCTCATTTTAAAAATCTTTCCCCCCAGCATTTCTAAGGGAGACATAATTATAGAACTGATTTGGAAAAATCATAGCTAAATTGGTCTAGTGTTAATGGAATATTTGTCTCCTGAGTGGATCACATTCAGTAAATTAATGTTGTTATTGTTTTTTAAAAAGAGAGGCCTGTCTTCTTTCCATAATAATAAATATGCGAAATATTTTAATACAATGTAGGACTGAATTGATAAAATTACTTTCTGGACTCTTGAGTCAAGTCATTTATATTGACATGAACGCCAGGGAGGAAATTATATTACTTTCTGCTTATGAAATTAACTTGGTGCAACATTGCATGCTGATGCCAGAAACTTTCAAAGTGTAGCAGATTTTTGCCCATAAATATAGAATGTAATCATAATCTGGTGATTTTAATATAGAGTCTGTTTTATCATAGCTTTGTTGTTGTTCTTTTAAAAAACTATTTCTCCCCATCTATTTAGGTCTAGGACACTGACAATGGAAGCCACCCAGATCAATATGTCACAAGCGCCACTAGTGAATGGCAACATCACTGCTAAGTCGAAGAGGAGCAAACCTCGTGTGATGTCCAAAAGTGGCCACAGCAACGTGAGGATTGACAAGGTCGATGGCATTTACCTTCTTTATCTTCAGGATCTGTGGACCACCGTCATCGACATGAAGTGGAGATATAAACTTACCTTGTTTGCTGCTACCTTTGTAATGACTTGGTTCCTTTTTGGAGTCATCTACTATGTTATTGCCTTTCTTCATGGAGATTTGGAAGGGAACAAACACCTGCAGAACCAGGCCCCCTGCGTCATGCATGTGAGGTCACTCACAGGAGCATTTCTCTTTTCTTTGGAGTCGCAGACTACCATTGGCTATGGCTTCCGTTACATCACAGAAGAGTGTCCTCATGCCATCTTCCTTTTAGTTGCTCAGCTGGTTCTCACCACCTTGATTGAGATCTTCATCACGGGGACTTTCCTGGCCAAAATTGCTAGACCCAAAAAAAGGGCCGAGACCATTAAATTCAGTCACTGTGCTGTCATCTCCAAGCACAATGGGCACCTGTGCCTTGTAATTCGAGTGGCAAACATGAGAAAGAGCCTCTTGATTCAGTGCCAGCTGACAGGAAAGCTTCTCGAGTCCTACGAAACTAAAGAAGGTGAGAGGATTCTGCTTAACCAAGCGACTGTTAAGTTCCACGTTGACTCCGCAGCAGAGAGTCCATTCCTGATTTTACCTCTGACTTTTTACCACATATTGGATGAGAGCAGCCCCTTAAGAGACCTTTCACCCCAAAACCTGAAAGAAAAAGAGTTTGAACTGGTTGTCCTCCTGAATGCCACCGTAGAGTCAACAAGTGCCGTCTGCCAGAGCCGAACATCATATATCCCAGAGGAGATCTTCTGGGGTTTTGAGTTTATGCCTGTGGTCTCTCTCTCTCCGAATGGGAAGTACGTTGCAGATTTTAGTCAATTTGAGAAGATCAGAAGATGTCCAGATTGTACCTTGTACAGTATGGACTCTGAAAAACTAAAACTAGAAGAGCAATATAGAAAAGAAGATGAAAGAGAAAGGGAGCGCAGGACAAGGTTTTTACAGCAAAGCAATGTTTGATTTCTCATCCAACACCAACCACAACAAATATTTATACAGCAAGAATTATCATCACACCCCCCTTGAAAATGGAAGGGCATCAAAAGCTCATCCAAACAGCTGTGGCTGCACAAACAAGACATTTTATTCTAGAATCCATGAAAACCAAGTACACTATCTAGATCTGTTGCCTATTTTTCAACCCTTAAGAGTGCTTATTGAGAAACGTTTTTTCTTATAAAGAAAAGGTCATAGCAGATTGAATCTGCATTCACCCCTGCCCCCCTCTGTTTGTCCACCTGAAATAGATGGTCCCACCAATCAAGACAGCTGTCACCACTCCCTTCTCTGTTCATCTGGGGCATGTGCAGGGAGGAAAAAAGCATGGATAACCTAACCTAGGGGAGGGTTTTCAAATGTGCGTCAAGTAACCATCCTTGTGGACAGCAGGATCCAGATTCAATCTAGACTGCAAGCAGCATGTTGAGGACAAGCAAGAACAATTCCAGATTGAGGAAAAAACTACATTTTTGTGCTACAAATGGGTTAGTGTGTGTACACAGCCTAAGATGTGGGGCGCATTCACCACTTTTGCATCATTAATCAAAGTGGTTTTTTTAAAAAAAAAAAATTAAATGACTTTTGTGTATGGGATGCTGTAACTGAGATGAATATCTTTAGGGAAGCATAGATAGTAGCCTTGTACCGAGTCAGACCATAAGTCCATTGAGTTCAGTCTACACCTATTGGCAGCGACTCTCCAGGCTCCAGAAAGGGGGTATCTCCCAGCCTTTGCTGGTGAAACTAAACTGTACATGGTCTCTTATTTCAGAGGCAGCAGCTCCATTGTAAATTCACAGCTATAGACTTCCCCACTCTAGGAACATAGGAAATGCGTTCTACTGAGTCAGAAGTTTGTTGTGATGAGTATTATCTCCACTGACTTTCAGTGGCTGTCCAGGATTTGAGACTGGAGATACAAGATCTTGGACCTGCTGAGAGCGCTATGGCCTCTCCTTGTGTCTTAACACTCTGCCATATGGCAATTTTCATAAGATTGATTTTCAGTTAACCTATGTGAAGTTCAGTATATTGAACAAATTTACTCACGATATTTATTTGACATAGATTAGCCATATAAGTAGGATGAAAGAGTAGGTTCTGAAAGGTTATATATTCTTTGGTGTAGTGAGGCTGCAATCCTCTTACACTTCCCTGCAGTTGAACTCAGGGGGGTTTACTTCTGAGTAGACATGCATAGAGTTGCACTGTCAGTGTTTATTTACCCAGATTTTCATGCTTCTTAAGGAAACGGAAATGACATTCTGGTTGTGTCGTTGGAAATCAGTTTCACGGAGCAGAAACAATTTGAATGACAGTAGACAGCAGCCTCTAAAATGACTGCCCAGTGCAATGTGGACTTGGAGCCTGGGGTTGTACAAAAACAGACCACCACCCCTCCAAAAGCATCCACATCTGTTACAGACAGAAGGTTTCTCCCCTTGGCCACCAGTGTAAATGTCTGTGCTATAGGGGAGGATTAGAGAACCACATCAGAAGAACAGAAGTGCAAGAACAGAGGGAGATCTAATGTGGCCCCCATAGGCTCTATAGCTCCCTAAAATACTCTAACTCTTGGCACTCACCAAGGATGCCTCCACCTCCCTTAAAAAAACCAAAAACCAACCTAAGGTACAGGAGCTTTTTCTGGTTGCATGTTGAGAAGTTTGCCTGTTTTTCTGTCTGTGTTCTATTTCCTGGGGGATGTAGGTTTGTTTTTTTCTGTTTTCTTTTGATAGTGGTCCTGAGGAGCACCAGTTTTTCTTCTATGAAATGGGTATGTTGTGGTGCTCACAGCAGCATCTCAGATTTCTAAATGTGCCCCTGCCCCCACAGAAAAAGTTGGAGACACACTGCTCTGGTTTCTCTCTTTCTGGCACAGCAGAGCAAGAAACTCAAGGGGAACCACACAAATATTGCAACAATGGCTTGGGAAACAATCATTTCCCTCTTTCCCACTTCACAGGCTCCTTCTGCCAGTCTTTGCCAAAAAACAAAACAAAAACAAAACAGAAAGAAACAGAAAGAAAATGAATGGCTCCAAGGGACAGTATAGTTTCTTCCCCATCTGCCATCGTATACACAGCAGTGCAGGTGATCAGGCTGTCCTAGTCCTGCCAAAAATTCTGTTTTGAATCCCTCCTCCACCCCTTTTTAAAAGAAACCTGTCATGGATATATAGGAATGGAGTTGTAAAAGAAAAAAGAGAAATGTATTATTGGGGAAATGCTACCGATAACATTTTTATGATATGACATGTATAAGCATTAGAGTCATGTATTTAAAAGATTGCTTGTTTTGCTTTGGACCACTGTTTAATATTCTTAAATAAAGATTTCTGAAACATTTGCTGTCAAATATTCATTTTTAACTGTTAGCCTGTTCAAAACAAAAAAAATTTCCTTCCAGTAGCACCTTAAAGACCAACTAAGTCAGTTCTTGGTATGAGCTTTCGTGTGCATGCACACTTCTTCAGATACAGACCAACACGGCTACCTATCTGTAACTGTTAGCCTGTTGTTACTGTTCACCTATCAGATAAAATTATTTTGATAGATTGCATCCTGGAGGTTGCCAATCCAACACCCAAGAGTGCCATGGCATTCATGAAAGTCTCCATTTGACACACCCAGACTCTGAGCTTTCATGTTAAAGAAGTAAGCCTCTATCTTTCGTAGAAAGAAATTTATGAAGCAAAATGTGCAGGTCCCCTCTAAGAGATTTCTCTGAAATGAATTAGCCTGGTTGCTCCCACCTAGCAGTGTTTTTAGGCAATGAGTGCAGTCAGGGCTCTGATTGATAAGTGAGTTGTTTGGCAATAGTAATAGGAATTCCTAGAGTCCTTATTTTCCCTTCCCCTTTAGGGGAAGGAATTATTCCCTTCAGCAAGGATACATCTTTCCTGTGGTGGGTTCCCTAGAAGTACTTAATTTTCTTCAAATATTACCACACAAGAAGTGTGGGTGGATGTTAAAGATCCCTCCTGCACAAAAATGACAAATGCAAGATGAGAAATCTTTGCAGAGGCTTGGGCTTCTTTCCTAAGGAGTTAAAGACCAATCACTACTTAAGAATTCACTGTTAACTTACATGTCTACTCAGAAATAAGTCTCTTTGGGAAGACTTCAGTATTGTGCTAAAATTATCATTCCATCAGTGCAAGCATTTCTGCTTGTCAGATGAAACCATCACCCCTCTCCTCCATGTTGTTCTGGGGGTTCTCCAGGGTGAATTTGGGGCAGACATGAGAACACATGGAGGGAAGAGATATGGGAAAGGAGTCCTTGTGCTGTCTTCCACTAGCACACTGGGTTAATTGAATCCGGGCCTTTGTGTTTAGTGGAACTTACTCCCAGGTAAGTGGATAGAGGATGGCTGAGCAGGCTTTGGTTTTGAGTTAGCATTGGAAGACACAGGATTCTTGTGCCATTAGCAGCTGTACAGAAGAATTCAAGGGTTTTCTAGCATGCAAATCCATTTATGAGAAAAACTTCACCATGACAGTACTCACATTTTGTATTATGCCATGCCCTCTCCCCCCATGGCAGCCATGTTGCGTAATGCTATGCTCCCTTGCGGCCATTTTGTGACTGGTGCCCACAACACTCTCTCCAACACAGAAATGTTTCCACTGGTCTAAAGAGGTTGGAAAACCTCTGGGGTTTTGGGGTGTTTTTTTTTTAAGCAAGCCAGCCCCAGGTATTCTTGTAAAGCAGGCTTTAAGGTATGAAGGAATAGCTCAATTCTGTCCAGGAGGCCACACTAGGTTATCTTTTGGTACCAAAAGATAACCTAGATAGAGCATCTATTTCTTGTAACACATCCACCTCACATACCTCACATAACCCAGGGCTGGTGTCAGACATGGGTTACATCATCAAACACCTGTGGGGATTCATAGCTAATCAATAGAATCATAGAGTTGGAAGGGACCCTGAGGGTCATCTGTGATGGGGCCCACAGTCCTGCATGAAGTCCAATATCAACGCTGGGCATCTCCTTGACTTGACGAATGTAAGCAGTGACAGGAGGGGACCAGTTTCCCTCACTTGCCTTCCAGATTGAGTCCAGAGGGGAATTGGAGGAACCATCGTAGATTTCTTTATTAGAGCTATTCCTCATAGTTATTGAGAGTCTCTACTGCTCAGTAGGTGGTTTAGAGAGATTTATTTCACAGCAACATCACACATTTTAAGCACTCTTATATTACTTTAACAGGCTAGATAGCCACTTATGCAAGTAACGTTTGAGTGGAAATCTTTGGCACTCCAGATGTTGTTGGACTCCAATTCCCATTAGCCCCAGACAGCATGACCAATAGGAACTTTGGTCCAACAACACCAGGAGAGCCAAAGATTGCCCACCATTAGTATATATGAATGGTATATGCTATTTGCCTCAAAGAGGAGCTGTGTTGAAATGTTTAAGGTAAATAAAATCATTTTGATTGTGATGAAAATAACATTACTTTGAAATGAAGATAACTGCCATTTAGCCTTCGTTGCTTGATTTATTGCATCTTTGTCGTACAAGGTTATTAAAACAATGTGTGTGTGTGTGTGTGTGTGTGTGTGTGTCTGTGTGTATTAAAGACAAAGTATTAGATTGCATTGTGCAATCTACAAATAACATATGTTTTTGCTGGCTACTCTGTGATAAAAGTCCATTCTATTTTTATAGATTATGAAAAAATCCCAGTGAATGTATCTTTAAAATGCCATTTAAAGCTGCATTGTTTTTCCACTTGCTTTTTCTGCTAATAATATATTTGATAAATCATAGGGAAAGAATTCAGTACACTCTATTTTATGGTGTGTTCTCTTAAATTAAAACCATACCATAAGATCAACAAGTATATCTTTTTTTCCTGGAAAAGCAAAACCTCTGTGCCTCAAAATCATTACTCCACACAAGTACTCTTCTGCTTAAAACTTTTTGATATAATACAAAAGGGATAAATGTATACACCCATTTAAATTTTGAGGAAATGCAATCGCTTCCCTACCAACTGCAGCTAGTTAACAACAGAAAGGTCCTCCTTCGTCATACTTTTAGGAATTGATATGAAAGAGTCTGGGAACTATTGCCAATGGAAAAATTGAAACATCAATTGAGACTTTCAAAAGGGCAAGGCAGAAAGTAAACTTGAAGGAGACACATTTTGACAAGCAATAAAATATTGGTGAAAGAGTTTATTTTATCCTATTTCCTTTCAGCATTTAAGAAACTGAAACTTCATGTAGTGGTGGTGGTAGCTATTCGTGTTACAAATGTGATAAATTTGCAATGTGCAGAGTGATCCTGCTCAGTATTCCCTTCAGCTAGGCATGATCTTTCCAGGATAAGCCATTCCATTCTCCCTCCCTCCATGATTTCTATCCCTAACAGCCTCTCAGCATTCCACAGTCACTAAGCATGCTCAGTCCTCATTGAGCTGTTTAGGACTTTCTCTGTTTACTTCAGATTTCAAACCCCCTCACTCCCCCCCCAATACTTTTTGTACAGCTGCATACCTTGGGGTTCCTCCATCCCTAACACCCTGCTGCTTCTCCGGTGTGTGAGGAAAGATACTGCCACTTTGACTAAATAATAATAATAATAATAATAGTAGTAGTAGTAGTAGTAATTTATACCCCGTCTATGGTGGCTCCCATCATCATCATCATCAAGCGAAACAACATCAAATATTAAAAACTTCCTTGAAAAGGGCTGCCTTCAGATGTCTTCTAAAAGTCAGATACTATAGTTGTTTATTTCCTTGACTTCTGAAGGGAGGGCATTCTACAGGGCGGGCGCCACTACCAAGAAGGCCCTCTGCCAGGTTCCCTGTATATAAAGATTCACACTTTAAGAATGAGTTTGCTCATAGTATATTGGATTGGATTAATCTTTAGGTTCTATTTTCCCATTGTGGTTTTTTGTGGGGAGGGGCATTTGATAAGTCACAATGTTATCACTTTGTGACTGAGAATATGGTGGAGAATATAAAAATAGAAATATCAAAAGCACAAGACAAAAAAAGACACATGGATCCAAAGCAAATGTTTTTTGTTTTCCACCTTGCTGTTCCTATTTCACTTGAGTTCATTTAACCTCAAGTAGTTCAGACTGGATACATTATAAGCCCACCTACGCCCAAGTTTTCTGGAGGGAGAAAGGATTGTTGAAATTTCCCAGATTTTCAGGCACACCGCAGTGTATTCTGTATAGCAAGCAGGACTCAAAACTTTTAAAGCGCATGAAGAAGGAAGGGTGGAGAAATACCTTCCTTCTCTAGGAAGTTATTAAGGATGTCGGAGCCCGGGAGCCAACTGGCCCCATTTCCCTCGCTTTCTTCTTTCACCACATCACTCTGACTGCCCAAGATTATAAATGAATGTGGTTCTCACTGGCAGAGCTCCTTAAGAGCTTGAAATCGTCACCGATTCTCTGTTCCAAAAGGAGGTCTGACATACAGGCCGCCTGGAAAGTACGGACAGAGCCATAAAACTCTTGCAAGCATTTGGCCACTCGGCCGATGAATAGAATAGAATAGAATAGAATAGAATAGAATAGAATAGAATAGAATAGAATAGAATAGAATAGAAATCAGTGAGCTGGCAATCTGATTTCTTTGAAATTGAAACTGTTACAGAAGTTATGGTTTATCTATCCCTCCCTCCCAACCCCAGCTAAGTTGAACAGGTAAAGCTAGTGATGTTTTTGAACAATTTGAGAAAGGTAGGGAAAGGGGAGAGAGGATGCCTGTGCCCTCATTCTATCCCTTGTAAGAAAAAGCAAGTGTTACATCATTTCAGCTAGCTTCTTAAGGAACTGATTTTGGGGTGGGAGTGGGTTGAAACTACCCTCAAGTGGCCTACCGGGTCAGTGTGTCTGGCTGTTAACTAGAAGGTTGGTGGTTTGAGCCCACCCAGGGATGGCTGTGGGCAAGATTACTGCATTGCAAGGGGTTGGACTAGATGATCCTCAGGGTTCCTTCCAACTCTACAATTCTATGATTCTATGAACTGTTTGTTCTACCTTTCCTTAAGTAGCCTGAGGTGATGTACATGCCCAGCTCCCATTTATCCTCACAAAAATCCTGCAAGGTAGCTTAGGTTGAAAGATAATGACCAGTCAATAGTTTGTAGCTACACAGGAATTTGAACCTGGGTTTCTGCAGACCTAGCCTAGTATTCTAACTACTACACCTCACTATAGTGACTTTTAAGAGGACTGGGGGATGGAATAAAATGGGGAGAAAGTACAAATGGAATGACTCTGTAGTTCAAACTACGGGTTAAATTCTTCCTGATATACTTGCATAATTTTCAGCCTGCTTCTCTCACAGCTTAGGTGACTGTATGACTTTCCATCTGTGTGGCATATATTTGCACTACTGTGTTAAAGGTGCTAAAGATCAAACAGTCCATAACACAGTGATGTAGCACCTCCAGCCAAGGGGCCCATCTAGTGCTTCCAGGCCTCACAGTTGGCCCGTTAAGCCTTTCTTTCTTTCTTTTTTTGTAAGCCACACCCAACTTTACTGGGTGTGTTGTCATATATGGTGTCAGACTTGGAATAAATTTAAGCCACAGCTGCTGCAAAGGAATCCTTGAAAGGTTGTTTCATAAGGTAGGGGCCACTACTGTGAAGGTGCTGTCCTCAGTACTTGCCAATGCAACTGATTTTAAAGTACAGGCAGACATATATGGGCATAAGCAGCCCTTCAAATAACCTGTGTACCTATAACATATGCATAGCCCTATTGGAATGAGAAGTATCTGAAGAACTCATCTTACTGGTTTAGTGTAAACATCTCATTATCAGGTACTGTAAAATAATATGTTTAGTATTTTATCCCCCCTCCTCCTGAGGCTCCTTTTTGTTTTGTTAGTCATGTCATGTTGTTTTTTTTTTATGTGTGTACAATTTTGTAAAAAGAAAATTAAAAAGAAAGACTGACAGACCAGTTCAGGCCTGCACTGCTGCTCTATAAATATTAACTTAGCACATAATCTGAGTTCATGGCCGGCTATTTCTTTCTTAAATCTGCTCTTTACTTTGATATCCCCCTTTGAGGTATTTGATTTCATCCTCTTTTACTGTACATGATGCAACATGCAACACTTCCTCGAACTGAAGACCAATTACTCACCCATGGATTGACTTCAATGGTGTGATTCATTTGAATAAAGAACATCCACTAATGGATGTTGGCATTCATGTCTTCCTCCTTTATGTTTCTGTAACTGAATTTATTCTGGTTTCTACCTATTGCAGTTGCATTGTGCTGAAATCTGAAGAATCCCTCTGAGCTGCAGAGTGCATTCAAGGCTTACCCAACATGCCCTCTTCCCTATTAGCTAATCTGGCTGATTCCTATTGCACAGTAATATCCGACTTAACCCACCTCCAGCTCTCACCTGGGGGCAAAAAATTATTCTCCTGTTTCCTACCCAGGAAGGGCACAGTTCCACACCAAAAGGACTCTCACTCAAGGGATATGAAACACTTCTCTTTTGCACTTCTAAAAGCTACTTCCATCCTCTCATACTGGAAGTGGTTTAGAGTAGGGAGGAAATCGCATAATACTCCCCTGAGAGGGGAAAGTCCAGAAGTTCAAATGCACAGTCATGCCCACTAAATTCAAAGGGGGTCCATCCTGAAGAAGTGACCCAAAAAAGATAGTCTTTTTGGTGTTCGCCCTTTGGCAGTGGTGTTGTGTCGGCTGCCAGGGTAAGGCGTGGGGCACTGTGCCAGCCCAGCCCTTGCCACTAGAGCCAAGTGAGGTCATGCTGCACTGCCTGCCCATCCAATGCTGGCCAGGCGGCCGTTCAGTGAGGGGGCTGGGGACCCTCAGCGAGACAGGCTGGGCTCCAAACCCAGAGACCCCTGGTGGCATGCAGGGCAGGACAGAGATCCTAGTTTGTGCCCCCTCAAAATTATGTACCCAGGGCTATGGTCCCCTCGCCCTTCCAGGCTATGCCCCTGCCCTTTGGATCACCTCTGAATGGTGCAACCCGCCGCCCCCAGCAGACTTGGCTTATATCCTCCATTTCTCTACCCCCCATGCAAAGTGTACTGGCTTGTGGGAGTATCCTGCGCAGTTCTAGTTGCTCAGTCTCAGCGGGGCCTAATCCTGATATTAGGGAAGTTCTTAATATTTGATGTTTTGCTGTGCTTTACTGTGCTTAATGTTCTTTAAATTTGTTGGAAGCTGCCCAGCGTGGTTGGGCAACCCAGTCAGATGGGTGGCATATTAATAATAAATTGTTGTTGTTATTATTATTACTATGTGCCTCTTGGCAGGCAGCTGCTTTTTCAAGGGGATGGGGGTCTTGATGATATATTCTCTGTTTCTCTCCACTCCCCCAGGCTCAGCTGCCTCCTAACTCACTTCCTCCTCTTAGTGCAGAATATTTCCTGTGGGGTTCATTGGATCAACAGCCTTGGTCCAAAACTACAACATACTTTCATTCAAACTCCTGCAGTGAATGATGAAAAGACAATTGACTTATAACTAACCATATACGGTGACTTGTTCTACTCTGCCTAGATATAGTAAACAAAACGTCTGAAAAACACACAGAAGAAAACCCTACAGAAAAACTCCAGTTTAATCTCTAGATAGCAAGCTATGGTTTAAGGGCAAATGTGTACTCGTTAGAAGCACTCGATGTTTATGGATGTGCTGCCAAGCATTCCACAAGCTTTGTAACAAGGTGTCACAAGATTTGCAAATATCATATGGTTTCCAGTTCTTTTCTGTGTTTAACTGCCTTTCAGGGGTATCACATTCAAAAGAAAGGCTTTAAGCATATCCCAGGAAGCACCACCAGCCGGTTTTTAAAAGAACACAGGAGGTTTATTTTGTGAGCTATTCTTACCCCAGGCTTCATGCCACAGGATGTGTATGAACCATGGCAGTGTTTAGTATTTACCATTCTCTGCAGTTTTGCCTTCAGTATATCTGAAAGATTGCCTCCACCCATACCAGCTGCCTGCGCTTGAAGATTGACAACAGAGAACCCTCCTCTCCTCATATGCACATTTTACAATACTTCAGCTGGGCCTCGTCTTCTGCAAGTGCTATCTCAGTAAACACACTTTCTTTTGACCTTTGTAAGCCTGTTGTGACCCTGGGCATTTGAACCATATACACATTTACCGCAGGGTATTTCCAATAGCCTCCCTGTGTTTGTTCGAACTATGCTTTCCCTTCTGAACTCTTTTCAGCAAGGTCCAAACACTACAATATATAATTAAGGGCCCAATCTAGTGTCCTCACAAACCAAAGTGTTGGTCCCTGAGGGCTGTTTAGTTCTCACTCGTACTCAGGTATACATATATATCACCCAAAGGCTGCTGTGGCCCACTGCTTCTAACCACTTTAGAAATATGTACGTGATTGCACATAAAAGCATAGAACAATAGCATTGTAAAGTTGGAAGGGACCCAAGGATTCTCTAGTCAAATTGGAAGGGACTCTAAGGATTCTCTAGTCCAATCCCCTGCGATGCAGGATTATGCAGCTGTCCCACACAGGGATTGAACCTGCAACCTTGGTATTATCAGCATCATGCTGTAACCAAATGAGGGCCTTCACATTTGATGAGGTAAGCGTTGAAGGAGTGTCTCCATCCCTATTGTTCAGCTCGGACCCTGAGGTCCAGCTCCGAGGGCCTTCTGGCGGTTCTCTCCCTGTGAGAATTGAGGTTACAGGGAACCAGGCAGAGGGCCTTCTCGGTGGTGGCACTTGCCCTATGGAATGCCCACCCATCAGATGTCAAGGAAATAAACAACTATCTGACTTTCAGAAGATATCTGAAGGCAATCCTGTTTAGGGACATTTTTAATGGCTGATGTTTTATCGTGCTTTTAATATTCTGTTGGGAACTGCCAAGAGTGGCTGGGGAAACCTAGCCAGATGGATGGGGCATAAAAAATAAATAAATAAATAAATAAATAAATAAATAAATAAATAAATAAATATAATTATGCTGCACATGGCAGTCTGCATACCTGAGCACTAATACTTAACTGAGAATTTGAGCTTCAACTCTTGGAGAAACTTGCTGCATTACTCTGAATATCCCTTCTTCCATTCATAGATCTGACCTTCAGCCATGAGATTTGGATCTCAGTAGTTGGTTATGAATCACAAGATAATTAGGAGGAGGAATTTTTCTAGCTTGAACTGTATGCATTTTCAAATCATTTGCTACCGAGTTCTGAGAAATCTTGAGAGCCCGCTGCTCCGATTATATCAGTCAGACAGAAGGCCTCATTACTCAAAAGGCTGTGGGACCTGCCTGACCACAACTTTTCAAATCTGCTCACAATGATTTCTAAAAGTAGATTTTGTTCCCATAATTATGAGGCTTGGTTCATTGCAAATTGTTTACAGCTGAGTAAAGTCAAATTAGAATTGCAGCTGCTGGCTGGTCATCTCTTTTGTCAAATTTTTGGCTGGCTAATAGTCGGAGATAGCTTCATCTGAGATGATCGGTGGATGTTTCATCAATGGCTGCTAATGACAGTAGATGGTCTCCTAATAGCTGAGGATCTCTCTCAGTATTTGGAAATGGAATGAGATACCCATTAGAGGCTGGAGAGGTGACATGCCTCCAACTTTTGAGAAGAAAGGTAAATTAGGCTGAGAGACAGTGATGAGCCTAAGGTTACTCACTGTACCTTTGGGACTGCCCTCCTGGTATGCCCTGTGGAGGGCCTTAAGGTCCACAGATGACAACATTTTGGAGGTCCCAGGTCGTAAAGTGGTTAGATTGGTCTCAACTAGGGCCAGGGCCTTTTCAGTACTGGCCCCGACTTGGTAGAACACTCTGTCACAATAGACTAGGGCCCTGCGGGACTTGACATCTTTCCGCAGGGCCTGCAAGACAGAGCTGTTCCGCCTGGCCTTTGGTTTGGACTCAGTCTGACCCTTATGTTCCCCTCCCCTTATGGTTTTGATTTATGGGCTACTTTTAAAATGAGGCTGCATTTTAAATTGCATTTTAACCTGTATTTTAAATTGAGGTTTTTTTCCTATTATGTTTTTACTGTAATTTTACTGGTGTTAGCTGCCCTGAGCTCGGCTCTGGCTGGGGAGGGCGGGGTATAAATAAAACTTATTATTAATAATAATAATAATGAATGAATAAGGATTTGAACCCAAAGTTTAGTCAACATGCAGCTAATACTACATCACCGTGGCTTGCCTTCACTAAGTGGGAATTTGCGCATTTAAAACAAACCGATGTTGATATTTTTGGATAGTTAAAGTGAGGAGTGTTGAGTTTAGATATTTCTTTATACCATACATGCTTAGTAGAAACAGGATGGGGCATTTGAAGATGATAACCTGCGAAAATTACTACAACTATTCCTGCCACATATCAGAGACATATCAGAGTGTGACCACCAGTTCCTGTGCAGTAAACGGAACAGGAAGAAGGACCGACAAACCTAATCTCCACTTGCCTTGTTGTTTCTGATGCTCAGAGTTAAGGCCCAGCAGCTCGTTTCCCCTGATGAATTAGGATCTCTCCTTCCTTTGGATTGTCAAAAGCAAACATTTGGCTGACGAAGTCAAACACCATCATTTCCTCATTAGGATGAAGAAAAATCGGTGCATTTCCCAGTTGCCTATTCCCCACTTAGAACTGCCATGCCACTGAACGGAATAACATTGTATTGCATAAAAGATAAGGAAGGAAAGCAGCTTTTATTAACTTTTAAAATCTACAATTATTCAAAATGACAATTGACTATAAGCCAAATAAGGAGAAATGGGGGGAGGGGATTTGATGAGGAGTCAACTGAAGAATAGGTTATGTTCATTGTTATGTGTTATGGAAGGCTTCGACAAGATCTAACTTAGTTTTAAAGAAACATTTGAAGTAGATTGGCCATAACACTTACCATAATGAAGAATGGCTTTCCCTTTCCCTTTTGTTAAACCCCCCCCCATCTCCATTTTGCTCTCACAACTTAGACTTGCATGTGTCATTTGCATCTGCCAGTATTTGTATCAATAACAAAATGTCCAGTTATATAGTAGTAGTAGTAGTAGTAGTAGTAGTAGTAGTGGTAGTATATTAATTAAATTTGTTTACCACCCTTCAGCTGAAGATTACAGGCTGGCTAACAACGTAAAAAGAGGAGAACAAAATATACATAATAAAAACAAAAACAATCACAAACCAATAATCCCCCCCTCTCACAAACGCATTTAAAAGGACATAGAATATTAATCAGCCCAAGGCCTGGTTGAAAACAAACATTTTTCTCTGATGCCTAAAGATACGTAATGAAGCTGCCAGGCAAGCCTCCCTGGGGGGCCACCACAGAAAAGGCCTGTTCTCATGTTGCAGCCCTTCAGATTTCTTGTGGAGGAGACACATTAAGAAGGGGCTGATCGCAGGGTCTTGGATAGTTCATACATATAGGGAGAGGCGGTCCTTGAGGTATTGTGGTCCTGAGCTGTTCAAGGCTTTATAGGTAAAAACCCAGCACTTTGAATTGGGCCCAGAAACTAATTGGCAACATCTTGCCACAATGAGCAACCTGGCTGCCAAATTCTGCACCAGCTGAAGTTTCTGAACTGTTGTGCTGGTCCCAGGGGGAAGGTTACCGTTGGCGTAGTCAAAGTCCGGTCCTGGGTCACTAGCCTGGAAACAGTTCACAAGGAGCGGGGCGAGGTCCGAAGCCAGAAGCCGGGTGGGGACAGGAACACTGGAGGGTCAGGTCTGGGTCCGGGCAGGAACAGGTACTCAACAACGATGTTGCTCCTGCAACCTGGGACCGGGCTGACTGGCCTTTATCTTCTCTGAGGCCAGGGGCGGTCCTGGCCCCCAGGAGACCTGCCTCTCCTGGCCTTAAGGCGAGCACTCCTCCTGGGAGAGACCAGTTCCCTTCGCCTCTCTGCCCTGAGCTTCTGAAGTTCAGGAGAGGCTGAAGGGTTACTGGGCCCAGGGGGAGACTCACCTGTAAGCACTAAGTCCTCAACCACCTCTGGGGCCAGAGTGGATTCACCTGGTGCCTGCTCCTGAGGATCCGGCACAGGTGCAGGCACTTCAGAATCAAGGCCCTGTCCCAGTTCAGCCGGCCCTGGAGGCGGGGACTCCTGTGCAGGCTGGGATTCCTCTGGTTCAGCCTCTGAATCGGATTCCTAGGCCATCACAACTGTCTTCAGAGGCAGCCCCACATATAACGCATTGCAATAATCTAACAGAGATCAGCAGAGCATAGACAACAGAAGTTAGGCTATCCCTGTCCACATAGGGGCACAGCTGGGCCACTAGCTGAAGCTGATGGAAGGCACTCCATGCCACAGAGGCCACCTGAGCCTTAAGCAACAGGAAAGAAGTACCCCCAAGCTACATACCTACTCCTTCAGAGGGAGGGTAGCTCCATCAAAAGCAGGCAACCTTCCATCCGGTCTAGGGAAGTGGTTCCCACTAACAGTGCCTCAATCTTGTCTGGACTGAGCTTCAGTTTCTTGGCTCTCATCTAGTCCATTACCAAGGCAAGACAATGGTCCAGCATATCCACACCTGCAGATGCAAAGGAGAAACAGAGCTGTGTGTCATCAGCATACTGCTGACAACATACTCTAAAACTCTGAATGACCCCACTCAGCAGTTCCATATAGATGTTGAACAGCATAGGAGAGAAAACTGAATTTTGAGAAACTCCACATTGAAGGTTCCACGGGGCTAAAAAGCACTCCCCAAGCATCACCCTCTGGAAATGGCCAAACAAACAGGACTAGAACTCAGACAGCTGCTCCAGAAGGATACCATGGTTAATGGTATCAAAAGCTACTGAGAGGTCAAGGAGAATCAAGAGAGAGACATTTCCCCATCTCTCTCATGACAGAGGTCATCATCATACATCATATAATGGTCCACGTTGAACAAAGGTGGCATCTATGTGCTGTTTTATAGGACTGTGTCCTGGCTTCCAAAAAAGAAGTTCAAAAGCTGAGACCTGGCATCCTGCCTTAGCTGGAGACAATCCTGGCAAGCAGGTTTCAGCAATACATCCAATGCTGTATATCAGTGAAGATGAAAAAGGAGATGTGGTAGAATAGAGCTGGCGGACTAGTAAAAGGGTAAAAGAGTATTGGGAAATGATCCATAATGAATTGAATAAAAGTTTCAAAGTCCCCCCCCCCAAAAAAACCCCAGACAAATTCCTAGGTGTCAAAAAGGTTATTTTTTGTTAGCGCCAAAGTGGAAAATGAGCAAGGACCCAACCAAAGAAGAATGGCAACTTAAGTTGACAGAATATGCACAACTTGCAGACTTAACATACAGAATAAGAGAACAAGAAGAACATATGTTTAAAGATGATTGGAAAACATTTATTGAATATAGGGGAAATAATTGTGTGCAGCTGAAAATGCTGGCAGCATTAAATATGCAGGGATTTATGATATGTAAAATGAACCATGGAAAGAGAAGAAGGGAAGTCATTGATATCTTAAGGATGTAAAATGAGCATTTTAAATGGAAAATTTAATAACAATTATATACAAAGATAGAGCACTGGAGCACCTGATTTCAAACCACTGGATGACCTCAAACCAGCCACTAACTTTCATTCTTACCTTCTTACAAGGTTGTTGTTGAAGTGGAATGTGTGAAGCATGTGTACCACTCTAAGCAGACTGGAGGCAAGAGGTGCTAAAAATGTAATGCATTAACAAATGCAATAAATAAATATCCATATGACAAGATAAGCTATTAGATACAATTTCTGCTTCTGCAGAGGCCTGGGTAAGATCAACCAAGTTCCTTCCAGCTCTGACATCTTTACCATTCTGTCACTAAGGTCTGGCAAAGCTGCATAAGTTTTGACTTTCAAATGGCTCTAGATGAAGAACAGCTACTTTCCCAACATTTCCTTTGCTTGTTTTCTTTACATTTCCTCTGGAATCTAAAATTACCCCAGCGGGAGGGCAGTGAGGGTGGGGGGAGAAAGTAAGCGAACAAAACGTTGACTTACTCATTGAGTGCCCATCGTGTCAGCCTGCTTGTGAGTTTTGGCTGAAATCTCTGCAGGAGAGCTGGCTACTGCTGTGTGTTTGGGAAAGCACCAGCAAGACCCACAAACAGGTGTCAGCCTTCAACAATAGGCAACTGCTGTTCCTAGTCAAATATTTCTTCACTGGTACAAATATTTCTTCACTGGTACATCGTGTGAAAACGTGCTTCCACTCAGTCCTGGTAAAAAGGTAAAGGTAGAGAACCCCAAGATGGTTAAGACCAGTCAAACATGGCTTTTCAGGCTGAGGGAGCCACCGTTTGTCCACAGACAGCTTTCCAGGTCATGCGGCCAGCATGACTAAACCACTTCTGGTGCAACAGAACACTGTGACAGAAACCAGAGCGCACAGAAACACTGTTTTCCTTCCTGCCTACCTATTTATCTACTTGCACTGGTGTGCTTTTGAACTGCTAGGTTGGCAGGAGCTGAGACAGAGCAATGGGAGCTCACCTCACTGTGGGGATTTGAACGGTCGACCTTCTGATCAGCAAGCCCAAGAGGCTCACTGGTTTAGACCACAGCACCACCCACATCCTGGACAACTGTGTTCTGTTACATGCACACATTGATGTACAAAACCAGAAAGTTTTGAATAAATCATGCTATGAAAGAATATATATATATTATCTCAGATAGCCTGCCAGCAGAGTTTTATTTATTTATTTATTGCATTTTTTTATCCCATCTTTTTTCCATGGAGCTCAAGGTAGCCTACATGATTTCCCCTCTCCTCATTTAACCCCCACAACACCACCATTAGGCTGAGAGGCAATGGCAGACCCAAGAACACCCAGTGAGTTTCATGGTTGCATGGGGATTTGAACCGTGGTCTCCCAGGTCTTAGTCCTACACTTTAACCACTACACCACACTGGCACTCTCAATGCACCTAATTACTTCAAAAATACATTTCTGCTGTTGAAGAATGGCCAGAGCTCCGCTGCAGAGCACACATATTGCATGCCAAAGATTCCTGGTTCAATTCTAGGTAGGAAGATGACAGTAAGTGAGGTGAACTAATGATATGAAGTAGCCTCCTATTTTCCAAGAAACTGCAAAACATGAAGATTTAATCAGTGCATTTGGGGCAATTGTCTTGACACCCCTGTTTGAGGCCCCCCTCTTCCTCTTGCTCCCTCCCCCCCAAAACCCTCAAATTGTTTTATGTCACAATTGTGCAGAACAACAGTGGCCCATAATGAGAAAAAGGGGGATGTAATACCGTAACTAGAAACATACATAACAAAAGAGGTTTAAATGATACATACCAAGAGGTATGCATCAAAGGATTAAGTATAATTCGAAAGAGTAGCTGGAAACGTTTTGAGCTGGAGAGATGTCTGAATTATCAGGTTTTTTGGTTGTTCTGGTGCTCCAGCTCTTGATATGTCATAGACTCTGGTATAGAGGTGCATTGCGTTCTCACTTCTCTGCTGCTTTCCATTCTGAAAGCATACAAATATGAATTGGTTGCATTGAAGCTGTTGTTGTCACACCTTTAATCAGTGTTACTGTTGGTCTGCCTGACAGCAACACAAGAAGCAGCACAAGGAAGTTTTCAAAGACTGATTTGATTTAGTGGTCTCACCATAACTTCTTGGATGTTGGCTCCAGGTAGCCACTGCATACCTTGGAAGCCATCCTCCTCTCTAGGAAAATGCTTAGGACTTCTAAGACTATGCCTTTTTGTGTACATTGTGTCTTTTCTCTTTCCCCAATCTCCGCCACTTCCAATCAGCCACATATGGTGCTTGTTTGCAAAAAATTTTTTCCAAGAGTGTATGTACTTTCCAAAAGTACTAACATAGGAACACATACTAGCATTTGATCTGTATGGAACTTGTGCTGTCTTAATTAAAGCAAGATCATATGCCTGACATATGGGACACATTGATCCCGAACTGCTCACTATTCCACCTACCCTTTTAATATACTAGCTGGGTTGGATCAATGTTTTGTTGATTATCACAGTGTCTGGGCCACCAGTGAAGAGTTGCAGCTGACTGCCAGAGCCGTACGTTGCCTGTTGGAAGAGCTAGGTTCAATTCTCCATTTAGGGCTAGAAAAGACTAGAGACCTGGAGAACCATTGTCAGTCAGTATAGACCAGGGGTAGCCAATGTGGTATCAACCAGATTTCATTTGGTTTCAGCTCCCACCAGCCCAGCCAGCATGGCCAATGGTCAGCAATGATGGGAGAGGCAGCTGAACTGCATCTGGAGGGGCAGAGGTTAGCCACCCTTGCTCTAGAATGTGCTCAAGATCCCTTTCCAGTCTATAATAGATGTAAGGTTCCCAAGCTGATGTGGAAATAGTTCATTGAATGTTGTTGTGGGCATCTGTCTCTCTCGAGAGACAATGGAGTGTGCCTCTGGGGGTGAAGTCAAACCGCTGCATTAGTAGCACCTCCCCGGGGCACAAGCCTGGGCAATGTGTATGGAGGTCCTAGTCTGCCCAGACAACAAGACCCCCCCCCTCTCAGCCTCACTGATGTGTCCAAAGGAAAGAAGAGCAACATGTTTAGCACCAGCTTGGCTATAGGAGTTGCCAGAAGGAGGCATTCAAGGCACCATCCAACCGTCCACTCTGGATTTGTGTAGGGTTTGCTCCTTAGCCTATTCCTCTCCTGAAGGTAGCCCGCAAGGTCAGCAGAGGTTTAGGATTAGAGTTTTCCTTCTCCCCTGAGGATGATGAGCTCCATCTGCCCTTCACTTCCCTCTACAGCATGTGCAGAATCCAGCTTCTTGACCACTGGACCCGCTATCGGGCTCATCCGCTCAATCTGCCAGAGGTTATCTTTGCATCCATGGGAAGTCCCTAACTCACCAAGGGATTATGACCCACCAGTTGAAGCCATTCCTGGAGTGTGGCCACTGTCACATGCTGACAGCTTCTAGGAGCCACAGGTAAGAGCAGTGTGTGTGTGTGGGGGGGAAACTAAGGGTGGGCAAACTATCCCAGCACGACATGTCCCTCACTAGAGGTGCTACCTCTCGCCTTACCCCTCATATACCACATACACTACATTTGCTGAATGTAGACACTTGAAAACTACTCAGATAAATCATCTGCAACATCAGCAGAGCACCATAAAGCAAGTTGTTGTCCTGGCATTGCAGAGACAGCGACTCTGCCAGAAGTCTTACGATTAAACATTAGGCTTACATTTGCTGTTTTGGAGGATCAAACTGGTAGCTTTTATTCTGAACTAACAACTATAGGCAGATTGGGAAAAATTCCACTTACTAAATATTTGTACTTTGCAAATGTGCAGGGTAGACAATCTGTGGGATAAAAATACCCCTATTCTCTGATAGATGGCCAAGGCCAACACTTACAATTGGACCATTTGGTGCTATTGTATCAACACTGCATTGGCAATGAACCCCATGAGGTCATGTTAAAACATCCCCTCTGCTGGCAGAAAGACACAAGAACTGGCTGAACCAGCTTAAGCAGGACATTTTCTTCCAAACCATTGATCTGCTTTGCTCAGTATAGTCTACACCAGGGTAGCCAATGCAAAGCTCTTCAGAAATGTTGGACTTTCATCATGCCTGACAACAGCCACACTGCTCACAGAAGCAGATTATTGGGAACATATTAATCTGCTGCTGAGAGACCTACTGTGGTTGCCAATTTGCTTCTTGGTTCAAGGTTCTTGTGTTAATTTACAAAATCCTAAACAACTTGGGCCCAAAGTGGGAGGGGCACAGGAAGAGGGGTGGGGTAGTAGATGTGAAGAGCAGCACCTCATTTTACTGATGATTATATTAATGAGTTCATTGCCTTTCACACATGCATCTCAAGGCAATGTACAATAAAAACAGTAGAAATAAAATAAAATCCCACAACAGTTGAAACAAACAAAAAACAGCAGATACATTTAAAACAAACCAAAGAAAGCCAAATTAAAGAAAAAATGTCCTTGATTGTTTCTGGAGAGTACAGATAGTGATATCTATAGGAATGATATTTCACAGAACAGGGGCAACCATACTGAAAGCCCATAATGAAAGAGTTGCTGTGGAGTGGGATTCTGGTATCTTTGGCAGGGTATATAAGGGATTATGGTCTATAAAGCTGAGATGAATCAGAATAAGTGACTATATCTTAAAACCAGGGACAGGTGTTATGATAATCCGTGATCATTTTGAAATGGGCTCTAATGCAGGACTCTAGAATTGAGAACTAATGTTCTAATGCAAAGCACCACCTAGTGTTTAGATATTTTTAAACACACACATACATTAAAAGGCCCCGATCCAGCTGAAGTTTGTCATCATGAATCCTGTACAACTCACTTGTCTGTAGGTTCCATTAAACTCAATGGGAGTTGCTTCTGAGTAGACATGCATGGAGTTGTGCTGAAAGTCTCAATGAAAGCAAAGGGGTTTGTGATAAACTTGCATCATTTGTTTGAATGAGACATTCACACAGTGGATAACTTTGGCTGGATTGGGCCCATTATAATTCAGAGCTCTGTACTGTAAATAAAAATATAATTGCCCCAACCTGGCAAAAGTTGTTTATGCTCAGTGTGTTCCATTGAAAGAAATGAAATATATATATATATATTAACTATATTTTACAGAGTGTAAATATTATACTTTCTACAAATTACAGTGATGCTCTATATACAATACTCGATAGTACATCACTAGAGCTAGTAACCTATTATGGGCTGGAGCCAGACACATCAAAGAAGTGTTTCAGTTTAAAGCTTTATAAATTTAAACAGGGAAAACAGGTAGAGAAAAACGGAACTCTACATTGCCATCTGGTGGCACAATGTTATATCGCATTGTCAGAGCCGCCCCTAGGTCCCAGCTCACAAAGGACCAACGCCCGGCTGTAGTTATTTACAAAAGTCTTTATTGAAGTTCAGTTTCCATTTCAAAGCCGGAGCGTGCTGCTCTACGTCTTAAAGTCTAGACCGGCGAAGTTCCGTCTGAGTCTCCTCCCCCCTGACACCAGTTTAAGACCCTAGCCTTGCTCCACCTCTTCCTTGGCTCCTTCCTCCTCGGGGCCCTCCTGCCCGCTGGGGTTTCATCCTTTCTGGACTCTTCTGACGCTGACCCCCCTGATTCTTCCCCCTCCTTCCGGCGGGCTTTAGGACCTGGTTCCCTATCCGGGCTACCTGCTGTGCCGCTCGCCTGTACATTTGAACTTGGCGCGCGCGCGTAGCCGGTAACCTTCCTCTCGACCGTTCCCTCGCTCTCCGATGGAGGTGTGGTCAACCCTGACTCATCTTCTCTCGCTGGTGGTGAATACGCTGGCCCTGATACCTGGGACTCTTCCCCCCCACTACGCTCTGGAGGGGAAGCTGGTCCTGATTTCCAACTGCTGCTCTGGGAGTCCCCGCTGGCCCCTTGCTTCTGGGGTGTCCCCCTTGGGGCCCCCCTTGCCCTGGCCATCGGCGCCCCCTTCTGTGAATCTTCCGATTCGCTGGAGAGGCTCATGGAATCTCTCGGGCTACTGTCCTCTTCTCCTACGCTCCCCTCGGATTGCTCCCCCTCGCTCTCCATCTCCTCCCCTCCCTGCGCTCCCGCTGCGTCCCTGACACGTATGTACAGTGCATATAAATTGCTTTTTCTTTACCAGTCTAGCTGAGTCCCCTAGGGAGTGTCTCTTGCTGAATTACCAAATGCTTAATAGGAAATCATGGAAGCCTGCAAAGATTTTAAACCTGCAATAAAACACTTTAAAATAAGAGCTGGGAAGAGTCAGTGTTTGTGTGGTGGGGGGGGGGCAGGGACAGACCTGCTGATAGACAAGTATATGTTTATTTTTTTAATTTTGTAGGCTTCACATTTCTTCAGGTGAGCTGCTGTTTGTATCCATCTTGCATTAGTTATTCCTGTCAAATATGAATAATTGCCAGTGGTGTGCTTGCTCACCATGAAGTTCATGGCTCGAGCTGGATCAGTTTCGTTGACAGGGGGTTCATGAAGGGGGAGTTAATAGAACCACAGTGAGGTGTGTCATATCTGCTGAACAATTGTAGTAATGACAATGCTGAGAATGAATTACATCACCATAGGTCCTAAGAGCCATTTTCATACCTCACAATGTCTGGCCAGTTTTATCCTAAAGGATCTCCTACTATGTTTCATTAACGGTGTCATGTTCTGATCCATGTATACAATGCACTTTTTCATGCCAATAAAGGACACTGATTGGTTGAGTTATTCCTGTCTCTAATGATATGGGTATATCAGGGGATTTTTCTTCCAGGGAGATTTTTACAGAGGCTTTCCAGGAAAACCAAAGTGATTCATATGCAATTTGATGACCCCATCGCCACATCAGCAACTGATACCTTGTGACTGGACAATCCTTGGTGTTGTAGTATAAGCTATTTGGTTACAATCGGGTCACTTACTCAGGAACAGTCATCACCAGTCCAGAATCAGTTTCATGGCAGAAATCGGTGGTGCTGGGGCACGAAAGAAAGATTTGTCTTCATGAAAGAGATACGGAACAAAAAATCCAAGGGATATTTGCTTTCCTACATACTTTCCCTGAGGACACTGAGCTGCCACAAATCCAATTGCTTCATGTGAACTTATAGGTTGTTATAATAGAATTTGAAAATGACTCAAACATATGGCAGGATTGAAAATGAATGAGCAGGTAGCAACTGAAAGCCTGTTGATCCAGGTCTCAATCCTATGAAGAATTACTTGAGTGTAAGTTCCATTAAACTTAATGGGACTAACTTCTGAGTAGACAAATAGGATTCTGCTGTTAGGGCTATATGTAAGTGCTTAAAGATGCCTTGAAAACTGAACAGTTTTTCTGTTTCTCTTCATTTAAAGAACTTTTAAAAATGCAGCACATTCTCAGTAGATTAATATTGTGTGTTCATAAATACTACACTGGGTTTTTTGGGGGGGGACACACCAAAGATTTCTGAGGCTGTAGAAAATCAGTTCTTTTCGGATAATATGTATAAATTATATAACATGAATTATTTCCATGTCCTCTCTGTCCTGTTCTTACCTTATTATGGGGCATTTACATTTTAGGCATTTCTTTAAAAGAAGAAGAAGAATTAGGGCAAAATATGGCATTATCAAATTAGTGATTGTTGCAGGGCAGAGGAGACATATTATTGGGTACATTTCCCGCTCATGGTGAACAATGTTACACAGCAACATATGGTTTTCAACAAATAAATTGTACTTAGCCGAACTATTTGGTTGCTTGAGTTGCAGGAGCTAAAGTACATAAATAGGAAGGAAGCTGAAGAGACGCATAAAAATGAATTTGTTCCACACTCAAGATCTTCAGTCAGTCTTTTTCCTAGTGAATTCTAGTGCCATCTGTTGGCACAAAGTGGAATATCTCTAGACAGTTTAATGCACCATATCACTGTAGGCAATGGTTTATAAAATTTATAATGTACTAAGCGGAAGACTTTAGGAAGCCTTCCTCCCACCCCACAACAAAGGCACGAGAAACATGGCTGGTTCAGAGGGACTTTCTGTCATACAAACTGAAGAAAGCAATTTAGGGGAGAAAGCACAGGCCCATTCACTGTTCATTAGAACACATTACTTGCATGCAGAAGGTCCATGATTCAACCCCCAGCTCCTTTGGTTAAAAGGATCAGGTAGAAGGTTATGGGGATGATTTCTGCCTGAGATATGGGAGAGCTGCGACCTGTCAGGAGTGTTAATGTTGGTCAAGAAGGATAGCTAATCAGACCTGGAATAAGTCAACTTCTTGTGCCTGCTGATTCCCATATCATTAATTCTGAAGGCCCTCTCTCTTCCAAACACAGAGTGGAGCCCCAATGCTTCCATGTATTTGAAACCCATATTCAGCCTCAGGGCGGATCTACTATAAAACTAATGAAGCTTAAGGGACCCTAATTCTAGAGGGTACCCAAGAAACAATTTTAGTCCATATTGCTTAAATTTTGGGGGTATAGTAGACTCTAGAGTCTAGCACAACTCTGATTGATTTTTTGTTGTGTATGCTTCAACAATCCCCAAGTTTGATAGTCAGTAGCACAGATGTTATAAAGGTGCGGTGATCTGTCGTAGAACAGCCCCACTGAAGAGGAGAACTGTGGTTATCCTGACCTTGTTGCTGGTTGGGAAGTGGTCCCCAAAATGGAGGTCTACCACTGTTCACCCTAAGTAATGGTTCTAGAGAGATTGTGTGTACGCTCAAGGTATGAAATTTATTAGGGGGGAAGGGGTTAGATCTCACCCCAGCAGATTTCTACCCCACAGCACCATCATATCATCAGAAGCTTCCTGATAATAAAGCATTGGTTTGCCCTGTGGTGCCTATTGCATGCACTGAGATGTCGGGGTGTGTGTGAATTTGAGACTCCAACATGCAAACCATGTACTCTGAGCTATGAGCATTCATCAAGCGCTTCCAAGAATTACTCTTAGAAAGGTCAAATCAATGTGAGGACACGGCATCCATCAGGACTGCCCACACGTCAATGGAATTATCTGGGCAGCTATGCTATTTGAAGCTAGAAGAGTAAGTGGCTGCTGGAACCTAGAGAAGTGTAAGGAATAGTCTCAACATGCATATTTAACTCTATCCATAGCAATGAGGTGAGCTGGAAGACAGAGACAGTTCCAGGTTACAGGATGCAACTATGTCTTCAGCAGTTTAAAAAATTTTTTTTGGGGGGGAGCAAATGCATTTTCTCCTGCCTGCACACCTAGGGACCAATGAACTATTCTTTCTAGAAGCAGATGGCAGTAGACACACTTCTGAGGCATCTTGCCCCATCCCTAATGACAGAGAGCAGCCAAGCAGGTGGCAAGAGCCTTGTAATAATCACAGCCAATAGTCACTATTCACTTCTACCCTGATGTGTGGTGATGTATGGAAGTGAGAGCTGGACCATAAAAAAGGCTGAAGAATTGATGCTTTTGAATTATGGTGCTGGAGGAGACTCTTGAGAGTCCCATGGACTGCAAGAAGATCAAACCTATCCATTCTGAAGCAAATCAGCCCTGAGTGCTCACTGGAAGGACAGATCCTGAAGCTGAGGCTCCAATACTTTGGCCATCTCATAAGAAGAGAAGACTCCCTGGAAAAGACCCTGATGTTGGGAAAGATTGGGGGCACAAGGAGAAGGGGACGAAAGAGGACGAGATGGTTGGATAGTGTCAGATAGAGTCTGACCAAACTGCAAGAGGCAGTGAAGGACAGAAGTGCCTGGCGTGCTCTGGTCCATGGGGTCACGAAGAGTCGGACACGACTAAACAACTAAACAACATTACTATTACACTTTAACTTTTCACAATCGGAATTGGGGGGGGGGATGTGGCTTATATGGTGCTCTAGCCTAAGTATTTTCTTGGAGACATTTTAATGTTCCTCCTCTTCCTTGTTCTCATCACTGCTTGCACACCTGGAGGGGGCAGGTGAACATACAGTAAAAGTCAGAAGTAGCAGCAACAATGCTTGTCAGGGGATGGTTTCTAGAGCTCAGTAGTGGATCCCAGTATGGCCATGACAATGCTAACTCCTGATAACAGCCCTGACCCCAAATTTAATTTGATTGGAGATTCACTCTCAAACATGATCAGCTTCAAAGCGATAGTAGCAAAGTTATGAGATGCATCATCAACATAAATGAGACAGGCACAGTACAGTGTAGGTCAAGCAGCAATGAAAATATGTTCTGAGGGTGATAGTAGCCAAAGGTTTATTAACAACCTAAAACAAATGATGTTGCAGACAGTTTACGCGAGTCCTTCCTTTTCTTCCCCTTCATCTGCCTCAAAGCCTTTCCTCAACTCTCTTACCTTTACCCTGCAGTCTCTGTTTCTCAGTGTTCAGCTTGATGCATCTTCCAGCTGCACATTCTACAAGGTCTGACAGAAGATGTCCAATGGTACGTGTTATAGGAATTCTAAGATCTCATATATATAAATCATATGTTCATAAATTTACAAGGCAAACACATACATAAGTGTATAAACTATGTGTCTGAAATAGTACAGGAGAACAATCCCGAAACCATTTTGGCTCTCCCAAATTGACCTCAAATGTTTCTCTGCAAGGAAGAAGGAAATGGGAAAGCCTCCCCATTGTCTCTTTGCTCACAAAAGCTGTCTTGAGGGCATATCTGTGTATGAACAGGGTGAGCCTGTGACCTGGATTCAGGAACTGAGTATTTACCATCACAAAAGTATGGCCAGGATGCCCAGGTAAAAGCAGTCAGTGACCATTATCAGGTATCCTGGCACACAGGTTTTCTCCTGTAGACCGCCCCTTCAGTGATGTATGTATGATGTTTTGGGGGGTGCTCTTGAGCTACAGGGGAGGCAATTTTCAAATGTCTATATATGAGCATGCACACCAATGTTTGGGGTTCCTCTACTCCCTCCCTGTGTGGGGTGAGCGGGGGACCCTGTTGCAACAGTTTAATAAAGATCATGCTTACCAGCTGCTTTGCTTCTCAATATTCTCTGTTATTTTCTCCTACCAATAGAGAACCTACAAAAGGGCTCTATATGGGCTCTTAGAAACTCCATATAACAGATGGCTGTGGCAGCTTGCATGCTTGGCAGTGGGAGGAACCCGTTGCAAGGCTAGAGCCATGGTAGCAGAATGAAATGGAACTCTGGCCACGAATATGGCCAGGAGGAGAGGCATAAAGTTCTTTTATAGGACACCAAAAGGGAACAATATAACAAAGCAGTCTGAAGGAGGGAGACACAAGAGGATCTTTAGAGCTCCACTTCCAAAAATGAATGTGCTGGTATATATCTCTTTTCCACAAGCAAATTACCGTATATACTTGAGTATAAGCCGACCCAAATATAAGCCGAGACACCTAATTTCAGCACAAAAAACTGGGAAAACTTATATTGTCTTGGGTATAAGCCAGTTCACCACACCACTAGCCTGGTGGTGGCAGCAGCGGAGGAGGAAGAACAAGCAGCCTGAAAGGGCTCCTTTTGGGCCGCTTTTCCCTCCGCCGGTGCCTCTGCCGCTCGCAAGATCCATGGCTCCTGTGCCTGGCCTTGCGAGAGGCGGGCGGCGGCGGCGGGACGAGCGGCCTGAAAGGAGCCAATTTTTGTAAGGTCGTGGATTTAAGACGCACTTTAACTTTTCACAGTCAGAATTTGGGGGGAAAGGTGAGGCTTATATTCAGGCTGATACCGTAATGTGCCCCCTTGTCCTTATCCTGTAGTATGTGCATGTATTTAGCTTTTCCAAGACTGCCCACATTTATAAAACTTTTGAAGATAATAAAAAAGGAAATTGCATTTTGAACAAAACACAGCTGGCCCCAAAGTCACAAAAATGCAGACTACAGTGTCAATCTGAATTGCCATGCTAGGCCAAGCTTATTTTATTACATACATTCTGCTTTCTAAGTACTAGTTAAGTTCATAATGTAAACATGAAGCATACAGAGTTAAAATTCAAGGCCACAATATTTCTGATTGTCCCTTTCTGTGTCTTTGGTTGGCCGAGATCAACTCGTAGTGTATAAATGCATAAGTTATATAATTATTATATAAAAAGAAAAAAAATAACGTTGACTTGTATATTTCATTCTGACAAACGCACAGCGTTCGCGACTCGGAAAAGAAAAACTGGCGCTGCCTAACAAAAATATCTATATGATTTCAGACTTTGGCAACTGGGGATTGTCTCTTACCTTCAACCAGTAGAAAACAAATTCCCTTTAGAAGAATGAGGTCCTAAGCGTCACTTTTAAATATCAGACAATTCCAGTTTTACATTTTTATAAAGAGATGCATACTCTGATACTACAACTTTCCCCTTCTTAGACTTAATAAAAAATCAAGTCTTTTCTTTGATAATACTGGAAATGGCATAATAGTCAACAGAATATTTCTCAAGTCCAAACAAGTAATTCTTCATAGTTCAAACACTGTCCAGTTTTCAGTTTCCCCTATATCTACAGGAACTGTCTTCTCCTTCACTCTTATAACTCTTCCCTTCTCTTACCCCTTTCCACTTCATGTATCCGACCCAGGGGCTCTTGTGCAGGTCCAGTTCATTTTAGTAGAACTTGCACTAGAGGACTTCCTGGTGTGTTGTGCCCTTTTGTCTACAATCACACACTTGCCCTTCAGCACATTCTCAGTCCCAATATTTGGCTCAGAGCTCTTTAACACTGTCAAGGAATCGTAAAGCTTGCATTGTCTTCACAGTTTTGAAATAGCTGATCCCTCCCTCATAATAATGGAATGTATTTAAGTTCATCCCAGCTGAAACTGCTGCACTGAGAAACAAATATTTATGACACTGTTCTGCAGGTTTGTTTTTGTTTTTTTGTTTTTTTTAAATGCAGGTAGTATCCTAGTCTGTAACAGAATTATCCTTATATTGCTGTAGTAGAGTCCCAGTATGCATTAGCATATCAATCGTGACGTAAAAGCTTATAAACGTTTCCTGAAACCCATTTTATAGTTTGTCATTACATACTTTTTTACCTAGAACAGTATTTCATTGTTTGATGTGTAAGTTCAATGTCAACATACAATTTACATAATAGCATCTTTAAATTTCTTTAATACTCTCCTGTAATCCTTTTTTTTTTTTAAAAAAAAAAAGCATTTGTATATGGCATTTTTCGGTCCCAGTCAACCTTGTCATGTCTTTTAGGCACTTTTTGCTCATATCCTCCAATAAAATTCATTACAATTCATTGTATTCCTTGGAGAAATGTCCTCTTCTTATTTTGTTTCTTCCTTTAGTAGTAAGTGCCAAGGTGAGAAGGCATGTGGGTGGCCGGCAGCCTAGTGTTAGGATAGATACTTCCAGCTGGTGAATTCCAGTATGGAGTGGGTCCGGCAAAAAAGTTGGAGGAAGTGACGGGCAAAGCTGGAGCATGGGGAGCAACAAAGTTCATTTTCTGGGGATGTGCATGGTAGGAGCTCATGTAGGGCAGGTCTGATGGATATTTGTACATGGATGATTCTGGAGGATGTGGCTGGAGAGCTTGAGCAATCCCATGGAAGTCAAACTTGTAGGCATAACGCTTGCCATGGACTTTAGTCATTATATTTTTGTCGTAGTAGTAACGGAGAGCACGGCTGAGCTTGTCATAGTTCATGTTGGGTTTGCTCTTCCTCTCCCCCCAGCGCCGGGCTACTTCATCAGGGTCAGTCATCTTGAACTCTCCATTTGTGCCCTCCCAGGTGATACAATTGGAATTGGAGCTATCTGACAGAAGCTCCAGCAAGAACTGCCATAGCTGTATCTGCCCACTTCCTGTGGGCAGGAGGAAAAATAGGGAAAATGAAATGAGTAATGGATGGAAAACATTTAGCTTTGTATTTTCAGCTGTGCCAGATTCTGGTGAGAAAGTATTTGAAGGACTGCTTATCTACCAAAATCAAACTGGAACATTTGATCAGGATCTGTAGGCCATGTTATAATATACTGTTTTCTTTACTTATGAAGACCAGAGAAATCTGAACAAATTTTGCACAGTAAAATTAACACAGCCAATCACTATCATTTAATAGTATAATGACAATAATGACAATAATGACAATAATGACAATAGTGTTAGGGTTGCTTAGCATCTCTTACCAGTGCAAGATACAATTAGGTTTGGTTGTTGTCATTAGCTTTTAATGATCTAAGGCACCAAATTACTGCTTATATGAGTCTACTACTTTTTCTCGAGCAGTAGCCAACATGTTATGTGCCAACCTCTTTCAATCAGTGACATGGATGGGTTAGTTGTGGTGATGACCTTCTTAGATGCCTCTATTTCCCTATTTGCTCCTGTTAGCCAGTTAATTAAGGTCAAGCATGATTTTGACAATGCCAACTTTATCTATCAGTAACAATATGTTATGTTTCTATGATGATGTAATACGTTGTGAGGACCTAATGGTGTTTAAAAAGGAAAGAAAGAAGAGTACAATATCTGTTTTAGGAATGTAGAGTCTGTAGCATTCCAGATGTTGTTTGCCTATACCTCCCATCATCCTTTGCAATTGACTGATAAGAGCTGAAGTCCAACAACATCTGAAGGGCCAAAGGTTTCACATCCCTGATGTATTTCTACCACGCTGGTGTTAAGTGTGCAATAAATTTCCATGGGCTTTACTATATGATTTTTTTAGATAAACATCCTAATGCAGTACTATTTTTCCTACCTGGATTTGCAAGACGGCTGCTGGTTGGGCCAAGAATTTGGTAGGGATCTAGAGAAAGGTTAAAAAGAGAGAGACATGAACCGAAATGCTGTAAAGATATTAAGAAAGCTTTTTCAAATATAGGTTATACAGTAATGTGTATAATCAGAATCTGGCTAAACAGCTTTGGCATATTTTGCAAAAATAAGGGATTTTATATTGATTAAAAGAAATAAATGCTACACAGATCTTTATTTTAAACTATATTACAATGCAAAACTAATCTTGAATTATGTTGACTGCCTATGATTGATAGAGCTGCACCTGCCAGAACAATCTTATCTAAAGAAAGTTGGTGTAACTTATAAGAAAGCTCAAGTTACCCCATTCTAAACTATGTTCAGATGGAACTTGGAGGAGTTTACCTTATACTGTGTGCTAGGTCATGTGACTGAGCTGAAAGTGGTTTGGAAAAGGTATAAGTCTCTTTTTGCCCTGTCCCATCCCTCCCCACACCCCAGAATGGCCCCTTTAGGGGATTTATACCAGTGGAGAATAGCTGCAGGTAGACATACCTAACTGAGGGCGCTGGTCTTCTGTTTTGGGCACTGTTGAAGATGATCCTTGGGCTGCTAGGGGGGAAAAAACACAACTGAGTGCCCAGATCAAGGCAGTGAGTGGCTTTTGTATGTAGAGCCTGAGTCCCTATCAAGAAAGCTGAAATCCCAATGTTTTGTAATTGTATTCCCTATCGACTCCCCCACCCCTCCAACTATCCAACTTGTCCCCGCTTTTGCCCTACTCAGCATTTCAGACGGTCTCTCCCTCTCTCTCTCACACTCATAATATGATACAAAAACAACTATGAAGTTTTCTGAAGTCATAGTATACTAAAATGAAGCAGCTGCAAAGTCATGGAAGGTACGGACCAGGATTAGATGAAGATCAAACAAACAGTAAATACCCAGGTATAGTATATGAAATCACATCCCTATTCACAGTTATACTATTCACAGTTATTATACTCTGGATGCTAAATATCCATAATTGCTATGGATATTTACTTCTCTAATCAGACCAGTCCAAACAGCAACAAATGAACTATGATTTGAACCTGTTTATATAAGGTCTTCAATAAGCTGGTTTGCACCTGAAATTTAATTGTCAGGATCAAATTCTTCTGAAGCAGCTATGGCAGTTCCAGGCAATGTTATCTGTTATGAAAGAAAAAGAAGATACTTTACCTTTTGACTGGGGAGCAGGATGACTGTGACTTGTCCAGGCTGACCTCCTGGCCTGTTCATAAGGTATATCTGTGTAAAAAAGAAATTATCTCAAATATATGTGAGCTAGAAATAACATATCAAAGGTCAAATTGTTTCTGAAATAAGTAATTTTCCTGATGACACACTATTCAACATGGCTGATAGCTGCACTGCAGGAAATCTAAAATCAAAATCACTCCTGCAATGATCTGTCTAATCGCCACTCTGCAAAATAATTTCATATGCGGAACCAGTGGCCCTCCAGATGTTGTTGGATTCCAGTTCTAATTTCCAGAAGTCCCAGTCAGCCTGGTTCATAGTTGGGAATGATGGGTATCAATATTTAGGGAGCTGCAGGCTCTGTATGTCCCAGGGGTGCCACCTTGAATGAAATCCTGGGGGGGGGGCAGGTAAGGCCTCCCCCACATAATCATATGCCATGGTGCATGCACACCATTTGAATGGTAATGCCCATCGCCTTTTATGGGGGGGGGGAGGGACAAAGCCCTCTCAGCCCCTAGGAGTTGGCTCCTATGCTATTCTTAAGAAGCTTCAAAATTCTTTATGTGCACACACATCTTGTTCACAGTTATGAATTAAAAACATGCAATTGCCACCAGATAGACAACAATGAATCTTTTCTTCCTTTCCTACATTAAAAACATGTATAGATTTGCATGGTATAATTTCTTGCAGCAACTAAAGACATTCTTCTTCTTCTTTGGCGATCACTCATAGCCGAGTAAGATTCTTTTCCATGAACACGGTCTTAACAATGAGTCCGCAAATGACTGTGGAGGCCAATTCTGGATCCACACGTTCTTCCACAGTGGGGACATAGGGTTCTGGGCAGGAGCTGATCAAGATGAAGGTTTGCCAAGCATGCCTTCTTCTTAGCATGTTTCTCCTTTTCGCCCTGACTTTGAGCATCTTCAAAGTCCATGACACCTTTGGTAAAGAAAATCCAATTGGAGCACTCACAGATCAGTGTTTCCCAATTGCCAGTGTTTACACTACATTTTAAAAAAATTGCCTTGAGAGAGTCTTTAAACCTCTTTTGTTGACCACCAGCATTATGTTTTCCATATTTAAGTTCAGAATAGAGTAGTTGCTTTGGAAGACGATAATCAGGCATCCAAACAACATGGCCAGTCCAATGAAGTTCATATTGAAGAATCACTGCTTCGACACTGGTGATTTTTGCTTCTTCCACTACACTGGCATTAGTTCACCTGTCTTAGAGAGCCAGTGTGGTGTAGTGGTTAAGAGCGGTAGACTTGTAATCTGGTGAACCAGGTTGGCGTCTCCACTCCTCCACATGCAGCTGGTGGGTGACCTTAGGCTAGTCACACTTCTCTGAAGTCTCTCAGCCCCACTCACCTCACAGAGTGTTTGTTGTGGGGGAGGAAGGGAAAGGAGAATGTTAGCCGCTTTGAGACTCCTTAGGGTAGTGATAAAGTGGGATATCAAATCCAAACTCTTCTTCCCAAGTGATATATACAAATTTTCTGAGACACCATTGATGGAATCTTTCAAGCAGTTGGAAATGGTGTTTATAAGTGGTCCATGTTTCACAAGCATACAGTATGGTTGGTAGTATAGTAGCACTTGCTAGATTGGAGATGGATCCCCTCCCCCAGCACTTGCACAAAAGTTTACAAACAGTGCATATCACGTTCTCCTCCTATTCCTGTCTAGTGCTTTCATGGCCTTGTGGCTATTTTAACCCACACCTTAAAATAAAACTTTCTGCATGATTGGGAACCAGTCCCTGATTGGGCCAGATATTCTACTCATGTGAGTAAGCACCTCCCGCAGAACCTCCCTGTTTAATAAAAACTGACCATAAGTGGCCAACATGCATGGAGACACCAGGGGTGGGGTTTGTTTGTGCACCTCTGCCTCCTGTCCACAGATAACAGCATTTCATGCTCAATCAGATGCCCAAACACTTATATTTGAGGCATCTTCTATACAATTATATTTGTATTATATCTACAACTAGTTTTCTGTGTAGGAGGAAAGAGCAAGATAGGAAGAACAGCCAGCCAGACAGACTGTAGCACTTTAAAAAGAGAGAAAGACAGACAGACAGACAGACAGACAGACAGACAGACAGACAGAGAAAATAGGATGGTGTATTTGCATACCTGGCCTGGTGGTAATTCTTTGTGCAGTTTCAGGGTAAACTGAAGTGTTTGGGAAGATAAAAGCTGCACCTCCTAGATACAAGAATAAAACAGAAATAAGGATAACTTTGCATTTCAATATGTATTGGAACAAAACTTATGACTATATGTGCATTGGAGGTGGACTATGATAAAGCATCTGATCTATCAGGTAATTCAGCTGAAATCAGGACAGTACATTGAAAGAAAAATATTCTCATTTTTCAATTAGAAGACACTGTAGTAACATTTCAACTGATTTAATTAGAAGCTTTTTTGTTTTGTTTTGTCCTTTATTCAGTCTTTGTGTAAGTCAGTGTTAGGTTTATCAGGCATATCAATTATTTTCCCCACCCTGCATATCCCTAGTTATTGCATGAAGTAACTTACTATGAGCTGGTTATTCTCAGGGAGAATGAGGAAGCCTGGTAAGGCATATATAGCCACAGAACCATCACTTAATACATACAACTGCTGTACCCAAGGTAAACTTTTTTCAGGGTCAAATATTCTAATAGGTGAACAGCAAGAAAGTAGAGTTGGAAGGAACATACAAGCTCCTTACTATTCCTTTTACATGTAGAATGTACAGTGTAGTGGTTTCAGTTTTGGACTAGGACCATGGAGACCCAGATTCAAATAAAAAAGTGGGAAAGAATCACATACAGTACTCATAACTTTTTGGAGGAAAAGTGAGCTATAAACTGAATAAATAAAATGAACAAAGAGGGATACTGGAAAACCCATATGTATATGTATATGTTCTCATAGCCCACTCTTTGTCAAATGGTCCCAAGGGCAGGTTACAAATATATCACAATTAAAAAAGGTACAGTGTGCAATTATAATTATAAAATAAAACCACAAAACAACAAATTTAATAACAAAACAGAAGTACAGAACAGCAGTGCACAACAGGGCTTGCTTCCCATATTACTTTAAAAAATTAGGGATATGTGTAGCTGAGTCTTAAAAAAAGATACAGTGAGGCGAATGGTACATCATGTCTGTTCTAAGGATATATTTGTGTACAGCAAAAGAGGGGGATTGTGATATCAATTTATTTAAAATTGTATCAAGCATATTAATTAGTGCCTAGATGTGGGACCATCGGGAAACCGTACGTACAATTGCCTTGAGTTCCATTGTGGATGATAGGGAAGATATAGATGTAACAAGAACAATATCACAGTGAAAAATCCCTATTAGTTTCTAACATTGTCAAGAGAGAATAATAAACTTTCTATTCCTTATAGAGTTGTTATTTCTGGTCACTATAAGTCATCAAAACCCCCAGGCATGATAATGAGATATCCCAAACTTTTATTTAATCAGATTAAAGATACAGAAATTTCATACATCTACATTGTCTTCTGATGCACAATTTCAAGAGCTTGATTTTAGTTTCCTTTCCTGTAACCCACATACGAACCAAATTTACTTCTAGAAACAGAGAACCAATGGGAAGTTTCTTTCCCTCCAAGTTATAACCTGATCTGCTGAGCTACAAAGTAGATCCTGGCCAAATTGTGGCCTGGTACCTAACTCAAACCACAAAACTGGCACAAGATGCCTCTATATGAGGCATACAAGTGCTAAGAGAACAGAAGGTGAAGGACTAACACTTATTCCTTCCATGCTTCTTGGTCTTCTGCAAGAGTGGGGAGATGGGCTGCTTCCCTGGTGCTTGTTCAGTGGCAGAGTATCTGCTTTGTATTCTTACGGTTGCAGGTTCAATCCAGGCAGGCTTAGGAAATACTTATTATATGAAACCCTGGGAAGCTGCTGCTCCCATCAGCGTATACGACACTGAGCTGGGTGGACCACTGGTCTGACTCTCTATAAGGCAGCTTCCTGTGTAGCATGATTCCCTGTACTTTCCTTCCATTATATCCTTTGGGATATAGGCAATTGAGGAGTTCTTGCAAGATAAATTTATTTTAACATCTATATCTTGCACCTTCAGCAGTGATGCTATCAGGGAGGCCATCAATCAGCTACAAAAAAATGATTTATCATTTTAAAAAAATCAATAAAAACAGCATCAATGCAACAAAATGAATCAGTAAATAACAATTGAGGGAGCCAAAACCTCCAAAAATTAACAGTGGCACAAATGCCTGAAAATACATACCGTATTTTTTGCCCTATAGGACGCACTTTTTCCCCTCCAAAAATGGAGGGGAAATGTGTGTGCATCCTATGGGGCGAGTGTAGGCTTCACAGACCTCTCCGCAAGCAGCGGGAGCCCACGCTGGGCTCCCGCTACTTGCGGAGAGTTGCCTGCATGCTGAAGCCTGCGCGCGCTGAGCTCAGTGCGTCCCGTCTGCAAGCAGCGGGAGCCGGCGCTGGGCTCGCACGGCTTGCAGAGAGCTGCCTGTTTGGGAGCTGGGGTCGGGGGAAGCTCAGGCTTCCCCCACCCCAGCCCTGCGCCTGGGGGGGGGGAATAATTCCCCCCCTTTATTTCCCCCCCAAAAAAAACTAGGTGCGCCTTATGGGACGGTGCGTCCTATAGGGCGAAAAATACGGTAGAAGGCCTGGGAGAATTAAAAAACAACAACTTTCACCTGGCTCTGAAATGATGGCAGTGCAGCTGCAAGGTGGGCATCCTAAGTAAGGGCATTCTGTACATGGTGTGCCACATTCAAGAGAGCCCTCTTTTGGATGGGCAGCTCAATACAGCACACATTTGCTCCTGCTACAGCAAACCCACAGACCTGCACCAGTTGATCAAAGACACTGAATGCAGATCCCTACATTTAAATTATGCTCTACTTCGATACAGGCTAAGCTTTCAAAGGTGCTTGAGAGGTTCACCATGGCTGTTTGTTCAGATGACCTGCTTCACTCTTCTCTCATTAAGATGTTCAATTGCATAATGGATTTATAGAGATCTCCCGTACACAGAAAATTTGAAGATTAGGGAGCAGACTAGGCTAGTGCTCTCTTATCTCTAACATGCTACTTTTATATGGGGGCTTTTTTCCAAGCAAGGGAGACCAAACATATAATCTCCCACAGGAAATGGCCCAGCTGAGCTACACGTGTCTGCTCTTCTTCGTCTTTATGTTTCACTCTTGGGATGAGAAGCAATAGCGAGAGTATTATCTGAGTGCTTGCATGTGTGTGTTCATGCACATAAAAAGGATGTAGGTACATGAATATTCTCTTTCTCAGAGGCCATATTTCCTTCTAAGAGAACTCATGAAGAGCTTCATCCAAATCAATTACTGTATCTGAGCCTAAATGGTTTATCTGTGTATGCCTTGTGTGTGTGAGCAAGAGAGAGAGAAAGCAATTCCCACCAATACTAGGAAGCATATTACACTCTTAAACCCTGCCTTTCTTTCTTAATTTACAGTTAGCATGCATTTGTCACATAGATAACCTTAACTTTAAAAAAATGGCCTATAGGGAGGGGAGTCGTGACAGCATTACCTGTATTTCTAGCATGCATTAACCGTGGAGAGTTTTGTAAGGCCTTATCAACATCATCTGAAGTCAAATGTGGAAGAGGAGCTACAAAACAAAAAGCAACACCAAAATTTTAAAAATATATATTCAGAATTATCTTAATAACCATTTTCTTTTATCCTGATAGGATTATTTATTGGTCAGCCTAGCATCAATTCATTCTGCTCTTTGTGGGAGTGGGTTTATCATAATGCTGGAAGCAGGGCTTTAATTAAGAATATTGTAGAAAATGCTGACAACTAGAAAGCCTGTGAAAAACAATGTCATATTGGTGTTGCACTGCCTGATTTTTAAAAACAGAAATTGTTCTTTGACATTTTATTATTCAGTTATGCAACATTGTCTATACCACAGGTAACAAATTCACTTTCTCCTCCTCTCATCTTTGAATGCTGCTTATAAGTTTAATTTTATCTATATTCAGGGGACTCTTTTGTTCACCCTAACATCATACAAGCCCTATTTCTGCGAGAGTCTTATATACTGCTCCTTTGTGCACACACATTTAAAATCATGCCTGGAATTTCTTTTCAAATTATTATGTATATAATCTCATTTAGAATGATCATTTCAGTAATGGAAAAAGGGAAATGCATGTGACCAGAAAAAACATTACAACTTTTTATTATAGATTATGTTTGAACTGATTTTTGGTTTTCTTGTAATATCTAAAACGGTTAAAATTTCCCTGATTTGAAGTCTGCTTAAAGAACGCTGTGAGCATAGCATTTGAAAGAGAAATCTGAAATAAGCATTACAGTAGAAATTGCAGTGGACAAAACATTTTTTGGGAGGAGGGGAAGCCATCAACAAAGAAAAGGTTCTTACTCTCTCTGAGGTAGTGTAAGTGTGAGAGAAGAATGTCTGCATTATAGCTTGGTGTTAGCCTCTGGAAGTCATCTTTGTTCATCTTACACAATTCCTTCCCATCAATATTCTGAAACAGCACAACGTCCACATCTGGCAGGCCATATTCTTTGACTGCCCATTCCAACCACTGGCGTACGTGGTCTGTGCTCCATAATGTGGGATCTGTTTTGAAAAGCAGAAAGTTTCATTGTGTTAATGTTATGGAGAATGAGTTCTGCTACAAAATTGACTGAGCTTCTCCCCCATAGCAAATGCACTACTGAACAATGGGTAGCATCCAATGCAATTGTTCCATTAGTACAAGGGTTTATGATTTCACCCCCTCCCCTCCCCATACACATTCTGTTACCCTTCCCAAATCTGATGTGGATGACTGGGGGGAAACCCAGAGGAGATTTAGGGGGCACCTGGGGAGAGGAAAGGGGGTAAAATTTTGTGCATAAGCATAAATCTTTGCACCATCAGAATGCGTTACTTAGTGCTACACTGAATACAAGCCAGTATTAATTATTTTGGCTCAGTGTGTTCATCCCAGGAATCTGTTTATTCTATCAAAAGGAACCAAAACTTAGGCGAAAATTGGATGTGTGCCATCTATCTCCATTGAACTCAATGGAAACTCTTTTACTGAATTCAGTTGGGTGTAAATTGCACCTAATGCCTGAGGCAGAGTGGTTGGCACACTTTCAAAAACATGCCTGAGCATTCATTTTTCTCATCATGTATCTTGAATAGTGCTAAAGTGGAACTAACTACCCTTTCCACTGTAGCCCTTTGTACTCTTTAGTCAAGGTATGCCATTTATTTATTATTTATTTATAAATTGCATTTATTTATTGTTAAGCCACTTTCCATATTGATTGCAAGGCAGATTACAACCTTAAAAGAGAACCAATAAGCAAAACCAGTAAGCTAACATTTTAATAAACACAAATTAAAATGCAACCATAAAGTTAGTTTCCAGAACAGTTCTCAATAGCCAGGAATCAGGAAATCACAAAGATCTATATGAATAAATATATTTTCAGGAGGCCCTGAAAAGTGGCTGAAAATGTGACATGTGGTTCAATAGTAAAAAATTAAAAAATGGCAGAAAACATCACCCACAGGACATGACCTCAAAAAGTAGCTATCATATTGACCCATAGGTTTTGAAGTTTTGCCAAGTGTCCAAATTTTTTTTGAAAGAAGCCATACTGTCCTGTGTTAGGAGCATAGAAGCACTCTAATAATGATGTCTAAGAACCAATGGAACCTTTGGCTAGGAGGAATCTGCCATTCAGGTCAGACAGGGAAGCATCAAATATGTAGGGACGTTTCTAAGTCATTTGAATAGTCACTCCTCTCAATTTTGAGGAACTGGGTGTGCACAGCTGTTTTCCTGTCCACACACCCTACAGTAAATGGAATTCAGGGTTTGGTTGCTGGTGGTCCTCCTGCAGAAAGCAAATTGTCAGGATGCTCCCTCTTTTGCACACTTTCTACCCTTGATCTCTTGACTACTGATCCCAAGCCATTAACAGGTCTTCCATCACAATTCTTAGAACTGCAATTCAGACTGATTCCCCCCACAATTTGATCCAAAATGACTTCAGTTTTCGCCTCCACTAGTTCCAAAGCAGATGCCCAATCCTCCGCTACTGCATTCCTTCTTTTAAAGATATATTCACCAGTTTCCCTGCTTATCTAATGGGCTTGTCAGGTTCCCACCTTTCTGTGTCTTAGAACCACCCCACACCTTGTTGGTCTCATCAGTTTCGTCTGACAGCTCAAAAAGGCTGTCATCCATTTCATGCTGAATATCAAGCCTGGTGAACTTGGTCTTAAGTCTGTGCAGACACTGGAGCATAGCCTATCATCTTCTGACCTTTGCAAGCAAGCCCCCCTCACTGCAGTGTCAACCACTGCTCAATGAACAGCACCAACTACACCCCTGTTCTTTAAAGAAGAATGCAACCTTGTCCAGAACCGGTAAACTGCTTGATTCGAGTGCATGGAAGCCACCTATTCCTAGAACACCCAGCTTGTTATGATTCAGCTTCAACTCAGTAGCCCTCATTCAGCCCACCACTGTGTCCAAGCATGGCCACACCTGATTGAGTGATACAGAGAAACAGAGCTGGTTGTCATCAGACTTGTGATGATACCACACCCCAAATCCTCTACTGACTGCTCCCAATGGCTTCGTGCAGATATTGAGCAGCACGGGACAGAATTGATCCTCTCCTGTACCCCTCAGCTTAACAGCCAGAGAATGAGGTATAGTCACCCAATGCCCTCCACTGAAACCAATTCTGCAGGCACGAGTGCAACCACAGTAATTCAGTGTCACTCTCTTCTAATTCATGGAAGTGGTCCAGCAAGACATATGAACACCAGGCCCTGCACAGTGACCCAGCTTAGCTGTGAACTATTAATCTCGCCCCCCCCACCCCTTTTTCTTTTTTCTTTGCCACATCATCCTGCAATCTGTAATGGCTGTGTATAAATGAAAAACATCTGGCAGTCAGATAGCAGGACTTTGCTCAAATATTTCTTGTGCAGCTCAGCAAACAGCTGTTTATGCCTACAGACCTCTTGCTCCCTGAACAACATTTACATCAATTTCCAAATGTATTTAAGACAGATGTGGATAGAAGAAAGCTATTTATGATCACTCACGGTTCAGAGACTGGGAAATGTATCAATGGCCCATTTTTGGACCAGATTGCTTGGGAAGTGCTGCTGCTTTGTGGCTTGTTTCAGAACATTTTTATCATCCACTGGATCAGTTTGTAAGTAAAGCATTATCTGAGTATGTGTAGAAGATTATGCAACAAGTGTGTAGCTTGACAAATAACTGACAGAATTTCAACTTGTCATTTTAGCCACATCTAATTTTCCTATAGATTCATGTCACTATATAACTGTGGGAAAGTTAAGCAATGCAGCAGAAGTAGAATATATATTCCTTTTAGAGTAGCATGAGTAAAGGCCAATCTTCTTTTCATTAAAGATTAGCCCCATATACCAATGTAAACCACAAGTCATAAGGGAATATTATGATTAGTTTTTGACTCTCCAAAATGTGCATAAAACAGAAGAATCAACAACCCCATTTGATGTTCAAGGTTTACCAGCAGTGATAATCAGCTGGAATAGCTACTTTTATGCCAAAAATTCAACAAAAATTCAACAGAGCACTAGTTCCTCCATCCATATCTAACACACTAGCCATCCTAGATTATCATTTATTTGTACATCTTTTGCCAGCAGGTATATGTGTGTATACTAATTACTGCTTTATATTTAGGGGCTCTACCACAAAAAATACAATTGACCACAGTATAGCTAATAATTTATATTGTAATTATCAGAAATGTAATTGCCTGTTTATGAAAATGCAAAATTGCTGTTATGGAGGCTTGAATTCAGTTGATATATATCTGGACTCGATGGGGTATCCTTAAGATATCCTTAAGAGCTCCAGGGAATAACTTCAGTTCATTCCAACTGGCAGTTCATGTCTCTTTCCTTCTGCCATAAGGCTTACATGGTCTGCCTATTCTCACAAAATCCTACAGAAGACTAGAAATGCTTAGTTGTGGGCTGGATCACACACAGAGATCCATAACTTGATTAGTGTACCCTTTATAGGGATGTCAGAAGGCAGCGATTTCCCTTCCAAACTGTATTCATCACAATCAGTGCTGTTTCCATTCTGCTGCAGTTCAGTTTCTGCCAAATATTATGCTATTTGCTTCACTGTCCACTATTTAATGCAAGTTACATGTATTACCTATTTACATGATTTTTGTGACTTACATTGATTTCAGTGTAAATGAAGCATCAAAACAATGTAAAAAAGTAATTACTATAATTACTTACAGACTTTGAAGCACACCTATGTGAATGAATACCAATCATATTGGCTTGAGTGATTTCCATTCTAGACTGCAGGATGAACAAGCAAACTGCATGGATTTCTGCTTCCTTTTCTGTTTTCACTAGAATTCTCTGACATCTCTCCAACAGCTTCTCCCTTCCCATCTTGGTACAACAACGCCCCTACAACCAATGAAATGGCCAGGAAGCTAGCGCTGCAGTGCCACCTCACCGGGCAAGCTGCAACTGATATATTCCTAAGTATGTACACCAGGCTCCTGCTGAAATGTGTGGAACTAAAGGTGTTTAAGCTGAATGGCCAACTGTGTTTAATGACTGGGCGGGCCCAGTTTAAAAAGGTTATTTAAAAACATTTGTCTTCTCACCTGCTGGAACAATAACTCTCCGTTCATTGGTGGTCATGTTTGGTGGTGGGATGTGCTTTTCTTCCATATAGCTTCCATAGTTCATGCCAACGTTTTCTGTGTTGCTGGACATCTTTCCTCCTTTTGCCACACTGCAGTTGTCAGGGGAATTCCTAAGGAAGCAATTTAAGATTTCCTGAATAATACTTTTCAGTAAGCAGGTTCACAAGTGAAAGAGGATTTTTGCTATATGCTGATCTGAAATGCTCATCTATCTGTCAAGCAATGCTGTTCCAGGAGTCTACTTTAGATACTAAAATGCCTTCTGCTGGTGGAGGCTGGAAGTGTAAAAACTTGAGGATCTGACTCCATATTACTTTATTTTTGGAAATGGAAATGGAGTTTGGATTTGCAGGCATATGATTTAGGCCTGATGGACACTCACTGTTGCATCTCTTGAACGTCTAAAAATATGCATACTGTCTTTTTCCACTGGTGCACAAATCAGTAAATCACAAAAAAATGCAAATCAGCATAAATACATTATAAAAACAGGCATAAAAATAGCATGCTGTTAGGAGACAAATTGGCCTAAAGTTCAGGCTAGAGTTAATGCACTCAGCTCTTCTCAAAGTCTTGGTATATTTGGTACCTGAAAGTGATGTAGTATGGCAGACCTTTTTGAAGAAGAGCTTCCAGTTATGCACCACTCCTACCAATACAGGGATATGCATACACTGAGTGCTTTGAACCAAGCCTTCAAAAAGATGGGAGTAATGGTAAAGTGTATATATCATTTGGGTTTTTCACAGTAAAAAAGAAAGCAGATTACATTAATTCTAGAGCAAACTGCAAGCATGGAGGCTGCCATATGTCGAAACAGAATTAAATGTGACAACATTCCATTTAAAAAAAAAATCAGACATGCAGTACTTTTATTTAAAATCACTGTTACCCACCCACCTTCTCAAGAAAAAGGGTAAGGGTTAAATAACAATACTGATAATGTTGATGAGACCCTAATGGACAGTGCAGTCTGGTTACTGTGTTTTTGTAAATAAAAATGATTTTGAATAATTTAAAAGAGAAGCATTGCTAGTAATATGCTTTAGATCGTTGTACAAATTTACATTATTTATTTCCTCTGGAAAAACAACAACAATGGAATGTAAAAGATATAAACTTCTTCCTGCAACAATGAAGTATATATCATCAGTTTCAGTCTGTCCTATTGTCATGGGCAATCGTGCATTAAAAGTACAATAAACACTTTTCAGTGTACTCTTTAAAAGATTGAGTGGTAGCAATCAGTATTTGGCACACTTCTTCGGAGTTGCTAGGGTGGGTCTCTGAACTGAATATAAACACAGAAAAGACTAAATTAGCATTTCTCCCTGGAATCCAGAAGCATGCGCTCAAGAATTTTACCTTTATAATCAACTGAGGATAATGGCAAGTTAGTAGAGGTCCCAGCCCCAGAGACTGCAAAGTGAACCCCACATGTGCAGTGGGAGATCTGAACCCCTGCCCCCAACATCCAAACAAATAAGCACCTGTGCTGTGTTCTCTGAAACTCATGAGAACTTAGTTCAGCTGTAGTGAGAGAGAAAAATGTGGGGAAAGATGGACAAAATGGATATACCTCATTTCACATGCAGCCAAATCACTTATTTTTACTTTACGCACGGCAATACCAGTCTCATTAGAGCCAATTCACACTTTATTTTGTGTTTTCTTTTATTGGCCTGATTTTCCTGAAATAAACACAGAAGAAGTTGAGGAGAGCATGGCTCTCCACATTCATGCTCATTGTAAGGAAACCTAGCCATTTAAATGTGGATGTGCCCTGTACCGTTGCCAACGTGAGTATGTGGATTTTGTTATTTGAAGTCTGGTATTACTTTATTTCTAGAAAAAAGTGTGAATCAACTAATTGTAGAGGGTTTGCATATCTGAAGTTTGATGCATGCTGTAAGTCCTGAGCTAAACAAGGGTAGGCACAACTGGAACCCAACATATAGGTAGCCGGTAGCTTACAAATATCAGGAAGGAAGTTGCCTACAAGGTAAAGGCTTGTTTAAGGAAAATCTGTTTGATTTCTGAATAGCCAAGGGACAGATGATAATAACAGAAAAGCAGTCTACAGGGAAGTGTGCCTGGCAAAGAGCGAAGCCTAGCTGTAATTCATTCACAACCCTGGACCCAAACTATAGGCCAACATGTTTTAGAATCCATTCTTCCTTGTATGCTGGTTTCTGGTCAAAAATGGTACCAGTGCCTTGCCCAACTTGACCACATCAAAATGCTACAGACAAGTAGCAATAACTTCAGATAAATGAGAGATGGGTGTTTATCAAGATGCACATATAGTACATTATACTCTATGTTTTTGACACCATAATAAAGTTACGTGAAGGCCGTCCACTCATCCCCCTTCCCTCTTTCCTTGATTCCTTTGCACATTCCAGCTGCTTTGTGCCTTAAGGCCATCATAGCAAATTAAGGCAGTCAGCATCTGGCTCACTGGAGGCCAGGCAAGCTATAAATATTACCAGCGCTGCTCTTTGCTTTTGCATGGAGGGAAACAGCTGGTTTAAGTTTTACTACACATGATCCTTTCTCCATTAGAGCAGACACTTCAATATTTCTTGTGTATGAGGTTAGAGTGAAGAAAGGGCTGAGGGAGTGGGAGCTCTAACTTGGCAGTTACAAAATGATGTTCCTTATATACTTAATTTACAATTATATTGGTGCTGGGAGAATTCTGAAATCTGATATGCTGGTACCAATACCAAAACCACAATAGCTTCCCAGTTGGCCTACAAGTTTCTAAATCCATTTTTTCTTGTTTTCCTTTTATTATTTCATAGAAATTCTATTATAATGGCAATGGATTACATTTCCCAAGTTGTATTTCATTTCGAGAACTTGTAAGCACATTGTGCTTGTGGTTCCATAAAATAAAGAGTGAGCTGGAAGCCACAGCCCTCCTATGCTTGCTTCTGAGAGTAGGAAATCTCATGTTGTTTGAAGCTGCCAAAACAAGAGCATGCTGCCCATAAGCAGAAGTGTGTGTGTGTGTGTGTGTGTGTGTGTGTAATGTGTGAACCACATAAGAGTCAGTGTGGTGTAGTGGTAAAAGCTGGGGTAGCCAATGCAATGCCCTCCAGATGCTAGATTATAACTCCCATCATCCCTCACTATTGTTATGCTATCGTCGATTGATGGAAGTTGGAGTTCAAAACAACCGGAAGGTACCTCTTTGGCTACACCTGCATTAGTGTCCAGGTTTAAATCTCTACTCACACACAAAGCTCAAAACAAAAAAAAAATCCTTCCAGTAGCACCTTAAAGACCAACTAAGTTAGTTCTTGGTATGAGCTTTCGTGTGCATGCACACTTCTTCAGATACACACAAAGCTCTTAGGGTACCTTTAGGTTAATCACTATCTCCCAGTCTAGCCTACCGCGCAGGATAGCTGTGATAATAAAATGGGGGTGGGGATCCCACATAGAAATCATTTGAGAAAAAGCAGAATATAAATGGAATCAACCAACCAACACAATTCCATACTTTCTGTGCTAAGCTGAACTAAAATATCAGCTAAACTAGGTTATCCTTGGAGATGTACTTGCTTACATGAAGAATGACCACTAGTTGAGAACAAATCACATTTCCTTGAGGCAATTCCAACATTAGTAGGTCTATTAAATGCCTGAACCAACAGCTTTCCTTGGGGGCCCCTCCAACACCTGAATTTCTAGCTTATGCTCGCCCACTGAGACCAAAAGGCTGCATGAATAAAACTAGCACAGTTTCTCCATGATTATACACCTGGCATCAAACCAAGGTTCTGAATGTCTGGAGAATTTGTTACTTGAAATAAGAACTCACGGATATTTAAAGACTGCTACCCAAGAGCTTCACATTTTTCTAGCTTTAAGGACCTACCAAGACATTTTTCTGCCCATAAGATGAATCATATCCCTGAACATGCACATAATTTGCTTTAATGAAACATATTTTTTTCATATCTGTAGGTAGACCAAACATAATCTGCATTACTAAACTGCCTCTGCCATAAGACCAAATGTGTCCGCTATTCCCAAACGCCAAGAACTGAGGTTAGAGCTGATTTTATTTTATTTGTATTCACAATATGGCCTATGGGTTTTTGATGCTTTGCCCTCTTCTGAGGAATTACCGGTACTCTTGCAACCTGTTGGGAAGGCTCAAGAGGGATCACTAGGGGGAGGAATCTGCCCCTGCTGGCACTAAGTGTCTATCAGGTGAAGTGGTTGCCTCACTGTACCTAATGGTACGTAGAGCTGGACTTATCAGTTTACTATACATTCCATAAGGGACGCAGGTGGCGCTGTGGGTTAAAGCCTCAGCGCCTAGGACTTGCCGATCGAAAGGTCGGCGGTTCGAATCCCTGCGGCGGGGACCGCTTACCAGCGGGAAGGTAAACGGCATTTCCGTGTGCGGCTCTGGCTCGCCAGATGCAGCTTTGTCATGCTGGCCACGTGACCCGGAAGTGTCTCCGGACAGCGCTGGCCCCTGGCCTCTTGAGTGAGATGGGCGCACAACCCCAGAGTCTGGCAAGACTGGCCCGTACGGGCAGGGGTACCTTTACCTTTACTATACATTCCATATCAGCTGCATTTGTAAAGTGTACATTTTAAAATATGATGGGAATTTGAGGGCCACTCAAAATGAAATCAGCCTGTATTACTGATGAACTTTTGGTAACCTAGAACATGATGCATTCATGGCCAAAATCTCATGGCTGCAGAATCAAAAGATTCCAACATACAGCCCAGATAATGACCTGGAAATATACCAATGCAATTAGTCTGTTTCAGACATGAGAGCCAATGCACACAAGTAATTTTATAAGGATTAAAGCTGCATTTGGATAACTCTAATATGAGGAAATTGACCAAAGTGTTTTTCTTTTTTAAAGTTTGTAAATGCATGCTTCTGCCCCAAAGCAAAAAGATAGTATGTAATTTTGAATGGTGTTTGGTCTACAGCTCCTTTAGCCCGCTATGGGAACAACATTAAATATGGGGCTTGTCCACACTTTTGCTTGTCCCTTGTTTACAAAGCATAGGTTCAATGGGCTTCCTGCCTGTCTTGTGCTTTCTAAGCATGGGTTCAAGTCATTTCCCATTTCTTCCACTGCTTTCCCTGCAGTAAACAACCCACACTTTACCACTGAATTGGGGCAAATGCCAATCTGCTGAAAAACTGATTGATGTTTGCTTTAATTCAGCGGTAAAGAGCGGGCTTTCCCCGGGGGGGGGGGGAGAGGGAGCAGCAGGGCAAGCAGAAGTGTGGTCTCACACTTGGTCTCATTTTGAAAGTGCTCTGCTGATGCAAATCTTCTTCACAGCAAATCATTTTGAAAAACAGGCTGCATGGGAGGTTAGCCACAAATGGGCTCATAATACAAAAACACAAAATTGGGAGCTAATTAAGAAAAAAGCTAAAGAGAAGTTGCACTCTTCTTCAATATACTGAATATTAAGCCTACTGTTATTTGTTTTCCCCCATTCCACTTGCCATTCTGCAAGCAGCACTAGGATGTTACAATAATTTGAGCTGCATAAAGGCACTTTTCTATAAAGCACTTTGGGAATATTATTTATTCCACCTTCCATCCGCCTCCTTTAGTAGAGAATCCACATTTAAATAAGCATTGGATCTCCTAGTTTTGGTGTTGTTTGCCTGTCTACCTGGTAAAGGAGTCAGCAGGGACGGGACCATCTAAGTACTAGGCCTGCTCCTAATTCTTCGATTCAGGAAGATGCAGAGCGCAAAGCCTTGCCCAAACAGATGCAAAGAAAGATTTTATTTTTTTTTACCTTGAGCCATTAACTTGATTTGGATTGCATTCCATCTTGATGGTGACTCTGGCTGGAGGTTGCGATAACCAGTCCTGCTGGGGAACACGTGGACTCATCTTTGATGTCTGCCCATATTCACTAGAAGAGGAGGCTGTCATCTCTGCCTTAGAAAGGTGGGGAGTTCCGTAGGCACACTCAAATAAAGACTGGTCTTCACTCACAACTGATAATGCTTCCTGAAATCCAGAGAAGAGAAAGCAACAAAATGACCTGAGAGAAAAGTTATGCATATTGTACAGAACTTTAAGGTTTTGATCCACAGCAATGACAGTAAGGACCCATCTGCACTATGCATTTAAAGCCGTATCATACCAGTTTAAACAGCCATGGTTTCTCCCAAAGAATCCTGGGAACTGTAGTTTGTTAAGAGTTTGTTAAGAGTGTTGAGAGTTATTAGGATACCTGTATTCCACTCACAGAACTATAGTTCCCAGAGTTGTTTAACAACCAGGGAACTGTGATTTGTAGTTGTGTGTGGAGAATAGGGATTTCCTAACAACTCTTAGCAGCCTTAACAACACTTTGTACATTTTATATAACTGTAAACTACAATATTCACTTCATTGTCCTTAGAATGATTTGCTCTCTGACAAAACCACAAAAACCCCAACACAATTTCCAGTTAGTTAACGAGCCCATCACCACAACAAGGGGAAAAGTTGAAGAGCCAAAAGGTATACAAATTAAGTACTGCAAGTTGTTCTAAATTACATAGTTTATTCCGGCTGAAGAGGTTGGGTCTTGTTGTTCCAGTCATTGGAGTGTTTTTAGGGAAAATTGCAAATCCTTTCACTGAAGGTGTTAACAACAGTAAATTAAACAGCAGCAGATGCTGGATATGTGCTTCTCCAAGATGAAAAATGTATCACTTCAGTTCTTTTTCTGTGGAGCAGCGACAAAATGAATTGCTGCTGTGTGCCTTTTTTGCTGCTCTGCACATACATTTTTAAAGCCCAAAGCCATTCCATAGCTTTTGAAAGCTCTTCTCTGATGAGTAATGCCAGACCTCAAGCAAACTGAGGAATGCAAAGTTTCAGCTTTGTTTCAGGTGTGTGTGTGGACATGTTATCCAAATGAAGGTGGGGGAATGAAACCATCTCAACTGAATGATTTCAATATTACGGTAATACCTATTTATTCTACCTATTTTTATGAGGACGTAAATACAAATATCTAATTAAATGGAAACATTATTTCCATGAGTTCTTCTTTACCAGAACTAAGCCTATGAATTAATTGTCTTACGTTGCAGTCCTTCACTCACTTATCTGCAGTAAGTCTCACGGAACGCAATGTAACTTTACTTCTGAGTAGGCATGCATACAATTGTTGCATTAAATTGCTAGCAAGTGAGATGTCATAATACATTATAGCATACTTGAACTCTTCCTCCCAGTTTTCCCCATTTTCAAAATAGCAACCACATAATGGTCTGCAGTAAAATTGGACCTGTGGCATGAAGATTATCTTTGAATCTGGAATACGTCACTTGACTTGTGGATATTGAGATAAATAGGAGATAAATCCAATGTATTTCTAGCCAATGCAGATTTTACATTTGGATTACAGATGAAGGAAACATGAAAAGTGAAATTAAGTGTAAGCATCGCTTGTGCAAATGGGCAGTATGTGTACAGATGATACAGCTTAAAATGCATGTGTAAGGAGTTGAACACATCTGAAATGTATTCTGCCTCTGTGAAACTGATTTATCAAATCAGACTAAGTACGACTAAATTATTATATTGTCATAGATCTAGGGCAGGGGTAGGCAACCTAAGACCCATGGGCCAGATGCAGCCCAGTCGCCTTCTCAATTTGGCCCATGGACAGTCTGGGAATCAGAGTGTTTTTACATGAGTAGAATGTGTCCTTTTATTTAAAATGCATCTCTGGGTTATTTGTGGGGCATATGAATTCGTTCATTTTCCCCCTCCCCCCCAAAATAGTCAGGCTCACCACATGGTCTGAGGGGCGGTGGACCAGCCCATGGCTGAAAAAGGCTGCTGACCCCTGATCTAGGGTATACCAGGGTCTGTGAATGAATGGTAGAAAGGAATAAAATGGTAGCCTTTAGAGAATATTTGGGATATGAAGGGAAATAAAAGCTGCAAAACTGTGCCAGACAGGAAATTCCTGGGTTAGCTTATACAAACCAGCCTCGCCTGGCTAGGTAAGTACTGAGCCATTAAGGGCCATTGGACATGCAAACGAACTGTCCTTTTCCCACCCCACCCCAGGAATGGACAAAGGCAGGAGAACTGGCAAGTTGTCAAGGTGACAGTGGGGTGTGATGTCACAGGAAAATGTGTCCTTTTTGAAATCTAAAGGTGTTCTGGGAACAAAAAGGAGGAAGTAGGCAGAACCATCCTGGCACTGGCTGGAGAAGGCTGCACCAAGAGACCAGGAACCATAACTGACTGCTGTTTTGGATTCAAGCCTGCTGAAGTTATGAGAGGGGCAACAAGAGACACTCTTGGGGTATAATACTCTGCACCCCCTCCACTGAAGACCCCAGGTGTAAATGAGTGTACAATAAACCATATTTCTTGAAGACACCAGAACTTCCTTTTTCTCAATGGAAACACAACCCTGGAACCCCCTGGAATCTTGCTACCACTCGGCAGAGCTTGGGGGAGTGGCACACAAACTTCATAACATCTATGACAGGGCAGCTGAACAACAAAAACTCTTGGCATGAAAAGTAAGAAAAATGTTGCCTTAACCTCCCTAGGCCATAATTTTCCTCCCAGTTTGGAAAATATAACTTACCTACTTAAAAACGGAACTTAGAAATAATGTACCCTTCAGTATAAAACTCCTGGTGCACCAGGATACTACTGGAATCAGGAGGTCTGTAGATGTCTATCAAGCTATTTTAGGATTTTGTACCCTGGTGTGAGAAAGGAACGGATAGGAATGTAGCAGACACACAGAGATCACCCAATATCTGTAATGGGAGGGGTGATTCATATTGGTCCTGTGTGTGTAGTAGGGTGTGTATTTGTACTCAAGTTTTCTATTTTGGTGATATTTATAGTACAGTGGTACCTGGGGTTACATACGCTTCAGGTTACATACACTTCAGGTTACAGACTCCGCTAACCCAGAAATAGTGCTTCAGGTTAAGAACAGTTTCAGGTTAAGAACGGACCTCCAGAACGAATTAAGTACTTAACCCGAGGTACCATTGTACATCTATCTATCATCTATCTATCCATCCATCTATCTGAGAATACTATGTCTATATTAACTATTTTACTACCTTTCTGTGACTCTCCCAATCAATAAAAGGATTCAAAAGCTGGCTGTCTTATGGCTGATGTATGTGTTCATGAAAAGAACCCTACCAAGAATGTAGCACTCCATAATGCTGGTTTCAAATTGTATGACTGAATGACTATACCATATCAAAAACTCCTTGTATGGTATGCTAATTTGTCTGTGCTTTTAAATTGTGAAGTTCCATTCAAATGTATCATTTTCCTGATGACATTCTGAGGTGGAAAAGTCTTAAAAGAGGTATGTGGTACTTTTAAATGAATATTTAGATGAGGTATTAGATTGGCAATCATTACTGATGGATGATGGCTACAGCAGCCATCTGTTGCACAACCAACTATGAAGATACAGTACCTGCTTTCCCTCAAATCTTAGAACACAGCCACAACGTAGCAACCATTCATCACTAATTGTTGTTACTATGTAACAAGCCACTTTCAAGATATATCTGAAGGGAAATACTCCACTTTGTTTATTTTCTATTCTTAAAAATAATAGAGCAAAAGTAAGGAAGGAAGGTCAAAGAAAAGTTTTTATAAAATTATGGAGGTCAGCGGACTGCAGGTTTTTCTGCAGGCATTAAGTTGTGCCATGCATTAAAACATACATTTGGGGAGTGTGTAAGCAGTTGCTCTTTTATTGCTTCCCCAAACAAATCCATTTCCTACAAATTAGTCCCATATCTTTTGCAGCACAGCCAACTTCCCAGAAAAACAACAGGAAAACAAAGTGTGAACTCCAAGCAACCCACTTCCACAGAACAATGCAGCATACCAAAAAGAAAGAACCCGCTGTTTTGGTTGTGCCTAGAGACTTGAAGAAAAAAGGAAGGAGGAACCTTAAAAGTAAAAGAGCTGTATAACTGTAAATATGCAGCAGGCGTCTTGCCAGTGATTTCAAATGCTTTGAGGTTTCAAAATTGCCCAGAAACCCAACTGAAGTGCACCAGGGCTCTTACACTTCCAGGAACACGATAGTATAAGAAACCAGCAAAACATTCTGGGTGATAAACAGCTTGTGCTTAATGCCATGGCTATAGTTAGTACAATAACAATTTAAATACACTACTGAAAGTACTAACATATTTGTGTTTAGTGTGGGATTGGTACTCATACTACACAGTAAGATTTTTGCAGCATCCGAAAGATACTGGTATCAAAATATTAGTTCATACTGCCTCCTCCCATTTGGGATTTACCCTTTCTGCAGAAAATCGAGCTTGTTGCCAGTGATTCATTTGGGATTTCTGAAAAAAACCATTTGCAGTATTAAGCCCCTGTCTGAAATCACCCTGATACTGTATATCATGCCAGTTTATGTCACATAGCAGATTGTTTCATGCAAGCAAGCTCAGTGGACTGTGAATTTTGAAGTCAAATAACTCTTTAACTGTGAAGAAAGTACATTTGAAAAACTAGGACCAAGGAGCTTCACTCCTCAGTTGTCTTCACTGTGCAAACCAACGTATTTTTATAGTCAGTGGGCCTCATTCATTTCCACGGGATTTAAGGCATTCCTTTGCACCCAAGAGGTATATAATACGGATTACTATAATAAGCAGTGATTCAAAATGTACAGTGAAATACAAATGAGCTTTTGATTTTGATAAACACAGATACCTCTCAATTACTAAAAAGATTTCAGGCAGTATACTCTAACTTTCTGCTTCATTTGAATTTCATCCATATTGTAATATTAGTGAGCTAAAAAAACAATAGTTTGCACAAGCACTAGGCGGAGGCATGCTGCTGAATGAATTCCCACAGGGCTCATCTTGCTCTTGCTGTGCCACCCATGGACAAAAACAAGCCAGCACCTGGGTTGTTGTGCTATTCCTCTTGGCTTATCAACTGTGGTTTGTCTGGGAGGAAACAAGCCATGATCCTGATCAGACAACACCACAAACTTTGGCTTACCAGTACAGGCTTCTGGAGAGGAGCTTGCAACCACTTTACTCCTCCTCCCTGGCCATTTTTGACTCCACACCATGCTTAGTGTGTTGTCCAAGCCAAGGCTTTTGGTTAAGCTCTTTCTTTATTAGAAGGCAATAAAACTGCTAGCACATTTGCAAAGCTAAGAAGGGATTGGTATGGTTTCAAGTTGGATGGGGAACTGTGTGTTGAGATTCCTGTATTGCAGGGGGCTGGACCAGATGACCCTTGGGATCCCTTCCAACTCTACAATTCCATGATTCACTAACCAACAGCTGTAGCCAAGACAATACTATAGAATACAGTCACAGCAGTTCTCAGAAACAACAGTCAAAACGGAACACAATCAGTAAAAATCTCTAAATTAAATGCCGTCAAATGCTTGGGTAAGTTAGAGCTTTTAAGTGGCATCTAAATGATAATGCATACCTCACAAATGTACGCTGGGAAGAAATTCTACAAATGAGGTGCCACTACAAAAAAGGCCCAGTCCTGGGTAGTCATCAATTTCACCTCCAAAGGTTGAGTCATCTAGAGCAAATCTTCAGTAAAATATATCAGAAGCAGGCAGTTTTCTATGGGAGTTGGTTCTTCTAAATGCTGCTTAAAACTATGGCAAACATTTAGAAAATTGCTCCTCCCTTGGGCATGATGCTTCTGTGCTACCAGGAGCTAAGCCATTGAATCCAAACCTGAGTTCATAGTTTGTCTCACTCAGACAAAGCATGAGTGGCAAGTCAAGAACAAACCTTGGTTACAGCTCATGGTTTGTAGTGAGATGGACTGTTAAATGTTAGAAAGGTGCCACCTCTGTTGTCTTCTTGGTACCTACTGAAGACTTTACTCTTTCAAGGAAAAGATCTTTCCCAGTCTGCATCTGTATTGGAATTGCTTTGTGCATCTTTTTAGATATTTTAGTTGTTTTAGCATTTATGTATTTGCCGCCCTGGGTTCCTTTGGAAGGGCAGGATATAGATAATAATTAAAATTAAAAACTGATCTGAGTTTGGACATAGCACTATATCTAACCATTATTTTGGAAATGATAAAAATCTGTTGGCGTGTCCTGGAATAACCCAGGGTATTCTTGATTTTGATTCAATAAATAGGTTTTCAGTGGACTGCTGTGGTCTGACATCTTTGTTTCCATTGTGCTCACAATAATTTATGGGCAGTTGACCATAGGCATGGCCTGGAATTCTCCTCTTATTACCCTTTTCCTCCTGCCTTTTGTCCTTGCGAGATCCAGAACCCTTTAAAGTCAATGGAAAGGCTTCTTACAGAAGCAAATAACAGTTGCTGGCTAGAGGTCACGACAGGAAGTACTGTGTAAACATACTTGCTAGCCTGTTGATTGGTATTATTAATATTTTGTTTTCTGTTTTGGAATTTACTGAAGTTTCATGGAAGTTACAGAGCAGGCAGGATCTTTGCCAAGTTGTGTTATTTTGGTTATATCAGAATGCCCAAAATAAACCTGGCTCCAGATAAGGCTATGTGTTCTTCTATGATAGTATGAGCTGTTTGATGGTGGAGCAGAATGCCTTGTAAGGTAGTACATTCTCCTTCATTAGAAGTTATTAAGCAGCTGCTGGATGGCCCCCCACCAAGGAGGCTATGAATGGATTCCCTGCACCAGCAGGACTAGATGTCCTTTGAAGTCCCTTCCAAATCTATAATTCCTTTTTATTTGCTGTAATAGATTACTCCTGCCTGAAGCTTCCACTGCAATTTTTCTCATATACGTAGGTAGCTGATCCGCTGACCATTTTCACATAGATCTATAAAATCAGTGATTTCAGGGCAATGTTTTCCTTCCCCATTTTACTCATAAAATTATGTACATTTATATTATTAGCATGGATCCTTTGACTTCTCTAGGACTGCATAGCTAATGATTTTATTATCATTTTGCTATATTTCTATAAATGCCAGTGTTCAGGATTTGATATGGTAGGGCAGAGGTTTTCAACCCTTTAGAGTCCATGGCTCCCTTGACCAACTACAATCTTTCTGCAACCCTCCTGTGAGGAAACACACTCTGAGTCACAGCAGCCCTCTTATGTCGCCCCTTGCCTGCCAATCCTTCTGCCCTCCACCCCTTTTTGGTCACCCTCTCTTGTGGAGGGTTCCCCCAGCATCCTCTCCTCTCCCCTCTCCTCAGGGGTCCTCGCCCACTTGCTTGCTTCCTCCGAGGATGCCTCAGCTCCTGGCAACCAGCACACCCTGGTTGGCCTCAGAGGCAACATTCTCCTGGAGATCTTGTAGCCAGAGCCACTGGTGTGAGAGGGCATCAGAGGAGGGAGGGAAGGGAGGAGGTATGGGGTCCATGCTGCCAGTGGCACCTCTGACCACTATTCAAGGCACCCCAGGGGTGCCACAGCACACTGGTTCAAAACCACTGTGATAGGGAGACTGGCATTCTAATTCTAACTATGCAATGTTATACCTGCCACCTCAGAAGTAAGTTGTATTCCATTCAGTGGCGCTTACTCCTAGGTAAATGGTATGGGTATTGCAACCTAAGTAGTATTAAAAATATGGCAGGCTTCTAAGTATATTCAATCTGGGCAAATGCCCCCCACTATTGAATATGCAGGCCAGACCCTCCAAGTGTTCCTATTTTCCAGGGACATCCCTGATTTAGAGAAGCCATCCCGGTTTTTTATTTGATCCCGGAATATCCTGCTTTTCCTTAGTATATCCCTACTTTCATTGGAAAAATGTTGGAGGGTATGGAGTTATCCAACCCCCAAGCAATCTGAAGGCAATCCTGTATAAAGAAGTTTTTAATATGTTTAATGTTTTATTATGTTTTTATATATGTGGGAAGCTACCCAGAGTGCTGGGGAACCCAATAAGTTGTGTGGCATAAAAATAGTAAAATGATAATTATGGAATGGGATGCCCCTATTTTCATCGAAGAAATATTGGAAGTTATGGCAGATCAGAATTAATAATAATAATGAGAAAACTACAGAGTCAGGTTTGGGATTAAGCTGCTTTGTTTTCAGGAATTCTGCTTTTAAAAAATCATGAAAATAAGTGTCTAAATTAAAGCACATATTGAAATAAGATGCCTGAAGGCAAAACTCTAAAAACTGTTTTTTAAAAGTTCACCTCTCTTCTTTCTGGGGCTGTTTCTGCATTGAAAACTGATCTATGATGGTTTGTTAAATAATAATACTTAACATTTGAATATTTCAGGGGGATGTCACTGAACTACAACTCACATTGACACTGGCTGTTGACCACACTTGCTGGGTCTCTTGGGAGTCATAGTTCAGCAGCATTTGGAGCACCAAAGATTTCCCACCCCTTGCTTTATTTAGTTCTAATCCTAACAGCAACCTTGTCAGTCAAGTCAGTATTATTGTCTCCCTTATTGAACGTAGGCATGGTAGTGGTGGGACTGAAGCTGAGAGAGAAAGAGGCTTTCCTAAGGCCACCTAATGAGTTCACAGCAAAGGTGAGATGTGAACTGGGGACTTTCTGATTCAGAGCTCACTTTCTCAGCCACTATTGCTACAGAAACTCTCTAATAAACTGATTAATTTTTTTAGATGAATCAAGTAGTATATACATTTTGTCAAAGGGGAGGAGCTAGACAAAGAATGATCCAAGGAGTCCTCAATGGCAGAACAGGCGGAAGATAACAGGCGGTATGTTACAAGGGGTGTTAAGGCGGATGAAGGCTGCAGCAGATAAGAATTGGCCGGTCGTCATGATACCCATGCCATCGGAATAGAGCCTTACTGCGAAGACTGTGCGTTGGTCAGCATGCACTGATGTACACACATAAATTCACACACAAGCGCCTTCCAAACACCCATCCCAAACCTAAAGAAGCAATGGGGACAGAACTGTGAAATCTGGAGGCCCCTCGTCATGAACCGGCACATGGGTGGTGGATACAGATTCAGTTGTTCTGACTCAAGGAATGAGGTGGTTGAGTAGCTCAGCAGCTGTATCCATGACTGAGCAGTCCTATTTAAGATCAACTCCGCTCAACAAGCACACACACACACACACACACACACACACACAGTTTTTGCTTTGTCTATTTTACTCATTACTTTTCTGGCCAATATTGCTTTTGGATTATATATTCAGCCTGTGGAGAAAACAGAAGCCTACCTAGTTTGAAAATAAAACTCAAGAAGCAGGTGTGCAAGATAATGTAGAGGCTCCTTTAGTTCTTCAGTGTGATTTCCCCAAGTGTTGCTCCTGTGCCTTTTAATCATGCTTGCATGAACTTGGGCATCCTTACATTTCCATATTTATACAACTGCTTCTGGCCAAAACAACTTTTAATGGAAACTGTTGGGCTTTCCATTTTCCAAAAATGGATAGTTTGATGGTTTTTGTGAGCTATCAGGACAAAATATTTTGAGCAAAACTCATAAATCCACAATCTGTTTGGAACAGCACTGACATCTGAAAGGAGATCTCAAGATGAATCTGCTTAAACCTGGGTTCATTAAAAGAGCTAATTCAAAGCACTGCAATTGTTTCAGTTGTTTATGAATCTCGACCTTCACAATGCTATGAAAATGTGCTGTCTCCTAAAGATGTTCTTTGCCGATATGACACACATTTTGTATTGTTTCATGGCACACAAGCATTAAATATCCCAGAGGTAATCCACCCTTCTCTTAACGGCTGATGACAGGTCCAATGCCTGAGCAAAATCAGTTGAAGGAAAGGGAAGTCTTGTCGGAAATGAGATTAATCTTGTAATGAGTGTTCAGTCCTGATAACCCATCTGTGCAGAGAACTGCTTTAACTGGAGTGCAATTAACCTTCACCTGACAAGTTCTGCCCAACTGTTATAAACAACATTAAAGGCAACCCCAGTTTCTGTGTAGACTACGCAGTCACATTTCAATACCATGACTACTGCTATGTGCAACAGGTTACTAACAAAAAAAATTCCTTCCAGTAGCACCTTAAAGACCAACTAAGTTAGTTCTTGGTATGAGCTTTCGTGTGCATGCACACTTCTTCAGATACACTGAAGAATACATCTTCAGATACATCTTCAGATACATATTCTTCAGATACATCTGAAGAAGTGTGCATGCACACGAAAGCTCATACCAAGAACTAACTTAGTTGGTCTTTAAGGTGCTACTGGAAGGAATTTTTTTTGTTTTGACTATGGCAGACCAACAAGGCTACCTATCTGTAACAGGTTACTAACAGTTAAGTCCCAGAGGGAAATTTAAAGTGATCCTGGGAATGTTTTCCAAATTATGGCTTGTATGTAACCAAACTTTTCTCAGAGTAGACCCATTGAAATTATTCGCCATGCCCATTAATGGGGCTACTATGAGCATGACTAGGGACGCAGGTGGCGCTGTGGGTTAAAGCCTCAGCACCTAGGACTTGCCGATCGAAAGGTCGGCGGTTCGAATCCCTGCGGCGGGGTGCGCTCCCGCTGCTCGGTCCCAGCGCCTGCCAACCTAGCAGTTCGAAAGCACCTCCGGGTGCAAGTAGATAAATAGGGACCGCTTACCAGCGGGAAGGTAAACTGCGTTTCCGTTTGCGGCTCTGGCTCGCCAGAGCAGCGATGTCACGCTGGCCACGTGACCCGGAAGTGTCTCCGGACAGCGCTGGCCCCTGGCCTCTTGAGTGAGATGGGCGCACAACCCCAGAGTCTGTCAAGACTGGCCCGTACGGGCAGGGGTACCTTTACCTTTACCTTTATGAGCATGACTAACAATGTCTATGACAAACTACAACTCATTGTACTTTTAAAAAACCAGTCAGCTGATATAGTCAGGCATATATTGGTCATGAAAGTACTTACCATCAGTTTAAAGTGGGCTGAGGTTGGTATATACTTTCCTGGAACATACTTGAGGTTACCAACATGATCTTAAGCCCAGTGCATACTCCCTGCTGTACATGCATTGAGAATTACAAAAATTTTGACACAACTCCGATCTCTATTTGTTGTGCTGTCTAAATAAATGTATCTTCATGACTGGATCTCAGACTAGTGGATTTTCTTTTCTTCTTTATTTAACAGCAAATTTCTATACCACTCTTCACCAAAAATGGTTACCAGATGTTGAACAAAAAATAATATAAGACCATAATGTATATTAAACAAAAGCATTAAAATAATTATTTTATATTACACAAACAGCATAATTAAAAACACCATAAAAATTGATCAGCCCATCAGCTACTAAAAGTGAGTTATTTCTAACTTGAAAATAAAGAAGTTTAATGAACCACTTTCTAATTTGGTTTTATCCTCACCAAGTGCCAAATTTAGACACAATCAGGCTGAATTCCTTGTTCTGTGGTGCAGACAAGTACACCAGACATGAGCACATTTAGTAACAAATATTGTGTTCACTTTACAGAATCCGAGTTTACTGCTTTTTTCCTAAGTTTAAATGTTTTTCATATTTCTTTCTCTCAGAAAATAAAAATAAAAGTGGGTTGTAGCCCATGTTAGTCCTACTCAGAGTAAACCCAGTGTCATTAATGGGCCTAAATTAGTAATTTCCAGTAATTTCAGTGGGTTTACTCTGAGCAGCACTAATATTGAGTTTAACATAATGTCTCTAAATACATTAATACCAAACTACAGAAGCAAAAAGCATTTTATAAACATAATCATATACAACATCAGTAAAAGATCAGTCATTGTACATTGTTCTAGGCCCCCAAGTCTGTGGAAGTCTCTTCCTCAAGTAATACACATGGCTCTATTTTTGGGAACGTTTAATAATTTATTATTATTATTAGCTTTTAATTAATTGCTACTTTTTATTAACTGTTCTAACCAGTTACCATTATTGTATTAATTACTGCTGCTCAGTTTTCAGGGGGTGTTATGTGGTTTTTAGTGGGATATTTTTCTATGTTTGTTTTTCCTTGGAAGGGCACCTGTGCCCTAAAAGCTGGCTCTAAATCAGTTAATAATGATTTTTAAAAATTGCTATGGATCAACAAAAGTTTCCAGTTTTGTGCTTTAAATCTAAAGAATTGAGAAGTTTATTTTGGACCTTTCTGAACAGCCTTTCAATGAATTACAAGATAATCGTAACTATGTCTACTCAAAAGTAAGTCCTGTTAAATTCACTGATGCTTACTCTCAGGTATGTGGGGTTAGGAATACAGCCTGATATTAGTGAAGAGGAAGTTCCAATTCAAAGAACTTCCTCTATTGGTACTCCCTGATCTGGTGAGCTATCAGAATAGGAAATGGAGGCAGGAAGTATCTGTCTACGGGCTCATTATCATCATAAGTGCTGTGGCAGCGTATTTATTGTTTATCACAGCAATAAACACACACACACACACACACATATATGGTATATACATATATATTCTCAAGAATGGCAAATTCCTATGAAGAACAGTATCTTGTTTACGACAAACCTTTACAGCATTGTTCAAATTCCATAGCATTGTTTGCTTTCTGTCTAATAAAAAAGGATGAGATGTTTTCATTCAGCATTCCAGCGACGGCCCATTGTTTATAAAGTTACTCAAGTGTCTTTTTTGCCCTTACTTTCACCCTCCTTCCTGCCCTCAACTTAAGGACTGTAATTAGGCACCAAATCTTCATGTTGCCTTTCTGTACTACTTTAAGACTCTGATCAGAATATTTCTGAGAGTGATAGAGCCTAGCTGTACATTCCAATTCTTGAAAAGCAGCAAATGTAGTGAGCAACCAGACGCCCCATCAAATCACTCAGTCAAAGATGGACGGAAAACCAAAGGAGAACGAAGGCAAACAACATAGGGAAACAGGAGCTGCTTGCTATTTTCCTACTTGGAATCCTGTGTCCACATGCGCATGAGCGAAGCAGAATCGAGCTTGCTGGCCTCTCTGCAAGCTCCATGTATTCCTCTGAAGTGATATGCAAACAATGTGTGGATCAAAGTCTCTACAAAATGTAGGCGCCCAAATCACAGAGACCCTTGGCTCATACAACTTCCAGAGGCATAGCCGTATTAATTTGTTTTGCAGCAAAGTCAACAAACCCTGAGGAAACGTACTCTAGTCCCAAAAAAATGCCACAATAAGGTTTACTAAATGCACTACAAGACTTATCGGAGACAGATTTATTATTATTATTCTTTATGAAATTTATATACCATCCTTCATCCAAAGATTAATGGGCAGTTTACAGTTCTGATAAATAACTCATTCCAGGGCCTAATACATAAATAGCAAAAACTAGACTGGATTATGTAATGTCTCAGGTTATGCATGTATAGTGGTACCTTGGTTCTCAAACGCCTTTGTACTCACTTGGAACCCAAACACTGCAAACCTGGAAGTAAGTGTTCCGGTTTGCAAACTTCTTTCATAAGTCGAATATGCTCCATTTTGAGTGTTATGCTTCCGTTCTGAGTGCCACACTTCCATTTTGAGTGTTACGCTGAGGTCTGTCTGTTTTTGCTATCTATTTTGCGTTTTTGTTTTTGCGGCTCTTTTTGTTTTGTTTTTGCGACTGTGTGGAACCCAGTTCAGCTACTGATTGATTGATTGTGTGACTGCAGTACATTGTTTATTGCTTTCAATTTATGGATCAATGATCTTGTTAGATAGTAAAATTCATGTTAAATTGCTGTTTTAGGGGTTGTTTTTAAAAGTCTGGAAGGGATTAATCCATTTTGCATTACTTTCTATGGGAAAGTGTGTCTTACTTTTGGAACACTTTGGTTTTGGAATGGACCCCCGGAATGGATTACGTTTGAGAACCAAGGTACCACTGTATCTAGACACCCCCGTCCTTTGGAATTGCAGAAAGCAGGAAGTGGATAAATTACTCAGGGCATTCTGGAAAACTGGCTAGGAATGGAAACATATTCCCTAGCACAAACACTGTAATGGGGTGCCCAAAGTTTTGAGCCTATTTTTTATTGCCATGGGTACTTTAGACATCTCCCAAACCAGAAATTAGGCTTGGAAAAAGTGTTTTTGTTCCCTCCCCCCCCCCAAGCATAACAAGGAGAGTACAACTAGTAAGAGTTAACCATCTCTCCACAGGTGCAAACTCCTGGAAGATCACCCCCCTCAAAGAGCCAGTAGAAGACTTTCACAAGCCTAATTATAGCAAGGAGGGGTTGTAACTGGGAAGTGAAGTGTTACCTCTGCAGTTGGGACCCCCGAGGTCGCCCCTCCTCTGTTGCAATTGAGTTTCAACAAAGCTTCCCACCATAGCTAATAGAATACAGTGGTACCTTGGGTTACAGATGCTTCAGGTACAGACTCTGCTAACCCAGAAATCGTGCTTCAGGTTAAGAACTTTGCTTCAGGATGAGAACAGAAATTGTGCAGTGGCGTTGCAGCAGCAGCAGCAGCAGGAGGAGGAGGAGGCCCCATTAGCTAAAGTGGTGCTTCAGGTTAAGAACAGTTTCAGATTAAGAACGGACCTCTGGAACAAATTAAGTTCTTAACCCGAGGTACCACTGTACTTCTTTCAAGCCTAATTTCAACCAAGGGGAGGGGCAGAAGGAATGGGACTCTGTGGAAAGTCTGTTCAGGTGAATGTGCACCTGTGTGCACCACACTGGCAACTCATGTGCTATAAGAATAATTTATGCTGGTTTATCTGCTTTTGCCCTCAGATAATGTTGCCTTGTAACATCACACTGGGTGCAGCAGTATATAAGTTCAATCCTGGGCAATTATTTACAGCTACCATTAGTACTGAGTCTTGATTAATGATTACAGATAGGTAGCCGTGTTGATCTGCCATAGTCAAAACAAAAAAAAATTCCTTCCAGTAGCACCTTAAAGACCAACTAAGTCAGTTCTTGGTATGAGCTTTCGTGTGCATGCACACTTCTTCAGATACACGGTGGTGTATCTGAAGAAGTTGGTGTATCTGAAGAAGTGTGCATGCACACGAAAGCTCATACCAAGAACTGACTTAGTTGGTCTTTAAGGTGCTACTGGAAGGAATTTTTTTTGTTTTCATTAATGATGTTACTCTAAATGCATCTTTTCCTCTCACAACAGAGGCAGTTTTAGGGTAGTGCAACTGGTGTAGTCACACCGGGTGCTGCACTAGAAAAAGCACCAAAACAAGGCCGTAGAATGGAGCATCAGAGGTGAGGAGGAGTGCCAAATTTCAGCGTCACACAGGGCATCGTTGAAATTTGAGAGCCCAAAGTCCGCCACTGCTCACAAGTACACATGTTAAGCTGTCTTTATCGCTGCGTGACTGAATTGCTGTTAACCTTAAGCTATATAGTGTAGTACATACTTAAGTAGACCCAGATTTGCAGCTGGTCTATATTAAAGGAGAATAGGAAGTTTTGGCCTTCATCCTACCTTATGAATGCAATTTTTAAGAAACAAATTTGACCCTTTAAAACTATTACATTTCCCTTGGGGGATAGTGTTCAAATTCCATTTGTCTGAACATGCTTAATAACTCAATCAAGATGCACTTTTAATCAAATTAGTCTCATTAATCATGCTTCTTTTAGCACTGTTTCTTCAAGAGTATAGCTGTTTGTTTAACAACGTCTAGAAGTTTAAGAGAGAATCTAAGACAGCAAAGACATGGGAATGTAATCTTCTGAGTGCTGCTACCATGAAATCTACATGCACCTCAGTGTGGTTCATGAAAAAGCCCAATGAAATGGGGGTTACAGAACTGATGGGCAACAGCTACACTAGGGTGGATTGTTCACAGTATTGTGTGTTGCTAGCCATTGCCCTTAGATTTTTGACACAACACAGCACAATAGCTTGGAGAAAACAAAGGATGCAATTTGTTTGATTGGGAGAATAATCTGGCCAGAGATTTTTATGTCCTGCAGAATTAGAAAGGAGGGCACATAATTCTCTCATGGAAATAAGACATTGAACTAAGAATGTTTAAGATTGGCTGTACTGGGTTATGGTTCTGTAGTAACAATTGTTACCTATTTAGCTTCCATCAATTTCCAATGCTGGGACCTTTCTGCAACTTTTGTTATATAAATGAACTTTTTTAGTGAAGTATTCAATAAAAACTGAGAAAAAACTTTCCAATTTTGAAATAAAAGAGAGAGAAAAACAGCCAAGATGGAACAAAGGATTTATGCATCCTCGAAACGTTTAGAGTCTAATGGTTCAGAAAGAACTTTTGTTATGTTCACAAGTTTAGTGCTCCCTAGATATAAGTTATGGTTCTGCTCCCACCTTGTTATGTAGGAAGTGTAGACTATACACTGCATATAAATTCTATTTTGAAATTTTTTATGTTATCTATTATATGACAAGGAACAAGGAGGATATAAGAGTGTTTGTTAGTAAGGGGAGCCTGCTATGTTTTTAACAATCCCTAGAATGCAATCCTTGCTACCTGGAGCTCAACTCATAGTAAGGAATTACCTTTCTTATTTTGGCATCTTCTATTGTCCAAGGTCAAAACTACATCAATGCACATAAATACTAGCAATGTGGATGAACAGCATTCTATAATAATTGTTTACTGGAATTGCAATTCATCTCTCTGGATGAGATGGGAAGAGAAGACAATCCAGAGTAGGGTCATCCATGCATGAGTCCTTTTCTGCTCTCTATTTCCTCCCCTAATACCAAACAGGCATACCAGACTTGCTTAAGCCCCAAACAGGGACCATTTGTTCCTGTGGAGCAAAGAGATCTGAATGACTCACAAAAGCAAACCAAGACATGTGCTACATGCTCATGAGTCCACCTGTCTGATGGTGTAATTCTATCCTAAAGTCACACTAATTGAGCATGCAAATCTCCCTATGCTGACATAACTCAAAGTTATGATAGCATGGTGAAATTGTGATAGTGTAGTAGAGATCCCAATGTGGCCAATCATACCATAGATCCAGCAGTATTGAGAAGCCAGTATAGGATCACAGCACATACATGACTTTCTTTCTTTATCCCCCTGCCACCTCCCGCACTGGTGTCTAGAGAACATTGGTGGCAGGGAGCTTTGGTTAAACAAGGTTAAGCACAATAACCAGAGAAACCAATGTAGATGAGTAATACTTCTCTTCTGAGCAGAGGCCTATTTCACCAATGTCTTGCTTTGGGCTTAGCCACTGTGAGAACAGAATGCTGCTTTAGAATGTCCTTTGGACTGATCCAGCAGCAGCTCTTCCTATGTTCTTAACTCTTACAGGTTCTTGGCCTCAGAGGTTTACACACAATGCAAACATCAGTTGATTGCACATCCAATGGAAGAGTGAGGAACTGGAATTAAATTTGTATACCGCCCTATTCCTCTAGATCTCAGGGTGGTTCACAACATAAAATTACAAAATGAAAAACACAAAATACACAACAGAAATAAGAACAGAAACAAACCAATAACCTCACTCTTCCACAATACATTTAAAAGGGCATCAGATATCAATCAGCCAAAGGCCTGGTTGAAGACATGCAGAATGAGAAAGCACCTAGGTAGCAGTACCTTTCTCAAATATTCACTCACCAACCCCTAATAAACATGTAGTCACAGGAACCATCTGTTGCAGCTGCTATTCACTGGCAATTGGTCAACTCTGCAGCACTAAGAGAGGCACAGGGTGTACCTCACCCACTACACCACCAGCGAGTCTTCTAGCAGCAGGGACTAGTGGGAAACCATCTATTCCTATGTGGAACTGCCATATTTTTGTCCCAAGACAAGTCCAATGGAATAGAGAGCTCTTTCCGTAGCAGAAAAGTTGTACTCATGCCCAGCTGGAGAATGTAGTGATGAGTAAAGCTTTGCCTGGTACTCTGCCGCCTGTTGCACAGCTTTCAAAGGCATAGTAGCCCTGCTAGGGAAAAAGTAATCCACCACAATGCTTTAGGAATTCACTCCATCACGATGTTGCCTAATAAAATCGGGGCATGTTCTAGTTAAGTCTCTATAACAAATACAGACCCTTCCACTAGTCACTCACCTGAGCTGACCTCAGGATGAAACACTAAATAGTGGTGGGGTGGGTAGTTTTCTACCATCATAGCACTCCAGGGGCTGTTGTGGGAATAGTTTGTTGTCTCTTTTAAGCTGTGCTGATTATATGTTGTTGCAAACTGCTTTGAGAATTTTTTTATTTTTACAACCAAGTATATAAATTTTGTGAAATAAATAATAAAAATGTCATCTAGTACAGGTGGAGACTTGTTAAATTAGCTAGCTAGGTAGCAAAGAAGGCAAAACTTGCTCTAAAAATGGTTCTTGAGAGCACAATAAATGCCATCTTTACAAGTAAACAAACAAACAGACAAACAAACAAACAAACGTATTTCCCCCTCCCTTAAAAATTCAGGTCTGCAACATGCGCACAGTCTAGCCACTGGAAAGCCACCCAGAGTGAGGAGGCAGGGCTGAAGTACTCCTCTGTTCCATCCGATCTTCCTCCAGCATGCCGGATTGGGAGTTTGGATTCATCTGCTTGACTCTGTTCATCAGTCATGTTTATTTGTAAGAGATTCAACATTGGATTGTAGTTTTGTACAATCCAACATTGGGATGTTTATAGTTTTTTTTTAGAAGTATTATTTTCCTCAACATTTTTAGAGCCCTTTCATTGCTTTTCAAACCCACGTCTCTACCCTGATTGGTAAATTTAATCCTGTGTTTGCTAAATCTCATTGAATATCACACACCTCTTAAACAGCATTCTGTGTAAATATGACGCTATTGGAAAATAGACCAAGCACTAGGCATTTTTTATCGTCTGCTCTGTACTTGGAGACTCTCATTTGCCTGAAAGCCAAATATCTGGATCAAATTCGTCCTTAGTCTAATCAAGAATAAGCCCTCTTAGGCTTTGTTATTGGGTGTTCAGCAAAGATATGAGTGTAGAAGTGGAGATGAGCAGGCTAACTCTATTTCCCACCATGCCTATCCTCCTCATCTTCCAAGTCATGGAATGCAAACCTTTGTACCAGGGATCATTTTGTGTCCATGGAGGCTCACTACATGTTCTGGGACCCTGATTTCCCAGATATTTGGAATGTGGAGTGCCTTGTCCAATACAAAAAAAAAAAAAACCCTGTTGCACATAGTCTCCTTCCAAAGTTGAGAGGTGATGAGAACAGCGATCTAGAGCTGGGGCATTCATCTCACTTCCCCTCCTCATGTGCTTATGGAACACTGGCTAAGAGTGCCTTAAAAAGAGTTAAGATTTAGTACGCTATAAATAAAATTCATTCCTGCTACATACATCAAGTGCTGTGCAGGATTTACGTATAAGCTAAACAAGCTATAGCTTAGGGCCCCACTCTCTTGGGGGCCCCCCAAAAATGTAAAGGAATTTTTTTAAAGTTAGAGGTTAATAATTATTTCATTATTAATCTACTTCTTCTTAATTGTATTTCAGTTCAACAATTACTTTGATAAAATTCATATTTTGTTATGTGTAAATTGCTTTAGATACCTTTTGGGTCCATAAATTACCATATAACATATATTCAGCACAAAAAAGCAGCGACAATTTGTTGTTGACAAAGGACAGCTGGACATATAAAGGGCCCCATTACCTTCAGTAGCTTAGGGCCTCATCAAACCTAAATCCGGCCCTGATTCAAGTGCATTATTGATTGCTTTTTTTTATTTCTAAGCGAAAAACAATTATGGTCCTGATACTCATTTTAAAAAGAACTCAGGACCATACTATGGATTACCACAGTGTCAAAGCAAACTGTTAAACTAAATGAAACAAAATTCTTATTATACTTATTTGCATCACAAAGGCTCATTTGTTCCAGGGTGTCCAAGACCTTACCAAGTGGTACAGTACAGAGAAGATTAAAAAGATATGCCTCTTAACCATGTGCCTCAGTCCCATATATTTCAATGACACTTAAGCTTTACTAGCTATTTCTCCATTGTGTTCATGCATTTTAATTGGACTGCCATTTACCAGATGAGAGTTAAGGATATGCATAAGCTATCTGATGAGCTACACAGCAAAGGAGTGAAAGCCTTTTATTCCGCTTTTCATGCAAACGGTCTACAATGATGTTAGCAAAGATAAGGGATGAGAAACCAAAAGAATTGCATACTGCTGACTTCTATTGCATTGTAATCAAACCTACCTTCTCATAGAAATGTTTTCCATTCACTGAATGGGCCGATTTTCCTTAATTGAATTAGCTATATAATCTAAGAAATACAGGACATTCTTTTTTATACTAGAAATAAACAAATGTTGCTATTGTAATTGAGATTGAATTACATAAACTGATATTGTCAGCAAAGGAATTATGCAGAAATCAAATTAGATAACTCTAGCGACTATTGAAACCTCAAAAATTACTATTCTAATTACATAGACATTTTATCTCAAATAGCAGAGCATCCTAACTAACCACAAAAAAGGAAACTAGCAATTAAAAGCTGGCTATTTACATGATCCAAGGTAGACTGGGTGGCTTAAACTGAAACAGCTAGCCCCAAGTGTATGCAGTATGCCATTTCAGAAAATGCAGTACTCATTAAAATATGTTTTATTACAAAACTGTAAATGCATCTGCCAAGGGAAGAAAGGTAGCACAGCCTGCTGATGGAAAACAAATCCAGTTGAAGGCAGGCATTTTTTTAAAACCTTTATCCCACAATTTTTTAATAAGGAAAAAGAAACATCAGGATAATTATTTTTACTGTAATCAGCTAGCAATATTGACTTCAATGCTAAATGAAAATGAAAGCTCAATGTGTATTACTTTCTGTTCCTTTTACAGATTACAAGGTGTCTACAGTCACTGGGTTTATATATGCCATCTGTACACTATACTAATCTTCTGCTTGCAATTAGTGTTAGAATAACAAAAAGGGCCTGTAAGCTTCCCAGTTTGATAACCAGACAAAAACTCCCCCGTTTGTACCAACATTTTAAATTGGCTTGTAAAGATGGCAATGAGAACACCCAATAAGGATACGGGAATAAGATATAATAAATGGAATAGGGGTGCAATCCATGCATCATACTGAATTATGGCAAAACATCCCCACCAAAAAACTATTATCATTTCATAATCATCTGCCACAAAGCAGTTTGCACCCTTATCAAAAGCAACTGGGGTTAATATTCTTCAAAAACACAAAATACATATGACTCCCACTCCAGGCTTTATGGCTGTAGTGATTATGTTAGCAAGACTGCCATTTGCAAACTGTCCCACTAAAGCCTGGTGGAAATGGATGAAACTACTTAATTTATTTTATGCGCATATGACAAAGTCTGGTTGCACATATTTAAAGCATGATGTATGTGCTTGTATGGCTATATAAATTGATGTCAATATTGACTAATAAAGCCAATGTTTATTATTTTTATGTCATATTGGCACTGTAGTACCTACGACTACATAGAGCATTAGGTGCTGAAATGGGCTTTTTAAAATGCCTATTAAGCAATACTACGACACACGCTGATTTTGTTTTTGAGGTAAGATTAGTGTAAATAGAGGCTAATTGCACAGTGGTATTAATTGGGATACCCATACTTTTTGGGACACAGATCAAATTGTATTTTTTAAATGCAAATGGACTAGAATTCTCATCTTTTCTTAGAAGCAACAATCATCAGGTTATCTTGCAAAACAACAACCACACAACAATGCCTATAAACTGAGAATATAGCTTATTATACTTCTTACAGTACAGATTAATTTTGAACCCACAGAAATACATTTGATTCTCCTCATAGTCCCATCACCATCAGCAAAACCAAAACACACAAATGTGTGTAATTTTATATGCAATTTCAGATGTAAATAAAATGTTTACTGAGGAATTAAGAATTTTTCCTCTCTAAGGTATCGAACTCCAAAGTTTTGTGAAAGAAAGAAAGAAAGAAAGAAAAGGAACAATGTGACAGTACACTTGCAGAAGTACTGACTAATAAAATGCCAACTGCACTGTTAGATTAATTGTTAACATGTTTGGTCCTATATAGTACTAACAGGGGCTACCAAGAGCAAATTGAATGCCAAAAGACATGTAAGTATGTCATCAACTTTAAACACAATACTCACTAGTGTATTGTGGGTTTTTTTTAAAACAACAACAATGTAGAGACAGTAAACAGACTTGACAAGCTATTTTTAGTTTAAACAAGTTGACCCAATCAAAGATCCCATCTGTAGCTAGTTGTTTGTCTTGACATGATCAGACTATGCATCTGTAAATCTAATCCTAAAAGACTTAAGATCTTCATTTCAAGCTTGATGCTCACAACAAGGTTGATATAGTTGAATTTTTCATCTTTTGCTGTATGGGTTCTACACATTTAATTTTCAATGCATCAATGCAAAGCAAATTTGAATTTTGATCTCTATGCAGAATCATAAAAACATGCCTGACTAGAAAAGAGAGAAGAGCGTTTTCAAACCCCACAATTAATATTATCTCCATGAAAGTATTTTCAGTACTTGGGGATACAAAACATTTAATAATTAATAACAAATCAAGTAAAATAGTCATTATTGTGAAACCAAACACCAGTTTAAATTACTAAAGCTGCAGCCCTAGCCCCACTTACCCGGGAGTAAAACTCCATTGAATTCAGAAGGAGTGAGTAGGCATGGTTAGGATTGTGCTGTTTATTCTGGTTTGGTTGCTAATATATTATGTAAAGCCTCAGAAAAGTATAAAGAAAGTTAATGCTGTGAATGAAATAGTGGATCTCTGTATGTAGGCATATAAAGAGAGTTCATCAATATAAATCCTATATCATTGTCATCAGGCTGTTAATTACACAAGGCTTGTTTCTTCCGCAATTAGCTTATTGGCAAATATGTAGTATGAGCTACAAAACTTCTTACTACAGAAGCACAAACTGCTTATTTATATGTACAACAAAATAATTGAAACCTCCACAAAACTGTCATCTTGCACAGCTTGTTCTAAAGTAGCTAAGAATAATGCTCAGGCTGAAGTCATAAACCTCGACAAATTTTTATTACCTTCAAATTAAAAACAACAACAACCAAAAAGGCATTCTAAAAAGTTAACTAAATTGCTATCATTATTTCAGTGACATTTGACAAAGCTGCTGAATATTAGATGTCTATAAAACAAAATCAACAATACCCAAATGGGAGCAAAATTTAAATTTCTATTTAAATATGTTTGCTTCCATATAAATAAAGGAAATGTTTAAAAGCACCTGAAAACATATCACTTAATTTCTCAACAATTACTCCCCCGTTCCCTTACAGCAGTCCAAGGTCCAAATCAGATGCATATCCAAAATTTGTTTTAAAAACGAAGACAACAAGAAAATTCAGAAGCTCTTCCCACAATAGGGCTTTGCAAGTATAATCCAGAGCACGGAATGGTGAATTTAAAAAAAACACCCAAGTTTTTCTGAGTTTCATGTTTTTAAGGCTTGTGGACAGGGAGTAGGAAAAAGGAAATTTACTAGGCAGTACAAAGGAAATCTACTTGTCCTCTATTGTGGCTGCGGGGGTGTTGCCCAATTCTACCTTACTGGTGTTTAGAAAGGAAATTAAAAAAAACACAATTCTGAAAAAAGTCTAATAAAAAGGCATTCACTTTCTTACCTTAATAGTACTCGCCATAATGTGATCTAGGTTATTGATCGCTAATAATTACCAATAATAATTATTGCTTCACTCTGACCAGAAAGGAGTTTTGATGAAGTTATTTAGAGCGGATGAGATTGTGCTAACTCTGGGAAATGAAGTCAGCCAGTGGCAGGAAGAGGTTTCTATTGGTCCTGGCTACTGCAGTTTGAAGAAACAGGATATTTGGGAGCTAAGAGATAAGAGGTCCTAAAACAATGTTGTTTTTCTTGACGATATGCAGCTACAAGATTTTTTTTTTTTATAAATGTCAATTGGCTATGACAGTGTCAGCAGGTGTGATATGATGTGCAGTAAATATGGTGTGCCACACTGAAGCAGGATGCAGATGTCGCATGAACTGGGCCAAATTTGATATGGGGCTCCCCAGGGCATTAAAGATTTAGGGCCAAATTTAGGTTTGGGGTAAATTGCTGCAACCCTACTAATGTCAGAGGACAGAAGCATACCAACAACACCAAACTTTTCTGTTACAGAACAAAGTGTCTTCATACCAGGTCAAACTGTCTGTCCATCTCGTCCAAACGGCAGCAGCTCTTCAGAGTTGCTGCTACCAAATTCTTTTAACTTCAGATGTGATGGACTGAACCTGAGACCTGTTTTGTGCAAAGCATGCCCTTTACCCCTGTGACCCTTTCCCTTGAAAAGGGGAAGAATGGAAGTCCACGTATGGGAGAATTTGAACTCACTACAGCCTCTGCTTTCAGCTCACCCTGAAGCAGCTCCCTTTGGCCACTGTAGTGGTGAACTCAATACCTATTGTCTGTTTATAGCCTTCCAGATCTGTTTTAATAGGCTTATTTTCAATAAAGCTGGACTCATGTCAGGAAAATGTATGAATGGGGATGGGGTGGGGCAATGTTACAGAAGGGAAATTGTACTAACCATTCAAATGCTTATGTACCATAGTTGGACAACTTGATTGTGACCCAGTGTTTGATGAATAGCAGCGCTGCGCACTGGATCTTCTGTCTCGCATGCATCATCATAATCAAACTTTCCCATGAGGCAGAGGGGGGGAAAGAATGCTGGCTCCACCTCTCTCACACATTACCCACTTTGTGTACACTGGTCTGATTCAGGGAGCCTAAACGTATCCTGAATGCCAGACACTTGTGTCAGTACAAGCTGTGCATGTTTGCTCCCACTTCTGCATCATCAAAAAGAAAAAGAGGAAATGTATCACCTCACCAAAATAGAAACTACAGGTTTGCATATGTTAATCTATCTACACAGATGTTAATGGGTAGTTTCAGGGCTTTCTTGTGCTTCTTTATCATTAAGCCAGACTTGTACCAAACAGCCCTTCAAATAGAGGGTGTCTTCAAATAGAGGGCTGCCATCTATAAAGTGGGACACATGGCCACCATAGGCAGCTACAATGGAGCTGTCCTCACAGTGAAAGGTATAACAGAATTCTTTCTGTGTGAAAACAATGATCCACACTAAGATATTAACATAGGTACAAGCTGCGTATTCTAGATAGAAGAAACTTAATTTTGCTTGCCTTTTGCTTCATTAGCATGAACATGGCACTGGAGACCCAGGCGCAGTGAGCCTAAGGTTGCTGGACCTGCGATGCAGGAAGCAGTAAAAAAATGATGAGAACACACCTTGGGATTGAAATGACCACAACTTTATTGATTACAGATGTCAGTAGGCTTTGGCATAGGCACTAGGTATGCATCCTGCATCAACCAGCCCGATTGCTGGCTGGATCAATCAGGGTCAATCGTGGGTTATGGATCCCTCCATTACACACATCAAATATGCCCTTTTAAAATGTGGCTCTTTTTTGGGGGGGGGGTGCAGGTGTGTTATTAGGTTGTTGTTTTTATTTTGATTATATATATATATTGTGGCTTTAGTGTTGATCTTTTCTGTGAACTGCCCTGAGACCTCTGGGTATAGGGCAGTATATAAATTCAATTAATAATAATAATAAAGGTAAAGGGGTTGCATGCTCATTTCACTCTATAGGCCCAGGGAACCGGCGTTTGTCCGCAAACAGCTTCCGGGTCATGTGGCCAGCATGACTAAACCGCTTCTCATGAACCAGAGCAGCGCACGGAAACACCATTTACCTTCCCGCCGGAGCGGTCCCTATTTATCTACTTGCACTTTGACGTGCTTTCGAACTGCTAGGTTGGCAGGAGAGTAATAATAATAATAAATAATAATAGGGCAATCCCTCCAGTATGTCATTTGGGGAGTTCTATGGCCCATTAGCACCTGTCTGGGCATTCAGACAGACACCTTCCCCCTGGACCCCTTTACTGTACTGGGGTGCCCTGATACTTTGATTATCAATAGTGGGGTAGGGCTCCTTCCCAACTACATCGCTTAGACAAAGTGCCCAACTCAATGCCTTTTTTTTCCACTAGCAAGTTGTGACAGTTGCTATAAAGTGGTAGGCAGATCCCCATGCATGCAGGCAAATTCTTCCCTGGCCCCAAATACAGTGACTAAGTAACTCCACAGCAAGGTCACACACACACAGTGCCTGCTTACCTTCAGGCAGAGTGAAAACATACAGGGTGGGGCAGGTGGGACTGTGCAGCTGAATGCAAGTGCAGCCGGTTTAAATAAGTTGGAGGCAGACCTGAGCGAAGCCAGACTTCACCCATAGTAACCTTCCTTCATAGTAACCTCTATAGTTTATTGAGAATCCATTTGCTGCTTTGAAAGGAAATGGTGCTAAATAATTAGAATGACAAAGTAACCCATGTTTTAAGGCAACACAAAAAAGAGTTTAAGTAAAGAAAAGTGTATACAATGTATACATCATCTGTCAAACTATTTGGAATGGAGACAAGCATTTAGATTTTTTTAAAAAATGTGTCAGTCCCAAATATTTGAAATTCATACATAATTTGTATTTTAGATCATGCTTCCTATATAAGAAGTTTAAAAATTTCCTGAGCTTCACCGAATTAGATAACTCAAAGAAGCCAAACGTAAACATTACCAATTTATGATAAAAATCAAGAAAACTGTAAACAGTTAAAAGGCAGAATAATAACTGTTTTCACTGTGATGAGTAAGAAAGTGGAAGAATGAGGAACAATGTTATTTCTTGGAGTTTGTTTATTTTCCACCCTTTTCATCTCTAAACAATGGGTAAGAAAACCCAGTTCAAAACATTGTACAATACTTGACCTGAGACAATTTCACCAAACTCAAAAGAAACTTTTTGTGCTCTAAAGATAAAACATAAAAATTCCATTCCAGTTTTGTAGATGAAGATTATCTAACATAATATTTACAACAACAAAAACATGCATTCTTACTCTTCAGTCTCAAGTGGAATTCCATCTCCTCATTGTTTTAGGTACAGAGGAACATAGAATTCCTAAGAGGTTTGTTTAAATATTGTTTAATATTTTTAAAGTATCTACTGTTGAATTGTATTTATTTTCTCAGGATATGTATCCACCCTTCCACTTCTAAATAAAGTATCTGACAAAGCTAATATAACTGATTTTAATTTTTTTAGAATTGAATATTTTAAAGCACAAAACAAAAAAAGCATATTTTTAGAAACCAGAAAAAGAGAGAGAGAATTGTAGCCAATTGCTGTCCCTCCACTGATGCAATGGAATGATGACAGATGTGAGCTTCACATCTTTGGGAATCCTCCAGAATAATGGCGGCGGGGTGCTGCACAAGAGAGGGGGGAAATCACAAAAAATCCTTTAAAATTGTCTTGAACCATTGAACCCTGCTCCCCATTCCTATGTTTCTTCATTAAACCACCACATGAGCTCTTTTCTCTGCGTACAGTTCTAATTGCTTCACCTCCAAAATGATATTGTAGAGTTGGAAAAGGTATAGAAAAGGGGAAACCCAAATGAGTAAGTGTTGAAGCATTTGGGACTTTTTAATTTAGAGTAAAGACAAGTTGGGTGTGTGGGTTTGATAGAGGTGTATAAAATGATGCTGAGCGGATTGTCAGGAGGAAGTCTCTCCTCAGTACTGTTGGACAGCCCAAGGACAATCTGCCTGACATTACTTCACCACCACTTCCCATTATTGATGCATTCCCCACCACTAGGGAGTTATCTCAGGCAGAACTGGACAGTGAGCCAGCCATATCAACTCTACCCTGTCTCCAAGGATGGAATGCTGGCTGTGCCAGTGCAAGCAAATCCAGCTTTCTCACTGGGCTTGATTGCCCAGTTCAAGGCTCGGGACACCAACTGCACAAATGACTTTGACTGTCCTGGTCTTCATAAGGAGAGTTCAGGGGGCATGTCAGCTATTAGGATAATGTCTGGGCTTGTACCTTGTATCTTGGAGATCTGACATAACCGCTGATTGCATACATTGTAACCTATGTTTGGGCAATTTAGTGACTTCTGGAATAATGATGTTGGCAATAATCCAGCCAATAGTCCAGTTAATTAATATTAATAGTAATGAAGGCGGTGGTGCAACCATGAATGGGAGTCAGGACACTTAAGAGAAATTTGCACTAAAATGCTGGTGAATTTTCATGAGGATTTTCTTTTTAAAAAATGAATTACAAATGGCTGCTGAAATGTGGAGAACTGAATTTAAGACTGGAAACATGACAAATTGAGAAAACCAAAATTCACAGATCCTTCCATCCCTATGTGAAGGTTAGATAGTACCAGGTTTTTATTAACCATTTGTTCTTATTTGCTTGCGACAATTAGCATTTGTCCTCATTTGCTTGAAGGGTTATTCTTTCATGCCACATTTTTCAGTGCATTTTCCTGTCACTTTCTTAACCGCAAAAAGTCACCTTACTTTAAAGTAATTTGTTGTGTTAGTGTTACAGAGTGCTTTAATCCACTTTGTTTATGGCTAAAATTCTGGCATGAATCCCTCTTACAAAACACGGTCTGTTTTTAACCTATTCTACATTATTTTAATTTTGTACTTAACACTTTCTAATCAAGTTTCAAGCCCAGCCAGGAAACTGAGATGTCTTTTCCTTTCTTTTTATGATTATGTTTCAGAGATTAAACTTTTTTTTAAAAAAGCACAGCAGTTATACATTCAGTTTCAAAGAGCAAAGTGTTATTCTTTTAAAAATAAGAATGTAAATGTTTATGCTTTCAAAGTTCCATTTATAAATGGCTTTAAGCAATTAGTGACACATTGCTAAAGGGAAAAGGCATGTCTAGATTCAAATGTTTCCAGGAGATGTGGAGACCACTGGGGAAGATTTAGGTTTTTTTATTTTAAAAAATTAAAACTGTTTTGGGGATTTTTTCTTAGGAGGTATTAATTTTATGTCAATAAAAACATATGTTTATAATACTTTGCCAGAATACAAGTGACCACTCATATACTTTTTGGGGGGGTTAAATACAGCAAAAATGAAACAAAACAAAAGCAGTGTGTATATTACAAGTTCTACTGGGCTTTTTACATATCTGTCGAGCTAAATATGTGTACGGTAATTGCATCCTTCCCCTGGTTGGTGACCCAGAAGAGCAGCAAAGGAACAGAAAGGACACTGAGTGTTGGGATGAAATCAGGCCAAATTTTATTGACTGTAGCAGGCAGGGTAGAAGTTAGCATGGCAGTAGGGCCAGGATCACTTCATGATTCCACTGCCCAATGCAGAATGGAATCTGCAGGGTTGGACCAAGTCCAACCCGCTTCATGAGAGTTGGCCTCTTTGCATACTTTGGATACAGTCTTGTAGTTAGACCCCATCATCCCTGACCACTGGTCCTGTTAGCTAGGGGTGATAGGAGTTGGGGTCCCAAAACATTTGGAGGGCCGAGTTTGAGGATACCTGAGTTAGACCATTCTTTTCCTCAAGCTTATTCCCCAAACATGTCTTCTGCCACTTAAACACTTGGTTTCTAGACAGTTTTAAGGTCTAGTATAGCTGTTCTCACAAGCACAGTCATATTCCAGGTTGTCCCTGAGGGTTTATTGTTAATATAAGGTAACCTTTTCCTACTCCTCCCTCTGTAGTATTTCCACAGAGGAGTAATCTTCATGTCAAAATTGTACGGTCCAATCCCCACATCTCTGTGGAAAGATGACAAAGTTGATGGGGGTTGGTTTAGTTCAGTGTTCTTCAACTCTGGTTCCCCAGATGTTATTGGATTACAACTCCCTTCATCTACTTTAGCCAATGGTCAGAGATTACAAGGTCCTGTGCAGCATCTGGGAACCCCAAGCTGAAAATGCTGCCTAAGAAGAGTTCAAGTGAAGTTTAATTAAACAGTAAAAACTACTGTTAAGCTCTACTAATAACTAATTGACGCCATATTATGTTAGTTAAAGTAAATTTAACATTACTAGTTTTGGAAAGAAGTCAGGGTTAATCCTTGAGCTTAACTACACTGTATTCAAGTAAAAGGATCTCTATTTTCATAATGCTACTTTTGTGAATTATCATGGTTATTAATCCTCTGCCCTTTTCTTTGATTCTAAAGAAATGGCCTTTTTTAAAACAGAAAAGTACTGTATCAGAATTTATAATTCGCTGTGATACTAAAGAAATAAATTTTAAAAAGAACTTTCTTCTAGTTATCTTCATAAATAAGTTTTAATAAGTTTAAAATCTGAGCAATGGAACCGTTCAAATGTGTCTGTGTCAAGGTAATTTCAGGTATGCTTACTTACAAGTAAATATGATTAGCTTCACAGTCTGTATATCATAACAGTGAAGAAAGATGGCAAGTATTTTCAAATGGAAATTGTCCGAACCTGAGCCAATTTGAAATCTGCAGAGCTGAATGTGAATATGTGTTTTAGTCACTAGATGGTGCTCAGTGTTCTTCTAAAATGAAAGATTTAGTTGAAGTGATTAGGCCACTGGAACAGGCTGAGAATATAAATTCTCCCTTATTTCACAACAGCATTTGACTCCATTGTTTGCCCTCAGCTTGCTCTGCTAAACTAAATATTGCCTTCCATCCAACCCAGTCAATGGGCTTCTTCCAACATATCCCCTAGCCCCCTCTGGATCAATGAATTCCCTGTATGCATTTTCAGAACAGCAAAGGCTGCCTTACACAGATCATAGATCCATCTTGCTCAGTGTTGTCACTACAGGGTCTCAGACAAGACTCTTTCCCAGCCATATCTAAATATTGTGGGGGAGTGAATATGGGACCTTCTATATGCAAATGGCAGGCTCTATCATTTTACCTATGCTCTTTAGACACCTGGCAAAGAAGTTTTGAGTCAGCACCTCTATCCTTTTTTTGTCTTTGACTTCAAGCACACACATCCCTCCATGCTAGACTCCTTCCACCAATCCATGACCTAGTCCCCTTTAATCTTTTATGGAAGTTACTGATACTGTTTGAGTATCAAACAGTAACTTAATACTAAAACTAAAATTAATAATTTTATAATTTATACCCTACCCATCTTGGCTGGGTTTGCCTGTTTCATATTTGTGTGGTTTACATATTGGGTCATGTATATATTTACAGATAAGTAACACCTTAATGAATTCAATTTATTTTGTTTCCACGTTTGCATAAGATTATAACTTTAATCTGCAAATTTGGAGGGCAGGAATAACCACATTTATTTTGAAACAAGCTAAATTCTTTATAGGAGCAGACAGACGTCTAATACTGGGATAGTATACAGTTTGTACTTCTTAGTGACTGAAAACATGAAACAGATGTGAAATATTTGAATATAGATCCTAGTGAACCAGAAAGGCTGGGACTAATCCAGATCATTCATAATAATTCAAAGCTGTCACCCTTTGGCCACCATGATTCTCTCTCCCCCTCACACGTGCTGTGGAACTTATGCAATGAACATGCAGATCCAATTTTCTTTCCTACAAGTATGCTTAGCAGTGCTCTTAAAAACTATTTTCTGTCACAACAACCTGTTCTGATGCTGAAGCAACAAAAAACAGCTCTACGTTTGACTTATTTGAACAGGAGACCACACACTGGCACCAAACTTCGTAGCATTTGCACCTAGTAATCTTGATGGAAAATGAAGTCATAGCAAATCTGCTTATTTGATTCCAGTAAATAAAAGTAGACCATTTTGGCCCAAGGCTGGTTTTATAGCGTCCAATCCATTTGGTCATATTCAGCACTCTACTCAACACCAGCTCACCAGCAAACGGTTTTCGTAATGAAGCATTCTAACAACTGTTTCACCACGAGTGAAACAGCAATCCTGATTATTTCATCGCAAATTCTGACACACACATACAAAATATTCACATTACTTGACCTAAATTTGAGCTGCTTGAAGGCTTATTTCTGCTCCTTCTCAACTTGACTCTCCAAAGGAGTGTATATTCCAGGAAACACACTTACATACTGTCCACTCTGTGAAATACTGAGCTAGCTTTAGAAAACAATTACTTTGCAGTAAAGTGAAACTACATCTTCAAGTACCACTTTGAAGCAGTACCCTAATTATTACAGTCCAGCAAGGGGCTTCTGCAGCTGGTTCCTATTTGCAGCTTAAAGGTGAAGAGCCATGAATGCAAGCTGTTCTCCAGTCCCCTCCCCCCCAGCCACAGAGCAAAAGCCCTAGCAGTACGCACTAAGTAGAGCAAAGCCTACATTATAAGGGGGGAAAAACAGTTTCCCCATACCCCTCTTATTTAGGTCCCCCCTCCTTTTACTCAGATTTCATTATTTGTTTCAGATCTGCCACATCTCCCAATGGCTTCATATGCTGTGATCCAAAAATCATTATATCTACCATGGAATACAGAGAAGCTTCCACAACACAAAGCAGTTTGAGGTGCTTGGCAAGTCTGTTTGGCCACTGATCATCTGCAGGTTCATTATAACAGGCTTCTGCAAAACAGTAGGCACCCAGGATTTGCCTAGCACAACTTGCTACAAGGTTCTACACTTCTCATGCTTCCTCTCCATCTAGTTCTAAGCAGTGTATGATTTATAAAAGATGCCTACTCTGTCAAATGCCAGAGAAAAATCAGTGTACTGCCATAGTTTATTGTGTTTATTATTAGCACTGTAATCAGAATGCCCCTTCTTATTCATTTGGTTTGAATCTCTACTATGTCATACATGGCAGATGGCCATCCAAACTCTGCTTAAAAAGCTACAAGGAAGGAGAATCCACCACCTCTTGTGGGAGCCCATTCCACTGTCAAACAGCTCTTACTGCCGAAAAGCTTTTCCTGATGTTTATTCGGAATCTCCTTTCATGTAAGTTGAATCCTACCATCCAGAGCAGGAGACAAGAAGCCTGCTCCATCATCCATGTGACTGCCCTTTAGATATTTTAAGGAGGCTAGCATATCTCCTCTTAGTCTCCTCTTATCTAAATATATTCCAACTCCCTCAACTTAGTCTCTTAAGGCTTGGTTTCCAGATGCTTGGTCATCGTGGTCACCCTCCTCTGCACATGTTCCAGCTTGTCAGTATCCTTCTTAAATTGTGGTGCCCAGAACTAGACACAGTACTCCAGCCAGGTGTGGTCTGACCAAGGCAAAATAGAGCAGTATTATTACTTCCCTTGATTGGGACTCCATATTTCTGTTGCTGCTGTAACCAGTCTTAGGAACAGGGCAATGGAAGAAGGATTAAGAAAAACAGTTCATAAATTACACAGTGAATGCAAATGGCCCAGTCTTGAAAGTTTCTTCACTGATAAATAAGCGCTTGTGTACGATAAATGTGGCACCATCCTATTACCATAATCTGCAGTATTGCACTGGCCCTCAAAAGACCTAGGATCTGGGACACCAGGTTTCAAATCTTCACTTGGACATAAAGCTCACTGGGTCACTTCAAGTCAGTCACTCACTCTCAGCCTAGCCTATCTCACAGGGTTATTGCGATGATAAAATTGGGGGGGGGGGGAGAGAGCTGAGTGTGTATGTCGCCTTGAATTCCTTGGAGGAAAGGTGGGATATGCATGCAAAAAAATAAAACTAAATAAATAAATAAATAAATAAATATATGGTGGCAAAGAGGTGAGCATGTGACTCTTAGGTCATATCCTATCATTATGGTCTGGGGAAAACTTTCAGTCTTGTATACATTTTGTGCTTCTAGTGTATCCTCTCTCATTCTGTGGGAGTAAAGCATGAAATGAACATGGCACGTTTTGCATAATAAAAAATAGCAAGAATGAGAAGCATCATGTCTGAACTGAGGAAATTGTTTGTTTGCAATAAAAGTTGGCCCTCTGTCATTTCCCCTGACTCTTCTGTTATGCCAATCATAAATAGCAGATTTTAAAAATTATGCATCAGTTTCTCTTGCAGCCCAGTTCTTTCTATCAGGTCCCTTCAGCTGCAGAGGGATAAGCAGGATGCTGCATTCCTGTGCACCCAGAGTACAATTCTTTGTTGAGGAGCTTCAACAGAGTCCCTTACCACTTCATTTCTTTTAAAAACCACAAGAGCAGCACTGCTGTGCCAGCTCAGGAACTCTGGGGCTACCTGGATGGGCAGATACAAGGAGGGAGTTCCAGCACGACAGAACTCATGATGCCTTCCACACCAGGGGTGTGTCAGGTGTTGAGTTCCAGCACAAGAATGAGGAGACAAGCAACACCTTGTGGCTGCCAGCATCTCTATGCTCTCCACTATGAGCACCAAGTCAGGGCAGCAGCAGCAGCTCAGAAGTAGGTTTTAAGAGCTATGTTTTTGCAGGCTATGTTAATGCCAGTGTTTTATTAAGCAAACACATTTCTCACAATATTATAAATGTAATCTAACTAGCCAAAGCAAAGTTTGCCTGCTCTCTCAAAGTCTCTCTAGGAGGGAAAAACATGGAATGCAATATTTGACTTAACCCACATAATTGCATTAAAATTTGCTAAATTTAATCGGTTGCCAAGAGGTTGGGTTTTGTGGTTCCTGAGTTTTGAAGAGATACAGCAAGTGCTGTGATGTTGCTAAACTCCCTTTCTAGAAGCAGAAGACCATGAACTAAATCCTGAGGGAGATAGTGCGCTGTGCACTTTCCACTGATCTCACTCAAATCAGTGGCTGCTGGAAGCCCTCATAATTACTTGGGACGTGGCCCATTGAGAGTTACAGCTCGAGGCCTCAATAATAGAAAAAAGAAGCTGCTGCTTTATAAAAGCCAAGCAGGCCTTATAAACAAGAACATTGTGCTGGAAAACACCCAGATCCAACACAAGCTTGAGTATCCTCCAACACTACTTAGAACAGCAGATTCACATACTTTCCCAAGCCTCTAATCTTGCAGGTCTAGTGATCAGTAACACAAGCACAGAGGACATGGAAAGTCAACAGAGAAAAAAAGTTGTAGATAATGTTCAATAAGTCTCTGGATTTGATGGCACTTTAGCTTTAGCACAATATATTTGAATTTAAAGAAATGTGCTACTAAAACATTACAACAGTTGGCCCTGATGTAAGAATGCTGGTGGAGAAGCCCACTGTAACTTCTTAATATTTAGTGCAGACAGCTTCTGGTTCAACTTGCAAGCCAAGTGGATTGGTGGCAAGTGGGAACTGAATGTGTTTGTCAAGCAAGTGCTTAGCACTTGAGGTCAGGCAGAATATTTGTATTCAGAAGGAAAGTTTGTGAACTCAGAATAAAAAGCTGAGCTTGTCTAACGTTCATGGAATGCCATTTCAGCCTCAGGACAGATACGAGAAACGAGTCAACAGCAGGGCAGTGAAAGGATACAGAGTACAGAAATATTCTAGGTGAAAATATATAAACACAGGAAGCTGCCATGTTCTAAGTCACAGGGCCCCTGCAGATTTCCCTTTTATTGCACATTCAGCATGATTTGTGTTCATGATGCTACTGGGGCAGTTACACGTGAGTCTACTTGTAACAGTGTTTGTGCTTGCAAGGGTTTTGGGGTGGCTGCACTGCTCTACTTTCAATCAGTGCATATCCTAACTTCCTACTGAAATTCAACAACTTTTTATACCACAAATGTTTATTTGTATCTTGCTTTTGCTGTGCTACAGCCACTCTGGATATTTTATCATCTGGTGTACCATCTGCCATGGTGCACCTGTAGTAGAACAACCAGATATTTTCATCTGCCCCAGCTGCAACAAAGCACATCTCTCCCATATTGGTCTCTACCACCACAGCAGGTGCTGTAACTCTCCAACAGTTTGACTTCACCCCCGAAGATGCACATTTCCATAGTCTCCCAAGACAGACGGAAGCCACCAACCCTTTTAAGCTAACGGTCATCCCCACAGCTTATGGCAGCAAATTCCATGTCAATTATGCATTACGTCAAAAAGTATTTCCATGTCCAGATTCAATTCTCCATCAGTGTCATTAGGGGTCCCTGAGTTTTAATGCTACAAGAAGAAAATCTACCTATTCACCTTGCAGATATCATGCATTATTTTATAAATCTCTATGATGACTCCCTCCAGTCTTTTTTTTCTAGACTAAAAAGCTTCAGTTACGTAGCCTTCCTTGTACAGAGGCTACTCTAAGCTCTAACACTTTGGTTGCACTTTTCTGTACGTTTGGAAAGATTGCAATATAAAATGGAACACTCTGAACTGTATACTGTATTACCCATGTATCCATAAAGAAACTATGATACTGAAAGTCTTATTTTCAATACCTAGCATGGAATCGGCCTTTTTCACATCCACTGTAACTCTGTTGACATTATCATTTACTAGCCCCACCCCAACACCACAGAGAGTCACAGACAGTTCAGATCCCATCAGTGTATATTTTAAAGTTAGGCTTGTTTGCCCAAACGTGCATCACTTCACACTGATTTTCACTGAATCACATTTGCCATTTTGTTGCCTGTTCACCCAGTTTGGAGAGATCTTTGCAGTCCACTTCAGCTCTCACTGTCCTGAATAATTTAGCGTCATCTGAAAACTTAGCTACCATACTTCATTCCTCAAAGTATAACTAAGATTTAGGCATTTCAGTATGAAACCCTAAGCGGTTCCTTTGCATCACTTGTGGGTTTAATCCCATGAAATGTCACCCAAATGATAAAAAGCTATTTTCTGGGAGAGCTGTGGTGGCAAGTTCCCAAATGCACATGCCATCAAAATGGCAAACCAAGATTATTTTAAGGGAGCCTTCCAAAAAGGGTTTTGAAGATGCTTGCAAGTAGGACATTGTGCCTCACAGCTATAATATCATAAAATCCATTCAATTTAAATTAATATATTTGGGCAGACAGCTATATTAGAATTCTTGTTGTTTTTTCTGTTATAATGGTAGCCTGTGGTATGACGAGTCCGTTTCAAAAATCTGTGCAGTTATTGCCTTTCTTTCGCCTGGGGCATATCATGTGTTTTTGATTTCAATGAGCTGCACTGCACTACCTCATTAAAAGAAACACTTATGCAAAGCGAAAGGATGTGCATCATGACACAAGGTATGCTTGCCAGCTTTGAAGGCTGAATGGTTTCCAAGAAGAATATCAAGCAGCTATACTGGCAGTTAGTAGTTGTGGACATTATCTGAAGCACACTAGAGTTCTGTAGGTCGGCAAAAGTAGGTCAGAGGATGAAAGCAACATATTGCAAGTATCCTCAACTTCTTGCCCAAGTGCTCCTATGTGGGACTCTTGCCACCTTACCATGTCCTCCTCCGGGATACTACAAGTTCTAAGGATCTCAAGCAGGGTACTGCACTCTCCCACTTCATCAGTTTGCGGGGGTGGGGGAGGGAGAACAGTCTGTGGATGCTGAGCATGTTCAGTTCTTAGTGAGCTGTTTTTTGTCCCCTTGGGTGGACCCCCCCCTTGCAAAACTAGGTGTGGGGTCCAGTACAGTGGTACCTTGGGTTACAGACACTTCAGGTTACAGGCGCTTCAGGTTACAGACTCCACTAACCCAGAAATAGTACCTCGGGTTAAGAACTTTGCTTCAGGATGAGACCAGAAATTGCATGGCAGCAGCAGGAGGCCCTGTTAGCTAAAGTGGTACCTCAGGTTAAGAACAGTTTCAGGTTAAGAACGGACCTCCAGAATGAATTAAGTTCTTAACCCGAGGTACCACTGTACCCCCCTCTTGATTTCTAGTGCTGCTGCTTTGGCTACAGTGTGGTCAGCACTGACCATCTGAGTTTCTATTAGAAGGTGCCAGTGGTGAGGAAGGAGGGGGAGTACTGAGAGAAATTGAGGGAGGAGATCCCACATTTATTATTTGTTTTTCTTAATTTATATCCCACTCGTCTTCCATAATTGTACAGAAGACGGCATTGAGCCCAAGGCAACAAGGAAATCTATTTTAACTTAAGGCTACATTCCATATTACAGAGGCGTCCAACAGGTCGATTGCAATCTACCAGTTGATCGTGGGGTGCCCCTGTTCGATCCTGTTTGATCACCCCCCCCCCGAAAAAAGCTCAATAACTTTGGCTCAGCCACCCCCCAAAAAGCTCAACAACTTTGATGGGTAGATCACTGCCACTTTATTTATAGTGGGAGTAGATCACAGTCTCATGGAAGTTGGACCTGCCTGCCATATTACATCGCCTCTGTGGATTTAAATGAAAAACACTATTCTGTTGAAATGATTTCACGAAAGCAAAGACTGCTTTCCAAGAAACAAATCAAAGATTATCACTCTTCAAATTTCAATTTCTGGTTGTTGTTTGTTTAAGAATTTCTAAAAGTTTGAATGGAAAATTCAATACTTAGAAAATTTAATTTCAGCCTGTCAATACTACAGATCAATGCAACCTTCAAGAAATTCAAGCCAATGATAAATTGTTTCATTTGCATTTTTGAAAGGATGAACATCAAAATTTAGAAATATTAAAACCTGAATTTTAGAGCTATGTAGAGTTTTGGTTTTTGTTATTTTTAAATGGAAGTCCATAATTACGTTATTTGTAGAATATAATAGCTGTTTCCAACGAAGTCTAATTCAAAACCAACTCAGTACGTATTTTAAAGGTTCCCTCCCCCCCGAATGCTGTTATTAATTTATTAATATTTTTATAAGCCAACCTGCACAGTTTAGAAAGTATCACTAAATTCCCACTGAAAGGGAAAAAGAGGTTGATTCTTGCTGTTAAATAATGCAGAGTTTAATGCACAATGAAATGAAGACAAACAAAATTGATTGTGTCAAGAGCCCAGAAGTTAGGGACACTGGCTGCAGTGTGATATCATGAGCCCAGAGAAAGACTTACATAAAAAACAAGGTAACCCTCAAATTCTCAGAAGTTGTCTCATGGGCTATGACCCTGAAATCAGTGTTTCCTGTATAAGGAAGCAATGTTGGAAACTGCTGCACTCTAACTACACACACTTCATTTTGTTCTAGTACAAGAGCATTAAAGCACATTTTCCTCCCTGAAGAATCCTGGGAACTTTGGTTTGTTGAGGGTGCTAACAACTGTAGCTCTGTAAGGGGTAAACCACAGTTCCCAAGAGACTTGCAGAGGAGAAACGTGTGTTAAATGTATGTTGTGTCTGTAGCCTTTAGTAAACTTTCCAGCTTGTACTCCCTCACACCTTTTCTGCTGCTGCTCATTTCTACTATACTTCTGGCTGTTTCCTCTCCCTAAAGGAGCCTTGACCCCACAATATCTATGTAAGATCTGTGTGCACTACTAGAGATTCACTGTCATTTCTTACATGGGAAAGGAGGGCTATTTTAGCGTATTTCACCCAGCAGTAGATCCCAAAGTGGTGTGCTTGCATGAGCCAATAAGCATGTTTGTAACTAATTTGAGCTTCTACTGTCATTGGGATAGTGACCCTAGTAAACTGTATCGCCTTCTGTGAGCAACTTGTGCATAAAGTGGTGTTATCAACCAATCCATCTTCACTAAGTAGTTAGTTTCCTACTCCCTAAAAATATAAACACTGCAAGGGACTACGAACTGAGCTAATGAAGCTAACACAAGCCTTTTAATTAACCATCATAAGATTTTTGCAGTTAAGTGCCTCTTGTTCACAAGAACCAGCTATTTATGCTGAGCCTCTTTGTGGGCTTTCCAAAAATTATTTTAAAATATATGCATCAAACAATGAAGATAATCTTGTAATGTACTTTTTTGTTTTGTAGGTGGGGGACCCTGTTCATAAATGTTAGCAATCGGACTGATGTATTTCAGTGGGGTTTCTCAAGCTGTTTACAAGACAATTACATCGTTTTTACTACAGGCTTAACAATGTCTATATCAACCACATTTTGGAAGGTCATCAAAATGTCAAGTAACCTGAATGATTGTTACATCTGTGACATCGTTTCAGTGTTGGTGGAGATGATCGTTCTATGTCAAAATAGCAAGATTAATTAAGGGAAAGACATTAATGTTTGCATGGTTTTGCAGTCTCAAACTCAGAGACGAACTCAGGCTCCTTGCACCCTTGGCAAGCTGGGAGAGACCATGGACCAGAAACTCAAAAAGTTTGCTTTTCGCTGCCTTTCGTGCTCCACCAGTGATTTCCTCCACAGCCATTTGGGTAAGGTCAGATCTTCTCTGCTCCATCTCCCCTCCTCCTCCCGTCTGTTCAGCCGCCTGCCTCCTTTCCTCTGCTCACTGTTTTCCCTTCTGTCTCTCTCCTTCCTTTTTCCCCTTCCTGCAACTCTCACCCACACTCTCTGCCTTTCTTCCCGCTGAACCCTGCTAGGTGCTCTGCTCAGATTTCTAATAGTGCTGCTGGATGACTGGGGAGGAGGCCCCATAGGGCTGCTATGATGGGCCATGGCAGCAACTTGATTCCTCCACCGAGGCGCCCAGAGTAGCCTCTGTGCTTTGCCCAACTACCCAAGTAGTGGGGAAATGGCCTGGGGAGCACTGGGGCAGGTGGACTCTTAGCCACTCCAAGTTAGAATGGAGAGGCATGATTCTTGTGCCTTCCTGTCGTGCACCTTTGGCAGGAGCCAACCTCACCAATCTTTAGGTATATTCCTGCTTAAACTTTCTTCTGAGTTATTTTTGAAATGAGGTGGAACTAGCAGCACATTATGAAACAATTATTTGAAGAAACCAATATAGATTCTTATAAAAGATTATAAAACACAGCATTGTAAAACAAAAGGGATATTAATTATAAAAGTTGTCTAGAATTGCCATATTCTGAATTTTCTGTTGTAAATGCTTCAGTAACTGTAATACAAAATGGATGATTCCGACTTTAATGTATTAATTAAATTTAACTTGCAATTCATCTAAGAAATCTTGCTATGAATGCAACTCTCCTAAAATATATGCATTTTGCTAGGTTATTATATTTTATTCATTGCATAATTAAGGGCGCAAATTTAACAAATTTTATACGTTCCTATATGCTAATTATTATCAAATACTCAATTTTTCTTTTTGTTTAGGCCAAACATCATAATAAGTCAAATAGCAAGTCCTCAGTCACCAGCAGCAATTTGGTGTCATCACATTAGATGATACAATGAAACTGATAAGCATTGACTTGGTATTCTATAAATGCCAAAACTAAAACCTTTCATGTATGGACAGCAGCTAGGCATTTCAGAAAAAAGAATTTCAATAGCTTTCTCTCCTGTTATGCAGAATTTTCTTCCCCTGTCATATAATGTAGGATTTGCATACCTGCAAAAAATGGCTTAAAGATCATGTTAGCTGTACTGACCATGCAAATATTCTTGCATTTTCTGATAGGGTTTTGCCTCTCAACTAAATAATGATGTTAAACTATAACCACATGCTGTCTTTTTTTTCTTTTTTTTAAAGGAATACAGAGGAAACTCTTTGCTCAGCCAAGTCAGTCACACTTTTGGCTATGGAACAATTTTCCTCTGTTTCTGAAGCCAGAGGCACTAAAACAGGCCTCTGTTATATGGCTTGATTCACAAGACAGTTAAGCCAAAGTTCTTGAATATAAGATGATTTGAGAAATCAGTGTAAATCCAACAAGCTGGGTAAAACAGGGTTATCAGAGCGAGAAATTCCACAGTAAAATAAGTGTGTGTGTTACTAATTATAAATCATATTTATACAGAACATGATACAAGCTGAACATCCATCCTGCAAGGTCAAGGATTAGCAGACAATGCACAAATAAATGGTTCGGTGCAACTCCATGTTTCTTTACCCTCTTGCTTCCTGATATTGTACAGTGGCACTGTTGCATTGCACACTTTCCTACCAGCAGATAACACCAGCTCACACATTATACATGTGCATTATTCATGGCATTACCAGGAAGAAGAGAAAGACTGACATGTGGTAGTCTAGTTCTTTATGGAGGGTGTCCAGTTGGGGGGTGTCTGTTCACTGACCAAAGGCATCCATTAGTGAAACAGGGAGGGAGGCCATTTTGGGGCAATTCTTCTTCCCCCTGCAGCCCCCTGTGTGCTGCAAAAATTTCTCCTGGTGAACACCCAACCATGCAAAGTATATTGTGGGGGGTCGGAGAAGAAGGGGAGAGGGAACATCCATATTCCACTGACAGATGCTTTCCTTCTGTACAGGGACACCAATTGGATACCACCTTATATTTCTGCCATATTAGTCATTTTAGATGGTCAGTGCAGTACTAGGTGTGCTTTTTTTTACTGTTGTTTTAATATCAGAAAAACCTAAATGAGAAGAGGAAATAATAGGTTGTTAAAATTCCTGTTTATTAGCTTTGGTCCAATGCCTGTAGAATGCTACAGTTAGGGAGAGCTACAGTCCAGGTCTTCTTTATTCAGGCTATATAATAATTACTCAGTGACTGAATAAAAAGTGGTGTTTGACATTTTGTGAATATTTCTTTTTTCTTAAAAGAAAACTATTAGGTCCTTAAGAATTTTAGGAATGTAGCTGTATTGCCATTTCACTACAGACTCAGACTGTGTTTACATTACCATTATTTTTCTCAATCTGGATTGTAGCTGCTTTGGGAAATGCCATCAAAATGCAGTATTTCATAAGAAATGACAGGATAGGTATGGATTGTGACTACTTTTATGCACGTGCCACTCCCCAAATGAACACATCAGAGTGCACTGGACACAGGGTGAAAGGTAGTGTGTGCACAACCTAAGTTATCATATCTCACCATATTTCAACCAGGCATTGGTTTCAATTCATTAATGAAGGACAGTTTTCCTTCAAACATTCTTTAGTAGCATGCTCAGTAATTCTTTCAGGATAAAAGCCACAATCTAAATTATTCCACATGTAAACAAGAATGCTATGCCTCATATATTATCAACAATTCAATATGTAGCATATTACACATTAGGGATCCACGATACTAGGCATACACAATCATCTCTATGCTTGCCTCAGAAATGACTGGGTTGTTTGCAAACATTACCTTTTCATGAAAGGTAATGTTGTGTGTACTGAAAAAGAAGTCTTGTAAATATATATGTATATTTCCCTGCAGTAGTCATTTTTTGAAACACAGCATCTTTTAACTCTGTCTAGCCAAGTCAGTGGAACTTTGCACCTCTATAGATTTGAACAGGCAGAGCTCAAGTTGTGGCACCTCAAAAAATGGCTGGTGTGGGGCAAAGAAATCAACACACTACTGAGGACTCTTGGTCCAAGGAGCAGCATTGGGTTGTTTCTGACCTGCACCAGCCATTTTCAGGCAGAATTAAGAAGGGAGGTCTGTTTATTAAGGTGATCTTTGCCTTCCTCGATATCTGCTAATATTCCAGCACCGCTGCCTGAATCTTTGAGCACCCCTGCTTAAAAGGCTTTCCCTAGCCATAGCAGTTACCAGCTCTGCCATAAATCTGAAGAGAGGGGAGACAACTCTGCATCTCTCATTAGGACATTTATTTTTCTCCTCTGATTTCCCCTGATGCTCTATACCTCAGAAAGGCATTCATTTTGAAAACTTAACAATTCACTTATCAATTGTGAGAATTCAGCCCAAGAGCTCTCAGAGCAACTTCCAGAATTTAAAAGAAGACCAGATCTTAATACTTTCTAAAACCACAGCAATAATAAAACAGCAGTAGAATCAGCATGGGGGGGGGGGACACACACACACAGCAGAATGAATCAATAGCAAATGTTTTAAAACCCAAAAATATCTTAAAACATCTTTAAAGGCCTGCAGAACTATGAGTTATGGGGTTAATACAGGAATGAATCACCATCTTTCTCTAATACTACCTAACGCTACCAGTCTGAAATACCACCACAAACATTAAAGGTTTTGAAACTTCATTCTCTATGAAGCCATGCAAATAAGCTAAAAATTGACAACTTTTGCTATACTCCAAAATGTAAGGCAGCTGCTTAACAATTCAACGTGGAAATGTTTACAACAGCATTAAGTGCATTCAAATTACCTCTGCAGCTTGGTATAGCATAATAATTGCCTTGCATTGCTTGGATTTCCCCTGACTCCAGTGATCATACAGTCAAGCATATTACTGTACATGAATTACTGCAACTATACTGTACAGTTGCCTGAAAAGGCTACCAGATATCGGTTTAGCTAAATTTGATCAGGTTTATTCGCATTTGTCTACTGGTTAGGCACTGAATAGCCAGCACAAGTGGTTTCAAGTCTGGTGCAGCAATTCTTTTAACCATAGTACACTACGGAAGTCCTAGTGAAATGTGATATCAGTGGGCAGCAAATATTGCATGTCGGTTCACAGATTTTGTGAAACAATCATACTGTGGAAATTTGCCCACTAAATGCTGTCAAAATTTCTGAACTGGCAGTCCAGTAGCAGTGCAGGACACCTACAAAGTGAGAGTGATTGCTGCTGTGAAACTAGCCCTTTACTTCAACAGTGTTGCAAGGATAAATACCTCAAATAGTGCAGTGCTCGGGGGGCCACTAGGGGGCGCATTGGAAGATGGCCGACAATACCATCTCTCCGACCCACACGGGTAATTAAGAGGCTGTTATGGGAGTAGGCAGCCTCCCTTGTTGCCCCAAGGAAATGGGGGACACTGCCCTTGCCTGCTGTGTCCATAAATCACCCCCTAATTCGAAAGAAGGGGGTGAGGGCCCTAGGCAGAATGCCCCCGTGTGGACCTCGGCTCTCCTGGACGCTGTCTCTGATCGCGCACTAGCTGCAGCAATTTGGAATAATTAATTACAAAAGAAGCAAATGCACATATTTCAAGTGAAGAAGGGGAGTGAAGTCTGCTAATTTAAGTGACCTCTGCGAAAGAAGACGACGGGTTGGAGAAACAGGAATATTTTACGATGAAGATACACCAAAGGCTGGGTATGTTGACAATGGGACTGAGTGGGGGGGGGAACCTTTTCTACTTTCCTTCTATGTGATTTACAAGAACCCCTCCTCATTAGAATCGTCGGTTGAACTGACCCAAGCAGGATGATTAAGGTCTGTGTGGAGATAAACTTTAACCAAAAGTATGCTTTATGGAGATCGAGAAGCAATAAGAGCTTTTGGAATGGTGCAGCAATTAATTCGGAGTCGCCATCTTGCCAAAGGATTTATAGCTGAGAGAAGGAACGGACTTGTTTTCAGACTGCATTCCTGATGAATCTCCTCAGAGGTTTTGAGAAAGGAGGCAGATTGGTGAAGATTAATGACGCTAAGACTGTTTTGATGTATGGAAGTGATGTTACATGGAAAACGTCTGGATATGGCTACTGGATAAATAATAATAATATCCACGCAGGATTACAAACTGTCTAACCAGCTTGTGGAGACTATCAGAGGTCACAAAGAGAAAGGAAAAATATATGAAAACAACAACAAGAGATGTGGAAAAACAAGAAGAAAGGACTGGATAGTACTGTGAACATCATAAGGTTAGGTTTGCGGACATTAAAACAGCAGTAAGAAGCAAGAAGTTGATTGGATCCCCTCCAGAACATGAAATATGGGTGCCCCCAACAAAAAATTAAAATTCGGCTGTGTAATTTGGAATTTATGTAATTTGGTTTGATTTGATGTGATTGGTCGGTTAATAAAAAACTATTCTTAAAAAAAAAGAGTATAGTGCTCAGAAATTATAGGAATGGATCAGTGGAGGGGAGACCATTTGAAACACTTGTATGCACATGGCATCTAAGGTTCTTGCTCTTAAAAAACCATTGGTTTGCAACCATAGATATATTAGAACTACCTTGAAAAGTTTAATTCCCCACTCCATTATCTCACATCATCAGTTTTAGCTTCATTCGATAAGTGCCTTGTTTTAGGGATGGTGATTTACTTTGATCATCACTTCAAGCATATTTTTATTAATAGCCACAATATGTGGCATAATTTTTGTAATTACTATTGTTACTATAGGAAATCTAATACAGTTCTAAAGCATATACCTTTTCTATTTATGGTTCTTATAGCAGCAGATGAAAAGATTATTTATCAGTCTAGTGGATCTGATTGCTTTAAAAGCTTGTTGTTGCTTATCCTGAAGCATCTCATGGTAAACATAGAATGTTAGCTAAAGCATAAGAGATACCTTTTGTTTTCTAGGAAGTCAGCATGCTGATTGCTACTGATAATAAGACAATAAATATGTACTGTGTCGATAAGAAAATAAAGAGCATTCATAATTGTTTCACTGAGAAATGTTTTAATAAGATCTTGCATGATGGCCTTAATTTCAGTATTGAACTTTGTTTCTGTTAAAAGGGGTTTGGCTTGATTTTGTTAGGATTTTGGCTTCATAGTTCCAAATATAGGATCCATCCCAACATCTGGTTAACACAACACACACAAGTCAATGCACATGTGGAAGAGAATGTGGCTGCTACTTTGCTGGTCCTAAGGACAGACACATTGTCTCTGTCTACATTTCTGCCTGTCTGTGTCCTTTTTCTTACTTTTTTTTTTTAAGACTGCACATGTGTTTCTTCCTTTCTGCTCTGAATATGACCAGCCTATGATACAAGGAACATTCATTCAAAGCATGTGGTGAAGATATTGTTAAGTGTCTCTATTCTACCCAAATTATGGGTATCTGAAATTAGAATGAACCAATGCCTCTGGTTGTTTCCACAAGAACACATACACTGTGCTAGGCTGGTCATATGTTTCATACATCACTTTTATGAATATTAAAATAAAATAAAAAATTACAAGAATATCATTGAGCATGGAAAAATAAATAAATCACAAAGCAAAACAGTCGTTACTACAGCTATCACTAGATGCAGCAGCAACAAGAGTTCCTTGTTCTCCCACAGGATTTGCTTGTAAAGCGTGAGTTTGTCAGGAGATGCGGAACTGTCTCTCTCACTCTGGGTTAGGCTTAGCAACATTACAATGCTTTGGGCCTAGTCACCTGAAGTTTCATGAGGATTAAGAGCTCTGACCAAAATCCATGCAAGACACGGGAATGCAACCTGCTTCCTGCTTCTGAACAATGAAAGTTGGTCAATCAGGCATTACATACTCTCCAACATTCCTCAGGTGAAAATAGGGACATTTCTTACTCTCCCCCAACTGACCCTTCGCAACCCACCCCCAGCAGAGCATTTCTGCCACCGCATGCACCCTCCACGGTCCAAAGAAAACCCCTTAATCCAGATTTTATTTTACTGTGTTCTTTGGTAGATTTACAAAAAGAGAAACACCAATGAATAAATTTTAGAAAGGGGCATGATTGGACATGGACACACAAAGTATTTTTTTAAAAACCAGACTACTTGCGCTCTGCTCCCCATTTCTTCCTGCCTAGGGTAGCCCTTTCTCTGCCTGAACCTCAGGGCTGGTGCCTCACATGAGACTGTACCTCAGTGGTGGCAGCTTCTCCTGGCCCGCTCTCCAGCAGCCAATATGATATCCCTAAGGGAGGAGTCTGGCAGCAGCAGTCATGGAGAGGCCATGGAAAGGTAATGGGACGCTCTTTTGCAGCCACTACTGCTGCCGCTGCACTCAGGACAACCACCAGTTCATCCTCCTCCCTGTGCTCAGTGGCAGTGGTGAGGGAAATAGGGACATTCCAGGATGAAATCAGAAACTGGGGTGGCTTTTGTAATCCAGGACTGTCCCTGAAAAATAGGGACACTTGGAGGGTATGGCGTTACGGAGGATGGGAAGGAATCTGTAATGGCCGCTTCAGTGGAGGTTTGTCCATTGTGGCAACTGGAGCCAATCACCCCCCTGTATCAAGCATTAAAAAAAAAATCTCTTTAGAATCTCAAAGCCACACGTTCAGGGCCGTCTTACCCACAGGTGCTAGGGGTGCAGGGCACCTGGGCACCGGGCTCTCAGGGTGACCAGGCCAAGAGTCCGGGGCCCAAGAGTTGAGTCCGGGGAAGAGCCCACCCATCGGCCGGAGTGCCACGGTGGGCTCTTCTGCTACGGCAGGCTCTGAGCCGTGAGTTCAGGGGCGACCGAGCCAGTGAGACACTGAGGCGACCAGCCGGCTCTGCCCTTCTGCGCGCCTGGGATTGGGCAACCGGGGGGGAGGGATCTTTGCACCCCGGCACCACATATGCTTAAGACAGCCCTGCACACGTTTTAGAATTCATTTATGTTCTCTTCTCTGGCCAACCAGTTCTCTGCACCATTCATCCAATCCTACTCCAAAACTATACCTATGCCAGTGAGGTCCCTCACATGTGTTTCTAAACAGAAAAGTATTGTGACTTGTTGGGCTGCTGTAAAATCAGCTCTGGTAGGAAAGCTTTTACTCCGTTTGTTGTTATGAGGCCTGTTCAGAACAGCAAATTATTGGTTGCAATGTTCGGCAAGCATACGAACTGGCTCACTGAGTGGGAAATGTAAAAACAAAAGCCCATACGAAAATCTAAAATTCCTTCAATCTATAAAAGATGTTTATAGATACAAAAAAAGATAATTTCAGCCACAACTAAGCAGGGACAAATTCAGAACATCATTTCTTTTCTTTTCTTTTTTTTTTTTTAGAAAAAGACCATTTATAAGTACAGAAAAAACAGAAAGCTTAGCCATTTATTATAGACAGGACAGTGGAAGACAACAAACTTTTGGAATGCATTTCTCTGCAGCTTTCTAAATGGTATGCCAGCACCCATAGTAAAGATGAAACCTAGTGTGGTAGCTCAGCTCCTCCATTCCTGTATAGATAGCAGTGGGAGGCCAGGGAAAGGGATGAGGGGGATGCTCACCAGCCCTGGATATTTAATAGAAATCATTAAAATCTATAAACGAACTCATATCAAATTCAGGGGGAAGATTAAAGTAACATGTTGCCCTTTGAACACATCATTAGCACTGTTCTCCATCTGGCTGCTGGCAATGATTTTTGGATTTGTTCAGAAATCCTGACTTATAAAACAAAGAAAAGGTTCTTTCTCACTTCTTCTTCTTCTTATATAAAAACCAATGAGTTTTGTACTGGTTTTTTCTCTCTTAATTGACACACAGAGAGAAGAAAGAATGGCATTCAAGAATTTCCTTCTTATAATTTCACTAAAAATTCCATCAATCCACAGAACCGAAAGAAATTTAAAAGCAAAATAAATGTGAACGACACACATTTTAACTTGTTTGCTATGATGAAAAATTTGATTGCATAACAATTTCTGCATATTTATGAGCAACCCTGATTTCCCCCCCATGTTTCTTATTTCCATAAGTATTCAGAATCAACAATGTCAGTATCAGTCAAGTTTGAGCACATTTTATTTAGCTTAAAAATATGGATATCTAGACCTGGGAGTAAGTGCCATTGAACACAATGAATAGGGTTAGATACTGCAAACTTTTTATTCTGCTACTCATAAAAGCAAAGAAGACAGCAAATTAAAAAAAAAGCATATGCTACACAAGTTGTCATATAAAGAAAGTCATAAAGTTGTTATATAAAGAAAGTTTGCCATATGGTGATCCATAACTGATTTTATCTTGGAGAGAAAATAGACCCATAATTAACTTTAAAAACAGTTTTTTAAAAGTGTGACTTTTAAATAAATAAATGAAGTAGAGCTGAGCTGAAATTTCTTGTAAGGCATTCTTGTGATGAAACCTGAGATTTTTTCTTTTTATCATCCTGCAAGAAAAAAGCCACTTTGCTTAATTTTCTCTCAATATTTTTCTAGTGGACACCATTTTCCCCTTCCAATGGCCCAGAATGACATGAGGTCAGAGGCAGCGGTGTCAGAAACAAAACAATGACCAGGCTGCCCCTTCTTCTCTTTCAAAAGGGTCCAAAAATCAAGATTCCAGTGTTCATTCTCAGCAATAAATATTGTGCTTCTGTACTATACATATACAAAACTGACAACACAAAATATAAATGGTTTATAACTAAATAAATCACTCAGTTGAGCAGGGCTGGCCTACCCATGAGCTCAGGTGAGACAGTTGCCTCAGGTGGCAGCTCTGGCCTCCAATAAGCATGCCACTCACTGCCACTGCTGCAGCAGCCACTGCCTCTTCTGACCCCCGCTTCTCTCAAGCCTCCTTTTATTCCCCCACCACCTTCAGGGGAGGGGAGGGGAGTTTGGAGGGGAAATGGTGTCAGCAATGGAAGGAGGCAGAAGAGGAGGAGGCAGGGGGCTGCAGAGGAGGAGGAAGTGGGGGGCAGCATTTTCTTTTTTGCCTCAAGAGGCAAAACATCCTGGGCCAATCCTGCAACCATATTATTATTTAGCAATCTAACCGACCAAATCTGTTAAAGCCTTCAACAAACTTATTCAGGTGATGAACTTATTATTATTATTATTATTATTATTATTATTATTATTATTACTACTACTATTATTACTACTAGTAACAGTAGTACTACTGAGCATCTGAGTCAGAATTCAAAACAAGGAATTAAATATTTTAATGGCTGGTTGGTAACAAAATACAGTAACTTCTCATATGTTCAATGTTCAACAATATAATGGCTCTTGTAGCTGCTCAAGTCTCTCCCCCTCCGCCCCTCTCCCCCCCCTCTCTGTGTGATTCAAGTTAACATCTAAAGGGGATAGATAAAAAAAGTTTGCACCAGCAACTTCTGTGATTTGAAAAATTGCATATTGCTGGGTTTTCCTATCACAGAAGTAGCTAGCCTCTGAGATATTCCAGGAGTCCATAATTTGATAGAAAATCCATATACACAGTTAATTACAGAAGATAACATTTGACTAAGTTTTATTCAGAGTTCAGATCCATTGAACTTAATAAATATAACTTGGTCCATTAATTTAACTTTGAGTAAATGAAGCTGATTACAACCTAAGGTAATATATATCTTCATTACCCCAGTCCCTCAAACACAATTCTTGAGAATTGTTCATTAAAGCTAAATATCAGAACTTGGCAGAATGAATGTTCTCCATCTCCCCTTGTCTTATTACCCACAAATCAAATGGAATTCTTTTGGACTCAAAGCAGCAAAGCACTCTGTATTCCCTGACTTGTCTTCACAGCAAGTCATGGGACAGTTCCATTTCTTAAACTGCCAATACAATGATTCATTTTACCTGCTGAGAACCAAGCTCATCCAACAACACAATTCTGAACATATTCCCTTAGATGTAAGCCCTGTTCAATTCAATGAAATCTGAAATTTCCATGTGCACCTAGGATAACTAGAGTGGTTAATCAATAGCATTATCAACCAAACCAAACCAAACCAAACCAAACCAAACCAAACCTCCTTTACACAGAAAGCTAAAGGAAGGGTCAAATGATAGAGACTAGCTATATGCTGAGCATTGCTTCTCTCCAAAAGTGCCATCAAAAAAAGTATTTTCCACACCAAACCACTGAAAATAGAACTTGGTACAACTTGCCTTCTTTTACAAATGAACAACATCACAATGAATTATCATTAGTACAACGTGTTTCTATAGTTACCACTACTTGTTCCTTGTTTTTAATGAACAGTAGAACAAAATAGTCACATGAAAGCCAACATAAACTGCAATTAGAATTGCACTTGCAAAAGGAATAAGCCAAGTTCTGACCTTTCCAAAAACATTTATAGTCTTCTTTCTCATTATGAAAAGTTTAGGAAATTTTCTGGTTTGGTTACCTTTTTAAGAATGAAGTTCAAAGGAAAAATAGATACGCTAATGGCATAGCCTTTCCTTTTCTAACAGGCATACAGTTCTTCCATTAAACTGCCTTTGTGTTTGATCCCATACTTTACTAGCAAAATCAAACCCTGTTAAAATGCACATCTTGATTCAGTACAAGCAACCCAATCTTCATTCAAAAAGCTGTAGTGATACAAGCTCCAAGTAAGTGAATAGGATCGAGCATGCTGGGTGTTTTATAAACACGTGGAAGTACTCGTTTTTTAAAATGCATGTTACATAAAAGCACATAGATTTCCACTTTAAAATGACATCTCCTTTATAGGAGAAGTCATTGTGTTTAGACCTACCAGGGCTATGCACTCATTCAAACATTCAGCACTACAATATCAAAAGAATACAAAGAAGGGAGAGGAAATTCAATTCAATCTGTACTGATGGGCTTCAATCACACTATTACATTTTCACAACATTTCTCTAGTGGTATCTGTAACTTTACAGGCTGTGCCTTATTACACAAGGAAGACACAATGCAGGAATGTGCAGCAAAATGACAATGGAATCATGTTTTATTAGGAAATGCAAAAGCAGGACCTGCAACAAAATGATGTGCATACCCACCCTTAAGAAAATTCCTATTGTTCATGGCTGCCACCATTTGCCTGAGATCAAGTAAGTTGCCTAAAATACAAACCCTACTGGTGTTTGTGGCAGGAATGCTCAGTGGTTTTTCTTTTTCAATTGCAGCCTGGCCTGACCTACATCTTGAACATCTTCTAATTCTCACTCAAATGTGCAAATTCAATCAGTGACTCTAGTAGGCGGTGAAATGGTTTGCAAATATTGTATTCAATCTATAGGGATTAGCAATTTGAATATTATCAAGCTAAAGCACAGACAGGAGTTTTCTGTGAGGTTTACTTAACTGATACCCTATCTAAACTTCTGGAACTTCCACACTTTCTGGAAAGAAAGACTTAATAGTTCAAAACACTTGTTAAGGGACAGCTTTGGAAGATAAAACCATGTTAGTTGTGTTCCATGCCTGTTTGTTTTGGGTTGTTTTTGTTTTTTTGGTTGTTTTTTAAAAAAGCTCATTCCCCACTTTTGTCTCTTTGTTACAAGCCAGCATGATGGAAGGACTGGAGAATGGCTGGTGTGTGGTGGGACGGAAATGCCCTCCAGACACTAGCATGGCTGTAGACTACCTGGACCACACTGTGGTGGGGCAAGGCTGCATGGATTGCAGGAGTAGCAAGATTGGGGCTGCATGGATCAATCAGCAGGAGTACTGCTGGAGTACTAGATTCACCCCAGTGGTGCATCTGTGCACCTCTAATTTTGCAGCCACCTTTCCCCATCCCACCACCATCCAGATAAGCTGCAGTTGTTGGGAGGCTCCATCACTATTGAAGGGAAATAAATATATGCATAGCAGGTCCAGAGCTGCCTCACCTTCTCATCTCATTGTATTTTCCCACCTGCATTAAACTCAAAGAATGCCAAGGCCACCATGAGCAACTTGAGAAAATTAGACACTTTTATGTAGCATAGAGAGCCACTTGGCCTTCTTTGATCTCTCCCTGACACAATGGGTGGCAAGTTCTAAGGCAGAAGGTCCTAGCTGGCTCCCCGAACAAATTAGATATAGAAGGAGCTCTAGTGGTAAGCAGGAAGAGGAGCAGAAGCTTTGTAGTATCTCCCCAATCTCGTTACACTGGCCTTCTCTTGCCATAGCCACTTTTGGATAGACATTTAGCTAATGCATAATCAGCTGTCAAGAGACCTGAAAGCAAACATGAAATTTACCTTGATATGAGCTACTGGATCTGGGACAGTTTGAATCATGTCCTTTAACAGCCAGCGTATGTACCAGAAGGTCAGACCCCAAGGCAACTGTAGAGCCAAGAAGATAGAGTCATGTCAGTACAAGATTTTTTAAAAAATATACTTTGTAGAGAAATATAAGACCATTTATAACCCAACTGCTCTACATACATAGAATTATTAAAATCAATATTGATTATATCAATTACAGAATTCTGAAGCTGCTGGGCTCATTCTTTTCTTTTCTTTTTAATTTATCCATTGATCTAACTCAAGACAATTCATAAATTGTCTGGAGTCATGCCTTGACAACTAACCAGATTCAGCTTATCTGTGCTGTAATGTGTGAAGCAGAGGTACTAGGAGGTAGTAGAATAATAAGAAATAGGTATTTCCACCAACACCCAAATGCCAGCTCTCTAAATATTGTGCTAAGCACTTTATAAATTAGAAACAATTATCTTCTTCCAAAGAATAATACAATAATTCATTCACTCATTGGCAGAAAAAACACATTCAGGAGGATCCAAAATACTGTGAAAATCACAGGTGTATGGTTAAGGGGTTCAAGAAACCAAAACCTCCCTCATGCATTCCCCAGTGTGAAATGATGTCACTGTATTCAGTATCCTACCCTCTAGCAATGAGTTGGAGGTACATCATGTTCTTCTTTTACCAGGGAAACACATGGGTGAGATGCAGGCCAATGACAGCTGGGGATGGAGGAGAAATTAAATTCAGTTCATTTAAAGGTGAATCAACCTAATTTGCACTTTCTAAAAGTGAACTGAAACACAGACATCTTTTGAAATTCACTCCTCTTTTGCAATGCAGTTATTCAGCCAACTAATGGATAGAAAAATGTATATACTAGATTAAAGTGTGCATAAAAATGCACATATGGGATCCTTTGGAAGCTGGAGAGGGAAATACATTTAATTAACAACAAGTTTCTATGCATACCCACCCATCCATTCTATCTTCCAAGCAAATAGGAAGCATTGTCAGTGTTGAAGAACACCTTTCTGCCCAGGAAAACACTCAAGATGGGTGTGAAGAGGACTTGTAAGGGGTGGGCGGGGCCTGGAAGGTGCTCAGGGGGCCAGCCAGGGATGAAGTGCACAGTATCAGAAGCTAAGATGTCTGAGCTTAGTGGGAGAGTAATCAGCTGGTGCTATGGGGAATGATATATTGTTGTATACATAGTCCATGTCCTTAAGGTCGAGAGACAATGGAGGGGTGTCTTTAATATCGATCTAGAAGCTGAAGCTGGTGCAGAGCAAATAACAGAAAGACTCACGGGTAATGACTTATTAAAAGAATTGCACTGACTGCCAATATGCTACCTGGCAAAGTTGAAGTTTTTCTTACTAATTTACAAAGCCCTAAACAACTTGGTGAGGGATACGGGTGGCTCTGTGGGTTAAACCACAGAGCCTAGGGCTTGCAGATCGGAAGGTCGGCGGTTTGAATCCCTGCGACAGGGTGAGCTCCTGTTGCCCGGTCCCAGCTCCTGCCAACCTAGCAGTTCGAAAGCACATCAAAAAGTGCAAGCAGATAAATAGGTACCGCTCCGGCGGGAAGGTAAGCGGTGTTTCCGTGTGCTGCTCTGATTCGCCAGAAGTGGCTTAGTCATGCTGGCTACATGACCCAGAAACTGTACGCTGGCTCCCTCGGCCAATAAAGCGAGATGAGCGCCGCAACCCCAGAGTTGGCCACGACTGGACCTAATGGTCAGGGGTCCCTTTACCTTTACAAACAACTTGGTACCAAGACCCCTAAGAGATCGCCTTCTCCCCATAGATGGATTCAATTACTGGGATTGTCAGATGAGACCTTCCTGGTGGTGCCGTGTGTTCCACAGATTCATTTGGTGGCTAGTTGGAGCACAGCTTTTACTGCCATGGCTCCTATTCTATGGACTATTCTGCCTCCCTAAACTTGGTAAGCATTTTTGTATTTTCAGTGTTTTCAGCCTGCTTAAACCTTTTTTTGTTGTTTACATTTTGGCTATGGTTGCCACTGACACTTGAGTATCCTGTTGGACCTATTTTACTGTATCATGTATTGTATTTTTTTTATTTCATATATACTGCTTTGAGATTTTTCTAAATATTATCCTGTTTGCAAACATTCTAAATAAAATAATAAACAAAGCATTTTATTGTGACAAAGTCTTATATCTTTAAAGAATTCTCTTTTACTTAAGAGACCCAAACCTAATCCCAAAGAATAAAGGAAACACAGTTTTTAAGACCTAGACAATCATTCACTGTGCAGGCAAAAATCCCGCTTATATGACCACTGGTGTGACTTCTTTGAGTATATAAAATTTCACAGAAAAAATGTGATCTTACTTTTCGAATGATTGATTGCTTCACAAATTAGCCAAATTTATTTTTTAACTGCAAAATCTTTTCTGGATTTAAACAACATTATCCATTGTTCTTTTCTTGCAGAGTGATTATTTTTAGCTCTTTAAATGTCATACATTAAAATATTAGAGTTTATGAATTGGAAAATGCCAGACTTGACAGATGATGCCAAAACGCTGCTGAAAGAGGAGCTAGGCACACTTCTGTGTGGTTTTTATTTCACTTTCTTGGTTGTGTGGAACATTTTTATAGCCACTGGAAAAAATGTGACGATGTGACAAAGAAAATCCTAATAATGAACAATTGCTTATTTTTGTCATCACACTATGTGCAAATATTGCCGCAGATGAATAATGCACACTATTATTAGGTACATATAATTAATTTTCTAAATATCTTTTTTTTAAAAAATCAACTCAGTTCATAAGAAATTCATTCCTACCTTTATTACTATAAATAACCATGTCCCTACAAACCTGTCTTAGCCTAATGAAAGTTGCTGAGCTTCCTGAAACTTTGCCTAGGTCACCTGGAAAACATGTGTTTGATGAGTTTTAATAGTTTCAGTGGGGTAAGCTGTATGCCTGAGTCCCTTCTAATTCCTGGATCCAACAAAGGTTCAATTGCTGGCATAGCTAGAAATGTTTCTTGGTGATGACCCCCTAAATACAGGCTGTAAGTTAACAAAGGAATTGGCTCTATGGCAGAAGCCAAATGGGTGGGACCCCCACTCCCTCAACTGACAATTAGTTCGAAAGAACAAAGGAAAGAGTTGAGGTGTTTGAGCTATAAGTAGAAGCAGGAAGAAGCAGGCTGGGAAGCCAGAGAGACAGAGCCATGCCTGATCTTTGCTTGAATCCAAGACTGTGGCTGTGGGAGAAGCAAGACCTCCTTGGGTTGTTAATGCTGTGAGCCCCTCCATCGTAGACTCAGGTTGTATATGTGTAAATAAACCGCATACCCTAAAGACACCACAGTCTCCACTGTCCCTCATTCTGAGATACCAAACCCTGGGTGAGCCCCTGCAACCCCTGGAATATTTCACCACTCGGAGACTGGGGTAGTGTTTAACAATATGTTTATATGATTGCTCTAATAGCCTGCTCATGTAAGCTGCTATGACAACAGCCAATAGGATCAAATATTAGAATCACATGGCCAAACTACACAGAACCTGGCAAATAATGGCTAAACCTCTCAACCTATTGAAAATGAAGAGAAAAACCCTGAAAAGCATACATACGCAGGGATCAAATGGGACCAAAACAATGATGCTGTTTCAATAGAAGAGGGCTGTTTTACCTTTTCTTCCCACATTATTTTTCTGACTGAAGCCTCTGCTCTGCAAAGCTGCTAAAGCCCTGCTATGGTGAATGGGCAGATCCATTTACCATGCCTGTCTTTCCATCAAGAGGGTTAATTGCCACCTTTGCATAAGGAGTGGGTGGCTGAAAAAATGGTGTGTATGAAAAGGATTAGACATCTCCCCCCACACAGTAGAGAGCCTCAAGATAAGTCCTTCTAGAATGAATGAAACACATGAAACAACACAACTGATGGTCTGCACCCAGAGTCCCACTGAAAATGGCACTCATCTGACTCAGACTTTGCCATTACACAAACCCCCAGGAGCTCAGATATATTATATGTGCTCTTGATAGTATGCCAGAAATTCCCTGGGCCAGATTATTATTGGCTTTCTTAACTTTGCAGTCATAAAATACATAATTTGTGGCTGTAAATGGACTAATTTGTCATAAATTGGCATATTATGCAAACCTAAACAAGGGTACTTAGCATGAAATAGTATCTGTCTCAAACACAATAAGCCATGTGAGCCTAAAAATGAGTGCTTATTTCATGGTCTACCTATCTACACTTTCTGTTCTCTCATCATACGCAACCAAAAACGAAAAGAAAAAAAGGTTGGGGCAGAAGGTGCCCACTAGGAGGAAAATATTCTTAAAAACCTCAAGTTTTGCCAGTACTATGACATCAACCCTGGCTTCAGACACAATTGACCATGCCCACTCCTGTGAGAGGGAGGCAGCTGGATGAGTAACAGTGGTTGCTATGTTAACCAATGAACACTGAAAGAAAATCAATAGAGAAGCTATTGGAAGTGACAGTTGGTGCTGCAAGCTGCTGAAAATCTCTTTCCTCAAGTTGACAAGAGATCTTCAGAGCCTGCATGAGAGGGAAAGCGGGAGTTACTGGAAACTTCTGCAAACAGGTTTGAAATCGCTACAAAGGGAACAACTGAAACCATTTTCAGGTGGAGCAACAATGGTACCTCTGAACAGGACACTGGTTTGCATCCTAAAGTGATTTAAGGAAGTTCACGAAAGGAAAACATATCATCCCTTCCTTCCCAATACAACTACCTGATTCTCCAAAAAGCTCCTCTGGAGGGTCAGTGGGCCTGCCTGGACAATGTGAGATGGAATATGGAGGCTAGAAGCCAGAGTCAAAAATTTAGTCAGAGCTTTCATATCAATCAGAGAAGGGAGCTGTTGGTCCTCCAAAGATCAGAGGAGACTGGGAGACTTCTATAGTCACAGCCTCTGCCTGGTTATCAGCTGCATTGCTGCCTGGTTGTCAGTTAGGTATACTACCTCCAGTTGGGTTATTGCTTACATATGTCTCATCTCCTCCTCCTGAGAAGTCCTGTCCTCCCAACATAGACCCTGTTTACAGCACATTCATCCTGTGAAATCCAGTCCACTTGGGCTTTTGTTCCTGAGACCCAGACAGCAATGGAGAGAATCAGGGATCAAGGAATGGCTCAGGATACAGTTATTGGGGGGCCTGGGAAGGCATCTCTGAGATGGGGCTCTTAGGACTGAGTTTGGACTGGGCCCAGTTTCTCTGTGCCTTCAGTGGAGACAGAGAACTGTAGGAGGCAAGCTTCTTGAGGTCTTCTCTCCAGGTCTAGGTGACCAGGATATAGACCATGTCTGCATCTAGACATTGTCTTAGGACATATTGAACCTCTTGGGGCTATCTACATAAACAGTGAACTACATATCGAATCATCTGAAAAGGACAGAGTAAAGCATTTTACAATATCTGTGAATAGTGATAATCCTTGCTCCTTCAAAAATCGTTAGTACACTCTTCGGGTAGGTGATAGAGAATTGCTACTCAGTCGTATTCTCATTTATGTATATGAATGAATACAGCTACGCAACCTTGCCATGCTCCTAGAGGTTCACTGAATGACTACATCTGTGTAGCAGATGCTCCGTAAATCCCTGTTCAGAATGTGGATGTGTGCGTAGAAGTCAAATTTCCACACTACAAGTTAGATAAATCTATTGCTTTATTTATATTCTAACCCTCACATCTTAAGAGAGGAAATGATACTAAAGTCAATTCTCCTACAGTAGGAACTTTAGGCAACAACCTGTAAAAGGTTATTATTAGACCCTTTCATCTATCTTCCCCCCACCCCAAGACCACATTCTTATTCAAAGCTATATAACTTGGATTATGCATCCATATGAAATGCAGTGCAGCTATTCCTGGATCTCCCAAAATAGCATTAAGAAGCTCAGTATCCCCAAAGTGTATATCTTCAATCCTGACCACTTGCAAATGTAGTTAAAATGAAATTAAAAGAATGAGGAGAGGAAAGGAGACCTTTGAGTCACATCTGACACATTTAACTGTAATGACCGCTTTCCATATTTTAGGAGTTAAATGTCTCTCTCAATACTGTACTAAAATGTTCACCAATGATTAATCTCTGATGCTTATCCTGTTACAGGATACACATATACATGAATGTGATACCAAATGGAGGTTAAAGCATTTTGTGCATTCCTAGTGGGAAACCACACAGCCCATGGGAATACACACACAACCACACACAGCAGAGAGAGAGAGAGAGAGAGAGAGAGAGAGAGAGAGAGAGGCTGGATCAAATTAAAGTTGTACCCAATGGGCACTGCACTTCTGTTCAGTTGTGTACTTTTTCTATTCTTGGACCATTTATTTAGAAATAAATTCTACTGGGATCAATAAAATGCATCCCATTTATTATTTTATTTAGAAGATGCCTCGCACAAAATTAGTCACACAGTGACTTACAATTTTTTTAAAAAGATACAAAACAAATTAAATCAAAATCGTAACAACAATTTAAACAAAATAAGACAACATCATAAATACTTAAAAGACACCACTGTAATAAAACCAGGATAAAAGCATATTTTGCATAATACCAATTCACAATTACCAGCCAGAAGCTATGTAATTGGCCTGTCCCACAACACCAAGTGTCTGGGAATAGAGATAGGTTTTAATCTGGCAATGAAAAAATAAGATCAGCCCCAGTCAGGCCTTAATGGGAGCAGCATTCCATAATTGGAGAGCCACAACCAAAAAGGCCTCTTTCTTGTCACCATCCTCCAAGCCTCACTCAATTTCAGTGTCTTATTTTGCCACTCTTAAACGCAGTTCTTCACATTTCTGCAGCAATCTGAGGTTGTTATTTTTAAGCCTCATTTTACTGCAAATTTCTAATAAACACATTGCTGCACTCAGTTTTGATTAGCATACACATTTTTGCAAACAATGCCTCCTAATATAATACAGTATTGTATGTAATTCTCATGAATAGGTCCATTTTATGCACACTTTCTCCTAATGCATGCATTTTTGTAAGCACTGTTCAGTTGGAAAACTACATCCCAAAATTCAGGTAAGTGTGGCTTTCAAAGGATGCCTGTGTTTCAGTTCTCATATTGTCCCAGAAAGTGTGAATTCAACAAATTCAGCTGAAGTTGTGAATTGAATGGTATTTCTCCCCCATCCCTACTTACAGCCAGTCAACATCTATGAAGCAAAATGAACACGGAACTCTGGTTCAAACAAATGCCCACTAATAGTTGGCCCAAACTAGGCTGTGTGCCTTGAAGCTACAGTGGTACCTCGGGTTAAGTACTTAATTTGTTCCAGAGGTCTGTACTTAACCTGAAACTGTTCTTAACCTGAAGCACCACTTTAGCTAATGGGGCCTCCTGCTGCTGCCACGCCGCCGGAGCACGATTTCTGTTCTCATCCTGAAGCAAAGTTCTTAACCCGAGGTAATATTTCTGGGTTAGCGGAGTCTGTAACCTGAAGTGTATGTAACCTGAGGTACCACTGTACTTAGAATCCTATAGAGTTCCAAATAGTGTACTGTGATGTTTTGTAAAGATGACTGCAGTTTCCCTTCTCTGTCCTGCACAGCAGTCAGTCTGTGTGGCTTGCTGTCTCTGGATCAAGTTAACTGTATGCAGAAATGCTGTTATTTACTCCTCTGTTATTTAGTAACAAACTTCGGATTGTTGGTAATGGTTGTACTCAGAAGCTCAGGATCTGCTGTGGGGAAAGAATCACTTTCTTAGTTCTAACTCACAACCTAACAAGCCACTTTCGAACTCCTCCTATCTTAAAGCTATTTTATCAGTTTACAGAAATGGGTTGCTATTGGAGCAAAGACATAATGGTTTGTGTCTGTAAGCCACCCAAAGTGGCTGGGGAAATATATACGTATATATACTTCTCTGAGCCACCAAAATAGCAACAATTTGACTAATAAAAGTTTTATTTTGAAACTTGTGTCATTGTGAAGAACCTGTATATTTGAAGCAAACTGCATTAGAAATGCTGACATTCTTGGAATCCTTTTTATTTATAATACTTAATGCTTTCTATCCATGTTATTCTTTGGCATAAACTCCTTATTTCTATTTGGATTTTTTGATGTTGGCACCTGCATTTAAAATGAAGTTTAAAAGGGAAAAAATAACAGCTGTGCAAACATCAAATATTTTAAAAGGAAAGATATTTTCAATAAGTGTTCATTTTATTACAAAAATTATGGGAGGAGGTATATAAAAAAGGCTGGTTTTGCCCATTGCCATTTAAAAATTAATAAAATGCTAGCATATATTGCAGAAATAAAAATATGTTATGTCCACACTTAAACCATGTCTGCTGGAAAAACATGTCATCCTCAATAAATAATGCTGTGATTTCTGGACTTTACTGTGTTGTTTTCATTTTGTCTCAAGTACAGTACATCTTAATAATATCTATAAATACTTCACAGTGATCAAATGCATAATTTTGGCCTCACATCATTTCCACTTGCCAGGAGATTAAACCAGTTTCATATATGAAGAATAGAATCTCTCTTTTTTGACGTGTAAAATCTAAGGCCTTGAAGCTAATTATTTTCATAAGAATAAATGCAGCTCGTCAGTTCTTTTGTCCTTTGAAAGGGTGCTCACTATCTAAGACAACACAGCAGGGGAAGTTCCCTGCCTAGGCAATGTCCACATCAGAGCAGATATTAAATGGCTCGGGATGTCCAAGAAGTGGAAGCGGAAATAGCTCAAGTTCACTTATTCATCCCATATCCAGAACGAAAATCAATTCAGCAAATATGATTAGCATGTTGTTGTTTTTAGTCCACAAATGATACATAATTGATTATTCCCCGCATGGCATTATATTCAGATTGCCAATTGCATAGGAGATTCACTCATATAGTGTGTTTTCCTCTGGTTCCAGCTAATAAATGTATTCTGCTGCAATCTTATGTGTCCTTACTATGGAGTAAACCCTACTGAATTTAGGGGCGCTCATGACCAGGATTACGCTAGTAGAGACTCAGTTTTCAGTTTGATTTAAGTAAGGCTACAGTTTCCATCTGCTCTGTTGTGGGGCTTTGGCTTTGAAGCAAAGTCAAGGTCACTCTACAAGTTCTTAAGTGTCATGATAACAGAGACTAATGGATATCCTAAGAGTTCCAAGTTTCAAAGAATTTCTGATTACATTTCATTGGCACCAATCCAACTCCTCCAGCCATGCTTTACTGTGTGGAGCTAATGATACTGGATAGGGATGTTCATCACCATTTACAGCCATTAAATTCAATGGCGACCAGATGAGAATATGAATCTGATGTTCAATGCATCTGCAGCAGCTGGTCCACAGGACTCTTCCATGCTAGGTAGAGTATGCAGTTTCACTATGCTTGGAAACTGTCTCACTATACATATATGTATGTACACACACATGTATATATGGAATTGGCAATATTATATCCATACAAAATTGAAAATTTAATATCAGGCATATAATAACAATATCATCACTTTCAAAATAAAAATAGAAGTATACAATTAGAAGTCCAAATGGAGTTTGCAGACTGGTGTTATATATAGCAACACAGACTTTGGAATGCACAGTATCATAAGTTGCACCCAACTGTTGACAGCAATGCCACAGCAGACTTCAGAATTGCTATATGTGACACAGTTGTGGCACACAAGGACCACTGTCCCACCCATGGCACTTTCATAATAATCCACAAAGTTCTCAATGGTAGTATGTCAAGCTTAAGACTACCGTTAAAGGTTGAAACAATAGGACAGTCCTTTCCACCATGAGCAGTGATAATACAGAGCACAACTACAAATGTGCTTCCTAGCTATGTGATAGCTTGACCTTAATCACAGGCACAATCCATTCTGTATGAACAGGGACTGGGAAGGTGAACTGTAGGTATTCAATGAACTGTGAACAAAAGTAATTTAACTAATATTCCCCATTATTTTGAATCAACATGGCAGATCAGCCCATTCCAAAGTGCACGCTGTTGAAGATATTGTGGCACAATCTTGTGTGATAGTTCTCGAGATGGAAGAGAGGGTTTTGGTCTTTGTTTGCCAGTCTTTCGCTGTTGGTCATGGCCTGCATGGCATTGGCTGATGCAGGACAGTTTGTGGGGAGGGGTGATCAGTGAGGTGGGTCCAGCTCAGGTGGCCACTTCCATGGTTTTCCCCTTCCGTCCCGAGCCAATCACACATTGGATGTAGGAGCCTATTTGCCAGCATAGTGGCAATCTCTCTCTAGCATAATGTAAATATTGCATTGCTCTGCACATCTCCCATTGCAAACACAGAAAATATATATTAAACATATAGTAACATTTTTTTTATAGAAATTGTACCCTACCAAGAAAACCACCCCAAAATCAAACACAGTCTTCAGAACCTTTGAGGCAGACCTAAAGTCAGGTAATATTATGCCACGAAACTCTAGGTAAATCCTCCTTAACAGTTGTCCCTTTCTGTTTCGGTCTTCAAAAGTAAATAAGTATTGGGGAAGGGGAGCTACTCCTGATATCTAAAAGCACTGGAGGTCCACAGAAAAATAATCAATAATCCTATTCTCCACTTTCAGAAAAAGGCATGAAAGATGTCACTCAACTAGCAAAGCAAACAAAGCCAACAAAATTTGTTCTCTCTAATTACTGGTGGTAGAGTATGAGACTCTTAATCGTGGTCATGGGTTCAAGCCCCACATTGGGCAAAAAAATCCTGCATTTCAGGGGGTAGGACTAGATGACCTTTGTGGTCCCTTCCAACTGTACTATTCTATTACAGTGGTACCTCAGGTTACAAACACTTCAGTTACAAACATTTCGGGTTACAAACTCCGCTAACCCGGAAGCAGTACCTTGGATTGAGAACTTTGCCCCAGGATGAGAAGGGAAACTGCGTGCTGCTGGTGAGCCAGCAGTGGGAAGCCCCATTAGCAAAAGCAAGCCTCAGGTTAAGAATGGTTTCGGGTTAAGAACAGACCTCAAGAACAAATTAAGTTTGTAACCTGAGATACCACTGTATTCTATTTTAGAAATTATTACTTTATGGATACTAAGAGAAAAGTTTATGAAGATAATAGAAATAAAACAGCACTACTCAACAAAACATATTATTTTAATGTATTGCAGACTGTACCAATAAGCATATGGTGAGTTCTGCTTTTGTCAACAATAAAAACAATATGAGCAGCTTTTAACAGACAACTGTTGTGCCAGCATTTTTAGTTGAGTTTCAATTGGTTCTGTTGGAAGGAGAGCTTTGTCGGGCTCAAAATGTTCACTAACAGAAATTGTCCCCAAAGAATGAAGTTTTCATGTGATAGTCAGTCCCCATTTGCCAGTAATTTTACTGAATAGACTTGGGCACATAAACACCAAAAATATGTCAACAAGCCAAAATGAAGCACTTTTAAATCCCACTGAATTTGCTTACTTTTTCCTGTTGAAAAATGCAACTTAAAATCCTTCTCTTCTACACTTTCCTGACCCATATGCATGGATATACAACTTTAGGTTTCTTCAGCTAATACCACTATGATGGTACTTGCCAGCTAATTCTTGCTATCCACCTCTATCATTTAATTTGGTTATGAACGTGCAGCTTGTTTTAGTAAGCAGTGTTTACTCCCTCTTTCACCACTTTGCAATTCTACTTTAGCATGTTATGAATCAGATCCTGCAGAAAATTGAACTGAACCCATAGCTGTCAACTTTTCCCTTTTCTTGCAAGGAATCCTATTTGAAATAAGTGAATTTCCCTTTAAAAAAAGGGAAACGTTGACAGCTATGACTGAACCTCTGAAAACCAACTTTACGTACTATTTATGTATGCTTTCTAGATGGCAAATACTTAAGTGTACCATTGCAGAGCATAAATAAATGAGCATGCAACACTTAGTAATAATAGCTCTTGCGACTCATAAGAGCCTTTGGGGGAAAATCTCACTAATATATTAATAACAGAGAACCAGCAACACTAAAAATTATAAGCTCGTTTCACTTTTTAAAGTACCTTAGAGACGGTTTTCTCATGCAACAATTGCAGACTCGATTATTATATAGTAAACATGTGCTCTGAATCATGTTTAAGCAGATTTCATGCAGTACAGGAGAGAGTCCTATATTCCCAGCAGCAACAGTATTGGAAGAAAAATGAAAATGACTAAAGGTAACTGGCATAAAATTGTTTAATCTTATGAGGAAACATCAGCGCATTATTTATTTTAACTAGATTCCTGGCCCCAGCCCAAGGACACAAGTGTCTAGTCGTGCATACATTTTCACAAATTACTTTTTTAAAAAAATCATAAAGTCTGCAATATCTGATTGAGCACCTACAAAAGGAAAAATCTCCACAGTTTTCTGTCTGCCTCACTCAACCCTCTTATTTAGGGGGTATATATTTCAACAGATATTCCTGAAGGGCCACAGCACTTCACAAATACCTCCCACTCCAACCCCCTTCAAACATTTATTTTAATTTGTTTAAAATATCCATAAGCCACCATTCATCATGGTGAGCTGCAATAGCATTCACCTTAAAACAATAATTCCAATGCAATAAATGAGATAATAGATAAAACAATAAATATAAGCATTGTTGTTCTCTTGTTTAAAGACCCAGATCCAGAAATGAGCATATCCCACAAACTCAGTGTAGGTATAAATTCCAGTTTGCATATACTGTTTAGATCTCCCATCAGTGCTGAATTGATTTTGGATATTCTCTCCTTTCCACAGAGCTATTCTTTTAGACTCATATAATTGTAGAGTTGTAAGGGACCCCAGGGGGTCATCTAGTCCAACTCCCTGCAATGCAGGAATCTCAACACGCAGTCCCCCATCCAATCTGAAACCATACTGGACTCTGCTTAGCTTTGCAAATTCCTTACCTACCATCTTATTCCTCCTGGTGCATCACTCCAAAGATCCAGGTCTTCTCACTTAACTCCAAATGTTCAATTATATTTACACAACAAATATCCCCTAACCTCAGTGCAGGTATAACACTCCCATTCTCTTAAACAAGGCTAAGGGATGAAGAGTAGGCTGCATGGCTTTGTACTTCCTCCTCATTCCAGTGGGAATCTCCTACATCCCCTTCCGGCTTTAACCATGGTTAGGGCTTACTAACCTTCAGCTTGGATGCAACTTCTGAGTATCATTCAAAAGTCACGTGAGTAATGGTAATACAATTCACTCTGGCTGTTTTATTGAAGGCCACTTATTTCCACTGTCTGTTTAAAACTACAAGTTCTCCAAAGCTCCGAATAACACAAGTTTGCTGTTTGTATCACTTAAAACAGCTGCTCCAAGAAGCCAGCCAAGAAAACTGGCAGCCAGGATTCTGCGCTTAAGAATTCACAGCTCTCAAAATATTGATCCAAGCTGTCAGCAGTTCTTGGGTCATTTCAACAGTCCATAGCAACCACTACTACCAGAGGTGGTAGTGATGAATGTTTTTTACATGCACAAAGTGACAAAAAAGTTTTCCAAGCGATTTGTGGTAGGTAATAAGTAATCATAGTCTCTACAGAAGAAAATAATAACAACTACCTTTCTACCCTATCTTATGAATAGGTCTGCATGCTTTGGCCAGATGGATCATGTTTCAATTGCACATCTGATTCCCCCCCCCCCCCCAGCAGCTTTTCCTGTTCAGAAGCTGCCTGCACAGAACCCCTAAGTACACTTTGAACTTCCTCCGTGTTCAGAAAAGCCATTTTGGGATTTAACACAATAGCAGTTTGGGGAGTGACCAGGGAGGTGAGAGATATACAATTCAACACTGCAGTAGCAGTCTCCATTCAAAATGATCTTCCTCAAAATTCTCAAATGCTCTAAGAAGAATTTGAAGATTCCATGGGGATGGTTTCTGCAAAACTGTGTCCTTTGGATCACAGCTCTTCTTTATCATTCTATGGATATAGGAACATTTCACATCTTCACATCCTTAAAAGACATATGTAGCTAATCGTTGATGGGCTTCATCAGGCTGGGGCTGATAGGATAAGGCACTCTTCTACCCCTAAGACAGCCTGGGCAATGCATCAGTACAGTGGTAGTTGTTTTGCTTCACCCCACGTTTATTGCCAGCAACAACACTGCTGCTTCCACAACAGAGCCACTAACCTGGATTGCTGTTAAAGGAGTTTATACAAATTCATGCACGATAATACCTTCTGTATTGGAAGTGATATGCTTCAGAATAGTGTGGCAGAGTGTTGTGCTCATGTCCTGCTTGTAGGGTTCTTCTTACATTCTTTCTTTTTATTTTCTAAAGTATATTCTAAATTATTTTATAAATTGTATGACCTTCACATACATGCCACTCTCTGAGTGAGAGGGAGACGGGGGGAGGGGAGGGGAAGAGAATGACTAGATGGAACTGCAAAAGTAGGAGTAGAGAGGAAGATTTAGTGGGACACTCTATGACCTAGTTTTGCAGCCAGCAATTTAGAAAGAGGTTTAAATGTGCTTACTCACTACAGCTGGTTATGAGAACTGTATAAGGGGGAAATATTTTTATCACTGCGATATCTGAGATGTGTTGCGACGTAAGTTTCAACAGCAAATATATTCCCCATTAAAACAAGATGCCCAAGATGAGGAGCTACAAAACATTTTTGGGACTCGTTGGTAAACTTTGCCAGTGAAACCTATGAGCAAATCCCTAGAATTAATAAACCTTCACATGTGGCAAAGAAAGGAACAGGCAATTCTCTACAATTGTCTGCTTAACAGGTTACACTTCTAGCCAACTGGTAGCAATCAAGCAAGACACTGTAGAGGGCAGGAAATCTAAAATTAGGTTTTACTACCTATAATGGAGGATTTATGGGATAATTTAATTGGCAGTCTTGGGACAGAAACCCACGGTGGGGGGAACAAAAACATCTTTCTCAATGTACTCTATGAACCTTTCCTGCAAAGCAGTGAAAATGAAGGCCCTTGGAAATCAGTTTAAAGATGCAATATCCCCCCCTTTTTTTTAACGCAAGGTAGTATGAAATAGGAGCAGAGACACTGAACTGAAACACATTATTTCCCCACTTTTCTCACTGGGAGAAACATTACATTAATTGTTTCTCTTTTTTGCAAACCATGTCTTTAACACATTGTATAACAAATAGCTCTTGAGTAAACAGAAGGCTGTAATTCACCCCAGTGCTTTCCTGACATCATAAACTACAAAAGCACTGCTCAACAGTTTGTAAATGACAGCAAATTGAATTCAGCTTTGTATTTGTTCATTCAGGGGCAAGTAGCAGTGGTTGTTGCCACTTACGCACAACCCCTATAAAATGCTTTATAATATCTTTTGTAGGGAGTTTTATTCTATGTTCTCATAATATAAAGACAATAGTGGCATTGTAAATAAGCTTTTATTTTTCTGGGATAAACTGTAACACCTTTAGAAAAGCAACTTGCTGTCCTTAAGCAAAACAATCTACTTTCTCAGCACTCATGAAAATTCTGCCACAAAGCCCAACCATGTTATTAATTTCTTATTCACAGCTATCCTTGACAGCTGACACATCTGTCCTTTTCTGAAGGCTGTAGCAGTTTTGGTACTTTTTGTGAAGCTAACACTTACTGTATAGGACATGAATAATATTCACAGTGGCTTGGCCCATGAACTTTATATTTATTTTAAAATTTTCTATCCACTAGGAAACTCAAAGTAGCTAACAGTTTAGCCATAAATAATCCAAACAAGCTCAAAACAAAACAGAGTCAAAACAAACAAGAGCAGTCAAGAATATCCAGCTCATCAGCATAAAAAACACACACACTAGTAAAGTCTCTAAACAGTCAAATTTTCACATGTTACCAGAAGGTGCTTAATTATGAGTTCATATGGGTCTCCTAAGGGAGGGGATTATACAGAGCATCAACCTGAAAAGGCCTTTGCTTCTTGTGCCTGTCCAAATCAAAGAGTTTTCATTGCAACAATAAATAACCTTTAGGCTGCAGTATAAGAAAAGCAGGGCTACCCCACTGAGGCCTGCTAAGACGCTCCCATCAGCAATGCCACCAAGAGGTAGAAACATGGATATGAATGTACTGGGCTCACAGAGAGCAAGGGTCCTAGACTCCAATATTTCTCTCACTCGCTTTACTGAAGAAAACAAATACACTTAAGTCTGATATAAACATGAGAATATTCAGAAACCAGCACGAGAACATTGGGGTTGTGCATGGGCCCCCAATTCACAGCTCAATCCAATGGTTCTGAGTAGCCCCAGTCAGACCCAGGGTGAACCCAGACCAGATCTAGACCGCACACAGATTTAAACCTGAATAAAAAAAATTCCTTCCAGTAGCACCTTAAAGACCAACTAAGTTAGTTCTTGGTATGAGCTTTCGTGTGCATGCACACTTCTTCAGATACACTGAAACAGAAGTTTCCAGACCCTTCTATATAGTGAGAAGGTGGGGAGGGGTATTACTCAGAAGGGTGGTGGGAATGGGTGATTGGCAGATAGCTGTGATGAGCCTGTTGACGACTCTTAACGACTGCAGTAGGTCTTACAGGAAAAAGCAAGGGGTGAGAAGGTGAAAAATGGCTTTGTCATGTATAATGAGATAAGAATCCAAGGTCTTTGTTCAGACCAGGTCTCTCCATGGTTTTAAGTTTGGTGATAAGTTGCAATTCAGCAGCTTCTCTTTCCAGTCTATTTCTGAAATTCCTTTGTAGTAAAACAGCTACTTTGAGATCTTGTATAGAATGTCCTGGGAGATTGAAGTGTTCTCCTACTCGTTTCTCTGTCTTGTGATTCCTGATGTCCGATTTATGTCCGTTTATTCTTTGGCGTAAGGTCTGGCCTGTTTGTCCAATATAGAGAGCTGAAGGACACTGTTGGCATTTGATGGCATACACAATGTTAGACGATGAGCAATTAAATAGTCCTGAGATTGTATGTGTGATGTTGTTGGGGCCAGTAATGGTGTTGTCCGGGTGTATGTGGCAGCAAAGTTGGCATCTGGGTTTATTGCAGGCTCTGGTGCCAGTGTCAATGTCTGGTTAGAGGGCACAAAATCCACGGGTTAGGGGGCGCAAATTACTTGCCTTGCCCCGGGTGCTGACAACCCACGCTACGCCACTGCCAATTGGTAACCTCCAGGCTGGATTATTTCCAATGCACTCTATATGGGACTCGCCATGAAGACAACGCAGAAACTTCCACTGGTCCAAAACACAGCAGCACCTTGCTGGCTAGTATTCCCTTTAAAGGTTTCAAAACAGCTGCACTGGTTGCAAGTTGGTTTATGGGTGCAATTCAACATGTTCACTTTGGTGTTTAAAGCTCTAAATGACTTATGCCCCCAATATATGCAAGACCTTCTTCTTCCCTATAGTTCCTCTTTAGGGTGTTCCATAAGCTGTGTGAGAGATATGTCTGGAACCATGAATGTATAGTTTTTGGCATATGTTGAATATGTGCCTTTTTCCCTTGGGCCACTTGAGATACACTTTTAGGGCCCATCCTATTTTTTCTGCTCTATTCTGATACGTTTTAAATGTAATTTAAAAACTGATTTTAATACTGTATTACTGAGTTGTAATCCATCCTGGGACCTTGTGCTGAAGGGCAGGTAGGAAATGCCATTAAATATATTGGTACTATCTTCTATGAATACAATTTGGATTTGCAATGTATGTCACAGACATACTACACATTTATTTGCATTGTTTTTTATTCTTGGACTGACCATACATACCCACCCACCCCTATATATACTGTACATATCTGTCAACTGACTACAGCAGTTCATGCACCTGATGATGTGAGTTCTGGTCCATGGAATTTATATAACAATAAATCTGTTCGTCTTTAGGGCTCTCCAACACTCAGCTCTTCCTTTTATTTGTCATGAATCTTCCAAAATCCAGCTTCATTGGACAGCCCCAAGTTCTAGCACTGTGAGACTGTGAATTATCCTTTTTGTGAACACTGGTCAACTTTCTTTCTTTAATTTATTTGTCAGCATTTCCAAAGTGCACATGCTTATACTCAGTAACATTTCCATCTGATGATTCTTATTGGATGATGGAACTAATAAGCCAAGGCATTCCCAAGTCTAAATTAATTCTGAACAGAAATACAAATATGGGATTGAATCAGAACTTTCACTTTGTCTTTCTTTCTCACTAGGCAATTGCAGCTCCTTCCATAGCAAGAAGTTCAAAGCAGAAAAAGAATTTCCCAACAGAGAGGTAGCCATGTTTCTTGCAGATGAAAACAAAAAACCGAAACAGTTGCCCCTGAATGTTGTAACTGCATGTATGTAATTTTCAAGAGGCAATTGCATTTTGAAGTTTGAAGCTTTGAATAGCTGTAAGGCAAAGCTCAGCTGTGCATTAGCATTATTTGCATTCTTCTTCTTGAATTATTGAGTTATTTTTGCCTTTTATGCAGTCAAGATAAATAAAGGGTGTTGGAAAGTCTTTAAAATAAACTTTGTTTAAAAAGTCTCTGGAGAAAATGGAAGGTGAAATCTGAGTGGTGCTACTAGGAATTAAATATATGCCTCTGTTTCCATGAGAAATAGCTCTGTCTGTATTGAGGATGTATGGCATAGCTGTCAACTTTTCCCTTTTCTTGTGAGGAATCCTATTCAGAATAAGGGAATTTCCCTTTTTTTTAAAAAAGGGAAACATTGACAGCTATGATGTATGGTTGTATGTGGCTCTGGTCCCTCTTGCTACTGGATTGCGGCCCCCAACAGCTTTCCACCAAAAGGAACCACACCTCTGATTAAATCCTTTAGCTCAGGGGGTAGAGAACCATTTCTGACCTCAGGGTCAAATTTCCTTATGGGAAACCTTCAAGGGGCCACATAATATTACAGATATTAGTTGAGAGGGGGTTTGGCCAAGCAAGAGTCTTGGGCACCAAACAGAGTGCCTTAAAGGCCATATTTGGGGTCCAGGTCTGAGGTTTCCTATCCCTACTTTAGCTCTAGAAACACATATGAGCTAAAGGCACTGGCACCCAATTCTAGCTAAAGTTGTTGATTGCTCTCATGACCAAAGGGCACACTATGATTGCCATGAAATAGGTTTGATCCTGGCAACAGTGGTTTCTTCCTCCCCTTCTGCTACCAACTGAGGTAAATAAAATTGTGGCTAGTGGTAATAATTGGTTTGAAAATAAGAGATAGGCTAATAATATGGAAAGTGTAGAAAGGTTTTTCAGTATAGCACTATTGACAAGTAACACTCGACTTTTTAAAAGGTATCATGGAACCACCTGCCTCATAGAAGTCATATATTCTATAAGTCTCTATATCTTGTTGTTTTTCCCTTCTTCCGCCTGACCACCTCACAGCTCTTGAAAAATTAGCATCACAAACAATGAACTTAACAATCTCCTCCCCTGCTATTTAAAAATATGGGTGGGAGACGATATAGGCAGTCACCAACACAGGGGAAAGCTTTGTGCTGAAACATTTTTCCACATACAGTTTTTAACGAAACAGTGCTGTTTGAGGAATGGAAGTGCAAATAACCACATCAAGACCACATCTGCATTCACATTGTGTCATACTGAACTGGGTCCGTATGGTTGCTTTCATAACATATCTATTGAGCTTTCATCTCAATTTGCATAAAGTTTGTGGGGAGGTTAGACAATGTCTTCTATTTATTGAGCATTTGTTCCAATTTGCTTGCAGGAAAGTTAGACAGTGTTGTATCAAGCAAGCTTATCCCATACTTTCCAGTGTCCACTTTTCCTTATCATAAAAAGTCCGATTTTCTTTTTTCTTTTCCCTCTTTTGGCACACAGGTTTGTTTGGCAGGAACACCTACTGAACTTTAATTGCACAATCTGAATTTACTGGTATATGATTGAAAATAGCAACAGTCTGGAAGAGCCAGCACCCTACCTCTCAGTTCTTAAAGCATCAATCCCCTTGTCTGGAAGGGAGAAGGACTGATTGAAGTTATTTTACCCACCTCCATAACAGATAATCAACACTGTCAAAATTCACAGTGCTGACCATCTGCTGGGCAGAGAGATCCTGGTGCAACATAGTCAATGTACAGCACACTGCTACAAGCAAGGACGTCTTTATTAGGACTCTTATTTTTTTATGTAGAACCATATGCTGTGTTTCATGAAAAAGCCTCCATCTGTAAGCATCTATGTTTCCATTTCATTGGAGTACTGTTCAGAGAGCAATAATTCACCCTGTATTGCTCTATTTCTCTCATCATTTACCCCAATGTGTTTTTTCTTAGATTGATTTTCATTTTGAATAAAAGGCACAAAAGCAATTTTAAAAGAGGGAAAGTTTCTATTTTTACAAAAATAGAAAATATCATATTCAATGTAAGACAGCTGCATAAAACCATCAATAATGCCGGCTGTGTATGTATTATAAGCACAGATAGCCTAAGAAAACACTCCAGTTCACATCTGGTCTTGAGCAAAAAATACTACGAGAATAGCATATAATGTCCTACAGTAACTATCCAAGACACTGTTGAAATACCTCTGTCCCTACTTAGTCAAATATATTTGGTGAAATTATTACATTTCCACTTTATATTTTCATGTTGGATTCATCAAGATGTATGAACCCTATGCCCTTTGGGTGTATGGACTCTCGGCTCTTTATTAAACTTAATAAAACCTAATGAAATTGGCAGTGATTTGTAGGGGATTGATCCAATATTTTCTGAAGCCCAGTAAAGCCTATAGCTATATACATAGCATGATATCCATTTAACCTGTTGAGTAGCTCTACAGATTCTGTTCCCATTCTGCTGCTAGAAGAATGGGAAAAAGAAAGTTTCTAGGTGTGCTTATAAAATAACAAGAAATATGGAAATGGTCACAGAAGGTCAGTCTCTTTCCATCTCTTTTTTTCTGGCCATGGTCAAAGCATTTATCCAGTTTTCTTCAACCTGCTGCCCGCTAGGTATAAACATTCCACACAATCACTGTCTTGTTTGAAGACACCTTCAATGTGTGTTCTGGTCTCTTGGGTTTTAAGTCTATCTAGTCAGCTAAACTCACACCCATGCCACATTTTCAGGTAAACTAATCTTGAACTTTAGCAATAACTTGAGCACAACTCGAATAGCAAGTGACACATTGATGCAGATGATAAAATATTAGCTGTAGAAGAAGGATTAATAGAAGGCTGAATCTAACTAAGATAAAAGAGAAGGTGTGGACAAAGTGAAAAGATAATGCAAAGTCAAGCCCTTCAAGCTACAACTTGGAGTGGCAGAGTACAAGGCCAAGGGGGTTATTATTTTCTTATTCTGAAGAGAAGAGGTCTAAACACAATTAGATGTACCAGACAGGCACAACCAACAGATTCATAATATTAGAAAGCTCTGTGGCCTATCAGATCTACAAAGGGAAATTTAAAACAGTTCTAAATGTAGAGACTAGGGGACAATATAATGAAACATACAATGCCTAGCACTGGCAGAGCGGTATGTGTTAGCCCATATGCATCTAGTGTGTCAAGCCATCTATGGCATAGATAGCTTGCTACCAGGAGTGGTGGGGCAGAACAGCTGCTGCTTACCAGGACAGGCAGGGAAGGTTGGTGGCATGGTTAGAGCTGTGTGGGCACACCAGCAGTGCCAATCTGATGCTCCCTCCAGTGAACCCACATAGCTACAACCTTACCACAGCCCTGCCCTCACATCATTATGGCAGGCAGCATTGTAAGGAGAGCAGTGGCAAAGTTGTGGCTGTGTGGGTGCAAGAGTGGAATATTCCCTGGCTTTGTGCCTGCATAGTCCCAACTGCACCACCATTCTGCTGCATCCGCACACCGTTTCAGTAAGTGGTAGTCATACAGCTGTTGGGAGTGCAGCAGTACGGCACCAGCCCTCTGTGCCAGCCACTACCATTGCCAACACTGCACATGTATGCACAGGCACACACAGAAGTGCATTTAAATGAGACAGCAGCCACATGAAATACATAGAATGTGCTGCAGTACTGCCTCATCATTTCCATCCACCAGAAATCACATTGAGCATTTTAGGTAGACTCTGTGAAAGTATTCCTTTATTTGCTGATGGACTGTATTGCTTCACTCTGTTTGAATGCTCCTCCAATTATTTAGTTGGTTAATTAAGCTCCTTCCATATCCAAAACAGGCATATCAGGGAAGAGGGTACTGGGTTAAGTTTTTTCCTGGCATGCTAGTCTTATATGTGTTATGAAGTTTTTATGTAGGGAGATCACCCAAACATTAAGACTTTCGCATTTGGAATTTAAAGTGGCAGCACTAAACATATCACATAAGCATGCCAATTGCAAGTCTCAGCTCTCACTCTTAAAGACACCAACATTGTTGAAGGTGCTTCCAGAACAGACCATAACACCCTAGCTACTAGGAAAGTCAGCAAATGTTACATTGTTATATCCAGTGGATTGAAACATCTTGCAACACACACAAATAATCTACTTTATAACTCTAGGCTGGAAATCCAGCAGAAGCTAAGCCAAAATCACACTTGTAAGTAACAGAAAGCAGGTTTATGAGAGATCACCCTTCATAAACTTGACTCACGCTTACATGGAGGGGGTTGGGATTTGAAGGACCAGGTGCGCAGCCTGGGAGTCATTTTGGACTCACAGCTGTCCATGGAGGCGCAGGTCAATCCTGTGTCCAGGGCAGCTGTCTACCAGCACCATCTGATACGCAGGCTGAGACCCTATCTGCCCGCGGACTGTCTCACCAGAGTGGTGCATGCTCTAGTTATCTCCCGCTTGGACTACTGCAATGTGCTCTACGTGAGGCTACCTTTGAAGGTGACCCAGAAACTACAACTAATCCAGAATGTGGCAGCTAGACTGGTGACTAGGAGTGGCTGCTGAGACCATATAACACTGGTCCTGAAAGACCTACATTGGCTCCCAGTACGTTTCCAACAATTCAGAGTGTTGGCCCAGTATACCTGAAGGAACGGCTCCACCCCCATCATTCTGCCCAGACACTGAGGTCCAGCTCCAAGGGCCTTCTGGCGGTTCCCTCACTGTGAAATGTGCGGTTACAGGGAACCAGGCAGAGGGCCTTCTCAGTAGTGGCACCCACCCTGTGGAATGCCCTCCCATCAGATGTCTAGGAAATAAACAACTACCTGACTTTTAGAAGACATCTGAAGGCAGCCCTGTTTAGGGAAGCTTTTAATGTTTAATGTTTTATTATGTTGGGATTCACACAGAGTGGCTGGGGAAACCCAGTCAGATGGCCGGGTATTTTTGTTGTTGTTGTTGTTGCAGAGGCAGCTATATTTGCAGCATGGTTGTATACCCCTTTAGCAGCTCCGGCTAGAAAAATGGTTAAGGTACTATCATGACACAGGCAGAAAGCTGACATATGGAAAATGCAGCACAAGATAAAATCCAAATGTAGAATTTGAAGTCCACCTCATAATAGCGACCAACACTCCAGCAGTGAACAAACCAAGTCATAAAAGCAAGAGGACAGAGGATAACAAAAATCCTGCCCACCCTATGTCATACTAAATTTTAAGCAGTGGGAAAGAACTGCATGCTGGAATACCACTCCAAATGTCATCATGTGAGCAGTGATGGTGTGATAATGAAAACTGCGGGGAAATTACAGCACAAAACTCCCACAATTTTCTGAGTTAATGGGGCTGCAAGTGGATTTTTTCTGGAAACAACCAACATGGAAATGAGGACTAAACTTCCACTAGATTTCCAGGAGTGGCTGTTATGTCCTGTGAAAGATCACATAAGATACAAAAAAATTCATAGGTAAGGAAACATCAGGAAGACAGGACAAAGTGCTGTGTGAATGCAGCCTGGATCAATGTTTTCATTGAACTATCCACCTGTAGAGAAGAAATCCATCTGAAGTGGAATTTTCTGGTCTGTCTTAGAAAGAATTGTTAGAAATTCCTAAGCACTGACACCAAATGCAAGTGCCTCCTTATCAGTCCTTCAAGGCCAGTGTAGTGAGAACCAGTTAATGAGGACCTGTGATGGAAGGGGGTGTTTGCTCGTTCAAGGTGGGAGAGGTCTTGATGTCTCGAAGGTTCCTTTAATCAAGCATCATGATTGGTTACATCAAGTCATGGGATGCCATTTCCTCAAAGTCTGTGCATATGGATTCTGTCTCTGCGCATCCCAATTAACACTAAAATTAGACCAAGTCACTGCATATTTTCAGTTTCATATCATGCCCACTGTATACTCTCTTTTCCATATGGGGCATGGAATGCAGATGGAATTCAGTGAACAATTCCAAATCTAACTACTGTTGCCTTACTACTGCAGGTTGCCCAAAATAGATACAAAGGAAATATTAATTTTGTCAAGAGTACTCAAATTGATCCCTCCCCTCCAATTGGTCTCTTTTGCACAACTTGTGTCAAACTTTGAAAATAAAATGCTCAGATCCTGCAAAGTCCCCCCCCCTCCGTTTTACTCAGTTTTCCAAGAAAAGTGCCTGAGCAAATATGCTATTTTAGTAAGAGTTTTAAAGGCCATTATGGTCAGAAAAATGACTGTGTAAAAATGGCACCTTTTTACTTCACCACTCTATTCACTGCAAGTATTCTGAGTCATGTCTGCTTATTTTAGTGCTCAAAATAGGTCTTTATTACTTTTCATTCCTTTTTAGCCCTGCAGTACCAAAACAGGAGAGAGAGAGAGAGAGAGAGAGCTGGATGGACTCCATTCAGTCGAATGCATCATCAAGAGACTTGTTAGCTAAGTTGCTGTTGCAAAATCTTTACTCCCAGTGATGTTGCATGAGCCAAGAAGCACACAACTCAGCATTCGATTCCCAGTTTGCATTTGCAAGGCAGCTAACTAAATAAATCACCCTTTTATGAGAGAGAGCTGGACAAAAAAATTATTATAGGGAAATCACTGAGAGACACCTACTCCATGTCTCACACCTCAGAAAGCAGGATATATTCTTTGCATTTCTGTTATCTTTTAGGTCTCACTTTATTAATTTGGTCTCTCCCCCCCCCCACCTCTGTACCTAATGCTATCTGTACCTATATCCATACATATAATAGTTAGTTTCTATTTGATATAGTTACATCTGCAAGGCAGCATAACATCAATATTAAACATATGTGTAAAAGCTAAATAAAACAATATAATCAGCAGCAGTAAAACAAGTGGGCCTGAATAAGACCACAAAGTCATCTGCTATTACAAATTCTCTGCAAAATAGCAGAATTTTACATACAGTGGTATTCAAAGCAGACAAACTGAAATGAATGAACATGATTATGCTACATCCATTAATTTTAAAAGGTCTACTCTGAGTAAAACTTAGCTAATACCACCATACACAGACACAGACACACTTTCATCAACCTCATAATTTTCATGAAGTGGGCTTCTGCCTTCAAAAACTTGTGTTGTAATAAACTACTTAAAATAGATCATCCAAGTTGAACTTATGGCATGTTAGCTGTGCTCCCTGCATAAGTGTGCCTATTTCTTTCTCTTTTTTACTAAAATAGGGCTGTTTTTTCCATAATTTTTGCCTACTATTGTTCTTCATTTTACCAGTGGTAGCATAGTAAGACTATATTGGCCACATAAGCAACTGGCTCAGTGGTGTTTGAAACATACAAAATGGCAGGTGAATGATGCTCAGTTATTTATCAGTCATAGTACTGGCCCATCACTTAACCCACTGTGGTATTTCACAAGATATACAGTATTTCACAAAGGTCTGAATGGTAGCAATGTACTATGCATACTGCCTCTACTGAAAAATTAAATGCATTTGCTGCATTAGATAAAATGATAACTCTCTAAATACTTCAACATAAAAGCTAGCATTACTAAGCAATATCTGCTAGTGTATATATAGTCAAGTCACTGCAATTTCCATTTTATTTGCCAATGCTGGTTAAGAAAGGAACATGGGCTCTGCTGAGGGGATACTCAGCTGGTGCACAAGACTAAATGGTCACATCATGGTCATGGACAACATCGCTGTATTTATTTCCTTACGTGAGGAAAATGCTCCACAGAATCTCAGACTGAAGACCTATACTGAAGATACAACATTGTGGGCAGGATTCCTGTAGTGCAGACAGTTGAACTAGATAACCCTTGGGATCACTTTCAGCTGTGCAATTCTATCATTTTATGAAACGAGGACATGTTACACAGGACACCTTGCATTCAAATGCACATCACTATGTGAATATCCAGGTGTACATCCAAATCCAGCCTGCAGCTTCAATCTAGCAAGGGAATCCCAAACTTGGAAGCTACTTCTGCTACTTTGTCCCTTGCTGAAGAAAGACAGGGTGAATGTGCATAAAAGAGCTATTGCCTTCATTAAAAAACGACAACATTATAGTGGTTCTCCTTTATCTGATTTTGAACTCAAGAACTAAGTTTTTTGAACCAACCATATGAAACCCTGAAAAATAAACTAGAGGCACAGCTCTGAGCACAGTCTGGGGCTGTGCACAGTGCAGTCCCACCACTAGTGTTGAAAACAGTGTACTCACTGCCACAATCCATACCTGTCCTATATCTACCCTGTCGTTTCTTAGGAAATACTGTATTTTGATGCATTTCCCCCCAAAACACTATCAATCCGATTTGAGAAAAGGAATGATGTAGCTATTTTTAAAGCCAATTAAGCCAACGTACACACAGCCACAAATAAGAAATAAGCCCTTTTAAGAAAGCATGCCATTATTTTAAGTTCAGTTGCTTCGGATTTTTAAACTGCTCTGTACATTGTAATGAAACACATTGGTTTATACCCAATGCTGCACCAGCGGTTTTTGCTGATAAAATGGATCTTTCAGTTTCTCTTTCCCCTCCCCTTCCTGCCCAACAGACACACATTTTATTCTCTGAACCACCCTGAGACCTCAAGGTATAGGGCGGTATATAAATTCAATAAATAATAACAACAACAACATACACAAGCACTCACTCACTCTGCTCTGGAGCATCCCTCAACTCTCAAGAACTGATTTTGAGGGCATAGGGAGATGGAGGGAATAGAACAGGAAGACGTTTGATTGGGTGCATGGAAATTCCAGCATTTAATACAGCCCTTTAGGTCACAAGACCTGACCAGTACATATGCAGCACCCTACAATCCTGAATGACATTGGTACCTATAGAGAACTGTCCCATTCATAAACCTTTAAACCAACAATTTGTATCTATTACGAGTTCAACAAATGTGCCTTATAAGTTGCTATTTCATAAAGATCAGGATAGGAAATTCTTGACAGTAGCACCACAGCTTCACTCCAACTGTCCATTGCTGTCCTTCAAGAATTGCTGACCTTCCAAAGATTATTCTACTCAAGCAAGACATGGGTTGCAGCTATCTATTTTCAGAAACACTTAAAAGAAACTAATAAATATTCAGTAGATGTGTTTCCCATCTCCCCAAAACTAATAATAATAATAATAAATCCTTGTCATTTTTCTGAAGGGTCTAAACATCTGATCTAGTTTGACCAAGATTTTCTGCTATCAAACCCATGTTCTGGCTCTGCCCTACAAGATTTTGTCTTTGTTCTGTCCCCAGTTCTACCTAGTATTTTTGAAAGAAAATTCTGGCAACTCTTTTAAATAGTTTTAAATGTAACTGTTGTTTATTTTATAATATTCTGAAAACTGCTCTGGGATCACTATAAGGGCAGGTCTACAAATATAATTAATAATAGATGTGGAGCAGAGCATCTAAAAGTGTTGGGGCAGACTGAAAGATATGTGGCTGATCAAGCCTACAAGTGCTTGATTAATCATAAGCCTGACCTGAAGAAGCCAGTTCTAATGTGCAGGTATTCAAAATGTTGTTGAAATGTCCAGGGGTTTATCACCTGCATCAGTGTTCCATGGTTTGTCTTTCAGCAGTTTACTTAGCAATGCAATTCTATGTATACTTGCTCGGAAGAAGGTCCTGCTGTGTTCAATGGGGCTCACTCCCTATTAAATGCATTTTGGATTGCAGCCTTTAGTTATAGTGCTAAAACTGTAAGTACACAAGTAATGTACAGGTGGAATAATTTCCTTACACAAAGAGTATCTCATAAATCTGAAGGAACCCACTTATATGTATCATATAAAATAAAGAGTTCAGTTTTGTACAACAGAACTAGCAAGGCTGCTACCCTGGAAGCCCTTTTAGAAGAGTGTGTTGGAGTTTGTCACCACCCCTCAGTCAGTGTGGTGTAGTGGTTAAGAGCAGTGGACTCGTAATCTGGTGGACCGGGTTCGCATTCCCACTCCTCCACATGCAGCTGCTGGGTGAGCTTGGGATAGTCACACTTCTTTGAAGTCTCTCAGCCTCACTCACCTCACAGAGTGTTTGTTGTGGGGGAGGAAGGGAAAGGAGAATGTTAGCTGCTTTGAGACTCCTTAGGGTAGTGATAAAGCGGGATATCAAATCCAAACTCTTCTTCAGTCCACCCTACCCCCACAACCCCCCACAACAGTTCCTTGGCCTGTGACAAAGGACACTTCTGAAGTTCCCTGAGTTTTCAGGACCAGCTTGTCAGGTGCCACTGGGGGAGGAGGGTGTGCTGTCAGAAAGAACAAACTCAAAAGCCCTGTTGTGAATGCAGAGCTCACTGCCTGGTGCTCTGGATCAGGGCCATAAGCTTGAGGGATTTTCTTCTTCTTGGAATCAAGTTATGCTGAGAAAGAGATCTATCTGATACAAGCAGAATTCAAATGCAACATATTTCCAGTAACAAATCTCCACTTAAAAAAAGAAGAAAAACACTGACACAGAAAATGTGGTAATAATATAAGGCTTTTTTGGAGGGGGGACCCTTTAGGGCACAATCCCAAACAGAGGAAATTCCACTGAAATTAATTGGGGGGGGGTGCCTTCATTCAGATATGGTATGGGGCCCAAACCTTTGGCAAAGTCACTCATGTTTATTCTAGATCAAGTATCCTTTTAGTTCTCCAGTCAATGTGAAAAATGCCAGACCCAAGGGGATATTTTATTTTATTTTTCATTATGAGTACACATTTGTGACAATTGGCTCTCAGAGCAAACTTGAGTCCAGAGATGAAAACACCCCCTGGCTTTCATATTGTTAAATTAGTATTTCTTGTATTCAATCAAACTTTCCAGATTATACACGTACATACCACTATAAAAGTATAAATAGAAGAAGTTAAAATGCAGCTTACAACAAATACATCCAGAACACCCTATTTAGATATATACCCTTTCATTTCCCCACCCCCACCCAATTCCCTACTTTTTAACTTGCATGTATATTTAGCCAAGTAATTTTAGGCTGCCAACACTATACCTACAATAGTCTTACTATGCTACCAGTAACATATTAAATTTTGTTCTATTCTGCCTTTTCACAGAATGCCAAATGAAATATGAGTTCATGGGCAGCATACAAAGAGAACTTCTAGGGAGTTTTTGATGTGCATCACTGAATGCTCTGCCTTTCTTAGGTGTCTAGAATTGGAGCTACAGTAAGACAGGGTCACCAGAGGGGCTCTGCACCCAGTATAATTTCCTTGATATAAAGGTAAACCACAGAATAAATTATCATAGAATTAAAGCATCACTGAATGAACTCCCAAGTTAGGGACAAATATCTTTATACTACATGGTAGGAATATCCTGCCGGTGTTTATTTTATGAAGGCGAAAATCTCTTTGAATTAAGCAGATGTGAAGAATTCCATAAACTGCATGGTAAAAAATCTACACTGTAGAACTAAACCATTGAGGTCAATGAGGCATATACTAAAGGATTAGGAGGAAGCTGGATTTGGCCTATTGTGTCCAATATTGCAGATAATGCCATATATGTAATTTCCAAAAAAGAAAGCCCCATGAATGTTCAGACTGCTGCATGGTCAAGGTTTCTGTCCATTAACTTAGACCTACTACTACTTAGATTCAAGAGGGTTGGAGGTGCTACTCTATAGTTTGAGGATCACAATATGATGGAGCAAGGTTCATCTTAATCTGCATTTATTCTTCATTATTAGGGAATTGTGCATATATACTTATATGAAAGCATTTCTGAAAGATGATCAGTAACCATTAATTTTGACATGCAAATAACAAAAAAGAGCTCAACAGCGCCGACTAAAATACCCTTTTTCCCCTTCATACTGATGAAGCAAAATTTATTTGATGAAAACTTTCAGCAACAAATGTGCTTCTGCTGCTGCTGTCAGATTTGTGGCAGCATGAATAACTTTCCCCGGGTTGCTGCTGGATGGTAGGTAGCTACTATTATTTTCCAAGATATAAGCTGGCAGCCAGCAGCTACCACTAAGAAGAGCTATTGCTGCCATTGCCTGTAAGACTCACATTTTGTCCCCCTTAAAAACTTATGAAATCTCCCGCCTCCTTTGTATTCCATGACCAGGACAACAAAATCGGGGTGGGGGGGTGGACGTGCACTCAGCAAAACTCTAGTTTTCTTTTGCATTTTGGGAGTATAGTTTTTAAAAGTAGGGTTAGCATCGTAGCCGTTGACTGGTCAATTGAAAATACTGGAAAACCATCAAATACTGTAGAACTTGCAAGACTGCTACTGTGTAGAATCTACACCATAGGTGGAAGCTAACTTCTATGATGGTGTTATCCTTTAGTAAAGGCAGGGATGAAGGCAGCTTATACCCAAGTCCTGTTACAACAAGGTGCAAAGCTAGAAGCACAGAAACGTTTCTTCCATTGCCTAAATAAGGGATGGGAGAGCTGTGGATTTGCAGTTGTTGGTGGTCTACAGCGCCCATCATCATCCCTGAATATTGGCCACAGAAGTTGGAATCTAACAACATATGGAGGGAAGCACAAGTTCCCCCCATCCCCGGGGTACCTGAAAGGCATCTCCAGAAAGGAACACAAAAAGTCATCACTGGCAAACATCACTGTCTAATGAACAAAATTTCAGACCAAGTTCTAAACCTTAATAGCCACAAAACTCATTAGGTGAAATTGGACTAGTCACAAAATCTCAGCCTAATAACCCTCACAGGGTCATTGTGGGGTGGATGATGTATGCCACCCTGAGGGAGTTGCAGGAAGAGCAGAATAAATTTATAATAAAATAAATAATTCATTTCAACTTTTTCAAATTAATGTAACAGTGGTAGCTATCTAATTTGCTTTATGTAATCTGTGCATATAGAAAACCTGTTGATTATTTTCTTTGTAACTCTAATAACACAAATACATGACCATTATTTCACCAGATTTGACAAAATCTTTATTGACTGGTGAAGTGCAAAACCCTATTTTAAATTTTAAAAATTAATTATAGCTTTTGTCGACTGCCTCATCTACTATATATTTTCCAGATTTCTAATTCAAACCAATTAGGCTACAAATGTAGATTACTTGAAAAATGAGGCGCTACCAATACGTTATTTATATATAAACGCTTCTACGGAAAGAGAATACTCTCAGTCAACTCAATTAATGATGTAAACATATTGCATTTCTTTTTCGGGATGCATTCAGAATGTCAGCAAATTTAGGCTGCAATCCGAAACCAGTTTACCCAAGAGTAAGTCCCATTGATTTTAGTAGGACTTACTTCTAAACAGACATGCTTAGGTTTGGGTTGTAAGACTGCAATCCTATACTTACTTCTGGGTAGACATGTACAATAGGACATATATAGGACTGTGCTGTGAGTGTTACTTTTTATCCATTAAAATACAGTACTACAGTAAAAAAACAACACTTTAACTGTGGCAACAGTTTCAATTGATTGATAAAGGATATGCACAGATTTCATAGAACAATGTCATAAGCACGATCATAGGAGATCACTCTGATTAAAATCAAGCTAATAAGCAAAGTTTGAATGTGCATTTGTTTATTAATTAATCATACTGATTAATTTTTCCCACTGCTAAGAGAAAGTAATATATTTCCAACAACAATATTAAAGGCAAACTTTGTATCTATATGTATTTTGCTTTTGTAACATGTCACTGCTATGCAGTTATATTTAACCATCAAAAAAATTAAACACAAACTCTGCTCAAAGTGTTTCAACACAGGAAAGAACTGAAATCCTGATAAAGATATATAAAGAAATATATTAAGGTCCAAAGTGATTAAGCAAGACAGCAAAAAGTAACAAAACTGAGTACCTTGCAAAACAGCAAAATCCTCAGATAAAAAGCTAATTACATATAAAACTAACCATGACAGATCATCCATACAGTTCTTGCAGTACTATGGGATTTGTTTGACTTTGGGGAGCAGATTTGACAAAGTAGAAGAGTTATACAATGTTGTAATCTATGAAATACTATTTGAACTTTCCCCCATTCAATGAATCCTTCATACATATATTTTCCCACACTGGGTTTAAATAAAGTGACCCAAACAATGCTAGCTTGCTGCCCATCACTGCCTATTATGACAATAAAAGAATTGTCATGTTTTAAAGTATTAGCTAGTTAGTAACAGCTATATTCATTTCTTTTAAACTGTCCTTCTTTAAATGCACAAAGATGTCCAAAAAAATCTTTGTATCATGTCGTGCCAATGATAAGATGGATTTTATTTCTAAAGCAAAACATAAATGCACCTAAGTTAATAACAGTATATTCACAAACCAGGTAAAAACATCTTAATGGAGTTTAGGGTTGGTTCTTTATCTGAACTCAAAGCGCTCTTTGTCTGTTGCTTCAAACAAACCATAGATGTGTGCTTATAGGGTTAAAACTCAGGAATGTGACAGTTCTCCATGTGCAGTCTATAGACCTAACTGTTCCACTTTCCCTGGTGGGGCTCCAAACTACATGAAAACAATGCAGCACACAAACTACTATTCCGACACTGAAGGTTTTGTTAACTCCACAGAATGCTATTTAAACCAGAATTGTTTTGGGGTTTTTTTCATTTTAAACGCAGCAATTACAGTACTTGGGGTTCCTAGTGAATACAATCATGAATAGAGAGAAGCCATTGCTTATTTTACCACATACTGAGAGCATCTGATAAAATGATTTATATTTACTTGACAATCACCTGATCACAGAAATTAATTTCCTGTATCTGAGTGTGCCATTTGTGAAACCAAATGTGAGCCTTTTACCAAACTCAAATCTGACCCTTATTCATTATATTACTTCAAACACTTAAATGCTGGAGAACAAAACTAAGAGTCTTTTTACCTTGGACAGGGAGTTGTGCAGATTTAAAAAGGCATCATTGTATCAGTTAATTGAATGATGTCTTGTAGTTACCTACAAAGTGTGTGTGCATATATGCGTTTATGTATGCTCTGAGAGATGCAGAAGGGGAGTAAGAATGGCAGTGGGTCTGAAATGAAATAACTGAAATGAATGAATTTAAATGTAACTGATTAATTTTACTCATTCAGACCTAAGTGACAAAAGATCCTGACTGAATAGTTTCAAATGCAGCAACCATTCTGAAAATAAAATTAGCAAAATGAAGAACTGAAAAAAATAAAAATACTGTTTTAAGAACTAAGGCGAGTAAACGTACGCATCCACAAAATCATACAGCATTCTCCACTTAAGCAACAAATAAACTTTTAAGAATTGGCTTAAAAGAAGGTAGAGCCAAATCAAGAAAAAAATTTATGGCTGAGGGAAAAGGGGGTGAGGTTGGGGCACAGAGGGAACTAATAAGAAAAACCAGGTAGTAACTTCAAAAGTGCAGGATGTTCTTTAGCACTTCACATGTGGCAAAATGAATGTATAAACTGTGTGTTTTTCACAGCTGCCTTGGATGTTGCCCAAACATGTGTACAGTGCCTTTTGGCTTAACTACATTCAGATGAATTTTTAAAAGAAAAGTATGACTTCTGCAGGTAATTTTTAAGAAGTACTTCAGCAAGTGGCACTACCAAGAGAGAAAGGGCAGAGGAGGAGGTATGGTTAAAAAAAATGTGGTCATGCTTAATCTTGTCCTCCAAAAGAAGAGCACAAGCCATCCAAGTATGGTACTCAGAGGCAGCTAGCAAGTGCTTTTAGGATTCAGCACAGTAGCACACACAAAAAGTATTGTCTCCTTCTACACTTCTTGAGCTGTGGGACCACCAGCACTTCTGCCAGATCACAATGCTTCCCCTGTCCTTTCTTTCCTTCTCTTGCCCCAGAACCTGCCTCTTCCCTTCGGGTCCTGCATCTAGGGCAAGAGCTACACACACACACAAATGCATCCTGAAAGATGCCTTGCTATATTCGGAATTCAGTATTCCAGAAAATCTCTGGAGGCCAAAAGCAGGTCCCTACACTGCATTGGAGCTGAGCTCCAGGTCCTCCTTTCAGATGCATCTGAGGAAGGGGATTGCAGGACACAACCCATTCAGAACCGTGCTGGGACTTTAAGAAGCCACAAAACTGCCCTGGTTCTTTTCAGTGCTAACACAGTCTGTGAAGAAATAAGACGAGTCCGGGGTATCTCTGAGCATGTGCAGAGCTCCTCTCCCTTTCCCTCTCCTCAAATAAAGACAAACCCTCCGACTCATCGGGGAAGGTCCAAGCAGGAACCCAGCCAGCCAAAAATCGTAGAGTCGGAAGGGACCACGAGGGTCACCTGCCTGCAATGCAGGAATCCTTTTTGCTCAACCTGGGGCTCGAACCCGCGACCCCGAGATCCAGAGTCTCACGCTCTTCCGACGGAACTATCCCAGGCTCCCTTCTCCGCGCCTTGAAGACAGTCGCCGCCGTCGAAGCGCTCCAGCCACCTGGGCGCTCCGAGACTGGACCGGGGCTGCGGGGCGTCCGAGGTGCCCGCCGAGCTTCTTCCTTCCCCCATTGCGGAGCCGAGGCAGCGCGCCCAGAAGTTGCCCGCCGAGCGCAGCCACCCTCACCCAACGCCCCCCCCCCGCCCTCACACTTCGCTTTGCCGCCCAGACGGAGAGCCTCGCGCAGGCGCCCGCTCCTTCCCTCCCTCTCTCCCGCCACCTACCTGCGGCCTCTCGCTCGCTCCCCACACGGGAAAGCACTTACCTCCCGCCCTGAAGCGGAGGGAGCGCGCCCGCAGCAACGGCGTCCGGCACCGGGACTGGCGGGAAAGAAAGGCTGACGGAGGAGTTGGGGAAGTCCCGTCCCCCCCCCCCCCCCCGCTCACACGACGTCTCTCCCCCACCACTCCGCCCGACTCGCGTCAGGGCTCAGCCCCGTGTGGCGGCTCCGGCCTTCGAGAGCAGCCGGCAGCCTCCAATCATGGCACGGCGAGCGTCCCACCTCCCCCCCGCCACCACCCCGCGGTCCGACTGATCCCCTCAGCGAGGGCGGCCCGTCAGGCCTCCTGAGGCAGAAGCGGCAGAAGCGAGCGCGCCACACGCGCGAGGCGGCGGCGCCTGTGTTGACTTAGCGTAGGCTGCGCGAGCCGGCGGCTCCCTCCACATCCACGGGACTCGGGCCATGGGCTCCGGTGGGAGGCGGCTTGCCGCGCGCCCGCCCGCCAGCGGCGAGGGGCTCTCGCTCCCCCGCCATTTCTGTGGTGAGAGGGGAAGGGGGTCCTTGGCTCGCACGTGGGAGCGGAGGCGGCTGAGGGAAGAGCGCGCTAGGCGCAGGGCGCCGCGGGGAGAAGGTGCGCGTGGCCCAGTTCGCCTTAGGCCGCCCATGCCGCGAAGATCGCTTCAAAAACAAAGCACGCACCTTCTCCCATAGCCAACCATCCAAGGTTATCGATTCTAAAGCTCCTTCGGTGGGAAGGACGGACCCAAGTGACTGGAAGATGGAGAGGCGAGCGGGGAAAGCGCCAACTTTTCAAGAGTTTGAAGAACTTTCTCCCTGCCTAGCCACGGACCTAGGTTTATTTTAATTTTTTGCTACAAGAGCTCTGGGCAGGAGCTGTATAGGTTTTAAATATTCTAGGCTAAAAATGCCCGGACACCGTTTGGTGCTGAGCGATGCTCCCTTCAAGAGGGAGCGAGAGCTCTTGGGGTTTACTTCTGAGTAAACGTGCTAAGGAAGATCCAGCTGGAGGAGGGTTTTCAAACACGACCCGGTCGGATCCTAGACAGAAAACGCCTCGGCAGCGACAACCTGAGGTTCAGAAAAGAGCTCAGCGTGGGTTCATCGCAGGCTAGGGGAACGCAGCGCGCCGAGAAAGCTCGAGTTGTAAACAACCGAGTGCGCCAATCGTGCCCTGTGAGAACGTCTGGGATCGGCCCGATTTTAACCACCACCACTCCCAGATCAGCTCCAGTACTAGGGAAAGAACAGCCGTGCAGGCTGCGATCTTACCGTGATGCCTCTTCTCCCACGATCGTTGCCATCGCATTTCCCTTCTCGGGACCGTTTTCGTCACCAAACCCCATTCATGTGTTGCTTCTCCTGGGCTGAAGCCCTGAAAGCTACCTTCCTTCTTTTTTTTCTCCCCCTCCTTCTGCTCTGAATCCCAGCTACGAATCCCAGCTGACAGTCCAGGCAGACGCGAGGGCGAGCAGGCAAAGAAGAAACTCGAGTACTCTCTTAATTAAAAAACGAGCGGCTGAAAGTGTCTTGGGCTCTCTTAAAAAATAAAAATAAATAAAAAAGCAGAGTTACATAATGTATTAATTGGTTGCTATTAACGCACTTTTATTGAGCATAGCACACAGAAGTCTGATTGTGAGCGAGGAGTGTTTTCAATGAAAGTGGAGTTATTTTAGCTGCAGACATGTTTACATTTCTGTGGTTTAGTCTATAACTTTCTCTTTTTCTTGCTTCAGAATTCTGCTCCATGAAGCAAAGCCCTTAGCTCCCAGACATTCCAAAAAGTCTGCCAAAATAACAGAAAAAAGAGAGATTTTCTTTTTTAAAAAAATAAAATAAAAAATAAAAAGCAGGCTCACATAGACCCCCAAGTCTGGGTCAGGCAGAGGGCTGTATACCCCCTCCCCACTCTCTCTAGTTCAAAAGCCTTCAGGGCTCCATTTCCTGTTTCTAAAGGGGTGGGGGGATTAAGTGCCTCTACAAGTAGTGATTTTTAGGCACTCCCTAGAACAGATCTAATTCTGAGTAATTCTGCCTATACCAATTGACAGTATTACTTTCTGGCAACAGCCTTGTCTCACAAAGGACAAAAACCACATGAACGATCTCAGTTTTGCCCCAGTATAGCTTCCTCGTATATGCTAGCTATTTACTGCGCACCAGAGTTGATCTGAAGCACCTGTAATGTGCAATGTGCACCAGCAACATCTGGAAGATCAATTTAGAGTGCTGCTATGGTGCTGAAACATGCAAGGATTGGAATAAGAGCAAATTTCTCCACATTGATTTTCCATACTACGAAAGGCTGTGTGTGTGGATCCTGTATATATTATATTATGGCAGGTCACTAGTGTACACAACTTGTCTGGCCTTTGTTATCTTCTTTATGCACTAGCATTTCTAAAAGCAGGATTTATAATTTTTCACACATTTTTTTCAATCTAATAGGATAAGTTCACCAGATGAGCGCAAGTTTATATGTGACATAGAAAGAACAGGTGTTTGACACTCATAATGACAACCTTCAAATACCTCCTCCCAGATAGCTTTCCTTAAAGCCAAATCAAGTTGCCCTAGAAGGTTCTATGTGGATATTTTGTGGATGGCATAGCAATACCCTGAGGTGCTCAAATATGAAGGCACTACAAGCAATGCAAGCCTAAATGGCACCAAGTACAGTGGTACCTCGGGTTACATATGCTTCAGGTTACATACACTTTAGGTTACAGACTCCGCTAACCCAGAAATAGTGCTTCAGGTTAAGAACTTTGCTTCAGGATGGAAACAGAAATCATGCCACGGCAGCGCGGCAAGCAGCAGGAGGCCCCATTAGTTAAAGTGATGCTTCAGGTTAAGAACAGTTTCAGGTTAAGAACGGACCTCCAGAACGAATTTAGTACTTAACCTGAGGTACCACTGTAGAAATCAGCCTGCACTGTAGCCATAGGCTAGATGATTGTCCTGACAATCATAATAATCAGTGTGTTATATATTCATTTGTTTGTTTGTTTTTATAAAAAAAGAATAACACCCTGTTAGGTCCAAGCCCTCACAAAGCAACTTCAACCACATAAAACAATGAAAACCAACCACCAAAACCAGAAAATGCAACATATTTTAAAAATACATTTATTTGGCTCTTATGTCTTGCCTTTCCATTATAAAATAACAACATCTAAAAAATGCAAACAAACATTGACTGTGATCATCTTTCTTGGGCATAAGCTCTGTTGTGCTCAATGATGAATAAGCATACATGCTATCATGTATACACTGTATAAGATTATGTTGTAAAACAATCCCATTTCCCTTAAGCCAAGTAAAGTGCCTAATGTTTCTAATGGGTAGTCTACTGAAGACTTATTAGTGCAGTAGGCTGAGAATGGCCACTGTCACATCAGCAAAATATGGTTCTGGGAGGTGGAAATGGTTTTCTGAATAATGTCCTTTCTGATTTCAGATTTATGTCTGTGTGTGTAGGGGTCAGCAAACTTTTTCAACAGGGGGCTGGTCCACTGTCCCTCAGACTTTGTGGGGGGGCGGAGTATATTTTGAGGGGGGGAAATGAACGAATTCCTATGCCCCACAAATAACCCAGAGATGCATTTTAAATAAAAGGACACATTTTACTCATGTAAAAACACGCTGATACTTGGACCATCCGTGGGCCGGACTGAGAAGGCGATTGGGCCGGATCTGGCCCCCGGGCCTTAGTTTGCCTACCCATGGTGTACGTGCATGAAGAGAGAGAGAGAGAAACGAACCTCTTTGTACTGTGTTGAATGCAGAAAGGCACTGCTGACAGATGATAGTATATATCATGTTGGAAGGTGAGCAGGTGAATGAACCCTCAATGTAATGGCTAATTTGGTGCTACCTGAGTGGGGTCAGAGTCGGCACCTGGATTCATCGCTGGATCTGGTCCCTGTGCTTGTGTCTTTGTTGGGTGGCTTGCTGTTGCTTGTGAGTAACTATTTTAGATTAGGGGTCCCTCTGTAATTGTTGGCCTTTCCATTTGGACTTCTGAATGCTCTGTTTTCATTGCTCTCTGGAATCATTGGTTGACCTACTTGGATGTTACAGTGTTACAGTGAGCCTGTATTGGCAAGGAAGACATAGCACCTCTGACTGCCATGGGTTTAACTGTCCTGATGTAGGAGGTCTTGCCTGCTTAAGTTTAGGCCAGAGGTTACCACCTTAAGTTTAGGCTGGGGATCACCAGCATAGTGCCCAGAGGCTTTTCCTGGTGCCCACACGGTCCCCTCCTCTGGTGAAATTAGACTGGTGTGTGGTGTCTACAATAGTTTCTCCAGTTTGCAAATGCATTCACAGGCCCCCAAAGGTTGTGGTGGCAATCGATGAATCTCATACTCCAACATACGATAGATTAAACTTCCAAATGGCACCATGCTGATGCAGAGTAGTTAAGCAGTCTCAGAGGCAGCTGTTCCCTAGAAAGAGAAAGATCACACTTACTGCTTGTGAAGGTCATATATTATATATTTTTTCTATATGTCAATGTAATCAACAGCTATGGTTATTCTTTCTGGACAAAGATTCAAGGTAAGTAGAAAATTATCATATACTTTCAAGCTTTGCCCTGCTTTCTGTTAATAAAATTGTTTTTGGGGTGTCCGCTTTATATTAGATTTATGGTTTATGTAGATTAAAGTATATTAGTGTATGTAATCATTCTCAACTACCTTATATAAAACAGAATCTATCACTTCCTCCCTAGTGTGCACTTACCATGGTGAGCCCATGCTACTTATTCATATTGAACTTGCCCGTAAGCAATAAAATCAGTGCACAAAATATCCACCCCAAGAACTCGTAGAATGAGAAACAGGAGCTCCCACCCTGCCCCCACCCTCTTCATAATAGAATCAATGCTCTATTTAACACAGTGAATTGTTTCAAATTTCAGTCCTCGTGCCCTCATTGAACAGCCGCTTCATCTTTGAAATATCCAAAATTCTGAAATTTACAAGGCCTTTTAAAAAAAACTATAAATGAAGCAATTAAACCTCCAGATTGGAGGATGTAAACCTTTAAAGGCCTCTTTATAGAATTTCAAAAGAAAGAGGGGGTTATATTTAGCAGGTGTGGCAGCCCACGCAAGACATTTCATTGAGAGAGAGCCTGACATTATCCAGTAACAAATACTTAAATTAATATAAAACATCTTCTGGAGAGACCTTTTTCCTTCCTTCCTTCCTTCCTTTTTTAAATAAATGTTGGGTGATCATAACCCTTTAGGTGAAATCCTTATGCACGCGCGCGCGCGCACACACACACACACACACACACACACACAGCACTATACTCAATTACTTTAAAATCCCCTTGACTTCTTGCAGGGTCAGAATTTCACCCTTTGCAGTTCCCTTAAATGAGAAGAGCACAGTCACACACAAATCAAAAGACCTTTATAAAAAGAAAAGCTTATTCAAAGTGACTTCAGGAGAGTAAGGGAGAAGAAGGGCATGAATAAATTGTGCTATTTTCTTATAAGCTAACGTCTTTTTTCTGCCTCATAATCATTCCTTCATTGGGAGAGGAAGAGGAGAGCAAATGATCAAATGGAAAGAAATAAGAATAATAATAATTTTTTATTTATACCCCACCCTCCCCAGCCAAGACCGGGCTCAGGGTGGCTAACAACCAATAATAAAAACAAGTTGATTAAAATACAATTTAAAAAAGATTAAAATACAACATTAAAACATTAGGATGCAGCCTCTTCACAGGAGGAGAAAGGAAAAAGAAAGAGGGGAGGGAATCAAACTGATTCTAAGCCAAAGGCCAGGTGGAACAACTCTGTCTTATAGGCCCTGCGGAAAGAAATCAGATCCCACACGGCCCTGGTCTCATGAGATAGCGTTCCACCAAGCGTGGAGCCAGTGTTGAGAAGGCCCTGGCTCTGGTTGAGGCTAATCTAACTTCCTTAGGGTCCGGGACCTCTAGGGTGTTGCTATATATGGACCTTAAGGTTCTCTGTGGGGCATACCAGGAGAGGCGGTCCCATAGATACAAGGGTCCTAGGCTGTGAAGGGCTTTAAAGGTCAAAACCAGACCTTAAATCTGACCCTGTACTCCACCGGGAGCCAGTGCAGCTGGAAAAGCACTGGGTGAATATGCTCCCATGGCAGAGACCCTGTGAGGAGCCTCGCTGCAGCATTCTGCACCCGGTGGAGTTTCTGGGACAGCTTCAAGGGCAGCCCCGCATAGAGCGAATTACAGTAGTCAAGCCTGGAGGTGACTTTCACATGGATCACTGTGGCCAGGTTAGGGCAGGAAAGGTAAGGGACCAACTACTTGATGCGGCAAAGGTGGAAAAATGTCGCCTTGGCTGTTGCTGTAACCTGCGCCTCCATGGAAAGGGAGGCATCAAGGATTACACCCAAACTCTTAACGGAAGGCAATGGCACTAACTGGACCCCTGCAAGAGAAGGGAGTTGGTTCCTCATCCCCATACCATCCCGACCCAGCCAGAGGACCTCTGTCTTTGAATGGTTTACCATATTTTTCGCTCTATAACACACCAGACCACAAGACACACCTAGTTTTTGGAGGAGGAAAACAAGAAAAAATATATTCTGAATCTCAGAAGCCAGAACAGCAAGAGGGATCACTGCACAATGAAAGCAGAAATCCCTCTTGCTGTTCTGGCTTCTGGGATAGCTGCACAGCCTGCATTCGCTCCATAAGACGCACACACATTTCCCCTTACTTTTTAGGAGGGAAAAAGTGAGTCTTATAGAGCAAAAAATACGGTAGTTTCAATTGGCTCCCATGAAACCATCCAGCCACAGCTTCCAAACATCTGGTCAGTGTGTCTGGGATCGAGTCGGTATGGCTATCCATCAGCAGATAGAGCTGAGTGTCATCAGCATATTGGTGACAACCCAGCCCAAAGCTCCGGATAATCTGGGTAAGAGGGCACATAAAGATGTTTAAAAGCATCGGGGAGAGGATTGTGCCCTGCAGCACTCCACACACCAAGGAGTGGCGCGACGACATCTCCCTCCCTAGTGCCACCCTCTGTCCCCGACCAGAGATAGCACAGCCATTTATGGGCTATGCCCTGTATCCCTAAGTCGGCGAGGCGGTGGTCCAAAAGATCATGATTGACCATGTCAAAGGCTGCTGACAAATCTAAGAGAATCAGCAGTCCCGACCCACCTCGATCCAGTTGTCTGCGGAGATCATCTGTTAGGGCGACCAGAGCCATCTCAGTCCCAAAACCAGGAAATGAAATAAATGCTGCCTTCTGCATAGAGCTTTGGCCAGTTATCTTAGTTTGGAGATGATGTGGGTGTGCTTCCTAAGTGGGGATAGGATAAATAACAGCAGTTTGTCCACCTTTTGTCCCCATTCTGCTCTCAGCTCTCACCTAACTATCTAGAATCATCATGAAGGCTTTGCATTACACAGTGATAATACTGCCAAGGTATCATTCCTGAAATCTCAGCAGTGCCACTGTGGAATGCACAGCCTTCATGATGATACTGGGCATTTAAATCCTTAGTGGTGATGTAAATCATATTTTAAAATTAGCCTACCCTATTCCCTTAGAAAGAGTCCTCCACGAGGATGCTTAAATTTTATAGCACGGGATACACTTTTGATTTGATTTGTTCACAAAGCATCATCAGGGTTACAGTCCTTTGGTTGCACATGCTGCAAATCTTCTTTCTTCAAATTAGGTAGATTATTCATTCTAATGTTGTGGCAGAAGTACAAGAGGAACTGCCCTGGAGAAGTGCCAGCTGATGAACTACTCCTGCTACACTCATCTATTGACAGAGTACCTTGATTCCTTCAATGGCTTCTTCAGGCCAAGAAACCACCATGTCTTCATTAAGTGTTTGCAGTTCGAAAGCACACCACATGACCCAGAAAAACTGTCTGCGGACAAACGTCGGCTCCTTCGGCCAGTAAAGTGAGATGAGCGCTGCAACCCCAGAGTCTTTCGCGACTGGACTTAACAGTCAGGGGTCCTTTACCTTTACCTTTAAGATAAAGTAACAACACCTATGTTTAGGTGGTAGCCATGTTGGTCTGACACAGTCAAAAGAAATTTATTTATTTTTAAATGCCCACTAGCACCTTAGAGACCAACTAAGTTTGTTCTGGGTATAAGCTTTCGTGTACATGCACACTTCTTCAGATACCTATGTTGTTCCTGCCAACGCAATACTAAAAATTAAACCCATATGTCAACCAAGCAGCATGGGATCAATGTCCCATGGAACTGCGTTTGGCGTGTGTAAAATGCATATGAGTAGATTATTATCTTTACACACAGTAAATCTGGCCCCATACAGAGGATCACAAACCTTATCCAACAACGACTATTTCAATGTAAAAAGTTCTTGTTGATGTACTGGACACAGCTTCATTCTGAGCCAGACAGTTTTCTGCTTGTGAATGCAGCAGGATGGCTGGTCTCAAAATAGTCTTTATACTGCACCAAGGCCATTTAGACTAGCATGGTGCGTTGCTCCCAAACAATTGAGAACTTTAATCAAACAGATCTCATGTTCTTCTATTGTCCTACCAAATACCATTGAGTCTTCAAGATACACAAGCACTTCAAGGAGTTTCATGCTCCCACAACTTTCTCCATCAGTTTTTGAAATGTAGCTGGAGCCCCAGTTACTACTTGAGCCATCCTTTCAAACTGGATAGATGCCCAGAAAACAGATGAGAGCAATTTGCGCACTGTCTCCTTCTGCCATAGGAATTTAATGGTGGCTGCACATGAGATCCAGTCCTGAATACTACTAGCTTCCAGTCAAACTGCCTGATCCACCATCTATTCAAGGCAAGGCATTGGTTTAAAGTCCTGTAATCAACACAAAGCTATATGACACCTTATTTTTTTGCACACTGTTAAATAGGTAATGACTCTGGACCATGGATTCCTTAGTCTAGATTGTTCAGAATGGTCAGTTAATGTTTCTTCATGGGAGCTAATTGTTAGAAGAGTTTCCCTTCTAACTAGAGGATCTCTCCTTATATTAATCTCAGTAGCTGTCAGGGTCTTCAGAAACGAGCTTCTCTTCTAGCTAAGAGGACGGGGCTGATGTAAGGTATAAGTAAGTGAAGCAGCAGCTGTTTGGGAGAAGGAAGGGTGAGGGTGGGGGGTATGTGATTTTGTTGAAAGTGCAGGCCTTCTTTCTGGGAATCTGATGGGGGGCAAAGACTCTTGAGCCTTGCAGAAGTGCCTGCTGTTTGAATCTGCTTACACTTGACTTTGTAAATAAAGAGAATATCTCAGAAATGCCATAAATCCCACGTTCACATTTCCAAAAGAAACCTGCTTGCACTTTATTGGGAATTCTCACTGATCAGGGAGTTGTGGAGTGTTACCTAAAAGCAGCCATTCTATCAGGCTGCAGATAAAGTAAAAGCAGCACTATTTGTGCACTTCTCTTGAGAGACTCCTTGCTTTTGATCCGCCTTCAGCTGTCCCCTAGTGGCAGCTATTCCATCAGGCTACCTGAACCAATTCCACCCCAGCTGGTTGCTAAAAAAATTGTTAAATTTTAAAACTGTTACCTATGCTTACTTTATATCCTTTCCTCACCCCATTTATTTTCCCTCATGTGCCATGTCTATTAGATTGAAAGTCTAAAGGTAGGAACTGTCTTACTCCTGATCTCTGTAAGCCATGCCTTTTCAGCTCTGACCGGCAACAGCTCTCCAAAGTCTTTCTCAGTCCTTCTATCAGAGATCCTTACCATTGGAAAATATATTTGGGACATTCCACTGGAGACATGCTGACGTTGGCAACATTTCATCCAAGATTCTAAATGGAAAATATTGAGAAAACAATGACAAAATGAGCTGGATAATGTTTGAAGGTAACATCTGGAGACTTTGGGACTGTGCTGACAAACCTGGAATGGGAGAAGACATCATGTGTAAATTAAAACCAGAAAATCAAGTCACACAATTGACACCGACTCTCTGTATTGGATTCAAGGTCAAACAGAGTGTCATCCTAATCTCCCTGTGTAGATGGCTGGGGGAAGGGTGCAGGACAGTGCATTCATTGCTTCTCTGCTACCATTGGTCAGCAGTGTCCACTGTGGTGGAGGCCTCTAGTTTTGTCACGGTGGATGAGAAGGTATTGCCTCTGGTTCCCCTGCCAGTGGTAGCAGAGGATTGGAGACATTGGCTTCTCTAGATCCAAAGCTCCATGAACCCCGCAAGGGGTCTAATCCTCATGCCCCCTCATGGCCCTGTAAAAATAATAAAGAAAACTGCCCCATTCTGGCTGGCTGGCATAAGCAAGTGGGATTTTGAATGTGGTGAAATATCAACTGCTCTGTGCTTCCCTAGTTCTTCAGTAGGATTGCTCTGGAGATTGTACCTGGTTCCCATTTAAATCGCTGGTAAAAGTTTGTCATCATGATGCAAGTTGCATTGATCTCCAGTAAGAACTAACCTAGTTTGCATCCACTCAATGCCATCCAAGCAACAGCATGCCAGAAGGTGTATCACAATAAATATGCCTGAAGAGCAAATCACTCCAGGCAACTCAGGCATGTGAGCCAAACCATGAAGTTGCAGGGAGGGGGTGGAGAATGTGGAAAATGCAAAGTAATCTAATATGCCCCTGAATACCAGTTGCAGTGAATCACAGCTGAGCAGAGTGCTCTTGCACTCTGGTGCAGCTTGCAAACTTCCCACAAGCATGTGGTCAGCCAGCCTGTGAGAAGAGGATGCTGGACTAGAAGGGCCATTGGCCTGATCCAGCAGACTCATCTTATGTTCACTATCATTTATTCTATTTGTTGTTTTGGCCATCACACCAAAACACAAAAGTAAATTCCCTTCAGGACATGTCATTCTTACATTGGTCTGATCTAACCATTCAGATTGTTCCACTTTGGTCTAGAAGTATCATCTGAAGGGCATGAAGTGCAGATTTTGATAAAGACAAATTCAGTGCAAATGATCATGAACATTTGGCAAGTATGGCTGCTGCAGTTTAAGTCTTCTGCACACGCAGTAGTTCCCAGTAACACATGGCGACCACAAAGGAGGGTTCCATAAAATTGCATAATGCATAACCCCAATCAACTGGCACGGTGTGCAAAAAGAAGACAATATGAAACACATTGTACATCTGTCACTGAGCTCTAGTGACAAATTTACGCAGGATAAATCAAGGAAACAATTTTTTATTTATTTGCCGGGGGGTGGGAATCACAAACATATTTATTATTTTAACCAAGAGAATCAGTTTACCATTATGTGTGCTTCCACTAAAGCTCCAATTGTAAGCATGCTTTCTAGGAAGTCAATATTATTGGATTCATATTTGTTTTTGTTTTATATTTATAATATCCCTGTAAGACATAATGCAATCAAAGGCAGATTTAGGGCAGCACGGCCAGTTCCTCCACACTGGGTGTGGAGCCTAGGGGGCACTGCAGGGCATCACAATTTTGACATAGTGAATTGAGTCTTCTTCTTCTTTGGCGATCACTCGTAGCCAACTAAGATTGTCTTCCATAAACACAGTTTTAACAATGCGTCCGTAAGTGACTATGGAGGCCAATTCTGGATCCACATGTCCTCCCACAGTGGGGACATTGGTTTCTGGGCAGGAGTTGATCACAGTGTGGATTTGGCAAATCTTTAAAAATGTAGTATAAACACTGGCCTGCGAGCGCTCCAGTTAGAGGAGCGCTCGCAGGCCAGTGTTTATACGACATTTTTAAAGATTTGCCTTGAGACAGTCTTTAAACCTCTTTTGTTGACCACCAGCACTTTCCATTTTTAAGTTCGGAATAGAGTACAGTGGTTCCTCGGGTTACATACGCTTCAGGTTACACTCCACTAACCCAGAAATAGTGCTTCATGTTAAGAACTTTGCTTCAGGATAAGAACAGAAATCGTGCTCCGGCGGCACGGCGGCAGCAGAAGGCCCCATTAGCTAAAGTGGTGCTTCAGGTTAAGAACAGTTTCAGGTTAAGAACGGACCTCCGGAACGAATTAAGTACTTAACCCGAGGTACCACTGTAGTTGCTTTGGAAGACAATGATCAGGCAACCGCACAACATGACCAGTCTAATGAAGCTGATATTGAAGAATCATTGCTTCAACACTGGTGATCTTTGCTTCTTCCAGCACACTGATATTAGTTTGCCTGTCTTCCCAAGTGATGTGTAAAATTTTTCGGAGACACCATTGATGGAATCTTTCGAGGAGTTGGAGATGGCGTTTGTAAGTGGTCCATGTTTCACAGGCATACAGTAAGATTGGTAGTACAATAGCTTTGTAAACAAGTATTTTGTTTTCCCTGCGACTGTCCCAGTCCTCAAACACTCTGCATTTCTATTGGGAGAAAGCCACACTCGCAGAGCTCAGGCGATGCTGGATTTGGCATCAGTGTTGGCCCTTGTGGAAAGATAACTGCCTAGGTAGGAGAAGTGATTGACATTTTCCAACGTTACACCACTGAGTTGGATTTGTAGCGCTGCAGAGGGGTTATTTTTTACTTGTTGGTGCAGCACTTTGGTTTTTTGGATGTTGAGTGATAGGCCAAGCTTTTCGTAAGCTTCTGCAAAGTTATTTAGGATGGTTTGGAGGTCATCCTCTGAGTGTGCACACACTACATTGTTATCAGCATACTGAAGCTCTATGATGGAAGTTACGGTAACCTTACTCTTTGCTTTCAGCCTGCTCAGATTGAAGAGCTTCCATCTGTTCGATATATGATTTCTACTCCGGTGGGGAGTTTCACTTCGACAAAGTCATGGGAAAGATCATGGCAATGAAAATAATGAATAGAGTTGGGGCAGTAACACAATCCTGTTTAACACCTGATCCCACTGAGAATGGTTCACTTTGAGAGCCATTGTTATCTGTGATTGTTGCTGTCATATTATCATGGAGGAGCCGAATGATGTTTACAAATTTATCTGGGCAGCCAATTTTCAGAAGGACAGTCCACAGGGCATTACGATTTACAGTGTCGAAATACTTAGTCAGGTCAATAAACACCATATACAGGGGATGGTTTTGTTCTCTGCATTTTTCTTGAAGCTGTCGAGCAGTGAAAATCGTGTCCACTGTCTCCCTAGAAGGCTGAAAACCATTTTGGGATTCAGGAAGGGTCACCTCGGATATTGTTAAGAGATGGTTTGCTAAGATCCTTGCAAGAATTTTGCCGGCCGCAGCTAATAGAGAGATGCCTCAATAGTTTTCACAATCAGTTCTGTCACCTTTTTTAAAGAGATTGATAATTTTGGCATCCCTAAAGTCTGCTGGGATCTCTTCTCTTTCCCAGATTTTTTCGATGAGCTTGTGAAGTTGTTGTGTAAGTACAGTTCCACCCACTTCGAAGATTTCAGCAGGTATCCCATCAGGTCCACTGGCTTTGTTGTTTTTTATTTGGTCAATAGCTGTACACAACTCTCCCAGATTTGGAGATAGTGCAAGCTCATCTCTAACTTGTTTTTGCGGAATTTGTGAGAGGACCTCAGCAGCTACGGTGGAGTTGCGGTTAAGGAGATGTTGGTAATGTTCTTTCCAGAGCAGTGCAATAGCTTCTTTATCTTTTAGAAGTGTGGTACCGTCTGCTAAGCGTAGGGGGCATATGCCATGATTTATTGGTCCATAGACGGTCTTTGTGGCTTTAAAGAAACTCTGTGCGTCATGAGTGTCAGCTAAGTGCTGTATCTCTTAAGGTTTTTTTATCTGCCAGGTGTTTTTTAGTTCTCTGGTTCTTCTCTGAACCTCAGCCTTAGCATTGGCATAGGTTTTTTTCTTAGTGGCACAGTTTCTATCTCTTTGCTAGATCTGAAAGGCCTTCCTTTTCATGTCAATCATGCGTTCAATCTCACTGTCATTCTCATCAAACCAGACCTGGTGCTTCTTGGTTTGGTATCCAATAGTTTGTTCACAGGCTGCAATAATGGATGTTTTTAGTTTGGTCCAGTGTTCCTCGATGTTATCAGGGAATTCTGAAAGCAGATGGTCCTTAAGAGTGAATTGAGTAGAATGGAAAGCAAGAGTCAAGGGATGCTGAATTTCGGCCTCTCACATTGCAATGCTGAAATTTGAAAGACCAAAGTCCACAGCTGATGCCGTATCTACATATTAAAAGAACTGTTGCTGAAATTATATTTTAACTGGATTCACGTTTGTTTGTTGTTATGCATTTATATCCAGTCCTGATCAGGAAAGATTCTCAGTACAAAAAAAATATATCAAGGTGATTAGTACAAATTAACCATTTGTTTAATTGTTTCCTTGGGCCAGGCTGAAATTTCAGTATATTGTGCAATTACCCCTATCTGCTAACACACTGCAAAGTAAATTGTGCAAATCTGCCAGCTGCTATTGGAAAGAATAAGGAAACTTTTCTAGGTGGGAGAGTTCAGGGTACCTATTAAAGCCCACAGGCCAGGAAAAAATAGCTGGTTTAGGATAATGGTGCTTGTTTTGGCATTGCAGAAAGATTAATGAGAAACGTGGGTGCATTTTTCTAATATCCTTAAAGTTTGCCATATAAAAGAAAGAAGGGTTTCTCCCTCCCACACTGGACAGTGATATTTTAGGTGAAAATACTTCACCTAAATTTCACTCCTCTTTCTGCTTTACCTCTCCTTGCTTAAGATGCAGCAAGATGGCTCTTCAAGGCTAAAGAGAAAGTTGCCAAACTCAGAGGCGTATCTATCCAGTTTCTCTTGTCATTCTCATATTTGTTGCTTTAGGAAGAATTCAGACAAATCTGTATACTGGTTATGAAAAAAGAATGGTTTTGAAAGAGAATATTTAATACAAGCCTAAGGTATCAGCTATCTTTAATATAAGTCCTTGTATCTTTAATACAATCCTGAAGCATTAACTATCAGTTGTAAAGATTGCACTACCAAGAAAACAAAGCATCAACTCTCATATCATGATTTGAAAAGACAAGCATACTTTCGTGAGGGGGGAGTCTGTTTTCTACGTTTAAGATAATCATTCCAGCAGTTGCCTTCACCATTAAAATCAAAGAAATGAACATTTCCTCTATGAAAATAACTAGAATCCAGCAATTGTATGAAAAGCTGACAGTCATGCTAATGTCACCTATCACACATTTGGATAGCATTCATTAAAAAGATTCCCTAGTTTTAAAAATGACATTTTAAACCAAAGCAGAGAGGAGTAGAGTGACACATCCCTTTCTCTGCTCACAACCTTTTTGACATGAGTTGGACATTTGAGCGGTTTCTCCAACCTGCTTTGACAGGAACGGAATAACATGTTTTTTTCTCTCTGGAAGGAGCTCTTATGCTGCACTTCTGTACACACTTACCTGGGAGTAAGTCCCAGTGAACTCAGTGGGAGTTGTTTCTTAGTAGACCTGAATAATATTGTGCTGCTAGGTTGTAATCCAATACACGCTTATCTGGGAGTGAAACCCACTGATTTCAGTGGGACTTTTTTCAAGTAAGAAAGAACCTCAGTGGGTGTGAATAGATATATTATTTCTGAATCCACTAGCGGTCTGGATCAGTCTCAAACTTATGGTAGAAAAGCCTCAAGAGTATGAGACATTTGATCCAGAGAACAGCCTGATAATTCTGATGTTTGGCTGAGATTTATCTAAATTGTCATAAGATTCCTTAGTGATCAAAACAAGGATACAGATCTCATGAAAAGAACTCTTTTCATGGTATGTTGGTACCATGGCCTCCAGGCTTGGTAAAAACTCTGAGGAGCAGGGGAATTAAACCACCACCAAAATAAGTTCCATAAACTGGTGTCCTACTGTGTTCACACTGCAGTGTGAGAAGGAGGACATTTTATCCAGCCATTGGACCCAGGATTGAACTGACACTTTGTTTTTCAAATTAACATTTTTAGTTAACGAATGAATACTTTGTTGCAGTCATTGACCAGCTTGCACAGAGAACAAAAAATATGGCACTCTCCAAATAAGACAGGCAGCTGTAAATAAAGCAAGTTAACCATCAGTTTCAGATTGTACCAGAATTAAATCAAGTACAAGTCAATTGATCTCTCACTTTAACTGCAATGTAATAGCAAAACAAAGACCTTTTTTTAAAGTAATTGCAGGAATGTCATTGATTAGGCCAGTCTTTGCTACCTGGTGTCCAGGTATTTTGGACTACAACTCTCATCAACACCATATCCTGGCAAGGGCTGATACAATTTGTAGTCCAAAACATCTGGAGAGCAGATGATTAACTTAAGTAGGTTTTGATAGGTCTACCTAGTCTGGATCTAACCCATGATAGGTACTTTCTCTACCAAGGGTCATTAAATTATTTCTATCCTAATATTGTTGCAAAAAATACAGTATAACAATACATGCAATATTTAATAAGCAAATAAATTGCATAGCAAGGTAGAGGGGCTATGCCATTTTGGATAAAAAAAGATGCATATAATGCTCTCCCCTCCCCCATGAAAAACTCCCTGCAGTGGAAAGTTACTGTATCAGAAGAACTGTAGCTGTTTTCCATGCTCCTTTAAAAGTGGGGCCCAGCCAAACCCCATTCAGGAGAGTATTCCTAGAACCTGGATGTCGTGATGGGAAAGGCCAGTTCTTTCTTTCCCACTAGCTGAGCTGCTCGTCAGAGATAGAGCAAGAAGGCTCTCAGAAGCATGAGAAGAGGCTCATATGAGCTGAGGCAATGTGGATCATGCTATCTTTCAAGATGAAGAATGCTTTGGATGGAAAATGTGGCAGATTAGAAGAATAATCTTCATTTCACAGGGGAAGGGGCGGAAATCTGTTTGGAAGCAGAAGACGGGAAGTTTCTCAATATTTCTCCCAGAACAGAAGAATTAACCTGGAAATAAATGATGATAAAACCAAAGGCTTGGGTAGAAAACAGCAAGAAATAACACAGACCAGATGGATATGTCTGCATACCTGAGACGCTTAATTTCAAAGAAAAGAATTTAAGGGCTGTGAAGAGAAGAAAGGGACTAACATGAGAAATAAGAACACGCCAACAGCTGAAATGTAAATACCTGTGAATAAGCCAGTTTGAACTGAAAGCAACCAGTTGTGTGACCCTTTCCACTCCTGTCAGCAAAGCAGAATAGGATCACAGCAAAATCCTTTGATGCAAATGAGCATTATCATGGCACAGCACAATGTCATGCTGAAGTAACTTCAAGCCACCATAGACCTATGTGGTCATAAAAGGTTAGCATGAGGTGTGAAATGGGCAAAGATGGAGTGTGATTGGCGGAGGGAGTGGTTGAGTTAGAATTTGCACTGGAAGGCTTCCTCAAGGGCTGGTTCCACCCACTTTGCTGGTTCAAAAATATGTAAAGAACCTGGCTAAAACCACACCCATTGCAACCACTGGACTGGACAGCCTCAGACATCAACCCTCTCCACACTCCTCCAGTCATGATAGAGGAGGGGATTCGAACTGAGCATACATTTGCTTGTCTATTTTATTTGAAATGTCTCATAAAATAATTTCTCTAGGTGTCACACACATAAGAGAAGAACATAACAATAGAACCATATCACAATAAAGCACCATAAAGAGGCAATGGGCATAGAAACTCAACACATAGCCAGCACAATAAAGCAAGCACTGTAAAAAACAAAACAAAAAACAGCATAGACTAAAACTGCCATCAAATACATCAAAACTGCCAACTGGACCACAGTGATCTAAAACCAGGTCTTAAAATGATTGGGAGAACAGAAAAGACTTAAGCTGATGCTGAAAAGGTGATGCTGAGGTTAGCTTTCCTAAGGAGAGCATTCGAGAGTTGAGTTGTACAACTTATGGCTCCATCATTTTGCCTCCACACCTGTAAAGCTGTGAGTAGTCTAGAGCACGTGGGAAGTCGGTGATTGAGAACTTTAATGTTAAGGCAATATTTAGACTACCTGTATGTGTGCGACTCTCCTCCAGGTAAACATGGCAAAAGGTTTCGAACCTCAGCAATGTACGGTCCAAGGGCAACAACTATCGCCAGGTATAGAGCCTGGAAACTTACTAATTTTGCAGTTGAAATGAACATATAGGATGCAGACCACTGCAACATTATAGCGAATGGAAATAAAAAGTTGTGCCCCACCCCTGCTCATGAGTGGCAAAATGAAAACAGAGAAGGTTGCACAGTTTGGTTTTCCAAAATGAAAACAAACAAGCAACAGCATATGACTGTAGCTTTGGGAGGCATGGTCGTTGCGACATTTCAAACTGTAACAAGGTTTTGGGATAAACATGGAAAAAAATACAGTTCTGAGAAATAACTGAATTTCATTGGGTTACATTGTATTTGATAGTTTTTAATGTTTGCAAGACACCTTGAGCCTAAAGCGACAATGCGGAGTATCCAATTTCAAATAAATAAAACTTTTGCTCATGCAGCATACATGCATCTCTTCGTTAGAGGAAATAAATGACACGGCTGAAATAAAATATGCTATAAGAAATAAAGCCTGTAAGTCAGCAGCAAACTGTTGCTGTAGTGTCAAAAACTGCCCCCAGTGATCTGTGAAATCATTTTAAAATCTTTTTTCCCTCCCCAGGGATAAGATTTACGGTTAAAAGTACATACTGTGTACGTTTGGAAGTATAATAAAGTTGGAAGGTTTTCCATAGAGACTTCTTTCTTGTTCAAATCAGCTGTACTTTGCCCTGATTATAAACACTTTCTGCATGAGATGCACCTGGCTTTTGGACAGCATCTATTGTTTCATTTTCCTTCAGTCCCCAAAGCAGCCTTATAAATTCTACAGCAGTGTAAATAATGTTTCAGTCTCTCTCTCTCTCTCTCTCTCTCTCTCTCTCTCTCTCTCTCTCTCTCTCTCTCTCTCCCTCCCTCCCTCTCTGTTCATACCCCCTCCTTTTTCATCTGAACTGAACCACACCTCTCTAAAAATACTCACTTTTTAATGAAAACCATATTTTTAAAGCCATTGTTTGTGTGTGCATGACCTGCTGAAAAACTTGCAGAGTCTTTAATGTCAGTTTCAGATGACACGTGTCTTAAGAAGTCTGGGATCCAGCCCTTGTCTGGGCCTGGGAGATCTGTCCCAAATCTTTATGAGAAAGACGGACAAAAAAAAACTTCTGGTTTTGGCATTTTGTATTGGAGCCTGTTTTAGGCTCGGAAGGCAGGGAGGGGGCAGGCAGAGGGGGGAGAACCAGCAACGTAGAGTCTAGACAGAAGAGATTGGGTTGAAATCTGGAAGCTATTCAGTGAGGCTACAGCACATGGCAGCTTGACTGCAGAAAGGGATCACATTACACTGCCTAATTACACATGAAAAATGTACACATCACTCCTCTTAAATGCTTGGAAAAATAGATGTTCAGATGGCAATTGTGAACTGCAGCTACACAGGCAGTTTGCACATAACTGGAACATTTCAGAAACTGACATTTTACAACCAAAGTCCTTTCTCTCCTCCCTCCCCCACCGTCTTGTGTTTTAAAATGCATTTCTCCCAATATGTTAGTAAAGTAAATTGCATTTTAAAAAAAAGTTCTACAACTACTACTATTACTACTACTACTAAAAATAATTTCTAAATATAGTAGATAGTCACTCTGAAAATGGCTTATTAGAAATGAAAATAAAATGAGTCAAATAAAAACTCCAAACCTATTCCAATTTACATAAGACAGAGAATGTAAAAAATATCCATAAGACTAGAGCAAAAAGAGAGATAAAAGCATACACTTGCAACTAAAATAACCCTTGTTTGTCATCAGACACTGAATTTCTCACTAAACGAGACCATTTTAGTAGAGTAGTAGGAGATGTGTGGCTAGGTCTCCCTTGGATTTTGGTTTGCTGTTGCTCTCAGTGGTGGTAGTGGTGATGATCATAATTTTGTAATTAGCTGTGTAGTGGTTGGGATCAGATTGGGAAGAAGTGCTGGCAATATTTAACTCTTTCCCTGATGTAAAACAACCCTCCCTTTCAATTTGCCCTGCAGTAAAACATACAAAATTAAGGTTACTAGTTATAAAATTCCCAAATTGAAGAGACTGGGAGGGGGGCTTGGGGTTGATTGAAGGCCCCTCTGGACATTATTTTTATTGTGCATTTGTGACTATTTGTGATGGCATCAGGGCAGTGATGTGGAATCCTAATTTCAAAACTGTTTACGCCTTCCAAGTTTTGCTCTCATACAGCTTCATTTCCATGAACATTTTTCATACTGCTATAGTTCAAGAACGCCCCTCCTGACAGCAATAATACAGCACATTGGTGGAAATGCAGGGAGGTGAACTTAAGACTGCAGAAATGAGGAACTGGAAGGAACTGAAAGTGACAGATGCACCCATCCCTATCAAGGATATAGTCTGGCCAGGCTAAAACACTCTTGAAAGTCATGGAAATGCATTGGTGAGAGGCATAGCTTAGGGAGCAGGTGTGACTAGGGAGTGTCCTGGGGGGCAGACAGAGAGCCGTAGAGAGTGGCATTTGGCCCCCAGGCCTGAGGTTTCCCACCTCTGAGCCAGTGGATCTGAGGATCACTGTTCTATTCACTCATACATACACTACATACTGTACATGTATACATTTTAACACCCTCCTTTCTATTCATTTAGCACTCTCAGGGTGGCTTGCAATGAAAGATAGAGCAGACAAATTAAAATAAAGGAACAAAACCAACTTTCTAAACACGTGTGCATGTATGTTGTCAGCACCGACTAATGCAAAAGCCGACTAATGCAAAAGATAGAGCAGACAAATTTAAAGGAACAAAACCAGCTTTCTAAACATGTGTGTATGTATGTTGCCAGCACCAACTATTGCAAAAGTTGTAAAAAATGAAAATGAGTCCTGAGAAAATAAAAAAAAGGATTTGCCCAGAGCTAATAGAGCAACAGAGGTCCTCTCTCTGGTCCTTACCTCAGATGGCAGGTGAAATATACTGAGTCGAGTGTGGATTTCATGCTCTTTATTCAGCTCATAGTAGTGAGGAATGAAAGTTTCCCCAAAATATCTGCTTTATATACACTATTTACACAATGGGCCACACGTGATTGGCTAATTCCGGGATTCTCTTGTAGGCCAATCAGGTTGCGGGTTCACTTCCACCTAGAGCTGGATTGGGTGGCTCCTGCAGACCAATCATACTGCTGCATTGTTCTAGGACCAATCAGAGTGCTGCATTTTGGATCATATTCAACTCAGTACATAACACCAGGGTACCCGGAGAAGGGCCACTGGAGTACTTATCTCAGTACTTGGTCTAGTTCATGTAATGAAGCCCTTCTTACTCTCCCTTCCTCCAGAACATGCACATTTAGTGCTCCTTGACATGAGAGGGAAGCCTATGTGGGATCCCACTTGCATGGAGGAACTATGCATGTTTACATCAGTATGTATATGCATCCCTTCTCATCTGTGCTGAACATGCAAAAGGTACGGCTTGTCCCTCAGGGACCATGAGTTTAGCCCAGGCATAGGCAAACTCGGCCCTCCAGATGTTTCGGGACTACAACTCCCATCATCCCTGACCACTAGGGATGATGGGCGTTGTAGTCCCCAAACATCTGGAGGGCTGAGTTTGCCTATGCCTGGTTTTGCCTGTAAGATCTGCCATCTCACACATGCGTTATTTCAGTTGGATTGGGGTGGGATTGTCTGACATCTTCTGTGTTGGTGTCATGGTCACTACCCAAGAATTTGAAGAATCCTCCTCTGAACTGGTCCCTGTATCACTGGTTGGATCTTTCCCCCAACTTTTCACAGACCTAGTTCCTGATCACCTTCCCCTTTGCTCTAGACCAATTTCCATCCCCTTCTTCCCTCTGGAAAAGAGGAGAAAACTTAACCAGTAGGTGATAAAAGGCAGGGGCCCCCCTTAAAAAATAAAGGCTGATTGGTTGGTTTATAAAATACATAAACATATGAGCCTAAAACCTACATACCCTATTAGTGAAAGGTGGTGTTGGTGATGGGATGTGAATGTGAGCCATATGATGAGGGAAATATTATCATAGCAATGTAGATGAATCTATTAATGAGTTCCTTATGATATACCTTAAATTATTTTCAGTCATTTCCTCTTCAAAAGGCAGGGGCATGGGAGATGGAGCCACCACAGGAAACATACCACTTCCTGTAATAATATCGCTGCCCATGGCTAAGTCATTTTTAACAAATCTTATTAATTCTATCTTATCTTCTGGGCATATGCGGGACAGAGCTAGTAACAAATAAGGCAAACCAAAAGAAAAAAGAAGCGTTTTGAAGTGTCTTTTTTCTGGACGTGGACTTAGCTCTCCTACAGAAAGGTGCTCTGGAACTCCTTCTTGTGGCCATCTTTGTTGGGAAAGAAGGGGAAGGGCCATAGCTCAGGGCTAGAGCATCTGCTTTGCATGCAGAAGGTTCCCAGTTCAATCCCTGGCATGTCCTGGTAGGGCTGGGAGTTTCCATTCTCTGAAGCTCTGGAGAGCTGCTGCCAGCCAGTGTTGACACTACAGAGCTGGGTGGAGCAGACAAATGATCCATTCGCCCAGACTTCCTACTGGTTAATTACTTTCTCTAATAAGCTACCACCCCCATTACAGGATTTTCACAACCATTTTATAGGTTAAGAGTCCAGTTTGTTGCCAAAATATATATTAATTCACACAATTTATTTTATTTATTCTTTTCTTTTTTTTAGCTGCTCCTGAACTATTGAAAAAATTCAGATCTTCGCTGGAATTCAGTGTCTTTCTCTTCTGAATGTTCCATCTGTGTAAGCATTGCAGCTTGCCAAGCAGAGTGATTATTCCCTCTCCTTGCCCAGTACGGTGGTACCTCGGGTTACAGACACTTCAGGTTACGGATGCTTCAGGTTACAGACTCCGCTAACCCAGAAATAGTACCTTGGGTTAAGAACTTTGCTTCAGGATGAGAACAGAAATTGGGGAGTGGTGGTGCGGCAGCAGCGGGAGGCCCCATTAACTTAAAGTGGTGCTTCAGGTTAAGAACAGTTTCAGGTTAAGAACGGACCTCCAGAACGAAATTAAGTTCTTAACCCGAGGTACCACTGTATGCCGTTCCAGGGGTTCTCCTGACCCCCCCCCCAGTCAATTTCAGAGGGCACAGGTGGCGCACAGGCGGAGCAAGTGGAAGTCCTTGCAAAGGGCTTCTGCTGATGGGGACAGGCTAGGTTCCTCTGTTGGAAGATTGTAGCTACAGCTAAATCTACCCCATTGTCATTAAAAAAACATATGCTACCTCTCATGTTCAGAAATCATTTTTTAAAAAGAAGGATTTCACATTTCATTATTAGATTTTTTTAAAAAAGAGATTAAAACTATAGCTGTTTGATTTTTCTTTTTTACACAGTGTAGTTTTTAAACATATTTTTGCAAATACACTCATATAAAGGCACTATTATGAGAGTTAGAAAAGGCCTTTCAACAGCAGACTGCCAGCTCAAAAGGCTCGTCCAGTATTACTCCACACATATATAAAAATGAAACATCCCTGGGGTTTCATGAAACACCAGTTCACACTTTTATAAAATGTGCTTCTAAACTACACTACAAATCTGGCAGATCATAGTGTTACAAATCTTGTGGAGTTGGGTTTGGGTTATTTGTCTCAGAGGGGAGAATTGTAATGGGGCTTTCCTGCTCTATGTTTGCATTTAAAAAAAAAAAAGGCATTGAGGCGTAAACATTGTTTAAATTTTCTTCTTTTTTGTTATTTGGAATCCACTCCTAGGAAGAGCCAAAGATCCAACAAACATTCAGAGTCTTTTAAACTCAACTTTTAATAGATGAGCATGAAGCATATTTGAATTCAAGCATTTCTAAATGAAAAGCAAGACTTCAAATGTTGTGGACAGAACCGAAAAGTCTTTTCTGCTCTTGGCTGAAATCTTGCACACAATTAGGCTGCTTATAAATTCCCTTGAAGTTGACATATTTAGGATCGGCCTCAGATTCAAGACAAGAAATCAGAATAATATTTAGACACTGAGGCTGCAATCCAAGACCAGCCATATGTGCGGGCACGAGGAATGTAAGCAGGAGGTGTCTTGAAAGTTTTCATTGCAGTTGATCACTTGGTTAAAAAAGGCATGCAGGTTTTAAATGAGGGTGTGAGTTGCCCATTCAGCTTGGTAATCAGCTGCAGGAAAAGCTCTCAAAACAAGGACCCAGGTAACTACCAACTGGTCAGCTTGATGCAGGTCCCAGGAAAAGTCCTAGAACAGACAATTAAATGATTGGCCTGTGAGCACTTAGGAAAGGATGCTGTGATTACTAAGACGCAGCATGGGTTTCTCAAAAACAAGTCATGCCAGATGAATCTCTCTCTCTCTCTCTCTCTCTCGATAGACTTAGAAGCTTGGTGGATCAAGAGAATGCTGTGGATGTAGTGTATCATAAGTAAGGCTTTTGACAAAGTCCCTGATGCTAGTAAAATGTGGGCTGGAGGGGGTGACTGTTAGGTAGATTTGTAGCTGGTTGGCTGACTCAGTGGCGGAGGAAGCCGCTCTGGCGCCTGGGGCAGGGCGCACCGCAGAGCCTCTGGAGTCTGGCTGCCTCCTCCCACTCAGCCGCCCTACAGCTGGGGGAGAGGCAGTGGATGGAGCTTTTGGACAGCGCAGAGCCTGTGCACGCCCAAGCCACCACGTCTCTCCCAAGAGTGAGTGCCGCCCGGCATTTTGTCACCCCCCTCAGTGATGACACCCGGGGCGGCCTGCACCCATTGCAACCCCCTTCCTCTGCCCCTGGACTGACTGAACCCAACAAGTACTTACTAATGGCTCCTCATCGTCTGAGTAACAAGTGGGGTGCCACAGGGCTCTGTTAAACATCTGAACATCTGAAAACAATGAACTTAAATGACTTGCCCATTGATTTCAATAGATCTATTCCATGAATGACTGGACATTACCTATGATTTCTAAGTCTGCCGCTTGCATCTTTATCCTGTGAACCACCCTGAGATGTGCGGGTATAGATCGGTATATAAATTCAGTAAATAATAAAGATGATGATAAATCCATATGGATTAACATATGCACATTTTATGCAAATTAGGAATCTTTTCTGTACACTATTTTTCATTTCCTCTTTCTTGACACTGCAGAAGTGGTCACCTTAGGTATGTATGTGCTTCTCCCGTGCTTGTATACGGTCATCTAGTATTGCAGCTGTGTCATTTAATTCAATGCATATTTACTCAAATGTATGCTCTGGTTACTTGCAGTGCCCTGCTTACTTGTCAAGGGGCTTACTTCCAAGTAAGTGTGGATAGGACCACAGCCTTAGTGTCCAAACATTACTATATTTTTTTGGTAACAGACCATCAGCTTGGTCAGGAGTATGTCCTGCTGCATTCAGTGCAGTGGCGGTGCGTGGGGGTGCAGGGGGGGCCGGCCACACTCGGTGCAACATCTGGGGGTTAGGGTTAGGGGATGCAAATCCACGGGTTAGGGGGCGCAAATTACTTGCCTTGCCCCGGGTGCTGACAACCCACACTACGCCACTGATTCAGTGGAATTTTCTTCCTGGCAAGGATAATTAGGCTTGCAGTCTTAGACTTCATACACATTACCATTTCCTCTGTCTCCAGTGTGCTCCCACTGCTCATTTTTGAATCCATGTACACATAATGTAATGGGACGCAGGTGGCGCTGTGGGTTAAAGCCTCAGCGCCTAGGACTTGCCGATCGAAAGGTTGGCGGTTCGAATCCCTGCGGCGGGGTGCGCTCCCGCTGCTCGGTCCCAGCACCTGCCAACCTAGCAGTTCGAAAGCACCTCCGGGTGCAAGTAGATAAATAGGGACCGCTTACCAGCGGGAAGGTAAACGGCGTTTCCGTGTGCGACTCTGGCTCGCCAGAGCAGCGATGTCACGCTGGCCACGTGACCCGGAAGTGTCTCCGGACAGCGCTGGCCCCTGGCCTCTTAAGTGAGATGGGCGCACAACCCCAGAGTCTGTCAAGACTGGCCCGTACGGGCAGGGGTACCTTTACCTTTACACATAATGTTATCCAGGATCCAGACCTATCCTGTAGTTTCTAGTGAGATACTGCATTTTTATGTGGCTTTCCCCAAGCCAGCATCAATCCATCTTGAGCACAGTGTCCTTATTCAAGTTGCATGGAATCCCAAGTGTGCCTACATCTGAGAAACCTTCCTTCCCTTCTGGATTTCCAGGGGCAGAGATGGGACAAGGAAATTGATGGGGCAATTCCACCAGGAGAAGACATTTCCATGCAATCTCTGCTCCCTGGTGTGGACATGTAGCAAGTGACTTCAGTACACCTTAGCCCTTGCTGATGTGCAGAGCAATGGGCAAATTCAACTTAAACACAGTGGGGTGGGGGTGGGGGGAGAGACTTAGCTGCTTTGTAAGCTGGTAATGTGTGTAGCCCAAATTGTGCAAAGGGCTTCATAGGAATTATTCTGTTAATTCTCATGTAAGTCCCTAAGAGGACATTTCAACTTAAATATGAGAAACCTATGACCCAATCAAATGTGATGAAAGAACAGCATAAGGGTCCTATCAAGACTATGGAATGTCCTTCCCAAGGAAGTGTGCTTTGTGATGTTTCAATCTAAGCAATTAAACTCCAAAAAAGACCTTTCTTTTCTGACAGACACTGTCTGAGCTTTTGTGAAGAGTTATGGCAGAGAAATTTTTGTAAGCTTTTGGCGGATCTGATATGAATTGAAATGGAGATTCTTAGTTACATTTGATACAGCTTTTATGTATTTTATTCACTACTATGTGTATTTTATAACTGTAACTCAGGGATGCTTCTTGCCATGGAAATGTGTTCAGGATCAAGATGAAAGGAACCATTTCCCAAAATAATACTAATATTCAGCAAATAGATGGTGTTTCCGTGCGCTGCTCTGGTTCGCCAGAAGCAGCTTAGTCATGCTGGCCACATGACCCGGAAGCTGTACGCCGGCTCCCTCAGCCAATAAAGCGAAATGAGCACTGCAACCCCAGAGTCAGTCATGACTGGACCTAATGGTCAGGGGTCCCTTTACCTTTAGATGGTGTTTTTATAATGCTCCACATACATTATTGTGATGGTTAGCTCCTGCAGGATGGTGGGCCAGTAATGATGCCCTGTCTTCTAAGGCTGATGAATCCAAGAGGTTTCCATGATGCTACAGGTGTGTTACCACCTAACTTCGCTGTCCATCCTGCTGTCCCACAAAGGTGGTGGTGAGGAATTCCACCCAGACAAAATGAAACAAAGATGTGATGGGCCCAATTGATCTGGGAGGTGGTGATTCCCCTCTGTAGGATGGGGTCACCCTTCCCCCAAAGAATTAGGTGCATAACTTAGGGTTGGGGCTTGACCCAGCATTATTCTGAGAGTGCTGTGACAAGCAGGGTTTGTTTTCATCAGCTTAGGCCAGTTTGCCACCTACAGCCACTCCTAGAGAATGGTAAAGGGCAAAGGCAAGGCAAAGGGCCCCTGGACAGTTAAGTCCAGTCAAAGGTGACTATGGGGTTGCAGCACTCATCTCACTTTCAGGCTGAGGGAGCTGGCGTATGTCCACAGACAGCTTTCCTTGTCATGTGGCCAGCATGACTAAACTGCTTCTGGCACAACGGGACACTGTGACAGAAGCTGGAGCACACGGAAATGCCATTTACCTTCCCACCACAGCAGTACCTATTTATCTACTTACACTGCTTTCGAACTGCTAGGTTGGCAGAAGCTGGGACAGAGCAACGGGAGCTCACCCCATCTTGCGGATTCGAACCGCCGACCTTCCAATCAGCGAGCCCAAGAAGCTCAGTGGTTTAGACCACAGCACCAGCTGCTCCCATTCTCCTAGAGAATGACAACCTGGCCACTGTGCTTTGTGCCTTGATAGCCTCCATAGCAGACCACAGCAACTCACTCTTTGTGGGACTACCTTCTGAAGACTATCAGGGAATTTCAGTTACCACAATACGTGGCCTCTTGCTCTACAGCTTTGGAAGTGAGATGAAAAGAGCTCGTTAACTCCTGTACTAAAACAGCAAAGTTAGCTCCCAGCTTGTTTCCAGATCCAAGCAGTGTTGTGTTTAAGCTTTAAGCCCTAAACAGTCTGGGTCCAACTTACCAGAGGAAATGCCTTTTCCATTACCAGCCTCCTTGTGCACTGAGGGCAAATTAGACACAACACCATTCATTCAATTAGCCATTTTGTGAACAGCTTTTTAAAAGTAAGTATGGGCCCCCTGATTCAGATCAAGATGCTGGTGGGAAGGCGTGGGTGGGTTTTAACCCTTTGCCCCTCACTGAAGTCCTGATCTGAATTGGGGGCCCTGACCCTGCTTTTTAAAACTGGTTTCTAAGAAGCTCCCATTTGATGCAAGTGCCAGGTGCATGCAGTCTGATCTGGATTGAGGACCTGAGTGAAGGGGGAAGATTAGACCTCACCAACCCCCTACACCAGGGTCCCAGGGTCCTGATCCATATGAGGCCATACATGACTACTTACACTTTGTAAAGGGTCTTTCGAAAGAGGCAGGAATGGGCATCTCATCTGGTTTGGCTCTGAAACCCTCAGAAGTAACCCTACTCCAGGTTGCCTCTTTCTGACTGAAATCAACTGACAAGGTGAAGAAACAGGGATTTCACAGCTTCTCTCTGCATACCCACCCCTCTCTTCAAAAGGTGAGCTTAAGGGGACATGTCAAGTGTTGGGACATGGTCTTCACTTACACTTAGAAGAAGAAGAAGAGTTTGGATTTGATATCCCGCTTTATCACTACCCTAAGGAGTCCCAAAGCGGCTAACATTCTCCTTTCCCTTCCTCCCCCACAACAAACACTCTGTAAGGTGAGTGAGGCTGAGAGACTTCAGAGAAGTGTGACTAGCCCAAGGTCACCCAGCAGCTGCATGTGGAGGAGTGGGGAAGCGAACCCGGTTCACCAGATTACGAGTCCACCACTCTTAACCACTACACCACACTGGCTCCATTACTTAGCCACACAGGAGCCAACTCCAAGGTGTCGGGGTCCCTTCGGCCCCCCCAATAAAATATTTGAGTAGGCTGCCCCCCAAAAAGTTGGGCATTGCCATTCATATCATGTGTGTGTGCGATGTCATGTGGGGCGGGGCTTACCTGCCCCCCTATTTTATTCAAGTTGGCACCCCTTCCTAGCCACATACCTTAGAACTCTGCTATGAATTTCTGAACTCCGTAACCTGTAGCCTGATCTACGTTTGGGCAGTGTGGTGAATTTTGGAACAAAGCATTTGGCAAAAACCGAGCTGAGAGCTCAAGTACAGTGTCCGTGAGTGGGAGCCAGGGCAATTGGCAACTATAGGTTAGGTATCCTTCACACAGGGGCAGACTTTGATCTTTCCAATTTCAGCAGCACTCTATGCGAGGCCAGAATTCTGCACACCCCACCTCTTGCCTTCCATTCTGCTCAATTCACTACATCATAACTATGGCACCCAGTGCAGCGGAACCGGTTGCTCTGCCCTAAATCTGCCTCTGCTTCACAGAATATTGCCTGGCATTACTAGGCCTTTCTTTGAGGTACCTCTAACAGAAGGACCTCTTCTGGTGTTTCTCAGAACACAGCATGAAGACTACGAGATTAGTGAGGTTTTCTTACTTCATGAAAGAGGGGGAAACCAAGTCTCTGCTAATAGCAAATCCAACAAACACCAGAGAAAGGCAGTTGGAACAAGATATTCTGCCAAAGAAGTAAAATAAGATTTAGTCAAGATGTGGTGTTTTCTTAAAGAAAGCCACAGTGCGTGCACTCATGCCTGCACACAGTTAATATTCTATAGGGACACTTACTATAAGATCTAGCTGTGAGCCAATGTTCAGATCGGCACACAGAGAGTATGACATTTTCTCATTGTAATTAAATGCTAGCAAGGAGGAGCGTGTTAACATCCAAGTTCAAGGGGTGATCCATCATGGACCCTTGCTGTGTGGGCTAGTGAGGGCGATGCACATTGGACACATTCTTGGCCAGTGGCATGAGCCAAGAGCGGCCAACGCTTCTCCTCCGGAGTGCATCTTGTTCTGCTGTTCTGGATCCGAACAGCTTTCAGATGCACAGGATGCTTCTCTTTCTGGCTGCTCTGAGAGATGAAAAAAAGATGTAGGGAATCAAATCACTGGAAAGGGTGGGTTTTTAAAGAGGATTAAGATGACAGCCAAGAATATGAAGGGTGGTGGAAAACCCAGGAGGCCCCGCAGCTCCTGTCTGGTGCCTGCCTGCCAAGTCACACAGATCTGTAGCGTGACACATGTCTTCCATTTTGGATCACGTGGCCGCACAAATAACTCACTTGTTCATCGTGCTTTTTGCAGGTTCCCTCTCTCTTGGCTTAATGTGCCAGCACCACACACTGTGTGTACTACTGTATGGTTCCTTTCTTCTTCTTCTCTTCCCTAAAGTGTTTATTGATTTTGAGAATAAAAACAACACACGGAACGTACCACAGAGGTTACACTGATGTAATTCCTCTGGAGTGCTCCCATTTCAATGTTCTCTCTTTCCCTTTCTGTATCTGCTTTCTCGGGGCAGGGGAAGGGGCAGGCCCAGAGGAGATGAGAAAAGATAAGAGCTTTGCATCAAGGCCAGTGGTAAGGGAGAAATTTAGTTCTTGTTTTGATGCAAACTTCCCTCATTCTCCCTTTCTGAAACAGTATGCGAACTGAAGCACAGCTGCCCCTCAAAATGTACCCTTTCCCAAATTAAGCATTGCAGTTCTCCAACCAAGAAAGGCGTATATTATGGGATAGTGTGCATAAATTCATACATTAAGGAAAACACATAAATGCATTCTATTAAGGGAAATTGCTTCCATATACAGCCATACATCATGTTGAAGACGCTTCGAGTTGAGCACGTTCGAGTTGCACTCCTCGGCAACCCGGAAGTAACGGAGCGCATTACTTCCGGGTTTCGCTGCTTGCGCATGCGCAGACGCTCAGAATGACATCATGCGCATGCGCAGAAGCGGCAAAAAGCAACGCGCTCGTGCGCAGATGCGCCGTTGCTAGTTATGTTTACTTCTAGATACGAACGGGGCTCTGGAATGGATCCCATTCGTATCTAGAGATACCACTGTATACACACACACACATATATAAATATATGGTAAACTTGCATTCAAAAATGTTGAGTATTAGGAGAAATGCACACTAAAGTGTTGATGAGTGTTCAGGAGTAGTACTTACAGAATTGTACTCCAGTATGGAAATGTGGCAAGCTGAACACAAGACTGGTGTGTGTGACTGCGTGAGAGAGAGAAATGGAGAGAAACTGAAATTGACAGATTTACCCATCTCTCGTTGAGGCCTGCCTTTTATTTTGCTCCAGGAGTGGACTAATATTTCATGATTATGCTCCAAGACAAAAGTAACAACAACAGTACAATCTGCTTTACCTAAAAAAGTAGAAATTGCTACCACAAATATAGCTGATGATAGACAATGTTTTCTAAGCTGAAAGAGATTTGAGAGAAATATCACTTTCCTTATTGTAGTGCGTGCGTGTGTGTGTGTGTGCGCACACCCACCCACACCCACACCCACCCACCCACCCACCCACATATTTTACCTCAGCAGGTTTCTGAATCTTTTTTTTAAGATACCTATGTTCACCAGAGGTAAAAGATGGATGACTCCTATTTCAAATCACCAACAACTCCTTTAAAAAAAAAAGTGTCTGTCTCCAACCAGTGTGTTGGCCTTGGCCATGGGAGACTCAACATTTTTATCACCACATTGCCACAAAGCTCTCCAGATGATTTTGATTGGCACCATTTCCTATGCAGCTTAGGGCGTTTTCATATCGTCATTTATTGTGGATGCTGAGGGATTTGTGCAGCATCCAAGTGATGTTGCCCTCATCGACATGCTGGCTCGTTTTAATTGGATTTGCTGTTTTTCCAAGCAGGGGGATAAACTTTCCAGATTTTCCATGGAAGTAGTAAATCCAGATTAAACAGGACAATTGTACTATGGTATGGCATTGTGTGGATGCTGCACAAAAGTCGTGCGCTGGAGCACTATCAAGACCCTTATGAACACGCATGTAGTCATGCCTGTTTACTCTGTACAACTGCTGGGTCAGTAAACAAGTTAATGGAAATAAAAATGGTAACACAAGGTACACTGAAAGGTAGCATACTGACCCCTGATGCTGGATTGGGGTACCTAACGCAAAGGATTTTGGTCAAAAATATTAACAATGGCTTGCACAATAATGGATTTGGATAGGAGAATAACACCTCTTCTTTCTGTGTGATCTTAAATGGTCACCATTGCTCAGCTGCAGTTTCCCAGCTGTGGGATAGGAATGGAGCTGATGAACTTCACAGAATTGTTCTGGATTTGAGTTGCCAGTCCAAAATGTGGTGCAACACACTGTTGGGTGAAACTACTCTTAATTGTATCAGTTCTGAGCAAGCGAATTAATTCTGCCCCTGTGCATATTGTGTCCTCTCACAGCCGCAGTTGAAAACCCTTATGTTTGTGAGCGCTGAGCAGCAAGGGCCGAGTGGGTGCTACTGGAAACAATAATAATCAAGCTCATGGGTTCGGCTTTGAAATTCACTTTCCATGAATTTGTGCCAGTGAAACTCAATAACGCAAAATGTTCAAAGAAAGGGAACATGAAAAGCGACACGAGCATAGCCAAAATGAATCTATTTAGTGACGAAAATGAATATGCAGGGAAAATCCGTACAATGTTCCCTCAGCTCAAAGGCAAAACGAGTCGCAAAGCCAAACCTCAAAGGGCATCGATGTTTTGTTAGCTGACTCTTTCACCTTAACCCAAACGTGGCAAACAGCATGAGCAAAAGAACAAAATCCTCTTCCAGAGAAGGATTTGTCACTATGTGCTCCAAAAGAAAAGCAGCTGAATTGTAGAGTTGGAAGAGACCACGACGGCCATCTTGTCCCTGTAACACAGTAATCTTTTGGCCCAGTGTGGGCCTCAAACCCATAACCCTGACATTGTTTTCAACAAGTTCGATTCTGATAATAAATGACAATATTTGTCATTTTCATCAAGCCAGGCCCATAACTCTGGTGCCACTGAGCAGGGCCTGAAGTTCAGTGGGAGAGTGCATACTTTGATAGCACAAGGACTTAGGTTCAATCCCTGGCATCTCCAGAATAAAGGATTTTGGGAGTGATGATAGGAAATGGGCTGTTGTCACAGGTAGGCAATTGCTGAAGCTTACATCCTGGCAGGAAGTTGACAGTCAAGTCCTGAAGTCTCACACTGCTCATCTTTGCTGTTCCTCAGGACTGGCATCAGCACCTGGCATCCTTGGGCAACTGTCCCCCTTGACACCCACTCTCAGGCCCCTTTAATTTATTTTCCCATCCTGCTGTTCCAAGCACCACTAGGCAACTGGGTCTAGGCAACTTGGTCTAGCTGCCATTTTAATTCCTCACAACGCTCTAGAGTGACACTACATTGAGGACATTGAGGGAAATTAAAATGGCAGCTAGACTCAACAACCAGAAACTGCTTGGCGCACCACTGTTGCCCCCACAGCACCACCAGGTAAGCCCACCAGGGCCTTCCACTCTACTTATTGTTTTGAAATGTCCCAGGGCATGTAAACTATGGGGACAGATTGGTGTGTGCAAGCCCTCCTCCAAACCTAGAAATAAGCACCACACTCTTTAGCTTGAATCACAGGCAGTTCAACACATTACAGTATAGGAAATGTGGGGCTGTGCAAAAAATGTCAGCCCTGTGTGTCCTGATGCCACCAAACGACACATTTCCCTACACCTTTCATTGGCTGTCGCCAGTGCAGGGATCGCTGACTTTTGGGGGCCTGTGGGCATGTCTACAAATCAGAGAAACTCATGAACACCACACACACGCATGGCAACCAAACACACATTGCAGTTAATTCTATCGGCTGCAACAGAGTGTTTCTCTCAAGCACGGGGGAGGACCCTGTAGACACTCAGAAATGCCTCTTCAGCCACATGAGCACCCAGGCCATTGTAATGGATTCAGGATAAGGAGTGAATTGTACTACATCTTATGCAGGCCAAGGAGGAACCCAGCCCAACCAAAGACCAACCCCCTCTGTATCCCGCTTTCCAGAGTGCCCAACCTGATGGCGCTGGGAGGCCTAAAACAAGACTGGAAGGAAATAGCCATGAATAAACTTTGTCCTGGTTTCATTGGATAATACACCAATTTTCTGGTAGAAAGTACATTGTTTTGGGATTTTTTAAAAAGTAAAATGCATACTTGAGGTGCTTCAGAGAAAAAAGCTGGGCTATCCCACTTGATGTTCATAAAAGAAGTGTTTTCTAAAAAGAGAAGGGTAAACATTAGCAATGGCAAAAAAAAATAACAACAACATAAAATAATGATAGTAAGTTCAGGCAACATTTGTGCATGCACAGATAATGGTGTGCGTGCAAATGAAAGCTTCATGAGACTGGTGTTTGGCATGGGGAAGGAAATCATCAGCTGAAAACATCCCCACACAGCTCTGGTGTGAACAGAGAAAATGGTGTGAACAGCAAGGGAAACGACCTTTCAGTGTTTCAAGCCACTAATGTGAACATATCCCAAGTCATACTCAAAGGAGACCCACGGAAATCAATGGCTATATTAGTCATATCCTCTGATTTTAGTGAGTCAACTTTGTAACTTAGTTGTATACAACCCAAAGATTCAACTCCTGGAAGCACATATCTGGACAAACATTTGTTCTAGAACTTTGTTACAGAGTTTTGAGAGATCCTGAGAAGCTTATCCCTGAGTTACTGCCATTTTTAGAAAGTACTGACTGGGACAAGGTTTGTTTTGTTTTTCTTTTTTTCTTTGAATGTGAGTGATGTTCCTCATTTGCTGCACTAACCCTCCTTTCCCATATGGTTTCTTCATTCCTGGACATAATTTAGATAGCCCACATCATACTACTTAGACAAGAAGCATTTGTCTTGCCCAGGCATCAGAGGGCACCTTTCTAGCCTTGGAAAAATATTAATTCCACTTTTTTAAAACACACACACATACCTGACTGACATTTAACAATGCAAAGCCTTTTGTAAAACTAGCAGAAGGTCACTGTGCATTTCCTTCTCAAGGAAAATGGCATAGGCCATATTTATACAAATTAATGTTTGCCCAGACAAGTAAGGCACTGGAGAAGAAATTCCCACTTTATTTGCAGCAAGTCAAAGCAAAACATTGTCTTTTATGTGAGGCAAATATGTCAACCGCCTGACCTCACGAGGGAGATGCCTTCCCTTAAACGGCTTCTCCTCTCAGCCTATATTGCTTTCCCAGAACAAGAGGTTACCAAAATGACTGACTGAATGAAAGGCAAAATGGCCCATAACTCTCCAACAGTTGAAATGAAGTTTAAACCTATTCTTCATTTCTTTCATGTGCTGCGTTGAAATATGAGTACAAAGGGAGGCCAGCCGAGTTAAATATTCTGTCATGAGGTAATTCAGCTTTGAATGAGAGAATACAATGATAGCAGTGTGCTTTCTGTTTCCATAAAACCTCATATAACAGTGAGCTCAACGGGCGCCTTCAATGCGCGGCTGAAATGGGAACAGGCAGGATTTCTCCAAATCAAAATGGTCAGATTGAATGTCCTGTTTTGGTGGCAAATCAGCAGCTAATGGTCTCTGAGTACCATCCACATGAAACATACAGTTAGTTACCCATTCGGAAGTAATTTCCGCCATGTTGTTTGTTTACAAAGTATTGCAGGCCTCCACCAAGAATTCTTTCCACGGAGAAAAAACAACAACCACATGTTGTGATGGTGATCAATCCACATGACCAGCTGGCGCCCATGAATGACTCATAGCATGGAGGGCTGGTAGTTTTGACAACAACTCTCCCTACCAGCTGCCAATGGTAGTTGCACCAGAAGAACAAGCATCCTTCAACACAACAGGAAAACAAAAGCCAGTTCACCCAACTGTGTTCAGGTGGTGAGATACAATAATGTTATAGTCTTTCTCACATCAAGGCAGGGTAGACACATGGCCCCAGGTTCTTGTACTTCACCATCCTCCCAGTATCCATTCCTCTTCATTATGTACCTATCTTTTACCACTCCATTACTCATTACAGTGGTACCTCAGGTTACAGACGCTTCAGGTTACAGACTCTGCTAACCCAGAAATAATGCTTCAGGTTAAGAACTTTGCTTCAGGATGAGAACAGAAATCATGTGGTGGCGGTGCGGCAGCAGCGGGAGGCCCCATTAGCTAAAGTGGTGCTTCAGGTTAAGAACAGTTTCAGGTTAAGAACGGACCTCCGGAACAAATTAAATACTTAACCTGAGGTACCACTGTATTAGCTTCCCCAAGGTTAGGCAGCAGGGCAATAATCCAGGATCTCAATGCAGTCCCACTGTCGGGCATCCAAAGAAGAAGAAGATCCTGACTGAAAAGCATAATACAGTGAAGTCAGGCATCTCCAGACCATCCTATTTTAATTTATAATCAAATAAAACAGAGTTTTCACATGTATAGCAGCTCATTTCAAAAACCACTTGCTTGCTGTGCTCAGTGCCCTGCTGTGCTCTGGGGTCTTTCATCCTTAGCGCTGATTTAGTGTGAATTTCAGGCTGCAGTCCTATGCAGTGTTAGAAACTGAGATGTGAAATCTAGGAGCTAAATGGCACCTTAAGGCTAGGTTATGGTTGCGACAACAGAATGTCTAGGCACACTTTTTTAATAGCCAGAATACAAAGCTGAAAATGAATGAACTGCAGCTAAAATATTGTGTTCATTTTTCACACGGTCTAGTCCTCCCCCTGCCCGCCCCCTAATATTCTTAAGAAGGTCTCTTCTCCAGTCTTTGGAGAGTAGCTGGAAGTGGTGGGGAGGTAGAAAAAGGTCCTCCTTTCCTTCCACTCTGCAGTTTTAATCTGAAATCTTAGGTGCAGTCCTGCACCCAGAGCTCAGAAACTGATCGTGCTAAAGAAATTCCCTGTTGCAAAATATGCCTAGAACAATGGGAGTTTTAAACACTCGTCCTATGTGCATTTACCTGGGAGGAAGGCCCATTGAAGTCAATGGGTCTTAACTTTTGAATAGACAGGCACAGGCTGTAAGACACTTTTTGCCTGTGTTATATGTGGTGGCAGTGCGGTGTAGTAGTTAGAGCGTTGCATGAGAATCAGAGAGACCCAATCAGTCGTGAAGCTCAGTAGATGAACTAGGGTCAACTTCTTAGTCTAACCTACCTCGCAAGGTTGTTGTGAGGATAAAATGGAGGCAGGAAAAACCACGCATGCTGCCTTGACCTCCTTGGAGGAAATGCGGGATACAAATGAAGCAAGTACAGTAAATAAATGTTTAAGAGAAGGTGAATGGCAGTCAGTGTAGTTCATGTTGCAACACGCAAAATACTATTCAGTTCTGAAGAGGCTAAGAATCCTCCCTCTCTGCCCATGGACTGAACATGCACATGTGAACAGATCAGGATAACTGGTCACAAGGAAAAACCTCATGCTCAGGCACTGCCATAACTATCCAGACTCTTTAAGAGCTGGCCTTTCTACACTTTCAGCATTCATAAAAAGTAAAGAAAAAAGTGTATAACCAAGGTATAATGTTCCTATGTGCTAACTTAAAGGAAGACATACTTGTGCCAAAGCAAATTGTAGCAGTTCAGTTTTCAGCCAGGTGGTGGCACTAAAACCAAATACTTGCTTGCTGAATTCCGAAAAGCCGCTTGTGTTGACTGCAGTATAATTTTACAATCACCCATCTTGTCCTTGTTTGTGATACTGCTTCCTAGATCGTTTAATGTCCATAATCCGGTGCTGTCGGTAGGATCAGATGAAAGGATGAATGTTTTTTATAAAAGGGTATAAAAGCCTAGTTAGCCAGATTCATTAGGTACAAATTCAGAGGGATTTGCCATTATTTTAAAGCTGATGCAGAACTTTTGGTATGTTGCCAAAACTGACTAGGCTGCTATGATAAGAAAGCATTTCCATATTAGCATATGTCAAAGCAGACAGAAATAGCTCCTTTTGAAACAAAAAAACCAGTCATGCAAACGAGAGACTGGTTTCATACACCGAAGGTCAGGGATTGTCAGGATGTTTTTGTTTGTGTTATGTACTGAATTGAATAGGATCCAAACTGCAACAGTCTGATTGGTCCTAGAACAATAGGATCCAAAAGGCAGCAGTCTGATTGGTCCTAGAACAATAGGATTCAGAATGCAGCAGTCTGATTGGTCCTAGAACAATGCAGCAATATGATTGGTTGGCAGGAACCACCCAATCATGCTCCAGATAGAAGTGAATCCACAACCTGATTGGCTTACAGTAGAATTCCAGAATTAGCCAATCATGTGCAGCCCATTGTGTAAATAATGTATATAAAGCAGATACTTTGAGGGGACTTTCATTCATTCCTCCTCACCACTATGAGCTGAATAAAGAGCATGAAATCACTTTGCGACTCTGAGTATATTTCAGTGTGATTTATATATATTAGTGCAGGGTTTTTTGTGATAGTGGTGTGAGTGTGTGGGTGTTAACATGTCCCACATCTGTAATTCAAATGTAAATAAACTGCACTGGCTGCTAAACCATATTCTATCTCTGTGTGTTTCAAGGCGCTATTTTTTCATCACACATTAGCACTTGTAATTTCGTGTATTTGTATTACAGACCCAGACTGTCTCAAGGCAAATCTGTAAAAATGTAGTATATAAACACTGACAACTGGGAAACACTGGCCTGCATGTGCTCCAGTTGGAGAATAGCCTTTACCAAAGGTGTCATGGGCTTTGAAGACACTCAAACTCAGGACACAAGGGAGAAACGTACTAAGAGGAAGGCACGCTTGGCAAATCCACACCATAATCAACTCCCGCCCAGAAAACAAAGTCCCCACTGTGGAAGGACGTGTGGATCCAGAATTGGCCTCCACAGTCACTTATGGACTCATTGTTAAAACCGTGTTTATGGAAGACAATCTTCCACGGCTACGAGTGATCGCCAAAGAAGAAGAAGAAGAACACACTAGCAGCTTAAAATGTCCTTCCCTCCTCACTGCATTTCAAATCACTATTGCACACTACTGTATGCACCAAAGTGGGGCAGGAATGTATTTACCCGTTGTGCATTACCTGTTCGGTTTCCCTGCTGTCTTCTGCACATGGGCAATGGCTGTCTCAAATGTACACACCTCAGCTTAAGCATGGCATATGTTTTCAAATCAGGCATAATATCATGCGTACTTGCCTTCAAATCCCAGCAGTGGGAGCCAAAGTAAATGGGAATGTAAATGGTGACCATTTACAGTAATGGGAATGTGTGCACAGCCTAATACTGCACTGTAGGGTAGAAACACAACCCTGTGTTTCCCAACGCTGTGTTTGCATCATAAAACAGATTGAGGTGATAGACGCTTACAGAAAAACATTGGCAGGCAGCAGATGATCCACCTTCCGTTCTACACTATAATCCACCACTCACCCCAGCAGTTTTTCTGTTTTTCCTTCAGCCAGCCCAGCCCTGAGACTGGAAACTAGCTCATATCTCTTATTGATTCTCATTGTTCCTGAGTTGCTCTTTGTGCAGCTGCAGGCTATGTGTGCAAAGCACAGCCCAGGACCAGCGGAGGAGAAACCAAATTGGGGTGTCATACTAAGCAGTGCATTGCTGCACCTCCTCTTGAGCAACAGACACCACTGAAGGGGAAGGGCAAAAGACACCAATCAAATTACTTCAGGTTTCAAGTGGAATGATAGCATATCCCTCTTCCATGGGCGATAAACTTGTTCAAGAGGAATCTCCACTTAAAATGGCACATTGCTGTGCCTCTACGTGTGTGAATTACCAGTAAGTCAAGGGTAGTCACTGCAGTGTGCAGTTGAAGCCTGGAAATGGAGTGTTGTGTTGTGTTGTTACAATTGCTCTTATATAAATTTGCTACTTCAGTTCTTACCCCAACTTCAGAACAGATAATAAAAAACAGTCAGTTCCCAATGGCCTGTCGGTATAAACAGAGTCTTCATCTACCGGTGGAATGACAACAAGGAGGGAGCCAGTCTAATTTCTCTAGGAAGGGAATAGCCTGGACCTAAGTTGCATAGCTGTGATATGTGGGTGCCTGTGGGACACAGGTGGCGCTGTGGTCTAAACCACAGAGCCTGGGGCCTGCTGATCAGAAGGTCGGCAGTTCAAATCCCCACGATGGGGTGAGCTCCCATTGCTCAGTCCCTGTTCCTGCCAACCTAGCAGTTTGAAAGCATGGCAAGTGCAAGTAGATAAATAGGTACCACTCCGGCGGGAAGATAAACAGCATTTCCGTGTGCTGCTCTGGTTCGCCAGAAGCAGCTTAGTCATGCTGGCCACGTGACCGGGAAGCTGTCTGTGGACAAACGCTTCCTCAGCCTATAGAGCAAGATGAGCACGCAACCCCAGAGTCGTCAACGACTGGACCTAATGGTCAGGGGTACTTTTACCTTTACCTTTACCTTTAAGCTGCATAGGGCTTTCATAGAATTGTAGAGTTGGGAGGGATCCCGAGTCATCTAGTCCAACCCCATGCAATGCAGGAATTTTACCCACAGCCATCCCTGGGTGGGCTCGAACCACCAACCTTCTGGTTAACAGTCAGACATAGTGACCTATTGAACTACTTTATAGCTCATAACCAGCACTTTGATTTGTGTTCCAAAACTGACCCATAGCCAGTGAGGCGGCATTTTTTCATCTCCGCCAAGCTAAGCAGTTGGCCCCTTATCTCTCTCGCCCTGACCTAGCCACTGTGATCCACGTGACGGTCACCTCCAGACTGGATTATTGTAACTCGCTCTACGTGGGGCTGCCCTTGAGAATGACCCAGAAACTCCAGCGGGTGCAGAATGCCGCGGCGAGACTCCTTATGGGGTCTTCGCTGCGAGATCACATTCATCCGGTACTATACCAGCTGCACTGGCTCCCGGTGGAGTACAGGATCAGGTTTAAGGTACTGGTTTTAACTTTTAAAGCCCTATACGGCCTAGGACCCTTGTACCTACGGGACCGCCTCTCCTGGTATGCCCCACAGAGAAACCTACGGTCTGCAAATAATAACATCCTCAAGGTCCCGGGCCTCAGAGAGGTTAGGCTGGCCTCAACTAGAGCCAGGGCCTTCTCGGCTGTGGCTCCAATCTGGTGGAACGCTCTGTCACAAGAGACTAGGGCCCTGCAGGACCTGACATCTTTCCGCAGGGCCTGCAAGACAGAGTTGTTCCACCAGGCCTTTGGTCAGGGCGCAGCCTGACTCCCTCCTCTGGCAACCTGCACAGAATTTTGCTTAATCGGTTGCCATCAATTTGATTTTAATTAATTTTATAATGAAATATTTTTAGAATGTGTGATTATTTGACTGTTTGATTATTTGATTGTTGTTAGCCGCCCTGAGCCCGGCTTCGGCTGGGGAGGGCGGGATATAAATAAAATTTATTATTATTATTATTATTGTAACAAGTTAGTTAGTGATATGATCCCTATAACCAGCCGCGATCAAATAGCACCAATCTCTATAAAGTCAGTACAGGTACAATTCTGTTATGCCTTCTTTCTCAAATTGCTTTCTGGGCGGGGGGGGGGGCGGGGACAGAGAAGGATCCAAATGTAAAGATAATGGCAGTTTTTAAATAAATAAATGGTGAAGCACCCACTTTCCTACTTACAATGTATTTTGTGTAAATCAGGAAGATTTTCCCACAGTACCACAAAAGAAGTCTTTCCTCCATTCAGACAAAATAAGATTTTGATCAACGTCAATTCAAATGTGTTTCGAATATTGAGAAATGATATGTGAAATGGTTTATTTCCATTTTGCAATAGCGGAAAAGTAGAGGTGCATTTTGTACAACTGTAAAGTGTAATAGATTTTAGAGAGAGAAAATGGTAAGAGTACGCATCTTATTGACAGACATTATCTAAGATAACAACAAAGCAGCCCACAGCAGCCTCCCAGAAAAGCAACCAGGGGAAGCATTACTATTTGCAGTAGAGCAACAAGGAAGAGGATTTCAATGGGCTGTGGAAAGCAAACAGCTCTGCTAGCAAAGCCAACTCAGTTTATGAGTCATAGCAATTAGCAAATTCATTTGTGTGTCTGTAATCTTAGGCTTCTCAAGAAACACACAGTAGAATGAGGTGAGTGATAATCAGCAACAGTGTTTTATTTCTTTGATGTGTTCCTTGTCCCAGGTGAGCTTTTGGCTAGAGTTCCATGATCTCTCTTGATCTCTACATGGTACCAATATGGGACAAGGTTCTATGGCCTCCGGTGACGCTGCTATGTGGAGCATGTTGTTTTGCATCAGTTCTACCCGCATCATGCTGTTTAAGCTGTGCCTGCCAAAACCTCTTCACTTAGGCAGCTATTGAAGGCTCAAGAGCCCTGTCAATGAAATGATCTGAGAGGGATAATTCTCACTTTCTAGTGGGGAAAAGAAATCCCATGGCTTGTCTATCTGGAAACACCCCAAGATAATATGAAATCCCTTTCGCCTAATCCAAGGGTAGGGAACCTGTGGCCTTCACTATGCTAGTGGACCTCAACTCCCATCTTGCACAGCCAGCATGGCCAGTGGTCAGGGATGGTGGGAGTTATAGTTCAGCAACCCACTGGGGGACCATGGGTTCCCCTCTCAGCCTAATCCCTAACACATTCATAGAATCATAAAATTGTGGAGTTGGAAGGGATCATCTAGTCTAGGGGCCGGAAGAGTTTTTGTGGCTTGGACCAGTTCATGGACCCACAGACGCTGGAGTGTGTGTGTGCGCACGCACGCACGCACGCACGCATGCATGCTCAAATGCTATTTCCAGCGCTCCTTCCAGCATGAAGGTGTGCACAGCTTCCCACTGGCTACAGAAGCTTCCTGCAGCCAATGGGAAGCCGGCCAGCATTGTGGAAGGCGGTCCCCGCTCTGCTCCATGCCAGTTTAGCACGGCGCACAGGAGCAATGCAGGAATATGCAGCTGTCCCATATGTGGATCGAATCTGCAACCTTGTCATTATCTGCATAATGCTCTAACCAACTGGGCTATCCAGGTTGACTCATCTAGGCTGGATCTACACACAGGGGAAAAACACTATAAATAAGTCAGAAATTAAATTGTTGTAGCAAAAGCAAAAAAAAAACTCTATGTAAAATCACATAGACAAAGTTTTGGGCTCTATAGCAATGTAACATGAGTAATGTGTTACTTCATATGACCCTAGTCATTAAAATGGGGACCAGGTGCTCAGCAGTCTGGATTCAGAGGAGATCACCTTTAGATGATTCTGTGATTCAATACAGAAGACATCTAAACATAAATATCAGAAGGAAGCTCTTAACAATCTGTTCTGCCTTGCATGAAACTCTGAGCTGTTTTAGGAGCTTTCCTGGAAAGCACATGTCTTGCATCCCAGGACCAGTTCATGCATTTAACCTACACATATGGGCTCCATTTTCACTGCAGTATGTTCCTTACTTGTCAGCCTGGTTAGAATCGCCAAAACAGAGTACAAAGGCACACATGCAAAATAGCGTGCCTTTTCAATCAGATGCCACATTGAATGCACCTATATCTCAGTGTGAGAAGCAGGAGAAAATATGGTGGTATGAGCAGTTTAGAAATCAATTTGTCTTCTCAGCTGCAGGAGGGGAAGGGAATGCATGAACACAGCCTTTGCCAACCGGTGCCCTCCAGATGTTTTGAACGACAACGCTCATCAGCCCCAGCCAGCAAAAACTCCACTAACACATCCATGGATCCTGGCTATAGAAAACTGTGGCCAGTGGTTTAACCAGAAAACATGCTAATCTCCCCTTGGGGGTGACAGAAAGCCTACTAAAATTATGGTGTTTCCTGCGGTTTCGTGAAGAAATAAACTCAGAGATAACAAAGCCACAAGAAAAGATAAGAAAATGAAATAACATCTGCTCTGAAGAATAACCGAACAAGAAATCCTCTCAGAACAGTTATTGAATTCTGCCATTCTAAGAAGTTTTAGCTATTTAAATAAATAGAACCCAGTTTCATTTTTTAAAATGTTCAGAACAATACCCACTCCTTCTATAATTTCTTCAGCCGCTCCTATAAAATGCCAATTGTGGCTCCTTTCATTCATGTGTGAGACCCACAAGAAGTATCAGCTTCCACATGCTCGCAGCTCATTCCCCCCTGCCCCCACCCAGACATTTCAGTAACAGAAAATTCAGCTGATCATGTACTATTATTATCACTTGGTAATTATCCCCATCTGTAATGCACCTCCTATGCGAGAGGAAATTTGCCATAAAGCTTTAAAAGAAAACGACTCTCTGGAACAATATGAGGAAAGCAAGGAGACAGAAGTATGTGAGTTTCAATTGGTTCCCTCTCACTACAGTTTTAGAAGGATAGTGATCACTTTTTGTTTGTTTCATCTTGCTTTAAATCTACCCTGCTGTCAGCCTCCTGTTATAGTTCTGTATTTTGTCACACGGGCCCATTTTATACCCTCTCTTGTTACTACTACTACTGCTGCTGTTGTTTTAAGCAATATAATGCTCTTCGCTTTTGTTCTTGTATTGATTGTCTTACTGGGTTTTGCTGTATTTTACATTTTAACCTGGAAGCTGCCTTCAAGGACGGAAAAACATGATAGAGCTATCAAATGACTGAAGGAATGAAGTGTACCATTTTATCACTTTGAATGTATAAACTAAGCCTGATCCTTCAATGAGACCTAAGCTAGTGGCAGCACCATGATGGAAACTCACAACACAGTTGCTTGGAGTTGCTGCAGCCTGATTTCTGGAAGATGGGCAGTAGAAAACAGCATCTCCTTCCAGCCAAGCAAGGAGCTGAGGCTGAAGTGATGGAGCTGCTGCACTGAGCAGCCAGGGACTGATGATTCTGCCAGAGAGAGCCTTGCCTCTTCTCAGAGCTGTTCAGGGCCAGGATCTAGAACATGCAATGGTCTTGTGTCCTCACAAGTTTGCCCAGTGGATGGGAATCCTCTGGCTACTAGCTGGGCACTAGGTTGTCAGACCTGAGTTTTGGCCAGGCCCATCATTCCTCTCAGAGATGATAAGATGAGACCTCCAGAGCTGACAATGGAGCTGCCTTTCCCATTGAGCAGACTGAAGAGGCCATCTCAATTGGCTGCTACCACACACATACCCAACTTTTCCTTCCTCCATCCATTCCTATTCTCCTGCATGGTTAATGTCTGCTTCTTTCTGGCCTGAGCTGGTTGGCTGGCTTAGCTGCTCATTTAGACTCATGCACTGCTCAGCTCACATGGGACATGCTGTTGCTGCTGCTGCTTTATTTACAGCCAGTAAAACAGTTGGTGAGTGGTGGCAAAGTTTAGGAAGACTGAGCTCCAGCACACTCAAAGGTTAGGGGTGATGGGCAGTGCCAGATTTACATATAAGCTAAACAAGCTATAGCTTAGGGCCCCAATCTCTTGGGAGCCCCCCAAAAATTTAAAGGAAAAAAACTGGATGCACATTTCCAAAATATAAGATAAAAAGCAAATAAAATAAAACCTACATACAGGTAGAGCTTAATAATTATTTCACTGTTAATATACTTCTTAATTGTATTTCAGTTCAACAATTACTTCGATAAAATACATATTTTGTTACATGCAAATGGCTTTAGATACCTATTAGGTCCATAAAAAAATACCATGCAGCATATATTCAACACAAAAAACAGTGACAATTTGTTGTTGACAAAGGACAGCTGGACATATAAAGGGCCCCATTACTTTCAGTAGCTTAGGGCCTTATCAGACCTAAATCCGGCCCTGGTGATAGGAGTTGTGGTCCAACAAGATATGGAAGGCTGTAAGTCACCCCATTCCTGACCTAAGTATTTGACATCAGTATTTGCAGAAAGCCACACTGAGATCCAGAACTGGATCTACCTCTACCTATTAGATAGGGGGACTTCTACTCTGTGTGCTCCCTCCTCTCTGAATTGCACAGGCCCAAGTTCTTGGAACTCAAGCCATAAGATAATATGTTCTGCTAAGCTTCCCTTTGTCCTTCCCTGTCCTCAGACAGCATACTATAATTTTTTTTATACAACACAATAAAAAACAAATGTGTGATATCTAGATCAATTTTTTTTCATGCTGTGCCACCAAAGGGTTTGCTCATTTTTATTTTGTTTTAATCACAGGGACCATTGTTTATCCATGTGGGTGGATACAGTTCACTGTGTGTTCTGTGCTACTATCATGTTAATATTTAACATTGCAGTTGAGATAATAAATTCTGGCTGGGCTGGGCATTGCCAGTAATATTTTGTTCATTGACCTGATTCAGTCTAATGGAGGCAGAAGGACAGTTTTCATGTATGTATTTATTTAATTTTAAAAGGGGCCCCCAGAAAATAATTTCAGAGTTTTAACAGAGATGAAAGATAAAGTTTCAGTGGTGCCATGCCATAATAATTCAACTCCTCTCATAGCAGCTGTTCTTGACTGATTTGCATTCTCATTTGTCATCAACTTAGTTTTATCTTCTCACCACTCTTGAATTAAGAGTTCTCACAGTTATACATACATTCCTTGAACCTAGAGCTTAGGGATGTCACAGCTGTTTGCAAGGCTGGCCATATAGCTTTTCACCTCCAGCAAATGCAGGAACCTGTGTATGTGTTTGTGGCAGGTTTCACATACATGACACCATTGGGCGAGTAGGTCAGTGACTCATATGGTGGAGAGGGACATGGGCTCTCCCCCTCCGCCATACGCATCATATCATGTGTGAAGCAGGTGCTCCAGATGGAATACAGATTCCCATGTGATTTGTGTGATTCTTCCCTTTGGAGTGGATGGGAGTGATTGCACAAATTTTACTTAAGCAAATCCAGCGATTATGACCTGCTCCCACACCATGCAAAGGGGACTGCTGGTTTGGAAAGTGTGCAAACTGAGCTACAGGGTAACTCTTTTCCGCAGCTGTAAACTAACTCGGTTTGTTATGAAATCCAGTCCTTAATGTGTTCAGGTGCAGGTCCTAAAATGTAGGCACTGCACTCCGAAAGTCAGGAATGGCAGTCTGTTTAGGCATGCATTTGTGGGTGTTTATTCTGCTATGTTCGGAACCCACCCAATGTCAGGCTCCAGAGAACCCAATCCCTCCCATGGTGGCAGCCAAGAAACAGATAAACAAGAAGAATTCTTACCAAGTAATTTATTCACTGTGCACAGAGAGAGACGAAGGAATGCAGTCTCCCTAAGATAATGACGTTGCTCCGAGTAAAGTCCCATCCCTTCCTTCGCTCCTATTCTACATCATCCCTGTGCCGGCTGATCTGAGCTTTCTGTTCTACTACTCTCAATGCCTGCCTAGTCCTGGGAGGGGTGTGTGCGCTCAGAAGTACTTTCCAAAGACACTGCATATGTCAGCTGTCTCTCCTGCAATGCTTTTTCTTCCTGCTGTTCTTCTCCCAATATTTCCCAGCTTTTCCCCTCTGCAGCCTCTGAACTCTGGCCTTCTGCAAACCACTGTTCTAAATCTATACCGTCCACCTGTCCTCGGGAAGGTTCGGGAGAAGGGGGAAGCGTCCCCACCAGTCCTTCTCAGTCCAACCCCTGACACACTATGGTTTGCCATATGGGATTTGTTGTTGAAGTCTATAGCCTGTAACAATCCAATTGGTTGGTCCCCAATCCTATGAGGTCACACAGTAGGATTCATGGCAACAGGGCTGCCAAAAGCACGACTACATAATGCCCCCTTCCCCATGTGACAAGGCAGTGTGCAGCCTGCAGGTTCCCCGCTTCCGATCCTTTGATACTGCTGTCAGCTCGTTGGCTTGGAGATAGCAGTCGAACCGAGCGAGGTAGGAGTCCCATGATTCAGAGGCTGGCGCAAACGGCGGTAGAGGCACAAGTGAAGCCATGATTCCGATGCCGGCGTGAAGGGCGATGGATGGAACACCGTGCTCTAGCCAGAACAGTCAGCTCTGAATTGGTTCAGTCCAGTGATTTCGCTCAGTGATTTCGCTCTGTGATTCAGCTGAGTGATTCAGCTCAGTTCAGAGGCTGGCCGCATCTGGCTGTGCTCTGATGTCCATCGATCCCATCCTCGTCGCCAGTGTTAAGTTGTGGGTGGACATAGTAGACGACACAGCGACTTCTCCAAGTAGCTCTTTATTTTGTAAGCTGGAATAGAACTGACTGCAAACAGCTCAGCCGGCCTGCTTTTATAGGCAGCCGGCTGTCAACATTGTAGCAACAACAGCCCAGAGTTCCCGCCTAAAATAACTGACGTGGACCTGAGTGAAAACTATCTACAGACCTGAGTGAAAACTATATACAGTATCCCCCTGCTGGCCCAGGGTGAAACTTCACTACATAACAGCCCCCTTGGTATGAAAAGTTGGACTGCTTAGCTAAGGCAGAAGCTTCTCAAATTATTATTTGAATTACATATGGCAATGTGAAAGCCTACGTTAAAAAATGGGTGTAAAGATTATGAGAATCCTGTATTAGGGACCTAGTTTTTTCTCTGTACAGAGAAAAGAATCAATCCACTTACAGGAAGTCTGAATAAATGGATTGTAACTCCATTTACAAGCAACCCTACCCTAATGGGTGCAGACCCCCACTAAATGAATGCTACAAGTGTATAATTAAATTATATGCTTGTGAAGACTAGCACAATTAAAACCAGGGGTGAGGAGGCACAAAAGATTAATCCCTCTAAATCAGGGCTTTGCTAATTTAGTGAGCAGGAAATACAATTAAGGGAAATAACATATTAAAAACACCTACACAAATATCGAAACATCTCTTGAGTGCATTAAAACTTGTGTGTCCGTATAAGGAGAAAACTTCATTTCCTTAATAAAATCAAATTAGAAAACTGAACTCATTCATACCCTGGAGAAAAATTTGCACCTCAAAATGTTCCGAGCAGAATATCATCAGAAGCTGAAAGGAAATCACGATGTTATTTAAACATTTTATAATGCTCTGAGGTTATGGTTTTAGATAGCAATTCAAATTCTAGAAGAGGAATTTGGAGGAACAGGGACTGCTTTGCATTAACATTATACGCTTGCATTTTCTATGGAAGAATAAAGTGGCAATCCTTTTTGCATTTGTAAAACAAAGCAACCATCTTGGTCCCCAAAATATTAGCATTCCATTGCTATTCTCACTGCTAGGAAGGAGTGCTTTTACATCTTTCCACCTCATGGGGTGGTTTATGTGGCTAGTAGCTCCCATGTCACAGATAGGCACAGACAGGTAGTGTGGCCGCTGTGTGTGGCCCTGACCTCATATCTCTAACACTTCCTCCTTTAATGCTACAAAACTGAATGAAAAAAAATGTAAAGGAAGCAGCTGTGTGTAAGTGATAGAGAATATAAAGCAGGGGTGAGGGAACTTGGTATCCTACAGATGTTCTGTACCACAACTATCGTCCTCGTCCCTTGCCTGTGCTAGCTGGGGCTGATGGGAGTTGGAGTCCATCAACATATGGAGGACACCAGGTTTCCTGTCCCTGGTACAAGGTGCTGCAAGTGTAAGGCACCAGGTTAACTCCCTGACTACCTAAAAGGCAAGAGCAATAAGGAAATCCTGGGGAAAACCTCTGGTCTGGGGACATGGTAGCTGAAGAGGTAACTCCACTGAGAGCCCAAGGAGCCATTGTCCTTCAGAGTAGACAATACCAAGTGAGATGGGCCAATGGTCTGACTCAGCATAGGGCAACTTCATGTGTTGATGCTCAGTATCAATTTGCAACACAATAATTAGTTCCACATAGTTTTGGGGCTACTCAGAGGATATACACCCCCGGTAAAAGGTGCAAGTGCAATAATTTCCTCCACCACCCTCATGACTAGATAACATGCACATTTGATTTCACAGTTCTCTTTTGCAGCGAGAAAACAAGAAATGATTGCTGGAGGCAGGTTCAAAAACAAGACGAAGTCACAGGAGGACATCATGATCTCCAAGATTAGGAAATGATCACTCACGTTGTGCTAAAGAGGGAGGGTTAAATCAAAACCTCAATGATCCAACATTCCTGATCGTGCACATTCACCAGCAAAAAAAGCCAGGAGGTCTGAATGCCGTTGATGTTCTACCTGTGCATTTGTTGGGAAACGGGGTTGACATGGCCTTGTGATAAGGATCTGCTTTCCCTTCCAAAGAATGCACCCCAGGGGCACAAGATGTTGGACATAACATAATGATGGCTGACTGGGAACAGTTATGGACCACAGGTATGAAATTCACGGCATGTAATGCCCTAAGAGAAAATTTAATGAAAATGATTTATAGGTGGTACATGACACCAGTCAAGCTGGCAAAAATTTACCATTTGCCGGAAAATAAATGTTGGAAATGTAATGAGACTGAAGGTACATTATTTCACCTTTGGTGGACATGCCCAAGGATTAAGACATTCTGGGAGATGATTTATAACGAAATGAAAAAGGTATTTAAATATACCTTCCTGAAGAAACCAGAGGCCTTTCTCCTGGGCATGGTCGGCCAATTGGTGCCAAAGAAGAATAGAACTTTTTTTTATGTATGCAACAACAGCAGCAAGAATACTTATAGTGAAGTATTGGAAGACACAAGATTTACCCACCCGGGAAGAATGGCAGATGAAGTTGATGGACTATATGGAACTGGCGGAAATGACTGGCAGAATCCGAGACCAGGGAGAAGAGTCGGTGGAAGAAGATTGGAAAAAGTTTAAAGACTATTTACATAAATATTGTAAAATTAATGAATGTTAGAAAAATGTGGGAATGAAGTTATATGGCTTTAGTATAAATGTTATAAGGAATTAAGTATAAATAGATTATTAGAATATTAAAAGAAAAAATAAGGTTAGAATATGTTAAGATAATTATAGGATAGAAAACAGAGGAAGATGAAAAGGAATTGCTGAAACAATTAACAGAAGTGGAATACAAAAAGGGAGGTGTGAGGAGGTCGTTGAAATAAGCGAATGAAGGATAGGATGATGAAATTGTATGATGTGTTGTAAATTGTTTTTATTTTGTTGTGTTAGTTTAATATGTTAGTGTTGTGTGGTGTTTTTGTATTGTATTGTATTGTCTATTTTGTTTTGTAATGTCTGTAATGTTTAAATTGTTGGAAAAGTAATAAATATTATTTTAAAAAACAAAGAATGCATCCCAGAACACTTGTTGAGGAATACGCATAGAAGTTGACCAGCAATAAGGACCCAATGTGGGGCCAGCCCAATCAACCGAGAGACCAAACGTTCAATCATGGATGAGGGGACAACACTGGATCGGCCACTCCTGGTTAGTGGGAAAGGGTAGTGGCCTGCAGCTCTGCTGCACAGGTTATTGAAGGGATATAGTCCACATTCCTATAAATCAGAAATGAGTCCCAGAACATAGACAAAGCATTAGGAAGACTAGAAGACCACACACACACACACACACACACACACACACACACACACACACACACTGCAGGCACTGAAGATAATAATATACAATGCATTTCCACTCGTTCACAATACGGTGAGCCACAAAGCCAAGTCGATGGAGCCCAAGGGCTTTGTATTCTGCTGGTTTAATGTTTTACTGAAATTGATGATGTAGCTCATTTGCGTACATGGGGGGGGGGGGGAGAAGGTTGTATGCATTGTGTAACTTGTGCCAGAGGTTTCGTTAAGAAGTACTGGATAATGATATGAATTATTTAGGCAAGGTCTCACTCCATACGTGTGCATTACTTTTTTTTTTTTTTTTTTGCTAAGGACTCTCTGTTCTTAATCAAAGGTACATGGAAACATCAGGCTGCTTATTTTAAAAGCCTGCCTCAGCCTGTTAATGGAGTGTGGAAATAACCCTGGAAGGTAAAGCACACCTGAAGTTTGTCTTTCCCTGAAGCAAACATTGATCTTTACTTAAAAAGATTGTAATAAAACCAGGATTTGTGTGAATTTATGATAACGACTGCAGTCCAGTTACAATCTAAGGCGTGTCTACTCAGAAACAAGTCCTATTGTGTTCCGTGAGACGTTCTCCCAGATAAGGGGGCAACTTTGGTTTATCAAGCAGAAATTTCCAATTCCCACACCACCTCAAACAAATATCAGCAGAATGATTGTTGATAGATTTGTCAAAGATGGGAGGAAAGCAGAAATGTTTGTACTCTTGATAGATGTTTTCAAAGGAAAATTGGGAAGCACATACAGTACTATCCTAAAATACACATTTTTAATACATTTTGGTACATTTTTTGAGCCAAGAATTGTATTGAAAAATTCTGAGAACTTTGAAATCCAAAAGATAATTACATTGTTCCACTTTATTGTAAATGGAACTTCTGAGTTGTTTACAAAATAAAGCAAATATTAAAATTGGCAATAAAAGACAAAATTAAAAGCAAATATTTTTTAAAAACGCAAAATATAATTAAAACCAACAGTTGAAAACAGATTAAAGCCCAGGTCACCTTCTGCATGTCTGCCTGAACAAAAATGTTTTTAACAAGCACTGAAGAGAGCACAGCGAATGCACCTGCCTGGTGTCAATGGGCAGGGAGTGTTGGTGCTGCTATGCTCAAAGATTGGTTCCTTACAAGTGCAGAATGCATATTATGTTCACCTGTAACAGTTTGACAGACTGAAGTGGTCAGGTGGCACATATGGGTAAGCCAATTCCTCAAGTACACTGGCTCCAAGCTTTTAAGGGTTTTATATACTAACAGCAACACTCTGAATTTCGTTCAGTAACAAACCAGCACTAGTCCACAAAGTTCCAGATCAGATCAGTTCACATCAGAATTCAGATCCCAAATTGCCCTAGTCATGACACTGCCTCCATGGCTCAGCTTTCAATGAGGGCAAAATCACGAGAGCTGCAATGGGCTGCCCTCAAACTATGGGAAAGTCCCTGTAGTCTGAAGAACTCTCTTCAAAATTAGCAACAGGGAAACCTCAGACTTTGCCTGGAGGCTACTGAGTTTCCGCTCCTGAGCCGGGCCCCTAATTGCTAGCTAAGCGCTGTCCATTTTATGTTCTAAGAGGCACCTCATTAAGCTTTAAAAAGAGCATCATGGGGAACAACAAGGCAGCTCACCTCCTGTGTGGCCCTCCAGAAGCAATTGGACTTCAACTCCCGTAACCCCCAGCCAGGATGAGCAAAGGTCAGGAATGATGGGAGCTGTAGTCCAGCAACATCTGGAGGGCCACAGGTTCCCCACCCATGGTATTCCTGCACACCGTGGCAATTGTCCTGTAGCAGCTGCAGCAGCAAGGGCCCCATCCATCTCATTCATTGTTCCTCCACTGTACGTCTTGCTGTGTCAATCAGCACCTGCAGGACTATCTTGCAAAGATTAAAATGTGGTCAGTGCCTTCCGCCTGGTTGCTGTCCAGCACAAACAGGTACATGGAATCCAATCATAGGCACATGAGTGCATTTCACTGCCTCTCTAGAGAACACAATGTTTTATTAAGCTTTGCTGGAGCAAGAGGGATTGTGGAATGACTAGCGTATGAAAAACACATGTGCATTGATTATTGTCTACATTGTAACATAGATTCGTAGACTCACAGAATTGGAAGGGTCGTCTAGTCCAACCTCTAGCAATGCAGGAATCAAAGTTTGGCTCAAACCCACAACCTTGACTGACATTAAAAGTCTAATATTCTAATGGCTCATGAATTGGAATGTGTATGCCTCCTCTAAGTGACTTCATGGTTTCATAGTATTTTAGTAGGAATTGCCTAATCTGTGCTGTTCATGTTATTGGATTAGTTTATTGCTGCTGTTGATTAGTGTACTATTTTTAAAAATGGTAGCTTGCAGTGTTGTAGTCTCTGTTCTAATATTTTCTGTCTAGAATTATAGATGGGGATGGGGGATCTCAATTAGTTACTGCTCGATATGTGCACGATTAGGACCACATTATTCAGGGATGTGCCCTGGGAACAGGAGAGAGATCTTTTGCATAGGATCTCCCTGTACAAGGATCAAGCAAGAATACAGCCATGCCCGGGGGGCGTGGGATTCCAGGAAGAGAGTAGTCAGGAGAAAATGTGCTTTCCTCAGATGATTCAGATACAATTGGATTATTCTGCCTTGAGGTACATTCAGCACTCGCAGTCATCTCCGTTCTGTGGGTCTGTATTTGATTTGATTTGATTTATTATATTTCTGAGCCACTTTTCCTTCAATTGAATCCCAAAGCAGCTCACAAGCAATAAATAGCAATAACATGACAGAACATCACAGATACAGCATAAGTAAGATGGAACAATTAACAAACCACCAGTGTGATGATTACAATCTGTTAGCGAAACAACAATTTAAAAATAAGAAAACATCACAATTAAAGCAAAAGCCATATTATTCAATTGGCAAATCAATACATTTATAAGCTATAAAACAATATTAACCTCCATATAACAACCTGGTTTGAGAATAAATTCTTTTTCCAGGAAACCCTGGGAATTTTAGTTCTCTGAAGGAAGTGAGGCTCATGATTGTGTATAGAGAATTTTTAATGCATTCTTTTAAAAAAATAGTTTTTATGAATTTTACAATTTTATATTCAACACAATCCTTATTATCACAAAAAGAATATATAAATCCCTATTCACCCCACCCCACTCCTCTCAACTTCCTCTTCTGGTTCTCTAAATATTTACTTCTCCTGCCTGTTTTATTCTTCTTTAATTTTATAATCTTTAAGTTAAATATTATTATAGTCGTATCATTTAATACCATATTCTTTCACATTACATCTTACCCTTTATTATTTCTCCATTATTACCTCTTAACTTTTTTACTTGTTTTCTTAATTGTAAGTGTTTACTCAAACCCAGCTAGTGAGTCCACTTCTTTACAATATTTCTGTAAATACAACATAAATGGTTCCCAGTCTTTTTTAAAGTCCCTGTTGTCTTTGTCTCTTAGCTTTCCAGTTAGTTTTGCCATTTTGGCATACTCTGTCAGTTTTTCTTGCCATTCTGCTTTCATTGGTATCTTGTCATTTTTCCATCTTTGGGCTAGTAACATCCTAGCTGCTGTTGTAGCGTACATGAATAGTTTTTTTTCCACACTTTTGCCAAATCTTGTCCCATAATACCTAGCAAGAAAGCTTCTGGTCTTTTAACAAAGGTTATCTTAAACATTCTTTCCATTTTGTTATAAATCATTTCCCAATAATTTTTGATGGGTTTACAATTCCACCACATGTGATAAAACGTGCCCTCTGTGTATTGAGAATTCTTAGCATCCCACCAAACCAGAACCACCTCTGGCCCTGAAAAAAAGTGCTTTTGGGGGGGGGGTGAGAGCAAGACACGGGTCATGTGACTTGCCCTGGAGCACATTCTGGAAGCTGCACATCCTGGTCTTGCATCAGAAAATGTTGGAAGGTATGTGTGGAGGGCCCAATCCATATATGGTTATTGGGCCCAGAAAATCTTGCAAGCTGCAGCAAACATAGGAACAGCACAGGTCACCCAACTTGCCGTATTAATGAAAAAAGGTGGGGTGTCTTTATTTGAAAGCTATAGGTTGGGCTTCCTTCACTTCTGATTCAGGGCCCAGTAACCTGGCAGTTTAACCTTTGTGCATCTGTGCAGCGCCACTCCTGCTGTGGTGGTAAAATATTAATCTGTCAAAGCCGCCGTTTGATGAAACCTACTAATCCCCTCCTTGTAAAAGATATTGACCCAAACAGAACGTTCTGTATTCTCACCAACCGTCTCCAGACTTTTATATGCAATGCAACTTTACTGTTAGCGCCTTATCAATAAACACGGCAAAGCGTTAAGCCATAAAAGGCAACAGGTCATGAGTAATAAAAGTTATGGTTCCGACACAGAAGTGGCTGAGTACAGTATAAGAGAAAGCATCCTACAGCAAAGCAGGTCAGGATCAAATTGGGGCAATTAGTTACTGGCCTCAGCAGCAGCAGCAGCAGCAGCAGTCATAATCTGCAGTTTAACTGGAGGACTTTAGATGACTGCAAAGTGCATTGCTGCATTTTGGAAAGGGCAAGCCATGTAGCTTTCCATTAAAATGAGAACCAAACCAAATTTCTCCCCATACCTATGCACGAGTTCCCACTGCAGATGTTGCCTGCACTTCAGAAGTCAGAATGCACTAAGGGGTCCACTGTGCATTGAGCTCCCACAATCCCATGCATTAACCCAATCTTTTAGTGTTAATGCATGATCGGACATGACTGGGGAGTTACCCAGATGATCAGAGAATGTGCTCCACACCCACCTTTTCAGCCTTTGCGAGTTAAAAAAATTATTCAAGTCCTCATTCAGAATCAAACATTCAAGGCAGGATGCAAAGAGGAAACACTATTTGTTTCAGTCCTTAACTAATGGTTTGGCTAGTCTTGGATCCTGCTTGGATAGCCTTAAAGGCATTACCAGGTTAACTGGTGGTACACAGATGTCCTGATAGATGGCTACCATAATGTTCTCCACTCTGGGTAAGAGGGGGGCTTCCTTGATACAATGTGAAAAACAATTGATATGTTGCACTCTAAAATGCGATGTTGAATTTAGGTTCAACAGCCATACAGGTGGAATATACACAACGATTTCCAAATTCAGTGCTGTGCTGCATAGGTTTGAATACAATTTTATTGCTGCTTGTAAAATTCTTTAAGTCCTTTCTTACTGATGCTGCCAATATTCTCCTGAGTCAGGCTCAGAAAGAAACTTTGGGGGCTCAAAAAGCAGATATTAATTTTCTAAATCCTGAACTTTCTCTTCAGCTCAGATCAAAATCTAAGAGAGAGAATTCTTGGCTGTCTTTCTCCATACAGGCCCCATGGGTTAAGCAAGGAGGGAGAAGAGAAGAGAGCATTGTGCAATATATTATTTTACTATGGAAAAAAAAAATGGTGGTACCTTAAAGATGAATATATTGATTATGGAGTAAGCTTGAGTGGTTTATAATCCATTTCATGAGATGCTTGAAGTGTTCTTAGTTCACACACACACTGTGTAAAGGGGAAACTGTGGGGGGGGGGAACAGCAGTGAAATCCAAAAAGTACCAATTGTGTGCTGATTCAATTAAAGCATAAATGCAAAATAAGCACAGTGACCGTTCCCAACAGCAGCTTGGTGACAACACCACATCTTAATATTGTAATTTACAGACTAATTAAAGAAGCTTGTGCCTGATGCTAAAGACCACAGATTGCACTAAAGCATTCATGGACAAAGGTTGATGTGGTAAAACCTGTATTGTTTTGCACTGGGCACTAGTTAAACTATTGCAAGTGCTTCCTGAATCATCTAAAGACCACAGTGCAATGCACATGGGACTTCTACCATATTGTGGGACATGGGACTTCTACCAGACTGTCAGTATTTCATAGGAGGGATTCAAGCTCATGTTGGAAATTTAAGTTTCTTCAAAAGTGGATTAAGGCACTCTGCTGCCCTAGCACCGCAAACCCACTTAAAGCAGTTGGACTTCTAAAGGTGTGGAAAGTGATGGGGGAATTACACTGAAAAGTGCAGGGTCAGAAATTGGTTTGTGGGAAGATATGTAAACACTCCACAAGTGAATCAGGATGGATGCAGCATGAAAGCTAGTGGTCATACACCTACTCCATAAACAAATCAGAACACATGCTCATTAAAGGCTGGAAATAGTCTAACCACTGTGTAAACCTGATGTAACAAATCAGGTCACCTGAAGGAGCCCATCCTCAAGCAATAACATCTTTTTCTGTGCTTCCCTTACCCCATTTTCTTTTTTAGTTAATACTGAGCCTGAAAATCATTCCAACATAGAAGCAAGCTCACTGGTTTGTAGTGTTTTGGTGGGTCCTTATCAGTGCTGGTTTTCTAGGGAAAGAGCTGCCAGAATTCACAATGAGCCTTGTTCTCTTATAATGGCAATGGCACCAACCTGAGAGGTGCTTGAACCAAATTCTGGTTGAAAAACAAAACAAAAACCTCTGGTCCTTAAAAAGATAGTGATACTTCTGTTTGGATTTTTTCTTCTGATGGGCCTGCATTTTCAGGCCACTTTAGCAAGGAGACAAACTGTAGCACCCTGCTTGTGGTTAACGCTTAGCTGGAATGAAATATTCAACGCAGCAATAGAGAAATTAAAATAATAATTTATTTGTCAGACAAATAAATGAGAGGCTCAGTGGTATATGGTTACCAAGCTCTGGCCTGGCCTCTTGCCATCCTGGCCAGCACTTATATTCCCTTAATCCAGCCCCCTTTGCTCCTCCTGTGGCTGCCTCTGTCCAATCAGCCTGGTTGAAATTCCTATTGGCTGTTTGGTAGAACCAATCACAAAAGATACACCCACAAAAGATACACCCACTTCCTTGCCCTTATAAGGGAGACAAAGAGCTATATATAAATGACAAATAAGTAATAATATATCTTACATGGAATCTTAATTACCAGCTCACCTCTTTGCCCTCCTTGCCCTATTGCCTTCTAAAACAAATGTTTAATCTTACATTTTTATGTTCAACAGATGTCAAGGATCTCGAGTTTCACATCAATATTGAAAGATTTCCTTCATTTGAAAGTTTCTAAACAAATGCCTGACAACCATATATATCGAGAGTGCTTGGATGGCGTCTTCTGTCTAGCAGGGGGGCTAGGCTGGTGGCTGACTTAATTTCAGGATAAATACAACTCTTACAACCATATGAAATAAGAATCTAGCATTCCTTAAATCCTTTGCATAATTACATTTAAGCCAATATATTTAAGCTAATATATTTCATTCACTTATCATAGGTAGCCTTTTAAAAGAATAAAGCCTTTGTAAAGTAAAAAGGAACTCAGTAAAAAACAGCTTTTAAAAAGAAGCCTCTTCAGTTTACACCTCCCCCCTTTCCCCCTCCTTTCCCAGCCAGCTAGATGCTTCTTCTCCAGCCAAGCCAGTTGCCTTTCCCAACATTTAACCTTTTTAACTCTCTCAGTTTAAGAAAAAGAAACAGCTTTTAAAGATTTCTTTAAAATGCTCTCTTTTTCTGCCAGCTAGATGCCTCTCCATTGCTCTTGGCCTTTTTAACCTTGGAAAGAAGATCTGGCTCATTTTACTGAGAGGCACATTGGTATTATTTTACTATTTACCCTTGCCTTTAATTGTGTTTTCTCAGTCTGCAAGGGCAGCATATGTAATTCTCCCTTTTTTATGACTTTGAGAATTGTTTTTCTACTATAAATCAATGGGGCCCCCTTGTCTTAGGAGAAAAACCTCTTGCCAAGGTTCTTTCTGCCTGGCATGAAACATTTGAAAATCTTTTTAAGCTCATTTTTAAATACAAGCCTTGATAAAATATAGAAGCTCTGATAAAAAATGCAGGCTTATGACTAGATGCCTCAAAACCACTTTGGAGAAGTCTTCTTCCTTCAACCAAGACAGAAAAAACCCCAGGGTCATGGCAGGGTTATGCTGCTCAGCACAATTAGTACTTCAGGTTTATGTTCCAAGTGTCACAATCAGGACCTTAAATAGGAAGCTTGCCAGTAATTGCCATCTTTGCGAGCAATAAAATGGCCACATAGGAAGGAAGTTAGACAATTTGTTCTTCTGAAGGTACAAGTTGGCAACATCAAAAGGGAATATACGGTACTTTGTCTTCCTTTCCTTAAGGTTTTGTTTCCTCTTTTTGAAGCAGCTCACCTTGGGCTCTGTCATGTAATTTTTGTTTAAACTGCAAAATTATTTCTCAGTTGGTTAAAAACAGTGGCCAATGAATGTAGTACGCAATAGTTAGACTATGTCCAGTTTTTATTGAGCATTTGTTTCCATTCAAAGACAATGAGCATTTATCTTGATCCGCTTGAGGGTGTTCATACATCTTCCCGTTAATTGTTAATTAATCCCACACTTTTCAGTCCATCACTTTGCGAACCACAAAAAGTCTCTCTGTGTGTATTTTAAAATGGATTTGTTGAACTTGGGCAACAGGGTGCTTTAATCCACTTTAATTGCAAACACCTAAATTCCCAAAATGTGCCTGAATTTCTCCCATGAATAGCTGACAGCCTGGACTTCTGGCCTCCCCTCTAGAAAATATTGAGAAACAATTCATCCATGGGTCTGAAGATGCACTAGCTAGATATCTTCACAACTCATGGCCTATTGGCAAAAGATAAAAAAAATTGTGAGCCTTTACTTACCAAACACATCTTTACAAATTCTTGTAAAGAACTGTTGGGGATTGATGCTTTATGGGTGTTTATTATTATTTTATCCTATGATGATGATGATGATGATACCGTATTGGCCTGAATATAAGACGCACCCGCAAATAAGCCGCACCTTTAAAATTCAAGACTTTCCAATCAAGTGTAACCTTGCAACTTAAATTTGCCAGTATGTGGCAAATTTAAAACAGTGACCATCTGGCAGGGGTACCAACTTGAATAAAATATTGTGGGGACCCAGGTAAGCCCTGCCCCCATACGGCGCAGTGCGCACACACCATTTGAATATGAATGCCCATTAACTGGAGGGGGCAGTCCTCTCAAATATTTTAATGTTGGGGGGGGGGGCGAAGCACCCATAGCTGCTAGGATTTTAGGATTTTCTCCCCAGAACAATAAAATAAACACCTACCCACCCACCTACCTACCTCTCTTTCTTTATATAGAAACTGAAATTCTTAACTGTTCCCTGAACCTGAGTGTTTAAAGCTTTCAGGTGAGTGGGGAATCAAAAGGATAAGATCACAGCCGCAAGAGTGTTACTGGCCCAGAGATGGAAACAGCAAGAAATACCGACTGTGGAAGAGTGGAGAATAAAATTGTTAGATTACGCAGAGCTAGATAAATTGACAGGGAAGATTAGATACTTAAGAGACCAAAAGTTCATCGAGGACTGGGGGAAATTTGTGGAATATCTGGAATGTTTAAGTAAAGGACAGATGACGCTTAAGGGATTTAAAGAAGCACTGTAAAAAAGTAAGAAGTATTGTCTAAAGGGAATAGAAAAAAAGAGATAAATAATGTCAATACAAATTTGAGAAATGTGTAATGAAAATTATGACTATGGATGATTTACGGAACAGCTGAGGGAAGTCCAAAAGAGAAATAAGCTATGAAAACGATGTGAAATTAATGTACTTTGTTTTGTTTTGTTTTGTTTTGTTTTGTTTTGTTTTGTTTTGTTTTGTTTTGTTTGCTGATGTTGATTAATAAAAATTATATGGAAAAAAAAAGAAGATCTCAAACTCTAGTAACAATTGATGTTACTGTCAAAGATTATATGCTGAATATCCTGGTACAGTAAATTGCTCAGACCACATTCCTGCTCCCGATTACAACTCCATCTAATTGCTGTCAGTGTGGTTTCTATGCTTAGGATGACAGACTGGTGAGTTTCCAGCGAGTAGGTGTCAAATTCCCTCACATCTCACTTGCAAGTTTTATTATCCGTAATAAATAGGGAGTGAGTAAAGCCTACAGGGAAGAATAAAAAACGTGAGTTGTCTTGCCACGTTGTATCATGTTCATAAACTGATGATCTAAGGCCAACAGCTTACAGACAACACGATGGTGAAGAACAGTTACGTCCTCGGTTTTCAAGGAGCAAGATTAGGAGATTATTATCATTATTTTAAATGAGGTGAAGTACATGGAGTATTCTGCTAAATTTGGGAAATCATTCCCACTGAGACATTAAGTGCTCTTTCATAACGAGCATTTCCCCTTACGAGCGAAAATTGCAACGGCTTCGCTTCTGTGAATATTTTTTATTGGCGCACTGGATTGATTGAGTTTTTAAAGACGCAGGATCTAGATCAAAGATGGTCGAACTTTCCTCACCCCCATCCCCTCCAGCTTCACATCACAACTGGAATGCTAATTGAGAGCGTCTCCTAGAAACACCTTTTAAAAACCCATTTTTTAAGTGTCTGGCTTAAAACTAATCTCATTTTTCCAGTATGTGCATTCTCACATTCCCATCTGAAAATGGGTGTTTGGGAGTAGAGCATTGCACACAGTTTAGGCAATGCCACTTTTCCTTTCGCATATGTTGAACTTCATGATCTCTTCCCCCAAGATAAACTGCTGGCATCCTGCGTTCCATGTTTACAAGCAGGAATCCCCAGGTGGCGGAGGTGGCGGTGGTGGAGACAATTCTGTTGCTGCAGGGCAGATCCCTACTCAGTCACACACACACACACACACACCCCTAAGGGGTTGGGGGGGTCAGATGCAGCTAAGCAGGACTTTGACAAGATAGGAGTTGAAGAGAGGGAGAGTCTGCAGACCAGCCAAGCACCAAACAGGCATATAAATTCCTGCATACTCTGAGCTTAATCTGCCATGGTAGACGGACAGGGGTCAGGGTCAGGTAGGCAAGACAGAAAGTGAATTGAGAGCTACTGGTAGATCTTTGATATGTAATAGACCAGCCAGGATTCTGATTCTCACTTGTTTATCAACAACAAAAAGGACATGTACACACACCTATAATTTAGGCAACTGAGTTGAAGAAAGCTCAGGGGCAAAATCAGTGTCAGTGTGTCAGAGTGTGTGTTTGTGTGTGGTCTGTGAATTCAGTGCTGGTACTGAAAACAATACTATTCATCCTAAGGACACTTCCAGCCTGCTACTACTTTTGGGTGGGATTCAATCACATGTTGGCAAATTGAGGGTCCACTCTTACAGTTAATTTGGAGGTCTTGCGCAACAAACACACTCCTGCAACAGACTGAACTTTGGGTGGGTGATCAAGAAAGGGACAGGGAAATGCACAGGGGAGTGTGGGCTAACACATTCGTTCATTCATTTTAATCTGCCCTTCATTCCGAAAGAGCCCAGAGCGGCACTTTGCTTGCTTTGACACAATGTCCTCTAACCTAAGGTTACCAGATTTTTTTCAATGAATCCGGGGACTACATACATACATACTACACGTTGGGATGTTGATGCTGCAGTGATGGCGGTGGCAGAGGGAAGGGAGGTTTCACACTGCCTTTCGGAGCAGCCCCATCCCAACTCCTACTTGCGTGTAAGCTGGAGGGGGCAGGGATCCCTCAGCTGGGAAGGGAGGCTTCCTGTTGCCTATCTGAGAGATCCCTGCCCCCTCCTGCTTGCACGCAAGCTCTGATACAGCGTGAAGCCTCCCTTCACAGCTTAGTTGCTGGGGTCAGGGAAGGTGGAGGCAGCCCGGAAGCTGCATCTTAGAGCCCCTGCACCACCATCATATGGGGAATTCCGAGCAGCTTCTGAAGCCAGCCAGAGCCAACCGCTCTGGGCTGCTGAGACTGCTGCTGCTGTGTTTCCCAGGGACATTAGATGAAATCTGCAGACATTCTGGGGATGGAATTTGTCCGGGGACTTATTCACAAATCCAGGACTGTCCCCGGGAAACAGGGACATCTGGTAATCCTACTCTAATCTCCCTGAAAGCAAATTGGAATGAATGCTCATTAAATAGCAAATGTTATCTAACCTCCCTGCAAACAGATCAGGATGAATACTCTACAAACAGGTCATATGGTAGTGTTCTAAGAGCAGTGGCGTAGTGTGGGTTGTCAGCACCCGGGGCAAGGCAAGTAATTTGTGCCCCCTAACCCGTGGATTTGCGCCCCCTAACCCGTGGATTTGCGCACCCTAACCCTGAGATGTTGCGCCCGGTGCGGCCGGCCCCCCCTGCACCCCCCACGCTACGCCACTGTCTAAGAGTTGCCCCTGCCCTGTCGCTATTTTGCACTTGGCTCCATTTGATGGACATCACGCATCATAGACCCCACAAGCCCATCCTGGCAGTAGACAACTTCTCAAGATCACCCTGACATATCACAAGGTAGGTAGGTTCACAACACAATCTGGATATTACTGACAATTGATGCCTTTTGGTTCTTTCAACATCCCAGCTTGTTCAGTTCTACAAAATCCAAACAAAAACAACTGTTGTCTGTCCATCAATCGCTTTTATATTTCTTACATCAATGTTTTTCAAGAAGTTATTGCAATATCTAATTCTGGATAATTGGCTTAATTATTCAGCTCCTTTGTAACTGCCAGCCTTTCAGCATGCTGTAGGTGGCTTTAATGGATGTTAATGAGGCACACGTCACATTCAAAGGTATATAATCTTTGTGAATGATAGCCAGGTGAGTAACAAGAGGAATTTAGAGCACTTCAGACAAATTCAGATTTAATTCTCAATTAAATGAAGTGTGCATCTCAATTTTAAGTAGAGCATAGCAATCATTTCTATAAATACTAGCACTGTGTGAAGAGGAGTTAATGACTGGTAGTTATATCCCAGTAATTAGGGGTGACTGACATTGTTTACTATGTAGACTAGCTGTTGGTATTGACATCTTGCATGACCTATTCATCAAGTCACTTGGTCTACATTGCCAAACACAATCTTTGAGGATGATTTTCTCTCCAGTACCAATGGAAGGAGCATTGGAAGACACTTCGATCGACATTGAGCAAGTTGCTTTAGTCTCACATTGCAAAAGGACTGGTGCACAATCTGAATTATCACTGGTTTTAATTATTATTTTTAATGTTTTAAATAGTGGTTTTTAATTTTTACTGATAATTTTGTTCTTTTATTCTTTCTGTAAACAGCTATGAGGGTTTTATTACAATCAAGTGGTATATAAATCTTCTGCAAAAAATAAATAAATAAGGAGCATTGGTAGGTGTGCACAAGAAAAAAAAATGTTTTAGTGGGTTGTGTCCTTGATTTACTTTTTGAGTAACAGTTTTTAAAGGAGACATTTCTGACAGCAGTATTATTACAGAAAGCCAATGGCAAAATGGAAGCGATATCATCGGAATTCCTTTGGGAAATTAAAGGTGACTGGACTTGATCGACTGGATACTCAGCTTTGTGAGTGTTCAGGCATCAACATACACTACTCATCTCCAAGCTGATACCCTGCAGGTGTTTTGGACAATGACTGTCATTAGTCTCAGCCAACATAGCTATGCTTGGCTGGGGCTATGGGAGTCATAGTCCAAAACATCTGGAAGGGACCTGGTTGGGGAAGGTTGGCATGCATTGTGAAATGTAACTTGTGACAGAAATGGAATAAATCAAACCAAGATCAAGGGTGGTTCTCTAATCTGTCTATGCACATATATTCGGAACATTCCCCATTGCATTTCTCTACTAGTGGCTACTTTAAATTATTTGCTGGCCACCAGAAACCCTACAAACGAGCTTCTTGGTTTTTAGTGGGTTGTCTCATATATTTTCAGCAGTTCACCCAACTGCATAAGTCTTACCAACCAACCCTGAGAGTGGGCTCATGCAGGTGATTTAATTATACCTGATGCAGCAAGGAAATCCAGAGTTCTTGGCTGTGGCGAGTTCTGCAACCTCAAAGGCCTTCTGTGTAGCAATTTTTCAAATTGCTGCGACCAAGGTTTGCAGATCTTAACTCACACAATCCCTGACATGGGATTAGTTACCCCTGGCTGAAAGCCAATGAGGGAGAAGACAAGTGCCTGATGAACATGGGCACTTTGATGCTCAGTTACCTGTCTGCACATTCCTACTTCTTTTCTTCTAGGACTGCAGGTCTCTTCTCTGTCCATAGGTGCACCGAATGTAATCTAACAACTGATCCTTCATAGAGCATGGTGCTGATAATTCCAAAGTTGCAGGTTCGACCCCCGTATGAGACAGCTGCATATTCTTACATTGCAGAGAATTGGTCTAGATTATCCTCAGGGTCCCTTCCAACTCTATGAGTTCCCCTCTGCTAAAACTATTTGTCACACAATAATGCAGCTGAGAGGCCCTCAGAACTCTTAACCATTTCCCATGGCTATATACAGTGGTATCTTGATTCTCAAACTTAATCCATTCTGGGAGTCCATTGGACTCCTGAAATTGTTCAAAAACCAAGACGCGGCTTCCAATTGGCTGCAGGAGCTTCCTGCACTCAAGCGAAAGCTGCGTTGGACGTTCGCAAACAGGAACACTTACTTCCAGGTTTGTGGTTTTCGGAAGCCGATCTGTTCAGGAGCCAAGCCATTCGAGTACCAAGGTACCGCTGTACTGTAAACATTATGGTTAGTATTGCTGGTGTGATTAATTATGGCAAGTTTTGTTTTTTCTCTTCCAAATGATGTTGCTAAATTGGAAAGTTAAGTGCTGCAATCCTAACTATATTCTCCAGTAATATTAAGATGGAAACATATTTAGGATTTGGCTGAAAATTTACCATGGGCGCTATCAAAAGATATTGAAAAGAAACATCAAATGCACATATGCAAAATGGACGGCAACTAGTAAAAACAAAAAAAAAAATTCCTTCCAGTAGCACCTTAAAGACCAACTAAGTTAGTTCTTGGTATGAGCTTTCGTGTGCATGCACACTTCTTCAGATACACTGAAACAGAAGTTTCCAGACCCTTCTATATAGTGGCAGACTATACTATGGCAGACCAACATGGCTACCTATCTGTAACGGCAACTAGTAAGTCAGCTTTATCTATGTGCACTGTTCCCCTTACACTGAGTACTTCTTATGGTGATGCCTTTTATAAATAATACAAATCATTCAGTTATACACTGTGGGGAAATGTTGACGTGACCCATTTGAAAAACAATGATGTAGGGTGAGATCTACTGTGAATTCCCTATGGCAATGAGCTGCAGCTGTTTTGTCCTATAGTTATACTGCTATTAAGTGCAATGAGCTTGGTCCAGATTACTGAGTTTACCTACCCATGTTTTTCTGTAAACAATTGCCAGGTGTGCAGTTCTGGAGTGTGCTACTTCACCTAGGACATTACACACCCTAAAATTAATCTATAAGTGACAGCCAACTCCTCATATTCTCCATGACGACAATATTACAAACTGCAGACTTTTCTCCTATACCATGAAATATCTCCCAGCGCACAGTTATTTTGGCTGAATGTCTTAACACAGAGGTTGGTGAACCTCAGGCCGTGGTGGGCTGCAGCTTTCCAGGCCTGTCTACTTGGCCCTTGGAACCCTCTCTAAGCTGTACCTTCTGCCTAGCCTCACCTCCTCTTCTCAGGTGATTCTCCTCACTGGCCCTGCTTCACACCTGCCACTGATGTTTTCACAGGGCTGGGATGTTTGCTCTTGAACTCTATGTCTACTGCTTGCTTCTGTCCATGCAGAACCCATCTTATTGCACAATGGCAATCTGAATGACCCAGGCTCACAATTAATGTGTTAATTTATGAATATTTGTTTTGTTATGTGTAAATTATTGTCCAAATGTATACAAATGACATTAATTATTAGTTTTTCATTTTTGTATTCTATCTTCTTTCATGAATTGAATAATTTTTTTTTTAAATCCACATGTGCTATGCATTTTGCACTTTTGACCAAAGGAATATACTCTACACTGATCGAGCAACCATAAGTAACAGCTGCAGTGGTAACATGACTAAGCACTGACTTACAAGAAGCAAAACTGTGCAGATTGCATGTCATGTAATAACAAAATTCAGTTTCCCACTTCTTTTCCCATGCAGATACTATGCAAGGCAAATATGGGTCAATTGCAAAGTCATAACCCATTCAAAATTCACAGCATTTTTTTAAAAAAAATCCACGTTGCTATTTACGATCATCTGTATTATGCAACACAGAGCACAGGGTACATCATGATCTTCTTTCAAACTTCCCTAAATAATTTCCTGCATCTACTCACTGGAACTGCGTGTACAATATACACTCCAATCCAGAGATCCACTACTAAACTTGTAGAGTTTAAAACAAGCTCCCTTCTTTCTCATCCCTGTAATTGAGGCTTGTTGTCAGTTTTTTTGTTTTGTTTTGTTTTGTTTTTTTAAGTTCACTACAAACCCCCACCATATCATTTAACTTATCAGGAAGCAGTTTTGCCTGCCAGGTTTGATACTTAAAGTATTCAGTACAAATTTAGTGTAGCTCTGTAGGGAAACCATCATCAATACTGTATATCTCAAGCAAGCATATTGTACCACTTATTAGTTAAAAGTATCCTTCTATAAATCTCTGAGATGCCAATGGTTTATATCCATGTTCCCTTAGTAGCCTATGTCCCAGTAAAATGTTGCTTTGTTTACAGTTAAAAAATGATAGGAAGCAGTGCTACAAATCAGCACAAAGAGATAATTGGAAGATTTTCAGCTTATGCAATTTCATTTCAAAATTGGCTTGTACAAAAGCAACAATCCCTTGATAAGCAATAAATTTGTGAACCCCACTTTACTTTATGCATATATTTCTTAAAATCCAAACAGGTTTCCCAAGATCAGCTCATGATTGAAGCCTGGAGTGCCCAGGGCATTTTTACACAAACATTAAAACAGACGGAGTCAAGGATACTGATATCCATGGAAGTACGTGGTGCCCACTTCCAGTGACATCTAACAATTTTATATATATATATATATATATATATATATATATATATATATAAACATACCACATAAACCACACTGCAGAGGGAACCCATAGAATAGGGGACTCCAAAATGCTTACAGAAAATTACAGGCTCAGGCATGTCAAACTTCATGCCAAGAATGAGTGGAGAATTCCATTCCACTGCCGTTTATAGTAAACTATAATGCAGCAACACTTTCATAGCTTCCTCTCAATTGGTGTTCACAGATTTAAGCATTTGGCAATAATGTGAAAACTATCATGAAAAAGAGCTTACTTTAAAAATAAAATAAAAAAATCCCAGCCACAGAGATTTCACAATAGTACAGCTCGCAATGGGTTTCACAACAGTATTGATGGTGTTGCCATTGTTCAGTGACACGTGCAGCACTACACATACACACACAAGGTTCTTTTTCTGTCTGAAGAACAGTAAGTCATGCCCAGGCCATGGCAAAAAAACTATAACACATCTAAAGCACATTTAAAGCACATTCTTCCTCCCCACTCCCCCAAAAAGGAATTGTGGGAACTGTAGTTTTCCCCTAACAGAGCTATGATTTCCAATACCCTTAACAAACTTCAGTTCCCAGGATTATTTGGTGAAATGGGTCAGCTTTAAATGTATGAAGCCTTCTTGAAACTCCAGCTTTTCACTGTTTTGGTCCTTGGATCTGTAACGGAGGACACACTGAGGATTGCAGCTTTAAGTTTGAAAATTGAAACCTTGGCATAGATTTCATTGGCCCATCTTAAAATTACACACACATATATAATATATACATTTCGTGAAAAGCTCCAGAACTGAAGCAAGCCTCTCATTTATCAGACAGTTATTTCAGAAGGGGGAGGAAAATGTTTAAACATTTTTTTCACGGCATTGCATACGAGAGAGAGAGAGAAATAATTGACAAAGAACAAAGAACCCCCATTCTGCCATCTTATCCTTTTTGACAGCTGCTTCCTCAATATAAAGGGCAGTATAATTGTTCTCATCAGTCTTATAATTAAAATCACTATCCAGCTGACATACAATTTGCAGAGGCTTCCCTTATGAGTTTAACAGATGTTGCCTTATTAGATCATGCCTCTGCTGCATTAAGAAGTGCTATCATCATAATCAGTGCTTTTGTGCGCCTCCCTTAATGTTTGTTGTCATAATCTTCTTGATTGTACACATTTGAGAACAGAAATCAGATATCAGGTCTCAAGGGGGTTATCCACAGTTTAAAGTGTCTCTCCCATCTTTGTTTATCCTTTGTGAGGTGGCCTTGCAAGCTTTTATTCAAAAGCTGTCCCGTATTATTCAACCCGCAGGCACCAGCTCCATCCAGGGCCTCCACCTGCCAAAGGGATGGAGTAATACCAATGCAGGGGGAACAGCTTTGCAGATGTGGGGAAACCCACTTTTGTCCCTTCCTAACCCACTATGTTTAAAACAGGGAAGGGCAACCTGTAAGGGAGGGGGGAGGTGGTGGCAAAGAGAGGTTGAGAAAAGGGGTGTTAGGCCCACTTTCTGCTCCACCCACTACCATCTTCAACTCTTCCTATCACCAGCATGTTGGCTCTGACAGATCATGTTCAAAGGAATGTGGAGAAGGTTCCAGAAAGGAAAAAAGATTCTCCCTATCTGTTTTTAAAGCTGGGTAACACAAACTGCAGCACCTAAGAAAGGGAGCACAGGCAGGGTGGGGCTTGCATAGGAGTGAAAACTGACCAGGTTCAACAGAAAATCTGGAGAAGTCCATTTTCAGTTTCACTGTTGAAATTTAAATGAAACATCTAAATACAGTGGTACCTCGGGTTAAGTACTTAATTCATTCTGGAGGTCTATTCTTAACCTGAAACTGTTCTTAACCTGAAGCACCACTTTAGCTAATGGAGCCTCCTGCTGCTGCCGTGCCGCCGGAGCCTGATTTCTGTTCTCATCCTGAAGCAAAGTTCTTAACCTGAAGCACTATTTCTGGGTTAGTGGAGTGTGTAACCTGAAGCGTATGTAACCTGAAGCATATGTAACCCAAGGTACCACTGTACTGAATACTGCCAGGAATATAAACAACAAAGGGTCTTCCAACTTTGGTCTGTTCGTTTCAGTCGAGCATGGGCAATTTCTCTCTTTGTGGGTTGAGTACTGGGGTTAGGCTCATAATATGGGGGCGGCCAGTTTGGGGTTTATGTGGGTGTGCTCTCACTCATCATCATTAGTGATGTCTCAAACACAAGTCCAATAGGTCCTTGTATCACTCACACAACCACTCCCAAGACACTACAGTGGTACCTCGCAAGACGAATGCATCGTAAGACGAAAAACTCGCAAGACAAAATAGTTTTTCGTTTTTTGAGTTGCTTCGCAAGACGAATTTCCCTATGGGCTTGCTTCACAAGACGAAAACGTCTTGCAAGTTTGATTTTCAATGCATTCCTATGGGAATCCGTGCTTCGCAAGACGAAAAATTCACAAGACGAAAAAATTCGCAGAATGAATTAATTTTGTCTTGCGAGGTGCCACTGTACTCCCAAACTTCACCTGCTGGTGGGAGATCATTACTTTACTACGCTTGCAACAGTACACTGCAATCCATGTGCTGAGAAGCTGCAATATCCGTGAAACCCAAGTGCTTCCTAGTTTGAAAGAACTTATTTCCACACAACAAAAAAGCACAACTACAACTGCACATTGATGTCACAATAGTTGGGCCCAAAGTAAAAGGGAGGGACCGCCCTGAGACCTCTGGGCATAGGGCTGTATATAGATTCAATAAATAATACTAATAATGTTCAATATTCAAGTTTTTTTAAAAAAAAAAGAAGCATGAGCTTGCAATGGTATATCTCATCCAAAGTACAATGATTGCACATTTACACTTGATTTAAAATATAAGTGCTTTGTTAAGCTATGTTTAACTATGCACTGTCCTGAATCTTCCAACACAGCCCCAAATTTGAGATTGGTGTGTGTGTGTGTCCTCCTATTTTCTTTCTCCACACCATACGCCTTCTTATACTCCTCTGCTATGTCCCCCACCATTTCATTCTGAATTAAAAAGCTCCAATGGTTCTGAACATCCGTCATAGAACAGGGCTCCTTGATTATTTTGGTTGCCCTTTCCTGCTCTACAATCTCCTTTTTGAGGTGAGGCAACCAGAACCATACGCAGCTTATCAACTGCGAATAGATTGGCATAATGGCGTTGTGATATTGGTCGTTTTATTTTACATCATTTATCAGGAAAGCGCAGTTCTGCCTCACATCCTTCAATAATAGCCAATTAGGTCTACCCCAAATGCTGCAGTCCTGAAATATTTAACTGAAAATCATGGGAATGTTTAAAGTTACTTTCTGCACTACTGGCCGTGGGGGATACCCTACATTCGGTTTATCACCTCCTCTACTGTCATAAAGGGTAAAGCTTAAGTTTTTAAAATGACCATGGAATGTTTTATGTTTCCAGCAGCTGTGTGGCATTAACATAACACCTATTAAAATAAGGCCTGAAATAGAATAATGAGAGCTGGTGTCCTCCTGGGGACTGTTTGGTATATTAAGGAGGAAGTTGAGTAGAAATAAACCCTTTGGCCCTTGAGAAAGAACTAGTGGCGTTTTATTGCAACAGGATGGCTGCAATACTCTTACCATATTAGCTGTATCACAATATGAATGACTGCTTAAGTACACATTTAATTTTAGCTTATTCTGCATCCTTCAGAAGAGCATAAAACCAAATAAGGCACACTTTAGGAAAGGGATATTAATTTATTTAAAAAGATGTTTAGGAGTCATCTCACTGCCCATAGGCATTCAAGGTAGTGAATGTGGAAAATGACAGCCAGAAATAATTTCACATTACATTAAAATACAGAATAAAATGCTAGAAACATACCAAACAGCAGCAAAACTATAAATTTAAACAGTACAAAAGGCCCTAATGAAATGTCTATTTTGGGCAGCAATCCTGTTACTTGGAGCAAGCATCAAAGAAAGCTCCAAGACTTACGTCTTATTAGACATGTATAGGATAACATCCCCAAATTGTTGAGCCCTAGTTTATTCAAATCTAACAGAGTAAAGACAATAATAAAATCAGCACTTGAAGGAAGACCAAATAAAAACAAAAACCATCAGCCATTAAAGCATAACAGTAAACAGTACAATAATCTGATTAATGAAACAAAGAACACCAAAGGGTTAAAGGAAATGTTTATTCATTCCTGCCACCATTCATCATATGATAGCTTCCAGAGAATGCAACCTTAAAGAGAGCAAAGCATTATCATATCATAAATACTTCTTCAAGAGATACTGTTCTTACAGATATTGAAGCTGAGCCTGCAATCCTATTCTTGCTTACTTAGGGGTAACCCCCACTGAATAATACAGTGGGATTTATTTCCAAGAAAACAAGCAAAATAATTAGAACTAGGAGGGATAGTCCATGCATACATACCTGGGACTAAGCCCCATCAGGCACACTGAGACGTAACATGTACAAGAGTGGACTGGAAAGCAAATAAATGTGAGTTTCCAAAACTGTTGAAAAGTCCTAAGCATTTGTATTGAACAACATAATAATGATATACATAATTAAACATACCTACGGGATATGGGATGTAGTCTGCAATTCAGCCCAAGAGCTTCCTGCATTAAGAATTAATAATAATAAAATAGGCCTGATGTGCTTTTGTCTATATACTCCTGGACTAGCACATCTCACATGCAGTGTGTTCTGTAAGGAGATAAAAAGTGGGTCTCACAGCCCATTTACTTCAGATCACATCAATTAAATATAAATGCTATTCTGGTGCCTGGAATACAATTTATGACCACAAATAAACATAATCCATGGTACCAGGAAAGTTGGAGAAATCACCAGTTATCACTTACCATGGAAATGAACAGTTTTGAACCATGTAACGGCCACTTCATTGTCTATGGAAGCCGTTGTGGCATGTAAGCAGTAATAACACGAACAGGCCCTAGAAATTGGTATGATCAATACCAATACAATGTCTATAGAATCTATGTGAACATTTATTTGTGTAACTAAATATATTGCATATTTGGGTTCATAGGCGCCATCTCATGCTGAAGACTGTGGGTGCCCGCAACTTTGCCCATTGACTTTGTAGGGGCCCAGCCCCACAAATATACTGGAGTTGACTCCAGTGTTTGGGTTAGACTCCTCTCTTTGTGGCATACCCTCAAGCTAAGTAAAAAACGAGCTATCCTTTAATGCGCATTAACTCGTCTTTTGTTTGTATTATCAGTTAGATCATGAATGGTAAAAAGTAGTCCAGGGGTAGGCAACCTAAGGCCCACGGGCCGGATGCGGCCCAATCGCCTTCTCAATTCGACCCGTGAATGGTCCAGGAATCAGTGTGTTTTTACATGAGTAGAATGTGTGCTTTTATTTAAAATGCATCTCTGGGTTATTTGTGGGGCCTGCCTGGTGTTTTTACATGAGTAGAATGTGTGCTTTTATTTAAAATGCATCTATGCATTATTTGTGGGGCATAGGAATTCGTTCATCCCCCCACAATATAGTCCGGCCCACCACATGGTCTGAGGGACGGTGGACCGGCCCACGGCTGAAAAAGGTTGCTGACCCCTGAAGTAGCCTTTCCTCACTCTCTCTCAGAAATGTCTGTTCACTTACCATCAACCTTGTACTCTGCCCTTCCTATGAAAAAGGTGGATCCCATGCTAGGGATCATTAGGAACAAGTTTGAAATTATAACTGCCAATATTGAATGCCTATATACATATTTATGGCGCAACCACACTAGCAGTATTGCATACACTTCTGGTCAGCACATCACTCGGATCTTGTAGAGTTGGGCAATGTTCAGAAAAGGGTAGCCAAAATCATCATGGGGCTTTAGCAACTTCCCTATGAGGAGTGGCCACAACATTTGGGGCTTTTGTTTAAAAAAAGGGGGTGGAAGAGGTGATAGAGGTGTATTCATTCATACATTTTGTGTGGAACAATTTATATATATTTTTTCTGTGGCTCACCTCCCAGGGCCTTCTGGTGGTTCCCTCACTGTGAGAAGTGAAGTTACAGGGAACCAGGCAAAAGGCCTTCTTGGCAGTAGGGTGCTCCCATCAGACTCAGGGAGTCAAAGAACTACACAGTTTTTAGAAGACATCTGAAAGCAGCCCTGTATAGGGAAGTTTTGAACACTTGACATTTTATTATGTTTTTATATTCAGATGAAAGCTGCCCAGAGTGGCTGGGGAAACCCAGCCAGATGGGCGGGGTATAAATAATAAAATCATTATTAATAATAAGAATTATTATATTAGTTATTTATACCCTGCTTTTTGCCTCTGACAGTTTACAGATAAACTTAAGAATTATGGGTTTTCTTCCTGAGCATGACGACAATAAGCTCAGGGCAAGCTCATTTCCTATTTGGGGGCTTCCGCGGGCATCGAGTTAGCCATTGCGAGAAACGGGATGCTGGACTAAGATAGGCCATTGGTCTGATCCAAAAAGGCTCTCGTCATTGCGCTCTCGACGTGCTCTGAAAGCTTCAGTTTCAGAGAGATAAAGGGCTTTGGTCTTCCTTCGCCTTCTTCTGCGAAGTAGGTTTCTTCTGAGCCTCTCCATCCCTTCCCCCTCGAGGCTTCCCGGCGTCTCCGTCGAGGGGACGGAGGCAGCCTGGGTTGCTCTCCTGCTTGCGGCGGGGCAGCACAGCAGCAGCAGAGCGGAGGGGCGGCTCTTCCTGCTCGCGCTCCGCCTCCCTCCCTCGGCGCCTCCCTCGCCCCGTCAAGAAGCCAGGCGTGCCCAACCCGCGCCAGCGCAACGCAGTCACTCCAGGGCCACCAGCAGCGCCGGCGGGAAGCCACCTCGAGCTCCCTCACACACACGCACACACGTCCTTCGGCGGCCTGGGAGTTTGCTCGGGAGCCTCTTCTCCCCTTTCACTCGGCCGCGGCTGCTGGTGCTTTGCCGGGAGGGTCGTCTCCTCCTCCTCCACCTCCGGAGCCGTGTTGGGATAACGTCGCCGTGTGCTTTGTGCGCGCGCCTTCGGCTGCCGCGCAAGGATATTTTTTTGGGGGTGTCCGCAAGCGGAGGCGCCTCTTGGACGGAGCGGATCTTCTTCGGCCAGGTGAGGGACCTCGAGCGAGGCCGCCGGGCGCGGCGCGGGAAACACAAGCCGGGAGACGGAGGGAGGGAGAGCGAGGGAACCTGGGCTCGGGGAGGCTGGCGCGCGCGCGCGCTTCTCTGGGCTGGAGGGAGGCGCCTTCGAGCAGGCGGGCTCAGGTAACTGGCGACGGGGCGCAGGTGGGCGAGAGAGAATTGGCGGTGGGGGTGCAGAGAGAAGACGGAGAGCGCCGTGCCATTTCCCCCAGCCTTTCTGGCCAGGGATTTGTCGTGCTCTACGGGCCAGAGGCGCTAATCGGCGTTTGTGGTGGAAGAGCATCTCGCCAAGCCGGATACGGGTCTTCTTCTGCTCCGTGTGTTTCTCTCTCTCTCTCTCTCGGTGGTCGTTTTCCTTTTTGTGTGGCTTGCAGCGCGGGCTCTCGTCGTATCCCGGCGACACATCCCGGCGGAGCGAGGGAGCAGGCGTTGCTTTGCTTAGCGAGTAACAGGTCTTTCCGCTTTCCCGGAAGCTGCTTTGGAGTTCTTTCTGAACTGGGCTCTTGGGATTTCGGCCATCAGTTCTGCCTTGAAAAGGCTTGTGCTGGTGGGAAATAACTGCTTCGGAATCAAAGGCGAAATTCTCCCCGGCCCGGCAAAGCAGTTGTTTTGGCCTTATCTCGGTTTTACTGGAGCAGCTCTTCTAAAAATGCGTTGGTGTAATTTATTTTTGTTTGGATTTGTGAATGGGGTCCGTGAACTAGAATAATTCAGATCTAACTTTGCAAGTCAGTTGATCTCCATGTGATTAGAAGAAAGAGGAGAGGCGTATATAAGATGAATGATAGGAGTTTGAAAAACAAACTTTAAAAAAAAACCACTTTTAGTGTGTTCTTGTTGCTCACTCTGGTAAATATTAAGTCTGGTAAATATTTGGGCTGTTAAGATCAAGTATTTGTAGTTTGATCACTATTCCTTTTTTTCATAAAGTGTTGCATGCAGAAGGCTTTTACCGCATTAAGTCTTCATTTCCGATACAGTATAAATGAATCTTGTAATGGTATTGATCCACGTGCTAATGGCACTTAATGGATGTTTCTTTGGATATGAGCAGGATCAGAGAAGGGAATTGTTGCCCTTAAAAATTATGTCTGTATGTGTCGTCCCCCCACCCCAAACAGCTAAATGTTTCGCTTCATTTTTGTGTACCTTTTGTGAGCGTGAATAGGTTATTTGTGTGGCATATTCACATTAATAATGGTTCACTGTTGATTAGGCTTTTAAACTTTCTTGTAATAAATTAACTTGTTTATAATGTTGCATTGAAAAGGACAAGGGGATAAAATCATTAGTGATCTTTTATAGTTAGTATTTTTAGTATTTTAACGTTTTGGTTACTAAATGTTGATCATGAATGCATTAACTGCTTCTGGCAATCACCTACACATAAGTAAGTTTTTAGTTACCTGCTAGCTTGACCATGTGTTTATAAGGCAAATGGAAAAGTAAGGCCTAGTTTTATCCATAAAAAGCATATGCCTCAAGACTTGTTTTTTGGTATACTATGATTTGCTAGAGAGTAACAACAAGCAACAGGCTGTTTATCTCTTCACCTATTCCCCTTCCCCCTTTATAAATAATGTACCCAGAAGATATACCTATGCATACTTGTACAATTGAGCACCACGTGTTACATATGGCTTTTCTTAAACATGCTACAGTCATGGCAGTATGTATGTAACTGAAACTTCTCCAGAAAATGAATGAATGCAGGAAAATCTTGCTTAAACATCAGTAACATTTATATTTTACTGGAAGAAATATCAGCCAATTAGTTGGGCAAGGGCTCTTTATATTCGTCGTTTATGTAGAAGATGCTTATTTACAGGAACCCATTTAGCTCAGGAGATTTTGGTCAATAATACCCAGTTTTAATATAAAATGCAGCTGTAGCCAGTGCTGAACCTCAGGAAACTAGCCTCTGCCTCCATAAACAAAGCTGTTTGAAAAGAAAGCTTCTCTTGAAGCTAAGAAAGCATTGCTTGTTGGAATTTGATTTTTGAAAGAACTGTGTCAGTGGAGCTATCAGAAAAAGATATAATTTCGACTAGGAGAAGAGAGCGCCCATGTATGTTTGAAAACACACAGAGACCAGGAGTTCACCCAGTATAATTAATATATAAAGTATTTCATACTTACCACATAAATTCTTTCAAGTTTAAATAGCTCGTTATATAAACCTGAGGTTTTAAAATTCTGTATCAATACAGATTTCTATATGAGCAGACTACTACCAGTGACACTAAATTAAAATTTCCACTTTAATGGTCAGGGATTTTAAAGACTTGACATAAGGGAGAAGAAGCTGGGCCATGTTCTTACTTTTTCATGCCAGGTGTGGAATTCTTAAGGGGATTAAAATTAACAGCATTTTGATCTTTTGGCTGATAACCTCCTTACGCAAAGTACATGAGGTGGATACACAGATGCATTCTTGGAAACTGATAACCAGTCTGAAAGATAAGGGTTAAACCAACTCTGTGCCAAAGCATTACTATAAAACATTTGTGTTCAATTGTGACGAACTGAACAACGCCCCATAAGCTTGCTTTTATAGCCTTCTCTTTGATCCTCTCTTGTTGAGTTAATGTACTCAGGTCTTATCACAGTTCCATCAACAGTAGTTTTAAGAGTTTTAGTCAGAGACCTCACATTATACTGTTCCTGGCACTATTAAATATAAAGTACGTTATCATTTCCCTTCACTGTAGTGCAGTTTGCTCTTGGTCTCCTTAAATCCTTTATCCCAACAATAATCAAATAGCGTGTGCATCAGTTATGTGTGGGAGCTGAATAAAGAAGTGAATTGGAGTGAAGTCTTGTTAAAACATGATGTAGGCAATTGCCGCCCCACCCCCCAGTTTAGCACAGGGCTTGCACAGAGTGTCACTTTATTTTCTAGGTTTTTAAACACAGAATTACTATGTCATTGTATATCTAGTTATCCTAGGTCTGTGGGCTTTGCAATAAGCGGTGCTGTCCAGCATGTTGCCTGCAGAGCACGGAAGACTCTGGGTTGTTCTTTGTTAAGCCCAGCAATAGAGGTATTTTTTAAAAAAATAATGAAAGTTAAGGTGTTAAAAAAAAAAACACCTTCATCGTTCTGCTTTAACACAAACAAACCCAGAGCTCTTCAGAACTCCACAGGAGTGTTCTACAAAAGCATCATGATTTAAAGCCTGTATTGGAGTGGCCTATCAGAGGACACAGGCAAGGTCTGTAAGATCTATTGAAGGGCACCAGAAACTAGGCCCTATGTGAAACTGCAAAGTTTTTAAAACTTTAGAATCAAGAATACACATGACTCGACCACTTCTTAACTGTTTTAAGATAAGAAAGAGCAAGAGAGAAACCCCTGCTCTGCTTTCATAAGAGATTATGGAAGAAAATGAATGCCTTTTACTTTCCTCACAAAAAGCCCCCGGATCTATTTGTCTGCAATTTGGCAAGCTTAATCCACTCTGGAGGAGCTTCTGTACCTGTAAATCTCATCCACTTTGGCTAAAATGAGAAAAGTTTAAAGATATTTTTAGGTTCTCCATTATAGTGAATGGGGAAATAGAGGAAATATCTACAGTGGTGTGTACAGTTTGCCTGTGGAAACCCCTAGTAACATATATTTATGGTGTGAAAAGTTGATCATTAGGTAGTGCTGGGGAAGAGCAGCCCAAGGGCAAGGCTCACATTTTCTCTAGAGTCTAGAGCCAAAAGTGGTGTTGTCTGTTGCACAGACAACACCACTGCCCAAGGCTGAGCTTGAAACATGGGTAGTTAGTCAGGGCAGCCTACTTACATTTAGTAGGACTAAGAATTAATGGAGGCTAATAAGAATTGGCTCTGGTTTTATTTCACTTCAGGCCTGTAGGTTGTATAGGCCTGATTGGATAATTGGAGCAAGTGAGTACAAAATTGGTGTTTGAGTTGGTAGGAAACTAGAGTGTACCTTTTCTAAGACTAACAAAAATATGGAACTAGGTCTGATAAAATATATCTGTTCTAAAGTAATTGTTTTAATGAAGAGTGATGACCCTAAGGACACTTATATGGAAGTAAATTCCACTAATACCTGGGAGATTCTCTAACCAAATGGATGTGATTAGGATGAGGTGTTGCTTGCTGTCTACTCTCTAACAATTCTTTAGTTTTCAAATGACTATCAGTATTAAGTTCCAACAATATTCTTTTTATATGATCTCATACTGTGAACAAAAAAAGGAGCGGAGATTTTAGAAAGAATTGAAAAAAGTATTAAAACCTTTTTTCTTGTTTGATTTATGTGTACGCTTACTTTTATGGATTTTTGGGAAAGCTCACTTAAGGCCATGCATACTTAAGTATTCAGCTGTTCATGATGAGTGGATGATGAATAATACCATCTTTAGATATCAATAGCATTTTATAGTGTTTCAGTAATAATTTATAATTCAGACAGTCTATACTTTTGCCAGAAGCTGAAGCGAGTCATTCTGCATACAGAGAGATTTCATCAATAGAAATGAAGTAGAGCAAAAATGAAATACTGTGTTCACAACAATCTTGTGACATAGGTTTGGCTGAGATGCTGTTGACTTAACCAAGACCACCCATTGTGTTCATGACTGTCTGGTGATTTGAACTTGTATTTCACAGTGCCATACCAAAGTCCAGCCACTGAGCCAAAATGCCTCCCTATTTCACAATCCTTATTATAAGTTAAATACTAGGTAGCATCAACATAACCTTTATAGTGTACATGTCAAGATGCTGTTGTAGTGATTGGTATTTGAGTGTTTGATGCCTAGTCTTCTCCCATAGTGAGTACTTTGATGGTTGCACCCAATTGTGTATAATGATCTTTAAAAATAAAAATAAAAGTTCTGTGTTGGTAGAACATTATGTTGTAACTTGTAAGTTAAAATAGCCAAGTCTGACATACTGATTGTTGGAGTTTTGGATTGGTCAGTGGCACACCCTCCACCCACCAAGCCATATCACATACAGCTTGGCAAATTATCCTCTTTCAAAATATTTCTGTGAGGTGGGGTGATGTTTGAAAGCTAGTTGTGTAACTCTTTGGAGTTGGGACATTAAAGTTTAATCTAGCGCGGCTAGAACGTTTTTAAATGATAACTCTTGATTTGCTTCTCCTATGTTCTCCCTTCTGAATGAAGTTAATTGGTGACATTCGTGTATGAAGTTAATTGGTGACATTTGTAAACTGCAGCAGATAGAATGTTCATGCATGAGCCAAAAGCATTTTCCCTCCTGCCAACAAATAGCTCTCATATATATTTTATTTTCTCATTTTAGATGAGTGACTTTGGAATCAAGAACATGGATCAGGTAGCACCTGTGTGCAATGCATATAGAGGACTGCTCAAGGTGAGTTGTGAAAAACAAACATTTTCAGTAACACTTTAATTTTGCATGCATGAAACTATTTTTACATGCTATAAACAATATACTTCTATTCCAGCTAAAAACTAACATTTTCAGTAACAGTCCAGTGAAGACTATTAGTTTAATTCGATGTTGTGTCATTTGCATATAGGCTTTCTATATTTGAAAAGAGAATAACAGAAACTGTTTTCTTATTTGCTATGCAATTTGAAAGCCAAATCCTGCCACGTGATCTCACCAAGACAGGTGTATAAAATAAATGCACTGTTGAGATAGCCAAAAGCTTAATGTGCTGGTGTCAAGTAGCATTTTTATGTACAGTTGATTGTATTTACACCCTAATTGTCCTGTAGTTTAAAAATTCAAAGTCCCCTATGAGAAGTGCTTTGTCTGCTGTTTTGGCTTACTGTGACATCAACAACTTATGTCTCTTTAAAAATTCCACTATTGATTTCTTTCAATACTGCCTGACATTCAATCCTTTGAGGGAATCGGAGACAGAATAATTTAGCAAAATGAAGCTATGTCTTAATTTAGCAATAAACTGTTCAAAGTTGTATTTTTACTTAGTTAAGACAAAAGAATATAAATGTAGGCCTTATGGAAGATGCTTGCTAACCTTTTCTTGGCTGATAGGCCAGTCACAAACAATATTGAAGGCATATTGGTTGACTTACGTTGGCCTTCTGGGCACAGTTCCAACATTGTACAACTGTTCCTCATTTGTTCAGGATTTTTATGTGTCTATGCTTTAACGTGCTCGTTGTGCTGTTTAGTTTCATATTCAAAACATTTTTTTTTCAGTACAGCATGCCTTTTACTCACTCTTAATTCTGCTGCATTTTTTCCAGTGACTCAGTACAAGGGTCACTTGTTTACACAAAACACAGGAGTTTCCAGATTATGTTGAAAGTGTTGACTCAGATCTTTTATCAGTTAACATTGAAAGAATTTATGTTGTTAGAAGGCTAGACAGCTGGCTTATTATTAATCATTTCATTTGTACAGCAACTTGCTCAAGTTAAGTTCTTAAAGCTGAATTTTCTTATTGGAGTAATGTCTATATGAACAGTTTCTTTGTGCTAGACTGAATCACATTGACTAAATAAGTGTTGGGCTAAAACCAGCCAATAGAGGCACACATCTGAGAGATGTACTTTGTGCTGGCTTTTCCACCCTGTGATATGCTTTTTTGAATTTAAAAGGTGAAATCTGTAGCAATGTATTAGAGACGTTACCCAAAACTGGCACCCAAACTTCATAGATATGCTGCTTCCCTGACCATTTGAATACAAATATATTAATAAAAGCAGTAGAAAGCCAAACACATTGTTCTTGGAAGTCTATCTTAACACCTCAACAAGCTAACCATTTTAATGATGTGAAAACATTTCAGTGAATGGCTATGTTTGTGAGTTAATGGGTGAAAAAAAATAGTGGAATGTATCAAATCTTTTATTTCAGACTTGCTTTACAATGGCTGCTACAAAGATGGTAGTGTTGTAGTCTCGTGTGTGTGTGATTTTTGTTTTATCAAATAGGTGCTTATACATATTATACACAATTATACAAGAAAGGTTAGTGTGCAGTTTCTGTATATCAGTATGCAGTTAGTGTGCATTTCATAAAACTATTCTGGTGAATAGCTTCATAAAAAGGAAGTTACTTAGGAAAGCAAATAATTATAAAACCTCAAACCTCAGATTACTGTTCAGATTTCATGTGTGTCTCCCATTGTTTTCTAGAGTCTAGATAATACCTATTCCCCCCTTAATAGAATTTATAGTGCTATGTAGTCATTCAAACGCGAACAGTGCTTCATAAAATAAAGCAAATCCTTTAAAATAATACCTAAATCTTTGTTAATTCAAATTTCAGATTGTGCTTTTAAAATGTTGCAAGGATATGCTCCATGACATTATGAATCTGAAGATGCTTTTGTAGCTTCCTATTTGAACTACTGCTACAGCTTTTAGTAAATCAGGAAATCCAGCGTCAATCCTTCGTATATACTTAGTCAGTTTCAAGGGAAATGATACTGACTAAGAAATGGCTGCTTAACATAGAATGGAGCTGTTAAGATTCCTGGAACAATGAGTTACATAACCATATTACATTTGCTCTATAAACTTGTGCGTGTACTAAAATATCTAAACTGAACTTCTTGTATTTTCTTTTTCAGCGGCAGCCTGCATTTGATAGCTTTGAAGGTGCAAATTCTTTGTTTACTGGATACTTTCCCTCATTAAATGAAGATCAGACAGTCCAGGAAGTGCCAACAGGCCTTGATTCTATTTCTTATGGTAAATACCAGTTTAATAAATGTAACACCTCTGTCATGCTAGTTAATAGAATGGAATACTCTAAACAGGATGTGGTCCGAAGTCACCTGTATGTAGAATTAGAGAAGGCACAATCTGTGGGCATCTCCTCTTATTCATAATAGAATAGCGTTGAAGCAAAGTCATTGCTCATGTGTAGCTCCTATTAATTTGAATATAGTGGAACCTCGACTTACATACGCCTCGTCTCACTGACTATCCAAATTGCATCCACGGCAAACCCAGAAGTAAACACCAGGTTTGCCGCGATTTGCACATGCGCAGAAGCGCGCTACCGCCAAATGCGCACACACGGCGCCTCTTCTAGCACACTGTTTCGACCAGCGGACAGACCTCCAGAACGGATTATGTCTGTAAGTAGAGGTTCCACTGTAGTGCTTATGCAGGAAATGTCTTGGTAGAGTTGGGCAGAGGTATACCCCTCGTAATATAAATTTAAAATTCTCAGTCCAGATTGTCTATGTGGCTCCATTAGCTTGAGTAGCAAAGTACGAAGATGTGCATAGTTTTTGGAATTAATGGTGAAGCTGTTACAAGTAAAGGAGCACTGTGACTGCTTTCTTGGTCCTAGGCTTGAAACTGATCAGGATGCAAAGTTCATTTAGTTCTTCTGGTAATGAAAGTAGTATTTTACTCTGAAAGTCACACTGGCAGGTAGCCTATCAGTAAATGAATTCAGATAGTTCGTCAGAGCCCCAGTTGCAGCAGCACTGTTCTTGCCATAATAGTGCTGTACACCTGACGAAATAGTCAATAGAACACAGATAAGCGAAGTATTGTGGTTTTGAAATGATTATAACTCCGTATACCAAGGGCAAACTCTTTCTTACAAAAAGCGAGTTAAAATCATTGATAGCAATGCTGGTGATCCTGTCCTGAAGGAATGCAGAGCTAAATAACAAGTTCGGAATAATTACTATGTTTATGCAAACAATTCTAAACATGGTTGCTTTATGTTCTTTTCTAGTGTTGAAATGTTGCTAGTCTCTTCTAATGTTATGTCACTGGCAACTTCTGTAAAGAATACAGCTGGGTCCAAAATCTATATTAATAACAAAGCATTGCTGCAGTTGAGAAAGAAGAAACTTAAACATTTTCCCCCTTTCCCTTTTCTAAAGTATTGCAACTCTTCTGCCTTTCAGAATCAAACAGCTGTGAATTGCCTCTTTTAACCCCATGCAGTAAGGCTGTGATGAGTCAGGCCTTAAAAGCAACTTTCAGTGGTTTCACAAAGGAACAGCGCAGACTGGGTATTCCAAACAGTAAGTGCTTTATTTCTAATGCAAAAGACTACACTGATTAGCCTTAGAAAGGTAGTTTTATTATAATACCAGTAAACAAAATGAGAGTTTCTGAGTGCTTGCAAATGATCTTTTGAGGATTGTAGCCTGAGCTTGGTGTAGGTTTAGTTTACTGGATGTTTCTCAAAAGAATATGTGGAGCAGTGTTAGTAAAAGAGGCAGCAGCCAGTAGGCATAAGTGTGTGTCCTGCAGAGAGTTTCTTTAATGTTAATTTGTTTGTCTTGCTCCTTGCAGATCCGTGGTTATGGTCACATCATCAGGTGTGCCAGTGGCTTATCTGGGCCACCAATGAATTTAGTTTGGTAAATGTGAACTTTGAGAGGTTTGCCATGGATGGGCAAGAGTTGTGCAGACTGGGAAAGGAGCGCTTCTTGGAATTGGCACCTGATTATGTGGGTGATATTCTCTGGGAACATCTGGATCAAATGATAAAAGGTAAATAAGTCTAACCAGAATAGTGGCATGAGCCAGGAAACATATGACAAGTTTTGTTTGGGGGCAGTGGATGGTAAACTTGCAAAAGTAAATGCTAATCCTTTTGTTAAGTGTTATACAAATGTCACATGCTGCCTTTTAACAGATGAAAGCAAATTCCCCTGTCCAAAATGTATAAACAAATACTTTTTCTATTTCCAGACAGTGAAGAAAAGCCACAAGATCAGTATATGGAAAATGCCCATCTCACTTCATCCATGCACTGGGTCAACAACAACACATTAGGTAAGTATCTTTAATTAGGCTAATTACAGCAGTTAAGGAAAGCTGGAAAGACTGAATTTCCTTTCATGTCAGTAGATATCCAATTTCATACCTGCGCTGTGCAGAGTATACACCCTGGATGAAATTGCATATGCATATTCAGCAATCTACAGAAAGTTGCTTTATATACCTTTTACTTTCAGAAGGGTGAGGGAGGTAGTCAGGTTATTGGGGGGGGGTATGTTTTTTTGCCAGGAACTGGTGATAAATGGAATGGATATGCTTCAAAATGCTGATCTGTTAGGACTAGAAACTTAAAGGAAAACCCCCAATATATTTGCCTGGGGAGAGGTGAGAAGGTTATAGGTGCAAGGGGAGATTGAGTTGACTAATTGTCATGTTTGGCATTTGACATTGTGCTAACAAGTGTTAGGGCCATACATGTATTGCTCTACTTGACATCTGATACTGTTCTAGGGGAGTCTGCAATGAGTATTATAAAAACAAATGTGCATTTCCCCTCCAGGTATTAACATAGAACAAGCACAGTATTGTGCTCAAGTACCCAGCTATCCAAAAGCCCTCGGCTATCCAAAATCCAGCCTTTTGGATGACTTATGTCAGACATCTGTTGGACCAAATGTAGTTAACCTAAAACAAGAATATCAGATGTTTCCTAAAGCACAGTTAGAAACTGTCAATGTGAACTACTGCTCCATGAACCAGGACTTTGCAAGAAACAACTTGAACTTGATGTTGGATAACTCTGGTAAGATTGCACTTCCCTATGCGTATGATCCCTTGTTGTTTATAATGCTTACAGTGTAGAAGATTCCTAGAATAAACATTAATATAATACAGTTCCTAACATGTGCTCTAGCAATTATGTATTTAAAAAAACCAAGCTTATTGTTTCTGAGTTAGCAGCCCAACTTACCTCTTTATTACTCAGCCACAAATCATTATTTTGAGATGCTGAGAACTCGTAGTGCCTTTTGATAGGTCAACGGAGTACAGTACAATTTGTCAAAGAAAAAAGAAAAAAAACTGTCTTGTTAAGCTGTTGGCAACTAAGCTATAAATTTCATAAGCTTCCTTAATTAATTATTTCTGTGCTGCCCTTCACCTGAAGACCACAGGGCGATTTACAATATATAAACAAAAATGCATGCCATAGTAACAAAGAAAAGGGGCCTCATATGATGATTGCAGGGGCCAGGTTGTTTCATATGAGGAGAAGCGGGCCTTGAGGTATTGCAGTCACTTTCAAGTGATCTTCTGATCTATTAAGTAAAACCCTTGGATTCAAAGTAGTATTCTTACTGACCACAACTGAGCAAAATTGAAGGACTTAAACATAATCTGAATTACGATGGATTGCAACCTCTGTAATTTGAGTTCTTAACTGGTGGAGTGGGGGCAGACTAACTGTTAAAAAGAAGAGAGATGAAACTAAGCTGCATTCTCATTGGCTTGCTGCACTGAATTAAGGACTCTGCTAGACTGGCAAAGGAAAATGCGATTGATATGTGATGTAACATTGTGCCACCTGTTTTCCCTGTTTAAATTTACAACGCATTTAACTGAAACGCTTCTTTGATGTGTCTCGATCCAGCCTAAGATTGCAGGGTTTTTTTTTTAAAAAAATAATTTTTATTAACCGGCCAACCAAATCAAATCACATCACATAAATTCCGAATTACAAAGCCGAATTTTAAATTTTATTGAGGGAACCCATATTTCAAGATCCGAAGTGGGATTCTGATCATCTTCTTGCCACTGCGTTAATGTCCAAATCAGTCCAAATAAAGTTCATAATTCTATCCAGTCTTATCTTGCTGTTTCCACATCTAAGATTGCAGTTTTGAGCCTGTATTCTCAGCCTCATCCATTCAAACCCGGGTGTTTCTATCATTTCCATTTTTTCAGCTGCAATACTAATACAAAGAAAAACTTGAGTGAACCCAAACTTGTGACTTTTCCACACTTTCAGGTAAACCTAAAGAGCATGACTCAAGTGACAGTGGCACAGAAAGTTATGAAGGCTCAGATTCATTGCTGCAGTCTTGGAACAGCCAGTCCTCGTTGGTGGATGTCCAGCGTGTGCCATCTTATGAGAGTTTTGATGATGACTGCAGCCAGTCCTTGTGTCTGAACAAACCCACAATGTCCTTTAAAGACTACATTCAAGAAAGGAGTGACCCTGTGGAGCAAGGGAAACCAGTTATACCAGCTGCAATTCTAGCTGGATTTACAGGCAAGTACTACAATATTTTCCTTGACCTTTTTTGTTTTTTGCCTCTGGGGCTTTTCTGCCCCTTCACCGATTGCATAATGCCCCGTGAGGGTGCGTTTTTATTTAGGTGAAATGACAACAGAGGTAGCCATTCAAATGTAACTGGAGCAATTTCGGACTACTGTCAAAGATTAATTAAAGCCACTATTTGTACACTTTTCTGTGTGTATGAAAGCTAAATGAAAGCAGAATTCAACAATTCTTTTGTGCCCAGTGCAAGTTCTTTTCTGAATTCCATGTTTCAGATGAAATTCAATTGTTGGGGTGGATTTCAGAGTGAAACATAAGGGGTACTGCAAAGTGTAGCCAACAGTTTGGAGGGCAGGAAGATTCCTTCAATTTGTTGCCTTGATTTTTTTTTAAGATTGTGAATCCAGATTTACTGTAAGAAAATCCTGTTAATTACAGGTGTATATTTCATTTTTTCTGATTCAACTTCTGGTGTCAGGTTTACCTTTACCCAGGAAGACTTTAATTATATTAAACAATTATACTAAAATCCTGAGTACTAGTCTCTTTAACACATTAATTTATGTATGACAGTATACAATAATTTTCTCTTATCTTGGTATTAACAGGTAGTGGACCAATACAATTGTGGCAGTTCCTTTTAGAGCTTCTAACTGACAAATCGTGTCAGTCATTCATTAGCTGGACTGGAGATGGATGGGAGTTTAAATTAACAGATCCAGATGAGGTTAGTAGTTCAGTTGTCATGAATAGAAATTGTTTGGCGCCTACTCTTAGGTGGAGCTATGAGGAAGGACAGCCTGTACTCTGCACCTTAATATAATATAAGCAGTATTAACTAGATGTATAAAACTTGTTTCCCATGTATAGTTTGTTGGCCAGCTTTTTTTGTTTTTTAAAGACATACGGTAATTCTGAACCAGGATAGGAGAATATATATATATATATATATATATATTGAGAATGAATGAATTCTATTAGGTATCAAGTGGTTGCTTCATGATTTAAATTCTTTCAGTTAGAAAAATACTGCAGGAAGTTAATTTGTTGAAGCTTTTCACTTCAGATATACTCATAATTCTCATAATTCAAGCGTGACTTGGAAGTATTTCATTATTTAAAACCTCCTTTTTTTTTTGCAACTCTCTAGATGCCCTGGATGTCTTTAGCTATTCATTAAGCTTTTAAGGATTAGGCATTTCATTCCACCTTTCCCTTTTGAACTTGTTGTTCCTAGTATGCTCCAGTTAACTTGGCCTTGTGGAAGTGCTAGTGATTAAAGAACATGGCATTTGGAATAAATGACTCCATTCCTAAAATCCAGATTTTCAGCGGTTGCCTTGAATGTTAATAACTCTTACCACATTTTTCTCCTTTAAGGTCGCACGGCGATGGGGCAGAAGGAAAAACAAGCCCAAAATGAATTATGAGAAGCTGAGCCGTGGCCTCCGCTATTACTATGACAAGAACATCATACACAAGACTTCAGGGAAGCGCTATGTATACCGTTTTGTATGTGACCTACATAACCTGTTGGGCTATACAGCAGAGGAGCTGCATGCAATGCTAGGAGTGCAGCCAGACACAGAAGACTGAGCGTTGCAATTTTCTGTAGCATTGATGGAAGGATGCAACAACGCATGAACTGTGAACTGGGACCTCCTGCATCAGTCATTAGTTTTACCTTCTGGCTGTTTGGAGTGGGACACTGTAAAAGACCTTAAAAGAAGTGATTTTGTGAACCAGGTGAAGTCAAAGGAAAGAGAAATGGCTGTATTTGGGGGCACCATGGCTTCAGATCTTGATGTGTCCAACCTTTTGAGCAACAACGAGTGAGGTCAACACAGTTCCCAGCTGTAACTTGGAAGATACGAAAGTACTCCAGGGTTTAGAGTTCTGGTTATTTATACCACCATATAATTAAGGGTGTTACCCATACCAAAGGCTGATAGCCACCAGAATTTCTAGCTTGAACAAACCCTAAAATAACAACCTTGCAGATGTTTTATGTCATGACGTGTGATTTAAGAGAGGGAAGGTTAGGCATCCTTTATTTAAGTTTGGGTACTGAGTTGAATTTGCATTGGGTGTTCTTGCCAAAGCAGCGCATGTGCCCTCCGCAAATAAACTGTAGTCTCAGAGCCAGGTGGAGCAGTGGCAGAGAGTCCTCACAAAGAGGGAGGAAATATGTACCATTTCAAAGTCTGTTATTTGTGTTTGTGTATATAAGCACGTTCATAATGATTTTCTGGCAATTTAATGCTCCTATTTAACATATTGTATATTGTAATTTAAGCTCATATAAGCATCTGAAAGAGGAGGAAAGTAAAGGTTTCATTTCAGAACAGCAGCACTTAAGCATCCTGGAACAAGTATTTAATCTACTGAAGGAGTTGATAAATCACATAGGCACATGCTGAGTGCCTTTTTTGCTCAAGGAGAATAATTCATGGCTGGCAGAAAAACACTTTGAGCATTTTTTTTTGAAAGAGACTAATAAATATAGCCTGGGGCATAAGCCCAATTTGCCTTTTATTCTGACTGAAATTGAAAATGTTAATATTGTTTTCAAATATATTTATTAATGGCATATCTCTTTTATGCATGTCCTTTTGGAAACAATTTATATGTATAGTCCTTATTTCTTTTATTCAGTTGGCCATTCCCCAACCTTTGCCCTCACCCTTCATGAACTATCCTGATTAAAATATGAATTCTATTTTTGGAAATAATTCTGACTCCTTTTCAGCAGTTAGGAGAAAGATATATGTAGCAGCTATTTTTACTGCCAAAAACAAAAACACTTCACTGGAAAAAATGGTTTGTAAATGAAAAATATTGTAAAAGAAAAGTATTTTTTATCTTGAGATTGATGTAAATTTAAATGTACAGTCTGATGTTTAAAATGTTATTAAAACCTCTTGAACGAATATTAACAGTTGTGTTTATACGCTTATGAATTCTTAACAGTAATTTTGAAACTTACCAGCAATTCAATAAGTACATATCTAAGTGTCTAATAAGTCCTGGGGGTTGACACGGGGGGCAATAGTCTCTCCATCATATCAGTGTCCATCAAGATTTGAATGCAAATGTATTGCAGAGAAGCAGCTCCATCTCCTGCAAGGTTGACAGTCTTTCAGCAGAAGCAATAAATACCCACATGCATACATTACTTAGCTAGATCTCATGTCTCTATCAAATTGAATGGCGTGAATTGTGTACGTGCCAACAAGACATGCTCCCAAAGAACACAATAGCTGATAAAACTGCATATACTCTATAGTGCTTGCCTTCAATGGTGGAACATTTCAACTTCTTGATTTGGACTCCAAAAACCACACACACCCTGGAGTGGTTTTCTAATTAGTATGGGGTTTTTAAAATACTGTGAAATTCTGCTGTGAGTCATGTAAAACAGGCCCAAATGGAGGCATTTGCTATAAATGTACATGCAAACACAGCTGGAAAATATTTGGGATCTTTTCTGTGTGTGCAAATACAATCCTGTTTACAGATGCATCCAATATCTCTACTTCCCACAAGAAGAGCTTTCCAACACTCCCTCTTCAAGGGTGACTTTAAGGGATAACTTAATACGGTGCTAATTTTGTTAGTGTTTACAACAGGCGGCTACAGAAAACATGCATCCCCCCCCAAACCCGCCCCAATCAGATGCCCTGGAGGTCGCATCTTTATGTCTGGCTTGATGCTTTCATCTTTCCATGGATATACAGGCCTACTGCTTAGTAGCCAGTTCTCTCCCCATTGCCCCAACTCACATGCTGGGCATGTGACTGGCATAATACTGGAGGGGGAGATCCATATCCTCATAAATTGAAAGAATTCAGATTGTAATTCAGTGCATGTGTTACTTTTATGAAGGAGTCTTGTCTTTCATTGGTAACTAAGCATGTGAAATGTGATGCAGAGTACGCAACCTCAAAGCCTAAACAATTTGCCTCTTGCAAATTCAGCTTCTTTAAGTGCAGAGATCTTAAAGAGGCTTTCTGTTATGTGGGATGGTGGTCTTAAAGATATGCCTTAATTCACAGCTTCAGTCCCAGCTTAGACCTTTTCTTCTGTGAATCGTTCCCATTTTATTATGGCCAGGTGTGTGGGTGTGGGTGCTTAAAACCATAGAATCCTACAATGTTACAATCCAATGAAACAATTTAAAACAAACTGAAGAATAGAGGGGGTCGGCTTCACTGTCAACTTTATGCAAGAGAGTCTTCCATCATAATCGTTTTGCCAAAAAGATTCCTTCTCACCCGCTTTGGATTCTTGGTACTAATAATCTTATGCAAGATGGCGTGTTGGGAGGAAAGGACCTTGTTGATGAGCAAGTTGTTCCACGTCCGAGTCCATATCCTCACCAAGGCGGCTGATTATGGAGAGAAGGGGAGCATCTAAAACCTTATCACAACTCTGCAATTGTCCCTGATCCAACAAAGTCATACTGACAAATTTCAAATGTAACAGAAGGGGAACTTGCTGCAGAAGGGGAAAGCTTTTCTCTTAATTCACTTCCCCAAACCTGTCACAAAAATAGTGAAGCCAACTAGCTGAGATCTCAGCAGCTTCTACTGAAGTCAGTTTCTCTCCGAGGAAAGCTGGAAATGTCCTGAGAGGTAGAGTACAGAACTGCTTGGATTACTTTGAACTGGTGACGGACCGTGGTGTGAAGCAGGTGGCCCTGTGTTTCCTTCCCCCCCCCCCCGAAGGCTGCATGTGATTATGGACATATACCCTTTCCTGACAGTTACTCATCATCGCCAGTGACATCACAGGCAGTGTCCACTAGGTTCTCATGACAGCAAACATGCACCCATCTATTGCAATGGCAGAAGTGGGGCAGCTGCCATTCTCCAACACAGAGGAAACAAAACTTTCCACTTTGCCAAGCTGACTAAAAATAAATCTAGGAACTGGAAATCAAACCGCCAGCCAAGTCATGGGTGATTACTGTGTGAACATGTATGCCCACAAAGTTATGAAACATGTTCTGAATTACGTGGCAAATGTGCTAACCTTGTGGTAAATTTGGTGTCCAAAACATTGCTGTATTTCTATTGAAGGACAGACAAGGCAATGATCGCAAAGCCCCGTAATTTACAGGAAAGCAGAAAAGAGATGTTACATCATAGCACCAAAAAAAAAAGTCCTGACTACTGTATTAGTCTTCTAAAGAGTGATGAGCTGGGTGTTTTGTTTAACCATTTGTTAACTAATCAAAGTCTCATGTGGTTGAGCTGCAGCCTTTAATTTGCCCACCTAAACTATTCACAGATGCTCTGGAGAGCAAAAGATTTCAGGTAATCTCTTAGGCTCACATAATCTTGGGGATGACTCAAAATCAGAGATTACTTTGGGCTCAGCTTTGGGAGTGGTTTTCATAGCAGTGTTCAGTACACAAGAATAGGGGAGCCCACATGAGTATGCGCAGAGAACCATCCCCTCACAACTGGATAACAGGAGCCAGCCCTCACCTGCCTTGATTGAAGAAGAAAGGATTTCCAGATCAGGTAGTGTGAATTCAAAGCAGACTTAAGCCCTTCCACCTCCAGAAATACAGCACTGCGTAGTTTGTTTTTCCAAAACAGTCACGTTCATTCCTGGCAATCCATGTGCACTGATGACTTTGGCCTGTATTGAGCCATCTTGTGCCCCCGGCACACATAATGTTGACAGTAAGACCTGTCTAGCAGCATGCACAAGTGAAATCAGTCTTTGTTGCACCCTTCCGGTTCAGGACCTTCAAAGCACAGAGACATGATGATATGCCATTACAGCCAGATGCCAACAGCAAAAACAGCAGAGATGGTGAAACTTTGTGAGCCTGAGGGTCATATTCTCTACTGGGCAGCTTTCTGAAGGTACAGTGGTACCTCTGGTTACAAACTTAATTCATTCCGGAGATCCGTTCTTAACCTGAAACCGTTCTTAACCCGAGGCGCGCTTTCGCTAATGGGGCCTCCCGCTGCCGCCGCGCTGCCACCACGCAACTTCCGCCCACATCCTGGGGCAAAGTTCATTACCAGGAGCACCTACTTCCGGGCTAGTGGAGCTCATTACCCGAAGCGTTCGTAAGGAGGGTGGTACGTAACCCAAGGTTCCACTGTATTTTGCCAGTGGCAAAAGTGGGAGATGCAACAAATGTAAATTTTACCTTCGTATAAGCTAACCTCAACAGACACTTGCACATCCCTCTCCATCCTCCAACCATGCGAGCAAGAGGTATTATTAGAGTACAAGGTCACATTGCAGCCAAAATGAAAGACTCGGGATGCAAAAAATGGTTGGTTGATGGCTGTGTCCTGGTGAGAGGATTTGTGGCCCAGTTCTGAGAGCTAGATGAAGAAGCCTGTAGTGCAATATTCATATTTTTTCCAGGGCCTGAGGTTTCTTATGCCTGCATTACAAGGGGAAAGGGGGAAAGGTGTTGCTTTGTTTTACAAAATGGGATTTTTAAAGTTTCCTGCATCCATAAGCGGTCAGATTTAGTCTTCATTATCTGAGCACTTCAGACAATTTGTGTGTTTGTTTGTTTTTTGAAAGAAAAAAAGGTGGGTAATTTTGCGTGCAAATTTACAACTCTACACTAATTCACGCTGGAGGCATTTTCTAGAGAGTCAGCTGTTCTTTGGCTGCGCAGGATCTAGCACATTTCCCATTTTGAGCCAGATAAAGTACAACTTTTTATCTGCCCGCTGGGGCCATTGCAATGTGCGTGCTGTCTGAGATGCCATTCTGCAACAGGCACATGATGGCTCATGTCTTTGCACGATTGTAACACATAGCTTGCAAAAGGGGGACTTGGATCATCTCAAAGCAGAGCGTGGAAAATCCCACATTCTGCCCCCTTGCTGCAGTGAGTTTTTGAAGTTTTTCATTTCTTTGAGATGATAGCTGTACTTCTGCTGAGGTGAAGAATGAAGCCTAAAGGAGTTGGCAATGATGTCTCATTAATCATAGGACAAATCAGGAGGAGGCATTCTGAATTTCTGCCTGAGGTTAGGACTGTACTTTAACTTTAGAATGTGCAGTTTGCAACTAGCTCATTCAAAGTTCAGCTAACCTAAGACACCGGTTAGGAATTTAACAGAAAGTGAGTTTTTGCAGACAAATAGTTCTTGGAGGGAATGGGAAAATGAATGTTTGTGTGTCTGCCAAATGAGGATACCATTTCATGCATTTGATGGGGAATGGATTCTAGAACATAAAAGCTCACCCTACAATAAATATGGCACCCTTAAGGTGCTACAAGACTCTTTCTTTTTCCATCTTAGAATAACATATTGCAGAACAGGCTTTCTCGTCTCTTCATTTTCTGCCTCCCTCCTTCTTCTACCCCTGAGGCTTATATGGAGGACTGGTGGTGCCATGGAGAAAGATAGCCAAGAATTCTCTCACTTAGATTTTGATATGAGCTAAAGAGGAAATTCAGGGTTTATAAAATTCATATATTTTATGACCCCTGAAAATTTCTTTCTGAACCTGACTCAGAAGAACATTGGCAGTATCACCAAGAAAGGACTTGAAACGAACTTACAAGCAACAACAAAAATGTATTCAAACTTATGCAGCACATTGTTTGATCTGGAAATCATTTATCATATGCAAAGGCATCCTCTATCTTATAAACTCCATCTCTACTACTACTACTACTACTACTACTACTACTATTAGTTTTATTTCCATGCAGTTTTTTCTAATAATTTTCCATGTTTATTATTTGCTGATATTAACATAGTTTCTAATGAATCAGGTAAGATAATTATGAGTATAATCACATCTAATGAAATGTCTCATATTTCTCCCCATTTATTTTCAACTTTTCATTATGCAGACACCAACTCCGCCTGCAAAAAATATATATGATGAGGCAGTGACAATACGAAAGTGTTTCTGTGAGTTCAGAATTAAAAACAATGTCCAATTTATACTGCACACACACATTATACAAGTGTGTGTGTGTGTGTGTGTGTGTGTGTGTGTGCATCAGCCTTAAGGCAATACATGACCTTCTAAATTCCCTATTAAGTAACAGTTTAAGTATTTATTGAGGTTCTATTTCTGTTTGTTCACTTGCAAGGCAAATATTTAGACCTAAGGTAATAATAATTGGATGTTTCCTTGTGTGCTAGCCACCAGTCTCTTAATGGTGTGTTTAGATAGAGAAGCAGACTGTTTATAAAGGAACCTCTGTTGCCCAGACAGTTTGGTGAAGACAACACACACACACACACACACACACAAAGTCGTATCAGTTACCTGAAGACTCTGACTAAATAGAGTTTGCACCACCTCTGCTCTTCAAGAACCAGAACTCTTCACTAACAGGACCATATGTAATTCTCAAGCATCAGCTGGGATGGAAATTTCCAGAACACCATTTAGGAGGTCTGTATGGAACAAAACCCTGTTTGCTTTCTAGTATTTCCTGCAAGCTTCTGCATTCCCACGTCTCTTGCATGGGTGTATTTCCCCACCTCAAGTAGTAAATCAATCAAAAATATTTAACTATCTGAGGTTCTGCCCCTCCTAATATAAGTAAAGAAAGGTAAAGGTACCCCTGCCCGTATGGGCAGTCTTGCCAGACTCTGGGGTTGTGCGCCCATCTCACTCAAGAGGCCGGGGGCCAGCGCTGTCCGGAGACACTTCCGGGTCACGTGGCCAGCGTGACATCGCTGCTCTGGCCAGAGCCAGAGCCAGAGCCAGAGCCGCCCTCCCCAAACATAAATCCTGGCTATGCCCATGTTCTCCTGGTTCTTGGGGTTTTGTAAGAGAAGGATGGCAACTTCACCTCTTCCCAACTACATCTTTCAGTAAACAATTGCACCCTGTGTTCTGAAGTAGTGCTCTGTCTCTGGGTCCTTACAACTTTGCAGTATAAGAAGTAGCAGCTTGGACCAGGGGTCCCCAAACTAAGGCCCGCAGGCCAGATAAGGCCCGAGGGACTCGTTTATCTGGCCTGCGGTGACCCCCGCCGCCCGCTCTTACCAGCACTGTGCGGCTGCCCACTTCCAGGTTGGAGGAGCACCGGAAATAGCTTGTGCGCATGTGCAAGCGTTATTTGCACATGCACAAGCATTATTTCTGGTGCACATCTGGGTCAGAGGAGGCCTGTGCACATGTGCACAAGCTGTTTCTGGTGCTTCTCCAACCCAGAAGTAGCCTTTGTCTACAGCAGTTTCAGGAGGGGAGAGAGAGGGAGATGCTATACCGTTCAAGGAAGAATTACCGAGCTACGAGATAGTGGAGGAGGAAGGGGAGGTGAGAGAGCAGCTGGCAGGGACCTCCCTGGAGAGTATGGGGGACCCTCCATCTCCACGGGTATGTCAGTCCCTCCACACCCTAGAACAAAGAAGGCAGAGGGGTGGGATCCTGAGACTTCCCGTTGGCCCTCAGAATGTGGTTGGGGATGGAAGAGGCCTGGCTCAGAGTAGCCAACTCTCTTTGTGTGGAGCCATGGATTCATGTCTTGCAACCAGATGACCAAATAAAAAGGACTATAAATTACCAACTGTTTGTTATTCTTGCCTTTGATGCTACCAGAGGGGGAGAGGATTCTCCACGCCTGGCAATAACTATTCACATCCAGCATCAAGAACGCAAGGAGGGTGCAAAGCAGCGTTGGTGTTGGGTGAGGCTGAGAAGGGAGTGTGGTCTGGGGAGAGTAATGGGGGCTACTAAGAGAGGCCCACAGGGCTGCACATGAACTCTGTGCCTGAGGCTGCTCATCTCTAACCAGATACAAATCAGAGGAGAAAGATGGGGGCTTGAAAGTGGCTGCAGCTCCGCCTTGTTTGTTCATGGAGCGATGCACCTGCTCCGGCTCTTCTCTTCCCCCATCCCTTATGAAGGTGGCAACATTTTTATCCCATTCTCCCTCCAAGAGCACAGAGCAATACACTCAGGGTCAGGCTTCTGTTGAGCACCTAAGTGCAGTTTTTGGAGTGGGCTCAGAAAATGTGGTTGCCAGCCCTGCTGGATCAAATCACAGGGCACAACGACCTATTTGTATGATTTAACCTCCTTGCAATCTTCATTCTGCCCACGGAAGGAGCCATCCTGCTGCCTGGGGCCATGGGTTTTTTCCTCCCTGCTGAGTCATTCTGTGCCTTTACTCACATTATTAGGTAAAACTCTGATCAGGTTTAGCAGTGCAGAGTCCCCGAGAAATACAGCCAGCTCCACTAACTGAGGATGAGGTCAGCTGCTTGCTGGATCCAGCTGGTATTTCGCTAGTAAAGACTATACAACCTGATTCACTGTTCTGTTGTGTTGACATCACACCAGCTCGCGTGTGATGGACCAGTGACTCAGGTTCTCAGTCCTCACTCACTTAAATTTACAAATTGGGACAAAGGGTTTTTTAAAGGGTGATGAGCTATTGGGGGGAATTGGCTCAGAGCAGGGGATGTGTCCAGCATAGTAGAAAATAACACCAGATCTATCCTACAAGCTTCCTCCCTACAAAGAGTCAGTGAGTGCACTGCGAGACTCATAACAAAACCACAGACCTCTGCAATCAGGCTGATGCAAGGTCAGAAGACATTACATGAAAGAGTAGCAATGGAGACAAAACAAAATAACGGCGTATCTAGACAGGCAGTTACTCACACAAATCTGATATTGTTGCCCAGTAACCAACAGGCTCAAATTGGATTGGTTTTATAGGTTATTGTACGGCTTTTATTCTATGTACTCCTCTCTTTTTTCTGATGTTATATTATGCTTTATGCTCTTAACACTCCGGGGAGACTCCTTAGGTGGCAAGTGACTCATGAATTGAAATAATAATTGTGTGCAAGGAAGGAGTGCATTCTGATGGAGTTATGAGTGAAATGGTGAGGAGAGCTTGGTGAAATCCAGAACTCTGACCACTCCCCCCCCAAAAAAACAGCACATGATTCCCTCCAGTTTTAACCCTGCCTGAATGATGATTCCCTAGAATCATCTGCAATAAACAGAGGTTCTGCGGCAGACTCATGAAGGGGTTCTCCAGAAGACAACACAAACATGGAAGGCTAAATGTTTGGTCTCAAACTGAAGCAACCCATCCTAAGGTTCACAGAGATCCACTGTTTCATAGTGGCTAGAGTGTCAGACTGGGATCTGAGATACCAGGGCTCAAATCCCCACTCAGTCATAGAGTTCATTGGGTGACCTTTGGCTAGTCACTCACTCTTAACCCTAACCTACCTCACAGGGTTGTTGTGAGGATAACATTGGGAGAGGGAGTACTATGTATGTCACCTTGAGCTCCTTGGGGGAAATGGGTGGGATATAAAGGTAAAAATAAAACAATTTTATTTTATTTTTTTGCAAGAAACAGTTCCTAGCAGGCCTGTGCTTTCATCCTCTAAACTTGGACTCAGATGTCATTAACCATTGGTACCAACCCACCCCCCAGGAATGAGTGAAAGGTTATTTAATGTCCTGCCTTTCCTTAATCCAGGGGTCAGCAAACTCCACTGTCCCTCTGACTTTGTGGGGGGCCAGACTATATTTCGGGGGGAAATAATGAAATAAGTCCTATGCCCCCACAAATAACCCAGAGATGCATTTTAAATAAAAGGACACATTCTACTCATGTAAAAACATGCTGATTCCTGGACCGTCCGTGAGCCAGATTTAGAAGGCGATTGGGCCACATCCGGCCCACGGGCCTTAGTTTGTCTACTCATGCCTTAATCTCTCCAGCAGACCCAGGAGAATGCATATGAATACTTTAAGCCACTTTTTACAAGTTTCATCTGAGTTTGAGGACCTGCAGAACCTTAGCTGAACTGTTGTACAGGGCGGAGGGAGGAAACGGGGGGTGGGGAGTGGCAGAGCTTTCTACAATGGCAGTTTAACACTCCTCTTTGGTGAGGCTTTTTTCTCCAGGATACATTTCATCAGACTGTGCTAGTTTCATTATTGGAGGAGGACAGGGGAGCAGGGGAGGGAGTCATGTCTCCTTCAAAATGGATTTTGCTTGTAAAGGCTTGCTGCTTCTCTCTGTGCCCCTGCAATTTCTAGCAAGTTAAGAACAGGTTGAATGTTCAAGGAGATATCAGTGTTCAGGCAAGACTGAGCTTGCTTTCCCTGCTCATTTTAAAAACAGTCCTTTTATGAAAGTGGCTTTCTTGAATCATCTTAAAGCACCATGCACTATAAATTGCCCCCACTCCTAATATTTATTGGCAGGGCTCTGCACAGCCCTCACCAGCTGCCCTGCTCTGCTTAGATTTGAGGGTCAAATCTCTTTTTCCTAGCAGGTATGCATCTCTCTATCTGGTTGGCTGGTGTGGAGAAAAGGATTATATTCCCTGCCACACAATGCTTTCACTGGTTTCCAGTATAGAACTGCAATGTAGCACTCCCTGGTGCTCCTGTTATGATGATCTAGCTGTGCGCTGCACTCAGGAATGCACTGAGTACACACACTGCACCCAAATAAAACTCTATTGGCCACTTTTGTTACAGAAAAGGCACTTGGGAGTTGCTTGCCTAGGGCAGGGAAGAATGTGTGTCGGTGGCTGTCAGTGGGGCGGCGACATTTCCCTGACCTCCTGTTGCCAGTATTTGCTATGAGGGAGTTGTGATCATGGCCTGCACAGTGTAAACAGCTGGTGTGTGTGTGTGTGTGTGCTTCACCCTTCCTCTGTCTGCCACTGCTCAGCTGCATTTCATCCCCTCCACAGCAGCCCAGAGTGGCTGGGGTGGGGTACAAGTAATAAAATTATTATTATTATTGCTTCACTGGCTCCCCACCCCAGAGTTCCAGACATGTGTTTGTACTTGCCAAAAAGAGGGGGGCATCTGGAATCTTGGGGCTGAGGAAGGAGCATTGGGAAAGCAAGGGACACGTGAAAGGTTAAGCACGTTCCCTCTGTGTCTGTGCCAAATCGCCTCCTCCAAAAGTAGTGAGTCTGTAAGTAAAAATAAACAAAAACCATCACATTTTGTCACTGTAGGATCACATTTAGCTAGGCCTTTAGCAGATGTAGCGCAAGACACTTTGCTGCCTGAAGCAAAGAACAAGATTGGCACCTCCTGCCCCCACAGTTCCACCTACAGAAGACAAACAGGAGCAGCCCTTAAATCTTACTTCCATGCTGGTGACAGGACAGTGTCCTCCACTGCACCCGAGGACAGGTTGCTAGCTTAAGGGGTGGGTGGGTATGACAGGCCATGTAACATGCTCAGAGCACTGCCCTTCAACAGAGAGGAATAATGAGGAAAAACACATTTGGTGGCAGTCTCCATCTGTCTAATAGTAGTGCCGGCTCTGGCCTCCAGAGAGGAAAATATCCTTCAAAAGGAAGAGCCAGGGCTAGTGATTAATATTCCACTGAAGCACAACCACAGATAAATATCACTCAGTTTGCTGGAGGAGACAGAGATAAGGCTCAAATTTGCAAAAGGATGCTTAAATTGTCACTAGCCAGCCCTGTATGTTAGCTTGACAAAGAGAATTATTAGGTAAGGTATTTTAGTGGGACTGAACAAACCATTGTGGGTGGTTGTTTTTCCCCAGCCCAGTGAAAAGAAAGAGAACCCTTCATGAGACAAGAGTGGCATATCATCTGACCAGTGTAGGATCAGCTGATTTGTGCTGATCTCTTAACACGGCTTCATCAACTCCAACCTCGCCTTGTACTCAATTCTAGTAGAGTCACTGCAGCCACACCTTGTGTGGACTCCTCCCAGGTTGCCCTACATGGAGTATGGGAGGCACATTAACAAGAATGAGGCCAAGCCTCCCCTGTGCAGTTATTACTGGAAGCTCACTCATTAGAAAAGATAATATGGTAAGCAAAGTAGGCTGAGAACTTGCCAGGAGGGCAGCTGAAGGGGTGAAGGCAAGGAACAGACAAGATAGCATCAGGAATTAATACATCCCAGAAGGTAGCAATTATCAGAACAGTGACGGCTAGCATGCAGGCAGTCTAAATCAGGCTGTGCCAGCTTTTTACAAGTCAACCTCCTATATTCGTGTTGTTGTTATTTATTAATAAATCTTGTCATTCAAAAAAAGAAAAGTCAGGTCTGGACGGCATGAAACATAGAACACAATGTCTTGTCTTCATCCTTTGAACAATAGCCTGTGAATCTGAATTCAATTCCCTGGCGCAGCACATATTTGTATGAATAAAAGTCCTCCTTAATATGGCAGGCTGCTGGGTACATTGAGCTCTCTGTGCAAAGCTGCCTCTTGACCATTGAGCAAGGGCTCCTCTTGTCTCTAAGATCTTTTTAGAAGCCAGGTGACAAGTTATGAAGCCAGCACATATAAGGCCAGTGCTGCACACAGAAGGGCCAGACAGAGGTGGCTGGGGAGAAGGGTGGACTGACTGTTTTCATAACTCATCTGCCCTTCTTAGTCAATAACTGATGAGCAGCTGCAAACACAGCCGGTTTTGTCATTTCAGATATGTGTGAGAGGTCCTCAAAACTTTCTCTGGAGGTGCTGGTGGTCAGGAAGCAGACACATTCTGAAGGTTAAGAAGAAAATAGCAATAAAGCTTGGTAGGCAATAAACGCTAAATTGTTCCTTTTAAAATAAGAAAAGGCAGAAAGGAGCGGGGGATCCGCCACGCTGTTGGAAGGCTAATTTCTTTCATCTTGGCAGGGCTCAGTCCTTCTGTGGGTGCAGCTGCCTTGGCAGCCAGCCCAGCAGCGTAGGTGTTGTTCTCTAACCGAAAGTTCAGAGCTGCTGTATGAGCCCGTATCACCTTCAGAGAGAACTTTGTCCTTTAAGCCCACATGGAATTGCTTCAATATAACAGGCAGAAATGTTCTCCATTAGCCTGGCATTATGATATATATATATGGGGGGGGGGGGTTTACACGCACACATATAAATGAAGTTTCCCATTTGGGAGGTGCCATCTGAGGGGTCCCTCCCAGTCCCGTGATTCTTGGTTGTAAAACTGAGCATTGGACAGGAGAGGGTTAAGGGAACAAGCTGGAATGCTGGTGACTTATCTGATGACTCTGCCAGAGCAGCTTTTGTGAATGGGATGTTTCTGAATGGATGGTCTACACTGGAAGGAGAGAACTGACTGGGAATCAGGGCTCAGCTTTTACACACACACACACACACACACACACGGATGTGGGTGAGGGTGAAAGAAGAATATTCAATCTCCTCTTGAAGGGCAGGCACACGAAGAGACCTGACTTGCTCCCTGTGAGAATCTTTCCTGTGCGGAACTCCAAAGGACAATAGCAGGGCACGATCTGTTGGAGTATTAGTGCTGTGAGTGCTTCCACCTTATGCACAACCTGAATATATGTGTAAACAAACCTTATATCACAAAACTTATGTGCTGGCACTAACTCTGACCGGTGGGCAACTGTGGTGCGTGTAGCAACACACTGCATTTATTTTTACCTCAAAGGCCTACAAAATCATTTTAAGAGAGTTTTAATTTTCCTTTTTTTAAAAAAAATATCTAGCAACTGCTTTAAAAAATAAATAAAATAAAAAAATAAAATGGAGCCCACAAAATACAGGCATCTGTTCTGTTTTATCTTCAAAGTGGGTGATGCTTACTGTGTTCAAGGCTGACAACACAACACCATGGAACATAAAAAGCTTTTCACAGGACTTCAGTTTCCTGCTGGGCCTGGAAATCTGCATGACTGTGATCAAACCACAGTGTGTGCTGTTTGGGGAAACCAAAAACCTACCAGTTTGGGTGCCAACAAGGAGCTAGCCCCTTTGCAGAACATAAAAGTGGCACAACCCCCATATTTTAAGCTGGGGGAGGGAATGATTCTCATGCTGGGGCTGCTGAATAAAATTTCAACATGGCTGTCCTTAGCAGAGGGCAAATGACTCACAATGTTCATAACCTTGATGGTGTGCAGAATACCCGATATTAGCATAAGTACAGGAATAGTGTTTTTATTGCTTTTACAAGGAGTAGGGTTACCCAGTTACATGGACTGTTTGGATGCAGAGGAATGGTGAGAGGCACCAGCTGGGGAGCTCACAAAGGAAGAAGGCTCAGAGCCCGGGGACTGGTGTAGAACAACAATGAATGGTCAGAGGGAGAAGAGTAGGAAGAGGATTTGCTGGAAGCTGAAGTAGTAACAGGGTTTAGTGAGCTGGGAGAGTCTGTAGCAGAGAGAAGCCCAGAAGCTGAAGCTGAAGCAGGAGAGGATGGCAGAGGTGACTCAGGCTGGTGAAGAAGCACAAGGGTCTCCTCCTGCTGCTGCAACCAGCTTTCCTCCTCCCGGTCTTCCAGGACCAGGAGAGGCATGAAGTGGTAGGAGCAAAGGCAGGCATGCTAATATAGTCTCAGATTGATTGGGGAAAGCCCTGGAGAGGAGGCTACTTAGGCAGCTGTGGGTAGGTGGGGACCTTCAGATTCTGCAACTGCTCATAGGGGCAAAACGTACCAAAGAAGAGTTGCTGTGCTCATTAGGCTTGGCACTCCTGTGCAGATACTGTTTCTTTTTCTAATAAAGAGTTTTCATTTACTCGATGTTATTTATTGCTGGCTTACTTCTGACACCCGGAAACATTTTTTAATAGGAAAGTTAATCCTATCCCCAACCTGCAGTGACTACCAAAGTCCTCTCCCTCCCCACACACCCTTCTTCACACCCACAAGTCTCCTGGTTAAACTTGCAGTTGGGCTTGGACAACCAACACTGGAGGTAAGCAAGTAAGCTGGATGTAGGGTTGGAGGAGAAATTCAATTCAGTTTGAAAATGAATCTATCAAATCCACACTTTCTGAAACAATATGAGAATTGAAACACATAAATCCTTTGAAATTCATGCTTATCAGAATTTTGCAATGCAGCTCTCCAATCAGTGTTTACAAAAATGGATACAATGGGGGACATGTGCATAAAATGAGTATATTGTTGAAAATAATAAAGGAGAAGTTGCTTGCAAAAATGTTTACATTGCATACAAAAATGTGTTTTTTCGGAGAAATTTCCATGAAGTTTTTTTTTTAATTGCAAATTTCTGCAGAAATGTGGATAACTGAATTTAAGACTAGAAAAATGAGAAACTGAGAGAACAGAAATTGACAGATCATTTCAACCCTAGCTGACCCCTAATCTGAGGAACTCAGCTTTTTCTGGAGTTCAGAAATTATCTGTGAGTTTTTGTAGGAAATATCTTCAGATAACGTTTCACCCACAGAATCTAACTGCAATGGAAAATTCTTAAACATAATAAGTCAAATCACTCAGCTGGCCAAAGGTTTCATCATTTGTAAACTGATACATCCTAGATCAGCACATTATTGCCAAGTTTTTTGAAATCCCAAAAACGAATTGGAGTTTTTAAAAAATACAAACACAAAACCATAAATGCCACTTTCTTTTAGCCGAGTAAGGAGTGCTTTGAGTTAGCTGAAGCTGTTAATAAGTCATTCTTACTTAATAAACCTTTTAATATGCTTCTGACTGGCTAGAGGCAAAACTGACACTTTTTATGCCTGCACATCCAACAGTTAATCCTTAGTGACTCTTTACCTTAACCATTGCCCTTTAGTGGCTGTCTGGTATGTGAATTTGCATAATAGTGTACTACCTACTATACCATTGTAAACATGCCCTTCTTTGATTATGAAAAGTGACTTTTTGTTTAGGGCTTAGTGTGTGGCCTGACCAGTGATAGGTCATCTAGCTACCCCTTGAGTTAAGTGCTGGCTGTGAATGTCTTTTCTGGACTGTAGTTTTAAGGGAGTTTTGTTCTCTCTTAAAGCAAGGCCCTCATTCTCCCTTCATTATACTTTGCTTGGTTATCAAGATACTGAAGGAAGACTGGCACCAATTTCGCCGTAGTGCTGAATGGGTAGAAGTGTCTGCTGATCCAGAGCTAATTGCTTGTACATAGCCAGAGGTAAAGGGTTGCTGTCACTGAACCAGATTTAGCTAAACACACAAGCTGTGTAAAAAGAATCACGGGGACTATAGTTTTCCCCTCACAGAGCTACAATTTCCAGCACCCTGAATAAACTACAGTTCCCAGAATTTTTTGGGAGGGGAATGTGTTTTAAATGTATGGTGTGTACAACCTGAAAGCACACTACATATATTTTTTGTTCCAAGTCCCAGAGAAAATCAGTTTGCAGAGAATGTAAAGAGTTACCCAAATCTGAATTAAAAAGGCCTGATCACTGAACACCATTCCTATATGTTCACAATAATTCATGCAATTTGGAAAGTGCTTGAACAGAAGAATCTGGTATGGAGACGTCTAAAAATAAACCTCACTGATAAAGCCCCCAGGCAGTGCGACGGATGAAGAGGTTTCAACCTTTTATTTTTAAATTTTTAGATGAGCAAAACATGGCTTTGGATTATTACATGTAAATCTGTGATATTTCATTTTATTATTATGAATAGTTTGTTTCAACTACACATTTACTGTAATTTTCATGACTGAAGGCATTTGTGCATTCTTGCTTTTGATCTCTCTAAGGCTGATGCAGTTGTTAACTTATTTATCCTTTAAAGCTAGCATGTGGTAATCCACAAAATTCATCATTCCTAATAAAATTGGCTTCAGTCTTAAGCAGTTTCTTTGATGCCTTAAAGGCAGAACAATCAGCCATCTGGGCCATTTACTCCTTGAAGTAGCACATAAGCCCTAGACAAGCCAGGTTGCTGGCTGGTTTATACCAGTTTAAAACACCAGTTTGAAATCAAGTAACTCGTTTTAAGCCAGTTTTAAAGCAATACACAGTAGACTGGTGAAAAGTCAACATCTGGTTTCTTCTTTTGCAAAAGGGCTTCAATTCTGCTGTCTTGTTGGACTCCAACTCCCATCAGCCCCATCCACCAAAGCTGGGGAATTCTGCCTTTTTGTGGTTGTCATATAACCTCCTTGCAAACAGAACAAATACTCAATAAAGATGAGGCATGGCCCTAACCTCTGTGTAAGTTTTTTGCAAGCAAATCAGGATGAATGCACAAGAAACACCTCTGAAAGAACACAAAAGATAGGCGTACTCAGCAGGCCTACCCATAAACTACATTGATTGAAACTTATTTGGCATCACAGGCAAACAGGCCTGGCCCAAGTTATTTGCTGTCTAAGGAGAAGGACAATATGGTTTCTCCCTCTTTTCAATGTACAAAAGTTGACCAGATTGATAGTTGAATTGTTCTTCGACAGAGACAGCACATGTGGGCAGCCGGCTAGATTAGTGGACACACAGCAGTCTGGATGGCACAGTGTGAGCCTATCCCTGACTTTCAGCATCTGCCGCCTGAGGCACCTGCCTCTGCTTTAAAGTAGGACTGGCCCTGCAGGCAAACCTTCTCTAGCCAGTAACTGTAGCAGATAAAGTTTCCAGTGCCCAAGCCAATTAAACTGAAAGAACTGAGCCAAAGGCAGTTTGCACATTACTAAGGGCAAATCCAATTGGAATGCAGGTAATGTTGCTGCAGATCAAGTGGAGATGGAGACGCATTATATATACTGAAAAGTGAATGCAAGGGCATACCTTCAGTAAAATATAACATCCTAGGCATGTGTTGACAGCATCTGGGCCTCCCTTCCCATTATAGTTTCAAATTAAAGTGAACCAGATGGTTGGACTTCAGCCTGCATAGCTGTAAAGTAATCAATAACATCAATGTAGGCTGAGTTTCAATGAAACAGGCTCACCGCTAGTGGGAAGACACAGAAGCTGAAAGTGCATTCTCTGATGCGACCACAGCAGGTGCTACATTCCTCTCCAGGCTGCTGCTGCTAACACCACATTGATGAAGGCCTGTTTGCAGGCCTAATCAGCCTGACTCTTGGCCAAACCCTGACCCACAATTCATATGTTCTTTCAGCTCAATTTCCACCCAGTGAACGCCCTAGTGAACTGACAGTAGCATGCCCAGTAAATCCCATAAATGGGCATATTACACAACAAATTTCCTAAATACTTCATATTCACTACTATTTCAGCAATGCTTACGGCAACTCAGGAGTGAAAAGCCAGCATTTCTATTCCCATTTTATAGAAGAAAACTGGGTCTGAAAGACTGGTTTGTCCAAGGAAACCCAATGGAGTTGCCGAGCCCTCAGCCAAAGGTGGTGCCTGGCCTTTTATAACAGTGGTGGGGGGTTATCTTGAGGGCCACATTTTGTTGTGGTGTTTTATCTTCTGGGGATGAATGCTGTCAGTGGACATGCACACACGCACTCTCTCTCTCTCACACACACACACACCTTCATATATCAATACACATATTCATACACACAACCCTCTCACAAATCTGTTTTCAGGCATAACACACACACCCATTACCCAATCAGTCAGTCAGACATCTATCCAGATCTATCCAGATTCTCGTTCTCATCCTCACAGCAATTAGGTTTGAAAAAAGCATTGAAGCTAATTACTGGAGCGGGGTGGGTGGGGAGATTCCGCAAAGAGCTGGAGATCGCTGGAGAGGAGGGCAGGGAAAGACACTAGCAAAACAGCAAGGCAATAAGTTTGTTTATTGGTTGCATTTACACCCCACCTTTTTCCTCCAAGCAGTTCAAGGTGGTGTACATAGTCCTCCCCCTCTTCATTTTTTCCTCACAGCTCCTCTGTGAGGTAAGTCGGGCTGAGAGGCAGTGTCTGGTCCAAGGGTCCCCCAGTGAGCTTCGTGGCTCAGCAGGGATTTGAACCCTGGTCTCCTTGAGTTCTGGTCCAAAACTCTAACCATTACACCACACTTGTGGTTCTGTGAGGTGTAAACTACAGTTCCCAGGATTCTTTGGGGGAAGGTGTTGCTTTAAATGTATAGTATGTAAGTATCCAGAGACATCACAAAACTACAATGCTATCTTGTCCACAGGAAATGAAGGCAGCAACCTGAAAGGTAATTTACCAGCGAGTAAGCCCTACTGAACACCATGGAACTCACTTCTGCGTAAACATGTACAGGATAACACTGTAAACCTTGGAGTATAGCCCTGAGGCTTCTCAGTGCTCAGGCCAGGCAGGTGGTGAAATGCTTAACTCCCAGTTTGGATGGATTTAAATAATATTTTAGATATTCTAAGCCAAGTTGCTCTCATCCCCTTTATAGTAAATCACCCCATGCCTCTGTGGGGTGGGGTGGATTTTTCTTTTCATTCATTACCAGGAGAAGTTTGCTCATGCACTTCTTAGACACTCAAGAGAGAAGCTGTCACTATAATTCATGGTAGCAAATTGCACTGTCCCTTAGAAATGCTTCTCTTTCCTTATCCTGAAACTCCTGCACGTGTTTGGAGTTTATCTCACTCTGCTTAAGCCATGAGTCAATACATTAGCAAGGATAGTGGAGATTCATACGTCCTCTGGAGTTTCATAGGCACAGGGAAAAGTTATATCCCATTGGTATAGTAATAACTGTTGCCAGTGATTTGTCTACAGCAAGCATCTTTTTTCTTTTCTTTTCTTTTCTTTTTTTTGGTCTTGGGCGGGAATGAGGCAGAATCAGGGCAGCCCTATCATTAGGTAGAGTGAGGTGGCAGGTGCTGGGGTGGATGGAAAGTCAGCAGTGACAGTCACATTATTTCTGAGTCCCAGTGTCATTTCCTTTTGTTAGGGGACAGTGCTGTATATGCCATGTGACCTGCCTTGAGCCCCCTGAACTAACATGATTCCTGGCCACAGTTGGGGTGAAGGATGCTCTCCCATCACCAGCATCCAAGTAAGATCCCCTTGCCAACCAGAGTCTGTACTTGAAGTGGAGAGACCTTTGCTTTAGACAGCCAAATGTCTTGGACTTGTCTCGAGAAGGGCAAGATTTCCACTCTGTATGGAAGCGCAATCCTTCTGTGCTTCCTATTTTCTGGTGTTCCAACAGCAGAAAATAATGAAGGAGGCAGTGGGAGATGCTGTGGAGGGATGGATGCCATCATCCATCTGATATCCATCTGGTCATGCCATTTCTACTTCCTGGGAAACAGAGGGAGAGCTATGGAGCTACAATTCCCTAAGTTCCCCAAGAATATGGATTGAGTGTTAAACCACTCTGACAGTTGTAGCTCTAAACAAAAAAATTTTTTTCCTTCCAGTAGCACCTTAAAGACCAACTAAGTTAGTTCTTGGTATGAGCTTTCGTGTGCATGCACACTTCTTCAGATACACTGAAACAGAAGTTTCCAGACCCTTCTATATAGTGAGAAGGTGGGGAGGGGTATTACTCAGAAGGGTGGTGGGAATGGGTGATTGGCAGATAGCTGTGATGAGCCTGTTAACGACTCTTAACGACTGCAATAGGTCTTACAGGAAAAAGCAAGGGGTGAGAAGGTGAAAAATGGCTTTGTCATGTATAATGAGATAAGAATCCAAGGTCTTTGTTCAGACCAGGTGTCTCCATGGTTTTAAGTTTGGTGATAAGTTGCAATTCAGCAGCTTCTCTTTCCAGTCTATTTCTGAAATTCCTTTGTAGTAAAACAGCTACTCTGAGATCTTGTATAGAAGTCGGTCAGTTGGTTTACGGTATAAGGTGGTGTCTATGCGCCCATCCTGTATTTTTATAGTAGTGTCCAAAAAATGTATTTCTTGCATAGATTGATTCATTGTTAGGTTGATTGTGGGGTGAAAATCATTGAATTTCTGGTGGAAGGTGTCCAGGGTCTGTTGACCATGTGTCCAGATGATAAAAATATCGTCAATGTATCGCAGGTACAAGAGAGGTTTGAGTGGGTAGGAGTTTAGGAAACGTTGTTCTAAATCTGCCATGAAGATGTTGGCATACTGTGGGGCCATGCGGGTGCCCATTGCTGTGCCGCTGATCTGAAGGAACAGGTCATCACCGAATTTGAAGTTGTTGTGGGTAAGGACAAATTGGCAGAGTTTGGTGGCAAAGTCCGCTGTGGTTTTATCTGAAATGGTGTTCCTTATAGCTTGTAAACCATTGTTGTGTGGGATGTTGGTATACAGAGATTCCACATCCATAGTAGCTAGTATAGTATTGTTGGGAAGATTATTTAAAGATTGTATTTTCCTCAGAAAATCTGTGGTGTCACGTACATAGCTGGGAGCACTGATGGCATATGGTTTCAGAAGAGAGTCCATATAACCGGAGACACCCACTGTAATAGTGCCAATACCTGAAATGATGGGCCGTCCTGGATTTCCTGGTTTGTGTATTTTAGGTAGAAGATAGAAAGTTCCTGGTCGAGGTTCTGTTGGTGTGTTAGTGAGCATCTGTTCTTGGATGTGTGGGGGTAGCTCCTTAACAATCTTGTTCAGTTCTTTTTTGTATTCTTGTGTGGGGTCTGAGTCCAATTTTATGTAAAAGGCGGTATTGGAAAGTTGTCTGTGAGCCTCCTGAATGTAGTCAGTTTTGTTCATGATGACGACAGCTCCACCTTTGTCCGCTTCTTTAATTATAATGTCTGGGTTGTTTCTGAGATTATCTATGGCTCTCCTTTCAGCATGGTTTAGATTTTGTTGTAAGCGATGGTGTTTTCTGGTCACATCTGTTTGGATTCTGTTGCGGAAGCAGTCAATGTACAAGTCCAGTGTGGTATTGCGTCCATCAGGAGGGGTCCATGTGAAGTCCCTTTTTGTGTAACACTTTTTCGGTGGTAGTTGGTGGTCAGTGTTCTGTTGGGAGGGTGGTTGTTGTTCTCCAGTGGGTTGAGAGGTGTTGTGTTGTGAAGTTTTTGCTTGTTCTGCTTTGTCTTGTTGTTGTGTGTGTTGAAAATACTCCTTAAGGCGTAAACGGCGGAAAAATGCTTCCAAGTCCCCGCAGAACTGGATAATGTGTGGGGATTTGGCAGGGCAGAATGACAGTCCACGTGAAAGGACTGATTCCTCAGCTGGGCTGAGTGCTTGCTGTGAGAGATTGACAATATTGTTGATCTTGTTTTGATTAGTAGCCTGTAGGTTGGAAAGGTTAGAGAGTTTCTTGTTTTTCTGTTTTTTCAGTAGCTCCAGTTGAGAGTGGTAAATGTTTTGTTTTTCCTTTTGGAACTCTTGCCAAGCTTGATGGTTCCTGATAGAGTTCTCCAATACAAGGAGTTCCTCCTTTATTAGCTTCTGTTTAGAGTAGAGAACGCTGATCAGATGTTTGAGCAGCTTCTTAGAGAAAGTGTTGCATAGTTTTCTTGCATATTCAGTGGGATACGTGGATTGTAGAGGGTTCTTAATTCTAAGACCCTTGGGTATAATGTCCAGGTTCTTGCATTTAGTAAGAAAGAAGATATCAGTCTGTACCTGTGCAAGTTTCTTGGTGAGGTTGATGGACTTCCATTTCATGCGGCTCAATGTGGTGCCTTCCATAGTTCCAGTTACAGATAGGTAGCCGTGTTGGTCTGCCATAGTCAAAACAAAAAAAAAAAATTCCTTCCAGTAGCACCTTAAAGACCAACTAAGTTAGTTCTTGGTATGAGCTTTCGTGTGCAAGCACACTTCTTCAGATACACTGAAACAGAAGTTTCCAGACCCTTCTATATAGTGAGAAGGTGGGGAGGGGTATTACTCAGAAGGGTGGTGGGAATGGGTGATTGGCAGATAGCTGTGATGAGCCTGTTGACGACTCTTAATGACTGCAATAGGTCTTACAGGAAAAAGCAAGGGGTGGCAGATAGCTGTGATGAGCGGACAAAGGTGGAGCTGTCGTCATCATGAACAAAACTGACTACATTCAGGAGGCTCACAGACAACCCCTTGCTTCTCACCCCTTGCTTTTTCCTGTAAGACCTATTGCAGTCGTTAAGAGTCGTCAACAGGCTCATCACAGCTATCTGCCAATCACCCATTCCCACCACCCTTCTGAGTAATACCCCTCCCCACCTTCTCACTATATAGAAGGGTCTGGAAACTTCTGTTTCAGTGTATCTGAAGAAGTGTGCATGCACACGAAAGCTCATACCAAGAACTAACTTAGTTGGTCTTTAAGGTGCTACTGGAAGGAAAAAAAATTTTTTGTTTTGACTATGGCAGACCAACATGGCTACCTATCTGTAGTTGTAGCTCTGTGAGGGGAACAGAGGACTATAGCTCCCAGGATTCTTTGGGGGAGAATCATAGAATCAAAGGATTGGAGAGTTGGAAGGGAGCCTGAGGATCCTCTAGTGCAGTGCAGGAATATGCAACTATCCCATACAGGGATCAAACTTGCAACCTTGGCATCATCAGCACCACGCTCTAACCCACTGAGGTACCCAGGCTGCAATGAATTTTTACATTTTGGTGGAAGACAACCAGAGTGGCCAGAGCAACCCGGTCAAATGGGTGGGGTATAAATACATACATACATACATACATACATACATACATACATACATACTGTACATACATACATAATTGTTTTTGTTTTTGTTAGCCATAACTCATTCAAAAGGCATAATAGTGCTTTAAGTGTATGGTGCAGATGAGGCTAAACTTGATAAGTTGTGAATTCACATTGAGAAAGAACCTGGCTTCCTTTCTCTGTAGGGGCAGGAGCAAAGTATACCCTCCAAAGTAGCCCCTGAAAATAAAGTCATCTTTATAATAGTCATTCAAAAGCCTTGCAAACATAAAATGGGAAAGTAAGGCTAGAAGGTGGGTGAGATTGAACCCTTCTGCTACCACACTCTCAAAACAACGCACTTTTTGTTAGTTGGCAAAGGCCAAATATAAACCTGAGCTACTTTAGAGAGCCACAGGAACAGAAACGATGGAAAGTTTTTGAAAGTTAATAATCTATTACAGCTAATCTGTTAAAGGGATTTCATCATTTGTGTTTGCAGTTAGGAAGATTTTACACACAGATAATGGCTGGTTCTCTCTTTCATATCCTCCTCCTTTGAGGTGCCTGAACAGAACTATCTTGAAATTTACACTGATACCAGCTATGCTGGAAATGGCATAGCAATCACCACATAGCTGGACTGCAAGAGTTTCCTCCTTTCTAATCTCCCATTCATGTCTGTTATCTCCATTTCAAAAGTACTGTACTTCAACCTGCTGTGGAGTCATCAGGAAGGCAAGTGCATAATCAGAGCTCTGAAACACATACAGGAGGCTCCCTGCTGCTGACCTTTAGCCCTCAAAGGGAGACTTCGAAAAATAAGAAGGTTAGTAAGGAGGAGGTGAGCTTGGCAGTGCACTTCTGCCTCACCCTTGCACAATGAAGACTGCTCCTATGAATGGGCTGGACCAACGGGGTTCTTAGGTGTTGCCCAGTTCAGTCAATCAAGACAGTAAGGAACACATGGAAGGGGTAGAATGTGACCATGTGTAACTGTTGCATGGAGATAAGGAACTCATCCAGACTTCCATTTGTGTCATGATTTGCAGACATGGGTCTGAATAGTGTTTTGTTGTTTTGTCCCACCACTTTGCATGGGAAAATCTGCTGTATACCGCTGAATCAGAACAAACGACATCTGTGAAAAACCAGATTGCCATTTGTTCCAATTCAGCAGAAACTCTGGGTTTTACTGGGGAAACTGGAGGGACCAAAAAAACCCAAACACACCCCACTCTGACCTGGGTCTGGATATCACAGACCTGAGCCTACAAATCACGGACCTGGACCTACAAATCACAGCACAAACAGAAGTTTGATAATCCCAAGAAAAGTTCCTCCAGGTGAGCTATTTATGGAACATTCATGCTGATTTGCTTGCACAAAGCTTACATGGAAGTTAGACTGTGTCCCATTTTTAAAGAGCCTACATACCATTTTAATGTATGGATTACTTCAAAAATGATAAAATTCTTAAGGTATAGCAAAAACTAATCTGTATAAGACTGTGTCCCTCAAAGTTTGTGACCCCCTGAGCCTAATGTGGCTGCCTCACTGGACTAATGATAGCACTGGCCCTGAATGCATGCAGAGCATATTTCTCCGAGAAAAAGTTTGGCAACCCTCATAGAGCTCCATGGGTTTGACAGCTTTCAGAAGCACCTTCATTTTGAGAGCACTTTCATTCTGAAGAAGCATTTCAGAAGCTTTCATTCTAAAGACTGTAGTATACCATGCAGAAATTCAACATGTGATGTTTTCTGCCCTGGTGCAGAAGTTATATGTGTCCATTGAATTTATTTCTGTCATGCAACTATTACCAGAATCGGAGCTCAGCTAGAGAGAAAAAAAGTAGGGGAGGCAGCCTTAAGTTGTGAGAGGAAAAGGACGGCATATTTCTAACTTCCTAGGTTTGGTCCTCACAAACCTTCCCTGTTAAACAAGTCCTTTTGCTTAATGAAGGTGAGCCCAGGGTTGCCTCAGTCACCAAGCAGGTGCAGCCTGCCTGCCATTGGTAACGTCACCTTCATGGAAATGGCCTTGCTTGTGAAACGTATGCTAATGAACGGTGTGGCTCAGCATTTAATCACTGTGCATTTTCGTGTAGTAGGAACTAGTCCTCATTTCTTCTCACAGAGGAAAGCTGTGAGAAAGATGGAGAGCGTTCAAGTTTATCTTTGAACATTTTCTGCCTCAAAACTGTATTTTGAAGGAATTCAGGCTAGCTCTTCTTGGTAAGAGTCATTTGAGGCAGAATCAATCCCTCTCAGCTTTCCCCAGACTGGCAATGTAGTGAACATTAGTTTGAGAGACTGCCAGCCCCACTGTAAAAAACAAGGCACAGAGTTTCTCAGGAAATGGTGGTAACTCTTGACCTTTCTGTGTAAAACATAAGGAAACGGTCTTGCAAGAAAAGAGCTTAATCTCAGAGCTGATCTATGCAACATCACTGATAACAGTGGTGGTAATACAAAAGTTGTTACTTTATTGGCTGATCAGTGCAGTATGCATCTCTATACTAAACACATTTCTATGCTCAAAGTGTTTGGAATCCTAGTGAGGTGAAAGGTAGTATATATAGAGAAAAAACATTTGTTGAATGTGAAGTCAACAAAGAACTCCAACTGTGATAGTCAGCAGGTCACAGGAATGAGGTTTGGTGGCACATCCTTCAATGGAGGGTTTTATATATCTTAGTTCTGAAGCAACCAATGGTTGTCTTTTCATTCATCTCTTTAACTTGACTGATGCCACACACCTCTCTCTACAGCTACTTTATCAAAATTTCAAGAATTGGTACATGCAGAGCAGCACACATTTGTTTGACTAAGGCTATGAATGCCAGTCTCCAAGTAGCATTGTCAGTCAAAATTAATATGCAAAGTTGACAAATCAGTACCAACTTTAGGAACCAGTTCAATAAAGACATACTATTAAACAATATCCAGTTCCCACATGTGCTTCTGAAGCACATGTGGGAACAACTGGAGCCCTTCTCATTGCTGGTCTATGCCTGCATCTCCCAAATTGCAATACCTTCCTTCCATTCCTGTTTCAGATTGCAGTTCTGGAAGTCCACTCATTAGGAAAATGTTTAGGATTGGGGTAGAAAGGCCAGGTCCTGCTATAACCACAATGTTTTCAATAATGTTGCATCTTAGTAATCAATGGGAGTGTTGTAAACCATCTCATTCCAGTGTTGTCATCATCGTCAGGGGTGGTAGTTCTTTATTATGATGTCATCCACTTTGCATTAATTCTTCACGTGCTTAACCGGGATTATTCATAGACTTAATTGTACTCAGTTGGCAACTCCCATAAGTATTCTTTACAACAATACAAGCCAGTGGCAGCTCCTAGCATATGCAGCAAAGATATAAACAAACACTGGAACTGTGGCAGCCACCTTCTTTAATGGGTGTGTGGCAAGCAGAAATTCAACAGATGCAGCTTTCCCACATCGCTGCACTATGACTATGAGCTTTCCAACCACCCTCATCTCCTGGGTGGCATAAAGCTAGGCATCATTTACACCTGGAGCTCACAGGAGCTTGGAAGCCACCCTATCCCCAGCTGAATCAGATGGCAGCATGGTGAGAGTCCCACTCCAAGGAGCGGCAAGCTCAGGCGACTGTGCCCACTTCAAATTCAGATTATGCCACTAATTTGAGGCAGAACATTTCCATTGTTGGATACTTGCTCCAACCCCAACCTGCTTCAAACACTCATCCCCCCAACTTCAACCAATAACAGCATGGGGCAGTCACTTGGTTGTCACGGTGGCCATGAAGTCCTAAACCATTTTTGAGACAGTAGCCTTGGCATGGCAGTCCCCCACTACCATCAGCCTGGCAATGGGACCCCCAACACCAGAGACCACTATGTCTGAAACCACCCATGTCAGCTGAGGTAAAGAGAGGGAGTTCACTAGCAGGATAGTCAATGCACCAACAGAACCCTCAGACTGCCCAATGTGCTGGTTTTCTGCCCAACTGGTAACTTGGAAATTAGATGGTGCTGTTGCAGGGAATGAGACCCTGGTCATGTGGAAAGTTATTCCATCATTCTGAGGAAGTGAGGAGTAAAGTAGAAGGGGTGGGTCCATCCCTCATGTGATGAATTGGTATCATTTCCTTCCGAAAACACACCTCCCAAGACGTGGATGACTTATTGGAGTAGGAGACTCTATAATTACAGAGAGAGGCAGAATCATTCATGCTGCTTATTCATTTTACTGCCATTCTACATTGGTCACACCCACACTATACATTTAAAGCACATTCTCCCCGCCACCAGCGAATCCTGGGAACTGTAGTTTATCCCTCACAGGTGTACAATTCCCAGCACCCTTAATGAATTCACAGGGTTCTTTGGGGGGAAGCCATGGAAGTGACCTTAAATTATGGTGTTTATTGTCATTATAAATTGGGTTGACTTATATATTATTGTGAGACATTGTGTAGTGATATTTTGCTGTTAGGCATTTATCTATTTAACAGCTTAAGAGAGAGTGCAGCCTTCTCTTGCTCCCCCTTTGCTGGTGCTGCAGACATAATTCCGGAAGTCATTGTTTGGTCCTGCACTCTGGTGGGAGTCAGTTGGCTCACACCACAACTCGGAACCAAAAAAATGCCCCTCTTTTGTTCCCATGCTCTGGTGGGGGCAGAACACAGGAGTCAAAATAGGACTTTCCAGATTGGGATCAGAAGCTGGGGCAGCTTCTGTCAATCCAGTATGTCCCACTTAAAATGAGACACTTGGAGGGTATGTGCTGGGCAGCAGAGGCATGTGAGCCGCTCTTCTCAGGAGGGGATGGTGAGCAGAGACAAAGGCCAGGTTTAGGATTTCAGTGTTTGATGATGTAAGCTGGAAGGGAAGTTCCAGGTGGGCAGGGGCTGGTGACGTAGGCTGAATGAAAAATTGTGGCGTTTTAAAGAGAGATGTGAAAATGAGCCATGTGTGCTGACTAGGAGAGCCTGCACCAAGAGACCAGGAGCATAACTGGTTGCTGCTTTCGAGTTAAGCTTGCTGAAGCTATGAGAAGGGCAAGAAGAGTTACTCTTGCAGTGTAATGTTCTGCAACCCCTCCATTGAAGGCTTCAGGCGTAGACAAGCATTCCCCAGAACCTGAACCTCTGATTGTATGGGTTTAACTGTTGTTTAACTGTGTCTGGGGAATGCTTGCCTAAACTGGTGTGTCTTTAGAAGCTGGCATTATGCCAGTACTGATGGAGCTTCTCATATTTCACCAGAGAGGGCATTTTACAACATTGGCACCACCAGTGAAAAAACGCCCACTTCTGTGTTACCACAAGCCAATACTCATCAGGCTGGGGCAAAATTAATCAGGTTCCATTGGCTGATCATAATACCCTTACTGGGCATTGGAAGGGATGGCAGTTTTACAGGTAAGCTGATCCAAAGTTATTTAGGGCTTTGTTGCAGAAGCTTAAACCTGGCTTGATAGTTAGTGCCAATATATAGACATATATTTTCCCCAACGTGTACTTTGGCATGGAAAAGATAGTATCACAATTTCACACCCTGGTCTTAAAAGCAGACCTTCCCTCAAAAGGTTTCTGTGTCAAGGCAAAGGAGGAGGCCCTCACTTGATTTTTCAACTCTTAGCCCACTCAAGCCAGAAGAGCTCCTTGATTTTAATGGCATTTATCCAACAGTTTGAGATGGCATGTTTACAAAAATAAAGCTTCAGACATTTCTCTGCAGTCTCAATTAAAAGAATCCAAACAACATCATTGGCCAAATGTCCAGATTTATTTCCTCTGTAAGCCTTAGTTCTGCATAAGCAGAAGAGAGGCATAAAAGTATTCCAGTTCCTGAATATTTGCATCAAAGGAAGGAGAAATTTAGTCATTATACCGTTCATCTTTTTCTCTCTCTTGTAGCAGCAGGAACAGATTAACAAAAAAGGCATAGTATAATGAAAAAAAGTTTATTTTGGGTGGTGGGGGGGAGGTAAGGAAAACAAGGTCCCATATGTTTACCATAAAAATAACATGGGCTCCACCTTAGGGTATATAAAAATACAGGCTCCATATTGTATGTTTTGGCATTAGTTTAAAATGCTTTTGTAAACATATCCTATTAAGCGTTTGACTGCAGCTTTTATCATTTACTGAAGAAACATATGAAAATTCTAGAATGTATTTATCCTCAAAGTAGTCGTTTTGACACAGCTTAGTAAAGTAGTGTGTTTCCACAGTCAGAATGGCTGCTCAGTTGCAATATATTATTGCTAAGACCTTTTCAAAGACATCGGTGAAATTTCCTTTAAAGCATGTCCAAGGATGCTGGTTCATTTCTTAGAAAAATAGTGTCAGAGGTTTTCCCATTTTCATTTCATTTTTAAATAAAGTTTGTACAAAACCTTGAATTGAATGTGTATAGTAGCAAAATGAAAGTTATTAATGCTGCATATAAAAAAATAAAAATAGTCCCAAAAATGTTAATTTTTTTTAATTGCCCACTAAGGAAGATTAATTTAAAACAAAAGTGTAAGTTTGTTAGTTTTGCTAACATATTTAAAATATAGTGAAGGAACAAAGTATTAAATTATTTTAGAAGTGTCCAAAGATTCATATGGAACCCAAATAATGAGCCAAGGTGAGGTGCCTCAGAAGGATTTGGGATTTCTACAAAGTGAGGTTAGATCTATTCCAGGCAGACATGAGGCAAAACCTGAGTGCTCTGTGGCATCAGAAAATCAGACCAGAAAACTGTCCATGAAAAGTGAAACTGTGTCTGTAAGCTTAACCATTAACGCCAAGGTTCAGGAAGGGGAACGGGACACAGCAGCTTTGAAAAATTGGAAATTTCAGCTCTATTTTAAGAAACATGGCAGGATCAGAAGGGGGGCTTATTTGTGACTAGTAGGCAGGGTCATCGTCAGGGGTGGAGTGGGGTACAGGGAGTCCACACGTACCCTGTCCCATGGCATCAGGGGGCCCAGACTCTTAGCTTTCATTTTTTAAAGAAAGTAAATGAATCAGACATTTTGGAAGAACGTTAGAGCACAAACGATGGAGGGAACACTAATGCTAAGGATGCTTAATCACTGTTGCTAAGCAATCTGTGGAAGGGATGCCAACCACCCCCAGCTGGTGCTCAGGAGGGACCCTCACAGAGCTTCAGAAAAAGCCAGATACGCTAAATGGAGAAGGATATAGGGGGATACTGTATATGTTAAAGCACTTTCCTTGTGTTCACATTATTTCATTCACTCCACAGGTGTGCCGCCTTTACATTATAAAACACAATTGACCATCTTTGATCTTTTTCAGTCAGAAGTAACTCATTTGAAACAAATGTGGTTGGTGCAGAAGACCTAGCTGATCCTATGCAGTGGTACCTCGGGTTACAGACACTTCAGGTTACAGACTCCACTAACCCAGAAATAGTACCTTGGGTTAAGAACTTTGCTTCAGGATGAGATCAAAAATCGCACGGCAGCAGAGAGAGGCTCCATTTGCTAAAGTGGTACCTCAGGTTAAGAACAGTTTCAGGTTAAGTTCTTAACCCGAGGTACCACTGTAGTTGGATTTTTTTGTGTTTTCATATTGGTGTGATAATCAGATAGATATTAATAGGAAGAGAGTAGCTATTGACAGACTTAAAAGTTCTGTTTAGAAGGGTCTAACCATGTCACAGAAAGATTACAGGGAAAAGAGATAAAGCAATAAAATCAACAGATCAGAAAGTTTAACTTACTTTAGATATTGGTTAGATGTACATCATTTAAAATTATCTATAAAATGGGGGATCTTTGTAAACCTATGTGGAGGCGTATTGAGCACAGCTATGATGTCCTGGCTGCTTGCCATGACATCATATGTGTTACTTGATCTCAGCTGGTTGAAAAATGGAATATTTCTTAGTTTCCCCATAATCCCACACAATGTCTCATGTGCAGGAACTGCAGAAATTGGCTGTTTCAGACAGGATGCACACCACATGTTCACCAACATTACATCTTCAGTAACAGGTGTGGGCAGACAGAAGTAGTGTTGGGTAGCTTCCATATTGGTCTGTAATATATGAATAAAATCTTGTCTATCTCTTCAATTGATTCAAATCCAATGCAGTTGACAAAGGATGTTCTCTTTTACTTAGTGAAATTAGACATATAGTATGATGATGGTGTATTTATTATTTTTTCTCCCTTTCATCTATTTATTTCTCCTTTGATGGTTTGGCTGCCATTTTTTTAGTGTTTAGCTTGGGATTTAATTTTGTAATATCACAAGTTATCCTGTAGTCAGTGAGTATGTATGCATGCTGAGATATGGCAAGCTCTTCAATAAATCAAATGGAATCTATAAATAGGTATCTAGAGCACAGGCAGAGACAGTGATGAAACCAACATTAAGATAATATAAAATCAACCCAATCCCTTTCAAGAATCTCTTTGCAGATTCTCAGAGAGATAATAGCATACGGTCACCAACAAATTTCAAGAGTACTCCAGTTTTGCGGCAGAAATGGTTGACTTACAATGAAGCTTCATGTGCTAATAACAAGAACTGCTAAATTATTGTGACTCTAGTAAGAGAAGCTATAATGAGAAACAAGGACTGCTATAATGTACACAGTCAAATCATCTGTGAGAGACCACAATTACGCCTCTGTGTTTCCTAGAAATAACTTGTCCAGTCATGTCTACACAGCTAACTGGAAGGTTTTAATTAGATGCAAATTCCAAAATGTAAAGAAAATACCTGAGGCAGGGACTCTGTTTTTATTAATGGCTCAATTGGTAATATACTAACCCTTGCTGAAATATAGTAACAATATTGAAGAGCTGGGTTTCTTTTAGATACAGAGTGGCAATTTCTCAAGAGCACAGTCTCCACATGGCATCCAAGATCTGCCTCCATTTACACTCATGTTGCTAGGAGCAGCCCAGCATCATTAAAACCTATTGCACTTTCCACTGAATCGATCAGGAGCATGAATATGTCTCTTTTCTCTCCTTGCAAAAATCTGATCTGGAAACGCATATTGTTCAGTCTTTCATCCTAGCCATGAGTAAGCCTTTTGCTATTGGAGTGTCCATTTATGGTGCATTTGTACCTGTTAGTACCCATAATCTAGACCATTATGTCTTGTATTGCAATTCCCATCTTTCCCAATCTCCCATTATCCCCACAGCTGACTGGGGAAGATGGCCTTTGAGGTCCAAAACATATTGAGAGCACTAGATTGTGCAAGGCTGACCTGGACACCATTTCTCTCTGCTCCCTTCTTTCAGCAGGAGCGAAATCTGTCTATTTCATGAACTCATCTCACGTTTCACTACCTCACTGGTAGTGGATCCATTTTATCTCAGATATCTAAACAACTGCTCATGCACACTCCTACTGAGCCCACTGCTATTGATCAGCGCAGCCAACTCTCAGTCTTACACTATGCTCCAGCTCATTCCATTTTTCTCTTTTTCTTTTCATGGAAAGTGGTCATGCCAGCATGAAGTTGAGGGATATGGTGGTGATTGTTCCTGTGTATTTCCTATCAAGTATAGAGACCACAGCACTTCCTGAATCGCCGCATATTTCAAATTAATTCCAGGCAGGGGGGTGAGATTTCATAGTCACCACTTGTCTGAATCCAACACAGAATCGTGGAATTACAGAGTTTTAGAGTTGGAAGATGCCTCAGATATAATCTAGTCCCAGTTTCTCTAGCTTCATACTGGAATCTCGCTAACTGCAGAATCCCTGACAAATTGACATTCAGCTACTACTTAAAGCACCTCCAGCGAAGGAGAACCTCCCACTTCTCGAGATAGGCTGCTCAGCTCTCCATCACCAGCTACCAGAAACGGGATCACAGCCTGGTGGTGAAGCATCTCCTTTTCACACAGAAGGCCCCATTTTCACTCTCCGACATCTCCAGGTAGGGCTGGGAATGTCCCCTGTAGAGCCTCTGCCAGTCAGTGGAGACAATACTGGGCTAGGTGTACTAATAGCCTGGCTCAGTATAAGGCAGCTTCCTAGGTCCCTAAGTACCATTAGGAAGTGTCTCCTAATGTTTACCACAATCATCACTTGCACGGCTTTCCAAGCTAGGGCCCCAAACCAATGACAACAACTCTGCTCCAGAAACTACGTTCTAGGTTAATTTTCAAAATACATGCAGACAATATTATCATTCACCTTGGAAAGTAAAAGCTTTATTGGAATAATTCAGTTTCACAGTGTATTCCTTAAACAGTATTAGTCACGCACCAAATATCACATTTCAAGTTCTTCCTCCTCTTCTTTGTTTTAAGTACAAACAGAGAAAGTACATTTCCCAGTAAACAACTTCTTGAGGCCTGGCGGTGCTTTGTTTGATTTACCTGATAAGCCCAGGTCTGTAGTTTCATACCCTGTTACTCACAAGAAAGGGTTTTAAATAAACTAAAATAGATACCTGGGACCCTGAGTCACTGCCAAGCAGGAATGGGCCTGACCTGCAGATGGGAGACTTTCAGAAACACCCCAGTGCTTGTGAGTCAACTACACATGACATCACAGAGCTAACATCCATGGGGAACTGAGATGGCTGGGATGTATTTTGGTTAACAAGTAACTTCACTACAGGTAAGAGTCAAACTCCATGCTCAGAAATATCAAGAGGAAACAGATTTCCTGGGACATACTCCAAACTTGGAGGCCCTCAGGCAAGAGACCCTCATTGGCCCACTTCTCAGGATGCTCCTCCTCACTATGGCTGCCACCAGCTTCTGTCTTCCCCCTCACAATTGCTGACACCCACTCAATCATCCAGGTGAGAACCAGAAAGGAAGTGGCTAGGGCTCCTCCTAACCACCACAATTGTTCAGGTATTCATTCCCCCTGGGCCAGAAGGAGTCGGCAGGTGAGCAAGGAGCAGCAATGGGGAAGAGGAAGGGCAAAGGGCTCCTCAGTGGGGTACAAGCCCTAGCAGGAGCTTATGTTAAAAACCCTGATACTGGCTTTGTATTTGAAATGCAGGTGAGGGTGATATGCTTGAATGCTCCTTGCAAACAGAAAACTAGCAGACTAGGGAAAAGGCTAGGCTAGAAAGAACCCTCCTCCTCAACATACTAGCTTTGTAGGTGAGGGACCTCCATATGTTGTTGGACTCCAACTCCCATCAGCCCCCACAAGCATGGCCAATGGTCATGGGCGATGGAAGTCATAGTTTAGCAACTTCTGGAGGCCCACACCTTTCTCATCCATGATGTCGGAGGAGAGTCTGTCATGCAACCTAGCACTGCATTCTGAAACAGCAGAGTTTCATGTCGGATGCTGTACGAGTGGTATCACTTGTTATCTACCCACTTTATTGATTCTAAGAGCTAGCACTCCCTTCTGAACATTGCCCCACCACTAGGGGTTTATTTACATAGTGTGTGTTTTTGTATGGTGGGCTGTTGGACTAGGGTGGACAGCTCTGGCTCCTTAGTTTCCCCATCTTATTAATTTTGTTCCTTTGTAGTATAGAAAGAAAAGTTGTTGGTAGGGAAAGAGAGTACAGAAGCCTTGTCCTCTACGGAGTCTGACCACTCTCTTACTAACTGTAGCCCAAGCGTGACTGAAGCTGAGGACAGTTCCTGCCTACTGAGTCACAAATGCCACACTACACTGATGGATGGTGTCACCCGGACAGTTTTCGTTTGCTTTCCTTGAGCTACCCTCTCTTTCTGTGTTTTGAATGCAGTTCCTGAAATGGAAAGCCCTCGTGAGCAATAGCTGTAGCATCCCATGGACTAAGCTTGTTATGTCTGCTGGAATCTACCTGCCCTCAGATCTCAGATGACACTGAGCACCCTTGACAAACTAGAGCTTCTATGATTATTTGGGAGAAGAATGTTTTAAATATATGGTGTAGATGTGAAGGCTATCTACGGTAACCTCCTCACAGCCAAATCAGAATGAATGCTTATTAAACAGCCAATATAATATAATCTCCCTGTAAATACATCAGGATGAACAAGTCACCTGGAAGCAGATCATGCCTACAGAACCTATACATGTATACCTTACATGCAGAAAGGCTCTGTGCACAACATACAACCTCCCATTCATCACACAACGCTTTTAGTGTGAACTGGGTCTCTGAGTGATCAGGAACCCAGACGAAGAGCTTTGCCTGGCTGACATTGTATCAGGGCCAACTGAGGAATGACTGGGGATGGGGGAGGAATCTGGTTCAGTTCACACTTAAAGGGAAACTTACCTACTTTGCACTTCCTGGAACATTATGTGAACCCAAACAAAGCCATACTTCAAAATTTGAATTTCTCTAAAATCTACTGTGCAGTCTCTAGCCCAGTAATATGTACTAAAAATGCATGTTCATTGCCTTGCAGGACATCTTCAGGAGAAGAAAAGGAGGCTAAGGAGTAAATCCTACACAAATCCACAGTGGTGTCTCTAAGAGAGGTTGGGTCGAATGCTTCTTTCCAGCAACTCCTGCAGCCAAGCTGGTGCCAAACACATTGCTCTGCTATCCTTTGGACCACAGCAGCAGGGCTGAGAGGGGGGTCTGGTCATCTGGGCAGCCCAGGACCTCCATGCACACTGCCAAGGCTTACACCCCAGAGAGGTCAACTTCGGTGCTGCTAATGCAGCATAAACAAGCTGGGAGGAATCAGTTCCAAGTTACCGATCTCTGCAACCGCAACAGGCGCTGTGATTCTCCAGCAGTTTGTCTTCAGCCCCGGAGGCGCACTCCATTGTCTCTCAAGACAGACGTATGCCAACAAAGGATAACGTGTACATAAAAATGCATACATTAGTGGAAATAACATTAAAATGTATTATATTAGGGGAAGTATAAATATTAAAGGAAGTTGCTAGCAAAAGGGTGCGAATTAGGGGGAATTGTGTACAAAAATGTGTATATTAGAAATCTGCAGATTTTCCTAAGGATTTCTTTTTAAAAACTGATGGGAAAATGTGGAGATCAGAACTTAAGACTAGAAAAATGAGAAACTGAAATTGACAGTCACCCATCCCCACGAATGACACAAAAACAGTCATATTTTGCTAGCAACTGCCATAGCCCTTTAACCCAGGCCATCTGTCATCCAGCTCAGTTTAAAGCCTGCCAGCCTAGAACAGTGTGTCTCCTTGCAGCATCTTTGATGTTCTCTCCAGGTTTTTAAAGCATTCTGTCCAACGTCAGTAGCTTCCGGTATTGAACCAAATTGCTTCTTCAGGGGCATAATCCTGCCAACACTTGAGATATAAAGCCTCTTACACCAGACCTCTTTCTATAGCACAATCGCCAAGAGAAAAAGCAATCACTAACTCAGCAGTAAACATGGCACAGATTTTTCACCCCTAAAAAAAATTGGTTGATTGCCCATTTCCTGGAATCTGAGAGCACCCAAGATGAAGTCATCTTATTAACTGTTATTACTGGTCAACTATTCTAGGTGGCACCTCTTCATGAACCTATTAAGGGAAATGAACTGAGTCCAGCCCCAACAGGGTGGATCCCATCTGACTAGGGATGGCATGCTGGGTGATTCATTTGGCTACAATCAAGACTGAAGAATGGTGTAGTCAGTTCAGAGCCTCCAACAGACTCATTTGGGGTCGGGAAAATGTCAACAAGCATTCACCACCTTCTTTCCAGCACTTGCTAAAATGTTTCTGTTTAGGCAAGTCTACCTAGGCATGTAAAGCTGGTGTGTGTTTTAATATGGAATCATAGAATTGTAGAGTTGGAGGGAACCCCAACGGTCATCTTGTCCAATCCCCTGCAATGCAGGAATCTCAGCTTATAATGTATACTTTTAACCATTGATTTCAGGAAAATGGAATAGGTACTGCATGTAATAAAAAAAGTGGCAGGTGCCAGAATTTTTCCTCCTTTTCCCAGAAGTCCTACCAACTAATATAAATTTTACACGGCTTGATATAAAAGTAATATTTTTAAATTATTATTATTACAATTACTATTATTATACAAAATGTTTCAGAGCATTATGTACATGACTGACTACTTGCTGAAAATCTGATGGTATAGGTTTTGAGTTTCCCCAAACCCTCCTGCACCGCCATTAAGAAGCAGAGGTTCTCCGTTTAATTGGCTCTTTAATTGGCTTTAAAGTACCGATGTGTGATGGAAAAGGGCTACAGCAACATGCTGCCAAATATACCAGCTACATAAATCAAAGTTTTGAATTGAGATAAGATTTTCTTCAGAGTGAGAGTCAGTTGGGGAGAGAGAAGCCCATGGTTTGTTTATATATATTTATGATTCACAATCCTCTCCAGAATTTACAAGTGGGGAAGGAACGTTGGAGTAATATTGATAGCAACAAGCAAAAATGGAAACTGCGTGTGATCTGAAATGAATAAAGGAGGGGGAAGGGAAGCTCAAGTATGACTGTGTTGGAAAGACAGAATAATTCCCCTCACCTCATTTAAGAACAACAGACAACGAAAAAGAGACAGAGATTAGTTTGTGCTACTGACTGAACGCTGCAGAGATTCTGAGAGTTGGAAAAGAGTATTAAATCTTCAGCACGTTCAAAAACTGTCCACCTAGGGTGAGGGAAAAATGGCGAAGATCAGCAACATGTTTTACTAGTGAGAGAGAATGGTTCCTAGCAGACTGTCGCCTGTTGTGAGACATTGAAGGAAGGGACAGAGAGATAAGACCTCTGAAAAACTTTGAGATTCATTTGCACCCCAAGCCAGGATGGGAGAAAACAGCTGAGAAGTGAAATCTCCATTGATATAACAGTTTTCACATGCAGGACAGAATAAAAATAATAGTTTGAGTTCCTCACTTGAAGCTTTATGAATTTATATATTATAACATCACAAATGGAAATCATTAATTATGTACCTGTTAACTAAGAGATTATTATTATAACTGAAATGTAAATGACATTAATTAAGATTATGGAATGCAATGATATAAGATCGGAAATGCACCCAAACCATCATGCAGGGAGCCTCTTTAACCAAAATGTATTAATTGGAAGTTGATTGGCACTTGGATAATTGTATAATTTGGGAATTAATTGTTATTTTTATAATTTGGCTATTATTGGGGGTATTTGGAAAACTAATGAAAACATTATTTTTTTTAAAAAAAAAGGTTTTGAGTTTCCCCAGCCTAAGGTGTGGGTGCTAATTCTAAACATTTCAGGTAGGATGTACATGGATGTTGGGAGAGCCCCTCTGTTGATGTAGTTCCTTCAATGTCTAGCCTAGTCTTTGAAATTTTTTCAGTGTTCTTAGTCTTTTCAAGTCATGATAGAAGCCTCAAACAACATTACTCCTGCCCACTGACTCAGCCAGTGATGAAGTACTTTCAGTCTCGGGCTCGCTAGTTGTCTTCTGTTTTTTGAAGTTGTTGCAGATATTCACAGCTAAAACAAACAGAAACAGCTCTGCTTCTTTGCTTTTTCTCTAGTAACCAGAAAACGCTTGTGCCTTTTACCAATCAAAACAGTAGCACTAAGTTCCTGCTTCCCAAGAACAGGATTTCCATCACCCATGTCCTAGGAATCTTGTCAGCATGTCTTGTTTCTGTCCTGGGCCCCCACCTCCACCTGTACCTTGAAAGGCAAGGCCAGGCTCCATAACTCCTTTGTTTACATTATCATTGCTTTTCTAGGGTTTCAAAATCTTGTGACATTCGTAGAAGCAGCATCATTTGATTAGAACAAGCAGCCTTTATTTGAGTTGCCTGCCAGCTCAAAAAGTCTTTTCTCCAGGAAATGGCAGAGAGTTCAAGTCTGACAACCACTCGCAATAGGAGTGGTCTCAGAGATCATGCTAAACATTTTGTTGGCTAACTGGGTGTGTGTGTGTGTGTGTACATCAAAATAAAAAAATACATTATTTGGGTTTCCAGGGGCAAAGCATCCCCTTGTCCCACTCTTCGCAGACACAGTTATGTACATGCAAATAAATCAGCTTCAAATCACATTGCCCAGGACCAAAGACTTCACTTTAATTGTGTGGTTAATAACCACACCTAGTGTTTTTGGTTTGTTTGTTTTTAAAAAAATGATACTAAGATGAGGAGTGATTGGGATTGGGGCAAAGCGTGGGAAGGGGAGGTATTATTCTCCCTTCCCCAGGCATGATCTTGCTGAAAATGCCCCCAGCCTCCGGCAGTAATTAGTATTAGAAAAGTGCTCCCATTAGTGCCAGTGGAAGGTTTCCCCCCTAATTATTAATTAGAGCTGTGCTGAAAACTGAAAAATTATTTTGTGATCATTTCCTGGTTGGATGAAGGCAAAATGAAATCCTCCTGAAAAATCACAGGTGGGGAAGATAAAGTGTTCCAGCATTTTTGGGGTGGGGGATGTTATTTACCTTATTTAACCTTACAAGGTGGCCAAGAGTTTTCTTTTATTCCCTTTCTTTTTGCAGCTTAAGAGCAACAAGAATCCTGGAGTGTCCGCGGTAGCACAGGACTCCCCCTGCAGCTGCCTGCAAGCTGCACATTCCTGGCAATAGCCAGTACAGTAAACAGAAACTCTCTCCCCAAAAGAAGTTTCAGAGAAACTTCTCCTCTGCCCCCAAGAAAGCAGCAGAAGTCACAAATCACATTGGTTTAGGGCACATGGAATAAATACAGACCTAAATCTCTTCCTAAAGCCCAACAGAGTCCTTGCTGGCACAGGGGCAAAAGCAATTCAACGGGTGCTCTTGGCTTGGCACTGATCTTAACCTTAATACATCTGGAATTATTTTGCATATGAGACAGTCACACTCAAGGAAATATTCCAATGGTACTTAGCAAGCACTGGCATTTCAATTGAAGGACTATTCAGCACATGGAAAGTATCACTGTCAACTACGTGGAAAGCTTGTTGATGCTACGTATAATGCCATTATTGGTGTTACAGCATTTCTTGGTGAAGATGAGAAGACTCATCTTTAGAAAACTTTCATTACCTATAGCCTTGCTGATGCTGCTGGACTCCAACTGCCATCAGCCTCACCCAGCTTGGATTGAAGTAATCATGATAGGAGGCGAAGCCCGTCAACATTTGGGTCCCCACTCTTGCCTTAAAAGGATTGCTTGTATGGACTCAAGTTAAGCTGAAACAGAACTCAGTGATGTAACTTTGGCTCAATGCACATACATTTATCTTCGACAATTACCCAACTGACTGGTGATGTCTTCTTGAGATGATGGCCAACAGGGGTTTGATGTGTCCCTTCCTCCTCCCCCCATTCACCCCGAGGATATGACAGTGCTAGAGTTCTGAAGTGCACATCCATTCCCTAGAGACTAAACTTCAGGAGGCTCTGGGAAGAGAGCTGAACCCTCAAGCATGATGACACTAGCATTAGTCATTTATCTATTTGTAGTTGCATAAACCGTTTCAAAACAAAAAGTTACCAAAGCGTCGCACAATAAAATAAACAATGCAAAAGATTACAAAGTTAGTATACTATTTGCTTCATCTATTTCAACAATTTGTGGACCAGTTTATCACAGATCTCTCTGGTGTACAAGAGACCCAATACCATACCATACCAAGAATGAGTTAAAAACTATAAAATCAGAGTTCAATTAAAAAACCTACTGGAATAAAAAAAGCCGTCAATACGCACAATAGGTTCAGTGGAGAGGTGGCCTGTCTGAGCATAACTGGAAGGAGTTTCACAAAACTGAACCCACAACACTGAACCCACAGCTTCTTGTGGATACAAGTCATGCATCTGAGCCATGGAGAACCACTAACAGTGCCCGACTCCAAATCCTCCATGATTGGGCAGCGATATAAGGGATCAGGCAGTCCCTGAGGTATCCTGGACTCAAGCTGTTAAGGTCTTGTAAATTAATACAAGAACTTTGCACCTGGTTTGGAAGTGCATGAGAAGCCAGTGAAGGCCAGTGTTATGTGCTGGCAATTCAAAAGGCAATAAAACTATTTGTATAATTGAACACTTACCATTCCAAAAAATAACCAGGTCACACTTTGGGGGAAGCCTTTTCCAACGGAAACATATTTTAACATCATCACCATCTTTTATTTGTGCTCAATGCCTCACAACATATCAGTTGGACAAGTAATAATTCAATATGTATATATTAGAAAATTAGAAATAATACCATCCATAAAAACTCCTCAGTAGCAACATAGGGTTCTCAAGAGGCAAAAATAGGAATAAAATAGGGACTGTGATTTAGCAGAATGAGGAACAAAAGACAGGGACTGACCCTGATACACACGGACAGTTGAAATGTATGACATCTCATTGAACATGGAACTCAAGCATCCAAACTCACGCTTACATGCACTTAAATGATCATGCCCATCTTTCTTTGGACAGCACAGCTGATTTCTAAAGGCAACTGATTCCAAGGGACAAATGTTTGTATCTATGAGTTAGGCCTGAAGTACACATTGAGTCCCCTGTTTGGTGCTTGCTGGTGCTGCCTCCAGAAGTGAGACTACTCTAAGCAACTGTGCCACACCTTGCCTTGGATCCACCCACCAAAACGCCTCTTCCCTGGTCCATCCCAGGTTTAACTGCTATGGCATTTTAACTGCTATGGTATTTTTGCTATGGTTGATCAGACTTGTTTTATCTGAACTACGTCAACTGAAATGCAGCTACAGTTTCCAGAATTCCTTTGTTGGAAGCAATGGCAGCTGAACAGGTTTGAAAATTGTTAAATGTGCAGCATTGGTTGGTCGATTCAGTCATGTCCCTGCATTGCTGCTGATGCCAGCTGCTTGGGCAAGAGTACATGCAGATATTTGGGAAAGACAAGGGCTGAGAATTCACCTCAGGGAGGGGATAAAATGGAGAGTAGTAGAGTCAGTTGTGAATTCAGGAATTTACATAGTAGCTTGACAGTCTGCCAGTGAAGTGGTTGACAGGAAACCTGTTCAGAAGATAAGCACAATCACAACACCTCTTCTTGCATGTCCCTGCAAGCAGTGGGAAAGTTTTCTTGAGCAACTTTCCAGAGGGCACATGACAAAGATAGACAGTACCAGAGGCAAATGCAGGTAGGGGGTGGTGGTGGTGGGTATCATTATTACCTTTGCACAGTGAACTACATTCCACTTTCTACAGACACACACACCTCCATCCAGGGCAACACAAGGCATTGCCACAGCTCAAGGACACATACTGGTTAAGCAATAGCAGAAGCTTGTTGCCTGGGAAGAGTCCCAAAGGTTGGCCAGAGAGGGCTGGAGTCCTGTGTTCTGTCCCAAACCTGAGGTGCCCCACCCCTGCCCCATTGCCAGTCCACAATGAGTTTGCTGAGAACAGGGCAGGAGGAGACAGTAGATTATTTGCAACAGCTCTCCTGCATCTTTAGTATTCTTCTCCACATTACGTTAAGCGCTGCTCCCACTGAAACGCTAAAATAAATTACAAACTATTTAACTAGACACTTTCTTTTATGGTCTTTTAAAAAAGTCAAACATGCAAAGTATTTGGCTCACATTAATAGGGACAGCCATATGGATCTCATGGGGTCAGTCAATAAAACCTGCCATTTTTAGTACAGGGGAAGTGGATGATGTTTCCTGATTCACACATTAGGGCAATTTTAGGTGTGTTTACTCAGAGGTGAGTCCCACTGCGTCCACTGGGTCTTACTTCTGAGTAAGCATGCACATGACTGCAGAGAAACAGTGGCAGCTTTCTTTAGTTGTTAGAAAGGTCACTTTTACAGTCATACAAAGAAATCTGGTTTGACTGCACTGTGGTCTTGCCCAGCATTCAGAATCATGATAAATGTGGTAAATGAAAATTTGGAAAGGAAGGAGAGACATAAGCAATGGTGACAGGTGCCCTCTGGGACTAGCAGGATAGAAGGCTGGGAGGCCAACAGTAGGTGGAGCAGAGCCAATGAGAGGTGAAGCCAACTAATTCTAGCTTACTCCCCATTCTCCAACAGAGTTCTATAAGGGTCACACTGAGATGGAGGAGGGGGAAGCAGACAGGCATGTGCCACCCCCTGGACTGGTTGTAAGCAGGTAGGCAGGCAGATGAGGGCTGTCTGAGGGCAGACTGGAGCTTGTGGGGCAGTGCTTCATTCATTCTAATAGACCAGCCTCCACTGGAAACCAGTTAGATCTCCACTACTGTTGCACAGAATTTGCATATTTTGGGGGACGTGCAATTTTGATAGATTTGGTGCACTGAATTTAATTTCTTCTCCATCCCTAGTCTCAAGCTGATGTAAGCTTCCCCTTGGCTCTTCAAATAGTCACTAATCAAATGATAGAACAGGTTGCAGCATTGACTTAAAAAAACAAAAACAAAATTTAAATATATTATAAAAATCCTTTTCAACCTCCATTGTCATCAGCCTGCAGTGGATTTCTTGACTGGCTCAGAAAACCAACATTGACAGCCTTGAGTGATCGTGGATGAGTAAAGAAGCAAGAAGGTTGGTGGTGGAATGATGTGGCAAGTATTCTCCACTCACAATTCTGCCCAAGTTATTTATTTATTTAGATTTATATATATTGTCTTTCATCACAAGATCTCAGGGTGGTTCACAATACAAGGTGAAAGCACAAAAAGAAAACAACAAAACAATAACCCCTGCATCCACAAATACATTTTAAAAGGCTATAGAATATTATTCAGCCAAAGGCCTGGTTGAAGAGGAATATTTTCACCTGGTGCCTAAAGATATATAAGGAAGTTGTGCATTTTAAAGTCCCAGGGGTATTAATGCATAGCTCTCCCAGTGACATCTATGGGACTTAATAGTGCTTAACACTGACTGGATGGTGCCCAAATAGGTCCTGAGGGAAAGTCCTCTTCTAAGTCAATGGACAAAACCTGTTTAAGTCTTTGGGTACATTTGGATTCTGAGCAAGTGCCAGTTCTCTCCCCCATCTCTCATCACCACCCAAGAGACATAAAGGTTCACACAAATACTTTTTCAAACCTTCTGGGTTAAAAGCAGATCTAGTAGAATGAATCTAAGTCTTGAAAACACATAAAACTGAAAGACGAAGTGGGAACAAGCACCACTCTTCCAGCTTTTCCCTTCAAGTCTACATACATTTCAAGGAAGGAAAACGATAGTCACCTTCACCACCTCATAACTAAGGTGGTCGCGAGTTGGGTGGCTAAGAGGCTTTACGGCAGCCAAGGGAAGACCTCAAGAGCACCATGGCACCCACAGGCACCACACTGGTGTTAAGTGGTTGCAATATAGAATTTTCGAGCCAAAAGAAAAATATGGGGAGGGAGGGGTTGCTTGTTCAAGGAAGAAAAAACTCAGATATAACCATTTCATCTAACTTCAGTCAAAAGCATATTTGCGTCAACTGTTCATCGGCCTGTAGTAATACTATTGCCATTCAGGTTATACAAATTGCACACCCATAAGTACGATGAAATAACAAGAGGGATTTTGCTCTGTGTTATTTTTTAAAAAGTCCCTCTTGTGTGAAGCAAGAAACCTCTGCTTCAATGGGCCAGCCAGTGGCAGCGGCAATGGCGGTGGGCAAGTTGCCGAAAAGGGAAGAGTACACATTCATCTTTCTACATTGACTGTTGTACGGCATCGCTCAGTTCCAGGAATTGTAGATTGTAAAAATGATATGTGCTTTGTGGTTTGGCACTTAGACAGAGCTTCAGCTCAGGCACCGCGATGAGCTGCCAACATCTGCAAATTATTACGTGTTAAGAAAAAAAAGGGCCTCCGGCTACAGCGCTGACGTCATTAACTGGTTGCACCTACTGCTGACTAACAGGGTGGAAATTTAAACTTGGAGCGCAGCCAAGGCAGGTCACTGAGTTTGCTACTCAAGATACTTCCCTTATAGTAATTCTGTGCTACGCAACAAGGTGCAGCTAAATGAAATGAGTGGTGAATGCTCTTCAGAGCGTCATGCCAGTACCTAGAATCCAGAGTGTATTTAGAGACAGAGAAAGAGCTCATATCCACACCGTAGATGGAATGCACTCTTACAGCTCATTAAAGGCCATGGCTTCCCCCCAAATAATTCTGGGAACTGTAGTTTTTAAGGGTGCTGGGAATTATTAGAAGGCCTTCAACAAAGTACTGTTCCCAGGATTCTTTTGGGGAAGTCATGACTCTGAAAGTGGTGTCAGAGTACTTTTAAATATGTGGTGGGAATGTGACCAGATTGTTTATGGTGGCAGTTTCTGTACACACTTACCTGGGAGTAAGTCCCATTGAGGACTATGGAACATACTTCTGAGTAAATTTGCATAGTTTTGGATCGAGGGGTGCACTCAGAAATTCATGAAACTGTCATGGGCACTACAAAATACCTGTTTCACAGAAGGGAAAGCAGGCTATGGTCAGTAACACTCCACCATCAGCAGGCAAAACACCTACGCACACTCCAAAATAATTAAAACATAAGACCAAAAGAGCAGAAAGTACCCCCAAACAACAACTAAAACATACATGCACAGTCCTCTTAAAAAAAAAAAAATTGGGAGGAGCAGAGTGTCCGAGGGTGCCATGTTGGAGACCCCATATTAAGCATAAAATACTAGGCTTTATGCAACTATGTTAATCAGTGTGGACTGCTACTGATTTTTTCCCTAAAGGCAAAAACAATCCAGGAGATAGAAGTATTAAGGAACTGTACAGAAGTTGAACTTTCTTCCTCCTTTACATTTTGTTGTTGTTGTTTAGTCGTTTAGTCGTGACCGACTCTTTGTGACCCCATGGACCAGAGCACGCCAGGCACTCCTGTCTTCCACTACCTCCCGCAGTTTGGTCAGACTCATGTTTGTAGCTTTGAGAACACTGTCCAACCATCTCGTCCTCTGTCATCCCCTTCTCCTTGTGCCCTCAATCTTCCCCAACATCAGGGTCTTTTCCAGGGAGTCTTCTCTTCTCATGAGGTGGCCAAAGTATTGGAGCCTCAGCTTCACGATCTGTCTTACCAGTGAGCACTCAAGGCTGATTTCCTTAAGAATGGATACGTTTGATCTTTACATAGCTGGCAGTAATGTGTGTTCGGCCAACTAGATGCCCAAACGGTTTGCCACACAATTGTGCAAGTGAAGCAAGTCTCATGACTGGCAAGCCCAGGGCAGATGTTTGTACAAGAAGTGTTCCCTTTGCCAACACCTGCCTCGTAAGCCTGCCTCGTAAGCCAGTGTGAAGGCATCTTAGACAATTAAACGAGGCAGTGAAGAATACTTCTTGGAAAAGATCCATCTGAGTCATAGGAGAAAATGGGTTGAAGTTGAATTGCTATGGCTTATATATTGCCACGTGAAAAGGGACCAATGTGGTAGGTAAGCTTCCGTTTATGTGCAGGAAGCTCCTGCAGCCAATCAGAAGCTGTGCCTTGGTTTTTGAACAGTTTCAGGAGTCAAATGGACTCCTGGAATGGATTAAGTTTGAGAACCAAGGTACCACTGTTTTTCACAAGAAAAAAAAGTCGCCTGTTCTGGCTGCCTTCCCCTACCCCAGTTCCCACCAGATATTTTGGGCTACAATAGGGCATGCTAGCTGAGGCTGAACCTCAGTAGGACATTAGGCTGAGGAAGGCATTCTTAATTTTTTTTATTAAAAAAATCCTCTGTTCTAAGTGTCACAAATGCAAATGTCATGATTCATTGTGTACTTGGGGTTTCTTACACTAAACAAAGCTTATGAGGAATTTACAGGCTTATGAAAACATAGCAATTAAGAGCTGATTTACAGAACCATTTTTTAAAAATATTTTTCCTATTGGTGTGATTCTCCTGTTTGTGATTCAATGTTGGCCAGTGAACTGGTTTTTCCCAGTGCTCCAGCATGAGCCCTGATGCCGCTAACCTGCCACCACACCAAATATTTAAACAAGGCTATGTTTGGAATACTAAATTACAATCTAAGTACAGCTATGACTATTTTGACGTGATGCAAATAAATAGATTTAAGTGAGGGTGGTGGGACAAAATGCCCCTTAATGAAGGGATGTAGATCCTTTTCCCCCACTGAAAGGCTGCATATCCTTGGGGAAATGTGTCAGGAGCCACATGATGGGGGCAGGTAAAGTTGGACCCCAAAGTGGTGTGGCTGCCCGTACCCTTATACACACATACCTTCCACCCCATCCATCCACACTGGCATGCAGGTAGACCCCATTCACCCACCATTCATTAATTCTCCCTCTCTCTCTGGAGAGGACCTGGGGGCCACACAGGAAATCTCCTAGGGCCACATTCCACTCAAGAATGGAGGCTTCCCTCCCTGCCTTAAAATTTGCTAGGAAAACATCCCAGAGAGCCTTAAAAGAACTGAAATGTGACAGCTAAACATATGCACTAGGTCATGTCATACATTTAAAAATACTGCCCTGGTCTTGATGGATGCATATAATATTCACCTTCTCTCTATTTGACTCAGTTTTCTCCATTCACTGCTGCCTCGAGACCTGATTCACCACTCATGTGCATGCCTAGCAATCAAGCCGATATTGTGTTAAAATATACTGGAGAACTTTTCCAAGCAAAAAGAACTCCAGACTGCAGACTTCAAGGATTACTGCAAGACAGAAGTTTGTAAGCAGATACTGAAATTACAATATGCCATCACATTGAATGGGAATGAAGAAACAGGATTTGTTTTCCTCGCAAGAGGCGGCAGAGCAGGGTAGGCTGTGGCTTATGCCCCAGCAAGTTAGGTGGGTTGAACCAGTCTCTTGGTTCCTGATCTGTGGAAGCACAGTTGCTGAGCCAGGGAGCTCACAATGGGCCATTCTATGGCAACACCCAGGAAAGCTGGTGGGGCTAAGCAACTGACAGCACAGAGCTCTCTTCCTTGGCCTCCAGCTTAGCTTAGCTCTTAAAAACACATCTGGAGAGATCACTCTGCTGCAAATAACAAAAGGAGTGACTGCTGTACGTGACTATGGCCAAAACCAATTAAACATTACAGGTAAATATTTGTTCACTGGGATCACTGGGAGGTGACATATTAATAGTAGAGCAAGGGAACACATCACCAAGAGGCCAAGATTATTAATTGAACTGAACTATGGAAACCTTTTGAAGGACACAATCAGGACTTGCCAACTGAGGGTTGATTGCCGCAGCAGGGCACCTCCCCTAGGGTGTCATTGTAGTGTTGTGTCCATGCCTCAAAATATAAAAAACACTGTGGTGCTGGGCTTTTTTTCTGACTGGTTAGACTCAGATTTCAGTATAAAAATTAAAGCATGCCTGCAAACCACAGCAGTTATGGCTTTATTTACACACACATTCAGGCTGAGCATAAGGTCGAGGAGCTCATAGTATTAACACCAAACAGTTCTTATAGAGTTGGAAGGGACTGAAGGGTCATCTCGTTCAACCCCCTGCAATGCAGGAATCATAGCTAAAGAATCCCTGACAGTGGGACCACACAACCACTTGTTCCTACATTAGGTCTCTAGGGCCCCTCCAAAAGCATCACTCTGGGTTCAGCACAGAGAAGAAGTCAAGCCTCGTTCTCTCAACTCCAGCTCCAGGCAGAAGTAGCCCAACTCTGACCCATTGTTCACTTTCCAGTCAGGATGACTCTACCACCAGCTAGAGGAAGAGAAAGGTCTATCCCTTCTTCTGGAAGTCTGGGGGCAGGCAGAGAGCGAGGGGGGGGGGTTCTAGAGCAACACGCCTTGACTTTTCAATCAGCTGTTTTTAGTCATGCAAAGAGATACTTAGACCTCGTTAGAGCCATTAACTCAATTAAGAGATTAGCTTGAGCACTTCAACAGTTCCTTCTTCTACAGAATCCCACCATACAGAAGTAAAGCCACAGGCCTGGAGGGGACCCAAAGATGGCATCCAGACTAACTTCCCAATCCTATATCAGGAATTAATAGGGCAGTTGTGAGGATAAAATGGGGAGACCAAATCATGTACGCAGGTCTGGGCTCAGCGGACAAGAGGCAAAATAAGAATATAATTAATAACAGAACCTTTGCGAGATTTCTTCCTCGGCCTGGCCTGCCTGCCTCTCACTCCCCTCATTGTGGTTACTCAGGCTGTAAGCATTCTGTGATGGTTTGTCCATAAGAACGTAAGCGTTCCTCCCATCCAGTTCAACCTTTTGTTCTCAAAGTGGCCAACCAGATGGCTGTGGGAAGTCCGTAAGCAGGACATGAGCACAACAGCACTCTCCCAACTTGTGCTCCCCACAAACTAGTATTCAGAGGCATTGCACCTCTGACACTGGTAACTTCATCATGGTTAATAGTTATTGATAGTCTTGTCCTCCATGAATTTGTCTCGTCACCTTTTAAAGCCACCCAGTTTGGTGGTCAGCACTACCTCTTGTGGTAGCAAATTTAACTCTGTGTCCCTGATGGTGACTAGTGCCCATTGGGATTGGGAGAGTGGAAAGCAGAGGGACCAACCAGGGGTGTAGGAAGGGGGGCGGTGGGCGCGGATCACCTTGGGTGCCCTCATTGAGGGGGATGACATTTGGCATGCTGTGCGCCCACAACTTCCAAGCCTATCCCGAGCCATTGGGGTAAGGGGGAGGAGCTGCGCCACTTTGCCAATGGCATTCTCCCCCTTCCTCCTTCGTTTTGACAGCTTGGGGGAGGCTTGGGAGTCACAGACTGGCAGCGCGCCGAATGTCTGCCATGGGGGCTCACTCCGCCCCTGTGGGTGGCTCGCTTCGCCCCTGGCTGCAGGGCGCATGCACTGCTCTGGACACCCGAGCGGCTATCCTGTGCCTGGGAGGGCACCCTCTGTGCCACGCCCCCCTCCGGAGTGTGCCCGCCCTGGGCAGCGTGGGCATATGCTCTGCCGCTGGGGCCAACAGCAGGTACAGCCAGAGCGAATGTTAGGCTGAGCCAACTATTTCTAGTTTTGTCCCTATTCTCCCCCATACCAAGTTATACAAGAGTAACTCTGAAACTAAGGATTTCTTTCTTTTCAACCCAACATTTATCATTATTTGCACCTGTGTTACTTTATTTTAAAATATGTGAAAAATTCATTTGCACTTATGTTCAAGACTGCCTTCAAGCTTTTTACAGGTTTGTACTTTGGTTACTGAGGTGATTTTTTGTATCTCTAGATAAGCCCACCTATTCAGCCTACTAGGGCGAGCCAGTCATGGTGGTCATGCCTCCTTGATACATCTGAGCAGAAGCTACTATATGTTTCTACATGTATAACATCATTCTTGTTTATAAAACCCAATAAAAAAAGAAAGCGGCTAGAGTTCTAGTAGTGAAATATCAATTCTATACTTTTCTAAACAACACCCTATTTGAAGCTTCTGGTAATTAAGCTTTAAAAGTTATCTAGTCATCTAAAAAGTTATTTATATTAACATAGATTTATATTACATCTCTTCTAAAAGCATTAACATGTCAACCTTCCCTTGTCTGACTTGCCTTTCTGATGGTGAGCTTCCTGAAGACAGAGACATATTTCCTTTTGTAAAATTGTGTAAGGTGCCCTACATTGGTGGTATGGTACAATTAATTGGCCTAATAATTATTAAAATTTCAGGAAACTAATTATGACAGTCCTAAAAAGGGGTTTAAATGACACACATGATGACACATTTATACTATGTAAGTTGCACACTGTGTTATGTTGGTCACAACAACTATTGCATGTAAAACACATTTCAAGCAACATCTCAACCCATTGTTTTAATGCTAACAAGCTCAAAGAAGAAAATAAACATGGTAATCTTTTCTCATAGAGGAGTTTCTTCAGCCCCATAAACACTTTGGTTCCCTTTTATGAACCTTTTCCAGCTCTAAAGTATATTTTTGAGATGTAGTGACCAGAATAATGTAGAGTATTCCAAGTGCAGTTGCTCCACAGATTTGTATAACAGTGTTATGATATTGGCAGTTTTATCTTCAATCCCATTCCCAATTATTTCTAACTTGGAATTCATCTTTTGCACAGCAGCCACATACTGGGCCAACAACTGTATCAAGCTATCTGCTATGACCCCAAAGTCTCTTTCCTGGTCAGTCTCTGCCAGCCCAAAGGTGTATATGTGAATTAGCCATTTTCACCCCAAGGTGTACCCTTGCTTACATTCCCAAGACATAAGTATATTCCTGAACATTCATTTATTGCAGAGGGCCACAAGGAACCAGTTTTCAGCTGGATAGGAATGTTAGATTTAAAAGATTATATCATGTTATGGCAGTGCCAAATTACACACCTAGAAAAACAGAGTAAATCTCCCTCGGCTTTTCCTATATCTGGCTGCCCAGAATGTAATATAATGAGAAGCAAAGCGTGGGAGCAGTCATATTATGGGTGTGGTTCCTCAGCCTTAATAGATCTGAGCTGAATTAACTCCAGACAGGATGTTTTGGCCATAAATGGATTAGTAAAAGGGTGGAGACGTGCCAAGCCTTCTCTGAATGTAGCCAGAGAAGGCTACCCAGATGTTGGTTAAGCTACTGCAAAACAGAGCAATGCAATATAATCTGGCAACTGGATCTGAGCCAAATCATTTACTACTCATCGGTGTCTGTTCCTTTGTGATAGGGTGGCTGAGAGAGCCATTGAGAGGTACCAGATACACCTTCATTTGTTGGCAGTAGTTATAACACCACTGGCATTATACTAGTGTTGTTATTTCCACACACTGCGATTCCTATCAGCAGAAGTTATACATTTACCTGTAAACTCTGCTTAAAAACCTCCAACGAAGGAGAGTCCACCACCTCCTGTGGGAGTCTGCTCCACTGTTAAAGAGTTCTTACTGTCATAATGTTCTTCCTGGTGTTTAGTCAGAATCTCCTTTCTTGTAACATGAATCCATTTGGTTTGGATCCTACCCTCCGGAGCTGGAGAAAACAAGCTTGCTCCATCCTCCATGTGACAGCCCTTTACACACCGCCAATTGTGAGGTAATAGCACTGTAGGCACAACTAAATTATCATGTCTTCTCAGGATTTAGAGAAGATAAGTGTCTACACTACAGCCTGTGGATTTAGGGTAGCAGAGGCTTTCCAGTGGAACTGGAAAGTCACCCACCACTGTTTTTTACCCAGAATGCCAATGTAGCATTGCACCAGAGCATGGTGGGGAAATAGCAATGGTGGTATGCTTTTCAGAAAGTCACTGTTACCCAGTAAAGTCTGCAGCTAGAGGAGAGTGTGGACCAGCTGTGTGTAGGAGGGAGAGAGGGAAGGAGGTGCTCATCCTAGGCATATCCCATAGTGCATATTTAACCTTGCCCATTTAATATCTGACATCATTTTATAAACCTTGAACTTTAAGTTGACTTTCATTTTCTTTCACTGTATGGTTCCCTGACCTAACTTCTGGAGTTTTATACTCATTGCCAGACCTTTTCCTTCTTTTTTCTAATTGTGGCACCAACGGTTGCCGAGAAGTCCACAGGCCTGGGTAGGTGTGTCAGGAATGATTCAGAAAAGATGAAATGCGCACGGCTAAAGAAACTGTATCCCTATGGAAACAGAAGAAATGTTACACTCTCCTGCCTAGCCAATTTAAAAACCTCTCTTCTTATGTTCAGAGCGGCACGTAGCACTATGCAGCCACTTACTGTAACCAGCTGTTTATCTCTGTGATGCACCTAATGTCCATCACACGCTCAACAGATGTTTCACATGACAGCAAGAAAATGCATCCCTTTTATCATACTGGTTGAGAACAACCTTATTATATCCAGATCTTATCCTTGAAAGGGATAATTTATATTATACATCATCTGAAATGTGTGGTGTGCACTTAAGTCTCACTGAAATCAATTGTTCTTAAGCATATCTAATGCTGAGCTGGGGTGTATTTTTCTTCTTCTCTCTTTCAAATAAATCTTCTAAAGATATAGCTATTAATGATAAATTAACATGTGCTGTTAAGGTAAGACGGGGAATACGCAGGAGAAATGATTTTGAGCAGATATGGAAGGTATTTGAAGAATTAGAACTGTTAAAACAGAAATGGGTCAAACCATCGCAAGAGGTGTTGAAATTTTGAGAGGCTGGATAGTTACAATGGTCTTGTAAGTGGGGTGCACATTTTTATTTATTTTGTATTTTTTGTTATTAGTTGGGGGGAGCAAATAAATCTTCTGGCTCAGATCCAAAAAGCCCACTGCATGAGTGCAAGGAGGGTCAGCAATTTCAAGTGATCCTCCCCACCAAACTGTACCCAGTGCCCAAACCAGCGCCTCCACCTGACCTTCAGGAATGGCTTTAGATTTTGAGCCTGCATGCTGGCCCTGTTTTATTTTTAATTTTTTTTAAAAAAAATTGTTCAGTATTTAGCAATATTGGATAACTTTATATAATGAAGATTTTATTTGTGAGGTTTTGCAAACATGTGCAAAATACTTTCAGTTAAAAGTTGGTATGTATTTAAATTGCTATTAACTCACCCTTCATCACAAAGCCATTCTTGAGGCAGGGCACAGTAAACAACAAGAACATGATAAAACACATCAGGCAGCAGAAAATAAACCGTGCAGCTGATGACCAGGAAAAACTCAGCAATAACAATACCAGGCCCAGGCACTGGTAACCAGCAAAAGCCTGGACTGAACTAACACCAAAAACCCATAGGAGGCAGCACTAGACATATCTAAGAAGGGAGTTCTATAATTGGGGAGCCACCACCGAGAAGGCTCTTCTTGGGCATTTGAATGACATTTCTTACTAAAGCAGTAAACATTGATCCACCAGTTGGATTCACCAGCACCCATCAGCAGCTCCATCACAATTTCAGTCCTCAATCTTCAAGATCTTAAGAGGCCAGTCATTTCTCTCAATTCATCACCTGTCTGCTTATTTTATTGGTTTAAGGCAGGTAATGGGAACTGGATCCAGGTGGCTGCATCATGAGCTTCTCTGGCTGGCAACTTTAGCAGGTGGGCAGGACTTTGTGCACCTGTCAATCCCTAGAGATCACCATTTTTTCCTTTGCAGCGTGGCAAACTACAATGGAAAATCCAAGTCCAGGCAAATATGCCAACCAGCTGATCAGTACTGACTTCAGGCCCTTCTTTGGGCAGGAGTTAGCTGTGCTGTGAGTTCCCCATGGGGGACTTCACAGCACATCTGATCCCAGCATTCATGAAGACACCACCTAACATCTTAGGTGCTGACTTTGATCTCCACCTCCTTCTCCAGGATTGTCTGCACTGCCAAATTCCCAATGGGCATTGCCTTTAAGCTCTGCTTTCTTCAGGAACTGGCTGTACTATGGAGATCTCCACGTAGAACTCAGTAGTTCGGCCAGCCAATCCCAGCAGGCTTGTTCTTGCCACCAAGCAGCTGATTGGCAGCGACAGTAAGCCTCCCATGCCAGCAAGCAATGGTAAGTGCATATTAAGATTACCAATTGTGCATTGGCAACTACTGCCCCACATCTGATCTTACATATGACATCAGGTGTGAGATAGATGAAGGGAGGTTATGTGGAAATGGTCTCCTAGGCCAAATTGACCTTTTCTGGACCTATTTAGGGTCATGAGCCAGAGGTTCCCCATGCCTGGTTTAAAGGGTCTAGGGAAGCATCCAATTTTGTCCGTGTTATTCGGAAGACATGTTTAGAGAAAACTACAAATGCTTAGCAAAATGGCTTGAATCTGGTCAGTGACAGTTTCCATGGAATTAGCAAACTGTCTGACGGGGAGATGTTGCAGGGTGTCCTGATACAGTGTCCCCTATAGCCAGTTCCTGGCAGAAGTGCCCCACTGACTGATCTGTCACATTGACACACACTGTCAATTAACTTTATTACCCCAGGCATAAATCTGGTATTCAGTCAGCCTGCTCTTCTGGTTTAACATTCCAGATTAATAAGCACTTTACAAAGAAGGGGGGGTATTATTATGACTCAAAGGGCTATTGTACTTGTTTATGAGAAACACCTACCCATTTTATGCTGGACACAACAGGCACATCTCATTGGCCTCAGACACGTGCCAAGGATGGCACAGTATGTGAAGAACACACAGCATTTCTAGTGATGTGAAAGTCATTAAAATACAATTCATTTCTTGGGATTTATTTTTAAATCCTCACTGGCAAGGAACAAGTAGAATGTTTTCCAGAACTTAAGGAGGGCACTAGACCAGATGGAGATTCTTTGTAAGCGAATTGAGTATTCCAGCACCTTCTGGAATGGAAAACTGTGCTTAAAATTCCATGTGAACCAGCAGCTCCTCATAGAATGCTGGAATTGGAAGGGAACGAAAGAGTCATCTAGTCTAACCCTCCCCTCAGGGTTTCAGGAAGCAGAAACTACTGAACATCCTTTTAGATTTTAAGAGAGGAATCAATAATAAGTCATAACCAGTACCATCCCAGCAGACTATTAAAACATCTAAAGACACCACTCTTGGACTAAATAATTTTATTTAGAGCACAATCTAGCCAAAGATAAGCATTACAGATTCTTTGGCAGTGTAGCTTCAAGGATTGGACAACTTTCCCAGCAAGCAGTTGACACCACAGGTAGCTGTGATTGATCAGCATCTCATTTAACATGTCAAAGCAAATGGACACCCACATCTCACACTCTTGGCTTTCTGACATAACACTGGCTTTCTGACATAACACTAAGAGGTCAGTGCCCTGCTCTCAAACAACAGCAGCAATCTAGGTTCACAGCACTCTTTTATTCCCAGCAATTGGGTGTGATTGCAGTTTGTGAAACATGGCAGACAAAAGGAGAGGCCCGGCCGGTTCACAAGGTGTTAGAGACATGCAGAAAGGCAAAACAACAGGTCAGGCCTCAGCTAGGCAGGCTCATCTCCCATTTCATCAAAACATCCTGAGGCATTGTGCACTGCTCAGAAAACAGCTTCACTTCAAGCAATGCTCAGAGCAAAATGCTGGTCTAGTGTTGTTGTGTTCAGCATCCCAGTGGTGGATTGTCCAACACCCACGTTAAAAAATGATCACCTCAGAAGGCAAACAAAAATTAAAATGAGGTGAATCCTGATCTGAGAAAGGCTGTAATTGAAGGCCCAGATTATTGTGTGGTTAATGGGGAAAGAATGTTTTGATAGGTAAGATTTAAACAGCCAGAGGAGGAATTTAATTATACATGGTAGAGTAAGGTTACCAGACTTCCCTGTTTCCCAGGGACAGTCCCTGGATTTACAGATCAGTCCCCATACAAAATCAATTGATGTTGAAAAGTGTCCCCTGATTCATTGAAAAAAATCTGGTAACCTTATGGTAGAGCAAGACACAGAATGAGCAACCTGCAAATATTGTTACACACCACCCCAATCTCCACAGCAGTGCGAGATGCCAGAGGTTCCAGATTCCTAGCCATGGTTTGTGCTTCCTTTGGAAATGAGGGACAGCAGAGACTGGTGTCTTTAGGATATATAGTTTATTTACGCATAGATACAACCTGAGCCTGAATGGAGGGGATCTTGATTCTCCCATAAGTACAGCAACCTTGGATCCAAAACAAAAATCAGCCATGCTCTCAGACTCCTTTCTGCAGCATCAAAGCAGTCAGCATGCCTTGCACTGTGACCCCACCCCATGCCTCTCACTGCTAACAGACTGAAAGGATTTTCTTCCAACCAGGAAAACCGCAATCCTGCAAAACTCAACCCTTCTGGTCTTTTGTCTAACTAAAAACCAAGGAAGGGGTTTCATCCATTTGGCTGTCTGGCACTAAATCTCCAGGTGGCCCTTTGGCCATTAATCAGGCTTTGTTTCCCTAAAGACCCACACTCATTGAGTGATCACCAGGCTGACCTGGCTTGTATTTTTAGTGTAAGCTGAATCCAGGGGTTCATTGCTTGGCTTAACTCCCCAAACCTTTATTAACTCTTAATGTTTATTGGACCCAGGAATTGGATTCCAGGCTAAAGGTAAAGGACACCTGACAGTTATGTCCAGTTGCAGACGACTCTGGGGTTGCGGCGCTCATCTCACTTTACAGGCCAAGGGAGCTGGCGTTTGTCCGCAGACAGTTTTTCCGGGTCATGTGGCCAGCATGACCAAGCTGCTTCTAGCGCAATGGAACACAGAATCCAAAGCAGCACACAAAAACACTGTTTACTTTCCCACCGGAGCGGTACCTATTTATCTACTTGCACTTTGGGGGGGACATACTTTTGAAATGCTAGGTTGGCAGGAGCTGGGGCCAAGCAACAGGAGCTCGCCCTGTTTGCGGGGATTCGAACCACCGACCTTCTGATTGGCAAGCCCAAGTGGCTCAGTGGTTTAGACCACAGCGCCACCCTACTTGTAAGTTAACTCCCATTGATGTCAATGGATCCTACTCCCAAGTAAGGATGCTTAGGAGGCAGCAATAATGTTGAGTTGATGTCCCTTCCCACCCAATGATTCTGTGATGAATTTGGGAGTCTTCTCCTGCTTCCATTAATGCACATTGCCACCATTCACGAGTTGAGTCTTTTTTCTCTTTCTGAACATCTCCTCCTCCCCACCAGATGGTGCAGGCACAGACATTCTCCCACTTGGCTGTCAGCTGATGGCCCAAGCAACCCTTCCTGCTTGCTGGCCCAGTGACATTTCCTTCACTGTATTACCACTCTCAGAAACTGAATGTGACTTAGGCTATTGGAGCACTGCAGGTGGGGGAAGAGAGAAGTATAAATGAACTAATGTTTCTTGAAACAGGGACTTGCTATGTATCTCCTGTAGGGCAAAGGGTGGTCTCTAGAAGCAGGAAAAACACATACTTCTCAAAGGAAACATGCAGGAGCACTCACTTCAGACTTTGCAGGTAAACATGAACGGGGGGTGCCATTCTCCCGTTTACTGAATATCCAAAGTTACTTCCAATCTCATAAAGCAAATGCTATGATTAATAACGCCTAATGATAGCTGTCCAGAGAACCTGCTGCAAGGCAGGATATAAATTCCTGAAATAATAAACATAAATAAAAACTAAGGAAGATATGTACATAGAAAATAGGTGGGGACCCTTCCTTCTTTCTGGTCATGCTCAGTTAAATTCAGTTTATGATGTGCATCTTACAAAAGTATAATTTTCTCATGCAAACTCTTTAAAGACCATTCAGTTTTTTCACGTATGCATGTTGTGGAAGTGTTTCTTTAAAGAGTATTTCCTACTTGATTTTTTTTATTTCTCCTTCCTCCCCAGCACTTATCTCCTTACACAGGTTTTTCTTTAGGAAAACAAGGGGAGCTGGGGAGGCACAGCAAACTTATTTTTAGCCAGCCTGTCAAATGCAGTGACGTGGAGAGCTCCACTTGACGTCTTTAAACATTTACATGGTTTCAACGGTGTCCAAAAAAGGTGTAGTCACTGCAGGAAGCCAGAAGTGGAAGGGAGATAAGGAGACTGTTGAGGCTAGGACAAACTCTCTGCCATGTGTGTACACACACACAGCGCATCCCATCACGTTCTTGCCTACAAAATGTTCTTCCCCAAACTCAACTCCTCATCCCCCTCCCTATACGGAAAACAAGTTTAAAAGGCCAACCAGCGGCCAAAGTCTAAACCAATACACTTAGGACAGCCATGCTAGTCTGTTGAAACAAACAGTTGTTATAGAATTGGGGTTGGGCAGGGCTAGATGTCCTCACCGGACCCCTTTTCAGTCCTGTGGTTTTTATGGTGGTATTATCTGAGCCTGCAGCAGAGAAGGATAGCCTGGAACATTCCCTTTTGTTGGGAGAGTGAGGATTTGCATAACTAAAGAGCTGGCAGGCTACTAGTGAATGTTGCTGTAGTGTAGGAGGAAAAAGGGGCAGAGCCTTTTGAAAGGTAAGCTGAGGGGGGCATGTCTTCCTCCTCCCTCCCCCCTGGAGATGACATCCCCAAGGTGGGTGAGGGAGAGAGGGAGAACACAAGAGAGACCGGAGATGGGAAAGAGAAAGAGGCAGGCTTGACCTGCTCTCTCTGAAAACCCACTGTAATGGCAAAAGCAATCAAACGGTCTTGTGGTACCTTGAAAGCCAACAAATTCACTGTAAAACAAGCTTTCAGCAATTCAGTCCCACTTTGGCAAATGCATGAAGTGAAATCTTCCTTGGCAGTAGCTGAATGGCAATGTGATGCAAAAAATACAGCCAGTGATTTTCAAAGCTTAAATATACATTAAATAGGCACACCTTTAACCTTTTTTATAGTAGCAGATAGGTGATAATTGCTGAGGAGATTGTTGAGATGATTACATTAACACCTATAGTGGTGCAGGGAACTATGTCCAAAAGAGAGTCATAGATACTGCAGGTATCCTGGCATCTACCAGTACACATGTACTGTGATGTTATTTTTTAAAATAATAATAATAATAATTTGCCTCAGCATAATCCACAAGTTTATGGATTATTCTTAATGAATGGTAATTCATCCGTTTCATGTTGTACTCTTCCTCTGAAATTCCTTTGTTCCAGAACATCCACCTTAACGTCAATTACAGAGCACCTTGGGAGGTTGAAATGTTCTTCCACTGGTTTCTAGATAATATAATTTCTGATGTCAGATTTGTGTCCATTTTATATTTTATTCATTTATTTTATGCAAATATTCACAAACCACCTATTACATTATGTTTCAAAGCAGTGTGCACATTAAAGCTGTTTTATGTAGAGACTGCCTTGTCTGCCATGTGCAGAATGAAGAAGGGCACCATTGGCAGATGATGCCACCAATCCCATTGGAAGATGGATGGCTAAATGCTAAGGTGTTGGTGGAGCCCCTGGAAAAATAATGGGGGAGCAGGTTCTATTGGAGTACAGTGGTACCTTGGTTTAAGAACAGCTTAGTTCATTAACAACTTGGGTTAAGAATGCTGCAAACCCAGAAGTAGGTGTTTTGGTTTGTGAACCTTGCCTTGGAATCAGAACATGTTCCGCTTCCTGTTGAGTGTGTTCCATTTGTAAATTGAGTCCCCCGCTGCTATGGGAAAGCATGCCTTGGTTTAAGAATGCTTTGGTTTAATCCAGAACAGATTAAGTTCGTAAACCAAGGTACCACTGTATTGATGCTGTGAACCTTTATATGATAAGGTTACCAGACATCCCTGTTTCCTGGGGACAATCCCCGGATTTACAAATCAGTCCCCATACAAAATCCACTGAAGTTGAAAAGTGCCTCCAGATTCATTGGAAAAAATCTGGTAACCTTATATATGATCATATAAAGGTTCTCAGTGATCTTTGTTCCAAGGAAGCCATGCCCTAGAAATGTGCAGGGACCCCTGAAACCGCTCACTACTCAGAGATTGCAGTATGAACAACATAGTCCTGTGGCAAAGAAGAACAGATTTATTGCCACACACGCTGGAACTCTACACCACGAAAGCTTCTTCTACAATAAACAAAAATACTGTCAGCTTGCCCAGGATTATCCCAAGCCTCGTGACAATGCATGCAGGCATAGGAAAATCAAATTATCTTAAATCTTCCAGAGTTGTGATGAAAACTGAAACCTTTGAAACTGAAGAACGGCCAGTGATGACAAGGGGTTGCGGTTTGAGATGACATTTCCCCAAAGAGAATAATTTAGCAACTGCAGTAGTTGTGTGCTGTTATGAGAATCTTAAGAAAGCTGACTATTTTGGCACTCTTACCTTAAGGACCTAGAGAGAAGCAAGACACGTGAGTCACCATTGAGCATCCAGTTACACAATCTTGAGTCACATTGATTTAAATGGGATGCTTAGCATACAACTCTGTGAAATGGATCACAGCCATACAACCCAAACCAGTGGCCCCATGTGCTCTTTGAGGCACACACAAAGCTCCTGTATGTGCAAAAGTGGCTGGGAAGAGCTTTGTGAATGTACAGAGCCTCCAGCTTCAAAGTAAATTTCAGGAGCAGAGCAAAATGGTAGAAAGCAGAGAAAGTTATGCACACTCAGGTCCCACTGAAGCCAACCATGTTGTGACCCTTATACACACCATTACAATTTACAATACGAATACCTTTATTGACATTACAAGTTAAGACATTTCAAATGGGATAAATTTAAAAGGGACAGGAGTGAAGCTGTCGAGGGTCACAAGGCACTCGATTGTTCTACTTCACCCTGTCTAGTCCCTAGAGGGATGATTCATTAAGACCCCTTTCGGGTAAGATGGAGACTAAAAAGGAAGCCACTGAGGCAGTAATGCCCTTGTCCCTGTCTGCTAGGAGGAACCTCATTTGGCTTTCTCTCGGAGCCGTGGGTCGCAGGTCCAGCCTCTTGCTCAGCATCTGTTTGCAGAGTTGCTGTGCAAAGGGCAGTCCAAAAGAATATGGTCCAGTACTCCCTGATTTCATGCTGGCAACATGACCCAGAAGCTGTACGCCGGCTCCCTTGGCCAATAAAACGAGATGAGCACCACAACCCCAGAGTCGGTCAGGGGTCCCTTTACCTTACCTGGGATCACTGCGGATGAGAAAGCATTTAGTCTTGTGAGCATAAAAGCTCTTCATTGGGAAGGAAGAAGTGGATCTTTCAGGTAGTTGGCACAAAATCCGTAAGGAGTGGTTATGCCTAGGGCCTCTGGAGAACAGGGTCTCGGAGTATGAGGAGACAGACACTGATTTTCATGGTCATAATGCCACTGCTCTATTGTTTGGAGTATGTAGTCCTCATCACATACTTCAAGGTTCTTCAGAGTAATACCCAAACAGCGTATTTTGTCCTGAATTGTTCTATGCCATCCAGTCGAAGTACGGTCTTCAAGCATAGAAGTTGAAAGGGAGTTTAATGTTGTTCTGTAGTGTATTTTCAGCCAGGCCTTGATTGGAATGAGCCACGCCTTGGTTTCCACCAGGCGCTGGCTGGTTTCTGCACATAAGGTTAGATAGCTTATGCACTGGGGCACCAAGGATCTTGCGAAGAAAAGTGGCTACAAACCATTATTTCTGTGATTAAAGCAATGCTTAATCACAGAGCTCCTGCACCTTTCCCACCCTTTAAAAGAAAAAAAGTAATTTAGAAAAACCTTTGGTTTGTCATTATTTTTCTGGGTCTCCCCCTTTTTCTGTAAACTACCCTGTGACTGCTGGATGAAGGACAATGCATCAATTTAATAAATAATATAATAGAAAACACACTACAAATAGAGGCATACCTAGGGTCCCTTGCATCCTTGCCCCCCCCCCCACTATGACGTGAAGTACTTCCTGGGGTCTTCTTCAGTGGTGCATGGGACTCGGTCACATGCCTTCACTTCCAGTTGGTGGTGGCAGGAATGCCACAGGGCTGGGAGTCGGGGAGAATGCCAAACAACACAGCATTCACAAATTGATTGTTACCACCCCAGTTCTCCAAAGTTTTTTCTTTTATTTTTATACTCTCTCCTTAAAGTGTTTACAGTCCCTTCCCCCACAGTTTTATACCATCTGCAAACCGGATGGAGTTCTCTAAAAAATAATAATGGCAGCTTATTCCAAATTCCTATTAGGTGCTGAAATCCAAAAGCAGGAGTTAGGTTCCTCACATGAGGTTTTCTCTTTCAGTGATTCCCTGCCCCCTTCCACTAACTTCAAAATGGCCACCTTTTTCCTTAGCTGCCATTTGCCAGAGTTGTTTCTTGGCCCTTTGATTTGCCTGTCACATAAACAATCATGGCCTAGATACTCCACCCACAATTATTTGTGGACACAGTTTTTCTTGGCTAGGGAAAACAAGGCTATGGCCTAGTACTTCATTGAGGACATTCAGTGCCATCAATTTCACCTGCAATTATTTGTACTCATAAGTTGTGAGCACTGAAAAAGGAGACACAGTGAAAAGCTGGGCGATCATTTGGCCTCAAGTGATGGAATATGCAAGGCAACTAATTCACAGTTTCAAATGCACATGGTGTACAAGTTTAGTGTGTTCCACCCAGTTATGTAAGCTTTCTGCCTCCTTCCCCGCCCTCTGGGGCAGTAGGTCCCCTACAGAGTTAAATTGCTGCTGCAGACATATTGAAAATCAGACAAACAACCAACCATGCAATTACTGCCATATTATCTGTGACCCACTTCTCACAAAATTTATGCAAGCATATTCATGTGCTCATAGATACTTGCAGAAAGGAAAATATCCACACGTAACATCCACTGCTGAAAATATTAATGTAGGGCACGTCAATCTAGCTTCAGTGTTGCTTACAATTAAAGTACTAATAGTATCATTTCTTTCCTTTGGAAGGAAAGGTGTGCTCTAAACAAAAAGGGTAAAAAAAGAGATTTTTGAGGTGAACTCTTTTGAAAACCACTGTCAGTGGCTTTGATGGCTTCCACCCCAAATACAGCCTTTTTTCTGAAAGAAATAATAATTTCCCAAATTTGGGAGGGACCATATCTTTCCTGTTTATAGAAGATCTGTTATCTTCCTCCAAATTGGTATTCAATGATTTTAAAACAAACAACAACCCTAAAGTGAAGTTCAGTGAAAAGTGCTTGAGGAATATCATTTTCCAAAAATTTGAAAGCTCACCATTAAAACTCTGCATGTTTTTATGGGTGTGTATTCTTAATTGCTATCTATAAATGAACTATAATTGTGCTGTGCTTCATTGCCCTAGTTTATCCAGAAGATGGCCAAATACATATCTATCCTCCTGGATGACATGATTACTGTTCCATGTGGTTAGCCACTTGTGTGAATGAGCACCTTTGTGATTTGCTCTGATTTTAATCACTCCAAAGAAAACCCACACTTACGAGGGTTTTTCTTTTCTTTTCGGCTTAGTTATTATGAGTCTAAGCCACATAATCACTGCTTCAGCCAAGTGACTAATCCTTTGGAGTGGCACCTACTTGGTTTGCCCTCTTCCAGTTGCCACACCAGCAGACAGAGTAGCATTTGAATCAGGCCTTAAAAATAGCTATGCCTATGTAGTGACAATGATGAGCTATTCATCAGGTACTGAAAGAAATCCATGTTAGACAGCACTGTGTTGTTGGCAATCTATGGCTCCTCAGAAAGAAGTCCCATTAAGTTCCAAGAGGCATAAGAAAGTGCAGTTTAGGAGATGTGCAGATGGTACATTTTGATAGCCCTTGAGCACTGTAAGGAACCACTGTCAGAACAGAAAGAATCACATCCATTTATTTGTCTTGGAAGCCTGGTGTAAACCCTGAGGAAAGCAGTGGCCATGATCACAAGAAACTAGCTGGGTGTCCACTAGGAATGGGCAACTATGTTGATTCCACTTTCTAATTTTTCCAATCTTATACTCAGTTCTCCACATTTCCACCTCAGTTTGCAATAAAAAAAGAACTTCATGACAATTCACCAGCATTTCAATGTGAATTTCTCCTAATGTGCAATTTTGCATAACAAACATGTTTTGCAAAGCAATTTCCTCTAAAATGATGCATTTGGGTATGTTATTTTCACATTCTTATGGACATGACACTCCAGCATATTCATTTTTGTGCATATTACTTGATGGGAGAACCACATTGCAAAATGTGGAGAACAGCAAATGTTGAAGGATGGTTCTGGTTCTTCAAAAAGTGTGGATTCAGTAGGCTCACTTTTAAATGGAAACTGAATCAAATTCCTCCCCATTTCTAGTGTCACGTGACGAAAGCAGCCAATGAGGTTTTCATCTGGCCCAACTGCTTGTTATTCATGAAGCTCTGCTCTTGCTCCTCAGACCTTGTATGCATAGAGAGAGACCAACTTACCTTTTTGCCCTGCACTTTCCATGCACAGGTCAATTATTTAAAGCTCCATGTCTGAGCACCTTTCCTTTTTGCTTTGGAGCTTCCACCCCACCACCCCAACCCCCACTCATTAATGTTGAAGCACAACAAGTGGCAATTCAGGTTTTCCACCATTTGCAAGTGTGGATAAGCCCCAAGCTAAGCTGCTTGCCTGCTTCATTTCATTCCCCTATTTGGTTGTGACCAGCCTTGTGCTTGCCTATCTCACCTTGTCACCAGCCTCAACAGGAAGCACCAGAATGAACCCAGCCACCCAGCACTCCTGCCTTGCAAGGATCAACATTTGTTATGAAAGCACAATGGATTTTTGCAATTGGAGCCATCTGGACAGGCTTCTCCTGGAAATGTGAGGTGTGCAAAAATAGCCCTTGTTGGTTCTCAAGAATTGTTTTTTGCTGTTAAGTAAAAGAGTGGGTTAAATTTATCAAATCAAGTATGCACTGCAAAAAGCTCAGTTGGCTCTCATCTGCAAACTCCTATTTTGAGTTATATTTTGTACTAAGTGGATGTTTTATTGACTCTTCCCTCCTCTTGTCCTCCAGATGTTCATTTTTCTAGAAGATTTTATTTACATTTGGAAGGAAAACTCAGCAGAGTATATCAGCCAATGAATGCTACACTGGAAGGTTAAGGTGACCATCTTAGCCTGTGGGCCAACACAAACATAACCCAAAGGGCTCTGTAGGTTTTAGATGGTTGTGCCGATACCAAATAAGCAGACCTCCCACACAAATATATTCCCACAATCTGACCCTACAATAAACAGCACAAATGCTCTGGAAGGAGACAGCTTAGAATAGTCATTTGGGAGTTTTTCCTTATACACCCGGGGGGGGGGGGGGAGCAAAGCTTGGCAGAGAATCGGGTAATAAGTGGATTTTCTGGAACAACACACAGTGATCCTCAATATCTTACACAAGTTGTTCTTGGTTCCACTTGCATAAGGACTTTACCATGCTTAGCATTTATAGTGGTGCAGACTTGTTGGGGGGGTATTTTGAGGTGTGTTTGTGTGTGTGTGTTTATTCTATGGCAAAAAGTCTGAATTTTTAGAACAATCCAGAATGGTTCCTCAGTATTTTCATTTGTGTGGCCTCTTTGTAAGCATCATCCCACTTTCTGTGTGCAGGGGTTGATGGGTGTGGTTTTGGAGACGTCTGTTCCATGCCACTTCCCTCTACACTGTTATTGGTTTGCGAGCTCAGTTTGGAGGAGAGAGAAGGCAGGTAGATAATGGTCAAAGTACCTCCCAGGACAACAATCATTCCCTGCGTACAGAATTGCATCACAATAACCAGGTTCACCACATCTCAGAGAGAGACCCGTAGTTCATCTATTAATCTATTTCACTCCCAACAAGATTAGAATTCCAGGTGCAACAACAACAGGCTATGCCTGTGCTCATACTCATAGGCTGCTGGAGGTTACTCAAAGGATGCGACATGTGCCAGAGAACTTTTCTGAGGTCCAGCGCCGAGGACCTTCTGGCGGTTCCCTCCCTGTGAGAAGTGAGGTTACAGGGAACCAGGCACTAGTGGCGTCTGCCCTGTGGAACGCCCTCCCAGCAGATGTCAAGGCAATAAGCAACTATTTTACTTTTAAAAGACAACTGAAGGTGGCCCTGTTTTGGGAAGTTTTTAATCTTTGATGCTGCATTGTTTTTAATATTCTCTTGGAAGCCGCCCAGAGTGGCCCAATGGGTGGGGTATAAATTATTATTATTATTATTATTATTATTATTACTCAATTCAACTGGAACTCTCTCCCCGCCCCATTCATATGGAAAGGAAACCCCCTCACTCTTTAATAATTGCAACATGTGCCCAAAGGTGCAGACAACCAGCTCCAAATTCATTCATAAAAACATAAGAACAGACAGCAACTATACCACTATAAATGGTAAGCATGGCAAGGATCTAAACGTGGAAGGAGAAAATGCTTGAGGACCAGAGCCATACATTTCCCTTAGGATGTTGTATCCTGAGCTCAAGACACAGAAATTAGCATCTTGAGAAATATTTTCAGAAACTTGCAGATTTATGAGGAAGACTGATATTTTTTAAAAGAAAATGAATCCATTTTTTAGAAGAGCAGAGAGGGAGACTTTTGTTGTTGTTGTTGTTGTTGTTGTTGTTACATAAGGCTAATTCCCCCCCCCCCCCCTGCTGAGGCTTTGTTATTATAAATTTTCCAACTCTGGTTGCTGTTTGTGGCTTAACTGTGCATGTTTTAGATTGCCTTTAATTGGCCTTTGTAACAACTGGGTTTTTCTAAAAAAAAAAAAAGAATTTGTTTTCTTAAATACACTTTGATGCAAGCATCTTTAAAGCACTGTTAAAGCAAACAAACAGTCCAACCTATGCCATCTGGGAACTCTGTTAGAGAAGTGGGACGACAGGCTCAGTGGCAGAGCTGTCTCAGGAGTCTCAGGAGCTATTCCTGACCTCTTTAAAGCAGGGATCAGGTAGAAGGTAATGGGTAATATTTATTCCCAAGACCCCAGAGATCTGCTGCCAGTCACATCAGGCAATGCTGATGGACTAACATGGTATATATGTCAGCTTCTTATATTCCTATGTAGATTGAAGTAGTGCTTTAAAAGTTTCCCATTTGTCAATGATGCTTTGGCTAAAGGCTGAGTTCATGGCAGAGGTCACTTAAAATAGGTCACTTATATGTCTGGAGGTGTACGGATAGACATGTTTGTAAAGCACCCAGGGAACTTGTTCCTGAAGGTGTGGTGTCTGTTGATCACTATTTATGTGTTTGCAGCAATGCAACAACTACGTAACACAAATGTACCCACAGCAATCCTGTGTGCTACATTATATGTGGGTCCACCCCTTCTGGATAATTCCATAAGTGGGAAATACCTCCCTTTTTGAAGTGGGGGGAAAAGATCACTCCATTATGCAGGCTGTCCTGAGTGCTGGCAGGGGTGTTATTTCACAAATGGGTCATTCAGACCTGGTGTTTCTGTGTGCAATTGGCATGGGAAGGTCTGCACACTTTCGTTTTGTCAGTTGTTGTTACTCCTCTGCTTGCCCCCATGCTTGTCCCAATGTATGGGTTGTTGTTTTTTCTGTCCATCCCCTCAATCGCTCCTTCTCCCTCCTCCCCAAATTAGCTTACAGTAGGGCTGCCCTACATCTGGATTTTCCCAGACATTACTAGGATTTCAATGGCAGAATTGGCATCTGGGGGGAGGGGGGATTTCCAAAAGGTGGTGCTTTGTCCTGGATCTTAGGCAAGTCAATCAAAAAATACTTTTAAGGGGGTGGTCTTTTAAAAATTTGGGGTTTAACAGCTCAACAACTTTTGGGGTGGCTTTTACTTTTTGAAATATGGCAACCCTAGCTTACAGGCGCTCTCGCGCTCTCTCTCTCTCTCTCTCTCTCTCTCTCACACACACACACACACAGAGAGAGAGAGAGAGAGAGAGAGAGAGAGAGAGAGAGAGAGATCTGTAATAATAATACAGTGGTACCTCGGATTACATATGCTTCAGGTTACATACGCTTCAGGTTACAGACTCCACTAACCCAGAAATTCTTAACCTCGGATTAAGAATTTTGCTTTAGGATGAGAACAGAAATCGTGCAGCGGCCGCGCAGCAATAGCAGGAGGCCCCATTAGCTAAAGTGGTGCTTCAGTTTAAGAACGGACCTCCGGATCAAATTAAGTACGTAACCAGAGGTACCACTGTATAAGAAAAATAAATGAAGGCTGCTTAGTGCTTTGACTGCTGTGTGGGTGACCAGCTTTTTGTAACTGAAATAATTCCTTCCCAACTGACATGTAACTTCGGCTTAAAGCATCTAGGGATCCAATCATGTTCCCTCAAGCTGCCCCCACCTGCCCCCCCCCAAATGTACGTGATGTCAGGTGTGAGGCAGGTAGAGAAGCATCTGCATTGGCTGCACAGCCAAGTTCTCCATGGGGAACCCTGTCATGCAGCTGCTTCCTGCAAAAAGCAGGCTTGAAACTGCCACCCACCAACAGAGTTCAAGCCTGCTGGATTGGCTGTGTGGCTGAGCTCCCCATTGGAAACCACCATTCCCTGCAACAAGGAACTTTGCCAGAGGTACTTTTTTTTGCGGACTCTTTAGCTTGTTAACTTTGGGGGATCTGTTTTATTTGGAAGCTGCTTCTCTGTAGCTGCTGCTTTTAAGCTCATTTTAATATGTTTGATGTACGACAGCGTTTTTAAATATTTTATTATCAGCCCCCCCTCCCTACTATGTATCATTGGAAGGGTAGGGTATAAACCTAAATCAACAAATGTGTTAAGTTATTCGGCACAGCACATCCATGTTAATGTGACATTCTGCGGCTGTAAGATGGTGAACATTTTCTTCTCCCAGGGAAACGTTTGTGATGATCCTAATCCAAACAATGCTTGGACATTGCCTGAAGATGTTCCGATTGCAGTGTCAACATGTCTTATATGAGACATATTGAGAGCAGGGCTGATGAATCAGCTGAGACAGTCAGTAAAAGGCAGCTTAAAAGTGCAGGCCCCCTCCTTTTGTCCTTCATGCAAATGAAGCATCAGGAACAAACTCTCCGCTGTTGGTCTTCTGAGCACTTTCTACGCACACATATTGCATAATCCTCTACATTATTTCGCAGACCTGCTTGCCGGCGATTGAAAATCACACTGAGTGCAGCTCAGTGTGGAGTTTGCTTTCACCATTTGCTTAGCAAATAAAATAAAATAAAATACACACATTTACTTTTCCTCCTGCTTGTCAAACAAACTGGTTTGGTTTCTTTTTCTGAGGTAAAAAGAATATGTTTCTAATCAGAGGGGCTTCTGGAAATTTAGGACACATTCATTTCACCCCATTTCCTTCTGCTGTGCCACAGAAAGTACTTCAAAAAACCAAAGGCTCTTCCAGTTCACCATCAGTGGCTGGTCCCTTTTGTGATAGAAGGCAGAAAGGCCATCAGTGGGTGGAGCCAGAGCCAGTGACAAACAGAGCCCAATTTTGTCCCCCATTCTCCTCCCTGTTGTGTTCTATAATGGCAACACTGAGATTAAAGAGGAGGAAGTAAACAGCCAGGCCCAGGCTCTGGGCTGGTTGTAGGAAAGAAGGCAGGACAATCTTGTCACCAAAAACCAGGTACCATAAAAACATGCAGGTGGTTTCAGACACATCTGGTGAGATGGAACGTACAGTAGACTCATAGGCCAAGAGAGTCCCATTTGTGAACTCGCCCCACCTCATCTTTAAAAGCTTGGCAGGAGGGTGTGCCAACTATTGGGACATCTTCATAGCTTCCATTCAATGATGAACCTGTTCTGTCACTCATGTATTTTGGAATCTTTGGGACTTTGTGCTTGATGCTGAGCCTGCACTGCTGTTAGACTGAATAAAGATGTCTTACTTACAAGTAAGGGTCGCTGTTATTATGAGCCTGACCGTGAGGAATCTTCATGGTATGGTGCACCCACAGCATTTTCACTGCTATGGCTCTCATGTGGGACTTGAGCTACTTCCTGATATCTTCTTCCTTTCCTCCATAATAAATAGAAGCTCAACCATCTGGCTCAATGGTCCTGGGATACCTTCCCACGCTTTTAAAACACAATCTGGTGCTTCCTGCACAAGGATCTGTTATCTTGAAATGAGAACAACTTCTCTTGCCTGAGCATCTGGCAGAAATGTGGACTTGCAGTGACCAAGTTCTTCCTTGGAATAGGATACGGAGTGAGACTCCGTAAGAAAGATACCATTAGAATTCATGTGACAAGAACACACTGATTCAGCTATATGGCTTTGGAGCTCACACAGTCATCATGCCAGAGAATTTACATCAGTGGTTGGACTGACATTTAAAGACGAAATGTTAAAAAGATGGAAGGAATATTCAAATGCACATATGCAGACAAACACAAACCTGCATTGTGCTGATCCAGAGCTTATTTCAGCTCAGTGTATATTTGCAGCAAATCTTAGACATCTATCCCTAACATATATTGCTGCATGTTTGACAAATTCATATGACACAATGCATCTTTTAATTTCCTTCCATGTTCTGCCTCTATAAGACCAAATGGTTATGTGAAAGTAGGGAGCAACTCTGGGACAGACAGGAGTGGATCAGAAATAGAAATAAAGCAAAAAAAAAAAATGTAGAAAAAGAGCTGTTCAGTTGTGTGTCTGATTGCCATCTTCAAATATCTAAAAGGCTGCCACATGGAAGATGGAGCATGCTTGTTTTCTCCTGCTCTGGAGGGTAGGACTCAAACCAATGGCTTCAAGTTACAAGAAAGGAGATTCAGACTAAACATCAGGAAGAACAGTAAAGGTTGTTTGACAGTGGAACAGACTCCCGCAGGAGCTTGTGGAGTCTCTTTCATTGGAAGTTTTCAAGCAGAGGTTGAATGGCCATCTCTCACAGATGCTTTAGATGAGATTCCTGCATTGCAAGCACTTGGACTGGATAACCTTTGAGGTCTCGTCCAACTCTACAATAATTCGAGGATTCTATGTTTCAAGAAAGTCTCCTTATCAAAGGATTTTCTTTCACTGCCTCAACTTTTTTTTTCAACTTTCCTAAGCAGAATAGTTCCCAAGGTGTGTTTTCCTGTACAACCGCAGAGGCTGTACTTGATTTGAACAAGAGTCAGTCCACATCTTCAGAACAACTACACCCACCAAAGCCCAACTGAGATTCCAGATGAGTGGGCACCTCTGGCTGTATATGCAGTATTGCAAGATAAATTGCTTCATGGTACAGTTTAAAGAAAATCAATGTGCTGCAGTATGAACAATGACACCATTGTTCCTGGTTGCTTCCTGATTACCTGTCCATTAATTATTCATCCTGATTTGTTTAAACAAAGGTAGTGCACAAGTTATTATATGTTCCCTATTTATTGAGCATTTATCCTGATTTGTTTGTTATCTCAGACTTTCTAGTGCAGTGTTTCCCAACCAGTGTTCCGCGGCACACTAGTGTGCCGCGAGACGTTGCCTGGTGTGCCGTGGGAGGGAGGCGGGCGAGTCCGGCGGCGAGAGGCGGGGCGGCGGCGGCGAGCACACGCGGGGCGGCGAGCGAGCTCCCTCCAAAATCCCATCGCCGCTCGCTTCGGCCGGCCGCCCCGTGCTCCACGCTGGCGTCGGCAAGCCTTGCGCACCCGGGGGATCTCCCCCCGAGAGCGCAAGGCTTGCGAGCAGCAGCTGGCAGCGCGGAGCACGGGGCGCCCTTCGGAGGGCTCCGCGTGCTTCGGGCAACAGGCTGCTGCCCCAAGCCTTGCGCGCCTGGCGGGAGCTCCTGCCGGGCGCGCAAGGCTTGCAGACACTCGCCCGAAGCACGGGGAGCCCTCTGGAGGGCTCCCTGTGCTTCGGGCAACAGGCTGCTGCCCCAAGCCTTGCGCGCCTGGCAGGAGCTCCTGCCGGGCGCGCAGGGTTGCAGACACTCGCCCGAAGCACGGGGCACCCTCCGGAGGGCTCCATGTGCTTCGGGCAACAGATGCCACCCCAAGCCTCGCGCGCCTGGCGGGAGCTCCTGCCGGGCGCGCAAGGCTTGCAGACACTCGCCTAAGCACGTGGCACCCTCCGGAGCGCTCCGCGTGCTTCGGGCAACAGGCTGCCGCCCCAAGCCTCGCGCGCCTGGCGGGAGCTCCTGCCGGGCGCGCAAGGCTTGCAAACACTCGCCCGAAGCATGGGGAGCCCTCCGGAGGGCTCCCTGTGCTTTGGGCAACAGGCTGCCGCCGCAAGCCTTGCGCGCCTGGCGGGAGCTCCTGCCAGGCGTGCAAGGCTTGCAGACACTCGCCCGAAGCACGGGGAGCCCTCCGGAGGGCTCCCTGTGCTTCGGGCAACAGGCTGCCGCCCCAAGCCTTGCGCGCCTGGCAGGAGCTCCTGCCGGGCACGCAAGGCTTGCAGACACTCGCCCGAAGCACGGGGAGCCCTCCGGAGGGCTCCCTGTGCTTCGGGCAACAGGCTGCCGCCCCAAGCCTTGCGCGCCTGGCGGGAGCTCCTGCCGGGCGCGCAAGGCTTGCAGACACTCGCCGAAGCACGGGGCACCCTCCGGAGGGCTCCGCGTGCTTCGGGCAACAGGCTGCCGCCCCAAGCCTCGCGCGCCTGGCGGGAGCTCCTGCCGGGCGCGCAAGGCTTGCAAACACTCGCCCGAAGCACGGGGAGCCCTCCGGAGGGCTCCCTGTGCTTTGGGCAACAGGCTGCCGCCCCAAGCCTTGCGCGCCTGGCGGGAGCTCCTGCCAGGCGTGCAAGGCTTGCAGACACTCGCCCGAAGCACGGGGAGCCCTCCGGAGGGCTCCCTGTGCTTCGGGCAACAGGCTGCCGCCCCAAGCCTTGCGCGCCTGGCGGGAGCTCCTGCCGGGCGCGCAAGGCTTGCAGACACTCGCCCGAAGCACGGGGAGCCCTCCGGAGGGCTCCCTGTGCTTCGGGCAACAGGCTGCCGCCCCAAGCCTTGCGCGCCTGGCGGGAGCTCCTGCCGGGCGCGCAAGGCTTGCAGACACTCGCCCGAAGCACGGGGAGCCCTCCGGAGGGCTCCCTGTGCTTCGGGCAACAGGCTGCCGCCCCAAGCCTTGCGCGCCTGGCGGGAGCTCCTGCCGGGCGCGCAAGGCTTGCAAACACTCGCCCGAAGCACGGGGAGCCCTCCGGAGGGCTCCCTGTGCTTTGGGCAACAGGCTGCCGCCCCAAGCCTTGCGCGCCTGGCGGGAGCTCCTGCCAGGCGTGCAAGGCTTGCAGACACTCGCCCGAAGCACGGGGAGCCCTCCGGAGGGCTCCCTGTGCTTCGGGCAACAGGCTGCCGCCCCAAGCCTTGCGCGCCTGGCGGGAGCTCCTGCCGGGCGCGCAAGGCTTGCAGACACTCGCCCGAAGCACGGGGAGCCCTCCGGAGGGCTCCCTGTGCTTCGGGCAACAGGCTGCCGCCCCAAGCCTTGCGCGCCTGGCGGGAGCTCCTGCCGGGCGTGCAAGGCTTGCAGACACTCGCCCGAAGCACGGGGAGCCCTCCGGAGGGCTCCCTGTGCTTCGGGCAACAGGCTTCCGCCCCAAGCCTTGCGCCCTGGGCGGGAGCTCCTACCGGGCGCGCAAGGCTTGCGGACAGCTTCCTGAAGCCTGGAGAGCGAGAGGGGTCGGTGCGCACCGATGCCTCTTGCTCTCCAGGCTTCAGCGAAAGCCTGCATTCGCCCCATAGGACGCACACACATTTCCCCTTTATTTTTGGAGGGGAAAAAGTGCGTCCTATGGGGCGAAAAATACGGTACTTTCTTTGTGTTTATTTGATGCCTATTAAAGAGATTTACTTTATATATAGTCAATATAGGCACAGAGTTAATTTTCTAATGGTGGTGTGCCTCGAGATTTTTTTCATGAAACAAGTGTGCCTTTGCCCAAAAAAGGTTGGGAAACACTTTTCTAGTGCATTTTCCTATCACTTTCCTTACTGCAAACAAACTGAGGGGCGGGGTTGGCATTGAACAAGAGCAGCAGAGAGCTTTATTCTACTTTAAAACTAAATTTGCTGCCATGCACATGAATTCCTCCTGCAATACCAATGACAGTTGTGATGATCCAACACATAACAAACAGAGACCATGCTATCAGGCCACCATAAGTTGGTAACTCATCAGGGGTGCAGCCAACCTACAGAATAATACAGTTTATTCCCCAGTGGAGCCCCTGCCTTAAACTGCTCTGTGGGTTTGGAAGTACATCATTATCTTTTGCTTTACTGCTTTATATCAGTGTGTTGTAGCAAAGATGAACACAGTACATCAAAGACTGTGCAAACAAAAAGCACCCCACAGGCCTCAATTTCTCATATGTGTCAACACTTTTCAACCATCCTTAAATCCCAAAATGCATCATGAAGGAAGTTGGGCTCATCTGAAGAAAAGCTCAGGAAGTAAGCTTGAACATCTTTTATCTCTTTTGAAATGTAACTGTCAGGGAAAAAATAATGCCCTGTGTAATATGCAAAGATCCAGCTGGGATTCCAGAACTTTTGCTCACAAAATGCATTTTTAGGATTACTAAAAGCATTCCACTTTTCTGCTTTGTATTTCATTTAGAAATGCAGAACTACAAAATATGATCTGAAGAGGCATCCTTGGTATGTGAAAATAGGAAGGTCAGATCACTGGGATGCCATTTCTACAGTGTTATACTGCTGACACATATAGGCGAATTCAGAAAGCCAGGAGTTTCAGATAGTCTGGAAACTGTAGGTATTTTCAGATGACCTGTTTAGTGAGCATTCATCCTGATTTGGCTGTGAGGATGTTAGGCAAGCATTTCCCTGTCTTAGTCCTTACCACAAAGAGGCTGATCTTCCAGGGGAGCAGGATTATTGCACAAGACCTCACTATCAATTGCCATTGTGAAACCTGGATTTGATGCTATAAGCTTGAATCCCATCCCAAACTAGCAATTATCTGGAAGCGCCTGGGTCTTTTTCTTTACAAAACGTCTACCATTTTTATCTTGAAGACCACAGAACCTAAGATACATGTGCAACACAGTCCACACTGCACATTACAGTAGTCGACGCAACAACATTTGAACCTTGAATGCTATGGGAGAACTACAGTACTTCTGTAGACAAAGATACTGAGTTATGCCCCAAGGCAACCCATGATATCACCTTTGCACTGAGTTTTAATCCTTTCTGGTGCCCAAAGAAAGTTTCTGGTGGGAAAAGGCAGGAGAAAACCATGGCCAGTTCCTAACACTGTCTCTGGATGCAATGGGAATTACAAATTACAATGTCCAAGATCTACCGAGGCCATCTTATTGGCAAGCAGGCCTAAGCAAAATGCCATATTCATGGGCATTTTTATTCAAGAGTAATGAATATCTATACAAGATTGGATCCAAAAGCTAACAGAACATGCCGAATTAGACAGTCTATCAGAAAAAATAAAGAATAAATCAAAACAGGAATTTGTTTCAAAATGGGAGGTTTTCAAAGAATATTTGAAAAATAAATATAGTAGTTTAAATTCTGTTGCAGCATTCAAGGAACTTCAGTAATAGTTGCAAGGTAGATATAAGAAATTAGATATATTAAGAAAAGGTTTAATTATGATAAAAGTGTGTACTGGCAATAAGTAATATGAAATCAAAATATGGAATAGACAGGAGGTTGGGTCTTTAATATATGTTTTATTGTTTGTTAAGAAAATTATGTGTCTATGGTTATTCCTGTGTGTAATTTGGTAGTTGTGTTTTTTCTTTTTTCTTGCTGTATCAATAATTTTTTTAAAAAATAAAATAAAATAAAATGCCATATTCATGGGGATTTTTAGTGGTCGTTTTACTGTCATATGAGACTCCCTTCCTTGAGAGAAAAGCCTGAGCACAAGCATCTTCCCAATACTTCATAATATGAGACATGACTTAATTCAATAGTAGACTCCTAGGAAAAACTCCTTTTCTGAAACCCAACAGACCAAGAATGGGGAGCATGTGACCAATAGTGACTTCATGGTGGCAGCAGGATGAGGCAATGGTGTCCTCCTCAGGGGTGTAGGAAGGGGATGCGGGGGATTTGGTCTGCCCCGGGTGTCATCTCTGAGGGGGTGACAAAATGGCACACCACAGGGGGTGACACTTACCATGGGGCCTGGCCTGCAGTGTGTCCGAGCCATGCGTCTCTCCTGGGAGTGACACGGTGGCTCAGGGCCCTGCGCTGCCCGAATCAGCAGCATAGGGCTTGCATCCTCATGGCAGACTCTGTGGGCAGATTGTGGTGGCGCCCCCATGCGCAGATTGCCCAGCCCCCATGGGGGGCTCTCCCCGTCCCTGCCGCTCTGGGTGCCGGAGCAGCTAGCTACGCCCTTGGTCCTCCTGGCTCCAGCAGTGTTGTGTTCATCCAGCCAGGGTTGAGGCAGGATGGGCAGGGTGTGTTCAGGGAGTAAAGGTGGTGGCCATACAGGTGTGCAGACCAAATAATATAATCGCATTCTATTTCGTTCTTCTTTTTGTAATTCTTTAGTAAAAGGACTAGGGTCTTCCGAGCCTCACAGATATACTCCAGAGCTCATGCCTTGATATTGGCCATCATTTATATTCAGTTCACCTGAATGGGCAAGCACAAAATAGCATTTCTCAAGCTTGCCTTCGCAGTAGAGTTTTACCATGACTGCCACACTACATGTTCCATGTCAGCGGTAGTTCAATAGAAAAATGATCCAGTTGAATGTACACCTTGTTCACGCCTCATTTATTTCAATGGGGGGAGTTAGCATTAAGCAGGCACATAAATCTCTCTCTGAAATTATTAGGAATTAGAAAGTGCTTCGGTTTGGCTGTACATAGTGCTCTTTTTGCAATATATAATAGCCAATAGAGGCTTTTGGTTAAATAGCAGCTGTTCAGGCTATGGGACACTTCTCTGTCTCTATGCAAAACAAGAGCTGCTTAGCAAAGGCAACTCTGTGGGATTCAAAGCCAGTCTGTTGGCAATTTGAACCTGGCTCTTGGACATTTAATTCTGATAAGGTTTCTGCACGCAAAAAATCATACTGCCCTGTTTTGCATTCCTCTTGCCAGCTCCAGTACTTTGGACAAAAATAAATTCCGAATTACCATCAGGCTTTCAAATATTTCTCAGATGGCTAAATAAGGACTGGTTTGTGTGCACTGTGTGGTTGCACAAGAGGGAGCTGGAATGAGGAAATGCTCTCTCTCTCTTTCTCTAAGCATCCCTCAATCAAGCTGACACAAGACCAAGTTTCCATTTCCAGTTAGCATATAAGAAAGTTAAGATTGTGCAATCTTGCCCCCACGTAACACAAAGGCATGTCAGATATGCCTTTCAGTACAGATAGGCCATGCAGTACAAAGGCAAATACTGTCTGGTTCCCTAAGTGGATCACAGGCCAGCAATCATTCAGGGAGTATGAGCAGGGAAGGTTTGACTGGGCCCCTGCCTTTCATCTTTATGGGAGCTTTGACACGTGGGCATTACATAAGCTGCCAAACTCATCTTTCAATTGAAACAACTAATCTGGAATTCAAATTCAAAAGCTGTTTGGTTTTCCCTGTCTTAAACCGAACAAGTAAAAACCAAGCACCCTTTTTACCCCCTACTAAACAAACAGAAAATCTGAAGCCTCCCCCGCCACCGTCAAAGGAAAATCCCAGGCATGTGGCGACATGTATGTGCTAGCGAGAGGGAATTTTGCAATTAAAAAACAGTTCTGTCCAAGTACAGTGCAAAGCTTTATTTTGGGAAACAAGTTGGTTCAGCACATTACAGTTAGTGACGCACGATGGCTACAGTTATAATTTTGGAAAGGGACTTTCTAAAGTGGTGGTTAATGGTTCAAACGTTCTGCTGTAATATTGGCAATATAAATAAGCAATATTGAGAAATTTGGCATCTGGTTAGGGTTGGCTCAGTCTTTTTTTGTACCCCAGGCAAACCTAACACTGCCTGCCCCTGATCCATAGTTTCTTGTTTAACCAACTGCAGTCCCCTTTTCCTTTCCCACTCAAACTGAGTGAAGAACTGAAATCAGGAAAATGAGAAGTCTGGACTTGCCCCATCCACCTCAGATGGCCTAGTCCCAAGGTTCTGGGCCTATTTAGTCAAGCACCCTGCTCTTCACGCGGCCAACCAGATGCCTCTGGAAAACCCACAAGCAGGATTTGAGCACAAGAGGACTCTCCCATCCTGTGGTTTCCAGAAATGGGTATTCAGAAACATTGTTGCTTCCAGCTGCAGAGGCAGACCATAGCTCCTCCAATAATTTGTCTAATCCTCTTTTAAAGCAACCTAGGTTGGTACCCACCACTACCTCCTGAGCGAGCCCATGCCACAGTTTAACAATGCACTGGAAACCAGCAGTAGGTGGAATCAGAGCCAATGTTTAACAAAGCCAACTAATTCTAGTTTTACCCACACACACACACACACACACACACATACACACCACCACCCTGCTGAGTTCTACACGGGGAACACTGACCATTTACAGAGGATGGCAGCCAGTGCTGCCTTCTTGAATTGGACGTAAGCAAGGAAGCAGGCAGGCAGGGCTGGCTGAGGTGGGTGGTGGGGCAGCGTCCCATTTGCCCGTGTGGATGAATCTCCACTGCTTACCCTCCATGAATTCTGTCTGCAATTATGAAAGGTGCACTGCCAGGACCTGGCAAAATTTAAGGGGACAAATAAATCTTCCTTAAAAAGCTACCGTCCTTTCCTGCAAGCTCATCAAGTACCGCTAATAAAGAAAACCAAGATCTAAAGAGAAGGTGGGTTTCCCTCTGCTTGCTTAAACAGCCTCTCTCTTTCAGCCTCCTTAATTCGCTAATGTTGTACACAGCCTCTTGTTTATGTGACAGCGCTTATTGCCACAAAGGCAGCTGTGACACTGCCTAAATCGGGCAGGAGACGAAGCGGGGCTGTTCATAAAGCACAGAGCCAGTGTTTACAGATAGCTTACTAATAAATCAGCAGTGCCTGGAAAACTAATACAGAGAAACTTTGCATGTGATGCGAGGTTGATTTTATGAAAGTGGCTCTGACGTGCAGCTGCAGCTCATCTTCAATGACTCATTAGCTTTGAAGAAAATTCCTTTCCCAAAGACAGCCAGACTTTTCTTTGACTAATGAGGATTTTCACTTTGCTCCAGCTTTGCCTTGCACGTGCGTATAATAAGCTAGTCTTGAAGCCACCATGGGAGACAAAAACCCACACAGAGGGAAGCGGGGGGGGGGGGACAACACAAATTTTCACAAAGGCTTTAGCTCCATGCCAGTCAGTTCCACAGGCCACTTTATGGCAGATGCAACAGTGTGCCTGTATCCCTGTTTTGCACAGCATCCATATGACCTCACCAAATATCACTTCCCCCATTTAATCTGGATTTGCCATTTGGCAGTGCCCGGGGGGAGGGGGATTCCAATATGTAAAAAACCTCACAGAAGATAATGTCCGAGGGGAGGGTTATATGAGATGGCATTTTGACATAGTGGATTCTATGAAAAACTTGTGCGCATGAAGAGTCCGCCATGTGAATTTGCCTGTTGAAATAGCCATGGCATAAATTATCATGCACAGCAGCAACAAAAACCTTTGCAGCCGCTCACATCTGATGAATGTAAGAGGCAGATTAAACAAGTGATACTGAAAGAGGCATTTGTTGGCAGGAATTCCTAAGTGTAAAAAAGGGAGTTGGAAACCCTTTTGCTCCATGGGCCAGATCTTTATCAGGACAATACTTCAGGATTTCAAAGCACAGCCAAACTGAGCAGGATTTAACACCCTAGAGCAGGATGCATGGTCATTCTTGTATTCAATAAGTGCTGACATTCACACTGCATTTATTTAAAAAAAAAATCACTGGGTTTAGTTTTTTATGGTGCATCAGGCAACTAATGTAGACCTGTGTGTCCAAATACATTTGGCTTATGTTGAAATATACTGTATAGGACTTGGCCTGCTAAAGATTTGTTATTGGAGTGTTTGTATAGATGATAATTATTTTATTATAATAAACTACCATATTCCATTCTGCTTTCCCATTTAAGTTCTATGTTGAACAGATCCTGCTCTGACCCTGACAATGGGTCTTTCACCAGAGACCAGTCTTGTCAAGTCAGTTTGGATGACCCAGCATTTTCCACTGAATGACAATTTTTTCTCTTTAGCCCATTTCACTCAGCCCTTCAATTGTACATAATATAAAAAGACAGAGGGGGAGGGGGTGACACCTGTTTATTCTCCTTACCTATTCTTGACATGTTGTCTTTGCCTGTGTGATTAGAGCTCTCAGGTGTACATTTTGTACACATTTTGTATGCATGATTCTCCCCCTTTCTCTGTATGCATTCACTATCCACTGTTAGAAGACTATTGGGGGTGTTTTGTAAAGCCGATTTGGATGACTCAGCACTTCCCATTTAACAGCAGCTGGAAGACTGTATGGAAAAAATGGGTTTGCACAAATCCTCTCTGTTATTCTCACAACCATCTTGCAATATAGGGTAAGCTGGGGGGAGAGTCAGACTTTTGCCCTAGGCAATCTAATAATCATTTATTTGTTTTATTACACTTTTTAATATTTGTTTTATTTAGACCATTTCTGTACCATTTCTGTACTGGGCGGTGTGTAAGCTGAGTTAATATTATTATTATTATTATTAATAATAATAATAATACAAAAGTCTCACAACGGGAAGAGTTCCAGGAAAGAGCAGACATCCCCTAATTCCTCACTCTAGACTTGCTTTTGATGGGCAGGACCAAGGTGGATGGTATTTTCTCAGGCTGCACACAGCCATGTCCCACTCAGCTGCATTTTCCACACTCAGTTCCAGGTACAGAAAGGATGGCTTGTAGGACAGCCCTCTACTGACAGTTGCTTCCCTGGCCTCTTCTTGCTTCTCCCCCTCCAGCTACTGAACAGAGGTGCGTAGCTTAGTCTCTCCTGTTGAAAACTAACAAACTCAGAGGGCATTAAGAGGTCATTCAGATCGGATTTTTCTGGGTGAGCAATCAGCACATTAGCTTCCAACCTTCTCTGTTTTGCATCATGGATATTTGTTGTTCCACCACTTCCCCTCCACACCAGTGGGTGGAGGCTGAATGGATGCATCTGGGCCGTTTCTTCATCTGTCACCTCAGTTACCCCTTTTCCATCTTCAAGTCCCATTTCCCACTCTGGGCAGGAATGTAGGCATTTCTGTATCAGTGCTCAGAAACACGTTTTTAAAAAGCACAATGAGTGCCTATGAGTGGATGAGTAAACTTTACAAACATGTAGTTATCGGCAAGAATGGAGGTTTGTGCTTTGGGGAGGTGGAGCAATATCCATTTCATCTGTCTTTTTTAAAAATAATAATGAGACCTTGCTCAAAAGTGATCCTATGCTATCTCGAACTGCTGTTTGGTGGGGTTGAGGATGGATGAATATATCCCATAATACTGGGATTACCCTGTAGACCCTCATAATTGTTAAAACCACAACCATGCATGGGCCACACACATACTGATAAACTGCAGCAGCAATGAAATATCAAAATTCTGATAAAGACTTCCATATTCCAGATGTTCTGAATCAGGTTTCAAGGTCTAAAAGCATTTCTAAGACATCCGACTATATTGCAAGAGCAAACAGTACCCCTTAACCATGTCTCTTTAGAGAGCCTGCCAGCCAGATGGCATCTGGGTTGGAAAACAACTACACTACTACTGAAGAGTGCTCTCAGGAAACTCCTCCTTGTGCTATCAAGGGTTTTGTTGTCCTTTGTTACTTTGAACTGGCCAAATGAACAAACATTTGCCTTGGAGTAGAGACCTGGGCCTAAGCTTAGGAAGTAACACCTTCTCAAATATTCTAGTTATTAGATGCCAAATTCTTCCCAGCAATCTGAACTTCTCACAAATACAGCAAACAGGAAAGAAGGAAACAGGATAGAGCAGAACAGTTTGATTTTGCATCGGGACCATACAAATGCTTGGTGGGTACACAGAAATCAAGGGCAGTACCTGCTATCCAATGCAGTCCCAGCTCCCCCATGCACGTTCACTGTACACACACAGAAACACAGGAATATAGGAAACTGTTTTGTACTGATTGTCCTGAAGCCCCAGCCTACCTGGTGGCAAGTCAGTATGTCAAATCTCCAGTCTGGGGTCACACCGTATCCCAAGTCCCAAGTGAGGCATAGTCCTGTAGAGGCCCTGGAGCATCCAAGCCAAGGGCCATCAACCTGGGGAGTTGAGCAGACACAGCCCCTCAACTCTGCTTTGCTTTTGCACTTTGCATGCTGATTACAGCACCTGGGCTTGATAAGTCATGTGACCTTCACCTGTTCTGAGTCTACTCCAGCTAAGGAATCACTCCCCTCCTCCCAGAGCTAACGAGCCCCACCTGGTCAGCTAGGGAGTTGCCTGCCTCAGCTTCCTAGAGTGCACCTCCTGCTGCTCCTTACGCCTCAGAGCCCACTGTGTTCATGAGGACTGGGACCCCTCTGGCTCTGGTGATGGGTCCTGCTGCTCCGGTTCCTGTGCCCTGACCTCTATCCCTTCGCCATCCTCCATCACCCTGTGAGTATTTTCTACACCAACCTCTCCTTCCCTACCCCAAGCGTGCCCCAGTCCCAGCTACACCCCTTGCCAGGATCTTCTTCCTCCTCCCCGTTGTCCTGCCAGTTCATGGCACTGATATACCACTAAAGTCCTATTTCCATCTATTTTGTTTGCCCAGCTATCGCACTACCACACCAAGATAAGGGCTTGAGCATTAAGAGTTCTAAGGGCATTGCTGCATAAAATTGTCTTCTGCTCATAGCCTCAGTGCGTGTGCCGGCAGGGCTTCACAACACGCTTAGCTTCAGCCCGCAGGCTAAATGGAAACCAGCCTGGACCCTCTCCAGACCCACAGGGCAGGCCTTCTGAAGGGTCTGCAATTAATTAAGACTGAAGGAGAGCTTTGAATAAGCCTTTTATAGAACAAAATGCACAGTCAAATAACTCGGCAGACAAAACACAACAAAACCAACTTCATGGTTTCGTTTGAGAAAACCATTACAGGTTCAAGCAATGAAGAAATGCCTTGTTCAAGCCACTTGTGTGAATCTATTAAGTTCAGATTACAAAGCAGGGCTGCCCAGTTATAATAAAGCACAATAGTGCTTTATCCAGTGGCAGCCATCTGTACAAAAAGCCAGTAATAACATATTAGGTTTTAAATATATATACAGCATGCACAACTTTGTTTTCAAAGAGGGCATTTAGAAAAAGAATAAACATTCAGGTATCAGTCATATTCTATTGAATAAGAAAAATAGTCCTGTTACCCAATATGTCCTTTTCTAGTACTTTGCTTCTGCTATTCAATTATCTAATTGACTTTTTATAAAACATACAATGTTTAGGAATCTCTCTGATTTACGTCACAGGCATAGACATCCTTCTGTTTTGTCTGTGGAAAATGTGATTATATGAGAGTCACATATTAATTGAAAACCAATAATTTATCAGACATGGAACTTCTGTGAGGGTTTTTTGTTTGTTTGTTTGTTTGTTTGTTTGTTTTGCATAGCATAGTGAAAATGACTAGGCCAAATTTCTGTGGAAGGGCATTCCTGGATTGCTTAAGAATTGGTCAGATATAAGGAGAAGACCAAAGCTGGAGGTTTAAGAGGAATAGTTTTCCACAAGGAACAATTCTACATGCTTCAACGTAAATAGATTAATAACTTCCAAGACTGATAGATTAACCAAAATATATTAAAAGAGTTGGCAGCTATATTGAAATGAATGGATTATAATATGCAGGTGAATCTAATTGCCACAGCAGTGTGCACAACTTCAAAAAGCCTTTGACTTTTTGACAGTGGTCTCAGAACCTTCAACAAACATGCATGTCTCTTAGTTGAGATATGAAGCACTATGATGCTCAGTATGAAATTATCCAGTTAGATGGCCCCAAGTTGCCAGATCGGAGGTAGGGACAATATTTCATGTTTCAGTGAATGAGTGGGGAGGATGAGCCAAACCTCTAGACAGCATAAATGCCCAGTACTTGTTATATATTTAAGATTAAAGCCCTATGCTAGAGGTGAGAAACCACGGGCCCAACTAACAAATGCAGCCTTCTAGTGCAGGCATAGGCAAACTCAGCCCTGCAGATGTTTTGGGACTACAACTCCCATCACCCCTAGCTAACAGGACCAATGGTCAGGGATGATGGGAATTGTAGGCTCAAAACATCAGGAGGGCCAAGTTTGCCTATGCCTGCTCTAGTGGGTCCCTGGAACTCTTCCCAGGGCACATTCCTCACTGACCCTGCTCTGGCCCAGCTTGAAATATTTTGCCTTGCTGGACTATGTCCCTGAATTGTGATGATATCTCTTGCTTGCCTGAGACTGGAGAGAGGTGTGTGGCTAGAATGTAAGTCACATCTGTTGCTCTGCCTACTTTTGTGGCCCTCTGCTCTGCCTACAACAGTTGCCTGACCCCTGCCCTTTTCGGGGCAACCAAATAGGGCTTAAATTGGGGGCTCTGAAACCCTGTGGCAGTAGGAAGTCTTATTCCAAAGTGTTTTCCTTCTACCCAAACCTATTCGAAGGTGAAGTGCCTCTTTGTGTTTTTGTATCTGCTCTCGCAAGGCAATTCTCTAAATAAAAGATAGCAAAGCTCTATATAACTTCTGAGAAGATTTTTTTAAAAAAAAATCTTGCTTCTGCCAAACTGTCCTAATAAATAGCCATGGCAGATGAAAGTTCAATTGCAGGTTCTATGGTTTGTGCAAATAGTAATGAGCCATAACTTACCGGAAATTTTATAAGCTATTCGGGGGATGTGTGCACTCTAAAGTGATTTAACCCCTTAGGCAGAAATTTATGTTGCCATGTTTTGACCTCTGTTCTCAACTTTGCCATCCTGCACCTTTCCTACTTACACAATCCCCCAGGAACAAGAAAAAGGGATAATAGCAGCAATATATTGCACCGCTTTTATGGAGTAGTATAAGTATGACAGGGCAATAAGGCAGCAGCAGGAGCAATGGTGAGTGCTACAGGAATTTTTCAGCAGCATGAATCAGCATGCTGCTTGTTCCCACTAATTCATAGTTTGCTTTAAGCTATGGTTTAATGTGACATGCACACTGTATGCACCTCCACATCTCTGCCATCTCCCCTTAGTGGTGTGCGTTAAGTTGTGGGCAAACATAGCAGACGACACAGTGATTCTTCAAACAGCTCTTCTTTATTCAGATGTCAGAAGAGAACTAAGCTGAGGGGCTCAGTCAGCCTGCTTATATAGAGCTCCAGAACAATGTAACTGTTGCTATTTTCTAAAACTGTCCAATCACTGAACGTCACTTTTCGATCCTTCATTTGCATACAAACTATCCAATCACTGAACGTCACTTTTCGATCCTTCATTTGCATACAAACTATCCAATCACTGAACGTCACTTTTCGATCCTTCATTTGCATAACTATCTACAGTATCCCCCTGTTGGCCCAGGGTGAGAACTTCAGTACATAACACCGTGCGCGCACATGCACACACAATCACAATCTCCACGTTCTGATAGCACCTCATTCAAGCACATGGGCCTGGTTTGCATATCACAGGAAGCTACATTTTTTGTTTACCAGCAGTAGCGGACTTCAGACTCTCAAATGGCACCCCGTGCAGTACTTAAATTTGGTGCCCTCTGCCTCTCACATTCTACACCATTGTTTTGATGCCCCTGCTCCAGTTGTGCCACCGTAAACCCGCCTCTGTTACCAGGACCATGGAGGCTCACGGTTGCTTGGCTCATTCCTGGGCCTTTTTGACTCCTGTGCCCCATTGAGCTAAGTCTGAAGGCACAATATACAAGTGAGAAAGTGGTGTGCCTACATCCACGTTAAACAAACAGATAGTACCTCCCTTCTTCTCACATGGGTGCTAAACTTCCCAGTCTGTGCAACTGTTTGCTTTGATGCTTTGTCACTGGAGATGAGAACCTTTGTCAGCTGGGAAAGGCTGTGGCCCAGGAGTAGCACATCTGCTTTATGTGCAGAAGGTCCTAGGCTCCATCCCAATGTAGAGCTGGGAAAAGTTCCCTCTCTAAAACCCTGGAGAGCCTCTCCCAGTCATTGTAGACAATACAATTCTGAATTAGATGGACTGTCTATGCAAGGCACCTTCCTATATTCCTCAGGCTCATAGACCAACATTCATCTCGGCCTCTTAGTGTAAATAGGGATGCACATCTCATTGTGGTCCCACATGTAGCGGACACCTAGTTCTGCATAACTAACTTGAGCTGCTCAGGGATTTTTTTTTCAGACTGCTTTTATCTTCTGTGTTTATATTGCCTTAAAACAAAAACCACCCCCATATTTTATTCTGTTGCAAATGTTTAACAGTTCTAAGTCCCCATTCAACAGCTAAGTTATTTCCAGTAGAAGTTACTATATAATATCTTCTTGCTGGCTCCTGTTATGAAAGTCAAGAGCATTACTCCAGCCCTGCTTAAGTATTTGTGAAAGTTGCAGGTCCAAACCCCCAACCCCCAATCTACACCACTTCCATATGCTGACAAGGTGAGGTTTCCTACTACTGGCACTGAATTAATACTAGCAAAAGACATAGGAAACCCCAACTAAACATAAACTGCAGTTTAGACAAACGTCTTCTTTTTAATTTGCAGAGAGGTTGCTAGAAGCCATGTTTCAGGTTCATGACTTGAGATGTCCTCTAGACTTCAGTGGCCTTTGGGCAACCATCTAAAAGGATGCAATTTCAGAGTTCATGTGAAAAGCACTCTTTAAATCAAGCATTTTCCTGGGGCCACCCACATGACTCCAGAAACAGCTGAACTGATTTTGCTCAGGCTTTTGAGGACGACCATTAAACCTTTGGCCTGAACGGAGCGTGGAAAGCTCAGCCTCTAAAGAATGACAGCGACAAAAATTATGAGCATCCTGAAAACAATAATCACGGTGGAAGTTCAAACTTTAGCTAGTTTTGCCCTTACCACACGCTTTGTAATTTAGGTTTTTATTTATCCTGGAGTTTGTTTGTTTTTGTACCTCCAGAAATCTGGCTTTCTTGAAGATGCTTTTTAAACCAATGTCTGCATTAAGGTTCATAGCATCTGACATGGGAATTTGAATTGCTCAATGCAACTTCATAATCTCTAAATAAATAAATAAATGTTTAAATATTAAAGTAATTAAAATTTAAAAAATTCAGTAGGGTAATACCTTTATTAAGGCCAGCTAAAATATCACAAAGTAGGGAGCAAACTTTTGAGTCTGCTCTTCTTCAAGCTGAGTGTTGCCGAGCACAAAAAGGGCAGAGGGAGGAGCAGCTGTTTCTGGGCATGTGAAAAAGCCCCACTAATCTGCTCTTTGTAAGACGGTGTGGAGGAGGTGTTATGCAGGCTTAATTAGGCAAGACCATACTGGGTGCAAAAAATATTTAAAAGTCAGTTAATTAAAATCATGCCAGAAAATTAATGAGCGAATCACCCTAACATTGTGCAGAGCAAGAAGAATAAGAAGAAGAAATGGTTAAGAGCCACAAAAGAACTAAAAGTGCTCTAAGAGTTTTACAGCTTGTATTATCCCGGCCCAGGACGCTAGTCTAAGGTAAGACAGGAACTATGCTTGTAAAATTGGTCTGACCTCTTTAGCAGTTTCTTTTCCTGCAAAAATGGAATCTTACGGCTGCAAAATCACAGGGTAAGAGGGAACCTCAAGAACAATTCAACAAATTGGGAGGGGAAATATTTCCCTCCTGGCATTTTCTATTCCCTTTCCTTTCTAGATTAATCCAGATTTGTCCAGTAGCAAGGCAGCTCTAGAAGAAAGGGGTAAGCCTGCTACTCTTTAAAATAATAAAGAAAACCCACTGGCGGTGCAGAGTTGCAATGGCAGAGCAGGGGAAGGAGCATGCATCCGGCACCCTTTTCTCCCTTTAGTAAAAAAAATGGTACAGAGGGACTCGTGTCACTTTTCATTAATGACATCATGGGCACTCTAATCACATTGTCCCCTTGTTAGCCTAGAAAATAATTTCAAAAGGAAAACTGAAAATGTTTGAAAGATTTTTGGGGGGGAACTACCCAATAACAATGAAGAATTCAAATGTCATTTCAGCTCTGCTCTAGTATTGGAAAGGTAAAGGGACCCCTGACCATTAGGTCCAGTCATGACCAACTCTGGGGTTGTGGCGCTCATCTTGCTTTATTGGCCGAGGGAGCCAGCATACAGCTTCCAGGTCATGTGGCCAGCATGACAAAGCCGCTTCTGGCGAACCAGAGCAGCGCACGGAAGCGCTGTTTACCTTCCCTCCGGAGCGGTACCTATTTATCTACTTGCACTTTGACGTGCTTCCGAACTGCTAGGTTGGCAGGAGCAGGGACTGAGCAACGGGAGCTCACCCTGTCACAGGAATTCAAACTGCCAACCTTCTGATCGGCAAGTCCTAGGCTTTGTGGTTTAACCCACAGCACCACCCGCGTCCCTCTCTAGTATTGTACTTAAGAATTTAAGCAAATGTCCTGCTAAAGCAAATGTCCTGCTAGATCAGGCTATGAAAAGCCCACAAGCAGAACCTAATAGTTGCAGTGCTTCCCACACAACGTATCTGCAAGATCAGAGGCAAAACAGCAAAGTAATCAGCAGAAGGATCTATGGCTGTGTGCATACACCGGTATATGGAATTAATAGGAACAGATGAGGGCATAGATCTGGCTATTCACTGGCTGATCATCAGTAATAGGTTTCAATAGGAACATAAGAAACTGCCTCACACTGAGTCAGACTGTTAGTCCCAATTGTTGACAATGACAGGCAGCAGCTCTCTGGGAAATCTATCCCAGTGCTTCCAGGAGATGCCCAAGTTTAAACCTAGGACCTTTTGCTTGCAAGGCATGCTCCACCTCTGAGCCTTCTGCTCACTTACTTGCCCCATTCCATTCAGTCACATTTCATTCCAATAAATGTATTTCATAATTGAGCTTTGTATCTTAGTCCTAAATCTATTCATTACAACTTAACTGCCTTGATGTTGCACCACTAGCGATACTAGCAGCCAAGTTCAGTAAGATTCCAAGAAGGAAAGTGCAGTTTCACTTCAGCTAGCAATTAAAATTTTGTTCCCATCTATTACATCAAGCCTGGAGCCTACATAAAAAGACAGGCTAATCCTTCACAGCTTGGTAAAAACGATTTTGTTGTTGTTGTTTAGTCATTTAGTCGTGTCCGACTCTTTGTGACCCCATGGACCAGAGCACGCCAGGCACTCCTGTCTTCCACTGCCTCCTGCAGTTTGGTCAGACTCATGTTTGTAGCTTTGAGAACACTGTCCAACCATCTCGTCCTCTGTCGTCCCCTTCTCCTTGTGCCCTCAGTCTTTCTCAACATCAGGGTCTTTTCCAGCGAGTCTTCTCTTCTCATGAGGTGGCCAAAGTATTGGAGCCTCAGCTTCACGATCTGTCCTTCCAGTGAGCACTCAGAGCTAATTTCCTTAAGAATGGATGCGTTTGATCTTCTTGCAGTCCATGGGACTCTCAAGAGTCTCCTCCAGCACCATAATTCAAAAGCATCAATTCTTCGGCGATCAGCCTTCTTTATGGTCCAGCTCTCACTTCCATACAGTACATCACTACCGGGAAAACCATGGCTTTAACTATACGGATCTTTGTTGGCAAGGTGATGTCTCTGCTTTTTTAAAAACGATACATTGGTTTAAATACCCACCCAGATCACACTGCTATCAGATGGGAGCAGCCTCTTTCTACCTGACTGGTTTTGGATAGAGATGGACAAGTCTTCCCCAAGGCCTCCAGTCAAGGGTAAGCGACTTTAAATCTCTGAGAGTGACTCACTGATCCCTATTGCAAACCCAGTCACTTGTTCACTGAAAAGCATTCAGCTGAGTTCCATATGGCATCATCCAGCTGATCCGTGGAAGCAAGACCCAACCACAGCGTTCCCCTTGGTGTGGTGTAATCCTCCCACAAGTCCATACAGATCAGAGAGATGACTATCAAAGAGGTTTGTAACTTCTCATACATCCTATCACAGTAGGGAAGTCATATTAAGAAAAGGGTGGGCTTTTGTTTTTAACAAAAACCATCCAGAGGAGATAGGCATTTCAGCACCATAGCAGGGAACCACAGCCTTCACATGATCTATTAAAAGGAAAGGAAAAGACGGGGCATTAGCAGGGTAGAGGATGTGGCCTTGTTGCCACTTCTGTTGCTGAAAGAGCTAGCTGAGCTCTCTTCCCACTTGAGTAGGACTTCAAAAGAGTGCTAAGCGGATAGTTAATCAACTGATTAGCACGCATATGCAGAGAGAGAGAGAGAGAGAGAGAGAGAGAGAGAGAGAGAGAAGAGAAGAGAAGAGAAAGAAGTTTTAAAAGGAACAGAAACACAGATGCCCTAAAAGAGAGTTGTGCTACTCATCATTGGTTACATCATGGACACTGTCCACAAGGTAATAGTGACACTTATGCAACCAAAGTCCACACACATTTTGGGCTTCCCACAGGCTTAATGTTTTCTGCCAGGCATCTGGTTGGCCACTATGAGAGCAGGATGCTGGACCAGATAGGCCATTGGCCTGATCCAGCAGGTGGTTCTTATGTACTTTATCAAGGGAAGTACTGGAGTGCAGAAGAGATTGAAACTCTCCCTGGCAACATTTTGCAGTTGAAGAGTTGAAAATGGGCCTTTCCCTTGCAACAGAAGCTCTACTTTGAGAAATCATTTATGGATCCCATGAAGTAACGCCACATTGTGCACTACAACAAAATCACCTGGAAAGGCCCCATATTAGGGATGAGGAACCTGTCGCCCTCTAGATGTTGTCGGACTCCAACTTCCCTCAGCCCTAGCCAGAATGGCCAATGGTCAGGGCTGATGAGAGGCGGAGTCCAACAACATCTGGAGGAGGGCCATAGATGTCTTTCTCCTGCCTTAGGTCAATTTCCCAACACAGCTTTACTGGAAGAATGAGAAGTCACCAGCTGCGTTCAATAAATGCTGATTACATGCCCAAAAGTGCAGCGATGATGCCTTTGTGAAGAAATGTTTCCAATGACAAGAAATGCATCAGATGCTGGGGGAGTTTCCAGTGTTTACAGAGGACAGGGTTCATGTGCGTAATGTCTCTGTAACAAAGATTGTAGTCGTATGCCATTATCCCCGTGAAATGCAAATATGGTTTGTGCTTGTACCTGGAAGAATCACATTACAGGACCAAAGAAAAATCGTCAGTGCTGATGAAGAGACAGCTCATACCTATAGACAATTTTAAACCCAAGAATGTGAATAGTAGGATTTGAGGGCAAGGATTGTACCATTCAAAGACTGGGTAGTTCATGTACGGTAACTGTGTACATTGGAACTAGGATGAGCAGCTGGTTGTGGTCTAGGGGCTGCACTCAGACCCCAAAGCTATTTTATTTGGCTCTTGATGATGCCATACAAAGTGTTTCAACCAGTAGAAATTCCACGTTTTAAATATTACACCTTCCTTAGCAGGTAATATATATAAATGGGCATATCTGCAAGTGATGCTGTGTCTGGCTACTTGTGCTGCATAACTGAAATCATTAGTATTAGGTGGAACCTATTTTATTATGGCACGAACCAAACCCACCCACATTCAGCCCCCAAATCACTGTCTGGAGAAGAGAGTGGCCTCTGAGAATGCAGAAATTAACCATCTTGACCATTCTTGCCCTAGATGCTCAGGCATTCCCATTAGTGGAGGCACAAAAGACCTGGGGCTCTCCAGATGTTGCTGCACTCAGACTCCCATCAGCCCTGGCCATTGGAATGGATTCCCTGCCTCTGTGTTAGCAGCTTGCATTTCCATTCTCCCCCATTTGAGATAGAAAGATGCTTCAGACATCACTTATGCAAAAGATGCACAGAATCCCTCTCTTTGCCATATGGCTGTTTTGAAGGAAAAGGTAGAATATGGTTATTTTAATACTTTTCTTTTTCCTTTTATTATGGGATGGAACAGATGCTTGGTGTTGTGATTCATAGAATGGTAGAGTTGGAAGAGGTTCTAAGGATCACCTATTCCAACCCCCTGCAATGCCAAAATCTCAACTAAAGCATCCATGAGAGATGGCCATCCGACCTCTGCTTAAAAATTTCCCATGAGGGAGAGTCTGCCACCTTCTGAGGAGTCCATTCCACTGTCAAACAGCTGTTACCATCATAATGTTCTTCCTGATGTTTAATCATAAAGAAGGAATAACAAAGGAGCATGATGTGGGTGGTGCTGTGGTCTAAACCACAGAGGCAAGGGCTTGCCAATCAGAAGGTCAGCAGTTCAAATCCCCGCAACAGGGTGAGTGCCCATTGTTCGGTCCCACTTCCTGCTCACCTAGCAGTTCAAAAGCACATCAAGTGCAAGTAGATAAATAGATACTGCTCCAGCGGGAAGGTAAACAGCATTTCTGTGCGGTGCTCTGGTTCACCAGAAGCGGCTTAGTCATGCTGGCCACATGACCCAGCCCGGAAGCTGTCTGTGGACAAACGCCAGCTCCCTCAGCCTATAGAGCGAGATGAGCGCGCAATCCCAGAGTTGTCCACGACTGGCTCTAACGGTCAGGGGTACCTTTACCTTTAACGAAGGAGTGTGTCAGTGGGTATATTGGCTGGATAGCTCAGTCAGTAGAGCATGAGACTCTTAATTCCAGGGTCATGGGTTCAAGCCCCACGTTGGATGAAAAATTCCTGCATGGCAGGGGTTGGACTAGATGACCCTCATGGCTCAACTCTACAATCTGTGGTTGTAGTTTGGAAGTGCTTTGTCAATTGGACAGAAAACCTGCAACCAAGATTCCTTTGAATCAGTCCTGTAGCTCTTGTCCACTTTTCCCATTCACAAGCAAGCAATTGTCATTAGAACCATTAGTTATAGAGGCTTACAAGTGCAAAGCAAACCCTGCAGCCATATGTATCATTACTCCTGCTTTACTACTAAACATTGCTTTGGCGCCCTCTGTACATTGGTGCTGAAATGCTTGCTGAAGACTGAAAAGCTGAAGCAGCTTTCTCCAGATGTATGTATAGGGCAAGTCAGCTCAGTAATACACAGTATGCAGCTACCATCTAGCGGCGCTGAAAAACATCTGCTGTGCTGAAGCTAAATGCAGAGCCTCAATGGCACAATCTTTACGCCATCCATGAATGCAGCATCCAGCATGGCTCTTAAGCCACAGGATGCTGCTACTGACAAATTACAGGGCATAGCCCTCAAGCGACAGAATGATACTTCTGCCAAGTAAGAGACCCATAAGAAGAATTCAGATGAAATGCTGGCTGTGTGTGGAAAATTTAACTTGCCCAGGAGCACCATGCATCAGGGCCAGCCCAATGAGGCAAGGTAAGGCGAACGCCTCAGGCAGCAGGATCCACAGGAGCAGCAGATCCTGACATAGACCTTTATTTCTCACCTTGTTCCTGGTTTAGATCTTCACTTACCCTTTCTTCCCAGGTGGGGAAGGGAGACGCCATTTTGTGGTTCACCTCAGAAGCTGAAATGTGTTGAGCCAACTCTGGTAGGCATCATTTTGAGAAAGGTCCTTATCCCACTTCATAGAATTGGGAAGGAGCCTCATGAACATCTTGACCAACCCTCTGCAATGCAGGAATATGCAGCTGTCCCATACAGGGATTGAACCTGCAACCTTGGCATTATCAGCACCATGCTCTAACCAACTGAGTTATCCAGGACTTGTGAGCGGCATCTGCCTGGGACCTGGCAAGCAGACACTGCATGCCCATGAGCCGGCATGTGAGGGAAGAAGGTCCTTTGAAATATGATGTTGGATGTGTGAAGCTTCTGCATGGACTGCAGTGTTTGAAGAAGAGTACTGGGTATCCAAACATTTCCAAATATAAGTTAAGAGCCACCTCACGAGCACAATTTGGATGGCCCATCTACAATTAAATACAGAAATGCAAAAAGGACTTAGGGCTAGCAAATGGAAGAGATTAATTCCTCCCAAATGTCCCACTGGAGGGAAAATATTCCTCCCTGCTACAGTCCCTGTCTGGACCAGCAATCCTCCCCAAAACTGCTATTAAACATATATGTGGAGAAACCTATTCACAGTTATCCTTTACATTAAATCAGCTGCTTTCCTAGGTTTCGGATTTAAATAGGAAAGTTAGGTGTTTTAAATGTGTAGGACATCCAGCTGTTCAGCAATGAGTTGAAAGTATAAAGGAATGCTTGGCTCTGTCCACAACAACCCCACTCAGTTCTTGCTATTAAAGAGGTACTTTATAAAAGAGTTCTCTGACGGGCCATATTCTTCCAAGTTTAATTTCAAGCTTTAGCTTCATTTCATGCTTCTTTCTGTTGCGTCCTAGTCCAAAGAGTACATGCATTCAGGCAGGTCAATTAAGGGGAAAAACAGGAGAGAGGGAAGAGAACCAAACAAAACCCTTTTTGAAATTTGAGCTACCAACTTGCAACTTTTAAATGTACATGTGACGTTATAGGGCTTGCAACCTATTTTTGCCAGTTTCGGTGGATTAGTAGGATCGCACCCAAAGTTTTCCAAAAATGTCAGACAGTTTACCACAGCAATTAAACTGTCTACCATCTGCAAAAGATTTAGCCAAGAGGTTTCTTAATTCTCCCCCAGCCTCCCACCAGAATATATTTGATTTAAGCTTTTCAGCTATTTCCCCTCCCATTGAAATCCAAAAGGCATTTGGTATTGCAAAGTGTTTCGAAGGAAACCTCTTTCCCTTCTCCAGAATTAATTGTGCATTGACATAATATGAATCATATGTCCTTACAGATGATATTATTTAGATGACAGTGAAATGCCCAAAATCTGATTAACGTCAGCATTCATATTTGTTTTATTTTGTGAATGCTGGCTCTCAAGATACTGTATATTGCAAATGCTGACAATCTGATGCACCTCTGAGAATCAAATTAGACAAGATACCATTTGTTCTACTACCAATTGTGCAAATGTCTTTTAAAAACTAAATTTCAGGCACGCACACAATCTGTATCTGGACCCTGGTACAGATGGTATATACTTCCACAACCTTTACCGGAATCAAGCCTTTACTATTTGCAGGGTGTGTACTCCCAATATCTCCAATAGCAACTTTGCCCTGAATGCAAATAGCAGACATGCACCTCTCAATTTGGATGGGAGGGCAAAGAGTTCTCAGTAGTGGTGCCTGCCCTGTGGAATGCCCTCCCATCAGATGTCAAAGAAATAAGCAACTATCTGACATTTAGAAGAACATCTGAAGGCAGCCCTCTTTAGGGAAGTTTTTAATGACTGGTGTTTTAGTGTATTTTAAATCTTTTGTTGGAAGCTGCCCAGACTGGCTAGGGAAACCCAGTCAGATGGGCAGGGTATAAATTATTATTATTATTATTATTATTATTATTATTATTCAAGCCCCCAATTCCCACACCAGAGTCTCACTCTGGACTGGACCATGTCCCCGAGATTTACTTCTTAAAAGCCGCTCACTCGGTTGCTGGTTGTGCAAATGGTGTCTCATCTAGTTTGACACTTTGAGTTTGCGGATATTCACAAGATTTGTCTGTGACTGTCAACGTTTTCTACACTTTGGCCTGTCACAATCACACCCACACACCCACACCCCTCTGCCCTTCCCTTACTCTTATTCTTTTTTTCATTCTTGGGAGATATTGCTCCCATTCTGGAGTACAAAAACATGTCTGAGGAAATACAGCCTGGGCTTGGAGATTAGCACTGCTGGTTCTCCTCCCAAAGGGTTTGCTATTTTCAGAAACATTAGCCCTGGCGTGAATTTAATGGGTCCACTACACTATGTTTAAAGGCTCCCTAAAAGAACACAAGGATAACTCAACCGACAACAGTGGAGTATATTAAGCGTGTCTGGGGAAACATTGCATTTTCTTGGCCAACTTTAGAATGCTACGTAGCCGAGCTAAAACTGACATGAGTGAAGGGTATTCTTTACTGCTACCGCCCATGTGGGTTGCAAGTCTGCTGATTGTTTCCAGTTGCCTGTCTCAGCCGAGTGTTATTTTTCACTCCTCTTGATGGAAACTATTCCAAAAGGCACTAGAGCTATAATTTTAACTCTCTTCTGTAAACACAAATTGCATATGACAAATAATCGAGCTGCCTACGTTCAAGGGCCTCTTTTCTCCTAAGTGTTTATGCGCTTCATCATTAGGAAGGATCAGGCCATACCAGCGGTAATCTTAGCATGGGAGTAGATGCCCTTGGCAAACCAAATTGCCCCCATCAAGGGCCACAACATGCAGTGCAACTGCATTTATCTGTAAGCATTGGCTGCCTTGATTTTTGAGAGTTCGCTGTGGATGGTCAGAAATTGTGTTTAATCTAAAGGACTGGCACAAAGTGCCCCAATTCCCTGAGCTAACATTACTCCGTGAATTGCACCTTTGTTTATCTCCTTTAACCTCTTTCTCCTGTGTCAGTGTAGGCATGGTGACAGAGAGTGCAGACAGAATAAGGGGACATGGTTTGCATGTGACATCCCATCAGATGAAGTACATTTAGTTCAGGGCTAGACAATGGGGTGCCCTCAAGATGCTCTTGGACCACAACTCCCACATCCCCAACTATTGGCCATGTAAACTAAGGCTGGTGAGAGTTGTAGTTCAGCAACATCTGGACGTAGGTAATTGAACATCTATGTCTACCACCTCCAGCTGGATCAAGGAGAGCATTGTTCTGGTGCATCAAAGCACCATAACAGCAGAGGGGCAGCAGCTTCAGCCGTGATCAAGGGGAGGTTTCCCATTGTCGATTTGTGCTGGACACCCACTTGGACCTCGGCTCACACACTGTAAAAGCCATAAAATAGATGCCTTCTCAACTTAGAGAGGGCCCTTTCTTGATTGCTTCTGGATTACAGAAGTCCACCCTTCCGTATATCCCAGCATTGTTAAAATGAGATCTCAAAGAGCCTGGGGATGGGGATATCAACCCTCTCAAAATTTACCCATGCTTACTCCACGGAACCCCAGGATTTGTGTTTCTCCTGAAAGGCTCATACTCCCAGCTTTACATAGAGATACAGGAAGACAAGTTGAAGGGGAACCCCTATAAGATAAGGAATGTAAAGCGTTTTTTCACCATTAAAATGAGAAGACATAACAGTTGAATAGGAATAACAATAGTCTTCTCCCTCAAATCCTGTGCTGTCAGTGGCAATTCCCCAAGTAGGTGTGCTATGTAGAAGCATGTTGGTGTTTTGCCAGTTTGAACTTCTGAATTTTGTCAGTAATGTCGTTGCTACTATTACTCTGGGTGTATTAACATTTCAATACACTGCACAGTTTATTTCAACAGTTAATTGCATGTTTTATAGGCCCTTAGTGATCCTTGAATGAAGAATACCAAGCCAAAATTTTTATTACTGCTCTTTCAGGAGAGAGCTAGAGAAAGAGCACTGTATTTGGAACTGCTGGCAAGACTCATGTTTGAGAGCCAATTCAAATGTTCAGAAAAAGCAACTGGATGATGGTATCACTTCATACTGTAGGTGGTGGTTTGTCCGGCACAATATATTCCCTGCATTTGGAAATTAAAACCTGGACCGCATATAACCCGAAGCTATGGTTCATTATTCTATGGCTTACCATTATGTATGGACCCTGCTCAGCAGCTTAACTGTGGGTTGTTTACTGCCTACATACCATGATCTGAAGTTTTTTGTTGGCTTATGAACCTTGGTTTGTTTTAACTATGGCTTGGCATTATGTATTAAGACAGCCTTCCTTAACTATGGTTTGTTTGAGCATTTCATCCTAGATATTCACCACACTATGAAAGTGGGAAGCAAGAGCAGCTGCAAAAAAATAAGTAACGCAAATAAGCTTTGGTTTGTTTGGTTGCTTCATGGTTAACTTGTAGTTTGCTAAACAAACCATGACTTTGCATTTTGGGTGAATCAGGCCTACACAGGTCAAAGAAAAATGTCCTAAGTAGCTCACCTTTCTCTGACATTTTGGGTTTCCACATGGAGTTTTTGACATGAGGGAACATTCAGACATAAAGACCTGCACAGGCATGCAATTTCTGAATGTACGAACTGGATCTGGCTGATTATGCAAAACTGTCTTCTCCAACCTGGTTCCCTCCAGCTCCCATCAGTACCTGATAACATATGGAGGCCACCAGGTCAGGTGAAGACAATTGTAGAGCATACTAAACTTAGGGCTAAATAAGGCAAGATTACATTTCCCCCTAAAGCAGTGATGTGGAAGATTTCAAATGGAACCACAGTTCAGGGAGAAGGGAACATAACCCATCCCCCATCCCAGCCGGGCACAGTGCAAAGGGGAATATCCACTGCTGAGCTCACTTTTTAGCCATGACATCTGTATAGCCTCTGCTGATGCTGCTGTGCCCTTTAGTCATTCACTTGTATGGAACAATTATTTTAGAGACACTTGTAATGATCAAAACTGCCATGTGACACCCCCTGATTCTGGTGGAATTATAATATTACCTAGGATTTACCTATCATATCCTAGCCTAGCCTAGCCTAGCCTACTCTACTATAGGTAAAGGTAAAGGGACCCCTGACCATTAGGTCCAGTCGTGACCGACTCTGGAGTTGCGGCGCTGATCTCGCTATATTGGCCGAGGGAGCCGGCGTACAGCTTCCGGGTCATGTGGCCAGCATGACTAAGCCACTTCTGGTGAACCAGAGCAGCACACGGAAATGCCGTTTACCTTCCCGCTAGAGCAGTACCTATTTATCTACTTGCACTTTGATGTGCTTTCAAACTGCTAGGTTGGCAGGAGCTGAGACCGAGCAATGGGAGCTCACCCCGTCCCAGGGATTTGAACTGCCGACCTTCTGATCGGCAAGTCCTAGGCTCTGTGGTTTAACCCACAGCACCACCTGCATCCCACTCTACTATACCTGAGTATAAAATAGCTCACATCTAGGTAGAGTTTCCCCCAGTGTTTTTTGATAGATCATAATTGATAGATCACAATTCACAATAGATCATAATTTATTGTTCTGGTACCCTTATCATCTTTTTCCCCAGCACAGTATTATTATGGTTGCCTGTCCTCTGTCCTCCCTGTTTTCCACAAACAGACTAGAGGTCTAATGCCATGCTGATTAGTCTGAAAGGGAAGGTCCATAGAGAACTTGCTCCATATGCAAAAAGTTCTGGACCCAACCTGTGGTGTCTCTTGGGTAGGTCAGCAAAAGACTCCCTGTCTGAAACCCTGCAGAACCTCTGACAGTCAGAGCAGACAATACTGAACTAGATAGATCAAGGGTCAGACATGGTTCTCTATGTTCTTCAGTTCCACTGCTGGTAGTGGTGCTACCAGCAGCAACGGTTCTACTGTGCTCTAGAACTTGAGAGATGCATAGGCCTTGGTCAGATCAGGACACAGCACCCTCAGGATGGGCTTGCAAATATTGTTCTAGTACAGAGGTCTCATGTCATGCTGATTAGTTTGGGTGTATGAATGGACAGTGGGGTTTTATTAAGGAACAAACTGGCGCTTTGTATTTTATAGACACCACATCAGCATTTTCCTCGGCACACAGCAGAATGAAGCCCCGCCGAGCCATTCCTTGGTCACCACACTGAAGGATTTGGCTTTAGTCAGGCAACATGTAGCCAGGACACATTGGCAAAGGCACTGTGGCATCCTTTGCCAAGTCTATTTACTACCAACATAGAAGCTGCCAGGCTCCTGTCAGCCTGATGCCATCTCTCTGGGGTTCTTTGCTGGATTTACAGCTACAGGCCAGACCAATGTACCATGATGTAATGTCTCTAACTTCTAAGATATACAGTAGCTGATAGTATTAAACACATATCATACTTAAATGGCTACAGTCACTTTCAATGAGCCTTAATGTTTCTTTCCATTGAAAGCTATGCCAATGATATCCTAGTAGTTTGCCGGCAACACTGTTCCACGGCTGCTTATCCTCTTATCCTTCCCTATATCCTATGTCTACCTTTCACACAACATTTAAACTTAGGTGCTGAAATGTATATTTTAATTGGGTTGCAATTAAATGGTTTAAATTCACACTTCAAAGAGGACCTACCTTAGTGAGTAGTTCTTCAGAGTGTATCAAAGAAGTTTTCGTTAGCGATAGCAAAACCAGGCGATTACAGAATTTCCATTTCCTCATTCTATGGTTAGGGCAAATAAAGGATACACTGATAATCTCAGCTGGAGTAATCACTAGTGAATAGTGATTAATGCTCTGAATGTTTGCCCATTTCAGTTTTTGGAGCAAACCTAGCGTGGGGGAGGGGAATACTTTCCTTGCAACCTCTGCCACTGAGCAAACATGCCTACTTGCTGCCATAGTTTCCCCAAACTGCTTCAGCACTAATCCCCCACCACCCATTTGCAGTTCCCCCCTGTCCTTCATGGAGTGATCCCAAACTATCAGAGATCATGTTGTGAAGATGATTGTGTCATGATGTGTCATGATCTGCCCATCAGATTTGGCAATGATATGCCACTGGGGAGAAAGAAAGCTGCTTTAGAGTGAGGGCAGCACTTCCTGGGTTGGTTGTATTGGTGATCCTAGTCCAGGCATAGGCAAACTCACCCTCCAGATGTTTTGGGACTACAATTCCCATCATCCCTGACCAATGGTCCTGTTGGCTAGGGATCATGGGAGTTGTAGTCCCAAAACATTTGGAGGGCTACGTTTGCCTATGCCTGTCCTAGTCAATCATAAATAGGCAAACAAAACTATTTAGGGCAATTTTCCAAATTCAGTGTGTTTCAGGTAAAAGAGTTTTGGATGGAGAAGGGATTCAAGTCTGAAGCGAGTAAAGATCTTATTTGTTCTTCATAGAAGTAAATCAGTTGCCCCCCCCCCCTTACATCTGGTCCATATACATAGCAATATTTAGAAAATCTACGGTAACTAAATAAGCATATATGGTGGGGGGATGCTAAACTTTTCCAGGCAGTGGGTCACATTGATTCATGGTCCACCTACAGGAGCTGCATGTCAGAGTGAGTGTGGTTGAAGCATAAGTGGTTGTGGTCAATTTCATTTCTCATTTCTCAAGGGACAGTTAAATGAAGGTGGGGGGGTCCTTGTAGGAGTCGGAAAAATCTTTCACCTCACCAGAACCTCACAACCCAGCAAGGACTGTGGGAGTGGTCAGCTTAGTCACCATTTGCTGGTGGAAGCTTTTGACTCTTGCAAGCTTTCATGTGTCAAGCTAGCTTAACTGTTAAAGCGCTCTCACTCTCTCTTTCACACACACACACACACACACACACACACACACACACACACACACACCATGACCCTGTCTCTGCCTATCAGACGCAGCACAGTTGAAGTCTGCATTTGTACCACTTCCTATTAGAGATGCCTTATTTCTCACAAAAGATATCTCTATTTGCAATATTTGGTAAGCCAAGATCTGCTCAATGGCTTCCATTCAAATGAAAAACATGGAAAGGGATCCACAGCACGTCACCCTTGAACGCAGCAGCAGATTGAAAATTCCTTCAGCTTCCTCTGCATAGCATCGTCTAGAAATAAAACATATGGAGTTAGCACAACGGCTGATTGGATTTTGATTGCTCTGAAACGGAGCCAAGTTTAAAGTGGAGAGTGCAGCCTGAAAGGAAATACAGTAGACACTAGACCATTTATTTGTTTCTGAGAGGGGACCTGGCTGACAGACTGCTTCGAAGGTGGCTAGCAAAAGCAATATGTTTCCATCTGGAAACCATATGGGGAGCTCAGCTAGTATCTTGAAAAATGGCAGAGTTGATGCATGTACCATGAAAGCAGACATCACAGCCTTGTAAAACTGGAGTCGGTCAAGAGCATCACACCTGATGAACGGTCCTGATGAAGAATGGAAACAGTTCACCTACAAACAGGTGTCTAGTAAAACATGATATAAGCGGTACACTGAAGGGAACTATTGAATAGGTAACAAGGTAGTGTCGGAGACTGGCAAAACACCCCTTCAAAGAAGCTCATTCATTGAAGGCGCATTCATTGGTCCCAAGCGAGTTCTAGGCACATGCAACGAATTGTGTGGAACAGCGAGTGGCCAGGGATGGAGAGACACATTCTTTCCCAGACTACAAAATTATGCACCCAACAAGTTCAGTGATGACTATTACAATGCAGTTTCATGCACATGCCCAGGTGTATATTTGCTGGTTATGCATGTGTTAAGAAGATCTGTGTATGCAAACTTCCTTTACTGGGCTGGGACATCTGAAAGCTTATCCATTCAAACAGGTCCAAAGGTGCATTGGGTGTATATTTGATCTCAGTAAAAACTAACAGTAGCAATCAAACTGCACTTTATGTTTAATAAGTGGGATGCAGTTATGTCTCTGGTTTTTTAAAAGTAATTAGAGCTGCTGGGGCCCGGCTGTAATCTGGATCCCAGCATGAGGGGGTGGATTTCTCTCTTCCCTCCTGAGGCGCAGTTCCTCCAGAGTCTCCTCCCCACCCCCAGTGACAACAGGATTTTTTTCCTAAGCCTTGAAGCTACGGGGAGGCGTTATGGCTGGAGAAGGGAGGGATAAACCTCTCCTCCCTTTGTGCTGCAATCCCAATAGCCATCTCTCTTGCTGACTATGATTAATTTAATGGGAAAAAGGAAAGATGTAACTACATGTTATGTAAGAAATCTTCGCATTTCCTACTTTTTGCAAGGCTACCTTCCTGAATTTTGCTATTCAAGCACTAAATAACAGCATAAAATGTTGTCATGGGACGGCACCCCAAGTGTTACACATTACAGCAGAAATGAATCTCTCTTTTGCAGCATAATCTTTTTTTATATAAATAAAAAAATAGGGCTGAAGGTGCCACAGAAAACAAAAAACAGTAAGTGGCAAACAACATTTTAAAAAACATTTTAAAAAATGCATTATTGGCAATTAAAAGTTGGAGATGTTGAAATCAGTGGACACCTAAACTGGGGAGATTTTGGGTCTCACTCTCTGGTAAAACTATATACACACACACATACGTATATATATAATCAAGGCGAATGATGAGTTTCTTTAGAAACACTATTCCTTGCAATTGATGTCGCAGCAAAGAAAGCCCTGCTCCATACACTGAAATGCACTGCTCTAAAGAATGACACACAGGGCAGTAAATTGGAGCACATTGGGGTAAATATATGGGAGCCTTAAAATGAAAGTGTTCTAGCAGAACCTCTGTTCAGTTCAAGATAATCCAAATATGACGAAGTATGCAAATGTTTGAAGAGGCATGTGAAGGATCCATCTTAAAGACACAAGGAATCTACATGTAGTTATCAGAGACTGGGGTGGCTACTCCCTGGCATGTCTGCAGATCTTGTGCCTTGTGCCAGAGAGATAGCTCAGTTGGTTAGAGAGTGGGTCTATATCCATTGCATTCATATTAGTTGAGATTCCTGCACTGCAGGGAGTTGGACTAAATGACCCTTGGGGTCCCTTCCAATTCTATGATTCTATTATTTAGAGCTACTCAGGATGCCAGCATTTTAGAAAAAAAGGAGTTGCTGTTTAAATTGGTAGGATATTACAAAGGGGCCCACATATTGAATTTGGATAATTTTTGCAATCAATATTCAGAATGAACATTTACAGTTGAAGTGAAGTATATATGAAACTTCAAAATCCATGTGCCTCTCTGGCAAAAGCTTTCACATACTTAAATGGTGACAGAAAGACCTCAAAACATACAAGAAAACAAAAACAGCAGAGGATTCAATTAGTATATTTGAATGTTCTGATAAAATTAACTTCTAGCATGCTTTCCCCAAACAAAACGAAGGATTCACATTATTATTTATGTTCTTGTGGGTCATATAATTTACAAATTATTTGCAAATACATAGACAATTTTACTGCTTGTATGGAATTATGACACAGGCAAAAAAGAAAGGACAACAGTATTTCGCACATTTTACAAGTGTTTCTGAGCAGCCACAGTGTGAAAAATAAAATGCTTACTTTAAACAATACTGCCCTCTTGTGCTTAAACACAAACTAAAAATTGTCATAATCCCCTCTAAGCCTTCATTAGAAAAAATTCTTGCCATCCAGTTCCTTGACACCGTTAATAGTTTTTATCACAATCCCCCTGTCCCAAGTTATCTTTTTGTGTAAGAAATTAGTTCTAATCCTCTGATCATTTTGATTGCCCTTTCCTGCACATTTTCATTCTCCTACATATCCTTCCTGATATGGAGACCACAACTGCACAGATTATATCAGTTCATTAACTCTGCAATCGTAAAGCTGATCACTTGGGCAGGGTGTGTGAAAGCAGTTCCCCACTCAGTCCCAAACCCTGCTGAGATCTTGCTAGCAGAGCATAAGTGAGGTTACAGTGGTGCTCTTGCACATCTGTTCTTTTAACTCCTGACTGGTTTAAATTTCACCTCTGTTTGTGTGGGGGTGAGTCCTCCCCTGAACAACCCTGAATACCAAGATCTCTTTTGGCCTTATAGCGACATAGGCCCAGGATCAGTTTCCAGGGGCCATAGCACCAAAACAATTTAGGATGCAATGATCACCTTTCTAATAATCCTTAATTTTTTAAAAATAGTTTTTATTAAGGTTTTTTTCATGTTAAAAAGCAAACAGCTAAGTAGGGAAAGGCACATCTATTGTCTCCACTTTCAGTTCATAGTCTTTTTCACAGTTTGTTTATGTTTGGTGAGAGACACTTTTGTCATAGACATAGACATTTTGTGGTAGGGGACATAGCTGTCAAGCGTCCCTTATTTGGAGGGACAGTCCCTTATCCCAGCGCCATGTCCCACTGATGTCCTTTATTGATGGTTGTCCCTTAAATTTCCTGGGTTTCAAAGGAAGCAGCTCCTCTCCCTCCCTCCTTGCCGGCCAGGGAGGAGGGAGCACCAACTGTGTTGCTTGGCTGCCCGGCCCTCCCCCCTCCAGCCTCCTCTCACCAGCCTCAGCCCCTGGGAGCCCCTTCCCGCCTGGACAGGCAGGAGCCTCGGTCCCTTCCACTGCTATCCTCCTCGCGGCTGCCAAACTGAGCGTCTCTGCCTGGGGTCTCCCCTCTGCCCGCTGCTGCCACTCCCGCTAGGTCGCACTGCGGCTGTGCTGCCGAAGGACCCAGATGAGATGGGCAGCCTGGCATGGCCTATGAATTGCTGAGGGGCCTTGAGAGGAGAGCGAGGGCAACCATAGAGAAAGCAGTTCAGAGAGGAGGAAGAGGAAGAGGAGGAGGCGAAGGCGGAGGCGCAGGCAGGTGTTCCAACGGCTACAAGGGAAGGACCGCAAGCGCTTCTCCCATAGATTTGTAGTGGTAGACCAGCATAGATGGTCTGATCTGCGGGTTTACGTCGGGCGCTATTCCCCCCCCTCCTCCCACCCCACCTGATAGGATTGAGAGCTGCAGATGGAGCACGAGAGAAAAGATACAGAACTGCAGCAGCATCTTCGTAGCTTGGACTTTGTTTTGTGCGAAAAGTGGTTGCTGCTTTTAGTTATTTAATTGCAGTGTTTCATCGGCTGGTGTCTTGAGCAGCAACCTCTGGAAACGAAGGGCTAAGAACCGACGCTGCTGGTTGACTAAAATCATTTATTTTGGCTGCTGGTTCCTTATTTTCAAGGCTGCTGGTGCCCTATTTTCAAATCTGTAAGTTGACAGCTATGGTAAGGGAAAAAGAGGGGGGGAGATGGGGGTATTGTTCTTTTATTCTATTGCCTATTATTGGTGCAGGAGGGTTGTTTCAGTATCCTTAATCATTCTAAATGTGGTATTGGTCTTTGTTACTGCTGCCACACATCAAACTGACTTTTAGAATTAAGCTCTTCACTATATTTGTCCTTGGTAATTGCAGTTAACTCATATTCCACCAGTGTATTGGGGTGGGGGATTGGTTCACCCCAATACCCATCACTTGACACTTTGTTATAATGAATCATTATTTGTCATTTTGTTCCCTGTTCATCCACTTTGATGATATGCTTTCAGGGCTCTTCACCATGGGTAGGCAAACTAAGGCCCAGGGGCCAGTTCCAGCCCAATTGCCTTCTCAATCCGGCCCATAGATGGTCCGGGAATCAGCATGTTTTTACATGAGTAGAATGTGTTCTTTTATTTAAAGTGCATCTCTGGGTTATTTGTGGGGCATAGGAAATCATCCCCCCCCCCGAAATATAGTCCGCCCCCCCACAAAGTCTGAAGAACAGTGGACCATCTCCCTGCTTAAAAAGTTTGCTATCTTGACTATCTGCCTGATTCCCGAAGAGAGGGGGGCGAGAGGGGGGCGTTCTGGCAGAAGCGGGGAAGCGGTAGAGGGGGTGGGGTGACGCCTCTTGCGCTTATGCTGCCAGAGGTGCATGCTTCACACCACCTCCTTGGTGGGCTGGCTCTGCATGCAACAAATCATGTTCATTTTAGTAAAGCTTTCTACAATTTACCTGAGAAGTTGCACATTTTTGTTAGATAGCCAAGTTCACACAACCAGACCTGGCAACTTGCTTATTTTTACTTTGTCTGTTAGCCTTAGAACTATTATCTCTTGTCGCTTCTATATAATCACTTCAGTTATTAAGGTAAACGCCTCACAAAAGTGACTCAGATGCTTATCTGCCCAAAATCTTCTACAGTGAACTCTTGCAACATCTTTGCAACCTCCCTATCTTCCTTCAGTCATTCACCCCTTTCCTATCCAACTATGTCTCTGTCCAGTTTCTACTTCAGATGCATTTCAATAAACCTGCAGTTTTTCTTTTCTTTTTAAGAAGCAACATGACCACCCTTTATTATTTTATTTACTTGCCTTATTTTTTCATCAGCTTGTTCTGCTGCATTCTTCTTGTTTTCTTCATTTGGGAAAGACTTCCTCTTTTTCAAGAAAGTCTCTTTGCTTTTTACAAGTTCCGAGTTCCTTCACTCTACATTACTTGTTAACCATTTTAGCATCCTCTTGAACTTGTTTGCACCTTTCCAAATCTGGGGGAGGAATTGTATCGCTTTCTATTATAGTGCTATTGAATGACTGCTAAGAAGCTTGAAGATATTTGACGCTCTTGGCTCTCCCTTTCAACTTCCTTTCAACTACAGTATTGTTTTTAGATATTTCCTCTTTAGAAATTGAATATGACTGGGTTGAACTTTCTGGACATCGTTTTCATGTATGCTGCATTTGAAAGCACTGTGGTCCCTGTTCCTTAGGAAGTTGCGAGCACTTATTTAAGGAGATGGCATGCAGATTCCTTCTCCCCACTGTGCAATAAGTGGATATCCACATGTACAGTAGTGCTCCTGCAGCTTATTGCCAAACAGGAAGACTCTCAAGATCAGGGTCTAGGACCAATTCCTATTTCTCCACTCCCTGCCACCCCAAAAATATTATTCCGTGACAAACATTTTTGAATAGTTTGTTTTGGAATGGACTATGGAACTAAACTACATGATAGGATAACTTTCTTTTTATCTTTGAATATCTCAGCTGGGCTGCAGCTGGCTGGCTGACCAGTCATGAAAGTAAAAAATGAAGAGTTTGCTGAGCAACATAGTGGATGAATTTAGATGTGGCACAAATATGCGTACAGCCCCTAGCTTGATTTGAATGAAGTATACACCCCTTTCAAGATCAACTCTTATTTGGCATTCTGAAAAATATACAGCAAACAAATAATAAATTAGCACGAACAACCCAGATTTTTTAAAAAAATCTATGTATTAGATGCTAAAGTAATCGGGTACGTGTACATGTACATTCTATACATATAAAAAAATCTGGCTATGGATGCATCTTCAGTTATCTGCTTCTAGTTACATAGAACTGCAATCCTTTGAAATAAACTCCCAAGTCACTTGGCAAGGGTCACATTTAATAAGAGTTAACTGGTACGTAAATGTGTCGGACATGCTAAAGATTTTTTAACATCTGCTCCAAATAAATACAAAGAAGAACTTAAGTTGGTTATTTTAAGACCATCAAGATACCATTCAGGTGACAAAATTATTTAAAAATGTTTCAAACTCAGCAAACAACATTTCTGTAACACAAATTCCATGTTAAGCGATTGTGGCTGGCCACAACACAAGAGTCTGGTGGCCACATGTGGATGAAAGAATGAGGTCAACTTTCTTCACTTTCAAACATGAAAGACTTCTTTTCAAGTTCAGCTGAGAACATCCCTTTCAATATCAGATTATGAGCAGGTGATTTCCAGAAAGCCACTGGCATGTATGTTTAATGGTATTTATATTAATTATAATTCACCTTCTCCCTAAGGTCAAGAGATACAACAGAACCTTCAGTCCAATGCAGTGAAGCTCTTATGATGTTCTCAATGCCACCTTATTTTCCTCTCTCATTTTCACATCATCCAATTGTTTTCTTCTTTCCAGTATCAGCTTTTGAACACATTCTGAATATAAACCATGAATATGCATTACTTTTACTAGATGTGGGAATGGAAGCTGAGACTTTGCTCTGCCTAGAGGCAGAAACAGTCATTGAAGAGTGGAGCCCATACAGTGCCTCTGCAGAGGCTGCAGGCTACAGCCCATAATGGACCATATCGGCTAAGACTGATAGGACTTGGGAGTCAACATAGGAGCCAACTCCTTGGGATTTGGGCCCCCCAATAAAATATTAAAGGGGCCTGCCCCTCCCAAGTTGATGGGCATTGCCATTCAAATGGTGTGCACGCATCATGTGATCAATTATGCAGGGCGAAACTTACCCCATTATTTTTTTGAAGTTGGAACCCCTGAGAGTCGACATCTAGAAGGCACTGTGTTCACTACCCTTGTGTTAAAATTGTGGATTGAATTCCGTAATTTACAAGCTACCTGCTGCCAATAACCCTATCTCCCTTGAGATAGTGCTGGCAACCACATGTGATATGGGAGATCCATTTTCAGATCTTTTGACATTTTAGAGCAAGCTTTAAACATGCTTAGGAGCAACCAAATTTGATCAGTGTGATTCTGGAGAGTGGGGAAGCCTTTAACATATGTTGCATCTGTGTTTTGTACCGTTTCCCCTCATGATACAATAGATTATGAGTTAACTACCATCCCGTCCCCCCCCCCCCCGGCATTGCTATTATTAAATTTACCTCTTTGGTAGTTACACATTTTGATAGCTTCTCACCTGCATTACAGCTATGATCTCATTATAGTCTCGTGTTAGCGTGAAAATGCCCTAACTGCTAATAGGCTGATCATGCAATCCACATGTGGGAATCGAGCCATACCATCAAACCTCTGCATCAGACTCATGGTTCCCTACATTTCAGTCCTATGTATGTCTACTCAAACAGAGCTCAGTGGGGCACTCTTCCACGTATGTATAGGAGATCAGCATTTTGCTGTTCCTAGCACAAGACCATCATATATTAAACAGTGGCTACAGCCAATATTTAAACTAACCAATGAATTATGCAAAGAATGGTTAAATGCCTAACAAACACTGGTGATGAACTATAGAAATATGTACACTACACAAACCATTTTACCAAAAACTACTAGTGGACTGCTTACATCACATACAAATATGTGGAGTCAGCCTGAGCCAAACAGTCTGGGTCAGGTTGGTGTATCAGTGACAAGCTACTTATAAATGCTATGGATGGAGTGTATTGTGATTACAGTAATGCCTTCGACAAATTTCCCCATGATATTCTTGCAGAGAAGCTGGTAAAATGCAGGCAGGATAAGGAAGTATTAGGTGGATTTGTAGCTGGTTGACTGACCAAACCCAGAGAGTGCTCATTCATGGTTCTTTGTCACCCTGGAAAAAAGTGACAAGTGGGGTGCTGCAGGATTCTGTCCTGGGTCTGCTGTTCTTCCAACATCTTTATAAACAACTTGAAGGAATTGAGGGGGTGCTCATCAGATTTTCAGATGACACCAAACAGAGGGGTAGCTAATGCTGCAGGAGACTCTGGATTCGAGATATTTAACAGATTGGAGAACTGGGCCCCAACTAACAGAATGAAATTAAATAGAGACAAATGTCAGCCCTACACTTAAGACAGCAAGAAAATGCTGCACAAATGTAAGACGGGGGACGCTTGAATTGCCTGTAGAACATATGAGAAGAATCTAGGGTCTTAGTAAACTACAAGCTTAACATGAGTCAACATTGTGATGTAGCAGCAAAAAAAGCTAATGCTATTCTAGGCTACATCAACATAAGCATAGTATCCAGATCAAAGGAAGCAACAGTACCACGCTATGCTGCCTTGGTCAGGCCACCCTTGGAACACAGTGTCCAGTTCTGACCATCAGAATTTAAGGACAGTGACAAGTATCTTCCTTCATTTGAGGTTTTTAAGCAGAGGTTGGATGGCCATCTGCCATGGATACTTTAGCTGAGATTCATGCATTGCAAGGGGTTGGACTACACGACCCTTAGGGTCCCTTCCAACTCTACAATTATGATTCTATGAATAATCCATAAGCTTGCAACTCTTGATGTATGCTTTACTTTAGTGACATCCGAACCCTTGGGGCATCCGGCCCCTCTGGCAGCCACAGTGAATGGTTGGCAGGTGTCATTTACTTGAACTAATATGGAAGATTGGTCACAGACGTACCATTATGCAGAACTTTGTAATGAAGAAATTAGGATTTCTTATGGCCAAGAGGAAAGGATTCTAAACAAACAAATCTACTCCAAAGAAGCTTCATTTAAACACAGAATGTGCAAGTTTATCCATATCAAGTACAGTTTCTAACTAAACATACAAAAATAAAGAACTTTGATCACTAGGAGTCTTTTATTAATAGACAAACCATGTTATCCGGAGTTTTACCTTGAGAAATCAAGAAGTGGAAGACAAAAAACCAGCTTTCTAGGACAGTAGTTCAGGGTTTTGTTTCATAAAAAAAAAAAACCCCGCATACAACCCTGAATTAATAGTTATCAAAATAAAACTTCAAGAAACCCACAGAGATAAATTAAATACCTGGTATACTTATACAGAATTTTCACAGAATTAGAACAAATGGGGGTCATACAAAGCAAAGAGATCACTCCCCAGGAAGGGGAAGAAGTTTAAATAACATCCTAGAGAAGGTAATCCAAATGGGTGGTATTACTATTTACTTCCATTCTTGATATACAATAATGAAGTGAAATTACTTTTGTTTCCAACAGTGCCAACCTAAACACCACCAACATGAAGGTGCTTTACTTTGAAAAAAAATAAATCAGGAGCTGGGGTGGCTTAAGTGCACCAATTATCTGTTATAAATAATTATATCTTAAGGAATTAGGCATCAAACTTTAGCAAAAACACCTTAAATACTAGCACTCTGAGCATTAAAAGTTTTAATCCATTTTGAATAAAAAAAAGCACAAACTTAAGTTTTTGCTTTTTTTGTAACAAAAATTCACACAAAGAAAAATTTTAGGCTCAAGTGGTCACCTGTATTCTAATGGTCTCAAATTTACAGTATGGAAGCCACATATCTGACAGCGAAGCTTTTTATTGACATATTTATAAAATCAGGAAGTGTTTTATCCCCCTTAATTACCGATTAGTTCAAGCTGTGTTTTTCAGAAATCCATAGCACCGCTCATTTTAACAGGTTGTTACTTTGGGTGCCTATTTCTCATATATCTGGTGTGTGTTTTTAAATCAGTAACCACTTTTAAGTTGTTTACAATATACAGTATGCGAGGCTAGTTTGTCACTGATATACAGGTTCTTAAAACACCAGGCTGTTCATTCATCTGTTCTTTAAACACGCTAATATGGTAAGACATAGGTAGTGTCTCTGCAGCACCATAATACTGTCTAAACAAACAGCTTTTAAGCTGTGTTTTGCCTAATGTTTTATTCAGCCCCCTCCCACCACTTACTATATTTAGCAAAATACCATTGAAGACAAAAGTTTGCCCCTTACAATGAGGCACATTTTGGCATATGTGCTAAATGCTGCTACATAGGCAGGCATGTGCAAGTCATATTATGAAAAGGAGAGCCTCCACATTTAACTTTTTCATAGAAAAATATAAATATATTCCCTGAATTAGAGGAAGAGAAGATTCAACGTCTTGCTAGTATCACTAGCAAAAGGAAAGTGGGCTAGATTTTCCTGTCAAGGTTACATTTCACAGTCATCTTCATCATCTGCATATCTTACAGTTCTCCTGCCCCCATTTCTAGTTCTAATTTTGGAACGTCGATTCCCTCTTTTATACTTGGTATAGTCCAATTCCTCAGAATCATTCTCTTCATTCACTTTTGGCCGTTTCCTTCTCTGCGGTATTTTGGAAGGTTCAGAAAAGCCATCATTTAAAGTGTCATCTATTGAAATAGCTTTCCTTTTCCTCTTTTTTGTCTTTCTAGTTCTCCTACTGTCAATATTTTTTGAGTCTGTTTGAGATTCTGAAGCAGAAGAATAATTGGAACTGCCATCAGGTTCCGGTTTTGAGTTCCTTGAAGTTCCAGGGTTTTTTGACAAAGAACTTCTTTGTTTTCTCTCTCCTTTTCCAGTCTCTGTCGTACTCCTCATATTTCTATCACTATCTTCTTTTTCCAATTTGGAAACATTATGGTTATCAGAAAGTAGTGGCTGGCTTGAATCTATGTGCTCTGCAGACATGCTACTGGAGGATTCGTCTTCAGAAAATTCTACTGCACGTTTTTTCCCTTTAGGAACTGTTTTACGCACAGGTGTGAGAGATCGTCTCCTTGGGGCTCTGCTCTGTCTGCTCTTTTGTTCCACCACACTTTCTACTTCAGAGTCCAAATGCTTCTGCTCTGGTTCTCTGCTAGATTTTTTAGCTCTGTAAGAGGAGGTCTGAAACTGTTTCTGTCTGAGCTCACTTTCCTTTAGTTCTGCTTCACTTTCAGAGGGTGAAGGTGCAACATCCAATATCATCTTTCTGGCTGCAGCAGAGGCATTGCGATGAGGCAATTTTCGGTACCTGCTTTTAGGGTATCTAACTTCTGAACTTGAGAACTCTTCCTTGGCATCACTAATTAGCTTGATTTTGCTTGCAGCTACAGTAGCACTACGGCGTGGGATTTTCTTTCCATTAGGGGTTTTGATATTGTTCGTTTCACTATTCAATTCTGCAGAATTTCTGCAATTCTTCCTGTTCCGGAGTAATACTGGACTTTGCCTTATCACTCGGGTTGATTCTACAAGAGAAAAATTTTAAATTTCAAAATACTTTATTCCCAACAGAAATGAGTGCATTTAGACAAATGATATACTGAAGAAATAATTCAAAACCAAACTCTATTATATAGGATAACAGTACAACTGTGAAACTTAAGCACCATTAAAATATTTTTAATAATGAAAGTTCTAAGCAGACTTTTAATGTTATAAACACTTCACACTGCCTAGGGCAGCAAGTACCCACCAATAATCCCATACACGCTTCCCTAGGAGCAAGCAGCATGGAACTCAATGGAACTTACTTCTGAGTAGACATGCATAAGACTACACTATTAGCATGGCAGGCATTTCTTTAACTTTCTAATTCTAATTCTTGATCATTCAGGATGAACTTGCAACACTTATTTTGACCAATAAGGAGACTCTCTTAATCTATTTCAGTACACCAGATCATTGCCATTATTTTCTATAAAGCCTAGTATTTTACCTAGGCATTTTCTTGGTTTGTTTTGGGTTGTACATACCCCAATAGTTTTTGTGTTAGGCACTGTTTCTGTAATGCTGATACTATTTTAAACATACTTTATATATTTTTAAACACAAGCCATTGCCCTTTATTTCCAGCTAGTGCTTTAAGAGGTCCATTGGCTCCCAACAGCAGATAGATGTGTTAGCCTTACCAGTTCCCTCAGGCACTTATTTAAAATATATTAGTATGAGACATTACCTTTTCTAACAGCTTCTCTCTTTCGTTTCTTTTTCTTGTGTTGCTCTGTTGTGGCATCACTACTATTGGAGCAGGATTCAATTTCCAAATCAGAAGTACAACTGGAGTCCACTGCGGATTTATATTTGGGCTTTTTTGAAAGTTCCTTGGTTTCTGGCAGAGAGTCTGTTCCATCCTCTCTATGTTCTACATCAGATTTTGCAGTGGCTTTGCTGCGATTTTTGTCTTTCGATTTACTAAAAGAATCTACAGTCTTCCAAGAATCATGCTTCTTCTTAACTTCCTCACTGTACTGGTCTAACTCAGAATCTAGTTCAGATTCATAACTGGCTACAGTACTATGCAAAGATATAGGTTTATCAAGACTTCTGCTCTTTGGCATATGGCTTTTGGAGTTATTTTCTGAAACTTCCACCCTGGGTTTTATATTAGGGGATTCATCACAAACCGTTCTATGCTTGCGCCCATGGGCTTTAACATGCCTGTTTCTTCTTAAAGCACTATCAGAATCTGAACTATTTTCAGACTCACTATCATATCTCTTAGCAGAAACAGCTGACTCAGTCTGACGACACTTTCTTCTGCTGTATCTCCTATTTTTTCCTTCAGACTGTTGGTCTCCATCCCCTGAACTGTTTGACTTCCTAGTTGTAGAAACTGCATTGTGGTGGTTCAGCTTTTCATCATTTTCAAAGCCTCTGGTTTCCACATCATTTATGTTCCTCAGTTTATAAGCTGCCACAGTAGCACTTTTACGAGGCAATCTTCGGTAACCGTGATGGTTGCTATTTTGTATTTTATAAACTCCCTCTTCTTGAGAATCACTTTCATGCCTCCTTTTCCTGGGAGACCGCCTGCACCCATTCTCTTGGATGACACATTCTATAAAGACATGCAAAAATTATTATATAAAAGCAGACCTGGCATGTATAGCACAATATTAAACATTAACAAAAGCTAGTTTCATTGAAAAAAATTGTACATTTACAGACTACTTATTAAAGCTAAGCAGCTAGTTCATGCATGCATCTGATGGTAAGATATAATCCACCTGTCATTAATCCACATCCACACGAACAAATCAACTCCATGTTACACTCAGTGTTCCACAAACTTTAGTGCTTGAGCTAACAAAGTGTTCTCAGAGGCTTCTAAAGAACAGATTTAGGAGAGAAATTTTCAGGGGAAAATAGAAGTTCTGTTTGTATCAGTAGGATACTGCAACTGGACAGCACCCCAGATACTGACTTTTAAGAAACAAGTTCTATATCCTCAGTTTAATATTACATAGCATGTACTACTTCAAAACAAAATTCAGTTAAGCAAGGTCTTTTAAATCAACCGTGCCTGCAATAGTTAGTGACTAGGAGCGACCAGGATTGCTATCTTGAGAACTGTTGTGCTGCTTAAATCCCAGATTATGATCTAGATATAATTTATTCATCAAAATTCAAACTCTGCTGAATATTGGATAGTTTCACTTAGAGCAGCTACAAGGGGAAAGATTTTTAAATCTGGAGTGTGCATTAAATTACATTTTATACATTTAAAATACATCACCTTTCCTGGTGTTTTTCCTTCTTTTTGTTGAGTTGCTGCTATCAGTTCCAGACTCTAAATCAGATGAGCACTTGGACCTATCTTTGGGTAGTCTTGACTTCCTAGAAGACCCTCTGCTCTCTGAAAAAGTGACACGCTCACCCTCTTTCCCTGACTCCAGTCCTTCATCCGAGTCACTTAATACCTTAGCTTTCCTGAAATGAGTTGATACTCTTTTACAGGTTTGTTTTTCTAAACCATTGCATTTCTCTGGCTCAGAATCTGCCTCAGAGATATTTCTGTTATTACTTCTGGATGCAGAAGGTAACTGGTAAGAAGCTTTCTGAATGCTCCCATCCTCTGAGTCATCTTCTGAAAATTCAACAGGGGATTTTATTTTTGGAGATGCACAGTGGGTAGCTCTTTGTGACTGCCTCTGGCCATTAACGTGACAACCCTTTAGTGTTTTTTGCACACTATTTTCAGAATCTGAGCTCCCACTATCAGATTCACTAGCATGCTTTTTTCGAACAGCCACAGCACCTGAACCAGCTTTGAAGGTTTTCCTTCGGTTAGATTCTTCTACTTCCTTGTCACTTTCAGACTGTATGGAACTTTCCTCAGAGTCATTTAGCAATACTTTTCTGGCTGCAGCAGAAGCATTGCGATGAGGCAGTTTTCTGTTTTTGCTTCCAATACCAACACTTTCTGAACTGGATAGCTCCTCTTCTACATCACTCATCAGTCTTAATTTATTAGCTGCTACAGTAGCACTTCTACGTGGAACTTTTCTGTGCCTTCCAGATCTGTTACAAAAAGTCTCATACAGCTCTTTTGAATTATCCATTTCTCTTTCAGATATTCTTTTTCTGGTAGTTCTTTGGCTATTTCCATTCTCTTGATAAGCTAGACACAAAAATGAGGAGGTTTACTTATGTTGAACATTTTAAAATGTGTACAATTTGCCTGTCACTAAGCTCAGAACCATGCAAAGCTCTGGAACAATACACACAGGTCCCGCTTACTGAATGAAATGTGTTCCCTGGAAACTGTTCATTAGGTGAGCATTTTCCTCAGGCAGACCTGCCAGAGTTACTTGCATTTTTAGAAAGCTAGTTAAAGCTCAATATTCTGGATAACCATTTGAGTAGCAACTGTATACTACTGTGCACTATGGCATCTCCATTATCTACCATGATTATTGCTTTTAATATTATTGTTTTTGATAGTTTACAGACATTGTTTATGTGCTGGTTTTATATTTCTTTATTTTTGTTGCCATTAAGATACCTTGAGGATCTCCATTGTGCCAATGTAAAGTAGATTTCAAAGTAAATTCACAACTATACACTTGGGAATAATGGAAGCAGTGACCCAAACTTCTGCAATGAACATTAGCTGAATTACTCTTACCCATTTGCTTTTGCTGATAGACTCTGTTTCTAGTAACTCTGAAATCACTTCTTTTCCTGGATATTCCATTATGTACTATAGGGGATGAGATTTCTGCAGAACTTTCTTTGCTTTCCTCTGAACTACTTGAAGATGAAGCTGTTGTTGAGTGGTCCAGCTCACTTTCTGGAAAGGTAAATAATTGTATGCTAGTAAGACTTCAAAACAGATTTCCCCTTTTCTTCAAAGATATTTTATATTATTATTATTAGTAGTAGTAGTAGTAGTCGTATACAGTCCTTCATTCAAAGATCACAGGGCAGTTTACAACACAAAAATAGGAAATAAGAACACAAAGAAATAACAAACCAATAACCCCACATACACAAAGACATTTTAAATGCCATAGATTGTTTAATCAGTCAAAGTGCCTGGCTATAGAGAAAAGCTTTTGCCTAGCATCTAAAGATATGTAATAAAGGCAGTAGATGAGCCCCGCTGGGTAGAGCATTCCACAAATGGGGAGCCACCGCAGAAAAGATCCGTTCTCATGTTGCCACCCTCCAGACCTCTCATGGAGGGGGCACATGAAGAAAGGCCTCAGATGATGATCACAGGGTTCAGTTCTAATGTCTAGGAACTTGAGATATGTCAATGCGTTCAAACTGTTCCATATTACTCTTGGTATTCTTAAGTCAATCAAATTCTATTTTCCCATTCTCAACATTCTAAAGCATCTCCCATCTGCTCAGCAAACATGGCCAAAAGCTTGAGTCAAAAGACAAAGTACATTAAGAAATACAGAAGTAGTATACATTTAAGAAATGTAAAGCTGCACTTCCACTTTACAGTTCACAAAAAGATGTACAGCATAACAAATTAAAGTTCAATATGCCAAAGGTAAGAATACCTGGAAAATGGCAGAATTTTGTATGGTCTGATTACCTTACTATCATTAAGGTTATGTCTGCTTGAGTTGAGAGCAATTTTAAACCGCAAGACAAAGGGTGTATTTACAATTAGAGAGAAAAGTTTCTTTTAACCATTTCCCCACAAACTGATCACTCACCTGATGACAATGCAGAACTGTGTGCTACAGCTGTGCTCCTTGTTCGTGCATTTTTCCCAAATGATGAGGCGGAATCAGAAGATATGCCGGCAACACTGCGGCTGGAGGTGCCAGCATACATTTTATGGTTTGTAACACACGACTTTCTGCTTGAGGTATTTTGGTTAGAAGAATCTTCTGGCTCAGACTGAATTTTACCCTGAGATTTACACTGCTTCTGCTTTGCATTTCTTGACAAACAGGAGGAAAACAATATGCAGTCCATGAATATGGTTGAATTTTATAAAATTAATTTTTATTTCAGTGGTACTTTCCCACTCGTTAAGATGCTTCTAAGATTGTATTAAGTTAATTTGAATATGAAACACAATCAATGCAAAGTACTCAAACTGAAAGCCTCACCTATAACATAGCAATGTACATGTTCATTTTATCATATTTAAACCTCTTAACCAGTATAATAGCAGCATTGCACTTTTGTCATATTTTTAAAGTTTTAAATCCTTTAAATTCTGTTGGCATTTTATATTATTTTAATATGAAATTACCTTGAAAGCTCATTTTAGTAGAAATGTACCTCGACATAGTAGTAGTATGTCCCTCAACATATCAAACATGTGAGAAGCACTATACACCAGAATCCAGAGCAGATTTTGAGAGTATTCAGGGGAGAGGGGGGAGCAGGAGGTCAACTCCCATTGCACAACCTTTGAAAGTATCCAAAATTACACTGAAACTATGCTCCTTCCATTAGTCAAAAACCTCAAGTTAATCAGATGAACTGATTTACATGGTTTATCTAGCAGCACAAACCTATGCCTTTTTACTTCTCCTCTAAGGTAAGGGTGCATTACAGGACTGCAATCTTCACATCTCAATCACATCCTCAAATAGCTTTTGCCAAAGAAGAACACCCTCAGATTGAAGAAGATTTACCTGAGTGTTTTGGTAGATTGCTGTAATTTACTTCGACTTTGCAGCCTCCTATTGTGCCTCTGACTTCTTCGCAATCTTTCATTGTATTTTTGTCCAGTTCTAAAGTCAGAGATAATTCTCCTCATTTTTTCCTCAAGCAGTGCAGATAATCTCAATGTCATACTATATATCTAGGTTGCAAAAGAAATGTTAATTTTTAATTTTAAAAAAGTTTAATACACTTGCATTTGGTGATCCAATTGTAAAAATTTATTACTATTATTTTAAGAGTTTATAAACTGCTTGATACAAAATATTTAAACAGTGAACAAAAATTATGAGAGATTTATGTACTAACTGTACTTTCTACTACACACAACACAGGACCATACACTTTAAAAAAAATCTAGTTTAATGAAATATGTTCATTAAGGCAGAAATCCTATGCAAATTTACTTAGGAGTAAGAGTGCAGCCTTTAATACAGAGACAGATTTGCAATTATATAACATATGATAGGGTGATCAGCTTCTTTTTGGACACTTGCTTTCTTCCTTTCTCCCTCTTGATTTGACAAGTTAGGTAAATGGCACAGAAACATTACCTTGGATCTTTTGTTTGGAGTGTATGCTTTAGCATTGCTAAATACTAATCTAATATCTTTGCAAAGTTCCATTGGAGTGTCATAGTTCCCAGCTTCTAATGTCTCCTTCACAGTCCCAAAGTCCATCGGTGTGTCTATAATTTCCCGGTAGTCCTAAATAAAGACATCCAAATAACTCCATTATTTAAGATGTGGGGAATGGGGTGAAGTTTCTTATACAGATATGTAAACCTGAAATCCATTTAAAACAAAACAAAACAAAAAAGGAGCACACTTTGTGCTAAATGATCCCAGTGACTTTAACATACATTTTCCTAGGGACTGAAAAGAAGCAACTATATTTGTCAACTTTGGCCAAGCATCTTGAACATAGACTTGGAAAGCAATATTCCCTTTTAAACTATTTTAAGGATTTTTTTTGCTTACATTTTACATTCATATCAACACAACAAAACATTATCTTTTGGAGGTTCTCAATCCTCAGACCTCCCCCCATCCCCGGTTTCCCATCATTACCTATTATCTTTTCTGTGTCTTTATATCTTTATCTAATTTATTCATCTCCCTTATTACAAATTTTATCCTAACTATATCACCAGTGCTATTCTAGGCCTAGGACAAAAAGAATGGACTAATTTTGTAGAATATCTGAAGGAACACTGTAAACATTTAAAAACATTAGCGGGCCTAGACAGGCCTGGAAATTAATATTCCCAATGGGTTGAATCACATTCAGTGTTGACCCCATAGATTTTAGTGTGTCTACTTTTGATTATGATAAGGTTAAATCAGAGTAATTATGCTTTTTCCTGTATAAACCTGCCTGCCTAACATGACCTTCAACAGAGATCCTCTCATATGTCTCAACACACATCTTGTTTGAATCACACAGAGGGCCTTCCTAATGGCTGCACCCAAGCTATTAAGTTCCGTCCCTCTTGAGCTCATTCTAATGGCCTTCCACTAAAGTACTAAAATCTTCATTTTCAGTAAGACTTTTGAGGTATGATTGTTTTAAATGAATTGTTTTAATGCTGTCTTTATTCTCTCTCAATTAATTTTGCTGGTTTAGTGTGGTTTTGCTTTGTGTTATAATTGTTTTAATTTTATTGATATATTGAAGCAAGCAGGATATATTTTAAATCAATAATCATCCAAAACTGACATTAATCATTGTCCATGAAATACTCAAGGCCTTCCAGTACTCAGAATAAATAAGATTGGGATTTCAAAGCCTGCTTATATGTTGAACACAAATTCTATTTTACTTTATTGTCACTGTTAACATAAAGCCACAGGTAGTCACTATTCCACCTGACTGATTTGGAATTGGCTAGGTAGGACCACCTGCCACTTTAACAGTTAGAACCCTGGAAATAGTTCTGCAACTATTTGACATTGGAGTCCTAAGCTACTCAAGAAAACTCTTGCCCATTTCTTTTCATAGTAATATGAAATAACACTGGATGCTGGAAATGCAATATGAAATGAATGTGAATGATACTGACGATGATAATGATATGAACTTACAGGGTATTGATCCAGGTCGACAGGTTGTCTAAATGGCTCAGAATCTTCACACTGGAAAATTAGATTAACAAGTTCCATACATTGCTTCTTCCAAGTGTTTTCATCATAGCTGAGTCTCCTCTTCAAGCCCCGACTCTTTAAAACAGAAATACAGTATTTCTAAATGTAGAATGGAAGAATTGACTGCCAAACCTTTAGGATAGACTGGGACACAGGATTTAGAATTCATCTGTACAATGTAGGAGTATTATGGAAAAATCCTGCTACTATCTCACAGATTGGGCAAAGGTTGTTGTCAAGGTAAACAGACTTACTCTTCTCAAAGGTGCTCTGGGAACATCGGTCTCTTCATCATCCTACAAAACAGACCAGAAATGTTCATCAAGAGCAGGGGTCAGCAAGAATTTTCAGCCGTGGCCGGTCCACCGTCCCTCAGACCATGTGGTGGGCCAGACTATATTTTTTTGGGGGGGTGGGGGTGGAAATGAACGAATTCCTATGCCCCACAAATTACCCAGAGATGCATTTTAAATAAAAGGACACATTCTACTCATGTAAAAACAAGCTGATTCCTGGACCATCCACAGGTCGGATTGAGAAAGCGATTGGGCTAGATCCAGTCCATGGGCCTTAGGTTGCCTATCCCTGATCAAGAGCGTTCCTTCCAATACTGATTCAGATGTATTTGCTCCTGTGCTTTTCTATCCCAAACTACTCACCATCAGACTCTGGAGGTTGCCAGAATATAAACAAATCTTTACAAAACACCACCACCACCACCACCTAAGAGGGAACTCCCTCAAGGTATAAAGTCTTTGTTGGGAAAACCTAAGGCAAGGCAAGGCAAGGGAGGCAGAAACCCCAATGACGACCCCATGACCACAGAATGTTAACTGATGGGGTGGGGGGCATGACACAGCAGAGATAAAAAAAAGATAGAGAACCACATTGTTTAGATAGGACACTTTCAGGTTCATACTGAGAATTTATGTCCCCAGATACAGAAGTGAGAACTGCTCATACAATATTTTAATGTAGCTGGATTGGACACCAGCAGATCCACATACTCATTCCTTCCCATCCCACAAAAATGCTATCCAACTATTGTAGGGAAGCAGTTGAATAGAAGTAACTGGAATAGAACTCTACACAGCAACATTTTGTTAGAAAGCTCTACTCAATGGTTTGGGGTCTTAAGTTGTCATTTAGAGAAAATGCGCCAGACACCACCCCGCTGTTCAATGAACTTACAACTTTGAGCCTACTCTCCTATTATTAATAGGGTGAAGGGAAAAGACAGGGCTTAATAAAATAGCACTGAAGTGGGAAGAGCTAGCAGTTATATAGGCACGGTAAAAATAAGGTTTTATTACCAGATAATCAGGATCAATGCTGTCCCCATTGTTAGTTGCAATGCACAACTCAAAAATATCTGTACAATCTGGATTCCTGGAAAATAAAAATGTAATGTTACAATAGGTTGTACCATGTTCTGTTGCCTTCACTTGTGGAAATTTCTTTAATGCCCTTAGAGGCTTCTTGAATGAAAAACAGGGTGATTTTAGCAGATTTCCCTTTCTGTGTGCAGTCCCCTGTACACACCCATGAATCTACTTCAGAGGGTTCAGGGACTCTTTGAAATAGTATAGGAGGTGGCAAAGGATCTACAAAAGAATGGAATGGGCCTTTTCTTGTACATAACACAGCAACCACTGCTGGGTTCATGTTGTTCTAGGAGTCCTCACAGAAAACCTCTGATTTATTTTAAAGATGACTACTCCTTCCCTCTCACAGTCTTCTCAGTTTCTGTTCTGGCCAAGCCCCAAATATCTTCTCAGTTAATATACCTCTAGAATTGGACCACAGCACCAGAAAAATAGGTACTGTTATTTGTCTTATATTTGTGTTTCAGACCTGTGTAGCCCCAGTGAGCAAATGACTACAGGCTGCAGCATGGCTGTGTGATGTTGTCTGTCAGAAAAGCCCCCTTCATGGTGACCAACGTTCCATTTTCATGGCAAACTAGCCACACAGCCACAGCTGGGACCTACCAGAGGATAGAAAGTGAAAAGGAAGAAAGATGCCATAAAGAGAAAAGGCAATGGAAAGAGAATGACAAAAGAAGAATGAAGCAATTAACACACACAATAGACAGAGAAGGAGTGGGCCCAGCTGGCAGGAAAATGAAGCTGAGAAGATGGCAAGAGAGAAAAGAGGAACATTCAAAATAATCAGAGGTTTCCTGATTGGGCAGCTAAAGCAACTTGAATCCAAAAATGGCTGTGTGGCTAATTCACCAGGAAAAATTTGAAAAAAGCAAAAGCAAAAAATAAAATAAAAATTGTTTCCCTTCCTCTTCTTGTTTACAGAAGACAAGAGCCTTCTGTGAATACTGTATCTATTCTGTTTTGTTTTTGTTTAATATGGTGATTTTACTTTTTCTTTTTGTAACTTGTAAAACTTTAATAAATATTATTTTCAAAAAAAAATAAAAATCTGAACACTGACATGTAAACCACGGTCATAAACAATGACCAGAAGTAAGACAATTCTGATTTCCTTTTAAGCAACAAAAAACCAAAAATATTTCATCCTGAAATATTGCTTACCTAATGAATTCTAAGAGTTGATCTGTGATTTTCTGAGCAGATTTAGCAATAGTGCTGTTGGGCACATTGAAGGTCCGAGCATTGCTCTCAAGACATCTTACTTCCCAAATCAATGCAGAAAGCCTCCTGTGTTTAATAGTAAACAGATTAGTTTTAATCAGGAGAAAAATATCATATAACAACTAGATCTGGAAATGTTCAGTCACTAAAACTGGAAATGTTTAAGTGGAAAAAATATTGCTTTTCATTTATCATGGAGTTTTAACAAGCTCCTATTCTTGCTGAATCGAGACATACTCTATGTTCATGTCAGTAGAATAGTAATTTCTTTAACAATGATCATTTCATGCAAAAGTGCATCAGTGTAATTCACACTTCACACTTTTAAACCTCCTGAAGGTATTATTTCCCATTTCCATCACCACCTACCCTGCGCTTACTTTTATCACAGTTACATATTCTGTATCCACTATTTCTTGATAGTACAACTGTGACCCTATCTTTACTCAAGCCACCAGAAAATCCCTCCCATGTACAGCTTATTTCTCACTGTGTTAGAAAGGAAAGATCCAGTCAGGCATCTGTATTTAGGTAACCTGCATCTTACGCAATCACAGCTTTGCATGGGTGGGTAGGGAATGAATGAATGAAGGGGAAACCCACTCTCCGTGTTTCCCCTTCCCCCATCTATCCCACACAATTCTGTGACTGCAGGCTTACCTGGCTTTAGGAAGGAGGAGCAAGGGTTCTTGCAGAGTCCTAGAGCACTTGCATCACTTTCCCAAGGCCAGGGAAGCCATCCACCTTGCAGAGAGCCCTTTACCAGGGCTTCCTGGCTTTACCTGTTTTCACGCATGCACTTGGACCTCCAGAACCCAACCCTTGCGTAAGAGGTGAACTACGTATATTATGCTAAATTCTAAATGCGTAGGTAACTAAAAGCTATTTAGAAATATTGGAAACTGTGGTATTGCAGCTAAACCAAAAGTCTGCCATATTTTAAGGGTAGTAAACATCCAATTCCTATTGAAGTTATAATGTTACCTCATCTGAACTGTACCTCAGCAAAGGAGCGTACCAAGGATTTCCAAAATATGCAATATTACATCTGGCTTAACTTTTCAGCAATTTTATAAGACGGATATGCTATCATCCTTCTAGTGCAGTCTCAGACCAACCTGTAAAACCTGTTGACAAGTCTCATTCTGATAGTCCAAAGGTCTGTTGGATAAGCTATCACTGTACTGTACTTTGGATACCTATTCAGATCAACTGGGCCAGCAAATGCTGCTGAAATATCTGTAATAAATAAATAACAACAACAGTTGAAGCATCTGAAGTAATGTATTCAATTTACATACATCACAGATTTACATACAGTCCTTCAGAAATTAAAAACAGATTAAGCAACCTTTTAGAAAACTTGTCAGACAGGAACACAGTCTGAGTATTTGCAGTACTAGTAAACAGTAGTAGTAATCCACTACACAAACATGATTGGGGGAAAGGTACCAGATTTCTAGATACATACCTAGTGTCAAAAGCTGATCAATTCCACGGATAATCCGTTCACATTCTTCACTCTGGGATTTCCCCTGCCATTCTCCCTTTTGAGGTTTGTATAATAATTTTGCCATCTCTTCAGCAGTCACAGAAACACTAGCTCCCAGTTCCACAGGCTGATCAACTAGTTATTTTCAAGCAATACAGGAGACATTAGGTGAACAAAACAAAATGCAGTAAGTTCATTAAATTACACTTCTTATGATATAAACATTTAAAGTCAGAGGTAGCCAGGCACGTGACAATAATGTAAGTTTGATTTTTGTTCACTGAATATTCAGGTTCAGATCTATCAACATCAATCCCCTTAAGAGAGGTGTCCAAACTAGATCTGGAGTTCTGGAAATATTTCCAACGGGTCCTTTGTTTTAAGACTAGGTACAGTATAGAGGCAACAGCTAAAATGTAAGCTGCCCACTTGCTTAAAGGGCAAGGCAACACATCAGTGTCCAATTATTTGTTACTTAGTTAAGTAAAATAAGGTAAAACCAGGGCTTGGTTGCTCCAAAACTCTAGCCCAGGCATGTCCAAAGTCTGTTTCGGGGGCCTAATTTGGCCCACTGATCGAATTAATTCGACCCCCGTGGCATTATATGTCCTGGGGTAAAATCCTAATCCTGCTCTAGCCTATGTATAATAAATCTGGCTATTAAAACCTGCTTAACTGCTAAATAATTGCAAAGCATAACTACTGGTGGAGCTCCATCTTGAGCAAATATGCCAATCTTTAGTTTAGACAGGAAATCTTCCTGCCTGTAGATCGGGGAATAAGCACACATGCTGACAAGTAGTGATCCTTCACAAAATCTACTAGCCAGATCTAGTGACAATATACCTGCAAGCACAGCAAACTCATGCAGTCATTTGTTTTCAGGCTCATCACTGCATAACTTTGTAGATTACCCTCTCCCAGGGACGAAAAGGCCCACAAGTGTCTGGTGCACCCATGAATCTCAATCACTGGTTTCTGAAAAACTAGCAATGCCCAACCCTCACATCTAGTTCCCTGAAGGGTAGTAGGAGAAGAACAAAAGCCCACAAGCCCACAATTGTTTATTGACCTCCTAACCCATTTATTGTCTGTCTGTTCAACAAGAAAAAATGACATCATCTGATTTTTGTATACCATTGTCTGGAATAGGCTCCATGTCCCATGGGCTAAGTCTTTCAGTTTCACCATTGTCCCATCTATTTAAAAAAATAAGCAAAAATAAAATAAATTTTAAAGATATGTAAAGGTATTTTCAAACAGAAAGAATCCCCAGTAATGATCAGACTTGATGTTATATTTTAAGGTAAAATATTTTAGGAAACTTGCTCATGGTGAAAGAATTACAGAAAGGGAACAACAAAATATATTTAAAATTCTCTGTTTATGTTGCTCCGCACCCTCCCACTCTTAACTTCAGAGAGTCACAATCCTTTTCTCTTACATGCTCCATACAAACATCAGTGCAGATGCACTGGTGGGAGCACTGGGTGAGCTCTGCTGATATACGTGCACAGCCCCAACCTCCAAGACCTCTTAATAAGTGACAGTGACACTGCTGCTGGGAAGCTGGCGTTGTGGCCTGCCTCTGCATCTACATTCTTGCTCAACGCAAAAGCCAAAGAAGAAAAGGAAGAGTCCATTTTCCTCCTCCTCTTTAGGTTCATTATAAACACTGGCATGCCTTCGAAAGATTACTAACAGTAGTTAAGGTACGAATGCTCTTTTGTTTTTAAGGCAACCTTCGATATCAAACTCAAGTAACCATGCTAAAAACACATACTTAACACTGTAACACTGAAAAGGGCTGTCTGGGTATTGCGGCTGATATGGCTCTTGGCTCAAGACTGTTCCAAACCACCAGGCATCATCAATAATTGAACGAAAGCGATCATCTGTAGGAAAGACATGAGATGCTATACAGTTCTTCCGCATTAACTTTTTAAAAAACTAGTCTAGGATTGCACATGCAACATGTGACTATTAAAATACTGTGTTTCATTCACTATACAAATGGTCACAACACAATAAGACAGTCACATGATCCAACACAGGTTTAATCTGTAGACTATCAACATTATCTATAACAGTTCTTGAATTCAAACACTACTGCAAGGTTTGAAAAATCATTGATCCTGTAACATTAAAATTTGATTCCTATCAGTTATAAAGAAATAACTTAGAATTATAACAACAAACCACCCCATGATTCAGCTAGCGAATCGTTCTAAATTGTCTTTCATTTTTTCCTAGTTGCAGTGCTTGGTGGCACATGGGTACGTCAGTATTACTTACTAGGTTGCCAGTTCCTTTGCCGTGCTTCATCATGGAACTGACTTAACACAAGGAAGTCAATAACATCTGGCATATCATGGTATCTAGGAGAAAAAAATAAAACTTAGTCTTCAAATGTATACAGACTATCTGCATTATGCATTTTTTTAAAAAGGGAAAAAAATACATACTTGAGGGAAAATGATTTGTCTAGAAGCTGTCCTGTAATATGATCCATAAGGGTAAGCTTAAGGCAGCATAGTGTAGGAGGCCCAACTTCATAATGTATCCCAACAATTTTTACCAATTCTTGTTCCTAGCAGATGGACATATAATAAAGAATCCCATTAATAATAGTGCAATTATTCACAGTATATGAAGTGTGAATAGAAACAAAGTCCAGCAGCAATGGGCATAACACAAACTTAAGACAGATCATAACCTTACAAAAAAACAACCCAAAGTTTAGATTTTTGATAGGTATATGTTACTAGATTTCCCAATGGGCAACTTATTCAAAACTCAAATCATAGGAACAGAGTCATACCCTCTAGCTCACTACTATCTACAAGGACTGGCAGTGGCTCTCTAGAATTCTCTCCCAGCCCTACGTGAAGATCTCAGGGACTGAAACCGACCTTCTGCATGAAAAGCCCCAATCCTAGAAGCAAAACACTATGTAACCTGTAGTCATTTCCAAGTGCTTAAGCTTTCTAAGGGTCAATCTTTTGCTACACTGGCCAATTCAAAAGCACAGGCATAATTCTGTTTCTATAAATGAACAGATTAAGATAAATGTACTTCAGGGGAAAATTGAAGGCAGAGATTATATTAAATCCAAAGGTGCAGCAGGGTGTTTTCCACTTATGGAAGGACTATTTTACACCTTGCACGCCATTTCCTTTCTGCTTGTGGTTCTTTGGATCCTAATCAAACTTTCCCTATATTGATTTTAAAATATACATTATCATCTCCCTTGATCCATCTGGTTGCCCTTTTCTGGGCCTTTTCTCGCTCTACATTGTCTTTTTTAAAGTGAGGTGACCAGAACTGTAAACAATATTCAATGTGCTCTACAACTCATGTATGAAGTTCACTAGGCTCACCTCTGCCTCATCCTTGCCTACTTTACTGGTTCCTTTAAGGGACCAATGAGAAGAATTGTAAAGTACTTTGTAGCATGCAAATCCCCATGCTGAACCAGTCTTACCCTAAGAACCATTTTTCTCCATGGTTCCTTCTGAGGATTCAGTTGACAAATATTGCTTTTCCTCACTGCTTCAAGGTAGGCTTCATGGCCTTGTCGAAAATATATCGCCTAACAAAAATGATTTTTTTAAATCAGTGAATGAAATTCAAAATTAATTTAACTGAGAAACATTTTCTCTATTTATTTACTTGCAAGGCTAGCTACATTAACAGGGGGTTGGCTACCCACTGGCTGTTTCACTCACCAATTCCCCCATGCCAAAACTGCACAGTCATCCAAGTCGAATGGAAAGAGGGAAAAGGAAACCAGCCACTCCTACACTATCCTTCTATTCACAGCATAAAGCTGAGCACAAGAACCAATTATGATATGCTGCTATTCACATCAGCTGTACAGTGGTACCTCGGGTTACATACGCTTCAGGTTACAGACTCCGCTAACCCAGAAATAGTACCTCGGGTTAAGAACTTTGCTTCAGGATGAGAACAGAAAACATGCTCCGGCGCCGCAGCAGCAGCAGGAGGCCCCATTAGCTAAAGTGGTGCTTCAGGTTAAGAACAATTTCAGGTTAAGTACGGACCTCTGGAACGAATTAAGTACTTAATCCGAGGTACCACTGTACATGCAAACAAGTCACATCACTTCTGCCTCAAGGTCCAGAAACCTTTTAAGACAGAATGGGGAAAGCTGGGCATGTGGCCTGACATGCTAGTACCCAATCCAAGCTTGTTTTCTGCTTTTGTTTTTAGGCGGCTCCTCCTCCTTGTAGTTTTAAAAGCTAAAGAATCCTTACAAGAGAGCACCAGCACAACATAGCTTGCTACTTGCAGATGATGGCTACTTTTCCAAGACATAGCAAATCACAGGACTGAGGCTAGCTATGCTACTTTTACCAGATCAAGCTTAGATTCACTGTAAATTTCCTTACCTCATCACCCATTTGTGGAACAAAAGGAGACCTTCGGAGTCTGACATCTGTTATCCAGTCAGGAGGCTGAACTTCCCAGGACTGCTGGGGTGCATTCACCTGTGTATCATTATAAAGGATTACCCAAATTATAACACAGCGTTATGACTGCTAATTTATTTAAAAGGTTTTTAATCTGTCTATCAAGGCAGCTTACATTTCTAAGTCACATGAAAATAAAACAAAACACAAACCCCCTTAAGCAGCTAATTATTCCCCCCTCCCCCAAGTACGGCACAATTCAGCCAAAAACAGCCTTGAATAAAGGAGACTTCAGAGCTTTTACAGAGATGAGGTCATTTGCAAATCCCTGAAGAGGGAGTGCCAAAGGTGCAGGGCAAGCCCTAACCTTTCTATTCCATCCATCCAACAGGTCTCAAAGGCAGACCAGAAAGCACGGTCTCCTGATTTTAATGCTTAGGCAGGCTCTTACAGATGTAGGTGACACTTCAGATAATGTTGTCTTAAATCATTTAGAACTTAGAAGATGAAAAGCTGCTTCTTGAATTGGTCCCAGAAATGAACAGACAGCCAACTGATACAGAATAGGTCTTATAAGATATCAAGGTCCAGCTCCCACAAGTGCTCTGGCTGCATCATTCTGCACTAGGTAAATTTTCCAAACCAACTTGTTGCTGGACTTAACCCCAACAACCCTCACTATTTGCCAATCTGGCTAAGGCTGATGGGAAGACTCCAATGACATCTGGAGAGCCGCAGGATCCTCATCCCTGCAGCAGTGTTACCTGGCTGTAACCAAAGTTTGTATCACTGTGGCTAGGTCCACTTTAAATAGGGCTGCAATTACCTTTAAGCATGTTTCCTTGTTCAAGCTAAGCCATGGTTTGGAATAGCATTATGAACCAACAAGGACATTACAATGTTCATGTCATGGATTGCAATGCTCCTGTGCTCTTCTGTTCATAAAAATACACTAATAATTTTTAGAATGTCTTCAAAGCATGGGAAAAAATCTAAATCACATTAACTGACAAAAACCAGAATCACTACCTCCTCGTGCTGTTTTGGTTTGTATTTTTTCCGTCTTTTTTTCTTTCTCTTTCGTGTAGACATTTTTCCTAGTGGTACTTCATCTTCAGAAGAACTACAGTATTTAATAGTTTGGCACCGAGAGCTTCTTACAGGAGGCTGCAGGTTAATCCCTGCATCAGCAATCCAATCAGAATATTCACTTGAAGAGTCACTGAGCGGGGGGAAGAGGGGGAGGGGAAACACACACAGCCAAGTTAAAGATCTCTACTAGCTCAGAACTGACTGCACTTCAATTAGTTTTAAAGTTTGTTGGATATTATTCAGAGCTGACTGTTAATGTTAATTTCAACAGTAGTTCTGTAACTGGCACGCTATAAAGTCACGTACGTAGAATTTCAAACATTCAAACTACAATGAGGAACTACAGAGTTCTAAAAGACGGGGCAATTTCTCCCCTCTTCTTGGTAGCTCTGAACACAGTCTGCAGAAGAGATTGCCTCTCTCTCCCTTTTTCCACCAGAGTACACTGAAACATCCCAGTATAGAGGGTGTGTCATTGTCATACCTCGGGTTAAAGATGCTTCAGGGTAAATCTTTTCAGGTTGCGTCCCGCAGCGACCCTGAAGTACTGGAAAGGGTTACTTCTGGGTTTTGCCACTTGCGCATGCGCAGACGCTCAAAATTATGTCACGCGCATGCGCAGAAGTGGCAAATCGCGACCCGCGGGTTGCGTTCTGCTCATGTTGCGAATGGGGCTCCGGAATGGATCCCGTTTGCAACCAGAGGTACCACTGTACTGCAAGGTACTAATTAAAATCTAACAATCTGGTAAGTTTGACTTTTCAACATCCCTTAATTTGCTGCTAAACACCAAACAGCATTATTTCCAGCACATCATCTAGTTGTATTACAAATAATCTTCCCACCCCCAAATAAAAGTTACTTTCAGAAGGAAAAATGTAGTTTTGCCAAGGCTCACAAACATCACAAACTGATACTTGAAACCGATTTTACCTGGAACTATCACTGTTGGTTCTGCTGTCACTCTTCCATTCTTCCTCATGGGAAGACAAATTCATCCCATCACTTTCTTCTGCCTCCTAGATTAAAAATGGGAAAATGTTTAGAGTTGTTCATTCTTTCTCTTATATCACCATGAGGTTGAAGATTTACAAAACTACAACAAAAGAAAACAATATTTAAGAAAGAACTGATTACATAGTACAACACAGTAAAATGCATCACTAAAATGTCAGCTTCCTACTTATTATCTGCGCTGAAGGGGGCTCTGCTAATTGTATCTAATTGATACTAATTGTATCTACCCTGCCTTTGTTGGTAAAAGCTAGGGCTTTGAAAACAAACAAATGAAAATCAGAATTTCTGATAGTTTTAATTACTAACATGAAATCGGAGCAGTTACCTGTTCAATGAATCCTGAACCTCCATCTCCATCTTCACTAGAAGAATCAGATTGTTCAATCTTATTCCGTGCTTGATACGAAGCATATTTGCGTCTATAAAGCCTTCTCTTGGATTGTATCAGTGAATCTTCTGAGTCACTCTGAATTAGGACCATTAAAGAAGAGCCAAGTTAGAGGTGGAAGTATGCATTACAAATCACTGGAAAGGAGATACAAGGAACCTAATCTGTCAAATTCTAACTGAAAAACATTCAAGTATTCACAGTATCATAGAGGAGGCTTTGTAGTTATCTAGTCTAGCCAGTTGCTCATGTAGGAAATCCAGTCAGGGCACCCCCCAACAGAAGGCTGTGCAGCCTTTGCTTGAAGGCCTCTAACATGGGAGAACCTACAAGCCTTCTAGGCATCTGGTTCCACTGAACCAGTGTCAAAAGGCTTCTACCAATATTCAACTGAAATTTACCCTGTAACTTAGGTCAATTTGATCTACTCCTGCCCTCTAAGGTAGCAAACAACAAGCAACCTATGCAACAGTCCTTCAGGTGTTTGAGTGCTATCATCTCTTTTCGCTTTTATTGTATCTACATTAGAACAGATGGAGCTGCCTTGGACAGAATCAGACCCATGGTCCATCTAGCTCAGCACTGCCTACTCTGACTGGCAGCAGCTCTCCAGGGTTCTAGATATGGGTCCTTCCCAGTCCTAACTGGAGATGACAGGGACTCTCACATTTATTCCTGGTTGAAATGTGAAGAAGTCGTTTAAGAGCATAGAAGAGATTTGAGGAAATAATGTATACGGATTCTAAGCTGAAACTGTTCTTAACCTGAAGCACCACTTTAGCTAATGGGGCCTCCCACTGCTGCCGTGCGATTTCTGTTCTCATCCTGAAGCAAAGTTCTTCACCCGAGGTACTATTTCTGGGTTAGTGGAGTCTGTAACCTGGAGCGTATGTAACCTGAAGCGTATGTAACCCAAGGTACCACTGTACATTCACTGCTGCAACTCTGTCACTCAGCAAGCTTTGCACACAGTTCTATTGCATTCAAATATCTTCTCTGAGTAACAACCTGTGAACCCTCATGTTACTCATAAGACATTCTATATTTTACATTTCCTACCTTTTCTGATGAATGATATAACTTCCTTTTTTGTTCCATTGTATATATGCGTTTCTCTTCTTCTCCTTTTGCAACCCTATACTCCATTTGATTTCTGAAAAATGCATTTTAAACGGTTGTCAGACAAAGCAGAATCACATCAGTGAAAGGTAAAGTACTTACAGTATACAGTTCTGTTGCTAACTCTGGTTTGAAGGAAAGCTGATGCATGTATACACCAGTTTTATGCTATGTAAAAATGACAGGCTAGCGTTTCAATTAATACTGGCCTTTGGCAGCAGTGACTGGATGAGAAGCAGAACAGAAATAAAACTAAGTAGCATGTAAAACCAAGTGAAAAAATATTTCTCAAATGCCTAAATCTTCAATTAAAGGTATGAATACTTATAACTTGCTTCCATAATAATCTTTAGTTCAGCAAGCCTGCACACCTAAATATACTGGGTGTCACTTCTGGAACAACTACTCTCCGTCTCCAAGCCTGGAGGTCTCTTTCTGTAGCGATCTGACTCCTTGGAGCATTCTGGTGCATCTGGCGCACACCTTCAACTTGACCACTACGTCTCAGGCCAATATTAGGAGGGGACTGGATATCAGAGCTTGGCCTCCGGAAATCTAAAGGAAAGAGATATTCATAAAATACATGCAGTAAAAACATTCCAGCAGCAAATAGCTTTGGCATGTTGTGTCTTCTACTGAATAATGGTAGGTTTCAGACCAAGTACTCTTCTGGATGACCCAAGAGATTTATGTATTTACTACAAAATATCTACACATTCTAGCTGGACATTAGTAACTTCCAAAGGTGGAGCAAACAGTAATGATACGCATCAAGTCATGTTTCAAAGGGGAGGAAGTTATATCAAAGAGATGACACTATGGAGACAGCCATATTTCTCATTTTATGAGAGACAAGATGGGTGTCCCAAATTGGCTTTTTGACCTGTAATGTGATTTCATGATACATCAGTATGTTTTATGTCAGAGATACTAGTAAGAAGCAAAAGTTTATAATTTCCCTCTAATCTTCAAAGCAAGCACCGACCTCTTCTAGCTGCTTCATCTCCATTTTGTGGCCCAGGTGGAAGCATGTCTTGATCTGAACCAATTCTTTGGTCTTGCTGTTGCTGTAAATGTCTAATCATGCCATCAAGTATGCTAGGTTCCAAAGCCGGTTCCTCCTGGTCAGCAGTTTGTTGACCTATTACTTGCTCCACGACCTCTCCATCACCTTACAAAATTTAAATGAAAAGCACACACATTTAGCAATTTCAGAATTAAGAACAACTGTCAGAATATTGAACCCATTCTCACCAATCTCTTAAAATACAAAATCCTCTACATTTTATGTTGTTAATTTTTTGCCTGCTCTCACAGTCATCCTGAAACACTCTGATGAATAAATAAGAAATGGAGGTCTTTAGCAGCCATGGCTAGGATCTAGAGATGCTAAAAGCTCTCAATTTCCTCCTTAAGACTCTTGCTCAGAAGGTGCCTTCCAGAATCTCCAAGCTGCTTTTTACATTCCAGAGTTCAAAAACACAGTTTTAAACTTATATGCACTAGTTTAAAAAAAAAAGCCAGGAGAAAGTATCCTTGGCCATACCTAACCCTTTTTCTTATAATTTTGGAGAGCAATCTAAATTGGTGTCTACTTCAGAACTTGAAAAACTATCTCAAGCAGTGATATGGGTTTTCCAGAGAGTTTTGAACTGGAATTTCTTGAGTTTGCATCAGAAAAGCTTCAACGCCCTAGAGCAGGGCTTCCTCAAATTCAGCCCTCCAGATGTTTTTGGCCTACAACTCCCATGATCCCTAGCTAGCAGGACCAGTGGTCAGGGATGATGGGAACTGTAGTCTCAAAACATCTGGAGAGCTGAGTTTGAGGAAACCTGCCCTAGAGAGTGATCCAATTATTATATTGATTTTACTTGTATTTAGTCAATGAAGTTAAACTGTCCACTGTCTAATATTTATTTTCAATTGGCATCCATTCATTGCTACTAATGAATTTAGGAAATGGAAAAATTTCTGCAGCAAAATAATGCACTAGAAAATTTTGTATCTTGGTTGATTTTCTACCCTAGATCTCAAGTAAATGATTAAGAAATACTGTCTTAGATATCAACAAATAAAGTTGCCTGTTTTTAAAACCTGATTCCTTTTCAATATAATTTCTACAAGCACTGAGTATTAAGAAACAATATTGTTAACCGATCAAGTTACACAATACAAAACAAAAAAATCCAAAAAGTGTTTGTTGAAGACATAACTAAGATAGCATACCCTAAACATAACACCATAACTACTTAAGACTACAGTATGGATTGTATTGTGTTTTCATGAGATCAAAGTTAGAGGTGGAAGACTGCCATTCATACTTGTTGCTACATATCCCAGCTGAGGAATCAGATGCTCATCTGCACAATTCTCTCTTCCTGGTACCAACCGCTGGTATTTTGTTGGGTGAGGGTTTCCATCCACATCTACCAAGAATGGTGGGGGCATGAGGTGAGGAGCCTGTTGAGTCTGCTCATCTAGGACATAATTGTTAGAATCTCGAATCAGTGGTCGGTAGTCAGTGTGGAAGAACATCTGATCAGGAATCTAGAAAGAAATAAAGCTTAAATATAATCAACTTTGCAGGGAGAAAAACGACATTAAATACAATAGTAAACTGACTGAGTACACCAGAAGGATGAAGGGTGAGGCAGGCCTCCAGTTGGTGCCAGAATGCTGTAATTAGTTTTATAAGGAACAGCCAACATGTTTCAAACACACTGGACTTCCTCAGAAGCAGAGGGTCTTCATAGGTCTTATTTTCATTGAGCTAAAACAGTTTACTCAATGTTGTTTCCCAAACCAATGTTTCTAACACCTAGTAGGAGTTCACCTCCTCCTCCATTCTGTTTTTCGTAGCACCTTTTTTCAAGTTTTAACTCCATGAAATACAATGTTATCCATTAACAAAATTCCCAGTTGAATATTATTTTCTGAATATCCCACGAGACAGTGTATTTTTAACAATTAGGGTGACAATTTTGTATAGAACTGCTGAATATAGGTTCTGCATGAGGAAACATACTGGATTCGTTAAGTTTGGGACAATACCAGACTGACTAGCTAAAACCTCAACAGTTCGGTACTTTATTCAAAAATCAAAATGATCTTTATTTTTTAGCATGCCCTTGTCTTAACCCCTCTGATTAAATTTTATCTTAACACATTTATCAAATGAAGCTTTAGTTGACTGAGGCTTGGTTCAAACGTAACTCGGCAGCTTTAACACACTGCGGTTTGTTGAAGCATAAATAAGTAATGAGCTTGAGCAATTCCTCATCCCCTTCACTCTGGTTCATATGCTCAGTTTAAAAGCAGATTTCAATTAGAAACCACAGTTTCTAAAGATAACCAAACCAGTGACATGTGATTTAATCAATTAATCAATGGCTGTAAAGCAGGATTGGAAACTAGGCTTGTAGGCAGCACTCAAATGCCACTTCCTGTTTTGGACAGAACAGGAAATTGATTTAACAAATCAGAGAGACACCTCTCAAGCAAGGTTTGCAAGAAGAGAAGGAAGCACTCAAGTTTATCCACTGTCCCAACAATAAAGGTTACACTGGAACTGGGCCTAAAGACTGATTGTCTATACTATACAGTACACATGAAGCAGAAATCAACAAGCTCAGAAAAAATAAAGGCTGAATATGAGATACATTTATTAACACTACTAATTTTTCTAGGAATGATAATTGAGAAAGACTGAAAAAATACCTTTTCATAAGGTTTGCTACAACCAAAGCCAAATATCAATAGATGCCCATGAGAATCTGTACAGGCAAAGTGTTGTCCATCTGATGAAAACTTGCAGTCAAAGACAGCACCATGTCCTTGTCCTTCAATCTGAATAACAACACAGAACTTATTTTGTATTTTGCTATTTTTAAAGCAGTCAATTGACAAATGTTTCATTAGAGAAAGTGTCTCCTTCCTGAACAACAAGCAGCACTTGCCACTTACTACAGTGCACTATGTTGGTCTATATGAATATCTTAATTTTACAATTTGGCACACAGCAAAAAAATACCAATAGGAAACAGAACACCAATTTTAGAACTAGAAGCAACTGCAATATTCAAGAGACTTCTGATAGCAAATAACAAAAGGCCAGTGTTTAAATAAATGTTGTACAAGGCCTGTTTAATTCTACGGTCATACCTTGTGTTACATTTGCTTCACACTGCGGCTTTTCAGGTTATGAATGCGGCAAAGTGTTTACTTCCGGGTTCGCCACGCGCGGTTCACGCATGCACAGAAGCACTCTATTGCGTTTTGCATGCACGCAGTAGCAGTGCTCTACTTACAGACTAAATGGATCACATTCATAAGTAGAGGAGACAATAAGTTATGTAGCTCTTTATCACAGTTGTTCAAACAAGTGGATAAATACTGAACATAATGGAAAAAAGAACAGTAATTGCTTGAAGAGAAATAATACTTACTAAGTTAAAATAATGTTTTATCTGAATGCCTTTTGTTATATCCCAGATAAAAATGTTCCCGTCATGGCCTGCAGACAACATAATCCTGGAATCAAATGGGTGGGGTTCCAAAACAAACACTTCATCCATATGTCCCTTTTGAATAGGAGTAGAAAGAGATGTTACTTTTGAAGTTAGCTGGAATTCTTATTTTAAAAGACTGAACGTAGAATACAATATTTGATCTATGTTTATATAAAATGCCACATTCTGAATCAGTGCTTACTGTGAGATCATGAAGAAGCTGCCCAGTATAAGAATTCCACACTTTCAGCAGATGATTGTTCACAGCAGTAACCACCAACTTATCATTTTTACTCCAAGCTATCATGGTCACTTTAGGCTTCATATATCTGTCCTCTTCAGAACACAAATCACTATTTCAAATAAATTAAACCATTTCAATACATTAGAATTTTTAACATTTTTTTTTAAAGTTAACAAAATCAAGGTAGAAGTTTAATCTGTTTGCCAAATAAAAATTAAACAAAGTATTGATCTAGAGATCTAACAAACTATTCAAGTGAAAAGTTAAGTTTAAGCTTCTTGAAACGCAAGTGTCAGACTGAAACAAACATTTTAGAGCAGGAGCAGCAGCATCAATTACCCTGGTGTGCTAGAAAATGATGGGCACTCCTTGCTCTGGAAAGTGAATGAAGCAGTAACAGCACTTTCAAGCTTGTGTCAGATTAGCATAAAGGATGCCAGAAAATGAGGAAAGTAAGCAAGCAGAAGACGGGTGGTTCTTCCCTTTTCTTTGATGGGTGTTCCTACTTCACACTAGCAGTTTAAAGACTAAAACTTCCTTGCAACATATACCACTTTACCACTACAGCAGCTAAGCATACTCATGACTGTTTTTCAAGAAAAACAAGCTTTACACTCCCACCCTACTTAGAAGCTTTCATTCGACTAAACAAGGTAACTATATTTTACAATAATATAGTAAATTTCATAGTCACTTAATGCTAATACCCCATATAAATGAAATGCGCTACACATACCCAGATAGCCTGTCAGCCATGTCCAACAAAACACTCTTCCACTCAGCTTGTTGGAAGCGCCATATTCGGGCTGTTCCATCTCTGCTGCCACTTATGAACCTTGGCATAAGTTTAAAAGATACTATGTGACATATAAAAGATAAGCATAGTGTTCAGATTTAAGAGGCACCTTTCAGAAGTTTTAAATATGCATGCTGCATATACAAAAATGGTATGACTGGAGAACACTATTCTCCAAAGGCTGCCTCCAACCAGTTCAAACACATTTCTCAAGGACATAGGAGAGTGTCAGCTTTGCAATCAGAAAATTTGGAAGTGAATCTAACTCCCCACCACATTCCAGAGTAAAGGAGTGCTGTATTACAACAAAATGTATACAACACCCTCCTAACACCCTAATCAATGAATTATCTTTTTCTGTGGTTTTGGTAAAAAAATCTGAGGTGCCCATAGATAAGAGTGTTGTGGGTACCAGCCCAAAACAGCTGCCATAAGCAGTAAAAAAAAGTGAAAGTCTTCTGTACCAGAGGGCATAATCACAAAAATCCCACTGGTCTTTCTAATCCATGATGTTTCCTCATCCACTACTTTATAAATTATTTCCATCCTCATTCATAGGTTGGCAGTGGCAACTCTCAGGAGAAGGGTAACCCCACGCCCCATTAAGAGATGAACAAGCCACTTGCTCCACGAAATCACTCAAAAGATCTCACTTGTGTGATTTCTCTTTCTCTCAAGCAAAAGAAAATTCCTGAGTGGGACCTAAGCATGGGTGTCAGAGAAGAGCACCAAGTTCATACGTTACTGCACTGAGGGAAGTGATGGCGATTGCTGGCAAAAACACTAAAGGAGGGTGCAAAACAGTTTGGTAATGGAGTGTTGCTGGGGTAACAGTATGGCCTGAAAGGAGTTGCAAGGATGAGAGGCCTGGAGGGATGCATTCACTTCCCATGTCCAAGGCTCTTCACCCCTGCACTAAATAAAGGTCAAACAGTGCATCTCTAGACTTTTTAGAACTGCACATCCAGTGCTTTCCTACACCAATCTAGTATATGTGATCAAAAGACTTAATGCACATACTATTTCCTGAACCAGGGCAGGAAAACTGTGGCCTTCCAGATCTTGCTGGGCTATAAATTTTATTATTATTATTAATTATTATTATTATTATTATTATTATTATTATTACCCCGCCCATCTGGCTGGGTTTCCCCAGCCACTCTGGGTGGTTTCCAATAGAACACCAAAATACAATAACCTGTTAAAGATTAAAACCTTCCCTAAACAGGGCTGCCTTCAGATGTCTTCTAAAAGTCTGGTAGTTGTTTTTCTCTTTGACATCTGGTGGGAGGGCGTTCCACAGGGTGGGTGCCACTACATCTCCCATCAGCACCATCCTCACAGCACAATGGTCTGGGAAGATGGGAACTAGAGCTCTACATCTGGAGGGTCACAGGCTCCCTAACCCTGTCTTACACTAAAAGTAACTTTGTGTGAATGACATTGAAGTCATGCTCCTCTACTTCCTTCCAAAATTGCTATGTTTGACTTGTAGGAAAATGAACAAAAAGGGGGGAAACATTTCATGGAATTTATCAGGCATTTATAGCAATTAACCAGAACATTATTAGGTCAATTATGCTGTCTTGAAGCTACCAAAAGTCTTGAAATATAACATTCCTCAAGATTTATAATGTAAAAATCAGACCATGCTGTGAAGGAAAAAAATGAACCTTCAGTGTGAAGAAACCAGGAATTTAGCAACATCCAGTTAAGCATAAGACAATTTCTTATGAACTGGTGCAGAGAAAGAAATGGACTAAAAATTCTACATTAGTCTATATGTAAGTCTGCATTGTAAGATGGGAAACCTGTACACTCCTGATGTTGGGCTCAAAAATTTATTATACATGACCCCTGGCCATGCTAGATGGGCTGGTGAGAGTTCAACTCCAATTTGAATTCTGTTCCATACTGGTCTAAACTGTTTTTCTGTTTTACAGTATTGCTAGGACTCTCCAGTTTACTGGTTTTTCCACTCAGCATCTCTCAGTGTAACATACCTGTCATCATTATTAGAAAACTGAATGCTGTCAACTTTGTCCTACAAGAGAGAAAGTTGTGTTACAATAGAATGCAAACAATGCCCATTAAATGCTTAGGTCACTCCACTGTTTTGTGATTAAAGGAATATTAATTCTAAAGATGAAGGACTGTAACTCTCCAGTGTTTTGAATTCACCCCCGAAGGCACACTCCACTGTCTCCCGGGACAGACGGATGCCAACAATTGGGACTGTCCATGTATGCGAAAGAATTGGTTATTCTCCAGTTGAATTATGAGTAGGGCCAAGAATTTAAGAGCCCTGTTACATTAGTCCAAATATCCATTACTTGACCCCAGCATCCTGTTTTCCAAAGTGGTCAGCCAGATTTGTCTGGAAACTGCAATCTGGGCACAAGAGTAATTACCACTTTCTGCTCTTGTGCCCCAGTGAACCACACAATGGTAACCTTGCATTAACTGGATTACTGTAATGCTTTCTACATGGGACGGCCTTTGAAAACAACACAAAAGCTGCAGTTGCTGCAGTATATGGGGGCCAGGCTGCTAAGTGGGAAGACATACAGAGGCCTTACAACACACATTTTAAAATAAATGCACTGGCTACAAATACTTTTCTGGTCTAATTTCAAAGTGTTGCTGATGATTTATAAAGCCCTAAATGGTGTGGAACTAATGAATTTGGACTGCGTCTCAGTACACTGTTCAGCCTGTATTAACACCTTCCAGGGAGGCTCTCCTTTGCATGTCACCTTTAGAAGTTGTACATTATGTGAGGAGGCCTTCTCTATGGTAGCCCTCAAGCTATAAAGCATCTTTCCTGTCTGAGACTCATGTGGCACCAACTCTAGATTTTTTTCCAGTATCAGGTCAAGACTTCATTCAGGTATTTGCATGCTGTTAAGTTTGCTGTCTAATATTGTGCTCTGCTTATTGTTTTAAGATTAGTGCTGGTTACTTATGGTTGCATGTGTTTTACAATGAAATATGTACCCTCTCTTAAGAGTGGAATACTTTATGAATATTTTAACATTATAATGTATACATATTTATAAAACATTTAAAAAACTAAATAATAAATAATCCTTTTTGAAATGGTGCTTTTAGTGGTACACATAATATTCCAAATTTAAATTATGGCTTCCCGATCCTGCCTTGTTTAAAAGCAATTAACCATTGTTTCCTGGTTCAGACACAATGGAAAGCTATAGTTAAACTTTGGTTTTCTGGCTTTTCTGCCATTGCATGCATGGGTGCATGAAGCTTGCGTTTCCTGACTTATGAAGCTGAGATTCTGAATGTATAAAAGCTGGCCACTGTGCTATGATCAGGGTTTTACGTTCACACAAAACCTTTAACAGAACCAATCTGTTAACAGTACAATTTGTTCCACCTCCTAATTATGTCAACCGCAATAACCTGGATTTTAAGATCAGGTCTTAAGTCTGCATCAGTCAGATTTTAGAACAGCTTCTTTCAATGTAAATATATATAGAATTAAAAGAGAAGTTCATTGAAATTTAACACTGAATTACTTACAGCATGGCTCTCTAGCTCTGCAACTTTTTCAGGTGTTTCAGAACCAAAGTAATACATTCTGATAACATGGTCAGTACTTCCAGTTGCTAAGAACATCCCACCTGAAAAATTAAACAGTAGTTTAGAATGCTAACAGGCAGCAAGCTATAAAAATATGGATTGGATTCAAATGGGTTAGTTGCACTTAAGTCCCACTGATTGCAAAAGGACTGAAGTTCAACCAGCTTAATCTGGACCCAACCCATTGTTTCTAGAACTAATATAACTACTTATTATAACACTGAAAGTCTATCTCTAGATGATGATGAATGCATAGCCATCAATGCTTAACAACTAAAAAGGTATTCTATTTCAATTAAAACCTTTTTAATTTGTAAAGTACCATACAGTCTGAATTCTGTATAATATATGAAGAAGCTACGTTACCATCACTATAAGAAGTAATACTTTTAATTTACATGCTTTAGCAAAAGTAAAATAAAAATATTTATGGTTTCTCAACTGAAGACAGAACAACCTGCTTCGTTAGCATGTATACTTACCAACACTAAATGAAGAGCAAAGCATTTGAACTCCAGGTCTAGGTTTTTCTGTGAATTTCAGTGGCCGGTTACTTTAGAAACAAAAACAGGTTTAAAAAATACATTTTTTAAAAAGTACAATGAATTCCACAAAGATATTCATTTTAGAAAATACAACAATAAAGCCTGCTTCAAATTTCTTCATGCATCTATATGTTGCAGAACAGTTGCAGTATCATTTTTATTTTGCTTACTTCAACAGTATTATTTATTTCATTTCTATACTGCTTTATATTTTCAAGAAAAGGATCTCAATAGACTACTACCTGTTTTGAAGCTCACACTTTATTTTCTATGTCACAATATAAAATTTGATCTGACAGAACTAAAATGCTTTGCATCATGAGAGCTTAAAGATGGTTACATACTTGAATTTCATAGAAATGGTATCCCATTGCCAGAAGCAAATTGTTCCATCAACACCTGTGGAAGCCATGTAGCGCACTGAGTCTTTGGCCAATGGACTAAACTGTAAGTTAAAACCAATTGAAAGTTACTGTGCATCTTAAAGGAAACAAGATAACAATATGCAGTGACATTCACTGTCTAAAATTTATTTTCAGTTTTTAAGCCAAATTTCCTTTCCATGCATCTTCTACAAAATATTCAAAAGTATTTTTATTGAACATCAAATGTTAAATTTCACTTAAAGCAAACATGATATAAACTGATAACCTGTCAGACTTTTCTATTACATATATTTACTTGGCATTAATACACATACACCATGCATAATTTATACAATGCTAATGTTATACTATGAGAAGAAGACATAGTATAATGATGTACAATGTGACTGAATAAAGCTGAGCATGAATAAAACTGAGCAAAATATCAGAAAGCAAAACTAAACAAAAATGAAACCATGATAATACAATACTAGTACAAGAGGAGACAATGAATACTGTACCTTAGAACTGACTATTTAAGTCTCATAATGGACGCTTTTGTATTATCAGCCACTATAAAGGACTTCTTTACACATCAATCGGTAGTACATGTGTCACTGCTACTGTATACACACAGCTGGGAGTTGTGGAAAAACCAGGTACATGTGCTATAACACCTGGAAAAACACATGCACTGCCACTGTGCCAACAGCTTTTGAGCTGGAAGCTGCATAACTGATGCATAACATATGCATTAGTTTCCTGTCATTTAATCTTCTATGAGGAAACTAATCTACTACTGAACGCTGCAAAAACTGACAGTCTGCTCATATGCAAACAATTTCACTCAGATTTCCCAAACTTATATTCATCGATGTTTAAAAGTACAGTGGTACTTTGGTTTAAGAAAAGCCCTGTTTACGAACTATTCAGTATACAAACTCCACAAAACCAGAAGTAGTGTTCCGTTTAGTGAACTTTACCTCGGTCTACAAATGGAAGCTGAACGAACGGTGGAAGGGCACCGGTGGCGGGAGGCCTCATTAGGGAAAGCGAGCCTCGGTTTAAGTACGGCTTTGGTTTAAGAATGGACTTCTGGAATGGATTAAGTTCGTAAACCAAGGTACCACTGTATAATTTTATTTGAAGATACAAGCAAAACAAAATACAGGTTGTTTACCGAATCTCCAATAATTCACAGTGGGATAAACAGCTTTTGCCTCATTTTACATAAAACTTATAAATTAATGTCCAAAGTACAGTAGAAAAAGGCTCAACTTTTAAAAACATTGGAGCATACATTAGCGCACGTTTCACACAAAAACAAGCAACATCCAGCTAACTAAAAACTTACTTGCAAAGATGTAATCGATCCTGTGTGTCCTTGCAGAACAGCAATTGGAGCACATGTTCTGAGGCACCATACTCTGATAATTTTATCACAACTGCCAGCAGCAATCATTGTGTTTTCATAGTTTACCGCCATATCAGAGATTTCTGCTGAATGGCCTCTCAGTGTAGCAAGTAACCGGCCATTGTGTGTGGACCAAATTTTAACCAAACAGTCATCTGACCCCTAAAGAGAGGGAAAAAATACATTTTAAGCTGAAAGGCACATTAGAGAAGTCTGAAATATACGTACTTAAAAACAAATATGCAAAACAAACAACCATAAAGACCCACATACAAAAGCATCAAGAATTCCAAAATTCAGTTGAGAAAAATTAGTAGCAATACTGCTGATTATTATCATCTATGAATCAGTCTAGCTAAAACAAAGAACAAGTGAGCAAGAGAGACAATGTTTGTTGTAGTGCTTCTTTTCTATTCATTTATCATTCATGAAGTTTACCATGCTGCTTTACTGGAAAGTAGACCAAAATATTGCTGTGTGACAGAACACACTAAAGTATGTATTACATTTCTGATTACTGTTTGTGAGTGCTCAGTAACTCAAGAGCAAAACCACTTTTAAAAAGCAGAAGTGTTATCCACCAAAAAAGCAGAAATTTCTCTTTACACATGTATAAATAATTATAATATTTTTAATTTTGTAAGTTTTTTAAATCCAGCCTTCACCGTAAGGTCCCAGGGTCAGGGTAAAACTGAAAATTATAAAAACAGATAAAAACATTACATCTATAGACCATTCTACACAAAACCACTCTAAACAGAACAGAATATAAATTCAGCAAAAATACACATCTATTTTAGAGAAATAAAATATAAATAATTTCAAGGGACAAACATCAAAAAGCAGTAACCAAAAGAGTAAGCGAACAACTGGCACAGAAGTAGTTGTTTACCTCTCAATGCATGTAAAATACGTTAACAAAGATGGGCGGTTCTGCTACAGTTCACTTTTTCCTACAGGGGACAAAATTTCAGAATGCACAGAAACTCACAGTGAATATCCTGTGTCCAGTCCTATCAAATACCACACAGTAAACTGCTGAGAGGTGACCAAGAATTCTTCTGTGCATCTTCATATGCTGATACATGTTGCCTTGGAATATAGAACTGGATCTTGTACATCCGGTCAACTGTTTTGCATAATTTACTTCAACTAGAAGAGAAATAAGTCAAACATTCATTAAGGATTTTTCCAAAAGTCATCATGCCGATGTAAACCTGAATTTAAGGTAATTATGCTGGTCGGAGTACTCTAAAAAAACTTCAAAACAATAACATAAGAAACTGCCCTACACCAGGTCAAACTATTTGTCTATCTAGCCCAGTCTACTGACACAGCAACTATCTGTGATCTTATGGCAGAACCACCTGTCACTTGATCCTTTGAACTGGAGATGCTAGGGTTAGGATTTGGAATATACTCTGAGCTATCACAAATATCCTCCTTTCATAGCTTTTCAACTAATAAAAATTCCTGAATGTTTATCCATCATCTTTCCTTCTTTCTAGGTGGTAAAGGCCACCTGCATGCATGATGCACCTATTTTTTTATGTGTGCTGTGGCATGATTAAAAATAGGCAATAGGCCTTACCCACTTTTCTCAGGAATCCCTACTCATGTTTCACTTTCACTTGCAAAGGCATAAACTTTGTGGAGGCATGTATTCCCCTATGATATGGGAGGCGGGAAGCCCTTTGCTGCTACTGCACTGCCATGCACATCAGCTGGGAAGAAGGAGCCTGCTGGAACCACGGCAACTAGATGTGCAGCTTTTCCTGCTCCCTAGAGAGCCTGGGGCTCGGGGGAACTTTTCCTCAAAGAGCTGTGTGGCTCTTTCTCCCAGGTTCAGCTGAGCCTGCCTTTGTCCTCCTCCCCTGTTGAAATTGGGGGGGGGGGGAATCCACCAGAACAAAAATGGAATGAAGCTTCAAAATAAGGGGAAATTGAAAGAGAAAGAAAAACAAGTAAAATAAGGGGAAAGTCGCTGAAATTAGGCACTGATTTATGTCAGTGCCAAGCTCAAAAGACAGGAGAATGTGAAATCCTCCAGCAAACATCTACATCTGACCCTGCCTGCCCAGTCAGAGGAGAGGAGCCATCCCAGTGTTAAAGCTGTCCTCCATGAGCCTCTGGGGAATGTCCACCTTAAATGGCTTGTCCACCTTAAATGGCTATGTGGTATTGCAGAAGTATATTATAATATGATATAAACAGCTGGGAAAAGGACAAAATGCTTGCTGTAGGAGTTGTACCCTGTAGGAGTTGCTTCTCCCATTATTTTACTTTTAAGTAAAGTTCAGCATAACTAACACCAGCTATTTTAATATATAAGCATTAGTGTGAACATATAGTAATAGGTTGTTCCCATCTTTCATGCTATGAGTTATTTCCTTATTTTACAGTTTCAGTTCCTTACCCCTACTGTGGCAGGGCACAAAAAACAAAAAACCAATACAAAAGAAAGAAACCAGAAGAAACCAGAACTGAAAAAATGGAGAACATAGTAGCTTAATAAGCGAAAGATAAACTTACCAAAACTTGGTGCTTTATCACAGTTAACAGGAATTTCTGGGGGTCTTCCTCTATGAAGGGTAGCAATGACTGAGCCTTTCCAAATGGGATTTCTGGAATCTGCAAATTGAATTTCAGCTGAATGCAGTTACTCAGAAAATTTATTCAAACACCATTTCAAAATTTAAGAGTCTTTAATGCTTTAAAAGTTCACTTTTTAAAAATGGCATGGTTTAACTAGAAGCATGTTACACCCACCTTTAGTATTTTAAAACTTCAATCAATGGCTCTATCAATAACATACTGAACTAAGGACTCCTTTACTTTTGGGGACACTCTATATCAAGCATTAGTTACAGCACAATAGTTTCAAGAGTTTTCTGTTTTACAAATCCCAAGCGCCAGCCCCTGACTGCAGCATACGGTATCCTGATCATTCACTAAAATGAACATTCACTGTGCCCGCTTGGTTAATTTTGCATTTTTCTGTTTTTATGTTCCTTAACTATTTCTCTACTCATTTCTCCAATTATGAATATTTATTCTTGATATTGCCTTTCACTTTATGAAAAGAAACAGTTGTGCCGAGTATACTTGGAAGCTCTTGGCCATTAGCTGTCCCTAGAGATGCAACTAACATATACACAAATGAGCTGCCATACGAAGATGTTTTGCATTGTTAGCTACTCTGTGTTCTTAAGTGAGAAGAAAAATGAGGAAAGAGCAGTTGTGTAATACAAGGAGAAACATAAGCAAAGTACAAAGCAGTTTCACTTCACAGGTTCTCAGCCAAGTATTTATAGGTTTCTTTCTCATATCCCCCCCCCAAAAAAAAACTGTTACAACTACAGCAACTTATGGTGCTGTACTTTCACTTAGGGTGAAGCAGCTTTAAGTTTTCTTTCTACTGATGGTCATGCATTTGGTGATAACATAATTTCAGAAATCTCAGGCTGAGCTACACCTCTAAGTATGGTTCAACAACATTTGGGATGTACCTATCTCAGAATGACTAAAGGCTTAGAAAGGTAGCTTACAAAGAGACACTTAGAAAGGTGGTTACAAAGAGACACTTTTGTTGAAATCTGGTCCCCTTTCTTTTCATACGTAAGGGAAGGTAACAATTCTCTCCCTCCACTTGTCTCTGGAGAACCTATATTAACTATTAATGTCTTAAGAATCTGCTTGAAATGACACTAAAAACTCAAAATAATGTTTTTTGTGGAGATGGTATTACATAACTAGACTTGTAATCCCACCCCCATGAAAAAAATGTATACCACCCTTTATTTGAAGATCTCAGATTTCTGTGTTTGAAGCAGATAATTGTATTCTACATAAGGTTTTCTTTTGATCTCCTAGAATAAACCTCTAAACCAAAATATCAATAACCACTATGTCTGTGAAAGGAGGAGCTCAAAGCTGGATCTGTGCTGACAGCATGTATTAAATGGGTGACAAGTTCATGCATCCTAGTCTTGGAAGTTTCAGTACATACTTGTACCAATGCAAGGTTCATACATAGTCACTAGAATTGAACACACCAAGCCACATTAAAAAGTCGAAATATACCTTTTGCAGTTCTCAGTAAGGACTGCTTGCCTGCACCCAATAAAGAGTTCACTCTCGGAATGCTGGGTGGAATCTCTTTATCCAGTATAGGGCCAATCCGCCTGCAAATTTGCAGCAAGTGATCAGGAGCCACATGTTTGTTAGACAAGACCTAACACACAAATAGGATTAAAACAAGTTAATATAACGTAATACAAAAATAACAATTATTTACATAAGCTAAACATTTTAGAATTATTAGTTTGTTAATTATGTGAGAAAAAGCAAGAAACAAACTTGACCTCACTTCACTGTTGCTTAAAATCACTTGACAAACTCCTAATAAGTAAAGTAATCCTTAGAGGCCCCCTCCAGGTATATAGTACTCACAAACTAGGGAGAAGGGACTGTACACAGGATGTTCTCCCAGTGCTTACTTTAATGTTGTTCTGGAAAAGACCTACGCTTTTAATTGCTAACTAAATTATTTAAATGTTGCTTTTATTCCAATGTTTTGCATTTTATTTCGATTCTAGTTTTTCGGCTACTATTTACTGTAGTTATAAGTTACTTTAGAAACTTTAAAAATTGAATGGCAAACAAGTAGATGAACTAGTGTTTTGTATTATAAGGTAAAGGTAAAGGTACCCCTGCCCGTACGGGCTACTCTTGACAGACTCTGGGGTTGTGCGCCCATCTCACTTAAGAGGCCAGGGGCCAGCGCTGTCCGGAGACACTTCCGGGTCACGTGGCCAGCGTGACATCGCTGCTCTGGCGAGCCAGAGCCGCACACGGAAACGCCGTTTACCTTCCCGCTGGTAAGCGGTCCCTATTTATCTACTTGCACCCGGGGGTGCTTTCGAACTGCTAGGTTGGCAGGCGCTGGGACCGAACGACGGGAGCGCACCCCGCCGCAGGGATTCGAACCGCCGACCTTTCGATCGGCAAGTCCTAGGCGCTGAGGCTTTAACCCACAGCGCCACCTGCGTCCGTTTTGTATTATACTGCAACTCTAAGTCCAACTTAACTTTGGACTATTAAATCTATGAGCTTTCTCATTCACTTAAATGTCTAGAAGATCAAACTACGTACAACTTTTTATTCCCCAGTCCTCAGTACTGGTACCTGCTGCAATGAACAGGAATTTTGTTTTATGATCCATAGTTTATTTTAACTGTGGCTTAAATGAGGTACCAACCAGGCCTGCAGTAACTAAGCCATGCTTTCTCTTTCCACCTTCATTACATCAATTTTAATTTGACTATAACCTCTCCCATTTTTCATCTAGCATGAACCTGATGAAGTTGTAAGTACAAGAACAAGATAAACTAAAACCACACAATTATATAAACAATACATATTATATGCACGTTACTTTTAAACTAGAGCAATGCATTATTCTCTCAAACTATTTAAATGCCCCCCCCCAAAAAAAATAATCCTGATGTTATATCTTGAATCCTGTTCCAAGGTGCAATTCTCCAGACCAGTGTTTCCCAACCTTTTTCCTACCATGGCCACCTTCCCATCTTGTTTCCTTCCTGTGGTGCCCCATGGGCAGAGCCAGGGGGGACGGGACAGGGGGCAGCTGCCCCTCAATTAAGTAAAAATCAATACAAATCTGAAGTTCTGCCTCCCCCAACCAAAGCCTGCACCCTAAATAAAATCCTGGCTATGCCCATGTCCCGCCCGCCCCATCCTACCGGTAGAAAAGCAGTTATTTAAATGTTTTGTTTGTAAACAGAACATGTTTTATTTATAATTTTTATGATTTATACAAAATACAATTACATAGAATGATAGGAACATAATAAAATACTGTTGAAGCAGAAAAACATGGATGCTAATGCCTCCATGACAGATGGCCATCCTACCTCTGCTTATAAACCTCCAAGAAAGTAAAATCCAGAACCTCCCGAGGGAGATCTATCTTCCATGTATTGTAAAAAGTAAACAACACTTATTTTACCCCAGTTATTTGACACAGAGGGGAAATCCTACAGATATTGTCCAAAAGGTGCACAGGGAATTCTGTATATATGGGAGAATTTTAAAAAGTAAGTGGTCCTCACTGACCTGACCGAAAAAGATCTTATCGTTCAGAGGACCCCTGGCTGCCTATAGCCCCACACAAGCTTACCAGGCCCAATGAACTCAGTGCAGCTTTCTTCTGAGTAGAGAGTTATTTACTAGATGCAAGTCAGCAGCACAAGACCACCCCGCTTAGCTAGGGGCTGAGGTGGATTTCAACCCCTGGTGGGCCACCCCCTTACCTGCTTGTGTTTGGCCAAGCAGATAAATAAAAAATCCTGATTGCCTGCCACTTCTCACTACCCTCTATGGCTATCCTCATGCTGCTAACTCCCATTTACACGATTTTCATCTGGGGGCCCCTTGGAATATCCTGGGGCCTCCCAGGGGGACATATGGGAAACACTGCTCTAGACCATAGGTGCTAACTCCTAGGGGCAGAGGTCTCTTCTCTCCCGTCCTCTAACTGACGGGCACTGCCATTCAAATGATGTGTGTGCACTGTGCCTTGTAAATGATTATGATGGGCAGGGCTTACCTGTGCCCCTTCCCCAATATTTTATTCAAGCTGGCAGCCCTGCTCTAGATATTCCATTTACTCAACTAAAATTTTCTTGCAGGTATCCATTTAATATTTCTGTAAGCATTTAATGTAGTACAGCAGCAATATACTTTTAGAATTTAAAATCTATGAAAACTTTTTCCATTTCTCTCAACTGATTGAATTATATCTATCATTTCCTTTTCAGACCCAAACTCACAGACATGAAAACAGAATTGTTTAAAAACATTTTAAGATAAACAAAGAGTAATGTCAATTTTTAATGCAAGCAAAGTAGACTTTTTTAAAAAAGGGGGACACACAATGTTTCACAATAATATGTTGCAGTCCTCACTCAGGCTTGGCTGCTCATGCAGCAAAAACTGTTTCCTGTATCAATGTAACATAACAGTTTTGTCCCAGTGTAACCCTCTATGCCATATGTTCACCACCTCTGGAGAACCAGGGAGCTCATCTTATGAACCTCTACTTAGAAATCCTACAAAACTGAAAATGTCATATTACCATCACATTAAAAATTCCGGTGGCATTTTTCTCAACTAAAAGAGGAATGTTTCCTCTTATATTTCACATCTAAGCTTCCAAAAATAAAGAATCACATATGAAACTCAGTGCAAACCTAAGAATACTAAACGAAGGAAAGTCCATTACAATCCATGGTACTTAAAAAACACATTTAGGGTTGTGGCGTATAATACTTTTTTAAGCAATTCAAGCTTTTAACAATCTAACATTTGGAGGGAGGAGGGTGAGCTGCTGAAGAACAAAGCAGATGCAAAAGTCTGGCCCTACAGTGCAGCATTTCAAGTCCTGCTCATTTCCCCACTAGCTTCCAAGTCCACATTGAAGAGCTTGTTATTTGTTGTGAAGAGAATAATAAGCATCCATTAAAAATATACTGAATCTTCAGAACACTTATTTAAATCCTAATCCAAGCGGTTCAATGTAAATTTGAAGCCATTAAACAACTCAACCCTCTAGTGGAAGCCAGCTCTTATCTTCCGAGGAAAGCTTATTTTGGGGTAACCAACAATAAAATATTGTCAGGTTAAGGTTATTTAGCAAATCTTCTGTAGAAACCAAGAAATAAAGGTTCTTTTTCAGACTGCTTTATCCTAACAAGCCCTGATGACACACACCCCGCCTCCTCTGTAAGATGACAACATCCTCTGTTCCCAGAGTCCCCATTTATGGCTTCTGTTGACTAGCACAATAATAAATACCTTCCATAAAACAATACAGGCTTTTAAAAGCATGAAAAATAGCACGATTAGTTTGAAAAAGCAAATACTGTTTACCCCCCCCCCAACAATCCAAATCTTGTTTGCGGTTTTTCCTTTTTTTAAAACAACAAAAGTCTCACCAAGTCTTCATAACTTCTGCAATGTTCTCTTCCTTCCCAATCCAATCTTTTAGGGAGCAACTAAAATTGAAAGGGGGAAGGAGAGAAAAGCCAGATGAATTGGAGCGAACGGGGCACAAAAGAAAGCTGTTACAAATACTTGCACAGATGGCATAGTTTCCATCTCTAAAAGACATTGGGATTATAAAAAAGCGGGGTAAAAGCGAGTGGCATAAAAGGAAATTGATTTTTTAAAAAATGAGTAGTCTCACAGACCTGGTACTGTTCCAGTTCTTGTACTAGCACCTGTAGGGGGGAAAAAGAAGCTGGTATTTGGCACTGGTGGAGGTTTTCTGTTCGCGTTTGCTTTTTGAAGCGCCGCTTCTGACCAAAGTGAAGGGGGGCGCTATGAAGCCGCCCTTCGCGGGGGTGGGGTGGGGGCAGTGCAGAGGGTGCAGGCGAAGAACAACTCACCTCCGCCGTCCTCCTGCAAGGCCCAGTGCTCAAGAACCGAGCTATGAGGAAGTACAGTTCTGCGAGAAGGAAAAAAGAGGAGAGATGAAGTCGAAGCCGGGCTTCGTTGGGGGATGGGGAGGGCGGCGGGGGGGGCGGGTTGGGGGATCCCCCTTAGGTGACTGTAACTCATAACCAGGCTCAGTAAGATGGCGGCGGAGACGGCGAGCGCTCGCCTCGCCCGGCTCTTCCATCCTCTCGCTCTCCTCACCAAGCCGGCGCTCACTCTTCGCATTACCTGATTCAATGAGCGGCAGAGGGCCGCTGCCGGCGCCCAAAGGAGAATTGGAGGCCGGCAAGGGCTCGGCCATATCCGCAGCGGCCGCTGTTGCCAGGAGGAGATTAGGGCTGAGGGCTCTGTCTGGCGCGGCGGCGGCCCAGGCCTGGCTCGACATAATCCTATCAGCGCTTCCCCTCCCCCATGCGCCTTCGCTCTATTTGTATGTATGAGGGAGAGGTCCGGCGGGCGAGAGCGCGCACGTCCGTCGTCTGCGCACCACCCTTCGACGCCGCCACTGCCGCGCTCTACATTAATCTCTGCCCAGCCCCGCTGCCATTACTGCTGAGGCGCCCCGCGCGCCTCTGACGTAGCTCCGAGGAAAGGCGGGGCGGAGTGGATAGTATAGGGAAGGAAAAGGCGGCGGGGTGAAATAGTCCCCTTTGAAGCGAACGAAATGGTTGCATTTAAAAGTTTAAAAAACACACAGAGACCGCAATCTGATGAAACGCCACTCATGTATCGTCGTGTAGTAAAGAGGCTGCTTTACGTGAGGACAGGGTGGTGGTGAAAGGCTGTGATGGCGGAGCGCGGAAGGAGATGCGGCCATTTTCGACTTGGCAGTTGGAGATGAGGCTTCGTGGAGAATTAAAGCGGGGAGGGATGGGAGCGAGCGGCGAAGGGCTCCTCCCGCCCCTCGTTGTAGGGAAGTGAGAGCGCTCGCTTGGCTGCCTCCTGCAGCGCCAGCCTATTCATGCTTACTTGGAAGTAAGTCCGTACGTGCCGTGGGGCTGACTTCCAGAGACATGTAGGACGGCGCTGACAGAGGCACCTTCTTCCGGAAAAACAATGCGCCATTTTCATACAGATAATCCCCCGAAGAGGCTGATGCGAATCTGTCAAGGTTTTCTCCCCTGGTTCGCCCTATGTCTTTTCTGGTCAGGGTCTTTCACAATGTGCGGGCGAAAATCAGTAGGCAGGTTAACGTATGGAGATAAGTCGCCCTTTGTTAAGGAGAGTTTTGTTCATTAATTCCCAGGCAAATGTTTCTAGGTCTGCAATTAAGCGAGGAAGAGTGCGGATCGGTTGCAAAACAAACGCTAATGGTGGACTGGCTGTTCTTTTCCAAGGGGAAAATGTTGGCGCTTCCCTAAATAAAAGGAGTGTTTGGGGAGTGCCTCGGTTTAGTGTGAAGTCCCATTATTTTAGACTTTCTCACGTAAACACGCATGGGATTGCAGCCTTATTTGAATCCTTTGTGTGCTGCCTTGTCAAAGCAGATCATTAAAACAAAAACCCACAATAACCGTAACACATTAAAACAAAAACAAAGAACACATTATTCATTGGAAATGTGTGAAGAAGAGGGGGAAAGGTATGGGATTGATGTTCTGGAATTTAAAAGATCCATTGGCCCTAGTTCTTTAGGTACAATCCATCATTATTAATTGAATTTATATACCGCCCTCTACCTGGAGGTCTCAGGGCAGTTCAGGGAAAAGATTACTTACTCTTCAAAAGCCTGTACTACATAAAAACAACACAAGTATACTTCTTGATAGGGCTTTTTGAATGGTTCTCTGGATTTCTCCCTACTACTAGTATCGTTTTTTAACTCAGCGCAGTCTGATCCTATATATTTTCCCCAAAGTCACACACTATTCAATAAGACTTCCTAGTAATAGCAAGCATGCGTAGCATTACAACCTTAAATAAGGGCCAATGGCAACTTGTGTTATACCGCTGACAGGTCCTATCTCTTGTGGAAGGACATGGTTGTGCTCTTGTTCTGGACTCAGAGTTCCCAGCATCATGTCTGTTGGTACTGTGGCTGCCTCAGATACCAGCACCCCTGCCTGCCTTTAAAAAAAAAGTTCCCGTAATTCAGGTTTTGGAGGGGGGTTGTTGCCTGATTTTTTTACTTTCCTGTGTTATTTGGTAGGGGCATTGTAAGTGTTTTGCCTAGTTGGAGCATGTGGTTTCCCACCCTTTGTTTGGTTTCTTTTAGAAACTTTCTTGAATGTTATCCATATAGCCCAAAAAATATAATTGAGCTTCATAAGACAAACACATAAAAACCAAACCAAGGCTGGCATTAGAAGTTACATTCACAAGAAGAAATGATAAAGCTGGTTATGGAATTAGTATTGCCCATCATGTCACACAAACAAGTGGGGACCGTTTAAGCCTATATCTAACACCATAGAGGATTATTTAGTTAAGATGTCATAAGTTGCTGCCTAAAAGAGTATCTTAAATATCTACTCCCTGCCCAGTGGTAAGAAGTGAAATCAGACAGGGAAAGCCTTCTAAGCAGGAAGCTTACTATGTCACAAAGTATTTTATTTTCACCCTTCCCAGTTCAAATCATGGAATACATAAACATTGCTAAACTATAAATTAAACAGAATCAAGAGAAACCTCAACAACGCTTACAACTACAATGGGAAGGATATTCAGTTCTCATCCACCACCCAGGCTGGCGCAAAAAGATGCCTGTATACCTGATACCAAAATATAAACAATGAAAAGGCATTCAACGACTTGTTCCAAACCAAAAATTTATCACAATATGTATATAAAAGAATCCAGGCTAAAAAAATCTATTATTATCAGTGATTAAGGTGTGAAGATGAGAATGGTAATTAACCTAAATACAACTTGTGGACCAATTAAGATAATTAACTGAGGTAGTTTACAAAGGTTCCGCACGCAGTGCAGCTGGCAAGTCATTTGAAAGATTTCCTTGCCATCCAGGGACGCTTTGGGGAGGTATTTTAACTTACTAATTTGATTTAAACTAATCAGAAAATAGAAACAGGACACTTAATTATTATCATTAAATCTATGATTTGAAGTTGGGTTCATATCCTGGCTTGTTCTGAAGCTGCTTACCATGGTTTCCTGGTTCAGGCAAAATGGAAAACTTGATAATACTTCCTGTTTTGTTGCAAATGAATGTGTAAAAAGGTTGCATGGGTGGGACCTGTTAATATTCTAGTTTTGCATTGGTGTACAAAAGCCCTACACAGCTTGGCACCAGGATACCTAAAAGATCACATCTTATATTCCCAACCACACTAGAGGGCCTCCTGTAGATACCTTATCAGAAGGTTGGTTCTGTAGGAATTGGGCATTTAGCATAGTGGCACCTACCCCTTGGAACACCCATTACATACCAGGCATATACTTTTCAGTGCCTGTTGAAAACCTCCATCTTTCAAGAAGTCACCTAAGTGATTTTCATCCCAGTTGGTATCTATATTGAATTGGAAAACATTTTGATAAACAAAATTGTTTTATATCTTTTATTGTGGATGTTCATATTGCCTTATTCTTTCTTGTGAAATTGCTTCAATAATTTAGGAGATTCATAAATTAAATAAGGTAACACACCATGAATAGGCCTGTACAGGCAGGATGACTAATAACAACTTTTGTGGGCTAGTAACTTATGAAAATTTATTTTGCAAGGCAGGCCTAAATTAATAACTGTCCATTGACAGAGAAGGTTGTAGCCTATATGGAGAAACATTATTCAGTACTGCAGCTCTAGAATACACGATCAAGACTTGGTTTTGTATGAGGACTCTAATTTCAGTAAGCTTGTGTGTAGTTTGTAGCTACTGCCATTCACAGTTAAGCTGTATGTTATGTTTCTAGCATTATTGTTGCTTATTTTGACATTTTGTGATATATAGTATGGTTCTAAAAGATAAACAAGCTATTGCATTGTGCTGGAAAGAACATCACCAGCATCTCCTTAACCACAACGCCCCTGTAGCTGCCGAGGTCCTCACAAATCCCACACTACTAGATTCCTGAAAATACTCTGAGACAATGCACCTGTGGGCATAAGACAAATCGAATCAGTCACAAGTTCTTTTGCACTGCCCTTGGTATCTATTTGATCTACCCTAGGTTTATCAGTTGGTTGTTCTAGGCCCTAGGGAGTGGCATTCAGACAAATGTACAGTAGCCTTCCTTACATTTAATCAGGATGGGGATAACATGGAGATAGTAGCCAGGTTTCTGCAACACGCAATGAGGATTCGTGAATGTTGTACATTAACTTAAGTGTAAGATGCAAGTTTTGAGGAGTGATTTTATTGTACCGAACCCTATTGGAATTGTGTATGTCAATAAAGGTTTAAGAATTTCAGGGTTAAGAATTTCAAAGTGACAAGCAGACTGAGTATAGAAGAGGTCCAGAGGAAGAAAGCCTCTGGTACTGACTTCAGTAGTTTCACAGTATGCTGAGGAAAGTCTTTGACCCTTATTGGCCATAATCAGGGTCACTTCTGCCTTCCTTTTGAACTATGCAAAGTACTCAGGGCAGACTATAAATTGACAGGAAAGAAAAGAATGGTTTGGGGGGGGGGAGCACCTGAAACCTTCAGGAAAGCCTTGCAGGAGGAAGAACCACACCAGTGGAGGCTATTGTCACCTCCATTGCTTGACAATCAACACCCCCCCCCCCAAGTACTCCATCTAGAGCAAAAGTGTATTTCACCTGATGGATCTTCAATCTCCTTGGACTGGTTGACTTTCCATGTTCCATGTTCACATAGGCTTTCCCATGGTGTTCCCCATTTTTTCCAAGGCACGATGGTTTCAAATGTGATTCTAAAAGACAAGATTCTGTAAGACTTGGCTTCTAGCCAAGCTGCTTGGTCGTTTCTGCATGTGCTGCTAAAGCTTCCAGAGGGACAGTCCCTGACTACTCATATTCTAATAGCCTATTGTAGTAGAAGCCTCCAGTTGGCTCACTGATTGCAAGTGAACTCGTATCTTGCAATAGGTCTTGATGGAAGTTGGTGTCACTCAACTTGGATGTGTTGTTCTTCCTGTGCCTCAATAAGTTTCTGTGGAAATATTTAACTGCTTGCACCAATTTCTCATGAATTATCAGGGTGTGAGACTGCTCTATACTAGAAACCTTGCCAAACCCACATTTAAAATAGAGATATTTTGGCAAATCTTGTTCTTCAATGTGTCACTATCTATGATTGTTAAGATGTGTTGGATCTCTTTACAAGTCCATCCCCCTATCCAACTAGCAAAAAACTATCTCTATGGTGGACAGAAGACTCACAGTGCTTCTATGTCAGGATATTAAAAACAAGCTTGTATTCATCTGTTCTCCTTACCTACATGTTTTACAGGGCAAACAATCTCCTTCACATATTATTTCAATAGCAGCTATGCTTTCTGTGCCACTGATCCTGTCTTACTGAAAAAGGAGTTTTCAGTAGAGTATTAAGTGTTCCAAAGTTTGTGCTATTTGTTTAGATTCCGAGAACTTCACATAATGGCAAAACTGTACAGTGCTTACTAAAGCTCTGAGAATCTAGCTCCATCAGGCTTACCACTCTATTAAATGCCACCTGTCAGGCAGCAGCCATTTCATCAGACAGAAGAGATTAGGAAACCAAGAAAACACATCAGCTCAGGGGAGGGACCGATTTTCATTTTTGCTGTTGATATAAGAACTAGTACCTTAGGTTGCAATCCTAACACCACTTATCTGGGAATAAGTCCCTTTGATATACTGAATAGGACTTACTTTTAGAAATTCTTAAAATTGTGATGTTTGCTCCCCCCCCCCTTTTTCATTTCTGTTGATTTAGATTGTAAACCTGAGGGTATAGACTGTCTTATTATTGATCTCGGTAGTTGTTCCAAGTCTTATATGGACTATAAAGAGAGGAGATATAAATAAAGGGGAATATAGGCAAGTTTCTACCATTGAGAAAGTTCTCAAGTTTGTTGTCACGTGAATTTCACTTCTTAGAAGAGCCTGCTGCTAACAAATTTTCAGCAATGCTGTGCTCATGAGTCAAACAAAGATAAGCAAAGGTTAAGGACCACATTTACTTTTGTGTGCTTGATCAATGGAGTTTCTTCATTACTTTATCTTTCCAACTCTCCTTCCATGCAAAAAAAAGGCTAGAAACATTGCATATAATACCTAAGCTGCCATACAACAGATACTGGGGATGGCTATAAAACCATAGACTACTGAAATTTCATTCACTAAAGTGAAAGCTTATGTTATAGGAATACAACTGCACGTTTGCTTGTTTTTAAAAATCTACATCCCAGTTAATTTTCAGTCAAGCCGAAGAGAAACACTCACAAAATGTTTATGACCAATATTTTATTGGATCTTGTTTGATGAACCACAGACATTAACTATTTGTACTGATTCTTCTTCCAATAATTTGAATGTAAACCAGTCATCTGACAATTATGACTTCTTTGATAGACCATTAATTCAAAGTAGAAAAGTACCAGTGTCTCAAATACTGTCATGTGAAAGTCATGTCTGCTTAACCAGAAATTTTATCTACTCAGTAATTGAACACCACACACACTACACACCCAGATTTCCAACCGTTCACAACACATTACAAAGCTGTTGAAAAAATAAACTACCACTACCAAAAATAACTCTTGTCACAGATAAAACAAATTTGGGAGATCCAACACCAGGGAACAAGTTGGGTTTTCTGAGGAAGCATTCTACTGATGACAAATCGAGGGGGATACGTGTTAAGTGTAAAGACATTTTCCTACTTGTCACCATGTCAACGTTTTATCTGTGCTATGCTTCTTTTAACAATTACAAAAACCATCCCACAGTATACAGCAGGTGTGAGCAACTTGTTTGCCTCTGGGGACGATACTGGCATATGCTGGGCATATATTTCCATCATATATTCAAATTTATTTGTAAAGGCTAAAAATTTAAGGAAACAAAGCTAAATTTAAAGTAACTGAAGTCCTGCATAAAAATAGCTTTAAAGGGCCACATGTAAATTGCAAGTTGCCCACCCTGGCCTCTGGAATGTTAAGGCTGCAATCCTATGCACACTTATTAAAGAGTAAGTACCACTGAAACCAGTGGGATTTAGTTCTAAGTAAACATGTATAGGATAGCACTGTAAGTAATCAATATTTTGAAATTTCTCCTTAATCTAACATTCCATTAATTGCTGGTTATATAGAGAGACAACCAGTACATGATTTTTACCTTTTAAAAACAAAGCATTTACACTCAAAACTACGTTAAATGGGATATTGAGGGAGGGATCCCCTCATGCTTAAAAAATGTCTTTTCTAAAACCACTAAAAAACTTGCATTTACAAAATAGTTGATAAAAATATTCCTCTGAATTGTACAAGATGGTGGCAAACAAACCACTGATTAAGAGACTTTGTACAAGATGTTACTCAGATTTTGCTTCTTTTTCTCCTGCTGCATCAGATACTGGGGCCTGAAAAAAGAAAAAAGTTTAACGTAACAATGGTTATATACATATGTTTCAAAGTTCAAACCCAAGGACTATTAAAACATTGTTTTAAAAGCTATTTGGTATTCTAAACATGAAAGCTAGGATCAACATAATTTTTGTATGCTATTACAGAGCCAAAATATTTTTATCAACCAGTTTGAGAGTGACTGGCCACAAAGGATTAATATATACAATCCACAAGTAGAAAAACATTGCTTTTAATGGTCTATCTACAGTAAAATATTGAACACATAGCCCCTCATTGATGAACCTCATATTCCATCATAGTATTTCAGTTTACAGCCATAGTTTGAGTTATCTTATTCTGTTTCTGTGGATTTTCAGGAATGCTCAGTACTGCTTTCCATACTAATTTCACTAAAAATCCATCAAGCTTTCTTATGATATAGTCACATCAAAGATACTCATTCTGCACTCATATCCTGCTAAAAGATTATTTTGTGGTTAACAAAGAATACATTTACTCATAAAATTACTGGACAATACAAACTCCTCCTCCACTTCTTCCTACCTCATTAGCCTCCTTTACCAATATATTTTCTCTGGGATAGTGGAAAGGGATATTAAATTTGTTTTAAGTGTCCTCATGCAACATCCATACAAGGCAATGCTGGGACGTTCTCTCTGCCAGTTAAGTCAAAACAGCCATTTTGAATTTAAACCAGAAAACTACAGAATACACAACAAAGCCATAAAATTTACCTCATCACTTTTTGCTTCTCCATTTTCCGCAGGCAAGTTATCCTTTACTTCCTCATTGTTAATCTCTTCAGCCTGTTTACCTTTTGGTCCCTTTTTCCCTTTTGCTGGGGCTTTCTTTTCCTCAGGCTTATCCTGCAATGAAATAAGACAATCAGCATTTAGTCTTTTAAAATAACGCATTCATCAGAATGTGAAGATTTGTGGTCTTAATCAGAGCTTTTCTTCCAGGACAAATAAGGTGCCAGTACTGTGCACCCTTGAGTAGTCCCAGAAAAAGCACTGGTCTTAATCATATTAAAACATGTTTGGAAAGATCTAAGGTGCCAGGACTGCTATGCTGGCTCACATATTTGCATCTAGCCCTAAAGCAGGGGTCAGCAACCCGCGGCTCCGGAGCCGCATGTGGCTCTTTTACACCTTTGCCGCGGCTCCAGGGCAGATACTAGCAAGGGGAGGAGCACTGTGTGCCCCGACACTCCCCACTGTGGCGGGCGCTGTACTGGCTGTGACGTCGCATGGGGGCGGTGGGTGCGTTAGTCACGCACCGTCCCGATGTCACCTTCCCTCCTGCTGTCGGACCGTGGCTCCAGAGATATATTTGTTTTAAATGTCGCAATGGTTTTGCGGCTCCCAGATTTTTTTTTCTTCGGAAATGGGTCCAAGTGGCTCTTTTTGTCTTAAAGGTTGCAGACCCCTGCCCTAAAGAGTGCTCTTTTAGTGCCATGTTGTCTTAGCACATTACCAGGACTCACTGCATATATTTCTATGCATGGTGCAAAGCATCATTCATTGGAAAAAATGAAGCTGTTAGCATGGTGAGAGCGTATCAGGCTGTTCTTAGTTATTCCAAGGTTTGTACTACAATCAGTCTATATCAGTGGTGGGAAAACCTGGCCCGCCGGCTGTTTTGGGACTACAATTCTCACCATCTCTGACCACTGGTCCTGTTAGCTAGGGATGATGGGAGTTTTAGTCCAAAAACAGCTGGAGGGCCAAGTTTGGCCATCACTGGTCTATATGGAATACTAAAATAGGTCTTGCCCAGCATTGGATACCACCCTCCATTTCCCTGTGTAAACTAATATTAGATATTTTGGATAAGGATTCTCCCCCCCCCCCAAAAAAAAAATCATTTTATTTTCTTAAACTGTAGATTTATTATTTATTTGTTCAAATAAACCAGCAACTGAGTTCATAACACAGTTAGTTTAGACCCAAATAGAATTAATCTAATGTTCTTGCCCTTTTCAGTGAAGCTGAAGCAAAATGGTTGCTTCAGGTGATGCATGGACTGGTTAGAGAGGAATGGTGGGAGGAAACAGCTGGGAAACCACCAAGAGAAGTAGCCTCAGAGCCTACAGTGAAAAGTGAGCACTTTGGTATATGAAACATTTTGAACATACAATATACTAGCAATGTTTATAACAACTCTGTACAATATTATCCCCATGCTCCCAAGGTGAGGGAAAGAATGAGAATATACTGTATTGGTTTGGCCAAGCCCAGCTATTGAGTTCATGACCAAGGCACAATTCATCAGAAAACTCTTCACCACTATCCTACACTAGGTAGCTATCACATAAATTTACGTTACTATGTTTTTGTTTTGCTTTGTTATTAAGAAATTGTTTTTGTACTGCTTGCTTTAAATGCATCCGTTTCTGTGTTGTAAGACACTTTGAGCATAATTCAGTTTGTGGGAAAACGGTGTACAAATACAACAAATGAAAATCCCTTTGAAGCTGTGACTTGAATTTAGTACAGCTTAAATTTGGCACCTTTTCCTCCTATGCTACTTTTGGCAGACATCAGGTAAGTTCAGGAGCTCCTAATCATTCCTGAATGGATCCAAACCCCCAAAAGTAGCATGGCAGGAAAACATGCCAAATTCAAGCTGCAGCTGCATATGGACAATCGGGAGCCCCAGCTTTTATATTTCCAGTACCGAACCTTGAATTGTATCGGGGGACAGATGGGCATGAATTTTGCCATGCCAGTTTCCACCCTTGGCCTCACCATTAGTGGAATGTGGCCCATAGGGTGACCACACTTCGATCGTGACTTGAGTCCTGCTTCTACTGCCGAGATGTAGTAACATTGCTCCATTTTACAATGAAATAATATCTTCAGCCAGCTTCCAAAAAGGATTTCAGACACCTTGTTTGTCTCCCTCCCCCAAACCTCTTACCTTTGAAGCTGGCTTTTTTGGTTTGGTTTCAATTTTGGCAGTGACAGGCTTCTGAAAGAGAAACACCACACAATTATTACGTTTTGATTCTAATATTCACAATAAACACAATGGGTAAATAAAAAGTAAATGCAATTCTATACTTACAGCAGACAGGCGTGCAGATCGCCTTTTTGGCTACAGCAAACCAAAGCAAAAGAAAACAGTATTAATGGTCTGCTTAATACTAACAATCCTCCTAGATCCTTTAAAATACCATACAAATGTTTCCTACTTACCTCTTCTTCAGCGGCGTTCACCTGCAATGGAACATAAAGTATTAGAAAGGAACGGGGGCGGTAGAGCGAAACATCGCATGCGTATTAACGCCTGCTTTACACCGTCCAGGGGCCCTGACGTCACCGCGCACACGCCCCCCCCTTCCCGCCGCTGTGTCGAGAATTCGAACCTGAGGCCGTATCCTTAACCAACGTCCGCGTAAAAGTTCTAGACGTTCCTGAACCTGCGCGACGGTCGTTCCTCGGCTGCCCGAACTGAACGGGCACGCGAGACGTTACAGGCCGCAGTTCGGCGAACCTCGCGGCCATTTACAACCGTCACGCCCCCTCCCCCCTCTAGAATAGGAGCGCGAAAACTGGGCCCTCACGACGAAGTCGTCGCAGAAAAAAAGACACCCCCCCCCAGTATGAAAGAACAGCCCGCTTGCCTATATTTTTATATCTAAATATATTACATTTACAAGGGGAAGGAGAAGGGTAAAGGAGCTCGGGGAGGGAGAAGGGAGTACGCGCTCTCGGCGCACATTAAAGTGTGCGCGCGCCCGTCGCCAACCTTTCTCTTCGGCATGGCGGAGTAAGCGGCGATGCCGAACGACGGCGCTCGGCTTTCCCTTGTGCTTTTATTTGTTCCCTATCGTCGGGCGGCGGGAGCGGTGGCGGCGGCGGCTGGCACTTCTTACTCCAGCCCCACTGGGAAGTCCGACTCTCACTCCTGCGCACAGACCAAGAGTGTGCCCGCCCGCCCGTCTGACCCCCCTTCTCCTCCCGCGACCATCCCAGCAGCGCCAGCGGCACCGCAACAGGATCCAGCCGGATGGGAAGGGAGGGGGGAGACGCGCGCGCGCGCACGCGCGCTCTCCTCGGCACCGCCCCCCTCCCCTCTCCGAGGCGCGCGCGTCCCTATTGGACGAGCCCACTTCGCGCGCCCTCTTTTTAAATCACAACAGTCCGTCCCACCCATAAGGAGAGGCCCGTCGACTTCAATGCGTTCCTAAGTCGAAGAGGCGGAGGCGGGCTGCTCCCCTCCACCTGGGCGGGTTTGATAGGCTGTCTCGGCAAGAGGGTGACAGTAACTGTGACATGTGCGCGCGTGCGCACACATAACAGGAGCGCGTGAGCTCAGCGACCGCGGTTGTTATTACGAAAAAGAAAAAAAATCCAGCGAGGCACAAACCACGGGGCGGGGGTGGTGAAGAGGGAGGATGTGCGCTTGCGCAGTTTGAGAAGCGGCCGCGAGCCCGAACCTTTTCTGTAGTGTTCCTTCTCCCCCTCCCCCACCCCGTTGTTCTTCTCTGGCGGAGGCGGGAGACTGGCAGCCGCTTTTCTCGGTCTTCCTCGCGTGTCTCTACTCCTTCCCCTTCCCTCTACCCGCCCCCCCCCCGTCTAGTCCGGCCTGAGACATGGACGAGGAGGTTCTAGTGGAGACGGGAGACGTGACGGGTGACGGCGCCTGGTTCCTCGTGTTGAGCTCCGTGTTCTTGTGTAACCTCCTCAAAATCCTCCTGCCCTCTTGCTCCTCCATTGTAAGTGACGTCAGCCCGCCGGGTTCCCATAGCGACGGCGCCCCGATCCGCCTCCCTCGCTCTGCCCTGGGAGGGGAGGGCAGCCGCCTTCCAGCTGGGGCCCGAGTTCAGGGGAGGGCAGAAGGGGCGGCCGGGGCGGGTCGAGCGGAGCGGAGCGTCTCCCAGCCCAGCCGCCGAGATCGCTAGTGAGGGCCCAACTTTGCTCGGGAGTCTCCCTGTGGGCCTAGTGCACACTGAGCTTTACTCTGAGTAGACCCATTGAAATTAATGAACATGTCTTAAGCTAGGCCAATTAATTTCTATAGGTTATTTTGAGGAAACGTCAATGCCACCCTAAGTCATTTTCGTTCTCGCAAGTACGGAAGCAGCGAGGTCACTGGATTAGCAGGCTATCCAGGTGATGGATGCGGCCGTTCTGTTGTTTTATTTGAAAAATCTGTCGGAGCCATTTACATTGATTGCACGTGGAGGCATTCAGGGCAGAGAGTGTATGGAATAAAACGGCCTTATGGATGTATTTCAAGCCACTTTGCTTGATTCCTAGTCTGGGGAAAAGGTGGGATATAAATAAATATAATAACAACAACAGAACATTCTTTGGCTGTGAGGTTCATGTTTGGAGTCAGCGGAAAAAGTATGCAGCAGGCATGTCTTTCAAATAGAAATCTTTTACCACCTTCCTAGCTGAAGCAAAATAAAAAAAATCCTTCCAGTAGCACCTTAGAGACCAACTAAGTTTGTTATTGGTATGAGCTTTCGTGTGAAAGCACACTTCTTAGCTATTTGGTGAATTTTGCTTTTTTTCCAAATTGTGGAGCCAGCAGAGCCACTAGGCAGGGTGAAGCCACTGCCTCAAGCAACTGACCACCCCCCCCCGTACACCACCAATTTTGGGCAAGATTTCATCCATTTGGGATGAATCTCACCCAGAATTTATGCAATCTTGCCTGAAATAGGCGCCTTGCAGCAGCAGAGCAGGCAGTGTCTGTGGCAGCAGCAGGTATGGTAGCAGCAGGGCGGCACTTCCCATTTGGCCTCAAGCAGTGAAACAGGACACACTGCCCCTGCCAAATTGCAACACAATTCTCAGCAGTTTAAATGTATGCATGCTTTGAGAGAAAATTCCCATCATTTAAAACATAGTATTAAAACACTTATTTTAAAGAGGATTTAAAAGAGTATCAATGTAAAAAATGGAACAGAATTATGAGTGGAAACAATCAAAAGTGGCAGACCAGAAATAGATGCACCCATCCCTTGGTAGGGGTCTATTTTATTTTTTAAAGGTAGCTTCATTCATCTTTAGGTTCAGAGTTTGAGAACACAGCCTTTAGTTTTTGTGCGTTTGGACACTCTGGTCCAAGCATGATATATTGAAGAGTTGGGAAGGAGGTAGACTGCTAGCAAAGGTCTGTCTAGGAAATTATTCATTGTTTTTCATTCAAAATTCCAAGAAACTTACAAATAGGGACATACCTAGTAGTTGGTTAGGTTGGCCCCCATCAAGGGCACAAACCCTGCAGGAAGGGCACAAAAAATCACCCCTCTCCTTTCTGCCTTACACTGGCTAGGAGTCCGTTTGTCCGCACACTGTGTTCACTGGCGGAGCATGAACGAAAACCTTTTTGAGTTTCTGTTCCATGAGGGCAGGGTGGGGGGAATGGGGTGCCAATGTAACTCCTAGTCAAGGGTGCAAGGGAGCCTAGGATGCCTCTGCTTACAAAACATTACACTTAAATAACCTGGGGCACGTTTCAAAGTGTACTTGGGTCAAGATATTGCGGAGAGGGACTAAAAGACTGCTTAAAGAGAAGTAAGCAGTAACCATGTTTTAGAACAAATAAATTCATTTCCTTTTAAAAAAAGAGGAAAGTGATGAATCAACAGGTGTTTGGACATCTTTCTCTTTGTCAGATATCCAGATTGCTACAAAAGGATGCTGAGCAGGAATCACAAATGAGATCTGAAATTCAGAACATGAAGCAAGAACTTTCTACCATTAGTATGATGGATGAATTTGCTAGATATGCCCGACTGGAAAGGAAGATTAACAAAATGACTGATAAACTTAAGACTCATGGTAAATACTTGCTACTTATATTTGCATCATTAGCCTACCTTTCACTTCTGTTTAATTTTTTTAGATTGTTTGTACTGTTCTCAGTATTTTTAAATATATATATTTTTTAAAAAAAGCATGCATAATATAAAACATGACTATATTAAATACCTCCTTCATGGATCACTGCCTTGTCATGGCAAAGGGGCTTGAATAACTCAGAGAAGCTATGAACCGTGCTGTGCAGGGCCACCCAAGACGGACAGGTCATGGTGGAGAGTTTTGACTAAACGTGATCCACCTGAAGCAGGAACCGGTAAGCCACTCCAGTATCCCTGCCAAGAAAACTTCATGGACAAAAACAACAGGCATATAAAATGAGCCCCTCAGGTCGGAAGGCGTCCAACATGCTACTGAGGAAGAGTGGAGGACAAGTACAAGTAGATTCAGAGCTGATGAAGCGGCTGGGCCAAAGCCAAAAGGTCTCTCAGTTGTGGATGTGCCTGGAAGTAAAAGGAAAGTCCAATGCTGTAAAGAAAGATATTGCATGGGAACCTGGAATGTAAGATTCATGTACAAAGGTAAGCTAGTGGTCAAAAATGAGATGGCAAGAATAAATATTGACATCCTGGGCATCAGTGAACTAAAATGGATGGGAATGGGCGAATTCAGTTCGGATGATCATATCTAGTACTGTGGGCAAGACTCCCATAGAAGAAATGGAGTGGCCCTCATAGTCAACAAAAGAGTGTCAAAAGCTGTACTGGGGTGCAGTCTCAAAAATGATAGAATGATCTCGATATGAATCCAAGGCAGACCTTTTAACATCACAGTAATCCCAAGTTTATGCACCAGCTACCGGTGCTGAAGAAACTGAAATTGACCATTTCTATGAAGACTTACAACACCTTCTAGAAATGACACCAAAGAAGGATGTTCTTCTCATTATAGGGGATTGGAATGCTAAAGTAGGGAGTCAGATAAAAGGAACAACTGGCAAGTTTGGCCTTGGAGTTCAAAATGAAGCAGGGCAAAGGCTAACAGAATTCTGTCAAGATAAAAAGCTGCTCATCACAAACTGTGTCAACCACAGCAAACTATGGCAAGTTCTTAAATAAATGGGAGTGCCTGATCACTTCATCTGTCTCCTGAGAAATCTCAATGTGGGACAAGAAGCTACAGTTAGAACTGGATATGGAACAACTGATTGGTTCAAAATTGGGAAAGGAGTACAACAAGGCTGTATATTGTTTTCCTGCTTAATTAACTTATATGCAGAACTCATCATGCGAAAGGCTGGACTGGATGAATCCCAAACCAGAATTAAGATTGCCAGAAGAAATATCAACAACCTCAGATATGCAGATGACACAACTTTGATGGCAGAAAGTGAGGAGGAATTAAAGAACCTCTTAATGAGGGTGAAAGAGGAGCGCGCAAAATATGGTCTGAAGCTCAACATAAAAAAAACCCCTTAAGATCATAGCCACTGGTTCTATCACCTCCTGGCAAATAGAAGGGGAATAAATGGAGACAGTGAGAGATTTTACTGTATTTTTTGGCTCTATAGGACGCACCGGACCATAGGAGGGGGAGAACAGGAAATTTTTTTTTTCTTGTTCTCCCCCTCTAAAACAAGGTGCGTTCAAGGTGCATTCACCCAAAGCCTCTGGAGCGCAGCTGCGCTCTGGAGGCTTCAGGCGGCTACCTTGGAAGTCTGGAGAGCGAGAGGGGTCGGTGCGCACTAACCCCTCTCGCTCTCCTAGCTTCAGTGAAGCAACCTGAAGCCTCTGGAGCGTGGCGGGAGTTCCCTCTGGGCTCCGGAGGCTTCAGGTTCTTTTTGACCTGCTCTTTGGGGCTGGCGGTGGGGGGAAGCGCTGCTTTTCCCCACCGCCAGCCTCAAAGACCAGGTCGGGGAGCAGTGCGAAGGCGGCGAGCCACCTGCCTGCTGCCCACCGCCAGCCTCAAAGACCAGGTCGGGGAGCACTTCTGGCTTGGAGGACAGCCTTTCTAGCCCCTGTAGAGGCTTTGAGCAGCTAACCCCAAGCTAGAACAGCGAGATGGAGCGCTCCGCAGCACTCCATCTCCCTGTTCTGGCTTTGGGCTTAGCCGGGCAGTCTGCATTCGCTCTATAGGACGCACACACATTTCCCCTCAATTTTTGGAGGGGGAAAAGTGCGTCCTATAGAGCGAAAAATACGGTACTTTTTGGGCTCCATAATCACTGCAGATGGTGACAGCAGTCACAAAATCAAAAGGCGCCTGCTTCTTGGGAGAAAAGTGATGACAAACCTAGACAGCATCTTAAAAAGCAGAGACATCACCTTGCCAACAAAGATCCGTATAGTTAAAGCTATGGTTTTCCTAGTAGTGATGTATGGAAGTGAAAGCTGGATCATAAAGAAGGCTGATCGCCAAAGAATTGATGCTTTTGAATTATGGTGCTGGAGGAGACTCTTTGAGAGTCCAATGGACTGCAAGAAAATCAAACCTATCCATTCTGAAGGAAATCAGCCCTGAGTGCTCACTGGAAGGACAGATCCTGAAGCTGAGGCTCCAATACTTTGGCCACCTCATGAGAAGAGAAGACTCCCTGGAAAAGACCCTGATGTTGGGGAAGATTGAGGGCACAAGGAGAAGGGGACGACAGAGGACGAGATGGTTGGACAGTGTTCTCAAAGCTACCAACGTGAGTTTGACCAAACTGCGGGAGGCAGTGGAAGTCAGGAGTGTCTGGCATACTCTGGTCCATGGGGTCACGAAGAGTTGGACACAACTAAGCGACTAAACAACAACAACATATTACCGTAAATACAGCAAGCTTAGGGATCTGCTGATATGTCAGTTTCAAGGCAATGATAGTGTTGTGTTATTAATATTTCTATATCCGTGTTTTGTGAACTACAAAATGTTTTTGAAAAAAAGGAAGGAAACAGGTGCCGGAGACTACTTTTTATTTTTCATTTCTAGTTATAGACCCATAGCCTCTAGAATTTGAATTTTAAAGAAATCAATCATCCTTAAAGTGGAAACAAAAGTTATTTTTATCAGTTTAAAGTAAAATCATGTCTCCTATTAATGTAAATAATGCAAATCATACTTGTTTCTTTTAACAGTGAAAACACGAACAGCTCAACTAGCCAAAATAAAGTGGGTAATAAATATTGTATTCTACATTTTGCAGGTAAGTAAAATTGGTTTATATATGGAAGCCTTTCAAAGCTAAACATGTGAATGGGCCTTTTTTGCAGTGGCTCTTTGTGGAATGCTCTCCCTAGGTGACTTTATTACATATCTTTAGGTGCCAGTCAAAAACGTTTCTCTTCAACCAAGAGTTAAGCTGATTAACTTTGCATGACTTTTAAAATGTGTTTATGGGAGGGGGGTTATCGGTCTGTTTTGGTTTGATTTTGTATTTGCATTTTATACTTTTCTGTTGTGGATTGCCCTGGGATCTTTGGATGACGGGTGGTATACAAATTTAATAAATACTAAAAATTGATTAAGATTCCTTAGCCATGTGCCATAATATCCAATGTTTATATTCGGAAACAAATTCCCTGCACATATCAAATCAGGTATTGTTTCGCATGAAGAAGCATTCAGTTATGTGATACGCATGCACACACACACTTTCAGGTGTGTATTGTTTTATATGAAGGTGCATTCAGTTATGTGATACACTCATACACCAGAGATGTATAGCCCAAGCACAGATTTACCATCCGAGTGAAAATTAGGCCATAGGCTTTCCTTTGCTCTGACTTTTCATCTGGCAACCAATCACGTGAAGATGTGTCCAGTGCCATGCACTCTGAATAGTCCAGCATAGAAAATGCAGACTTCCCAGCTGTTACAGTGCAAGCCAAGAACTGATGACTAATCAAGAAGAGGCTATGTTCGTCATATGGGGCGAGGGCCAGGGTTCTCACTTTGTGTGGCAGTGACTTTGAGGTCACAGTACACTCGTACCTTGGTTCTCAAACGAAATCTGTTCCAGAAGTCTATTCAACTTCCAAAAATGTACGAAAACCAAGGCACAGATTCCGATTGGCTGCAGGAGCTGCCTGCACTCAGTCAGAAGCTGCGGAAGCCATGTCGGACATTCAGCTTCCAAAAAACGTTCACAAACCAGAACACTCACTTCTAGGTTTGCAGCGTTAGGAAGCCAAAACGTTCAAGTCACAAGGTGTTCCAGAACCAAGGTACGACTGTAGTTGTATTGATTTTTTAAACAGTGGGTTATTTTTAAGGATAACATGGGCATCTAGCACTTGCTAGGCATCAGAAATGCTGATTGCACAGCTAGATGTAAACAAGAACTCTTTTATTTTGAGGTTTTCATGCATAATCATGTAACAATTGTTTTACTTCCAGGCTGCCTTAATGATCTCACTAATCTGGAAGTATTACTCTGAACCAGTTACTGTGCTTCCAAGCAAATGGCTAGCTCCACTAGAACGTCTAGTAGCTTTTCCAACAGGAGTGGCAGGTAAGCCTGTATTATTTTAATGCTTCTCAAGCTTTTCCAGGAATTTCATATACCGTATTTTTCGTCCCATAGGACGCTCCGTCCCATAGGACGCACCTACTTTTTTGGGGGGGGAAATAAAGGAAAAAAATTTTTTCCTTTATTTTCTCCCCCCAAACCAGGTCGGGGAACAGTGGGATGGCGGTGCTGCGCCTCCCCGCTGTCCCCCGAGCTTGTGGGGCTGGCCCATGTCTGCCTGGCGCGAGGGGCGCCCTGCTTCAGGGCGCCCCGCGCGTCGGGCAGCAGGCTACAGTCCGCAGCATGGGGAACCCTCTGTTTCGGGGCGCCCCACGGGCCCCCCGGGTGCGCAAGGCTTGCCAACACCAGCGCGGAGCACGGGGCGTCCTCCGAAGGGCGCCCCGTGCTCCGCGCTGCCGCCTGCAAGCCTTGCGCTCTCGGGGGGAGATCCCCCGGGTGCGCAAGGCTGGCCAACACCAGCGCGGAGCACGGGGCGTCCTCCGAAGGGTGCCCCGTGCTCCGCGCTGCCAGCTGCTGCCCGCAAGCCTTGCGCTCCTGGGGGAAGATCTCCCGGGTGTGCAAGGCTTGCGGACACCTGCGTGGAGCACGGGGCGTCCTCTGGAGGGTGCCCCGTGCTCCGCGCTGCCAGCTGCTGCCCGCAAGCCTTGCGCTCCCGGGGGAAGATCCCCCGGGTGCGCAAGGCTTGCGGACACCTGCGTGGAGCACGGGGCGTCCTCTGGAGGGCGCCCCGTGCTCCGCGCTGCCAGCTGCCGCCCGCAAGCCTTGCGCTCTCGGGGGGAGATCCCCCGGGTGCGCAAGGCTGGCCAACACCAGCGCGGAGCACGGGGCCGCCTCCGAAGGGCGCCCCGTGCTCCGTGCTGCCGGCTTCCACCCGCAAGCCTTGCGCTCCCGGGGGGAGATCCCCCGGGTGCGCAAGGCTGGCCAACACCAGCGCGGAGCACGGGGTGGCCTCCAAAGGGCACCCCGTGATCCGTGCTGCCGGCTGCCGCCCGCAAGCCTTGCGCTCCCGGGGGGAGATCCCCCGGGTGCGCAAGGCTGGCCAACACCAGCGCGGAGCACGGGGCGGCCTCCAAAGGGCGCCCCGTGCTCCGTGCTGCCGGCTTCCGCCCGCAAGCCTTGCGCTCTCGGGGGGAGATCCCCCGGGTGCGCAAGGCTGGCCAACACCAGCGCAGAGCACGGGGCGTCCTCCAAAGGGCGCCCCGTGCTCCGTGCTGCCGCCCGCAAGCCTTCGGCTCCCGGGGGAGATCCCCCGGGTGCGCAAGGCTAGCGGACGCCTCTCGCTCTCCAGGCTTCAGCAAAAGCCTGCATTCGCCCCATAGGACGCACACACATTCCCCCTTCATTTTTGGAGGGGGAAAAGTGCGTCTTATAGGGCGAAAAATACGGTATCTTTCCTATCTTAATATTATACATGAGTTGATTTTGAATGCGTTGCCACACCTCTGCCTTCCCAGATTCCTGAGTAGTTGCAGAAGCTAATAATGCTTGGCTCATGTTGAAATGAATAAGAGATAATTTGCATTGGAGAAGGAAGAACTTAGTGGATTATGCCCATAGTCACACATCTTTCATTTGCATAGAGATTCCACATTACACATACTAGTGGTACTGGGCTTTATATAATTCTTCTGAATCAATAGTTATCTCATAGATATATCCTTATGCAAGTGTTTTCTGCAACTCCTGGTGTTGTCCCTACATGTTTAAATATGTATGTTTTAGTTACTGAGAATACTAGTGTCTTACAGCATGTATTTCTTATTTTTAGGTGGTGTTGGCATTACTTGTTGGTTGGTGGTTTGTAACAAAGTTGTGGCCATTATGCTTCACCCTTTCAGCTGAGAAGGATTCCTAGTTTCAGCAGACTTCTCAGTTTCTTGTGAAATACAGCATCCACACATTGTACCATCTGGAATGTACATGCCTATGAAAAGCAGGCAGGGTTTGGGACTGAGTAATAAAGCATCAATAAATCTTAATACAACATTCTGTTAAAATTTTAATGTATTGTATTGTGTAAAGTTCCTTTTCAGTTTGTAACCTGAAGTGCTGGGCATAAATTCTATTTAAATTGTAGTTGATCAATCCTAACCATGGCTACTCAGAGTAAGTCCCATTGAATTCAGTGGGTCTTAATTCTAGGTTAGTGAGGTTAGGATTGCAGCCTATGTGCATGTAATGGTTTTAAAGCCATGTAGACATTTTAAAAGTGAAAGGAAAATAGTTTTTTTAAATAACGTGGTTCCTTTAACTTTGTCCACATTTGTTTCTCTATTGTAATTTCAGTGTTGTCAAATATGTTATGATTGACTGTTCACTACCACAGTACAGACATAATATACCATAGTTCACTAAACTAGGAACAAGTGTCAAGTCCACATTCTACCGACTTAGCAATTCAATCCTGGGAACTACAGGATTGAAGCTTCAGCACTTCAATCATGGGAACTACAGTTCCCCATTACATCAGGCTAAGATCTAAAATGAGGATCAGTTTATGGTTTCAGATTCCGGTTAGTAAGTTATTATGAAATCACAGGTCCCCTAAAGGCATGGTATGAAGAGAGGGGAAGCACACAGGTCCAACATTTTTTATGGCCAGGAACTTTCCAGCTAATCTAGCCCATATTCTGTTTTTAACTGTATCTGCCTGATATCAATTCCTTCTCTGATTCTTTTTTAAGAAGATTTTTATTAGTATCAAAATATTACTGGAAAGGTCTTTGCCTTATGCAACAGTGGCTCTTTCTCCCCCTCTTGGCCACATGCTGTGTTTTTGCTTAAAGAATTCAGCATGATGCATTTTTTATTCTAGCCACTTGTGTGTAAGAAATAGGAGGAGGAGATGTGAGAACTTACATGTTAGATAAAATTTCCAAACAACCATTGACACAAATAAACTTGCTGGATAGGTTTGTGCTAAATCTGTACCCATTTTGATGACTGAAAGCTTTTTAGATTTCCATGTAGGGAATAATATAGTTCTTAACACAATGCTATGGCTCCCTCTACTGCCCAGGTGATCTGCTGGCTCTGTCTGCAGCACATGTTCCTCTCCCACTTGTATTGGGCCTGTGTCTGCTGCTTTAACAGAATACTGTACCACTGAAGTGGTGCTGGTGTGCAGCTTCCCTGATCCTAAGTGCTCTGGGTACATCATGGCAGTAAGATCAATCTCCTATTTGTTAGGAACAGATGAAATGATACATTGTTGCAGTTTTGTGTTTAATCATACTGGATCCTGTTGCGTATATTGACACCTCTTTGTACTAATTGTGTTCAATATTTTGTGTTCCAAGAAGGAAAATAAAAGAGAACAAAGTTGTGGGTAGCACAATATTTAATATTTAAATTACCAAGAATGTTTGATTAGAAGAAGAGCTTTTAATGGCTGTTTCGAATGTTACCTGTTTTCCATATTTGGGGTTCAGTTACAATAGTAAAAAACAATATGGATATCCAATTATAACCATAGAAATTACTGTAACCAACATATCTTCCTGCACTGAGAAATTTGTATAGACAGATGAATTAGTCTGTGTAGTCTGAAGATGGCCAAATTTGAGAGTTAATAAAATAGGCCATACTGTCATTCTTCTTTCTGGCAACAGCCCCATAACTTGCACCCATTATGTCTATATCAGATTACACAAATCAACATGGATGGGTCAAAAGCACCCTATTTGAAGGCCCCTTCATCTAAGTATTCATTTTCCTAACTGGGACCATGTAGATAATTTGAATCACTGCGTTGATTTAAGAGGCTTTGTGGAATGGAATAAGTGAGAAAAGTTATGCAGTGCCTCATTTTTCTATTGTAAATACGCATTAACTGTCTTTTCCCCCAATAAGCTTTACCACCAATGCCTATTCAATGCAATTCTTTTCAATGTATTCTTATTTAGAGCTCTTGTAATAGACCTGTCATTGTGCTTCATTTTAATTTTTAAAATGCACTGCAATATGATGATTTCATTGTTAAATATAAACTGATAACTTGCATGCATGTTTTCCTGCAATAGAATATAAAATGTCTACCTCTTACGGTAAATGAAACTTTCTCGGGGGGGGGGGGGCGACCCAGTCTGCAGCAGTTAATGAATTATTTTCACATACTGTGTGTGTTTTAAGATAAAAATATTGTTAAATTATGGCAGGAATTATTTAAAGTTTTCCAGGAAGGCAAATGTATGGAAAACCTTTATATGGGCTTGTTTGGAATCGCCACACTGCAAACCATCATTGACTTGTGAAATCTCATAAGACTTTTCACTCATCAAAGTTTTTTTTTCCTTAACTGCCTCTTTTAAATTAAGTTTTGAGTGACTGTCCTTTAAGATGCAGCTTGGACCAAAGAGTTCTTCCATAAGAGTGGTTTTCTTTTCTGTTGATACTGCAGGAATGTGTCCTTTGCCAAGCGTCGACATGATGTCCTTTTGCTTTGTTTTGGTAACCTTACCAAATGACGGTTCATAGGCACTGCTTGAATTTTCTGCCTTTAACTCAGTTATTTCACCCTGGTGTCTATTCAATTGTCTACTACTGCAGGTGGTGCTTGTGTTGGACAGTGGACCTGTTGAAGGGTATCCTTGATGCAAATTTTCAACAGCTTCTGAAAATACATACTGTTTCTTTAATGTGGATGGTGTTTTGTATCTTTGTGTTACTGTTTCCATTTTATCACAGCTCACTTGTTTTGGCTCATTTTCTTGTTTTTCAGTTGCAACTTCTTCCTGGTTATTCATTTTTTGTTGGATGTCATGTGTGGACTCCAATGCTTGGTCTGTCCTTAATTTCTCAAACTCTTCTTTCAACAAGTTGAGCCTTTGTCTTTCTCTCCTGTTTTTCTGTCTTTCTAGGTTTTCACATCTGAAAGGTTTTTCTGTATTTGGACATATCTCTTCCCCTAATTACAAAAGAATATTATTATTTCAACAGTTCTTCAATTCTTAGAAGTCAGTCAATAACATTTTTATATCATAATTTTTATATTCAGACAGATATTAAAACACTGCAGGCACATCTATAGATTTAGTAGCTACAAATGACCTCAAACATAGAATCAGCACCCTTAGCAAATCAGCTTCTGGGAACTCCCCACCCACTGCTTAGCTGAATTCCATGTGTTAGCTGAGAAGAGGTAGTTTGAGCAGAGGGCAGAAGGAGCAGTGTGTATGATTGTGTTTATATGTGAAATGAGTGATTACCTGTCTGGTACTGTTCCTTTTGGGTCTGGCCCCATCCAGCCTGGCTCAAGAGTATTACACTAAGATAATCTGCCCTTTGGACTGAAAAAAAGACTCTCTACTGCTGCTGAAAGATTTGCTAAATCTGTAGACACATCAGATTCGAAATACTGTTAAGATACCTGTGCATGCTATATTCGAAATCTGTTGCATTGTTAATTTTTGATTTTGATGAACTTCTGTTTTTGATTCCATCTCTTTATCCATATCACATAGTTTGTCTTTGCAATTAATATCTTTGGTTGTCAACTCCTAAAGAAATAATAGAAAGAAAAACACATATATGTCAGTTTGATTTGCACTTTGTAGCTTTCAAATGTCTTTGAATAGCAGCAAGTGATGGATAGATTTCAGTTCTCAATCCGTGACCTAATTTGTCTCCATAAAGTAGATAGAATCTATCTGAACTCCCAGCAAATTAAGAGTACGCTGGCTTCAGCCTCATACTTTGTTTGGAGATGGTCTAAAATGAATGGGATCACATGAGTCCCAACACACTAAAGCCCACAACACAGGAAGATAAAGGTAAAGGACCCCTGGACGGTTAAGTCCAGTCAAAAGTGACTGGGGTTGCAGCACTCATCTCGCTTTCAGGCCGAGGGAGCTGGCGTTTGTTCACAGACAGCTTTCTGGATCATGTGGCCAGCATAACTAAACCGCTACTCGGGCATGGAGGACCCTGATGAGTGCCAGAACGCATGGAAACATCATTTTCCTTCCTGCTACAGCGGTACCTATTTACTCGCATTGGCATGCTTTCAAACTGCTAGGTTGGTAGGAGCTGGGACAGCAATGGGAGCTTACCCCGTCACAGGGATTCGAACCGCCAACCTTCCAATTAGCAAGCCCAAGAGGCTCAGTCAGAGTAGAAAAATGTCTGTTAAATAAAACAAGGACTTGTCCCCTGTGATTTTCTGACCATAAATCACAGAAACAAAGTGGCAAGGAGGATTTTTTGCTTTCCTCACAAGTCCTGTTGTATGAACTTAAGATGCCACCTGGATCAGACCAAAGGTTTATGTCAGTATTCTGCTTACACAGATGGCAATGGTTCACAAGTAGAACATGATCACAATAGCACTCCCCTGCTCAAGATCCTCAGCGACTGGTACCCAGGGATATAGGCCTTCGATACTGAAGGAAACAGAGCCATCAAGACTAGGCCATTGATGGTCTTGTCCTCCATGAATCTGCCTAAAACCCTTTTAAAGTCATCTTAGCTGTTGTCCATCACTGCTATGCACCATGTGAAGAAGTACTTTCCCCTGTCCTGAATCTCCCAACGTAGCGGTACAACCCATGAAAAGTGTGCAATGCAAACATGTCTGTCATTTCCTGCTCTTATCCAGGAACTGAACAAAAACTATGATATGCAATGAGAAGCCCACAGTTTCTCTTTCATGTCCTTTTCAAACATAGGAGTGGTGAAGAGAAACTGCAAGGCAATTTAAGTTCACAGCCCCTTTTCCCTTCACTATCCTGTTGCTAAAATGTAATTACTATTTCAATATCCTCTTCAAAGCAGAGGATGGTGCAGTCATGCTCTAATATATGGTGGAGGCACTTGCACATATTTTTTCACTGGGCGTTCATACAGCTGTGCCAAGAGCAAATCATACAACATTAGGTTCCTTGTGAATATCTTATTTCTTATCTAGTCCTTATTTATAACAGTTGGACTTGTTTACCCAAGCTAACACAACAACCCTCAGCGTATTTACTGAAAAGTAAGTCCCTCTTCCTATTATTATTATTTTATTATTTAATAAATTTATATACCACCCTATACCCAGAGGTCTCAGGGCGGTTCACAACCATAGGCTTGCTTTGCACATAACACTAACTCAAGTAATGCATTAGCCCATGACTGGCAAGCCAATAAGAAGCCTATAGCTCATGGCTTATTTTGAGCAAGAGAAACCATGAACCAAGGTTCCATCATAAAGACAAAGACAAACCATGGCTTAGCCACAGGTCATGACAGCCACACAGGGCTTAGGAAGAGTTTAGCCGCCACCATGGTCCTTACTTTAGGAACCAGCATATTTGCTTGTTTGCGCTTGCCAGTATTTGGCTCAATGTTTCATGCAAGCTGGAGTCACCTCAATGATGAAGTAAACCTATTTCAATGAGGACAATGTTATTTTCACAATGTTGCTGTAATATGATTCAGGAAACTGAATGTATGTTAAGGAATCTGCAATTTGCAGGAAGAAATGAAGCTATAAGTTACAACACGGCATGAACAAGAGTGGTTTAGAGTTGTAAAAGGATTAATTCAGATCTGCCTTACCTCTTTTAAAAAAACAACTGAACTTTTCTCTGCCTCGTGCTTTTGAAGAGCTGTTGCTCCTAGATTCACATCTACTTGTACCGACTTGGAGACATTGACAGCTATGAAAAGACAAGAGGAAGTAAATATTGAGACGTATCCCCTCTGCACTCCTGAAAAATGAATATGAAATGCTTATGTCTGGAATTGGTGGTGGGCTAAATACGGGACAATAAACTGAAATTCAATCCTGAGACAAAAGTTCTATGGGCAGATGCTTCATCAATTCAGGGAGATGGCATTCAGCCTTTTCTTAATGGATTACCTTTCCCTTAAAAGTCGGGTTAGTGGATGCCTACACAGCCTCTATGGAATGAAGCACCTTTCGTCAGTTGAGGTTGATGTGCCGACTGTGTAGCGAGAGCCTGGGCATGGTAATCTGTGTTCTGGTAACATCCAGGATCAGGTACTATATAACATGTTATAGATATGACTGCCTGGAAGCTACAATGCTAAATGCTGCCACTAGCCTACCAACCTAGCCAACCACCTAACTGGATGTTTGGGTCATTGCAATGATGCTTCAGGAATTGGAATTGCTTGGACTGTCTCCACCAACTGGCAGTGGCTTTTCAGGATTTTAGACAATGCATTCTCAGTACAACTTGGGGATGTTGGAGATTCTGCATGCAAAGTAGTTCCTCTTCCATAAAGCTGGAGTCCCTCCTCCCCACTTTTTAAAGACTCATTTGGTGTGGCATACATTAAGCAGTCCAAGTTGTTTGAAAAAGCTAGAGTAAGGTGTTACTTTTTGTTTCGTGGCTTACTGAGAAACCTACCTTTGAGCTGCGCGCACAAGCAAAACTAGTTTCATCTCAGATGTCCTCAGAGAGGTTGGTACTTCAAGGTCCTCCGCCTTAGTCCAGTACTGGACATACAAGATGAGATGAATTCGCCAGTGGGTGGTCTTCACTATCTGACCCCCCTTTCTTTTCTTTACTTAATTAAGCAACAAGAGTTGTTCTGCCACCTTGCTGCTGCCCCACAAACTGAAACCTCAAATGCCATTTCCCTGGCTGGGAAATAGCTTCTGCTACATAGAGGTAGCCATTTCTTTTTCGGATGTCCATTGAAAGGAAACAGAAATGACATTGTTCCCCCACGGTTGGGATTTAAGTTCATATGGTGGAACAGCGGCCTTTGGCTTAATTAAGTACAAAAAGGAAGAATGAAAGACCACCCACTTGCCATTTTATCTCACAGGGAATCGCACCAATTTATTTTTTATTTAGTTGAACAAACAGGCTAATTAATTATGTGGCAATTGACAAGTTGAATTAATTGAAGAAATGGTGTGGTTGATCAGGATAAGAGTTAGCATAAGAGTTTATTCAAAGTGATTTGAATGGGAAATCATTCGGTTTGCCTTCTGTAAAATGTAAACTATAATAGTTTGCATACTATAATAGTTTACATATAATAGTTTTCAGAAGACATCTGAAGGCAGCCCTGTTTTAGGGAAGCTTTTAATGTTTGACTGACTACTGTATTTTATTATTTTGTTGGAAGCAGCCCAGAGTTGCTGGGGAAACCCAGCCAGATGGGTGGGGTATAAATAATAAATGATGATGATGATGATTACTATTATTATTAAATTTGCACCTATGAATATAAATTAGCACATACAAATGTGCACCTTTTTTCTCTTTTGTGTTTGTTGCATATACTCTTGTGGTGGAGCAATGCATAAGTGGGCACCCTAACTGGACATACTCCCCCCAAAATGTGCAGGAGATTGCTGTCTTTCTTTACAATGATAGACATGTCTGCTGACAAACATGTCTATTATCTTCAATGAGTGTTACTCTCAGGTAAATATGTATAGCATTACAACTATACATAAACAAAGAAATGTATGTGTACACGCAAATGTATACACACATACACACACACAGCTACAGATAAAAATATATACACATAGACACCCCTAGATACATATTGTACAGTAGTATTCATGGAGCTTTAACTGGTCAACAGGAGGGGCTATAATGTTAACCCTACCCAATGTGAGGGGACAGTTCCATGAGGAACCGCCGACCTTCTGATCGGCAAGCCATAGGCTCTGTGGTTTAACCCACAGCGCCACCCACGTCCCTGCTTTACTGTACCATCTCCCTATTTCTAACTGTAAACCAAGCTGTTGGATATAGCTTGTTGTGTTATAATTAAACATTTGATGCTGCATTTAGGTATTTCATCAGCCCTACAAAAATTACAGAGCTCAGGAAAATGTAATGACATATCTTGCAAATATGTACTATTATTAATACCTGCAACTGAACAAAAATTGAAATGATATTACAGGCACTCCTATTTTGCTGGTGTGATATCAAATGCAAGCTTACCCAAGACACTTAATCGGGACAGTAGAAATTGCAGACTGAGGACTAGGGGGAGCTATGTACCTAAATGTGTATTAAAGTGGATTGGCTTTTCTTATGGAATGACAATGATACAAAGTTTTAAATCTTGCACAGTAATCTAGCTAATTTACTTCTGATTACCCCCAGCCCAATCATTCTCAAAACCATAAAGTTATGAAAAAACTGTAAAATAATGTTGATTTTTTTAAAATACAAAATTGTTGCTGATATTTAGAATTTGTTGCTGAAACCTCAGTTTAGTAAGTTGATGGCAGAGCAATCCCTAACCCTGGCTGGACAACAGCAGTCTGTGCAGCATAGGGACTACTGCTCATGCCAGCCAGGATAGAAACTGGGGAGCAGGGGAGAGAAAAACCTCCACCACACTACACCAGCCTGGGACTGGCATAGTGAGTGGGTGCCATCATGTGCTGGCAGTGGAGATGACTCAGAATCTGGTGGATCCCAGGCAGCTCAGCCCCTTCCACCACCCTTTGGGGCTTTCTGTTTGAATTTCACCAGTGATACCACCCACTCAGTGAGCAGTACAGCAAAGTGCTGAGGCAGTGGCATCAGTGGATCTCTTTTAGGCTGGTCAGAGGGAGGGAGACATTGCAGTCATTAAAAATAATAATAAATACTGCAGAGTTTTCTAACACAGTTTTGGCACATGAAAGCAACATCCCGCATTAAAAATGAGCAGAAAAACATTGTGCTACCTTTGGGGGGAGACTCTGAACCACCTTTGTCCTGTTGACCTTTAAGCATCCGATTTGCATAAATATTTCTCACACCAAGTTCTCGTTCTTTTTCCTATAAAAACACAGCAGTAAGCTAAAAAAATGCAATATGGTTTATTCTATGGACCTCAATTATCTATGTGGCCTAATTAGCTGAATTCACTATGCATCTTCCATAAAGCACCATCTTATTTTTTTCTCCGTAAAAAAGCATCTTTGCTTAGTCATAATTCCAACAGGCCAAATATTCTATCACTTGTTACTTGAAAGAAGGATGGAGCTTGTTTGGTTGAGATTGCCCCTGAGAATTCTATCCGGAATGTCCTTTTAGATTGGGTGGGGGGAATCTTTTTCATCCGAAGGCCATATTCTCTTTTGGACAACCTTCTGGGGGCCACATACCAATGGTGGGCGGGATCAGAGGCAAAAGTGGATAGAGCAACAAATAGGAATTTGACATTTGTGCAGGAGGCTAGTTTCTTCACACTCACAGGACACATTCCAGCCAGGCAAAAACACACAGGAAGGGTACAAAGCAGAGCTAGCTGGTGAGTGGGGAGCATGTGTGACCCGGGGAGACTCCTGAGGACCAGAAAGGTTCCCTATCCCTGTTATGAATTTGCTATGGGACTCCATGGCACCACAGCTGTTCCTGACAATGTGGTATTGAAAGCACTAATTCTTTGCACTACAAGTTGAACTACAAGTTCAGCCTTCACTAAAAGGGTAACTTCTAAAGCAAAAATCAAAGCTGGTGAGTATTTAGCTCAACCTTTGCTTCATATCTGACATTTGTGTAACAATATTAACTATTTACTTGTAAATGTGCGGTAGCTTTTTTAAACAAATGGACCACTGCAACTTTATGTAGTCGCATCCATTCAGTGGAACACCCTCCCAAGGGAGATTTGACAAACCTGCTCCAAACAAAGTTTCAGGCAGATGGTTAAAACTCACCAATTTGACAAGGATTTTAAAATCCCTGCCAATGTCTTATCTTGTCTAGCTGCTATCTTAGCTTCAATTTGTGAACTGATTTTCTTAATTGTATTGCCTTTTATAATGATTATAGTATTTTAAGCTACTTTTTGAGGACATGTGACCCAAAAGCGGCCATGAATCTAATTATAAACAAACAAAATTTCACTATATTTTATTGTTCACAGCTTATAATGTCTGATACTTGAAACACAAGAAACCAGATAACCAATCTGTTCTCACATTCAGTGTTTAATAGCCACACTTAGGAATACTTTTATTTTTGCACTAGGATACAAATTTTTAAAGTAGCATCTCCTCTCGCCTGTACTAGACATTGTAAGATGTGCAAATGCTCTCTATAAATTGCTAATTCTCTTATAGTAAAATAAACTTGAGGCTTAAATACCTTGATTTTTTGGTTAAGCGACTTGATTTCCATTTGCAAATTCGTGGTAATCAACTGAGCTTCAAGAGTCTTTTTCTTCTCAACTGCTAACTGATGACTAAAGGAGGTATTATTCAACAGCAGCTGCTTTTCTAAGACCTAAAGATATTACAAACGCATGACCATGTACTTTCTCTCCTGCCTACTGAGAATCATACAATATTAAATGTAACAGGACCGAAGTACTACAACAGACATTGCAAATTTTAATAAACTTCTTTGGAAAGATGAAAATCCCGATTCTTATTAATGATATCAGGGGTTTACACTACTATTAAAAAATAATTTGATTTTTTAAATAATGAGAACAAGTATGCTTATGGTAAACAAGTGTGGTAGGAAATTGTATCCATAATCAGAAATATTGTATCATGTATTCTCTCCCTCCCTCTCTTTTGAAATCTAGAAGGAGAATCATCCATTCCCATAGCAATTAGTTAGTGAAAATACTGTATTTACTTGAATGTAATGCACACCTTTTTTGGCCAAATTATGCTGCAAAAATTAGGGCACACATTAGATTTGATGGCACCAGCAAGTACCCTTTTGGTTTGGAGGTTCTGAAAATTGAGGTGCACATTAGATTTGATGGTGCATTAGAGCCACATAAGTACAGTGGGTCAGTGAAAAATACATGGTGAGGCTAAGTCAGTTCTACCAGCCTCTTTAGCCATTCCTACTCCTTTAGTGAGTTTCTTCTTCCATACTCCAAAGCAGAAAATAGGGAGGGCTCAAACATACATAAAGTGTGGACTGACCCATATACCTGAAACTTCAGTTTGGCAGATAAGGAGCTGTGAAGTTGCTTTTAGTAGTCCATTTTAATGATGGACTACTCTAAGGTGTGGGATGACTTGATGGGTCCTGCTCTGTTTCTTTTCCCATCTCAAAGATGCAGGGCAGGGCTGCCTTAGTGGCTTTAGGCAAATCACTATTAATCTAAACACATTTACTCAGATGGAGCATTAATTTCAATGGGCCTTATTTCTAAATAACTATACCCAGGCCTTGTGAGGCTACTATCCTATACCAGAATGTATAGAATCATCCTGTTAATCTCAATTCCTTGTCTGTAATTGGGGTACTAGTGACCAATCCCATGTAAAAAAACTATAGATTCCCATGCACAAGGCTCTAAACCAAAAACAAACACTACAACTCTAGACTGCAATTTAAAATGAAACAAAATCTGAAAGTACTATGGTTTAATACTACTGTATTTATGCGAATCTAATGCACCATCAAATCTAATGCACACCCTAATTTTCACAATGTAGTTTGGCCAAAAAAGGTGTATATTGCATACGAGTAAATACGATAATAATAGCTTTGAAATAAGCTGTTCTGGTTCCTAAGCTCCAAGTGTGTAGTTATGCACATGGAGTTCCTGCCTGAGCAGGTGTCCTCTGTGCATTATGGTGATCTGTGTACAGAGCTGTCCCCATCCCTAGGGTAAATAGGAAAGCCTCAGCACACTCAGGAACTCCTGCACATCTGAACAATAGTTTGGCCAGGACTGTTAATTAGAAATCTAGCAGCACTCTGATATTTCTTGCTCTAATTCTAGTTACACTGCACATTAATAAACTGCACATTAGTACCTGAATTCTCTTATCACCAATTTCCATTCTTTGTGTGAGGGTGTTTAACCTGCGTCTAAGTTCTCCTCTTTCTGCGAGATTCTTGTCTTCTGAAAGTTTCTGCAACGCCAGTAAGGTATCTTTTGTCTTTAGTAGTTGTGCCTCAACTTCTCTAAGTTTCTTGGACGCACTGCGCTCCTGCTCTTGAGATTTCCTAAGAAGTACCCTGAGAGTCCTCACTTCACCACACTGTTTTGCTAGAAGATCAGGCAGATTTGTCTCTGCATTTTCGTATTTACTTATTGCTTTCAAATGTCGATATTGAAGCCGCTTCAAGATCTGATTTTCCATGTTAGATGCCTCCAGTTTTTTCTTCAGAACAGACACTTCATTTTTCAGCTCTTTAACTTTGTGAAGCCTGGCTGACAATAAGCGGCAAGCTACATTGTTCTTCTGGGAAGTGATTATAGTGCTAGTATTGAAAAAGCTCTTTTGCTGCTGTTTCTTCTTAGGAAGTGTTTTACCCCCTACATTAAGAACAAAACAAGCTAAAATGGTATAAGACTAGAGAGAGTAAGAGAATGTAAATCCATATAACAGAGATGGGGGACCTGTGATCCTCCAAATATTACTGGATCACAACTTGCATCATCCCTGACCATTGGCCATGATGACTGCAGCTGATGGGGCTTGAGTCCAAGAACATTGAGAGGTTTTCTGTCATTTCTATATAAGTTGCTTACTAGAATTTAAATGCATCCTCAAGAAGTGATAGAATGTGCATAAGACTTTATTGTTCAAACATGTTGAGCTTATGTATTCATTGCATCATAAAATTCACTGCAATTCCCCCAAATATTGTATAACTGATACAATCAGAGTGTCAACCCATACGGGTGATTACACTTTATGTCTCCTTAAATAACTAAAAGATTAGGCATGTGTGTGGCCATGTTCAAACATCATACTAAAGATGGATCAGCATACTTTGAATGAGGCATAGTGTTGCCTCATTCTTGCATACCCTCCTCCTCCCATACATTGTGAGGAGTTCAGTAGCTCTCAGTTCTGCTTTTAGTTAACCAAAAAATTGTTATGTTGCTCAGAGCCAGAACTGTGGTCAGCATTAACTATGGTGAATTCAAACAAACTAGCTCAGAAACCATGGTTGGCTTGTTTTAAACCAGGGGTCTGCAACCTTTAAGACAAAAAGAGCCACTTGGACCCGTTTCCGAAGAAAAAGAAACTGGGAGCCGCAAAACCATTGCGACATTTAAAACAAATATATCTCCGGAGCCGCGATCTGACAGCGGGTGGGAAGGTGACGTCAGGACGGTGCGTGACTAACCGCCCGCATGCGACGTCACAGCCAGTACAGCGCCCACCACAGTGGGGAGTGTCGGGGCACACAATGCGTCTCCTCCCTCACTAGTATCCGCCCCGGAGCCGCAGCAAAGGTGTAAAAGAGCCACATGCGGCTCCGGAGCCGCGGGTTGCTGACCCCTGTTTTAAACTAACCATAGTTAATGTTAACAATACACGTAACTGTGGTTAACTACAGTTTCCAGACACAAAAGTAGACATGAAAGATTCTGAACTCTACTGTGCAGCTGTGCAGGAAGTGGGGAAGGAAGGATCACACGTCTGAGGCTTGCAGGGACCCATTCATATTACGCACATTTTAAAAAAAAGTATTTATCTGGGATGGTTATAAACTTCTAAACATTACAAAAGACCATAGCTAAAATACAACAATCCATTAAAATACAAAAATTAATAACAAATATAACAGTTCTCAAAAAAAGTGATCTGATATTGCCTATAAGTCATCATTCTGTGACAGCCTGTAAAAATAAATAAGTGCTTCCAACGAAACATGTACAATAAGGGAGCTGCCTAACTTCAATGGGCAGTGTGTTCTACAAGCAGGTATTTGAAGAAAGGGTATTGCGCATTTGTTAGCATGTGCAATATGTCAGCATTAAAATGCATAATACCTGTAAATTCCCCACAGAATACTGGAAAGCTTTTACCTGACTCCATTTCATACAGGTGACATCAATGTTCAACAGGAGAAAAAATCTGGGAATACTAGTCCAAGACAAATTATGCATCTGTGGAGCAGCAGCAGTCCTGGAGGGTTTGCCTCCATATATTCCTGGATGGCATCTTGTTTTTATTTATTTATTTATAAAAAAAATATGTATTTATTTTAAAAAATTATATACCGCTTAACCACAACTTAACTTGAAGTGTTTTCTAAAGATACAGAAAGTTAAAAAAAATGGAAACCAATTAAAACTACAGAAGCATACTTCGTCTAAAATACCTGCGGGAATAATAGCAATCTTAAAATGCTATATTAAAAAGAACAGCAGCTGTCTCTAAGTAAGCAGCTACTGCTAAACAGGCTTGCAAAACACAGTAACTGAACAAGGCCTCGAAGTTGGCAGTTACACTCCGATGTGAGAGGTCACAGAAATGTTTTCAAAAGCACGCAAAACGCAAATGGATACACAGAGCATTTCTCCACATTCTTAAATCAGATAAAACGAAAAAGTGAGTAGCAGTGGGGCAGGCGGTGTGTGGGGGGGGGAGCTGCACTGCTCACCTGGCTTCCCAACGGCAGCCACGCTGCTGGTTATTGAGAGGGGCAGAGGAGAGGCGAGGGAGCATCAGACTGGCTCCACCTGCGCTGCTGCACTGAACCACCTTCCCACCTCCCACTTTTGGTACCCAGAAGTGAAACTGGCGCTGGGAAGCCACTCCATCCCACTCTGCCCTGCCAAACACTACAGTCTAGAGCCCTTACTAAGGAATATGAAGTCCTGGAAAGCAAAAGAAAAACAAAACAAACTTTCCATTCCAAGGAACTAATCAGTAAGTTAACCTCGTTGGAGGTAAAGGTCTCTAAACTCAGAAAAAAAGAGATTTGGGTTCTGAATTCTGAGGGAATACATCCATACAAGTATCCCCTCTATTTTAATTTCATTTTTAAACCTTTTCTTTTCAATTTTTAGTTGTCTTAGTGAAGATTCAATACAAAATTCAGTTTTAGGTTTTTGCTTTTTTTAATTTGGAATTGTAAATATATTTTACTTCTATTCGGAAATTGTTATTTTTCTCTTTTTTCTAGTCTGCAGACCATTTCAACACGTTCTGTTCATAGACCTTAGTTTGCCTACCCACGTTCTATGCCTTAGCTCCCTATGATGTTCAAACACTGTTTTTGTGTAACTCCTTCTTTCAAAGAGTTACAGGTTCTACAGATTTTCAAAACAGCGTTTCTTAATTAATGGGCATCATGCTCATTCAACAGTAGATAGTGTAAGCTGCATGGAATTCAGCTCCTTTAGAGTAAAGCACAGATTCAGAAAAGTTAAAGCAATGTGCATGTCCATAAATGAAGCTTTATTTAGGTCTATGCAATCTATATTTCTATATATACCCACATGTACAAGAACAGAAAGTCATTGTTGGTTCCAGGTTTGATGGCTTGTATCTAGGTTCTCCTGATATGATTACCTGGCATTCATCAGAGTGTTGCAGTCACCATTGATGTCAAATTCCCAGGGGGTGGGTCTGGGTAGGGGAATTTTAATATTTCACAATACATCACCACAATTTAGCATCACTCCAGAGCACTGTGGGAAATTAAAATGGTGGCTTCCGTACCCCTAATTAGGGTTGCCATTTTAATTTCCCACGGTGCCCCAGAGCCATACTATGTTGGGGGCATTGTGGCAAATTCAAATAGCAGGTCCCAGATCCCCAGTAGTCAACAGGAGGCCCAGACCAGGTTTCAGTGGTGCACCCTGTTCTGAAAGGTGCCTGAGGATGCCATGTGTTGATGCTGGGTCTGGGGAGAACTCTGGACATAGCATGCAAAGCACACTGTGATTGTGGTAGGGAAACAATGAGCAAGGGCAGTGACATGTTGGGGTGGAAAATAGAATGGGTGAATACAGGGGAAGTTTGCCTAGACAAAGGTAGAAGGAGAAGGGCATGATTATCATTACATTGCAGGGTGATGGGGAAGGAAGGAAGGTGGGCTAGATATGAATTAGTATGCCTTCATAGCAAATAAAAAACATATTGCTTCTCTCTTTTGCTTGAAAACATTGCATGATCGAAAGAAGCAGGTGTGAAATCAATAAAGTTACTGGGACTATGCTCATTTATTGCTTTCCAACAGTTCAGAGCTTTGCTTTCAAGGGAGAAGAAACAAAACATAGCAATTTCCCTCAAGTAATTCAATTAGTTTCATTTGGGATTTAACGTTCTTTGGAGCAGATGCTGGAAGAGGGAGTGTTGCAAAATATATTTAGGGCATATCTCTTAATTTTACACACACGTTTTTCAAGATAACAGGTAGTTCTAAAATAATGTGGTGGATTATAGATTTTACTATGCCATTGCCATCATTTGTTTTCATTCATAATGCTTTCAATTCTTTTCTGTCTCTTTTGCACACATGAAAACTACAAAGCTTGAATGTAATGCTGAAGGTTAACTTTGCCTCAGAACTTCACCCACAGACTGCCATACCCAAATACTAGTGCTGGGATGGAGAGCTGTCATACAGACCCCGGAGGGCTGCCCACAAAGCTATGGGAACGTCTAGCGAAGCATAACATACAAGTAGGCACAAACTGACTTCAGCTCTCCTTTCCATCTGGTTTTGCCCTGTGTTTCTTTCCTCTGCTCCCTACTCTCCCTCTTTTTAATGCTTCTTTCTACAGACAAGTGGTTTCCAAAAAAATATAGCATTTGAACAAGGGGCACTTCAGCAATAAAAATGGAGAAGCACAACTGTCAGTTCTCCAGCAAAGCCATGGTCTTCATGAGTTCTGTCATAATCTGTCAACAGTAAGCTAACATTAGCAGTGATCAGTGTGGTCCACCATCTTCTTACCTTTGGCTTGGTGATCATTTTCCTTTGTTTTCATTGATAATTCCTCCTCTTTGGTTTCTGGCTGTTCTAAAATACTGCTGTATCCACTGCCATTGCTGCAAGGGGTTTCTGAAGAGTATGTGTGAAAATCTTCATAATAGTAGACCTGAGAATTTCTGCAGCTGTTCTGCTCGGAATAACTGCTGCTACTGCTGCTAGCCCTTCTTGAAACATCCTGGTTGAAGTCATTGGAATAGTCAAGCTGAAAAGTTCCACACTGACTGGAACACTTACTACAGTGGCTAACTTTAGTGCTGCATTTGCTTTGGGTGCTCTTGCAGACCCTACTAGGAGAATCACTTGGACTTCTACTTTTTGTAACTTGTTCACATTTATTGTCTTCTTGGACTACAAAATGGAGAATGTAGTCATCTGAAGCCATCATTCCATTGTTAGACATCCACTAATTATATTGAAAACCACAAAAAGAACATGGTGCTTAAGTCAGAATTTGAAATTATGCTGTTTTGTCACTGCTTACTCAGGGCCTCATCCTTTGTTCTTTGGAAGTAGTTTGCTCTAATTCTGCACAATAAATCTTCACAGTTTCTGTCACCTTTATTATATAATTTACTTTCCAAAGATGTGATGTGCTTGCACTATAGACTATATTTGTAGCACTGTCATCCACGAACTGCAATTCCTCATGAACATTCCTTGAGTTCTGTGTTCACTCAAGGAACTAAAAAGGCTAAAATAAAAGGAACAGTATTGACATTTTTATATATTGCAATGCAAAGGATTTAAACTTGCATGGGAAAATTTTGCATCGGCCCAAACTGCCTCCAGACAAATGTATCCAGCCACAGCATTAGTCTTGGCAATTAAACTGAGAAAGAGGCAAGTCACCCTTTGCTACTGCAGAAGCCCGCAAAGAACCAAAGGCCCCTGGCCTAACCGTATGAATTACCTTTCACTTACACGTTTAAAAACATGTTTAACTTGCTGAGCCCTCTACTATGCAACTTTTATATAAATGAAGCTGAATTCAGAGATTCAGAGAAAGGCAAGGACAAAGCAAGCGATGGGAGGAAGTATTGAGAAACGACATGGGATAACAGTGGTGGGAGGAGAAAAAAAAACTTCTGAAAAGTTTCAAAAATTAAATAAAAGAGGAAATGTTGGGGGAAAGTATCACTGCCCCACGGGATCAGTGAGCCCTGGAGCCAGCTAGGTATAGGGCTGCAATCTCACTGCGGGCGGCTTCCCCCTTTCCTGGTTGGTCGGGCTGGAGGAGTCGCGGGGATGAACGACAGAAGCAATTCCGGCAAGTTCAAGAGGAAAGAGAAGGGAAGATCTGCTGCCCCCCGAAGGAGCGCGCCTCCTACAGTCCCTTTATGATCCCCCACGTGCTCCGCCTTCACCTTCTTGGACTTCTCTTACCCAGAGCCAGGACCAAGAGCAACTCTTACTCCCTGTGCAGCTCAGGGCTTAGGCTTCTTCCCTTCTCCCGCGCGCAGACAGAAGCTTCCACCCCGCCGCTCCTCTGTCCACGCTACCTGGTTCCTTGGGCTACATGGGCGGAAGGAGTTGTTTTCAGGTCTCCGTTACTGTGGCAACCGCAGAACTTCGCCGAGCGTCATGGGACTTGTAGGACTGGACAAAAGGGCCTCGTCGCTCGCAGCCCGCCTCCCCTTCTCCACCGAGGCGCAAAGGTTTCCTTGTTTTATCCCGGCAGCAGAGGCCCCAAGTTATCCGTCCGTCCCACCCCTCCACCCCCGCGGACCGTGAGAAAAGAAGATCGACTCGAGAGATCGACTCCCTCGGCGATCTCACCCAAAAACAAGCGCGCACTTTCCTAATGGGCAGTGTGATGAGTATCACGCATCTCTCAGGGACTCTTCAGGTGTAGGGTAGCCAACGTGGCATCTGTCCAACTAGGGCAAAGGATCCTGTCGAATGAAGGGGCAGACTCCAGAGAGTGGCACCCAATACAATGCGTTGTGTGTTTTTAGCAGGGGAAGTTTCTCTCTTGACTTCATGCGCCGCTGGACCCTGGCGTGGCAAGGGAACCAAAGTTCTGCTCTCCTTATAACAACAGTAATTAGGTGGGGTCGCCCTCCCTTCCCAGGTGGGGTGAGATGGGCAGAAGAGGGAGCTGCAGTTCCGTTTGGTTCAGACTCGGCGGCGGCAGCAAGTTGCCGATAGGTTTCTTTGCTGCCCCCCCCCCCCCGCCAGGCCCAGCGAGAGTGGCTGACGATTACATTTCTTTCCCTTTGACCATAGTTGTCAACTTTTCCCTTTTCTTGCGCGGAATCCTATTCGGAATAAGGGAATTTCCCTTAAAAAATGGGGAAAGTTGACAGCTATGCCTTTGACATCTCTGGTGTCTGAAATGAGTGGAAATCTGGATAGGTTTCTTTTTTTCAAATACGTGGTTTGGAGAAATGTCACTGGTCTTTGTTTTGGAATAAGTAATTACGTTGCTGGCAGCATCGAGAGTCTATTGAAACTGTCAAATGTCTAATTTTTTGGTAAAAATAAAACCATAAAACATTTTCCATCACTCTCATACACACAGAGAGAGAGAACGGAGCATTAGAGAACACACCATTCAAAAGGGCATGTTTAGTAAGAGTTATACAAGGTACTAAAACTTGAGATTTTGGAGGAAGCAGGGTCCACATTAGTTTTACATTCTGATGCTTTTCATCCAGAGTTTTGCAGGTCAGGGTGCAGGATCCACCTTATCTCAATGCATGCCAATTCTTTCTTTGTTTTTTTTTTGCCTGACCATTTATGGGAGCAGTCCTAAAATCCACTGTGTGTGATAAACAACCAATCACTGGACCAATGGCCATGGAGGAGAAGCCAGCGCATTTCAATGGCCTTTCTACCTCATTCCTTTTAGTGTTGTTCTCACTTTTGGATCCTGGTTTGCAACCCGCCTTAAAAATGAGCAAGCTTGGGACCTGAACTCTTGTTTCCGCGGCAGCTCTTTCATAGTTTCTACTTCCCTCCTTTTGGGAAAAGGAAAAAACCCGAAAGTTTTTCCCGGTTGCCTGTACAGAACCTGACGTGCCTTGCTTTGACAAGAGGGTATATGCAGGCCCTTGGACGCAGAAGAAGCCGATTGAGAAAAAAGCTGCCCCACATAGCTGTCTCTCTCCTCTCCCCTCCCTGCCCGCCTTGCCCTCCCCTGCCTGGATTGGTGCACCGCCGTCCCTGGCCTTTTAAGGGCTGTCCCCCGGTCAATCTAAAGCGACGAGCGCGGGGGGCAGGTGCAAGTCCTCCTGCAATGGATACTTTTACCAGCCAATCGTGCCCTGGCCCGTCTGCTCCCCAAATGCCTTGGAGCCAATGAGCTGATGCGGAGCGGGGTGGGGGGTGGGGTGGGAACGGCAGGGAACCAGCGGAGCCCAGGAGTCGCGGGGATTCTTCGGGGATTCTCGCTCTGCTTCGGTCAAAGAGGGCTGCGCTTCTCGCGCCTGAGCTGACACGGAAGGCGCGCTGCTGCTGCTGCTGCTTCCCCTTGCTGCGGGTTCCCTCTGGGTGTCGTCGGAATGGTGATCAAAGTGTTCGTAGCGACGTCCTCGGGGTCTACCATGGTAGGTATAGCCGGGCGATGTACGTTCCCACGGGTAAGAGCTTCCAGAAGCTTTGGGAAGGACTTTGTTGACGAGGAAAGGGGCGTGGTGCACATACGTACCGAATGGCACGTCTTGGGTGTCTTCTGGGTTTTTTGCAATTCCAGGAGGGCCATGGGATTGGTCTGCAGCTGCAGTTAAAGTTAACAGCTTAATGCATCTCAGGAAGCGGGTTTGAGTCCACCGAAACAGACCGACACGTGTCCGTTATTATTTAAACGGAGGCGCACCGCAATCTTCCCGACTGGTTCAAGATGCAGAGAAACACGGAGGCTGAAATACTCTACTTCCTCAGGAGTAAGCCTACTTGAACTCACGGGGACATTCTTCTGAGTAGGATTGCCCTGTGGAGTAATGTCACATCTTTGTGCCTGCCTGTACATCAGTGAAAAAAACAACCTTTGCACAATATATTCCTTTTAGCAAGTTTTGCAGATCTTTCTTTTTCTTTTTAAAGCATTCTACTTTTGCTATTGAAACAATAATAATCATCAGTCTTGGTTGTGGTGTGTAGACTTTTTCTTTTGAGAAATATTGCTATATAAGGGGTACTGCTCATATGCACAAAAATTAAGCACGTGCTATCTTAGCATTGCTATCTTAACATTTTAAATCTTTCTTACCGTGAGTTTTGAGCATGCCTACTGTTAAGTGATCAGAACAGCTATGCTGGCTGAAGCTAGCAAACGGCATGCACTGAGAAGTTTGGAAGGTGGGACCTGGGCATGAACTGTTTCCTTTTATATCCAGTTCCCACATGAGCTCAAATTGCAGCCCTGGCTGAGCAATCAGTCACAGTGACACTTCTAAACAAACTGACTGCTGCTTGCACATAGCTCCGAGGCTGCATTGCAAACTGGCTTGCACTAACACAACCTCAAGAAGTTTCCAGAGCAGAAGGACTGAAAAGGACTAAATGGAAAAGCTTGTCTTCTCCGCAACTGCAGGCTGCTCTCTTTAGCACCTGGGTAGCAGAGCTTCCATTTGGCCCAGTATACTTCAAAGAGAATCGTATTTGCATTTGATTGTGTATAATGGATGATGCCATTTGCTCACCACCTGCAAATATAACATTGTCCCACACCTGTAATTAGGATGCAGTGCTTATAGTGTAATCCGAAGCATGAGGCTGCAGTCCTATATTTACTAAGACTCATTGAATTCAGTGGGACTTTCCTCAGAATGGATATGCACAGGATTGTGGGATAAAGCTTCTTGGTTTAGAAATGTACTTTTGAAAAAAACAAAACTGAAATTGCTAGATTGATCAACTAAAACAAATAGGATTCATTAATTAAATTTCTTTAAGCAGGTTGCAACCCTAGTTGTTCCACTGTAGTGGATTGTCATGTGGCAGAACTTAATACCTCCAGTAGTATATATGATCCATGTTATGAGTACAGTCAGAAAAGGATTGGATATGGAGACAAAGAACCTCAGACTCCTCTTACTGGCTTAGCATATTCTTACTAGTGTGAATTGGGGTGTGTATAAGAGTCTAAGAAGGCATTTTTAATTCACTGGCTTCCCTAGCACTTTTGTTTTAAATAGGAATAGTATTCTTCTAACACCACCATCCTAACCATGTCTACTCAGGGGTAAGTTCTATTGACTTCAGTGGGGATTCCTGCCAGGTAATTGATGTTAAGATTGCACCCTAAATGCTTCCTGTTACACTCCTGTTTATTTATCATAGGCATCTGGGTCCTGTTATAAACCATCCTTCCATTATTTTCAGCGAGATGAGCGCCGCAACCCCAGAGTCGTCTGCGACTGGACCTAATGGTCAGGGGTCCCTTTACCTTTTTATAAGGTATAGGTAAAGGTACGCCTGATCGTTAGGTCCAGTCGTGGACGACTCTGTGGTTGCTCGCTCTATAGGCTGAGGGAGCCGGTGTGTGTCTGCAGACATCTTCCGGGTCATGTGGCCATTATGACTAAGCAGCTTCTGGCGAACCACAGCAGCGCATGGAAACGCTGTTTACCTTCCCGCCGGAGCGGTACCTATTTATCTACTTGCACTTGAGGTGCTTTCGAACTGCTAGGTGGGCAGGAGCAGGGACCGAACAACGGGAGCTCACCCCGTCGCGGGGATTCGAACTGCCGACCTTCCGATTGGCAAGCCCTAGGCCATGGATAGGCAAACTAAGGCCTGGGGGCTGGATCCGGCCCAGTCGCCTTCTAAATCCAGCCTGTGGACAGTCCAGGAATCAACGTGTTTTTACATGAGTAGAATGCGTGCTTTTATTTAAAATGCATCTTTGGGTTATTTGTGGGGCATAGGAATTCATTCTTTTCTTTTTTTCAAAATATAGTCCGGCCCCCAACAAGGTCTGAGGGACAGTGGACTGGCCCCCTGCTGAAAAAGTTTGCTGACCCCTGCCCTAGGCTCTGTGGTTTAGACCACAGTGCCACCCGTGTCCCTTCATGTATACTATTACTTCCCCCAAAGGCTCAGAGTGGTTTGCATTTTAAAGGTTCTTCACTTTATACAAATTCATGTGACTCCCACTACCACCTGCATTTCACATCTCTCTCTCTCTTTTTTACAATACAGATAACATTTTAAACAGTATGACCACAACCTCAAAAGCAGCTTAAACACACATACATGCAAGCAATGCTAACTATGCACTGAACAACTACTAGCATTTTGCATCAACAATTTGTATACCTATCTAATATATTTGTAGTGGAATCCACAAAAGGTCAGTGAAATTGAATTCATCATCCCTGTTGTATGCACATTTACTTTATAGGAAGTTCCATTGCAATCAGTATGATTTACTTTTAAACAAGTATGTTGAGGATATTTCATTTACTGCATGGAGCTGTAAATCTTGTTCCCAAATCTTGTTCCAGTACTATACTAATGTACATGCATCTATGGCAAGTATGGCAGACTAGGATCATCCTGTCCCACTTGCTATACACAAGTTGCCTTGTTATCTATGGTGTTTTGCATAGCAGCACTTAAAACCAGTGCATAACATTCTGCTCCAAAGTTTAACTGTCATCTGAGAGTTACTCTAGATATTGAATACTGAGTTGTGACAGAAGCACCATATGGCTTTTTCTTCTTCTTCTTCTTCATTTTACTTGAGTCCACTTTATAGTTGGGATTTAAGACAATTTATTTGCGCTTAAAGGGCGAACTGAGAAATCCAAGTCTTTCCACTCAAATAGATGGTGAATTATGTTGTTGACAATCTTGATTTCATGCAGTTCACTGTTTGGGAAATGGGTGTTTCTCTTTTTATTTTCTTATGGGCCAAGGATGAAGTATAAATTCAATGTTCCTTACTTCTCAGCAAGACCACTTCAGAATCATTCTAACACAACTTTAAAATCCCTTGAAAAAGAAGCTTGTCAGCCTACTAATAGTATGTTTTACAGTGATAAAAGGCAACTTCAAGTTTCAATCTTTGGATGAAACACTCCTACCCCTGTTTTGTGAGGCACAATGTTGAGTTAAAAATACAAACTGAGAATTATAAACAATGGCTTAGAATGTAAGAAAATGGCTAGAAGTCTAAACAAGGAAGGGATAGAGTTAAAATATACAGTACATGTGTGGATGGATTGCATTTCTTGCAGAGCACCTGCTTCTATTCCAAAGTCAAATTTCTTCTTCAGATACCAGAACTGAGGTTTGCCTTTTAGCTTTTTGGAAGCAGCTATTTTAATGACTTTTTAAATTATTCTAGTGACTAGTAGAATCTAGCCATTCAGAACTTCCTTGAACGAGAAAGTTAGTGATATAAAATTCCTGCCGGCTAATTTCTGCTCAAAACACAAGGAGAACGATGGAACCTTCTTATTTTCAGAAATGCACTGGAACATGAAAAGAACAGCCACAAAGATTTATGCCAATTTGTGGATAGTATAACAAAAGACCCTTCTTATTTGCTTCTGCCTCTGTAAGGGAATAATTAGTATCACAGTGGAGTGTCTCCAGGAATGAAGTTAGTAGGGTTGGTTAGTTTTCCATAATTTCTGTTGTCATGTCCTGAGAGGCTGGAAAATAACAATTGCGCACATGAGGGGGCGAATAATATCACAACTTCACCATAACCTCATTCCTACATTGCAGGGAGTTGGACTAGATGACCATTGGGTTCCTTCCAGCTCTATGATTCAATAAAGTGTTTAGCTTAAGGCTTAGTCCTCACTCTCCATCAAAATGAAGTCTAAATCTGCATTCAGTCACATCTACCTCTTTTTGTGTTGCTTGTTAACATTCCTTGCATTTTCTCTTCCTCCTTTGTGATCCTCCACTGTTTGAAACTTAGACTGTAAGCTACTTGACACAGGAACTGCTTGTTTTTATGTTACTCTGGAAATTGCCATACAAATAGATGGCACAATATAAAACAATAACAAGTAACTACAAATAACCTTTTAAAAGTACTTTAAGGTTTGAAGCACCAAATTCTTTCAAAAGAAACCCTCCCCCCCCATCATGTCCCTAAACACTGTCACTCTCAGCACATAATAAATCTTTATTTTTTATTTTTTTTAAAAAAAGAACGGTGTTGTTTCACAACTCTTAAGAGAGGAGCAAAAACACCATGTGCTCTGCAAGCATCTTTCCGCAAAGAACCCCCTTTCTGCCTTGGAGCACAATATGGTTTGATTTCTGTAGTTTAATCTATGCCAGGGGTTGCCAGTCCTCCAGGACCAGGGGGCACATTTGGGATTTTGAGGAAGTGCTGTGGGCACCACTCACAAGATGGATGCTGTGGGGGTTGTTGCATAACATTAAATGGTTGTGGTGATAGGTGTGGCACATAACACAAAATGTTTGGGTGATGTGTGACAAAAAATGCCTGCTGTGACATCATTTCATGGCATAATGGATGCCACATATGAAAGAGAAGAAATGGAGATAGGAGCACAGAATAGTGTGGGCATGCTCTCCTCACCAGCTGCCTCATCAGTGGGGGAATAAGCACCTATATCAGTCATGTACTTCCTGTCCTGGCATCCAGTGAAACATGGGCATGTTTAGGGGGATGTATTCAATGGAGAGGTTGATCCAGTGTAAACAGGAAATGAGCAGGAAGAGCAAACAATCTGTTGTGCATTGTGGTTTTTGAGGGGATACCCTCCAAAGTACAGAGGGTACTGGCAAGCACACCGTTGTCTATGGGTGCCATGTTGGCAACTTGTGATCTATGTGGTTGGGAAAGGATTGAACTAGATGACAGTCGATTGTCTTGATTACCTTACAACTCTGGTTCTATAGAATCTAATGTACTGAAACTCTGACTTTATTATACAGCAGGAGTTTGATGAAATAGCAGTGTGCTGAGTTTTTGTTTTAATTTTAGTAGACCACTGGTTTCCAAGGGATAAACAAAACAATGAGTTTGGTCACGTCTAAGGTTTGAACTCATAATTCAATAAAAGAAAACCGATAAATTATCCCGTGCGAAGCTACAACAGAAACCGTAAACACAGGTAATTCTGTGTCAGCCCATAGTCAAACATACATTGGTTTTTTCCACTGTACCAAAGCAAAGAAACACACCAGCTTTGCAGGCCAATGTTAAATTCCCTCCCTGCTGCTGCAAAAATCTCAATTCCAAGACCCTATGGCCCTGCCTCCCTTAAGAATAGCAACGCAGACACCTAGGGTAGATGTGTGTCCTACTTTACAGTAAATAGTTTTCTATTGTAAGGAGTCCTCTATTTGAAGGGCTGTCCAGTCCATACCTAGTTTAAACATAAAGAACCGTAAGAAGGGAGAGCAGAGATTCTGAAGATTAACAATTAGCACCTGACCAGGCAGACGGGGCATATACACAAATTACCTGGTCACAGCTTTGCCCGCTATGGTGACATTTATTGTGTTTCTATTTAGATTAGTAATTATTTCTGAATTATCATTTATACATACATAAATTTTAGGCAAATCTGTGTTCTCTTTTTGTGAGTGTACCAATGGTCTCTGCGTGTATCAATGGTCTTTTTTCTCCCCTCATGGCTCCTCATTCACCTGGAACTTTAGGATCAGCTGCATATCCTGACCACCTTCCATACATTTAGGTCACTCTGCTCTTGAGGGGGAGGTGCTATTCCTTCTGAAAGAACAGTGGCTTTCAAACTGTATTCTGAAGGATGCTGGGGCTTCTTTGAAGTTTACCAGACGTTTGTAGTGATGGACAAGATTCCCTGAAAGACGGGGGCGGGCGGGCGGGTGGGGATTAAATGTTTGGATGTAGCCATGTAATCTGTTACGCTACTTACGTGACCTCATCAGTTTTGTCATTCACACGTGTTGCTGAGGGGAGATTGGATTTTAAATTGCATGATGGAGTCACAAGCAAAAATTATCTTTGTGACCTCATTCAAAATGACATTTGAGCATGGAATTAAGTTGCTATAAAGTTGGCAAGGAGATTGGTGCTGTTTCAGAATAAATTGCATGTACTTAGTTGGCGTCTAGGGTTATTAGCAGAATTTGCGCAGTGGCTGCCTGCCCTGAATTTGGCTGAGGAATCTGCCATCATTACAATCCTTTTTCAAGACATGTTCATATTGCTGTAATTAGGAGCCTGGCCGCACAGATGCACAGATGCACCTGCTTTTTAACAGTACATTCCTTATGCCTGATGGGACCTCAACAGCACAAGTACATGCTAAGAAATATGCACAGGGAGCATCTTGCTTGGCCTTTAGCACTGGGAAGGTGCTGGATTCTGCCCACAGTGCAGAAGAATGGGAACATGCTTCAGGTGAACACGCTTAAACTATAGGGATTTTTGAAAGCAAATTTGGTATTTACAGTAGCTAAAACAAAAACAAAAATATTACAGTTTTAAAAATATTTAAAAAGTTCAGAGATGAACCGTAACTTCCATTCTGAACAGCAGAGGGGTGCAAAGAGCTTATCTGTGAGTGAGCATGATGGTGGCTGGTGTGGGTGCCTTTCCACCTGGCATTGATAGGGGAACTGATGCAAGGTCATGTCTGCACCATTTTGTAGTTATTTTTTCTGGTCTTTTATATGTGGGTGCCATTTTATGTTAATTCTACGCTCCAACACCAGCCATTTTGTGACTGCCATCACAGCACTTCCTCAAAATGTGCCCATTGGTTCTCCAAAGTTGGTGACCCTGTAATACAGGTTAATACAGTATGCAGGGGCGTATGCATACCCCTAAACATTTTGTGAATCTAACGGGAGAAGAAACTACATTTTAAAAATTGTTTAGTTTCTTCTCTAGCACAGTGAATCGTCAGTTCTGTTGCTACCCCTGATGGCGGCCTCATTTCCTTTCACGGTGTTTCCTGAGTCTCAGACGGAAGCGAGTATTTAATGTGTGAAGTAGGAGTTGGAATCTAGCACAGTGATTGGTCAGTTTCGTTGTTAGCACTTTCAATAGCGACTTCATTTCCTTTCCCAGTGATTTTCTTGAGTCAAAATGAAAGTACCCCTAAACATTTTTTTTTAGGAAAAAGAGGCACTGGGTTAATATATTGGATATATCCACTAAGTTTAGTTATGAAATATCAAATTAATTTTCTCTCTCTTTTCTAACCAGATTAAGAAGAAACAGCAAGAGGTGGTGGGCTTTTTAGAGGCCAACAAGATTGACTTTAAGGAACTGGACATAGCCTGTGATGAAGACAACCGGAAATGGATGAGAGAGAATGTTCCGGGTGAAAAGAAGCCACAAAATGGAATCCCCCTCCCTCCACAAATATTCAATGAGGAACAGTATTGTGGGGTAAGAAGTGTAAAGGTGTAATACGTTTAGGGATTTAAAGAAAATGTACAGATTTGCTTCATGAAGTTTGCAAAACATTTTCTTGGTCCTCTGTTTGCGTTAATGTTATGCCCACTTTTGTGAACTGCTTGCACAAGATGGTTCTGGGTTCGGGTTTAAGTTATAGCATAGGCATCACAGAGGTCCTTGCTGTGTCCCGGAAGAGCTTGGTGGACAGAAAACTACCCTTGGCTCTAAGTTCAGGGTCCTGAAATAAGGTGGGATCAGATTGGGTTGGTGCTAGTTAAGGATCCATTGGATCCAAAGATGTCCCATTCCCCTGAGAGGGGCAGATCTCCCCTGCCCCCACATTGCTTCCAAAGGGTGTGTGTGTTAAAAATAGATAGCTGCTCCAAGTTGTTCCCTCACCCCTGCCATTCACCCCACTTATTATTGCTGTGCAAAGGAACTGTTCCGGGAGAAACACTGGAAAGAACTGGTTTCTGCATTTTCTGGCTATTAAACACTAAGAGAATGAACCTTCTATGCACACACAGAATGGGAGCACGCCTAATGTTCTCGGTCCTTTTACCATCATTATGATCCCTGTGCTGAGAGAGGTTGTTGTGGGGGGGTGAGGAAGGGTGGCATTGATATGCTAAACACACTCCTTTTCATCTAATTCCAGGGGAGTAGAGGGATGAATTCATACTGAAGTTAGGATGGATTGCAGTAGGGAATGTGCCATCAGATCTCAATAGCAAATCCATGCATAAGGGTTTGGAAGCAGTACCTGTGTGCCAGCCTAAAATAAACCAACTAAATTTTAGAGTTTCCATAAATAAATTCATTTTGTAAGTAAGAGCATAGGCCATGACAGCTGATGGAGTCCATAAGTATTTTTACCTTCCATCAAATACTTCCAGGCTATAGGAAAGTAAAAACAATGCTGATGCTCCCCCCCTTGTTTGGCATTACTCCAATTTGTATCCCTCAAACTTTCAGAGGAAATAAATAAATATGTGCAGTAGTTCAACACATGGATCTGATTATTTTATGCATCCACTCCTTCAGAAATGTCTTGCACCATGGTTGTAGCAACCAGAAATGACAGTTTAAAGCTGCCTCCATAGTAGCTGTTTGTGTGGCTTGCCTCTGAGGGAGCTTCACATTGGGTAGGAGAACATTTCAAAATAGCAACAGCTTTCTCGACTAATCTCCTCTTTGTGCACATCCTGTAGCAAAAACAAGTATTCAAATGGATGGGATACAAACAGCTGATTTAGAAGCCAAGTATAAAAAATGTAATCATAAATGTAAGAGATGTTCTGATGTATGATTGAGTTCTTAGAATTAGGGTCAGAGCTATGATAAATGTCAAAGGGAGTGGGGTGCAACTGATCCTTTCAGGAATAGTCCAGGTCCTGAATCTGAAAGTACAGTTTTACTGTGTTTTATAACATGTACAACATACTTTAGCTCTTTCACACACAGAGCTATAAGGATATCAGAGCTGGCCAAAGACATTTTTCAACCCGAGGCAAAAATCAGTATAAAACCTGGTCCCTATTCCATGCACAGAAACCAACCACACAATCCTACTTCAACATGTACAGCATGTGCCGCCATTGGCTATGCTCAGTGGGGTTGATGGGAGTAGTAGTTCAGCAACATCTGGAGGGCCAAAGGTTTCCCACCTTTGCTCTACTGCAAAGTGAGCAGGCTCAGTTAGGAGGTGCAAAGCAAACTGTGTGGTGCTCAAATCTTTGACCTCTCCCTACCCCTCCTCATTGGCCACCTGTAGTGGCCATCTCACCCTGCCTTGCCCTGGAAAAAATTCATGGAATTCACTTCCACAAGATGTGTTGTTTAGCCACCTGCTTAAGGGTTCTTCCACACAGGCATCTTCTCAGAAATTTGGCCTTAGAAAAAACAACCATCAAGGAATGAACATATTTTAAAAACTAATATGAGCCACTGAAAAAATAACCACTTTGAAACATTCACTTTTCCGCATTCCTGTGGAAGAAGAGTTCCATAGAGAACTACATAGTAGAATATATGTTGCCAAAGAGCAGCTGCTATCGAACGTCTGCATAGACTCTAAATTAGTAATATACAATATCTCTGACTCTGCACAAGGCTATTTTAGGCACCAAGCAGTTGACATACCAAGGTACGCGTCTGAGGGCCTTTCCAGATGATTAGAAAGACCACTTTATATTCTTAGTACAATATTTGCACTAGCTCCAATGCAGCACCAACATAATGGCACCCCGTCCCCTTACGATGGGGAGAAGGTAGCCAAAAGGCACAGAGAGGATCTCTTTACGGTGGGCAATGGCTTCTTTCAGGCTGGCTGCTCTTAAAAAGAAGTGGTGGAGATGTGTGCTAAAGAAGAGGGCCAAAATGGACAAAAATGGATTATGAACTTGCAAGGAACTATTGCGGGTGGAGAGGGGACCTTTTTTGCTATTTGCAACATAAGCTTTTTTTAAAAAAAGTAATATACAGTGGTGCCTCGCAAGACAAAAAAATCCGTTCTGCGAGTCTCTTCGTCTAGCAGTTTTTTTGTCTTGCGAAGCAAGCCCATTGACGGATTAGCGCTATTAGCGGCTTATCGGCTTAGCGGATAAGCGGCTTAGCGGCTTAGAAAATGGGAGGGAGGGGGAAAAAAACGCAGGAACTCGCAAGACATTTTCGTCTTACGAAGCAAGCCCAAAGGAAATTCATTTTGCGAAGCACCTCCAAAACGGAAAACTCTTTCGTCTAGCGAGTTTTCCGTCTTGCGAGGCATTCGTCTTGCGGGGCACCACTGTAAGGGCGAGCAAAGTGCAGCTCTCCGTATGTTGATGGACTACAGTTCCCATCGTCTCTGACTATTGGCTGGAGCTGATGAGAGTTGTAGTCCAACAACATCTGGAAGTCCACATGTTCCCTATTGCTAAACGGTTGCTTCAATTCTTGAAGAGTCCAGCAGAGGGAGAGCTCAGCCTCTAAACAATTTTTAAAAATTAAAAATAAAATGGCCTTTATCTACCTCCCTACCTACCTACCTACCTACCTAAAGACAAGCAGTATCTCTGTCCTGCTGCTCTGGATGAATAGAATGGTCCCCTTCTTTCTTAATCTTAAACTGAAAACAGGTGGTTACATGGCAAGTCATCCTCATCACTTCATTTGCATGCCACCTTTCCAAAAACAAACAGAAATTTTGCTCAAAGCGGCTTACCAGAACAACAATATGTAAACAATACGAACAACTGCAAGAATAATTTTGTAATAAACAATAAAAGCAGCAACATGTAACAAATGCTACAGCAAGTTAAAAACAACAACCTATCAGGATTAAAGGTAAAGGTAAAGGTACCCCTGCCCGTATGGGCCAGTCTTGACAGACTCTGGGGTTGTGCGCCCATCTCACTCAAGAGGCCGGGGGCCAGCGCTGTCCGGAGACACTTCCGGGTCACGTGGCCAGCGTGACATCGCTGCTCTGGCGAGCCAGAGCCGCACACGGAACGCCGTTTACCTTCCCGCTGGTAAGCGGTCCCTATTTATCTACTTGCACCCGGGGGTGCTTTCGAACTGCTAGGTTGGCAGGCGCTGGGACCGAGCAGCGGGAGCGCACCCCGCCGCAGGGATTCGAACCGCCGACCTTCGATTGGCAAGTCCTAGGCGCTGAGGCTTTAACCCACAGCGCCACCTGCGCTGTATCCTGCGCTGTATCCTGTATCAGGATTACAAATGCATAAATGTAACCAGGGAATGGGGAAAATTTCACCTTGGTTCTAGATGTTCTAACCACTGCTGCTATGCCCACAACAAGTGAGTCTGCTCAAATGTCTGGGCCTTGGCTTCCTCAAAGAATCATTGCCCCATGCCATCATCATTCAGACAGCAGCTTATCCCATAAGGTTACTCACAGTCTCTCTCCTGAAGCAGCTTCTTATAAGGCATCCAAAAGCAGGAGGTGAGGTAGCAGGAAACATCTCTCCCATGATGTTACTCACAGTCCTTCTCCTCCTACAGCTGCTTGGCTAATACCAAAACTGAACATGTAAGGATGTTTGAAGAACATTTTTGTTTTGCTTTTAAGTATGTGGCTAGGAAAATATGAAAGCATTCTCCTGGACAAAAGTTCACAATGTGCAATGTGAGCTTTAGAATTAAACAGATCCCTTTCCTCATAGGAAGAACCTTGCTGAGTCAGACTAAAGGCCTTTTTAGTTCAGCATTGCATTTCCCACAGTGACCAACCTGATGCATCTTTTGAAGCCACCAAGCCACATAGGAGGACAGTAGCCCTTTTCCATCGTCATTTCCCAGCAAGTGGCATTCAACAGGAGTGTGCACTGCCTCGATGCATATCCCAAATAACAAGGCAAATCAGGGTGATTTGCGATAGTCTTTCACGTTACCGACTTGCATCACGCTGTTAACAAGGCATGTTGAGGCAGATCAGGGAGCACCCAACTTTCCAAGTAACTTTCCAAGTAACCAAGTTGCCTGGGGAAATACCCAGGACTTAAGGGGCGGGGGGGAGAAGCGTTAGAGAAGAGGGAAAGGGGTGGAGCGGTGTTTGTGATATTTCATTTTGACAAACAGTTGTAGCTTTTTATCATGGTTCACACATGCATGTACATTGCTTGCATGTCTACTCAAAAGTAATACCCATTAATTTCAAAATGGTTCACTTCCAGCCAGGTGAGTCTGCTTGGAAGGGGAAAAAACAGCAGTCATTAAAAAGACTGTGTCTTTCATTGTTTTTATCCATGCTAAGAAAATGGTTTAATTTGAACTGTGGCCTCATTTGAATTCCATAACTCAGTCATAGAAATAACCTTTTTGAGCATTAGCAGAGTATCTTTCTCTAATGCTTAGCTGACTGTCAAAGCAGCAATACTTAGCATTTACAGAAGGACTGTGGCCTTATGTACTGTATAGCACTAATTTTACTTCCTTTTTTCAGTGTTTTAAATAGGTTTGCAGAATCTTATGTTTCTTATTAATTTTTTATGTTTGTGTGTTTCTATTCCATTTTTAGGATTTTGACTCATTTTTCTGTGCAAAAGAAGAAAATATTATTTATTCATTCCTAGGTCTTGCACCTCCACCAGGCTCATCGGTATGTTTATAACCTTTGCCAAGACTTACTCATCTTAATTTAGTGATGAATTAGACACTGATGCAGCATGTAAAACAATGTAGGCTGCTATGCAATTTTTAAAAATTGTCTTTGCATGAGACTAAAAAGCTTTTAAGGACTAATTGATGCAGATCTTGCAATAAAAATTTGCTATGAATTTGTCAAAAGCCACCCATTTGCACTAATTTATAATGAGTACACCCTGCTTTTTAACATTGCGTTCAGTGGGATATGGATTGCACCCAACTGAATATGGCAGCGAACAATTACAGTTGAATGGATGCCCCTTTCATTTTAGCAGAGCAGGTTCTGAATAACTGTGCTTAGAACTTCTTAAGATTCTGAAATGTTGCCATAGGCGCCGACTCCATGGGGCCTGAGGGGGCCCGAGCCCCCTCAAAAATTCGTTTGGGGGGCTCTGCCCCCCCAATAATTTAAGAAAATTATTAGTTATATTATGCTTTGTAAAATCACAAAATTATGTTGGTATTTTTTATTTTCCTTGTTTGACGATAGTTACCTTTTAAAATACATTCAGTAATGAGTTAAAACAAAGCCACTCCCGATCTAGAGAGGGGGTGGGGTTGCGGGCTCTCGACCCATCAACAATCTCGCGGGGCTGGCGTCAGCCCCGCGAGAAGCGGGGATTCCCCCTAGCTCATTAATATTCACCGCCCACGGCGGCAGCCAATCGGCTGCCGCAAAGGGCAGGCCTTCACAGGTTCACTTAAGGTCGGGGCAGCCCGGGGCTCGCCCCTTTTGTTCTCCCAGCAGCAGCGGTTTGGAGGTCTTGGGCCTCCCCCATATTTTTTATAAGTCGGTATGGGCCCCCGCCCCCCCAATATTTTTTATAAGTCGGCGCCCCTGAATGTTGCTAGTTTAAAACAATAATGGCTTTAATAGGAAATTTCATTAGAGGCTCTGGGTTTTTACTCCACACATAACAATAATACAGAAATACCAGGAATTTCCATTTAAGAGAAGCTATATGACCTGGTCCATCTAATCCTTGACTTTGCTTTTAAGTGAGATTCTCACTACTAGGTTGTCTCCATGTGGCATGATTTTCTATTACCACCCAAATTGTTAGGATCTCGGTCACTTAAACTTGATTAACCAGATCTTCATATCATCACAGTTCATGGTGCAAGTTCTGTGGAACCCCCTGTCAATGTATCTTTCTGCAAAAGAAAGTTCATTGTGGAAAACAACCAAATCCTTGGTTCACATAGGCATGCACAGCCCATGACTCTCCATTGCTTAGACTCTCAGCACTGGGCATGTGATCTGTTCTGTCCCAAAGGCAGCATTACTCTACAACGTTAGTCAACATCAAAACTGCTTCTGCATGAGGAACTCCAGTGCTTTTCTGAACACACTGCTGCTCATTCCGATTGGCAGTGCCTTTCTAGGATTTCAGACAGGAGCTTTTCCCCAGTCCAGTGTGCATATGTGGGGTGTTGAACTCTGTCACTGAGCTACAGCAACAAAATACTTGCATCTCAGAATCTCTAGCACATGGGCTACTTCCAGCTGAAGCAGAAGCCAAGGACAAGCAGGCAGCAGAATGTTGAAAGTAAGATGTCGAAGGTCGGGACGGGGGATAATTTGAATTCATTTCACATCTAAAGGCAAACCTACCTAATTCACACTTTTTGAAACAATATGAGAACTGCAACACAGCTAGCCTTCAACATTCACACTTTCCCGAATTTTGCAATGCCATTCTCCAAGTAATGTTTACAAAAATATAACCTGGGGTAAAGTAGCCATAAAAATGCATATATTAATGAAAATAACACACACCAATGCACTTTTTTAGGGGAAATCACACTGAAAACTGCACAGAAATGTGTATATTTGGGAGAAATCCCCACAAAAATGCTTATATGTTTTAAGGAGATGTACAAGGACTCCAAATCTTTTCCCCGATCAATGCCCTTTGTGGAATTGAAACCTGTATGTAAGGTACCTTATGATGTGTGTGAATGGAGCAAAGACCTTGAAAAAATTACTATGTAAACAAATCTTTCCAAAGCCAAACTGTGACTCCCCGTAGTTTCTCAAAGCATGGCATACTTTAAAGGGAGAACGACAAAACATGTTGTAGGATGTACAGAGGGAAAGGAGACTAGAAAAAGAAGTTGTAAGAGCTCCTGGTAAGTGCCTGAGAAGTAATCTGACATGTCACCAAGCTGTTGTAGTAAGTTAGAGGAGGATTTCCACCCCCCCCCCTTTTAAATCCAAATATGTAATTTGAAACTAGAATGGCCTTGTGGGACAGCTGGCTGTGCTGAAAGGATGGAGTGACATCTCTGTTGTCAAGATTCTTGATTTTGGTCTATTAATGCACAGCAATGCACCTTCAATTTGTCCACGTCGTAATACACAATGAGATAAGTTGTTTTTTAAAAAAATACTATGAAAGTTTTGGAGACGTATTTAAAGTGATAAGAGCAGTAGCCACAGAAGAGGCAGCCACTCAAAATGCTATAACATTAAAGTACAGTGGAAGCTTGGTTCTCAAATAGCTTAGCTGATGAACAAATTGGCTCCCGAATACCACAAACCCAGAAGTGTTCCAGTTTTCTAACATTTTTCAGAAGCTGAATGTCTGACGCAGCTTCTGCTTAAGTGCAGAAAGCTCCTGCAGCCAATTGGAAGCCACGCCTTGGTTTTCAAACATTTCGGAAGTCGAATGAACTCCCGGAATGGATTATGTTAAAGAACCAAGGTACCACTGTATCTTACGGATTGTTATTATTACAGTGGTACCTTGGGTTACAGATGCTTCAGGTTACATATGCTTCAGGTCATAGACTCCGCTAACCCAGAAATAATACCTCGGGTTAAGAATTTTGCTTCAGGATGAGAACAGAAATTGTGTGGCGGCACAGTGTCAGCGTGAGGCCCCATTAGCTAAAGTGGTGCTTCAGGTTAAGACCAGTTTTAGGTTAAGAACGGACCTCCGGAACAAATTAAGTACTTAACCCGAGGTATCACTGTACTTGCTTATAATCAGCTTTATGATTATTATTTTTAAGAAAGAAATATTCATTATGGTAGAAAATAACAGCATATGGAAGCATATTTTTGTATATTGTTACACACACACACCAATCTCCAAGCAGCAAGAGATCTCAGTGTATACTTTGGATATGACTTCCTTGGAGCAAAGGTGAGTAGAGGCCAGCAGGGGTACATGAGGGGAGAAGCAGACTGGCTCTGCCACTTACCAGGACAGGGATATGGTGAGGTGCTGATGAGGTCAGGTGGGTTTCTTGTCACCTGCAGGTGTGTGAAGCCACCAACCTAGAGCTCCTCTTGCCTTGCCCCCCTGCTGGTGGACATGATGGTGCTGTTGTTGCTCCCTGTCATGTGCCGCTGTTGCTAGAGGCTCGTGGTGTCTTTGTTTACAACCAATAGTTAACAGAGTTGGCCAAAGTCATTAAATTATTGAACCACTTTAGAAGCCTGCTTTTTCTGCAGAATCCCACTTGAGAGGTATGAAATCATGGGCTGGGAGGGGACCCTAAAGATCATGCCTACACTAACCCCCCCAAACAACTTACTTGTTTTGTTTGCTTATACTTTTCTGCTCAGAAAATGATACAGTACTGAAAAATACTTGCGTGCCAATGCAGAAATCTTTGCTTTGGGTTGTATCCATACACCAATTTCTACTCAGGGTAAACCCAATGAAATGAATGTAGCTAAGTTAGTTATGTTGCTTAATTTCACTGAGTCTACCCTGGGTATGACTCGCTTTGGATACAACCCTTTGATTTGATTATATTGAATGAATTAGAAAACAGAGTACCTTGCCGGTTAATGATCATACTCTGTTCTTCTAATATGAAACTGAAAGAAATGAGCAATCATTTCACTTTAGTGAAAGCAATCTACTCAATAAATATGCTTTATTAAAATAATTTAGGCATAGATCTTTGCTCTTAACCACTGCTGCCTACCTTTGATGCTTTTCAGTGTTGATGGAATTGAAAGCATCCTATTATGTTTTTATAAGACTTTTCAAGAAACAAAAAGAAACAGAATTTAAACATGCAAGTGTGTGTATAAATGCATGTTACATGGTTTGTTTGTTTACTTATATTTAGACAATTTATATACCATGTATTTGGAGTGGGGCAGAATCTCTAAACAGTTTAAAACAGCTTCATCAATAACGATCAAATACAGAAAATACTAGGGGCGAAATATCACAGTATAAAACACCACAACTGACAACAGTACAGGAAATCCTTTTAAGTATCAGAATAAAATATTACACATGACAATCAACTACAGAATTAAAATGAAAATCACACATTCAAAACATAATTAACAAAATATAATATAAGCAAGTAGAATAAAAGTGCAAAACAAAATCCAAATATCAATTCCTCAGTTTTTAAACACGCAATTGGCAACTAAGGAAAAGAGGGGGGGGGATTCACTTTCCCCACCCTACAACATTCCCAGTCACTCATACGATGAAAAAGAAACAAATATAGTTATATTCTCAGCCCACTATGTAATCATCAACACCATTAGCCATCTATCGGCAGCTAAAGTACTTTCCACTCAGGTCTACTCAAACACACTGTTACCTAGTGAACACACAAAAATCAAATATGCAAGCTCGATAAACCAATAAACCACTCTGCAGCCTCTTCTAGGGCAGTCTCAGTTCCTCAATCGACAACTCACATGTCTATGCCACAAGACCCAGACAAACCTAGACAGATACTGACCTTCAAAGTAAGCTACAATACATAAGCCCTAAGTGAAACATTCAAACCCAGTACTTGCCCTCTCCACTTCTGAATATTGTTTGAATTTTTTATCACAGGAGGGAAGGATTACCGAGGAGATACCGACTGTGCCAAATGGTGAAGTTTCCGGAGAAGAGCAGAAAACTGAAGAAGTAATGCGAATTTTTTTTTTTAAAAAAATCTCTGTATAACAACAATCACTTAAGTGTTTTTTTGGAAGCCATGTTGCCATCTCCCAGAAACTCTATGTGAGTGTCAACAGTTCCCCAGCATGACTCAGATTGCCTGGCTGGCCACCGCATCAGCCTTTGCCAACTCAGTGCCCTGCAGATGTTGTTGGACTACAGCTCCCATCATCCCCGACTCTTGGCCATCTTGGAATCCAACAACATCTGGATGGCTGCAGCATCCCCATCCCTAATACGGAAGGAACAGCATGACCTATGAGAGCTAAACGTTTTGAACTTGCTGCAACATTTCTGCTTCAAAATGCAGGAAAATAGCTTGACTTTTACAAGAGAAAGCTAACAACCATCCAGTGAGCACAATTACATGAGATTTGCCAAATGCATTTCAGAGGTGAAGAATGAATCCGGAGCAGCAGTATGTGAATTTTCCATCAGCAAGGATTTCTGCATGTGCAACAGAATATTCCCCCTCCTGCCCCTGCACACCCCTTAAAACTGTTCTGGGGCTTCTCCCAAACTTCTGGAGCAGATTTGGGGAGGGTGTACATGAAGGGAGCAGTGGGGGAAATCTAACTGCAGGACCAGAAATCCTTGCACTGGCAGGACATGTTGGTTGAATACCATCCTAGATTTCTTTGGTTTAAATTGATTTTCTCTTCTGTGATGTTACTTGTGTTTTTCTTTTTTGCTCCGTTGCCAGGAGATTGAAAAGACAGAGGGAACTGAGGAGAATGAGGCAAACACAGAAGAGGATGCAGAAGCTGATTCTGCTGAAGTGCCAACAGAAGAACAGGTCATTTCCTTTTCTTTTTTTCCCTGCTTGCCATTTTTGTTCAAAGCACCCTTCACATCTCTGATATCCAGGCTCTAAGTGCCATCCGTTGCTTTTGCAGCCAAAGCAGCACTACCAACATGTGAGAGGGAGGTATTGGCAAGCTTATGGGGTGAGCTCTGAGATTTGCAAAAGCTTTCCTAAAATCATGAGGGGGAGAACAGCCCAATGTTCAGTAGCCAGGGACTATTGACTCACTCCTGGGGGTGAGGGCAGAAGAGAAAACCTTAGTGGTGAGGGAGTAATGGAACGGAATGGTTGGAATCCTGAAGAGGAAACACTTCACACTACAACATTTTGTCGCAGGTTGCACTTGTACACTTCTAAATTTTGCATAAGGATTGCATTCATTCAGGTGGCTGTGAGGACCAACAGCTGGAGGGCGACAGGTTCCCCAGCAGGGCACCGGCGGCATTCTCCTGCTGCTTAACCATCCACAGCTGCCTGTCTGCTGAGTAACAATCGGCTTCCCCTCACAGAAACATTTATAGTCAGGCACCAGCAGCTGATTCCGAAGTGTCGCTTTCAGTGTATCTGCCTGCATGTTTGGAGAGGAATGAAAACCATGAGCAGCAGCTGCTACCTCATTAGAGAAATAAGACAACATGGAGATGACTCTGAACTCCACTGCAATAGAAATGCAGCAAACATGTAATTTCTGCGAGTGAAAAGGATGATTCTGCATATTAACAGACTTGTAAAAGAACTCTTTTTGATGGTTTGACCCTGCAGGGGCCATGGAATGGATAAATGCAGAGTCAAAATGATGCACATGTATGCAGAAGGAGGGATCTTGGGGGGGGGGTCAGTATTCTCAATTGCACCTGTCGTCTTTGAATGGCTGTCGCAGATGTTCTGTATGTTTTGCCAGCAACAAAATCCCAAAGTCCCAGACAGATGCTATTTTCTGGATGTAAAGTTATTCACTGGGCAGGTCAGATCTTAAAGGTTTCTTAAACATCTATCCTTTTCACAGCCATTGGTGATTATTGATACAGACACCACTGAATATAAGTGTTTTCATTAAGACATTAGGCATTTATTATGTGGTGTTTTCATGCTGCCCAGACCTTCTTCTCATTGGTGGAAAAAGAATGCTGCAAGAGCTGGGCACTTCACTGTTTTGTGAGGGCCATCGAGAGAGGTGAAAAAATTCTGCTTTGCTGTCATTCCCCTGCCATTCCTCTTCTAACTTTTATTTTGGGGCTGAACCAAAATGGGCTATTTTGGGGAGGCAAAATTGGGCAGGTAGTGGAGTTTTGCCAAATGTCCAGTGGGGGGGGGGCTGAAATTCTCCAACACATTGCCCCCCCTCAAATAATTGTCTTCTGGGAGATTTTTGGCTCACTCAATGTTGAATAAAATTCTGTTGTTTGTTTATATTGTTGGGTGAAGTAAGGAGAATGGGAAGGAATAAGGACAAAGCCAGTTCCTTCCTTCGTAATAGTGTTAAAATGGCGCTGAACAATATATTAGCTTGATTTATAGTTGCACCCCAAATCCATGGAGAGTGAAATGGTCAAATATTTGCCAAGCGTTTTCCAGGGGAGGACTGGAATTCCCCAACAGATCAGGAGCAGCTGAAAAAAAAGTGCCAGAAGGTTATCTTCAGTTAATTTTTGATTCAGCCCTGCTTTGTGTGCTTAAGATAAAGGGGGGGGGGGAAGAACATTATGCCTTGCAGCATTCTTAAGGGTGTAACCCAATGCATATTTATCTGAGAATAAACACTGTAGTATGACTTTCTTCTGAACAAACGTGTATAGACCCTCCTGTTTAATAGATTCTAGACTTTCTCAGTTGTTGTTTTTTTGTCATTGGTTGCTGTCTGATCTTTTTTATTAGTCTGTTTTAAGGGATGGTTTTTCTCATTTGCAGGAAGAAGGCGAAGAACAGCCAGTGACAGAAGTACGCTCAAAAACTTCTTGTAGTCTGCACTTTGATTTGTCTGCTTGATGAGTAATGTAAAGCGTTGCTTGACAACCCTCTTCCCCCAAGCTGAATCACAAAACCAAGTTATGACTGGCATCTAGCAAAGAATATTTATGTCTGGGCCTGTTTAACTTTTGGGACCAAGGAATTCATTCTAACCATTTTCTCAGAGCAAAATGGCATGCGCTTGAACTGATGTACCCAGGCAGCACCTGGTGCACCTATATAACTACGTGGACATTCATGCCTGCTTGCACACACCTGCACAGAGTCCACAGGGCACATCAGAGACATAGGTGTAGCTTTGTCAATCAGTCAGGTAGCAGGTAACTTTAGGCTAAATTGAAGGACCTTGGATAGCTCCAAACAGACAACCTGCTGGGCCTGAAGCTCAGTGGAGACCTTTTGTCCCTCTTGCACCAGACTTTCCTTAAAGGAACAGACCTCTGGCTTGGAGCTTCTCAGCCAACTCCTGCCTTGTGTGTTGTATGTGTTTACTATTAAAACCAATTGAGGTTATTTCCTGGGGTTTTCGTTACTAATCTTAACCATAATTTTTGTGTGAAAATCAAATATTGTTTTATACCTAGGCAGTGCACCTGTATGCATCTTCTGCCTTTTTTACTTTCTGGATTCATTTTTTCCTCCTAGTACAAGTCCACTGCAGACTTAATGCTGCTGTTAAGATAAAATTGGCATTCTAGGGTTGGTGCAAGAGGACTGCTAACGACATTGTTAGGGGCACACTGCAAGTTTTGTGCTATAATGCAAGCAACAATGACCTACTTCTTCATCTTCTCTTCTTTTCAAACCAAAATTGCTTCAGGAGGAAGGAATTTAGAGCAGAGAAATGGTGTGACAAGAAGAAGGGCTTAAATTGGGGAGGGAGATGAGGGCATATATGCCCAGCCTTCCCATATGGAATATTGTTATATGTTGATATTGGATGTACTCTTCATGGGACATAACCTTAGATTGAGCCACAAAAACTACTTGTGAGTTTGGACATATAACTTGAATAACAATGTTTTGGTGCATCCTACTCTTATATCACTGTGGGGGTGATGGAATTCTCTTGGTGAAAAAATGCAGAAGGTGCCACACAATTTAATACTCTGCTCTTTCCTCATTATGGCCATTCTTATTTATATAACACCATCCATGCACACAAAGCTTTACAAAGAATGAGAGAATGCGTCCCTGTCCAAAATGGTTTACAAGCTAGAAAAAACTGTGTAATGAAACAACAGAGGAAAGGGAAGAAAATGGAGGCAGGGTAAACTGGGTAAACTGGTTCCCTTTCAGTTGTGTGCTTCAGCAACACAACACAACATTGAGTATGCAAGACACTCTGATGTAGACAATGCCTCAGTGATATTTCATGCTAGGACTACCAGTGCACTATGGGGCAGAATCTACCGCAAATGCCCACGCATTAATCTATGCAAATGCTGTGGAAATGAATAGGAGCAACACAATAGCACAACTTGCCCTTTTCATTAATTTGCTAGGTGATGGAAGAACAAAGACATGTAGGCTAGATTATGTGTGGTATGTAGATAAAAGTCAAATACTGCCTTATGAATAGGGAAAGGATGCTCTAGAATAAGGTTACCATGCATCCCCGTTTCCCGGGGACAGTCCCTGGATTTACAAATCAGTTCCCCAACAAAATCCATCTGTTTAGTAGGAAGTTGAAAAGTGTCCTCGGATTCATTGAAAAATATCTGGTAACCTTACTCTAGAATAGCTTTTGCTATTGTTTCCTTCTAACAGATAAGAAAAATAAACAGTAGATCAGAATCTAACTTGAACAATATTATACACACACTAATATGTATACACTTTTTCTCTCACACACACCCCCCTCAAACACTAGAGAAAGTCAGAAGGCATAGAGACTACTGTTGAGTTTATTAGTTTGGCTGAATTATGCTTCTGCTCTTTGATCATTAATCATTAAATTTAATGTGGCTTGTCTGCATGCGTTAATGTAGTAAAGAATTCAACATTCAGCTGCATTAAGCTTTTATAAAAGCTTGTATTTCTATTTAGAAAAATGAAATGTGCTAGCAACACAGTATGGCTGCAAATGGAGTATGCACCCCACCTCCAAATTGAGCTTTTCCTTCTCGGAGAATTACACATGATTTATGTCAGAAAAATAGCCCACCTTTTATAGAAGGATCTGTGAGCAGGAGACTACGTTCTGCCCACGCACCTTTAAAATTGTAGCAGACTTTGCATTGCAGTATAAGGTGCTTTCTCCCATTTTTTGAGGGAGCAATATGCATGTCACATTTAATCCACTGTTTCAGTAGTTGCTTCTTTCCCTTCCCATATTTGAATGTTCTCTCCTTCCTATAAATAAGGAAACAGAGGCAGCACAGGAGGAGGAAGAGGCAGAAGAAGAAGAGGAAGAAGAAGCGGAGGAAGAGGAGGAGGAAGAAGAAGAAGAATCTTAGTACAATTCTATTATGACTTTTTCCTTCAGAAGACTGTTCAGGTAATTTTGCTGACAGCTGTCTCATTTCAGCCTTTACCTGAAAATCCTGATAGTTTCAATCCCTGCCACCAAAACTTTAATTTGTCTCAAAAGGGGGAATAAAGAATATTTTCCCTGCTTGTTTTAAGCAGACAACAGTAGGTACAATCTGCTTACATGCCTTCATTTATTTTTCCAACATTGAGTGGGATTTATATAGCATTAATGGGTGATAACTAGAGCATGAGCCAATTAATTTAATCCACTTTTGTTCCATCATTCCTAGTGGCAGAGAAACACGTATATTCCTCTCTTGTTGAAACTGATGGGGCTAAAAGTGTAAACAACTGGGTTATTTATCTGGATTGTTTCCATAGGGTTTTTTATAATTATTTTTTATTGATTTTTCCATGTATACTTCTACTAACAATATATCTTTAACAATTTTTCATATTTCCACCCTTCTCCCCTGGACTTCCCTCATACTCCCATTTTGTTTTATTTCCATATTGTTCACCCTGCGTATTGTTTCCCCAAAATTTTCCCAATACATATAGTCTTATTTTTTTGTTGTATACAGTTGTGATTGTTTACTCAAACCCTGCCAATGAGTCCATTTCTTTATGTTGTCTCTTCATATACCGTATGTTGTAAATGGTTCCCATTCTCTTTAACAGCCTTTGTTGTCCTTTTCATGTACTTTTTCTGTTAGTTTTGCCAGTTCTGCATATTACATTAGTTTCCCTTGCCATTGTTCTTTCGTTGGTATTTCTTCTGTCTTCCAAATTTGTGCCAATATAATTATTGCCGCTGGTAGTGCATTCATCTTTATTTCTGCTATCCTTCCCATCAAGGAGAGATTCATTCTATTCCAAATTTCCAAATCTTTCTTAATCTCATTCCAAACTTTCTCATAGTTGTCTTTATATAAATTTAAGTTTTTATTAGTAAGCCAGATTCCTAAATATTTGACTTTTTTCTGAATTTCTACTTTTATAATCTCCTGCAATTCCCTTTTCTCCAGTTCCATCATATTTTTTGTTAGTATTTTTTGTCTTTCCTTTATTTAATTTAAATCCTGCCACTCGCCCAAACTCTTATATTTTTTCTAAAGCCTTAGAAAAAATCCTCAGCTGTGATTACCAAGTCATCTGCAAATTCTTTCAACTTAAATTCATTTCTCCTCGTTTTTATTCCCACAATCTGCTTGTCTGCTCTTATGTTTCTGTTCAAAACCTCCAGGACCAGAATAAATAATAAAGGTGATAACGGACATCCTTGTCTCGTTCCTTTTTCTATTTTGAATTGGTTCGTTATCAATTGGTTAATAATTAGTTTTGCACTCTGTTCTGTATATACAGCTTGTATCCCTTTTATAATTTTTTTCTCCATATTCCATTTCTTCCATCACTTTCTTTATAAAATCCCAAGATATATTATCAAATGCTTTTTCTGCATCTATAAACATCATTGCTGCTTTTTTCTAATTTCTTACTTCTAAATACTCTATTACATTTAAGATATTTCTTATATTATCTTTCATCTGCCTACCTGGAAGGAATCCCACTTGGTCTGGATGTATATAAACATTTAAGACCTTTTTCAATCTATTAGCTAAAATATTAGCAAATATCTTATAATCATTGTTCAATAATGAAATGGGTCTATAGTTTTTGACCAAGGTCAAATCTGTATCTTGTTTTGGAATCAAAGTAATATAAGCTTCCTTCCATGTTTCTGGAATTTCCCCGTCTGTTAATACTTCATTCATTATGACTTTCATTGGATTTACAAGCTGTTCTTTAATTTTTTTATAATACTTTGCTGATAATCCATCTGGTCCTGGTGATTTGTCCACCTTTATTTGATTTATTGCCTCGGGGATTTCTTGATCTGTTATTTGTGTATTTAAAAATATTATCTCTTCTTGTTTTATCTTTGGCAGATGACTCTTTTTTATATATTCCTGTATGTTGATTGCCTTTTCATTTCTTCTTTTGTATAAATTCTGAAAATATTTTTAAAAGACCCCTTATTTCTTTAGTTGTATCTAAAACTTTCCAGTTGGAATTAATTTTACCTATATGATTCATCTGTTGATTTCTCCTTAATTGCCATGCTAACAATTTTCCAGGTTTGTTTGCATGCTCAAATAATTTCTGTTTCATTTTTTTAACTTTCCATGTTATTTCTTCATTGATTATCATTGAATACTGTGATTGTAATAATTTTATTGCCTGTTTTATCAATTGTTTATTTGGGTTTTTTCCTAATTCATTTTCTTTCTTCGCTATCGCATCCAAAATTTCTTTTTTTACTTGCTTCCCTGGCTTTTTTTTTTTTACAGCATTTTGTTTCCATAGTTTTAAACAAGAGAGTTTTTGTGGAATTGTATCGAGGGGCGTTTTGAGACAGAATGTACTTTTTTAAATCAGCAAAGAAGCTCCATATTCCTACTCTGATGAGAGCATTCTGCAACCGTTTACACTGAAGTAATCCATGGATCCCAATGACTTTCTGTCCTGCTTGTGACTGGACACTCAACATTAATCAATATACTCCTTCAACCTGCACCCAGTTCATGGATATACAGGAAGAACTGCATTTTCATATAATTTTCTATTTATTTCTTGATTACATATATATATTCCCTTTTCTCACAACAACCCTGTGAGGTAGTTAAGGCTGAGAGATAGAGATGGGCCTGAGGTAACTCACTGAGGTTCATGATGGAGTGGAGATTTGAACCTGGGTCTCTCCAGTCCTAGTTCTTTGCAATCAATAAGACTTCATGTATGTGTCATATCAGTCTTAATTTTGTACATGAATGTCATGGTTGAATCTCACATGGTTGCCACCCAGAATTGCAGCATCTTTGTTATCTTAATTTACACTGAAGCCCTGATGTGACCGAATTAATGTCAAGTCACCCAAAGACTTAATATAAATAAACAGAAGGTATACTTCCTCCTTGCAGTTAGTTTTGTGCACTTAAGCACAATATATGCTGTGATGGGGTGTTTGGGCGTGCGCATTTTCTTTATTGTGTTGCCAATCCAAACAGTCATTTGGCAGACTGATGCCATCTAGTGTTTTAAAATGAGGTTGTAAAAGCAAGCAGGTGGTCCAGCGAAGCACATTTTTGACACTGCCTGGCACACACGCCTGGAACATCAGGTTAATATTTTACAGAAATATTAAGTCAGCTCTCAAAAAAGAACTTGGTCAATGACAGAAAAGTCATTCCTGTTGTGTATACATAATACGGTCTGTGCTGCCTGTTGACTTCTTTTTATGACCAGATACCATTTAAAAATTAACTTCCAGCAGTGCTGTTAGATTAAGGTTACCAGACGTCCCCGTTTCCCGGGGACAGTTCCCAGATTTACAGATCAAAATCCTATCATTCCGACTCATTTCAATGAAATGTCCCCGGATTCATTGAAAAAAATCTGGCAACCTTATGTTAGATCGTCACTTGACCCATGACGAACAGGGTTTGTAGCTGGCAAACCAGCCATAGCTGGGGAAAAGGCACTCCTAGCCCCTGAGGCCACTTGAGCTTCCAGTTCCCCACTGTTGGATCTAGGAGTACCACCAAGCTAGGAACCTTCTTCTTCCAGGGGACCACAGCCCCATCTAGAACAAGCCATCTTCCCAGCTCCTGGACTTGATTGTTTGGAGCTGCGTTGGTCCTTTTGTACATAAAGCTTCAGAGCTGGAGGGTAGGGCACTGGAGGAAGAGGCAGGTCAGGCAAGTGAAAGGGCCAGGTGCTTCCCTGCCCTCTCCTGCACCACTGTCTTCCGGAACCAGGAGAGAATTGAAATGGGAAGAGCAGAGGCAGCTTCCAAGCAGGCGTAGTCTCTGGCTGCATGTGCACAGCCCATAGGAGGAAGATACATAAGCTGGTGGAAGGGGCACGCACCCTTGTTGCTGCAACCGCTCTATAGAGTGCAGACTTGGGAATAGCTGCATAGACACTAGGTTGGGGTGGAGGGAGCAGTATTCCTAGCCATGGAAACTACTGTATGTGTCAGCTTTGACAATAAAGAGCTAGCTATCTGCCGTGTGCATTCCTTTCGCTAGGGAGAACCCTTGGCAACATATTAAATTTTGGGGTTTTTTTGCCCCCACAGGAAACAGAAGCCCATGGCATCACTGCAGTGTGAAGATAAAAGCAATCACTTCCCCTCCATGAAAACACCATTGGCTTTACTCTCCAACTCCAGATATTGGCATAGATGTCACCTGAGACATCAAGCAGCCCCGCAGGAAAATCTTTATATGTTGTGTCAAATGGGTCTTCAGATCTTCAGAACTTGATGGCCAACAGACACTGTGGGTCTGACTTTAGGGTGTAGGTTTCTGTGGACAGGGATTGTTTCTCTCTCCATGTTTGTGCCCTGCCAGGCACACACTGACAACGCTCAGAGGTGATGGCAAGGCGGAACGGAACTGGAACCTGCAAGGAAGCTCCACCTGTATGTACCATAATGACCTGCTTGTTTCTAAACTAGCCTTTGAAGTCGGTATTCTTTTTAATGTACAGCAACTGAAATAAAGCACATTTCATGTTGACTATCTGCTTATTCCCTACAGGCATTAATTTATCATAGTAAATAAGAAAATTCAAAGTTATGCTTGTAGCCTGCATGGTGCCTTCACTTAAGAAAAAGTTCTCTGTGACCGATTGCCTTCCTGAGTCTGTATTATTGTGATAGCCCTGTACAGTATTAGATTATATTTTCATTATTTCATTGTTCATGGATGTAGAGAGCTTTTCAACAGACTCTGAGGATATTTGCTCACTTATCTCCCCCCCCCCCCCTTGTGCCACTGAAAAGCTATTTTCAGCTCTCCCTGTGACGTATATTTGGACAAGAACTGCAACTTATTGAAGTGCCGAAGCCTTGTTTAGGAACACTTATGCTTTTAATAAAGACCACAATACAAACCTGGCTAATAGCTCAACCGCCCATTTACTCTAGGATAGTCTCACTGGAATCAGATGAGATTCCTTTACAGTAAGTGGATTGTGGCCAAAGGAAAGTTTTAATTCTTTCTCTAATGGTGAAGCATTAAGCACTTTCATTGAACAACCTATGGCAAAAGCATTGCATAATTTATCCTAGAGGTGCTAGGATAGCTTTGGCTTACATTAGCTCTGCTTAACTCCTCCGAATAAACATTTTATTTTTGTTTTGCATCAGTTGGTGATATTGCAAGTTCCTGCTTTCCGATGGATAGTTCTATCTGTCCTGGTCATTGGGAGTCATTATAGCCCTCGTATATAGTCGCTATGTGTTAACTTCCAGTGCCGGAGAGTATTATTTTGGCGAAAACAAAAGCAATTGTCACTGCCAGTAGCATGGGTTGGGTTGGCACAAGTTTACCATGGGCTGTACACTGTCTATAATCAGCTTGAATTGTAAAATGTGGGGGCAACATTTTTTTAAAAAAAAAAATAATCTTGGCTATACACTGTAAGGCCCAGGACTTAAAGATTTGGTAGACTAAGTGTGGCGGTGTTCTAGCCTTTTCCCTTTTTTGTTACACACATTTGCCTGCCTTTGACTTGAGCTACTAGCAGCACACAGGTGCCAAACCACATTGGCAACCACATTGTCTGTAATGACTGCACTCTGTGTTATTTTGTTTATTCCTCCCACAGTGCCTTTGTGTTAGTGTAAGAGCTGATGGAGACTTCAGTGTACTTAAAAAAACAAAACCTTTTTCTATCCTCCTGTCTGTGTTTTCATTTCTTTTCACGTGTCAAAGAAAGAAACATTCACCCGTAATTGAAATTACTATGGGAAAATCTCAAGGGAATTCTTTCTCTGTTGAAGAGAATTACATTATGTTTGCTTTGAGAAAGTTGAAGAAGACAAGAAGCTGCCTTACAGGCAGACCAGACCATTGGTCAATCTTGCTGACTTCTGCCAACACTGACAGCCCTGCAACTCTCCAGGGTTTCAAACAGGATAGTCCCAGACCTACCTGGAGATGTCAATGACTGAAAATGGAGCTAAGATGCATCAGTTTACACTTGTTTACATCGATCAGTATTTGCCATTTTACTGCCCATTCACTCAGTTTGGAGAGTTCCTTTTGGAACTCTTCACAGTCTCTTTTAGACCCTGAACAATTTAGTATGAACAGGAAACCTGGCCACCTCACAGCTTACCCCTAACTCTAGGTCATTTATGAACAAGTTAAAAAGCACAGGTCCATTTCCCCCCCCCCACCCTTGAAACCTCACTTTTCTTGCACCTATCCACTTTTCAATAATAGCAGTGAAATATCTGCTCAGATAGGACATGGGTCTGGGCTGGTGCAAAATCCAGTTACCACCCTGGCTCCATGCCTGGGTAAATATCTCCGGGCATGAAAAAACAACAGAGTACCCAGACATGGACAGTAGGCGAAGAAAATCCAGTGCTGTGTCCAATCAAACACACAAAAGAAGCAGCAAAGTTCATCAGTAGTTGTTTACTGAGGTTCAACTGCTTAAGAACATAGTTACAGCATTAATGGGTCCCCAGTGACAGTCGAAAGCTTCAAAACGTAGAGGCATAACTGAAGAACAACGAAAGACGAATGAAGAAAGATGAATGAAAAACTGACTAGAAGCCCAGCGATATCTCAGATCTGTGACCTTGGCTCTTTACAGACTCAACAGAATCAGTTCATAAACAACAGGGCACAGATGCCATAAAGATAAAAACCTGACAACTCAAAAACTTTTATGTTCTACACCCATGATAAGAAACATACCCTGACAGTATGGAGGAAAGAGAGCCTTGCTGTGTGGTCTATAACTGCTGTCATGATCAGCTTTAGAACAATATAAAAGACTAAAAATTATTATAAATCAGTTTGGAGATGGTATTTAACACCAGTCAGATTAAATCAAATAAATGAGTATTTGGTGTTATGTTGGAGGAGATGCCAGGAAACCGGGAATTATGTTCACATGTGGCAAAGGGTGTTCAAGAAGATAACAAAAATCTCTGGGTTAAAGCTGACCAGAAGTCCAGAGGTAACATTATTATCAATTTACGATGGGGTGGAAGGTTCGCAGGCTACGATGGGGTGGAAGGTTCGCAGGCTATGAAGGACTTGCTCACAAACTTATTGACAGCAACACAAATTATGATAGCTAGGAAGATCCCGAGCGGTCCCCCCCGTCATGTGGAATAACGACTCAAGACAACGTGCTATGGGATTAAATTGGGATTAAATTGGCCACAACTTTATTAAATTTCAAATGTGGGTAGACCTTGGCTCAGGCATTGGGCGTTCTCCCTCCCCACTCCCCAGCCGGGGACCTAGGGAGCTTCAGGGTTATCCAGCGTGGGGGGGGGATGGGCTGGCTCTGGAGAACATATGTTCAAGCAGAGATAGCCACCCCCGTTACGCCGCCGCCGCAGGGGAGAGCAATGACGACCTTTCGGTGTGCGGTCAAAGCCTCCCTTCAGAAACCCCTTTAACGGGGGACCCCTGGTATCGCCGCCGCAAAGAGGAAGATGGACTAAAGGATTTCACCCAAGGCCTGATACCGCCAAAGTTGTGACGTTTTGCTATGGGAAAGGCGAAACCTGCCAATGCAGGGAAATTCCTTTCCGGCCCCTTAACAGCGACCTTAACGTAGCAGCGCCCGCATACCTGTGAAGAAAAGTTAACCTGCAAAACCTATGAAGAAAAGTTAACCTGCAAAACCTATGAAGAAAAGTTAACCTGCAAAAGAAGACATTAACTGAGGGTGGGTAGGGTGGGAGAAGCTCTGGAGCCAAGTGAGGATTCCCAGGTAAGATCCTCCCTCCTTTGTGTGGGCAGGTAATCCCTACCTGGCCTGGTCTCCTTGGCAACGCTTCCCCCAGGTGGGATTGGACAACTGACTGAGGTAGGCGGAGACCTCCAGGTAAGGAGTCAAACCATTGCAAGAGGTGTCAAAATTTTGGGAGGTTGGATAGTTACAATGGAATGGTCTCAGTGGTGGGGTGCACATTTTTATTCTTATTTATTTATTTATTTATGATTATTACGTCAAAAAACAACCCCCCCAATATTATTAGATATTTTACCTTTATTTTATTTTACCTTTTATTATTAGATATGCACGCTAACACAAGAAGACAGGAAGAATATGTAGACCCCAAATGTTTTCAATAAAGTTATACACCTGGCCTGGAATAGCTAAAAATTACTTTGGGCAAGCTTGATTTGTGAAGTTTTTCTTTGAAGGGCAGACCCCCTCCATCCTGCATTTGGAATGCATATGAAACTGTCTTAGAAAGTCCTTCTAGGGTCAAAAGTGCCTTTGCATGTGGCATGAATGGCTACTATTCAATGAGTACAAGCCCAAGACCGTCTTAGGCACACAGAACAAATGCTATTGTTATTTGGATCTTGGCCACGGTGGAATTGGGGGCTGTGGGACCGTTCTTGCTATTCTTTCCCCCTTATGAAAATGGCTTAGGGTGCCAGAAATCATAAAACAGCACTGCATCATCGTCCAGAACAGCAGAAACATCATTCATAAGTCATGCAAACACCTACTTGTCTGAATATTTGCCAGCCATGCAGCCTCGTACTGACATATACCAACAGAAATATCACACAGATGGTCTTTAGTAATGCTTCAAACAAATTCTGCATTCCTGTCCCAAGACCTTTGTCTGATGGCTCTATCATCTTTGAAAGTGCCAAGGTTTTCTGCTTCTTTGGGTCATCGTGGATTGTAGACAGTGTTAGTCATACTTTGCAAGTAATGCAAAGATAAAGTCGTGAGGAGGGAAATGTTACTACGACATTCATTTTCAGAGCTCCTTTTTCTAGTGGCCTATGGCCTCTTGGGGAAAAAAGTTTTGTTCATTACACAAGACCCCACACACTCCTTTGCCATCACTCTTGCTTTGCAATTTTTATAATCTCATTAGCATGCCTGGCGCTTACCCTTTGATTTACTACCTCATTCACATGTCAAAGTTATTTCAAGTTACAGTACTACTTACAAATGCACAGAAATTGCCATTCCCATTCTCTGGGCAGTGACAGAACCACCAGCTTTGAAGTCAAACTAACCTTTTCTGTTATAATGTATCTTTCTGCTAATTGCAAAGCTTCTTTCCAGGAAATGGTATGAAATAAAGAAATCCCTGGCAAAATTTAAGTATCTTCTCTGTTCTCAGCGGGCCTTGTTTTCAAGGCACATTTAAAGCTTATACCTTCACCCAAAGAAATCTGGGGACTGTTTTTTTTGTTAAGGGTGGTGGGAACTGTAGCTCACTGAGGAGTAAACTATAGCTTCCATGATTCTTTGGGAAAGCCATGTGCTTTAAATGTATGGAGGGTACATTTAGATTACCCCTTGGAAACAGTACAAGATGTGTCCAGGAAACAGTCTTATCACTACTGCTATTTAATTTCCAGTTATTTCCAGTTGAGACTGAGGTTGATATGCTTGGAGAGGTTCCATCCGCAAATACTGTGATCTTTGTTCAACATGGCTAATTATATATTGCCAGGCACAGTTAACTGCTGGAGAGCTGGGGGTACTTAAAATATACTCTAGGTGATAGTTCTGAGACTATCAGTGACCATGTGTGGCCGTAGCAATTAATGGACAATGCAATACAATGCAAAAATGAGCAGAACAGCTTTTCATCATTTAAAAAATAAGTCAATATTCATTTAAAAAAATAAGTCACTATTCACACCCACTTATAATTGCTTGTTCTTGCAATCACTTCCTCTTGGTGGGACATTTATCTAGTATTTAGTTTTGCTTTCAGCAACTTGGCTTGCTTCCTCACGGTTCTCCTTTATGCCTTTATTATGAAGCAAGCATGCTTGATGAGCTTGGTTACTATGAAAACTACTTTGTCGCAAGGAAAGCAGTTCCCACTATCCAAGAGGCTTCCATCCCAGGAGCTTTAATCTGTGCAACAAAGGCTTTTCTGTGCAATATTAGCACTGGCATATCTTGAGCCTGACGACTCAAGGAAATTGTGTGCCTTGACACGCTTAATTACTCTCACAGGGTGTTAGCGAGAAAATTCTGTCTAGCTAGGCATTAGCTAGACAAATGGAGCTTTCATTAAAAATGTGTGCCTTTATTAAGTTTGCATACCACCATGTCCTCAAGGAACCCCAGGGTGGAATACAGGTTGATCCTAGAACTGTTCCATGTAAAGCTATATGCCTTGCAGGGCACACCGGACATGCAGAGTGGCATCCAAGGGATTATCCTCTTTGCCCAGTCTAACTACTCCACCACAGCAGTCCTTTTTGGGTTGGGCTCTGGGTGTTCAATAAATATGGCAGGGCAGAATCATGATCATAGGTTCCACCACTCTTTTGCTCCACCATACACCAGCTCTGTGCCTCCACTTGCATATACGTTATAGACATGTGATGGAATGCAAAGGACAGAAGCAGAACCTGCTGTTCCTCTCCAAGACACTTTCAGACCTCTCCCTTCTGAGCATCTGAAAGTGGCAACTGTCTCTACCTGGTATTATTTTAGGATCAAGAATGATTTAAACGGGCACAATCAAACTGTTATTTACATGGAACAAGAGCTGAACAGACTGCCTGAGATTCTCAGAGGCAATTTCCATGTGTCCAAAACAGAAGGTAAACTGCGGAACTTCACTTTCAAATGTGTTTTAGAAACAACTCCCTGTTCAAAACCAAAACAAGGACACTGAAGGTGTATATCACTGAAGGTCCATCCAGCTGCTATGGACTATGGCTCTCATCAGTCCCAGCCACCCTGGTCATGCTGGATGGTTGATGGGATTTAAAGCTCAAAACATCTGAGGCTAGCAGGTTGGGGGAGACAGTCACTGCCAGTTCAGAATCCATGAGCACATACATGAAACTGACATCTTTTGCACTGACAAGCATCACTTTACACTTGTTTCCATTGAACTGCATTCACTGGTTTACCACCCATCACTTAGGTTTGCAGAGAGTTTATTGGAACTCTTTGCAATCTCTTGTTTTAACGCCCTGAACAGTTTATAATCACCAGCAAACCTGACCACCTCACTGCTCACCCCTAACTCTAGATTGTTTATGAACAAGTTAAAAACTACAGGTCCCATACTGATCCTTTGGCAGCGGGGGTCTCAACTTTTGACATCGCTCCATTTGGAGAACTGTCCACTTATTCCTACTTCCTGCTATTTAATAAATTCCTGATCTACAAGAAGACCTCTCCTCTTATTCCATGACTGTTAAGCTTACCCAGGAATCTTAGGTTAAAAGCTTGCTGAAAGTCCACTTCTGTAGCCTAAGAACCACCAGGAAACATTCATCTTTGGCATGGAAAAATTATAATAAGCAGCCATGCATATTTTTGTTTCAAACAACTTAATAAAAACTAACATGGACATGGAAAAAATTAAATTGAATGTATTCAAATACATTTGATTCCATTGTGGCAAAAAACACACATTTGTCTGACCATTCTACCCCAGCTGTTTATATTCTTCTGTTCTTCATCTCTAGCTAGATGCTTTAAAAGCAGACATTTTAGGACTTCCGGGTTGGCGCCATCGCCGAATGGCGGACTCCCTCCGAGCTCCGGAGGGAGCCTGCTCGGCAGGGGCTGGGTTCTACCGCGTCGGCGTCTCGGGGACCCTCAAAAACCATGGGCGCTGAAACCCATGGGCATGGTGACTCGGCGGGCACCGTTTGTGCCCCCCGACCTGTGAAGGAGCCTTTTTAAAGGCTGCGGAGCGGGTGCCGGGGGAGGGGGGTGTGGTGCTGTGAGTCCTCCGCTTCCCCTGCCGAGCGAAGCCGCATGCCATTTGGCGGAGAGCGCTAACTTCTTCCATTGAAAATTCGGAGTAAAAGAACAACCCGTGAGTAATTGGAAACTGGACTTAAAAAGGGGAAAAAGTTTAAATTTTAAATTTGGAGCGAGCGGGGGAGGTGCAAAAAGGAAGTCAGCCTCCCCCCTGTCGTAGAGGATTTAAAGCAAAGGATTTAACAGCTAAGATCGAGTGCTACCTAAGTTTGATAAAGTTATTAATTTCACGATGGAAAATTATAAGACTGGGCTGGAGGAGAAAAGTAGAATGTGAGCTAAAATGCAACCCCCCCCCCCGGGAACTGGGAGTGATCCGCGAGAGCGCCGGGAGAGGAGAAACAGAGGCTTTGACAGCTGTCAAAGGAGCTGTGAAAGCTGAAGAATAAAAAGAGAACTTTGTTATGAGGACTTTGCCGGTTACATTTGTTACAAATTAAATATAAATTGTTTAAAACAAGGAACAACAAGTTACTTTGACTGTTGGGTGTGATCTGGAAGGAAACTGAGTTACTATAATCCCTCTAGAGGGGCTGTGGGACACTACAAGTATTGCTGGCATGGAATTTGAATTGGACTTTTTATCTCCTGAGAAACTGCAGAAATGGAACACTATTTTGTCTACAGAGGTCTTTACACTAAAGGAGACAATAGACTTATCTATTGAAGAATGGAAGGGACTTGACGTAAAGTTTTGTTCCTGAATAACAAAGCCTCTGTAGGGGACTTAGAAGCTTTTGGAATTGGAACATTTTTGCAGGAGAGCAGGAAAAGAAACTAGAGGAAAGTGAGGAGAGAGACAATAAAAACAACATGAACAACAAGAATTGGACAAAGTTGGAAGTGGGAACATATGGGACATCCAGATTTGAAAGGTCTAAAGAAATAAAATTGGAGTTTTTACTCTTAAATACAGAGATCTGGATGGAAAATATGGACCTTTTTGAGATAGAGTTTTTCTAAGATTGGACGCTCAAAACCAAAGATGATCAAAAAGACGGCAAAGACTATTAAAAAGACGGCAAAGTGGACTTCTGAAGGATTTCAGCCTAGATGTGGGATCTCCAGGATGACAACAGGCATTGATGGACATTGGGGAACATAACCGGGAAAGGGGGGAGGGAAATTTGGAATCCAAAGGGTGTTAAATTATACTTTATTCATTTTTCTATTTTCTTTTATTTTAATCTGTTCTGCATATTAAAGAGGGGAACTCGTGGAAGGGAGCGGGGTCGATTTTAGGGGATGGAGAAACATTTTTAACATTGGGTTAATTATAATAAGTTTAAAATTTGGGGTAAGAACTTGCTGAATCTATTTGAAGAAATTGGAATACAAGAGGGGGTGGGGCGGGGAAGTCCTGGAAAGATGCTAATGAAAACAAGGTTATAAAATGGATGTTTTATTTCTTTTCTTTTTTCTGTTATATTTGAAAATGTTCAATAAATATTATTAAAAAATAAAATAAAAAATAAAAGCAGACATTTTAAAAGTAGATGGATTCTTTTTCCTTCTATCTCTGCTGGTTTGGCATTTGCAAATGGGTACCTGTGCCTAAGGTAAATGAACTGAATGCTTACCTAACCTTATTTCTTATTTTCTCAGAACTCTTGCGAAAGAACAATAAAATACTGTTCAAATTAAATAGAACGTGTCTGAGCGATTAACTTATCAAAACAGTTCTGCAGTTTCCCTGATACTCTCATCAAAAGTTGACCAGATTATTAGTTTCTGGTTTCCAACCTTCCAGGATGGGGCTGTTTCAGGCATTTCTTATTTAGATTTAATATGGAATCAATTGACTGCCCCCCCCCAATCCAGTGAACGAACCAAAATCATGAATCTGTTGGTAGAACTCATCAGGAAATACCAAAATTCAAGTCCACAATGGTTATAGCACCCAAAAGGTTTTTCATGCTTCTGGTAGATGTCTATGTTCTGCATTTCATCTTTGCTTGCATAAAAAATAAATCTGTGCCAATCTGCCACAATATAATAGTTACGGTATATTTTCTTCATTTAGCCAGATACAGATTGTTTGTTAATATTTTCACTCAAGTGATTAGTGCAACTGTCACACCAGTTAGTTCCAAGACTGATGAATTAGGATGACACACCATTTTATCCTTTGCCTCAGGCAAAGGCCTTAGTCTGACACCCTGGTGACTGTTGTATTAAAAATAAACAACCATACCCTAGGCCACCCCCAACCTCTTTCACCATCAAGGAAATACAGTGGACACTCGGGTTGCAAACGTGATCCGTGTGGGATGCACGTTCGCAACCTGGAGCATTCACAACCCATGTACGCGCGTCTGTGCATGAGCGGGTTGCGATTTGGCACTTCTGTGCATGCACAAAGTGTGGTTTAGTGCTTCTGCGCATGCGCGACCGCCGAAACCCAGAAGTTACCCGTTTCGGTACTTCTGGGTTTCAACGGTCCGTAACCTGTAAAAACGCAACCTGAAGCAGCTGTAACCCGAGGTATGACTGTACAACAAGTGAATAACAAGAGAACCCACACGTGATGCTGACACAAAACCCCATAGATACACTAAGTAGAAGAATGGAAGCAGGGCCACCCGACTCCAGCCCACTCACCATTCCCCTCCCCTCTTTTCTTCCTAATCTAACACTGTATGCAACACTAATGTCTCACAACAAATGAAACTGATCTGTAGAAAACACAACTTTAAAGGAGATAATGCACATATTTTTGTACAGTGGTACCTCGGGTTACATACGCTTCAGGTTACATACGCTTCAGGTTACAGACTCCGCTAACCCAGAAATAGTGCTTCAGGTTAAGAACTTTGCTTCAGGATGAGAACAGAAATTGTGCTCCGGCGGCGCAGCAGCAGCAGGAGGTCCCACTAGCTAAAGTACTGCTTCAGGTTAAGAACAGTTTCAGGTTAAGTATGGACCTCCGGAACGAATTCAGTACTTAACCCGAGGTACCACTGTAAACTAAGAATTAAAAAAAAAATTAAAAAATGTGCAAAGTGAACAATACCACAGGAACGTAAGAAAGTGCCTTATATCAAACCTACCATTATCCTATCTAGCTGAAAGCATGGGGAGCTGCTTCAACAGGTATGGGGCCCTCCCAACATTGCTTGACTCAAATGCCAGTCATCCCTGACAGTTGGCCATACAGGCTGGACTGGCAAGAAGTCAGCCATATTTTGGAAGACCACAGACAGGTTCCTCATCCCTAGTGCAGACAGCACTGCACTGACTGACTGCAGCATGCCAGGGTTTCAACAGGTGCCTCCCTCAGCCCTAACTTGAGATGCTAGAGACTGAAGTTGAGACTTCATTCAGGCAAAGCTGATCTCTGATCCTTCCCTTGTCAGCTTCACATCAACCTCATAATAAATGTCCAGTCTTCAAACTAATTTCAAGAGAATTACAGGCTTTCCCCTTGTATTCCATTGAGATGCTGAACCCTAATTCTATGGAATCACAGAAGAAAAAAAGTGATTATCTTTTGCTCTTATTTCCATTGTCATTTCTGTGATCTAAATTTCTGATGCACTGTAAAACATGTACATAAGGACTGGACCCTGATTAAAAACAAGACACGAGGCTTTGACCAGCAAGGCTCTCGGAGAAAGTGCATAAACCATACCCCTCACCAGGCCATTTTATTAGCAAAAGAATCTTTTACACAGTGCTCGTAAGAACCAAGCATATTTCCTCTGAGCATTTCATCAAACCCCACGTGGGGAAAAAGTTACACTACAACACTAATTAGCATGCATATATTTTGGGGTAAATAAGTTGAGAACTACAAAGGGGTGCATCTGGCAACCCCAGAGCTGAGAAATAAACATGATAAGAAGGATGGCCAGAAAGACCAGATCACTATCCCCTTCATGTGAGATCTGTTTCCTGGCTCCAAGATTAACATTTTAAGATTATATATAAGAAACTACATCAAAGTAACTTGCCCACTATCTTTATGGCACAGGATGCCTGCCTGGCGAAGCAACTGCTGTGTACTGCTGTGTACGTGACGTGAGGAGAGAGAAATGGGCAGTAGAGTCAAAGAGGCATGAAAAGGGCACAAATGTAGAATCTTATGGGATTTAATCAGAAATTATCATCAATATATCAAACCCAGTCAACACAATTCTTTTCATTGTGGACACGATGGCTTGATGTATCTTTTATAATTCCTCATGGTAATCCCATCTGACCCCTACACATAATCCCTGGACATTTAATGCCTGGGAGGAGAGCCCTCAGTCTAGTTTAAGCCTGCTAGTAAATGTTTATTTTTCCACCAATCTTTGTGGATCTTCCATCTGTTATCACCTGGCTTTGCAGAGAATTACCCTGTTTTCCAGGGACAGGGATTTACAGAAGCCATCCTGGTTTCTGATTTGATCCCGGAATGTCCCGCTTTTCTTTAGGACACCCCTATTTTCACTGGAGAAATGGTAGCCAGAGCACCTGCTCCGATTAGCTCCTCGGCAGTAGAGGCCCTGCCCATCGATCTCCACAGCTGTCCAACTGCACTTAGAGACCATGTGGGAAAAAGTTCCACTGCCCGCTTGTCACACACAAATTTCGGTTCCACATTCAGCCAGGGGAAGTTCAGGTTCTCCCCTCACCAGGCTCGCTGTGAGCCTTGTCTGTGTGCACACCTGTGTGAATATGGGCAGTGCAACCTAGAAAAGGAAGAGATGCAATTGTAAACTAATTCCTATTCTGGTCAGTGTTGTGCATTCCAATTATAGACGGGGGAAGAAGCACTAAATGAGCTTACCCAGCATACATCTAAGACACATTTAAAGCACACAAACACAAATCCTGGGAACTGTAGATTGTTAAAGGTACCAGGAATGGCAGCAGGGGGCAGGGTAAACTACAGTTCCCAGATTCTTTGTGGGGATGTTTTAAATGTGTGGTATGTGTGCATAGCCTTATGTCTTTTATGTCTGAGAATACGCTAGCTCAGGAAGGGGGGTGTCAAAGGTAGACTGGGATCTACTGGTCGATCACTAGGTGATTTGCAGTTGGTGTGACCCACAATTGTTCAAGACTAGTAAGAATAAACATGTCCCAAACGAAAACTAGGCTGCTGAAACAATGGATGCTTCGGGGAAAGTGGGAGTGGAATTTTGTATGAAAGGGTTTAATAATAAACTCAGTAGTGGCTTTGAAATCAATTCTTGGACACAGCTCGCTCTCATAGGTAGACACTTTCCCTTACTTCTGTGAGTGTGCCTGCCAATCTGAGCTGCTTTTTCCCACCTAGCTCTTGTTGGTGGAGCCAGGCATTCTTGAAATAAGCAATATAGGTACCACAAACTGAAGTCTGCCTGGCCTTGCCAGAAGCCTGGGACATTTTCACACCCCAGAGGCTATTTTTGCAAAGTTCTCTTTTACTCTGCTAGTGGTGGTTGCTTTTCCTGTGGAAAGGCATAAGGATTTGGTCTCTCAAATAATTAAAATTTCTGTGTTCTCTAGCAACAGCTGAGTGTGCCTGGAATTGCTTGTCTTTGTTTTTTTCTTTTTCCTTGAGTACAAAGAGAGAGCATTTGCAGACAGTTCCTAACTTGGCTTTTGCTGACGATCAGACTGCGGTGGCTGTCCTGCCTGCTACCTGGAGGGAGAGAAAGAAAGAAAGAAAGAGAAATCTACTGCTTGGATTCCCTTTACTGCACAAATGCTGTGTTTGCCCCTCCCAGTCCAGTAAACACATGGAGATTGTCATTGATCAAATAGGAACGGGAGGGAGACACAAACCGTTTCCCAGGAAGATCTAACAACTCACTGGAGCTTTCAGGCAACATGGCTAGAGAAATGGAGAGATGTATTGCAGAAGGAGGTAAGGAAACTAAAAAAAAAACCTTGTCTTTCTTTCTTTTCGGTGCATGGTTTTCAGCTAAATCATTTCACTCCTGAGAGCTCTCCAAACAGATTTCCATAATCAGGAAAGCAGAATCAGACTACCACGCAGACTTCTTTCTGCCGGCTAGAGAAGATGAATGGCATAATTTGGCTCTTTCAAATGAAATATTCCATATTGTCTGAGACTAGGGTTCAGCTCTGTGCCTTGGAGGACAGAGCACCTGTACCTCTAGCAGAGGTGTGGAAGAGAGAATTTGGGCCAGTAATGCAGTTTGTTGAACAGTATTGTAGAGAGAAGAAAAGGGGCACCTGCAGGCAATTCTGTTTTCCTATACAAAGCACAAGGGTCTTGCCTTCCCATCAGGATCTAAATCTGCAGACCTCTTAAACAACCCTTTTCATACACATCTACATTCACCCTGATCCAAGTGAGCCCCAATTTGAAAATGTGTTTATTTTCCTTAATAATATCTATAACATACATCTTTGACATGTGCTCACATACATGCCAAGTAGCAAATCTAATCATGAGTGAAACATGCTGTTTAGTGTGCCAGAATTCCTTTGTATGACCAATCTAGGGGAGTGCTTGGCATGGTTAAAAAAAAAAGGCTCTCCATAGCAAAGCAGACTTTGTCCATGTGTGGACACTTCCAATTTATTTCCAGATATGTAGAGATTAGTTCCACAGGGATGTACAAAGTGGCTTGATTATGCTGAAATCAAACATCTCTTCCAAGTTCTTATAGACAGAGGGAAGAACCTTATGGAAAATCCCTGCAGTTTTATGTTACAAAAGATTGTCAGGAAAGGCAATGCAAATTCTCTCTCTCCAGACCAAACCAGACAATACAAGATTCTATGAATTACTATAATTTAAACAGTTATACAAGACCATAGTAGGGATGACGGTGCCCAAGTGACCTGTGAACCTGTTCAGTCTTCCTATCAAACAACATGTTAGCTCCATATCTGTGCCCTTAAGTACAGGGTTTGGGTTTTATTGCACAAATTGCCAGCATGGAGCTCCTGATCGCAATTGGGACCCTGGCATTAGAGGTAGGGGTCTTTAACTCATTGCATCTGGCTATGGTTAAGACTCAGAATGGGCTTCTCATCATGTCAGCAATTTGAATAAGAATAAAAGTTCCAATTGAAGCACATAGGATATTTTTTCTTATATAAATAGCTGGTGCAGCCCCCACCCCTATCTGAACTGGGACCACAGGAAAGGCAAAGTTTAAAGCTGTCTATCCTCCATGTTAGGTCCCAGTCTGGACCACCTCTCCCCCACTACACTGTCCATTTGTTTAAAAACGAAACCTGCACTTCAGAGTTCTGATATGGAGCTAACATATTGTCTAACATATAGTTAAGTATCATAAGGAAACCAGAAGAGCTGGCTGGATCAGGCCAGTTGACCATCAAGTCCAGCATCCTGCTTTTATAGTGCCTGTGAACCAGATGTATCTGTCAGGAGTTCAGCCTACACTTGAGTAGGACCCTGGTAGAGACACATGCACGACTGGCATGTTCTCTTCCTCCTGGTCAATTGTTCAGGAGCTTCAATAGCTTTCTTCAGCCCGAACATCACAGCGACCGATGCCAACTGACACCGGCACACTTAGGGATCTGCAGAGTAGGCGTAGTTGCGTAACAGACCTCAGCAACTCAGCATTTTGGCTAATCTACTTTATTGACATATAAACACACACGGAGCACTGCAACATGGCTCCCTCTCTCTCTAGCATCAGACAGCAAAGAGAAAAAGAACAAAGGACAATAGTCCCACTTCATGGAGCACAGTAACACAAACATCCTGTCTTCGTCACTTCCCACTGTGTGGAGTCAAAACTTTCACTGTCATGTGAAAGACAAAAATCCCATGACTGCAATCATGAAGCAGGAATTCTAATAGTATCCACCATCGTGGTTCTCTCACACGCAAGGTCACAAGTGCTAAACAGGAAGAGCGAAGTTTCTCAAAGTAGCAAATACGCCCTTGCTTCCTTCCAGGTTACCAGAATATGCTACAAGCTGTGAAGTGTGGACTTCAAGGAAACAGTTCTGAGTATGCCCAGAGCACATATCTGATTCAGATAGGTCTACCAGGCCAGGAGGTCTACCTGAGGCATAGCTACTAATGTTGTACTATGGCTATATGCTATCTACCGTATCGTGGCTGTCTTCATGATAACAGGAGGGAGTAGGGATCCTGTGAAACTGTCAAGCTATCACTTGTAAAATGCTATTTTTTTACTTGAGTCCTCTGCCTAGAGATGGATGAGAGGGATATCCATAGCATAGGATTTGGATTGTCTAACAGTACAGAGAGCTTATCAGCCAGGAAATGAAAGATTGACAGAAATGTCTCCAGGGGTCTCTCTAAAATGAAATAAGTTACAATTGTGTAGACGACAGAAAAAGTGTGGTTTTGAGATTGGGGGTTGGGGAATTAAATTTTTACTAGGGCTTTGCAGAAACCTGTATTGCCATAGACCAAACTGCTGGTAAACTTGGTAAAAGAAGCCAGTCTTTTACAGTAGTTGCAGCTGTGAAAGGAAGAGTGCCAAGTCGGGGTCTGAACTAAATTTGTGGCTGGTGCACATTTGTACTGGATACGGGTTAAGAAGGATGAAGGTAAAGAATTTTTGTTTGTTTGTTTGTTTACTGACTGCTGCCAAGTCCTAGAAGCAGATATTCTGCCTATTTATGTCTGGTTGGTAAAGATTTGGGATATAGCTAACAATGAAATTATCTGAGATTATCAAATTTAGAGATTGTTCAGTTAGTTGTTTTAACTGAACAGAATAAGTAGATGCTTCGTATAACTACTATTCTGCATTGGCTTTTAAAAATGGTTCTCTAGAAAATTCAGTTGCTAAGGTTATAAAAGTAATTTTGCTTTGTTGTATTTCTAGATTTCTCCTCCCCCTTTGAAAACCACTAGGACGACCCTGCCATCAAGTCTCTCATTTCAGACCCAGAACCTGCAAGACTCCTGCAGGCTTAGTGGTAGCTTTTCTACATGATCCCCTGGGTAAGTCAGTCAGTTGTTACATTTACCCCTCCTCTCCCTCTCTGCCATGTGGAGGGTTTCTTATGTTTATAGGGAATCCTGTCTTCTTTCTGCATGCTACCAGTGAGAGCAAGAAAAGTAAAGTTTATATTTGCATACACTCTAATTGTTCCTCTTTGCCAGGCAAGGTATCTTAGTATTTTCTGTGCCATGGATCTAATAAAAGAGTTATAATTTTGATCCTCTGTGCATCTTAGAATCATAGAATTGCAGAGATGGAAGGGGTCCCAAGGGTCATCTAGTCCAACACCCTGCAATGCAGGAATCCTTCCCACAGCCATCCCTGGGTGGGCTCAAACCACCAATCTTCTGGTTAACTCCTAGACACACTGAACCATTGCGCCACATGAGCATCCAAGTGCACCAGTTTTCCTCCTATTTTAAACTGACCCTCAATTTTCTTAGGATGTCAGAAATACACAATGTACAATCCTTGTGTAAAAATGAATGGTGTTCGTTGTAGTCTAAAGATCTATGCTGATTGTTTCCTTCCTTCCCTTAATTGCTTATATCTCATAATTTTGTTCACTAATATTATATCCATTATTTTATTTTTCCACATCTTCCCTATCAATACCTCTGCTGTTAGCAGCATGTGAAGAGACCACACAAGACAGCCCTTCCTAACCATGCAGTTTGCATAGCCCCAAACCATTGTTACTAGATTTAAATGTAACTCAGAACTCCTAATCTCCTTAATACCTTGCTAAATCCCCAGAAATGCCTAACCAGACAACAATCCCTCCGTATATATGCTCAAAGGTGCACTTTGCACCCTTACCTCTCCAACACCAATGTGCCTGTAAGCATAGGAAACATTCCACAGGGCTGGAAACACATGCACACCTCATGCACAAACACGGCCCATTGCAAACATTAAACTTAAGAAGTTGTGCAATTTTTTCCCCATGAAAGGAAGCCATCTTACAAACACATCTACAAAGGCAAAAGGTAGGTTGTGAAAGAACTAAGCAACTGCTTCCTGCTGACTTCTCACTCCAAGCCCAGCCCGTCAGAGTGGCTTTTGGGTACTTTTGCACGTAACATATAGTTGGACTCTCAAAAGGCTAATTAAAAATTCAAGGCAATTTTATATATTGTAAGCAGTTTACGGCTGCATTTCTTTCCTGAGAGTAAGCCCACAGAACACAATGGGCCTTGCTTCTGAGAAAACATGTATAGGACTGCACTGTGAAGTAATGTCGCTTTCCACTCAGTTGCAAAGGCTGTGGTTTCCTCTAAAGTATTTCCTGTCTTTTCTAAGGCAAGCAGGTTGGGGGTTGTACAGGCAAAGACTTCAGGTCATATTCTGCCATTAAGCCTGTTGCTGTGAGAGAAATAAAGCTGATTCTCACCCTAGAGACAGGAAATGGCGGAGATGACGGGAAAGGGTACAGGTGAGACCCTGCTCAGTTTCAGGGTTGGCTTAGTACGGTTGTGCCAGGGGTGCTGTGGTGGAGCAAAAGCACATTACGTCTGGGGTTGCACACAGCTCTGCGGAGCAGGAGGCTGCATCGGGCTCCTTTGAGAGGAAGAGCTGGATAGAAATTTAATTAATAAATAAAGAAGCTTTATTTAGGCCATGTGGGCTATTTTTTTTTTAACTGGAAGGCAAACCAGCCATTGGCAAAACATGACAAAATGGAGTGTAGTAGTTTTAATAACAACCACTATCGCAGCATCGAGAGCTCCTTAACAATCCTGAGTCTTTACGTACATATGCTTGCTAACGTTTTTTTGAAAAAGGGAAATGCAGAAAGTGGTGGTGGTGAGGCCTGTATAGTTGATTGCAAAAGCAGGCCTGGGCAGGGGGCAGCTGGGTACATTTGCCCGGGGCCTCGGGCAACAAATATATTAAAATAATAAGACCAATATTCTTTGCATGAAAAATAAGACCTGGGGGAGGGAAAGCACAAACTTCCTTACTGTTTCCCTTACTGTTACCTGGGGTGGGGTGGGGGGGGCAATTCTACTGCCCAATTGCAGCTATGCTAAAAATTATGCATTTCTATGTTGTTTCCTAGGGGTAGCAATCTTTCTCTCACAAGGGAAGTCCCCAAAAATAAATAAAAATAAAATAGAAATGAACCAGCAAGCCCCTTCTGGAGAAAACAAATGCATCACTTTTATTATTTGTAATCTCTATGACTTGTACACTTCCCCCCTCCCAATGCCAAACACAGCTGCGGCAAAGCCTTGAAAAGTGCTACCAGGAGTTTCTCACAGAAGGACCAGGCACTTATATCTCACTGATCAGCTTCTGATATTTTTTAAAAAATGCATGCATACATACATACATACATACATACATAAATACACACACTACCCCAGGTGGGCATTTGATCTTGCTAATGGTAGAAATGGGCCCTGGTTGGGTGGGGAGGACTGAATCCAGGGAAGCCCAGCCTGCTTGGCAATATGGCCGCCCTGCTGATGGGACATGTAAGGAGTATTTTCCAGTTGGGAAGGGGAGATGTTCAGCCCCTGCCAAAATGAGTTTTGCCTTAAGAAGATTGTGACAGGCCCTGGACTTTTCTCAAAAACAGGTTTATTTTACAATTTAGAGGAACAGGATAAATGTGGAAATATTTAGTGCTGTCAATCACTTCATCCCGCATAACTGACTTTCTGAGGGAATTTGGAAACATTTCTGTTTACCCAGGCATAGGAATGTTGAGCAGTCCTGATCCTGGCAACCCTGAAATTATCGGCTGGTAGAATGTTTTCTTTTAAATTGTTGTTAGACGTGTTTTTTAAAATGCTTTTAGAATATAATTATTGATATTATTGTTAATGTGTTTGCCACCCTGGAAATAATAATAGTAGTAATAGTAATTATTATTAACAATAATAATAGTGATAATGAAAGAAGCTGACGTTAGAAACTATAATTATTAGAAGAAGAAATAAATGACAAATAAAAAAATAAAAATAAAGTAGCCTTGCCTTTGGGGGGCAGGGAATGTTAAGACCAAGAAGAATGTAAAGGGAATGTGTGCCCATTTTCAAGTTTGCTTGTTGGAAATGTTTATCAACACATTTAAGGAGATACGTGTTCATTTTGCTTATGGGAATAGAATTGCATTTGGAGTTCACCAACACTTTTCTTGTTCTAGATTTTATCAGTTGCTGTCTTGGAGCCAAAACTTTCTTTCTTCTCAGGAAATTCAAGCATCCATTAAAGGTAAGGTAAATCTGCAAACACACGCAGGGGAGGATTATCTGGACTCCAGTTTTTAGTTTTTGTGAATTGCTTAGAGGCTCTGTTTACAACCAGGCAGTATATGAATAAAATAAACTAGTACTTTGTTCAGTAGATGACTAAGAGAATATTTAGAACCAGATAGTGACAGCTGTGTTTAAAGAAAAAAGAAAAAAACAGTGCCATCAATATAAAAACATAAGAAGAACTTGCTGGATCAAGCTAATTTCACTCTCCCCATAGCATTCAGAAACATTGCTGGGTTTTATTGCCTCCAACTGTTTGAGGCAATAAAGCCACAAGTTGCTTATTTTCAGGTGAGAAGCTATTTGCATGAAATATTCCCTATGTAAATTTATCATATGAAACAGGAAGCAGGAGCTTTTCATCTGCCCCCTCCCCCCAAGTGGGGCTTCTCTGGCATTTTCAACTTCCTATGCAAAAATAAGGGGAAATTGCATTGGGATGCAAAGAGCCTTTAACACCAGGAGAACAGGGAGGCAGATTTCCTTTTTCCTGAAGTGGAGGAGGAGATCCATGGATCTTCTGCTCACTCCACTAGATTTGACCAATCAGATTTGAACAAGTGTTCACAAGACTAAGATAACAGTCCTTCCCTTTCTGTTCTTTCCTACCTAGCTCTGACAGGGGGCACTTCAAAGGAGCTGTCATATTTTATATTAGCAGCTGGGCGAGGGGATTGCACCCACCAGACTATTCAGTTTTCCTATTTCTATCCCTCTTCAGGGGGACGTAGGGTGGAAAGAGAAATGATTTTAAAAGAGAGAACAGTTTTTGAGAAAGTTTAAAATGGACTGTGGACACCGTGGCTACAATTTTCTTGTCCAAGCAGGAGAAGACATCCCTGCATTATCAATGGCTCTGAAAGGCGCTTGAGCCGACACAGGCAGGGGATGTGCGTGGAATTCAGAGCCCAGAGAGAAAAGAGCACCCTGGATAGTGTGATTCTCTCCTCAGAGCTCAGGAGGCAAGGTGCACCTGTGGTGGTGTAAGCCCAGGGAGTTAGCTGAGCCCAACATGATAGGTTTTAAAAAACAAAATGGGTTGGGATCTCAGTTTATAAAGCTTGGAAGCTGGAGCTGCCTGGAGTTCCTCAGCTTCACTACCCATTCTGTCTCATTTATACATCACTAGCATTGCTTTAAGGGGAAAAAATAAAACACAGAAAGAAGGCAAAGCAGGCTGTTTGCTAACAGCTTCTACATATTCACAAGGATGACTACAAATTGTACACTATATGATTGGAGCTACCTTTGTGGTATCCTTGTGCAAGAAAGAGGGAGAAGAGAGTGAATGTGCAGGAGGAAGGGGCGCAGCTTAGGTGGGAAACCACAAAGTATATTTTATCCTGTAATCTGTTACTCTCAACCCTGCCATCTACTGATTGGAAACATGCAAGTCTGCATATGCACAGCACAATGTTCTGTCTTCAAGACTATTCCCAAAGAAAAATCTCAAGTTCAGGTTTTTATTAAAATTCTTACAGGTTGGTTCCAACTGCTAGTCACATCTAAGGCCAGCTCTTTGACATACACAATGCCTATTTACCGTGCCTGTAGGAATGTAATCTCCCCACTACACTGATTTGCTAGAAATATCCACATAGCATTTCCTTTTCTTTCTTTCAGATGGCTTCCAAGAGACTTGCAAGGATGCTTGTTTTCACTATGGCTTTGGTTTGTTTTCTCTGTTTATATGCCAAACTGGGCACTTTCGAAATCTGTATATTCTGTGAGACGAAGCATGAGTTCTTTCCCTTTAAGAGAGATGGACGTTTTTTAAGGAGGCCTCATATGAATTGCAGACGGAATCCACCATTCCTGGTCATTCTTGTGACATCATCTCACAAACAATCCAAAGCCCGGATGGCTATCCGTGAGACATGGGGCAGAGAAAGAAAAATAGACAACAAACGTATTGTGACCTATTTTCTCCTGGGAAGTACTCTCACTGATGTTGACCAGCGTGCTATTGATGATGAGAACAAAAAACACAGAGACATTATCCAGAAGGATTTTCTAGATTCCTACTACAATTTAACATTAAAGACTATTATGGGCCTTGAATGGATTCACAAATTCTGCCCACAAACCAGCTTTGTGATGAAAACAGACTCAGATATGTTTGTGAATACCTTCTATCTCACTGAACTTCTTCTAAAGAAAAATAAGAAGGTTAGCTTCTTCACTGGCTTTTTAAAAGAGAATGAGCATCCAATACGAAAACTGTTAAGTAAGTGGTATGTGAGTGAAGAAGAATATTCAGGAAACTTGTACCCTCCATTTTGTTCAGGGACTGGTTATGTTTTGTCTGCAGATGTTGCTAGTAGTGTGTATAAAATGGCCAAAGAAGTTCCTTATTTTAAACTAGAGGATGTTTTTGTAGGCATGTGCCTCGCTAAACTCGACATCAAACTGGAAGAACTTCATTCAGAACAAACATTCTTCCCAGAGGGGCTTGTATTTTCTGCTTGTCGTTTTAGGAAAATTGTGACAAGCCACTTTGTCAGACCTCATGAGAATCTTATCTACTGGGATGCACTGGAGAGGTCCTTGGATGAAAATTGTCATCCAGGGACCTATCCAGGTGGCTGATAGGTTTCATCAGAGGCACAGAACATAAATCCTGAAATTTTTGCTTAGATACTGACATCAAACCTATTTTAGATAAGAAGATGCTGACATTGCTTTTTAAAACCCAAGCCTATGCTTGTTTGCTTACGAGTAAGTGTCATTGTGTTCCTTAATGCTTACTCCCAGGTAAACAGCTTGAAAAACCCACTGCAGTAGTGTGCCAAAGAGGATAGGGCTCTTGAACTGATGGATAGTTTTGAAGAACAAGGAATTTCAGCAGGTGTACCTTTCTGAAGAAGCTTCATGAGCCTTACGTGCTGAAGTTCCATCTTCTCCACAATTATTAATGGTGCAGGACCTTGCCCTCCTTTGTATCTGGCCACTCTAGTTCCATAGTAGGCTGTGCAGCAGGAGAGTTGCTTTGGTAGTGGGCACACTTCATAGCAATATAATGAGTCGTCATACTCATCTTCAAGGTTGTTGACTAGCTCTTTAAACAGGCACTGTTCAGCCCCTGAGTTTTAATAAAGTTAATGAGTGAAACAACTATGTTTCACAAGGTTTGTGCACACATTCTCCTGGTGGCTCATACTGCTATTGTGATCAATTCACTTGTGTCAGTATTGAGACACTTCATTCCTTTCTTTCTGATCGAAGAGTAGGATCCAAAGGGGGGGGTGTGTGTGTTGTAAGTCATGATGTCAGAGAATTTTGACGGAAGCAGAATTTGCTGATATTTGCTTATTTGTCCCACTTCTGCAACATAAATGAATCCACAGAATATATGTAGTATTTGCTATCGTTTTCAGCCCCAAAATGATACATAGTGAGTTTTCTCCCATTTGCCTTGCATTTTCTTTGTATTTCTGTGGTGTGGCATAACTTCATAACACTGTAATTATGCAACTAGTTACAAAAATGTGACTTATCTTATTATTATTTATTAAATTTGTATACTGCCCTTCATCTGAAGATCACAGGGTGGTTTGCAACATAAAAACACAAAATGAGAACACAAAATACATAACAAAACAGCAATAACAAACCAATAACCCCATCTCACAAACATATTTAAAAGGTCATAGATTATTTAAGCAGCCAAAGACCTAGCTATAGAGAAATATTTTCACCTGGCACCTAAGAATATGTAATGAAGTAGCAACTGCAGAAAAGGCCTGTTCTTGTGTTGCCACATTCCAGACCTCTTGTATATTATTTTATGTATTATTTTATTAATTTAGATAATTAACTAATTCTGTAAATTTTGAGACAACAGACAAGAAGACTCATAATATATTTTTTGGCAGAAGATGAACTGTAGTGAAACAAAAACAGCACTGCATGCAACCAAATCGGAGTGGAATGGAGAACGATGCCTTCTGACATACCTAGTAAAAAAACAAAGGAGTTTCAAAGACTCCTCTCTGAAAGCAGCTCCCCCTGAGACACTATAAGCCACTCAGGGGACTTGTGAAAGTGGCATCTGATGCAGTTCAATAAACTGCACTGTGTGTGTGTGTGTGTGTGTGTGTGTGTGTGTGTGTATGGAATTCCAACGCAAAGCAGGTGTTGTACATAGAAAATTGCTGTTGGTAGGGAAGGTACGTTAGGTAGGCTGTCATTACGAGAGCAAAAAGAAAATAAAGGGAGGGAAAGTATTGAAAAGCCCAGATTAATCTACCATGTTATACAAGCTTTCCGTTTCATGTACTTATCCAAAGGCAACTGCCTTCTGCCACTTACAGTTTATTCACAAAGTCTGAGTGCAACTCTTCTGAATTAAGCACTTACTGATTTTAATGGGAGTGCACCTGTTGAAATCAAAGTATTGACTAATGCCTACTATTTATCACTAATATCACCTGCTACCCTCTCAACCAACAGCCATACTCTCTTTGCCTCCTCCTCCATCTATCATTCATTCCATCTCTAGAGTCCATTTTCAGTCTGTTTCTGATGGTCAATCGCCTACAAGCCTGCACACATGCATGCATGCAAAGAGCAATCACTGTGTGCTGCTAGAACAGGCAAGGCCAAACTTGGTCCTCCAGCTGTTTTGGGACTACAACTCCCATCATCCCTAGCTAAGAGGACCTGTGGTCAGGGATGATGGGAATCGTAGTCCCAAAACAGCTGGGGGGCCAAGTTTGGCCATGTCTATGCTGGAACAACCCTTCACAGCACCAGTGTGTTCGACCTAATGATGGAGACAGATCTGGGTAATAGCTGAATTTTACATATATTTTTAAAGGTGTGATCAACCATTGTAGGTTTCTTCCCAGTAGTCCTGTAACCTAAGCCCTATTTGAGCATTCACCTACGATCCTCTAAGTCAGGAGCACTTGCTTACTCTTTGCCCACCATCACATCTGAGAAATCCAGCTCATGGGACCAGCGTTCTCTCAAAGGGCAGGCTGCAGACATCCTTCCAAATGCACAAATGCCATTGGGGAGAGGCTGCCATGGTTTTTGACAGTATAAGTGGAGCAAGCAAGTGAAGTCCTGCTCTCCTGGTTCACACAATGGTAATCGTGAAGTCATTTGAATGGCTTCTGCTTCCTCCCACATGGAATCAAAGTGCTGTGACTAACATAACCTCTGTTCCCTTATTATTTGTGAGATGGCTAAATATAACCCACCAATCATTTACTGAGAAGCTTGATAGAGAATCTGTCTTGGAGGACTCATCCCTTTGAAGAAACACTGCATTATGTATTTTCTTCCTCAACATATGGATTTGCTTCAGGTGTCGCTTTTGAAATAATGCCTGCTATGCTCCTTTCCAATATTTGAAGGATTAGCACATAATACTTCTAGTAGCTGTTAAGTCCCAGTGGATTCACTCTGTAGTCCATGCAAACTTGTTGGAGCTTATTTCTATCATTCTGGTGTATCACCGCCAGTCCTGCCACAAGTTAGTTTTACTTTCAGCAAGTAGAGTCAGTTCAAGATAGGAAACTTTTGATGTGCTCCATTTTCAGTTTAACCCTTAGATCAGTGTCTAGAATTTTCTTTTGATATTTGGATCTGGCTCAAACATACACACACAGGAAAACCGGAGCCCGCAGTTTGGATGACTGAGTAGCAATCTCCCCCCACCCCACACACCTGATATCTGATTAAACAGAGGATAATAAACAATAGCAGCATTAGCAAGAGATATAGACAAAATCATAAAGTCAGCCCCATGCTCAAAACCAGGGCCAGCCAACCTATGAGGCAAGGTGGAGGGTCCACCCAGGGCAGAAGATCCCAATGTTGATCTTTCTTCCCTGCCTGCCCCCTTGTTCCTGATCTAGATCTTCCCTCACACCTTCCCTAGTGGGGATCGGGGTGTCATTTTGGGATCTGCTTCAGGCGCCAAATGTCTTGGTCTGCTCTGCTTGAAACTGTCCACCAGGTCTAGATGTACCAACAGAAGTCCATGTCCTTTGGGCCCTATTCAAAGTTAATTCAAGGATGCAGTCAGTGTGATGACTTTACATGTTCCATAAAGATGCAAAACATGAGAACCCTGCAACGTAAATTTTCAAGCAAGTGTCAGTAGCGCATTTTGGTGCATTGCAGATGCTTCAGCTAACCCGTGCCAACAGCAAATTTGTATTCCAACCAGCAGGTGGCAACAAAGATTGGTCTCAAATCACCTTTAAGTCTTGATCCAGCTTTTGGTCCTGTAGCTCCCTTTAGTCTCTATAGTGCCAGCCAATCACAGGTTCGAGCAAACTCCTAGCTGCTACAGTGACTCAAACCTCCATCCAAATAATGATTTCAGCCAGGAAGGATAGAGCCACCTACCATGATTTTAGCCAATAGGAATTGCAGTATAGGAGCTCCTGTAGGAACTTTACTACAAAGGTTAACAGATCATATGATATGATAGCCATCTTCAAATATCTAAAGGGCTGTCTTACGGAAGATGGTGCAAGCTTGTTTTCTCCTGCTCTAGAGCGTAGGTTCCGAACCAATGGATTCAAGTTACAAGAAAGAAGATTTTGACTAAACATCAGGAAGAACTTCCTCTTTGACATTGGAACAGACTCGCTTGGAAGGTGGTAGACTCTCCTTCCTTGGAGGGTTTTAAGCAGAGATTGGATGGCCATCTGTCACAGGTGCTTCATTTTTTTTTTATAATATTTTTTATTGAGTTTGTAAAATACAGAAAAAAGAATAAAGAACATATTATAAGAGTAAAGTAGAAAGGTTACAAGTTTTCTTGTTTTTTTTTCCAAATCTACTGGACTTCCCCACATCCTCCCAACCCTGCATTCTCTGTGATACATAACATCAGCAATTTGTTGACTTATTTCATTACTTGTTGTATCCTTCGTTTTATCATGTTACCCAATTTCAAATGTGTTATAACCCAAATCATGTACATTTTCATTTAAACACAATAAAGTTATTTCATTATTCTATCTCAGACTTCTTGTGCCTTAATTTTCATTTCTTTAGTTTAACCTTACTGAAGCTAGAGTTTCCTAAAAGATGCATTTTTTAACATTCATACAGCTTATAGTGTTTTTCCAGATAGTCCTTAATTTTTTTCCAGTCCTCCTCGATTGTTTCTTCTCCCAGGTCTCGGATTCTGCCAGTCATTTCGGCCAGTTCCATGTAGTCCATCAACTGCGTGTGCCATTCCTCCAGTGTGGGTAAATCTTGTGTCTTCCAATGCTTTGCAATCAGGATCCTTGCTGCTGTAGTAGCGTACATAAAAAAAGTTCTGTCCTTCTTAAGCACTCTCTGGTCCACCATGCCCAGGAGGAAGGCCTCTGGTTTCTTAGGTAAGGTAAATCTAAGTACCTTTTTTAGTTCATTATGAATCATCTCCCAAAAGGCCTTCACTTTTGGGCAGGTCCACCAGAGGTGAAAGAATGTCCCTTCCGCCTCTTTACATTTCCAACATTTATTATCAGACAGGTGATATATCTTAGCAAGCTTGACTGGGGTCATGTACCACCGGTATATCATTTTCATAATGTTTTCCTTCAAGGCACTACATGCCGTAAATTTCATTCCGGTGTTCCATAACCTTTCCCAGTCTTCAAACATAATGTTATGCCCCAAATCCTGCGCCCACTTTATCATGGCGGATTTGACTGTCTCATCCTGAGTATTCCATTTAAGCAGCAGGTTATACATTCTCGAAAGTAGTTTACTTTTTGGTTCTAACAGTTCTGTCTCTAGTTTCGATTTTTCCACCTGGAATCCAACCTTCTTGTCTACTTTAAAAACTTCTTGAATTTGTGCATAATGCAACCAATCTCGCACCTTGTTTTTTAATTTTTCCAAGCTCTGCAACCTCCAATTGTCTCCAATCTTTTCAATTATTTTCCCATATTTAGGCCAATTGGCCTCCATGTTAGGTCTCTTACGTGCCTTGGCCTCCACCGGTGAGAGCCACCTCGGAGTCTTACTCTCCAATAAGTCTTTATATTTTGTCCAGACCGTTAAAATTGCTCTCCTAACAATGTGGTTTTTAAACAATTTGTGCACTTTAACCTTGTCATACCACAAATATGCATGCCACCCAAAAGCATTGTCAAACCCTTCCAGATCTAGGACATCAGTGTTTTCCAGTAAAATCCAATCTTTCAACCAGCAGAAGGCTGCAGATTCATAATATAACCTCAAGTCTGGCAGGGCAAATCCCCCTCTTTCTTTCGCATCAGTTAATATTTTAAACTTTATTCGGGGCTTTCTGCCCTGCCAAACAAACTTAGAAATATCCTTCTGCCACTTTCCAAAACATTCCACCTTGTCCACGATCTGTAGGGTCTGAAACAAAAATAACATTTTTGGCAATACATTCATCTTTATAGCTGCTATTCGGCCCAACAAGGAAAGTTTCAATCTTGACCACGTTTTCAAATCTCTTTTGATTTCTGACCAACATTTCTCGTAGTTGTCTTTAAACAAATTCAAATTTTTGGAGGTCAGATACACCCCTAGGTATTTTACTTTTTTAACCACATTTAATTCTGTTTCTTTCAGGAACTCATCTGTTTCTGCAGTTGTCAAATTTTTTGCTAAAACCTTAGTTTTTTGCTTGTTCAACTTGAATCCCGCCACCCGACCAAAGTCAGAAATTAATTCTAGCACTCTTTTAGTACTAGAGACTGGCTCCTGTAATGTTAATACCAGGTCATCTGCAAATGCTTTCAATTTGTATTGTTTCACTCCGACCTCAATTCCCTGTACCAACCGGTCCTTTCTAATCATGTTCAATAGCACCTCCAGAACTGAAATAAACAATAGAGGGGATAGAGGGCACCCCTGTCGTGTCCCTTTTTCAATTTTAAACTCCTCTGTCACCACATTGTTTACTATCAATTTAGCTTTTTGTTCTGAATATATTGCTTCTAATCCATTTTCAAACCCCCGCCCCACTCCCATCCCTTCCAAATTTTTCTTCATAAACATCCAAGAAATGTTGTCAAAGGCTTTCTCCGCATCGATAAAGATTAACACCGCTCTAGTGTTAAGCTTTGTTTGTAAAAGTTCCAAAATGTCGATGATGTTTCTTGTGTTGTCAAACAAATGCCTACCAGGGAGAAAGCCTGCCTGGTCCTTATGGATCACTTCATTAAGCACTTTTTTAAACCTACTTGCCAAAATGTCTGCAAAAATTTTGTAATCCACATTTAGGAGTGAGATGGGGCGGTAGTTCTTAAGCTGGGTCTTCTCAGTTTCTAGTTTGGGTATCAATGTGATGAAGGCTTCTTTCCACGTTTCCGGTGCCTTCCTCCCCTCCATAATCTGGTTACAGACCTCCAACAAAGGTTGTATCAAATAGTCTTTCAGAACCTTATAGTATTTGGAGGTAAGTCCATCAGGGCCTGGAGATTTGCCTAACTGGAGGTTCTGAATGGCGCTTTCAATTTCTTGCTGTGTGATATTACTATTCAGGATTGTTCTCATTTCCTGAGGTATTTTCTGTAATCCATTGGTTTTGAGAAATTGGTCCACCTCCGAATCTTTCTGTGGCCCTTGTGAATAAAGTTCTTTGAAATATCTCTGGAAGCACTTTCTAATTTCCTCGGGTTTCTGAACCATTCTCCCTTCAATCTCTAGATTTGTAACTGTATTAAGTTTTTGTCTCTTTTTCAACTGCCATGCTAGCAGTTTCCCACACTTATTTGCTGATTCAAAAGATCTTTGTTTCATTTGTTTAATTTTCCATTCCACCTCTTGATTTATCAATTTCAAATATTGTGCTTGGAAAAATTTCACTTCTCTCAGCACTTCCTTCGACTTGGGCCTGGATCTTAGTTTTTTTTCTCCATCTCTTATTTTTTCCAGTATCTTCTCCTTTTCATTCCAGAGCTTTTTCTTGATCGTATTTTGTTGTATTAGAAACCCTCTCATGACTGCTTTACTTGCGTCCCAGATTGTTCTTTTTTCCACAGTGGTATTTAAATTTATCTCAAAATAGTCCTTTAAAGTTTTTTGGGCCTTCTTAACAATCTTCTCGTCCCTTAGTAAGGTGTCATTCATTTTCCATCTAAAGGATCCGGTTGTATTTAGTCTCAGTTCCATTTTCAAAGCGTTATGGTCGGAGCAGGTTTTTGGGCAGATTTCCACCTTTCTAGTCTTGGGTGCCAGTCCTCTAGTTATCCATATTTGGTCGATTCGTGTCCATGTCAGATGAGCTTCAGAAAAGAAAGTTCTTAACCCTCCATATGTCAATTAAGTCCACATTGTCAGTCATTTCAAAAAAAGTTTTAGGTAGTCTGCCATCTTTCGTTATGTTAGCACTTTGCGACTTATCCATATTTACAGACACAACCCCATTCATATCACCCATCATAATAATGTTGTTGTAGTCTAAGTAGTCCAGCATAATCTCATGCAGCTTCCTGAAAAATTCCGATTTTCCTTCATTTGGAGCATATATTCCTAATATCAAAAATTTTTCTCCTTGTGTCTGAATCTCAATCGCCAAAATTCTGCCGTGTTCGTCTTTAAATAAAAATTTCGGTGACAGGCTCTCCTTTGCATATATCACCACTCCTCTTTTCTTAACTTTATCCGAAGAAATAAATTCTTGGCCTAGTCTTTTATTAATTAGCACTTTTCTGTGGAGCCTTGTCACATGCGTTTCTTGCAGGCAAATAATGTCCAATTGTTCTTTTTTCAAAATATGAAATACTTTTCTTCTTTTTTCCAGAGAATTTCCGCCATTTATATTCCAACTGAGAAGCTGCAGCGACATCCTGGTCTAATTGGTGGGTCTACAGTGGGGTGTCTAGGTTTCCCTCCGATCCCGGAGGTGGTAATGCTGGTCCAGATCCAGACGGTGTAGGCTTTGGAGATGGTCCCGGTGGTGGTGGTGGCCAAGAAGCTGCGGCTCCTTTCTGGAGGTCCTCCTCGTGGTCGTGTAAGAACTTCTGTTGGTCCTCAGGTGTTTTAATTCTTACTTTCCTTCCTTTGTAGGTAAATGATAGTCCTTGCGGAAACTCCCACCTATAAGGGATTGTGTTGTATCTCAACAGTTTGGTCAAATCTGTATAAGTGGTCCTAAGATCCAAAAGATGTTTGGGTATGTCTCTGTAAACTTCAGCCTTTTTACCTTCTATCTCCAAAGATTTTTTAAAATGTAGGCCTAGTATCTTGTCTCTTTCCTCTCTTGATCTCAAAATAACCAAACAGTCTCTGGACTTATCCTTCTTTATCAATTTTCCCAGTCTAAAAGCCGTCACAATTTTAAAATCCTTGTCTTCCTCAATCCCCCAGAATTTGGAGAACAAAAGTGTTAAAAATCCCTGTAAATTTCCTTCCTCCAGTTCTGGGATGGCCCTTAACCTGAGATTATTTTCCTTACTTTTCAATTCAACCAATGACAGGCAGGCCTGTTGTTCCCCTACCTGTCTTTTCAGAGGCCTTACTTCCCCCTTGATCTCATCAACCTTTTTGTTCGCCTGTTCTGCTTTTTGACTGGCTTCCACAGCTAGTTTATAGTTTTCAGTCGTGGCTCCTTGCAATTTCTCAATTGCCTGAGTGTGCTGGGAAACCTGCTCAGATAATTTACTAATAGAGGATGTAGCTTGGTCAATTTTTGATGATTGATTGTCCACTTTTTGATTTAAAATTGCCAGTTGTTCCAAAATTTGTTTCAGGACTATTTCAGATCCTCCAGTTGCCATATCTTCTGCAGCAGGCTCTTCAGCTTCCACCTCCTGTGCTGTCAGCACAGTTGGGACGGATGATCTTTGTTGATGAGATAGGGTTGTTTGAACAAGTTGAACTGGTTTCTTTTCTTTTTCTTTTTCTTTAGCTGCTCTTGTTCTCCTGAGCCACTCATTCCACACCTGCCTCTGTTCAAGGTCAAATTTTCTTTTGTTCCATAAGTCAAACAAGTCCAGAGTGTAAACAATTTAACCACAGAGAATCACAATAAAGTACAGTTCCCAGGCCTCTATGTCTCCACAATCCTCTAGGTGGGGGTATTTCAAAGTTTCAAGGAAGGAGAGAACTCTTATCCGCCATTGAAGTTCTTATGTTCCCTATGTTAAATCTTAGTAGTTCCAGAGTACAAAAGGAAGGTTCCCCGGGCTTTCTATTTCTTGAAAAAAGGCCACAAGGTGTCAAGAAAGGTCCCAGCAACAGTGTTTAAACGTTAATGTCTCAGTCTATGTATCAGTTTAAACTCCAATAACAGTATCAGCAGTTTGACAGTTCTCTTTTGCGCACTGACAGCCCGACAGCTGGGTTGTCCCTTTTAACTCCGCATAGCTCAAAATTAGGAAGAAAGTTCCAAAAATAAAGTCCACAAATTTTACAAAGATTTCCTGCTTGTCTTTTCACTACAAAGTCTATTAAATACACCCTCGTTTTACTTTTACAGTCCCTTTTGAGTGCTTCAGCGCTCTTCTGAACCGTTGCTTTGATCTGGTTAGCAAGATCGGGAGACGGACTTCCTGTTACTCGCCTCCCGTTTTCAGCCAAATTTCAGCCAAATTCCAAAATTTTAGTCCGATGTTTAGTTCCCCTTACTCACGGGTATGTTGCAGCCAATTTCGATGTTTTCAAGAAGAAAGGTCGGCGCTCATCAGCAGCAGCAGCGCGGCTTTGCATCCACGAAAAGAGCGATGAACTCACAGCGCCGCTCCCCCTTTCACGTTCCGGAGCCCCTTACGGGGTTCCTTCTTCGTTTCTGGGGGGGCTTTTGGCGCCCGCCGAGTCCCACGGCCACAGGCTCGCTCTGCCTGTGGTTTTTCTTAATGGGTCTCCGCTTTGCCGCAGCGGACGACCCTTTTTCGCGGAGCCCCTCTTCACAGAGTAAAGAGGACCGCCATTGCCGTTTTGCGCCACCTCCGGAAGTGTCACAGATGCTTCAAATGAGATTCCTGCCTTGCAGGGGGTTGGACTAGATGGCCCTCAGGGTTGCTTCCAACTCTACAATTCAATGATTCCATGATTCATCCTGGAGCATTTACCAGAACTATAGTCGAGCACTTGCAAAAGCAACCAACCAGCTCTTTGATTAACAGAATAATAACGTATTTACTGGTGGATTTATACTGGAATGTCTCCACATCTTCCACTTTATAAATTGTTCTGTGATGAGTCCCCAGTGTTACCACATGACTGCCTTTGGAAAGGGCACTCTGGCACAGTACCAAAAGCGGAAGAACCCCCTGCCTCGCACATCCTGGAACATTTGATAGAAAAAATTACAGGGTTTTAATAGGAAGCTATGAGACAAATCAGTATGCCACCCTGAAACTTTTATAGGTGCAAACAGTCTGGAGAGTGGCATCACATGTAGAATCACTGTATAGTCAAGTTTCAAGGGACCATGAAAGTCATTATTCCAACATTCTGCAGTGCAGGAATCTTTCGCCCAACATTGGGCTCGAACCCATGACCCTTATCCTTGAAAGATAAGAAGAAAACTAGAGATTGCTTAATAGCATCATGAGCACGACTCTTCATGAATGCACAATCAAAAGGATACATGGAGGGGGGGCCAGTGTGCTCTTTCGAAGTGCGTAATTTGTATAGGACTATTTCAGGGACCGGATAGAGTGGGTGGGTGTATTCTGTATGGGGTGTTTCTGGCTGGGAATCCAACAGTCTCCTTCCCTGCTGACAGAGGACTACCCCGAATGGAAAGCATCTCCCACTCAGCCACAGTCACAGCCTCCCACACAGTATGGAGTAATATATTGTATTGACACAGGCAAGTCAATTTTTCAATGTTTCAAAAGTAAAACGATAAGAAATCCATACCGTCCGACTAAGACCTGCATTAGAGGACCAAGTCCTGTCTTTGCTGCTATTTTTTGTCTGGTGAGGTGGCATGCAGGTTAATATCCTGGATTCTTCCACTGTTTTCTTTGAGCTGCTTTCAGTTCCATCATGTGGAAGAGAATTCATAGAATCATAGAATTAAAAAAGTCACTTTCAAAACGAACCAGCAAGCTCCATTTCTGAACAATAGAATTGTGTCTTGGGCTGTGACTCACCTCATTGCCTGCCAAAATGGAATGCGGGAACCGGCTTGAGTCTTCAAGAATGATTGGGTGGAATATTGCCTGCACATTTTTCTCTTTTGATGTACGTAGGTTATGTTCTTATGCTTAATTCATTAATTCAGCAATCATCAGGATATTATGGCACTGCTGAAATAATTGCACTGGCTGCCAATTAGAGGTATGAGCTAAGTTCAAGGTGCTGGATCTGGGGTACAAAGCCCTAGGTCATCTCACCCCTTACATACCTAATCGATCACTGAGCTCTGCAGATTGGGGCCTCCTGCAGATTCCACCTTATTAAGAGGTCCATCATGCGCAATAAAGGAATGGGACCTTTAATATGGTAGCCCCTTCCCTTTGGAATCTCACCCCCTGCCATTGAATATCACACAGGTATCATTTCTGTTGTCTTTGAAACCTACTGAGGACCTTCCTCTTTCAACAAACCTTTTATGTGGAAACCTTCAGTACTGCATCAGTACTGGAAGTATTAAAATACTTTTTATAGGTGAAATGTTTTTAAAATGTTTGTATTATTTTATGGAATTGTTTTTAATATCAACCTGCTTCTAGAATCATAGAATTGTAGAGTTGGAAAGAATCCGGGGGTGGGGCCTCTACCTCAACCCCCAACAATGCAGGAAACTTAACTAAAGCATCTGTGAGAGATGGCTATCCAACCTCTGCTTAAAAACCTCCAACAAAGGAGAGTCCACAACCTCCTGAGGGAGCCCGCTTTAATTGTGTTTTGCACTAGTTTTATGGTTGTAGTTGTTTTTTGATTGTATATTTTACTGTTGCAACTCATCCTGGGACGTTGCGGTGAAGAGCAGGTAAGAAATCTAACAAAATAAAAATGAAATAAAATAAAAAGAATTAACATGCATCTCACGCATGTGTAATAATGTGCTTTTGAGATGCTCAGTAGTTTGTGATTTGGCTCCTCTGGAGTTTGGGGAGCCTGGATTTAACCCCTCTGCTTGCACTTTATTGTTTCACTTCACTAGTGGCCTGAAAGTTGCATGAATTGTGTGAAGCCCACTATTTGGCCATTAGGCCCTCGCCCTTAGCAGCTTTGAAAAGGATGGAAGCCCTCCAGGATCTGAGATGCAGCTAAGGGTTGTACAGTGGTACCTCGGTTTTTGAACGCCTCTGTACTCAAACATTTCGGAACTCGAACGCCAAAAACCTGGAAGTAAGTGCCTTGGTTTTCGAATGCGCCTCAGAACTCAAACAGGAAGCGTGGCTTTTGTTTTGAGTTTTCTGTGTTGAGGCTTGTGTTTTGAGGCTTCCGCTTTCGGTTTTTGAATGTTTCAGAAATCGAACAGACTTCCAGAATGGATTATGTTCGAAAACCAAGGTACCACCAAGTCTTTGGCTTGTACTACTACTTTACTCTACATTTTCCTACTGGACTGCAGAGGACCATGGCGAAGAGAGTGTTGGGGCAAACTGAGGGATTCATTATTTTCCTCAGTAACAACTGAGGCAGTTCTGCAAAGTATGGGGGAATACGTGAAGGTTGCTATGTCCCTCCCACCTCCCCTGATAGGGTTATTGTGACTTTAATACAGTATAGAGTGTTAGGCAGCAATATAGCAGACAGAGTATGTTCTCTTCCCACACAGAGATGGAGTAAGGGGGAAAGTGGCAACAGCTGAATTTTTCACATGCCATACTAGTCATGAAAGTGCTAGAGCAAGGCTTGATCATTTTGCTTACTCCCTTTTAAAAAGAATCTCCTGGTGCCTGCTGAGCTGCACATTGCTTCATTACGGCAATAGGTGTCGTTGTTTCCACACCTACTCGGTTGGTCCTGTACCTGCCTTTTACTTTATGTTTTGATGGCATCTGTTAATTATTAAAAACCATGGAATATGTTCATTGGTTGCACACCTGGGTCATATCTTTTTATGAGATAAAAGGTCACTGCAAACAGAGTCGCACAAAAGCCGCATCAGAAACCAGAAGTTGCAGGAAATGCTTTGTGTGGGGCCTTCCAGAGGAATAATATAGAAACCGGTTGAGAGTTAATCGGAATATTTGAGTGTGTGGCTATATGAGGAGTTACTTGGATGGAAGAGACAGCAACAAGCAGGTTTTCTTTCTCAGACGAGACTAAGGTTTTTCATGTGACAACCTACTGGTAAGAAGGTAAGGAACTCTCAAGTCTATGATAGTCAATTTAATATGGGTGAATGACTGCAAAATGGGTTTACTGATAAAGAATCTGCGATTATGTAATGATATTTAGAAAAGGATGTTTGCTCTCCAAAGTTAAGTTAGCAAAATCCAAATGTAAACAGAAAGTAGGAAGTATGATACTGTAGAGGCCTCTACTTTTGAATGTTACTTGTTCAATCTGGCACAGTCTTAGGTATGTTTACTGTGTATGATCGGGCTTAAAACTTAGTGAAAGTGCTGACAGTTGCAGCTTTAATTTATATGTCTAATCACACACATGTGGAGAGCAACTACTATATAGAAGTGTATTTTTCTATTGACCCCACAGCTCTGAAATGGCCTGCAAATGACCCCTCTTGGTTAAAGCAAACCCAGGAAATGAGCTTGGGTAGTCCACCCCTATCTGGCACATTGATCTGTTATCATACAAGAGGAGATGCTTAGCACAATGGCAACTCCTGCCTCAAATAAGTAAAGCTATCTCCAAATAATTGTAGCATTCTGTTGTGAAAAACATTTTTTCAGTTCTAAAAGAAATTGGGTCACTATGGCCTAGTTTTGCTGGAAGTTCCTGGGGCTCTCCTTCCCACAGACAGCCTTTTTGACACCTACATCACTGAAATACATTTCCAGGCAACAGTCTTATACATACTTACTAGGGAGTGAGTCTCTTTTAATCAGAGCTGTTAGCATTTACATTCAAGTATAGATCCATAGGGACGCGGGTGGCGCTGTGGGTTAAACCACAGAGCCTAGGACTTGCTGATCAGAAGGTCGGCGGTTCGAATCCCCGCGAAGGGGTGAGCTCCTGTTGCTCGATCCCAGCTCCTGCCAACCTAACAGTTCGAAAGCACGTCAAAGTGCAAGTAGATAAATAGGTACCGTTCCGGCGGGAAGGTAAACGGCGTTTCCGTGCGCTGCTCTGGTTTGCCAGAATCAGCTTAGTCATGCTGGCCACATGACCCGGAAGCTGTCTGTGGACGAACGCTGGCCCTCTCGGCCCATAGAGCGAGATGAGTGACGCAACCCCAGAGTCGGTCACGAGTGGACCTAATGGTCAGGGGTCCCTTTACCTTTTATAGATCCATAGGATTGTATTGCCCATCCTCTGTGCTGATAAATCTCATCTTTTTGCTATTTTATGCAATGTAGGTTTTTAACAATTGCACAGCAACACCAGCAATAATAGTTGTCGTGAGCTGAGATCTGATTTATGCTTAGCCCTTCTGGGCATTTCTTTGAATGAGGATTGCTATTCTTAAAAAGACTTGATCACATCAGCGGCTAGGATAGATATCTCTTAGCACTTCGGGACACACTTCAGCAGAAATTTTTTGTTGCTTATGGTGGGAGGTGAATGATCCCTTTGCTGAGGGTTTGTTGTCATTCATATTGTTATGAGTTTGTGGATTTAGTAAGAGTTAGAAGTAAATAAGGTTGATTAAACTGTAAGGTAAAGGTAAAGACCGTTTCCGTGCGCTGCTCTGGTTCACCAGAAGTGGCTTAGTCATGCCGGCCACATGACCCGGAAGCTGTACGTTGGCTCCCCCAGTCAATAAAGCAAGATGAGCGCCGCAACCCCAGAGTCGTCTGCGACTGGACCTAATGGTCAGGGGGCCCTTTAACAACCTAGGCCAATCTGGGATAGCTGCTAAGAGGGGTCATTAGCAGGGCACAAAGGCTAGTGATGACCCATCAAGGAAGCCATCAAAGGGCAAGACTGCAGGACCAGGAGGGCTTCCTCCTCCAGCTATGTGTGTTAGTCTGCAGGGAAGGAAAAGATTTAAGATTTCAGTGCTGGATTATGTAGGCTGATGGAAAATTGTGGTGTTTTGCAAGAGGTCTGAAAAAGTGGGAGAGAAAGGGGGCCAACAGAACTCCCAGTGGACTGGCTAGAGCAAATGGGGCAGGCAGGTTCCCTTGTTTGTAGACCTAAGCCTGCTGCTCCTGAGAGAGGAACAAATAATCATTTTAAGATGTGAATGCTCTGAACCCTCCCTGCACAGTAGATGACCAGCCTGGATAGCTCAGTTGGTTAGAGCGTGGTGTTGATAATACTAAGGTTGCAGGTTCAATCCCCGTATGGGACAGCTGCTTATTTCTGCATTGCAGGGGGTTGGACTAGATGATTCACAGGGTTCCTTCCCACTCTACAGTTCTATGATTCTATTATTCAGGTTGTATATATGTGTAAATAAACCATATATCATAAAGACACTGCCACCTCCACTGTGCCTAATTTCCAAAAGGGAACACAGACCCTGTGGAAAGCATGCCAGTGCCAAGACGCCTGGAATCTCACACTTCTTAGAGATTGGATGCTTACATGAATCCAGCCCAGGAGTTTTTTTCACAACTGCTCACCACATTCCAGAAGGATGTGATCTCTTCTTAATAGCGAAACACGTCATTTAGTGACCACATATATGTATGGTTCTCTGTTTATAATCTAGGAAATATACTGCTTTGTTGTTGTTCAGTCCATTTGAAGCATGATTGTTTTTGTCTTTGGATTTGTAACTTTGAAATACTTGATAAAAAAATATGTGTTTTACAGCAATGTGCTGGTGTCCTTTTCTTTTAGGTTCATTGGAAGAGCTTGCTAAATGGATAGATATCGGGAATGGATTTGGCTGGCTTTCAGTCTTTTAGTCTTGCTAACAGGTATTATTACCCTTTTCTCATTTGCCAACCAAAGTGTAACTTGTTTGCTTAGCACTTCTTAGGCCGCCTGTTATATAGCAACTCTATAGAATGCTGAAATACTAAAACTAAATTTGGCACACACATTCGGGGTGTCACATTTTAATAACAACCCAGCGCCTTCCTCCCCACCAATTCTCAGTGGGAGAAGGAAAATGCAAAATATTACTCGATGCAAGACTGAAATGTCGTATGGAAATCATTTAATATGGATAGTAAGCTTCCTATACCTCCATTAATTGTTGTCCACATGACTTTTTCCTCCAAATCACTGCCTTCCCACACTTCCCCCTCAGTAAGTCTGGATTTTCTCATACCTCCTCCTTTTCAGAGTATCCCTGTTATGAGAAAATCTGGACTGGGGAAAGTATGGGAAAGTAGAGATTTGGAGGAAAACATCAAAGGACAATGGAGAATTGGGGGAAGTACAGAAAGCTTACTATCTACATTAAATTACCCTATGGACGAGCCCTTTGTGTGCACATTCAAGGTCAACATTCTGAATTTCTATTATAAATTCTAACTTGACTTCCACTCTGTTTTCATGGAGGCCAGGAAAGATGCAAAGCAGAATTCAGTGCAATAGCTCCCTTGAAGACCGACAAGTTGGAATAAGAGATGTGTATGTTCAGGACACAAGGAAAAGGAGGGAAATTGAACACAATACAGGGTATCCCTTGAAAAGCAAGCTACTGACTGAAAGCTGAAGTGTAGAGTGGTACCTCAGGTTAAGTACTTAATTTGTTTCGGAGGTCCGTACTTAACCTGAAACTGTTCTTAACCTGAAGCACCACTTTAGCTAATGGGGCCTCCTGCTGCTGCTGCGCCGCCGGAGCACAATTTCTATTCTCATCCTGAAGCAAAGTTCTTAACATGAAGCACTATTTCTGGGTTAGCAGAGTCTGTAACCTGAAGAGTAAGTAACCTGAAGCGTATGTAACCCGAGGTACCACTGTACTTTCAGTACAGCAGTGTGCATTTCAAGCTGAAATCCTAGCTCAAGTCAGTAAAGATGTAAAAGATATAGCCTCCCTTGAAGTCTTCAGAACAAAAGGTCACGTGTACATTTTGAACCTCAGCTGGTTATTATACCTCTGCAGGTGTGTCTTTGCGATTCATTTCTTCAATTTCTCATTCTGCATTTTTTTTTTTGCATTGCAGTAGCTTGTTTAGCTCGTGTCCCATGTGATTTTTTTGATACAGGTTTGTGAGTTTTGAAACTTCTTATGATCCTTGAGCATTAAAATGCAATTTAGTACGAAGACGATGATCCCTTTAAGTCCCTTGGGTAGTTTATACAATAAGATGGAAAGAATGTAATTATCTTGGCTTATAATGCCAACATGCTTGGAGTATGGTCATTAGCAAAGGATAATAAAAAAATGAGAAGTGTTCTGGAATTGGTTCACAATGATGGGAATTACGCTACTATGCCACCTATTCAAATGACTCTTGGCTGTTGTGTAATTCTTGGCTCTTGGAAAATCACATGCCCTTTCTGGTAATTATTTCTTTAAAGAAAGTAAAAAAAAAGAAAAGATTAAGCCCAGTTTTGCCAACATGAGGATTTATTAAAGTCGTTTTCAATCAATCCACAGAACTGAACACAAAACTTTGAAAAATTAACTCTTGCAGATCAGTCTGTCAAAGCTGTACAGGATGGATTAAGAAAATTCAAAATGTTTATCCCGAAAGCTCTATAATGGAACAGGCAAGGGCAGCGCTACCAAATAAGCCACAACTACAGTGGTACCTCGGGTTACAGACGCTTCAGGTTACAGATGCTTCAGGTTACAGACTTCGCTAAGCCAGAAATAGTACCTTGGGTTAAGAACTTTGCTTCAGGATGAGAACAGAAATTGTGCTCCGGCGGCGTGGTAGCAGCAGTCAGCTCCATTAGCTAAAGTGGTGCTTCAGGTTAAGAACAGTTTCAGATTAAGAACAGAGCTCCAGAACGAATTAAGTTCTTAACCCGAGGTACTGCTGTATTCTCAGGATAGGATGAATCTGCTTCTAGGCACCTGGTTGTTTAAAACCAGTTTAGGTCCAAAATGGGAATGCTTCGAACCAGAACTCTGGGATTCATTAAGCAACTACTGTCAACTTAAACTGAGGCAAGACCTTCCCTCTGTTTTCAAGCACAGGGCAAAGTTACAATACAAGACGACTGATAGCTTTTGTTTCTAATGTTCACAGCAAAGGTTCTTCAGACGTTATACACACTATCTGGCATTAATCTGTGTTACCAGTACATTAACCAACTTAAATGCCTCCTTCATTTTTTTGTTCACACGGACGTTTAATGCTCCTCATGTATTTATGCAGAAGGGTGATGTCAGACCTATATACATTGATTTTTTAAACTGTTATCATGATGATTGTGTAAGATAAGCTAGAAACACCCTTATTGACTTTGGTGTTGGTCTAGTTTCAGTTCCTGAGTGATTTTTTCCCCCCTCCTGTTTTGCAGATACTGGGTTTGGCTACTCCATCATAGAAGGTCCCAGAAATTTAACAATTCTTGCTGGTTCAGTGGCTCATTTTAACTGTACAGTGTCAGAAGGGTATAAGATTTTGATATGGCTTTTCAATGGAACCCCTATATTGACTGTACTGGGTAACGGAACACCTGTTATAACAAATCCGAAATACAATCAGGATGGTTTTCAAAATGGTATTGAGTTCACCTCCGGACTCAAGATTTTTGATGTCCAGCTACATGATTCTGGAGAAATAAAATGCAGCCTCCAGAACTTTCAGGAAGATAAATACGCATTCCTTTCTGTTCAAGGTGTGTATGCCTTTTTGTCATCCTTCAGTTTTAAGGAAAAAACATTTAGGCCAATTGCAAGAGTAATTCATACTGAGATTGCTCTTTCCTATTCCTTCTATACTTCCTTCTCTCAGCACTTTAAACAGAATTGTGGCATTTAAACACTAATAGATGTGCTGCAGCACAAGCCTTTGTGGTAGATGAATAGCAAAATTTTCAGTTGTAAACCCTCCAACATTCTGACAATTAAAATTGGGTTGCAGGTCCTTTGGTGCCGTGCTCCCATGCAAGCCAGCTGAGGCTTCCCAGTCCCATGTCTCTGTTGCTGGCAGCAGCTCCCTCAGGAAGAGGCAGACCAGCACCTTCACCTCCTCCTCCCTGTCATCGTCTTCATCTTTGTCGGCTTCTTCTGTGCCTCTGGCAGGGACAGCATCAGGCAGAGCAGGCGTGGCCTTTGGGTCTGACTGGGGCATCCTGGCTTACACCACCAGTACCTCCTCCATGGGCTCCAGCTCGGCTGCCTTCATTTGCGTGAAAAACATGCCTCTTTTGGTGCCGAGCTCTCATGGGAAATAGCTGACTTGTGCGAGAGCTTGGCACCAAAAATGAGACATCCAATCAGAAGCCACGATGTAATCTGCAATCTGCAATTCTGGGATGCCCTGGTCAAATCAGAACTGTTGGTGGGTATGTACTTGACATGTGTTTTTATATATCAGAGAGAGCGAGAGAGCAAGAGAGAGAGAGCACATACAGATGGCTGTAGCACCCCCTCCTTCTAATGCCACAGCAATGCTACCATAAAACTAGTGGTTAGTGGATACTAAGCCAGCATTTGGGAATCATTACAATAGACCCTCATCAAGATATCAGATGCTCCTTTTGACAATACTGCCAATCAGCATTGTTTAGAGCCCAAACCTTTTTCAAAGAGGGCCAGATTTGATGAAGTGAACATGTGTGAGGGCTGACCACAGGTGTTTAGCTTTTTTTAGAATTGAAGTTGTTGAGCTTTTTAAAGGATTTTACTTCAGGACATATACTGCCACAGGGGCCAGATTAAATCAACCAGCAGGCCAGATTAGGCCCCCTAATTGGACTTTGGACATGCCTGGTTTAGGGAATGCATATAGAAATGATAAATCATCTCTCGGCTCTAAAAATTTGCCAAATGAAGGGTCAATCTGCAGTGTGGCATTTTCAAAATTCTTGATAAATCTAAACCAATTTATTTTTTAAAACTGCAAATGGAAAAAATAATCATTGGTGCATAATTCTGTAGCTCAGAAAGGTGCATCTATCAGCATGGCTACAAAGCTTCAATAATTATCTTCCAACAATAATCTGGGAAACCTGCTTCTGTTTCTAAAGCCACTAATGGGCTGTTAGAAATGCTTTAAAGGTTACTTTTTCAACATGGAAATCTGGGTTTCAATTTATTTATTTTTTTGGGGGGGGGAATGTAATTCTCTTGGTGGCAACATGAAACCAAATTAAGAAAATAAATTCAACCTGGCCCTATAAAAATGTGTAGTGTAAACTATTCTGAAGGAAGAAAAACATCTTCTTTTCCCCAAACAGTTAATGGATCTTTGACTATCAAACCTGGCAACTTGACAGTAAGAGAGAACCAAACAACTGAGATAATTTGTGAAGCTATTGGATGGGCCCCTGCTCCACAGATTTCCTGGATGGTAAATAATATTACATTAGATAATTCCATGTACATTACCAACCAGAGTCAAGGATCAAATGGCTTGTACAATGAAGAGAGCATCTTAACCCTGACACCAGTGACCAATAGCACTGTGACTTGCTTTGTCGCTATAGATGCACTCCCTGAACCACAGAATACAACTGTGACACTTACTGTGTATCAACCTCCTTCAAGTAAGTGACTATCTTGCGGGTACACTTCTTTCTTTCTTTCTTTCTTTCTTTCTTTCTTTCTTTCTTTCTTTCTTTCTAACATTTATTCAAAAGTTACAATACAGCTTTGTCCACTGCCATAATATCACAAAATGATTACTCCAGTCCTCAATCCCACATCACTGTCATGTTCAAAATCTTTAATTTCTTGTTATGCAATCTACTATACATGGCTGAAAGGTAGTGTACTTGGCTTTCGATCATGGCTAAAATATTGGTGGGACATCCATTCACAGACTATATGAAATTTGGTGAGTTTTATGAAGATGGCTCTGGAATGGCCCTAGCTTTGGCCCTCTGGCTTTTGACAGCCTACAACTCCCATCATCCTTGACCATTGATCATGCTTGCTGGGGCTGATGGGTTACAGTGCACAAACACCTGGAAGGCCACAGGTTCACCATCCCTACTCCAGGTGCTTCCATGTCCAATTATTAATGTACAGTACCAACTGTAGAGTTGGGATCTTCTGCATACAAAGGAGGCGTTCTGCTACAGAGAAATGATTCCTCCCAAAGTTACACATTGATTTTTATTATTGGCAACCCTTAGTATGTTAAATGAGGCAAAGACGGCTGATAAGAGGCAGAAGTGATTGCTTTATTTACCTCAGTTGTTAGGCAAGGTTTTATGATCATAGTTTCCTGGTCATAGGCTTCCACTTTGTACTCCATTTGTGCCAGTACCTTGGGGACCCATTTCCTTGTGTGTTTCTGTTCTAGAAATGACCAGAGTAGATGTTTCTAATTACTGACTAAGCGAAACAGAATCCATCAGGAAGATTCTGTTTTGTGGGTGATGGGGGAATTAATAAAGCCTCTTGTCTAGCTGTCACTCTGAAGAAGCAGCCATATTCAGTTGCCATAGTGACATGATGTAAGTCAGAATGGAAGAAAAGCAGATGTCACAAAGTGCAATTATGGTGTACTTACTGATTTATCTAGGAACATTCTTCATTTTATTCCCCGAAAAGCTGTTTCTGCAGGAGGAGAAACATGTGAGTTGTCAGGGTTGGAGTACATAAAAATCTTTTAATGATTAGGCTGAAATTGTGATATGTCAGCAGTAATGAAGAAAACGACCTCTCCTCTCTCTTACACACATTACTTTATATGCCATTTCATAGTTTCCTGACAGCTTTCTTTAGTGTTTTGTGTGGTCACCATTCACTGGGCTGAAGGAAGTTTCAATGGGAGGGGGAGCCATCTATTACAATGTAAAAGAGAAGATTAATTTAGAAGCATGCACTTCAGTCACCAGAATCAGGCCTGTTCTCCTTGGAGGAAGTGTGAAGAACACTTAAACTGGTGAGGTTGTGAAAGCAGGTGGTGGAGGTGTTGGCTCTTGCCAGAAGGGCAATGGAAGATTTTTGATATTTTAGGACTCAGAGGTGCCCCATAGAGTATACCTTTTAAAGTACAGTGGGCCTGCCACTTACACTCACCTTACTTCTGCTATTGCAACTTTATGCAGGTGGGGGAATAAATCAATGGAGTGGTGGGACATTAGGATGTCCTTGGTCCCTTCCTCTGCCATCTACAAGGACAAGGAGGGGCTTAAAGTGCCAGCACAGCAGCAGGAGAAGCCACAGGTTGCTGTCAGGCAAGGAGATTTAAGTTTAGGAAGAGGCATGGCTATGCTGTTGCTTCAGTGGTCCAGTTCAGGGCTCAAACCTGCGACATAGATGCCTAGCTAGCTACATAGCAGGAATGGTGTGTATATCCTGTGCACCTGAGGAGATGCTGTAATTGAGTGCCTTACCAATAAAGAACTAACACTCATTTGTTCTCCTTGTGCTGGGTGTGCTCAGGACAACATACTAGTCTCTGAGTATGAGAGACGTCAGGGGTGCCGTATTATGGGTTTGGTATCCTTGGAATGAAGGTGACTGGAGACTGTGATGTTTTGGTGATATGTTTTTTTATTTACACATATAAACAAGCTAAACAGAAGATGAAGAGACTCACAGCATTAACACTCAGCCTAACTGATCTAACTTGCCCATTTGGGTTCAGGTCTCCCTCTGAGTTAGGGCTTTGGGTTCAGCACAGAGTGCAAGGCCACGTAGGCACCCCCATTTATTTTGTGAGCAGTATGCTCCCACCACAGGTTTGGGAAGTGGTGTACACATGACATTAGTCAAAATCCATATACATATATAATATGAGTTTTGATGTACACCCCCCCACCAAAACTAGCTTTATCCGAATTGAGAAAAAGAACCACTTAGCTGAATTTTAAGTAGGTAATGTGTACATGACCATCTCCATGTCATCCCATCTCCACTCTAGCTCACACCTTGCCAATTGTTCTCCTACACCTAGGATAAAGTGTCTAGTTGTCTCTATGGCAACATAGCCAGATCTTTAGTCATGTAAAAAGGATGCTTAACAGGTATGACTAGGGCCATTAACTTGACAAAGAGACTGATTTGACCACTTACAGATAAGTAGCCGTGTTGGTCTGCCATAGTCAAAACAAAAAAAATTCCTTCCAGTAGCACCTTAAAGACCAACTAAGTTAGTTCTTGGTATGAGCTTTCGTGTGCATGCACACTTCTTCAGATACACTGAAACAGAAGTTTCCAGACCCTTCTATATAGTGAGAAGGTGGGGAGGGGTATTACTCAGAAGGGTGGTGGGAATGGGTGATTGGCAGATAGCTGTGATGAGCCTGTTGACGACTCTTAACGACTGTAATAGGTCTTACAGGAAAAAGCAAGGGGTGAGAAGGTGAAAAATGGCTTTGTCATGTATAATGAGATAAGAATCCAAGGTCTTTGTTCAGACCAGGTCTCTCCATGGTTTTAAGTTTGGTGATAAGTTGCAATTCAGCAGCTTCTCTTTCCAATCTATTTCTGAAATTCCTCACCCTTCTGAGTAATACCCCTCCCCACCTTCTCACTATATAGAAGGGTCTGGAAACTTCTGTTTCAGTGTATCTGAAGAAGTGTGCATGCACACGAAAGCTCATACCAAGAACTGACTGGAACTGCTACTGGAAGGATTTTTTTTTGTTTTGATTTGACCACTGCGGCAGTTCCTTTTACAACAAAATCCCATCTTACGAACAGAAAAACCAACGGCTTAGAAGGAGCCCCAAATGGTCAACCAACCAACCAACACCCCCCCCCCCCCGGCAATCCTGCAACACTATATAAAGTGGCAATGCTGTAGGGGAAGTTTAATCAGATCTTTCATACATTTAACCCAAAGATTTAAAGGGAAAACTTTGGAAACTTGAGGGTTTAATGTGTAAACAGCTATGGTGTATTTTGTACAACAATGCCAATTATACTCAAAAGCCTTCTCTCCTCTGATGTGGTCTATAGCTATGATAATTCTTTTAAGATAGGTGAAATATAAAGCCACTGAAGAGGACTGTTCAGCTGAAACACATCTGTTACATTAACTTTTTAATTGGATGCATAGTTTATTAGACTAGGAACTAATTTTTGCCCACATATTCCCTTCTCCTGCCTCTTCCATGCCACACTTTCCCACTACAGCCAAATTGGCAACTATGTCTATTGAGGAGAAACCGATGCATGAAATCAGAATCTGTTGAAATAATAAAAATAAAATTATAATGTATCTGGCAAAGACTCCTGGACTTCTAGAAGCCGCAACAGGGTAAGATTACTTAAGAAAGCACAGCAGTCTATGAGTAACTCATTAAATTCATAGGGAGACGTGCATATTTTACTGTGCTTCTTAACATTTATTAATTTTTATCTAGTAGCAGGCGATGACGGACGAACTCGAACTATAATTTTAGCAGTTGTATTGTCAATTGTTGGTTTCCTCCTCCTGATCCTTATTATTCTGCTTATTATCTGCTGCTGCAAAAGAAGGAAAGGTACGTGGGCTCTCTGAACCATTTTAAAACATGGAATTATTTAGGGAGGGAAATTAGGTCCAAAGAACTGACTTTTGTGACAGTGGCAGATTTCTACTTGTATTCTTGATAAATGTAGATACAAACACTAAAAATAACCGGGAGAAAGACTGGGACTTAAACACTGATGGTGAGGAATGGAATTCAATGTGGCATAAATTCCCTTCTAAATCAACCTCAATCAAATATAGAGAAACAGCCCGGACCAGAGGGGAAACTGTTCCTCATTATCTGTTGTTAAATTTCTTAACGGCATACAATCCAGCGGTGAGCAAATTGTAAATAAAAAGCAATTGGAAATGACAAGACTGTTTGAAACGCACTCTTAACTGTTTACACATCAAGCCCTCAGTTATTGGCACAGCTAATTTGAGAAGTTGCTTTACCATTCATTTCTGCAAGTGCAGCATTATGCGTGAAAAGTAAACAATTCCAGCCAACACCAGGGCACACACTCCCTTTGTTGTGTTTGTTCCCTGGCAATGTGGCCAGGCCATTCTCTTCAAACGCAGGTCTTCCTACATGGATAACACTGGAGTTTCCAGCAAGCTCCTTTTCCGCAGAGCCCCATTCTGTTGTGGGGGAAGGAAGGGGTGGGAGCTGGACGCAGTCTTGGAGTGCCTTGACTTGAATAGTCCGCTTGCAGCCTGTTATAGAAATAGTGGCACATAGGTGCATGTGTGCAGGGAAAGGATAATAGGGTGGAGGGTGATGGGTGGTGGGTGGTGGACGGTGTCCCACTGAGCCACACCACACCCTGCTTTCCATGTTGAAAGGGAGCAAGATTGCAGCCCAAGTTTCAGAGGAATTTGCTGCAGAGAAATTACTTATTTTTGAGATATACAGTCGTACCTTGGTTTTCAAACAGCTTAGTTCTCAAACGTTTTGGCTCCCAAACGCTGCAAGTGACTGTTCCGGTTTGCAATCTGTTTTTGGAAGCCGAACGTCTGATGGGGGATTCCGCAGCTTCCAATTGGCTGCAGGAGCTTCCTGCAGCCAATCAGGAGTGGTGCTTGGGTTTCCGAACGTTTTGGAAGTTGAATGGACTTTCGGAATGGATTCCATTCGACTTCCAAGGTACTACTGCATAGAACAAATGTATAGCATAGTGATCCTACATATGAGTTATGAAGGGAAGTTCTTCCTTCCTACAATAATTCTCTCTCTTGTTTGAATGAGGAGTCCAGGTCCACACAAGCAGAGTGCCTCCTTTTTACTTGAATGACTGAGGGTGTCTGTGCATGGACAATCTCAGTTTGAGTGCTGGAGCACCTTTCTGTATTAAATTAATATATTTAAGAAGACTTAAGAGTGTTCTTTTCAAATAAATTGCTATGTTTCTTTAGAGTATATTCTAAAATCTGACCTTTCCCCCCAGACTCCAAGTATCAAGAGGAGATGAGGTAAGCTGATTATTGTTTTTGTTTCACTCATTTGGTAAAATTTCTATTTAATATTTTGCCCAGCTTGGCCTGTGGTAAGGGATGATGAAAGATGTAATTCAATAACATCTGGAGAGTCACGGGTTATCCACCCCTGTATTATTAGATTTGAAACATACAAAGCCAGGAACATACAAATTGTTTGCCATGGATAATATATATATTTTCTTTTAAAATGTCCAGATGAAAATAAAAGGGAAAAAGAGATTCTATTTCATTATAAATTTAAGTGATTTAAAATTGCTGAATTATCTGTCACCATCACATGACATTTGACTGCATGAATAGTACATGATTTACCTTTAATACCCTTTACCTTTACCCTTTACCTTTAATAGCAACATGACTCCAAACTGAAACTTTGATCCATCAAAGAACTGTTTTGCATTGGAACATTCTTATAGTAGCCTTAATATGTGCAACAAATTTCATTTCATATATTTGAGTTAAAACATTTTTATACCACCCTTCATTTAAAAATTCCAAGGCAGTTTGCAACACATAAATACTCAGTGGAAACAGGGCACTAAAGGTAAAGGTAAAGGGACCCCGGACCATTAGGTCCAGTCGTGACCGACTCTGGGGTTGCGGCGCTCATCTCGCTTTATCAGCCAAGGGAGCCGGCGTACAGCCTCCGGGTCATGTGGCCAGCATGACTAAGCTGCTTCTGGTGAACCAGAGCAGCGCACGGAAATGCTGTTTACCTTCCCGCCGGAGCAGTACCTATTTATCTACTTGCACTTTGACGTGCTTTCGAACTGCTAGGTTGACAGGAGCAGGGACGGAGCAACGGGAGCTCACTCCGTCGCAGGGATTCGAATCACCAACCTTCTGATCGGCATGTCCTAGGCTCTGTGGTTTAACCCTAAAGCTAATAAACCTATAATAATCCTAAAGCTAATAAACCTATAATAACCCTAAAGCTAATAAATGCTGCAATTACAGCAACAACCACAGGAGGTCACTGTGCACCAGAATAGCTCACTCCTCCTAGCTCAAGTAATGCTTACAGTGGATATGCCAATTCTACAGGCTCTTGGAGTATAGAATTTCTGTTGTACAGAAACAGAACTGAAACCGAGACAGGTTGGCACATGTTAATTGTAACCAACTGGTAGGCAAATTAAATGGCATTCTCTGCTTTTCTAAGACTTATTTGAAAGCAACCTTTGGAGAGAGAAAAAAGATGTTTGGTAACAAATTGCTTCTAGCTTAGCAAAATTAGTTTTGACCACTTAAAATGAAGTAAGCTAAATGTCTCTATGCTAGAATGCATTAGGTTGTTAAGCTTTAAAATGTAAGAGAGCTTTCATCTGTATTGAGAAGCTGTTAATCAATACTGAATGGAAACTTTAAAATGACGTCATTGTGGGAAAGGTTTGCCAGGGTTTTTGTTTGCATTTGTCTTCAAGACTGAAAGCTATCCTTTGCCGTCAGAGGGAAGAAGGAAACTTAATTCTGATTTGGGCTAATCAGTGCAATTGCTTATCTAGGTATGCCATATTTTGTTTCGCCTTAGCTTGGCAGTTAAATCATTCACTCTGAGTTCTAGAAAAAAGGATCTGGCCTGGGTTCACAATCTATACAAACCCCCCTCACATTTCAGAATTGATATTTTATGGCAAAATGCTAACTGTCATTAAAATGAATTACTTGCTGTTCAAGAAAGTGGTGGAGATTAATCATGCCGGATTGGTCTGTGCTACACTACCCTGATCTCCAAGCGGTGTGAGATTCCAGGGCTTGTATTTCCTTTGGGAATGAGGCACAGTGGAGACCGTGGTGTCTTTATGATATATTGTTTATTTACACATAAATACAACCTGATCCTACAATGGTTCACGGCATTAAGGGTCTTGTTTCTTGTTTGAACTTTGGATTCAAGCAGAAATCAAACATTGTGCTGTGCCTCTCAGGCTTTCCTGCCTGCAGCTTCACTTCTGGGTCACATTACACACACTAAATGCTGGCCTTTTGCCATTCTCACTAAGAGTTAGAGGAGGGGCCCCACTCATTTGCTGTCTGGCCCAGAGCCCCCTCTCACTTACTTTCTTAATGGCCCATTAATAGCCTGGCTTTCTTGATGGCCCATTAATAGCCTGGCTTATTTAGCTTTTAACCCTTGCTGCCTCCAGGGATTACGTGTCTGTTGTCCAGTTTAACACCCCAAACCTTGATTAAATTCTAACACTTCACTGGATCCAAGAATTTAGTGGAGTTGAGCACCCACAAACTCTTAACACATCCAAGGGTACTTGCAGTTATTGCAAGTTGTTGAAGGGGATTTAGTTGGTTCAGGACTTGTGATAGGTCAGTGCTTGGGTTTCTGTACTGAGAAGAGGACTCTGGTCCCAGACTGCTCCCCTTTCCCTCTTTTATTACAGCTAAAGCAAAGGCAGCAGACTCCCCATCATGCATTTCCTAGTCAATACCCAGGAATGGGACTTGCACAATAGAGCTACAGTAGTTGGCTTGACTCCTTTTGCCTGGCATCTGACACTGCGTTTCTGTAACAGCTGATCTATAGAATAAGCCTGGAAAGCAGATTAAATTTAATACTTCGGCTTAAAAACAGCCCTGGATCAGGCTGTTCCTTAGCTAGTTAGTAACTATGTACTGAAAGCTTTGAGAGCATGCCAAAAAGCTACTAATGTATTACTTTTGCAAGTTGTACCTGGAGTAAAAACTGCTGAATTCAGAGTTTTTTGTAAATTAGATATGAAGTGAACCCAGAGACCATGCTTCACTTCTGTCCCCAGAACAAACTCACTCTCATAGTATCGCCCACTAAGTATACAAAAAGTCCCATAAATTCAATATAGGAGATAGGTTAATAATGGATAGTAAGCAGTGGTACTGGCTGACTTAACATGACCACTTAAATTGTCTATCTGCCATAAAGCTGAAAAAATGAGGAAAGTGTTCTGTGGTTGCACTGAAAGATCTCAAATGACAGGGGTTCAAAGTTAAGCATTTTCTATTTTCTAGAAAGTCATCAGAAAAGAAAACTGCTGATAGAAATTTGGAGACAGACAGACACAGTGGACAAGAAAATTATGCATACAGTCCAGAGGATACAAGGCGTGCTGGGCAAATGACAGGTGAGCAAAAACTGTGTTTGGGAAAATTTCTATAGGTCACAAAAATGCATTTGAAATGCTTCTCTGGAGCACTCTGATGGGCAGAGAATAGTCTGAACATTTGTTTTGTTCTCAGAACAGTGGGATATTTGGCTACCACTGTGTGACTTGAAAAGCTAGGATGAATTGACCGAGGACCCGAAGCCTGGTTTGGCCAGTGTATGGCATCAAGCTGAAATCAATGAACTGTTTCCTCTATAAGTCATTTAAGGGCAACTTTCAGTGCCCGTTTCCCAAACATAATAGTCATCTGTGCAAATGGCCCTCTATGCAGGACAATGCATTTCCTAGGCATGTGCTTCCAGTCATTTCTGGTCAACGTGTCTAAAGGTACCATGTGAGTGATAAATATTAGTGTTATATATGCATATCTTAAATCCTCAACTCAATCCTTCTCTATTTTAAGTGGTTTGAGGATGGTAGCCATGAATATTGGTTAAATTATGTACAGCAATCCTAAGCATACAAAGTGGGAAGCAAGATGTATTTCTAAATCAGTTGCAGCTTAATTTGATTATTTTTTAACAAAATGAATGATAAAATTTTAATGTGAGGTTTATTGGATTTCTTTTTTAACCCAGTGGTACACTGTATAAACCCATGTGCCATGCATGAATAATAAGGTAGTATAGTGTCATCTGAATATCCTTATTCGATTCCCAGCTTCATGTTGAGCAGCAAAAGTGAGATAGCAGCACTGCTGAAGCAGGGCCCTGTGGCAAGAGAAGCAGGCATACAGACTCCCCTTCCTAAAGCATCTTGCTGAACATACTGCCTAGAATAATGAATATTTACTTCCTCCCAGGAGCTCAAGGTGGCCTACATCGTTCTTCCCCACCCATTTTTATCCTCACAACAACTCTCTGAGGTTGTGAGGGAGTGGCTGCCCAAGGTCACCGCAGTAAGCTTCAGGGCTGAGTGTGGATTTGAACCCTGGTCTCCCAGGTTCTTATCCAAAATTCTAACCACTATGCAACACTCCCTTTACCCTGAAAAAGATGTGCACAGATGCCATGATTAGGTCCTGAAGATGGATAGATAGAAAAACAGACACACAAGCCTTATGTAGTGTCATGCTATGCTATATGTGCAGTATGTGCACTCATTGTTCACTTCTGTGTCTTACCCTACACATACCGTATACGCAGGGAATGTATGTGAACCTTAGTGTGAGTTACATGTTAACAAACTTGACAAATGCATTTGGATTTTATGCTCAAATAGATAATCTGTGTGCAGCTTGTTGGGTCATGATTACATTGGTCTTCCTTCAGTGCAGAACAAGCTGCACTGAAGATCGTCCTACTGTAAGCCAACCATTTATAAATGGTGCAACCTGCAGTGGATTTGCCAAGGGGTACATTGGAGTGCTTGAATAGATAAGTCTCTACAAATTTCTTAGCAGGGTTTTAACAAAGCACCCACCCAATTTACAGCGAAGTATTCTGTTTCCTGAAGAGCGGTCTGTTCTCTTTACACAAAAAGGACATCTAAAAATACCTACATTTGTTTGTATTCTGAAATGATTTATAGTTCCTGCCATTCTGAAGAATCAATAACAGTTATCCTTTGTATATTGTCTTGCAGGAGTTCCCTCTTTCTCCCCAGATAACTCTAGCCTGTACGCTCCAGACGGGGATTTAGACGTGAATCCTGCATCACAGGTAATTGGAACAAGTCTTTTACAGACTGTGACATATTCCATAAACATGTAATGGACTTAAGTGATGGTTTCTAAAAAGACTGGATTTTTTTTTTTGGGGGGGGGTGCATTCTAGTTTCTGTCCTTAATGCTCTATTAGTCTATTGAATGTTCTTTCAAAAATATCCTTAGCATAGCAGAACAGCATTTTCAAAACATGCAATTCACATCAGAAATTTGGATACAAAGATTAATATTTACAAAAGAATAAAACAGCATCATCTTGAATGCTTGGTCTAAGATTTCATGCACCCTGGGACTTCAGCTTGGAGAGGGTGGTTCTGAGTTGGAAATTGGGCTGTGGGGAAAGGGTTAAGCCCCCTTCTTCTTGTTGTTGCTTCCATTAAATATGTAGCCTCCTGCAGCGTACACAAACACGCACGCACACACACACACACAAACACACACACCTTGGGAGACTTTTACGTCTTTGCTGTGTAACAGCAAACAGTACTTTAAATCACCCATGTGCTTTATAGTACAAGCAGTGAACACAATCATGCAGGACACCTGCCTGAGAATCATGAGAAATTTGAAGATGTGAAAGTAAGATATACACACTTGAGTGGAATCCATAGAGTTAATTCTTTGTGTAGGAACAAACGCAAGGCCCATGTGGCCAACATTTGGGCTGGTAAATTCCAAACGGACAAAATTGCTCCCACTCTAACCAACAGACGATAGGAGAGCCCCCACTCTCTTCTCATTCCCTGACACATGCTGCCTCTATTACCCCCCCTTTTTTCTTTCCTGCCCTAGTTTATACTGTAATAGGGTTGAAGGTTGGGCTGGATGATCACAAGATCCTTCCCAACTGAGTGATACTTTAGTGGTAAGGTTGGCATATAGGTTTATTGCAGAAAAGAATTACATGTTTCAAGGTGAAAATAGTAAAAATAAAATAAAATCGGTACCCTTGTACATGCCTAGCCAGTTGCCTTCTGAGTGTAAAATATTTTCAGTAGGAAGACAGGAATGACGCTGCAGTGACCAGCATCACCTCTAGTGGGCCTAGGCTCTGACGTGGTACCTGACTGCTGCTCTCTCCATTATCTGCTGCTCTCTAGGTGGGCACGTGGGGCCCAGGACTTCATCCCCCCCCCCCCCCGGTCCAGCCCTAGTTGCACTGCTTGCTTTCCCCCATCACTCTCCTCCTTTTCTTATTTCATATCCTTTTCATGGCAAGGCTTCATTGCTACAAGCACAATACAAGACAGGAGCATTTTGAATTATGCTCTTTGTTCAATTATTTGTGAATTTCGATGTGGTATCTGGCTATTGAATGATTTATTGGTCTGGCAGTAGGTCATTGTGCAAAGCTGAGGCTACTTTGTTGGCTATTAAGATCGGGAATGCTGTATTTCAAAGAGTTGTGTGTTGGATCATACTGAAAACATGCCTTGAGCCTGCAATTTGCAGAGTTTTTGCCATATATTGTAGTCTGCTTGCATTTTCTGTTTGCGCCAGCTTGCCAGGACCTTCCAGGTTCTGTCACATTCAATGCCAACAAATGATAGTGCTGATCTTAAATAGCATTTATTGCATGTATGATGGCACATAAACAACGTACCCATCACTCAGATCCGGTTTCCTGGGAACCTCACATTTCAGTCCTTTTGCTTACTTTATTAGCTGTCTCAGGAAGATTCCATAACTTGTGAATATTTTCTCATGATGACTCGTGATAGACTTGGAAATGCATCCTTTGAACCACCAGGTCTCAGACGTCTGAACCCTATTTTTTCTCTCCCTTTGATTGGTGTCTGAGCAGGCCAATTTTCTGATATTACTCTCCCTCTCAGGGTAACACAGAGGTCAGTTTCCTTTAGAATGTTTGTTCTTAGAATGTATGCCTTTTTCAATCTGTTTCATTTAGAGCCCGGAGAACAGTTGGTGTTGAAAGAACAGATCAAAGTCACCTTAACTGTGGGGCTATCTCTTGATTCAGAGAGTCAGGCAATTGCAGGAACAATAAAGCATCATGAAGAGTGAAGTAGATCAATTTCATAATGACCTAGTCTGTAAGATCAGGTGGCTTTGCAGGAGGATGGTGTAGGTTACAAAGATGTTCTATTTTAACAACACCATGCCCAATCAACACGCTTTAAAAAATTAGTATTTCCCTGTAGGTGTCTTCATGACCTTAGACTTAACCTGACACCAATTTCTGGGCTCATCACTGAATGTTGTAGGATGGCATTTCCCATTTGAGAACATGACAAACAGTTGTTGCATTGCATTACGAACAAGGCAATCATTTGATAACTGTGTTTTGCTCTATCAAAATTTACCAGTGGCTTCTTTCTTAGTTTTTGGATACATCTAGTGAGTATAAAATTTCATTTTTTTTTAGGAATGAGTTTTTTTCTGCAGTTTCAATGAAAGTGACCTTAAAATAAAAATAATCTAGCTCAGGAGTCAGCAAACTTTTTCAGCAGGGGGTCAGTCCACTGTCCCTCAGACCTTGTGGGGGGCCGGACTATATATATATTTTTAAAATGAACGGATTCCTGTGCCCCACAAATAACCCAGAGATGCATTTTAAATAAAAGGACACATTCTATTCATGTAAAAACATGCTGATTCCCGGACCATCTGCGGGCTGGATTTAGAAGGCGATTGGGCCGGATCCAGCTCCCGGGCCTTAGTTTGCCTACCCATGATCTAGCTTCACCAGTTCTGATAGTGCCTTTGTGCTGAGTTATGGGGAGCCTCAGAGTACGCAGCTCGCCGTGACTCTTGGCATATGCCAATCAGGTGCCCTGAGCCATCTCTTTGCTAAGACATTCCAGGGGAGGGGCACCTCAAGATCAGCAAGGCTACAGGCACCTGCATCTTCAAGCCCACCTGCTGAAAACTCTCCAGTCTTTTTTTTTTTTTACTCTACTTCCCAGTAAGCAACAGCGAGATGACCGACCAATGTCAGGTGAGTGGTGATAACCCAGCTGCCATCTGCTCTTGACAAAAACTCATTTCATTTTATGAACCTACAATTGTTTCCCCTGAATCAGAAAAAAACAACAAGTGAAGGTTACTTTCTTTAACTTGAGCCTTTAATTGGGCACATTTGTAGCATGCACTGTCTGGTGCACGAAGCACTGTTGTATGACTTTAAAAGAAGCATTAGTAGGCGAGTCTTTCTGTCACAGTGTTTGTCACTGCCGGCAAATCAACATGAAAGTAGATTAAATGGCAGCACCTTTTATTGAAGATCTCATGGTTGACAATAGATGCAGATTGCTAGGCTGCTTTCTGGAAATTTGGCAGCATTTTTGCATTTCTGCTCACGACGTCAAATCAGACCGACAGGAATCTGGATTTTTCTGTTGTGGGGAACAGAAGGCTTCTGTCAGTGCTATTGTGATACAGTGATGATGTCAATGGAAGAGGCATAAGTGCATGCATAGCTTGGCCTACAAGATCAAGGTGGAATACTTCTGAAGCTGCTTAAGCTCATGAGATCACACCAGGTCAAATGCCCCTCCCCCATAATCTGAAGTGGATTCCTCAGAGGAAGTCGAGTGTTAAGTGATCATCTTCCAAGATTCATGACTGCCTGATTTATTATGAAGTTGAAATAGGAGATTTGTCCATCCCTACTGAAAAGGGGCACAAGCAGTATATACTAAGCACAACCTCAGTTCTCCAAGAGTTAGCCCGAAAACAGCAGTAGGGATATATCTCAAGGAACACGAGGGATATATCTCAAGGAACACGAGATTTGCAGAAGTCTAGAAAAGTCATTAGGAGAAAATAGGTGCTGCATGGATTACAACAAAAAGAGCCCAATGTGGACTGAGTATGCTTACTGGGCATGTGATACTGACTGCTCAAGAAGAAGAAAAACGGAAAGCTAAGGAATATCCTGGAAGAGGGGATGACTGCACAGGAGCCTTCCAAAATGCAATATTCTGTTGCAGGTCCCACTTGCTTTTGACAACTGGAACACATTCAAGAAAACTTGCAAATGAGCAATGGAGTGTCAAATCCTAGGACTTTTATGACAACATATCAACAATAAGGGCTCAGTATCACATAAGTCCTAGAATCCAACTCTTCATTGCTTTTTTATACAACAAAAGTGGATTTTGTGAGCCCTTGTGGTTGCTAAGAGACTTATACTTCAAACCTCGAAGGATTAATACCCAACATCTACTATGCAATGGTCTGAGGATCTCCCTGCCCTGGGGACATTTGAACATTTTTCATATAGACATGAATTACTTATTTGGACAAGTGGATTACTTATTTTAACTTAAGATACTAATCAAAGTGCTTTCTCTCTGAAAAAAAACTACTGCCTTCTTTGTGTGTGCATGTGCTGAGTAATTACTGCCCAAAAGAGAATTATATAACCAATGCAAAGTCTTGAGAATTCATATGCTGAAGGCATCAGTGGAATATTGCACTACAGTGTTAACCTAAAAAGTCTCAGAGTCCTTAGTACAATAGGCAAGTTCCATCACATCCACCCTGGCGAGGTGTTGGGAGGGGATTCCCTTCCTCTAGAGTAGCCCAACTTTCTGTAGCATGAGGGGGCAGAGGGAGGTTCCATTTGCACAAGGGGAAGTCACAAACTAGATGTCTCTAGGGCATGAGTGATTGGGGCAAGGCCAGCCATTTTTAGATAGGGTCATGGCTGGCATACCAACCTTAGCTGATAAAAGGTTACCTAGCTACTGCTGCCACTTGCACATCCCTGGTGAGCATGAACTCCAGGTGAACCCCCAGGCTATGAGCTCGGTCCTTTGGAATGCAAGGGCTTTGATGTAGCCAAGAAGCAATGGGTGTCCACTCCTGATAATGCAGCCTGTATGTTTATTGTGTTCTGCTTCCTTTTCTTGCACAGATCTCACCACAGTTTTCTAGCTCATCACAGTCTCTTCAACGTATCTCCCCTGCCCCATCTTTTCACAACGTTAATCGACGTTCACAAAAAGGCGCAGCACAGCAATCCCGGACTATTCCTACAGTGCGATTCAGGAGTGTCTCTTCAAAGTCCCACAAATCCAGGGCTCCCCAGCTACGTGGTTCAAAACTGCACCCCCATATTTACCGATCTCATGGCAAACGTCGTTACACCAGGAAGGTGTACCCACAAAGGTGGCAAGCTGGTGGCCAGCATAGATACACGAGGAGGCCAGCACACCATCCTGAACAATCAAAGGCCCAAGATACTCAAACCCACCATTCCAGAAAGCAGCATTTGCCTCACAGAGGACAACAGAAGGAGAGTCCACCTCGACAAAGTGAGCCTCACTCCAAACAGAGGCTGCAAGAATTCCAGAAAAAACAATTCTATCCTGGCACCAGGACAAAGGTGCTCAGAGTTCAGCCTCCCCGATAAAGGAATTACTATTATTATTACTGATGATGATGGGGAACCAGAAATCCAAGCCCAGCACATCTGAGGTCTCTGCATAATATTTGGACCAAGAATCCCCCAATGTCCATAAAAGTAGTTTAGGGTGCAATCCAAACTTCCCAAACAGGTGGACGGGCAGAAGTGGACTTGTGGATTTCCTGTTAGTGTCTGCGGTGGAAGCCAGCAGAAAGCCCTCGGACAGGGTGTCCCATGGATGGTTTGAACTGCCTGGGTTCAACAGGATCCTAGGTTGTGGTTGCCCCACTGCCATCAAATGACAGCATCAGGCCCAATCCAGACCTGATTGCTCCACCACCTCCAAGCTGACACAGCAGCTTTCCTGCCTTATCTTCCACCATTGGAGCCAACTCCTAGGAGCCAAGAGGTCTTTGCTCCCCCCCCCCAATAAAATATTTGAGGGAGCCAGGCTCCACCCAAGTTGATGGGCATTGCTATTCAAATAGGGTGTGTGACCACGTCATGTGATTGATTATGCGAGGTGGAGCTTCCCTGGGCCACCCAACATTTTATTCAAGTTGGCACCCCTGTCTTCTGCTCCATCCAACATATGTGACAGGGCTGTGGAAGCTCCACTGATCAGCGTTTAGGGATAGGGTTGTGCTTTTACTTTTTATTATTATTATTAAGCAGAGTTACTGTTATTTTGCAACTTTTGAATATCTTCACAATTGTGGAAATGTGAACTACATACTTTGTAATTCTATTCCCACTTACCTCAATAAGACTCAATGGGACTTATTTCTGATTGCACTTCTGTTCTTTTTGCCGGGAACAAATGAGATTGAATTTTTTTTATTTTTGCCATCTTTGATTAACAAACTAGTCCTATAAATGAAAATATGCTTCTTTTTCTGAGATGTCTATGAAGTGAAATGAGTAGGGAAAATTCCTGTTGAATTCCACAGAATTTAGGTCATGCTTTTAGGACTGGAGCTAATCCTGAAAATTTGATGACATTAAATTTAAAATTGAAATATAAATTTGCTAAATGAAATAAACATAATGCCATGGTAATTTCTGGAATCAAAATTAATGTTTATACATGCATTTCTGTCCTTTATTTATATTAATACATGATATTATTTATTACATTTATATCCTGCTTTTCCATCATGAGCCTAAAGGTGGTGATCATGTAATAACTGGGGTTATTTTCTCTCTCTACAAACTATAAATAAGAGAGCCATTAGATAACCAAATCCCAAATTAAAAAGCATTCAAAATGTTTGCCAGATAGAATTAGAAATACATCCACTCCGTTGTCCTAATGAATTTATAACATAAAACAAATTAGACAAGTAATTAAAGGAGAAATTAATGCAGTAAAAGAGAAAATGGAATCATGAGGCTCAGTCACTTTTGTAAATGGACCTATTAGGATTTATTGAATGTAGGGGAAAATAGCTGACAAGCAAAATGAGCAGGGTGGGGGAAGGATCCAAAATCTCTTTGTGCAAGGACCAGAAGGGATCCAATATGAATGTAGCAGGCAAGAGGAAGATGAAGGTGACATAATTCTGTTGAGGGACATATTTTGTTAATTTAGTAGAGTGATGGGAGTGTCTTGCTTATTGTGCATTAATTAGTTCCCAACTACTGGTTAAAGCCGGATGGTCCACTAGACAAACATAAATGTAAAGGACCCCTGGATGGTTAAGTCCAGTCAAAGGCGACTACAGAGTTGCGGCACTCATCTCGCTTTCAGGCCGCGGGAGCCGGCTTTTGTCCACAGACAGCTTTCCTGGTCATGTGGCCAGCATGACTAAACCGCTTCTGGCACAACGGGACACTGTGACAGAAGCCAGAGCGCATGGAAACGGCATTTACCCTCCTGCTGCAGCAATACCTATTTATCCACTTGCACTGGCATGCTTTCGAACTGCACCAAACCCAGAAAAGATGGGTCACCCTGTGGCCAAGGGAAAAGAGGAGAAATCAACATGCAAGGAGAGGTGAATGCAGAGGGCAGAAAGAGCGAGTGGAACAAGAAGGCGAGAAGGGAGTGATTATTTATGCTAAGCAGGTGCCTATGGACAGTGCAGGTAATGTAGCTTTCCAACATAGGTTTATGCTGCTTGCATTTGAAAGATCAGCCCTCAGAATTTTGGCTATGTAAGGGTCAGGACCAGCCATGCCATTAGGCAGAATGCTGCAATCACCCCAAGCAGCAGATGCCTTCTGCCCACCATTCTTCTTGAACTCCTTGCCCATTTCCCTCTGGCAAAGAGCAGGGGTGTGTCTGCCACCCAACCTGTCCTGCACCCCCTAAGCTACTGAAATCTTGTAAGCTCCACCAGTTGGAGGATGCTATCCCATTGTCTGTGCTGGTCAGCGTCTACACATGGTGATGGTAAAATGGGGCATCTTTACTGCAGGCAGCAAATATCTTTGGCTGGTCCTGGTAACGATCACTGCTATTGTCTCAACAAATTATGGGTGAGGAAGAGAGAGGGAATGTTTGAAAAGGAACAAAAATATTGAGTTGCGTGGCGAGTTCCCGCCCCCCACCAGGATAAATAAAGACACAAGACACCATAATTAAGGTTAATTGGGCGAATTAGGCCACAACTTTATTGAATTCAGGAATGAGAGGCATTGGCTTAGGCATTGGTCCTATCGACTATCCGGCTCCAGCCCATTTGCTGGAGACACGGGGAAGGGTTAACACTTTATCGGGGGAGTCTCCTGCCAAGGCACGTCGACTAGGAGCTCCCCTGGGTCACCGCTCTGGGGCGTGCCTTTGGCCCACACCTCCATAGGCTTCGGACAGGGCCACGCCCCCCGGAGTCCTTTAACGGACCACCCTTCGCTCACTGGGGGGAGGTGATGGCGTTCCTCCCCCCCCCACATCCTCTTAACCCCTTCTTACCAATGCCTACCGCCAATGCAGAAAAGTTGTGACGAGTTGCTACGAGGTAGGCGAAAAACCAAAAGGCTACAAATTGCCAATTGGGAAAAATTCCTACCATGCCCCTTGCGGCGACAGACCGAAGTCCATAGCAAAGTCAAAGACCTACCTAAAGCATACCTAAAGGGAGGGAGGGTGGGAAAACGTGAGGGCTAGCCGGCGAAAGAGGGCGAGCCCCCTCTGAGCCGGCCCTAAATAGGGTAGATCTGGCTGGGATTCCCCTGTTCTCGCGGGGGCTGAAACCAGCCCCCGCTCATGTGGGGGTGGGCGTGAAGCCCGCAACCCCACCTCCTGGGCAGGCCGGAAGTGGCTTTACCATTTAATGAAAAGTCTTGTGAAAACGTTGCCAGCAATTGACTTTACAATAAGGATGAATCAAGGCAGAATAGTGTATTGATAAATGAAGGACACTGGTAATTAAAACTGGAGAGGGTACAGTTATACTAAAAGCAGTTGCAATGAGAAGATATCTGCCCACCCTGTCCCAGGAACAAAAAGTTAAATGTTTGTCTTAGATAAGGACACAATGGTGGTGAAATGTCATGGTTTGCGAGGAGACTGTTCTGCACCATACAGTATCAACTGGGTGGATGTTGTGATGCAGTTCTTAATGGCTCTAGAAGGAAAATATGTTTCTTTTTTAAAAGATAAATAAATATTAGTTTTAAATTATTATATGATGCTTTATAACCTGCTTTGAGGAGCATTTGGTGGAAAACTAGTCTGTAAAAAAATATCTAAATACATATAAGTATAAATGGAACATCTGGATGAGTGTTCTGTATGAAGTCTGATATATTTTAAAATAAACACAGTAAACATGAGTTTAACATAAAGGCTACCAATGATGATAAACAAGTTTTGAGTGCAATATTAAAGGGCAAAGGGCTGCTCATATGTATTTTATTTTATTTTAGTTTTTTTTTAAATTTTATTAGGGATTTTTTGTTACAATAGAAAGAAAGAAAAAGAAGATAAAAAAAGAAAGAAAAAATAACATAACAGAGTACAAACAGTATTCCTTCTGTTCATTATTGGACTCCCTCGCGTCTCACACTCCTACTTTCCAAATTTATAAAACCTTACCCAGCAAATTATCACCTTGTTTCCATTCTTATTGTACACTTTTCCAATATTTTGTCCCTAACTTTGAATAGTTTTATCTAAATCTTAAATCTCTAATCTTACCACAGTATTTATTCAAAATCTATTTTTCTCATAAAATTCACTCATTCTCACAATCTTTTCACCAAATTTTATGGTGCCCAGTTGTTTTCAAATCTCTCATCCTTCTCAACTCTCGTACAGTTTACAGTGCTTTTGTAAATAGTCCTTGAATTTCTTCCAGTCCTCTTCCACTGCTTCCTCTCCCAGGTCTCGAATTCTGCCAGTCATTTCTGCTAACTCCATGTAGTCCATCAGTTGCATCTGCCATTCTTCCAGTGTGGGCAAATCTTGAGTTTTCCAATGTTTAGCGACGAGTATCCTTGCTGCTGTTGTTGCATACATAAAAAATGTTCTATCATTCTTTAACACCCTCTGGCCAACAATCCCCAAAAGGAAGGCCTCTGGTTTCTTAGGGAAGGTATACTTAAATACCTTTTTCAGCTCATTATATATCATTTCCCAGAAGGCCTTAACCCTGGGGCAAGTCCACCAGAGGTGAAAGAACGTTCCTTCAGTTTCCTTGCATTTCCAACACTTATTGTCTGACAGGTGGTATATTTTTGCTAGCTTGACTGGGGTCATGTACCACCTATATATCATTTTCATAATATTTTCTTTTAAGGCATTACATGCCGTAAACTTCATACCGGTGGTCCATAACTTTTCCCAGTCAGCAAACATAATATTATAACCAATGTCTTGTGCCCACTTTATCATAGCTGATTTAACCGTTTCATCCTGTGTATTCCACCTCAGCAACAAGTTATACATTCTTGAAAGTACCTTGGTCTTAGGTTCTAACAATTCTGTTTCCAGTTTCGATTTTTCCACCTGGAATCCTAACTTTTTATCCAATTTAAAAACCTCTTTAATCTGAGCGTAATGTAGCCAATCTCGCACTTTGTCTTTTAGTTTCTCCAAACTCTGCAATCTCCAATTGTCTCCATCTCTCTCTAATATTTCCCAATATTTCGGCCATTTGACCTCCATATTGGGTCTTTTCACAGCTTTAGCTTCCATAGGTGATAACCACCTTGGGGTCTTATTTTCTAATAAGTCTTTATATTTTGTCCAGACATTAAACACTGCTTTCCTTACAATATGGTTCTTGAAATTCTTGTGAATCTTAACCTTTAGTTTAGTGTTCAGAGAGCAATGTGACGTCTGTGACCCAGTTCCTAGGCTGAGAAATACAGAAATCTCCCTTTGGTCCAGTCACCACCTGACATGCAGCTCAAATTTATATTTGCTGTTCCTGCACACTTAAAAAATAAATAAATACAGGCACACACCAGGATGTATTCAGAGGACTCTGAACAAAGTCACACAGCCATTCTTAGAGAGAAACAAAGGAATGGAAGAGTAGGCAGAGGAGCTAACAAAGACTCAGAAATATAATCTCATGGTTTACAGAAAGGCTCACGATAACAATCTTCCAATAACATTACTGCCAAATTTAATATGTTCTTCAGTTCATTACAATCTTTCTCAGATTTGGCCACTAGCCACGATGGTGGAATACAAAGGCGGGGGGGCACATTTTGGGGGGGAGAGAAAGTAAAAGAGTTCATGTTTTCAAGAAATAGTGAATTATCTTCTGAGGGTGCAGCATCTGCTGAAACCACTTTATTTAGAGGAACATAGTCATGAAACCTGTTGGAGCTGTTCTAAAAGCTGCTCACTGGCTCACACAGCCTCCTGAAAAGAGTAGTGGTCTTAGGAGATTGACCTGTTGTTGCATCACTGTGTAAGGGGAACTTGCCCATCCTTTTCCTGACTGGGAGCAAAGCCCAGCTGCAGTGCTGAAGCAGCTTTTGTTATCAGCTGCATTGTGCATCAGGGATGAGGCAGGGAGTAGAAAGCTGATGCAACTCTATTTGCTGAGTGTGATTTAGCAATTCTCTTCCACACTCTCCTGCAGCATCCTTTCTAGCCACAAAAGAGAAGTGGAGACTTGCATAAAAAGTCACAGTGAATAAAATGACCACTTTTGCCTCACATGCTAACAGAATCATACTTAATCTGCAGCATTGCAAAGTATTTGCTTATGCTACTGTAGCATGCCAGTCCATATGACTGTCTGCTGGTTGCACTCCTATATCATATAGGCCCCGTTTGTATGCCACACTAAACCATGGTTTAGCAACATATACTCAGGTAGAAGGGAACTGCTGTGAGCCTTAAATTTGTGTTTTACCTTCTCCCAGGGGCGGAGGAAGGGGGTGCGGACCACCCCGGATGTCACCACTGAGGGGGGTGACAAAATGCTGAGCGACACTCATCGCGGGGCCTGCAGTGCACCCGAGCCACACGTCTCTCCTGGGAGAGATGCTGTGGCTTGGGCGGTAGCAGGCTCTGTGCTGCCCCAAATGGTCTGCCCACCACCTCCCCCTCAGCTCTAGGGCAACTGAGGGGGAGGAGGCAGGCAGACTCTGGAGGCCCCGTGGAGCATCCTGCCCTGGCCGGCCCCACCCATGGGCCCAGGGCGCACGCGGTGCCCCTGGCGCCCAATCGGTTTGCTCTGCCGCTGCCTTCTCCTTCTCTGATGCAGCAAGGTGGAGAACATTTGGTTTTACTTTACTTTAAAGTCAGCTTTTTGTGTCATCTGGATCAGAGATTGTGGTTCCTAACAAACCTGGTTTGGCTTAACAAACCAGCTTCAGAAACCACTGTTGGGACAACTCAGCCAGGTGAGATTCAGAGAAGCAGCAGTCAAAGTCTTCCATCTGGCCCAGTGAGTAGAGAAGAGGGACGTGGGGCTCACAGCAAGTTCATCTTGCTTGTGAACAACTGGCTAAATCACCACCTTAATTTCCAATAAGTATCTATACACACAAATTTGCATATGCATATCAGTGTATGAACCTGTGCCCCAATACTTCATAAGTATTAATGGTATAAGAGTCCCATCTTCTATGACAAAGCCAGATTAAATGTTTGGTGTTGTACAAACTCTCACTTCAAGACGTTGTGAAGCAGAAGCAACTCTCGTATCACTGATCAGCAGCACCTCTGGCTGTTAGTAAAGATAACAAATGCGTAAACACACAATTTCTTACCCTGAAATTTCCCCAGCTTATTTTTCTATTTGAAGTGCATAACAACTGATAGGATCTCTGGTTTGTCTCACTGCTGTAGCATCTGTGTCTGAAGAGCCGCCATCTGGCAAATTAAAAGTTCACAACTCTGTGCCTAATAACAGGTGTGCCCACATCATGCATCTCATAGGTGTCATAACAGGAATTATGGAATGCTTGCAGTAGCTGAAATCCTTGTCTAAGTGTCTGAAGATCAGCTGCACACATCCAAGTTTTGAGATGAGTGGCCCTAGCTGCACATGCTTAGTTTCATCTGGGCTGCTTCTACATCTTTGCAACTTTCTGTTGTGATGCTAGACATGAAGAGACACATTACTTTGTCCAGTCAATCACTCAACCCAACCTTACATATTGGCTGGTATTTAGTCAACTCATTTCTTGCTATATCCTTCAAGACAAATGGATGAATGAAGCTGCTGGTTCTGAAATGGTAGGGGGTATTGGGCCATCTTTCAAAACCATGGTATAGCTGGATAATTTTAACAGCCTGCTGCTGGGCAACAGGGACCACCCTGCCTCTGTCAGGGACATGGAGCAATCACATGCTTCTTCTTATGTAGTAAGTAATGCTTCTATGGTTTCAGGTCCTACTTTTTAACATAAAAGCACTTTATCATATGAACAAGGTAAGGCAAACTGTTGTTTACCATGGCTCTTGCATTTTGGAGATAGTTACCTGAAAATGCCACTCTTTAATGAAAGCAAAATCTGGGGTAACTTTGAAGCTGCATATGTGCTGAAGGCAGTCTGTGGTCCTTTCTGTTCACAGGGATTTCACTCATGACTAATATGTTTTCACTTTTATAGTCTGTAGTGCCTGAGGCTATGATATGAGCAGCCCAATATTATACTTTGCTCTCTCATCATCTACCTGGCTTCTGTTCTTTGCTTATTACAAAGGCTGCAGATGGCTAGAAAAAAATGTTTTCAGTTTACATGTTGGGATCCTCAGCTTAGTCGCGTCCCTGATCTATTATTTGGCCAACATGCATTTTATTTTCATTTATAGTTTACGTTTTTATGGTTAAGAAGAAAAATGGTAAGAAAGGGGAAGAAAGAGAATTGAAAGTTGATTCCTTCCTTTGGATTTTGAGTCTTGAGTCAGAACAAGTTTAAGATTATCTGGGAAACTGTTGGTTTGGTTTCATTTACCCAACCACTTTATTTTGTTATAAATTTGACCAAATCATATCACAATATTCTGGTACAATATAGGTCTTGTCTAGTGTGTTTTGGGATAGCAGCTTTAGCTACGGCGAACTATAACCGGGTCAGGCTACTTGAGATGGATATAATTTCGAAATGTTTTACTAAAATACTTTTATTTGTGCCATTTATAGGTTTCTTATAACAGACGTCATGATGGAGTGCAGCCCTCAAGAACTACTGCTGTCCCAATCAATCCAAGAAAAATCAGAAATGTGACACACGTATAGGAAATCGTTATCTCTGGTCTTTGTTCGAGTCCCACATCTTCCAAAGCACTTTCTTTCCTATTCTTGGTGAATTTTGATGCATCAACACAAAGATTCGACAACTTTGCAAGATCTGCATTCTCCTTTGTTTTATCTGAAAACCATCAAGTACCACTCACAGAGGAAATTTAATTAAGGAGGCATTGCCTGTTGTCTTTTTCTACACCTGCCACTTAGAATAAAAAGAGTGACACTCCCTCCACCTTTAAATACTCCTTTTGTGTGATGAATAACTCTAGCAAACGTGAAAGCACCTTCAAACTATTGGTTGATCCAATAGAAGATTTCATCCTTTTGATACTTTTTGAAAATAAAAGCATTTACCACACCGGGAAAATGACATTTTTTAATCTCAGCACAGAAGCTTTTATTCCTCACACAAAGTGGATAGAACTGATGTAGCAACAAGATAAAATCAGGCACATCCAGCGATATCTACCAGATCACAGGACTGAACAAGTGATGGGGGCATGAAATTACCACCTAAGCTAAAGCTGAAGTCAGTTCATGAAGATTCGTATGTCTCAATAGTTAGTCAGTTTTGAATCTGCCTCATACAGAGCTGTGATGCTTGTCAGCTTAAATGCTTGCTATTAATATTTCTAATTATATTTCTAATGAAGTGTCAGGAGCTCAGCAGTCCCAAGATATTACAAACTACTGCTCCAAGGGAAAATGTGTATTTGATTCCACTTTTTAAATTTAACTTATAAAGCGTGGCTGTCTTGCTTCAGTGCTCATTAAAAACATATATTGAAACATTTAAAAATCAATAAAACACATTTGAAATGTCTCTCTCTCTCTCACCCACACAAACAAACAAACAAACATGATCCTAAGTGCATTTATTTGGGAGTGAAACTCATTGAAATTAATTGCTTTTGTTTCCAAGAAGCTGAATTTATGTCCAAGTGCAGAAGACTTTTTTTTTTGTGACAAACAATTCCCCCCCCCCTCTTGTTCAATGACTTCTGAAGACTTTGCATAGAATGTAAGAGGTTTTTCACCACCCAATCAATTCTCTGTTGGTGCCATATTACGCAAATAAAACATATGGTACATAATTTCTGCTGCATGTGTGTATCTTTCTGCATGTTTTCAAGAGAGGGAAACACACTGGAGTAATCTGCTATTTTATATTTTGTAAATTTCTATTGTTCTGGGGAAGATTAATTCATGGAAGCTGTCTGATTTATTGAAATCCTATGCCTAATTCAGTAAAGAACTGGGCAGCAAGTTTCCCTCCACCTTTTAATCTACATTTCTTCACAGAAATCAACAAGCTTATGGAAGACTTAGGGAGACTTGTTGAGCTCAGGAGTTCTGAGGCAGTTATATCCTTTAGTTACCAAGATTTACAAAAGAATAGGGTGATCCAGGAATGGCAATTTCTGTAGCTTTGTTGTCCTGTTCCTGCTTAATGAAAGAAGCTCTAGACTTTGTTTGCAGTTTAAAGCATTTCTTGTCTTGAGGGACCTCAAAATCTCAGAGCTCTCCATAGCCAATTGATGGATGATACAGTACTGCTTTGATTAGATTAGAAACCAAAGGAAAGTTGGGCATGCTTTTTGATTATTTCAGAAGGGCCTACACTAGTGCCCTAGAGCTAGGTTTGACACTTCCTTGTCCTTGCCAACAAAGGGTGTTAGTGAGAAATGTTCAGGTGTATCTTGTTAGTTTCCCAGGTCCCTACTGGCCAACTTCCTAGACAAAATGTAGCCTTTTGATCCGATGCACTTTGGAGGGACACCTGAAATGGTCACCGGACATTGCACAGGAGACTTGCAGAAGAAGCCAGATTTCTTCCCAGCTGTATTATCTATCCCAGCAAAACCAACCCACTGCTGGTGGATGGAGTACAGTAGCCTCTTACTGATAATCATCACTTTAATGTATTAAATTAGCCTGAAGTTATTGCTAATTCTAAAATGGTATGTGTGTACAAGTGTTACCGCATGCATAAGTTGGTTACACACTCCAGGAACTCTGATTGCTTGTTGCATTGTATGTACAGTGATGTATTTGCTGTTAGGTTTTTTTAATGAAGCATTTATACTATGGGCCTTGGTAATCTCCCATTCTTGTACTATGGTCTGCATTTTTGCAATCTCAAAGGAGCTCCTGGTGGGCTACAAGGACACCAATCTTTGGGGGTCAATGGGCACATTTGGGAACATATGCATATGCCGCTCAAAAATGCACACACCAGAGCCATGTGTGTACACATGCACACTCACTCTCCCCCAAGCAATTAGGCTGGGGGGGGGGGCATTTAAAGCTGCACTTTTGCAGAAGCTCACCCTCCCCCCGGCGCACAATAGGCTTCTATAGGACCAATTTCCAAGTCTAATGGAGGGGATTTTCAGCAAGGGTTGTCAGAGCTGGGGCGGGAACAATTTATCCATCCTCAATTGTGATGCCCCCCCCAACCACACCATTACACATAGGCTTCAAAGAAGCTTTCTATTATAGACAGTAGAAGACGTCTTTCAAGCCTTAGTGTAGTGCATAGTTTTTTGTTCCCAGACTGTGCGTTTGGGGATCACCCAGCAGTGATCCTCCCCCAATGCAATTAGGCTTGAAAGAATTCTTCAAGAAGGTTTGCTTCAAGCCTAATTGCTTCAAGTGTTTCATAGCCTGTGAACCCCTCAAACATCTCCCAACCTAATTAGACTTGGAAAAAAGCCTTCTGTTGGTTACAGTGGAAGACTTCTTTCAAGCCTAATTACAACAGGAAAACAAGATGGAGGAGGAGGAGACACTGCAGGCACCTGTGAAAGTCTTGTCAGGTGTATGGGTGCTCCATTGATGTCCCCAGGGCTACTATGCAATATGGAAGGCTCCTATCAGCTTCGTTGATCACAATTTTTGCAAGAGTATTTATGTACTTTATGGTGTGGTTGCTTTGTACTGTTTTTCCCTCTCCTTTGCTGAAAAAAAAACAGGATTGCTGGGAAATACTGTTAAACCACAAGCTTTAACTCATGAGCTAGAGCACATAGACACAAATGTCCCATAACCATAACAAGATTTCAGTCCTGCATAAGCTTACCTCAATTTTCTCTCTTCAATTTTTTTATTTCACATAGAATAAGATACCTTTCCTGAATCCTCTGACTCATACCTGTTTAAAAATAGCAATGGCTTTGCACAGAGGTGTTCCCCCCCACCTTGACAGCCGAAAGAAGCATGGAATTTGAGTGGGCTGCTAAACTTAATGGATGTACAATTTCAACATTGCTGGTGATTGCTAATCACAATATTGACAGTAAATATTTAATTGCTCATTTTATAGGACAAGGCCTCAAGCTATACCTCATTTCCAATATTTATGGAGTGATGGGGCAAAAACCTCCCTGGACTGCCAGTGATAAAGTTGACAGCAAAATTCTTATAGCAAGTTTTGTAGAACGCATTCATCTTGTCTTGATATTAGTTATACTATCTGGTTCCCTATATGATAGGGTTTAGGGTACTGCAGCTACAGCTGAATTGATTCCTTGAAGTTAAAAGGTTAATCTCATTGCTTGCTCTGGAGTGAGTTAGCTGCCAAGGCAGAAAATTCATAATGTTGGAGTGAAGGCCATGAGGGAAAATAACACATATTGTATCGAGCACCTCAGCAATTTAAGCACAACATTGTGTTTATTGATTCCACTTTTCCATAAGAACCAGGGGAATTTGTAACACTATGCTTCGTATATATTTTACATTCACTTATTTTAAGAACAGAGTGTTCCTTCCTACTAGGACACAGCCAGGGGCTATACATTATTTCTATTAGTAATTGTTATGGATGCTGTTGGAGCAAAAGGATAGTCGCATCTTCAGACAGCAAAAGAAACTTAAATACCCATCAGTAGGCAATACTTCCCAAAAAGGAATTTTGTCCTGCAAATTATCTTCCAATAGTAGATGTTGGGACCCTAGTATCCAGATAAATCAATATCACAATGAACTTCTGCTTGATTATTATTCAAATTTTAAAAACTGGCCACTATCAGGAAGTGTGGATGAAAGCACAATTATCTTTGGAAGAACCTGCTGGCTTCATGGTGTTGGGCACATAGCTTCAGAAAAGATAAAATTTAAGTGTCAAATCCATGAAAGTTTGGTCACAGAGCAGTTGGGATTAGTGGTATTGCTTTGGTCTGTAATTTCAGGGGTGGGGTGGGTGGATAAGGGGGCTTCAAAAGTTGTCTGAAGGTTTCTACTGAAACCTTCCTCCCCACATCTTTACTAGAATGACTAAAAGAATTTCCGCAGCCCATGGAATTTCCCTTGACAGGGGGGAGTGTGGTATAACACATGGGTCATTCAAAAGGTTTACAACATTCCAGGGGGCAGCTTTTCAAAGTAATATGACTATTTCCAGATCTGCAGTACATTTATCAGATTCCCAGATGTGCCCACTGTCAATGATATTTGAAAGAATGACTAACACTGCACCGCATATGGAAGTGGTGACTTTTTAAAAAAATTGCATCTGCCAGGCTTGTAATTTGCTAAAAACTGGAAGGTGTTGGGTACCACCTTGCTGGACAATTGGTGCAGAAAAGTCCAGAGATTGGCATTAATGGGAAAAAACCTCACATACAAAGTTAGAGCTGTGAAAAAAGGAAATGGGCAATTTCATTCCCCTTGCCAAGAGCCCTTGGAACTGTAGTTTGTTAAGGGTGTCAAAAAAGAAGAATAAGTTAAGGGCGCTGTGAATTATTGCTCTGTCAGGGGAAAAGTAAAGTTCCAGTGTGTGTGTGTGTGTGTGTGTGTGTGTGTACGCATGCACGCACACACACACTTTAAATCCGTGGTGAACAGGCAGCCTAAATTTGTGTCAAAACCACAGACCTCTATTTGCTATAGCAAATCTTATCCTGATTTGTGTTTTCATCAATTTCTGTTACTGTACAAGAGTCCTTCAAATAAGAGGGCTGATAGCCATAAAACAGGGCACATGGTGACCCTAGATTTGGGTTCATTCAAAGAGAATGCAGACCCCTAACAGAGATAACATTTTACTAAAACTGAATGGAGGGGGGAGGCCCAAGGTGCACACACACACACGCAGCAGTTTTGGTTCAGCCCCATGCAGAATTGCAAAATGCAACACAATGTTCTGATTTGATTAAGAACTTTGAAGGAATGGAATCAAAGAAAACCCTTGGCCTTCAAAGCCTTTCAAAATATCTGGAGTTCTTTCTGTTTACTTCAGTGGGCTTTGGGCCAGGGTTTTTATTAGTAATCACAATAAAGTCTGCACTCAACACAGCGGATTGTGATGAATTGCCAAACAGATTCTTTCAGGCATGAGGAAATTAATTTTTTAACAAAATCTCTTCTCAGGACATTTTTCAACTATTAGGCTTTCAGCAACATTTTTAAAAAATAAAAATAAAATAATTATCCAGTTGCATCTCTCTTTGTTTCTGCCACGGTTGCTCATATCCAAAAGAATTTCTATGACTCCAGGAAATTTTAAATTAGCTTTGAGCTCCAGAGATTGATCTGCAGCTCCACTAGCCAAGAGTGTTTGTCCTTAAGGTACCTTCAGGTAATTCTCCAGTTCAGATGGAGAACGTGATCGCTTGTTGTGCTAGGCCCATTCTGCAGTAAGGACCACTGCATGACCACACATCAGTTATCTTTTAAATCAGCAGAAAAGGAAAAAGGATTGAAGAGGTCCATGTCACGGACTGGTTGGGAGCAGAGGAATGGTGAGAGGAACCAGCTGGGGAACCACCAAGGGAACAAGGCTCAGAGCCCAGGGAGTGGTGGTGGGACAACGAAGTGTGATCAGAGAGCTATATTGGGATGGGTGAGAAATTTGATTAAATTCTCTTTTAAGGGCAAACCTACCTTATTTGCAAACCAAAACACTGCCAACTTTCAAATTCTGCACTTCTCCAGTTTTTTGCAAGGTGGTTTGCCAGTAAGGTAATGTTTACAAAACTGCATATACAATGGGAAAGTGTGCATCAAAAGTTAAATATAAGCAAAAATAACCCAAAAAAGTTAGGCAAAATTACATACAGATATGTATATATTAGTAGACATTTGCGTGGAAATGCTGATGTATTTTCATGAGGACTTTTTAAAAAATTGCAAGCTGGAGTGGAAATGTGGAGAATTGAGCTTAAGACTGGGAAAATGAGTAACTGAGAGAAACCAAAATTGACAGATTTGTCCATGGTTTAGGTTTCCCACTCTCCAGAGCACCCTACTATATAGTTGCAGTTCTAGGCTGCAAACCCTCTAGTGATCATCTCATTTCCATATCTCAACACTGGATAGAAAGGACTCAGGGAAATTCCTAGGCGGACTTTGTGGCCATAAGGCATCAAGCATCAAGCCAAATAACTACAGCTATACATAGGAATTAGGTTACAATGGTAATTGCATTTTTTCTAGGAGTAAGACCAATTGAACGAAATGAAGCTTGAGTAGACATGCATAGGATTATGCTGATATGATTCTTTCTAGGTTGTTGGTTTTTTTTGGCAAAGTACACTAGTTTCAAAAATGTGCTATGTGGAATTGCAGGACGATGTAGAAATAATAGATATCTGTAATGAAATCTATGCCACTTGCCCTTCTTTGTCAACCTGCCAACAACTTTTGCCCTGTGTAACACATGCTCTTCAATTACCCACCACAATTAACTGAATCAGAAATAATTAATGAAGACCTTTCAAAGAACCCTGATAGGGCCAACACCAATCTTGCCATATTATGTGGTCAGCAAATTTATAGTTAATAGGTTTGATGTCCCTTAAGAGTCTAGCTAGAGTGGTTCCTTTACCAGAGAAGGGTGGATTAAGGATCTCATTTTGCTTCTGATATTAAAGAGACATTCTGCAACAGAAACCGAAAACCCAATGGGCTACAGTTATCAGTGTTGCATTACAGTGATGTCCATCTGTTTGTTATTAGCTAACTCAACAGCTTAATAGGATTGCTTAACAAACCATACATACTTTCACCTCTTGCTTGACACCAGTTCTTTTATTATAGTGTAGCTAGAATAACAGCAGCTGAAAGAGTAGGACAGCTCATGACTTGCCCACTTAACCTTTTCCTGCTCTTAGCGGCTTTCTCATAAGTGCAGCTAGAGTGTTGGGAGACCAGGGTTCAAATCCCCACACAGCACTGAAGCTCATTGCGTGACCTTGGACCACTCACAGTCTCCTACCCTCCTTCACAAGCAGGGTGGTGAGGATAAAATGGGAAGGGGGAGTATCATGTATGCAACCTTGAGTTCCTTGGAGAAAGGGTGGGCTATAAATGAAAAAAACAAACAAACAAAGAAAACCTGCCTATGATCTTTAGGAGCCCTGGCAAAAATAAAGGGAATTAACAGCACAGCTGCCCAGGACCTCCATGCACACTGCCTAGCCTTGCATCCTGGGGAGGTCACTTTAGTGCTGCTAGCACAGCAGTTTGACTTCACCCCAGAGGTACACTCCATTGTCTCTCAAGACAGATGGATGCTAACAATATTTATTTATATGAAAGGATCGAAAACATATTTCTGATGAAGATGTTCACAAGCTGTTATCACATCAACAAATCTTAGGCTTCTTAAGCAGAGGTGCAGTTTTCAGATTTTGAGGGCTGTGTGTGGGCCTATATAGATATAGGCACTTTTGAATCAGAATGACAAGACTTGTGACACAGCCCAGTGCTGCTGATGTGTTTGATTAACAGCTTTCCCACCTAGAGGGGATTTGAGGGATGCGGGTGTTCTTGTTGGTAGAAACACTTGATATGCGAATAGTCATATTAAAGGCTCAAGTTTATTTTGCCAACCCTCTACCCGCAAAAGAGAAAAGGGTGGCTGTTTGACCTGAGCTGATAGCACTACTGTAGATATTATGAGGTACAAATCAATAACCACCACAACATATGCTCTTAGAATGCTATGTTTGCTCTTTTGAATTTATCCAAGCATGGCCAACTGAACCTTGGCTGCTGTTAATCTTAAATCTTCCACCCTATCCCTGCCATCTGAAATACCACACCTGCGCAGAATTTGGTCTTGCCAAATAAGTTGAATGAGGAAAGACCTGTAGTAGCTTGATAACAGCTGTGGGAGATGGCCAGCTTTCCTTTCAATGGGCAGCATCAACACGAGGTCACAATGGCCTACTCTCTACTTCAGGAGGGCAGCATCAGTATGGCAACACAGTGGATCAGTCTCTTGTTGAAGAAGGTGGCAGCAGCAGCAGGGGGCAACATGACTTCTCCCACATAGAGGGAGCAGAAGCAGTTGTGTGTGGCCATTCTTTTTCTCACTGATGTTAGCCTTACAGGGTTTGGGCAAAGTGACCATTAGTATCTCACTGAAATGGACAAAGACAAGCAACAGAAGCAGCAAGGCGTTGCCAAGGGTAAGTCCTGTCTCATGAATCTTTTAGAGTGTCAAGAAGCATATATATATATATATATATATATGTTCTTGTTGGTAGAAACACTTATATATATATCCCTCCTGCCTCATGGCTTTCAAAATTAACCTTTATATCATAGTATTTTATACATTTTCCAATTCTAATTAAACTCATTACAAAGTTCCTCAAAAGTTAAATAAATATAAAAAGGAAGAAAGTTTCTCATTACAAGTCTTTAGACAACCCTACTAGTGATGTTAATTGCTTACAATGCTCCTTCAAATATCATATAATTTTATAATAATAATAATAAATTTTTATTTATACCCTGCCCTCCCCAGCCAAGGCCGGGCTCAGAGCAGCTTACAAGCAATAATAAAATTTAGTCCAGTCTTTTTGGAATACTTGATCATGCTGGTTCCGGATTTTTCCTGTCAGCTTTGCCAGTTCCACAAAGTCCATAATTTTCATCTGCCACTCTTCTTTCATTAGTATATGTATATGTGGGTCTGGTCAGATCTCTCTTCCCTCCCCTCTCTCTCTCACACACACATCCCATCTGAAATACCTGAAACACCATATCTGGTCTTGCACTGAATGTAGAATTCCCAGTCTAAGATAAACTGAAAGGTCAAAGGCTTACTGTTACAAAATGGCTTTACAATATACAAAACCTGAATTCTTTGCATGGTCTAGGGCTGGCATTGGTGGAAAATGGGGTGCTTGTACCTAAACAGCTATGTGGCGGCTATTATTAATATTATTATTATTAATTTCTATAGTGCTTTTAAGGGGGGAAATCTCAAAGCAGTTCAACAGGTTAAACCTTTTCTAGTATAGAAAGACAATTGCGGGAAAACCCTCACCTGTTCCCATGCTGCCTGTCAGACATTTTATGTGTGTTGGCCACTGGTTTCCTTTTGTGCTCTCTGCCCTACATGTAAAAAAGCACAGAAATTTTCATATCACATGAAGGATATGCAAATTATATGCAGACTTGTCTTCTTCTGTGATGGAAAGAAACGTACAGTTTCCTGGGCCCAGAACAACTGCTCTTTCACTTCAGTTTGTTTTTGTGATGTTGCCTGTTGCCTCAGAAGGATGCTTCCCAAATGGCTGGAAGCTGCGAGAGTTTCTTTGTTTTCTAATATTCCCCACCCCCTGCTAGCTGTTAAATTTTATGTGGGTTCCAAGAGCTGACTGAAAGGTCAGTTGGTATAATCTATAATTTAAAGTCATAAAATTGGTTATCATTCTTTCAGTTTCATGACCTTAACCACCAAGGCCTCCCCCCCAAGTTACAACTGGCATTTCCAGCCTAGCAGAACAGCATTTTACAAAGATAGAGAAGGACACCCTCCCAAATAGAGAATATTTGATCATGGAAATCTATTCTGTGGATTTTGACATTTAATCTCTTTTATTGTTTTATAGACAATGTCATTTAATTATGTTGTTGGGTTTCCTTGTGATAGTTTCTGATGAAAAATGCTGTTTTCAGGCCCCCAGACAAAGCATTTCACTGAAGAGTCCAAATTTCATGCTTTTCTCTGAGTCATGTTTCTTCTGAACAGGCTGCTTAAACTTAAACCCAAGAAATGGATCCAGCAGTGATCCAGGTAAAGGAGAAGAAAAACACCAATAGGCAATGAAACATTTCTCTTCCCATAGGCAGTGTTTGGGAATCAAAGCTCCTGGAGGTGGCGGGATCCCCACCCTATTATATAAAGGAGGGGGAAAACAAATTGACATGAAAAACGGAATATGTGCCCAGAGCGGTGGCCTCCTTTGAAGTCAATGGAGATGCCATTGCACAAGGAGTCATTGCCAAAAGCATCAGGTGGATTGTTGAAAATCATGTGTGTACTGCCCAGAATCACATTACTCCTGTGGTGGTATTCTGCATAACTATGTTATGCTATATCTCTGAAGCACACCGAGAAAGAGTAAAATAATACAGGTGGTTCCCATTTTTCACAGCAGGATGCTCCGGCAGCAAAGAAGTAAACAAGTTGCTAGTCTTCTGTGAGTTAACAGTATGTTACTCAACACTCATATTGATTATCAGGTGATGTCATCTACACACTATTACATAACATCATTAAAGATTGAACTCTTGAAACTTTAAATATAAAGGGGCAAGACAGTAAATATTCAAGAGAGCCTGAGATTAAATTTCGCTGACCTTTTGGATGCTTGGAAGATGTCCATTGAAATAAACAGATACATATACATACACAGAGTAAACATTATAATTCGTGATCCAAATCCAAATATAATAATATAGCCCTAGTTATTAGTCACACCAGTGTTCCCCAACCCGGTGCCCTCCAGATATTTTGGACCACAACTCCCATCAGCCCCAGGCAGCATGGCATGCTAGTTAGATCTGATGGAAACTGTACTCTAAACATCTAGGAGGCACCAGGTTGGGGAAGCTTGGGTCATATAATGTGCATTCCTATTCATACTATATAAAACAGGAGAACCAGCTACTCTTAAATATCTGGTTTCAAGTTAGGAAGAACACAGAGATGGTTGATTATTAAAGGGGTGTCTCTCAGCTGAGAGCCTTTACTTGTTTGTTACAGCCTCCCACCCCCAGTTCTGTGGGGTTTTTTTGTTTGCTTGCTTGGTTCTTAAGGTCTAATACGGACTTTGAAATAAATGTTAGTATATAACATTACTGAATATAACATGTACTGCACCAGTAATTCTGGGAACCATAGCCTGGGTACTATATCAGAGGAAGTCTTGCTGTGATGTACTGAGGGCAACAGATGTTGTGTGGGATGGAAGTGGAGAAGAATGTGGAGCTGGCCTCATCTTTTTGCCAGGGATGGCACATAATATTAAAGCAGCAGGGATCTATTGCCAGTCCTGGGGTGCTTCCACACGGCAGTTTATTGTGGAGCTTGAGCAGCTCATGCATGCCAATTTTTGCAGCATCTGCGCAGCATCACCTCCATCAAAACACCACTCTCACCCCCCTAAATTTCATCCAGATTTAACATTTCCAGAGTTTTTTCTTTTTTTGACATATTGGATTTTCCATGAAAATGGTAAATCCAGACTAAATGGGAGGGACCCCCTGACAGTAGTTCTTTAGATTTTAATTGGATAACCGTAGTATCCTTTGCTTCCAATATATTCTCATCTTCCAGTTCAAGCCCCTTCTCCTTAGTTCCATACTTGCTGACACAGGGAAGCTCCATAGCACTGTGGAAAGGTATATGCCTTGTATGCAGAAGGTCCTAGGTTCAACCCATGGCATTTCCAGGTTGGGTTGGGAAAGAGAGTCTTGCCTGAAACCCCAGAGAAGCCACTGCCAGTCAATGTAGACAATAGTGAGCTAGATGGACCAAGAGTCTGACTCAATAAAAGGCAGCTTTCCTATTACTATGTGCTCCATAGGGGGCAATCACAAGGTTCTTGTTGTTGTTTAGTCATTTAGTCGTGTCCGACTTTTCGTGACCCCATAGACCAGAGCATGCCAGGCACTCCTGTCTTCCACGGCCTCCCACAGTTTGGTCAAACTCATGCTGGTAGCTTCGAGAACACTGTCCAACCTTCTCGTCCTCTGCCGTCCCCTTCTCCTTGTGCCCTCCATCTTTCCCAACATCAGGGTCTTTTCCAGGGAGTCTTCTCTTCTCATGAGGTGGCCAAAGTACTGGAGCCTCAGCTTCACGATCTGTCCTTCCAGTGAGCACTCAGGGCTAATTTCCTTCAGAATGGATACGTTTGATCTTCTTGCAGTCCATGGGACTCTCAAGAGTCTCCTCCAGCACCATAATTCAAAAGCATCAGTTCTTCGGTGATCAGCCTTCTTTACGGTCCAGCTCTCACTTCCCACAAGGTTCTAGTCCTCCTTAAATATAATCTAATGAGGGCTCATTAGATTTCCTAAGGCCTTAAAATATGCATGCTTTTTTATATGCATGCATATTTATACTTGTTTACAGGATAATTTGCTTTATAAATCCAGAATAACACCATATATATGAGAGCAAAGAGTTTATTCTCTGCCTTGACTTTTCCTAGTGTCAGTCAGGGAGAGCTGGGGGAAAGGGTGTACTTTTAAGCTTCAGCCTTTCAGAGTTTAAAGAAATAATGGCGGAGGATTTCCCTGAAGCTGTTAATTCCCTTGTCGGCATGGAGATTGAAAATGGTTAACTGATAATTAATATGTCTCATTACCTTTTAATTAAAAAGTTAGCTGCCATGGGTAAGTGCCACAGAATCTTTTCCTGACAAGCAGTTTTCTGCAGGAAGCACTACTACACCAAAAGGACGTTGCAAAGCAGCAAACCCTGATCTGTGGCCACAATCCAAAGAGCCTCAAACATGTTGCATCAACCCAAGGGATGCACAACATGATCCATACTGAATCTGCAGCCCTGTTGTTCATGCCAAGTCAGGGTTGAAGGTGTGTGTGCATGCAGGAGAGGCAAATCACTATGTCAAACTGGAGACTTCAGTTTCAGAGTGAGTCTCCCCTTCCCCCAATTCTATATGATAGTTCTTTTCTTTTTTTAATCACGGGACTCTCCAAAAATACCAGTTTCTATCTGGCCCTTAGGAATCTCCTCAGGTCACACACCTCTCTTTCCAGTCCTGCCCATGCTCTTCTTGAGTGTATTTCCCTGGCTCAAATGTGCCCTTGAAGTGTGATACAGACTCTGGCTTGCCTGGATGCAGACTGGAAAAAGGCATGTATGCATAGATAGCTCTCACTTTTGTATAGCTGGAATATAGCCTAGGTAGAAAGGTAAGAGGTATACCTGTAGTTCCATCCACTCTTGCCTCTGGCCTTGCCCACCACTCTGCCATGTGCCCATCAGAAGGCTTCCTGCGAGGAAATGTGGCTGTGTACAGACCATACATTTAAAGTACACTTCCCCAAAGATTCTGGGAACTGTAGTTGACCCCTCTCAGAGCTACAATTCTCAGCACCCTTAACAAACCACAGTTCCCAGGATTCTTGGGGGGAAGTCATGTGCTTTAAATGTATCACGTGCATGTAGCCTATTGCTTTTTGGGGTTCCCCACTGCTACTATACACATACCTAGTACTAAGCCCCATGAAATTCAGAGGAACTTCTGAGTAGATATATACAGTGTACATCTAGTTACAAACTTAATTCCTTCCGGAGGTCCGTTCTTAACCTGAAACTGTTCTTAACTAGAGGTGTGCTTTTGCTAATGGGGCCTCTTGCTGCCGCTGCACTGCCAGCACATGATTTCCATTCTCATCCTGGGGCAAAGTTCTCAACTCGAGGTAACTCTTCCAGGTTAGCGGAGTTTGTAGCCTGAAGCGTTTGTAAACTGAGGCATTTGTAACTTGGATTGTGGTGGGATTGTGGTTGGATTGTGGTGTAAATGATTCCATTGTCAGACTTACATAGGAAATATTTCTGAGACTGTATTCCTATGCATGTTTGTCTGTGTGTAAGCCCAATTGAATTTAGTGGCTCTTATTTGCAAGTAAGAGGCAGAGGGGCCAAGTGGAGTTTGCATTTAAGCCCTATCGGCTCCTGAAACTGTATTTTTATTTCTGAATCATTAAATTTTACTCAAGCAAATTAACAGATAAATGTGGCTGCCCAATTACTTTGCTAAATCCCTTACTTTCAAGGAACAAATTAAAGCCTGTAATTACAACATACACAGTATAATTAAGGCTGTTTTTGAAAAATATATCTATGCTAACCCCAATCCCATCCCATCCTCCTCCTTTTCCTGGAGTCTAATTTTCTCAAATCCCTCTCACTCTCTCTGAAGTTTTCATTTTTTTCTCCCCTCCCCTCAATTTAGAATTATGTTTAAGACTGAGCTAGTTTTTATGACTGGGCAGGAAAATGCAATAGCAGACCATTCAATTATTTCCTCTCTGCACATATAATCTGATACAAAATGCAGTCACTTTGATTAGCTTATTTTCTGTCCAGATTTCATGCATCATGAAAAAACCATTGTACCTGGGAAAACCTAAATTTGCAGAAGCAATTTGTGCATGTTGCTTGTTCTCTTAATAAATACAGCAAGCATCTTTGTATCTAGTTTTGCTTAAAAGAATTACAGTCATGGAGGGTATTTCCTAAGGCTTCTTCTCTCTCTCTCTCTCTCTCTCTCTCTCTCTCTCTCTCTCTGTGTGTGTGTGTGTGTGTGTGTGTTTAGGAAATGCCTAGCTACCTATTTAGCAGGAGTGTTGCATGTGATTCTTGATGTAATCAAGTGCTTTGCCAATAACGAACTAAACTACCAATCATGTGCCGTGATGGGGGATGGGTGTGTTCCAGACATTTCCTAACGTATTACTGATTTTGTATAAGCAGGAATTTTTAATATTTACAGTTCCGTTTGAAGTGGTATAGCCCAGCAAGAACTGCACCACATGACACCTCTCTTTTTTTTTTATAATAATTTTTATTAAGGTTTTCCAAATTAGAACAAATCAAAGCAAATTAAATCCAATCTATTGCCAATAACTAGGACTTCCCCTCCCTACCCCCTCTTGTGTTCCAAATCTTCCAAATAAGCAATTAAATTCAACAAATTCTTATCCCCAAATTACACTCTTCGTCAATAACCCAATTTATCCAAATTCTCGTCCCCTAAGATCGATCTATACCCTTCCACGGGTTTCCCCCTTTCGAACATAGTACAGATGAAAATAAGATAAATGTAAATAATAATTTTACAGCCTTTGGATTCCAATTTTCCCTCCCCTCTTTCCCCTTTGCGTTTCACCTATCCCTCCACTTCTAATATCTTCCTGGAGTTCCCACATTACACTATATCCCTCCGGTTCTTTGCCAGTCTTTAATTACGGATGTCCAATCGTAGAAGGAGTCTATCAAATAAGGGCCCATTTCTTCTATCCAGGTTTTTATATCCAGGAGTAAAAACTCCAATTTTGTATCCATAAGCTTGTCAAACCTGAATATCCCAAATGTTCCCCCAGTTCTGTCCAGTTCTTGTTGTTCACATGACACCTCTCTTAAATGGTCAAGGAATCTGGCCCTGAACCAAACAGGATACTATTTGACTCAGTTTTCATATCATCAATTCAATTAATGTGCTTTTCCATTTCCAATAATACTTTAATTTATACTCTGTCACCTTCCAATTATAGACTACTTACTGACTTGTGTACAATTTAATTGCCTTTATATCTACGGGAGAGTTGGAATTAACATTTAAATGACTGTCTAATTTAACATTATCATTCAGGAGAGTTAATCAGTCTGCACAACATCTTTAACAATCCAGAAGTATATGCTTTTATTACAGTCTTACATAAAATTTGTGGGCAATTTGTAAACCTGCTTAACAGTAGTGTTATTCTTCTAAAACTAATATTTTTCCTCAACTAATTTGTAGAAATATATCTATATCTATATCTATATCTATATCATCTATATCATCTCTCTCTCTATATATACATCACTATGTAGCACTGTCAACATGCATGAGACTTTGAAGAGTAAAAGAAAAATATTACAGTCTAGAATTTGACAAAGAGAGAGGAAGCACAGTGGATGACTAACTAAAGGTTTATGCCAAAGGCTTCACAATGAGGTGGTTTATGAAGGCAGATTTGGAGGAAGAGAAATATGGGGTATCTTGCAGGTGTTCTATGTGGCAGGTGGCGTTGTGATCTAACCACTGAGCCTCTTAGGCTTGCCAATCGGAAGGTCAGTGGTTTGAATCTGCCTAACGGGATGTGCTCCCATTGCTTTGTTCCATCTACTGCCAATCTAGCAGTTCGAAAGCATACCAGTGCAAATAGATAAAATAGGTACTGCTGAGGCAGGAAGGTAAATGGCGTTTCTGTGCACTCTGGTTTCCGTCACGGCCAAAAGCAGTTTAGTCATGCTGGCCACATGACCCAGAAAGCTGTCTGTGGACAAACGCTGGCTCCCTCAGCCTGAAGTGAGATGAGCACCACACCCCATAGCCACCTTTGACTGGACTTAACTGTCCAGGGGCCCTTTACTTTTCCTTTTACCTCTCTGGTGGAGTGCCTGGGGAAAGAGCCTGGGGAAACAGATGCTTTGGCCCGAAGATCTACAATGCTAACTCAACATTGTCTTGGCCTACTATCCATGGAATGAATGGTGCCATGTTCTCAGAATGTGAATGGTTCTCAGTGGCATGGCTATTCTGCTGTGATCTACCTCTCAGTTGTTCTTTTTGCATCTGGTAATTTGTGTATTGTGTCTTTTTAAATAGATGTTGATGTTTTGGTTGTTTCTAATTCTTAATTTCTTGTAATTGAGGGGGGTGTAATTATCTTGTAGTATGTGAAACGCACTTTTGAATTTCTTACTTTGCTTTTAATTAGATTTTGAATTGCTGTAGGGAAACAAATGTGATTTTAGTTGTGTATTTTGACATTTCTCTGGATGATAAACCACAATGAGTAGTACAGTAATACAAAAAGGCACTATAAAAACGGAAAATGAAATGAGTCCCTTCCAGGGATAAGGGACAGCAAGGGAGAAAAGATTGAATAATTAACAACAGCACAATTCTAACCATATGTGAATATGGGACATTTCTTGGAGTTTAGCAATGTAAATAAAACTATATATGACAAAAACACCACAAGTGCCAACAGACCTCATTCCAAGGAAACAGAACTTGGGTGCACACTGTGGCTCTAAGTTCTCACAACTCAGCAAACTGAGGCATGTGTAACAATACTTAATGGAAATAAGCCTCACTGGAGTTACAAAACATGGACAGTCTAGGGTACTGAGACATTATCTGGTCCAGTTGGTTTAATATTGTGCCCTTCTCTTTTATAGTGGAGATGCAGTGATGGAGAAAGCAAAACTTGTTAGATTTCTGCAGCAAAACAAAGCCTCTGTTTTGAGTCCCATTAGTGCAATGAAGCTCCCTCCCTCATGTCCCCCAATTTGGCTTCTGTGGGTCTGGAGAACCCTCAGAACAGCCTGTGGAGGAGGAGAAGGGAGATAGTTCTTGTCCGGAAGGTAGAAATGCTTACATGGATGGAACAATAGCAAAAGCACAATTCTTCCCTAACAGTGCAAACCTATGTCTGTTTACTTGGAAGTAAGTCCCTAGAATATTTAAGAAGGCTTATCCTGGCATCCCCCTGCATTCAAAGACAGGAGCTGGAGAATTGAGTGGATGAGACTAATAGTGGGTCCGAGGGTCAAGAAGGCTGTTTCTGCATATGCTGTAGAGGGAAGTGACGGGCAGATGGGGCTTGTCAACCTGGGAAGGTAGTCCATCCAGGAGAAGGAAAACTCTGACCCTAAACCTCCACTGCCTTGCAGAATATCTTTGGGAGAAGAAAAGGATAAGGAGTAAACCCTACACAAATCTGGACTGGAGTCCCCAATATGGTATGCCTCCTCCTAGCAACCACTGCAGCCAAGCTGGTGCCAAGTGTTTTCATTTGGACAACATCAGCGAGGCTGAGAGTAGGGTCTTGCCATCTGGGCAGCCCAGGACCTCCACACACACATTGCTCAGGCTTGTGCCCCGGGGAGGTCACTTCGGTGTTGCTAATCCGGTGGTTTGACTTCACCCCCAGAGGCACACTCCATTTTCTCTTGAGATAGACAGAGACCAGCAACATCCTCTAGTACAGGCATAGGGAACTTTTGGCCTTCCAGATGTTGTCATTGACAATGCTTTATGGGGCTGATGGAAGTTGTGGTTTAGTAATATCTGGAGGCCCAAAGGTTCCCCACATCTACTATTGCATAAGAGTGACTGCTCCTATTGTTGGACTACAATTCCCATCACCCCTGACCATTCACTGTGCTTGCTAGGGCTCATGGGAGCTGGAGTCCAATATCTGGAGGAACTCGATTGGCTATCCTTGCTCTAGCAAATGTGTTGCGTATTTTATCCTGATTGCATATGGTATCATAGCTATGGAGAGTGATAATCTGTGGTTACAAGGTTACATGTGTGCCAAGAGAATGTCAACCTGCAAATCTCATTATTTTTTCCTCTGTAGGAACTAGGGACCCAACTGACCTCAACGTGCTATTGAAAACAGTCTGGATTAAAAAAGACTAGCACTCCCTTCAAGCCCTGGCAGGCCCTAAGATATTTTCCTTCCTATCAATAATAAGCTAATGCCCCGCAAAGCTATTATGGGCTCATTTCAGTACTTTCCTTGGCTCTTTCTGGTAACTAGGGCAACTGGCTGTACAGGTGGAAGAACACAAAGCATTACCTCTGAATTTTTTAACAATTCCTAGAAAACGTTCCCCCACTTTCTGCAAAACATCAGTGAAAGGGGGTTGGAGAAGTATTGCATGCTCCCTTGAACCTGGCCAACAAATACACAGCAGTCTCAAACACATGAGCCCAGCTAGGGCCTCAGCTGGTAAGCTCTGATTTCAAATGGCATTTGCTTGTTTGGATCAATGAAACATCTGCCCCTCTTTTTAACAACTAGTAGCTCTGATGAGGACAACATAGTACTATCCTGTTGCAATTGATGGAATGGGCATTAGGGAACTAGTTTCTACTCAGTCCCTAGCTCCAAACATGACTCAAAATTTGGGTGGGATTCTCATATCTACCCACATCCTAAGAGCCTTGTTCTCACAGGGGCCAGTCAGGAGCTGATGGGAAGCTCATGAGCAGGCTGACCTGAGTGCAACAGGGCTCCTCCCATTTCTGATTCCTAGCAACTGGCATTCATTCAGTGCAGTGCGCAACTAAGAAGCGCAACTAACCAGGCACAAACTGGGCAGTTAGAGGGCCAAGAATGAGCATGGCATGTGTGTGTGTGTAAAAGTAAGCACTCCTCCTGATAGAGCGAGGAGCCTTGTCAATTTTGTTCATACACAATGATGAGATAACATTCTAAAAAAAGTTCATAATTACATAATTGAATACACATTTAGCTCTCGATACATCATGCTAGGATTCACAAATTAGGTTGGTTTTAATTTAAAGAGCGTTCAGAATGACCGGGGTGGGGTGGGGAGATATCCGCTCCAGCTATTAAATCATTTTCACTTTGACCCAAGTCAATAGTGGCCATGTCCAATTACCTCCATGATGCTGAATCTCTAAACTGCTCTCTCAGCAAAACATCTGTTTCTCATTATAGGACCTTGCCAGGAAGATAGTGAAGCTCTGGAGTGCAAAATGTCCTTGTTCTGGTAGCAGTTCTATAGAGCGATTTTGGATAGGGTGGCGAACCAGAGGGCAAAGTGGTGAAGAGCGGAAGAGTATGGAAATGGGCTCAGGACAGACACAACACCTGAGATTTAGGGGAATGGAAGGAAGTTCATGGGATGAAGGTTTTCCCAGCCCACTCCTTCTCACTCCTGCAGTTGCCCACATCCCTTGTGAGGGCTGGAGGTGGGTCACTGTGCTATTTGTTTTCTGGGACCCACCTCTTTATACTCCTCTATTCCACATGGGTCACATCCACACCATACATTTGACCACTTTAACAGCCAGGGAGAGACCTGGGAACTGTAGTTTGCTAAGGGTGATGGGAATTGTAGCTCTGTGAGGTCAGCACCCTTAGCTGGGTACAGTGTGCGGGATTCTCCACGACTCTCCACATCGTCTAATAGAGATTTAAATGCATGGATGTGCATTGGAGCCGTTTTCTGTGTGCTGCAGTTGTATTGATTTTCTTTTCTTTTTATCATTGTAGATTCTGCAGCCGTAAGCCGCCCTGGGACCTTAGGTGAAGGCCAGGTAAGTAACATTATAAACTAGTAACAATACAAGCAGCACTTGGAAGAAACCCAAGGCAGACAGCCCACCTGAATCATGGTGAGGAAAGGCAAGACCAAGACTCCGTGAGTTCTTTGTGAAAGCCCAGCTTCTTGGGCCCACCCTGGCATCACTTCTCTAGCCCCAACCATTCATGGAACATTGATGCCTGCCAAGGGGCATGAGCAGGTAAATGCACAAAGGCAACACGTGCAATTTGGGCTTTATGCACTATGCCTCTGTATTTTAGGACCAGAGACTCTCAGGTCCTCCTCTCCCCACACGAAACAACTCGGACTCTCCATTTATCATCTGAGACCTTCCTCCATGAGAGGTCTGGAGGGTGGCAACATGAGAACAGGGCCTTTTTTTCAGGGGCTCCCCGTTTGTGGAATGTTCTCTCCAGGGAGGTTTGTCTGGCGCCTTCGTTACATATCTTTAGGTGCCAGGCAAAAACATTCCTCTTCAACCAGACCTTTGGCTGATTAATATTCTGCAGCCTTTTAAAGGTGTTTGTGGGGGCCTATTGTTTTGTTGCTTCTGGTTTAACTATTTATTTGTGCTTTTATCTTGTCTTTTTATCTTGCGAGCTGCCCTGAGATCTTTTGATGATGAGTGGCAATATATATAAATCTAGACATAAATTTAAAAATAAAAAACATGCCTGGGGTTTTAGGCTAGGGCAGGCAGTGCAGCGGTAGGCCCTGAAAGCTGTCTGAAGATATCACATTCCTGTGTTTGGCTGCAAGTTCTTTACATGTTAACCAATCTCATCTTTTTAGTTGATTTTGTGCTTTGAAAGGTGTCTGGTCCCCTTTTTACTGCTCTGGAGTGGGCACTCTTACCAGACTTCTCCTCTTTTAAAAAAGGAACAGTGCAGCAAGGCTGCCTTTCCCTTTAATGTAGCTGCAGACAAGCCACAGTGGAAGTCTTCTCAGTGTGAAGTGCAGGGGTGAGAGGAGAGTATCACCTGAAGGATTTCTGCAGGGGTTAAAGGCATTGAAGGTTCTACCAAGAAAAGGGGAGCGATTTTTGGTTGGTGACCTGGATGCTCATTGGCTGCCATGACCTTTAGGCTTGTTATTATTTTTATTTGTGTCACCATCAGGAAGAAGAGCTCCGTCATGCAGCGCATTCACCTACCCCTCTCTTTTCCCTTGCCTTTTGTGGCAACCTTTTCTTTTTCTCTTTATAAATATGGCTTTTCCAAGTAGAACTTTGACACGGGTGGTGCTGTGGTCTAAACCACTGAGCTTGGGCCTTGCCGAGCAGAAGGTTGGCAGTTCAAATCCCCGCGATGGGGTGAGCTCCCGTTGTTTGGTCCCAGTCCTGCCCACCTAGCAGTTCAAAAGCATGTCAAAGTGCAAGTAGATAAATAGGTACCACTCCTGTGGGAAGGTAAATGGTGTTTTCATGTGCTGCTCTGGTTCACCAGAAGCAGCTTAGTCATGCTGGCCACATGAACCAGAAGCTGTCTGCGGACAAACGCCGGCTCCCTTGGCGCCGCAACCCCAGAGTCATCTGCGACTGGACCTAACGGTCAGGGGTACCTTTGCCTTTTTTCTTTTTCTCTTTATAAACATGGCTTTTCCATGTAGAACTTCTCTGCCTTTACCCGTTCTCACCATTAGGTGGCTCCTCGTGTCCTCAAATGCCTGCTGAAAGCTGGTTGAGCAGGTGAATGCTTCTTATTGGTTTAGTAGAGCCATGATGCCACTGGGCAGCCCCTTTTAAGAGAAAAGCTAGAAACAGTGTGTGAAGAGCTTGGAACAGTAGCCTTGTTCTGAGGAAGTGGAAAATCTGTGAACTGTCATTTCCAAACAATCATGAGTGAGGTGAGTGGACAAAATGCTTTTAATACGGAGGGTAGCAGGTAGAAGAGAACAGGAGGATGAATAGAAGAGAACGATGCAGATTCTTTTGAATCAGGCAGAAGGCTAAATAGAAAAAAGAGGATTCAAACTGTGGAATGTTTTAAGTTTCAAAAAGGCTGGCATCCATCAGAGAGTTTAACAACGGCTAGATTAAGGTTTCCTAGGGAGATGTAAGACATCATTAGCAAATAGTGAACTGACCTGTTTTAGAATGAGCAGGTAATCCTCACAGAGGCTGCAATCCTATATCCAGTTACCTGGCAGTAAGCCCCATTGAACTCAGTGGGACTTACTTCTGCCTAAGTCATGAGGGTTGCACTGAGACAGACTTAAAAGAAATGCAACAGCCTTTCGTTACTCTCAAAAGAGTTTGCTGGCATTTGAAGCATCGGCTTTGCACAGTTTGCCAAAATCCCAAATAGGTAGCCTTGTTTCTCATTTTCATTAGGAATGAATGTAGGCGGGCATGGTGTCTTTTTGAAGCAAAGAGATTGATTTCCGTATATGTTTTGCATCCTTCAAAAGCACGCTGATGTATGCTGCTTTAGCTGAACATATTTTTGTATACATAAGTAAAAATGCAGGTGGTATGGTGCATAAAAAGGAACTTTGTGTGTGTGTGTGTGTTTGTGTGTGTGTGTGTGTGTGTGAGAGAGAGAGAGAGAGAGAGAGAGAGAGAGAGAATGTAACAAAAAGGTAAATTAAGTCAGTATGCATGTATCTGTTGCAGTGAAATTGTTTCCAGTTTCTGGATGTATAATGCATGTTTCCAAATGACGTGACAGCTCTGCTAATAGAGCAATAGTATTTTTGGATGCACTTTCTCATTATAAAGGAGAATTCTATTTCTGGCAGAAGAGTCAGAATTCTACCCAATTCAAGTAGGGTAGAGTTGACACTTGCACAAAGTTAAGAATCTCTTTTAGGAAGGCTATTGTGTAATATTCTGTATTTGTTAAGTTTATTAATAATGCCTAGGATAAAGGATAAAATCAATGGGATGGAGTCAACCAGAAGGGTGTGTGTGTGTATGTGTGTTTGTGGGGAGAATAAGGAAGCTCTTGTTCTTTCAATGTGGATTACCTCTCCATCCATCCAAAGCGGTGTGTTTTCCTTTTAAGAGCTTTTACAAAGATAGCAGCAAGTCTTGCATTTCAGGAGAAATGCATTGCCCAAGAACCAGGAGGATTCCTCCTCCTATGATGTTTTGACCATGTGTATTGAATACATGGCTAACACACTCATTCTTCCAGAGCTTATTCACTTTCCCACTTGATGCTCACAGCTGAATAAATAGACTGGAAAAGGTCAAAGTTTTAACATGCAAATTGCATTAAGTGTCCCTTTGTCACATACCTTAAATGAACCAGCTTATCTGATGTGGCCCCATTCTTATGCAGAACTTTTCCAAAGGTTTTCCTGATTTTTTTTTAAAGAAAAGATTAAACCTAATTGCCGTTGTGCATAGCTTTATTTTCTTGGATCAGATTTAGCTCCATTCCTTTGTCACTACCTATTCATACAATCGTCATTCATACTGCTACAGTTCACATTCAGTTCCTCTCAGAGGAAATCTCCCTTCTCTCCAATTCAGTGCTTACCATGTACCAAAAATAGGAATAAGCCTGTACCAAAAATAAGAAACTCACATTATTAATCATACGTTCCCAAATCAGTGTCGAGTAGCTATTATTGAAAGTTGGACTCCCAGAGAAAGCCACATTGGAGGCTAATTTAAAGTGCTCCAAACTCTGCCAGAGCTGTCTAACATTATTGGATCATTAATTTACAGTCCTTCAACAATTTGCATTCTATTATGCATGCTTACATTGTTCCTGTGATGCAGAAAATGAGGAAAGCCTGTAAACTTTTTTCAACTGCCTTAAAGTATAAAAACAAATCTCTGGACAGTTTTGCCCTGCTTTCAAGATGAAAAACAATCCCGAAACAAGGGAAGTTGCATTATTATTATTATTATTATTATTATTATTATTATTATTATTATTAATTATTATTATTTTAAATGAAGTTGTGCTAAATGCTAGCAGAAAGGCAATCACTTTATCTAGCATTTTACATCTACAGATTTTGGCCAGAGTTCCTGATATAATAATCTGATCATTCAGTGAACTGTCCTCTGATTTGGTTCCCCACCCCCTCTTCATCTTATTATCTGGCTGAAACCTGACATAATGTAATGGAAAAGAGCGGGTCAAATATGGCAATGAAAACAATGTCCCAAAATAGCCTTGGGTATGCAGCTAGCAGAGAATGGCCCAGAGGATGTGGTTGTTTTTGTACTAAGAACAGTTAGACTCCCAAGTAAGCTAAACATTTGGATTTCGGATGCTCTCAACCATTCAGAAACGCTGAGCCTCCAACTCGATTTACTTAATTCCGTTTGATTTTCCTCATTTTCCTGCTTCCAGATGGGCATCAGATTTGTTACCCTTTTATGGCTGTGGAAAAACAAACAGCATAGCGTATTCATTAGTTTGATCTTATCATCCATCTCTTTTGCCCATTTCAGTTAATTGGTGGAGCTTTCTTCTTTTTCTCTTGAAACTTCATGTTCTGATAGCATACGATTAAACACAAGAAGCACCAGGGCTTTCTAGGACCTGAGTGAAATGTTGAGTGACCAGGAAGCTGCAGAGACTTTGTTCTTCTGAATAATACTTGTGAGAAACTTGAATATCTATATCTATCATCTATCTATCTATCTATCTATCTATCTATCTATCTATCTATCTATCATCTATCTATCATCTATCATCATCTCTGAAAACTTAAATCCCATGTATTCTCTTCTGAGGAATGAAAGATAAATCATGCTTCCTTTTATCTCCTTCTTGACACATTGTGAGAGTCAGTAGGGTATAAGAGTGGTAATATTGGACACAGACTGGGAAGTCCCGGATTCAGCTCCCTGCTCCGCAGTGAAACTCAGTGGGTGACCTTGAGCCAGACATGATAGCCTTCAGAAGTTGCATGTTAAAGGAGAAGGAACAGACTGTGTCTGCTGTCTCTCTTGATGTTGCCTCCCCCTCCTCCCCCCACTGGCCCACCCCCAGACTTCCATTTGAAGTCTTGAAAGTCATGATCTGGAATCTTCATCATTCAGGGTTCCAAATCACGTAGCTCAGCTTTGTGTATAGACCTGTAGGCAGGTAGGCATCCCTTTCAGTCTTGAGTGTGATGGTGGGGTCAGTCCTGCTTCCTCTCCATATATTTAATTTTTGTGTGGAAGCAACCTCTGGACACAGCTTAAATCTTGCATTAACCTAGCTTGCAGGTTTGCCAGAGGCATGTGATTGGCCACTGTGGGAACTGGGTCCTCGACTAGTTGGGTCCTTGGCCAAATCCAGTAGGGCTCTTCTGATGTGCCTAAGTTCCTACCTCACAGTGCTATGTGCATAAATTGTGGGAGGCAATGCACATTGCCCTGAGTTTTATTTGGGAAAAGTTAGGGCAGAAGTATTAATTTCCGGCTTTGTATTAATATAAGTATATGTCAGTATAATGCAGTTAAAATGTGGGGCATCTTCTTGTGGTAACCAATGAGATGCAAGTCTTTTTCATACCGTGCTAATGTATAGGGAAACCATGGGCACAATGGAGTGGGAAGGCACTGTTGACCCCAACATCACACACCTTCACACACGCTGCCCCTTCCCCTTTGGTGTCCACATTTTTGTAAACATACTGTGAGTTGCCTGTGGCAAGTCCAATCAATTTAATAAACAATAAATAATGTGAGCAGCCCCAGTTGCCTAGGATGGATGGATGGATGGACGGACGGACGGACAGACAGACAGACAGACAGACACAGACAGATAGATGGAGATGGATGTCTGGGATCTAGTGACAACATATAGCAACCACCACCCCTGAAATACAAAGCAAAAGTAACCCATGTGTCTTAAAATTAAATAAGCTGCCCATTCAATTGTATGATGCACCAGTCCCAGAAGGGATTATGGGGACTGAAACACCGGAGGAAATCACTCCAGGAGAGGGTCCCCCTTTCACCCCCAAACTGCCCAGCTCTTTACAACAAGGGATATACAGCTAGATTGAGGAGACAGCAAGATATTTATGCAACTTGATGAGGAATGAATTCCTCAGCTGGCAAAAGGTGGGTGTGGGGGGGAAGGAAGGCAAATACAGATCACTTAATAATTTGAACTGACATCCCTTTATTAGATGGGTGGTGCCCTGTCATTTGAAAGAGAGAGGGCAAATGATGTCTTAAATGTGTCACTTTGCCCACGCTCCCCTTCAGGACAGAGTAAGGATTCGTTGCTCTTCAGCTCTGGGCTGGTGAGACTGATGGAATGTGCTTTTAAAGATAACTATATACACATTTTCATCCCCTAATTGCATGAGTGACTAAAGCACATTCCATATTATTTACTGAAGATCTTTACTAGTAAAAACACAAAGCTTGGAGATGTCCCAGGTAATCCCACAACAATGTATTTTGCATCTTTCATACTCCCTTTAAAAAGAGGTGCAGGCGTCAAGCTGGCATTCCAATTTTAAATGGAAAATTACGGTGGGCATACACAGGAATTTATATTCAGATAGCTCAGTGTGCACAGGAGATCTCACCTTGCAGGGTGCTTTGCGGCTTTCCCCCTCTCCTTGAAAACAAGAGTGGATGTTAAGCACAGGTTTAAACCTGAAAGATAGTATTCTGTACACTAACCTTAATTGAGGTAGATCCATGCAAATACATTTTCAGTGTGATACAATTTGTAATTTCCTTTTCTCTGAAAATAGGTATTGTGAGGGCAGGTGAATTTGCACTTGAACCTAAAATGTAGAATCGTGTCCTGAATGTGTTTACCAAATTTCAATGAGATATTTGATTACTCAATCCAGTTATTTCCTCACAAACAAGCAAGCCTATAAGTGGAATGTAAAGCAGGTGAGCTTATTCTCGCTTGCTCAGCTAGTTATACGCCGCAAGTTTGAAATAAAACATTCAGATTCTTTCATTGCCTGGTCATTATAACTGTTAATAAATGACTCATGGCAAAAGATTGACTATCAAAATAATATTCTTACCAAGCTTAGAAAATGAGATCATTTTCATGCGCAACACCACCACAAAGTTTTTAAGTGTTAGAACGGAGAATAATGCCACTCAAATATCCAGAACCATTTAATGAAGTGTATTGGCTTCCTATGTTTCAAACCACATCTGAATATTCCTCAGGAGCACCCATAGCACCCCTTTTCGTGTTCACTGAATATGTGAGAGGGCAGTGAGAACACATTTCCTGGGCATGCCCTTCTTGTACTGCTGTGACCTCTGATCGTGCTCTCCTCAGCAGCTACACATTTGGCATTATTGCAACTCTGTACCTCTTTACCTAGCTTGTATATCTGAACAACTGTGATTAGCTTTAATTCCCAGTCAGGTAGAGGAATGCTATACACATGCAGAAGAATTAACTGTACATAGGGCCTCTTTCTTACTAATGCTGAATGTTTGGGCACATCAAAAGTTGCATCAAGGTGGGGAAGGCCTGGCCAGCACACAGGATTTCCCTTCCCACCTCACATGTTCATTGAATGTGTGAGGAGTGTTGTATGAACACCAGTTTTGTCTCTGGTACAACTAAGCCAGAAAATACCATATTTACTTGAATCTAATGCCAAATTCTGGGATGTGGGTGGCGCTGTGGGTTAAACCACAGAGCCTAGGACTTGCCGATCAGAAGGTTGGCAGTTCGAATCCCCGCAACAGGGTGAGCTCCCATTGTTCGGTCCCTGCTCCTACCAACCTAGCAGTTTGAAAGCACATCAAAGTGCAAGTAGATAAATAGGTACCGCTCCGGCAGGAAGGTAAACAGTGTTTCCGTGTGCTGCTCTGGTTTGCCAGAAGCGGCTTAGTCATGCTGGCCACATGACCTGGAAGCTGTACGGTGGCTCTCTCGGCCAATAAAGCAATATGAGCGCCGCAACCCAGAGTCATCTGCGACTGTACCTATGGTCAGGGGCCCCTTTACCTTTAATGCCAAATTGCATTGTGAAAATTGATGTTTGCATTAGATTCAATGGCACATTTACATTCACCAGCAAATACTTTTTTTGGTTTCAAGGTTCTGAAAACTGAGGTGTGCATTAGATTCGATGCCACATGGTAAATTCTGAGAAAATTGCTCACATTTTTTACTTTCTCATCGCAGCTCCCCCCACCCCTGCAAAGAAGGCGCTTTGCAGGATTTTCTCCTAAATTCTCTATCATTGTCTCTGGAGCAGCAGCAAAAACAAAGCACTACCTTGTGGGTCGAGGGGGGAATGCAGTTGTGCTATTGCCACTGACAACAGTGAGTTGCTGTCCTCCCATTTTTTTTAGAAGTCCCCCCACCTCCCACCCAAGAAATTCATTAAAGTCCCTTCCTCTCAGTTTCTCTGCTCACAAATAGGGTGGAGAATTTCAAGGGGACATTTGCACAAAGGTCACTGGAATTCTCAAGAGTTCAAATGGGGAATTCAAACATGGAGCATGCTCAGAAGACCTTGTTCTGGATAGTGAAAAGTACCTTTAGTTTAGAAAATGGTCCTAGCTTCCTTTGGGTGCTATTTTCCCTCCTCACAAGCTTGCGGATGAGAAGGAAGGAATCGGGCACCAAAGGCTGGTGCTGAGCCATTGTGATTGTTTGTGATGGCATGCAAAAAGCACAATTTAACAGTGCATTGACCGCCACTCGGTTGCTAAAGTTTGGCCTTTGATCAGTGGCGTAGCGTGGGGGGTGCAGGGGGGGCCGGCCGCACCAGGCGCAACATCTGGGGGTTAGGGTTAGGGGGCGCAAATCCATGGGTTAGGGGGCACAAATTACTTGCCTTGCCCTGGGTGCTGACAACCCACGCTACGCCACTGCCTTTGATGTGTTCTTATTGCCATGGTCACTGGCGGATGAAGGTGGGGGTGTGGGGGAAGTCTGCCCCGGGTGCCATGGCATGGGGGGGTGACATCACAGCTGCCCCTGCCCCCACCCCTCAGGATGCTTATCGCTTGTCATGCATGCCCTGGGATGCACGCCACTTGCCGTGCACCCCCCATGTGCACCATGCCCCCACGGGCGGCACGCCACACCCCCTGGGACGCGCACCTCGCTTACACTGCAAGGACCAGAACCTCACAGCTCCACAGAACATAATGAATGTTCCCTATTTTAAACCACCACGGCTCAGGAATATACTGTATTTTTGACATCTATTTCTTGTTCCTGGAAACCTACCCGGGAATGTAATGTGGAGTATTGACCACAATCTTTTAAAATAAAAAACACAGCTCTTGTTTTTATGTATTCATTTCTTATAACCTTAGCTATTAAAGTGGGGCCAGGGGAGTGGGCAAAATAGATGAATGGAATTCAGCCCTTGTTACTGAGGTAGATCGCACTAAGAAAGACATTGTTACATGCTTCCTAAAATCTAGTATTGGTGTGTTGTGGATTTAACTCATTTTGTACAGTGCAATAGGCCTCTGGAGACTAATAGCAAAATTCTGCTTTGTGTAGGTATAGAACATTACACAAATGAATTCTCCGCCCTCCCTGAACTCCTTTTCTCTTATGATTAAAGCTTGGCAGCCTTAAATTTCCTATATCAGTGTGTATCAAGACCAGTGAAACCAGGGCAGAACTTGTTGGCGGGATAGGAGCAGTGCTTTCCCCCCTATAAAAATACACACTGGCTTAGTCCCAGGCCAATAAATGTTGTAAATATGTCTAGAATATAAATGCAGATAAACTGAGCCCATACCAGAAAGGTGCTATAATTTTGCAGTGCCAGAGGGCATTTGCTCTTGGTTGCCTGCATCTCCAGCACCAGCTGCCTGAGTATGGAGGTGCTCACACTGCAGTGGCGATGATTTATATAGCACAAAGTGTAGATTAACTTGAGTAAAAGAAAGGTTCCTGCCCTAAGGAACTTGCAAACAAAAATTGTACTAGAAGGCAAGGGATATAAGGGGTGAATGTTATATTTTGCAAGATTTCAGTCCTACTCTTTAGTAGTACAACCAATCAACATAATTTGTTATTTGGCTTCCTCGGGCCTATAAGTCATAGCTCATCAGCCCCTTTCACAGAAAGGGTGAAGCACACATCCCATTGTGGTCAATGAACAAATGATTTTTTAGAAAAATCAATTGAACCTAATGGAATTGGATTGCATTCAAGGACCCAAGAGGAGGAGATATTGGCAGCCACATGACTTGCCCACCAGGCTCTCACCTATGCCATTTGAGATGCACCAGCCAATCTGAGGAAAATGCAGAGAAAGAGAAACTGGAATCTATGGCTGGAGAAGAAAAGCCATTATAAAATAAAGAGTGAACAGAAGAGGAAATGAGGTGAACAAAAGGAAAAAGAACAGCCAGCAAGGACAAAATGAATATATGTCCCAAAACCTATTAATTGAAGCAGTAAATAATAATATTAATCATCTATGGTCTGGTTCCATGAACCACTGTATGGATAAGATCAGGGATACAGATCTCCATGATTGTAAAAGGTGTCATTTGTCCTTTTGCATCATTGCTGAGAGCCACGCCAAGCACCAGTACAACTATGCCAGAGCAAGGACTTTGAAAAGGAGAGAGGCAAGAAAACTTAGGGTCAAGTGGTTGGTGTTGACCCCACGTCCAATGGTCCAAGAAGCTATGAACACTGGTACAGCCTGTCATCATGTTCTCCTGTAGAAGGGAATCTAATAAATGTGTGATAGAGGAATACGTATTTGACAGCAGTGAAGGAACATAGATTAGTGACAGAGCATATGGTCTCTGTGCAGAAGGTCACAAGTTTAATCCCTGGTATCTCCAGTTAACAGATAGCAGGGGATTTGGAAGACCTCTTGCTTTTAGACCCGGGAGTGCAAGTGCTAGGAAGGACGGGTCTAGATGGACAAATTATATGACCCTACTACAAGATATTTTTCCATGCCCCATTTGCCCCATGTGGGGGTGTAACTTTACCTGCCATGGAGCAAACTGCTTTGAGCAGTGTAGATATTCATCTGCTTCACAGAATCTTCAGAATCCTTAAATATGCAAGTCATTTATTAATGAAATATGATAATGAATCCATTTGATAGCAAAAGGCTGAGGCTAGGCTGATCCATTGGTTCCCCTTTTCAGCAACTCCCAAGAGCCACCATTTCTCATGCTCAAAGCTTTGACAATTGGCAGAAGCAAGAGCATCTATGTGCTGTTTGTTTTGCACCTGGGTAAATGGTAACCAAGGGGTAAGAAACAGGATAATTGAATTCATAATATATGCAGATCAGGATCCTGATGGATGAGGAAAGATGGACAACACAAAATAATAGTCCGTGCCAGGCCTTGATGATCACAATCCCCTTGCCATGTTTCCTTCCTTTCCTATGTGGGTAAAAGCCTCAGCGCCTAGGGCTTGCCGATCGAAAGGTCGGCGGTTCGAATCCCCGCAGCGGGGTGCGCTCCCGTTGCTCGGTCCCAGCGCCTGCCAACCTAGCAGTTCGAAAGCACCCTCGGGTGCAAGTAGATAAATAGGGACCGCTTTCTAGCGGGAAGGTAAACGGCGTTTCCGTGTGCAGCTCTGGCTCGCCAGAGCAGCGATGTCACGCTGGCCACGTGACCCGGAAGTGTCTTCGGACAGCGCTGGCCCCTGGCCTCTTGAGTGAGATGGGTGCACAACCCCAGAGTCTGGCAAGACTGGCCCGTACGGGCAGGGGTACCTTTACCTTTACCTTTACCAAGCCAAACAATAGTATCTCATTCTGGCACAGCTGTATATAAAGGTTCTCAGTACTCCCAAGACTGGACAAAACAAGCCAAATTCTCTGGGAAATTACAGCCCCTTTTATCTCTACACATTAGCACAAGGCAGGTTGAAAGCCAGCTGCAACCCTTCTCTGTGGAGTTCCCTTACATAAGGATTTTTCTGGTGCCATGAGGGCCAGCCGTGCTTCTTGTACACCATCTCCTTCAGCAGCCTTTTGCGCATGAAGCATTGCCAGAGGGAAAGGGAACATGGCTGACATGCGCTTGCTTTCCTGAAGTATCTGATGGATGGCAATAATCCATCAGAGCTCAGTGTAGCTTGCTGAGGTCCTGAGGCAAATAAGATGTTCCTTTGGCTGCACTGGCAGTCAGGCAGTAACAGACGTGGCATGTGGCCAGCTTTTCAGCTTCTTCCACTTAGAATGTCTGTGTGTCTTGGATGGCAGATCCTGAGGGCTTATGAAGAAACGAAATGGTGTAAAGTTATGACTTTTCAAAGCTAATGCCCATCGATGTGGCTGAACGAGTCACATTGCTGCTTTCAAATGTAATCTTCCGAAAGCAATTTCTTTGGAAACTCCTAGTACTCAGGGAAAATCATGAGACAAAACTGTTTTAGATCGTGGCGCAAATGCAAAGCAACAAAAGTATTCCTTATAGAAGGAGCTCCACAACCTGGTTCCCTGCATATATTGTTAGACTACAATTCCCATCACAGCGGCTGGGGCTGATGGTTGCTGGAGCCCAACAGCGTTTGGAGATCACTAAGCCGGGGAAGGCTGCTGTGTCAGGTAATCATATTTCAGTCTTCAGAGCAGATAAAGTCTGTTTTAATAATGGTGGGATCAATATGGTCAAATATGAAGCGATTTGTTGGGGCAAGCTTTGGCCATTAATAATTGTGCTGTCCCTTGAAGGCAGCCTTTAACAAAATTACAGCTGGATGTGCTTCCTGTAAAATTAAATTTTCTTGTAATCTCTCTCTCTTTCCTCTCTGTTTTCAGGCAAGTTCAAATCTCCCCTGTTGTTGAAAACTTTCTTTCCTTCCAAGTACCATCCCTTCCCCACCCCCCCAAACTCCTGAGGCATGCCAGCTGCCTTCCTTTGATAGCTCCAGCATGGTTTTGCATAAGCATTTCTTATCAGCTGCCTGCCTGTATCTTGTGAACAAAGTGGACCTACCTACCAATGCCAAACAAGAGAAACTTCAAAGAACCTTGCCAGTTATAAGTAGCATATAATGATCCATACTTGGCTTTTCCTGATCCAGTATAAGTACTCCTGTTGCCTTCAACTCACTTACCTTATGGAGGGGAGGTGTATATCATGGTTTAAGGCACTGCTCCTGTCCCCAACCTCCACACAACCATGTACCTGACGTATGTCATGGACATCTGAAGAACCGCTACATGATCGGGATGGTTGCGGTATGGCTGGTTCCTAATTATGTGAAACTCCTGCTGCTCATGCACAGGGACATCTGCACTTGCAGTATGGACATGGGAAGCCAAGGCTAGATTGATCACATGACACTGGGTGTGGAGCCAGCAGCATGGCCATGTGGCACTGAGGGCAGGGCCAGTGGCTTTGTGTGAGTTCCCTATGTTCAAAAGCCACATGAACAGGGATCAAGTAAACAGAATAAAGGAAGAGGACTGGGAATCTGGCCATTCCCCGTTTAGATCAAACAATGTTATGAGTCCCTTTAGAGCATTTGTCTTGTTGCTCTTTCCCACTTCATTTAGGATAGATACTACACCTCACGGGACGCAGGTGGTGCTGTGGGTAAAACCTCAGCGCCTAGGAGTTGCTGATCGTCAGGTCGGCAGTTCAAATCCCCACGGCGGGGTGCGCTCCCGTTGCTCGGTCCCAGCGCCTGCCAACCTAGCAGTTTGAAAGCATCCCTGGGTGCAAGTAGATAAATAGGTACCGTTTTATAGTGGGAAGGTAAACGGCGTTTCCGTGTGCTGCGCTGGTGCTGGCTCGCCAGTTGCAGCTTCGCCACGCTGGCCACGTGACCCGGAAGTGTCTTCGGACAGCGCTGGCCCCCGGCCTCTTAAGTGAGATGGGCACGCAACCCCAGAGTCAGACATGACTGGCCCGTATGGGCAGGGGTACCTTTACCTTTACTACACCTCACCTTATTAAAAATGGGTAAGCTTAATCAGTCATCAGCTTTGTGAAGAAGGAAAGGAGAAGCTAGCCACACTTTGATACAGATGAATATGCTATTTACAGAAATGTACATAAAACCAAGACTCTGATAATGCAAGCATTACTAATACTGGTATCCCATTGAAGCACATGGAATTACTCATGTTTGGTAAAGGTTACACGTGTAGATAAATGTTTAAAAATCAAAACCACACTCCATCAGAGAGGAAGAGAATCAAAGGATTACTGTTTTAAAGGCTTCACAGTAACAGAATTTTACATTCTTTGCAGCTGCTTTCAAAATGAATTTCAAACATCGTGTTAATTCCCACACCAGAAATATTTCTGATTACAATATCCTTGAAGAAATATCTGCCAAAGAATATGTCTAGTTCAAGATATGCTAATACAACGTATATTAAAGCATGTAGAGTTGGTGTGACTCATGCAGCTCACATTTGATTTTGGTATAAAAATCCACCTTTGGGGAGAAATATATCTTGATTTTGAAGCTAACTAGAGGATTTTTCTGTTTTTTGTTTTGCAAGGTTGTGCAGGAATAAACTACCCTCAGCAAATGCCCACAGAAAAGGGGAAATTATCCATTTACCCCTAACTATTTTAAAGGTTACCATTTATAGAAGTTGATCTCAAAGCCTTGCAAATGTAACTCATTTGTCCTGGTTTATCAGAGGGCTCCAAAAATAGTTAATTGTAATTGAATTAAATGTAAAAATAAATTAAGCATGACATACTTGTATTACCCAATATGGCCACTTCAAACTAAGTGGATAATTTTTAAAACAATCTCTATGGTTTAGGCTGAAAGAAGCACAGCTTGTACCAGATGCAGCAATGGAAGTGTGCATAGGGATGGATGAATCTGTCAATTTCAGTTTCTCTTCTCATTTCTGTAGCTGGTTGCAATTGCATGAAAAACACACCAGCATTTTAGTATGCTTTCCCCCTAGTAAACATATTTTTAATGCAATTTTGTCTAATATGCAGAATTTTGCAAGCCCCCTAAATAGAATGTATTTCCCTTGCTGTTTTCACTGATGTATGCATTTTTATGCATACTTCTAATATATGCATTTTTCTACAATTTTTTTGGCTGGAGAACTCTATCACATAGTTGGAGAAGCACATATTTTGAAAGATAGCTGTGTCTCAGGTTGCATGTTTGTTTCAGGAAGTGGAAATTAGGAAACTTTGCATTAAAATGTGAACAGAATCAAATTACACCATAGCAGGGCTTTTCTGCTGTTTCAGGATAAGGCTGTCAGTGACTCCTAGCCATGATGGCTATGTTCTTTCTCCACTGTTTGAGGCAGTGGTTATTTTGCTCTTATGGGGCTTCCACTAAGCCCTAGACCCCTTAGTGGGTATATCCTCAGTACAGGATTGTTCCCTAAAATTGAGTTTCCTATTTTTTTCTCCAGAAAACTTGGTAGTAGTGTAAAAGAGTGGGGGACAATGGAGAACAACCCCAACTCATTCTAAAAGGCACATTTGCATGCTGTCCAATGCCTACTCTCTCTATTGGCTGAAAATTGTTTAATCTGTATCTAGATTCTCATAATGTATGGACAACAACTAGCAGTTTTAGAACAGAATAAAAATCAATACCAAACAAGACTGGTTCCCTTTTAAATAATGCAGTCTGGATCAGTCCATTCCTCTCTCTCTCTCACACACACAGAGAATCATTTTCTAAACTTACAAGAGATTTACTATAATCAGAAGAATACCACCTTAAAGAATTAAGTTTACAGAGAGATGATTACATATTGAATCCATTTCCTTTGATATTTGCAAGTGCTCCTAATGCTTCTATATCAGTTTGATCTGACTAATAATTGTCATTATTGACATCCATTAAATGAACAGGAGCTGTAGCTCAGTGTTAGAGCACATGCTTTGCATGTACAAAATCCTAGATTCAGTCCCTTGCATTTCCAAGTAGGTCTGGTAAGGATTCTTTTCTGAAACCTTGGCAAGCCAGTGTCATTATAGACCCTTCCTCAGCCTGGTGACCTTCAGATCTACAACTCCAATAATCACTTGAACTCAGCTGGGATTTTATTATGAATTAAATACATGCTTCAATGGCACAGAATAAGAAATGTTAGAAATGATAACAGAATAGGAGTTTGTCATAGTGATCCCTACTTGGAATCAGGGGTGGAGGAAGGGGGATGCGGTGGGTGTCACCACTGAGGGGTGTGTGTGACAAAATGCCAGGCGGCCCTCATTGTGGGGCCTGCAGCATGCCCAAGCCACGTGTCTCTCCTGGGAGTGATGTGGTGGTTTCGGTGCCAGCAGGCTCTGCGGTGCTCCAAATGATCCGCCCACTGCCTCCCCCACAGCTGTAGGGCGGCAGAGTGGGAGGAGGCAGGCAGACTCCTCGGAGGCCCTGTGGAATGTCCTGCCCCAGCTGGCCCTGCCTTGCGGTCAGCTGGCCCTGCCCCCACGGGCGGCTGGCATGCACGCCACCCCAGGCTCCCGATCGGCTTGCTCCGCCACTGCTTGGAATGGCTATTTCTCTCTATAGAATAAAAATGTAAGAATGTCATTGCATAGCTCCCACTGGCATGTGTAGTGCCACTTTACAGTGTGGGATTTGCATGAAGTCATAGAGGGGAAGGGGAGCAAAAGTGAAGGCGGGTTGTGCAACAGCAGTGGTCATGACATGGGTGTGAGAAGGGAGAGATGTTGAGAAGCGAAAAGTGATGGTTTAAAATAACAACAGAATTTTGAGCAAAAGCAGGGAGGGAGGAAACTGAGAGGAAACGGGCGTCTTAAACAACAACAGAGCTTTGAGTAAAGTACTATGAAATATTTGAGGGCACCACATCTGTTATCTCTCACACATGAAATAGCTGAGGAATGGCGGAGGGAGAAGTCTGAGTACAGTGAGAAGGGGGAGACACTAAAAAAAGAAACAATGGCAGAAGCAGGGGGAGATACAGATAGGAAAAAGAGGTGATTTTAAAGAATGGCAGATGTTTGAGTAGAGCAAGCAGGAAGTGACAATGGGGAGGAGAGGCAGTTTAAAACAAGGCTTGAGTACAGTGAGAAGGAATTTGGAAAGGCTCTGTTGTTAGCTTTCGGGTGTTTTGTGTTGTACCCATCTCTGTTATTTTTCCTTGTTAAAACTGGTTTTTTTGTTTTTTAAAGCAACCATTCAGTGTCTTCCTAGCTCTGCTTTCTTTGAATGTCTGCTGTTGTTTAAAACTGCCACACCCCCCCGTGTCCTTCCCTTCTTGCTGTCTTGCTGTACCTAAACTTTCCCCTCTTCTTTTCATCAGCTGCCTCATGTAAGAGAAATAAAGGATGCGGTATCATGCACCATTTTCAACATCAAGCTCCAGATTCAATGTAGTAATTTTGAACAGATTTTTTTTTATTAACAAGGAAACTCACATACCATATACAGTGGTACCTCAGGTTACATATGCTTCAGGTTACATATGGTTCAGGTTGCAGACTCCGCTAACCCAGAAATAGTACCTCGGGTTAAGAACTTTGCTTCAGGATGAGAACAGAAATCGTGCTTTGGTGGCGTGGCAGCAGCAGGAGGTCCCATTAGCTAAAGTGGTGCTTCAGGTTAAGAACAGTTTCCGGTTAAGAACAGACCGCCGGAACAAATTAAGTACTTAACCCGAGGTACCACTGTATGTACTATATAGCCATCAACTGAACTTAACCTTCTGCAACTCAGCCAAGCTAACAGGCTTGCTCTTAAGAGTCTATTCATAAATAGGATACAGTAACATCTATCATCATGGGGTGGGCGCACAAAGGAGGCTGCAGAATAAGAGAGAGGAAAAGGCATGGAAATGGGGGTGGCCTGTGTGCAAGGGAGAGTTGAAAAAGGAGGAAGCTGATAATGGTGTTCGTGTGCAAAGAGGACTGCAGAATAGGAGACAGGAGGCAGTATGGAAATGGGTTTGATCTGTGTGCAAGGGAGATTTGAGAAAAATGAGGATGGGGAGAAAAGGAATGAAGGTGAAAATGAGGGTGCAAAGGGGGATTCTATATGGCTAGGAATTCCCCTTTGATTTTGATTTCTGCCCTCAAGATTGCATCATCTCAGTGTCAAAAAGTATGGGTTGCACAAAGAAGACATATGCTTTATTAGTGTACAGTCTGACCAGCCATCTAGCTTTCATTCCTCTTTCCCTTCCCTATAAAGACAAATTCGAAGTGAGTTTGGTTTTCCCTGCCACTTTTAATGATGTGCCTTTGATGTTCTGCAAAACCACTGACTTAAACATTTATATAGCCCCAAGCAGTCATAAACTGTGTTTCCTCCTACGCTCCATAGCGACAAAATTGTTTATCCACTTTAATGTATAATCATTATGGTTCTCCACTCATGCTCATTTCAGCTCTTATATCGCATCTGCTGGCAGTACTGGAACACAATTATACCTTCGTCCTCTGATGGATACTGGTAGTGTTTGCTGAGAAACTTTGGGGGATGATACACTTGGGACTATTGACATTCAACCATTTTGGCAAGAATTCCACCGGTCAGATGCGCAGAATGAGAAAATAGTGCCACTCTAGCATACCCTGTAGCATTTATTATATTATACTATATTACATTACATTTTTGTCCAGCTTTTCAGCCAAACATTTCCTTCAAAATAGCTCACATCAGTATAGCATTGATGAAAGAGATAGAAGAGAAAGTGAGTGTTCTCTGGTTCATGACAGATTTGCTTGGGATGCCTGAATAATCCAAAGCTTTGCTCACCCCCTGCAAAGGACCAATTTATCCCAAGAGGTCTTCCCCAGAGGGTGGACTTTTGCCTATCACCACCAGTTTCCCCCAGGGCAAATCCTCTCCTCAGGAGGGCTCACCAGACATCAACCTTGATGTCATTCTGGCTCCAGATAAATACCTTTCCCCTCCCTTGAGCTTTTAAATCCTCTGCAAATTGTTTTTATGCAGGTTTGCAATTTTTTTTTTTTTATACTGGTTTTTTTGTATATCTTGTGGTGTTCAAATGTTGTTTGCATTTCATTTCATTTTACACAGAGACAAGGTGCTGGAGCAACAAATGGAAAAGACAAGACATCTGGTGAGAATGGTAAGACCTGATTGGATGATATATATCATTGTGGTAGACTCTTGCCTTTGGGATAAAATTAACAGCTAGTTAGTTGTGATGTCCAGGTGGATAAGGATCCGTGCCTCATGTCCTTCACCAGCATTTTTATGTGGAAAGTTGCATCGGGTGCCAGGAGGACCAGGTTTCTCTAAAGGCCTTTAGGATGAACAAATGTGACCTGCAACGAAACATTTCACTGTAGAGCGCTCTTGTTCGGGGTTCCAACCAGCATTTTCCAGGGTGCTTCATTGCATTTCCTTCACCCCACCCAACTTTCCATCTCACTCCTGCCCCGTAACAGTTGGTTCTCATGCCATGAATATGCTTAATCCTTATTGAGCTTGAAATATACTCGGAGTCCTGTAGTGATTTCATACACTTTATTGCAGCTTGTAAAACAGTGATTGAATTGCCCCCTAAATCTCAGGCTTTTATATACATTATTTACACAATGAGTGCCGTCTGATTGGCTGATCCTGCTTCCCTTCTGGAGCTTGATTGGTCTTTTCCTGCAGGCCAATCAGTTGTTGCATTCTACGATCCTACCAGCCTAATAGGCTGATTAGCTTCCTCCTGGAGCCTGATTGGTCTTTTCCTGCAAGCCAATGAGTTGTTGCATTCTAGGATCCTACTTGCCTATTTTTCTAGGATCCAAGCTTAGTACATAACAGAGCTGCTATGGGGAATGCCTTCCTCTCATAAGAGATTTTTTTGCTAAATTGTTTTTTGAACTTATGCAAACTTTGGACCCCACCCCGCAGAGCTGCCCTCTTGTGTATGGATGGTGCTATTTTGGTTATATAAGGCTCTACAATCAGAGAAAGAATTCACTGTCAGTATAATGGGTTTAGTGAGGGGGATACATGGTGTGCTTTTCCTCAGGAGTTCTGCGTGACAATCCTGAAGACTTTTGCTGACTCAGGGCAGTAGAGCTGGCAAGGCTGGAGCAATGGGTTTCATGCATCTCAGATGCCGTTCATGGCTGTTGTTACACACCGCAGTAGCTACAGCAGACCTGAAGCTTTCGAGTGTGCTTTTTAAAATACAAAACATCAAACTGAGTTGCTCTGCATTTTCTGACTGACTCAGTACAAGATGCACAAGAGTTATCTCCTGGTTTTACTTCCATAATAAGGCTGGATGACTTTCTTCGCAATGCTGTTTATATAACACGATCATGAAACATGATGTTCTTAATAAAATGAAACGATGCAGTTAACCCAAAATGAAAGAAGACAGAGCAATGCAGGTTTTGTGAAGCTTCTTACAAAAGAAAAGAAAAGAAAAAAGCTCACTGAAAGCAGCAGATTTTGCACCTGCAGGGAAGACTTTCACATCCCCAGGCTAGCTAAGATATTTTGATCAGTTTCATTACCATCTTTGGCAAGCCTGGCCAAACATGTTTTTCAGGGTCCCTCCTTTCCTAGAAAATAACGACACTTACCAAAGAAGTAGAGCACGTCTCCCGCATACCCCTCTTCTTCTCACTCCCACAGTGATGTCACAAACATTACATTTTCCATAGCTCAGCACTCGCTGCCACTCACATCCCTTCCCACCAGTCTACATGCCTCTTCCATAATTTATAAGCTGTTGCCATACAAACAGTCTAGCATATTTTGCAAGTGGGAAATTGCAGCTGTGCCAATGCATACCAGCTTCCAAATACTCTTATCCTCTGCAAGTCTTCCCTCCCCAGCAAACAAAATTACAGTTCTGAGTTGTTGGTAGGGATGGACTAATCTGTCTGGTGTGGTTTCCCTCACTTTCTGACCCCCCCCAATTGAAAATTCAGTTCAGCACATTTCTGGAGCAGTTTTGGGAATTTTCATTTTTAATTTTTTTAAAAGTCCTTATGAAAATTCATCAGCATTTTAGTGTGCATTTTCCCAAATATATACACATCTCTCTATGCTGTTTTGCTGGATATGCACATTTTCGTTGGAGAGTGGCAGCACAAAATTCGGTGACATGCAAATTTGGAAGGATAGCTATGTAACATTTCGGGGGATGCAAATTTATATATTGATTTAGTTAAATAAATATAATCTGCACTTCTGTAAAGTATATCAAGGTTGCTTACAACATACAAAATCAAATCAAAACAGTATATAAATATCCATAAAATGCAATTAAAAGTATCAGTAGGTCAGTTGAAAAGAAATTGATATTGTGGTGGCTCAAAATGTATATTCTCTTTAAAACGCAAACCAAACTGAATCTCTTCCCTGGTTATGTTAACTAATTATTATTATTTTTAAATGTAAAGTACTGGTGTGTTGTTTCCTCTGAGCATCAAAGCCCCCTTTGGATAAGCGTGACTATGAGGATATAACAGTAAGAAGGATTCATGGTGGATCATCATTTTCCCTGCTTTCAAAGGAGTAGACTAAGAAGAAAATAAGATAGAATTGCATCAGTTGCCTAAGAAAAGCAAATTTGTCTGGCATTCCTAAGGTGGTAGTGGAAGTCTTTTGAAAGAAAAATGGCACATTTTATTTCCATCTTCTGCTATCTGTTCTTAACCTGAGGTACCACTTTAGCTAATGGGGCCTCCCACTGCTGCTACACGATTTCTGTTCTCATCCTGAAGCAAAGTTCTTAACCAGAGGTACTATTTCTGGGTTAGCGGAGTCTGTAACCTGAAGCGTCTGTAACCCGAGGTACCATTGTAAAGGCACAAGCAGGGCAAGCCACTCCCTGTTTTCTTTTTTTAATTGACATGCAATATTTAATGATTACTGAGCATGCTGAGTACTCATTGGGCTGTTTTTATTTTGGAGAGAAGGTAGGCCCTCCTAAGTTCTGGCCCCTCTCCAAAAAAGAAGAAGGGAAAAAAGTTTGCTCTTCTGCAAAAGCCGGAGTTTCCCGGTTATGCTGACCCCTCACTCTCTGTTTCTTTGAGAGTCTAATTTTGGGTCCTTTTCTGTTGACACTTAGCACCTGGGTTCACTATTTGATAGTATTGTCATCCTATTTCATCATATAGTATTTTGTTTTGTATCTCACTGGCAGACCTTTTTGCTGTGGAATGAAAGTCTGGTCCGGATGCCTGCTTTGTGTGTCCATTTTTTTTTTTTTAGTAACTGTAATTATTTTGCAATTCTCAGAACTGACTGTATATTGATAGACCATGAAATATTCATTAGAACTCTCCAGCTGACAGTGATCGCAGGTGGGATATATGTTCCATTGCGGACAACTTTCCATTCTGATACAACTTTGTCTACCTTGTGCAGAAGAAAAGAGAGACAAACTGCTGTGTTAGTAAGATTGCATGCAAACAAAATACTGAGAAGAAATCACAGTCCAATATCTACCAAAGTTACCCACAATTTATTAGTAGGCATATGAAAGAAAAAAACTGGAAAAAGACCAGTTGCTAACAAAGTCCTGCACCCGTCAGAATTCTCTGAGTCCAACTTTCTTTAAGCGAGTCCTTCACAAAGGTTTCCATGTTTTCACAGACTCATTCCAACAACCTCCACATCTCTAAAAGATTCCCTTGTACTCCCCAGCAATGAATACTGTAATTTGGGCCCTTATCTACCCAGCACTACATGCTAGTTTGCCCAGCAACACAGATAAGATGGTCAAAAGATGCCTCCAGCTGCACTGTGGGGGAAATCCCCATTTCTACTGACTCTGAGGTCCACCTCTGAGGGTCTTTTGGTGGTTCCCTCACTGCAAGAAGTGAAGTTACAGGTAACCAGGCAGAAGGCCTTATTGGCAGTAACACCCTCCCTGTGGAACGTCCTCCCATCAGTTGTCAAGGAGATAAAGAACGATACAACTTTTAGAAGACATCTGAAGGCAGCCCTGCATCGGGACGTTTTTAACGTTTAACAGTTAAGCTGCCCAGAGTGGCTGGGGAAATAATAAAACAACAACAACAACAACATCATAAATAAATAAAATAATGCTAAAATTATTGTTACTACTACTACTCATGTATAATTAACCAATTTTTTCACTTTCCTCAACACTTGTGTGGTGCTAACAAGTATCTTCCCTGCCTCCTCCTTACGATTTCTGCTAAGGACAAGGCTTCCCCTTCCCCTTTCATTGGCTTGCAGTGAGACAAACCCCTCCTTCTGCCTATTGCCAGTCAATAGAGACAATACTGAGCAGCTATGTGTCCTACTGTAGAGGTGACTGTCCTCTGTTTGAAAGATCATCAGGTCCAGTTCAGGTTTAAAGATACAGAACCATAAGAGGGGAGAGCAACAACGACCTTGAAGTTGCCCACCAACATTTAACACCTGGAGAGCAGACTGAATAGGCACACAGGTCACCTGGTTATAGCCTTCCTTGCTCTAGTGATGTATTTTATGTCTATTTACACTACAGTAATCAGATTGTACTCAATGGTACGCCTTCTCAGAGAAGGCCCACTGAAGTTAATAGACATGACTCATTTTGGTTCATTAATTTCAGTGGGTTTACTGAGTATAACGTAGTTGGATTCAACCCATCATTTCTAAATTCGTATTTATATTTGCGAATTGGCATATAAGCGTTTTATGGAAATTGGTGTCCTCATTTGTCCTCTTTTTTGTCATACATTTCCTCATTTGGGGCAATTTATAAAGAGACATCCTATGCACTAATGGGCTGGCTTTGTATAAGGCAGATCCCAGTGTTCCTAAAATAGAATCGGGATGAACTGATTTTTTCCCCTTGGATTTTTCTTCTGTGATCTGTACCAAAGCTTACTCATCTGGCTGACCTGCAGCTGAATATTTCATCAAATAGCTGTATATTTTCACTCCCATGGGCTTCCTTTACCAGCACCTCATTAAAAAGAAGTCTGCAAAGACATCTGCGTGGCAATGGTTGCATGATTTCTCGGTGAGCTTGGCAGGAAGTTTTTGTTTCATGTATCATTTAAGATGTTCTGCATTGATTCCATCAAAGCCCATCTCCTGCTCTAAACAAAGAATATGACACTAAGCACCTGTTACTTGACGTAGCCTAAAACTGGTACTTTTCAAGATGAGTTGCCTGTAATGGAAGGATAATTTTAATCAAATGCAAGGAATCTGTATAGAAAACCAGGGCCAATTAAATATTATTTTATTTCTAACTGATTGAAGAAACATTATTTATCTGTATACACAACTGCACCCACCCACTTTATTGTCTGTGTGAGATTTATGTTGTGTTTCAAAGTGCTTCTATGTGCACAAGCTAGGTTTGCAAGAGGAAGGAGAGACTGTAGCTCAGTGGCAATGTGTTGCAGGCAGAAGGTCTCAGGTTCAACCTCTGGTAGAGCTGGGAAATGCTCCTGCCTGAAAGCCCAAAGAGCTGCTGCCAATGAGAGTAGACAATATGGAGCTAGATGGACCAGTATTCTTTCTCAGTATAAGGCCGTTTTGCTATGTTCCTTGTATAAAGTTTCCCTTCTGAGTTATGCCCCAGGGTCAAGGTCTGATCCACAAGTGGATAAAATACGAGGCGACTCAACAGAACAAATGGTTAATTGATGGATGGATTTATTTATTTTTAAATGCCAGGAGGGAAAAAAGGGAAGACTCATAAGAATTAGTGGTGGGTAGAGGAAGATAGCTGTCAGTTTCCACATTTTGCCCATCTTCTCATGTCCCATACGCCTCCTCCAATTCCATTCACAAACTGTCTCTATGGAAGTGACTTGTACTGTTGTTGATATCACCAGGTCCCAGAAGTTTCTCAGGCATGTTGGTGGCAGGTTGTCCTTTGCTTAGAGGTTAGAGGGATCAGGGTAGCATTTCCAAGCCTATCAATGACTGCACAACAGTACCCTTTTGCATTTCAGAGATGTGACCTACCTTTAGCCCAATCATGTATTTGGGAATCCACTTCTTAGGTTTTCTCCTGTATATTTGGCTGCTGCTGCTGCTCTTGCAACCCACATTTGGTGAGGCTGCAATTTCAAAGACCAAAGATTATTTTCCAAGTACTGAAGCCTGACTAGTGAGAACTAGATCTCTTGATTATTGTGGGGTGAGGGAAGCAGCTTTTATACTGTGCATGACACTCTACTTCAGATAGGCTGGCTTATTGGTGTTTTTTGGCCTGTTACCACTTGATTTTATTGGCCTATGTCTGTAGTGATGTGTTTTGTATTGTAATTGCATTTTGATTGTGCATATATGCATATTCTGTTTTAATAATTTTCTTGTGTGCCGCCCCTAAGAACTTTGGTAGTGAAGCAGCACAGAAATACTGTAACAAATAAATAGACAAACAGCCCAGACTCATGTTGGGAATGGTTTTAAGGCTGCCTCTGTTAGTTGGCCATCCCCAAGCATCTGTAACTGATTGCTAATGGACACAACATGCAGGATGTGACAGGCCATTGCTTTAGTCTCTGAAAGCCAATAATGTCTTCTTATAATGCACCACTAGGTTATCCAGCCCTTTATGCAACTCTAATCAGCCCCATAAACCCCAAATAGTCAACTTCCAATGATGGCAAAATTAGAGGGGAAAGAAACAGGCACACACTGCTCATCCTCATCACTTTAAAAATAGCAACACCATTTTTATTATAACTACATCCCCCATTTCCTTTAATTTACAGTATGTTTTTCCTCCCCAAGATGATTTGGTTTGAGCAATGCTAAAAGCCTTTGAAACTGATGTCATTTTACCTGCTGATAATATGATAAGATGTTAATCATCATAATCTTTGGAAGTCTTTTTGTGTGTGTTTCTAATGTGTGCAGCTAGCATAATACATTTAGCTTGATGCTCCAAAATTGCTATGTAATTTGCCATAATTGGAAGACTGCTTGAAAGAGTGGCAGAATTTAGAATAGTGGGAGAGTCATAAATTTGGGCTAAAGATGTGTCTATTGTTACTTGCATTGTCTGGAAGAGAGATCCTGAAAAGGGCCCTATTGGAACAATCCACTTTGATATCAGTGGAGAGAAGACATTTAGTCTGGCCTCCAGTGGAGTCCAGTCCTTTTCTCTTGTCCTAGATACAAGTAAGAAGGCAGCCTTTCATATTGTTTGTTTATTTGCCACCTTCACATTTCCGCTTTCTTTCAGCCTGCTCACAGCAGCATTCAAGGCACTTCTTAAATGCTTTTCAGACATCTTCCCTCCCACAATTACAATGGTGTGCACAGGGGAGTGGGACCCTGCCCCCTCTGTCACATCCCTGTCTTCACCTCCCAGCTGTTGGAGATGGTAGCACTGAAGCAAATAGCCTGCTCTACTCTTGTGGGTTCCTCATGTTGTTAAGAACCCTCCATGGTCAGGGTTCTAATTCACTGGAGCCCACATGCATAGAAGGCAGTGATGGAGGTGTGATAGAAGGGTGGGGACAGCAATTTCAGCCCTTCCCCAAAAGACAATTGTAGTTGCATGAGTGAGACTGCCTGAGTGAGGCGACACAGAACTGTGGCCAGTCATGAACCCCTTGTACATTGAGTGTATCTATATTTGGTCCTTTGGTAGAGGATGTTGGGACCAGAATACATGGCAATAGCTCACATTCCTTAAAGTTAATATTTGAATTAGACCTACATAAGCAGGAGATCTTACATGTCTATGGTATGGTGGTAGAATTCATTCTTCGATTGCTTGTGTCTGAAACAAAAGTTCTTATGAATTTGAAATTTGGGGAAACTTTGGCAATTTGAACTCATAATGCTGCATTTTTCAATAATGTCAATTTTAACTTTGAAATTCCGCAAGTATCCTCAAGGGATACTTTTTAAAACCTAATGACAGAATTCAGAGGTAGCCACTGTGATTGCCTTCAGATGTTGTTGGACTCCTGCTAGCTCCACCTAGCATGGCCAGTGGTTGGGGGTGATGGGAGTTGTTGTCCAGAACATTTGGAGAGCACCAGGATGGGGAAGGCAACCTTATATAAGAATGCTGTTCTGCACTTGACACTAAAACCTTGATGGAGTGTGGTAATGGATGGATTTTGATTCAGCAGGTGTAGATAAAATAGCAGAAATTTATGTGTGATATTGCAGGTGTCAAAGAAATAGATCCATTCATCCATTGCTCTGTAGGATTACAGAAACAGCATTGCCTAGTTGAGAGAACATTACATTACTGCTTTTGTTCCATGGAATGTTTCCATTAAGTATTAACATTTTGCTGCAAGAGCAGAATTAATGCAATGATACTTCAGTACTGACAAACTCCTTTTCTAGTGTTTTTGTTATCCTAAGCAATCCTGTCTCACAATCATGAGATGATTTACAATTGGCCAGCTTTGTCGAAAGCAGAACTTCACTTTAAGTGGTTCTATGCAGACAAAGAGAGGAAACTTTGTTTCTTAAAGTATGAGTGACAAGATCTGATTTCTCTACCACCCCTTTTGGAAAATAGAGTTAATGGTTACATTTTTAAATGCTGAACAGGGTAGTAGTCAACCTGTGATTGGCACCACCTCCATGCTGAATGTTTGCTGGCACCCAGATTTGCCTTTTTTGCATAAGGTGGGAAATGTCCTTTCGAATTCAGTGTATTTATTTATGACCAGACACAGTTAAGTTTGCTACCAAGTAGATTGCAAAGTGCTGAGGCTCTCCACCCTATCACACTCCAGGGGAACTACCTTATTCCACAGTGATGGGAAACCTTCCAGATGTGGCCTTCCAGATGTTGTTGGACTCCAGCTCCCATTACCCCGTGTCACCATGGCTAATGGCCGGGAATCATGGGGAGCTGTAGAACAGCAGCTACATCTGGAGGGCCGTAGGTTCTCCATCCCTATTATACCAGATCAGACTGTTTATGACAGGAGGCAACAGCTCTCTGCTAGAGGTCTTTCAGGTTACCTGATCCTTTAAAATAAAAACCCTGGAGATGCTCTACCGCTGGGCTGTGTCCCAACTGGGTATCCTAGAATCATAGAATCATAGAATCATAGAATCATAGAGTTGGAAGAGACCACAAGGGCCATCGAGTCCAACCCCCTGCCAAGCAGGAAACACCATCAGAGCACTCCTGACATATGGTTGCCAAGCCTCTGCTTAAAGACCTCCAAAGAAGGAGACTCCACCACACTCCTTGGCAGCAAATTCCACTGTCGAACAACTCTTACTGTCAGGAAGTTCTTCCTAATGTTTAGGTGGAATCTTCTTTCTTGTAGTTTGGATCCATTGCTCCGTGTCCGCTTCTCTGGAGCAGCAGAAAACAACCTTTCTCCCTCCTCTATGTGACATCCTTTTATATATTTGAACATGGCCATCATATCACCCCTTAACCTCCTCTTCTCCAGGCTAAACATGCCCAGCTCCCTTAGCCGTTCCTCATAAGGCATCGTTTCCAGGCCTTTGACCATTTTGGTTGCTCTCCTCTGGACACGTTCCAGTTTGTCAGTGTCCTTCTTGAACTGTGGTGCCCAGAACTGGACACAGTACTCCAGGTGAGGTCTGACCAGAGCAGAATACAGTGACACTATTACTTCCCTTGATCTAGATGCTATACTCCTATTGATGCAGCCCAGAATTGCATTGGCTTTTTTAGCTGCCGCGTCACACTGTTGGCTCATGTCAAGTTTGTGGTCAACCAAGACTCCTAGATCCTTTTCACATGTACTGCTCTCAAGCCAGGTGTCACCCATCTTGTAGTTGTGCCTCTCATTTTTTTTGCCCAAGTGCAATACTTTACATTTCTCCCTGTTAAAATTCATCTTGTTTGTTTTGGCCCAGTTCTCTAATCTGTCAAGGTCATTTTGAAGTGTGATCCTGTCCTCTGGGGTGTTAGCCACCCCTCCCAGTTTCGTGTCATCTGCAAATTTGATCAGGATGCCCTTGAGTCCATCATCCAAGTCATTGATAAAGATGTTGAATAAGACCGGGCCCAAGACAGAACCCTGTGGCACCCCACTAGTCACTCTTCTCCAGGATTAAGAGGAACCATTGATGAACACCCTTTGGGTTCGGTCAGTCAGCCAGTTACAAATCCACTGAGTGGTAGCATAGTCAAGACCACATTTTACCAGCTTCTTTACAAGAATATCATGGGGCACCTTGTCAAATGCCTTGCTAAAATCAAGGTAGGCTACATCCACTGCGTTCCCTTCATCTACCAGGCTTGTAATTCTGTCAAAAAACGAGATCAGGTTAGTCTGACATGACTTATTTTTCAGAAATCCATTCTGACTATTGGTGATCACAGCATTCCTTTCTAGGTGCTCACAGACTGTTTGTTTAATGATCTGCTCCAGAATCTTCCCTGGTATTGATGTCAGACTGACTGGGCGGTAATTATTTGGGTCTTCTCTTTTCCCCTTTTTGAAAATAGGGACAACATTTGCCCTCCTCCAGTCTGCCGGGACTTCGCCTGTTCTCCAGGAATTCTCAAAGATGACTGCCAGTGGTTCTGAGATCACATCTGCCAGTTCTTTTAATACTCTTGGATGCAGTTCATCTGGCCCTGGAGACTTGAATACATCTAAACTAGCCAAGTATTCTTGTACTATCTCCTTAGTTATTCTGGGCTGTGTTTCCTCTGCTGAATCATTTGCTCCAAATTCTTCAGGTTGGACATTGTTTTATTTATCGGAGAAGACTGAGGCAAAGAAGGCATTGAGGAGTTCAGCCCTTTCTGTGTCCCCTGTTTACATTTCACCATCTTCTCCTTTGAGTGACCCCACTGTTTCTTTGTTCTTCCTTTTGCTACGAACATACCCATAAAAGCCTTTTTTGTTGCTTTTCACCTCTCTAGCAAGCCTGAGTTCATTCTGTGCTTTAGCTTTTCTGACTTTGTGTCTACACGTGCTGGCTATTTGTTTGAATTCCTCTTTGGAATTGGAATTCCTGAAGAGGCAAGCAAATCCTTCAGCCCAATCTGGGCCTTTGGTTCTGCTGTGTTCACCCCAAAGACTGCCTAGAGGATGCATAACATAAAATTCTAAGCTGAAATCATGACAGAGCTTGGTTACACCTCCAATGCGCTTCAGCTGTGTGATCTTCATGCCACAGAGGTATTTCAGCTTGAATTAAGTCACCCCTTTTCTAACAAATTTTCATTATAGATCAGGTTTTCCTTGTCCTCCTACCTTGGATTTCCTCTTTTTAGTGGAGCTCTTCCTGTTCCACTTCTGTTCCACTCTGGCAAAATGTCACCATTTCCCCTTTGAAAAACATTGGCCCACCAGTGCCCTGTGAGGTCTCAGCCTCCCAAAGGTATTATATATCTTCCCCCTGCCCCAGTTTCTTTCTTTGCAAACCTGCTGACAGGGCCCAGGTTTCCTACTTTTCCTTCTCCCATCAAACCAAATTTCCCAGCTGCTGCCTGTGAATGAATTCAAATTCACCAGAGGACAGCTCAGACTAATAAAGGGATTTTCAAGAGCACTAATGGCATTCTGATGCCCAGGGGCATTTCTACATGGGGAAGCAAATCACATCAACTAGAGCGGTGAGTTTAATATAGACTGATGAATGCAAATGAATACACTTTGTGAATGCTCTCTTTAACATGTATTAGTGGGACTTTTCAGAGTTAAGCCACTTTGTGCCTCATGCATTTAAATTCTACTAAGCAAATTCTTGTTGGTTGGCAGGGGGAGGGGAGGGTGAAAATGTGCTAGCTGAACCCCAGTCATATACATGCACACTATGTTATCTAATGTTGGGATTCCGAAACTGTGGGCCATAATACGCTAGTGGACCACAAAGGACAGACATGTGCAACATTAAGCCGCCATGTTGAAATACATCTCTGTTTCTCACACTGAGGTGATCCCATAGACCGTTGCTCCCCTCCTCTTTATCAATATATGGGCTGTGGGTCAGCTGGTCTAATGTCTTATGTACCCCTCTCACTATGTGGGTTATTGTGATGGGATAGTGAGCTGCTTGTGCGTAAAAACTTGATCCCTCTGGGGTTTGGCTGGTCATCCAAACCGAGGCACTAACGGAGCCCCCAAAGCATGACTCCGTCAGTCGCTGGTAGAATCTGACAGTGGGCGTCTACGGAATTTACGCCAACATAAAAGCTGTTTGACGGACATGCGCCTTCGTGACTCTCTGCGTGACAGTTTCCGGCGAAGGGTGGGAGTTCCTAACGGGGCTCTGGTTACCTCTTCGCTATTCTCACTAGAAGTATCCCAGAGCCTCCCCTCCGCTGTGACTCCTGCACTCCCCCTGCTGGTTCCTTCCTCTGCTGCAGATTCTCTCCTATTCTCCTGGAGCCTGTCCACCACCTGTCCCTCCGATGGCAGTTCCCTGACATCCACCTCCCCCCCAGGGCCCCCTTCACCCCCTCCCGCCTCCTCTCCCACTGGCGGTGAGGGCGGAAAGCCCCTGAAGGAACTCTCCTCGTCGTCCGAGGATTCAAACACTTCTAGCCACGGCGTACCGTCTCTCTCCCCGTCTTCCTCTTCTTCGTCGGAGTCGGCTTCCTCACCCACCCCTGACTCTGGGAACCCTTCAAACTCTCCTTCCTCATCGGTGGTCCCAAAGTGTTCCCTTCTAAATCGTGCCACGGGTTGCGGTTTTCTTGGGAAACGCTGATGAAATGTTTCTATTAAGACCTCGTCATTGACTACCTCTGCTGGTACCCAAGTGTTTTCCGACTCTACTTCCCCCTCCCATTCTACCAGATATTCCACCTGATTCCCCTTCCACCTGGAATCAATGATTCCTGCCACGTTCATGTCGCGCTCTCTCTCTTCTATCACGGGCGTTTGGGTGGCCTCTCTCTCACGCTCCCCCCACTCACGTCCCTCTCGGTACGGCGACAGTAATGACCTATGAAATACTGGGTGTAATTTCATGTGACTGGGCAGCCTGAGTTTGAATGCTACTGGGTTGACCTGCTGTATGACCTCAAAGGGTCCCAATCTTTTGGGTCTCAATTTCTTACTCCCGCCCTTGAACGGTAGTCCTTGGGTGGATAACCACACCCGGTCTCCCACCCTTATAGTTTCACCTTCCCTCCTATTTCTGTCTGCTTGCTTCTTATATTCTTCCTTGGCTTTCTCTAAGTTAAGTTGAAGCTGACGGTGGATCGCTTCCATCTCTTCAAAAAAATATTCCGCCGCCGGCACGCTCCCCCTCCCCCCTCCCTCTCCTGGGAATGCCCGGGGGTGACACCCATAATTTGCCAGAAAGGGACTCATCCCTGTGGACACGTTCTCCGCGTTGTTGTAGGCAAATTCTGCTAGAGGTAACTTATCCACCCAATCATTTTCTCTGTCCTTTACATAACACCTCAGGTATTGTTGTAAAATCCCGTTTGCCCTTTCCGCTTGCCCATTTGTTTCTGGGTGCCGGGCAGTTGAGAAATTGAGTTCTACGTGCAGTAAGCTCATAAGTTTCCTCCAGAACCTGGAAGTAAATTGTTTCCCTCTGTCGCTCAAAACCCTCAAGGGGGCGCCATGCAACCTAAAAATATGTTCTACAAACAACTTGGCGGTTTCCTCCGCTGTGACCGCATGTGAACAAGCTATAAAATGACACATCTTGGTTAATAGATCTACCACCACCATGACAGCTGTTTTGCCTTTGGATTTTGGCAGGTCCGTCATAAAATCTATGGATACTGCCTCCCATGGCCTTTCTGGCGTGGGTAAGGGTTGTAATAGCCCCGCTGGCGCCACCCTCTCTCCTTTCGCTCGCTGGCACCTGTCGCAACCCCTGACATATTCCCGTACGTCCTCCCTCACCTTGGGCCACCAAAACTCCCTGGTAACCAACCACATGGTTTTGTGCTGTCCAAAATGTCCCGCTGTGGGGCTGTCATGCAACTGCTTGAGTACTCTGCCCCTCAGTTCCCCATCGGGTATGTACAGTGCCCCTTTGTAATACAATGCCCCGTTCTTTTCTTCAAACCCCCCTGGGTTCTCCTCTGTCCTCCTGAGCTCTCTGAGTTTCTCTTGGGCGTATTCATCGTTCTCAGTACCCTCTATCAGTTCCCTCTGCCCCACCAATGCCGCCCCACACACCCAGCGGTCTTCAGGGATTACATGCCTTGCCTCAGGCGCTCCCTCCCCCTCTAAGTACTCAGGTTTCCTGGAAAGAGCGTCCGCCCTCACGTTCTCGGAGCCGGGCACGTAACGAATCTCAAAGTGGAATTTGGAGAACTCCTGGGCCCATCGCACTTGTCTCTGGTTCAGCACTCGGGCTGTTCTCCAGTATTCCAGATTTTTGTGGTCAGTTCGGACTTGAACCTTGTGCTGCGCCCCAATCAGCAAGTGCCGCCATTTCCGGAATGCTTCATGAATGGCGAGCAGTTCTCGGTCGTATACTGTGTAGTTCCTCTCGGATTTGTTCAACTTCCGCGAGAAGAATGCACACGGTCTCCATTCAGACGTATCTTTTCCCGGCTGGAGAAGAACGGCCCCCACCGCTCGGTCTGACGCGTCAGTCTCCACTCTCATTGGTTGTTGTAGATCCACGTGCAAAAGTTGCTCTTCCGACGCAAACGCCTGCTTTAAACGTTCGAACGCCCGCTGCGCTTCTTCCGTCCAAACAAATTTCTTTTTGCTACTAAGACAATCCGTGATGGGCGCTGTTAAATGGGCAAAGTTTTTGATGAACTTCCTATAGAAGTTTCCGAAGCCCAGGAACCTTTGCACGTCCTTCTTGGTCTTTGGTGTTTTCCATTCCAGTACCGCTTGAACCTTGCTGGGATCCATGGCCAATCCCTTGTCAGACAACCGGTACCCCAGGAATTCCACCTCCCTGGTATGAAACTGACACTTCTCCAGTTTCACCCACAGCCGGTTTTCTCGCAGCTTGCTCAGTACCTCTCTTACATCTCGCACATGCTGCTCCTCATTCTCTGAGTACACCAGGACGTCATCTAAGAACGCTACGCAGTTCTTGTAGAGCAGTGGCCCCAGGACGTGATTCATGAATGATTGAAAGCAGGCGGAGCCCGCTTGTAATCCGAAAGGCATAACCCGGTACTCAAAAGCCCCCAAGGGGGTGAACATAGTGGTCTTCCACTCATCCCCCTTTCTCACACGTATCAAGTTATATGCCCCCCTAAGGTCCAGCTTGGTAAAAATTTTCCCTTTTCTCACCCGTGTTAGAATGTCATCAATTCTAGGCATAGGGAAAGTCACTGGTTCTGACACTGCATTTAGGGCCCTGAAATCACATACAAGCCTGGGCTTGCCCGTGTTTTTTTTGTCCACAAAGAACACTGGGCTGCCCCCCACCGCTCGTGACTCTCTGATGAAACCTCGCTTGAGGTTCTTGTCAATGAACTCCCTTAACTCCTGCATCTCACTGTCTGACATTGCATACAGCTTGCCCACTGGCAATTGTGCTCCTGGGAGTAAGTTAATTTGACAGTCAAAGGGTCTGTGCGGGGGCAGTTTATCTGCTTCTTTTTCGCTGAATACGTCAATCAAGTCAGCGTATTGTGGTGGCACCCTCCCCTTGTCCATCACTTCCATCCCTGCTAGAGTGGCCCTGGCCCCTGCCTGAGCCTCTCCCTCCTTGCAGTGTTCTAGGCAATGTGCTGATCCAAAGGAAACCACTCTCTGATGCCAGCCTACTAGCGGATCGTGTAGTGCCAGCCAGCTCATTCCCAAGATAATAGGAGCTCCTCCCAAGGTGGCTACGTTAAACGCTATCAGTTCTGTGTGTCTTGCCACCCTCATTATCATTGGTACAGTTTGTTGGTTCACTTCTCCTCCCAACAGCTCCCTCCCATCAATCGTGGTAACCTGCAAAGGCTTACTTAATGGGATAGTCTGTATCTGGTGTTCAGCTGCAAACTCCTTACTCATGAAATTACATGAGCTACCTGAATCCAATAGCGCTTTTATCTTCAGTGGGTGTCCGTTTGCCAGTTCCAGCAACACCTCTATCACAAGCGCTGGTCTTGGAGGTTCCGGCGTGGGCACATTCACTACTCCCTGGCCTGGCTGCTGTGCCCTGATGTTGGCAACCAGGCGTTGGCTTTTACTTGCTCCGTGATTTCTTCTTCCTCCTTCCCCCCAACAGTTCCCGCCATCCCTTGCCATTCCTTCCTTTGCGGACAGACTCTGGCAAAGTGACCTGGCTGTTGGCAGAGATAGCATCTCTTGCCGCTCTTTCCCTCCTTCTTCCGCCCTTCACTGGTGTTTGAAACTGCGCGCGCGCGCGCTGTTCCAAGTTCCATCGGCTCTGCTGGCGGGAAAGGCTGCTCCGGAATCTCTGGAATGCGGAAGTCCTTCCAACGTTCCCCCTTTCCTTCCCGCTTTTCCATAGCTCTAGCCTCCTGGCGTGCTCCTATGGACAGCGCTGATTTAGTCAGCTGATCCATAGACTCCGCCCTAGGCGCCCGGGAAAGTTCATCTTTCACTGCCGGAGAGAGACCTTCTTCAAACAGCATTTGAATAGGTTCACTAGCAAGGTCCCACCCTAGTCTATGAATCAGCATGGTGAACTCAGTCCAGTACTCACGTACAGATCGGCTCCCCTGTTTACACGCCATTAACTGTCTGCGCACCACCCCCTGCTCGATCTCGCTGGAAAACATCAAGTCCATGGCGCGAAAAAACTTCATAGTGTCCTTTAAGATTTCATTATTGGCTGCCATCAGGGGCCGAACCCAGTCCTTCGCCCCTCCCTCTAGATGGCCAATCACGTATGCCACTCTAGAGTTCTCATCGGGGAAGTCATCAAACAGTAGATTGAGAGCATATTGCATCTCTGTCCTAAAGGCTTGATAGTTCCTGGGATCCCCCCCAAATTTCTGCACCAATCCAGGCACCCGTCTGGCAAGTGGGGTGGTTTTCCCTTTATCCGCATCTTGAGCCCTCCTCTCCTCGAGCCTCGCCGTTTGCAGCGCCAGCTGGACCTCCAACGCCCTGTACCTTTCTTCCAGGCTTGGACCTGCTCCAGCTCCGGCTCCTGCTCCTCCGGTTCCGGCTGGTTCGCTCATGATGCCCTCTGCTTGCACAAGCTGCTTTCAAAGACTGTCAGATTGCTGTGATGGGATAGTGAGCTGCTTGTGCGTAAAAACTTGATCCCTCTGGGGTTTGGCTGGTCATCCAAACCGAGGCACTAACGGAGCCCCCAAAGCATGACTCCGTCAGTCGCTGGTAGAATCTGACAGTGGGCGTCTACGGAATTTACGCCAACATAAAAGCTGTTTGACGGACATGCGCCTTCGTGACTCTCTGCGTGACAGTTTCCGGCGAAGGGTGGGAGTTCCTAACGGGGCTCTGGTTACCTCTTCGCTATTCTCACTAGAAGTATCCCAGAGCCTCCCCTCCGCTGTGACTCCTGCACTCCCCCTGCTGGTTCCTTCCTCTGCTGCAGATTCTCTCCTATTCTCCTGGAGCCTGTCCACCACCTGTCCCTCCGATGGCAGTTCCCTGACAGTTATCTAGACTATATCCAACAAAGAGAAATCTGAGGACCCACTGATTTTCCAGTAGACATTGGATAATTTTCTGCTATTCATACTATTAGGAAGGGGTGGGGAGAAATTGCAAGCAACACCATTCCCCTTGCTTGTTGCTTTCTTAAAAACCAAATTTCTATACCCACATCCTGTAAATGTTTTACATTGAAGATCAGTGTATAATACAATAAATAAGAAATATGATTTTCCCTTGTCTAACCAGGATTGTGAGAATCACATGAGGTAGTTGTCTCACATTGTTCTACTTCTTGTTAACATCACTGGGCTGTAGAGAAGGTATGACCAGTTACCCAACCTTTCCAATCACTTCCTTTAGGAAGGGCCATGGCTTAGTGGTACAGCACATGTTTTGCATGCAAAAGGTTCCAGGTTTGATCCCCCTTCATCTCCAAGTGGGTCTGGTCTACGTCCATGCCTGAAAGCCAGGAGAACCACTGCCAGTCAAGGCAGTCAATACGGAGTTGTATGTGTCTATGGTCTGACTTGGTATAAGGCAGCAGGGGTAGACTTTGGCCTTTCAAATTCCAGCAGCACCCTATGTGAGTCCAAAATTCAGTGCCCCTCAGCTCTTGCCTTCTGTTCTGCTCACTTCACCGTGTCATAGTTGTGGCACCCTTTGGTGACCCCTACTGTGGTGCCCAGTGCGGCGAAACTAGCTGTGCTGCCCTAAATCTGCCTCTGAAGGCAGCTTTCTATATACAAATGTCAGTGAAGAGACACCTGGGAAACAGCCCCCAAGAACTGGATTCCAGGTCTGGTAATCAGCCCTGAGAAAGTAACAGAAGTGCAAAGGGACCAGAGATGTCCCTTCAAAAGAGATGCTCTTTACAGAGAAAATACCGGAAAGGGGTCACTGAGTATCATGGTTGTTGTATACTAAAAGCCCCCTCTCTAGGTACACAGAAGAATATTAATCTGTAAACTGTATTTCAAAGGGAGGAAATCCCGAATGGCCTGATGAGGGCTGGCTTCCAGGATCTGTGGAAGGTTGGGGGACATTGAGCCATGGAACATAGTAGGTGTCTGTTGAAGTGTTTGTGTGGCGGGATTTAGAGCGGGGAAGGGAATTGACTTGCAAGAGTCTCTATCAGTTTACAATATCCTAGAGAGCAGTACTGGGGTCTTGAGAAGATGACTTCCATTCATTTCACATATACAGAAAAGAAAGAAAAGTGGCTTTAAAAAAAAGAAGATACAGAAACCAAAACAAATTGCAATGCTTGTTCATTCAGTGTTCCGTTCTAAATCAATGAAGTATCTCTTGTTTCAGGCTGGAATCCACAAAGCACAATTCTAGCTTAGCTCTGGGATTTACAGTCAGTGCACTGCATATTTCTTGAACTTTTGCTGTCAGCAGAAGATTCCCACCACCAACTGCTTTTACAGTGGCCCAGATTGTATTTTCTGCTGTGAAGGTTCTTGCCCAGTAACTAGTCTATCTAGTGCAGAGCTTTCCAAACTGTGTGTTGTGACACGTTAGTGTGTCAGCTGCAGTGTGTAGGTGTGTCGCATTGCCTACGCTCCTCCTGGAGCTGGAAAGGGTTAGTTTAACCCATGGGTAGGCAAACTAAGGCCCGGGGGCCAGATCTGGCCCAATCTCCTCCTAAATCCAGCTCGTGGATGGTCCGGGAATCAGCATGTTTTTACATGAGTAGAATGTGTTCTTTTATTTAAAATGCATCTCTGGGTTATTTGTGGGGCATAGGAATTCGTTCATTTTTTTCCCTTCAAAATATAGTCTGGCCCTCCACAAGGTCTGAGGGACAGTGGACTGGCCCCCTGCTGAAAAAGTTTGCTGACCCCTGGTTAACCTCTGGTTTGCTAGTAAAACTGAATTGCTGTGTCGCAAAATGATGCAAAACTGAATTGCTTTGTCACAAAATGGTGCATGTTCAAAAAGTCTGTCACCAACTTGAAAAGTTTGGAAAGCTCTGATCTAGCTTTTCTAAAGCCATGTGACATATTAAGCTTTGAAATAAAGTGGAGAAAATAATACAAAAGACTTTGCAGCTGTGATATGAAGAATATAGCCTAGTTAATTCAATTACTGGGCTGGGAATCTCCATCATGCACCTAGTGCATGCAACGTATGAGACAGATGTGTCATGCTATTACCTGTATGCATGGATGACTGATTTCATATATGTGCCTTTGCACCCACCTCATGTTACATTGCAGAGGGGAAGGGAATGTGTTTGATTCACCAAACAAAGAGATCCCTTACTCTCGTAAGTATCTGAATCAACTTTATATTTCTAGGAACCACAGGTTTCCTTGGTAGCCTTTCAAAGCAGCCTCAGTAAGAAGAGTAATAATAGAGTCATGGAACTGTAGAACTGGAAGAGATCACAAGGTTCATCTAGTCCAACCCCCTGCAATGCAGGAACCTTAACATGTGGTAATGATGGACAGTCTGCTTAAAAGAGGGCTTTCCACAATTACTGTTATTCCCCTGGTATCTGCAGCCACTGACAGGGTTATTTTGGCAATGTCTAGAACATTCTCTTTGTGTGCAGGTTAATAGTTAGGCCAAGCCAACACTAACTGAGTGTGCTCTAGAATCTGCTTCAGAAGGCGACTTCCGGAGGCGGCGCGAAACAGCAATGGCGGTCCTCTTTGCGTTGTGAAGAGGGGCTCCGCGAAAAAGGGTCGTCCGCTGCGGCAAAGCGGAGACCCATTAAGAAAAACCGCAGGCAGAGCGAGCCTGCGGCCGTGGGACTCGGCGGGCGCCTGGAGCCCCCCCAGAAGCGGGGAAGGAGCCTCGTAAGAGGCTCCGGAACGTGAAAGGGGGAGCGGCGCTGTGAGTTCATCGCTCTTTTCGTGGAAGCAAAGCCGCGCTGCTGCTGCTGATGAGCGCTGACCTTTCTTCTTGAAATTATCGGATTTGGAGCAACATACCCGTGAGTAAGGGACCTAAATTTTTTAACTTAAATTGAAGAAATTCGGCTGAAAGCGGGAGGCGAGTAACAGGAAGTCCGCCTCGACTCTGCTAATTAGATCAAAGCAAGGGCTCGGAAACGAGCTGAAGTATTTAAAAAGGGATTATAAAAGTGGAAAAAAGGGTGCATTGAGAGACTCTGCATTTTGAAGATAAAAAGGAAAGAACTGTGTGTTGTATAGACTTTTTTTTTCTTTAGAACCATCCTCCAATTTCTGGGCTAAACGGGGCTGAAAGAGATAACCCCGTCATCGGGCTGCCAGTGTATAGAAAAAGAACTGTCAAACTGCTGTCAAACTGACGACATTGTTGCAGAGACCGAAATTGTCGCATAGACTGAGATACTAACATTAAACATTGTTGCATGGACCTGTATCGATACTTTATGGCTGGATTTTAAGAGATTAGAAGTTCTGGAAACCTTCCTTTTGTGTTTGGGAATTATAAAACTCAATATGGCGAATTGAGGAACTTCAATGGCGGAAAATAGTTCCTTTCTTTTTTGAAACTTTGAAATACTCCCCCTATAGGACTGTGGAAATATAGTTGCATGGGAACTGAGCTTTATTGAAACTTTTTGTGGTTCTTTTTATTTATATCTGGGACTTGTTTTTTCCATGGGACAAAAGACCATTTGACCTTGAACAGAGGCAGGTGTGGAATGAGCGGCACAGGGAGAACAAGAGCAGCTAAAGCTAAAGATAAAGAAAAAGAGAAAAAATCTGGGCAACTTTTGCAAACAACTTTAACTCATCACCGCAGATCATCTGTCCCAACTGTGCTGACAGCACAGGAGGTGGAACTAGTGCAGCCTGCTGCAGAAGACATGGCAACTGGAGGATCTGAAACAGTTTTAAAACAAATTTTGGAACAATTGGCAGTTTTAAACCAAAAAGTGGACAATCAAACATCGAAGATTGACCAAGCTACATCCTCTATTGGCAAATTAACTGAACAGGTTTCGCAGCACACTCAGGCAATTGAGAAATTGCAAGGAGCTACGGCAGAAAACTATAAATTAGCTGTGGAAGCCAACCAAAAAGCAGAACAGGCGAACTTAAAGGTGGATGAAATTAAAGGAGAGGTAAGACCTCTGAGAAGGCAGGTAGGGGAACAACAAGCCTACCTGGCATTGGTTGAATTGAAAAGTAAAGATAGTAATCTCAGGATAAGGGCTATCCCGGAATTGGAACAAAATAATTTAGAGGGATTTTTGACACTTTTGTTCTCCAAATTCTGGGGAATTGAGGAAGAAAAGGACTTTAAAATTGTGACAGCCTTTAGACTGGGAAAATCAGTAAAGAAAGACAAGCGACTGTTTGGTTGCTCTGAGATCAAGAGAAGAAAGGGATAAGATATTAGGCCTACATTTTAAGAAATCTTTGGAGGTAGAAGGCAAAAGGGCCGAAATTTACAGAGATATACCCAAATATCTCTTGGAACTTAGGACTACCTATATAGATTTGACCAAATTGTTGAGACATAACGGAATTCCTTACAGGTGGGAGTTTCCACAAGGACTTTCATTTACTTACAAAGGAAGGAAAATAAAGATTAAATCACCTGAAGACCAGCAGAAGTTCCTACACGACCACGAGGAGGACCTGCAAAAAGGAGCTGCAGCTTCTTGGCCTCCACCACCACCGGGACCATCTCCAAGAGTTATACCACCAGGATCAGGACCAGCATTACCTCCCCCGGGATCGGGAGGAAGCTTAGATACCCCATTGTAGAACCCGTTAATTGATTCAGGATGTCTCTACAGCTTCTTAGTTGGAATATAAATGGCGGAAATTCCCCGGAAAAAAGAAGGAAAGTCTTTCACATCTTGAAAAAGGAACAACTGGACGTTATCTGCCTACAGGAAACACATGTGACAAGGCTCCATAGAAAAGTGTTAATTAACAAAAGACTAGGCCAAGAATTTATTTCTTCGGACAAAGTTAAGAAGAGAGGAGTGGTGATTTACGCAAAGGAGAGCCTGTCACCGAAATTTTTATTCAAAGATGAATATGGCCGAATTTTGGCGATTGAAATACAGACGCAAGGAGAAAAAATTTTGATATTAGGAATATATGCTCCAAATGAGGGAAAGTCGGAATTCTTTAGGAAGCTGCATGAGACTATGCTGGATTATTTGGACTATAGTAACATCATTATGCTGGGTGATATGAATGGGGTTGTGTCTGTAAATATGGATAAGTCACAAAGTGCCAACATATCGAAAGACGGCAGACTACCCAAAACTTTTTTTGAAATGACAGACAATATGGACTTAGTAGACATTTGGAGGGTTAAGAACCCTCTAGGGAAAGAAGGGACTTTCTTTTCTGAAGCTCATCTGACATGGACACGAATCGACCAAATCTGGACAACTAGAGGACTGGCACCTAAGACTAGAAAAGTGGAAATCTGCCCAAAAACCTGCTCCGACCATAGTGCTTTGAAAGTGGAATTGAGACTAAACACAACCGGCTCTTTTAGATGGAAAATGAATGACACTTTATTAAGAGATCAGGAGATTGTGAAGAAGGCCCAAAAAACTTTAAAGGACTATTTTGAGATAAATTTGAATACTACTGTGGAAAAAAGAACAATCTGGGACGCAAGTAAAGCAGTCATGAGAGGGTTTCTAATACAACAAAACACGATTAAGAAAAGGCTCTGGAATGAAAAGAAGGAGAAGATATTGGAGAAAATAAGAGAAGGAGAGAAAAAACTAAGATCTAGGCCTAAGTCGAAGGACGTGTTAAGAGAAGTGAAATTCTTCCAGGCGCAATATTCAAAACTGATAAACCAAGAGGTGGAATGGAAAATTAAACAAATGAAACAAAGATCCTTCGAATCGGCTAATAAATGTGGGAAACTGCTAGCTTGGCAGTTGAAAAAGAGACAAAAGCTTAATACGGTTACAAATCTAGAGATTGAAGGGAGAATGGTTCAGAAACCCGAGGAAATTAGAAAGTGCTTCCAGAGGTACTTCAAAGAACTTTATACACAAGGGCCGCAAAAAGCCTCAGAGGTGGATCAATTTCTTAAAACTAATGGATTACAAAAAATACCCCCGGAAATGAGAACAAACCTGAACTGTAATATTACACAGCAAGAAATTGAAAGTGCCATTCAAAATCTTCAACTTGGCAAGTCCCCAGGCCCGGACGGTCTAACCTCCAAATATTATAAAGTTTTAAAGGACTATTTGATACAACCTTTGATGGAGGTTTGCAACCAGATAATGGAGGGAAGGAGGGCACCGGAAACGTGGAAAGAAGCTTTCATCACATTGATACCTAAATCAGAGACTGAAAAGACCCAACTTAAGAACTACCGCCCCATTTCACTCCTAAATGTGGATTACAAAATTTTTGCTGAAATCTTGGCAAATAGACTTAAAAAAGTACTAAATGAAGTGATTCACAAGGACCAGGCTGGCTTTCTCCCTGGTAGGCATTTGTTTGATAACACAAGAAACATCATTGACATTTTGGAACTTCTACAAACAAATCTGAACACGAGAGCGGTTTTGATCTTTGTTGATGCAGAGAAGGCCTTTGATAATATTTCTTGGATGTTTATGAAGAAAAATTTGGAAGGGATGGGAGTGGGGCGGGGGTTCGAAAATGGTATAGAAGCAATCTATACAGAACAAAAAGCTAAATTGATAGTAAACAATGTGGTGACAGAGGAGTTTAAAATTGAAAAAGGGACACGCCAGGGGTGCCCTCTATCCCCCCTATTGTTTATTTCAGTTCTGGAGGTGTTGCTAAATATGATTAGAAAGGACCGGTTGGTCCAGGGAATTGAGGTCGGAGTGAAACAATATAAACTGAAAGCATTTGCAGATGACTTGGTATTAACACTTCAGGAACCAGTCTCCAGCACTAAAAGAGTGTTAGAATTAATTTTTGATTTTGGTCGGGTGGCGGGGTTTAAGTTAAATAAGCAAAAAACCAAGGTTTTAGTAAAAAATTTGACAGTTACAGAAACAGATGAGTTCTCCAAAGAAACGGAGCTGAATGTGGTTAAAAAAGTAAAATACCTAGGGGTGTACTTGACCTCCAAAAATTTGAATTTGTTTAAAGATAATTATGAGAAATGCTGGTCAGAAATCAAAAGAGATTTGGAAATATGGTCAAGATTGAAACTCTCCTTGTTAGGCCGAATAGCCGCGGTAAAGATGAATGTATTGCCGAAAATGTTATTTTTGTTTCAGGCCCTACAGATCGTGGACAAGGTGGAATGTTTTGGAAAGTGGCAGAAGGATATTTCTAAGTTTGTTTGGCAGGGCAAAAAGCCCTGAATAAAGTTTAAAATACTAACTGATGCGAAAGAAAGAGGGGGATTTGCCCTGCCAGACTTGAGGCTATATTATGAATCTGCAGCCTTCTGCTGGCTGAAAGATTGGATTTTATTGGAGAACACTGACGTCCTGGATCTGGAAGGGTTTGACAATGCGTTTGGGTGGCATGCATATTTGTGGTATGACAAGGCTAAAGTGCACAAATTGTTTAAAAACCATATTGTCAGAAGAGCAATCTGGAGGGTCTGGATAAAATACAAAGACTTATTGGAGAGTAAAACTCCGAGGTGGCTCTCACCGGTGGAGGCCAAGGCACGTAAGAGACCCAACATGGAGGCCCATTGGCCTAAATATTGGGAAATAATTGAAAAAACTGGAGACAATTGGAGGTTGCTAAGCTTGGAGAAATTGAAAACTAAGGTACGAGATTGGCTGCACTATGCGCAAATTCAAGAGGTATTTAAAATAGATAAAAAAGTTGGATTCCAGGTGGAAAAATCGAAACTAGAGACTGAATTGTTAGAGCCAAAAAGTAAATTACTTTCGAGAATGTATAACTTGCTGCTCAAGTGGAATACACAGGATGAGACAGTTAAATCCGCAATGATAAAATGGGCTCAGGATGTGGGGCATAACATTATGTTTGCAGACTGGGAAAGGTTATGGAACACCGGTTTGAAATTTACGGCATGCACTGCCTTGAAGGAAAATATTATGAAAATGATATACCGGTGGTACATGACCCCAGTCAAGTTAGCCAAGATATATCATCTGTCTGACAACAAATATTGGAAATGTGGAGAGGCGGAAGGGACATTCTTTCATCTCTGGTGGACCTGCCCGAAAGTGAAGGCCTTCTGGGAAATGATCCATAATGAACTAAAAAAGGTATTGAGATTTACCTTACCTAAAAAACCAGAGGCCTTCCTTCTGGGCATGGTGGACCAGAGAGTGCTTAAGAAGGACAGAACCTTTTTCATGTATGCTACCACAGCAGCAAGGATCCTGATTGCAAAATACTGGAAGACACAAGATTTACCCACGCTGGAGGAATGGCAATTGCAGTTGATGGACTATATGGAACTGGCTGAAATGACTGGCAGAATCCGAGACGTGGGAGAAGAAACAACTGAGGAGGACTGGGAAAAGTTTAAGGACTATTTGAAAAAACATTATAAGCTGTATGAATGTTAAAAAAAAAATGCACCTTTCAGGAAACTCTAGCTTCAGCAAATGTAAGTTAATGAAATGAAAATTAAGACACAAGAAATTCAGAGGTAAAATAATGAAATAACTTTATTGTGTTTAATATAAAACATATAAGAATTGAGCGATAGTAAAATTGAAAATAGGGAACATGATAAAATGGAAGCTACAATAAGTTTTGAAATAAGTTAACAAATTGCTGATGCATTACAAGACAGAGAACGCAGGGTTCGGAGGATGTGGGGAAGTCCTATAGGTTAGATGGAAAAAGAATATGGAAATTTGCTATTTATATCTTTTTATTCTTATAACCACTTTTTATTCTTTTTTCTGTATTTTTGTATCTTTAAAAAGCAATAAAAAATGTTTTTTTTAAAAAAATAGAATCTGCTTCAGAACCACCAGAAAAGTGCAGGGAGTTTGCAGCACACACTTAGGGGGTCACTGGCAGGCATACAGCTGTGGATTTTTTTTCTCTCTCTGAGGGTAGGAAATCTGAAATCAACTGGATTAGATAAACATGGTTGGCTCTAAGAAATGGGTTCACCGTCAGGCTGTCAGCTGAGAAAGCTTGGCCGATCAATTTTAGTGACAAATTTGGCAAGCTCATAAATCCAGGCTGAATTTGAAATGTCTGTCAGAACTTAAACCCACATGAGGGGGAAATGTTTCAGAAAAGGTTTTTAGGCATGAAGCCTAAAAAATGCACAATAACAAGATATTCTGGAAACCAGATTGCTTAAGAAGTAACCCTCAATTTATGTATCTGAAGAAGTGTGCATGTACACGAAAGCTCATACAAATAACTAACTTAGTTGGTCTCTAAGGTGCTACTGGAAGGAATGAATTTATTTATTTATTTATTTATTTAATTTTGTTTCCTCAATTTATTGTTTGCCCATCATTATGATGGATGGTGTATTTGTGTTTTTTTGTGGGGAAAGAATTTGTATACTGCCAGGACTCCTAAGGTTGCAGTGTGTCTATGTGTGCTTTGTGCCAGAGCAGAGCTATTTCATACGCAGTACAATGCCCCTCCACACACAGAGACAAGGGAAAATCACGTCTGCCACTCAGTGAACACTTCTTTGGGAATTGTGGCTGAATCCAGTGCCTGGGGATTGTATCTTGATAATACATATGCATCAGGTTCATACATTATGTTTACAGGAATATGCAAAGAATTTTATAAATACACTTTAAAATGTAATATGTAAAGGAGCCCTTAGGGCTTACCCATTAGAGAAAATTTGCCTAATTTCCCTCTCTGTACCATTTTATTTCTCTTCATATTTTTTGAAACTGAGATGTTAATTTATTGAGTAGCTATTGTTCAACCAAGAGGGAAATCCTCACTCCCTGAACTCCATTAGATTTCCATATCAAGTTGACACCAGGCTTACTGCATTTTAATTGCAATTGTCAAAACTTTTGTTAAAGCCATCCCTTCACATTCCTGATAACTTGGTTTTTAAAAAGAGCTTGAAGGATGTACCAAGTTGAAATCTGCAAAGAACTAGGGGAATCTATGGGTGGAATTGTCTCGTTCCACTTTGCAGAGCTTTGGCAGAGAGTGAAGTCAATTTGCCAAAACTCCACAAGTGAACATAGAAGCCAGAGTGGCCTCCATGAGTCACTGCACTGAAGATCTCTGATGGAGAAAGGGATTGATAAAACACTGTGGACTGGGATTCAAGGGGGTCTAGTATAGGACAGGGGCCATAGTAGATCCCTGTCTCCTACGGAGGGATGAAAGACCAACCCCCCTGCTCTTCCCTGCACCAGAGGCCTGTTTATTTCACAACCCACCTCTCAGGCTTAAGCTCCCCACAGGCCTGCCTGCACCCCACCAGTTACACCCAGTTGCAACAATCCCCACCACCCCCAGGGCCTCCTCCAGCCACCACATTCTCTTCAGGCCTGACATGGCTCTTCTCCTTCTTGTTTGTGTTTGGCATGGTCGACTAGCCGGGTGGCTAGGGGTCCACCAGCCTGGAGAGTTGCAGCCTCCCATGGCAGGGATGGTGGCATTGGCGGTATCCCCATTGTCTTGCTCCCCCTTGCTGGCCTGCCCCCCCCCACTCGGACCTAGCTCAAGACTCTTCCCTCTTCCCCACACCCTGCCTTCTCTGACTCCCAAGAGCGGCAGCAAAGGAGGTGGTGGAGAAGCGGGAGGGGTAAGAAAAGCAGGCAGCCTCAGTCAGCAACTCTCCCTTTCCCTTGCTTCCCCCAACCGTGAAACCATTTCCAGTTAGCATACCTCAACAATAAGGGAACTCAGGACTCTGCATGACAAAGTGAGAAGCTGTGATGGTTTAAAGGCTTTTGTGACGGTCACGGCATTTTCGGGGCAGTTGGATACTATGCAACTGAGTCAATAGAGTTGCCTTGCTACTTTATGATTCCTGATTAGTGAGGGTCACTGATGTCATTTGCATAGCAAGCATTGTCCTCACTCTGAATAGGCTTAATTTCCTCCTGCTGAACTCAGCAAATACCTAAATCTGATTGGCTACATAGGATTATTACACTTTCATGTCCAATACATGGTCCTGATTAGGTGGAGAGGAATTGAGTAAAGCAACGACAACAGAAAAGGGAAAAGAGTGAAGAGTGAGGGAGAGGCAATTAAGCGCCAGCAAAAGGTGAAAACATGGCGGTCGATAGTAGCAATCACTGTGAAGAACACAGAATATGGAGGATTTGGGGTTGCCCACCCTCTAAATCACTATTTTCAAGCCAAAGGAAAACTGAATCTGGAAAATGTTTCATTCAGCCTGAACATATTGTAAATTTCATGTGAAGAAAATGCTGCATGGAGCCTTTGGTATGGTGCCTGACCTTGCTCATGAATCTCAGCTGCTTAAAAAGGCTTGGAAAATTACATTATCCAATACCATCAGTGCTCACTCAATAAATACGGATAAAAAGGGCAGGCAAGAGAAATCCCACAGAGCTCAAGTATTGACTTCTAGCTTTGGCCCAGCAGTGTAACAACTCTCTCTAACTAATGAGCAAGCAGCTCAGAAGGACACGGTGCCCTTTTTGATTCATGTGCTGGTCTTGCGGAGAGCTTATTAATTGTCATTGTTCCCCCCCTTGTGCTTCACAATAAATATTTGTGTGTGCAGTTATGGGAGGGCTGTCTGCTGCCATGTGGGGAAAAGTAAATTAAATTTACTTTCCCCTTTATTGGAATCCTTATTTTGATTATCATGGCAACCCCCAAGTGGAAATGTAAGAAATATAGAAGAGAATAAAAGAGAAGCATGTCAATGTTGTGTAGCCAATCCACTGCTTTCAGAACAATGGTTCCACATACAGTGGTACCTCGGGTTAAGTACTTCATTTGTTCCGGAGGTCCGTACTTAACCTGAAAGTGTTCTTAACCTGAAGCACCACTTTAGCTAATTGGGCCTCCTGCTGCTGCCGCGCCGCCGGAGCACGATTTCTGTTCTTATCCTGAAGCAAAGTTCTTAACCTGAAGCACTATTTCTGGGTTAGCGGAGTCTGTAACCTGAAGCGTATGTAACCTGAAGCATATGTAACCTGAGGTACCACTCTATTACATTTCACAATAACAATTGCTTATCATCACAACATGTGAGCAATGCTTTAAATGTAACTTTTTAGTCAATAATGGTGGTAGTGAGAAGAGTCTCAAGTATTTTCAAATTTAGCACCACCCCCTACTCATAAAACTGGTGTGTGTGGGAGGGGAAAGGATCTCAGTAACAGTAACATTAACAACATGCCTTGGAGGGCAGATCTTAATAATTTTTCATATATCAGGATACAGGCTAGTTGGGGAAAACAACTGGGTATTTACCCTGGAGTAGACATTATGGTAAAGTGATGCCTCCCCCACAAAAATAGAACAGGGAAGCAGAAGTCTTTGCCTGCCACTTGATGGCAAACCCCAACAAACCATTAAAAAAACATTTATTTTTTTTAAAAAATACATCCTGCCTATCTTTTCTTTTTAAGGACGAAACAATAATTTGTCCCATTCATTTGAAAGCTGTAACCATGGCATGAAAAGCACTGATGTGAGATAGGTTCCATTATTATCATTATCATAATTATAGCAAATATGAGGCACAACTTGTATTTGGGAATTTTTTTTAAACTGTAGACTTTGCCTTGCAAGGAAAATGTACCTCTTAAGATCCCTCTTAAGCATGCGCAATTTCCTTTTGCAATTTTTAACAGACCATGTTCTCATTTTGGAAAAGTTGCAAGCCAGGGGGAGAGTGCTTGCTGAAATGAAAGCAATGTCTTCTCACCCCAGGCAAGAGGCTATTTGCAAGTCTGCTGCAGAGGCGATTGTATCAAGAAACAAGGGCAGAAATAAGCCCAGCAAGCTAAGGTCTGAGCCATCACACCTCTATTGCATATGCTCAGAGCACACATTTCAGTCTTCACACAGTGATGGCACACTCAAAAGCAATCCTGGGGGAACATTTTTTTCTGTCAGGTGCTGCATTCCCACAGGGGACACATGCCTGGGATGCATTGGGGACATAGTCACAAAAAAATAGGTGTACCACCCCTTCTCTCTCCTTTTCTATTTCTCTCTTTCCCTTGCGCCCCTTTGCTCTCCTTGCCACCTACATGAAGTGAGGTCAAGGGCCACATGTGCCCATTTGCCCACAGGTTGCCCAGGGTTTCCATGTGATGCCTCATTCCAGCCACAGTCACAATGTGTAGACTGCACCATGCCTGGCAAAGAGAGCAGACAGCCCCAGGAGGAGGCTGAGGGTGTTGTGTCAACTGTTTGTGGCCCCATCTCCACTATACATTTAATGCCATATCATACCACTTTACACAGCCATGGCTTAGGCCCAGGGAATCCTGGGAACTGAAGTTTGTTGAGGCTGCTTTTAGGAGGCCCCTATTCCCCTCAGAGCTACAATTATCAGAGTGCTCTGGAACTGTAGTTCTGTGAGGGGAATAGGGGCCTCCTAACAACTCTCAGTGCCCTTAACAAACACCACTTCCCATGATTCTCTGAGGGCAAGCCTTTGCGCTGTATAAAGTGAGATGATTTGGCTTTGAACGCATAGTGCAGATGGGGCCTGTGCTTGGTGCCAGAATGACACAATGACCAGCTCTGAACATTGTGGCCACAGTGAAAGTTAATTGTCACATGGAGGCAGCTTCCCACATGATCCTTGTTAATATGTTCTCTAGCTTTTACAGCATTGCTCCTTAAATAGCATAGTTTACAGGGGATGTTCTGTTTCTTTTAATGGGCTTTGGATTTGATCCATAATAAGAAGCACCTTTTAAAATGTTGGCCAACGTTGATTTATGGCTAACTAAAAAGCTTTTTTAGATTAAATAAAATGTTTTCACCACACAGCTCTGTGTACATTAATCTCCATGGAATGCATTTAAAGTGTGCTCCTATTTAAAACACCCTTCCCCCCCCTTCTTTCAGCAACATGGCCAGGCAAGACTATTCATACCACACTTTGTAAATTTGATGCCAATGTTAATTTAATTTCTCCCTTTATTTGGCTTTACAAAATTCTAGAGAATGAGGTGAAAGTAACGTAGGGCTTGGGTATTCAGCACAACCAAAACAGGCCAAGAAAAGTGTTAAGGACCTGTTTAAATATAGCCAAAACTGGAGAAGGAGGAAATTATATCTGACAGTATAATCGGGGGCTGTCAGGTGCCCAAGTTGGCAGCTGACAACAAATTATTTGAGATGCGTTTGGCATAAATTGGGAATCACAGGTGGGCAGAGTGTTGTTGCTGGACTAAATGGCCATTGGCCTAATCCTGCAGGCTCATCTAACATTCTTACCATTGCTCAACGAAGCAACTGATTTTTTGGAGAAGCAATGCATTTATATCAGTCTAGATGGCACAGCCACAGTTGGAATAATGTGCACAGTTCTTTTTTACTGTTCTTTATTCATTTCTATACTGCCCTTCTACTTCTTCATGGCTTACTGCAGAAGTTGAAAACTACATAAGACAAATGGACAATGTAGTACTGAAAATAGACTTTCCCCATAACCAATGAGAAAAACTAGACCAGACTAAAATAACAGATCACACCAGTAGCAACATCTTATAAAGAATTATTGGTACAGTTCTGGAAAAGCCCACCAGAATAAAAAATGTATTCACAGCCCACCCAAAAGTGTCTGGAATGGGGTGTAGTGAACCTCTTTGTGGAAGCCACATCAAATCCTGGGTTTTGCAGCTTCCAGGTACCCACCCTCCATGACACTGATGTTTTTTTTTTTTTTTTTTTATAATAGTTTTTATTAAGGTTTTCCAAATTAGAACAAATCAAAACAAATTAAATCCAATCTATTGCTAATAACTAGGACTTCCCCTCCCTACCCCCTCTTGTGTTCCAAATCTTCCAAATTAGCAATTAAATTCAACAAATTCTTATCCCCAAATTACACTCTTCATCAATAACCCAATTTATCCAAATTCCCATCCCCTAAGATCGATCTATACCCTTCAACGAGTTTCCCCCTTTCAAACATAGTACAGATGGAAATAAGATAAATATAAATAATAATTTTACAGCCTTTGGATTCCAATTTTCCCTCCCCTCTTTCCCCTTTGCGTTTCACCTATCCCTCCACTTCTAATATCTTCCTGGAGTTCCCACATTACACTATGTCCCTCAGGTTCTTTGCCAGTCTTTAATTACGGATGTCCAATCGTAGAAGGAGTCTATCAAATAAGGGCCCATTTCTTCTATCCAGGTTTTTATATCCAGGAGTAAAAACTCCAATTTTGTATCCATAAGCTTGTCAAACCTGAATGTCCCAAATGTTCCCCCAGTTCTGTCCAGTTCTTGTTGTTTCCTTGTTCTTATCAATCATTCTCCTCCTTTTTATTTCTCTGTTCTCCACAGAAATGTTCTTTTTCCAAAAGTTTCTAGTGTCTCTGCAGAGGTTTGTTATTCTTGAAGCAAAGCATTACATCATGTTCCTTTCATTTTCCAACAAATAGTTCCATTGTTTCCTGTAGTGTGTAGACCTCTGTAGACAAAATAGTGTTCCATTCCTGCAGTTTCCCAGGAGATTGAAAGTTCCATTCAACTGTTCACATTTCCTGTGAAAAACACATGCAATGTCCCTCGGCTCCTCTAGGTGGATTGCAATAACAAAGTTCCCTTCCAGAATCACATCCACCAGACCAAGTAGCTTGTTGACCAATATTTAAAACAGTTTGTATTCAATTTGTAACAAATATAACCGGCAAAGTCCTTATAACAAAGTCTCTATTTTAATCTTCCTTTTTGACAGCTCTTTGACAGCTGTCAAAACCTCCATCACTTTTCTCCAGGCAGTTTCACGAATCGCTCCAGGGATTCCGGGGGGGTTACTTTTTTTTAAAAAAACAATTCCACTTTTCTCCTCCAGCTCAATCTTATAATTTTCCCTCGCGAAGTTGCTGATTCGGCAAGATAAGGTTACACTCGATCTTAGTTGTCCAGTCCTTTGTTTTGGCTCTTCTACAATTTAGGGGTAGGCTGACTTCCTTTTTTCCACCTCCCCCGTTCGCTCCGAATTTTAAAAATTTATCCCCTTTTTTTTTTTTAGTCCATATTCCAATTACTCACGGGTTCTTCTTTAGAGCCGAATTTTCAATGGAAGAAGTCAGCGCTCTCCGCCGGATGGCATGCGGCTGCGCTCGGCAGGGATAGCAGAGAACTCAAAGCACCACGCTTCTCCCCGGCACCCGATCCGTAGCCTTTAAAAAGGCTCCTTCACGAGTCGGGAGGGCGCTAACGGTGCCAGCCGAGTCTCCATGTCCACGGCCTCAATCTGGCCGTGGTTTTTGAGGGTCCCCGCATCGCCGGTGCGGTAGGACCCAGCCCCTGCCAAGCCGGCTCCCTCCGGAGCTCGGAGGGAGCCCGCCATTCGGTGATGGCGCCGACCCGGAAGTCCCCTCCATGACACTGATGGCAGGGAAGGAAACCTCTGAGTTGGACTGGGGTTCTCATGGTGGTTGTAGTGGAGAGGAGGCAATTCTTGTGCTATTCTGTCTCAGGCCATTTGTAATTTTAAAGAGCCAAGGCAGCATGTTAGCGTCAAATAGATAGCAACTGAAGCTGGCGAAAGACTAAAATTTGTGACGTTCTGCCTGTCCCACCTAAAGGGAAAAATGATGTGGCAGAGCATGATCAGGAAAGGGCAACCAAAATGATTGAGGGTTTCCAGTACCTTCCATAAAAGGAAAGGCTGAAGCATTTGGAGCTTTTTAGTTTAGAAAAAAAGATGACTAACAAGGAACATGAAAGAGGTTTTGAAATTAGTTATGGGGTGGATAAAGTAAACAGAGAGTGGCCTGGCCATGGCATATTTCACACTGCTGGGTGGGGAACAGGACTAGGCTCCTGGCCTGGGCACCCCACCCTATTGCTCTTGCCCAGCATTGTTGGGGATGTGCTAAGCAGGTGGCCACAGGGAGGAGAAGCACTTGGTTTTAGGCCAATCTTCAAGCGAGAGGGCAGATCTTGGAAGGGGTGGACTGGAGGCAGAAGCTCCTAAGGCTTCAGTTCATCTTGATTGGAACAAGTTGCTCACTAGGAGCTGTCCATAGTACTACAAGCACAAGTTTCCCTTACTGTCTTAGTAGCTTTGCTTCCATGTCTTGTACAGTATACACTACAGCAGGGATCGTTGGACTTGAGGCCTCCAGGGTCTAACCTTGCCCCACAACCCTTAGATCCATCAAGTGTAGTCTGCTGCAAAATAAATATGATTAGAACAAAAGAATTCTGAGTCTAGGGATTTGTTTTGAGCACTAGAAATAAGCAGAGCTCACAGTCTTTCCATGCAATACCCCCCTCCTGGTTACCCCCTCCCAACTTTCTTACTTTGGCAGTATGAATTAGGGGTGGAGGATGATGTTACCATTGTTTAACAAATGGGAATCGTAAGTCCTTGCTTATCTCCTTCCAAACACCCAGAGATCCTATTCTATCTTACACTCATCACTGAGCTACAGACAGATCATAACACTCTCCTCCATAAAATTTATATCATTGGTAGAGCAATGGAACTGATTGGCAATAAATTCAGAATTGACAGAAACACTATTCATGCAGCACATAATGTAATTACAGAATTTGCTGCCACAAGATGTGCGGATGGGTACTAGTTAGGTGGGTTTAAAAGGATGCTGGATACCAGCAATTAGTCATTGCCGTTAAATAGAACCTCTAACTTCAAATGCACTTCTGGAAACAGGATTCAACACTATCCAGTAGGGTTCTTCTTCTTCTTTTTCATAGATACATTTTCCTAGGAGTCCATAGAATAACAATTTCCTAGGGAAATAAAGACATAATTGTTCAGCATTGTTAATCTACTGATTGCCTCTCCTTCTCGATAGAACAAAAAGGCAATATTTATAGATTCATGTCAAAGGAGCACATATATTTCTAATTAGGCTGAAGTACTTTCACTTAGATTATGAACCAATCATACCTGACTAGCTCCAGTATCCTTTGGCACTCTGAATACATGGACCGTGATGACACATGACTGTTTAAGTTAACTGTTCTGAATATTGAACAACAAGCATTTTCTAAATGAAAGAGGATTTGAGAGAGGTGAAAAATGCCACAACCCCCACCCTTTCTTTACCCCTTTTTGTGTAGTGTTCTTAGCTTCCATCTTTTCCTGTTCTTCAGCTTTGACAGATTTTTTTAAAACACCTTTTTCGTAAGTCAGTCATAGGTCACATTGGCAATACACTATCTTGGCATCACACATCCAACCAGATTTGATTATTTAACAGTGCCATCCGATCACTCAGATGGCAGCACAAAGCCACATCAAAGTTAGGTCAATCCATTGGAAGAGGAAACATTTTTACCCCACTTCTTAGCTCCCTGACAGATTGGTAAAATGGGCTTGCATTTTGCTAGCTGTAACTTTGTGTGTGTGAATTGTGCTCCTTATATTTGCTTGAAGTTTTATCATTGGGTTGCTTCAGTTCACTTCAGCATACCATTTGCCAGTTCTGCTGGCACAAATGCTAACTGTATTGGAAAAGTGCCCGTCTTCTACCAACTATACTTCAGAGAAATTGTTTCTCAGCTATTGATTATTCTAGGCTGGTGCTGTGACATAGTGACTTTGTGCTGTCTCTACCTACCATTTTGTGGAAATATGGCTAACTGAACTGAGTCCACAAGGGATCGTCCATTACCTTGACAAAACAAAACATCAATATAATATTGTGTTTTGTTTTGTTTGTTTGTTTGCTGGCTCCCATGTAAATGCTTTGTGGAGTCCAGTCTTATACTTCTATACTATGACCATTCATTTCAAAAGGTCTTTAGCAGGATCAGATCTTATGTTATCAAGCCAGGCTTCAATGTTAAAGCCCTGTATAATGAAAAACCAAAGAAATGGCATATCTGCCATTCTCTGCTGGTAATTGTCTAGATAATATATAATTACATGTTTAATTACCCCTGTTTAAAGATCTCATTGAGGGTTAAATTATATCACTTGTGGCTGGTGCCATCCACAGGGGATTACAGTCAAATAAGATATGAAGATACAAAGTGTTTCATTAGCAGCTAATTGAATTACCTGGGTACACAATAATCCTTTCAAATTGTCATCATCTGTTGAAGATGGAGTCAGAGCATCATGCAACTCTCCTCTGTCCTGCAAATTGTGTACAAATGAGACTTTCAGCTTACACTTTCCTTTAGGCAAATACTGTGCTCCAGTCCTCTAAGTTTCTTGAGTGATGTGTTTGCTTTCAATTCCTTGAACGTAGGGCATCTATCTTAACGAAATGCCAGTCTGTGTTGGTTCCTTATGTAATATGTCCTTGTGTAGATCCTAGGATCTTTTCAATTCAACCCATGCAGTTGTATTTTAGTGGAGAGACATTGGAATTGGACTGTTAGTGTTTTTCTTTCTTTCTCTCACACTCATGCTGACTCTGTGATAATGACATACAGCAATTGTAAGATGCAGGCCTATTATTCTGGCCATGTTAAAATTTCTAATGTCCTTGCAGAGAAGCAATAAATTCTCGGTTGAGCAGCTCTGAATTAGCATTTAAAAAGCTAAACATTTTTCACCATGTCAATTGTTTTGGGACGGGGATCATTATGCCTCTATTGGGCTGTAGACTGTTTTAAAATGTAATATTATACATTGATTTCATGACTACTTTTATTTCTCATTTTTATGCTTATATTCTTCACTGGTATGTGTGTGTATATATAATCCCTGCTCTCTCATTGTTACAACTGGGAAGAAAAGATTAGCCAGATACTTCAAAGGGTTGAACTGAAATAACATTCTAAATCTCAGAACAGAGCAACCATCCTACTGTACATTTATCAAAATTTAATTCTGCACATGAGATAAGAATACAGCACTGCCCAAGTAAGGCCAAGCAAAAGGGGATTTAGATTGACTAACAGCAGTCGTCTCCTTGATCAAAGTGTAATTTGCAGCTTAATAGAAGGAAGTTCTATTCTTTCCCTGTTTTGGTAGTTATATCGAATCATTCTACTTGATGCTAATGGATAATATGAATATGCTCTGGTCACCAAATCCTTTCACCTAGGGAAATTGCTTGGTCGCATTAAAAGCTTTGAGCAAAGTCCAACTGGTACATTTACTGAGTCTTCTTGCCCAAGTCCTAGAGAGTAGATCAAGTTTCTAGGGACATTGTCACATTGGACCTTAGCAGTCTTTGTAGCCCTCTGGGTAACATGGATGCTACATCACTAAATGTGCAATCCTGCACATGCCTACTCAGAAGTAAGTCTGCTGTGTTTGGTGGGACTTACTCATGCATAAGTGTATGTAGAATTGCAGCCATAGGTACAAATGTTTTGAAAGCATGGAGCCCACAGAAATAAATGAATGCTAAATCCAATTTCCTTGACTGGAGCATTTCCTTGAAGATTTCTATGTGGTTCCTAAATGTCCTGGTGATTAATATCATGAGAAAAGTAAGCCGTTTGCTTTCGAAATGTAAGGTATACATGCCTTTTCCTATTATGTTTCCAAAGAACTCATGCAAATACTACACGTGTTTTCCTCTACTGGGAGATGTGACTATCTATCTATGAGGTTGAAAAGGTCTCTTAAAAAGAATTACAGGCTCAGACCCAAGCACAGGCTACACTGTCCTGCTGATTTCAGTGGGATTGCTGCTCAGTCAAATTAAAAGCCTAAAGTCAACCAGTCTTGAGCACTTCTTGCATATGTCCTAGTCAACAGGTCAAGTTCTCAAGTTTCTCTCATTGAAATCAATGGGACATAAGACAAGTGCTTGACTGGCTAGATCACATCCCAAATTCACCTGTAGAGGCTTATTTATATATGGAGGAGAGGGATTCTATGTGCAGCAGCCTATGAAAACTGGCACTGGAACTTTGGTGAAGAACATGAGGAAGACAAAAATATCATGGCTGAAGCACAGGTCTAAGGTATCAGTCACAATGTATGATGAATCTCAGGCATTTTACATCTGTCTAGCCAAAGGAGCTCCACCTTGTGTACATGGTCAGGGCCATGTGAAACAATGTATGGGACAAAAGATGGCAAATAATCTTTATTGCTCATAGGACTGTATTGTCTTACACAAGTTTTTGAACCAATCCAGACCAGTTACTGTAATTCTATCCTTCAGTTATAGTAAGTTGAAATTTGAGTAGGACAAATGATCTAGTAGTGTGATTTCATCCCTCCAATGTTTGTTTCTCTAAAACAAACCTTTGGAAAGCTCGCTTAAACACAGGCACACATAAAAGCACAGATTATTTTGTATTCATGACTCTAGAGAGGAATGCTGAATGCTTTTCATTTACCAATATTGCCATCATTCATTTGAGCTCCAGCTTAAAGAGTAAATCAAGAAATTAGCTGAAGGCTTGGTCATGAGTAATTACACTCACACTGCATATCTCAGGAGTTTGCTCGCCATCCATCCATCCCCTTTTTATTGATTGTGCTGTACAGAAACACATTATAAAGCAAATATATTTGGTCTGCAGCTAGACCGAATAGCTCATTTACTTCTACAGTTATATCATTTGAAATAGGGTGCTGGGGTGATGAAATGATGCCAACTGATTTGGCTATGATCTACATTTTAGTTTGCTTCAGCAGCTCTAAATATGTTGTTATTATTGCATGAATAAATAAGAGGTTTGTTTCCTAAAGAAGATACATTTTTTATGGTACAGCCTTCTCAGACAGCCTTCTCAGAGAATGTTTTTTGTGTGTCAAATTTGGGCAAGCAAAACATTTGAGAAATAATTGTGGCAGTAAAATGGCTAGATTGGTCTGGAGGCTGAGTAGGGAGAAAGTTACAGTTTGGATTACAGCACAAGCTAGAATTAAAGGTTTAATGAGTAGATCAATAGGCAGTGAAGATGCTAACTGAAAATACTCTCTCTCTCTCTCTCTCTCTCTCACACACACACACACACACACACACAAACACACACAGTGGAGGCTGGTCCATTAGGGTGGCCCATCCACCTTAGTTTGCCCTCAGTCAACATCCACATGTCTGATTTCTCCTAACAGCCATTCCATGGAGTGGCACTGCCTGCCAGTTTAGTGTTGCCATTGAAGAAGGCAGGAGGGAGGAGATATAGACAAAAAAAGAATGTGTCTGTCACTGGCTCTGGCTCCACCTATTGTTGGTCTCCCTGCCACCCACGCTGTCAGCCCCAAAAGATAGAAAACACCATTGTCAATTCAGAATTTTGGGTGTTTAGGAAAGCTCTAAATACCTACTTAGGTTCTGCCTGTTTTCTCTGGAGTTGTTTTGTTCTCCTGCGAATGGGCTTTGCTGTAGTTGTGTAATGCATTTTAGTAGTTGTGTGTGTGGGGGGGGGATGTTTGTTGTTTTTATGGCTGGCTTTTATTAAATATTTTATTAAATTTTATATTATTAGAAAACTACATTGAGAAGCATCCCTTTACCCTTAATGGCTGCCCAGAAGCATTTTGAGCAAATAGACTGGCACTACTTGGCACTGTACATAAGAATGAGGAGAAAAAGGTTCAACAAGCTGTGAAAGGTTGTATTGTCAACCCCAGAGCTAATTAAATGTGTCTCCTTGAAATGTCTACTTTAGACAGGTTTGGAGGAAAAATGAGCTTTGCTGCTGTGTTCATGCTGGTCAAGGGGCATTTTTCACAACAGCAGCACCCATCCATTAAACACATGCTGCAATTTTAGTAACATGTCCAGAGTGTTGCTTTATTGCCCTAAATGTTTGCTTGTGGAATTCCTTCCAAAAGAATACCTGGGAGTGTGGTGTGCAAATCTGAATTGTGTAACTCTTCCCACTACCATCACCATATACACATGTACGTAACTATTGTCAGGGATTACAATTGTAATCCAATCCTATGCACTTTTACATAAGAGTAAACTCAGTTGAACTCATTGGGACTACTTCTAAGTAAACATGCATAGGATTATACTGCACGTATTACTTATAAGCAGAGTCACGTTAAGGATGTTGGAACATATACTGAGAATGTACACCAGAAATATATAGTATATACTAGTAGAGGGTTTTGGTTGATGTGGTGATAAATTTTGGTTGAAGTGCTTTATTAAGGTGTCAAAGAAGTTGAAAATGTGCCTAAGGAGGAATACCTGAATGCCTTATCAGTTAATTTGCCATTAGATTGAATTGTGCAGGAAGATTATACAATGAAGATTATACAATGAAAATTTGAGATTTTCCTAAGAACACCTCATTTAAAAACAAATCTCACTAACTAAATAAACCATGCTCTTCTGGTTCTTCTTCTACACCTCCTGTTTCTTCTGTCTGAAATGTGTGTCAAGTTGTGGTGACCTTTATTTGTTTTTTGTTTTGGCACAGATGAGCAAAAGAAAGTTCCAGAGGACTTTGATATAGACATGGATGCACCAGAGACAGAGAAAGCTGCAGTGGCGATACAGTCTCAGTTCAGGAAATTCCAGAAGAAAAAGGACGGGTCCAAATCTTAGTCTATACCTCACAGTTCCCACCATCACCACTTCCTGGTCTGTCAGGAAATGAAAAAATGAATAAATCTAGATGCATGTACAGAAATTCCCACTATTTAAAAATCCATCGGCGGGTATTGAAACAAGTATGCTTGTTGCGTGACTTCATCTGTATGTTTATCTCCAATCTCAATTCTTCTGCAACTCACCATTTCCCTTGATGTTCAAATAAAACGTTAGGATGAAGTTGCTTTAACTTGTCAGCCTTGATCTGTCTTCTTATATTAATCCAGCAAGCCCAGTGCTACAAATTAAAAACAGCCCAGATGCCTATTTTCCTCTTCACTTAAAGCTCGGAGACATAAACACAGCACCTTATGTTATCAACTTATTTTTGCTGAGGAATGAGAGCATAAACTCTCAGTTCACCTTACCTCGTTTGGTGTATCCAGATGCCAGCCATATGTGACAATGGACAATATTTTCCCTTAATGAGGTGAATGTGCAGAATGCCATAGTGAGCTGGGTGGTGAGGAAGGGAATGTAGCGGGAGGGGGCTCTGTGTAGATTTGAGGGATGTGTCACTGTCTTCGAGAAGAAGATGGATACACCAAAAGTATTTAATTTATTCTCAGAGAATCCAAGGATCAATGTGTTCCTAAGAAACAACATAATATCAGCACAGGTGCCCTCCAGAGGCCACACCAATAGCTTCAGTATGCTGGTGGAGTATAGTGCAGGACAACTGGAATCAATCTGGGTTCCGCTTCATCTTTTCCCATTCCAATCTGCACTGTGACAACACACTAACCACTAGAGATTTCCTCTCAATACCCTGTTGACATCTGCAAGCCTAGATAAGCTTTCCCCCTCATATACTTGTTACATAAGCTCTATATATCCAAGGCCATAACACTTTAAGGTTATCAGCACTGTGGACTTAAACCGGTTGGAGCAGTCATACCCTCTTCCTGGAAAACATAGTTTGGGGTGACACAGAGATGCTCAAGAACTCTCAGTACCTTCACTAAACTAAAATTTGCAAGATTCTTTGGGAAAGGTCTTTGCTGTTAACTGGTATAAGTTTGGTGGTATAATAGATACACCCAAACAGATGTAGGAGCTGTATTAGACTGTTTAAATGGTCAGTGGCTCTCCAAGGTTTCAGACAGGACTCTCCCAGCTCTACCTGGAGATGCCAGGGGTTGAGCCTAGGACCTTGTGCATATAGAACATGTGCTCTACAGCTGATCCATAGCCCTCCTGATGCTTTTGGAGTTCTTCACCTTAGAACATTCACTAGTTTGACAGCAATGTGCCTCCAGCCAAATGATCACCACCTATTCCACCTAATGACAAACCATTGTTCTCTGCTCCAAAAAGAAGTCAACTTCCAGTAAAAAGAAGTCAACTTCCAGTCTAAATAGTTACAGAAATGCAATGATGTTGTGATACTTAAAAATACAACTGCTTTAACATTTTAAAACAATGTCTGGATCTCTTTCCAAAGGCATAAATATTTATCTAAATCAGATCAATATCCTGATTATTACTTCATAATTACAAATAGATGCAAGGGAAAAATTTTATTTATTTATTTGATAGACACACCAGTCAAGGTGGCTTGCAACAACTGGATTGCAATGTCACAATGTCACAATATTTAGACAAGATACTGCTACATTCAATATAATACAATAAAATTATTCCAATATTCTACATGTACAACAGATCAATATAGAGAAATGGGAACTTCTAGTATGAAAATAGAGCTATGGAGATGGTTTATTTCTAGAATTATTGACTTTGACAGTTATATTGCCATAACAGCCGTCAGAAGCCATTCAATGTGAAAAGTGGGGCATATCAAGTTAATAGAAAGCTGTCCTATAATGCTTGCCATTTACTGAATTTCTCCTGCATTTAAATGCAGACTCACAGATTACTTGGCAGATATCAAAGGTGAGCCAATAAAAAAAATATATATCAGCACAACCTTATATGCTTGATATTTAGGAGTAACCTTTTCTTTTGGGGTGGGATCACATGATGAAAGGCAGCAGAAAAGGGATGGTGTCATGCATTCCCAGCGTCTGTCAGTCACAAGATGCTGGTGTGGCTGCATTGACACAAGCCACTGTGTTGCCTTATGTCAGGAGTCAGCAAACTTTTTCAGCAGGGGGCCGGTCCACTGTCCCTCAAGACCTTGCGGGGGCGCAGACTATATTTTGAAAAAAATAATGAACAAATTCCTATGCCCTACAAATAACCCAGAGATGCATTTTAAATAAAAGGAATAAAAGGACTACTCATGTAAAAACACGCTGATTCCCGGACCATCCTCAGGCCAGATTTAGAAGGTGATTGGGCCAGATCTGGCCCCCAGGCCTTAGCTTGCCTACCCATGCCTTATGTCCTATGCATTTCTGACTGGAAATTGTAACAGCACCTCTGACGTGACAATAAAATGACTACTCTGTGTTTCTTTCTGCGAAGTGTAACCTAGAGCGGCTTCCCTCCATATAAAAATAGGATGAATGCTTTGGTGCACGGTTTAGGTCACTAAAATTAAAGGAAGGGCCGTCTAAATATGTTTACCTGGTGATTTCAATGGTCCTACAAATTGCACTGAGGCCAGCATTAAAGCTAAGTATTAAGTAAACAAAGACACTGGTAATCTCACTTTCTCTCTTTAAAGATAGCTATCCAGTCCATTTTCATATACTTGAACATGCGGTGGTACACATATTTCAAACAAATATAGGTGAATTATTTTTATAGTCAACACATTACTTTTCTGAAGCAAATGATAATGATTCAGCTGGGAGTGCCTGTCTGAACCTCCTTCCACCACAAAGGTGAGTAGGGGAGAACGTGGGGACTTGTGACAGTGGGGATTAATATCAAATGACTTTTGAATGTGGGGAGGCAGTAATGGCTACAGCTGGTGTTGTGACTGGCAGTGGGTTCCATCTTTTCTTTCTTTTACAACACAAAGGTGTGTGCCATTTGAAGCAGGAGAAGTAGGCCAGCAACTTTGAAAACGGAGAAACTCAGCCTAGTTGGTTGTTCTGATCCAGCCCTCTTTTTCACATGTTTTGACTGAAAACCAGGGGGGCCATCTTGAATAAAACATTTGGGGGGCAAGGAAAACCCACCCCACATAACTGATCACATGACATAGCACACACCCCATTTGCATGGCAATGCTCCTCAACTTGGGGGTGGCCCCCTCAAGTATTTTATGGGGGGGAGGGGCAAAGGGACCATAGTCCCTTGACGTTGGCTCCTATGCTGAGAATGTACACATTTTACATCACCATGTTTCTCTGAAAACTTCATGGAAGGGGGGCTTCCCATCTCCATAATCTTTGCTGGGAACTGTCACAGTACACAGCCATTCTCAGCTGTATTATGCACTATCTACACTCAAAGTACAGAATGAAAAGAGCCACAGCATTTAGTCTCTCAGAATGGTATCTGGGCCAAACTATACCCCTCACAGCATGTGTTCAGCTGGTGGGTTGTGACACACTAGTGGGTCTTGGCCTGATCCTAGGTGAGTCAAAGCAGGTGCACTGCCACTATGCAAATGTATGGTGGAAGATTAAGAAATGGGTCCCAAAATGCATGTTTAGATTGAAAATGGTTCCTCGGTCTGAAAAGGTTGCAGATACCTGGCATAGAGGATGAGGCGGGCAGATATGTAAGCAACGTAAGGGCCATGGTATGCTAATAAAGCTGGCCCTACCATTAGGCTAGGTGAGGCAATGGCCTTAGGTGGCAGATGCTGGGGAGTGGTGGCAGCTCCCCAGCTGTTCCTCCTGAGCCATTTCTAGTCGTTTTTCTCTGCTGGAGGATAGAGCTGTGTATCCCATGTGCCACTGACCGTTGTCCCCTAACTAGTCTTCTCCCTTCAGGAGGAGAAATTGAGGATGCCATAACATCACATCATCCAGCTGCCAATCCAGTCAGCTTTTATACATGAAATATTCAGGACACCATCTTGTTATTCTGAGGCGGGCTGAACGATCCAGCAAACTCAATACAAGCTGTGGATAATGTGTTGCTGTTTTAAATGTGGGAAAGAGAATATACCGTAAGTGTTCTGTACAGTTTCCCTTCTACACAAGTAGTGAAGACACAGGAGCCAAGTGTTGTATTGAATCTGGCCAATTCTTAGCAGGAGAGTCAACAGCAGAGTGTATGCAGGCATGAGGAAAATTGTACATAAGGGGCAGGGGCTGTGATTAAATAAAGATCCACAAGAGTCTGTCTGATAGCATTCAGAACACCCAGTTAACAACAACACCCACTTCCTTTGGCCTGAGAATGGAGGAGAATAGAGTCCACAGGTTGCAGAAGCTCTCTAAAACCTCCACACAAATAAAAGGCTGGTTTGGAAAGCACCAAGTCTCTTTGATGCTGTAATCCATCCTGTGGTCACCACCACATTTCAAGACTGTGGAGTTGATTACAGCATCAAAGAGATTCTGTGCTTTCCAAACCAGCCTTAAGTTTTACCAAATCAAATCCACTACCTTAAAACACAGGTGAAAGGTGAGATGACCCACAAATTGTATGGAATCATCACCTTCCCTTCCAACAAGTTCATCTGAGGGGCCCTGAAACTTTTCTTTCCCCAAACAACAGTCTTACAGCACCCACTTCTATTTTTAAGTGCACCAGAGTCCACTTCATCAGACACAATTTTCTATTAGAGATCCATTGACACTGAAAGGATTTCGAGATCAACTCAATACTAACAGATAGCAGCTCCACTGGAGTGTATAGAAATTCCCTTACAGCCAGTTAAGTTTTATTTTTGACAAGAGCAGGATACATTTGTGAACTTAAGCACTGTTTGAAGAGCATGAGTGTCTGGAGCTCAGTCTCAACAATGAAAATGATCCCCTGGCATAGTTTAGTTTACCCCAAAACTGCATTTCCAACATCGCTCTGGCCATCTGTTAAATGTGAATGAAAATCCTTCCTACTTTGCTTCAGTGTAACAGATAATCAGCTAAAGCTTGACTTGGGAGGAAACCAACAACTCTGGAAGTGTTAGGGTTTTCCTTTTTCTGCTGACTTCTGAAGAATTTGTAAGAATTATCCCTTTGCATTTGTAAAATACATGATACAGCCATTTCAAAATCCCAAGCTTAGGCAAAAACCTTCTGGCATCTGTACTCCCCAGATGCCTTGTTTATTTAGCCAATTTCTTTATAAAAAGTCAATAAATATTGGCAACTGTACCTTGAATCCCTACACAAGCAGATGTGCTCCATGTCTTTGAGATGAGGCTTTGGAGATCTGTAAATAACATTTGACTGCTTCATTTCCTCACACCTCCAAATGCAGTCACACATTTTTATGCAAAATTATTCAGCCGAGTGTGGGCGTATCCCTGAAGAACTGACTAGTTAATCATTATTGCATCCTTTGACAGTCCTAGACTGCAGGCAGAAAGTAGCATATCACGGGGCAAAGATGGGTTGCAGTAGATTCCCAAAATATTTGTGCAAAAATGTGTGCCTTTCTCTCACACTTATTACAGTGCAAGTCTATATACATCTATTCAGAGGAGGAAGCCCCTGTTGAGTTCGGTGGGTCTTAGTCCCATTTAAGTGCATATAGGTTTGCAACCTGAGGACTAAGCTACACATTACAGTCAGTGGAGGCTGGTGCATTAGGGCCAAAGATGCAAACGCGTATGAAAATCTCACCAGAGGGAAGAACTGTGACATCTTGTTTTTCTTTCATTGATTACAGGCGCTCCCTCTCCCTGATTGTTATCAGGATCCCAGCATGAAGGGAGGGACAGTTTACCCCTCCCCTTCCTAGCTGTGCCACACCAAATATCTTCATGTGTGGCTAAGACTTAAGGGAAAATGTCCCCATTGACCTTCCTTGTGTGGCAGACTCCCTCATTAAAGATGGGAGTGAGGCAACATGACTGGATTGGGGTCATTTAGACTTAGACACAATTAATTCAGAAACTCTTTGCATGTGGTAGCATTTACTATAACAAGAACTTTTATTCTGCAACGCAGGAATCTTTCACCCAATGAGGGGCTCGAACCCATGAACCTGCTCTACTGACTAAGCTATCCTCTTTCTTGAATTGGGAATAACTTAAAGATGAGGCACAATGGGGGAGAAACTGGAATTTTATTAACAAGTGCTTCATGAGCGATAAAGCTTAGTGGTTTATTGAGTAAAGGCACAGTATTTAGTTTCAATCAAAACATATTTTACAGATGTAATTAAGAACTTCTAACCTTCATCTGTAAGACTGTTTCTATAAATCCAATTCCTCCTAGAATAGCTATTTGTTCGCCTCTGAAATGCCTCTAGCCCCTTCCTAGGATATTTTCTTTTCCTTAAGGAGCTTAAACTGGCTTGGCATGCCTAACAAACCTCTACCCACCCAAGCTACTTCCCTAGCCAGGCCTATCTGGCAATCAAACTGTCATTTTGATTCTTACTCTTCGCTCCCTGCTGATAGATTGTTTCTTCACCCTTCCATGATTGGTTACAGGTTCTGTCCATCACACCCAGCACCTGCAATTAATGAACGAAAGCTGAAAGTGTAGCCGCATGTGCCAGTTCAGTTCTAAGGATATTGAGTATAATGTACCTGTAGTGTGTTTCTGCCAGCACTGAGCATCGTGTGCCCTCACAGGTCTTACCTTGCCAGGTGACCTGCTGTTGCCCAGTAAAGGGGCAATAATGCTCCCCTGTCCGTATTGATTGATACCTCAAGTTTGGATTGAGCCAAGAGGATGGAAATAATTTCTATTGCTTCCAATGAAATTTCATGGGAATCTCATGGGAACATTGCTGGGTTTTGCACATTTACCCTAAGAATTTACCAAAAGAATTTTGAATTCAAATTGCCAGATAAAGTTGGCTACTTGTGAATTGAAATGTTCAGTTATTTTAATTAATTTTAAATGCAACCATTGGTGTAATTCATATTGGGCTTGAGTTTGTTGCTAGATCTAGGGATGGGTGAATCTGTCAGTTTAGGTTCTGCATTTTTCCAATCTTAAGTTAAATTCTCTACATTTCCAGTTTGCCTCTTTTTAAAAATGAAAGCACTTTGGTATGCATTTCTCTTAATATACACGTTTGCATTCAATTTCCCCTAATATGCAGATTTTTGCAACACAATTTCCCCTAATATAATGCATTGTTGCAAGTTGCTTTCACTAATACATGCAATTTTATGCACACATAACTCTAGTATAGACATTTTTTTTAAAAAAAACATTGCTTGGCTGCAGAACTGCCTTGCAAAAATCAGAGAAGGGCAAATTTTGAAAGACTGCTGTATTTTGGTTCTCATATTGATTTAGAAAGAGCAAATTAGGTAGATTCATATTTAAATGAGAAATGAATCACATTCCTCCAGCACCACAAGATACATTTGATACATAAACTTGCTGAATGTTGGGAGTACAATCCAGAACAATGCAGAACAAATGCTCATCTGAGGTGGACTTTACTCTTGGTTTTCAAATATAACAAGAGTTGATGGTTTCCCTACGACACTTTGCTTGAACCCCCTGGGTCTGTTACAACATTTGAACCATTAACTTTGCTATTAACTGCCACAAGCATAGCAAGTGAACATGGCTGGCAATAAACGATCTCTCTCGGGACCTCTCTAGAGATTAACATGATCATCTCCACCTCAAATGTAATGAGCGAACAAGTACTAAATCTATTTTATTTTCACTCAAACTATTCCCTCTCCATCCTCTCCCCAATTCATAACTCCTGCTAATATCTTCACTGACATATTTACACTGCTGAATCCAGGCAGCCAAGATATTTTGGAACAAATTCAAAGCAGTCAGCAAACTGATGTATTGCCTCCTGAAGCAGATTATACAGTAGCTATTTGGAAATCCATTTCAGCAAACAGATCTGATAAAAAGCCTGCTGTGCAAGAAGCCCTATATATTCTGTGCATTTCCAATCCGTGCAATTACTCAGTCTTTTCATAGTACCCATATATACCCAATGGCCTTGGTTCCAGCTGGGTCATTGAGTTCCCCAAAGCATGACCATCAAAGGTCCATACATAGAGCAAAGATTTTGTAGTTGCCAAGGCACAACCTGTTCACACAGTATCACCAGATGCATCCATGGTGGGGCTCTATGCCCATGGGTTTCCACTTGAGCTGGAATTCCTGTGGTGAAGGACTCCAGCCAAGGAACATGGTTATCCCTCTCCAGATATCCACATTCCAACACATGGAAACTGTGGGAAAGACTGCTGCATGACACTGGAGTGTAGGGTCAGCCCCATGGGGATCCCTTCATGTGATTCAGACATTAAAAGCTAAAGGCCCATGAAATGTCATGCACAAGAAGGTGTTGAGTTCTAATACTTCTCTCTCATGCTGTGTTCCCCAAAACTCATCCTATTATAATTGTGTCACAAACCTCTCACCCCAAGCTTCCCTACTATGGTATAATTGTGTGATGACGACGACTGATTAATTGATGACTGATTAATTGCTTGTTATCTAAGAAAAAAAAGAAGAATTCAGATAAAACATTAACATTTTAATAATTCAAATAATGACTTCCCCCAGCAACAGCACAATAACAATAAAGCACAATTAACTCAGTTCTGCAAAGACCTGGGAATGTTTTTACCAGGTGCTGAAAGTGCCAGGCAAACCTCACTGGGAAGAGCATTTCACAGATGGGAATCCACAGCTGAAATGGCCCTCTCCCTTGTCACCACCCTCCAGGCCTCCCTCAAAGGAGGGATCTGGAGAAAGGCTTCATGTGAAGATTTAAGGGGCTGGATAGGTCCATACTGGGAGAGGCATTCCTGTAGACCAGTGGTTCTCAAAGCATATGGTGCATCACACTGGTGTGGCAGGAGAGGATGGCAAGTGTGGTGGGAAAATTCAAGAAGAAGCAAAGAAGCATTTAAATATTTCAGTATAGTATAGTATAGTATAAAAATATTTTTTTATTTGTAGAATACGGATAGATATCATTGCAAAATGAGACCAAGAGCACCAACTGATACTGCAAGCTCACACCTCTCATTGAGTTTATATAAATACTTAAGATACATATGTAAGAGGCTCATTGATAATTATATTTTGGGAATGATTCATGTTTTACATTTTCTGGATATCCCATGAGGATATTATAAAGCTGTTGTGTTCTGTGTTATAAATCAAGCACTGCTAAGAGTTGCCTCTTTTTGTTTTCCAATGTATTTCTTATCAATAAAAAAATAATGGTGTGGCGTGTGCAAATTTTTATTCTGAAAGTGTGGCCCAGAGGAGAAAGTTTGAGAACCACTGCTGTAGATATTGAGCCGTAAAGCGCTTTAAAGGTCAAAACCAGCACTTCAAATTGAGCTTGGAAGCATACAGCTTGGAATTATAATTTTAGTAATTGCCGGTATTTCTAAATTTGCATTTATACATACAAAATACTCCAGAGCTTAGGGCGGGGATACAAGCAGGGAGATAGCCTGAACACGAGTAGAGGAAAACTCTGGTCAAATGCAATCGAACACTGGTGAGGGCTCATCATTGAGCCTACCTAGCGGCAGTGAAGGCAACAAAGAAAGCATACTTTGCTGCCTCCATTGCATTCTCATTGTGCCAGCTAGAAGAGCTTTTCTGGGTAGCACAAGGCCTTTTTTCTGGCTCAAAGGATGTGACAGATTCGGTAGTAGTTCACTGTGACTGGTTTGTAAAGCACTTTGAGGATAAAATCACTTGCACCCACTAGGATCTTGACTCCAATGTTACAGCAGATGAATCTCAAGGGGCGTCCAGAGCACTGTTTAGTCTTGTTGCGTTTGATGAGTTTCAGTTAGTAAAACTCAAGGATATGGACAAGGAGCTTGGATTGGTCAGGGCGACTGCTTGCACTCTGGCCTCCCTTGTCTTAAAAAATTAGCAGGGAGGGGACATCTGGCTGGGTCAGGGAGGTGATTAATATCTCCGTGCAAGAGGGGTTGTCTTTGCCTCCTTGAAGGAGGTAGTGATAAGACCAATCCTTGAGAAGCGCTCCATGGATCCAGAAAATCTAAGTAAGGTAATTACCGGCCAGTTGCCAGGACTGCACAATGTCATCTGTAAGTAATAAAGGGGTGGGAAACCTGAAACTGTTCATTTGCTGGACTACAACTCCATGAACCTCATCCATTGGCCAATGACACCTGGTTCCCCACACCTGAAGTAAAAGACAGCTATAAGGGAGCATGAAAGAAACAATGTATAAAAGCAAATACAGAATCTGGGGTAAAGAGCCACAAGATGTGCCAGGCAGAGTGCCGTATGTTCTTTTCCTTGTCAGGGAGCAGCTGCAGCAATGCAGGTGGCACCCAAGCAGCCAGAGGGCTCTTCCCAGTTCAGTAGTAGGTCAGTCAGTATGGATCACAGCCAAGAATGCAACCTGAGCTTCTAATATGGAGTTTGATGCTACTGCAGATCCAGGATTTGAGCTCAAACTCAACCAAGAATTCTTAACGATGACGTGGCTTTTCCACTAAGTGAAACTTACTCACTAATGGATACAACAAGGAGGTGTTAGGGAGATCCCAATTATTCTAGAAACATTTGCATATTTTAACACCACTATAATTAAAAAAACAAAACAAAACCTTAGCAGTGCTCCATAGATAGCCATAATTCTGCTAAACTAGCTGAGGAGCTTATAAACAAAACCTACTGTGTGGAGGGAGAGAAAGAAGAAAATCGTTACTAGTGGCTGCTTTGTTTGAAAGGCCTGTACTCAAACCAAAGTGAAAGCAATCAAAATGCACCTTTCACACATTCAAAATGCTATGGATTTTCTATAGTTAAGTCATTAAACAGTAGGACTAAATATATACCAACTCATTACATAAGACGAGACAGCACTATAATCACATAGAAAGAGGGGTTGAAAAGAAATTCAAATCGGATACGCCTCCGGCCCCAAAATAAGACAAAATGAGGAAATAGTGGTTGAAGCTGTGATTCTAAGCACACTTTTATTTTGGGGGGGAGGGAGGTAAGCGCCACTGAAATCAATGGATTTCAAGCATCAATGAAATTCCAAATTCACATGTCTACTGGCATTGAGGTGTCTGAAAAAGTGGCCATAGCCAGTGGTTTCAAAAGAATGGCTTGTCACAGGCATTAGGAAACTGTCTCTGTGTGGTTATTAGCAAGGAAGAAACAGAAGATTCTACACTGGCAGGCATGAGACAGTGACATCCGCTGGTAGAGGGATTGATGAAGGTAAATCAGCCTTCATCTGGCTCCCCAGATCAGATCTGGTGGGCTCCATCATGATCCATGGAAGTCTGCTGTTCCCAAAACAAGGCAGAAGATCAGACGCAATGGCATCAAAGTGTTTCTTCCTATTTGTGGAGAAGCAAGGGCAATTTGATGGGATTTGGGGACTACAGATTATATTGATATTTTGTACTTTTTACTACCTGGTGTGACCTGTTTGTTTTTCTATGGCTTTTAATAGCGTCATTATTATTGCTATGGCTGAAGTGTGTGGAACAAAGTCTTCAAACACACACACACAGGTTGTTTTCAGTTTAAATTAGCCTATGGAATGGGCTGGTGTGGATCTTTTTTTAAACAGTCTTTGTTTATTCTTCTCCGAGAGGTCTCAAATGGTACTTTCAGATAACAGCTCAACCATCCCCTATGGCCCTTTTCTAGGCAGCCCCTATAGGTTCAGCTGCTATTTTAGTCTGGGAGCAGAGGCTGTGGGCTGCTCTGAGTAACAGCACAGCTAATGTGAATGCCAGATGCACGGCGTTCCATTCAGCCTGCCTCTGTGCTAACTGGTGTTGTGCCTTTGCTGATCCTTACTTTCTTTTAGTTTCCAGTGGAGATCATGGGGCATCATCATCAACTGTGAATAACTGGCCTAAGACATTTTGCCACTTTAAGCCAGCCCTTGCAGATTCCCTGCAATGTGACCACAAGTGACGTGATGAGGGAGCCACTCTGAAAGTGTGGAGAGCTGTACACAACTCAAGAGTCATGCCGCAGGCGATGGCTCCCTAGATCAGATCTCCCTGAAAACTGTCACTGTGCAGCCCTCCAACCTTCTTCCCAAAGCTGGGGAAACACTAACTAAGCTTTGAGAAGGAGGAAGGAGGATTCTAAAACCTTGTGAGAGCCTCAAACGTCCTTCCAAAAGCCCAAGATAGTGCCCCCTCGGATCAGTACCCAGTCCAGTGAGTGTATACTACTTGCACAGCCCTAAATCCATCCATGTGAAAAGATGTCTCTGCCGTTCAATTACTGGATCATAGGCTCCTTGGAGGCTCAGGAGAGCTCTGAGCAGCTTTCTGCAAAGCAGTCTTCACAGCTTAAAATCCCACTGCCTAGTAAAAGCCAATAGCTGTAGAAAAGGTCACAAAGCAAGATGCAGAGCTCACCGGGTGGAGCTTCCATCTTGATGACATAGCCAGGTCTATAAAACTCTGCCAGTTGCCCCAAGACATTGTTGAGGCAACTTTTATTTTTTGCCTCAGCTGGAAGACGACTAACCATTGTCCTGAACCAGTGCCTTGGTCTTTATTCAAGGTCCTGATTTGGCCTGGCCTTACTTGCCATCTTCTCCAGAATCTCGCACCTACTGACTTCTACCTTACTTGGGGCCATCACTGTCCCGTGATGGGATCAGAACAATGGTATTCAAAGCACACAGTCCCATGCTTTGGGTGCAATGAAACATTAGAGTAATTCCTCAGCATTAGTCTATTTCTCCCTGGGTGATTGGAAGAGAAATGAGTGGAGAGGAGATGTAGCCCCAGCACATTAGACATCTAATAAAATGGAAAAGTGCTAGTTAGTACTTTTTGTAGCACGCAAAAGATTGATGTTCTGTCTGGCTATTTCTGCTCATTTCCAGTATCTCTGTGCTGATGAGAGTACGACAAAGGCATACATTATGCATCCCATTCATTGCCCTCCCATGAAGGAGACGAGGTAAGTGGCCTTTTCTGTACTCAAGGAAACACAAGTCTCCATTACTGTATATTTTCCTTAGCATCCACAATCTTTCTAAAAGGGCTCAGTTCATGCATATATAAATGAGCCAAGGCCCATCATCTGAATTAAAAGCCAATGCCCCTGCCTTTGACCACTGCACTGAGACAGTAATTCTAAGCAAATAAAGATGGCTTAAACAAGTGAAAAGAGTGTATCACTACTTGCACTGCCAGCGGCGGGGGTGTTGGCGGCGGGGGGGGGGGGACGGAAGAAGGAGGGAAGTGAGGAAAAGAACAAAAAGATTTGGTAAGTCTCCAGTTACTGGGCAATGTGGTATTTCTCCTGGGGACATTCCATTACTAAGATAGACAGCTGGAACATTTCCACGATGAAACAAGCAATACATGTTGAAAAATCACTGACACACTGTTCCCATAATGTCAATATGCAATCAGGGAGAGTTCCTCCTCCACCGCAGATGCAGTGGATGTTCTGCAGGGGCAGGTGGACAGGAGAGGACTCCACAATGTTGCCATTTACAATGCAGTGGTGGGGCATGTCTGGCATATCCTTGGCTCTCCATGCTTCTGCATGCCGTGCAGCATCTAAGCTGATGTAACCTTGCCAGGTAGGAGGAAGAAACAAGAGATCAGTGCCAAGTCATTTGGGCACCTGAGATGGAAAAATCTAAGCTATGTTCGTTCACCCCCCCCAACAGTTACATATTAAATACCCATTTCCTATATTTTAGGGCTATCCAAAATACATAGTTGACTGCCTTAAAAAGTAGGTGAGCTCCACCAGGCTCAAACTGGATTGGGACTGGCAATTACGAGTAAAAGAACAACCAGGAAAAACCAGTTCTAAATTTGCTTGTAATTGTTAATCCTGGTGGCTGTCCCGGTGGCAGCAGAGGGGCAGCTATCTTTCTCCTGGTTCTTCCTCGCCCTCTTTTTCTGTGTCAATCACATGGCGCTTCCAGATGACCGGTTCATAGAGCACTCGTCGTCCCAATTTGCATGCACAATGCTTATGTGGATTTTAGATAATGTCTGGTCTGTATTGAGTATTCCATCTGATTTGTTTGCTGAGCATTGAGCATTTCTCTTGATAAGCTTGCAGGGTGTTCATACACTTTCCCACCCATTCATTCACCCCACACTTTTCAATCCATTTCCCCATCACTTTCTAAACCGCAAAATAGTCCAATTCTCTTTTAAAGCCCTTTAATCTGCTTTAATTGCAAATCCCTATAGTTCCTTGAACCCCTCCAACAAAACAGGGTTGGCCTGGAAGCACTCTCAGTCTTTCCCTCTTATCCCCTGGTAAATGCTGGACAAACTACTGCTCCTCTGTGTTGCATGTAGCAGGAATGAATTGCGGAAGGAGAAAGGAGGAAGGGAGGGAGAAAGAGAGAGAAGGGGGTGAAGAGGGAAGGAGAGAAGAGACCACATATGAGCTCACCACATCGCTGCTGCTGTCATCACTGCAGCAGCTCACAGGGAAAGGTGGAGACATTGTAATTTTAGACTTAATCCAATTACTGAAAGAAGGTGCTTGCTGGTGGCTGCTTGCATTATTGTCTAGAGTTAATTAATGCTAAAGCAGGGCATCTACTTGCATTAGATATGGTAGAAGTTGTGGGCACTAATTAGATGACATAATCCATTATGCATCTTTGAAATTCTCCTGGCCAGGATCTGCTATGGGGAAGGCATTTGGCAGGAACCACGATGGTTTCTCCTGATACTTTGCACGAGCCACTCACTGCTGGAAGTATACCGGTACTTAGCCTGAGCTTCTATAGCTCCCTCAGGTTTCTTGCAATGGTGCGCAATCACTGCTCAGAACAAAGCCAACATGAACTCATAGTCTTGGGGCAGGTGTAGAGTTGCAGTTGAACTTCTTGGTGGCAGTCAGGGATGATGGGGGCTGTAGTTCAACAACATCTGGAGGGCCCCATCCAAATTAGAACTCACTCTGCCGCAATTTCCTCAGCACTTTTTAGAGTGTATATGATGATATAGTTTGCAGGTGGTAGCAGTGGCGTAGCGTGGGTTGTCAGCACCCGGGGCAAGGCAAGTAATTTGTGCCCCCTAACCCATGGATTTGCGCCCCCTAACCCGTGGATTTGTGCCCCCTAACCCTAACCCCCAGATGTTGCGCCCGGTGCGGCCGGCCCCCTGCACCCCCCACGCTACGCCACTGGGTGGTAGAATTATAGAATCATAGAATTGTCATGGGTCATTTAGCCCAACTCCCTGCAATGTAGGAATCTCAACTAAAGCATCCATATGGAAAGTAACATATAATTAAAAAGTTAATTTTGTGATAATGCTTAAGGTTGGAAGATGTAGAAGTTTCAGAAATTCACATTTCAGACCTGATTTCTGTACTAAAGACATTTCTAGTATCCAAATTCTATTTCTGAATATATGTAGACTGTTGTGGAAAGTAAGTATGTAAACTTGAACTGAGATCAAGGATTCTCATCTCCTTATCCTGTTTGTGTGAGATAACTAGCCTCATATAACCAACATGTTAATTCTAATTAACACACGAAAGGGTTACTGCCAATGAGCAAGTTGTCCTGCCAGGCCTAGCCTAGAACACTTCCCCTCACCTTGGGAGGAACTAGGTAGTTAAGCCTACTGTTCAGCCCCAGTCCACCTGAGAAGCTCAGCATTTGAAGAGATTTGAGCTGGTTGCCCCAGCTCAACCGCATGGCTTTCACCAACCAGCCCTGCGTGCTTATACCAATTATTTAGGAACTTTTACCATGTTGTAACTAAGGTAAGTTTTATTGCCTGTGCAGATGTATGGAAAAGCACATTAACCAGACCTTTGAATATTTTGTAAGTAAACCAGATTTTAACTCTCTCCCTTTCTCTATAAATGTATATATGGCAGCAACACTTCACTATTATAGTTTCAAATTCTGCTTGTAGTCTATGGAACTGTTGCTTAAATTTTATTATCAAGGTGTGTATGGCATAGATCCTTATCCATCTTCTCTTCCACATACAGGCACATTCCAAGTCAACTGAGTTCTACATATTTAGACATCCATATTCCTCACCTGATGACTGAAGTTTCAGATAATTGTCTGCATGTGTGAACTTGCCAATTTGGATCACACAGCATAGATAGGCAGATGAAGACCTTGTTTCAACAGGTTTTTAGAACTGGATGCTTTTAATGAAAGGGTTGGTGCTGTGCTGTTTTTATGGTAATTATTTGTATGTTTTAAACAGGTTTTATTATAGTGTTAATTCTATCCGTGTTTAATTGCTCTTTTATGTTTTTAATAATTCTTGTTTTTAATCTGAAAGCCACATTGAATCTTATTAGGGAAAAAGTGGGGGCATAAGTAAATATATAATAATATTGATAGATAGATCTTGGGGTCTCACAACATCACCTCATACACTATGCATGCCACTGAAGTCAGTTTACATGTCCGTGCTTTGAGACATCAAGCAACATGTATGTGTGAATCTTCAGTTTGAGAGATCCTTGGCTGTGGGAAGTGACGAACAAATAAATTAAGTAATCTTAGTGAGTTGGTTCTGGTTTCTCCCAGCAGAGAGCTTCAGCTATGGTTTCATCACTTGCAAATTCTCATTACAGCAAAGTTATTACTTGTAGAATGGGGAGAAAACAAGCTGAACTGTTAAGGGACTTAGTTTAATGGCAGCGTGAAGGCTCCTTGGAAATATTTCCAGGAAGTCCCTTAGCTGAGTAATTTGGACTTGCACAATTTTCCCTAACAACCCAAGCTTGGCTCATTTCCTTTTGGTTGTTATTTCCTGGCTCTCCTGACTAACACATCTTCAAAACCAAAGACTCTGTGGATCCTCTAAGGTGTAATTAATGCTGTCTGTTCTGGGTTCCAATGTATTTATTTTTAGATAGGTTGGGTCTTTTGAATATTAGCTTCAAAAGTTTGCCTTTGCTTGCTTACCTCACATACTTTCCTTGGGAATCATTATCATATCTTGCTGCCTCTGGGGGATATCCTTTAGACATGAGATGAGCCAAAATAAATGATATGTTCAATGTTTTGTTGTGTTCTAAAGGAAAGCAGTTGTCTATAATGATCAATATATTGCCGTTGCATTTTTAAGGTCCAAAAATGATAAAGATTTAAATGTTGAATAGCAATAATGATTTAAATGTTGCAGTGAAATAAATAATGAACAATTAGCTAAAGCCTATAAGAACACCATAGGTTGTATTCAATGTAGTGCTAATTGAAGGTCCTATCAGCACATGGATTACTGCTAGCACAACGGGACCCCCCACCCACTTTCCATGCACACTACCTAAATGTGTTCTGTGGGGGCCCATGTGCCCACAGATGTCTTTTCCTTTGAAATGGTCTATGCCCTTTTATTTTGGTAAATTACCCACCTGGAAAACAACCTTAGTAAGGTTGAATTTTTCCCCACCACATATATGACCCCTACACTACTCTTAGATACAGTTTTTGTAATTCACACACATGGAATTATAATTATAATATAAAGAGCTTAACTGTACAGTGATGCAATGTCTGGAGAACAATGTCCTATTCATTGTTCATCTTCAGATGATTTTTTAAAATAAATAAGGGTCTTTTAAAACCTTTTGGTTTTTATGGAAGCCGCCCAGAGTGGCTGGGGAGGCCCAGCCAGATGGGCGGGGTATAAATAATAAATTATATTATTATTATTATTATTATTATTATTATTACAACACATTACTCTGTTTATGAACGAGATCCAAATTTGCGGTACTCCGTTAGCTAGCTTCCAACATAGAGCAGCCCACTAGCCACACAGTGTTCTGTCACTCTGCTCTCTACATATCCAGAAAATTGTGTCTGAATGGATCTTCAGCAATGCCTATTAATCTTGATAGCTAAGGCCCCATGAAATGCTAATTTTACTACTACTTTAAATGACTTCAGCAAGCTTTTGCTCACACCATTTGGCAAACATAAAGTGCCAGACAAACTGAAATGTCTTCTGTTGTCTGCTTCTTATTTTTTTAAGTTTGTTCTTTATTCCAAGGCATCTAAATTAGGAGAATGTAATAGTCATCAACAGAAATGTTTCCCGTGGAGAGACATCTGCATACCATACACCAGTTGAATTCACATAATGCAATATCTACTTTCCAAAACATTCATGCTTTAAGAGCTGGATGGGAATTGCTGTTTTAACAAGAAAAAGCATGTGTATTTCAAATTAGCCCTCTTACGTGAGCAAAAAAGAGTGGATGGCATTTAATTGTATTCATGAGAACAAAAGAAGAGCCTGCTGGATCAGGCTAATGGCCCATCTAGTCCAGCATCCTGTTCTCTCAGTGGCCACCTAGGTGTTGGTGGGAAACCCACAAGCAGGACCTGGGCATGAGAGCACTGTGTCCTCCTGTGGCTAACAGAAACTGGTACTCAGAAGGCTGATGCCTCCAACGGTGGCAGCAGAGCATAGTCATCATGGCTGGTAGCCAATGGAGACCTTCTGCTCCATGAATTTGTCCAATCCTCTTTCTAAGCTATCTAAATTGATGGATATCACTGCCTCTTTAGTTCCATATGTTATGTATGCACTGCAGCTGTATTTAACTATGCATTCCAATAGTGCCCCTCTGCTGACAGGAGGCTCTTTGATCAAGTGGGGAACTCTGAGACCCCATTTCCACCTCCCCCATAGTCCAAAGGATGCTCCAACCCACTGGAGCAGTTTGAAGTGAGACACAGGTGACTGCGGCGAGCAAGTGAAATCAGCAACAACTGCCTTTCCGCTTTCCTCAAACATCATCGGACAGGCACTGCCTTTTTCTGGATCATCCCTCCTCATTTCAAGGGCATTTTCTTTCACAAATGTTTTTCAGCTCTTCACTTGCTATACACCAAAAAAGTTTATGGGAATATTGAATATTTGTACAGAGGTAGCTGATGCTGTGATGTGCATAGATTGTTTTTGTTCTTTGTATCTTGTAGGGTTAAAAAAAAGGATGGTTGATTTGTACCATTAATGTTATTATATATTTTTTATTATTTTAGTGGAGTAGTGGTGAACCACCATGGAAATGCTTTTACATCAAAATGTGGAGTAGAAACCCGTACAATAAATACATAACAAAATAAAGCTATTACGGGAAAGTCTAAGAGGTGCGAATCGTCAGGGGGACTACTGGGAAAACCCAGTCCAGCGACCATGGTGTATTATATTATTCAGTAATGCTAGTGTTCACCCTGTGAACAGATACTGGTCCTGTTCAGATCATAGTTTGGCTTCCTTGGGTTGTGTTTAGGGCTCCCTTTCCTCCTCCATATCTAAACAAGTTGGAATGGAAAATAGATAAGACATGGTTCTGAGATCAGAATGAGGGCTTCCACACACTTAAATCTAAACCTGCTCCAAAACCCTTTCAGCAACCTTGCTTTCCTTTTTGCACTTCTTATCCCACCTTTCCTAGAAAGAACTCAAGGCAGAATCCATGGTGCTTCCCTCCCACTCCCCAGCTGCCATTTTATCCTCAGTGCCAGACTGCTTGGCTTTAGCAAGCCCATATGGCACAGATACTGTGTAGTTAGTATCCTGTCATTGCTTGTACAGATGGAGCTATTGTGTCAAAACTCTCCAGCATGGACTGCCCAAAGGCTTCAGTAGTTTGTAATAAAGCAGGATCCTAGGACTTGGGGTCACCAACACGGTGCTTGTGGGCACCAGTGTGTCCACTAGTACCCCCCATGGTGCCTGCAAAAGTCTTGGTAAATATCCCCCTTTAAAAAACCCAAGAGAATGTTTGCTTTTCCTGCTCAGTTCCTATTTGCACTGGATGGCAGTCCCCACCCCAAATCTGGTCCAAACAAAGAGCTTGTCTCTGTGAGCAAGTCTAGTGGCAACTCTAGTCCTCATTGATGGGAAAGCGAGCTTGCACTATTTTGTGGTCCTGTCTCTTATCCTGATCTCTCAGATGTGGCAACCATTTTGTGGCATGTCATCCCCCATGACAACCATTTTGTGACTGGTACCCAAAGCATTTTCTCAAAAGTCAGTTATGCTCACTGGCCCCCAAAGGTTGGTGACCCGCTTTCCTAGGCAAAGGCGGGTCTAGGGGAGTAGAACTGGTGTGGTCACTTCTGGGGTGCTGAGGGGTGTGTGTGTGTGCAACTTTGACATACAACAGCACCAGATTTTGGCATCACACAGGGCACCACTGAAATTTGAGACACCAAGGTCTGCCACTTTCCTAGGAGGCCTGGAAACAGAAAATTCAACTAAAACAACAGACAATAGTACTGCCTATGAAATTTGATATCTCCCTACCATCACCACCACCCTCACATTATTATTTCGTACTTCACATGCGATGTCCCATTTCGTTGTCCAGATCAATTGGTGAATTATTCATCAGAGGCTTCCTTTGGATTAACTGCCTTTAAAATTCTGCATGATCAAAGCATATCCTCGCCTTATTGTAAACCTTTCCCCATATCATAGTTGGAATTTATGTATGTTCACGGAACAAAAAAATGTTTTTGTTTGCGATTAGTGAAAGCCCAATTACCTTTCATATTCCTTTAAATTAACCAGCACACTGTATGCTTTTATTTCTCTCCATGCACTGCTGTCTTTGGAACAAGTTGTCCTGCCTAAAGATGGGGAGAGGACTGTCAAGAAGGAATTGTCAAGGAATAAGCTTCTAGCAGCAAGAATATAATTAATAATCTGGAGAAGAAAAGCAATCTCTCCAACATGCTTTGTTGCATTTTCTATGCAGTGATCTCTTCCTAAGAGAGTACTGAAAGATCCAGGAATAAACAGTTAAGGATAATGGTTTAATTTCCTGAAATGGGAATGCTTGCTTATGTTGAATTGCTGTGTATTTTTAGCATGGGGTTTCTTGGCAGTAGCTCTCTCATGTGATTGGGTGACTGTGAGTCACATGAGCGAGGCATTCCATTCTGTTGTGACTGTTATTCAAGTAATTGTCATTTTAAACTGCTTTCCGCTTCTCTCTCTGTGTGAGGGAGAATGGCTGCTGAGTGGGGCTTTTTTGGATACTGCTGGGGACAGTGTGTATCAGTGTGATCTGTCTGAAGTGAAACAGACAGAGGAAGATCCCTAAATGATAATAGGGAGAAATATCTGCAGGAGCTCTCCATAAGGAACAATGTGAATAAGCATGAGATTGCAAATATATTCTACTCAGTCATATGTGTATGGCAGTAAAGAGAGAGTCTGGACATTGCACGCAACATGAACTACTCCCACCACAATCCAAGTTGCGACTGCAAAGATGTGTGAATCAGCTTCTGCACATGTACCCCAAGTTGCTGTGCCAAAATCAGTCTGCCAATTTCTTAAACATTTTCTTCACCTGAAAGAGAGTCTTCTTTTCTTCTGCTTTTTTTCATAGGGTGCTTTAGAATTTCTGTATGCTTCCAGTGAGTGCAGAACTTAACTTATCATTTCAGTGGTAGTGTGTATGTTTTTGTTTGTTTGTTTGTTTGTTTTGCTTTCCATTTGTCATGAACAGGTAGAGCAATGGGGAGAAGGAAGAGGATCCTGGCAAGAGGTGTAGCTGTGACTGAGACACACCTGGGCAAACTGGGGATGGAGAAGGAGAGGTTGGGCATAGAAAGTACTCATGGGGAGAGAGAAGACGGCAAAGGGATGGGGCTCAAGTTCACAGGAACCAGAGGAGCAGGACCCATCACCAGAGCCAGAGGGGCCCCTTTCCCAGCGAACACAGCGGCTCTGAGGCATAAGGAGCAGCAGGAGGTGTTATGTATTGAAGTTCTCACCCTGGCCACCAGGTGGTATTGTGTATATAGTTTTCACACAGGCCCACTTAAGTTAATTTAGGCAGGAAACCCTGGGCTGTTGTTGTTACAATGTTGACAGCTGGCTGCCTATGAAAGCAGGCCAGCTGAGCTGTTTGCTGTTCAGTTCACTTCTAGCTTACTTATAAAGAATGACTTGGAGAAATCTCTGTGTTGTCTGCTATGTCCACCCACTAAATAGAAAGTGTGTTCTAGGAGGCTGAGGCAGGCAAGGGCCCACACCCCAGCTCCCTAGCTGACCAGGTGGGGCTCGTTAGCCCTAGGAGGAGGGGTGTGATTCCTCGGCTGGAGTAGACTCAGAACAGGTGAGGGTCACATGCCTCATCAAGCCCAGATGCGGCAATCAAGACTCAAGGGATGAAAGAGAAGCAAAGCTGAGGTGCTGTGTTTGTTTAACTTCCCAGCTTGGGGGGGGGGGGTCCTAGGAGTTCCACAGGACTGTGTATTTTGGGACTGAACTTCAAGTTCCCTGACCATGGATTGGCTGCAGAGGTGGGAACCTGCCTGCCTGTTGGACTTTGGCTTCCTGTATTGAACCTGGAGCATGTTTCCTGACCTGTTGGACTGCCAGACTACCCACTAGCATTTGGGCCTGGGACTGTATACTAACCAGAAACTGCATCTTCCCAAGAGAAGGTAGGCCCTGGCTTGCTGTCCTTCCTCCGTCCAAGGCCTCTGCTCAGCAGCCGTTGAGTAGAAGCATCTATCTTGTGGGGTGTGGGTGCTGCTTTGTAAGGAAAGCGACTTGCAAAGCAGCACCATGCAGGACTGAATCCTCCCTGTAGCGGATTGAATTATATATATTGACCAGAACACATTTTGGTGTTAACAAAACAGTTCCATCAGTTCCCACAATGCTTGAGTGGCTGATTGTGGCAGTGGAAGAGTTTAGGAGGGGTCTTCACTGCTAGTGAACTGTGCCAAGGGTAAGATCCCCTCCCCAGGCTGAGGATCACATTTCCTCATGGGGCACATTCCAGTAGTAGGTGGGGCCAGAAGCAAAAAGTAGGCTGGGCGACACATGTGACCCTTACTTTGGTACAGTGTGCTGCACTTCAGCCATGTAACTTGGCACAATCCTCTTCGTTCTCCAACCAGACAAGCACAGTGGAAGGGCAAATTTCAGCCAGGCAAAAGCATTGAGGAAAGCATGGAGCAGGGACAGAAAGGGGTGTGGACTGGGGAGGAGCTACGGTCTGAGGAGAATCGAGAGGGTCAGAGAGAGGACTGGGAGGCTGCATTTGACCCTCAGCCTGAAGGTCTCCACACCTGGCCTAGTGAGACATTTAAGTTGGCACCTCCAACATTTGCAAATATTGATGCTATCCAAGTCTGATAGGTTGCAATATGTATTTACCCAGCTCACGGCTTGCAAGGGATTTCAAGATAAACTGCTCTAACCTTGAAAATGCCCTTCTACCCACAATTTTGGCCATTTCCAGACAGTCTGTTTAATGAGCATTTAGCCTGATTTGTTTGTGGGGAGATGCTGCATTAAAATTATCCTACGTGTGTCAATGCATTTTTCTATCACAAAAAGGCACATCTTTTGGGAGGAGTGGATTTGTTTCACAAGAGCTCCAAATTGCCTTGAACTGTGCAGCCTGAATTTGTCAGGATGGGATTTAATCCCATCCCCAAATAGTGGCAGTCTGGAAGCTCTCTTATATCGACACCCTTAGGGGTTTATGTGCCTATTTTGTGTCTGTATGGTCTGTTGTTGGGATGGTACTGATTGGTGCAGTCTGCTATTTAATGCTGAAATGGACTTGAGCTTGACTGGCTTCTTGCATACAGGCCCAAACTGGGTTAGGCATAATGTAACTCAATCAAATCTAGCTGCTGGAAAGGAAAGGTTGGGGAGAAGCATTTCTCTTGAACACGTCGGTAGCAAGGAAAAGACAGGCATATGAATGGTTTGGGGCAAGTACCCTTTGGTGAGAGAACCCTAGCAGAGATTTAAAATCACAAAACATGCAGCAAAGTATGGAAATATAGGCTGATAGACCTTTAAAATACGCCCTCGTGAGATCCAAGATAGTCTCCTCTTACTTCAGCATAGCAAAAGACCACACGTTTGATAAGTTAATGGTTTAGTTAAAAACTTTCCAAATGTCAGATTCATACGCTTTGCCACACAGCATTCAGAAAACATTGCACAGGCAATAAAATGGCTTAGTTACTGTGATGAAAGTTCCTAAATTGTTGGTGTAGGAACACAAGAATGGCTTCTAAGAGTCATGCGGCTAAGCTGCAGCAACCAGCTTAGCCTCTTCACAAGCTGAGCTTCTCAGGTAGACAGATGCACAACAATAGGCTTGATTAGCCTCCTCCCCAGGTGAGGGGAAGTGACCTAGCTAAGCCTGACAGGACAGCATACTCTATGGCACTAACCTTTCATGCATTAATTACACTTAAGCATGTTGGTTATATTGTATGGTTATCCTACAGAACAACCATAGAATCATAGAACTGTAGAGTTGGAAGGGACCCTGTGGACATCTAGTCCAAACTCCTGCAATGAAGGAATCTTTTGCTCAATATGGGGCTCAAACCCATGACCCTGAGATTAAGAGCCTTGTACTCTACTGATTGAGCTACACCAGCCAGCCAAAAGAGGTCTGCCTACTGCCATCATTAACATCCTTTCACTGCCAGGTAGGGTTGCTGCCTGTCCTGTATAATACAGGATTGTCCCGTATTTCAGTGTAAAATTCTATGTCCTGTATTGATATACGTTTGTCCTGTGTTTCAGGGGTCTCTCTCTCTCTCTCTCTTTTTCAAGTTAGGGATCCTCTCCAAATGCATGTATTTGAAAGGGTGTGAGAAAGGTCATGTATTTAAGATCAGGGTAGCCAAGAACAGACAAATTTACAAATTTGTGTGTATGCGTGCCAAATTCCAGAGTGGCCATCCTGTTAGGCTGCAGTAGATTGTAAAGGATTGCTTTGAAGTCACTTTAGCACCAGACAGAAAAAAATCGCCCCCCTGCATTTTGCCAGAACAAAGGTGGCAACCCTATTGCCAGGTAGAAAGCTTCTCTTTCCTCCTAGGATTTTGATGACATTATGATGCATTTGCTGCCTATTGCATTGAATGGGTTTTCTTTTTGTGTATTTTATTATGATTTTACGTTATTCTCCTTTTTGGGGTATATTTCTTGGAGATTCTTTAAATGGCAGGTGACTAATAAACTAAATAATGATTTAGAAAGTTAATTAAGAAAACAATGCAATTTTAAAACCTGGCATACCGTACTGAGCAACACCTATCATGGAAGACCACAAAACACAGTGAGCTGGTGAAGGTTCATGAAGCCTTTGCAACATACGCAGAAGAAATGCGGGTGCCACATAGTTGCCTAAGCGAGATGCTGCCTTTCCTGGCTTTGGGCTACAATTCCCAAGCAGTAAAGCAAGAAGGCATGTGTGCAAACACAAATCAGTTCAAAACCAGTCCCAAGTGTTTGCCAGTGGCACGTGGAATTGGTGATTCAGTAACAATTCAAGCAGGGAGGGCGGGGATTGCCCTTTACTAGCTATAATGAACCTTGAAACCATTGGATAGTTTGGCAGCTCTGACTAATAAATGGATGCCATCCCTCCTGCATCAGGCCTTGAGCTTCCAAGATAATAGTGTGATGTTGGATACTTTAGAGTTTGGGAGCAGATTGATGCAGCAGCAACTTTTACTAGAGACTCCCTGGTTTTTGAGAAGAAATGTAGGCAAAAAAAAAGGGGGACAACAAACACATTATTTGAAGCAAATCAATTTGCAATTACTAGATTAATTAAAAAAAGGCCCCTGTCAAAAAAACCTCAGCATGATTAAACAAAACAATTCATTATCCTCTTCTCTGATTAAAATTAAATTAATTAAAACAATTCCATTTACTTTAATTTGCCCTGCAGAAGTAGTTTTGCAATTCAGAACTGTTTTTTCCTCTTAACACACAGGACAACTTGTCAGCCTGCAGTCCTATACCTAGAGAGTAACCAGCCTCAGAGATCATCCACCCACCCTTCAGCCCCCTTACAGATGCCTACTCTGTGTGTAGATTTCAAGGCATCAGGCCCAGCATGGCAGCCCTGCTTTCTATCAATCATGTGAAGCCCCTTCATTTATGTAATGTGTGAAGGGGGATAGCAAGGCAATGTCATTGGTTTCTTAATTGTCATTTCTGATACACTAAAAAGCAGGTGTGGGGAACCTTTGACCTCCAGATGTTGCTGAACTACAAGTCTCCTTTTCCCTGGACATTGGCCATGCTTGCTGGGGCTGATGGGAGTTGTAGTTCAGCAACATCTGGCTGGCCAAATATTCCCCACACCTGCACAAATGGCTCTCGCTTTTCATCCAATCCAAAAGTACATCCAGAACATGCAGGACATCCCAGAGGTTTGCTGCCATGGCAACAACGTTACTTTCAGCACTTCAAAAAGGTTTAATATTGGCTATTAAAGCTAGCATACTTTTTGTCCTTAAACTGAACCTTACAGCAGTCAATAAAATGTGACAAGGTCCTTTGGAGCTTGGGAACGTGAAATGTCAGGCCCATCTGATGCTGAACAGCCTCTTTTCGAAAATTCATGGCAGGAAAACCTGGTTCACTTTCCTCTGCCCTTATAAAGCAGGGAAAAAACCACACACCCAGGGGCTTTGCTTTTCAGGGCTAACCAACGCCTCTCTGGACTCGTATTCAGAAGTCCCGCTGCTTGAGGCAAACAGACTCGTAACTCCATCTGTCATGTAAGGAAGGCAAAAGCACAAGAGGAGATTTCATCAAATGCCTCTCACAGGAAAAGGTGGTGCTGGTCAGGCCTTGAAACTAATGTTGGTGAGCCGGGCGCAATGAGTAAAAACCAGGGATAGGGAGCCTCAGTCCAGGGTTTGTTTATATTCCCCCAGGTCTCCCCCTGGTCCCCAGGACCCTCCCCAGGCTACACTTTCTCCTTCTACACCAGCCATGCTTTGTACTCCCTTTGAAGAAACTATCTTGTGATATATAGTAGGGAATCTTTGGGTCTTTCCTCCCCGCTCCCTATGTGGGTGATTTGTTCTATTTATCAAGGAGGAGAGAAGCAGTGTGTGTCAGCCACAAGACAAACACAGAGGAGGTTGATTGGGGTCAAATTCAGCTTTCAGCAGCAATTTTGAGCAGGCACATGAATTCCATAAAGGTCTCCAAGGCACCGTAGCAAAGATAAAGCAAGGGACATGAAGTGAACAGCTAATTGGATTGTGCTTTGCCTCAGATTTATAAACTTCACCCAGCATTCCCCAACCTGGTGCCCTCTGGGTGTGTTGGACTATGACTCTCATCAGCCTCAGTCAGCATGGGTCCAGGTGGGAGTTGTGTTCCATAACACCTGGCATAAACTAAAAATAAAAATAAAAATGCAAATTACTGCAAAGTTTGCATGAAAACTTTGAAATGTGTGCATCTTTTTAAAATCTCCTTTCATATTATAGATATTTTAGGGAGGGTTATCTGAAAGCTGTCTAGCTCTTTCATATGATTTGTCCTTGAACAGTTGGATTCAAAGGAAACAAAGCTTCACAGAATGGGCTACATATTTTAGAACACAGCCTACTTGGATTTTGATTTGCCATATAACTGATAATCCCTTGTTCTGTGTGTGCAGCCCAAGGCAGGCTCATTGGTTTTCTCAAATGTCTGGCATACAAGGTTGGCAGAATTTTCTCATCTTGGTGGATTACAAATTGTCCAGGCTTGGATAAAAGGCCTTGTCGCATTTGCCCCATTGAAACAAATAGTATATTGGTAATATAGGAGACTTGAAGGCCACAGCAGAGAGAGGGTGCTTCTCAGTTGCTAGCTTTATGGCACTGAAAGTAATACCCATAGATACTGAGTGACCTAAAAGGAAATGCTGAAATCCAGAAATGGAAGTTGAAATCTGACCCGAATATGAACCATTATTGCATATTGCCTGTCAATTCACTGGCAAACATCTAAGAGAGTCGTTGTGGCATAGGCGCCAACTCCTAGAGGACCAGGTCCCTTTGACCATCCCAATAAAATATTTGAGTGGACTGCCCCCCCCCCCAAAGTTGATGGGCACTGCTGCCTTTCTTTCTTTTCTACTTTTGGACTTCGGTTCTCAACAAGCCCTGTAAGTGAACTTGTAAAAGGTTGCTGGATGGCAAGAGAGCTGGGATTGGGTAACACCCCTTCCTCCTGATGTTGTTTCTTGCGGCATGCTCTAGTTATCTCCCGCTTGGACTACTGCAATACGCTCTACGTGGGGCTACCTTTGAAGGTGACCCGGAAACTGCAATTAATCCAGAATGTGGCATCTAGACTGGTGCCTGGGAGTGGCCGCTGGGACCACATAACACCAGTCCTGAGAGATCTGCATTGGCTCCCAGTATGTTTCCGAGCACAATTCAAAGTGTTGGTGCTGACCTTTAAAGCCCTAAACGGCCTCCGTCCTGTATACCTGAAGGAGCGTCTCCACCCCCATCGTTCAGCCCGGACACTGAGATCTAGTGCCGAGGGCCTTCTGGCGGTTCCCTCATTGCGAGAAGTGAAGTTACAGGGAACAGAGGGCCTTCTCAGTAGTGGCACCCACCCTGTGGAACACCCTCCCTTCAGATGTGAAGGAAATAAACAGCTATCCTATCTTTAAAAGACATCTGAAGGCAGCCCTGTTTAGGGAAGTTTTTAATATTTAATGCTGTATTGTTTTTAACACTCAATTGGGAGCCGCCCAGAGTGGCTGGGGAAACTCAGCCAGATGGGCGGGGTATAAATAATAAATTATTATTACTTGTGATTGGAACTAAAACACACATACTTCCAACAGCAGGAGAAGCTCCCATTGACAGTCCCAGTTGCAGGGTCCTCTGCATTAAATCCCTCCCAAACTTGCAATAAAAGCCAGGGGAGTAGGGAGAGGGAGGAGGGACATTGTCCAGAGCTTGGCCATTTATCTTAAAGTTTCTTTTCTGCCTCCCTCCCTCCCTCCCTCCCTCCCATATCACCATCCTTGTCTGGTCCCCACCCAATATTTTCTTCAAGGTGGGGCCTCTGAGCTGTGACATTGGTGTTATACTGGAGCCAGTGGGACTCAGGTTGAACTTCCCCCTCAGCCGTGAGGTTCACTGAGTTGATGTTGGCCCAGTCACTACCTCTCAGTCCAACCTACCTCACACGGCTGTGGTGAGGATGAAATGTGTGTGTGGTGGTGGTGGAGAGAACCATTTATGATGCTTTGAGCCCCTTGGAGGAAAGGTGGGCTTTACATGCAAATAATAAGTGTCTTTTGAAATTCTTTATTTCTAATATGGCCATGAAAAGCATTTAATTTAAAAGCCATTTAAATATGCTTCATTTCTTTCTCTCAGTCTCAATGCTACATGAATTTAGGGATCAGTTCTGTGGGGACAAGGAAAGCATGAAACCTTTACTACTTCAAAGGCCACTTTGCCCCCCCTCCCAAAGAGCCTTGAGAACAATACAGCAGGATGTTAAATGGTTTCTAAGCAGCAAGAGTCTTGTCACGTTTCATGGGATAACATCAGCCTTCCACAAGCATTGCCTTGGCTTCCAGGCTTTCTGCATTGCTCTTCCTATCAATACCAGAAAGATTTTGCCTTCAGGAGTGATTTACTTTGAGTTGTTTACCAGCAAATGAGCGCTTAATGAACAGACCACTCCAGCCACTTTGGAATAGTCCATAAAAACACCTGCTGTTTATTCTTTAGACGAGGGATGAATGTACAGCTGGCTTCTTTGTTTTATTAGCATCAGGTTGTTCTTCTTCAGCAGCAGCAGAAACAAAGTACAGCAGCTTCTCTGTGTTTATTACAATGCTTAGCAAGTGTCTTCTACCTCTCAGCCTCATTAAACTCTCATTTTCCATGAAGGCCTCAAGGGTGACATGAGGGAACTTCTTTTGGACACAGAGAGGATCAAAGTAAATCTGATTTTTAAAAATCATTTAGCTTGGCACTACCTAGTTGTTGTACCTAAAACAATAGCTGGGGTGGGAGGCCTTAAGCTCTACTGGGTTGGTGTCAATAGGAGTTCATCTTCCATTGCTAATAGAAGATGTGTGGCTCTTGTGTGGGATTCCAGCTGAAATCATGGCAAAGGTAAAGGGATAAAGTTCTCTGCCTTGGTACCAATATAGTGTAGAGATAATCTATGCCAGCTTTCCTTCTCTTTTTAAATTATGCCATGCAAAACTGCACGAGAAAAACCATGCCTCATTTGGTCTTGGGAGCCCACATTTGCAGTGCCTGAAGTTGAACTTAATAGACTGTCCCTCACAAATGTAGCTGGTTGAGGAAACACTGACCCATTTTCAACTGGACTTAAAGAGGACTTTGGCTTGATTTGATTTGGGTTTGTGTTGATGAAAATGGAGAGAGGGCAGGAATAAATCAGGGGTGGGGAACCACCAACACACCCTAACTAGGCCTGGCACAGGACCCAAATCGGCTTGTGAGGAGGCTTTTCCTAACCTACCCCACCTGCCTCACATTTGATGCTGTAAGTGATATCAGATGTGGGGCAGGTAGAGACGTAGGTACCAACAAACAGTTAGGAGCCCTAGCATATGCTCTTGATTGTTCCTTAGCAAGGGGGATGGGCTTGCTGGCACAACCAATTAGCTGATGGTTGGTGACAGCAAGCCCATTTGGATGGGCTGCATTTTAAAGTTTCTAATGAAGAACACCATAGCACAGTCCAGTCCTGCCCTGCCCTGCCCTGCCCTGCCCTAAGTGGGCTTGCTCTTGCCACTGATGAGTTGATGGGCAGTGACAACAAGTCTGCAGGGGTCAACTTGGATCTTCCTGTCAAAAGTGACCCACCAGGGGAGGAGGAACCAGGGATCTCACCTGCCGACAGGAGAAGCACACTGCTTCCACCCATGGAATCCTGGGAACTGTAATTTACCCACCACAAAACTACAATTCCCAGCACCTTCCACAAACTACAGTTCCTAGAATTCTTTGGGGGAAGTAATATGCTTTAAATGTATGTTGTCTGTGCAGCCTAAATCTCATGCCATGTCAGCTGGGCTGCAAAGTCTGCAAGACCCAAAGGCAGCCCTCACTTAGGTAAAGTGAGAAGCAAAATCTACATCTGAAACTTTCTCCAAAAAGATGTTATCACAAAGCCTGCAATCCTTTCCGGCAGCTGAACTCACCAGGTGATCAAGAACTTTGACAAACAAATTGATGTTTGTCTTTGGAGCTTGGCAGGAGCACAGCAGCTGGCAAAATAACAAGGATGAATGATCAAAACTCATTTCCTAAGGGAACAACTGAGATTCAGATTGTCCTAATCTAGCCAAGGCTAGAACATGGTTAAACTGCACTAATGAATAGTTGAGGGTCAATTAAATAATTTGGCATCATTGTTTCAATACAGTCATGTAAGTCTACATCAAAATTCGCTTTCTGCTAGCCTCTTAAAAGAAACCAAGCATTCTGAATAAAACACACAAATCCCACACAAAAATCAATGATAAGGAGACCTGTACAAAAAGCAAGCAAACAAATAAATCCAATTAAATTTGTTTTTGGTGGTAAATCAGCATCAGCAATGCAGTGGGATTTTTGCCATGATCCCAAACACATCCGCTCATTAGTGAACTGCCACTGATTATGCAACTCTCCCAGAAGCAATCAGATTTAGAACTGGGCCATTTATTTACTTAAGTATAATATGTATAAATAGACATTTAAAGAATGCAAATCAATGCTGTATTAATACTATAAGAGGGTAATAGAAAACCACCGGTCCTTAAATCATATGGCGCTTGCCAAAGGTCCTGATTTAGCCGATGAGGCTGGTTTCTCCCAAGCCACAGCCAACTCACATCTGATGTCAGGTGTGGGGCAGATAAGCCAAATCTCTAATGAAGCAATTGGAAACCTTAAGGCTCTTGTATGTGGCACCTTTCAAATTTGTCACCAAGTGCAAGCTCCTCTGAAACCATTTCCACACAGGAGCTCCTGATTGGTTCTCCCAAGCAGAGGTGATTCCTGCTGAAAGCAGAGCTTGCCATCAGCACTGAATTTCAATTCAGCATTGAATGCAAGCCCCGCTCTGGGCAGGAATTTTTGCAGCCCTGACTTAGATCCAAGTCATGGCTGCCGAGATTCTTCCTGAAAGCCTGGGCTGGAAAGGAAGAATTGATGATGCACTTACAGGGCACTCCCAACTCTTATTTTGAGGTTTGACGCCAGGCATATGCCTTTGGCATATGTCATCAGGCGACTGACAGGTGAGCAGCTCCACTCACCTGTCAACAGTTGTTCATGGCAAGTTGGTCAGATTCAATTCCCCACCTTTGTGCCACAAACCTATAGTGAGGATCCCGGATATCTGTGGAGTGGATCAAAATTTGAATGGCTATGTGAAAATATATTATGGGAGAAAACATTGACTGTAGTTCAGTGGAAGATCATGCATATGGGCACCCAGGTACAATTCTTGGCATCAGGGGACAATATTCTTGCTGGAGAGGCATTTCTAGTTAGAATAAACAGTAGCTGGTAAGATACAAACAGAAAAGAGCATAGTGGACTGCTCATCTAGTCCAGTCTTCACCCTCCTGCTGCCCTCCAGCTGTTTTGTTCCATCAGTCCCAGTCAGCACACTCATATTAATTTTGGTCCAAAACATCTGGAGAACAGCAGATTGATAAAGACTGATATAGCCCATCCATACTGGATCCTATTAAAACCTGAGCTGAAATAGTACAGAGAACAATACAGCAGCCATATTTAACCCCTAGCCAGCCCTGAGCTACCCAGGAGGAAATGCTTGCTGAATCTCCCCTTCATGAACTGGTTTGACAAGTAACCATTAAAACTGCCAAACAGACCTGTAAAAAGTGTATATTCTGTGTGACTGGAGACAGGTCCTTGTCAATCTGGTGCCAATTTTATTTGCCATTTCAAAAGAATGGCTCAGACTGGCCAGGAAAAGGCAGTTAGCAGATATTGGAGGCATCCTGATTCACAGGTGACAAGCCATACTCTCAATTTCTGTAGTAGACCACCACCTCTTGTGATGCATCTATTGCAAGGTTATGATGTTTCATGGTGGTCTCTCTGTGAAGGTGGGCAGGCACTTCTGAGCGTTTAAAGACTGTAAGCTGATTTTTCTCTGGGCTCTTCACCTCCTTGTATGGGGCTGGGGAGACGTGGCTTGCAAACACATCAATAAAGGTCAACAGCTTGCCTTGCTTTCTTTGTTGTCCCATTGCATTATCTCTGACCAGAGACACAAGGGATATCTTTTCTCTTGATTGAGGTGGGGGGGGGAGCTGTAAAAGCCAAACCCCAATTTCCCCATAACAATCCTAAAATACCTAACCAACATACAGAACTACTTATACCAGGTCAGATTTATGTATTCAGAGACATTTGGATTAAGTATTCTGCTCATTTGGATGAGCTTTCCTGACTAAATTATTTTGCCGTGATTGAAGAACTCAGGAAATGCAGAGAAACTGAAGGGGACAAATATCTCCACTGGGCTGAGTGGCTGCCGGAAGGATGACTAGTAATCAAAGATATATTTTTGTTTCTTATGTTCTCAAGATATATTCCTGGAACAATTCTTAAGAAAATGAGATCCCATGATGATGATTGTATATACAGTGGAAAGTCATCTAAAACATCCAAGAAAATTTTACAATTATGATGCATGAAGGGAGCATGAATGTTCCAAATACAGTATAGTTTGTATTGAAACAGTGCTCTGTCAGTGGTTATATCAAATTGGCTTGAAGATTCTGCTTATGTTTTGGTGGTGGTGCTTATAATACAGAAATGTAGAAGATTCTTTGACTTCACTCCTTGGATTTAAAAGCCACCCCCACACTTAAAACGCAATTAACTACTTATTTGGATAGGGGAGGGTTTTTACTTTGAAAGCTCTCCCATTAGAATGCATTTTTGCAAATGACTCCATCAGAAAAAGAATTATCTTTGGAAACAGTTTCATTTGTAAAGATAATGGAACTTTTAATTTTGCATGTTTAATAGAAAATAGGTTCTTTTATTTATTGTGATGGAAATCAGGGATTGGGAATTCATGGCTCTCCCGATGTTGCTGAACTCCAGCTGCCATCATGCCTACCCAGTATAGCCAGTGGCCAGTGGCTCCTCACTCTTGAATCCTCAAAATTGGTAATCTGAGACCTCCCATATTTCAAATTTTCCAATAATGCATTTTTCCTTCTAGGATGTTAGGCAATTAAATAAAAAAGGTGTGATCAGCCTTTCAGAAGATTCCTGTGTCAACAACACATGAGACATTTAAAAGAAACATACTGTTATGAAACCCTTTTTATGGATATGAAAATTTACCAGGCTGAAATGGCAAAGGGATTTGGGCTATAGAATCCTGGAAAAAACCTGGGAACATATGCACATGAATTAGTACATAATTTCCACAGGTTAGAAAGAAGACCACACTAATAATCTATATGCTTCAAGGCTTTAGAAAATGCATTTGATGTATAATGATAATTTTTGGACATGCAAAGGATTTTCATGTCTGCTGGAGTTTCATATACTTATGGAGCTTAGGAAATGAATAATAAAGATTATTAAAACCAACTCTGGGTATGATTTATCACTGGACCCTCTGACTGCATTTGATGCCTAACAAGATCAGCAACAGATAATTATTCTCCCTCTCACTGACCAGTTAAATGGAGTTAAATGGAAATCAAAAATTTGATTAAGAAATACAGATTACATTGTTGTGAACAAAATCAACTTGTATAACTAGATATAGTAAAGTAATATAAAAATTAAAAGAAACAGCTTTCAAGAGAAATTGACTTTATTTTTTAATTTTTGGAATATCAGATATGGACAAAATGTACCTTCAAATTATTGCTTTGTTAATGATTAAGGGAATTTAATATTGCATTTTGTAATATGCTTTATTAATTTTCTAAAGGTTTCGTTCTCCTTTTCTTTTAAAGGACAGAATAAAGAAAATGTAAAAGAATAAAGATCACAACCTTTATGGTCTTTTATATGCGCTCTGCCAGATGTTACATGTTTAATATGGAAAAAAGAGCACAGCATATAAAAATGTGCTTGCAGGTTCAAAGATGCAAAAGTTAAGTTTCTTTGTTCTGCTCCCTCCCACTTCACTAGAATTCCCCCCTCAATTAAATTGATTTCTAAGAGTTCTCCTTTCCTCACTGAATTATACATGATGATTGTTTTTAGCCATAATGATAAAATATCTCTTACCGCTACAGAAACAAACCTGGGCAAGTCCCACATTCTACCCCATGATATAGCCATGAATTGATTTCCACTAACCAAGTTGCCAGTTTCATCTGAACTGTGATGAGTGCTAACTACAGTTTAGGAAAACAAGCCAGGATGGAAACTATGGTTTGAAGTTGGCTGCTATTCCAAAGCCATATTTGATGCTAACCAGGTAACTTCAGTTACTTGAAAATGGTAGTTATTATGTTCTCCCTATAACTACAGTGGAGGAGAGAGTGCACATAATGTGAGGTTTATGCATGTAATACTAAACCATAGTTTAGTGTTGCATGTGAACCAGGACAAGGGGGCATTTTTGTGCTTTACAATTCAACAAGTGAAAATTTTAGGCTATTAAATAAAGTCATTATGTTAGAGCTAGCTTCTTCTTGTGGAATGAGGAATACACACATTATCTCAAGACAGCTGGATATGCTATTTGACCTTGAAAAGTAAAACAGGGTGTTGTGGGCTTCCTTTTTTTAAAAAAAAATCTGGCAAATACTGGATGCCACAGTGTCAAGGACAAGGAAATGGGTGGAATGGATCCATTTATCAAAAAGTTTCTCACACATTTAAAAGCAGGCTTAACAGATCAGAAATGCAAGTTCTGCATTCTGATGTGATCACAACTGATCAGGGTTTTCAGGATACAAAAATATGGGAGGAAAATAATGGTGAGGGAGAAATCATATCTGATGAAACCACATGGCTGCTTAATATATGATCAAGGAGCTAGGAAACAACCCAAAATTCAATACAGAGGCCAATCAACATTCAGGGTTTGCTGTGCCTGAGTTTATGAGCTCTTAGAAAAATGGGTACACCTTCATTGTGGCTGCTGGCAGGGCTGGCCCTATCTTTAGGCAGAGTGAGATCAGTTAACTCAGGTGGAAGATGCTGAAGGGAAGAGATTGGTGGGAACATGTTGAAGGAGAGAGCTGTTTGTGCCATGCATGGCCCTGCCCTGCCCAGTTCCCCCTGCTGCTATTAAGCGTAGTGGCAGATTGAAATGATTCAACTGCAGTCCGATCAGATTCTCTATATGAAATGAATGGTGTACTATTTTGCCTTTTGCCTCAGGCAGGAAAATGTCTTGGGCCAGCCCCGGCTGCTAGATAGATTCTAGAATCACAGTTGGCTTGGAGGGCTGCCTAGTAACTTTGATACCTATTGAAAACGTCAATACAGTCCGAAAGATGTGAAAGCCAGAAGATGAATTCAAACACATGTCAGATTGTCAAAACTAGGATCCTTTATTCATTTTAGTTAGAGTTGTCCTTAGAAGATCACTTGGACAAATATCCAAGCATGTTAAGCAAAGTGCTAGGAGTGTGGAGTAAAATTTGCTAATGCTAGAGTGTGCAATGTGTGGTCCTACAAATCAACTTTAGCTGCTGTGGCACAAGGTTTGCATTGTAACCTGCATTGTAGTGCTTGTGCACTAAGCAAGATAACAAAAACCATGTAAACTATGTCACAATGTGGAACAGAAAATGAAACATACATTTCCCCCTTGTTTTCTCTAGGGCTGGCACACTAGCCTAGGGAAAAGTGCCTTCCTGCGTCCCATAATCCATCAAATCCATTGGGATTTGAGCAAAATAAACAACTACCAAAAAACCCACAGGCAACAGTACTTCATAGTATATCAGCACCCAGTGATCTAGTTCTGTGACCATTTCTGTTGTTTCAGGGGAAAGGGAAAATGTCTACAAACTTGAGAAGCAAATGTTGACATCAATAGCATCCATTTCAAAGACATCATACTATGAATATTCATCAGTTCTCATAATTGCATCCATTTAAAATTTGACTTTAAACAGCTTTTTCCCCCTCACAGAAAGTCCCTGAGAGATATTTTTTTTGCCTCTCCAATGGTTAAAAAAAGCTTCTTCCAGTCAAGTCAGTGTGCGTTATAATTCTACAAAGTCTACAAGATCCAGTGCTAAATAAATACAGCCTAAGTGGAAACAAGGCAAGGCAATGCAAACACACAGATAAAGGCAGAAGACCCTTTTATTTCGCATAGACAAAATGCAAAGAGTGTCTCATTAAATTAATATAAAAAGAAAATAACTGCCAAAACCAAATTGCTTCCCCCTCCCTTCCCCACTTCACTGACTGACAGCACTCATCCTAATTAACAATAAAAGAAAAGGAAAAATAACTGATCAAGGACCCATTTTCTAGTTTTAAAAAAAATTGTGCAAAACATGACAAAAGGGTTTTGTTTTTGTCTTTCTCAAATAAATATTCCTTCTAAATTCACAAACAGGGTGGTTTTTTAAAAAATTGTTTTCGTTACTTGTGTGTGATGGAACTCCCAGTTTAAAATATTTTATTTAGTCCCCATGCACTTTGTAGAAAATCAGTAAAAACACAAAAGCTTGTGAATATCAGAAAAACTGGACAACCTTTTCTCAAAAAATTCAGGAGGTCCAGTCAGATGAAGCTCACACTCAGACAGAAAAAAAGCAGGAGAGTCTTTGCACTGTCTGTAGGTTGCATTTGTGTCCCAAATATTTTGGCAATCTTCTTCTTTAATTATAAATATTGGAATTCAATAAAAAAGGTAGCTTTGATTGGATTTCTTTTTAAATAACCGTTAAGTATTTACAGCCACTGTCCAGCCATGTTCTCTCTTTGTTATACCAGGGTGTAAGATTTTGCGTAGGGATTGTTTCCTTTCAAGTGGCTCCGGGAGTCCAGAAGGGATTCTTGGGAGCTGCTCATTTTAGCTGCCTGTCCTAGCTCAGCTCCTTCTCGCTGAGGTAATGTTGCTACGGCACCAGGTTGCCATGACTGTACTTCTCTTGTGGATGAAGTCTCCATAGGTATTGGCTCCAAGACTGTTGGGCGCTTCAAGGTCCGGCTTTTCTGAGGTTCCAGGCAGGTCTGTCCTAAACCCAGGTCTCTGCTAGTGCCTGGAGCACCTCGGTTTAACAAGAAGTCCATTCTAAGATACGGCGGCAAATGCATGAGGTCACCTGTTCAGGGAAGGAGGGGAGGGGGAAAGAAAAAGAGAGTTTCTTAGTTACTCTCCTGTATACAGAAAGCTTATATCCAATGCAGAAATAAGTATTATTCCCCTATCTAGTCACCCACTGTAAAACATAGCCTACCTTGTTCACAGCATCAGTTTTTCAAGAGATTAACATCAATTTAAAGAACTATTGATCCATGAAATATGAGGACAACTTGAAGCTTATTTCAGTACAAAACTAATATGCACTGGGTGGAAAGCAGGCAACTTTCAGGCAACTTCTGCCATTGTTGATGAGCAGGGCTTATCAGAATTTCCTGGTCAGAACTATGGTGCAGGGAGGTCCTGATCGGGTGCTGTTTTGTGGAAACCTTACCTGCTAGCTTTCTGCATGGTAAAAGCAGGAGATATGACAGGAAAGATCATTAGTACCACTCCAAGCTGTTGCAATAACACCTCCATTCCTACCTGGTCGGGGGGCATATAAGCTCATTTTCTTCTCTGGCTCGCTCCCACAAATACTGCAGCATCAAAACCTGGCTTGTTTGACTCCTGAACTGACATGCCAAACATCACCTTCATAGCAAACAGTTCACCGGTGCTCATGACACTTCCTGGTTTTGCTAAAGACTGCAAAAATGAGGGGAGGGTGCAATATATGGCTCATCATGGGCTTGTTTGGTCAGGTGATAATATACACTACAAGCTTGATCTGAATATAGATAAGTTTCTTCCAGCTATAGAGTTTATCTATACTGAAAACAGTTTTAAAACAAATTAATCCTAGCAGTTCACTAACGTATCAATGTGGATCCAATATGCTTGTGTCTCAAGAGTTGGCTGCCCAAACTGCATCCATGTATAATAGAAATAAGCCAGAGGTTTTTCCTGTACAGCATATTCCTAATAATAGCACAGTTAGTTCCATGAGCTACTTGCAAAGGAGAGACTTGGAGGCTGGTCTGTGCCATAAACAGAGTTCAGTTAGAAACTGTGTTGAGCTAAACACATGACACAAAGTTTCCCCCTCCGGTCTAAACTTAATAATACAAAAAGCTGCCCAGTAATTAAAGATAAAGCAGATTCCTTAGTTGGCTTCATATAAGCAACAACTATGCTATTGTTACCAAAAAGACAAATAGTTCCTGTTCTCTTCCTGATTTACTGTCACAGAAAGAGAAAATCATTCAGAAGTTTGGACAGAATCTCTGTTTATTCCTGCAGGCTTTGCTTGGTGCCATATGCTTTTTTGCAGCTAAGTTTCCAACACAGATGTATGGTGCACTATTTTTAGAATAGTGTGCGCTTCTTGTCTTGGGAATAGATTAGCATACTTTAGCATTTACATAAGGCTACCCATTGGAAATAGAATACTAAGGGCCTGAGGGTCTTACAATTGCCAATTTATATTTCTCTAATTCATTTCACCCTAAACTACTTTGGATGCATAAAAATTCATTTGAGCTAAAACAAAAACACAGGAAGCAGCACAGAACAATGGGACTCAGGAAGAAGAGCCAGAGGTGAGACCAACATGCTGAGGGTAGAATAAGCTTTTCCAGAGCCCTCTTTTCCTTTAGCAAACTAGGGAACAAAAAGACTTAGGGCCTATCAATATAAGACTTAAAGTGGTTTAATATCCTATCCAGCCTTCTCCAACCTATGACTCCCATGAGCAACAGCTACCATAGCAGATGGTCAGGGATGTTGGGATTTCTAGTCCCAAACATGTGGAGAGACCAGGTTGGGGAAAGTCAACATGCTGCCTCCAGGGAACTCTATGTGCTATAGTCCTGTGAGAAGAGCTAGGGAATCTTCTTAAAAAAGTATTAAAGTAAATTCTTAATATTCATATTATGAAACTGTTATAAATCTAATATGTGTAATTTGCTTTTAGAATTTGCCTAGAGGGCATCTTCTTCTACAGCTGATTTTATGGCATAGCTATAGCAACATCCGAGGAAGTGGTCTTAGCTAGAGGGTTTTATGGTACAGTAGCTGTTTCAGACTGTGACACCTAGGGATGAACACATGCCTTTTTTGTCCATTTATGGCAGCTTCATTCATTTTGTTTCTCATTTGTTACTATCTCGTTCATTTTCTCTCATTCATTTCATTTCTACACTAATCGCAACAGAGACTAAGCCTGTTCTGAAGCCTGTAGCTTTCAGGTTTTCCATCCAAGTGGCACGCAGTGTGCTGGTAGTGTAACTACACTTCATGCAATATTAGATCTACCAAATTTCAGACAGATTGGACAAAGTCTTGGGATTTTATGAGTACCCCAAAAGAGGATGATATCCTTTAACAAGCTTCCCATTGCTTTATGCTTTAGACTGACCAGCTTTCATAGCTGTTCTCAGCCAAATGCATGAGAGCACAAACTCTCTAGGTGGCACAGAGCTACACACACACACACACACACACACACACACACACACACACACCCCAACACCAACCAACCAACCAACCATTCTTATGCATCCTGCCACCATCTTTGCTCTTGACCTTTGCATATTTAGTGCAAAGGTCTGAAGTCATATTCTCAGCAGATTCAATTTAGATATTCAGCTGAATGCACAAAAGGTTGGGAGTGGAAAGAACCATGTGTCTGGTGATGTTGGGTTGGCGTACACAGCCCCATGTCCCTCCACACAGTCTGCACACTCATGCGTTTGGCCCATGAACAGGGCTCAGGCTTTGTCACTTTCAGAGCACTTGAAACTTTCCCCTCCCTACAGAATATTATCTGGTTGTATCCATTTGCTAAGCAATGCAATACTTCTCAGCAGTTTCAGGAATCCTTCTGATGAGAGACAAATAGAGAAAATGAAAATAAACCATTTTGATTTGTTTTCCCTAATTGTTTCAATATTTTCAGTCGTTTCTCACAGAAACAAATGGGGATGCATTCATTTTAAACTCATTCTAGATATGAAAACACACTCCGACATTATTTCAGCCAGGGCCACTGAACTGAGTGTGTGCGTACAGAGGATATGCATGTATCGGGCTTCATGCTAGCAGGGCCCTTAGCAAAAAAAAGTCATCTGGACATTTCTGAAGGCAGAGCACAAATCACAGAGGCAGCTCTAATGCTTCAGTGGTAGGCAGCTCCATTGCTAAGGATTACTATTGCTTAATCTGGGCTTCCTCAACCTTGACCCTCCAGGTGTTTTTGGCCTACAACTCCCACGATCCCTAGCTAGCAGGACCAGTGGTCAGGGATGATGGGAATTGTAGTCTCAAAAATATCTGGAGTGCCAAGGTTGAGGAAGCCTGGCTTAATCACTCTTGCTAAGTAATCAGAGGCAGGAAGGATGATCACCCCCACCTGGGACTCAGGAGGAGCCCTTCCCAGGTCAGCAGAGAAAGCAAGAGAAGCCAGATGAAGGAGGTATGTTTGGTATTTTTGCTTAAATGCTTTCCTCATGTCCACATTATTTCATTCACTCCCCAAGTGTGCTGCCCTACAGAATAAACCACAATTAGTTGGCTTTGGTACGTTTTACTTGGAAGTATTTCCCTTGAAATAATGTTTTCCTTTCTGCTGGGGCAAATGGTGATATTGCAGACCCCCATCCCACAGTTTTCCATGTTTCCCACAGAGCCGGCACTGGTCTACTTGTAATCACTGGGCTGTTATTTATGAATATGTAGTAACCATAAAACAAAACTATAAAATACAAAACGAATCAAATACAATAATAAAACATTTACTTACTTACAGCTGCAGCAAGTTAAAATTCCTCTAGCATGTACTTTAACATCAGTTCTTTTTTATAATCCCAGCTGGCAAAATGTTTTGTGCTTAGAGATATATTGAATCTGCACATAGTTGTTGTATATTTGTATCTTAATTTTCCTTCCCAGGCGCTCAAGGCCATGAACATTTTCCCCTTTTCCCCTTTATATCTTCATAACAGTCCTGTGAGGTAGGCAAGGCTTACAGTTGGTAGTTCAGACACCGCACATACTGCACTTTGAATATTTTTTGCTTGTTCTGATTTCTCAGGGTTGGCGAACTTTTGGTTTGTTTTAGTATTTTTGCTGTAAATATCAGGACTACAGAATGATGCAATTTAAGCAAGGAGGCTGTTTTCTGGCGGCTTCTTCTTTACATGATCTATAAATAATGTTAATTAAGAACATAAGAGCTGCCTGCTGGATCAGGCCAATGGTCTGCGTTGTCCCACATGCTGTTCTCACAGTGACCAACCAGATGACTATGAGAAGCCCCAGCATACCACCTGATTGCAATGGCACTCTCTCCTCCTATGGTTTCTAGGAACTGCTATTCAAAACCACGCTGCCTCCAACTGAGGAGGCAGAGCATAGCTATCATGGCAGTAACCATTGACAGCTTTATTCTTCATAAATTTGTGTATTCCTCTTTTAAAGCTATCCATGTTGGTGGCTCCTGCTGAAGTAGGTGCTGTGTGACATGCTTTTCTACCGGAGCTCAAGGCTGAGCACATTATTGTCTCCTTCCCTCCTTTTCTAATTGCAACAGCCCTGCAAGGTAGGGCAGGCCAAGTTAATACATGTATATAAGCAGAGGTTCTTGTCAATAAATGGCAGGGGAGTGGGAGGCAGGAACATGGGTGGCACTGTGGTCTAAACCACAGAGCCTAGGACTTACTGATTGGAAGGTTGGTGGTTCAAATCCCTGTGACAGGGTGAGCTCCCGTTGTTTGGTCCCTGCTCCTGCCAACCTAGCAGTTCTAAAGCACATCAAAGTGCAAGTAGATAACTAGGTACCACTCCAGCGGGAAGGTAAACAGCGTTTCCATGTGCTGCTCTGGTTCGCCAGAAGCGGCTTAGTCATGCTGGCCACATGACCCGGAAGCTGTACGCTGGTTCCCTCGGCCAATAAAGCGAGATGAGTGCCGCAATCCCAGAGTCATCCATGACTGGACCTAACAGTCAGGGGTCCCTTTACCTTTTTAAGCAGATGTTTTTGTCAATAAATTGCAGGGGAGTGGGAGGCAGGGCCCCCAATCCACGCACAGTGTACAAGGCCCAGGAAATCCTCTTGCCATCTCTGATCCCCCCTGATGTAGGCTGATAATCCCCAAGTCCTCTAGATTCAAAACTGCATTGAACAAGAGACCATCGCCACAACAGCTTCATTACTAAGACGGATTCTCATTTATAACAATGCATTGTAATTCTACTGCAGACACTTGCAGTATGAATTGTGGGTGATGATGCTGTGGGATTCTATTGATTATGACAAACATGAGGGTATAAATTGTGCTTTGTGTGCTTTTTCAATTTACCATTTTAAATCCTAATTACTTTATGCGCAGCAAACGTTTTTCAAACAGTGTTTAGATTTGTTTTCACATCTGTTTCCTGGTAATTGCTTGCAAGCAATATGACATTTGCTCAAACAGTAGCCATGCATGCAGTCTCATGCATGGCTGTAATGATGTGGCAACTGGTTTGTGCTGATGGTGCTGCAGCAGAATACTGTGTGGACCCATCATGGCTTAGTACAGTCTCCCCCAGGCACAATTCCATTATAAGAGGTGCCTGCTATACTCAGGCTGGTAGGGCTGCACTCATGTGGCACTTTACATTTCTTTCGGTTTATGCACAGGGTAGCTTTGCCCTGGTGCTTACCTGAGGTCCTTTTGCTGCACCGGCTTTCTCTTTATTGCTGGTATGTGTAGTTTTGCATGATGCTGTTTCTAGAAAAAGTGACTGTTGCTGGCTTGTTAGCTCCAGCTGACCCCTCTGAAGAGGGGATGCAGCCCAATGGTAGAAGATTCATGTGTTTTCTATGCAGTAGACCCGAGGTTCCATCTCTGCCATCTCCAGCCAGGGCTGGGAGGGTTCCCTGCCTGAAATCCTCCAGACCTTTTGCCATTCGGCATAGACAATGTGGAGAGATGGACTATTTGTCTGATTTAATAGGAGGAAGCCTCTTGGATTCCTCCTCTGTGCCACTATGAGAGTCAGTTTGTAGGCCAGAAAACAACTAGTTCAGTTGATGTGCTGATGTACCTGTCATTGCACCAAGCCTCATGGACCTTATAGACAGACTGAATAAAAAACAATACTGAAAGAGGGCTGTTCATCTTGCATTACATTTTTCCTTTTGTTAGGATCAGAGTTGGAACAAAAAGTGTTTTTGAAGGGAAATAAATATTATAGGGCTACATCTGGAGTTTTAAGATTAAGTCTGATCAATAGAACAGATCAAAACTTATGACAATCAATTTTTTATAAAGTGGAGATTTCACAGCCAGAAATATGGAAAATATTCAATTTTCATAATCTAAACTATTACCAGTTTCTGCACAAGTAAGATTTGTTAGATCTTGCTAAAGGACAATGCAGCCAAATGATAACATTTCCAGGCAAAGCTTTAAGTAATAAGATGCTTCACTGGCTTTGATACTCTAATTACCTCTTTTCAGTGGTGTGTGTGCTTTATTAGGAATGAAAGCAAACCTTTCAACTCAAGAGCACTGAAAATGAGTGTGCTTAATAATTCATGAACTGAGGCTTAATTACTACAAAAGCTATTCAGAAATGACAGTTTTTCTAATATAACTTAAAATATTTGAGCTTTCCATTTGGATAAGAAAAGCATATGCAGCAATAAGCATCTGTCCGTCCAATACACATTTTGTGGTATACATAGGCAATAACATCACCTTAAGTTAAGGACTGATTCCACTGGGACTAAGCTTGTGAGCAGTCAATGAATTGCTTCCTTGTCTGGAAAGTGCCATGAAAAATGGAAATGTTCCATTACATTTACATGGCATGAATCCAGCTAAGCGCCGTGTGCACAATGGATGCCACTTGCACACCTGTTTGGCGATGAACAGCTAGTGAAGGTACTTGCCCAGTGTTTGGTGGGACTGCACACACATTCCTGCATGCATCAACATTTGCACTGGGACCATGTAATTGGAAGTATTGTCATTCCCGGAGTAGGCGATTAAGCAATAGGCGTTTGAAAACTAATAATTTCCTACTACAATTTAATTAACTGCATACCAAATAATGTACCAATCTCCTTGGGGGTGAAACTGTGTGCTGCTTAGCAAATGCATTTCCATAAGCCTGTGTTTGCCATGCCAACACAAATGTGTGGAGAGGAGGATTTGTAGGGAAGAACTGGCCAGGCAGAAGGGGGTGTTTATCTTCGGGAAGTATTAGCATCATGAGTGATAGCTCGGTCAGTCAGTAGAGCATGAGACTCTTAATCTCAGGGTCATGGGTTTGAGCCCCACACTGGGCAAAAGATTCCTGTGTTGCAGGGGGTTGGACTTAGCTGACCTTTGTGGACCTTTCAAATTCCATGTTTCCATGCCTCATAACATTTAGTCTTGCCCATAGGAGATAAAAATAGCAGACCTCTCTCTGACACAGGGTCGCTTGTTAGTTTGTTAAAGGAGGGTAATAGGGTGTGTGTGGTCCCACATATGGACTGGTCCACATCAACACTGGCCAACATACCTGGCATCCCACTTTGTGCTCAGACTACCCAATGATGTTACATCTTCCCTTGCATTGGTCCTCACCTGTTTATCGTGGGGGTTGAAAATGACTCTGTTTCTGGCTGGTTTCTCAGCAAGACCTATTGTTCCCAGCAGTTTCTATTCCCAAATTCTCTCTGCCTCCCTCACCAATGTGCCTGCCAGCCGTGCAGTTACACATTCAGCATTGATGTGATTGGGCCCCATATCACATAGCATGCACACCATACAAAGAACATTCAAGGTGGAATCCCAGATGGATGAAGATGCCGCCTCATGTGGAGCTGCTCTATACATGTGCATCTGGGTGCATTATACGATTTCTTCATATAGCCATGGAAAGAATGTCCAGCAGTGGGTGTGGCCAACACTTTTGTTGGCAGCAATGGGGCAGGGCTACACACTATGACCCCATAACCTCTACATGGATTATTTCTATGAATAAGGTGAATCTTCTGACATAAGAAGATTTTGCTTCAAAATCTTCAGCTGAACAAGTTTACTTTTCCCTCCATAAGAAAGTACAAGTAAACATTACAGATCCTCCTTCACTTCCTCTTAGGCAACACTCTTCAAGGGATGTCAAAATTGTGGCTGCAGCTGAAACAATTGTTCTTTCTCTACAAAAATAGTCCAAACCCAAGAAGCAGTCGGTAGGTGTCCAATTCTGCCAGTTTCCACATCACCACAGATCACAGGACTTTTAAAAGTTCTACATTAATGCAGCAGCAAAGTTGCGGGAACTTGTGAGCTGAATCTCGCTGTGTAAAATCAATACAAACTCTGCATTTGAATCTTGGAAACATTCTAAATAAATCATGAAAGAATGATAGAAGAGGCACCATATACTACAAGCTCTGTTCCCCTTCTTGGCTCGTCACACAAGCTGGTTCATATATTTTTAAGAGGACATGCCGAAACTGATCTTCCAGTCACTTGATAAAGGATAGAAAACATATTAAACTTATCACTCATGTACCCTACATTTTACCAGCTTGCTGATGACTGCATACACTGAATGGAAATTCTTTAATAATGCAAAACGTCAAAGGAAGCTCATTTACCACTAGAGTTCATTTGAGAACAGAGGAAACCATGTAGTGTGTTCCTGGAATAAGTTTGGGTTAAAAATTCAATAAGGGAAAGACACTGCACTAATACTTCATATATTGGGCACTGCAACTTCACCTCAATTCACCTTCCTAGCCCACCAGTCAGCTCTGAAATAATCCTTAGCACTCCTGCCACATCACAGTCACCAAGCTGTAGAACAGTGTCCCACTCTGGCAAAAACGGGGCTGAATTTAGATGCATCAAAGAAGCGTTTCAGTTTAAAGCTTTGTAAATTTAAACAGGGAAATCGGGTAGAGAAAAAATGGGCTCCACATCACCATCTGGTGCCACAATACAACGCATATAAATCACCTTTTCTTTACCAATCTAGCTGAGTCCAGGGTTCCTCCTAGATACCATATGCAACCTTTTAGGGACTCTTACCAGCTATGTTGGGGTTGGTCCAGATTCTTTACATTGCCATTATGCTCCATCCTTGTGGGCCAACTTGGACAGGTGATTAGGGCTGCCCGCCTGGCCTCATTATTATGTCAGGTGACAACTTCTAAGGGGCCCCTTTGAAGTCTGTTTGCAAGCATGGTTTAGATTCAAACCACACCTGCAACTGAACCTCCCCCCTGCTTTGCAGACAGTGTCCCCTCACTTGTACTGGGGAGTTCTTAATGGAGAACATGCAATGCAACAGATCCCAACAGGGTTGGCTGTCAATGCCAATCAGCAGTCAGCCTGCCCTGCTTGCAAAGGAACAGTTAGGAGCTCACTTTAAGTTTCTAATTGTTCTTTTGGAGCTGTACCTTTACCTGCCTAACACATAAAATCACAGAATTGTAGAGCTGGAAGGGACTATGAGTGTCATTTAGTCCAACTCCCTGCAATGGAGGAATCTCTTGCCTAACATGATCCTGAGATTAAGAGTCTCGTGCTCTACCGACTGATCCATTAGAGCGATTACAACTTGGCAGAAATCCCACTGGGGACAAAGTCTGGTAAGCATTTTATTGGCAAGTACTACCCAATATTCTGGGATCTAGATCACTTTTCAGCCACAGTTACATATTGTTCTTTGCACTGTTTTAACTAAAGCTAGTATATACAGCCAGACTGATTTTGCATCCCCTATCAGTTATGCTACAATGTCACCTCTTTAGTCATTGGTCATTCATACCTGAATCATCCTGCAAGGCTTGAGCATACACTCATGCAAACATAGCTTGTGGACACATGGAGGTAATTTACCATGGTGTTCACATCACCACCTGAAATGTTGTGCTCATCTGTCCTATCTTGTTGAATAAGAATTAGGTAATACATCTACAGACGTGTGGTACAAGGGTTGTCTGTATCTAGGCATAGTTAGAGTGGCCTTTCTTGACACACACACACACACACACACACACACACACCACACACTGCCAACACCCTTTAATGGAATAGGAATTGTCAGGTGCCACCTGCCAATCTACATAGAAAAATACCTTCTAAACACTACCTGGAGTGGAATAGGATCTATTATGCTGCTTCAGCTATCAAGTAAATGGGCCCTAACTGGTCAACCATTGTCAGAATGATCTGAATTTGAAGACATTCAGAATCCAAGGCTTAGCATGGCTTGGCATAACTTTCTTGACTGACTGTATGTACAAAGTAGTTATAGTAACAGAGTCTCCTTAAGTTCAGCAGTGATCAGATTTGAATGGTGTTGACAGTATGTGTTGTATTAGTTTTGCTAATTAATCTACTGAGGCCAAAAGTCAAGAATTTCTTCTTTATGCTAACAGATTTCTAGCTACAAGGACCATGGACTAAAAAAATAAGGTGAAGGTGTATGGCAGAGCTTTCCAAACTGTGTCTCGCAACATGTTAGTGTGTTGGCTGCAGTGTGTAGGTATGTCAAGTTAATGCTCCCCATGTTTGTCCCGGGGCTGGAAATGGGTTCGTTTAATTTCTGGTTTGCTAGTAAAACTGAATTACTGTGTTGTGAAATGATGCATGTCTAAAAAGTATGTCACCAATCTAGTCCAATCGAGTGTGCTCCCTGGTGATGAAGAAGAGGAGGAGTTTGGATTTGATATCCCGCCTTTCACTCCCCTTCAGGAGTCTCAAAGTGGCTAACAATCTCCTTTCCCTTCCTCCCCCACAACAAACACTCTGTGAGGTGAGTGGGGCTGAGAGACTTCAAAGAAGTGTGACTGGCCCAAGGTCACCCAGCAGCTGCAAGTGGAGGAGCGGAGACACGAACCCGGTTCCCCAGATTACGTGACTACCGCTCTTAACCACTACACCACACTGGCTCTCATGACAACCCCTTTTACACACCCTGCCATCCAATCTCGTAGTTTCCGTATTTTGCTGTTTTTTGAGGAAGCAAACAATGAAATGTATGGTTTCTGGACACCAATAGTTATCCAAAGATAGTAAGAAAACCCATCCATTAGTTGGCTTTTGCCTGTCACCCTACTGAACCAGTACATAGGGGAAATCCCATTTGCCCTATGGAGAGAGTTTTGATCTTCATCCTTAGGGTTTTGTAGAATTATGCTTGTTAGCTGGTATATTGTATCATCCATAGTCATCATGTCACATTCCTTCAGGCAAGTACCAATTAATGCTTCTCATCGTTAGGGAGCCTTATGTTGCTCTGAAGCCAACCACTTAAGAAAAAGTGAACAGCATAATGAAAAGTAGCCTAGTTGAAGGCTAGCAGCAAGACCTGTAACTGACCTGAGAACCTTATGAAGAGGCTGCATCAGTTACTGTTCCTAGGGAAACAATTGTTTCTGGTTACATATCCTGTAACAACTTTCTAAAGTAATTCACAAGCCATATCTCATTAAAGCAAGATCACGTGCTTCATTTGCTACAATAGGTGAACCAAAATACTTGTCAGGTCAAGCTGAGGTCCAAATTCAGGAGACTATAAAAGTTTGACAGAAACATTGTGTTTAGAATGTATGTGGGCTTTCATTTCAACCGAAATTAAAGTGTTCCAACTTGTACTTTTGGTTCCTTCTTTGGATACACTGAATGACTACGTATAGTACAAAAAACAGGTTTAAATGGATTTCTCTGTTTGTTCTGTCACTGTCAAAGCTGAAAAATAGCCATCTTTTACAACTGGCTTTACTAATGATCTCCGGGTCCATTGTTACCCAGAGAGGGGAAATACATAACCTGCTATGCAGATATGAAACTGATCACTGTCTGTCATGGAGGCTGAAGTACAAAGATAGCAGGAATAGGGGGGAAATACAAGGGAATAAGAAAACATGAAGTGTCAGTTTATGAGGCACTCAATACTGTGTTCTGGAAGGGTCAGATGGCAGTGAGTGACAAGGCTTCTGGAGGCTAGAGGCAGAGGAGAAATAGAAGCTGCAGCCTGAGCAGTAAGCCAGAGGCAGGACCATCAGTCCTGTGATTATAGGTGGGATAAAACTGGCCTAGGAAGACTAGGAGGACAATTATTTCTGATAAAGCAATTTTAGTGGGTTTTTGTGTATGAGTGTCAGTCTTCCACCAAAATGATAGTTAAAATCCACCAAATTAACTCATCATTCATAAATAATGTTTGCAATCTTCTTACTTGAACAGAATCTGCAGATATCTCATGGCACTGATTAGATGTTTATATACAAGCCACACAATTAGATAATGTATCCAAACAGCTGCAATGCGAAACCATCAAAACTCCTGAATAAATTTTCTATGCTGATACTGTTATGCCAACAGCACAATTTTTGTTCGCAGTAGCTGGCAGTATTTATGAAGCAGCAAGGTTCTACAAACTAAAATATCTTCTGTGTTTATATAAATCAGAGAAAAATGGAAAACCTCTATCATTAGGTCATAGGCATGGAGAACGATACAGAATTGTAACCCAAGGGTTTCAGAGTATGCTCCTTAAGATGCACACCCCAACCATCAGACATGCATAGACTATGGCAGGCACTCTCGCATACCTTTGTGTCCTCTCACTTGGTTCTCCCAACTGCACAGTATTAATGCACTAACTCTGTTTCAGTACAGCATTGGTCTCCAACTGCTGGATCATGACTAGAGATGAGTGAATTTATCAGTTTCAGTGTCTCTCCTTTTCTCTTTTTTTCTAGTCATAAGCACAGTTCTCCACTTTCTACACACCAGTTTGGGGATTCCCAACACCTGCCCCCACCCCATTATCAACATTTTAGTGAAAATTTATTCTAATAGTCTATTTGGCTTAATATACACAGTGGGTTGTTGTTGTTGTTTCTTTTGCAAAGCAATTTCCCCTAATGCAATTTTGTATGTTATTTTCACTAATACATGTGTTCTTGCACACATGTTACTATAGTATATGCATTTTTTGTATATCCTACTTGGCTGGAGAACTGCAGTGCAAATTCTGAAGGGTCATTTTGTCAGATGATGTGTATGCTGCCCTCATTTTCTGAGCTAAGGAGAATTCATAATGGGCCTGGTGTAGTGAACAAGGGTAGGCAAACTGTGCACTTGAAATTCATAAAAAAGTAAGCCATATTAGTTGCTTCTGTGTTGTGGGGTCTTTATACTATGGAGTGCTCAGTGTAATGGTTAATTCAGCCTTGACTGAGAATGTATTACCACATCAATTCACCTAATTAGTGTATGATGTAGCAGTTCTGGTGTAATATGGCTGTTAGAGGCCTCAGTGTCACTGACTTGCCCAGGTTATCAGCAATACATTTTTATAATATATATGTGATGTATAGAATTGTAGAGCTGAAAGTGTCCAAGAGAGTCATCTAGTCCGATATAGAAATATTTTGCCCAACGTGGGGCTCAAACCCACAACTCTGAGATTAAGAGTCTAATGTGCTAAACGTTTTAGAATTAACTCGTGAAAAGAAACAGAGCCAGAAACCATGTTGGAGCTTGCATTCCATCGAAGCGAAATATTTTGAGATTCCCAGTTGCTGCTTTTAAAACAATCCTTCCGACCTGGTTCCCTTCTCTGCCATCTCTTGTAATGCTGTTGCACTTGCCTGCTTCGCAGTTCCTTTATGAAACAAGGTTGACAAGCTGAATCAATCTCCAAATTGCTCCAAGCAAATCAAGACTTGATTAAAAGAAAGAAAGAAAAAGCTACTGCCTTATAAACCACACAGTGGAAATGCACAGCTAAAGAACCGAATTTATCCATTTCACAGGTTTTCGGTTATTAGAATCTTGGGACAGCTTCTGAATGTTCTGCTGTAATGCTGAGTGGGTGGAAGGGAATGAAATAAACACCCTAGACGGATATGTATGTACAGAACTACAATGAACAACTTGCTCCTCCCTAGCACACCTCATATTCTCCCTAAATGGTGATAGTAATTTGGGGGGGGGGGGGAGAGAGAGAATCAATATGCCTTTCACAACACAAATGTCCTGGGGATGGTTTTTCACTGCCAGGCAACGTACAACAGAGTAACATATTATCCATGATTCTCAGATCGCAGGAGTATCTGAGGCAATACAAAAGCAAGGCTGGTACTTAGGTGGAAAATGGATCGAGATGACAAATCATGCAGCCTGCAACGGTGGAGAGCATAACACTACGGTTCAGGCAGCACACAGTGATGGATGACAGATGGTACTAACTAATGAAAACTTGAGAAGACTCAACACTCCCTTAGCAATTATGTCAGATCTTCAGCCTAATTTGGATGGCTAGAATTCTTTTTGTTCAAGCAAAGTGTAACTGTGTATTTAAAAAGAAACACCCCCACCCTGTTAAACAAGTTAATTATGAATATAAGTTTTGCCCAATGTGGCAATTTCAAAGGTTTTTTTGTTTTTGTTTTTGCAAGCCAGTGGTGGTGTAGAAGTGGCTGAAGTGGGGCAGCAGGGGAGGTAGATATTGATCTACTGGTGGATCTCTGGGTGATCTGCAGAAGATGACCAAGGATTTCTGACTCCCAAATATATAACATTAGTATCCACACATAAGAAATGATTCTACTAAAACAAAGAAAGCTGGAACTGAAAACATAGCAGTCTCTCATCTCTTTTGCCTGACTTGCAGAATTAATTTTTGGAAACAAATCATTTTTCTATTAACGTGACCGTTGTATTTCCATCCCGTGTGCTGAGTAGTTTCTTTATAGTCACAATGAGTCCTGCAAAATAAGGTTTCTACTCTCCTTGGCCCCTCCTGTTCATTTCAAGCTTGGGATCAGAGAGCAGCAAGCAATAATAAGAGCCTGCTTTATTGTCTCTTCAGAAGGGAAGTACTGGAGCAAAACATTATGTTAGGTCATATATTTAAAAAATTACTGCTGAAGGTAAGGGAACAGTTACAAGTTTTAAGGCTGTTTATGACGGGGGGGGGGCATGGTAATACAAATCTCAAGGATGATCAGTCTAAGGCCATAACCCTAGTCACACTTAGGTAGGAGTAAGTTCCACTGAATATAGTGAACTTTCTTCTGAGTAAACAACAAAATCAGGCTGTGAGAAGGACTGTTCTGCTTTCTGCTTCTACAACACTAAGGTAAAGGTAAAGGTACTTCTGACCGTTAGGTCCAGTAGCGGACAACTCTTGGGTTGCACGCTCATCTCGCTCTATAGGCCGAGGGAGCCAGCGTTTGTCTGCAGACAGCTTCCAGGTCATGACAAAGCCGCTTCTGGCAAACCAGAGCAGCGCACGGAAACACCGTTTACCTTCCCGCTGGAGCGGTACCTATTTAGCTACTTGCACTTGACGTGCTTTTGAACTGCTAGGTGGGCAGGAGCTGGGACTGAACAACGGGAGCTCACCCCTTCGCGGGGATTCGAACTGCTGACCTTCCGATCAGCAAGCCCTAGGCTCTGTGGTCCTGCTAGTGGAAGCCTGCGCAAGCACTTCAGCTAGGGCAATTGAGATTCCCCTGACTCTTGCCCCCTTGCATGTCCATCACTGGCATGAGGGGTCAGGAGAACCCCCAGAACAGCACATGTGAGTGGGGTGGGGTGACAGAGAGGAGAGTTCATTCCATCAAGCAAGCTGACAGAGTGATCTCCTTAGTGCTACATTGAGATCCTCCCATATGTTTACTTTTTGGTGTGCTTCGGTGGGCGGCTAGTAACATTTTGACTTGGTAGGACTGCAATTTTTCAGCTTGCTATTTTCATTGCAATAGGACTTGCAGAGATCTCATTTAGGAAAGTGTGCCATATCTTATTACACAGGTGCCCATTGTCCCTTTCTCTCTAAAAACAAAACAAAAAATTATTCTCAAACAAAAACAAAAATGGATGAAAATTATTCTCTCCACACTAGGGACAGGGAAAGAGTTTCCCTGTAAGAGGGTCTTAGTATGATTTCCAGATAAGATTTAATTCATTTTTTAAAAAAGGGGGGTTATTCATACCACATGACAAAAAGTTTCTGAAGGTCATGTATTGCTTACATCAACACATCCATTGCTAAAAAAAAAAAACCTAACAAAAAAGCTTTTCAAATGCGAGGAAAACTTGCTTCCAGCTGCATAAAGTTTTCCTCTTCCCCAAAATCAGTTTAACCATTCATTATTCAAAATGCTTGTTCTCTAAATTAAAAGAACAAAGTATGCCAACCAACAGACAAAAAATTGCTTGTTTCCTCTGAGCCAGGGCATGTTAGAGCACAGCAGAACATATCTGCAATGCATGGCTCAGTCGTGAAAATGTGAACTAATAATCTCTGTTCATGTGAATAGTTAATCAGTGCCAGACTAATCATAATTTCACATGGCTCAGAGACTGGGGTGGCATGTAACAATACTCTGGAACTGCATGTGGTTCACAGATCTAATAAAGGGCTTAAGATTAAAAAGGAGGGAACCATCAAAACCTTTATAGAGAAGAGGGTCCACAACCTGAGTGCCTTATAGAGAAGTTCCTGTCTCATATCTCAGCCAACAGCACCTCCAAAGAAGGTGGAAGGCAGAGTAAGGTTTCCACTCCTCAGGGATGGGTTAACACTCTTCAGGCACATCTTTCCTGCGAGTGTGTGTGTATGTGAATGGCCTTGCCTACTGGTGTGCAGCTCCCAACCATCCACCCACTGCTGCATGTGACCTTCTGGAGCAAAAAATAGGTTGCTCACCCTGACCTGGGGGTTTATAAAGAAATGGCATTTTGAATTGTTCTCAAAAAGAAGCCAGTGCAGATTAAACAAAATTGGACTGAGGTGTTCAAATCACTGGTGCCAACTATAGGGGGCACTGGGTGCTAGGGCAACTACACTTTTTGTGTGTGGGGGGGTGCTTGGCACCCACACTGTGAGGCCTCTGATGCAACTTCTGGTGCTTTGCGAGGCCCCAAAAGTCACACCAGAGGCCTTGCAGGGACTTGGAAGTTGTGTCCAAGGCCTCATGAGGCCTCTGACACAACTTCCGGGAGAAACCAGAAGTCACATCTGAGACCTCACAGGGTCTTGGACGTGACTTCCAGGTGATGCTGTGGCGTGCACAATGTGATGTCATGATATTATGTTATGTCACGTGTGCTGCTGGGCACCCATAAACTGGGGCCCAAGTCGGCATCCCAGTTCAAATTAAGATAATATAACTGAGTTTTTCTAAGTAAATTGAGGTTAGGAGAAATTTCATGAGAATTTATTTTTAAATTAATTTCAGCTTTAGTGTCAGAGGAGCAAGTAAGGGGTGCATCTTGAGTCATTAAGGACTGTAGGATTTGTGGCACGATGTGCATGCAATTCTGCAAACTCTGAAGGTGACCTGGTGCAATGATTAATTATGAGACAATCCTATTAACCTCAGTCTTAGCCAAAGGTAGGACGAGTGAATAAGAGATATCTCTGCACTTTCCAGTCCTAAAGACAGGTAAGCAGTGCACAGCAACTTCGTTCTGACAAATGTTCTAATGCAGCTAATAATTCTTGCAAAAGGAAAATAAAATGATGTTAATGATGATGCAAGAACAAAAAGTGCAAGCTTTTACAATTATTTCTAGGCTCATGGATGCATTTTGAAAGATTAGGTCCCCTAAAAATGCTGTTGGATTTTTATAGCAAGAATTAATTGTGTGCTCCATATCTTAGACTTGGTATTTTAAAAAAAGTTATTGAGAAAATGTATCTACCAGAATACATAGTGAGGAAGGCAATGACCGCTCCCCACTTAAAACGGGGGGCGCCCTTTGCGGGGACGCGTGCAGCCCTGGATCTGGAGTGGCCCCATCAGCATAGGCTTTGCCTTCCCTCAGGTGGGATACCTGGAGGTCCCCGCCTACCCCAGTGAGTTGTCCAATCCCACCTGGGGGAAGCGTTGCCAGGGAAACCAGGCCAGGTAGGGGGAGGGATTACCTGCCCACACAATAGAGGGTGGAAGGCAATTCCTGAGCAAGGAAGGGCAAGTCACATAGGCAGACATTTTTAAAAAGACTACGAAGCCCTGCTGCTGGTAGTGGGAGGTCTGGACGACACTCTGAGGCTGCAATCCTAACTTCACTTGCCTGGGAGTAAGTCCCATTGAATTCAGTAGGATTTACTTCTGAGTAGACTTGGTTAGGGTTGCACTGTTAAAAAAAAGTAAATACAAAGATTGATAAAATGGCACTGATCAGAAATTTAATGGTGAAGGCATGCTAAGTAGTGATAGGTTTGCTGACACACCACTGTGCATGCCAAATTTGGCACACAGCTTGGAAAAGAAAGAATAGTAGCATTACAGCCATCCACACCTGCAGGTATCATGTTAAAAAGGTAAAGGGACCCCTGACCATTAGGTCCAGTCGTGACCGACTCTGGGGTTGCGGCACTCATCTCGCTTTATTGGCCGAGGGAGCCGGCGTCAGCTTCCGGGTCATGTGGCCAGCATGACTAAGACGCTTCTGGCGAACCAGAGCAGCGCACGGAAACACTGTTTACCTTCCCACTGGAGCGGTACCTATTTATCTACTTTCACTTTGACATGCTTTCGAACTGCTAGGTTGGCAGGAGCAGGGACTGAGCAACTGGAGCTCACCCCGTCACGGGGATTCGAACCGCCGACCTTCTGATCGGCAAGTCCTAGGCTCTGTGGTTTAACCCACAGCGCCATCCGCGCCCCTAGATATCATGTTAGTCTATCATATATGCAATCTGAGAAAAGTTGAACCATGGGAAACAGAGGACAATTATTTGATTACAGCATCTTGTAGTTTTGTTGTAAAAACCTTTCACCATTGTGGAAGCTCCCTGGAACAGTGGTTCTTAAACTCTCCATAGACAACTTGAAAATTGCTGAGGGTGTTGGCAAATGACCTGATGCTTTTTCTGCCTGTTGTAGCAACTGTGAGGCAGTGTTCTAGGTGCTGTATGCTTTTCAGTGCTTCTTTTATTTCTTCCAGATTGAATTACAATTTGAATTCTATTGAACTCAAATTGTAAAATAATAAAGGCAGCAACAAAAATGCAATTAAAAATCAGTATAAATATTTAAAGGGATGGATTCAACCACAAGTCCAAAGGCATGCCACGGAGCATCTGCATGAAACTCATGGACCACTGGTGGCCTACAAACCACAGTTTGGGGAACCTCTGCCATAGAATACTTTGATCAGTGTGGAAAGGAAGCAGGATGCAAAAACTGCGGTGCTAGACTAATTTAATCAAAGTTGGGATTTTGTTTTTTGGTCCAAATGCATGTTACTCAAATTCTGCCTCCTTGGGCTTTTCACTCTTGAAACTGTTTGATTTAGTTTGAGCAAGCAGAATGTAGATCAGTGATAAAGACTGCTATGAGCCTCTTTCCCCAGAAGCAGAATAATCTTTGTTGTGTGTCAGTACAAGGTAGTCAGCCTACCGTAGCCCTATAGACAGTAACTATCAAGACCCTAGCAGATTCAAGCAATGACCAATCTACTATTCCTACGGCAACAACTGCCCACTGTGATATCTTGCCATGTAAAGATACTTACCTAGCTCTTCACGGGGGCAGGTACCACTCTACCCATTCTGTCCAAGGGGATTTTATCACCCACAGGAGCAATAATAAATCTGTGCTGAGCATAAATTCTGGTAAATTTAGGAGTATAAGGTTTCTTGGCAACTAACATTGAACCACCACACTGCACTTCGTTTGCCAAGTTTAGGATTAATGTCACCTCTGAATTTGTAACTTCTCCCCTAGAGCAGTTGAGGAAAGCCTACATTGTTTCAGTAAAAACAAAAAAATTCCTTCCAGTAGCACCTTAAAGACCAACTAAGTCAGTTCTTGGTATGAGCTTTCGTGTGCATGCACACGAAAGCTCATACCAAGAACTGACTTAGTTGGTCTTTAAGGTGCTACTGGAAGGAATTTTTTTGTTTTGACTATGGCAGACCAACACGGCTACCTATCTGTAATTGTTTCAGTAAGGTTCAGAATTCAACACCCCTTGCTTCCCACCAAAATTGGAACTGCCTACTGCATCAGGCCACTGGTTCCTCTGGTTCACAAATGGGGAACCTGTGGTGCTCCTAAATTTGTGGTACTATTTGTGCCAGTTGCTGATCATTGGCTATGCTGGTTAATGCTGATGGAAAGTAGAGCCCAAAAACAAATGGAGGGCATCCCTCATCCCTGTTCTAGACCAGCATTGTTTATCCAACTGGATAAGCAGCTGTCCAGGGATGAAGTAAGAGATCTTCTGACCATGCTATGTGGTGCTGAGCTGAAATGCCAGTTCCTGCTGCTGGTGTGGTGTCATAGCATCATAAGGAAGCTTAATCAGACTGAGGACAGGAGTAGGAAGTCACCACAACCCAGTCTATTGAATCAGCCCATACATCTTCACTTGTAGGGAACAGAGTAGGTATTTCCTAATGCAAATAATCTAAAAATGTTGGCAAGAGAGGAATCTGATTTGTTTACGTAGGAGAATAGCAGTGGTTCCAGGGTATGTTTTTTTATAAGATTTGGAAACCATTTCCTGCTGGTTTTATTGGTTTCTCGTAGGCAAATGTAATTGCGGTTGAAATGTACTGAATAATTAAATATTTCATTTTTATGGTGCTTCACTGCAGTTTAAAAAAGTAAATGCTAATTTCATGGTCTTGTGGTTTCAAGTGTCCTAAGCGGTTTCATTTAACTGATTTTCTTGCATGTATAAAAGCAAACATCAGATCATAAGTAGTCTGCACAGGCAAGGCACTGCAGTGGAGTCTAGGCAAGTTAGATGCAGTGTCTTAAATACTATCTGCAACAAAGCACAGGTATTGAAAAATAATGCAACTGGAACGAAATTGTCCGGGAGAGAAAATAAGGTTCTGCTCTCTTGATTTGACCTCTGAGGAGAAAATGGCTCAGAATGGATTGGATGACATGTACAATACATTACTAATTAGGCAATTAGGATTGCTTTTAAGATGTGGAAATTGCAGTCAGGCTTCAGAGATATAGTGCTATAAATGCACATTTTAAATAACTCCCTGCATTTCAAGTTGTTAAAATTAAATCAACTGAGAAATGCTAACCAGGTGTGATTATGTTGCAGTCACACATAATGTGTGTGGGGTTTGGGGGGGCACGTGTGCATGTGGAGGAGGAAGAATGAGCAGTCAGACAGTCTTATGCTCTCAGTTTGGAGGGGCGGCAAGTGTGGTAAACAAAGACCAACTATATATTTGAATTGCTGAATAAAAGTATCAATAAGAAAATTGACTAAAATCCTCTCACACTTTACTTCACCCAGTGGGTCTGTATGGTCATTGATGTATAGATGATGCTACAAAGCTGCATTGGACATAACAAAGTAAAAAGACGTAACAAAATTAAATGGGTTAGGGAATTCCATCAATAATGGAAATAATGCTTATCTCTTTCATTTGCTTCCTACCCTTGGCAGAAGCGAGTACACACGATCATCTCATTTCATCCTCACATTCCTGTAAAACAGGCAGAGACACACACTATTTCCTGAGCTTTGTGGCTGACTAGAGATTTGCACCTAGATCCCCCTAGTTCAGATTTAGAGCTGTGCCTCTATTTTAAGCTGCTCCACAGTAAAAATGTTATAGACGTTATTTACAATTTACCATGAATCAACCTTCTAATGTTTGTACTATTGCTTGAATTTACTGCAGTGTTTCTAATTGGTATCAGTGTGCAATAAATTTATTTCTCCTAGTGCAAAATAGTCTTAAAAGTTACCAAAGAAGCAGAACTGAATGCAAATTGTTCCCCTCCCCCCTAAAAGGCTGACTACAAATCTGTAAATTCCACAAGGGATTTTTGTGATATTCCAGATTGTGGAGATTTGAACATGAACAAAAGAGAATTTTTAGTGCTAGATATTTTTTTAGTGGGCATGTGCCTGATTTAGAAGCGATGAAAACATTTAGAAATATCAAATGCTTTTGAATTGTTTATTTAACACACAACAGGAACCAAACTAGCAATTTGTCTTTTGTGTTAGAGATTATCTGTTTGCTGACTAGAAGGGAACATTATTCACTTTTTATTAGTTTAAGAATGCCAAACTAAAAGAGATACACACATGCATGCTTAATTTTTCCTGCTTGTTAGACTTCACTAAGTCATATGTACTATATAGCAAATGTGTGTCAACTACCAGCAACAATGCACAGTAAACATCATGAAAATACAAAGGTATTACCCCCAAAGGTAAACCGACACAGAATTTATTGATTCCTTTCGAAGGACGTTGGACTCAGTGGAGGGGGAAAAGTGACCACTATCTAAAGGTGCCAAAAGAAAGCCCAGATATTAGGACTATACACACCACTGTGGTCCAGAATAAGAAGCAGGACAAAGAATTGGTGAATTGTAAGAACTTACATTATTAGAAATTATCTAATACCAGGACTTTAAAAACCTAGGGTTGCTATATTATTTTTGTTGAGTTGTGGTTTTTTTTGCAAAATCTCAAAAAATGAAGTTTCTGAGCTATTTTTAAGGAAAATCGCCTACATGGGCTACCATATGCCCTAAATTACCACAGGACCAGGGTTAATGTGATGTATGAACTGAGCCATAGTTAGAACCAAACTTTGCTTTAACGTGAAAACCCAGCACACTGGTTTATACTGCTCAAATGTTCGTGCTTGGTTCTTCACCTACTGCTCCCGCACTGCTGGGAAACTAACCAGAGCTAACCAAACAAACCTTGAGCAGCAACCAATTTGCTCCTTTCTTGCTGCTCGTGGTTTGTCTACAGAGAAACAAGCCATAACCTCAGGTTGGGATGTCATGACAAGACACACTGTGGCTTGTTTTCTGGCAGTGCAGGGGGAATAAGAGCAGAGGATGAGTGCAGTGAGAACTCTTCAACAATACATACCACATACTATGTTTCCACACTGAAGAGTCCATTTTAATTATGGTTTAAGGGGTTGTGAAACCAGGCCACTGTACATACCCTGTCCTCTTTTCTCATAGGAGTTTCTTACACATGTCTAAAGAACCTGTTCAAAAATGTGCTTTTGTGTGTGAGAGACAGAGAGAAAGGATTCCTTCAGAAACAAAAAACAAGCAAACAAATAAATGCAGCTATCCTTTGAATTTCACTCTTCTCTGAATATTGCAATATAGTTGTCCAGCCCAAAATGTGTACAAAAATGTGCAAATTTGGGGAAGGTGCATCCGTTAGTGAAAATAATGTAAAAATGTACTATATTAGGGTGAATTGCTTCCACAAAAATGTGTATAAGGCAAATTTTCATTCAGAAATGTATATTAGAAGAAATGCACAATAATTCACTTGCTAAGAAGCAAATTGTTGTTTGGATAAATTATAGAAGAGAAGTAGATAATTTGAGACAAGGCAGAGGAAAATCTCTTCCTATGGAAAATGTTGCACAGCTATAAGTATACAGCCCTGAAAACCGTGCAGTTCAAAAGTGAGCATGATGGAGACAATAATTCATAATAAAAGGCAATATACCCATGGAAGAGAGTCACTTTATTTTTATTTTATTTTTTATTACAGATGAGATGGCTGGATCATGATTTTAATAATCATCCCAAGTGAATGAAGATATTATTATACAAGATTCTTGGTATGTATTTCACATTTTCTCTAGGGATTTCTCTTTTTAATTTGCAATTGTTATTACCAAGTATTTATACCCTCAAGAAAAGTACTTTGGAAAGTGGTCTCTTTTTCTCCTTCTAAGGGTGTCCATAAATCCTAGGTAATACATTTGCAGTGGAGTACGGTAGCTTAGAACTTCTGGAAGTGGATCTAGGTTACCCAAAAAAAGGGCCTATTGATGCAATCCCATGTCTACTTTCCTTTCCTCTTCCCCGCGGGTAGTAATGATAGTGTGACATGACACAATCACATTGTGCAATTTCTCTGCCCACTATGGTAGCCAGTGATGTGGACCAGGGTCAAATAAAGGCATAACATGGTGTATTTTATTACTCTGGAAAGGGGAAGAGGAACTAGACAGAGGACATCTAGTTTAGTCCCACACATGGAACAGCACTATATGAAAGATTATATAAAGCATTCTACAGACATTAAAAAAATCTTGCAGAAACCCAATTGCATGAGGAAATTTACTAAAACTATGGTGTGTCTGAAACAAGAGAGCAGAATAATCTCAACCCCTTATATCCCTTTCTTCCTAAATTGACATACCGTTCAGTATCTACTGAACAGAGGACCAGCATTGTATACACCCCTCTGACATTTTATAAATACATAATGAAAGGAGAAAGTATCAGTAGCAATTTTGTTCTATTAGGAATTGGACTGGAACAAGCTGAAACAGCCACCTAATTCTGCCATAAAGTGAATAATAACTTGGGCCACAAATGATCTGAAGGGATTCATATGCTGTTTCCTTATCTATCCCTCAAGACATTCTAGTCTCTGGATTTTTCGCATTTTCATTTTTTACTTCCTATACACCAGTTACCTATAATAATTTGGTGTTGATAGATGCAAAAGAAAGAAACAACAGTGACAGGAAAATGTATTGCTTCTATTTGCAGTAAACGTCAGTGAACTTTTCCAACATTCTCTTGAGGGCAGTGAAAAGGAACTGCTATGTCACATTGTCTTTTATTTATGAAGAGAGCAGATCCTGCAGTTAAGTACCAAAAATGTAATAAATGGAGCATGGGCAAAGGAGACACCCCCCCTCCAAAAACTAGACAGATAGAATTGCCCCCTCCTAAATATGTTGCTGTCTGCCCTTGATTGTATGCTTGACAATACTGATGGCAAGATCAATACTGACATATTGGCTCTCCTCTATTTGGGGAGCACAGTTACTCCAGTCTTGCCCTGTGAAGTGGGGCCATCAGTGGGAAACCACTGTTCCTTGTCCTCCTTACTCAGAGGAGGCTTCTGTGGTGTTTGTGCCTGGTCCAGCCATGAGGAAAGTAGCAGTTGACCAATATCAGGTCACGTTAGAAAAGGCCTAGAGCTACACTTTACAATTTATTTTGGTAGAGACTAGCATTTTTAGTGTACCTGTCCCCCCGCCCCGGTGAAATACACTTAAATTGTGACACCCTCTTTGTTTCTTTGACTAGTATTCGGTACCTTCACATGTATGACCCAATTCAAACAAGATCAGACAGGGAACTGTATGACAACACAACACTATATAACCAATCTGATGGGCTACTTGAAGGTATTACTGAGGACAATGTAAATGAATAAACAAACATTTCTTGAAATAGTGCTGAAAAATTACCCAAAAGGAGGGAATATTTTTTCAGATTGCTGAAAATCTTTGTCCCCCTGACAAAAATGGTGGGTGGGGGGAAAGCAAGTGTCTATTCAGGTCTTTTAAAAAGCCTTTGGATTACTTGTGTGTGCTTTAAAAAAATGATATTCATGGTATCAGAACATGGTGAGATATTGAGGCTCTGGTGTCAGGTTGACTGCCTTTTGCTCATTCTGAGCTTACACCTCTGCTTAACAAAATGCGAAAGCAACAATATGCATGCGCTTTGTGAATATTTGATAGAACTGTTAAGTACGTTCGTTTCCATTAAGAAATTTTCAAAACGCAACATCCACAGGATGCAATTGAGAGCGGAAGGAATTAGCAGAGTGTCCTAAGGCACTTACCTGGCCGATGTGCCTTTGGAACAGCCATGTTCGTCACGCGTCCTGCATCCTGAGGTTTGGGAGGTGATGCAGTAAACCTGCAAATCCCCGATTCGGATGGGGTGCTTGAGGTCAGGCTGTCTGTATATTCATTAGTCCCTGCCGTAAGCTGCTCTGATGATGTGTCTGATATGAAGCATTCCGTGATGGTAAACTTGGCATGTCGCAGCTGCTCTTCCATCTTGGCGTGTTCATATGCTCTTGCCAGCTCTTCATAGGTGGAGGAGGCACTTTCTGTGGAGACCATGCTGCTCCTTGCTCGGTCTAAACACCAGAAGGCGAAAGAAAAAAAAAAAGGCAATCACTTCAGCATGGGTTTTTAATCTACCAAAGTCCACTACAGGGATGATTCTATAGTTCACCATTTAGCTCTTGCACGCTAGTCAGCTTGGGCAATAAGAGCATTCTGGTATAGGAAGGTAAAAAGGCTATGTTTTCCTGGCAGTTTTCTGGACTTGCAACACAAAAATCATGTTTTATTTGTGGAGGGGGAAAAAGAGGGTATTCAGCAGTGAAAGAGCTGTAAATATTTTTGTTTCCATTAGCACCTTTTTCCCTTTATGATTCCAGATTTAGTGTTTGCAAATATGAGACAGAAGGGATAATTGCAGCCCACAGGGAACAGTACTTGTTGTGCTCATTTTCTCACACTTCAACACATGTTTCATGTAATGAAGCTCCTGTGGTGAATTGTTATTGTTGCACATCGCCCCAGTCTCAGAGAGGTGCAAGATTCCAGGGTTTCCATGCACATACCCAGGGTTTGTGTTTCCTTTTAGAAATGAGGCCAGTGGAGAATGTTGCCTCTTTATAATATATAGCTTATTTACACAGATATACAACCTGAGCCTACAATGGAGGGGTTCATAGCATTAACACCCAAACAAAAGGGCCTTGTTTCTCAAACAGCCTTGGATTCAAACAGACATGAAACACTGCTGTCAAACATTGCTCTCTGCCTCTCCGACTCTCTAAACTCAGGCTTCTTCCTTCTAACTAACAGCATGCTGGGTTGGGCCCCCACCCATTTGCCACTTCTCACAGAGCCCCTTTCCTTTGTTTCCCTTAATGGCCCATCACCCAGGCTATCACCTCAACACAGAAAGCTAGCCTGGCTTATAATTTAACACTTGCTGGATCCAGGGGTTAGAAGGATCTTGCATACAGCCTCCCTGCTCCCCCCCCAAAAAAAAAACCTTCATAACATTTTTATAGTGAGACAACAGACACAGACACAAAAGCAGGTTTCCTGCTTCTGTTCTCTTATCTTGTTGTGAGTTGCTTTACACCAGGTCAGTCTATTAAGCTCAGTACAGTCATACTTCAGGTTACAGCCGCTTCAGGTTGTGTTTTTTGGGTTGCGGACTGCCAAAACCTGCAAGTACCAGAATGGGTTACTTCTGGGCTTCGGCAGTCGTGCATGCACAGAAGCGCTAAATTGTGCTTTGCGCATGCGCAGACGTGCAGATGCGGGTTGCGAACACTGTGGGTTGCAAACATGCATCCCGCACAGATCATGCTCGCAACCCAAGCGTCCACTATATTGTCTACACTGACAGTAGCTATCCAGACTGAGATCTCTTCCTGCGCTACCTGGAGATGCCAGGGAATGAACGCAGGGCCATCTGCATGCAAAGCAGATGCCTTAACCCATTAAGCTATGGCCCTTCCAAGTCAGCCTGCCCATTCCACACAACGTATCCCATAAATAGGTATATTGGTCACCATATGCCTGGAACCTGCTGTTGATCTGAGCCTACCAAGTCAATAGCAGCATAACTACAAATGTGAATGTGTAAAAAAGGGTTTTGGGATTCAGGCACCACTATCATTAACATTAATGGGAGTTGTGCAGCTGTTTCCTCCTGTTATCAGTACATTATTCAAAACATAAATTTAGTTGACGCAAATGAACTTATATGCACAAAATGTATCCTCATCTCACCTCCCACAGTACTTCTGAAATTATCTCATTTCAGGTACTTTCTCATACAAAGCATACTGAGATGAGAGCTTAACCTCTTATACTTAGTAGATGGTTCAGGAATTTTAGATGGGAGGAAACTGTTTGGGTGGGGGATAGGAGTCTCCTAACAGCTATCAGCAGCCCTAACATACTACAGTTTCCAGGATTCTTTGGGGGGAAGCCATGGCTGTTTCAGGTATTAAAATACTGCTTAAATGCATAGTGCAGATGGAGCCGGACTTATCACATCGTGGCAATAAATGCAGGCAACCCTGTTGTAGGAAAGGAAAGGCCTTGGTGGTCCATCCTTGGTGTGTCCTCATGTAACAAGGGAATGGTGAATATCATAATGATCTAGTATTTTTCTAGTATAGTAATCACACTAACATTCATTTCAACAGCATTATTTCATCTGGTAAGGTAAAGGGACCCCTGACCATTAGGTCCAGTCGTGGCTGACTCTGGGGTTGCGGCGCTCATCTCGCTTTATTGGCCAAGGGAGCCGGCGTACAGCTAACATTACTAAGCCGCTTCTGGCAAACCAGAGCAGCACACAGAAACACTGTTTGCCTTCCCGCTGGAGCGGTACCTATTTATCTACTTGCACTTTGATGTGCTTTCAAACTACTAGGTTGGCAGGAGCTGGGCCGAGCAACGGGAGCTCACCCCATCGCCGGGATTCAAACTGCCGACCTTCTGATCGGCAAGTCCTAGGCTCTGTGGTTTAACCCACAGTGCCACCCGCGCCCCATTTCATCTGGTAGGAAGGAGCAAAATTTCTATAGAATGTGGCTTTCCTAATAGAACCAAGATTAGTACTGAAGAAATGTATTTAAAAGCTCACATTCTGAAGCCTATTATCATAATCTGTAATGATGAAATGCCTTAATAGAACTTTTAGATTGCCTCCCTCTTTGGCCCCAGGTGAGATTGTCTGGCTTGTCCATACCCACTATCTAGCCCATAAAATAATAAGGCTTGTTAGTGAAATGTTTTGAAAGCATAGCTGGATACCTACTGGAGTGGACCTTTCATAACTCCCAGCTATTGATGTCTGGACAGAGCTTCTTAATTGGCTTCGGATGGCTGTTTTGATTGACATTTGGTACTGTCACTTCAAGCAAGGCTTCATTATTGCTTAACTCCCTGGTTCTCTGACTGCCAGGTGGCCCAGGAAGGCAAGTCTAAGAGTTACTGTAGAGCTGACTAGCTCATTTTTTCATTCATATTGAACAACTTTCACAAATCATTTTAGTTCTACATCCTCCCAGAAGGATGGTTTCCCCCATCCCCACAAAATTGGTTCCAAAGTATATTGCTGCCATTAGTTCTTCATGAAAATTTGCTAGGATTTTAGTGTGAACTTCTCCTAATAGACACGTATCATACTGAATTGTGCTCAATATATTCAGTTCTGCAGAGAAATTTTTGCATGTTATTTTCATAATATATGCACTGTAATGCACACTTTAATATATGCAATTTTGTACAAATTGCTTGGCTGGAAATTCAGAGAAGTGCACATTTCAAATCATGGCTGGACTACACTTTGTGTATTATTTCAGTAAATGTGAACTAGGTAGGTCCACCTTGAAATGTTATTTGCCTTGAATTTCTTCCCCATCCTTACAGAATATAGCCTTCTGGCTAGAAAACTTTCTTGAGTATTTGAAGAGATACCCATCACATCTTGGAGAAGGTGATACCCCTTCCAACTTAAAGAAGAGGGCAGAAAGAGAGAGAACCCCCTTCAGCAATTTCCATTTTTATGAGTTTCTAGCTGGAGTTAATTACAGCTGGGGGAGTAGGGCTCAAAAGCAGTTCCTTTGGCCCTGCTGACTATTGAAAGAACTTCTGTTTGTGCTCCATTCTGTATTTTCATGAACAACAAATATTACAAATGACAACGCAAGTCCCCAGTGTCCCTTCATTCAAAGGGGAGAATTCAACAATAGAGTGGTACCTCAGGTTAAGAGCTTAACTCCGTTCTTAACCTGAAACTGTTCTTAACCTGAAGCACCACTTTAGCTAATGGGGCCTCCCGCTGCTGCTGCGCCGCTGAAGCACAATTTCTGTTCTCATCCTGAAGCAAAGTTCTTAACCTGAGGTACTATTTCTGGGTTAGCGGAGTCTGTAACCTGAAGCGTATGTAACCCAAGGTACCACTGTACAGTATTAGTATATGCACTTTTGGATGAGGGTGTGGTCAGATTTTTTAGTTACAAAAATTCAACCTGGTAACAGTGAGAGCAAGTCTCAGGGCTCATGCACTTCCATGTCTCTCAGACCACAAGAAGAACATAAGGTTCAATCATGCTGTATACTTTGAGTCTCCACAATGCTGTCCTACTGCAGTCCTGAGGAAAATTCCTCCTCTGTTTGCTTTAGGGCAGCGATTGCCAAACTTGGCTCTCCAGCTGTTTTGGGACTACAATTCCCATCATCCCCAAACACTGGTCCTGTTAGCTAGGGCTGATGGGAGTTGTAGTCCTAAAACAGCTGGAGGGCCATCACTGCTTTAGGGGAAAGCCTCCCACTGGTACTAACGGGAATTTCTTCCCAAAGCCAACAGCAACTTCAGAAGATAACATTTCCTCAGGTCCTCAGCACAGGAGAAAATTTAAATCCCCCCCATCTTCTGCTATCCCACTAAATACAAGCCCTCTCCAACTTCTGCCTGCTGCTATTAACATGTGGAAACAGCTCTAAGGGTTAAATGTAAAGATGCATTTATTGTCGTATCTGGTTGGGTGCTCAGCTAAAATCAAATATGCTAAATCAAATACAGCAAATGTCCTGTTCTGATTATAATGTTGTCTTGAATCTGAAGTCTAGGAACAAAGATTATACCTGTATCTTGTGATGGGCTGACACTGTAGCTGTCACTTTCTTTATCCACTGACCCTGCTGCCCTGGGTGTTGGTAGCCTCCAGTCTGTTGTTAAGGTGTGGGCTGATATTGTGGGATGAGGTCTGTTGAGAGTCCATTGGCTAGCATATCTGTTGCGAGCTGTGGGCCCAGCTTTTGCATTCCTCCTTGTTGTAGGATCTGCAGTGAAAACACAGAGTATTCAGTGTTGGCACTGAATACTTGATTAGTCAAGAAAAGAAGCTGAGCAACTGGCTGAATAGAATTACTGCTGAGTGATGGAGCCTCAGGGTGGAAATGAGTATCAGTGGGGCCTATCTGTAGGCATATGCATTTATTATCAATTTCTATCAGCATCTGTGATATATAAGTTTCAAAGCTATTCTAAACTTTTATTATTGCAAGTATGGCAAACCTTTGATCCTTCAGATTGTGCTGAACTACAACTCCCATCAGCCCCAGCAATCATGGCTGATGCTCAGGGGTGAAGGAAATTGTAGTTTAGCAATATATGGAGGGTCAAAAGTTTCCTGCACCTGCATTATTGGTTCATTTTTCTTTGACAAAGCTTGATTTCCAGGCAAGTGATCATTTTTTGTATTATGTGGACTAAATTTTGTTTGAGGATTTTTTAAAAAGCATTATCTAGAAATCAATAATTAAAGAATTGTGTCCAATGTCTAATACCCATTTACTCTTTTATTTATTTATTTATTTATTTATTTATTTATTTATAGAATGGGTGGGTATGGATTTTGTGGAAATAGTATTAGGACATTAAAGCAGAGGGAAAAGATTTTTCTTCTGAAGCATCTGAGAGGGTTTTCATAGAATCATAGAGTTGGTGTTACTAAGACTGGGATATAACAGTATTAAAAATATAAATTCAAACTTATTAAATAGGTTATTTGATTGGGCTCTTTTTATTATTATTAAAATAGAAAAGCTGCTCCTTTTACATTGCTTTGAAACTATTTAAAAAGGAGTGAGTTAAGGATAAGTAGCCATAGAAGGATTATTCATGATTCATCCCTTCTCATTGACAGATTGGCAGGTTTCTTACTTACAAAGCCATTTAAAAATGCAAACTGTCCATATGTTGTTCACTGTCTGAGATTAGGCTAATAACCAGCACACACACGCATAAAAAAGGGACAATCAGCAATAAAAATGGTGTCCCATCTTTTCTGTGGAGCAGAGAAAATAGCTAGATGAAAAGCTCAGCAAAACAAAACCAGCTCAATTTAATGGTATGCCACAGCTTTATATATTGATTATGCAATGCATTTTGTAAACTTCATATAATCAGTGCCAAAATGTTAGGAAACATTCCACGCATTAGCAAACTATACTGGATTCTTGTCAAGATGAAAAACTTCACAATGATGAATCTGCTTACTCAGTATCTCTTCTGTGCAATGGGTTTTGTAAATCATACACAATCAAAGCCAGACTGTTGGGAAATATTCCAAACGTTGGAAAACTTATTGGATTTTTTCTAAATTTAAAAGGCTTTGACTGTCATACTTCCTTGCTGATCAGTATTTTACACTGCAACCTCACAGTATAAGAAAACTTACAAGAACCAGTGCGGAAGACGGCGGATCAATTTCTATTGGTAGGGAAGGGAATTAGCAGCAACACATAACTCAGGTGTTATATTTTCTCTAGAATGCAAGGACCTCTGCAGATGGGTCTAAAATATACTCATTATTCAAAGCAAGGAAAAAGTGCTAGCTCTGATCCAGCACCAGTGTGGCTGCATTCCACCCCACATTATGTACTGGGGTGGGGGGCAGGGTGTGGAGAAGCAGGTCAAGGAGAAATAACCCTGCTGTCAAACATCATATTTCCATATTTTAAGGTATATGCCAAGACATGGAAAAGAGGAGCACACAGCCTCCAAAGAAAGGGAAGGGAGAAGCAGAAGCAGCTTGCCAGGTGGAGTGGAGCTTCCTGGCAGATGAGTCACTGTCACTTACCAGGAAGGAGAGAGGGAAGACCAACAGAAAGGACAGGGCAGAGTAAATGAACTAGTGGTGCCTTGTTGGTGCCTTTGCATAGCGCCACCCTCTCTGCTGCCTCGCCCTGTATCCTCCTGGTAAGCAACAGACTTTGCAGCATATTTGTTTATTTTTTATATTACAACCACAAAACAAAGTGTCCTAAATACTTACTTGTTCCTGGCCGGGCGTCAGAAACATCTACCAGTGGTCCAGTGGCTTGTGAGACAGACTGGTAATGCACTGTGTGTGTAACAGTCAACGACTTCTGTTTCGATGTCTCCCCAAAATCAGCATCAGTTAACAAGACAGTAGATCGATCATCTACGAGAAAGGCAATGACAGAGCAGAATATCTTAATGGTGTCCCACTTTTGGCTGATTTTCTAAGAATGAATGAATGAATATCACTTCTATAGTCTTCATTACATCTTAGAATGAAATAACCTGGCAAATGAATTTTGTCTCACCTTGCTTTTGCCCAGAGCTAATTAACAAGGGAAGAGATCCATTTTTCAGGTGAGAAACTTCTTTTCCACCATAGCAAGGACTAACATGGAAAGTACTGTTTACTTCCAGTATGACTCTTCCACCCCCAGATATATGAATAATGGCAAAAAAGGCAAGATGTAAAAGTGATGCTGCTGTGATTATAGAAATCGCAGAAAAGTGCACTACTTCTGCATGCCATAATTTTCTTCATGCACTAGTAGCACCACAGTACATAATGGCATGTGCATGGAAGAGAAATTATTGCCCAAAATGGCTCTGTAAACTTTTCCTTTTTCCACACAGTCCTGCAGTACCCTATTTTAATAGTATCAATATCAACTTACTCCCTCCCCCCTCAAGTATATTATCTCTTTCAACAAATACCATTTCCTTCTGACTCGAGTTGATAGCTTTCCTTTTCCTTTTAAGCTATAATTAGATACGGGGTGTTATGAGTTAAGAAAAATAAGCGGTTTAAGTAGGCGGCAGAAAACATAAAAATATAACAATGGGTCTGTTCCAACCCTACAGGAGTTAATGGTGAACCACCCACTCCCACTGAAGCTTGTAAAAACAATCTATTTCTATGCATCGTACTATCAGGATTGACACATTTAACTTCCACCTACATTGCTGCAGTCACTACTGGATAGTCTTAATAGCAGTAAGAACTACAGGGAATGCAAACACTGAAGTACCATATGACTTTTAAATATATTTTCCAGACAGGCTGCCAACGGTGGGACAATCAAGTATTTCCTAAACATTTCCTCCCCCCACCCCCTGGATAAGAAACCATTAACATGAAGAACCATGCATAATAATACTAAATATACATTTTGCCCAAAAAAGGTCTTAAGTAGGATGAACACAATTCTCTACCCTTGGCAAAAAGAGCTGCCTCTTTTCAAGTTGGCAATAAAATCTCTGGGCAATGAGCCATATGGAAGCTCACCATAGGTCTGAATCATGGCTCGCCACTTTGTGTTAGACACAACCTATTACAGAAGCAATGATCAGGTTGCATCTGCAGCAGCCACACATTTAAAACATGCCCCCGCCAAAGTATCATGGGAACTGTAGTTTGCTAAGGATGCTGGGAACTGTAGCTCTGGGAGAGATAAAAGGAGTATATGCAACCTGCATCTGCACTACAAACTCTGCTGCCCATGGATTGCAACACAAGGGTAAATCCCCCCCCCCCCAGTGTGATAAAGCTTGGCAGCAGAGAAACAGCAGAGAAGCAAAATTAGGAAAATAAACAAAGTAGGACCCAAATGCAGGATTAGCCGCTTTTAAAGCGAGCCCTGCCATCACTGCACTTTTCCAAGAGCTGGATCATTAGGAGTTCTGTGTTCCCACTGGATGCCCCGGCTTAGCAATTCTGAAAATCTGGGTTCACAAGGTGAGCCACCAGTGTTCAACTTTATAAATCCTGATCCAAGGAATGATTTGTCTAGGGATTTTCTGACAGCAAGGTCAAGTGCATAAAATGTATTAAGGGACGAGTCTATGCTTACCCAGAGGCCTGCTGAAGACCACAGGAAGAGACGCTTGACCAGCACACACACACACACACACACACACACAGATGTCCACTAGTGGGTTAAGACTTATGTACCTAGAGGTCCCCCAGAATGCAGGTGGAAACAGTGGTGGCTGGTGCCCATTGGGAATAATAGGGCGGAAAGCAGGCAGGCTGATAGTAGGTGGAGCCAGAACTAATGACAGGTGGAGTCAACTAATTCTAGTTTTTCCCTCTTCCTCCATCCTACAGAAATCTACACAAAGGTAACACTGATAGACTGAGGAGGAAGCTGACAGTCAGTGCCACCCCTCTAAACTGATTGTAAGTTGGAAGGCAATCAGGTGGGGGCTGACTGTCGCTGATGGGGCAGTGCCCCATTTGCCCTAATGGACCAACTTCCATGGGGTGGAAAGCTCCACTGGTACAGATGTTTCCCCAGAAGTATTCAAACTGTAGCAGTGGCGGGGGGGGGGGGGCACATGTAAACTGACCCAACCTTTTCCTTTCTATGGGCTGGATTCAGTGATTTTCTAGGGGAAGTCAGGTCTCTTATGCTGCACAATAGGGCTCTTTGTCTCCTCGCCTCCCCTCATTGTCCCCCAGATTGGCTCAGGGTGGACTTTGGGGGAAACCCCAGAACAGGCTGTGGGCTGAGGAGAAGGGAGATCATTCATCTGACAAGCCGAAATGCTTCTACTGACAGAATGAGCTGCTTGGTGCTATGTTGAATCCCTCCCTGCATGTGTATCAAAACCATCCCAGCCACCTTCTTTGCAATTTTCTTCTTGAGCTTGGTCTCACTGAAAACTTTTTCCTTTCACATGCAGTACTGAGTCAGGACTTTTATCATCAAAACAAAAGCAAGACTGTAAGAAAAAGTATTTGGAGAGGCTGTTTTCTATTCCTTAAACGTTGCTTTTTGTAATACCTTAAGAGAAACAACACAGAGCTAGTGAGATCCTCTTGTTGTACAAAGGCACCTCATGAGCTTATTGCTGGCTTACCAATGGTTTCCATTGTATCCCTCTCTTCAATCAGAAGCTGAGCTCTGGGAATATCTATGTGCATTCTGAGGGTCTGCTGTTGCTTATTAAGTGTATCCGATGTCCTTGTGTTTTTACTAGAAATCAGAACAACAACAAACCAAACAAAAAAAGGGGGGGGGACAGGCATTAAAGTCGAATGAAGAAATTACCTAAATTCTTTTATTAGTTTAAAAGCAAAATAAATACTTTAGTCTCCTATCGCTATCAGTGGGGTGTTCAAATAAATGCTTTTCATTAGTTCTCCCATGTGTACATACAATATATTAGTCTAATGCTGAAGCTTAGGAAAACAGGAGCAACGGGAGAAAATAAGCCTTTCCCCTTGAGATTCTTTTGAAAAATACAATCATAAACTCTTATTTCTCCCTTCCTTCCATTTCTTAAAGACAAGCCTAAAAACCCCTTTGTTCAATCAGAGGAAAGGTGGGTTTTATGGCATTGTATTCTTACCATAAATTGGCATTGACAAATATTAACCAACAGAGAAAGTGGACATTTAAGAAGTGGTTATTTATTTACACTTTTATATGGATTTCAGTAATTGCTTTTGGTTCACTATTTCCCTTCAGCACACTTTGCTTTTTGTTCTGTTGACACTGCAACAATAAAATTTTAAGAAAGTAATCCAACCACTGTTCCTCTACTAATTCCCAGCATTGGGGGACAGAGAAAAGAAACAATTAGTATATTATCACCAAAGCTATTATATTCTCATTTTAAAATGTGTGCACTAGAAAATTAGCCTTAGAATGAGTTATGAAGCTAAGAATTTTACACACACACCCCTCTATATCAGAGGTGCAAAGTAACCGACAGAATTGCTTTAGATCTGTAGCACTTGGAAGCAGTCTGATCTGTACCCTCAATGAACAAAAAAAGAGAGGGTACTGTTATTTTTAATTATTTGTTGAGAAAAAAGAACTGGAAAAAGTAGGCCACCCCAATAGTCTAGCTCTGCTGCTTATATGCTGCTCTCACAGCCAGAACTCTAAGAATGACAACCCACATAATAAAGAAAAGCAACAATGTTAATTTGCTTCAACATCCAAGTGCTGTTTGAAACTATTGTCTTTTTCTATTGATGTGAGTTCATCTATCAATCTTGACTCTCCCCTATGCCTTGTGTGCTGCATGCCTTTTTCCTCGAATAGAGCACCACACAACAGTTTATCTATTTGTCCATTCTTTGTCTTACTACAGGGGTAAGGAAACCCTTCTCAGCCCAAGAGCAGAATCAAGAACTGGCTCACCCTCCCATGGGCCATTTTTGATAGGTGGGAGAGACTGCCAATTTTTCAATCACCTGACAACAGGTGAGAACTTCAAAGAGGTTTGCTGTCAGTATCAATTAGCTGACTGGTGCTGACAGACCTTTTGAAGTCCGTTTTCAGGTGCAGTCTAGATCCAAACCACTGCAAAGGAAAAAATGTTCATTTGCAGGCACAGTTTGAGTCCAAGCCATGTCTGCAAATGGACAACTTCAAAGGGTCTCACCATCAGCAACAGTCAGTTGATTGGCACCGATAGTGAGCTCCTTGGTAAAATGGATTGTCAGAGCCAATCAGCTGATTGGTGCTGACAGCATGCATTCAAAGAGGTGCAGCTCTCAGTGAACCCTGCTTGCCAAGGAAGGATCAGGAGTGCTCTTTAAGCTCCTGCTTGTTCCTTTGCAGCTGTGTCTTTATCTGTCCCATATGCAAGGCTCCATATGATGTCAGGTGTGAGCCTAGTGGGCATGCTTTGGGGGGAAAGGCTTTACAGGAACCTTGTCTGGCCTAATTAGCCCGGAGGCTCCCCACTGATGTCTTATTAAAAACAACAACAAAGAGAAATATTTAAAAAGATTTGCAAACCTGTTAGATGGATTTCAGGGGAAGAGGGGTACAGGTAAGATGTCACAGGCTTTAGGCAATCAACACTGTTCCTAATATAGCTGGCTCCTAGTGCAAATAGGCAGAGCTATTCCTTCCTATCCTATGTTGTGGAAAGCCCTCTCATCTGAGATGCACTTTCACTGACCTTGATTTTTATTTGTTTTCTATGATTGGATTAGTGATGGTAACTATTATGTTGCTTTATTTATTGGATTAAACTGCATGAAATCCACCATGGAATTGCTTGGAGAAGAGCAGACTATAAATACATATACCAAACAAACAAAGAAACACCATACATGGTACTTTGAATCCATGCTCTTCAGCAGAACTAAACTAACCACATATCTCCTCCAGCACCACACAGACTATAACTTGGAAAACTATGTTGAAAATTACTTGGAATATTTAAATAGGATGTTTCCTTAACACATGCTATGCATTTTGGAAAGGTCCCAGTCCTGATCTCAGGTTGATACTCCAGTATCACAACCAAACTGACAAACTGTACACATTATTCTTACCTCATAAGCATTTCAGCCAGACTCTTTGCATCTAGGGAAAAACGGGAAAACTATTAACACTGCATAAATAGCTCATTAGTACTGCATGTCTGTTCAATTAACCCATTTTTAAGCATTGTTGTCTAATTTAATATTTTTCCTGGTGATGGGGGACTGGATGTGGAAGAAGAAACTGAAACTTAATCCAGTTTAAATGGTAATACTGTTGGTTGATCAAGAGTTTCAATATACAGCCTTGATTGGATGGGGTTGCACTTCCCCTGAAGTCAAAGGTTTTCAGTTTGGGTCTGCACCTCACTCTTTCATTTCTTCTGGATGACCACGTGGTCACATGATTACCAGCTTCAGCTGGATGTCATGCCCTTTACTGGCAAAGACTGACTTGGCCATGCCCACTCAATGCTGTACAACCTCTAGATTCTATTGTAATATGCTTTATGTGGAGCTGGCCTGGAAAACCATATGGAGCCTTCAAATAGTAAAAAAATCATCAGCGTTTTAGTCTGGGGCCAAACAGACAAAGTGTATTATTCTAGTTCTGTATGGTTTATGATGGTTATCTATTAATTTCCAGACTCAATTGAAGGTACTGGTTCTTACCTTAAAGCAGGGGTGAGAAACCTGCAGTCCTCCAGTTGCACTTGGACTCCAACTCCCATCTTCTCTAGCCAGCATGACCAATGGTTGTAGTCAAAGACATCAGGAGGACCACAAGCCCCCCACCTCTGCCTAAAAGTCCTCAACAATTTGGGGGCTGAGTACTTTATGAACCAACTTCTCCCATGAACTCTGATCAACTTCTTAGGTCCCTCTCCAAATTCCTTTCTCCTGACTGAAGCTTGGTGGATGAATACATTGAGTGGGGTCTTTTCAGTTCTGGAGCTTATATTATTATTCTTAAGTATTGTTGTTACTACTACCAACACCACTACTACTTGCCAAGGAATATTTTTAATAAAGAGAAACAGGAAATAATTTGGAACAAATAAATAATGAGTGCATATTAGAAAATATATAATGCAACTTATTCAGAATTTGCAATCAATCTTATAGCAACATAGTAGCATGCTTGTGACAAAAAAAAATTTGATATGAAAACAAACAATATATATCCTGAAAATGGCTACTGTCACACATCAGTTGCTAAATTTGCTTCATCTTTCTACTAATTTATCATGTTTGTAAAAATTAGATACTTTCTGAAGCATGCAGCATGCAATTTATCTGAATCCCCCCACCCCCGTATTTGAAAATTTTCTGTTCCTTAACCATTTCCTCCTGGGATTACTTCCTGCTTTATGAATCCATATCAAACACTTCTGATATCCTTAACAAGTTAGCAAATGAGAGATGTCAGATGTCCCCCAAAAAACAAAAACCATTGTCCAAATTAATATAACAGCAGCATAAAGGTGGTTCTTTCAACATCACTGCTTTTGTTGTCTTTGAAACTTAAGAAACAACAGTTGGAGACAGAGTGGGAATTATGTACAACTGCATTATTGATAGGCAGTACCTCATTCTGATGACGAAAACAAACAAACAAGATCTCCAATAGTAAAATATCTGATATTGCAAAGAAAACAAAATCCACCAATCTCTAAACTTCAAAAAATACCTGCCCATTATTTTTCTCTTTGTAAACATAAAGGACATACTGCTGTGTGCTCTAGGCTGTCTTTTGCGGATCAGTGTGCTGAAACATGCAGATGTTTAGGGCAGAGTTGGCCTGCAGGGCACACAACTTAAAGGGCATGGGTACACAGCACAGTCCCAGTCACACATTCAGAAAAGTGTGAGCGCGTTAACTGAAAAGGGATTTGGGGTTACAGGACAAGGAGAGTTCAATCTCCATTGAAACAAGTATGTACCGCAGGGCAGCAAATCAATGTGTTGATGCTTATTTTAACCAGGTAAACTGGGTACTACAGGGCGCTTCTTACATTACAGAAATGGTCTGAACATTGCTCTGCATGACTACTCAAGTGGTGGCCAACCTGCGGCCATTCAGAAGTTGCTGGACTCCATTTCTCACCAGCCCCAGCTAGCATGACCGAGAATCAGTGATGTTGGGATCTGGAGTCCTAGAACAACTGGAGGACCACAGGCTAGCCATCCCTGTTCTGTCCTGGTCCCCTGACAAAACTGGGGGCCCACAGCATATGGCAAATATTCACATTGTATACACTTCACTGAAATGCAACCTTCTTCTCAATAATGTTACCATAGTGCAGTTAGATGGAGCTGCATAGAAGCAGCAGTGATACTGCTGCTGTAACATACAAAATGGACCCTACTTGTTACAAGCTTCTGACATCTCCTTAATCTATATATACAATCTCAGCTAGACATTCTCGGTGAGGTGACCAAAATACATGTAAGCGAGTAATAGGTGTCCATTCTTACCTCTGAGTCTCTTCAGTCTCTGTTCCCTCCTCCTCCTTCTCACAACCAGCAGAAGCACAAAAAGCAGCAAGACCCCAACCAAGATACAGGAAATGGTCACCAGCATCTTTAGCCCTTCATTGGTTGCCAGACCTTCCTCACTTTGGACAACTGATTTAATGAGTGGAGGGATTGTACCTGGAAACAGTGTCATGACATTAGATGCCTATCAATGAAGAGAAAAGGTTGGTTTTTAAGTGACTACGGTGTACAGAAGCTCACCTGTAAGAGGTTTGATTAATTAGGAAAGCTTCATCACACTAACTTTTTATGGGCTATTTTAAGGCACACCTGTCAACTCTACTACTTTTAGTGAAGAGGCAAACTAAGAAATGTTAATTGCCTTGAAATAATGTTGCTCTTCTTTATAAGTTCTCTTCCAACAGATGTAAAGTGAAAAATGTGCACCCTTCAATCAAACCAATTAAATTTCATGCCAGAGGACAATTCTTGGCTTGTAATGCTCAGCTCTTCTATCTGATGAGAGCATGGCAAGCTCCTGAGATTTATATTCCTGTGCCAGGAAATGTGAGTTTCAGTGATATTACTAAGTTCCACCCTTCCCTGGAGTTACCAAGGCGAGAATAAAAAGGGATGAAAAATGGCAATTGAGAAGTTGACCAAGAACCTGACACTCTGTTATGAAGGCTTCTGGATATGCTTAGAACCTGCATTACCAATGAGAACTCTGGGAAGTGTAGGTGGTTGTTTTTGTATTAGTTCCTCCTGCTTCATTGAACAGAGTTCCCACTGGGAATGCAGATTCTGACAAAGCATGGCTTTTCAAGCACTTCCAGCCACCATTTCCATCCCATCCCCAATGACAAAAAGTGCAGGAAAGGAGTATAGGGCTGACACCAGGCCACTATCAGCTGAGTCAAACATCAAAAGGTGATTGTAATGTTGGACTGTTTGAAATGGCTTGACAAATTTCCAGTTCTGAAGACCCCCTGCTTTCTCAAAATTCATTGCCACCACTAGTTAAGAGAACGAAGTCTATCAGCTTGTGTCAAAACACCTTGCAAAATGGCTCCTCTGCTGGTTAATAACAAAAGAGCCTTGGAAAACCTGAATCTCTTTGCACACCATCTTATTCTTTTCAAGGTAGATAATCTAAATTTGAACTGTCCACTGTTTCATATTTAGTCTTGCAAGCAGATCGTTCAACACATTTGAACTAAACAAGTGTTGTCAAGATCAGAAATTGTAAATTGAATGTAATAATATGGTTTATTCCTATCTTATTATATAAAGTCTGTAGTAGCAATATATAATGAGGTGTTTAGAACATTATAATAAGACTAATTTTGGGGCAGAACCCTTTCTTCTGTGACTACTGCTGGTAATGTTGACGGAATAATCTCTCCTCCATTCCTTCTCTCTCTCTCCCTGTCCCAGAGAGAGAGAGATTGAGAGAGAGATTATTGCTGCATACCAGCATTTATGTAGGAGAGGAAGTTGTCACGTGTGCCCATTCCCTTACTGGATCCAGCCCTACCTCTCCTCCTGAGGGCTCCAGTTATCAGGTTATTCCTGCTCCTGGGTTCCTAGGAGGACAGCAAGCACTGGATCATTTCAGGGGACACAAGCACATCTCCACTCCTACAAAATGGCTAATGATATCTGCGACACAATTCCAGAGTACATAGTTTGAAAACTGTGCTCTTTAAAAAAGAACATCAGCCCTAAAACTCTGGTGACTGAATATCATACTAAGAGATCTCAGTTATTTGTTGGGCATATAACATACACAACTCACTCTCTCTCTCTCTCTCTCTCTCTCACACACACACACACACACAATAAACAAAAAATTAGACATCTAATAATTTTCAGGGGGGGGGGAGAGCTCCCCCTGAACTGTTTGCAAGAAGAGATGTAACATTAAAGTGTTCACTCTCTCATACAACTCAACACACCTTCCTTTTTCTTATGAGTGAAATTACGGGCAAACATTTCACTATATTGTGGAATAAATTGTGATAAAGTTGACAGGGGCCACATAGCATTCCTCCTCTCTCAGGCCTTTGGCTAATTAAGTAATCGATGGCATTTTAAACTGGTGTGTGTGTGTGTGTGTGTGTGTGTGTGTGTGTGTTATTGTTTTCATTAGTTACTATAGTATGTATTTTTGTGTTTATATAGTAAATGGCTCTGTGATCCTCATATGAAGGGTGTATTAAAAAAATAAAACATTCTATACAATACAAATAATTTCTCTTACATCTTAGGGTATCTAGAGGAAACACTTTGACTTGGATTTTGGGGTATCAAAAGAAGTGCTGGATCCAGTTCCTAAGACTGACAATCCTTGGTGCCAGAACGAATATTTATGGTGGTTTAAGGGTGAGGAGTAACCCCAGTCAGGGCATTTGTTAATGTGAATTGCTCAGATTTGTTTTGCTGGCACAGTGGGAGACATGGATTGAATGGGAAGCCTTCTCCTTCTACACTGGAACATTGTGCCAAATCAAGCTGTAATTTCACTGGAAAGCACAGCTATCAGAGAAGCCTGCCATGAATTTGTACAGCTCCTTGTGATCCCCCCTCCCCTCCACGTGACAAGAGGCAGATGGAATTTCAGACTGTAAACACCTTTACTGTTTTATCCTCTAGCTGCTACAGATGCCATATTGCAGCACACAAAATTAAATGGCTCTTAGATTATGTGAAATTAAAATATTTATGATCATTCTTCATTAGGCAGCAATTAAATGAATGCACTTACTCCCATCATAGTTGAGTGTTGCAAATTTGGCCTGCTTCTCTGCACAGCCGGCACTGTTACAGACCCTCATCTGTAGCTCATACCAGGTTGCCTCCTGAAGATCGTACACAATGTATGATTTGGTAAGAGAGGTTCTCTGGGCTGTAGTCCACACTGTGGTGCCAAAGGGCCTGTATTCCAGAGTAAAGGAAGTGATTGGGCAACCACCATCATTCCAGCCAATAAGGTTCAACCTTACTCGAGTAGTGTTAATACTGGCAAAGAGTTCTTGCTCCTTTGAAAACTGTGGCTCTGCAAGAAAATACACATGCAAATAGAAAGAGTTATAATAAATGGATAGCAAAACAGAGATTTTCACATTTTTCAGATGGGAGACGAACATTTAACTTGCAAGATGCAAACATTAATTTCTTTTTTTTATCCTTATATAGCAATTAAAAAGTCAGCTATCTGTACTTCTTCCTTTTCTGTCAATATTTCTCCTTTTACAGGTCACCACGGATTTTATGGTGCAGAGATGTGCTGGGATGGGAATGATGAGGTCATTGATAACATCCAAGAGGCACTGTTTGCCTTGTGTCTTCCAGCATTGGCTTCAGTGTGCAACTCCAGAGATGTGTCTCAGCATCCCTTGAAATATTGCAGAAGTTGCCGGAGTGCAAAATTCTACAACTGTTCACTGAATGCAAATGCTTCACTTAAAAAATTAAGAAAATGGTAACGTCTCTGCTTACGCAATGGTTCTTTGGCTGCAATGCTAATCCACTGTGGGTTGTAATCCAACACTTGAATAATAATGTAAGTGATAATTGGGTCTATGAGAATAAATAATGGCTGTTGTATATTCGTTTCAATCTGTATGTGGGCTTTTAGCAAGGCTATATATTCTGGTCTAACAGGACCATTCTGATTCTTGCACCAGAAGCTACAAAGTTGCTAGTGTGGTTGATTTGTGTCTTTGAAAACACGGAAGTGTTTCGTGTGCCTTGCTTAGGTAAACAAGGGAATCCTGTTAGACCAGAGGAGATAACTACAGTTATCTGTAGCCAAGAGCTTTTGCTTATTCTGTTTCTGTTTCTTAAAGATTGACCTTATAGTGACTCTAATCCATGAATGCACTAGGACATCCAGGTTTGCCAAAGTCAGCAGAAAGAGGCCACGCAGAGGTATGTGCTGCCATTTCTAAGCAGGAGTAGCTGAGGTGTATGGACAAGGCCTAGTTTATGTGGCACACATACATCAAGTCTGCAGCAGACTACAGCAAGTTGTTCGAGCCAATGACTGATACCTGCACTCTTGATTTCCACCCCCCCCATGAAGTCAATCTTTTCACTGGATTTATGCATGAAAAGAGGCCTGAGGTGGAAGCTCAGAATTGGCCCCAATTCAACTGCTGCTCAGCCAAACCCTCTGCTGTCTGAAAGCATCTACCAATCACTTGTTGAGCTACAGGTGACATGCTGGCTCAGCCATTTACTCTAAATCTAGCATGCGCTGTGGTTTCTCCAGGATGAAGCAGTCAGTTTCAGAGTTTACATCTCTGATGGCTCCATATATCCAAGAGTGCTGCTTTTGAAAGGGAACCAGGAGGATGCAGTTAAGCAAGGATTCCAGTTAGGATCTTCAGTATTCTGCCTGAATTTCTATCTATATGAATTGACCTTAACATTTTAGTTTTGGCCAGCAACAACAAAAAATCAAAAGTTTTGAACAGAACCTAGGGGCCACTGTAGGACTGCTGATATTAGGGTTGTTGGTTTTGTTTCCAAAACTTAGCTTCTTTGTCCACTTCTTCCATACTCAGCATTCTTTTCATATTCACAATCAGAATTAAGAAAGCATTTAGACTATTATACAAAAGTGAAGAAGTTGTATAAAGAGCACTGATTCAAAAATGTTTGGTAACTTTGAGAGCCCTGGAAACTCTCTTCATTTTCATTTTTTTCTAATATGAACTTTGGGAGCGGGACCCCCAACGTGGCAAAATATCCAACCGTTAAAAGGATGTCAAGACTGAACAAGCAAACTGAAAGTGCCAGACCATAAGACACTACAAAGCCAATTCCCTTGCAGTACTACATAATGTATGACACAGATAAGTGGCTATTGACCTATTTTAGAATCTAAATCATGCAACCATCACTTGTTTTAGAATAAAGACACACTATGATTTCAAGTACCTTTCCCAAGTGTTTTGGCTTCTATGATTTCACTGATGCGTCCTGGTCCCACTCCATTCTGAGCAGTCAGTGTGAACTTGTACCACGTTCCACACTTCAGCGTCTCCAAGCGGTAGGAACGTTCACTGGGGCTAATAGGGAAACTGCCCCACTGCTCGCTGTTATCCTCCGAGTACTGCAGTATATAACCTGCCAAAGATGCAAAGATATCAGAATTAGAGTAGGTGGTCAAAAGGTGTGAGGAAATAAATGAATCACAGGAAGTTTCTACGTTAAGAGTATTAGGGGTCTTCAAATCTATTCTTGACTTGCCCACATGGTAATGTTTCTGGACTGAGACAATCTCCTTTGCAACCAAGAATGCTCCTGATCTCTGGAGCAAAGGGTGGTTATCTTTCTGAAGACCAGGAAAGGTACAGTGAGGCCAAGATGATAATTTTATTCTAGGTTGGATAGATTGATGCTTGTCTTGTCTTTAATGGATCAGATCCAGACTATGCTAGGCATACTTCAGTCTCACTGAAATAAATAATAATATAATAATAATAATAATTTATTATTTATACCCCGCCCATCTGGCTGAGTTTTGCCCAGCCACTCTGGGCGGCTCCCAATCAGTGTTAAAAACCGTACAGCATTACATATTAAAAACTTCCCTGAACAGGGCTGCCTTAAGATGTCTTCTGAACGTCAGGTAATGGGACAAACAGCCTGAAGGTACACGGGGGCCCACGTGGTGAGCATTGTGACAGTGGTGTCCCCATAGGAAGTAGGCATGCCAGTAATTTGGGCATGTGGCCTACTGCACATAACTCAATGTGCAGGGTGCCACACATCCAAAATAACTGCCTCACTGATTTTCCAAGTGATTGTATTGCTCAGAGACATTGCAGGGGTGGATGAATTAACTCTATATTAAACTACTGGGAATAGAACAGAGTACATTTTTACAGAGACTACTAGGTGGCCCCCGGGGACCCCTGTTTCTGTCCTTTGGGCAAAAGCAGGTTGCTCTGCGCTGAAGTAAGGATACAGGTAATGCTATTGCAATTTCATAAATGTATGCACCTCTTATCAGAAGAACAGCTGCTAAATTAAGTGTATAATTTTAAGCAAAAGGGGAAGTCATACTGACATACAAAGCCCATTACAGAGATATAGTATGCTAGAATCATTTTAGGCCCACTTAGATAAAAAAAAAGAACTAATGGGCAGGCTATATCAAGACTGAGCTGGAGGAGACTTGAGGTTGTTACAACAATCAAAACTTTCCTAATAGTAGCATTTCCTTCCCCCCAAACAACCATCAAATATCTATCTATCTAGAGGAACTAACAGTATTTCCTCTATGGAGAACATTTTTAAAGAACTATATAATAAATAAATTATTATTATTATTATTATTATTATTATTATTATTAATAATACCCCACCCATCTGGCTGGATTTCCCCAGCCACTCTGGGCGGCTTCCAGCATAATATTAAAATACAATGATTCATCAAATATTAAAAGCTTCCCTAAACAGGGCTGCCTTCAGATGTCTTCTAAAAGTCCGATAGTTGCTTATTTCTATGACATCTCATGGTAGGGCGTTCCACAGGGCGGGCGCCACTACTGACAAGGCCCTCTGCCTGGTTCCCTGTAACTTTGCTTCTTGCAGTGAGGGAACCGCCAGAAGGCCCTCGGCGCTGGATCTATGCCTACAGATTCTGCCCTCTGCAATGTAGGAAGGCAGATACAGACTGATAACATAACTTCCCAACAGATTTGCACCTGTAATTTAAAACAGGTGGAGAATGTAATTCACTATGTAATGAAATTTCCCAAAGGACTGCTGAGAAAAATTCTGTCTCATTTAACAACCTTCTCTGACCAAGACATTATCCGTTTTCTCTTAGAAGATGCTTACCCATATACAACACCACAAGAATTAGTGCAGAATGGCAGGTTTTGTCTGAGAATTGTAAGCATGTGTTCAGTTCAATTTTAGTTTAAACTGGGCTTTACTCGATTGTGCCATAAATTTAAATAATCCTATTTTATTTTTCATTTTTCATTATTGTGTTGTCTATTTTTATTTGACTGTTGATATATCAGATATTTTTGGAGTATATTTTAAAGTTGTTGAGGCCAACATCTAGTGCAATAAATTTAACGACAATCACTTGTACAAAACAGCCTCCTCTCCAATAGTCACTGCTAGGCAGGAGGCCTGGATAACCGACCACTGCTTTCTCTTACACAAATCTACCATGGTGTCCCACTGCTAGGTATCAAGCTAGAATGTGTGAATCACTTCTTTGCAATAAAACATTAGCACTGAAAAATGAACCTGGACACTGTTACCTCGAATAGAACTACCACCATTATCTCCAGGGATCCAGGAAAGAGTGATTGAGGAAGATGTGGTTTTGGACACAGTAAGTCTCGGCTGGTCTGGTGGAACTAGACAGAAGTAGTTAACAATTAGTGCATGACTTCAAACTATTCATAAAGACATCTATTGAAGAATTGTTTGGGGCTGGGGATAAAAAAAGCAAATCATATCTGTCAGTGTGTCTGTTAGTTTGACATCTCCAGCTAAGACTAAAAGACAAGTTCTCTTTTTCTTAGATATGTAAATACTATATAATTTTATCTGTCATTTCTTAACCTTAATTTTGACTTTGACTTTCCTATCACTACAATTCCTGAACAATCTCCTTCCAAGATGCATGGGAAACATATTTCCACCCCCACCCCTAATTTATTACTTGAGGAAACACTGTACACCACTGTCACAAATCACTATTGGGGCACAGCAACGCAGCAACATTTCTGGTGATGTCAGTGAAATCGCCGGAAAACTGACCATCGGTGCTAATGTCAAGTAGCAGCTAAAAGAAATCACTGAAACTTTGTCCCCCTACCCCGAGAGGCCTGTTCTCTTGCAGAGTAGGAAACCATGCCACATTGCTACATTTGTTGCAGGTCCCACTTGCAATAAGCACCAAATTCATAAACTGAGATTAGTCAGGGTGCTAAATTTCATTCTCTGGAGTATCCTCAGTGATGTAAGAGGAATTACTGGAACAATAATCAAAGTGCTGTAATCTCACAAATAGTCACAATTAAAAACAAACAGTTTTCTTACCTTGCACCTGCAAATTCAAAATGATTTCATCTGATCCCCAGTTGTTCGTGGCTACACAGCTGTAATATCCCGAATCCTCTGCTTTCACAGTACGGATGACAAAGCTGCCATTACTAAAGATGCTTCTTCGCCCATCAATCATCACTAGACTGGGTGTCCCGTTACTACCTCACAGGAAACAAAATTCATACATTAAAGAGGTTACAACCAACATTACTCAGGAGTGGCAATTTGTAAAAGCACAGGAAAAAGCAATTGCCAAGCAAGAACGTCTCCTAGTTCTATAACAGGGTTAGCCAATGGGGTGCCACTCCCATCATCTCCAGCCTGTGTGCCAAAGGTCAAGGATGACAGAAAATGTAGCCCCCCAACAACTGGGAAGCGTCTCGTTGGCTACTTGTTTTAGAGGCTGATAAAATTCATAAAGGGCATTTGAGTGTTTTCCATGGCAGGACATGTATAATGAAGAATATTTTGCAAAATACGCTGGTAACAAACAATGGCTCGCTCCTACAGGAGGCAGTGATGGCAATCAACCTGGATGGCTTTGAAAGAGGATTGGATGAGAGAGCTATCAATGGCTACTAGCTACGATAGCTGTGCTCTGCCTCTCCAGCCAGAGGCAGCCATGCTTCCAAATACTGGAAACCATGGAAGGGAGAGAGTGCTCTTGCGCTCTTGTTCTGCTCCCTGGTTTCCCACAGGCCTCTAGTTGGCCACTGTGAGAACAGGATGCTAGACTAGATTGGCCTGATCTGGTGGGCTGTTCTTATGTTCTAACTTCTTCCCACCCACCTCTTTGGGGAAATGAGTCGGGGAGAGAAAGTTCTGACCTTCTCAAGCCACTTGAGGGGAAGAGTCAGAGTTAGGGCTAGGGGCTGCGTGTTGTGAGGTTAGGAACCCCACACACCATAGTTTCAGGAGCAAGGAAAGAAAAAATGACACTCTTTTCATTTTACAATTCCCAGAACTGCACGCAAACTGCTAACCTTCCCCCCCCCCCGCAAAAAAAACCCTATACAGATAAAATGCTCAGGTTTCATGCTAACAGCTCTCTATTGCTAGCACAGTAAAGGAACAGGGTGGGGAAGAGGTGTCCTTTATCCCTTTCCTGTTGCTGAAATTTCATCCCCCCCCCCCGAGAAGCCTATTCTTTTACAGAGTAGGAACTCACTGCATTCTGCATCTGTTGCAGGTCCCATTTGCAATCACTCCCCCCCCTTCCACCACCACCCTCCTCACACAAAGTTGCTGGTTACCTTTCTTTCATCCATTTGACTGTAGGAGCAGGGTCTCCAACAGCCTTACAAGGCAGGATAATGTCTTTCATCCATGGGGTTGTTACTGTGCCGCTGAAGGTCAGAATTCTGGCTGGAGCTGAGGAGTGAATAAGAAAAAAAGGATTAAAATGCAGTGGTGTGGCACTATATTCTTCAGAGGTGTGGCCAGGTGTGTGTGTGTGTGTGTGTGTGCGCGCACACGCACCAAGATAAATTTAATATTTAAAGCAAAAGTTAAAATGCTTCTGGCTACAATTATATGAGGCAAATTAACTTCAACCAACATTATCACGCGGCTTAAAGGAACACACAGAAAATACGATCAATGTTGAGATGGCAGGGGAGGGAAGGGACCCTGAAGGTAGCTGGGAATAAAAATCCTATTTAATTCCTGATCCCCTTGTTCTGCACTGGAAGGAATCTGTGAAGATTGCACATGTGCTTATGGTAAGTGGCCTTCAAGTATGGTGCATTTCAGGTGACATCAAAAGTACTCAACTAGCAGCATCCTTGTTCATTCCCTGCTCCCATTTGCCAACATTTCATAGAATCATAGAATTCTAGGACCCTCAATGACCATCTAGTCCAGCCCCTTGCAATGCATTTATCTCTCTGTCCTTCCATGTGCTTTGAAACAGCATAGCAAGAAGGATGAACAGAGATGAAAAGTAACCCATGGGTGGCACTGAAATTAGTTTTAGTCAGAACAAGCTCACTGAAATCAATGGAAGTGACTAATGTCTCATCCACACTTCCTCTTGTCCCGTGCCTAGAAAGCATGGCTCTCATGGGTTTTCCGCTTGCCCTGCTCCTTTCACAAACGAGCAGTTTTCCCTGGGCGAAAGAAGAGGGACAAGAGGAAGTGCTGGATAAGCCCTAAGTTAGGTCCATCAATTGCAATAGGTTTACTCTGAGTAAAACTCAGTCGAATACCACCCCATGTCATGTGTCCCTGCTCCCTTCCTCCTCATTTTTCCTGTTTCCAAATCTACTGGGGTTTTTGTTGTTGTTGTTGTCCCTTATAGCACAATAATACAGCATTAACTTTGGATTCCAGACCACCCTATCCACTGTCCTTACCAAATCCATAAATAGCATAGCTGTCAACTTTTCCCTTTTCTTGCGAGGAATCCTATACGGAATAAGGGAATTTCTCTTTTAAAAAGGGAAAAGTTGACAGCTATGATAAATAGAAAGGAAGGAAAGGGTGGAGAGGGAAGGGATAGCAGCCATAATTGCTATCTTCCCTCTCCAGAGGCATAAAAGTAAAAAAAAGTGACTCGCAAGTGGGCAGAGTGCTGTTGTGCTCATGCCCAGCTTGCAGGCTTCCCACAGGCATCTGGGCCTTTGTGAGAACAGGATGCTGGACTAGATGGGCCATTGGCCTGATCCAGCAGTCTCATCTTATGTTCTTAGAAAGCTCAGAGGGATGGGGGGAGGGAGCAGTTGGCAGCATCACAACCACAGTCCCATGTGCAGGTCATAATCACATCTACAGTTTATACAAAGAGTTCCAGGAATTTCTTCCAGATTAGGTCACCTATGTCCAAGGCTTTGTGCCTGCCAAATAAAAACTTCTCTTTGATTCTCAGTTCTAGCATATATATTTATTCTTGCAAGACCTGCTCAGGATTTCCACTCTTGTGATACTATTTTGCTAGCCATTTGCAAATATTTGCAGTGTTTTGGAGCAGAGATTGTCTTGTTATTGGTTTTATTATTATATATGTTGTTTGGGGAGTCTTCTTGGCTGAAAAGTGGTATATTTCCCCCAAAATAAACAGATTTTTGTTCATGAAGTATGCACATCTGTGCAAAACTGTGTAAAACTAATGGCTGCAACAACATTTCCTGTTTGGGATATCTGCTCCACTTGTGAAGTTTTCCCTTCTTTGCTCCGTAACAAATCAGTACAAACAACACATTTTTAGTTAACTTCTAACAGGTGGCAATACCAACCAAGTTCATCCTTTGCAACATGTTTTGGTTTTTAGATCTGTATCTTTGATACTCTGACAGAGGATGGGTAGCTACTGAAAAATGTCAGTATTTCCTTTTCTGCAGTGACGGGAAATGTTGCTAAGACAAGGCAGATTTTGACAGTTCACTCAGCCTGCATTTAAGCTCCTGTAATAATACATGAGCACTAAATGAAAATAAATGAATTGTGAACTGCCAAGAAATTTACACGTGAGAATGACATCTGACAAAATAAGCAGTGATGTTGTGGCACACCAGTAGTGAAACTGAGGCAGCTGTGAGAAAAGCCAGGACACTTTATGCTTCTCTTCCGACCTGAAGGCACAACAAGTATTAAAGCATGTGAGAGAAAATTTCTGCTAGTTGACTGGAAGGGACCAATCCACAGCTCATTAAGCAGCTGACACTGGACATTTGATACAGCCGCTCCCAAGGGGCTTAGCAAAAGCAATGCCTAAATCAGGAAACTTGAGTTTCTCACAAACAAGGACATATTGGTACATCCCTACATAAGCTCTTGGGGAATTAAAATCTTAGCTGAGGGTGAAAACTAGTACTGCCACCATACATAACTTACAAGTTGCCAAGCATTACACCAAGTTGCTTCTGATTCTGGTAGTTAGCACATATATATGGGTTAGGCAGGAGAGAGCTTAATAATGAGCCCCAGTTCAGGTGAGACACAAAGCCAAGACCTCCAGATGTTGCTGAATTGCAATTCCCATCATCCCTGGCCATTGGCCATGCTTGTTGGGGGCTGATGGGAGTTGTAGTTCAGCAACTTCTGAAGAGCCAGAGGTTCCCCATGCATAGGCTAAGCCAGACCTTTGCTTAGCTTGGTGCAGCAACAAAAAGAGATCCAGAAGGAGCAAAGCAGCTTCCCAGGTGTCTAAGACTTGTTTAAAACAAAAACTGAGCTCACTAGTGTGCAGGCAACAGCTGGAGTTGCTTATTCAATTATTCAACAGGAAGTACCCTAAGGAAGAACTCTGTTCCAACCATTTCTCCCTGCCTTGGACATCTGAATGCCTCCTTCCTTCCTTTATCCAAACACTGTCCGTAACTGAAGAAAGAATCCACCTGAACAGCAGCAGCAGAAGCAACAAAAGATCTAAATTCAAAGCTAAGTCTTCAGATGCTTGGTGAACATCTGCAACTTTTCCTATAGATCATGTGAATATTTGAATAGCCTGGACCTGTTGTATTCAGATTTCAGTGTTACTACACTCAAGGCATGTTTGCACTCCCTCTTGTGTCTGTTGAGCAACACAAGCTGTTTAATATGCATTGGAGGGGATGTCCCATAGGAATTCTATGGAAGCCTGTCCTCCTTTCCCCCAACCAGCCCTGAGCTGAGCCTGCTGGCACTCTGCTAGACCCAACATAAAGTGCCATCTGGGGCTCACATATGGGCATTTGATAGTCTGCCACTGTCAATGCCTCCTGGGTGGAACCTACACCTGGAAACCCACGAAGTGCAGAAGGGCCTCTTGTTATTGACATTGCCAAGGTGTGCTGCAGTGAATCCAGCACATTGATCAAGTGCCAGGGTGAAGGAAGAACGCCCAAATATCTACACATCTGTTCACATGCAGCTCTGTGTGCATAGGAGAGGATGGGCTGTCCTTTAAAAAACCTTCCTTTATTCCATCCATTAATGTAATTATGATGCTTTATATACATTAGGTATAACTGTTTAATTGTACACTGAAATGGAACGTAACAGACCCGCTTTGAGGAAGACAGAAGTCTGTTGGGAAAGATCAGTAATTGGGAATTAAGAACATGGTGGCATAGGTTTTCTTTTAAGAACTTATGGATTTATGGAAGTATGTATGTTTTTCCTTTTGTTTTTATTTTATTATTTTTGTTAATTTTGTGTGTGTGTGTGTGTGTGTGTGAAGTAAGAAAACTAATAAAAAGCATATAAAAAGAAAAAAGGAAATTAACTTAGAACGTATCTCTGCTCCTCTGCCATGAGGTGTTTAACTTTAGATCACATGGGGAAGGTTCAATTGCAAATCTCCATTTTGTATGAGTTGGACTTCAGTTTTTGTTCTCAAGCACGCTAGAAGAAAGGATGGAAGGCAGGCTGTGGTAGAGACAGAGCTATGTTTCAGTTCTGTTTTGAGTAATTTAATATTCCTAAGATGCTATACCTATGCCTGGATAAGCTTATGATATTATGCAACTATTTGAATGTAACATCATTGTTCTGAGTGTCTGTTTTCTGTTAGTAAAGCTTTGGAACCATATTTTTGGTCTGGACAATTCTTATTTCAAGAAGAACCCATTTTTATCCTTCCTATTTCTTCCTAAAGCACAATATTAAGAACCACAATGCATTAACAAGCAATGTGCAAAATTAAGAATGCTGATTAGAAATAGCAGTTAATATGGAAGGAGAGACTACAGGCCAGGAATCCATTTTACACCAATTAGGCAAATGTGAGAACAGGCATTATTATCAAATGTAACCGGAATGCTTAATCTCGGTGGGTTTTTATCCTGTCCAAATAATATTTAAAAGGAAAATCTTACATAGCAATCCTTGGAGAGAGCAAAGGAAAATGGCTTCAGGAAGCTCTTAGTGGACCACTGGGATCCATAAAGGGGAGGAAAGGAAGAACATTATTCTATGAGCTATATGATCATCCTGACGTCGTGGTGCTCATGGCATCTTCAAGAGAAGCCTCGGATTCTCAAGAGGATTGTTCTAGTAAAAAATTTAATTAAAGTCACACACAAAAAATGAGTTCTGTTGATCAAAAGGAAGAGAAGTAAATGAAGCCTAGCTAATGAAATTACATTATATTGCTAGCAGATACTAGTGAGGATCCAGGAGCACAAGGCTCCTGATAGTTCTTAAGTGCCATCAAAAGAAACCTGCTTGTTTCTGTCTCAAGGGCAAAATGGCCTGCTCAGTTTTGCATCACTCTGCACCAGCAAACATTGTCAACGTATATCCAGATGTATCTCAGCAACCATGAAGGCTAGAAGCTTCATTTCCCCTTAAAACGATGATTCTCAGGACCCAGAACCCTGGTATTTATAATAGTTGCCATTCTCTATGGTATGTATGGTATGCTCTGTAAGGGTCTTTTAGCTGTTCAGAGAGATGATCAGTCTCTTTCTGGCCATGCCTATTTCACGTGGGATCATTGATGAATTCATTCCATCCTGGTTTTGAATTGATTTTAAAAAATGAATAAATCCATATTTAGATACACATTTTGTGATTAAATATGTATCTCATTGCACTTACTTCTAAATGCCTTTTCTTGTAAGATAATAACTTTCAAGGCACCGTGGTACATTTTTGAGCTAAGAAATGTATCGCAAAGTTTGGAAAAGTATCTTTATATTATACATCTGTGTAACTAGCCTAGGAAATGTGAATAAAGCTGGTTTGCTTTAAAATGCAAACAAAAAGTTCCTCCACACCCAACAGGTCTGCTTGCCAGACAATGCCATAATCCACTTTCACCTTTAACACTGTAATGTTTCAGTGGGAGATTGTGCAGATACTGTGCCTGCCCCCTGCTCTCCAGACTTTTCCACCCACCCGATCCTTTGAGACAAGATTAAAAGTCCTGTTTGGTGTGAGGTGGTGGGGCGGGAGGCAAGATCTGAACAGGAGGCATGGCCACCTCACCGCTTCCCATTGCATTGTTAATACTGCATTTTAAGTCCAGTCCCTTGGACTGCAAACCACTGTGATCTACAAATAAGCAGTTCTGCCCTGCAACAAGTAATTTAGGCTACAGTTTGAATCTCACTTACCTGGGAGTAAGTCCCATTTCAGTTCACTAGGGCTTACCCCTTATTTGATTAGGATTACAGCCCAAATGGCTTTTTCATCACTTCCAGCACCAAAAATCTGCTATGTTGTATGCTATCCATTTATGTCAAGCAGACTCCTCACCTTTAGCAAATGGTTCCACGGTGATAATTTCACTGCTATTGCCTCGCCCTGCAGCTGTCACAGCCACCACCCAGACACTGTATTGCCGATTCCGACTCAGATTTGGGATTCTGTAGGAAAATGAGTCAGGAGTAGCTTCGAATTCGCTGATTACCTGTGACAGGAGAGACAAACATTCCCAAACTAAGGTAAATGATGTACACAAGAGTCTTTACCTCTTAACCACTACAGATTGGGAAAAGTAACGTATTTATAATATTGAAACTTGGTCCTTCTTCTTCAGAAGAGCTCAGGGTGGGAGGCAATAAAACTAATTTGAAAACCAAAGATCCATTAAACAGTAAAAATTACAATTTAACATCAGCCATAAAATTATAGAGCAGCAACTATTTAAGAAAAAATTGAAGTTGAAGCATTTCCAGAAGCAAATAACCGTGTCTCAAGCAGGCATAGAAACAAAAAAAGTAGTTTGCAGCAACTGTAGCTCAGAGACAAAGCCATTCCAAAAACAGGGTGTCCACCCCAGAGAGCACCCTCTCTTGCAACCCCACATTGTATATAACTCTTGGAAGCAGCATACTGAGAAGGGTCTCTCTGACAGATCGTAACCTCCAAGCAAGACATTATAGGAAAAGATGCTCCTTCAGAAATTGGTCCTCAGTCATTCAGGGCTTTATATATATCATCATCGCCAACACTTTGAATTCAGACCAGAAGTGTATCGACAGTCAGGGCCATTCTTTCAGAACCAGTGTGATAGGGTTCAGTCTGGCTGATCGGCTTAACAACCTGGTTTCTGCATTTTGCACTGGCTGTGGCTTTCAAGTTATCTTCATGAGCATCTATATGCATGGATTAGTGTGGCAGGTGATTGAGGGCAGGTACATGCCTGGGTTTGCTCTTGTGATAGGTTGCTTGAGCTGTTGTGACTGGCTTTTTGTTATGATTTTTTGGTGGCATGCTACTTTTTAAATTTATGCACTTCAAATCCAGCATCCCCTAAACTTTGTATCTTCGCTTTGTTTTACGCCATCATTTTGGGGGGGTCACAGTTTTTGCCTGTTTATATCACTTCTAGTTATCTTGATAAATCAGAGGCAACAGATAGACAGAAAAGCACAAATACTAGCAGCTCACCAAAGGCACTAACGTCCCTCAGAATAGAGAACCAGGACACATCGCGGCATCAGCACCAATGCCCATCCTCTTGTGCACCCTAACAGTCTAGACACTCAGTTCGGGGAACCCGAGTGAGCAGATTCTGGAGGGGTTACTGCTTCTTGGCCCATATAGCTTCCCACCCACCCTCTCACAGTCCCATCCTGAGACCAGGTCATACTGTGGTGGGGAAAAACGGGATCCCTATCTATCCCTAGCAACAAAGACACAACACAAGCGACAAAACTATGATCTTTATTGAAGAGCATGTGGCTTGGAAGAGATCCTGAAAAGGAAAGTTTGCTAAACGGATGACCCAGCAGGACTTCTGTGTGATGGGCATTGGTTTGAGAGTGTTCTTTATGGCATCAGCCCACCCTTCGCTTGTTGTACAATGATCTGCCGAGGAGCTTGCAAGGATACAGGAGCTTGCCTGAGCAACGTTAATCTTGTGATAGAATGGATAGAAGCATCCTGGTTGCTGCTGCAAGTTGCAGGGCAGGTCTCCCTTGTGGTCTGCGTGGAATGGGGTATATCCTGGTCTGTGAAGAGCAAGGGGAGATAGGCAGAGCAACAGTCAGCATTTGAGGCACAAAGTCCCCAAACCACCATGTAGGTGTTTGTGAAGAAATGAGAGAGGAGGGTGGGTGGAGCCACCAGTGTCAGCCAGTGCCGATGCCCCACCCCGGAGGCTCCAGAGACAGTGATTATACATACCCATTAGTCTTTGAGGGTTGCAGGGAAACCATGTGTCCAATTGCATGGAACCATGCTGTTTGTTCTGCTCCATGAACCCAGGCTGTGATCCTGTAATGCAGGAGTGCTCATGAATCTTTGGCCAGGATTGACAATGATCTGGCATTTGCCAACAGACAGCTTACCTGTATGCAAGGATGTGTGTCTTCCCTGGGCATGGAACACACTGCTCCCCACTGTTGGGAAGGAACAATGTGTTAGAACAATGCAGTTCAGACAAGACTCAGAGTAGGAAAAAGGGTGCAGTCTGCATTCCCCCTTCCCTTGCTTACCTATGTGGGGCGCTCTCTGCCGGTATTTGAGTTGTTCCAGGTGCAGCTGGTGTTTGAAGTCCCCAAGGACCTGTTAAGAGTTCTAGGAAGAGAAGCGTTAGCCGTGTCCTCAGGTTCCCAGGCTGCTTTGTGCAAAGAATTATTGCTAATACTTCCATAATTTCAAATTGTATTAATTATGGTTGCAAAATGAGCTCCTTCCATTTTACAAAATTGGTGTACTGCTTACTTGAAGAAAAGACCTCTGAATGGTTTACAAAAGGAATAAAGGATCTGTCTATTTTAATAAAGTATCCTTTTCAACCAGACAAAAACATAAAAATAAAATAGCCTCGATGAATGCTAAATATAAACTCAGCTGACAAAGACTACTCTACATATTGTATAGCAATGGACAAAGTAGTAGGGTGGAGGTAATCACCAGACCTTTCTGAGAGTGAGTCATTGCTGTTTAGTGGGGGGTGGGGGTAGTGGGGAGGGAGGTCAGCATGGTGCAAACGCAGCAGCAGGAACACCAAATTGGCTGAGCTGGTCTGTTGCCACTGCACTGACCAGAACACCACCTTGCCCTTCTTCCTGCAAGGGATGGAAGAGTAATTGAATTTAGCATGCATTTAAAGCATCTTCAAAATCCTCACTCTCTGAAACAGTGCATGAACTGAAACACAGTTAGCTTTCAAAAGCAGGACTTTTATTAATTTTGTGGTGCATTCTTTCGTCCAAACAATGTTTACAAGTATGCATATGTTAGTGGAAAGTGTGCATAAAAACGAAGGTGTTAACGACGATAACATACAAAAATGCATTATATTAGAGAGAAATACTTGCAAAAATGCACACATTAGTCAAAACGATATAAAAATGTGTTTGTTGGAATACATTTCTGCTAAAATGCTGATGAATTTTCAAAAGGATTTTTGATATTATTATTATTGCTGCAAAATGTGGAAAACTAAATTTAACACTGGAGCAAGAGAGAGAGATCTTTCCATCCCTGCCCCCTGCCAGTAAACAGCAGCAACTCACTTGCTGTGAGTTCAGGTAACCACCTCTGCCCTGTGCTACTGATATGGCCCCCAATTAGCATAGGTTCTTTCATCAACTCTTGATAACAGTTTTGTACTTTATTGTCTTTAATGTAAAATATTTTAAAGTGGATGTGTAAAGTAAGGCATAGGAAAACAGAACTGAAGCAGCAAAGGCAATTTCTTATTTAGCAAGGGGGGAAAGACATAACTTTAATATTTCAGCCTTTTGAGATGGCTGGCACAGGTGGCACATGCACTATTTTAGTTCTTCTGAAGCAATATAAACCCAGTTCAGTTCCTCCCTTCCTCCCCTCCCTCTCTTATCAGGAAAACATAATGTTGATGTGAGATCATCTTATGCCACATCTTAATGCAGAATGGAAGATGAGAACCAGCGGAATAAATTAACCCACAGCAAACTCTAGACACACTATCCTTTTACTGCACTGTTCCACTTAAATTGCTCAATCCTTCCAGACTTTAACCCACACACAGAGGAGGAACAGTGGTTTTATTGCAGTTAAGTGACCTACTTTGGGAATGCAACTTGATTAAACCAGATTTCTTTCCAATGGTGGATATGTGGGTTGATTCAGACGCTAACTTACCCCTCTCCTGCCTGGTGGGGCTCTGCAAAACAGCAGGGCCACCATGGCATCTGCAGTCCTGCTACCCCCAGCCTGTAGCTGATGCTGCCACATAATGGTAGCCAGGCAGGCTCAGGACTCAAGGCCCTTCGCAGTTTGCTGGCCTCTGCAGGTGGAGATCTTGTGGGTGGCGCTTCATTTGCCCCACAAGTTTGGCAGGCAGGCAGAAGCAGCTCTATGGCAGCAGAGTGACCCTAGCATCACCTCACAGGAAGAAACTGGCAGGGCTGAGACCCCTCAGCCCAACCCAGTCGTCCCTATTCAGCCCAGCACAAAGCAGGCATGAACTACTCTGTCAAATAAGTTCCTTTGGCATCAGATTAATGATTAGGTACTGTAGCACAGTTTTAAGACCTCCCAACCCGCAAGCCTCTGATCTAATTGCTCCTTGGACTATAATTTGTAATTTCTGGCTCTTTTGGTTGCTAACATGCTGTTTTCAGTGATGAGATGTGTTTTATCATGGTCTGTTGTCAGTAGAGATGCAGCTATGATGAGAGTTGTTGCTTCAGCATCATTTTGCAAATCCTCCATAAACTGTAGAAAAGTACAGAGTTAATAAATACATTTCTTGTATGAAGGGGATCAGGCTGGATGACCCATTTACGAAGTTCCGAAGAGCATCAGAAACGCAAGCAGCAGCAGCAGATAATGGAAGAGCCAAGAAACAAATTGAATTAAGTGTCACAGCGGTCCCTAGTGGCCTGCTAGAAACATCACACTTCCCTTGGTTGAAGCAATGATGCAAATGCTACTATAGCAGGGAAAGGTGTTGGAAGTGCTAGAAGTTCGTAGGCAGTTTTTCTGAAAGCGTTAGACAAAGTTCCAGTTGTTGCAGCATCAACAAAACAAACAGACCCTCCAAGTGTTCCCATTTCCCAGGGATGTCCCTGATTTAGAGAAGCTGTCCGGTTTCTGATTTGATCCCGGAATGTCCCACTTTGGCTTAGGATGTCCCTCTTTTCATTGGAGAAATGTTGGAGGGTATGGAGTTAGCTGACCTCCGAGCCACCTGAAGGCAACCCTGTATAGGGAAGTCATTTTTAAAAAAATCTTTAATTATTATTATTATTTTTAATATGTTAGAAGCTGCCCAGAGTGGTTGGGGCAATCCAGTAAGATGTGTGGGGTATAAATAGTAAAATTATCATTATGGAATGGGACGTCCCTATTTTCACTGCAGAAATGTTGGAGGCATAAACAAATATAATTTGAAAGTAGCTCAAAAGTGGCTAAAATGTGCAAGCTGTGCAAATAAGCTTAACGTGATGAAGTGGGCGGTGGCCGAGGGTGTGTGTGTAATGTATTGAGAATAATACCTTGGAAACAAAACCCAGTTACTGAATGTACTCTCTAGTGGTTAATCTCCCTCTAATATATTCCAACCCCTGTTTCAATAAAGAAACAAGGCAAGAAAATATTTCAGGAACATGCCTGATAAAGCTAGAACCTGCAGTGCCACCTGGTGGCTATTATAAGGCACAACAAATGAAGCTCTTGCTAAGCATTTAGAACCTCAAAATCACAATGGAGAGGGAAAAATGTGTTCAATAAATCTAAACACTCTATGAGCAATAGCAAATTTGCTAACAGTCTATATTGTAGAACGGACAGTTACATTTTGTTTTAAAGGCCTTGTGTCATCTGGGTTAGCATAGCAACTGCTGGTAGATTGAGTTTATCAACCTCATTCAAGAACAGGATCTCTTGCTGCACTCAGAGGTCTCACAGCAATAAATAATATTACCGGATGGATGAGGTGAGAAAAACAGCTTAATAACATTTTAATCTCAACAGGCCAGCAGAAGGCATTTTAAAAAGTGTTTAAATGCTTTTGACACATTTTAATTTTCTGGAATTTTGTTATGTTTTTCTCCCCCACCTGTTCCAAAACTGAGCAGTGATGTTTGCCGGTAAACTGCAGATTACCAAATGCTATATTCCCATTCCAAGTGGATATAAGAAATCCTCTTGCATGTCCCTTTGCCCACAGACTCACTGAGAAATCTTGGGCCTGGAAGGTTCTAAGTGTCCCTGCACATGTGAACTCAGCATAGTTCAGGTAATAGAAAGTTAAATATACAATACCTAGAGAGCAATAACATTTTACGATTCTAACTTATTGTGCTGCTTTCACTGCACAGTCTGCAGTATACGTAGAGTGCCTTTCCCTTACCCATTAATACACACAACCAGCCCCCAACCAACACTTGGAATTAGCCCATTGATTGCAAGTACCTATGAATTATCTTGCCGGACCAGTCCATCTAATCTAGCCAGGTACCTTAGGGTATTCAAAAGCACCACCAAATTGCTCATCACTAGCATAGATGGAGAACAAAAAAGTGGGGGTGTCCATTTATTTTCCATATTTAAAAGTTGATTCAATTCTTCATTTGTTTCTGTTAACCTTTGCTTTCAATGGGAGACAAGGCTGCCAGAGTTAAGTGGGTCCGTCCCTTCATTTTGCTCTCCAGCAGCTGTGCAGGGTGTTTAAATTGTCCACGGACAGAGCAAAGGTTTTTCATTAGACCCTGCAACCCAGGAAATAACTACAGTGGTACCTCTGGTTATGAACTTAATTTGTACTGGAGGTCCGTTCTTAACCTGAAACTGTTCTTAACCTGAGATACCATTTTATCTAATGGGCCCCCCTGCTGCCGCCGTGTTATTTCTGTTCTCATCCTGAGGTAAAGTTCTTAACCCGAGGTACTATTTCTGGGTTAGCAGTGTCTGTAACCCAAAGTGTTTGTAACCCGAGGTGTTTGTAACCTGTGATACCACCGTACTACAAAAGGAAGGGATTTTGCTTCCCAGTGCAGCCATATCCCAGTTGCAAGTTATTTAAAACCCACAGATTCTATTGGCATGGCTTCACTCCTTTAGTGTCTGTGGGTAATTTACAGTGCAGCCTTATTCATAAGTCTAAACTGAATTCAATAAGACTTACTCCCATGTAAGCATAGATAGAGCGTGTAGGATCAGGTCAGTGGCCTATATCCAGGACAGCATTCTGTTCTCACAAGGGCCAACCAGATGCCTGTGTGAAAGCCACAAGCAGGGCCTGAGCATAATAGCATAATAGTGATTTCCAGCAACAGGCATTCAGAAGCATTTATTGCCTCTCACCATGGATAGTAGTCACTGATAACTTTATCGTCCCTGAATTTGTCTAATCCTCTTTTAAAGGCATCCAAGTAGACTGCAGCCTCAAGCACCCAATAGCCATTTTACAAGGTGCACTGTGTTTATCCACTCTTCAATCCCACTGAGCTCTGAATGAATGATGAAGAAGTTACAAACGAGAAGCCTGCTATTTGTTTGAAACTCTGATCATTTGTTTTGGAATGCATGAAATTTGGTTCAATTTTTCCCATTTCATTCATTCCAAGAAGAATACGGACTCCTAAGAAAACAACCATACAGCTATGGTTATGGCACTTCACAGGTGTCTTAAACTAAGACATAGAAATCAGATGTGCAGGTTATCTTTTGCATTGGGCAGCTGAACTCAGAACATCATTTCCTTTCCTTTCTGATCGAGTATGGAGGAGTTTGGATTTGATATCCCGAAGGAGTCTCAAAGCGGCTAACATTCTCCTTTCCCTTCCTCTCCCAAAACAAACACTCTGTGAGGTGAGTGGGGCTGGGAGACTTCAGAGAAATGTGACTGGCCCAAGGTCACCCAGCGGCTGCACGTGGAGGAGTGGGGACGCAAACCCAGTTCACCAGATTACGAGTCTACTGCTCTTAACCACTACACCATGCTGAGGAAGAGTTCTATATAACCTAAGATATGGTAAACCCCTGGACGGTTAAGTCCAGTCAAAGGCGACTGGGGTTGCGGCACTCATCTCGCTTTCAGGCCGAGGGAGCTGCCGTTTGTCCACAGAGAGCTTTCCGGGTCATGTGGCCAGCATGACTAAACCACTTCTGGTGCAATGGGACACCATGACAGAAACCAGAACGCATGGAAACCTAAGAAAGAACACTTGAAAACTGTTGAGGGCATTGGCAGACAACTTAATGTGTTTCTGCTTCTTGTAGCAATCATAATGCACTGTGCTGTGGTTTTTAACTGTTATTTTTATTGCTTCTTTTATTTCTTATATATTGTACTCTATTCCATAGAATTCAAATTGCAATGCAATGAAATACTGTGCAGGAAATGAAAGAAGCAATTAAAAACAATTAAACATCAATATGACTATTTAGTGCAATGGATATGCTGTCTCCCAGCGTCAACCACAAATCCACAGATACACTGTGGACAACCTGAACGAAGCTCACGGACCACTGGTGGTCTGCATACCACAGTTTGAGAATCCCAGACTTAAGAGATCATGTACTACATTTTGAAAAATTATTGATCCTAAGAGAAAACACCACCACCAACTATCATTTCAATGATTCATAATTTTTTTTAATCGTACTGGTCTGTTTAGATCAGGTCACTTTATATCAGAATTGGGAAAGATGAAATTCTCATGTATCTCTACTCAGACCTTAATCCCTTCTGCCTTCTATGGTACACAGAATGAAGGTTATTTTGTTTTTTTATTCGCTGTTCATCAAAATACTATTGATAAAAATTGGTGCAAACATGCACGGACAACTATAATGAAAATACACTTCAAAATATTTTAACGTTGTGCAAAAATGCAAATTAAAAGATGCATTGTCTAGGAGAAGGCAATCATCTAAAAATCTGCCATCCACCATGGCTCATTATTAATAAAAACAAAGGCAGTGTCTCGATGCTCAATCTTGCTGCGTTCCTCTGACAACTATTTCATATGCAAATATGGCTATCTGCAAGCACAGGTAATTCCAATAGTTATGTTCTGCCCTGTGTAATTCACTTCACCAGGGTTTCCACAACGAGTATGCTAGTCCCCAATGATTCCATTTAACCACATGAACTGTCCATGAGCTGAAGGAATCACTGCCTTTTTTGTCCTCTCCCCATGCCTCCCTCCCTTTCCTCCACACTTGTCCTTATTTGTGCCCTCTGGCTGAAATGCCCTTCAACTTTGATTGTGCTTCTTGCTTGCCAGAGTGGAGGGTGCAGAGGGTTAGGGGTATGTGTGTAGAAACCAGCCTACTGTGCACAGGTAAAATGTACATCCTCGGCCCTCCACTGGCGTGTGGCCCCCAGGAGGTTACCCATAAAGGATTGTGGCCCTTGAACTGAAAAAGTCCCCCTACCCTCTTGCTGTAGAAGGTCCAAAGTCCACTTACTGTGGGGTAGGGATGAGAGCAGAATACGGTGTACTTATGGATGATGCCATTCAGTTTTATGGGAGGGAGCCATGATACGAACACCGTGGAAGCAGAGGCTGCGGCTGCTTTAACTCCGGCGGGAGGACCTGGAACTGGAAGAGAAACACAGTTAGTTGGGATAGCAGGCCAAACCCGTTGGTGTACACTAAACTGCACAGTGGGGCAAACTTAGCGCGACAACCATGGATTTAATTTGGGGGAAGAAAACATTGCCATCCCCCCCATCAGCTGCATCACACCTACACACACTCAACCTATTTTGATAAGGGCCACTTGGCGAAGGACAACTGTTTCAACTTCTCAGCATATCTAGCATCTCTCATGATTCTGCAATGAGAGAGTTTGTAAGAATGAGGCCTACCGGGGTGAGGGTGCATGGGTGACCTGGCACTGGCCGATGTAGAGCCCGATTCAGGCCCAATCACTGTGCAATCTTGGAGCCAGCACAAGGTCCAGGTTGAATCTACCTGCTCCCCACCTTCTGCCATTAGACTGTCCAGGCTACAAAAGCAGCAGTAGTCCCACAGGGCCACACTGGTGTCCCAAGCAGGTTTAGATTGCTCTGCTTGGCTGCAACCTTGGAATAAAGCTCCACAGAACATAATGGGATTTGTTTCTTAAGCAGACATGTATAGGAATGGTCTAGTTAATCAGTCAATGTCAATATGTATAATGTTACAGAATCGCCATACAGCTGGGTTGTTGTTTTCTTAGTTTATTTAAATGCTACAAAGAACTTTTTCTCTCCGCTTGAATTATGTACATAATCATACTTCAGCAAATCACCTTAAACCCATTGCTTGAAGAAACTCTGAACACCAGTTCCGAAGGCCAAGCTTTGATTAAGTATCCACATTTTAAATCTGCAATTAATTCTCTTGGCTCTGCTTAAAACCTAATGTGAGAATAAATGACCATATCTAGCCATACCTGTCTGCTAAAACCTTATAGGGAAGAATCTAATTCCTTTTGGTAATGAGTATACAGATTCACAAGAAACACACTACTTGATAATTTTCTGGTTTCTTTTTAAAAAAATAGGCAGCTCATTACAAATGGCCTTTTGCCACTCCTAAAGAAGGCAGAAACCCGTTTCTTCTTGGTAATTAGTTGCCTGAAAAAGGGTGGTGGTTTATGATCTGCACAGGACATGTGGGCTTAAAAGTAATTGATTATCAAATTAAGCCTGAAGCCACAGGGAGCAGTTCTGATGGATGCAGCTTGTGGGCCTCAAATCCTTTTGAATTAGTCCAATCAATCTAGAGTTCTGGAACCAAGATAGGCACAAAGAAATGTAGCTTATCCTTTGCCTTTGAATACTCTATAAAATGTATTCATTTCCATAATGTATGCACTTTGATGCACACTTTTCCCATATATGTGCACTCTGTGCACATTATTTGGTTGGAGAACTGCATTTCAAAATTCAGAGAAATGTGATTTTTTCCCCAAAAGATAATTGTGTTTCAGTTTGCACATGGGTTTGAGCTAATATGGATTAGGTAATTTCACATTACAGTGCAAACAAAACCAAATTTGTCCCCCATCCCTACTCTCATAATCATAATCAGCAGCTGTTCCTGTATTTCTGATAATCCTTAAATCTTCATACCTTACCACGGTGGCAAGTTTGGGCTTTAAGCCTCTTTCACACAAAGTGCAGCAATCTGTGGTATAACATCCCAGCTGAAATATTTGTCATGGCCTAGGAAAAAATGCTGAGGTACCTGAACAATTCCCACAACTCAACCACTATTTTTTTGTTATTGAAAAAACCTAATAAACTGCCAATGTGTACTGAAATAATATAATCATACATTCTGACTTTCCTGGGGCATGCAATTATTACCAGTGGCATACTGAAAACAAGCAAATGAACATTAACTATTCTGGCTGTATGCCATTAATACCATTAATGCCATTTGACGAACATGCAAAAAATGCCTTTGACGAACATGCAAAAAATGCATGAATGTGTGGGTACACTCTGAAGAGAAGTTGTAAAACCAATGTTGTACTGTCTGGGCAGAAAAGTGGGGGGGGGAGCAGGAAAGATGTGAATGGGGGGGGGAAACGATGTAGAAAATATGTCTGTCACAGATAAATTTATTTTAAAAAGAATGTACTGCCTCTGAATAATGATGTTTTCTCATGGGGAATTTGAGAAAGACGGAGTGACAGTGTGAAGAATGTGGGGGAGCATGGTGTGACAAAGGAGCAGATATGAGAGATGCACATTGCACATGCAGGCAGACACAAGACTCACAAATAAGGCAGGACTTAAGTGGAGACAATCCTAAAGCAAGATAATAAGATGCAGGTGTCTGGCATGGAAAAAATGGCACGACACGAAGAAAACCGAATCTTCCTTGGGCATTCAAGCTGCAAAGAGTAGCTCTAAACTAGCTGTAGTTGTGTGTTTGGAAAGTTTTTCCCCACCTCTCTCACATCCCCACATGCATGCACAACTAATGAGTTCAAGTTTATTTTTTAAACATACACTATCTATATCTATATCTATATCTATATCTATATCTATATCGATATCGATATCGATATCGATATCGATATCGATATCGATATCTATGAACACTAATAAATCAGCTGCAGGATAAAAGCAATTAAAACAGCCGATCACAGGCTAAGACTTAAGAGCCTGGGAAATAAATATCAGGTCTTTGCCTACCACCAGAAAGACGTCAAAGTCAACATCCATGCAAACTTCCTAGGAGAGAGCATTCCTTACTTAAGCGGGACTCCACAACCGAGAAGCCCTTCTCTCCAGTTGCTAGCCATCTCACCTCAGATGGTGTGGGCACCCAGGAGAAGACTACCTGAATGTCTAAGCAGGCTCCTATTGGAATAAGTGACACTTCAGGTACCCACGCTGCTAGCCATGTAGGTTTCTATTAAGCACTTTCAAGTCTGGAAGGAGCCAGTGTTGTTGTTTTAGCACCATCAATCTGTGCTTCCTTTGCCTAGTCCCAGTTGACAGGCTATATTTTGTACTAGTTTACATTATGATTACCATATTTTTTTCAATGAATGCGGGGACCCTTTTTTTTTTTTTTTTTTTTTGAAGCTGAGCAGCAATAGGGAGTCAGTAGTGGAGAGGGTGAGGCAAAAGACCCTGGGCCCAAGCACACATGCATATTATATAAAGGTGTAAAGCCCTTCTTTTGCACCCTGCGAAGCTCTGAGTTTTTAAAAAACTGGGCAAAAACTGGCTGCCCGCCCGCCCATGACTCCTGAGCCTCCCCTGATCTCCTGCCCCCTTCTCCCTTTGTTTTGACTGATCGGGGGAGGCTTGGGAGTTGATGGCAGGCGGCCGTTGCCCAGTTTTTTAAAAACTCTGCGCATTTATGTTTCACAGGGTGCGAAAGAAGGGCTTTGCACCTTGCCCCTCCTAGGCAACGGCCACCCACCCGCGACTCCTGAGCCTCCCCCGATCTGTCAAAACAAAGGGGGAAGGGGGCAGGAGATCTGTACTTCCCTCTCGGCAGTGGCGACGGCAGCAAGTAGCTCCTGAAGCTAGCCAGAGCCAACTGCGCTACCAGGCTGGCTCCAGGCTGCTGAGGCTGCTGCTGCCACATTTCCCGGGGACAGATTTGCAAATCTGGGAACTGTCCCCAGGAACCGGGGACATCTGGTAACCCTAGTTTACATAGCAAACTATGGTTGTCTCCTGTGCTGGGTGCAGCTCTGCACACTCATCGTCCGCAGTGCATCCAAGAAGTTCAAGGAAGCAAATAGAAAGCTGGGACTCTATCTATGCAATGGAGTTCTGGTGGGACTTTCCTATGGGATACACACTTATGGTAGATGCAAAGAGCAGCCAGATGCAGCACATACACAGGCTATGGTGACCTGAGCACCATTACATAGGAAGAAAAGCCTGAAGGAACTAATTCAAAGGAACTAAGATTCAAACAGGTGTAAATTGGTGCCATTTACTAGATTGCGTATGGATCTGGCTCCATGAGTCTGTCTATTAAGGAACACAGATTCATTGTTTTAATTAAGATTTTATAATGCATCATTTCTAATGAATGCAATCATTCAACCCCCATGCCATCAAATACAACAGCCTGTGAAAATGCAATTTAAGCCTAGAGTGTGGAGAGAAAATGAGTGTGTCTATTTAAATTTTAATGATCAGTGAAATAAATCCTCAGGTGGAAAGGCACTTGGTTAATAAGTAACTCCATTTATAGTTTAGAAGGAACTCCAACCAAAGGGGGATAAATGAATCCCATTTTTTTAAAATATAAAAAACACAGCTGCAATTTTTAATGTGCCATGAACATCTTGGACAGAAACAATATTTTTTCCCCTTGCAGGCTTCTGCAGAGAAAGAACTAAATAATGCAAACTTTAAAAAGAACCCTCATTTTGTATTCATACTCAGAACTGTTTCTTTTACATAAATTCAAGTGGATTCATGCTTGACTCCTGGTGTCTAAAATCAAGTACAGAGCAAGATAAGAAATGCAAATGCAACCATGCATAGCTTTTGGACTCTTTCCCTTACTTATTGGGCTTACCCTTTTTTGTATTAGGGGGGCATTATAGGTCCCCTCCCCCCCTCAGAGCCATAGCTAGGTGATCTTGCACCCCTGGCAGAACCGTCCAGATTGCACCCCCTAGCCATGAACAAATTAGCTCTTCTTTCCGGCTCTCCTCCAACCCCCCCCCCTTCTACCCATTCAATTCACCCTCTATTAAAAACCATTTCTTACAAGGCAATAATTGATATTTATATTTATGGACATATTTTTAGCCAATGTTGTGCCCCCTCCATCGCCTGCACCCCTCCCCTGCACATTTATGCCTTCTCTATATAAGCCTCATTTGAATAAAAAGCACATGCTGAAATGCTCTGTGATAAGTTGCTCAGAAGGAAAGTGAGTAAAGTCCCCTGATAGGATGTAGTCTGCCCTGCATTTTCTAAGGAAAATATTCCACTGATGCCAAAAATTAACTGTGAAGTTAATCCAAGACGGATGTTCACAGGCAATGCACATATAATGCAGAAATGGAATACACCCAGAGTTTGTCAATTCCACACACATGGAGAGAGAGAGAGAGAGAGAGAGAGAGAGAGAGAGAGAGAGAGAATATCTTCCATTTCCAAACCACCATGACAATTTAGCCCATATCCATGAGATCAGAATGTGCTGCAGGCAGAGAATGCCAATGAGCAGGCTGAAATGTGCCAGAAGGTGCCTGCAGAGCACAGGATAGATTTAATGAAACCAATGCAGATGGGCCAAGCAGCCAAGCTGTGCCAGATTGTCAGTAAGGAGAAAAATACAGTGACCAACATTTTAAAAACAGGATCTGGGGATGCTGTACAGTATAATGTGTGGCCAACTTTCTTCTGCTTCCACAATGAGCTATCTTACCAAGCTATTTTAAGTCTGTAAAAATAGATCTGGGTGAGCTTAAAAGGTAAAGGGAACCCTAACCATTAGGTCCAGTCGTGTCTGACTCTGGGGTTGCGGCGCTCATCTCGTTTTACTGGCCGAGGGAGCCGGCATACAGCTTCCGGGTCATGTGGCCAGCATGACTAAGCCACTTCTGGAGAAACCAGAGCAGCACATGGAAACGCCGTTTACCTTCCCGCCGGAGCAGTACCTATTTATCTACTTGCGCTTTGATGTGCTTTCGAACTGCTAGGTTGGCAGGAGCAGGGACCGAGCAATGGGAGATCACCCCATTGCAGGGATTAGAACCACCGACCTTCTGATTGGCAAGTCCTAGGCTCTTGGACTTTAGGTTTAGGTTTAACCCACAGCGCTACCCGCGTCCATCTGGGTGAGCTTACCAAAGCTATATTCAGATTAATAGGCAAATTATCTGATCCCCCCCTAAAAAATAAACTGCGGGGGGGGGGCACCTCACTGTATTAACATGTGCGCAGCCTGGCTAACATCATGAAAGGGATGTTAACATCCCAGGGGATAATGGGAGATGTAGTGCTTTTGAGGACTGTGGCAACACACCTCTGCTCCTGTAGGGTTTCTACATTCTGATGACACTCTTTGTACAACAAAATCTACCATGTGCATTGTTCTTGGATCCAGTGACTTCACTCTACTCTATCCTGATCTTGCCTCTAAGGGCCAATCTCCCCTAAGAAAGACCCCAGGATGTTGTAGAGGATCTACTCAAAAGGAATGCCTACTTGTCCATCAATAGGTGCCACTTCAGTTATAGTTTCCTATGCATGTATGAAGTGCTATGAAAACCTGGGCAATTTCCATTAACTGTTCCATTTTCCAATGGCTACCAAGAATGTTTCGCTTCTTACCATCTTCTTTTGTGCGTGTAAAAATTTGCTCACTCCTGACCCCGTCTCCAGCTCGTGTGAATGCCAGCACCTGGATGCTATAGTTGGTGTACTTTTCCAAACCATCAAGCTCTAATGAGGGCTGCGTAGTGGTAACATTTTTAATTTCTCCCAGCTCTATGGAGCAGAAAATTAAATTGAGTTAGTGACAGCAGTGTTCTATTCACATCGAGCGGTCATTATACTGTGGTGAGCCTATGAAAGAAATTGTTGGATTAAAATATGTAACTATGGCAGGAATAAAGTTGGCTGTGATTATTAAATAAACATGCTAAATGCCCATACTGTGCATTTAATAGCAAATATGGAAATGTCTTACAGAGAAAAACAGACCTGCAAATACACTTTGAAATTAATAAAGTGCTATTTTTTACCATAGGCATGTTTTCTAGTAATAATAATAATAATAATAATAATAATAATAATAATAATCAGGATTAGATAATATTATGAAATTGCATTATATTTTACTGATTTTTCAAAACTCAATAATGGCAGTGTAGGAAGCTAAGTAAATGAAACATGGGCATCATATGAAAAGGATTATAGATAGATTTATTGAGTGAGATCAATAAGTTATCTAGACAAGTATTACATTACATTTATTTATGTTACTGAATTTTTTTTTACTACCCTTAAACTAGAGATGGCAAAGGCAGTGTATTTCAGAATGACTTAAAACAATCCACTAAAATATACATTTAAAAAACCCTTGTCATTTCTAGGTTCAACAGAAACTGATATTGAAATATCATATTCCCAGGAAGGCTGCATAAACAGGTGAGTTTTAGTAACCAACAAAATACCGATACTGTGAGCATGTGGCAGATTACGAAGGAAGTGGAAACCATAACAGTGTGCTAAGAGAGGACACTAATATCTGTTTAATGCACAGTCAGCTGATTTCATTGGTAGTTTAGCACCTGGGTTGTATCAGAGAATATTAGTGAAACTTTCAAAATCTTCCCCAGATTTCAGAGTTCTTTATTACCTGATCTTGTTTCTGGAGTAGAAATGATGTATTAATTCACTGATTCTCCATTGATGTGATTGTATGTATGGCTGTATTAAGATTCTTTCACTACAGTGTTTACCAATCCACAGGAACACATGTATGCATCAACAAAACACTGCACAAAAAGAATATGACTGCAATCGTTTATACCACCACATCAAGACTACTATTTTTTGTTGCTGCTGCAGTGTTTTATCAATAAGTATGTCCACATCAGCAGCTCAAAACTGCAGCAAACGGTGTGGTCCTCTGTTCCAGAATTCTGTTTAGAAATTATCTTAGGTAACTCTGAATCAAAGAGGAGTAGAACACAGGACAGAGTGGATTCATGGCATACTAAAAATCTAAATTGCGGTTGTGGAATAACCTCATTCTGAAAAAGTATTATATGCTGCTGGGAAAGATCTAAGCTTGACAAGCAAGAGTACTTACCTCCATCCAAAAGATTAGCCCAGTATATCACCCTAAATCCCTGTAGAATTCCATTGAGAGCATCTTTGGCTAGTGTAGACCAGGTAATAGAGATGGTTTCTGGTGATGTAGCAATTGCTTGGACGTTTTCTGGTGGGGAACTGGGAACTGAAATTAGACAGTTTAACTTTTAATTATGACAGATTTTGGGGGAATGATTACTTTTAAAAACAACCCCAATATGCACAATATTGTGTTCCTTTGATGTGTTTTAAGCAGAAAAGAACACTGGGAAGAATATTTACAAGAATAGCTTTGTAAAACAATGCAAAACTTGTATGGCTTTAACAGGAGACTAGACATATTCCTGGTGGATAAGGCTTTGACTGATTCCTAACTATGATGGCTATGTTCTACCTCCAGAGTTGTAGATGGTGTGCCTCTGAAATTAAGTTGCTAGGAATCACAAATGGGGAGAGTGCTGTTGCGCTCATGTCCAGTTGGTGTTTTTTCCAGAGGCATCTGGTGTGATCCAGCAGGGTTCTCCTCTTATATTCTTAATGCAGATGAGTTGGAAGTATGGATTATGGTGGAAATTTGACCGAAGAACCTCCAGTTCTTACCATGAAGGTACTCTGTGCATTTTCCATAAAGGAACTGCAAAGAACTGCTGTCAGCATGGGTCACAGATCATTATCACTGCTCAGCCACTGCTACCTCTATCAAGTCACTCTTACCAAGATGGCAGAACACATGTATACTCTAAAAGAGCAAACTGTTTCCTTAATCTACTAGTCTGAACTAACAACATAGTTTCATTCAGTATTAACTGAACCAACATTTATCCAAAGAGAGTTAGCCAAGACATTTTCTGATAAAGCCCCCACACTCATACCATCACGTAGAAAATATTCAGACTCTCCCCTCCCCCCCACCTTTCCACCACTTGCAAACAGGGTGGAGGGTTTGGGGAGGCCATTTGTGCTCAGCCTTTTTGCACACATAACAATAGTGCCAGATTGTGGCCATGCTTAGTATTTAAACAAAATGGTGGCCAATTTATAAATAAATTTATAAATAGATGGAGAGTATCAATAATGTCTGAACTTTCTTTAAAAAAAGAAATTAAGAGATATCTAATTAACAAGAAAAGAGAGCTAAGAATGATTTTCTATGCAATGCCCATAGCAAAGATATTGCATGTATGGGCCTCCCATCACTAACAGTGGGATAATACAATCCATGAGAGCTTGGGGTCTTTTAAGTCAGCAATAGACAATCTCAGCTGTATGTAGATTGTCTCAGCTGGAACATCGCTCATATCTGTAAATCTTTCACTACATAGAGTAATTTCTCATTCAGGCAAGACACAAAGACTTGGCAGAGCATCACTAAAAATATTGCCGAGAATCTCTCAGCAGTATGCTGAAAAACAAATATTCATCCATGAAGGGCATCATAATTCCATAAAGCTTTATTGAAGGAAGCATTCATAAATTTAAAACCTTCTTATTATTTAATTACCATACCCAGGAACCTCATCTCACATGTTATTACTTGGTAATTATTTTAAAAGTCTTCTGACTATTTAAAACAACTGAGAACCCAGTCATATGAGTGCATGGTTTTAAACTATTTACTTAGCTGACTGAATAATCTCCTTTCCCCACAAGAGGGCACTCTGTTGTTGCTTTACTTTGAAATACACCACACATCATTCTTAGAAAGTGTCATGTATTAGGGAAGTCAGCTAATTTCAGATTTTATAGCTGTGCTCTGAACAACACTATATGAGGCTGTATGCCAGAAAGTTGTGTGTGCTGCAGCCAGCATAGCCAATGGTCAGGGTTCATAAGAGCTGTAGTTCAAAACATCTGGAGGACATTGGGTTAGAGAAGGCTGCCTTAAAGAAATTTGCCAACTCCCAAGGCAACGAGGCCTCCATTTTAATATTAACCTTTCTTTATAGCTCATGTCAGGTTACAACACATAAACCGGCATTAAAGCGAATACATTTTCTAAAAATATAAAGCATCAACTGATAATACCATGCAGGATCAACCACATTAATATATTATTTTATTACTTATTAAATTTGTATAACACTCTTCCTCACAGGGCAGTTTACAATATAAAAGTACAAAAATACAGACCATAATAACAAACAAAAACAATACCCTGTTCAGTTTAAAAGGCCATAGATTGTTTAATTAGCCAAAGACCTGGGAGAAGAGGAATATGTGACTTTTGCATGCTTGCTTACTACTTACCATCCTCAAGAGTGGTTGTGATAATTTCCTGAGAAGATGGTCCGATTCCTGCTCGATTGCATGCCTGTACGACCATGCCATATTGAGTGAATTTTTTCAGGTTATCTAAAGTATAAACTTCACTGTCTCCGGTGGTATCAATACTGATGATGTTGAACTGGAAATTCCCCCCTGCACTGTATTCTCGATAACCAATCTGGTATCCACGAATAATTCCATTTTGCAGGTGTTTCTTTGGAGCCTAAAGAAGGTATGAGTAGCACGCACTTTGAACATAATGCTGAACATCATCATGTTAAGTTAGAAGCTGAGAGAAATCTCCACTCCCAAAGACCATGCAGCTAAAAATCAAGGCCAAATGCTTGGTTCGCTCTAGGTTTACAATGATGATGATTAAATGAAGGATGTGACGCTAGGGTTCTGCAACTGATGCTAGTAGCAGTGGATATAAAACTTAACTTCAGGCATGCAAGTAGAACAGAAAACCTAGTTTTGTCATCTGAAAAGTGACAGGTGGATCCACCCCTCTTCACTACAAGTCTTGCCTTTTAATATAAATTTTATATGTCTGCATATAATTTTATGTTAATGTTTGTTTTAGGATCGTGTATGACCCATGTTAAATGACAGTCTCATTGTCCTTGACCTGACAGAGCAGATTTCAAGTTTCCCAATCCAAAAGTGTGGGTACCAGTTTGTCATATAAAAGGGGGCGGGGCCATCCATCTTTCTTTGGGCAAAAAAAAAAAAGGTATTATGCTATCTCAGCCCCCAGTTGCAACAATTTGGGGCTGTTTCCCCATTACTGAGCCCCACATGCCTCTGAAATACACCCGTCACAGAGGCGTTTTTAGGACCAGGGACTGTAGGTTTTACCTTGAACAAGTTAATCAAATTCTCTGTGGAAGGTGAGCAGGGAGAGCACAACGACAAAGAGCATCGCAATCCTAAACAGTGCTATATCTTTGCAGCTGCAATACAATAAACCTAGTTTGCCCTTGCAATGACAATGAATGAAGCGTAGGCTTTTTTTATGAAGCCTTGGGAAACAGGTTTTTTTTTTAAAAAAAAAATATCTGTGTCATTACACCCACCTTCCCCGGTTTCATTGGCATGCCAAGCAACACAATGATGGGCATGTATCTAGTTCAAGGATCATTAATAAACCCATTGCCTAGGGTATAACAGCCACAAGCAGTAGAGGCTTGCTGTACTTATAGCCCACCCGCCTCAAACAAGAACTGAAAATCTGGCTCATAAAGAGCATTATAGTGCAGAGATTCAGTGCCATGTCTCTAAAAATGTTGCCTCATGGGACAAATTGATTTTCACTATAGTTTGCAGAAAAACTCAACGCAAGAAGTATCCTAAAAAATTCAATTACAAACTTTCCCCCTGCACTGCAGCTGTATTTCTGATAATATGATGTTCAAAAAGGCACAATCACAGGAACATATAATTGCATGCAAATTTAATTTGGCACACAATTACATTCAGCTGCAAAGTAATTTTTGAAAATTTAGCCACAAGCATTGTGTGTATAAATTCACCAAGCTATGCATCTCATTTTTGCGGGCTCATACCTCAGTAATATCATGACATACATCCCAGCACAGCCTATTTTCCTTTTCCCATTGTATGCTACTTACTTACCTTCCAGGTTACCCTGATGCTTTGTGAAGATATGGGCTCAAGTTGAACATCTTGAGGTGGTCCATCAGGAGCTGGTAAAAAAAGAAATAGGTGGGTCAACATTCTAAGCTCGTCACTTTTGCTACAGAACATAAAGTATCACACAATATTCATAACCTCAGAAATGCTGGTATAGCAAAGCATTTTTGTCAACATGAAGCTCAAGACCTCAGTAACAGAAGCTCAGCTAGAATGTATACTGCAGATCGGGAAAAGTGCCACCAAGGCCAAGAGTATGCCAGCAAGGTTAACAGGCAGTCAAGGAAGCTAGCAGAGGTAAGGAGTCTTCTTTCAGAAAATAGAAATGTTGTCCAAAGGAGCAGAAGAAAGATGAATGCAAATTTTGGCAAAACAACAGCAATCAAGAACAGGATGCTAGACTAGGTGGGCCACTGGCCTGAACCATCAGGGGTCTTCTTGAGTTCTTATACCAAACAATGAAGAGAGTAACTGAACAGAGAAATTATGCTATTTACTGAAGACTAACATTTCAGAGTCAAGCATAAGCACACAAATTCTTGCCTTGCTGACAAACTCAGTTGTCATCTGATGAGAGGCTGAAGCGTCTAGAAGTGTGAAACAAGCCAGGAGAAAAGAGAATTCGGATGAGAGGTAATGAGCTGGATATGACAACAGAAATGAAATTAAGTAGGCAATTTTGGCTCACTTAGGGTAAATGTTGCTCCTGTACCAGAACAAAAAATTATGATCTGTTTCATTTCCATTGAAGCATATTTATGAAGGGTTCAGTGGCAATTAATGGGAAAAGGCCCATATGCACCTAGTGATGGAACACTGAATGTAGGTGGAAGGCCCAATCCACATACAGTGTAATGGGCGCAGAAAGCCCTGCTGGCATCTCTGTGTCTTTCTGCAAAGAGCTGTTGCTGTTTTAAGTGGAAGGGACATCCGAGAGCCAAGGAGTTAGCAGCAAATTAATGAAAAGGTTGTGCGTACTCCATGATTCTCCTTTTGCTGCAACAGCCTTTTTTAGATGCTACCTTTGAACAAAAGATTCTGGCAGCCTGAAGCCACAATAGCATACAATATGCAATGCACACCTTTGCCAGTGCGGTTTTACTCCCCCCCCACCTTTCTGTTTAATATTGAATGATGTTTTTTTTTTTAAGCCTTCATTACATTCCCTGCCCTCAGGCATCTCTTAGATGTTTGGGGATCCATACTCATTTAATACACCTGAGGTAAAAGTAAACTGAAATAAACTAAATAAACTAAAATAGCTAAAGGAAACAATGACAAATGGTGGCACTTCCCTTTATTGTGCATATTTTCCTCATGGATACCAAGAGAACAAATGTTACGATGCCTCTGAAGCTTTGGTCTACCCTCCTCCAGTTTCACCCTGAGTAAATCAGATGCTTTTGATGGCAGCTCCCTACAATTGACCTCCCGCTCTGAACGGACAGCTTCATAATGAGAGCAAAAGAAAGGGTCAGTCGTCTCAAAACTAGGCCACACAGCAGGGAATAGAAGATGACATTCAGGTTGCGCGTTGCTGGGGAAGCTAATCTGCAAATTAAGGTCAGTTGATTAACCTGGCATATTAATTTTCAGTTAAATGAAAACCCTCAGATAAGAAATACTAGGGTTGCCATATTTCAATCAGAAAAGTTGTTGAGCTTTTTTTTTGGCAAAGTTGTTGAGATTGCCAAAAGTAGGCAAAAACGGCACTGCCAACACGAGCTGCCGTATGTTCAGATTTTCCTGGACATTTGCCCAATACAGTGGTACCTCAGGTTACAGACACTTCAGGTTACAGATGCTTCAGGTTACAGACTCCGCTAAGCCAGAAATAGTACCTCGGGTTAAGAACTTTACCTCAGGATGAGAACAGAAATCGCGCGGCAGCAGTGGGAGGCCCCATTAGCTAAAGTGGTGCTTCAGGTTAAGAACAGTTTCAGGTTAAGAACGGACCTCCAGAACAAATTAAGTTCCTAACCCGAGGTATCACTGTACCTAAAATACTTCCTATATAGTAGCCCTTTCTAAAACAGACAGTGCTTCACATTCTCATATCCAGATGTTCTACAGATGTTCTCCATTCTCATATCCAGATGTCTTCCTCAGACTGGTATTCCTCGCAGTCACTCCTGCACCTGAATGGACCCCTCTCCTGTCTAAATCTTTGTAATCTTTCTGCCGACTTTCCTATTCAGACAGGCCTTTGTAAACTGGGCTGCTGTCAGAACAATTTATATTTTAATTGTTGGTTTAAATATGTTGTAATGTATTTTAATTATTGTTTTTAACTAGTTTGTTTTTATTATTCTGTATTTTATAACTGACATTTTAAAATGTTGCAAGCCTCCTGAAATTGCAACTTAGAAGAAAGGTGGGATAAGGCAAATAAAGAGCGACTCCATCATACCTCTGTCCCTGCACCCTGTGTCTCCAGAACATTGACTCCATTAAGGAATGTGGGGAATAAAGTTAACATTACAAATATGACCAAAAGAATCAAACTGTTTTCACACTCAGTCGCATCTCCTACTTAGGCTCTAGATTAGCATAGGCACTAAAATGCCAGAAGGTTATTGCTTTTGTTTGTTATTATAGTATGTATTTTTGTGTTTTTATATTGCAGACTGCCCTGTGATCTTCAGATGAAGGGTGGGATAAAAATGTAATAATTAATTAATGAAATTAATGCCATTTACTTTGGCGTTAATGCGCTCAGGAACACAGCTTTAGGTATTTCAGTTATGTGGCCTTGTGTTTAGAAACTCCTCCTTAGCCAAGACATTAAGGCAAAGTACCGTATTTTTCACCCCATAAGACACAACTGACCATAAGGCACACCTAGTTTTTAGAGGGGGAATGCAAGAAAAAAAATATTTAAAGGGAGCGCTGAGCAGAGCCTGTATGCATCCCAGGCTCTGCTCAGCGCTACCTTTCACGAGCCGCATGGAGCGTGTGTGCGGCGCCTGCAGGCTTCTCCTTCCTCGGGGAAAAGCCCCCAAGAGCCACACACACACACTTTGTGCGGCTCTTTAAAGGGAGCTCAGCTCTTGGAGCTGGGGGAAGGGACAGAGCCGCGCCCTTTCTCTTTCCCCACCTCCTGCAAAAGCCAGGGATAGCCGTGTGAAGCCTCCGCAGGGCAGCAGGGAGCCTTCATCCCACTGCCCTGCGGAGGCTTCGCAGGCTATCCCAGAGCTGCTCAGGAGCACGGGGCATCTGCACGCAGCCTGCCCGCTGCTCCCAGGGCTGGAGTGGGAAGCCTGGGTCCCCCCCTCAGCCACAGGGACCACACATTCGCTCCATAAGACGCACAGACATTTCCCCTTAGTTTTTAAGAGGAAAAAAGTGGGTCTTATGGAGCAAAAAATACGGTACTCAAACAAAAAGATTAAACTGTCTTAAATAAAAGCACTATTAATTAAGAACCATTGCTTATTTAAGGGGATTTGCATGTGGGTTTAAATGCCTAATGTTAGACTGCTAACTAAAAAAAAAAATTTCTGCAATATCTTAGGCTACTAAGGAATTATCTTTGTATTCTATAGACCAATGTGTCACATACAGAGTTCCCTAGCTCTTCAAAATGCCAAAAACACATACATCAAACAATGAATACAAGTTGAGGTTAGATTCAATTAGGATCAATGTAGAACATACCTGCTTCATCTGTGGTAATCGTGAGTTCATTGCTGGCCTCGCTCTTGCCAATGCGATTTTTTGCATACATGCGGATGTTGTAGGTGGAGGAAGCATGGAGGTCAATGATCGTGGCCTGGTTCAGCTGTGGGGAAACATCTTTGGTTCTTTGCACAGAATCCCAGGAGTCTGTTTGAAGAATTTAGGGGAAAGTTAATTCATTTTCCTTCCTTCCTCCGTTCAAACATTGAACTAATAAGTTAGCAAGCAGCACTGCATTTCAAAGGTAAAAGAACACTGGTGAAATGAACATTAAATGAGGAAATAACCCAGCCCTTTTCAGGCATTAATGCTTTGATTTAACTTAATATGGGAGCTGGGGTATGCAAAGTAGCCCCATCACCTAGCCTTTGTGTGAAAGTGCAACAGTGGGAACCTTCATGCAAAGAACTGTATAAATATTACCTCAGTACAGATTGCCACTGTTTGCTAGAGGATGGGGCTCCTCAGCACACCCGCAGGCCCATGTTTGAGAAACACAGGTAACATGAACAACAGGTTCAAAGAGAAACTTACATTTATTCTGCAGGGACATGAAACCCAAGGACAGCAATTTGTATCATGGCAGGGACCCCTCAGATGCCTCATGGAGGACTGCAAGCAGGGCTTGATGGTCACAGCTGTTTTCTATTGTCAATCTCTGTTTCATGCTAGACAGCTGAGGCTTCAACCAGTTTGGAATGCCATGAATTGCAGCCACTGACAGACATGTAATGCATGACTTCATCCACTTCATTTTCAAAGTAATTTATACCAGAGAGGTTTACAGTGGGCAACAACATATTCCCTAGGTTTGTGATAATTATTGCCTTTGGTTCATTTCCTCCACAGCACTTATTTGTGTGTGCATGTGTGTGGCTTTACATGTCTGTGCAGTTGTGTGTTTGTAAACCAAGTGGTTCTTGGTCATCTGCCCATCAGATTCAGAGAGAAGGGAGGGAAATGGAAAGGAGAGCAAAGGGGGCAAGCACAGGGGAGGGGAAGAGGAGGAAAGCACCAACCTTCAAAACAGCAAACTTCAAAAGCTACTATAAAAAATTGAAACGCAGAAAGGGGCTGGCAGTCATTTCTGAAGATATAGCTCCAACATGACACTCTCACTTGTGTTCAGGAGCGTTTCTTTTGCATCAGTCAGTTGCTTGCCAGTCCTATTGTGGCAACAACCCTTTGGCGAGTCATGGGAAGATGTGCAGCTATTTTCTCAGCCTAGACTGGCCTCTGCTTCCAGGAGCCCACAGAAAACTGGGGTGAGGCCAGTAATATTTCATGGTTATCTCACATAACGGTAAGTAGGCCTTTCACCAGTCATTTTAAAATATCTGTTTTATTTCATATGCCCAAAGCCACTGGTTTCTAACAAATGGAAGGTGAGCCACATAGAGGCACCAACTTCTCCAGCTGATTGAGGGGGCCTGATGTGACATTGTGCAGTATCCTGACATCACACACATGATGTCACAAGGAGCCAGGGACGGAGTCAAAAGCCCTCTGAAAATTGTAGGTGCCCGGCCCCCTCAAAAAGTACATCGGGGGGAGGGCAAAACTGCCTTGGATGCTAGCAGTCAGCACCTATGGAGCCACAAAGTTTCTATTCAGATCTTTAGAGAAAGAAGCAGAGGTCAGGGGTGATTTTGCTTTCTCTGTCCCTGCATTGATATCCTCAGGTATGTCATATGTACAGGCAGTGCTTTGGGTGGTCAAAAGTGAGGTACGGGTACTCATACACTGATAAAAGTGCAATAGCAACTGGCACGAAATGGCTGCCATGGGCAGCAAAAAAGATAGGTGCCAGTGCCCTATACTGGTAAGCAGGTCTGTGCGGAGCTTGTCTGAGGCCCAGGATGGGAGACTTGTTCTCAGCATGACAGCCTCTGGCTGACGTAGCCCTCTGAGGCCTGGGGCAAGTGTACCCAGATACCCTCTGCTTCTGCATGGGCTTGATGGTGAACACAAAAAAGCCCAGTGGTCAATAAACCTATCTCCAAGGCTTGAGAGACTTGGAAATCTTAGTATTTGATGATTTCTGAGGATCAGTGATTTGCTGAACAGGAAAGCAGAGAAATGCAGCTCCAGGTTTTTCCCCACAACAGTAGCTATGATGTCATCTGCAGGAGCAATATTTGCCAGTGTTGTAAGCTTGGGAAGAGAATCTGTAATCATTAATTTACATGGAGTCTTTCCTGCACTATTTTTAAAGACTTGTATATTAAATTTGTGTTAGAAAGTAACAACTGTACTGCAATTCAAAGCGAGCTTTCCCAAAATGTGCACTACCTGGGATATGTGTGTGTTTTTATGTGTGTGTGCTTTTTTAGACTATCCTTGGGGGCATAGCTATAGGGGCTTTAAATATGAGCCCCTGAGTGTCAAAATCTTCCACTAAACCATTGCCAAACATGACCCTGAACATATGAGAACAATCTCTCAAGCACGCTGACTGAAACCAAATAATTGGTGTCAGGGAAAAAGGCAGATGTGGCTGTGTGAATCTTCTCTAATTTCTGTAATATGGTATGGAGGGAGAAATGGGGAAATAAGGGATTGTTTCAACTCTTTCATTCTTACAGACAGATTTTAGGATTAGAACGGAGCACCCTAATATTGTTCTGGTATATACAGGTTTCTTGATATAGCGATTATACTATCAATGCATGCCTCAGAACTTTAAATACATGCACAATTTCATCAACTACATCAACTACAAAAAGCATCTTGCTGTGCAACTGCTATTATGTATGCCATGTACAAAAACACCTGTAACTTGTGTATTATTTAAGACAGGGAAAGCAGCCTGCAGATGAAAGCAGAATCAAATGGGTGGAAGTCTATACCTACAGAAAAGATGTGCAGATGCACAGCAATCAAACACATCCCTCCCAAAGGCTTGACTGAAATTAAGCCTACCACAGAACCTAGGACTTGCCGATCAGAAGGCTGGTTCAAATCGGTTCGAATCCCCGCTACGGGGTGAGCTCCCGTTGCTCGGTCCCTGCTCCTGCCAACCTAGCAGTTTGAAAGCACAAAGTGCAAGTAGATAAATAGGTACCACTCCAGTGGGAAGGTAAATGGCGTTTCCGTGTGCTGCTCTGGTTCGCCAGAAACGGCTTAGTCATGCTGGCCACATGATCCGGAAGCTGTATGCCGGCTCCCTCGGCCAATAAAGCGAGATGAGCACCGCAACCCCAGAGTCGGCCACAACTGGACCTAATGATCAGGGGTCCCTTTACCTTTAGGATAAGGTTCTCTTGCTTGAACTGGGTTCTAGAGTCTCAGATTAAGAAAGCAGAGGGAAAGCTTTTAGCAGTGTGTGTGTGTGTGTGTGTGTGTGTCTTAACTCATTGGATTTGTTAGTGTTGCCATATTTCAAAAAGAAATCCCAGTAATGTCTAGTAAAATCTGGACATATGGCAACCCTAGATTTATGAGGTTAATGCCTTCTAATCAACTAGAAATTTCATATCAGTTAGGACAGAGGTGCATCAGTGTGTGTTGCATCTGTTCATTCATAAATCCATTCTGTTCTGCTTCTACATGAATCTGTGGACTCTCCTCCAGCATGCAGGGCTAACAACATGTGTGCTTATTTCACAAATAAATATCTGATTATTCTCCCTGTCTGCACCCTAGTTTTGCTCCAACCTGCCTAGAGTGTCATAAAGAATTTGTGCAATTCCCTCCCTGTGCCAAGCAGGGCCAGAGTATAGGGCCAGACTTGTTTTGCTTCATCAGAACAACTTCATCATGTTCCATCGGAATTATCTTTGGAACTCTCGGCTTATGCAGGCACCCCTGGGGCACAGCATCCATTGAAAAAGAAAAGGAAAAAAGAAAAGAAAAACAGAACACACCTGAACTATATATATAAAAAGGAAAATCTGGCACTGAGAAGCAGTGTGATCTGAGAGGCAAAAAAAATGTGTGATCCAGGATGATCAAACAAAGATACTTCCGCTGAAGAAGAAAAAAGAGAGACTAGTGATGAGTATTCTCAGGCAACGTAACAGCACCTGCATGTGAGTACCTTCAAATATTCAGAAAAGGGCACATTCTTATAGCCCTGCCTGGTGACATTTTATCAGTTCAGGTTCCCCCATGCAAAAAACTCCCTGCTTCTGAAAACCCAGGATGCAAGTGTGTGGCGGTTTCGAGACTCATTCTCGCCCTGTTAGGCTTGGTTTCACATGCAGGGCTTTTGGATATTTCCCAACATTTAATCTCACACATGTAGTCTAAAGTGGTAGAGTCCTACCAAGACTGTTCTATGTGCCTTCTCCAAATATTTGAATTGACTTTGGGTCTCTGTGCAAATTGTGAATAAGAGGTGAAACAGCTTTGAGACAATCCCTTCCATTAATTATGCCTTTTCCATTTTATCAGCTTGCATAAAAAATCCCCTTACACAATTTTTTGTTGTTTTTGGGCATGCTATTTTCATTTACTCTGATCCTCACAAACATGATTCACTAACGACAGAATAGGCAAAATTCATATAACACAAATAAACATAACTTTTTTTTCTTTTAATTGATTTTCCTATAGGGAATGCCTGCATATACCAACCTAGCTATACAGTATATTAATACTAATGGATTCCACTCACATGTTTACTTTGTATGTTGTGCCATCTAGCGGCCCTATTCAGAATGGCAATTTTGAGAATATCTACTCTCCCTCTCCCCCCACCAAACGTATGGTTATTTTTTTTTACACTGTTAAATACTGCTGATGTTGCAACTGTAAGTACTACTATTACCCCCACTACCACAGAATATGTTTACAGCTTTAGAGTGTGTAAAGTGATTTTCATACAATTTTTAGTAACGTTTATGGTAAAACATTATTATCTGGGGTTTATATTTTTAGCAAACGGGAGGCTGAGACTAAAAGAAAGCTTGTGTGAGGCCACTGAGTACATTAAAGTGAGATCTGAACAGGGAGTTTTCTGCCCCACAGCTCACACTTTTTGACCCTACACTACATCAGCTTTCAAAAAAAGAAAAATCGTGAATCTGCTCTTTCTGCAATACATTGTTTAATAAGCAACATGAATGGATAAGGCATATAAAGGTACAGACAGATGTGAGGCTAAACTACAGGCTACAGTGGTCCTCCGCTTTATGAAGACGGCTATATATAATGCATAGTTCAGCATATTCAAAACAACTAGCTTTGAAACTAGCTAGTGTTGAGTCAAAGCGAGTCTTTGCAAGCTGACCATTGGACTTCCAGCTGACGTGGGCCTGAGAGGAATCTTGTGTTGCTCGTCATCAGGGAGGTCACTGGCACTGTCCAATAGGTATTTGTGACTTGCACACACACAGGGCAGACAGTGCTCCACACTGCAAATGGCCCTGCTAGCTCAACATCCCACTCATCTTTTTAACAATAAGGAATTGTCAGGTGCAGATTAGAAACAGGCCAGCTGCCCCTACCTCTTGTCCCACTTCTGATCTGGAAATGGGCGGATTAAATTGGATGAATTTGATTTGGACTGCTGATAGATATCTGAAATTAATCTTGTTTTAAAACAGGGCAGGGCCCTTTTGATTCAGCGACGCCTCTAGGACCACTGCACTTCCAATGACGTAGTCATCTCTCACAGATTAGAACAGACCTTCACCTGGTGCTCCATATGTTCTAGACAACAACTCCAATTGGTCAAACTGTTTGTGCAATAGGCGGGGTGGAGGTCCATGTCTGGGGCTTTTGTGCAAAGGAGTAGAAAGTACATGGTATATTGATAGTAGCAGAGCTGTCATACAAGTGTCTACCAACACATTTTCATGACTAGTTGGTTCTTCTGATCATGCCTATTCAGATGAGGTTTATCAAAATAGGATTCTGCTCCAGAGCCATAATGTCACAGGGTTGAAGGTAGGGGAAGACTTAGGAAGGAATATGTCAGAAAACAGCTGTTCAGCCCATCTTAAGATTTTGCCTGACTCCAGCTTGCTTTAGGTGTGAGTAGATCTGAGTTTGAATCTCAGACAAGACCTTGCAGAGAGAGGAGCACTGTGTCTTGGGAAGAGACCATAATTCAGTGGCAGGGTACATATGTTGGATGTAGAAGGTCCACAGTTCAATCACTGATATTCCTGGAGAGTGGCTGCCAATCAGAGTAGGCAATATTGAATTGGATGGACAAGTAGTCTCACCAGGTAAGTTGTCTACATCTGCAGTTATCTACATTTGGGGATGTGGGTGGCGCTGTGGTCTAAACCACTGAGCCTCTTGGGCTTGCCAATTGGAAGGTTGGCGGTTCAAATCTCCATGACAGAGTGAGCTCCCATTGCTTTGTCCCAGCTCCTGCCAACCTAGCAGTTCAAAAGCACACCAGTGCAAGTAGATAAATAGGTATCACTGTGGCGGGAAGGTAACCACCATTTCCGTGCACTCTGGCATCAATCACGGTGTTCTGTTGCACCAGAAGTGGTTTAGTCATGCTGGCCACATTACTCGAAAAGCTGTCTGTGGACAAACACCAGCTCCCTCAGCCTGCAAAGTGAGATGAGTGCCGCAACCCCATCGTCGCCTTTGACTGAACTTAACCGTCCAGACGTCCTTTACCTTTACTACATCTGCTGAAGATGCTTTTGTTTAATAGGGGCTGTTGAAAACCATCCATTCAAATATACAAAGTATTCTGGACACAAGATGTCAGCAAAACTCTTGGCCACACTCAAGTAACAGTAAAACTGAGAACTCTGATTTTTTTAATAAAAAAAAATCATAATACCAGAAAACTAGGAAACAATGAAAAGTTGTAAGCCGGGCATACCAACATACACTTACCAGACTTGTTCTTGCATTCTATATCATAGCCCGTGATTGGACTATTTCCGTCAAATCCCATGGTCCATCTGAGGGCAATGCTGCGTGCTCTCACCTCTCGGATTTCTATTTCTGGAGGATCTGGGGGTTCTGGTCAAATAGACAAACTCTGTTTTAGTCAAGAGACCTGTGCGTCAGCGACAGCAATGAGTATAGTATGGAAAAAATATGCCTTGTGAAGAATAAGATAGCTTGCTATTTCCTTCGCTCACTTGTTTTACCCCACACCCATCCCATAAGGAGGGATAGTTAATATTTAAGTTAAGAAACTTGTGACGGCCCTGTTCAAACATTCAAAAATTGTAGTCAGGGAGTGCAGGCAGCAAGGCCTTATGTGCCAGGCAAGCACCCCATTTTCTTCATTGACCAGGAAGAACGTGAAGGCAAATTGTAAGCAAGTTTGGCTGAATATAGCTAAATGGTTCCTCAAGACTGGGAACCCTGGAAGATCAAGGCTCCGGATCATGGGGAAGACTGAAAACATATTCAGCTGAACGTGCTTGCAAGCCCTCTCTAGGGTTTCCCGATGATATAGGAAAGTTAGAGGGAAGAGGTGAGGCCACCAGGCAACACTCTGCATTGCCTCCATGGATGCCTGAAAAGGGTTAATGTCTTGATATCATCTTATTTTAGAGCCCCATTGTAGAATTGTTCTATGCTATTTTTAAAAAACAACACATTGCTCCCAGGACAGGTTGTGGGTATAATATCCTTTTTATATTGGGATTTCTATATCTTCCATGTAAGTGAATTGAGAAAGTAATGCTACTACAACTGACTCTCTCTCCCTCTTACACCTGCTCCCCCAGGTGTGTGTGTATAGTGGGAGTGGGATTGGTGGTATTATTCCCTTTACAACAGGAATGGGGTACTTGTAGTCCTCCAGATGTTCTTGGACTCTAACTCTCATCAGCAACTACATCAGAAGAATCACAGGTTGGCCACCCCTGCTTTAAATGGAACAAAATGGCCTAAACCCTATATGCCATAGAATTTAATACATGCATAATCTTTGTGGTTTAAAGGGCAGAAGCAAGTGTGTGTATATAATGGGTTGTCTCCAAAGTAGAGCTACGTGAAGTTTCCGCCAGTGCAATGATTTCTGATTGTGCAATGCAATACATTACGCTCCTCCTCTCCTTCCCTGGATCTTCTTAAATCTGTTCTAGGGCTTCCCCCGACTCTATAGAGCAGTTTGGGGGGAGGCACAGGGAAGAAAGGGTGGGTAAAGGCCAATTGCACAAGCTGCAATCCTTGCACTGACAAGACACTTTGGTTGAATACCTCTTATAGGTTGTAATCTACACTAGAAATGTGAAGATGAACTCAACAGTTAGGGCTTGTCCACACTTCTGCTTGTCCTGTGCCAAAAAGCATGGGTCCAAGCAGTTTTCCACTTGTCCCATGTTTTCTGAATGCCTTTGCCCCACTGCTTTCTTCTGGAAAAACTGTTCTTTAGTGATAAATTGGAACAAACAGCAATGTGCGGAAAACCCAATTGCTGTTTGCTGCAATTCAGCACCAAACTGTGGGTTTTCCTGGGGGAAAGTGGCAGGGCAAACAGAAATGCCACTAAGCCTTTAGTCTGATTAGATAACCAGAATAAAAATGCTATGCTCTTTCACATGTGCCTGTACTAACATTTGTGCTAACATTTATTCCATGTTTCTGTGATAAAAGTTATATATTTTCTCATTTTTCTCAGAGAACCTTTGTATTATCTGCAGCTTCACTGCAAATGAGAATCAGAATCTTGGTTTATTGAGGGGACTGGCTTAGTGAGTACACAGTCTGTACCAGGATTAACCAGGAACTGATGCAACCTGCAGTCACAGAAAACTGTGGGGTTGGGGGTTGGGAGAAAGGTTGCTTGTGAGTCCTGAGTGGATTTGGCATCTTATCTGTAAGCTCCAAGGCACACAAGCGCACTGAGCAAGTGTAGTACGGCAGACCCGGCAGAACCTCATAGCTAATTTCTGCCTCGGCTAGACATTTGACAGGGCATCACCTCAGCCACTCCAGAACCTGCCGATCCCTGCCTGAATCTGCTTCCCCACCTCCCCACCATGAAATATGGTAGGGGACACCTGGCCTGAGGACATACTGGCGACTCAGATTTCAGAATGGAAATAATAATAATAATACACGGCAGTTGCTGGGAGCTTTTGGCTGATTAGACTTGAAACATTTTGTTTCTAAATATAAAGCAGGTACACTGTTTCTTTTTTTCAGAAAGGAAATCTTCACCCTATTGCTTCACCCTATTTAGGCTGCTGCAAGGCTACTGCTACTGAATTATTTGGTGCCAAGTCCCACTGAGTTCAGTGGAATTTACTCCCAAGAAAGTGTCAGAATCACAGCCTGACACCAGCCATGTTTAGTCACAAATCAGTATTCCAGACTGCGGTTTTATGTATGAAGAAGAAGAGCTGATTTAAACACCTGTTTTATGATTTATTTATATTTTTGCTCCATGGTTTATTGAAGGATTCTGTGTTTCAGCTGACGTATTTATTTTGGTTTTAATCTTGTATCTGGATTTTATTTTCTGTCAACAGCACCGCTTAGGGATTTCACATATTAAGCACCTTTGACTCAAACGTTGACTGACAGGTGAAGTGACTGCATGACAGTGACGAATATTCAGAATGGATGTTGTGTTGGTCAGTATTGTGTGCAATAAGGGATGGCACATGGATTCAAACCCCAACATAAGGAAATGTTGACTGTTGGCTTCCGTGTTGGCCCCTTGGTGTTTAAATGGGCCCCAAACTGTTGTACGGGTTTTAGATTCTACATTGTCTTGTAGTTGCAATGCAGACTTAAGACAAACTTGTGTCTAAAATCCCATGTTTTAATAGTTCCAGTGCAAACTGGACAGATGGAGTTTGAAGCTTTCATAGAGTTTCTAAGTTTTTGACAGTCATGACTACGTTTTATTAGGGACTAGAACCCCCCAACAGATTTCTGAGCATGACATACACTTACTGTACTACAATAGCTGTGTTTTTTTCCTTACGTTGTCCTCTTCCTACCTTGCACAGTGAGCTGAATTATTCCACGGTCCTCCCCATATGAATTGATGGCATGGCAGGAGAAGAAACCAGAGTCTTCTCTCACCGTTGGCAGAATCTGCATTGGCAGTGGAAAAGAAGAAAATGTATTTAATAGGGAATGTTGCATGCAAGGCCATTTTACAAAACAGACTCTGAATGTAATTCCACATGGTAGGGATGGGAGAATCTCACATCCCCTCAGGGCCATCTTTCCAGTGGGTGGTGGTCCAAAACAAAAATGGGCAGGCAAGAGTGGGGCTGCACCACTCTCTCATACAGAGACATACACCACACACATGTGCACAACACAAACACACACATTCATTCACATTCTCTCTCTCTCTCTCTCTCTCTCTCTCTCTCTCTCTCTCTCTTATCTGAGTCAGACTTTTGGGGCTTAGATGCTTGGCCCATGAACAGTTTTGAACAGAAGCAGTTTTAAATAAGTTTTTATTTCCCCTAAATTCCTCTTTATTTTCATTTTGCCTTCTGTTTATTCCTGCTCATATAGGCAGGAAGACACACACCACACAGACATGAATAAGTAAATGCACAAGTTGCATTAAAGCCAATTCTGCTCTTGCAGAGCAGTGATGAATTCGACTGCCATTTCAATTCCTTCTTGGAATGATATAATGTGCTTTCATGGTGATGTAGCATGACAGATTGACAATACTTCCCCAATAATACTTGATGTATACAAACTCTAAAAGTACAGAAGCGGCTTGCTGGGCAGGGCAGACTTGCCACACTGGCTTCTTCGAAGGTGGGTGGGTTGCTGTTGCTTACTGGGAAGAAGAGGGGGCGCCAGTGGAAGTGCTCAGGGAGGGGGGTGCTGGCACTGCACCAACATCCCTACTGCCTTGCCCCTCTCCTTGCCAGTACACAACAGGGACCCAGGAAGCTGGTGCAGTGGCTCTGCCCCACCCACTGATCTGCTTCTGTGACTTTATATGTCACACTAGCTTTATTCAGGCATTTATCCCTTGGTGTGATGTCATATGGATGGGGAAAGGGGGGTGAGGATGCCTGATGACTTTGAGGGTGAACATCCGCCCCTGGAAGTCTGCTCTACTCTTGTAGGCTCTCCCAACATTTTAGAGAAAACCTGCCAGAGGCTTTTCAGAGTAAAAACCTGGAACAGTTTTTAACAACAAAAATGGTGTTTTTAAAACATATAGAGGGAAATGGGCAGGAACATATCTGTCAATTTCTTTGTCTCTGTTTCTCGTTTTCCCCATCTTAAATTATGATCTCCACATTTCCATTTTGCTTTTCTTTCTTTTTTTAATGATCCTGAAAATTCATCAGTATTTTTGTTTCTCCTCGGTTGGGTAACTGCATTTCCAAATTTGGAGAAGTGAGAATTTTGAAGGATCGCTGAGTTTCGGTTCTCATATTGTTTAGGAAACTGTGAACTTGGTAAATTTGCCTTTGAATGCCAACTGAATTGATCTTCTCTCCCATCCCTAGGTTGCAGCAGGCAGCCTGCCCAAAACATAGGAGGAGGGAAGATGGGGAGCAGATAACAAATTATTCCTCTGAGAAGGAGAGACAGGGAGATGAAAAATTACACACACACACACACACACACACACACACACCTTTCCTCTTTGCAAGTACACCTGCACTCAGCTGTTTGCTTTACAAGAAGCTGGGATCTGAGCATATAAAGCTGGTTCAATATTCACCCTCTCCCCTCAATAAACTGAGATCATCCTGTAGAATGATCCTTGTCGCTGGCAAGGTCTTTCCTAAAGACCTACCAATATCAGTTACTGCCACAACAATATCATCTGCATACTTCAGCAGATATGTTTCATTAAAAAAAATTGTGTTCCTCTGTTGAAGGAAACTTCCACACCACTACCAAAGTTACAAAATTTCTGTAACAGGATAAGCCTTGGAGGAATTGAGTATTGAACAGCCTGAAGTGTAATTCTGGGTAGTGCGAGATGGCTCAGCAATTTTCTCCTGGCTTGCCCCTGCAGTGACTAAATGAGGCTGACTACAGTTCCTTGTCCTTCAAGATGGAAATGTTCCTCAGGCATGAGGGCATATGGTCTCCTGTAGGTGAAGATCCCAAAAATGCAGACTGGGAAAGACTAGATGCAAGAGAGTGGGCTACCAGTGTTCCAACAATGTTTCCCATGTGGCACGACATGCAGGGTTCATTCAAGAGAATGGTGTAGCAGTATATAAACACAAGAAAAATAATTATAGTAACACTTGAGTTTTTTATGAGTATATATTCATGGGTGTGCTATGGGTGGTAATCAGCTAAGTTTTGCTCACACTGAAATTAATGAACATGATTAAGTTTGGTTCATTAATTTAATAGTTGGCTATCCCCCTAGATATGTGTGCACATGTATTATAGAGTGTGGGGTTGCTACACCCCCGTTGGCCAAGTCCACTGCTTGCCACAATGTCCAACTGGAAGGTTGACTAAGATCGAAAGTGGCCCTCAGACCAAAATAAATCCATCACCCATGGCCCAGACTGTTTAAAGGGGATAATGTGTTCTATTCGTTCATGTAAACCATTGCCAGAGCTTAATTCTGGCCCATCTCTATGCAAAATGGAAAGTGCGATATTCCCCCCACCGCTGCCCCCCAAAATAAGAAATGTTCACTTTGGGATATCTTCAAGGGACTTCAGTGAACACAATCATCCTGGGGGCCGGGGGCAGGAGTGGAGTGTACAATGTACTCTTATATGTAAAGAACATGTGACCAAACAGCACTGGCAAAATACCAGGTTGCTCATGTTACCTGTAATGTAGAGATCACTTCATCACCCACTTCCTTTGTGGAAACAAGATAGCGGGACATTTCAGGATTAATGATTCTGTCTTCTTTCTCCCAGCGAACGATGATGGGTTTTTCTCCATGTGCTGTGCAACTCATTTCTTTCTTTTGGCCCTGCGTTGCCAAGGTGGTGTTTGGATAGGAAGTTATCATAGCAGGAACTAAAAATAAAAATAACGAACACAAGTTAGTAGCTTGCTGCAAAATGTGTGGAGGAGGAAATGCAACATTGCTGTACAGGAGGGCCCACTAGGTAGCCTCACTTGTATCGACTCATTTTCCACCTAATCCATTTCATTTTGTACTTTTGTGCTTATATCAGCTGAAGAAAAACAAAAAACGCCTGGTGTAGCATACAGCACTGAACTTCCTCCCTCCTCCTGCAAGGAAAGCAGGAATTTATGGAGAGAATGGATAGCCTCTTTTAAATGAATAACTTTAATTTCTGTTTTGAAATGCTAACGTTCCATGGCATGACCTTTCTGCATGTCAACCCTATGGATAACAAACTGATCTACTAGCTCGCAAGATTGAAAGCTATGGCTTCTGCTTTAAGAAGTGGCTCTCACATTGATAACAATACAGAGAAACCTTGGGGAAAACTTTTGAGGAGAAATGATACGCACCAACCAAGCATTGTTAGGAACCATTTTCAACCATCTACCTTTCTCCCATAAGGCTTATACATAAAATATCTAAGACTTTGTCAGATGATTACATTCCGCAACATCAGAGTTGTTTTTATTTGCTTGCTGTCAAGTTACTGTTTGATTATTAAACATCAACATTAAAAGAGATATAATAAAATTAAATACCATTTCCAGATTACATTAAAAATACAATAAACGATATCATCTAAAACTTGATATATATAGCGTCTGGACATAATTTTCAAAAATCTGTAAAAATGTCCAGGAAAACCCAGGTGTATGGCATGGCAACCCGTGTCAGAAGTGTTGGGTTTTGGGTGAATTTCCTAAAAAAAATAGCTCAAACAACTCTTGTGTCCGCGGAATTTTACTTTCTGAAATATGTTAACCTCACAACAAATAAGACTCACTGGGTACAATCCGGCCCCTATTATTCACATGCACAAATAGAGCCTGCAGGCTGATAGTACATGACCCCACTGTAGAATAAATTCATGGAAGGAACTGTGGGGTCCTGTGGACTAGCCCCACCCATTGGCAATACAATTCACTGCTGTGACACCCACCGAAGAATGTTCATTTGATATTTGTTGGAAAGAAGTCTCCCTAGCTACAGATTTAGTTATTTATTTATCTTATTTGTTTATAAGATTTCTTAGCCACCAGTCACCATAAGGTCCCATGATATAACGTAATATACAGTTATTAAAAAACAACAACAAATGAAATCACAGTAATGATAAACCTTCAGGGCTGAATTAGCAGTGTATTCCCTCATTTAAAATAATGGGGTAAATGCCAAGTTACAAAAGCTAGGGCTGCCATATGTCCTCTTTTTCCAGGACACGTCCTCTTTTTCATGGGTATGTAAAATGAGAGTCGTCATAGCGATCCATAGTTAAAAGTAGAATTTGGCAAATGTCTCCTCTTTTTTGCTCTTCAAAATATGGCAATTATAGGCTATATAAGTTTTTAAAATGTCACACACACATACCACCCCCTTTCAGAGGCAGTTCTATAACTAACCCAGCTATCAGAAATTGCTTCCCATCGCCATAGCAATGGCTGATGAAGCTAAAGGGCTTATCCAGATGATCCTACAAAGGATATCCAGAACACAATTTTCCCCCTTGTGCAATTCTTCCCCAACCCCCACCCAAACAAATCCCTCTCAACACTGAGTCCTGTCCCTGTGGGTAGGATATAGATTGAGGGAGATGCCTTACTCAGAGCTTTGCCAATTTCACTTCCCTGCTATCAAAAGCAGACCCTATCTATCAAAAGCAGGGAAGTGAGATAATAAGACTCACCTTTTACACCTCAAAATAACTATGCAAATTTATTTCAATGCCCCCTTCAGCAAGAAAGAAAAGAAAAGAAAAGAAAAGAAAAGAAAAGAAAAGAAAAGGGAAAAAAAATTCTGTGAAAGGGCAGAATCATTTTTGTAGAGCCTGGAAAGAGCTTTGCCAGTACTTGATTATTTATGCTTATTTGAATACTGGATGCTGTGTTTGATTTATTTTTGGATGATAGTGGCCTTTGACTTTGAGCAATGAAGTCTGCATGCAAAGGACTGGTGCAGAGCCCCCTGCAAGTGGTACAGCGGGAGAGAGAGCTCAGCTGTTAAGGAAAAAGAAGCCAGAGAAAGGGGTGGAGTCTTTAAAAAGCTCCACAAAACGGCACAGGGAAAGGAGTGGGAACTTACTGTGTCGCTTTGTGATATAGAAGAAACACCCATAATATTCATAGAATCAAAATTTGTCCTTATTAAGCTTTCGTCACAGGAACACTAGCTTCAGAAAAAACTTTCATTTTCCATTCATCGTTTCCTAGCTTGAGGGCAGAGAGCTCATCATTTCCTTGCAACATCAGGAATACATTTAGGAAGGTTTCTTGTTTATTAAGAATGCTTGTAGGCCAGACTACCTCTCAATGGATCGCAGGGTAGGATCAAATATGTAAAATCACATAAAACAATGGGTCATTAAAAATACTGATTAAAACAACAGGAGCAACGAAAACTGCAGAGCAGTTTATTATTATTATTATTTATTACATTCAGGCTGCAGGGGCTTTGGATTGAGGGGAGGCATCCTTCTGCCCATTTCTGCCAGCTCAGTAGATCTCCCAGAGTCCACTGCAAATGGAGGGATACTGGGGAAGGCACCGTCCTGCCTGCCTGCCTCATGCGCGGGCAGAAAACCCACCGGCAATATTCCTGCCAGGAGAAGCTGATGGGAAGCCCTCAAACAAGGTGTTTCAAGAGTGGGGCGAGTCTGAGATTCTCTGGGAGCTGCTGGATGTGGAATTGTTTTCACAGCGGGCGCCAGCTGGCTTTGGACCAATCTGTCCATTTCCATCCAGCTTTTGCTGCTGCTGCTGCTGTGAGCAGCCAGGCTGTGGCTGTGGCGCTAGCTCCGCCCCTGTGCAAAGCCTTGGCAATACTAGTACAGTGGTACCTCAGGTTACGAACTTAATTCGTTCCAGAGGTCAGTTCTTAACCTGAAACAGTTCTTAACCTGAGGCGCGCTTTCGCTAATGGGGCATCCCATTGCTGCCGTGCCACCAGAGCAAGATTTCTGTTCTTAACCCAAGGTACTACTTCCAGGTTAGCAGAGTTTGTAACCTGAAGCGTTTGTAACCTGAGGTACCACTCTAACAAGTTTTGATTGCTCTGTTGCAGCTCACCTTTGTTCCAAGAAGCGGAGAGGAGGCCAGCAGGCAGGGAGGGGAGTGTGTGGTGCAATGTCTAGACCTGACAAATATGTTCAGCGGAAGTCCAAAGCCTGGACACGGGGCAATCTTAATCCTTACAAAGCAGCCTGGAACGAGATGGAGCCGGCGTGTTCTAAGCCACCATTTCTTCTGGCTTCTTAAGAGTTATATAATAAATTTTCTTTGATTATAAGTATTACCCCAACATGTGTTTCCAAGCTAGGATTGGTCTTATGTGCTGCTAAGCTGTAACAAGAATGACGACGACTCAAAAAGCTTGGCAGCTCTGCCGGCGCCTTGTGATATGATTGAATGTGTCAGGGTAAAGACTGTGAACATTTAGAGTTCATATCTTATTCACTTAGAAGCAGTTTCAGGTCACATTATAGGAAAAGGAGGTGATTTATTTTATGTGACAACTATGAATTTTAATCAAAAGACATATTCAAAATAAAGTCTAGACCCCCCCCCCCCCAATTTTGCCTGAATTCACTATAGGCAAGTATTTCCCCTTTCTCGAGTTTTTTCTCTTCCTTTTTTCATGCAAGAGCCCTTTTCATGTTTGTACATTACAAGCTGCTCTCTTCAAATAACACACCAGAGACCCACAGCAGCTTAGATTTCTCATTCTCTCTCTAGTCTTTGACAGGGCTGTGAAATGAATGTGACTTGATTCCGCATCGTCATGTGTGCACAATTTTCCACTTTGCCTAACTGAGCCTCCTAATAACCGATAGGAAAAAAGGAAAGAAAAACGGGGGAATGGAGGAGGCTGACAGCTCTGCTCCCTGCAGCGACTTTCTCGTAAACGCTTGAGGAGATTCATGAGGAATGGCATCAGTTCAGAAAACTGCTCAGCAAGCTCAGTAACAGGCTAGACTAATAGCCAATAAGGCCTTTTCTCAGGAAAGTCATTCACAATTCATTTATTAGTAGTACGCACTTTATGAAGAAACTTAAGATAGGAGAGAAAATGCTCACCCTTTCGCTGGAAAAGAGTGGAGTGCTTTTGAAAGGACCCTGCACAATTTAACCCAAGAGGACAGGAATAATTTTGTAAAAATCAGCCATATCTGCTCAGAGAGAGGGGTTTAATTAAGGTTCTGGAGGACCTATTGTCCATCCGAGGGCTGCATTCCTTTATCGGTACCTTTCTGAAGACCCCATGCAAATGGTGGGCGGGAATGAGAAGCAAACAGTGAGCATTAATGTTAATGTAATGTGAGAAATGTTATGGGAACTGTAATGGTTATAGGGGTTGCTCGTGCGTCAGTTGCCGCCACTCCTGGCTAGGTTGCCTGGTTAAACCTTTTCTGTCTGGACAGCCCTTCACTTCGTGGCTGTTTCAGTCGCTAGCAGAATCCGTCAGTGGGCGTTTCTTGAACCTCTTCCAGCAAAGAAGTTCTTTGACGCCAAGTCTCCGTCTACTCTCCCTGCGCGGAAGTCTTCTGCGCAGGGTGGGTGTGGGCAGCGGAGGACCCGTGCTCTCCCCGCTGGTCTCCGGCGAGGAGTCCTGGAGCCCCCTCGCCGATTCCCCCATCTGCCCCCCTTTATCCCTGGTGTTACGCTGATTTCCTTCCCCAGCCGATGAGCTGCCTCTCTCCCTGCTGGGCCCTTCTCCAGCATCGCTTTGGAGCCTTGCCTCTGCCTCTAGCTCCGATGGCAGTTCCCTGACAGGAACCTAATGCAGGTTTTGTGTGCCTCGGTTTACCAGGGTCTGCAGAACTTGCAGTCTAGGTTTCATATCCTCCAAGTGTCCCGATTTTCCAAGGACAGTCCCAGAATTATGAAAACCACCCTGGCTTCTAATTTGATCCTGGAATGTCTCTATTTCCCCTGCCAGTGCCGCCCAGCTTGGGGAAGAGGATAAGCCAGCATTTGTCCCGAGTGGCAGAGGCAGCGAGAGAGCATCCCGTTGCCTCTCCATGGCTGCTGCTGCCAATGTCCTCTATTGGGCAGCTCAGAGCAGCGGCTGGAGAGCGAGTGAGAAGGAGGAGGAGAAGCTGCCACCAGTGAGGCCCCGCTGTGCATGATGCTCTGGGTCTGAGGGGCAGGCAGAAGGCAAGGCCACCCTGGGAGGAAAGAAAGGGGGAGTGTAGCATAGTGCAAGGAGTATAGGTTTTTTTTCATGCTTTGTGTGTCCGTGTCTAATTTTTGCCCCTTTCTAAAATGTATTTATTGATGTGTGGTGTGGGGGGTTGTTTTTTGTTTTAGGTAAACCTAAAAAATAAAATAAAATTGGGATTAAGGGATTTTCTTAGGACAGTGGAGCGTGTTTCTGCTGTGTCCCATTGGTGTGGTGGTGGCAGCAGCACGCGCCCTTCTCATGGGAAATGTTCCACCACAGGGCCAATGGGGGATCAAGGAGAGTCAGTTGGGGGGAGAGGAGTGAGAAATTTCCCTATGTTCAGCTAAGGAATGTTGCAGGGTATGATGTTTTGCATAAAAGCCCAGGAGATCTCAAGACTAGGCCCTGAGGCAATTGAAATGGGTGGGCTTTTTTCATCCCTAACATGTGTTAGCGTTTGCGCTAAATAAAGTTGTCTTGTCACCATCCTTTCTGTAAAGGGTATACCTTACAGTCATATTAGGAGATCTTGAGGATACGGCCATTAGCAGAGAATTTTAATGAATCGTTTTACTCTCTCATGGTCCAAAAACCTGTGCTGGCTCCCTATTCTCTTACAATTGCAAAAGATGGCCCTTTGCATGGCTGGATGGGGATAGAAAGCAAATGGATAGAGAGCCACACAGGCAAAAAAATCTCTACAAATGTGGGCATACCATATACAATTTGACACAATGTAAAATCACACCCCCTTCCCAAACAACAAATATGACTGAAAATAATGTGTCTGGGTCTCTCACATATTTTCCTCTGCCCTCAGAACAAATGCCTGCCAATATCCCCCTCTCCCGCCAAACAGCCCCCCCCAAATACTAAAATAGAACGTGCTGGTTGCTTTTCTCAACAACTTGTTCAGTTTTGGGTGGTCAGTTCATGAAGAAAAGCAGCACAATATCTTGCAGTCTCGACTAGAAATTGAATGATTTTTGAGAAGTGGTGGAAGCCAGATGGGCTGAGGTGGTGTATAGTCACAGCAATCTTGGACAGGCATACAGCCCCAGACCCACAGCATTCCCAGTCCTGCCAGCTCCCGTCAGTCAGGGTGGAAGGTAGTGGTGGGCTTTTTTGGCTGCACTAGATCTAACATGATACAGCAAGTGGATTTGAACTGCATCTCTCCAGGGAATGAACCCCGACTGGCTCTGCTCCATCCTCGCCATGCGCTATTTTAGGGCCTTGTGCTGACTACCCCCAGTGTGAACACGGCTATCAATAGTCTGCTGGGCTTTCTGAGGTTCCAGCAGGGGTTGGTCTCTGTGGCAGCAGTGGAGAACCACGCCTCACCAGCAATGGCTGGGCAGCTCCAATGACATCATACTCAAAACTCTAACTCCCCTGAGCAGTTCAAATTGGGAGGTGGGATTGCATCCCAAAACACCTCTCCCTCCCAGCTGCTTTTAGCCTTGATGATTATTTAAGATTAGGTCCAGTCCCACCCCCCACTTTAGCATCTGTGATGGGATAGACTATACATTTTCTGAAATGGCACTGGGATGTGAAATATATTTACAGGAGGACATGTTATTTTTACACCCGCAACAGGTAATTTTATTTACATTATTGTTTAACAGTAGTCCAGTTTTCAAGTGATTGCGCTTCTCCACTGGGTGGTGGCTAAGGAAAAGAATCAAATATAGCAATGTTTTTGGGCTTGAGAAAATTATAGCTATCCATCTAATGGACACAACGCATTGAACAAGTCTGGAGGCTCATTTTCTCCAGCGCTAACTTGCACATTATCTAAAATCTATGAAGCCCTCTGTTTGTTTGTTTAAAAAAGATGTTTTACATTAATGGGATACAATCTTTATAAAACAAAGTCAGGGAGCAGTAAGTAAAAATAGAAGTGTGATACATGCGAAGCTTGAAATGAGTCATCACATCCAATAATGCTTAATACATAATTGGCCATATCGTTTGCTTGTACCAGTTTAGTCTCTCTGGAAGTAACAGAGCTGTGCCATAGAAAGAGATCACACAACCACATCTTTACTGAGCACAAGTTATAGATTTCCTTAAATCTGCGGGCAACCCAGTTCCATATGACTTCAGTCCCTTCCACAGCACAGCAGCCTGCACTGTGCTGCTGCCAGTGGTTAGAATGAACTTGTTTGGTTTAATGAAGTTCAATGAATTAGTTCAAAAATCCATGAACTACACCTGGAAGTAGTTCCCATAATTTCTGGGTAAACTGAAGGTGAATTGAGTTCATTCTGGGGTAGAACTTTGAATGATTTCCAGTTCATATTTAATTTCTCTTACATTATTTTTAACTCTCTGGACTCTCTGGGCTTTTCAGCTTAAAGATCATAATTGTTGGGAAACAGTGAATTAAACAATTCACACTCCACTGTGTGTTTTGATGTTTTCTCAGTCTTAAGTGTATTTTACACTTCAGCATAGCAGCTTGTAACATTCTGAATGCTGGAATAAAATTGCTGAGCATCTTTTGGGGGAATGTTTGGATTTAACCTTGAACTGAACATGAACCAAACCAGTGCATTTCGCAAAGGGACTGATATGAACTGGGATTAATTCCTTTATGGACATGTTGATCTAGAACTAGCTTCTTCTAAAAATATTTTTCCAAGCTCTGGTGTCAACTAACAATGTATCCCTATGGCTGGCAAGTGGAGAACAGCAGAACTTTTTTTTTTTTTAAAAAAAGGCATTTGTAACGCAGTTGCAGTAAACAGTCACAGAGAGAAAGCATCAAGCTGCTGCCAGATGGTGCCATCAGACTGGTCCAAACCAGTGAATCAATGTTAAGATGCTCTATACTCCATTATGCCAGTTAAAAACACCCCTTTGGTAGTCTATTCAATATTCTGACACATGGTTACTGACTTGGCCTATTAAATTACACCTATTTATAATTACAGAAGCTCTCTTATATAGGGCAGTTATTATCTAGAAAAAGCTGCCTATCCAAAAAAAGGGTTGTTTCGTAAGAGGAGAGAAGATGATAATTTGTTTTAAGTTCCCCTTGTGCCCTCAAAGCTTTGGCCATTAGCACATCACTGGCATTGTTGAGATTTTAATAACAGGCCATGGGCAGAGTTACAACATAAAGACAGCACTTAGAGGGAAAATGGGAAGGGTTGCAGGAACAAACAACTTGGGTCCCATTCACTGGACAACAAGCTGTTTCCGCACTGTTGAAATGGTCCTTGTTTTGTGGATGGCAGTCACCACTTTCCTTGGTACGTTTCCAAATATTCCCCAAGTTTGGGCAGAAGCAGTGGATTGTGCCTCCAAACAAGAGAGAGAACATATAAAACAAGCATAAGCCTCTTGAAGCCTCTGTTCTGTGGCACGACATCTCCCATTCTTAGATACTGTACCCCAGAGGTGAGGAAGGTTTTTTCAACCAAAGGACCACATTACCCTCTGGGCAACTTTCCAGGGGCCAGTGGTGGGCTAGTTTCGACATAAACTCACAGCCCATTCTCTTATCATCCATCCAGGAAACAAAGAAGCATCAGCAGAGTTCAAGCACACACTTCAGCTAGGCAAAAATGCTCATGGAGAACGCACAGAAGGCCAGTATTTGTGTGGCCTGGGGACAGTCCCAAGGGCCAGAGAGAGAGAGCGGTCTGAAGGTTCTCTATCTATAATGTACCCAAGCACCCAGACCAGTGTGTGTAACAAATGCAGAGTACAAGTTAGCAAATACTGCAATCCTGTACATGTCAGGGGGTTATTCCCAGTAGAGGATTGCAGTCTTGGAAAGATATACCAAATACGTCAGCTTGACCCCTGCCTAGTAGACTATCTGATCTGAATGCTGTATAAATAAAGGGATGGGTGGAGAGCAGCTATCCCAAGTCTGCTGCCAACATGAAATCAGACTGTCTACTCTTGTTGGTGGGTGCTCTAAAATGTCAACCCAGAGCAGTATTGATATATGTGGCTCTCCCGCAGCAGTTGCAGGCAATGTATGTAAAAGTACCCTGCTTTTCTCAACTGATCCTGACCTGACCTGACGACAGACATCATAGTGGCAAAACTTTAAAACTTGGTGCTGTGGGTTAAACCCGATCAGAAGGCTGGAGCTCCCATTGCTCGGTCCCTGCTCCTGCCAACCTAGCAGTTTGAAAGCACATCAAAGTGCAAGTAGATAAATAGGTACCGCTCCAGCGGGAAGGTAAATGGCATTTCCGTGCGCTGCTCTGGTTCGCCAGAAGCTGCTTTGTCACGCTGGCCACATGACCCAGAAGCTGTACGCCAGCTCCCTCGGCCAATAAAGTGAGATGAACACCGCAACCCCGGAGTCATCTGCGACTGGACCTAATGGTTAGGGGTCCCTTTACCTTTACATATCTATTATGGGGTGTACAGTATTTTGTTTTTTCAGCCATTTCAAAAAGATATCTAAATACATTTATACCCCATAAATTTCCTCCAAGGTACTCAAGACAGCACACACGGTCATCGTCCCCTAGCCCTGTGAGGCAGGTTGGACAGAGGCTTTGTGACTGACTCAGTATCAGCTTTGTGGCCTGGAAGGGGGATTTGGACGCAGGTTCCCCCAGCCGTAGAGCTTTAACTGATGCACACACATTGGCTCTCCATATAGTCTGTGTTCTGCTGTGGTATTATTTGTTTTCTGTTGCAAGGGTAGAAGGCAACAGAACTTTACTGATGCTTGCCAATGATGCTCTTCTTCTGATAGCTTCAACATGAGATGGGGAGGGGAGCAGGTCGAGAGAAATGAAAGGGAAGAAGGGCTCTAATTATTCACCAAGTACAAGTTGTTCAACTAACAGATGGGATGGGATGGCTTCTTCCCACTCAATCCATATGTGGCAACAGCTTTTAAGTAGATAATTATGTTCAATAACATTGCAGATACATCTCTAATGTGTGTGGGCAAATGTTTGCTCAAAGATTTCAACTCCAATATGGTGGGGGGTGGGGTGGGGACACTTCTTGTATGGCCATGAAAGTCTTTTCACATGTTTAGTTGGGGGGAAGCACCAGCAACTACATCAAAATAGCTGAAATCAAGCTACAGACCTGAGTTTCAGACCTGTGCTCGATATCTGCTCTGTGTCTATACACTGAAAACATAATGACTCGTTCATTTGTTCCCTTTCTTAATACAAGTGACCCATTAAAATTTCCAAATCAGCAAGAATGACTTCTGGAAATGGCTCGTGTAGACAGCTAGACTTGATGAAGGATGACACACCTTGGAAGCAATCTGTAATTTTGTACTGTCTTTAGACATTCACCGTGCTAGGCTGTGGTCACTCAAGAGAGCAAAGAGAAAGTAACACCACACTGGGGCTGCAATCCCATATAAGCCCCACTGAAGTTGATGGGCCTTGCTTCTACGTTGACACGTAAGACGGTAACAATTGGCAAGGCAGAGCAAGGTGGTGTTGCAAACCTGGCTTTCCAACATGCAGGTCACTGTCTATAACTGAGAAGTAGAAGCAGTGGGGAGATCAGCACTGGGGAGACGCACCTCACCCCTCCCTCTTATTGGCAGAGACCTCCATGTTGGAATGTCAGGTGAACATTGCTGCTCTGCCCCACCAGCCGCAACTGATGTATAGGATGGTTGTGTTGTACATGCACACTACATCGGGAAATGTGGGGCCATTCTGATAGGGCCCTGCCACAAACGGTTTTGGGAAATATAAAAGGATGCTGAGCTATAGCTGTTTGCCGTATGCTGTTGGCTCACGACCTTAGAATAAAAGCATTTATTAATTGAGAGCTCACAGTTCCAGTCTTACATTTCTCCAGAACAAATAGCTTTATAGAAATATCCTGCTTTGTTTTGGGGGTTTTTTAAATGGAGACGACTTTTGTTTTGCTTTGTTTCTTCTTAGAAACAAGGAAAGCTACAAGGCCACTGGCTTCATTGCTGGGCAATACCTGCAAGCGTAAGGTAAAATGCAGCTAATCATTTATAACTAACAAAGCCCAAATAATAATTCTTTGGTCAATAGCATATTTGGAGCCACAGTTCAAGTGAAGTAATGAAAAGGCTGGATCATTAGCTGAATCTGATTACTCTACAGTACTTGAGCCAAAAACTTTCTAACCTTCAGTTGCTTCTAGGATAGGTGTTGAAAAATGCTGCAGTAATAATAAATGGCTTAGTTATACATCAGGTTTACTTATCTACTATGTCCCACCAGAACAGCTTAGTAAAGCCCTCTGGGTAGATTGTCAACACACTGCTATGACAATTTCTTTTCTGGCTTTTTGTGATTGAACAAAGGCCCTTTTCCCCCTATTTAAATTCTAGTTTCAACAAAATTTGCTCCTGTGTCAGTACTAGACACAGAACTGGATTCAACTAAGTAAGTATGCTAGTGGAAGCCAGCACAACGAGTCTTGCTAGCGCAACTGGACTTTCCCCCTTCACCTCCCCACAATCAACTCGGGGGGGGGGGGCAGGCAAAACCCCATAACAGTGTAAATGGGAGTAAAGAGGGGATATTGTTGCACAGGACAAACTGAAATGCTTGCACTGACAGAATAATTGGAAGAGTGCAACGCTGAATTCCTACCAAAATGTCAAAGGTGGTATTTCTGTTTAATTCATTTTGGAATCAATTGAGGAAGCAAAATCCACACTATTTTCATGCTGTTTCCGGGCTTGGGTTTGCACACCTGCTTTTGTTTGTTTGTGAGCCAATCAAAGCAAATTTTGACTGGAGATTCCAAACTTCAGTTCCTTCAGAATCGTCAGTCTAGAGCGCCCAATCTGGCATCAGATGAGAAGTGATAGCAATTGCAATAAATAAATGTCTCGCCGCCTGAACCGCAGCCATCACTGACAGTAGGGGGAAATAGAATTTTAAAGCAGTGCTAACCTACAGCATGCAATTGAAAAATCAATTCATATTGGCTGAACATGCTATCATTACCTCTGCATGTTGTTGGCTTTAGAATAACTTATTGGGCATTGTCTATGACTACGCATGTCTTTGACTCATAGTAAATTCCCCTTAAACCACAGTGATTGTCTTAAAGGCACCTTGTGGTTTCTTTTGACATTTTAAGACAAGCTGCTTTATCACATACAATTGTTTTCGCAGGAAACAACTTCAGTGCATGGCTCTGGGGAGACTGTTATCTCCTGGTAATGGCACCATTAACATGAGCATACTGTAATTAAAGACTGCAAGAGCAATTCATCTGGATACAGCATATGGATCTGTTTTTATCTTAAACTGACTGGGCAGCCTAATATAAACACAGGCTCAAATTCTAAAGGGAAGATTGGAATAATCTGTCTCGGCTCAGGTGCACGACCCATTGTTTTGAGACCCATTAGCTGAGAAATGTTGTTTCCCCTAGTTATACTGCAAGATCTTGGGATAGGTTAATTAAAGTAATTATTATTCTCACAGAGATCGGCAAGAGAAATGAATGCCAACTTTCTCTTACCAACAGTTGCACAGAAATGTAGATTTTAGCAGTGTGCCTGATTAAGGCTTTGCACACTTTTTTGGCAGTAATCCCAACCAAACTTAAGGGCTGTTACTGCTGAATATACATATATGATGGAGCCACACCAAACAATACAAAGACACTGGGGGCATTGTTTTTGCTGGAGTCTACTTCTCACTCCACAAAAAAAAAAAGATAAAACAATTATCTTCTTCAATGGGCATACACATTCCCACTGGATGTGCAGAGTTGTGTCCATGGATGGGCAAGCTAATCACCTTCTAAATCCGGCCCGTGGGCAGTCCGGGAATCAGCATGTTTTTACATGAGTAGAATGTGTCCTTTTATTTAAAATGCATCTCTGGGTTATTTGTGGGGCATAGGAAATCGTTCATCCCCCCCCTAAAAAATATAGTCCGCACCCCCCCCAAGGTCTGAGGGACAGTGGACCAGCCCCCTGCTGAAAAAGTTTGCTGACCCCTGAGCTAAGTTCTACTCAGGGTATACACTCACTGATACTAATGAACCTAATTTAGTCATGTTCATACATTTCAGTGGGTCTACTTTGAGTAACACCTAGTTGAGTACCACCCCATGTACTTAAACAAATAAAATAAAGTGACAAACTGCCTTTTCCACATAGGTGCCCCAAAACAGCTAATAAAAAAAATCAAATACAATGTGAACACCATTAAGAAGAGTTAAATAATAATAATAAATTCAATACAAAAATGCTAAACACGGAGATCTCACCCAAAGTGCCACTGTCAATCATGCAAAGGTCTGTTTGGATCAAACATCTTGTTTCATCCTCTTGTAGCCTGAAGGCTAGGTCACTTGATGGCCCTTCCCGGGGAGCAAATTCCAGGTGTTTATGTCACTGTAAACAGGTGACTTCATCTGGTAAGTCTTTGTGAATAAAAGGGTGTCTGGTTTTCATTATAATTCTGTCTGTCTGGCTTTTTTTTTACTTACATTTTTGCAGTACAATTACATCCTGATAAACGGAATTTTATTAAAAAAGGAAGCAATTCTGCCCCCGCACCAGGACCAATTTGCAACTAGATTTTCAAAGCATGCAGCTTCTGGGTTGCTGAGCACAACAAGGAAGGAAGGACAGACCACACCTGGCTGGAGTCCCAAAGAACCACAGCAACCCTCCTTTCCAAGCACTGGACCGAGGCGGAAGCATGAAGGACCCTGTGCATTCACCACTCCAGCTTCTAATCACACCAGAACCAACATTCTGTTGTGAGGATTTACCAAAACTGAGTCCAATAGGCTATGTCAGGTCAATGAGGCTTGTATATAGTTGGCAACATGACTTGCTTTACTGAACTTCGCAGGGAAGAGTAGCATTCAACACTAAATTATTGGAGATAAACAACAGGGCTGAGTGGAAAGCAAACTGCATCAGCCTGCCGTTTAGAAAATCAGGAATGGAGAGGTGGATTTGTGAGTCATCGGTATCTACATATGGCAGTTTAATCACTGAGGTCATTCAAGTTTGAAGTTTAGCTGAGGAAAGGGAGGCGAGGATCAAATCAATGAAAGGCCACTTAAGGACAACAATAGTAAGGAAAAATGAGAGTAGTGAGAGTAGATTTTGGCCCAGTTCCCACGTCTCATTAAACCTGAGTTTAATGTAAAGTATCAGCATGCTGATGCATGATGTACGAAAGGATTCCACGACGCCTACTCCTTCTCTTCTGCTGCTTCTGTCTCATGTAGATGGGGAAAGCTAGAGTCTGGCTTGCGTTGTCTGAACCCTGGTTTGGGGTTTGTTTTCTCCAACCAACTGTAAATTTTATTTTATTTCTTCAATTTATATACTGCCCTTTATCCAAATATCCCAGGGTGGTGTACAACATTAAAACATTATAATATAATATAATATAATATAATATAATATAATATAATATAATAGTAATAGTAATAAAAAGCAGTAACAAAAACCACAGAAAATATCATGGTAACAGTCCCCTCACATTTCAAAGGCCATAGATAGTTTAATGACTGAAGGCCTGGGTAAAGAGACTATTTTTGCCTGGTGCCTAAAGACACGTAATGATGGCACAAGGTGAGTCCCTCTGAGGAGAGCATTCCACAGACGAGGAGCCATCACATAAAAGGCTTGTTCTCTTGTTGTCGCCCTCTGAGCCTACCGGGGAGCAGATGGGGAGAGGCTGTCTTTAAAGTATTGAGGTCCTGAGCCTTTATAGAGCACCAGCACTTGAATTGGGACTGTTAACCAACTGGCAGCCTGTGCAGTCAGGCCAGGATAGATGTCGTATGCTCAACTCCTCTTGCTCTGGTGAGCAACCTGGACGTCAAATTTTGCACCAGCTGAAGTTTCTGAACTGTCTTCAGAGGCAGCCCTACATATAACACATTGTAGTAATCTAACCTAGAGGTTACCATAGCATAGGCCAAAGAAGTTCGGCTATCCCTGTCCAGGTAGGGACAGAGCTGGGCCACCAAACGAAGCTGACAGAAGGCACCCCATGCCACTGAGACCACCTGGGCCTCAAGCAATAGCAATGGATCCAGGAGCATCCCCAGGCTATGTACATGTTCCTTTAGAGGGAGTATAACCCTTTCAAGAGCAGGCAGTTTCCCATCCACCTGGTCAAGGGAACCACCCACTAACAGCGCTTCAGTCTTCTCAGGATTGAGCTTCAGTTTATTGGCTCTCATCTAGACCATCAACGTCACCTTGGTCACTTTGGTTTCTTTGGAGTAAAGTAAACAAGCCACAAGCCCAGGAGGATGTGAGAAGCCAGACTCATGTTTGTTTTATCCACAGTACAGAAGAAACAGAGGAGGAGCACTACCGCAGCAATTGACTAGCGTGAACTAGCATGGTGCTCATTTGTATTAAACTGGTTTAATGTGGCCTGCAAACCAGAACTTTGAAAAAAAGAAGAACAAGCAGGCATATGAAGAGAAAAATGGAGAAAATACATCTTGCATAGAAAAGAGACTACTTATTTAAGAGATCAAAATTCAGTTTCTCCTTCCCTCCCTCTCACACACATTCACACAAACGAAACAATATGAAGTCTGCACAATACTAAATATTCCTCTCCCCCTACTTTTGCTTTCTCATTTCTTCCATCTGTTTCATCTTTTATTCTGCCATTTCTCCTGGCTGTGCCTCCTGTTTTCAAGCATCTACGCTGTCTCTCTCTTTCTCCTCACCTTTTAAAACGCTAAAACACTTTTGTCCCAGACATTGCATGGCATCCGTCTGTTTATTAATCCAGATTTATTCATGAATTTATGCTTCATCATGCCACTGAAGCAAGGAACGATTTGTAGTCCCTCCCCTTTTCAAAATGGTGCAAAGTTAAATGGTGTCAGCATTAGCACATAATCCCACCCACTCAAAACTCCCACCAACCATCTCTGAGGTTGCAACTCTATACACCTTTACGTGGGAGTAGAGATGGAGCAGAAATTCAATTGAGTTGTCATTTATAGGCAAACCTGCCTAATCACCATTTCTGAAAAAACATATGAAGTGAAAAAGAAGCATTCTTTTAAATTTGTACTTCTTTGAATTCTGCATTGCAATTCTCCAAGCAAGCAATGTGTACATAATTTGTGCATGGGAGGGTAAAGTGTGCAAAAGAATGCAGGTATTTGCAAAGATAGCATACAATATGCATTATATAAGGGGAAAATGCTTTGCAAAAATGTGCCCCTTGGGCAAAACAGCATAGCAAGTTGCATATTTCAGGCTAAATTTGTAGTGAAATGCTGAATTTTCACAAGGATGTGGTATTTAAAAAAAATGACAAACTAATGTGAAAATTTGGATAACTGAACTTAAGAATGTAAAAATAACCCTGAAGCTGTATGCCGGCTCCCTAGGCCAATAAGGTGAGATGAGCGCCACAACCCCAGAGTCGGTCACGACTGGACCTAATGGTCAGGGGTCCCTTTACCTTTACCTTACTGCCAAGAGGGCAATCACCCAGCAAAAAATTCCTGTAAAAGGCCTCAAGAGCTACTATACATTTGGTTATACCATAATAAAATTCAAAAGGTGGGAAGAATCAACAGAAACAGAAAAATATTGTTTCTAAAGGTAAAATCCAAACTGATATTGCTGATGATTTTCACATACTGGTATATTTCAGTCTGGTATAATGTACAGAAAATGAGATCTGGGTCATTGGAGAAGTTCAAGACAGGCAAAAAATTAGAGCTCTCTTCGGCTAGCTTTCCAAATAATGCCATAAGCAGAATGAAATGCTGCTGTCAAATACTTGGCATATATTTACTTAAAAGCCTAATATAATGCTCCTAAAATCTGCAGTCAGCCTTCCTATAGGGCTGAACATTTCACGGCTAAACTACTTCTTTAAAAATGCAAGGATGGTTTCAAATATATTTCTTTTGGAACGGAAGGTTTCCAAGATTAAAGCACACGTCTTAACCAGCTTGTTTTACATTCCATTATAGTCCTGTGGATGGTGCAATGGGTGGCAAATGAATCAGAACAAGAGGATGAAAAGACAGAGAGAAAAAGAGTGAGTGAAAGCTCTGCATGTCAAGACATCACCCACTTTACACTTAAGAAATTTACAAAATCCCCATGGTCACAAAAATTGCTTTACTGCTGTACAGTAGCCTACATTTTTAATGTGATTTTGCTCACATTGTTGCAAGAGGCTTATTTGCCTCATGAAGTGCATGAGCTAAGATATAGGGGGAAATAGTCCAAAAGTGTCAGAGAATCAATATCGCTCTTCAAAATGCAGCTTAGAAAGTTAAAAACCTGAGACATCAAATCCAAAAGCTCCTCAGTACAATGGTTGTTTGAGAGTAAGTCCTAGAGATTTCAGTGAGGCCCAATCCTATACTGAGCATCCACCAGCTGATGGCGTGATAGGGTTAAGCAGAAGTCCTGCAATGCTGGGGGGGGAAGGCTAAATATGCTGATAAATTTCAGCAGGACATCTACAAGAGGAGTGGGGAGTCTGTGGCCCTTTAGCTGTTGTTGGATGACAGCGCCCTTCATCCCTGAGCATCGACCGCGCTGGCTAGAGCTGATGGGGTTTGTAGTACAAGGCATCTGGAGGAAGCAGCAGGCACTAGGGCTGCCTTCTGAATGCCCAGCACCAGTGCTGTTTCCGAGAGGGAGAGGGGCAAGAAGGAGTGAGGTGTCGGGTGGCGGTGGAGCCCATCCTATGCTCCTGCTGCCATGTGTTGCACCTGCCTTGCTTCCGACCCCCACCCCTCTCCCTCTGAGGAACTGGCAGCAAGCTTAACATTTGGAAGGCAGCTGAGTAACGCCACTCCACCTGGGTCACTCCTCAGAGCACTACTGTCTGGAGGGCATTAGGCTGAGGAAAGGTGCCATATCAAGTGGCAGGAAGCTGGCAGAGAAAGAGATCACCCACTGGAAATCCTCTCCCCACCCCCCCAGGAAGCAGCCCCCCAGACGCAGTGGCAGAGCTTCATGCTCCGGCACCGGGGGGGCAGAGAGCAGGTGGGGGTGGGGCTGGCACGCGTCCCCACCTCCTCTCTATCTGTAGGGGTGTGCCGCCCAGGGCAAGGCAAGTAATTTGCGCCCCCTAACCTGTGGATTTGCGCCCCCTAACCCCCAGATGTTGCGCCCGGTGCGGCCGGCCCCCCCTGCAGCCCCCACGCTACGCCACTGGTGTGGAGTCCCGTTTTTCGCCAACGGAGCTTCCGTAAATGAAGTTTACAACACGTTTAACTGAATTGTTTCTTTGATGTGTCTAGATCCAGCCGAGAACAGTACAGATGCAGGAAACTCCTGACTTCACCATTTAGTTTAGCCACTAGGTGGCACTGGACTTACAAGCAAGTCCAGTGCCACCTAGTGACTAAACTAAATAATGACATTATCCATACACAGCAATGAAAAAAATATTGTAGCATTTTGTGTTTTTATCCATGCATACATTTTCAATAATCTGAAGTGAGTTATATCCCTGCCACAAACATTTCTACTCTAGTCTCTAATATAAGAGTAAAAGGAAGAAGGAAAGATCGGGGGCATGCTGTCACTCTTTGTTAAAAAGTCTCGTTATAAGATGTCCTTTGTGTGTGTGTGTTTCTTTTAAAGCCAGCATCCTCATTGGGGGGGGGGGGCAGTGGTGGTGGTGGGGGATCTGATAGTAAGGTACTCATTTGTATACAAAAGCACTATTTCATATTTGTATGAGGGCATATGTGGCAATTATCCTACAAAGATACAGTATTCATTTCAGGCAATTGCCACGGGCTCGGCATTACTGAGAGGAGTAAAAAAGCATTAGAATCAACAGGGGGAAAAAGGATATTCCAGTTTTTCTACCCGCTACCTTGAACATACTTCACGTTTAATTTCACCCTATTGCCACGGGCACTGTGTTGTTATGACAGCTGATCTGCCATTGAATAGCTGTAAAAGAAAATCAACAAAGGATCGCTTCAGTGACTTTCGATGCAATTTATTGGAGCTTGTATCTTGCGGCTGCTGCCGCCTGTCGGGGTAATGACACATGATGGGTGATTAAAGTGCAAGTCCTTAAATCAAAGCTGTGCTGATGGTCTGAAGAGGCAGCAAACAGCACTTGGAGCTTGTTCATCTCGCATGGTGGGAGGACCTCATTAGGACCAAAGTAAAAAGAAAAAATGCCTGTTATACTAACAAGAGCAAATTCTTGTGTCTAGGGAAACTTTTTTCATGTTTTCAAGGTTTAGCATAAATTTTCCTGCAGCTCCTCTCTGAGTCTGGCTGTGTGATCAAACATAGTAATATAAAAAATACTGATTTGTTATCATGCGCCAGCATGCATCTGAGGATAACAACTGCAAATTCAGGTGATTCTAGTGCTTCCATTTATTTTTATACATTCCACAGCTTTTGGCTTCCATCAGGCAGAAACTCAGCTTTTCCATTTGATATTCTTAAATGACAATTACATATAAAACGTATAAAGCAATGAACAATTAGGTATTTGCCAGAATGGTATAGTGGCAATAAATAAAGCGTCCGGAGACTTATATGAGAAAGCCTAAGGGGAAGGGAGGCAGGGAAGGCATGAAGGCTATAATTCTGCATTCAGTTACTCACAAGGCAGAGAACTGAAAACAAAAGGATCACCTCCTTGCAGTGTAATTTACAATGAGTTGTGAAAAACCAAAATCACTTAGGATCCCTGATTTTACTATATCCCTAGGAGGCTATTCTATTATCTGGGTGCCACAAATAAAAAAATAAAATACTACCGGTACTTTGTTTTCTTGTTTTGTTTTAATCTTCCTCTTCCACTCACAATCACTTTTACATTTGGTAATTCCTGGCCATATTTCTTCATCACAAACCACAGATAGTATTTTTTAAAATAAAAATCAGGCAGATTCACCCTACCTTTACACAGACTTAAGGGCACATGCTCATTGGGAAGCAGTAGATTGTGATGTTTATGCCTTTAGGTGCTTCACCTATTTACTTAGGCACTTCTGTGTCATTTTGCAAGGCAAATGAGACATATACATATACATACACACAAAGCCTGGAATCAAAAATGGGCCATAATCTCATTCATATATATTTTAAAATATTGTTCCACGTAAATGTTCCAAATATCCATATCTGGCATCACGAATACCTGAGAAACATCAGATATTAATTCTGCATATGGCTAGGGTGCCTCCAAACTCTCATTATTTTGTGGGAAGAAAGCACATACCAGAAATTTAGATTTGCACAATTAAAGTGGGCTAAAATGATTGAAATGCATCCTGCCACCCTAGCACAACAAATCCACTATTTAAAAACAACAGACTATTTGTAGTTAGGAAAGTGATGGGGGGGGAGCACAGAAAAGTGTGGGACGGGTGGATGATTAATGGGAAAGTTTTTAGCACCTTCCAAGCAAATCAGGATGAATGTGCATTGTCCTGAAATCAGCCTGTAAAGAAATCAGAATGAATGCTTGATAAAGACTGGACAGAGTCTGACCAAGACATAAGCTTTGTGCAAGCAAATCGATAATCAATAATCAAGTCATCTGGAGATCTCCAAGTCTCTGGAAACCAATGGCTCCTCTGGAAAGTTGATTGAGTCGATAATGCATCTGTTGTTGAGAAGAACAGCAGATGCTTTGTTGTATTGCTTGGCTTGCTACAGCAGTTGTTGCAACACAGTCCCAAGTAGGCAGACTAGATCATTTTTATATAAAAAGGTAAATTTTACCATCATGAAGTCTCAGTATGGAAATAAGGAACGGTTTTACTGCCCTTTTTCACAGCCTTTCAAGTATGACAGAAAGGGAAAGACTTAAGTTTTCCCAAACAATAACGAGCAGGCATCCCAACATTTCCATTTGCCCAAGTCGAAAAACCAAGAAAACATATTGAAAAGTTGCAAAGGCTAGATTTTTATGATTGTGATTCATTGGGGTCATGGTGTGTGTGTGGAAATCCTATTTATAAAGTGGGTAAGGGCCCCCTCCCCCACCCCAGATGAGCCCTTCAATCAAATAGTGAAAAATATGTCATTTGTGTATAATTATCTCATTTTAAAATATTGGAGTTATTCAACTGCTAGCAAGTTGTGAACACATATTACTGGTGGTTTGTGAGATGAGAGGTGTTGATCTTTACATACATCTTTCTCAGAGCAGCAAATTACTTCCTGGACTCCCGTGACCTAAATGATGCTTCTTAATCGGCATTAGTTTCTCAGTAGCTCTATCATAGTAAAGTTTGCCCAAAAAGCCTCTAATTACTAAGGAATGCACTGGGAGAGGGTGGATGAAGAGGGTTAGCCGGAAAAGAGCTGTCAGTCATTTTTGCATTTTTGAGAACTACATTTCTTTCTAACCTTGTCACCCAGAAAACGCTGCCTGTAGCACTTTTCCCTCCCTCCTCTCATTCTGAGTACAAGGAGAGGCAGTTAGAGTGTGACCTTGCAGAGCTGGGCAAACACATTATGTGGGATCAATTAATGGCTAGCAGTGAGTCACACTGCGAGGGAGCTTGAGGCTTGCAGTAGTACAGATATCCCTCAGGACTGGAGCAGAAAAGCCAATATTGAAGGCAGCGAGGGGGGGGGGTGCATGTGCGTGTGTGTAAGAAGCAAGGAAAATGGTGGAGGAAAATACAACAAAGGAACAATAAAGCAACGAATGAAAGCATGAACGCGGATAAAAGATCTGCAGAACACCACAGAGGTTCTTATTGCTATTGCCTATGAAACACCAATCATATAATTCTTCCTATTGATCTCCCAAGTGCCTTTAATGTATGCTTGGCTCAAGGCAGTCTCGCCTAACAAACAGTGCATGTGGCAACTGCTTTTCAAATGCAAGACTGGACGTGTGAGTGTGCAGAGAGAGGAGGGGAGGGGGGAGAGGGAGGGGGGAGTGCATGGCATTGCATGTCTATGTTTGTTATCTTAGAGCCAGAGGAGCTTTCATTAGATTCAAACAGTAACTGACTCTCCAGAGAGGTCCCTGCTCTTATTTGATAAGGGATGCTCTTTTATCACACATGAAACTGCATGGCATGATCAGACAAAGACTGTGTATAGCTGTCAACCAAGGAGAAGCTAGGGTGGGGTTTTTTGTACCTGATTACTAAAAGGCACTGCGTTACTACTAATCTACAACTGGCCTGTTAACAGTTGCCTTGGAAAACTGCTGTTCTGCCTGATTTCTTAAAAACAAACAAAGCCCAACACTGCAAAATGTGAGCAATTCCTCATATCTTGTCTCGTTATACTGGACCATTCCAGATTAATTAGGACAAAAAGTCCTCTCATCACTGAGACAGTATATCAATAAATCATAGAATTGTAAAGTTGGAAGGGACCCTGAGGATCATTTAGACCAACCCCCTGCAATGCAGGAATATGCAGCTGTCCCATACAGGGATCGAACCTGTGACCTTGGCATTATCAGCACCATGCTCTAACCAACTAAGCTAGAGAAGAAACACACATTTTCAACCAGGGATTAATGCCACTAGTATGCCCTGAAAAGACCTGTGCTAAATCTTTTCAAAGCCTTCAATGTTCAGCAGTACTTAGTATTCAGAATCTTTCATCAAACTTCAGGGAGCCCTCAGCGTAGTGCTGTCAATTGACCTCTACCTCACTCCAAAACACAACCCACATACAGACATGCCTTTTTTAAAAAAACTTGCCACTATCCTCCTCACCTGGCCCCCAGGCAACGTTTTGGTTTCCATCCACAGTAGCCACCTGCCACTTAAATTTGTCCCCAGTGTAAAGTGCTGGCCCCACAGGTTTCCTAGATCTATGGGCCAAGACATTGCATTCTGGGTAAATGAAATTATATACGATTCTGTGAGGTTGCTGCACCACAGGCCTTGAAACCACAACCCTAGCACAGCTATTTATTTAGTGAACACAATCCTATTAAGCAAAGCGAAAGCGCCGTCATAGGAATGGTTCATAACCTTCATGTGCTCAGTGAATCAGATAAAAGTGCCACCCTCAGCAAAATCTTCCATAGCCTATATCCCTCTATTCACTAGTCTAGAGGGCCATAAAACTCTCCTTACTTGTGGTAATGTGTTTCAAAGGACTTCAGTAACACAGTGGTAGGTCATCACCTGACTGACAGACTGAAGTGTTGTGTTGCTGATGCTAGGCCCAGCTCTCATGACATGAGGAGTCCATGGAAATATTCCTTATGGAGCACTTCCACAAGGTAACACACAGGAACCCACTATTGACCCATCCAATAAAAGACAAGAGTAGTGTGCTTGGTTTGAGACCTCCAAGAGTCAATCAGGCATATTCACACTATTTTATTCCATCTCTCAAGAAAGGAGACCCGTCGTTTATATAACAGCTTCTGCAACCAACTGATGACAAATTTGAAGGACAAAACAAAAAATATTCCTAACTGTCCTTGTATTCCAGAAACTCAGTGTTAATCCAAAAGGCCAGAGTTCAAATTATTATCTAAAACAGAGATAGAAATAAGGAAGTAGAATGTAGCCTAAAGACATGAGCATGATTCTCCACCATTTCACTAGGGTAGAAAAAAGCCCACTACATTATGGCATGGTCCAATCCTAGATTCTGCAAGACAACAGTGTACATGAAGACACAAAGCTCTTCCCCATATATAAGGGAAACCTCTATGCGCACATATTTGTTGAACTTGTCAAAATGGCTCATAATGTGGGAGCCAGCCATACCACCACCTCTTTTTTGAGAAATGTGGCTATTTACTATGAATGGCCTAGTGCAGGAGTCCCCAAATGGTGGTCCATGGACTGACTACCAGTGGTCCATGAGCTTCATTCAGGCGCTCCATGGCAAGTCAGCCAGTGTGGTGTAGTGGTTAAGAGCAGTAATCTCATAATCTGGTGAACCGGGTTTGTGTCTCCGCTCCTCCATATGCAGCTGCTGGGTGACCTTGGGCTAGTCACACTTCTTGAAGTCTCTCAGTCTCACTCACCTCACAGAGTGTTTGTTGTGGGGGAGGAAAGGAATGGAGATTGTTAGCTGCTTTGAGACTCCTTAGGGTAGTGATAAAGTGGGATATAGAAATCCAAACTCTTCTAAATATGAATATGAATCTTAATTGCATTGCTATTAGGTGTTTCTAACATTAGGTTGTATTCAAAGCTAGTCTGACTCAGAGCAGACCCATTGAAGTTAATGGAAAATAACTAACTGCACATTCCTAACCATGCTACTCAGAAGTAAGTCCTGTTGAGTTCAATATTAGAAATAAAAGAAGCAATTAAGAATAAAATTAGAAATCAAACAGCATCTAGTACAGCACACTACAATTGCTACAACAGAAAAATCATTAAGTGGTCCACCAAGAGCATCAGAAAGTTTCAAGTGGTCCACGGGGGGGGGGGGGGAGTTTGGGAACATCTGGCCCAGTGACTGCAGAACAAAGGATGGATGCTATTGTTGAGAAATCATCAGTTCTCATAGTGACAGAAACAGGGGACCTTGAGCTGAGATGCTGTCATTATGAAAAAACTAAAACTAATGAATAAGCATCCCCTGGTGAAAGCATTCTCAAGCACTATGCAGTGATTTGAATCAACTCTGTCTTGGTTTAATATATCAATGTAATACAAAAGGTGTCCCATACCCTAAGACAACCTTTCCCAACCTGGTGCCCTCCAGATATTTTTTGTCTATAACTCCCATCAGCCGCAGCTCTGCTGGGTGGAGCTGATGGGAGTTATATCTCCCCCCAAGTCAGTGTGGTGTGGTGGTTAGAGTGTCAGACTAGGACCTGGGAGACCAGGGTTCAAATCCCGCACCCAGCCATGAAGTTTCCTGGGTGGCCTTGGGTCAGTCACTGCCTCTCAGCCTAACCCACCTCACAGGGTTGTTGCGGGGAGCAAAGGAGGAGGGGGAGAACCTTGTATGCCACCTCAAACTCCTTGGAGGAAAAGGAGGAAAATATAAATGCAATAAATACATTACAATAAAACATATGGGAAGCACCAGGTAGGAGCCCCAGGTAAGGCTACTCCAAGGGGCTCCAAATATGGTCCCAGAAGTTGACTGAAATGTTTGATATGCAGTGTCAACTCTTCCCCTCCCTTGCACACTTAATCTTCCTCTAGTTGTACCCAGCATTTTCTGTCTATATATTTAAATACAGGAGATTACAGATATGCCTTTGCAACTTAATAGTTATTACTTGGATCAGGAATAAATTCTTACTTTTAACAGTGAGGTACATGGACTTGCTGACGTCAGCCCCCACATCATTGCTGACCTTGCAGAGGTAGTATCCACTATCTTCTTCCAGCACATGCTTGATCAACAGGGAGCCATTTGTGAGAAGCTGGATGCGCCCATTCAATGCAATTGGCTGGAACTGGGGGACTCCAGCACCTATTGCAAGAATAAAAGGTGAATCGGAAGGTGGAAATAAGACACAAGAGGGGAGAAGAGTGTTATCATGGACAGAACCAAACTAAAGTGACCTAGGATTTTCAGACCCCCACCACTAAATTGGGGGGGGGGGGAGGAAGGAGAGACTGCTTTATGACAAAATGTTATAAATCAAATCACATAGAAAAAGGCGTTCTTATGATGCTTGTAATAATCGCTGTGAGCCAGATTGAAAATAAAGCACTTAGGTTGACAACCATATTTATTGTGGTTTATTGCAGTGAGCTGCCCAGAGTGGCTGGGGAAACCCAGCCAGGTGGGCGGGGTATAAATAATAAAACTTATTTTTATTATGATTATTTAGTTCCCTGATAGCTAAATTACCGGTATGCTCAATTTATGCTTGAATATCCAGAAATGTATGCAATCCTCATGACACCAAAAAAATAAAAATAAAATAAAATTAACATTGGGAATAGAACACAGAGCAAACAAGAAACGAAGCAGTGGAATGCCTCTGTGGAAGGAAACTAGGATATTTATGCTGCCCATGTGGTTCCTTCCATCTTGATATTTCCAAAGGGGTGTGGAAGAAACCATTGGAAGCAGTTCCCCTGCCCTCATGTACCAGCAGACAGATGTTCTTCAGGACTAATCTGCAGGCTATTCATAGCCTGCAGATGGTTCCATAACTGTAACAATGTAGGACCTGGGCACAACTCCTTGGGAATGTCTTGCAAAGTCCCCATGTAAATCGTCCTTGAGATGATGGAAGACGATGGGGTAGGGCCCACTGCAACTGCATTGGCCACATCATTTTCAGGGCGCCTGCAGCACATAGCACTTGGAATAACAAAGGCAAGTATTGGCTACCTGATTGTATTAGAACAGTGATATCCAAGTGACAGTCAAATATGGTTACAACACCAATGATATTGAACAGTAAGCTTTAAAAGGCTAACAAGCTAGCTGACCCATTGAGAAAGATCATTAACCTACTTCATAGTTCTCATTCTTCTCATGAACAGTTTCCAAAACCATAAGATTTCTGAGTGCCTTTTGAAAAAAGAAATCAAAGGCTAAAAGGCACTGAGGTCTTAACTTTAATAGTTCAAAAGAACCCGTAGGTTCTGAAAGGTTGGAGCTGGTGTTTTTGTTTTAAAATCAGCTTTGATACCAAAATATGTCACAAAGAAAATTAGGTAGGACACCATCCACCATGTAATGCCTTTTAATAAAAAATAAATACAATCTGCCAATTGCATATATTTGGCTAGAGTCAAGTGGGGCCAGAAATAATACTCTTGTTATATGAACAGAAAACATTAATGCATTAGGTAACTCATGAACTAAATTACTAGGTATGCTAATGCTGCCTGACCTTTCAAAGGGCTGAAAGGATATGATTGGCTGTACTACCCATGGATTTCTTCCATTAAAAAATAATAATCAGTTGTTACCAAGGATGAATACTGGAAATCAGAACAACAATACTGGACTTTTGTTTAGTCTTCACATCAAGGATCTAAGAACACTGTATCTGGTCAACCAATAATGGGAAATGGAGAGAGGGAAATCAGAAACAGATAACATAATATATGCATTACTGGGGACTACCAAGTATGGCTAAAATATTTATCAAGGTGAACTCAAAAGTGGCGCCCTATTAAAAAATTAGTAAGGGATAATAATCTGGGGACGCGGGTGGCGCTGTGGGTAAATGCCTCAGTGCCTAGGGCTTGCCGATCGAAAGGTCGGCGGTTCGAATCCCCGCGGCGGGGTGCGCTCCCGTTGCTCAGTCCCAGCGCCTGCCAACCTAGCAGTTCGAAAGCACCCTCGGGTGCAAGTAGATAAATAGGGACCGCTTTCTAGCGGGAAGGTAAACGGCGTTTCCGTGTGCAGCTCTGGCTCGCCAGAGCAGCGATGTCACGCTGGCCACGTGACCCGGAAGTGTCTTCGGACAGCGCTGGCCCCTGGCCTCTTGAGTGAGATGGGCGCACAACCCCAGAGTCTGGCAAGACTGGCCCGTACGGGCAGGGGGACCTTTACCTTTACCTTTAAGGGATAATAATCAGCATGCAAAGAACTATTAAAAAGTATAATAAGGCCAAGAGGTGTTTGGACTTGTAATGTCCCCTCCTTCAAACAGCAACCATACCTGCCCATTACATGACAAATTCTGAAATGGAGGGTAGTTTCAAAAGCTGTTTGTGATACAGTAATGAGGACTGGCTGTTCCCTTTCAGTATGCAAGCAAGGAAATTGCTGATTTTTGGCCACCAGCATCACCAACGTCTTTCTGAAGAGATGTATTCATTTAAATGTGGTAATTATACCGGGCACACAGAGGTATTAATCCCTTCTGTAAACTATACATGTCAACTGAAATAAAGCACTTCAGATTTTTCAATTATTGTACCGTAATTTTCTGTGTATAAAATCGGGGTGTTTTTTTTTTAGTATAATACAATATTAAAAATTGGGGGTTGTCTTATGTATGGGTATCAGTGAGGGGGACAGGCGATTGGTGGCAGCCACAGGTAGGAGACTTTCAGAAGTGATTGGGGCAAACCCCCCCCCCATTTCCTTAATTTGGATTCCCCCCAAAATAGGGGTCGTCTTATACAAAGGGGCGTGTTATACACGGGAAAAAAATGGTATATTATCAGTGTGGGGAAATACCTTTGGAGTACTTCCAGACAATTGTGGGGACAGGGTAGCCTTCTGCAGAGCAGTTGAGGATCACAGCTTTTCCATAAATCCCATCTTGATCACTTGGCTGAACCACAAATCTGGGAGGAACTGGAGGGGAACAAAAAGAAAAGAAAGAAGTGATTTGCAAAGCCAGAAAGAATGTTCTACTAATGATAAAGTATTTTTCAAGAACTTAAGGTGCATGCAAGAGATGCAGATGACTTTAAAGCTCGCTGAGTAACTTTTGGGAAAGGCAAAATGGGTGCTTGTTACAGCTTACGTAGGCTACCCATCCTAATTCAGATGGAATGGAGCTGGGTAGCACCTGCATATCAGTGACACCACATTCCACCTCCCCAGCAGTTTCGAATACATATTATACAACAAGGAAGCCAAGACAAAACCCTGTGGGACCCCACAGCGCTAATAACATGGGACTGAAAGAGAAGCTTTCAATGCTATTTCCTGATAATGCCCCTGATTGCCCACCCACAAACCACAGAATCACTCCAATAGACTACTGTGGTCAACAATAGCGAAAGCAGCCAGAGAAGGATTTTACCCTGTTGATGAGTTCATATAGATTTCCAGAATGGTTTCCTTCAGCATACCCTAGATTATGCAACTTGATCATTCTGAAATTTATTCATTTTTGCCTCTCCCCGCACCCTTCCTCATAATGTCTGCTAGGGGCTAAAGTGCAGGATGATTCATATAAATGTCCATGTCCAGGAATCTGTGGGTCGAGCCAAGCTGACTGCATGGCAAACCAGTTGTTTGATTACTCCATCACCAGCTCAGCTCGATTGTCAGCATACTAACAGTTTTGCAAATTAAATGCACTTCATCATGTGCTGACAGGTGAGCTGAGCAAGCAATGGAGTGACCACATGACTGCTTAACTCTGTAGCGAGCAGCATAAAGGGTTGATTCAACCCTCTCCTTGCCTATATGAAGAAGGCTATTTGGTCTAGCCTTAAATCTGCAGTACAATGTGTACTTGCTGCAATATTAAAACTAGAACACTCTGCATTCTAGTACACAGGTGTTAACTCCACCAGGGTTGAAATGTTACTTGCAGTCCCTGGGCATGGTGGAAGAGCTATCTGGGACTGGAGGTAGTTCAGGGAAGGAGACGTTTGTGTCCAAGGAGGAGAGCAAAGCTATCTCCTCCAGAGCTAGAATTAAGGTATCGATCTCCTGGGGTTCTTTCACCATGGAAGCTTCTAAGTGGGGTCACCACTATGGAAACTGTTTTCTAGGGAGTTGCTTTCTCTGTCTTTGGCACTCTCCTTTGCCTGAGAGGGATCAAGATCCTGGGCTATGAGACTACAAGAGGCAGTGCTGATCTGTGACCAGCTGGACGGGTGTCACCTAAGTGCCACAGAGAAGAAGCCAACAACTTCATCAGGCAAAATGCCCCAATGGCACAGAGAGGAAGTTGACTGGGTGTGATGCTAGATTCTCTCATTTAAGACAGCTGGCACTTTGCACTGTGTTTTAAAGAAAATTAACCTGAGACCTAAGGGGATTTTTAAAAAACTGTTTCTTTTTATTTATTTATATTAAACTTGCATACTGCCCTTCACCCAAAAATCTCAGGGAAGTTCACAACATAAAAATACAAAAGAGACACACAAAATACATAATAAAAACAAGAACAAAAGCAAAGCAATACCCCCCCCCCCCAATTAAATAGCTCTACTCAGGAACCAATGGTCTTGGTTAGTGAACTTGTTTTGGCTCATAGACTGCCAGTTGATGAACACCAAAAAACTAACACATCAAACAATAATCATGCAGACACAAGCTCAGTATTTGAACAATTGTGGTGGTATTCTTAAAACACCAAGCAAAATGAAAATATTCCCCCAATAGCAGAACATAATTCAGATCGTCTTCCAAATTAAAAGTGAATAATTGGCACAGTGGGAAATGATCTAACCACAATAATGTATTGAACCCAAGAAGCAGCACTTCAAAAAAATTCATATATTAAATTATGTGGTTTCCAGCTGTACCTGAAAACATTTCTAGATTGTTGGTTAGGTTCCCATGAAACATTTTCACACAGAATAAAAAGCCTTCTGAGGTTTCTTTTAAACCCCCCCCCAAAAAACCCCCCACCTTATTGTGGTGTTTTTTCTCTAACAAGAGAGGAGAGATTCTAATATATTCTATGTTTCTGGAAGCCACAAGCAGGATGAGTACTATTGCACTAAGTTCCTGCTTGCAGGCTTCCCATTGGCATCTGGTTGGCCACTGTGAAAGCAGGATGCTGAAGTAAATGGGCCTTTGAGCTGACCTAGCAGGCCTTCTCATATCTTTTTAAGCTTGTATGTACCATCAGACAACTGTTATTGGAAAATACTGTTGACTTCTATCTAATTGTCACCACTCAGATTAATTACATCACCTTACCTCTCACAATTAATTGGCTTTGGTGCTCCACAGCTGCTGCATCATTTCGAGCTATACAGGTATAATTCCCATTGTGCATGAGGGAAAGATTAGAAATCCTTAAGGAGCTGGTGAAGTCAATGTTGTCAATGGTCACCCCAAGACTGGCTGGGATTGGTCTGCCATCCTTCTGCCAGGTGATTGTGATTGGCAAATCCCCTGAGACCACAACACATGGAATGAAGACTCGCTGTCCAATGGAGAACCTTGGGAACTCAAAGGGCTGGATGAAAGGTGGTACTGAAACAAAAAGAAGAAGAAAATGCTATTCATTAAAGAACTGCGAGTGTGTTGACATTTTTGAAAATGTTGTGAAGTAAAGTGATCATAAACTACACAGCTGGCATGTAGTGTAATACATAACAGTAAGAAGGTTTTAGTATACCATTTTTTATAAAATAATTAATTCCCAAATGCCTAATATTCAGGTGATTAGCCATAAAATGCTGATGTTTTCCAAATCAGTGATTTCATACCTTTTGTTTCTCCCTGAAGTTCTCCAGAAAACGCTCAGTTTTAAATAGATTTGGGTTTAAGGCAATGGTGGAATTGTTAAAACTGCTGCAACCCTATACACACCCATCTGTGAGCAAGTCCTATTGAACTCAATTAGACATGCATAGGAATGCAAGGAATGACTCTTCAAACTTCACTGTTTCTGTATTGGAATGTGAAGCTTTCGCAGTCATGACTGAGCTCAGAATCTGAAGGGCTAGCTAACAAGGCCCGAGGAACCTACATGCAACATGGCTTGGCTTATCCTCAGTCATCTACTTCCACGATGTGATATGTAACACAACGGGTTCCCAGACACAGCAGCATTTGAGCAAAGCTTCTGCAGCTGGTGCTTTTAAAGGAATGGAAATGGTTGGTTGGAAACTAGAATAATATCTGAGGAGACACCAACCAATATGAGCTCTTATGCATTGGTGTTTTTGTCGACAAGAGTGGGGTGCTTCACACTCACTGAAATGTGTTAAGCCTGACCAAACGCAATTCTTGGCTCCCAATTCTGCAAGTATGACTTTCCTTTACCTTTTACAGTCACATGCACACTCTGGCTGGTGGACAGCTGGGGCTGAACGAGAACATTGCATGTGTATTCGCCCTCATCCACTTCCTTCTGCACATCGGAGAGCTTCAACGTTCCGTTGTTTTCAAATGCTACTTGGCGATGGTTAAAAGGGAGCAGGTTAGAATTCTTATACCATTTGATTGAGTAGTATGGATAACCAATGACACGGCAGTGAATGAAGGTATCCCGCCCGGCTATTGCTGTAATGTTTTTCATTGGTCGGATGCTTGCTGGCCCTGTAAAGGTAAAAGGAAACTCTTGAAAATAATTTAAGGCTGTATTTAAGCAGAGGAAATATTAATTTCTTCTAAATATACAATTCTTTTAGATACTGGAAATCACAGCCTGTGACAGTTTTTACTTCAAAGAGCCACTTAAGGGGTCTTCCTAATCGTTTGGTGCTTTTTAGTTTTTCTAGCCCTACAGCAGGCACACTAATTAACTCTTCTGCTACGTGCCTGCATCCCTGGAATACACACATGATAAAAATCTGAGCTCAATTACAAATTAAAGGCTGGTGAAGATTTAATTAATGTCAGATATAGGAGGGGAAGAAAAAACAAAGCTGAACCAGTAGTCTAGTATTTTTGAGATCATCAAACAACTTAATGCTCATTTTGATTTATGCAGAGTAATCGGCATTATGCCACATAGATATAAACCAAAATGTCTTATATACATAGATAGCGACAGCAAATGTGGGATCACCAAAGGAAGAGAGAGACATGCAAGCAAAACAAAAACAAAGAAAAAATTGAAATCACATTGAAAAATATTAGCTGAATTGATTAGTACAGGGAGACAGTTTTATATTATATTGATAGTGCAATCCTACGCATTTGTATTCAGAAATAAGCCTCCTCTGTGGTACTTATTCTGAGGAAGGAGAGTGCTTAGGATTACAGTCAGAGTGATATATTAGTAATATATTAGTTTCTACATGAGATTGCAGAGAAAAATGGAAACAGCATTAAAGAAGTCATTTTTAAGCATTCCATGGCAAAGCTCATAGCATGCAGTCATCTTCTTCTTTACTACAATGAGTTGAATTTGTTTGTTGTTTTTGGAGGAGCTGATTTGACAAGCACCTCTTACGTTTATTCGAGCCTGGTACAGGACGACTCCAGCAGAGTTGTTGGCAGTACAACGATAGACCCCGCCATCTCGGACCTGAGTGCTGGAGATATTCAGGTAGCTGACCACATTTCCCTCAGAGGTGATGATCTGGCTGATCCGGTGGTTGCCATCTTTAATTATGGGATCTTCATCTAATGTCCATGTGATTGTAGGAAGAGGTGTTCCCTTCACATTGCACATTAAGGAGACACCCTCTCCTGGACTTACCACCTTCTCACTGAAGGCAGAAATTATTTTGGGAGTTCCATCTACAGGGTGGAAAAAAAGAATCTAAGTCAACTGGGATGCCTATAAAGGAAATGCATGTGCTAAGCATTTCGGAGGTTTTTTAATCACTACTAAAAAGAGGCATAGCTCTGCTCCTTCTTCTCTCTCCCAAGCCTCTCCACATTTCCCCTAACACCACAATTTCACACTTTCACACATTCCAGTTACCTGACAATGCTACCAATCAAGCTCAAGTTCAGATGACACATAATACCAAACCAAAGTTTACTGCAGCATAGCAACAGGAGCAAAATGGTGGAGTGCTATTCCTAGATAGTTTAGCAATCAATCCTTATTCCCGAGGAACTCCAGAATTATAGCTCTGTGAGGAGAATGTGGTTCTTAAATAGCACTCTCAACAAACTACAGTTTCCGGGTTTCTTTAGGGGAAAGCCATGATTGTTTAAAGTAGTATCATAGTTCTTTAAATATATGTATGGATATGACCGTCGTCAAAGGTACCAAAAGTGCTAGGCCAAAATGTTCCATACTGACACAACCAGACAAGTTGTCAATCTTAATCAATAATACTCATAGCCTTCATGGAATGTGACAAGCACAAGGTGCTCTTTGAATACATAAGCACTCTCCGCTCATTCTGTGAATGCACAGGCCTACAGCTAACTGATGGACTGCTTTAATTGCTCTGAGCCCTTGTTTCGTTTTGTCTAAGCTGAAGAGCAGAGACCCACAGCTCCTGCCAGGTAAAAAGGAGCATGTGAGCTGCAAGCGTCACATATCAACAGCAGGACAATGGTGGGTGGAGTGGAGTAGCAGTGCTGCCTCTTAGTGCAGAGGTAGGTCATTGAGCCTGAGCTTCCACAGCCCCCCCCCCACCATGAACTACTATGGGCAGGACTGGCAGCAACAGCAGCAGATATGTTCTATGCTTATGGTAATATTTTATTCTCTTGTTAATTATGCTATTTTAAATGTGCATTTTATATTTGGCTTTCTTTTTCGTTAACTCTGTTGCATTAAATGTGCATTCTGCAGTTGACCTTTATCGTAATGTTTTATCTTGAAATATTTAAGATAATCTTTTCGCTTCCTGTTAACTATGTTGCTTTGATTGTATTTTCTTCAGTAATATTTTATTCTCAATTGTTTCATGTGATGTTTTATTGTGTTGTAAATTGCTTTGAGATTTTTTTTCCTTAAAGATATAAAGCAGTATGGAAATGAAAATCGTTATCATCTTCATCTGCTCTGCACCATGATCCACAAGTGACTTCAGCACTTGGATATTTTCTGCAGACTAAAACAGGAAAATATTCCAACAGCCATTCACCTGCTTTCTTTCTCTCTCTTGCTTGATTCTAATCCTATTTGAAGAAGTGAGGCAGTAGAGCAAAAAGTGTTTATGCCCGACTCCTTGGTGTGTGGGTGCGCACACACAAACACACACACATGCGTGCGCGCGCGCACACACACACACACACACACACACAGACCCACCACCTCCCACCCTCTCTCTGTGCATTAGCGCTGTCATCTCTCAGAAGACAAAAAAACCCCCAACAGGCTCTTTATACTGAATGGGAACTGACACACAACAAATAAATCAGGGAACATGCTCAGTCTGCACCTCTGCACCCCTCCCCAGTGCAAGGTTAAAAAAAACAACAGTGACAGGCTTTTTTCAGATTAAAGTAGACATTATTTTCCCAGTGAGACCTGAGTGTCTTTGAAATCATTCCTGCTGTCGTTCTCTGATAACCAGCACTCTCTCGACATCATTATAGATGATCAATATGCTCCTTAGGCTCTCTTAGTCACAGGAGATGGTTGCTGAGGTAACTAGGCCTAGGCAGGTAATCTCTTCCTTTCTTTTTCTCTGACTACTCTAAAAATAGTGGGCATGCCATGGGCTGCACTGTAGCCTCATACTTTCTAGACAAATTGATTACTATCTTCACTTGATTATTATGTGGAACAAGGTGTCAGTTACATATTATGATTGCCACTGTTTCAATAGACATTTGTTCTACCAAAGAAAAAAAGTTGGGGGTGAAATGTAAATAACAAAACATGGGAATTTCTAGCACTCATAAGGTTTGTTTGTAACCACAAGGCTATTGTGGTTTTGTTGGTGCTTCTGTTTAACACTACTGAAGGCTTTATTTTCTAAGACAGATATTAGCTAATTCTCATATTTTATTCTTACATCCATTGTCCTGCTCTAGTGTATCGTATGCATTTAAAAATATGTATCTTTTTTAAAAAAAAGAATAAAAGAAACTTTATTTATTTGCCACCTTTGTAAGCAAAGCCCACATGATAAACACATAATATCACTGTTATCAGGGTTGCTCTTACTACTAAGCAACCTACTTGGACTTTAAGGCAACAGTGCTTTTGAAAAGGGGTGTGATCAGAGAGACTCTTCCCTTCTCAGTACTGGACTTAGTAGGGAAAAGACAAAGGCAACCACATTTGGAGAGAGATATGGTACGTACTGAAGTCATTATTGGCCTATCCTATTGGCACTATATTGTTATTTTGGTACCCATCAGAACCAAATGTACAGGCTAGATGATGTAAACAGCAGAATGTGCTTCTATCACAGTTCATCTATGCCATCTGGATATTATTCATTCTCTCGCTGCCAGGCCCTGGTATCACATATTTCCCATAAATGGGGAAGTTAAAAAGGTAAAATAAGAAGTGCGGTTGGACTCACCCCCAACGGGATTGATTGGTGCAAGTCAATAATGCAGCTGCACCTTATAGCGCAATGCTACTGAAATCCCAAGTATCACATTGCCCTATATAGCTAACAGTCCTATGCACACTTATCTGGGAGTAAGTCTTTTCGAACACAATGAGACTTGCTTCTGAGTATTTACATAGGATTTGGCTGTTAGCCCAGCTGTGATGCAATAGACACACACAATCCCACACCTGCTGGCTCCCACACAATCCCACACACTGTAGTCACCATCCAGTGTCACAGTTCTCAGTTCTCATCCTCCCCCTTCCATTCTCAATGACACTCATTTGTTGAATGTGACTTTCCATTTGGTTTCAAGCACCGAGTCAGTAAGGAAGGTGCTTCTCTGCCTACCCTGCTGCCCTATAAGCCACTTAAACGCAAAACTGAGATGCAAGAAATAAATATGTAAACATGCTCATTCTGCACCTCTGCCCAGAAAACTATTCCGGCTTTTCATCTACAGCCTTGAAAGCAAGCCTAAGTATTCAAAATTAGACAGAAAGCATGGCACAGTTTAAGAATGATTTTAACAATGGTTACTATGGCTGCATTCACTTGGCAGTTCATTCCATTTCCCTGCCATTTCTTTGTTAAATTCTGCATTATATCCGAGCTTTCACATGACATAAAAGCCACTTTCAGAAAACTAATGAAATATGGTGCGTGTTTAGCATTCATTTCTGTTATTGGATTCCAGAAAAAAAATCCATCTGCAGACCCTTAACCTGGAAAATTGTGGGAGTAAAGTGACAGAATCTGGGGTGGTATACCAGCATAGTTTCCCCCCTGCTGTTTTCATGGAGGAATAGAAAAGGTAGGGGAGTAGCAACGTTGCCCAGTCGCGTTTGTTGCTGTCTCATGCCATGCCCAGCGGTATGAATGATATCGAGCACAACATGCTGGTACATTGGTCAAAAAGCCACCGTTCCATAACACAATGTGTACTGCAGTGTGAAAGGAATATTAAAAACCCAACAGAAACTCTAGAATTACAATTAGGAAAAATAACACACTCTTCCCCACTTTTGAATACACCCTAAACCACTTGAATTCTGGACACCGATTTGTCCAGGCTTTGCCGCAGCAGATGCACCTATCAGCCCCACCTACTTCTGCAACTATTTACTTCCAAGACGTGATCAGTTGGGTTGTCACTACAATGCACATTTTTATATAGAGTTTTTGAAAATACAGAGGGCACCCTAAAACAGAAGATGACTGACCTTCTAGCACCACCTGAACGTAGTCTTGTGCGGACATCTTGTCCTTGCGTACAAAGCACTGGTATGCCCCACCATCGCTTTTGGCCATGCCATCCATAATAAGTGTTTCATGATTGATTCCAATGATCCTGACGTTATTCCCAGTGTTGATGATTTCACCATTTCGGTACCAGAAGAGTTCATGGTCCTCTGTTCCAGACACACTGCAGGACAAGGACACTTGGCTACCAACACTGCTCTTCACTTTCCGCGGACTGATAGTGGCTTTTAGAGGCTCTACAGATTCAAGAGGAAAGGAAAGAGGCAATTAGGAAAAACAGACGAGTTCATATTAGAAAGATGGCGTGGAAAACAGATTGGTAGGTGATCCAGTGAGCTGTAGTCAGTGGTGTATTCCGTGAAGCTAGCTCTAGGGTTTTGTGAGCCCCATGGGCTCAAAAAGAAAAAGAAAAAAGTATTTTGAAATGGGATCCCTTCCCATTTGGCTCATCCTTGGCAGCGGGTAGTAAAGAATGCCCCCATAAACGTACAGAATGCTTTCCTTTACCACTCCAGAACCTTAACTTCAAAGCATCTATTAGAAGAAGATGCTCGCAGGACAAAGGATATTAGTTTGAGGAAGCACCTGAGACAGCACCCGAAATCACCGATAATTATGTTGAGGAGAAATCCTAATGACAGCAGGAATTAAAGAATCCTGTAAATAGGTGCATTGAGCAGAGCAGTTCTGGAGGATACCAGGAGAGACATTATGGTGGCAGCCATTTTAAGTTTGGTTGGAGGAGTTAGACAAAATGTGTTTCTTCCACACTACAGTCTCCTGGTGCATATCTCCAAGCAGTTAATTAAATATTTTTGCTGTTTGGGTCTTTAATGCACAAGCCAGGGTATAACACTAGAGTAGTTGCCACAAACAGGATTACCTTGTAAAGCATGAAGCAATTCTCACTCTCAGCTGTTATCAGTATACTACCCCTAGCAACAAGCAATGGAAAGCATGCATAGTCCATTACAGTGTAACTCCTCTTTCAATGTTGCCATTAATGAAGAGTGCTAAATATGTGGAGAAAGCAAGACTGTGTCTTCTGCTTCAAACTCTGACACTGCACTCCTTGCTCACACCCCATGGGCACCTTCACACAAGCACAACTTGTGCAAAGGCGGAGTCTACTTGCATGCAGGGTTCGCAATTGTGTGAAATCTTGCTTATGTTCTCAGCTAAGATTCCCTTTTGCGTTTATCACACTCAATAGACAGATGTCCCGGGGATTGCAGGGGGTAACATTAGGGCCAAGGAGTTCTTCCACTACCAATTCTTGTGTCTATGCATGGACATCAAAGAGGCTTGGATAGCAGGTCCCACTATCTGAACACAATGTGTTCTCAGGAATTCATTTGTTAGGTGAGTGCTTAACACAATGAGTGATTTCCACTGATTCCTATGGGGAGATTTCTAATGCATTCTAAACCATGAAATTTTGACCACAAAATGATGAAAAAACCCAGGAAAACCTAGTTTGCAAAAGACAAACAAGGAAAAGTGAAATGCTCTCATATTTGTCTTCTCTCTGCCCCTTCTTCGCCCCCTCCCACTGTCATTTCTGGTATAATAGCTGCCGTGGACCAGCAAAATAACCCAAAGATAAAATGGCAATTCCCCACTGACCTCACTATAAAGAGAACCACATAGTTTGCATTTGTAAATTATGAATTAAGGTTGCATTCCAATACACACTTATCTGGAATGAAGTTGACTAACTCATCATAGGATTATGCTGTTAGAAGCCTCCGCTCCCCAATAGTTTAATTTTTCCCTATTAAGCAAAAACTAACATGCCACATGTGTTTGCCACGACAGCACCCCTCCTGCACTCCCAGGTGATAAACTCCAGCGCTCTATGACGCACTTACGTTTTACGTGCAAGCGACCTATCACCTCAGCTGTGCCGTAATTGTTCCACACCTCGCACACGTAGTTGCCTGAGTCCGAGGAGCGCGTGTTTTCTATCAGCAGGCCTGTCACCGTTGGCCGGAACCGGCTGTCAGGCTCCCAGGGTACATTGTCCTTCAGCCAGCGGTACTTTGGTGCTGGGTGCCCAGATGCTTTGCAAGGCAGCTCCACTCGCTGTCCCGCCATGGCTTTACGGTGGTCAAATCCATCCAAAATAGATGGAGCCGAGTTTGCTGGGTCTAAAGAAAAGAAAAGAAAGAAAGTGGTTTCTTAGGGCCAAAATATTTTAGATGAGGAACCATCTAAATTCCTCTTCTTCTAGAGCATAGGTTTACAACCAATGGGTAGAGGACCCACAGGTGGGTCGCAAGGCTCCACCAGGTGGGTCACAGCAAAGTTGATGCCGCCATGTTGGATTCAAGCTTAGGCTGACCAGGCATATATCTCCCAACTAGGACACATTCTACTGATGAGATGCTCATTTTATCAGTTTCCATGAGTGCTGCAATGTCACAGGAGAAAGGCACAAGCTATTTCCCCCCCCCAAGGTACACATTTCTGGCCAACCACATGCTCATGCCTTTCTCCTGCCACACTGCCAACCTACTTTTTATTTAGAAGTAATGATGAGCAGTATGTATACTAGCACTGTTAAGTATAAATCAAAAATGAAAAAGTTAAAGTGGGTCTTATGTTGCACCCTTGGATTCAAAGGTGGGTCTTGGAACTTGACTGGTTAAAGACCTCTGTTCTAGAGGAATCAGCCACCTGCTTTGTCTCCTCTCCCATTGCTGTGCTATTAAAAGCTAGGAATCATTGGCTTAACAGCATAACAAGGGTTATTTCCATGAGATTAGGAGCCCAGTAGAGCCACGTGAAACTGGCTGCCTTCACAATAAGGAGCAGGTTTATTTTCACATCCTTTGGCCCACCCCCTGACCTGAGTTCAGAGAGAGCCCACGATACCTGACTACTAACTGTGGATGGTGGACCTTCTAGCTAGTGATGTAGAGGTGGGAACAACTATAAAATCTTATTGTTCAGTCTCTCCCCCCCCCCCCAGACTAGGTAACAAAAGTCTGGAGGAAATGTTGTTAGCAAAATTAATGTTGTTAGCAAAATGTTGTAGGCAAAAGGTTTCCACTAGCACAAAGTGTTACAGTCCTCATCCACCGACCATAGATCTTCCTCCAAATAGTGTCACATTTCTTTCATTTGCCTTAAGAACAGGCATAAGCATACCCAGGCCTCCAATTCCCATCATCCCTAGCTAACAGGACCAGGGATGATGGGAATTGCAGTCTCGAAACACCTGGAGGGCCGAGTTTGCCTATGCCTGCTTAAGAATGAAGCTTGTATTTATCTATTCATACTTGGAAACACAATGGATCAATTCATTCCAGAGTCTCAAATTCATTGGAAGGGATTGTGATCTAGTCTGTCAAACATGCGGTCCAAAGATAAACCTTGCTTTGGGGCATGGTAGACTGCAAAAGCTCATTAAGTTACTCCTCATTGCAGGAGTGTGATCTTCCTTTTTCAGAAGATTGTTTGTGTGTATAACATCATAAACAGCTATTTTAAGACGAACAGGCACTTTTCCTTCTTTCATTGACTTTGACAGCTTTTCTGGTTTGTTAAGAATGGACTCAACTCAGCATGGTAGAGATCACCTATGCAGTATATCACTCTTTCCAAAAATTCGCCTCTCCACTTGCCGCACAGTTCCTGTTTTAAGCAAGGCTGCCATTTCTCATTTGCCACTGTTTTGCTACCCCTTTCATTTCTCCGGCATTTGGGGGTTCCTTGGCAAATGAAGTGCACAGCAGCAACTGTTAAATGAGGGGTGGAAAACTTGTGGCCTTTCAGGTGTTGATGGACTTGCAAACCCTTAAGCCTGCATGGCCAATGGCTAGAGATGATAGGAGATCTATAGTTTCCCACCACTACCTTAAACTGATCTGGATCCCCCAAGGATGTCTACCTTCAAGCTGCTAGACAAGCAACTTCTCAGTCTAAAAGACAAAAGCAAAAATTTCCCCAAAAGGCTAGATCCCGGGCAGACACAAAACAATGAAGTACTTCCCATTCAGCAAGTGTCATGTCGTACCTGATACAAAAAGTCTAGCACTGTTGCTCTGTCGTGTTTCTCCAGTGTATCTGTGCCGTGTGATACATCGGTAGTTATACAATCCATCTTCATTCTGTACATCTATAATATACAAGGCTCCCGTGGATGTGATGAGAAATCTAGATCCTGAAAGACATAAGAATATGTGGAGTTTTACAAATCAGAAAAGCTTTGTGACTCTCCTACCCTGAAGAACTGCAAATTTTCCTGTCAAACGCCCAAAATGCACATTGTTCTCAATGATTAGACTCATAAATGATCAGTCGGTGTGTCACTACCTATCTTTAACTCAATGGCACTTCCTAAAGAAATATCACTTTAAAACAACAACAACACACACAGTATATTGTGGAATCGCTCGAGAAAGATATAATTAATTCAGTATTCATCACTGCTGCAGCGCAGAGAGTATAAAGATATTTTAAATAAAATGGAAGAGAGGAATGAAATTACTTATTAGATGTGAGTCAGCCAGTGAAAAATATAAAAGCATATTATTTTATGTTAGCACTAAACCTGAGTATGAGATATATCATAATTAAATGGGCTGATATACATAATTACATATGATGATATGAATAATAAAGCTGTATCAGACCACATCAGACTCATTATATGAAAAAAAGAAAGAAAGTTTGGAATTAGAATGCGAGGAGGGGGGGGAAGCCAATGATACTAAACTTTTATGTAACATTTGTATCCTGCCTTTTCTCCAATGTGCTTTGGGCAACGTACATAGAATTTATCCAATATTATTCTAACCACCACTCTATGAGCCTAAGTACTATGGAAATATAGTGACTGGCCCAAAGTGACCCAGTGAGTTTTGTGACTGAATGGAGGTTTAAACTTGGGTTTTCCTAGATCCAAGTCCCACATCCCATCCATTAAACAGCTGTAGAAAAATTCAAGAAGAAAGCCACGGCAGGATGACAACTAGAGTTTTGCAAATGAATTCACCAATTGTAGAAAATAGCCCCATGCAGGCATGGCTCTGTGTATAGGTTAATGCAAGGATTCCTGATCGTTTTGATTGTCTGAAATGGCCCATTTGACTAATCCAAGAAGTAGACAAAGAACAATTTCACCCTTTCTGCAAAGTACTAGCCACAGATACAGGAAACAATGGCTGGAAACAGAATTTTAAAAAGGTTCTTGTAATTAAGGGTTGTTGTTTTTCCAGGAATATTTCATATCCATTCCCTGAAACCACTCATTTTGGCCCCCAAACTGAAGCTGGCGAACATCCACTACAACCCTATATGGTATATCTGCACCACAGAAGCCCTGTTTGGCTATTTGTCTTTCAGCACTGCTTCTGCTCCCTGTCTAGTTCCAGCCCCTGCCAGCCATCTTCCACACAGCCCACCCACTGGACCCCTGCCCACAGAGGGGAAGCATACATAAGCTGTCCCTGCAATTATTGCCACATGTCCTTCATCCCCAACCCTTTTTGGATAGGTCTGCCAATAGTCAATCCTTCTTCCTAGGGAACCCTGGAGAAGTATTTCTGCAAGGAATCTCAGCATCCAACAAGGTGCACAAAACCTTTACATTCTGTATGCAACATCAACCTTTTTGTCTTATCCTCATTAAAATGATGTCAGCCAGACATTAATAGCTATTGCCACATGTCACAGTTAAATCTGACAGTATCCAATTCTTACCAATAGGCACTGTTTAGAACTGCACACATCTTCCCTTATTTTTCTTAACAGATTTTACATACTTACATAAGGCTTGAACAACCAGCTCTGCTAAAACATAAAATGCTAGACATAAAAGATGACAGAAAACATAGAAAGGGAAAACCTATGTAATTTCTGATAGAAAACATTTTCATTAAAGCTGACAGCTTGTCAAGTATGACAAAACCCAAGTGCAGAACATTTTGGGTGCTGTACTTCAAAAAGTATTTAGGAAAGCCGCATGGATAGAAACAATATTTATTATCCTGTTGATCTTGGAAAGTGCTTTATTCTCTAAGCATATTTAATCTAATCACTCTTGATTTGCTATAACAAAATCTATTATTAAACTTGTCCGCATCACATACGAAATGAGAACTCTTTAAAATCAAAGCTGTGGTTTTTTTGTCCCTAGAGAAATCTAAGCTCATTTGCCTCTTTTGCTGTTTGCAACAATTAAGAGAATGTGGCAAACTTATCCAACAACCAGCTGTGCAAAAAAACCACGCCAAATGTCACAGTTTAGATTTACCTTGATTTTACAAGAATTATTGAGTATGCAGTCACCCAGACATTAAAAGGGTAGGAATTATGGCCATAGGTTCTTCCCTGGCTTGGATATAATCTGATCTTCAGGGGGGGAAACTCTTCCTTCCCTGCATTCCCAACCATACCCAGGCCACCCCATACACTTTCCTACTGCTTCTGCAGCTAAGTCAAAGGAGGGAAGTCTTCATGTTTCTCTTTCTCACTCCTCCTTTCATCCCCAATATTAGAAGGGAAGGGGTTGAGTCTGAAAAGGGGGAGAGGCAGCAAGACCTCCCTTTCCCAGCATACATTTTTGTAATGAATGGAGAAACATAGCAAATTGAGTCAGACTATTGCTTCAGCTAACTCAGTACTGTCTGCACTGAGTGGAAGTGGCTCTCCAGGATTTTAGGCAGGGTGGGTGACTCTGTTCCACCACACCAGTCACTACTGGGTATAGGAGAGGGTGTTTCCATAGCCTGCATAACTTCCTTTCTCTTTTGAGAGACACCAAACCCTTGCCAGTTGCTTACCACTGATCAACCAATGCTCTTCCATCCCTCCATGCCTTCTGCCACTTGGGTCCACACAAATGTTATCTTTATTATTATTACTATTATTATAAAAATCTGATTTTGGAAGGATTCCAACACATTTAGGCATGCATACATAAGGCCCCCACCAGACTGATCTTTGGGTGTGGGTATGGGCGTTCTGCAAAATGTCATTGACGCAAAAATAGTGCATTAGTGGTGAATGTACACTGGATCATCCACACATCACTCCACTTTATTAGTTGCTCTGCAATGCTTTCCCCAGTGTTAGCACATTATTGCCATCTGGAGGGGTGTGATGACATGCTAGTGCAACAAAAGCATGGCGTTGGGAACCACACAGAATATCTGTGGTATGAAAAGTTGGAGGATTTCAGCAGGAAGCTAAAGGATATGCACAAATTGGAAACAAAGCAGTATGTTCTCTCCAAAACTTTTATAGAGGTGAACAATATAGAAAGCGGGCTCACATACAACTGACTCAATGCACAGGATTTTTTATTTTTATTTTAAAGTGCAGCATGCTTATGACGTCTACAGGCAATTCTCCATTTAGGCGGGGATACGTTCCGAGGCACCGTATGCTGAAGCGTAATCATGTATATTGGGTACACCATTGAAAAAACCTGCAAACACCCTCTTAAAAACCCTTTTAAAAAACAAAAAAAATTAGAGACTTCCGGTCGGCACCAGCGCTTAATGGCGGTCCTCCCTTCAAGCTCTGGAGGAGGACTGCTTCATGAGTTCGGCGAAGCGGGGACCCTCAAAAATCACAGGCGCGGAAGCCTGTGAACAAGGAGACTCGGCGGGCACCATTTGCGCCCCCCTTTACTGCAAAAGAGCCTTTTTAAAGGCTCCAGAGCGGCATCGGGTGTGCGGCGGTGCTGAGAGTCGCTACCCAGCCCGTGAAGTGAAGCCGCATCGCCATGAGCGGAGAGCGCCGATTCCTTCCTGAAATTTGGAACTGAAATTGAATACCCGTAAGTAGGATTGAAAGGCTTACTGGGACTTTTCAAAACTTTGTCTGAAATTTGGCCGAAACGGGAAAGGTTAAAATTAAGGAAGTCTGCCTTCCCTGGACTGTTTGACAGCTAAAGCAACGAAAATACAAAGCTGCAATTGGAGGAGAGATTAATTCGGAATTATACAACCTTGACATTAAACTTGAATTTCCCCCCTGGCAAGCAGGAGCAAGGGGGGGGGGGAGGGAATAGGACTTGGCTTAACCTGCTTGGAAAAAAGTAAAGAACAATAGTTTTCTGCCGTCTTAGACTCTTGGAGCGGGCTGCCTGAATAAAGCACTGAGCTAGTGAACTGTCATTTAAGACTTGCTACAAAGTTGGGACATTATTTGTTACAAGTTTGGGACTTTACTGAAGCTACAAATTGAAAGTTTGGACATTGTGAAAGATTGTTGCTAAAAACTTTTCCTATTTGGAATTTTTGGTTTCTCTTTCTTCTTTCTGCTTATGGGATACATTGAATTACCCCCTCTAGAGGGCTGAGGGGTAACAGTTGCAAAACAGACTGTAGAAAAACAAGTCAGTGGATTTTTCCATTTAAAGCTGCTCCTGTGGGAACGACCTTGGGACATGAGTGGCCCAGCAGAAGAAATAATAACAAGATCTAAAGTTAAAGCTACACAAAAGAAAAGGGGCTCAATATCTAGTACACTGCCAGCAGGAGCAGCTGGGCAAGAAAAAGTGACAAATTTACCGATGGATCCAGTGACACAAGCATTACTTAAAATAAATGAATCTCTAGAAGTCTTAACAAAGCAGAGCTTGGAAAATACCAGACAGTTGGCAGAATTGTCAACAAAATTAGACTTGAATACTAAAAGTATTACATCAAATACAGAAACTATAAATAAATTGATTGAAGAAAATGCCACAACTCGAAAGATTGCTGAGGAAGCTAAAGCTACTGCAGAAACAACACAGGAAAAATTGGTACCAGTCTGTAAAAAGTTGGATCAACGTGAGGCGGCCTTGTCTTTGTGGGAGATGCAGAGGAAAGAAAAAAATCTGAGATTAAGATTGGTCCCAGAGAGCGAAAAGGACAACTTGGTGGACTTTCTCACAAAAGAATTTTCAGAATTTTGGCAGGTAAACTTGGAGGATGAAGAATTTAAGATAACAGCTGCCTTCAGATTGGGTAGGAGGCTAAATAGAAAGATTCCAAGGGATTGTTTGATAACCTTAAGATCCAAAGAGGAAAGAGATAAAATATTAAATCTACATTATCAAAGAACTCTTGAGATTGAAGATGCCTTTGTTCAGATCTACAAGGATATCGCTAAATCCATCTTGGAGGCAAGAACACATTATAAGGACCTGGTTCACCTGCTGAAAAAGAACAATTTACCTTTCAGGTGGGAGTTTCCACAAGGTTTGTCTTTTAACTACAAAGGGAAGAACTTAACATTTGGACTTAAACCACCGACTGAGGAAGAACAGTCGCAGGGAGCAGCTGGAGGTAATTAATTAAATAACAAGATGGCTCTGCAATTTCTAAGCTGGAACTGTAATGGACTGAACCTTCCCAGAAAAAGGCGTGAGGTATTTCATATCTTAAAAAAAGAACATTTGGACTTAATTTGTTTACAAGAAACCCACGTGACCAGGGCACATAGAAAATTACTTATAAACAAAAGATTAGGACAGGAATTTATCTCGTCAGATAAAGTTAAGAAAAGAGGAGTGGTAATCTATGCAAAGGAAAAGTTGGCCCCAAAGTTAATTTTCAAAGATGAACAAGGAAGATTCTTGGCAATTGAAATACAAGTCCAAGGAGAAAAATTCTTGATAGTTGGAATTTATGCACCAAATGAAGGGAAGGCAGAATTTTTTAAGAAGTTGCATGAGATTTTAATGGACTATCTGGATCGTAATGTAATTTTAATGGGAGATATGAATGGCGTGGTCTCTACAAACATGGATAAAGCACAAAGACAGGTGATCTCTAAGGATGGGAGATTACCAAAGACTTTCTTTGAAATGACTGAAAATATGGACTTGATTGACATCTGGAGAACAAGGAACCCTCTTGAGAGAGAGGGAACCTTTTTCTCTGAAGCAAAAATGACATGGACAAGAATTGACCAAATTTGGATTACTAGTGGGATGGCTCCAAAGATAAAAAAAATAGAAATCTGCCCAAAGACTTGCTCCGACCATAATGCTGTAAAGATGGAGATGAAACTAACAACAGCTGGTTCCTTTAGATGGAGAATGAATGACACCCTATTTAAAGATGAGGAGATTTATAAAAGGCCAAAAAAACTTTAAAAAACTATTTTGAGATAAACCTGAAGACAGACGTGGAGAAAAGAATAATTTGGGATGCAAGTAAAGCCATGATACGAGGTTTCCTAATACAACAGAACTCATTAAAGAGAAAGAAACAAAATGAAAAGAAAGATAAGATATTGGAAAAGATGAAAGAAGGAGAAAAGAAATTGAGGTCAAAACCAAAGTCTCATGAGATATTGAGAGAAATTAAGTTTTATCAGATGCAATATATGGAACTGATGAATCAAGAGATAGAATGGAAAATTAAGCAAATGAGACAAAGGACATTTGAATCAGCAGACAAATGTGGGAAACTCCTAGCATGGCAATTGAAGAAGAGACAGAAATTGAATACAGTTACAAGTTTGGAGGTGGAAGGAAGGAACATTTGTAAACCAAATGAGATCAGTAATTGTTTTCAGAGTTATTTCAGAAGACTATATGCAAGAGGGCCGGAGAATGAAGGAGAAATAGATGACTTTCTTAAGAAATATGGATTACAAAAAATCTCGCAACAAAGTACAATGATTCTAAATGAGAAAATAACTGAACAAGAAATAGAGGGTGCCATTCAAAATATGCAATTAGGGAAATCTCCAGGACCAGATGGACTGACCTCCAGATATTACAAAGCTTTGAAGGAATGGTTAGTACAACCACTGAAGGAGGTCTGCAATGAAATTTTAGAGGGGAAAAAGGCGCCTGAATCGTGGAAAGAAGCATTTATCACACTTATACCAAAAACTGAGATTGAAAAGAACCAGATTAAGAACTACCGCCCTATATCATTACTCAATGTGGATTACAAAATATTTGCTGACATTTTGGCAAAAAGACTAAAGAAGGTGTTGGTGGAGGAGATTCACAAGGACCAGGCTGGCTTTCTCCCAGGGAGACATATGTCAGATAACGTAAGAAACATAATTGACATTATAGAATTGTTAGAAGTTAATATTAATACGAAGGCGGTATTAATATTTGTGGACGCGGAGAAAGCCTTTGATAATATTTCTTGGAGTTTTATGAAGAAGAATCTCCATGGGATGGGGGTAGGCCAAAGGTTTGAAAATGGTATAGGTGCAATATACTCTGAACAAAAAGCTAAGCTAATTGTAAATAATGTGGTTACTGAAGAACTTCCTATAGAAAAAGGGACACGACAGGGGTGCCCAATATCCCCATTACTTTTTATATCCATCTTGGAGGTATTGTTAAATATGATTAGGGGGGACCAGCTGGTTGAAGGAATTCAGGTCAGAGCCAAACAATATAAACTGAGGGCCTTTGCTGATGATCTAGTATTGACTTTACAACAGCCAGATACTAGTACGAAAAGAGTTTTAGAACTAATTCAAGCTTTTGGTCAGGTAGCAGGATTCAAGTTGAACAAGCAAAAAACTAAAGTCTTGGAGAAAAATTTAACAAATGATGAGAAAGAGAGGTTTCAAAGTGAAACTGGGTTAATGGTGGCAAAAAAAGTGAAATATTTGGGGATTAATATGACATCTAAGAATGTGAATTTATTTAAAGACAATTATGACAAATGTTGGATGGAGGTAAAGAAAGATCTAGAAATATGGTCAAATTTGAGACTTTCCTTGTTAGGCCGAATTGCTATAATTAAGATGAATGTACTGCCTAGAATGCTATTTCTGTTTCAGACATTACAGATTGTGGATAAAGTGAACTGTTTCAAGAAGTGGCAGAAAGATATATCTAAATTTGTCTGGCAGGGCAAAAAGCCCAGAATAAAATTTAAGATATTAACTGATGCAAAAGACAGAGGAGGGTTTGCCCTGCCGGACTTAAGACTGTATTATGAATCGGCAGCTTTCTGCTGGTTGAAGGATTGGCTACTTCTTGAGAATACAGACATTTTGGATTTGGAAGGATTTGATAATAGATTCGGTTGGCATGCATATATTTGGTATGACAAGGTAAAAATTCATAAAGGATTTAAAAACCATATTGTTAGGAAAGCATTGTATAATGTTTGGATTCGATATAAGGATTTGTTGGAAAATAAAACTCCTAGGTGGTTGTCACCAATCGAAGCTAAGGAAGTGAAAAGATCTAATATGGAATCTAAATGGCCAAAATATGTGAAATTCTAGAGCAAGAGAGTGGAAAAATTAAATTACAGAGTTTTGAGAAACTAAAGCCCAAAGTATGAGATTGGCTTCATTATCATCAAATAATGGAGGTGTTTAAACAAGACAGGAAAATTGGCTTCCAGTTGGAGAGATCCAAATAAGAAACAGAGTTGTTAGAACCCAATACTAAGAACTTATCAAGAATGTATGACTTGCTGTTGAAATGGAATACATTGGATGAGACAGTTAAATCAGCTATGATTAAATGGGCACAAGACTTTGGTCATGACATTATGTTTGCGGATTGGGAACAGTTATGGACCACCGGTATAAAATTTACGGCATGTAATGCCTTAAGAGAAAATATTATGAAAATGATTTACAGGTGGTACATGACCCCAACCAAGCTCGTAAAAATTTATCATTTGCCCAATAATAAATGCTGGAAATGTAATGAGATGGAAGGAACCTTTTATCACCTTTGGTGGACCTGCCCGAAGATTAAAGCCTTTTGGGAAATGATTTATAATGAAATTAAGAAGGTACTTAAATGTACTTTTCATAAGAAACCGGAGGCATTTCTCTTGGGCATGGTCGGCCAATTGGTGCCAAAGAAGGATAGGACATTTTTTATGTATGCTACCACAGCGGCAAGGATCCTTTTAGCAAAGTATTGGAAGACACAAGAACTACCCACACTGGAAGAATGGCAGACAAAGGTGATCAACTATATGGGACTAGCGGAGATGACCGGCAGAATCCGTGACCAAGAAAAAGAGATGGTGGAAGAAGACTGGACGAAATTTAAAGTATATTTGAGAAATTGTTGTAAAATTGATGAATGCTGAAATGTCAAGGGAAAGGAAAATATAGAATTACAGCTGTAATTGATTAAGTGTTAGAAGAAACTTAAAGAGAAAATAAGTAATTAACTAATTGGTGTGAAGAGTTGCTGAAAATTTTTTAAAACAGAGATGCAGAAAAGGGGAGGTAAGGGGAAGTCCGAGAAGCAAGGTTATGAAAATATGTCTTCTTGAAATTATACATGTTTGTGTGTTTTTGATTTGTTTATGTGTGTGTACTGTTTTGTCCTTTTTTGTGTTGGAAAAATTAATAAAAATTATTAAAAAAATAAAAAAATAAAAAACCAAAAAATACACCAAACTCCACTACAATCAATCCCTCCAAACCTCCCTGCTCAAACTCCAATGCAAAGGCTCCTGGAATTGCTAGGTGCTATTTTTACACCTTTTGCGCTCTTTTAGGGCCATTTTTGCCCCATTCCATGCCACTTCTGGGTTCTCAGCAATGTGTGCATGCACATTCGAATGTGCCTTGAATGCTCTTAAATGGGAAATTCCCTGCCGCATGCCAATCTTTGCTCACTTTGGGGCATCAATATATTTGCTTCCAGTTATCCTATGGCACAAATATGAGGCAAAAGACTTGGTGATGGAGTGGGTGAAAACTGCCCATCATTGCTCCAGATAACTACAAGATCCTTGTTGATTTATTTGCCAGCTTTGCAGCATGTTTGATGTATGAAGTTACACACATAGAATGAAAGTGGAGGAGCTCACAGCAGCGGGAGCTACATCTTGGAAAACACGTAAAGGAGGATGAGAAAGAGTTGCACAACAGATGAACTTTATGAGCCTTCCCAACACCAGGGATTCCCTGAATCATGTTAGCTGTGTGCAGTAGAAACGCCTGAGATGCAAAGAACTCTGCTGCTAGCTATGCATGCCCGGATGGGCCTTGGGCCTGTGAATCTTTAACAGCAGCCTGCCATTTCATTTCCAATGAGTGAGCCACATTGGATTTGCGCAGAAAAAAAGCTTCCCTAAAAAAAACCAGGAGATAGGTAGCCTATGTCCAAAACAATCCAAATTTGACCACCACCATCCCCACCCACACTCCAAGGGCAGCAGACACTGAACAGGCCACATGGTGGACATGCAGCTCTGCCCTCCAGTGCCTTGCAGCTATTCTCCATCCCCAGCACCTACAACCCAAGGCAGCCACCTCACACTGTCTAATGATAGGGCTGGCCCTAATAAAGCAGGATTATCTGGAGTCCAACTAACTTTCATTATATCTTTCTAGATACAGTTCACCTCGCATGTGAACTTTTTAAATTCAAGTTTAGCTATAGCACTGGCAAGTCCTGCCTTAACATGGCTACCCAGCAGTCAAGTACATTATCAATAATCAACACAATCATATACAAGGTTTTTAATGCAATCCAATACCAAAAATTAAAATAAAATCTTACAGGCCTAAGTTATAAAGTTTTTTGGGGGGGCATTTCTGGTTCAGTACCGTCCTGTCCAATTGTTCACACGGATTATTATTAAAACAGCATTTGAACATTACATCAAACTTATTAAAACTGAGAATATCTTTAGACTATGATGTTAAGTATTCCTTATCCAACTCTGAGCTTTCCCCCCCCTTGACAGTCATGCTGTTCCTCTTTTAATATGGGTGAGGTTATCCTCCAGAAGGCTTAAAGTAGCATATTTGATTTTCACTTAGCAGGAAATAAAGTTCATGGTTTTATGTTATAGCAAACTAAATTAGGTTGATAGAAATTAAAAGAACAGATGGTTCCTTTAGCCAGGTGCCAAACTGTTAACGCTTGCATGCTCAAACTCTTATCAGCTGTCCCTGTCACTTTTAACTTTCAGGATGGTATTTCCTAGCAAAATTGCTGACATTTTCTTCACCTGGATGCACAGAACACCCAAAAGCTTTGAAACAGACCTGCCTGAACAAAATACCAGGATGATAGGACTCCAGAAGGCACACCAGCACCAAAGTCTGACTATCTAGGGAGAAAGATAGAAAATGACTTGGGAGCAATGACAGTTTTAAGCTGCTAATATTGTGCATGTCCCCTTGGTGGTATTCCTTGGATCAGCTGCATAAAGTTCATAAATGTCCTACTTGTTGAATTACAAAAAGGATCAAACAAAAGAGAAAAAGGTTACTTGGATCAATACCATCTGCACTTCAAAATTACAATGTGGAATTTAATTTAGGCACACAGGGATGGATTCAGCTAAATAGTTGGGATAGCGGGAGCATGTGCTGTAAGTCCCACTAGCACAACAGGGTTTTCCTCACTCTCATGCTCCCACTCTCCTTCATGTCAGATCTGTGGGCTAGGAGAACTCTCAAAGCAGCATGAAGGGAGAGGAGAGATTTTTTCTTTGGGTGAGTTGAAATGCTTTCCCCAGTTCTAACAGGGCAATATTGAATTCCACCCTTGGTATCCCTTGGCACAGGTGGCGGTAGGTGGTCCAGCCTTCTGATGCTGTCAAAAGTTCTCTATCTGGGTGCTCCATAATCCTAGAGAAGTATCATGCTGGAGAAGGGTTCAAGACCACCCTTGGCCCCTAGTGGTGCATCTGCTTGGAAGAATTCCCATCTTGTTAATGCAGAATCATGAGGTGAATGATGATGATGATGATGATATAGCAAAGTTAAATCATAAATATCGTCAACTTGTGTTCAAAAACTGAGCAAAATACCACTGATTTCTCTTCTTTCTTTCTTTCTTTCTTTCTTTCTTTCTTTCTTTCTTTCTTTCTTTCTTTCTTGTCAGCAGGGAAGAAGTCTGACAAATGAACAGATGAAGGATATCTAACAAGAACATTATTTCTTAATAATGTATATTATTTATGCCTCTTGGAAACTCATAGGTAACAGCAGACATCTACTGAACAGTCCTGAAAATATTATGATGTTTGAAGGCTCTACTAACCAAAATATAACAGATGCACCTCAGGCTGCCTGAGTTTCCTCGGTACCATTGATGAATAGGCTTTCTTCAGCCTGCGTGTTTGTGTTCTTCAACCCCTACCTGCCTGCTTCAAGGTGCCAGTTTGGCAGCCTATTTACTACAACTGCCATCAACTTCATACTGTAAAGGTAGATTATTCAGAGCACATCAATCTAGCAGATGCTTTTCTTATTTCCACGCCAAAAAAAGCTGCTGAGTTTTATATCACCAGCTTTAAAAAGAAGGTTCACTGTGGAAGCCACTTGAAGGATTAAAGTCAGCTCTTTCAAGGTTTTTGCCAATGATTTCCTTTATAAATAATGGTCTAGTGGTGACCAGTAGACAGTGCAGATCAACCCATGGGATGGCTTACCCCCATCCCTCTTCACATTGATTGATTTTAGGGAAACTCATTCATCTCTTTCCTGCCCAAACATGTAATAGCATTAATATTAGGGGTTGCATTCAATGTAGCACTAAGGTGAATGTTCCTTCAGCACTTGTTTTCTCCCTCTTCTCTGCCCACATGCCCCCTAGATCTGTTCTGGGTTTTCTCCAAACCCTCCAGAGAAGGTTTGGGGATGGTGTGAGGTATATGGGTGGGAGAGAGGAGAAAGTCCTATTGTGCTCACAGTTATTCAGTTGAATGTCACCCCAAGCTTCCTTGGGACCAGCAAGGCTAATGAATTCCTAAAGTTAAGATTATAACACCATCAAGCATTAGCCTCCATGGATCAAAGAATCAAGAACACTTCATATGCTGGTACTCTAGATGCTAATATAGATATGATTAGGATAAATCTTAGCCTAATGCAGCCAATAGCTGTAACTTCATTGTAAGTCACCACATATAATCAATACCATATTACAGTAATTAGAGCTGCCACAAATTCATAGCCCCATGTGTCTTAAATATACTTGCTTCTTAGTTGTTTGGATCACTTCATGGGTAACCACTGAGATAATGAAGCAACTTATGTTGGACAGAGAGTCTGATTTGGAATAAAAAAGGTTCAGTGCCTATTTTTCCTCACTTGTAAAAAAGCTTCTTACTTAGCACACATCCCATCAGAAAATTGCTTGGCAGATAATAAACAATCCATGAAATGCAGTGTATCAGGATATAAGCATGCACCTTGCACTCATAGAGAAAAGAGTACACAGCAGGTTTCATGGGGCTCTGTTTTAACTCTCCCACAACAATCACCTCCACATGTGATTTACCTTCTGCTCTTCTGCACAAGATGACAGTCAGTGGACCATAAAGGTAAAGGTAAAGGTCCCCCTGCCCGTACGGGCCAGTCTTGCCAGACTCTGGGGTTGTGCGCCCATCTCACTTAAGAGGCCAGGGGCCAGCGCTGTCCGGAGACACTTCCGGGTCACGTGGCCAGCGTGACATCGCTGCTCTGGCGAGCCAGAGCCGCACACGGAAACGCCGTTTACCTTCCCGCTGGTAAGCGGTCCCTATTTATCTACTTGCACCCGGGGGTGCTTTCGAACTGCTAGGTTGGCAGGCGCTGGGACCGAGCAGCGGGAGCGCACCCCGCCGCAGGGATTCGAACCGCCGACCTTTCGATCGGCAAGTCCTAGGTGCTAAGGCTTTAACCCACAGCGCCACCTGCGTCCCCTCAGTGGACCATAGTTTACCATTAAAAATGCCCAACACCCATGGACAACCCTACCTGTCATCACTTTTTATGCACCAGGGGCATTGGTTGAGGTCCATACCCCAGTCTGGGGGCCACCACAAACCATTACTGCGACCTGGCCTTGCTCTTCCTCCTGACTCCCGCTCCTAGTGAGCAAACAATGAGTGGAGTGAAAAGAAGGAACAATAACGTCTATACACTTTGCCCTCTCTCCCTGGTAGATGGTGCCAATTGGGCCCAAGGAGAACAAAGCAATGGGCAGTGGCAACAATGGAGGAGGTAGCTGCACTCAGGGATGCAGTCATAGCATCTTGCTCAAGGACACTCCAAATATTTTTTTAAATTATTTATAATTTTCATTTACATATATATTTCAACAATTATTCAACCATAATTTTGACATTTCAAACTCCGACTCCCTTCTCCTTCTTTCTGTGGTTCTTTACATTTCTTCTCATCTTCCAGCATACTCCAAATTATCTCAACATATTCTTTTATATATCTATTCCTGTATATATCCCATATATATTTTGAAACTGCGGGTTTTTACATTCTGTCAATGTCTTAATCTGTTTACAGTTTGTTTGTAGGACACTCCAAATCCTGGAACTGGTGTTGGCATGAACATATGGTCATTTATTTGTTTATCTAAAGCACTTTTATATTGCTCTTCAGCTGAACATGGGAATCTGCTTTTTACTGTTTCAGACCATTGGTCCATTTAGCTCAGTATTGTCCAGTGACTGGCAGCAGCTCTCCAGGGTTTCAGGCGGGGGTCTCTTCTATCCCTGCCTAGAGATGCCAGGGATTGAAATGGGGACCTTCTACATGTAAAGCATATGTTCTACCACTGAGCTACAACCCTTCCCCAGCTGAAAAGTCTCAAAGAGCAGTTGAGGCAAGACAGTATCTTCCCTCTGGCTCACCACATAAAAAGACATGACACAAAACAAAAAAAAAGTGATGGGAAGGTAGAAGGAAAAAAGCAACCTTGTGCACAGGTTCAAGATGCAGTGATGAACTGGGATGGAAATAGTACTGGGAGAGAGGAAGCCATAAGAAGTTGTTCTCTCAGCAGAGCCAATGGAGCCCAGCTCTCCTTCTTCTGTAGCCTGATGTAAGTGGTTGTTGCTATGCAAGACAGGGAGAGGAAGAGCCATAGTTAGCTAGACACTTGGCAAAGCTAATGTAGACTAATGGGTTGGGGGTGGGGCTTGATACTGCAAGCCTATTCTGCCCAATCAATACAGATGTGCTCTCTGAAAATGGTTGAAGAATCCTACATGATGGGTACTCTAGCACCTTTCAGATTCTTTTTTCAAAAGAAGTTCTACCTTCTAACTTTGGGGGTGCGATTAATATTCAGCGGCAGATGCAGTGTTTAAAGGAAGTTCATGTAAGGGGGAAATTAGACTTGTACGTGAAGAAAGAGACCGTGATGTTACCAGTGTCAACATTTTACACGCCTAAGAAGGGTATTTATGTAAGAAAGCATCCTCTGTATGCATGTCTGCATCCTTAATGTTTCCATGCATGTGATAAATAATGCAAAGTCCCCGTGTGTGATAAAATATGTATGTGATATATTATATATGAATTGAGCTTTAAGTACGGGCAAAACTGTTAACACACAGGCAGTTGTGGAAGTAAAGTTCAGCTATCTGAAACATTGCGATCAAAAGAGGGACCATGGAAGAATACCCAGCGTGATTTACTGGTCTGTGAATTAAGAATTCATAGCACAGACAGCTGGCCAGTTTGGGTATTTGTGAAGCATAAATAAAGTAAGGACTGATAGGGAATGATTAGAGTGGGGGCGCAGAATGGGAGGAAAAGCCTACAAAATAAAGATTGCAACAATATAGACAAAAGTTTAAACTTGTCCCGATCCATAGTAATTTCCATCCTAAAAAGAGGGAGGCAGGGTCAGTTTCATCAGGACCCTGGACAGCAACAAGGTTGCTGAATGGACTGCAAGAGCAAGAAGTTCAGACCACAGGTAGCAATCCTTCAGCTGAGAACAGGGAGGACCAACTGTCTCAGCATTGGCTTTCTGTGATTGTCAGAGCTTTATAATCTGGCTTTGAGTAATAAGCTTGAAGACTCCCAACCTGAGTAGTGAAATGTGCCACTTAAAGGGTCCCTTGGTGAAGCCACTGACACCTTCCTGGTAGTGAGGTTTGGGGCTGTGGGGCCTTGGTCAGTGGAAGCACTGCATAGCCTTTTTTGATCCTCAAAGGAGTCCCTTCCTCGGTATGAGTAGGCAAAGGGGTGCAGACTGGGTGCAGAATCCAAAGCTGGCAGCATAAACACAATGCAGTCAGGGATAATAGATCATAGTCCCTCTCCTCCTCAGAGTTACTACTGCCCAGGTACTCTGAGGAGCCAGGATCTGAGCCTACGGTAATATGTGGACCTTGTATTAAACAATTTCAATATTTTAAAAATACAAGGAATAGAGAGATTTGTAAAGATTTATGGCTCGTTCATGCTAAACCACAGTTTAGCTAAGCATCACATGCAAAACAGCTCACTGAATCAGACAAGTGGTGGGCACAATGTCCTGAAATCAAGTCTGAGGCTTGGCTTCCTCAGTAGATTGAAGCAGAACTGGAAGGGGTCAGAAAGGAGAAAATATTCAGCAAGCACCAAGTCTAACACTGGGAAGGAAGGGGAGCCCCATTAGTAATCACTAACCAGGCAACCAATTCAGACTGAACAAGCAATTTGTCCATCAAGCTCCATGAGAAAACTACCAGTTTGGGCTGTTTCTTCTAAACCAGCTGCCACCTCCATCAAAGGCAAAAAACAAAGTGGAATGCAGATACAATTAATGAAAACCATCATATATATTTTTAGAAAACAGGAAGTAATGATACAGGTATTATAATTTATCCTGATATTATTTTTGATCAGCTTCAAACTCACAGTTCTGTATCTTGAACTGAAATTCTGCACCCCACTTTTATTTTTGTAACATGCTCTGCTGCATCCCTAGGTGAAAGAGGGGAGGGGAGGATATTGGCATCTGCACAATGATTGACTGAGCAGCCTGATCATTTGCCAAGCATTATTAAAAGCTCCCTGATATCACTCCAGTGCATTGCCCTTTACAAACCATCAGCCATCAATCCTAGCCGTCAAACGTGATTACCAGCACTTTTTCTGATGCCACTTCCAAGCCATTAGTCTGATCGAAAAGCTGTGTCTTTGTTCCCAAGCACACGTAAATCTACCACGTTACCACCGCTTCCAAGTTATGTGGCAACTGATTAGCATGTAAATAGCATTTACAGTGTTAATGCTCCACAAGCTCTCATGGAACTATTGCATTAAGCTAGTGGTGGTACCAACTCCAGGGGACATTCACAACGTTTCTTAACAGCTAATTTACTGCAAAGGGATTTGAATATGGGATATAGGTTCAAATCCAACTTCAGGCTGGTGGCTTCACAAACACTGATCTTCAGGTGTATTCTTGGAAAGAAGGGCCACAGGACTATTTGGGCCCATAATGTGCTATATGATGTATGAGAGATGATTCATTATGCAGAAGAATAAGAAACCTATTAGTCCACTTTAGTCAGAGTCTCAAAAATCCAAAACCAGCATGAGAGCAGAGCTGGCAAGCAGCACTGGTGACATCACATGCCTGATCTAGGAATAGGGACATGAGTGGTGTGTGAGGTGCGGTGGAGTCACCCTCCTGACACCTGCATTGCTACTGCTTACCTGGACCAGGACAAAAGGCAGCAGCGTGATTTGGGCAGGAGCACTGCTGCCATTCAAGCTTCCCAAAATTAACACACACATTGGAACACAGGTATCTGTCAAATTTCCCATTTCTCCAAATTTTGTGATAAAGTTCTCAGCTCATAATATATTAAATGGGCATTTTAAACTAAAACGCATGCCAAAACACATGTTTAGGGTTTAAAGCATATAAAAATGCATGCTTTGTGACAAAATATATTCAAAATTAATGCAGCTTTACATGCCGCTAAAAATAAACCCAGAAAGTAATGCAGAAACACAATGGAACATGCTTATGAATGAACACATGTGAGGCTGATATGTATCAGAAACAGACTGATTCATGCTTAATCTGCCCACTGACATCTGTGCATTGACTTGGATATCTGCACAGGGAAGGCCTACCTGAGCATATATGAAGACTCGCCATCTGCCTTAATTCAGGGATGTTGCAGGACCTTGGCTTGTCAACACCAGAGACAGAGGTGGCCTGGCTTGTCAACACCAGAGACAGAGGTGGCCTGGCTCACATACTGATATTCACTGTGTGAGACCATTATTGAAGAGGAGTATTGTCTCTCTCCCCCCCCCCCCGCCCATATATTAATATCACCAACTAACAAAATATGCCCCTATAATGATGCCTGGTGTCCATGGACTGGGTGGGAATGGGGATTAAGTGAAGAAGTGGCTCCTTGACCAGTTAGGGCATGTTAGCAGAAATATGCTTCTCGCCCCAAATTAAAGAGTCTTCTTGCAACAAATTTTGACAACCTTGCAGTGAACGCACAGGATTCAACTCTTTGTGTATTAGACAACTTTTACTCTGGAAAAAAAAAACTTTCTGAAGATAATGTTGCATTATTTAAACAAAAAGATGGCGAGAGATGGGTTGGGCTGGAAGACATTGCAGAATACCCTCAAAAATAGCAAAAAGTAGGTTAGATTTGAGCTGAGGCAACGGGTAAGGAGTGCTGTCATCTAATAAGGTCTGTTCTCAGTAATTACAGTGACACAATCTGATCAGTGAGGACTAAGTATCTTCATCTGAAAGGGATCGGATGAAATTAGTGCTGATGTAATAAGTACCATTTGTCACTATTAGAGAGAGAGGTGTTGACAGGCCCCTGCTGTTGCCATAGCAACCCTTGCAGTTTGGCATCTCTTTGTGTGGGTTTAAACTATCACAAGTCATAACAGTCTAGAAGCTAAAGAAGATATCGTCAAGGTAACTTAATTACACTCTTTTTCGAAGTTGGGTCATTTAAGGCCACCTAATGCCACCAGAGTCACATCACAGATCTCTAAAATTTGCAAATATCGAAAGACTTCCAGTGGCCTCTGAATTAAATTCTGACTAATCTCATTTTAAAAATGCACTCTTTCTCAAGAAAAGCAGGTCTCCATGTTGCTGTATTATTAACATTCACACTAATTCCAACACAAACATGGTAGGATAAAAATCATAATGTGTTGTCTGGTTTATACAAAGAAGAGATGCAAGAAAATGAAAATGTATTGTGTGTGTGTGTAATTAAATGGCCTTTGTGGCTGCAAATGAGCTCACATCCAAAAGGATCCTGGACAGGCATCATCTTGGTGAGCACTTTCCAGGAGAAGCCAATTTCTTTCAAACTTCTCTGCCCTTTTCTTAAAAGGAAACCTAGGCTTTTAAAAGATGTGCCTACTCATTAAATGCTGTCACCTTTTATTTATTGCATTCACAAGCAGTATCATCCAGAAGGTTCAGAAGCCACTTAGTTAATTTTTAGCATCATCGAGTCACTACAAAAGCCACAGTCTATAGTCAATAGTTTAATGGTTAAAGTTTACGTAGGTTACTCACTTACTTTGGATTTCGAATTATAAAGTTTCCTGTAACACACAGTTGCCTTAGTTCTAAACCACCCATTCCCTACTACATCGGGGTACCTAAGCCATATGCATCCAAAGAAGCCATGAAGCTTTCTGCTCCCCTGGCCAACCATGACATCAAACATCTCAACTTTCCAGTCACAAAATACATGCAGGTTCCTCTGTCCAAATACTCCAAACATGAGGAATTAGTACCCAAACCTTGCTATACATACCACAAATTCAGATATCCAAACAGCCAGACCTACATGTAGTACGCTTCAGGTTACATACGCTTCAGGTTACAGACTCTGCTAACCCAGAAATAGTACCTCAGGTTAAGAACTTTGCTTCAGGTTGAGAACAGAAATCGTGCTCTGGCGGCGTGGCAGCAGCAGGAGGCCCCATTAGCTAAAGTGGTGCTTCAAGTTAAGAACAGTTTCAGGTTAAGAACGGACCTCCGGAACAAATTAAGTACTTAACCTGAGGTACCACTGTATTGTAAACAAATAAACAGTCCAAAACAAGCCTTACTTTTTGTGTGCTGGTCTGGGGCAACCATTTTACCAGAAACTATGTGGAGGGGGGGAGAGTCAGACAAATAAGAAAGCATTTTTTCATTCCTTATGAGCCCTTTTCCAAGTTTCAGAGGGTTTTCCATGTTTTTTTCATTGTTTGGAGGGTCACAATTTCGTGGTCAGGGACACATCATAAAGTCACCCATAGGAATCAATGGAAATCATTGACTCATTATGCAAACGCTCACCTAACAAAGAATTTCTGGAGTACACATTGTGTTCGGATAGTGGGGACCACATGTATTGTGTTTTTGAGAGTGTTGTATCTTCATAACTAGGCAACCAAGTGGTTGAAAGCCTGTGCAAAACACAGAGGGGAAATACAATTACTGGGTGGGAATGATAGAAGGGTTCAAAGTAACATGTATACAGTAGATCCATTGGTGATAACAGTATTTTATTTGATGAAGCAAACCCTAAAGTGTGGGCAACTGAGGAAATGTTTTCCTTATGAAAATTCTACTACTGAAGAGACTGTGGCAGTTTGCCAGGTTGCATGCTTAACATTCAGGAAAGAATAAACAGTTGCTGCAGGTAATTTGACTTCAGAGATGTTTCCACCCACTGATGGTTATTTATGGGTTGTACTTTGGCTAACTTTATTGACTGTGAAAATCTGATAAAAAGAAGTATTTCATGCTGGCATTTAACACTTTTTTTCCTCTGTTGAATACAAATGTTCTGGTTCTTACTGCAGAGAGTCACCAGCAGAGCACGGAATGATTCCTGTGCTCTGAAAACTGAAGAAAGTAGAACAAATAGATTACAGGGGAACTGGAGTTATGGAGCATTTGCAAGACCACATAAGCAACCATGTCTAGCTATGTTATAATTAGTCTTCGAAGGATAAAGCCAGCGCACTGGTGTCTAAAATATTGTTTTAATTCATTAAAACACAATCTCCCAAAATATCAATTTGAATAATAAAACTGTCAAGGCCACTGGTTGCCATTTACACCTCTATTATCATCATGAAGCAATTTTTGTTGTAATGTAAGGTAACATGGAGACCAGTGAGGCAGCTTTATCTTGCTAAAGAAAGAAAAAATGTAATCTCCCTTTGAATTTCTCTCTCCTACTCCTCTGCTGTGATGTCAGGGAATGTTCACAAATATTTTATCTGATGGAATGGAGATGTTAATAACTGAATATTTAGTATAATAAAATATTTTTGTATTTATTTAATCTGGGCTAAGGATACAGTAGTATTAGTCCATTCTTGTTTGTTTAACCAAATGTATCAATTTTTTCATGTGTTTTTCTTTCCCTCTTAATATAATGTAATACAACGTCATATAAATAACTTTTTAATATATAAAAGGATATATGGCGAAAATAACTGGATGTTTGCAAAAGGGAACAGTGAAAAAGACCTCACACTTGGCAAATGGACAGGAGCAGTTATGTGCTGTTTCTAGGAACTCGGACAAAACAAACAAGAACTGCTGGGTTGTCAGAGAGGCTTGACTGAGAAGCAGCCTGGATTAAGGAACTGAGGCACAGTGACAGTAATCCTAGCTATAGATATCCAGGGTAATTTGCACTGTCATTAGTTACACCAGTGTAATAAAAAGGTAAAGGGACCCCTGACTAGGGGTCCAGTCGTGGCCGACTCCGGGGTTGCGGCGCTCATCTCGCTTTATTGGCTGAGGGAGCCGGCGTACAGCTTCCCGGTCATGTGGCCAGCATGACTAAGCCGCTTCTGGTGAACCAGAGCAGCGCACGGAAACACCGTTTACCTTCCCTATTTATCTACTTGCACTTTAACGTGCTTTCGAACTGCTGGGTTGGCAGGAGCACGGACCGAGCAATGGGAGCTCACCCCATCGTGGGGATTCGAACCGCTGACCTTCTGATCGGCATGTCCTAGGCTTGGTGGTTTAACCCACAGCGCCACTCACGTCCCCACCAGTGTAATAAATTGCCCCAATTCCAAACTCTATTTGAACAGACATTGTCCTTTCAGCTGGCTTACGGGGGAGGGGGACAACTAGGTCACATGACCAAACTGAAATGGGTTTGGAATAGATGTCTCTCCTTATCCTGCCCTGCGCTCCCCTCTCCACGCCCCTGACACACACCTTTGGGGGGGATCTACACTAGCATAAATTATGCTGTCTTAAATTTACCATCTGACCTGGGCTGAGGGATTTACACTGGAGCTTTGTGGCCAGGCTGAAAAAAGCAAATATTTTCCTTTTTAACTCACATTACCAGGGTACATACTACGCATGCATGGATGTGATCTGGGATACAGGAGCCAAGTGAAAAAGAAATAGAAGGACATAAGAAGAGCCTGCTTGGGGGAGAGGGTCAAGCCAATGCCCCATCTAGTCCAGCACCCTCTTCTTACAGTGGCCAACCAGATGCCAGTGGCAAGCCCAAAAGCAGGACCCAAGCAGAGGGCACTATCCCATCCTGTGGTTTCTAGTATTCACAAGCATAATTCCTCCGACTATGAAGGCAGAGCATAGCCATCATGGCTAGTAGCCACTGATAGCTTTATGCTCCATGAATTTGTCTAATCCTTCTTAAAGACATCCAAGTTTGGCTTTGTATAGGCTGATTGGCTTCAAAGCCATTGGCTCATACAAAATGTTTCTTTGTGACTAAACCTACAGATACAACACTGTTACTCAGTTCAGGAGTTGTTACCCACAAATGAAACAAAATACTCATTCCTGTCTCTGCTGGCATGACAAGGAAGAACAACTGGGGGCATACACAAAATAGAATTGATGAGCCACCTACAATCACTGGAACTTCCATGGCCAGCTAGGAACTCACTTTAAGGACAAAATGAAAAGCCCCTCTGGATCAGGACATATGCCCTTCTAATCCAGCACTCTTTCTCCACAGTTGTCAACCAGATGCCCATAGGAAGCATATGAGAAGAACCTGGCACATGTCACAGAATTCACATTTTCTTGGGTGTGCTATTTGCCAAAGGCTATTTGCAACTTCCAGAATCAGAGGCAATAAAATGCCAAATGCCAAAGAATGGCAGCAGTTAGGGCCATTGTGCTCATGTCCAGCTTCTGGGTTTCCTAGGTGCATCTGGTGGGCTGCTAAAGAAAGAGGATGCTGGACTTGATGGACCTTTGGTCCAACAGAGCTCTTAAGTTCACGTAAAAAACAACACAGACACACAAACACAAACACACACACACACACACACACAGAGAGAGAGAGAGAGAGAGAGAGAGAGAGAGAGAGAGAGAGAAGCTGACAGCACTCTGTGTTCCATTTGGCAAACATTCACTGACACATTTACATGCAAGGTAAATCAGACAACACATAGTCCATTAGCTTTACAAGCAGCAAAGGATACATTATCACCATATTCCACTGTTTGGAAGCTGCTAATGACACAAGCAGGTTTGTTGTACGGGTTATTCACAGTTTTAAGTGTTTTGCACTCCAAGTGACAGAAAAACTGCTGGAAAAACTCTTTAATTGCAAGCCCAAAAGTTTCTGTTCATTAAGGACGCATCAAATAAATAGCACAGCAGAGTGTGTATATAGATCGCCGACTAGCTAAGGTAGTTTATGGGGAGAAGTTAGTTGGGAGCATTCTAGATGCTGACATTGGTGCGAATCTGTGATTGTCTGTATGGTTGCTTCTGAAATCATTGTAATGCCTGCTCAGGTTGAACACTTACAAGCAAACAGATTGATTACAAGGGGAAACAAAATGTTCCCACAACTCAGCATTTCTCTCCTTGCTCTACAGAGATCCAAGAGCGGGTCCAAGGCTTATGCATGTGCATCAGCTGCTATATCCGGACCCACAACTGGAAAGTGGAGACAAAACCAAAAGTGCACTTGAGTGATGAAACTCTCTGCCCACACTGTACTATTGTCAAAGTACAAAGTCCCAATATGCACAGGGTTGTGCACTAGGCTGCACATCCAAGTTTTCATTCCATTACAACCAGTGGAATGCGTACAAGCAAAGAGGTTGCAGTTCTTCTCAAGGTCAGCTCAAAAGAATCAGCGCTAGGAACAACCACTAATGCAGCTGCTCCTGTGCTCTATGTGAACAGAGGGGCTACAACAAATCTTCCTGCTCTTGGATGCTTGTTTTCATCTCTGAGGGCAAGCTACTGCAGTTTCACTCCTAGTGCCAAGCTCACACAGAAAGGCGACAGCAGTGGTGGTGGTGGCGGCCCTCAAAGCCAGCTCAATGGACCAAAGCCTGAGGAGATCTGCAATAAACCCTCTGCTCATGCCAACTCAAGTAGTGGGCTCCAATCACATAGATGTTTGTGGCTGAATTTGCTCCTCTGTTCAGCCTGGAGCCATTGAGGACTTATTTTACACTGGGCAGGGGGTAGTGGCTGAGAAGTCTTCAGAGGCCCCACATATTTACTGGGTTAGAATGGCCCTCCCCCAACGCTAATGTACCAGCACACTTCCAGGAAATGAGGAGTAGGGGAGCCAACAGAGAAATTGCTTTAATTACAAAGGCAAACTTCTCTGCCTGCTCAGTAACTGAAGCAGAGCATTGCACTTTGGTGCCTGGATGATGGACTTGTCTTCCCACTGACTCCCTGCTCTCGGAAAAAGCACAAGTAAAGGGTGTTTCAATGTGGGTGCACCCTAGGTTTAGGAAGACATTGGAATAAGGCAGCCTTTCTCAACCTGAGGGTCCCCAGATGTTGTTGAACTATAACTCCCATCACCCCTAGCTAGCAAGGCCAGAGCTCAGGGATGATGGGAGTTGTAGTCTAACAACATCTGGGGACCCATAGGTTGAGAACCGCTGGAATAAGGTGAGGAAAGGACTGTTCTGATATCTGCTGTCTACAGGGTCAAGATGCAGTATATATTTTAAGAGAAACAAAGGCCATCTTCAGATGTAATAACTAGGGGATAACTTAGCATGTAGTGGGAGGCATGGCAACAAGGACACTAACTCCACCCCCTGCCACTGCTCTCATCAGCCATCACAAGTTGGAGGCTGAAAATGTGAAGCAGGAAGCCACTGGGTCCCCTTCAACACTACGGTTCTACAATTCTACGTACAGGAGGCTTCCTGCTTCAGAAGCTCATTCCCCAGCACGTGGAGGATGGTGACAAGGGCTGGAGCTCATGTGCTTTGTCCTCAAAGCTCCCTCTGGGTGTTCAAGTTAACCTGCTATCAGAACACCTAAGAGAGGACTTACACTGATTCCCTTTTTCAGCATCACACACAACTAAGAGGTGCTTTGATTCATCATTAATTGTAACTGGCTCACTGACATGGACCAGGTCATGAAATGGGAAAAGATGGGTGTAGTAAAGGAAAAGGTTAGAGAGGCTTGCTTGAAGGCTGGACTGAGGAATGATGCTGAGGAATGATGAAGGGCAGTGCACCTTCAAAGAACATTTAGGGAAGAAACCACAGTGAAGTGGCACAGCAGTCTTTCTGCTTAGAAAGTCCTGGAACTGATCCCTATTCAATCATGCCAGGTAGAAGAACCAGATTTAAGATATCAGACCTTGGAGAGCTGCTACCAGTCAGAGCAGGCACAGTATTGAGGCCAATCAACCCCCCCCCCCCAATGAATAGTGGGGCAATTTGAGCTGTCACCATTCCAAACCCAGGCTGGAAACCAGAATGGTATCAATGGAGAATGATGAAAACTAATGAAGAAACGCTAAGCTTCCCCTTGGGGAGAAAAGTTCACAAAATAGTATCACATGCTCAAAACCCCTGTTGAAGAGATCTAAAGGAGAGCGGTACTGTTTAATTGTCTACATGCTGTGACTGCTGATCCCTGCAGTCGTGCTGCTGACAGTTTATCAGGTGCAGCATCCCACTTCCATGTGACGCTGGTATAAATCACAGGAAGCATGCCCAGGCTATGTCATCTTCCTCTCCAGCTCAATTAGCAAACAACTGTCTTTTCCTCTCAGCGTGCTCCTTTTATCATGTCTTCTCATGTTTCTCTGCCAGCTTCCTTCTCCTTTGTGCATTAGCAGTTGAGCTGAATGCTAATGAAGCACAGCTTAGTGGAACAGCAGGAGGTCCTTTGAGCCATTTCCTTGGCCCTTTAAAGAGGGCCTGGCCAAGAAAGGCTCCAGGATCACATCAGCTCCTTGGATGCAGCTGGCAAAACGAGATTTGTGGCAAGGGATAGCTTCCCTTACACAGACAACCCACCCACCCACACCCCTGTTTAAAACAACAGCAGCAGCAACCACTAGATTTTTGTGGAATAACATTGCTTTGCTAATAATATAAAGGCAGAAAAAGGGAGGAGAACCGCATGGATCTGCCTTATACTGATTAAGAGGGTTATCCATCTACCTAGCACATTTTTTGTCTACACTGATTTGCAGAGATTTCAGATGGGGGTCTTCACATTACTTGCATCTTCATCCTTTTTACACACACACACACACACACACACACACACACACGCGGAGATGCCAGGAATTGAACCAGGGAGCTTCCATCTTCTGAAGTTTCATCCAGGGGACATTCCCAGCCCTACCTGGAGATGCTGGGAGTTTCATCTGCTGAGCTATAGTCCTTCTTCATGATCTCTATGTTAAGAACACAGACTGCTCTATGTGGAAGATGTTTCCCACCCACAAAGGGGCTGTTTTACACCCACTTACTTACTTATGTGTTGCATTTCTATATCCTGCTTCTTTCTCCTCATTTTATTCTCACAGCAATCCTGTAGATGGTTAGGCTGAGAGACTCAAAGTCCCCCCTGTGAGCTCCATGGCTGAGCAGGGATTTGGACTCTGTTCTCCCAGGTCCTGGTCCAACATTCTAGCCACTACACCATACTGGCTCTCTTATTACCTTTATTATCAACAGCTCTCTTATCACCTTTATATCCCACCCTTCCTCCCCAAAAAACTCAAGGGAGCAAACATTGTTGCTGGCATCCATCTGCCTCAAGAGACAATGTAGAGCGTCTCTGGGGGTGTAGTCAAACCACTGCTTTAGCAGCACTTGGGACACAAGCCTGGGCAGTGTGTATGGAGGTCCTGAGCTTTCCTGATGACAAGACTCCCCTTCTCAGCTTCACTGATGTGGTCCAAAAGAAAGCAGAGAAATACATTTGGCACCAGCTTGGCTGCAGGAGTTGCTGGAAGGAGATGTACAAGGCACCATCCAACCATCTTAGGGACTCCACTTTGAATTTGTGTAGGCTTTACTCCTTAGCTTTTTTCTTTTCCCAATGACATCCCACAAGGCAGTGGAGGTTTAGAGTCAGAGTTTTCCTTCTCCTAGATGGGCTACCTTCCCAGGTTGATGAGCCCCATCTGCCCCTCACTTCCCTCTACAAGATGTGCAGAAACAGCCTTCTTGACTGTTGGACCCACTATTGGTCTCATTCGCTCAATCTGATGGAGCCTTTCTTCGTATGCAGGGTATGTCCCTAACTCACTGAAGGTTTGAAACCCATCTGCTACCCTCAAGTGGTTTAACCAGCCAGTCGAAGCCATTCCTGGGGTGTGGTCACTGTCACGTGCAGCTTCTAGGAGCCACAGGTGAGGGCTGAGTGCAGGGTGGAGACCAAAGGTGGACCAACTACCTCAGAAGGAGCATGGCATGTCCCCCACCAGAGGTACTACCTCACCCCTAACATCCCAAGCAGCAAACAACAAAGCAGTAAAACAGCACAATTAAAAACAAAAAAGTAAAAGCTTTTAACAGCATAAAGAGCATCCAAAATAAATCTAAAAATGTTTAAATGTGCACAGCATGAGAATAAATGCAGCTAAATCCAAAGCTGCATTTCTGCTTGCAGAAGAGTTTGTGCAAATCCTTGCAGAATTGGAAGCATAAGAATGGCTAATTAGCCAACTGATTACACCACTGCGCAATCTCTTGCACAAACATTTGTGGAACGGCAGAAATTGTTTGGACCAAACCCAAATTGTTTCACTTTTCATATTTGCCTATTAGAGGTCTGCAGTAATTAACGATCAATACTGACTTATAAACGTGCATTATTTTACTTCACTTGCCAGGTTGAAAGCTGCAATTTGATTTCCTTTGTGAAGCACAATGTGTCGCTTTTCAGCAGAAAGAAAACTGTGTTGTGATTATAATGACTGCAGGACACCTCCTAAGGAAACAGGAAGCTTAAAGGGGGCAGGAGCAGAATAGCAAAAGTCAAGAAATGATGGAGATATGAAATTATTGACATCAGTGTATTCAGATACAATTCAGATTTGTTTCTGGCCAATCATGATAACTTCCATTATGATTTATCTTTTATCTGAAGCTAGCCATTTCTTGATCAAAACTCAGTTTTTACCTGCTGTTCATCCAGAAAAGGGATGTACAATATAAACTTCAATGTATCAAGCAGATAATTGAAGCAATTATAGATATAAATTGAATTGTAGGTGATTTGTATGATGTTTTTAATGTGGGCTTTGCCTTTGTGTCTGTGTCCACACCAACATCCAACTCCTGGTGCATTTGATGGCAGCAAGTTTCCGTTTATCTCTCATTATGTTCGATACAAAGCATAAATAATTTGCCTGACATTTTAAACCAGTCATGCCATTTCAAATTTTGTCTTGGCACCTAACCATATGACAGCCCATCTTTAAACTGTACAACAAATTTTCATAGGATATTATTGACAAATACTTCTAATTAAAATCAGGCAAGTTTTGCATCGTGACATTTTCAGTGACGTTGAAGAAATGGTATCCTTCTCCTTTAGAATGCAAACACGATTGAAAATGTGAAGGGAGGGGAGCATTAGGAAAGCATGGCTCTGTCCTGTCATGTTGTCTTAGTGTTACATGAAATCCTGTGACGTGTGGCATTAAAAAAGGTCACACTGACAATCTGACTACTGCAATGCCAGCGTATTTTTCACCACCAGCAGGAAATGAATAGAAATGAATTTCCTTCAGTGCATTTTAAATAACAACCCACTTTTCCAGTGTATCCGCTTCCAAATCCTCTGCCTATTGTCTGGTATTTTCTCATCTTTATTTTATTTTTATTTACCAGAGGACTCTAATTCACTCCTACCTATTTTAAAAAGAGTGAAACATACAAATTTCTTTTAGTATGAGAATGGGGGGGGGAGGGGGAGCATGGAAGTACATGAAAATGTTGTTCATTTATTTCTGTGTTTGACTGCGTTCTTTCAGTTCCAACAATTTGAGGTGGGGGGGGGGAGAGAGAGGCAGGTGGCATACGAATTAAAAGCAGAATGAAAATGATAACGAAAAAAATCAGTTATAAAAACTAAAATAAGGCACCAGAAGTAAATATACATGTATGTGTGTGTAGATCAGATCATTAAGAGACCAATTAAAATGGGGTTATGAGGCATCAGTAAAAAAAACAGAACACCAAACAACAAAGTTGCTCCAAATTTTCCCTTTCACATTGCTGCCATTTCTGCATATTAACTTGGAAGCTCCGGTTTGCTTCCACTAATGAAACCCCTGACGTGCGTCAACACCAACATCCTACTGCCACTGGGATGCCATCTTAATATTTCAAAACATTGGCATTTTAAACAAAAGAGAGAAGGAGGGAGAGAATGGATGACTTGCAGCTCTTTGGGGCTACAGCATGGCTAGCTACATAACAAACGCTGTGCTTGGAACTAACAAAACCAGGCTCAGCCTTCAGTTTGCTTTACTGGGACATTTTCCCTTTCATGTTCCTGTTGCTAAGTGATATTGTGACACATTTTAAAAGATTCTGCTTGCACTTTGTTTGCCTTGCAATTTGTTCATGCTCGCACTTTGGCTGCCTTGCAATTATTATAGTGGCACCTGGTAGGGTCAGTAGAATAAATGTATGTCAGTTTATTTCAATGCAAGCTATTGTTCTCAAAGCTCTACAATCGGTTGTTTTTTATTGCAATTCACATGATGAACATGGGCTGTTTTGCGGAGTTGGTGTGTTCTATTGTAAAGGCCCTGGGGTGTGGGTGTGTGTGGGTGTGTGTGGGTGTGTGTGGGTGCATGCACGTACATGTGTGTGTTTAAGAAAAAGAAGCAAAATTATTGAATTTTCTCATTGCAGTTAAACAACAACAGCCCTAACTAAAATAAAACTAAAAAGATTCAACCAAGTAAACATATTTCAGGTGCCAGTCCAATAAATTCTCAAATTTGAAAGAATATGAAATTTGTGTGCCTGGAGTGTTAGAAAGTAGAGAAAACAGAAAGACAAAATAGTCAAAACCTGAGATCAGACTGATTGGTTTAATGTTTAAGACATTTCATATAATGCTTCATACTCATCACCAACCTATGAATCTCACTGTCATAGGATGTTTTGATGGCCCCTAGTACAAAAGGCTTTCTAAAAGTGTTAAATGAATACAAGAAAGACAACCACAACAACCTAATGCACAGCTTGAAATTCCAAACCCTGCTCAGCCAACGACATCAGGATATTTGAAGTAGAGGGGGAGTGGGGTTGTACCAGCCTGTCCTAGCCCCAACTTCCATGAATTTATCTGAATCCTTGCTGAGTGGACATGCATATAAAGGCTGCATACAAGGTTTATATGTGTTTTCTCATTTGGGTTTGCACAAACAAGTGAACAGGGGAGGGGATCAGGAGCACACCATGGCAGATGAGAATGACTGCAAAGGGGGGCCCACCAGGGGGCGCATTGGAAGATGGCCGACAATAACATCTCTCCGCCCCACACGAGGTAATTATTAAAAAAAAGAAAGAGAGAGAATGACTGCAAGGGAGAGATTGCTCAGGCATGAATGGCAAAACCATAGTTTGATGTTACATGTGAGCTCTGTCCTGAAACACAATAAAATATAGATTGGGCAGAGGGGTTGGTAGTGGTGGTAAAAATGTGTTCCCTCTTCTCACAGCATATAGTTTACTATGGAATTTTCTCCCATAAGAGGTAGTGTTGGCCACCATATTACAGGGGTACCTCGGGTTACAGACGCTTCAGGTTACAGACTCCGCTAACCCAGAAGTAGTACCTGGGGTTAAGAACTTTGCTTCAGGATGAGAACAGAAATCGTGCTTTGGCGGCGCAGCAGCATGGGGAGGCCCCATTAGCTAAAGTGGTAGCACAGGTTAAGAATAGTTTCAGGTTAAGAACGGACCTCCAGAACGAATTAATTTCTTAACCAGAGGTACCACTGCAGATGATTTTAAAAGATTGGACAACTTCATAGAGGATGAGGCCACCAGGGACTACTAACCCTGATGGTTATATTCTACTTCAATGGTAGGAGCATAACCTTCAACATTTTCATCCCCAAAATTGGGATGTGAGGAGGGGCACACCTTCCAGTCCAGAGCTCTGGTGCTTCGGCATGACCCAGATGATGACCGCCAGAGTGCTGGAACGGAAGATGCTCTGGCACTCATCAGCAGGGTGTGCCAGAGCTCTGGTGTGACCCTGCTGACTCAAGCCAGAGTGAGCATCTTTGGGTCTGGAGTGCCGTACCAAAAAAATGGGGACATTCTGGGATGCAAACAGAAGCAGGGATTGGCATCTGTGGTTCTGGGATTTCTCGCTTAAAACAGGACAGTTGCGGGGTATATCAGCTTCTGAATATCAGCTTCTGGAAACCACAGGAGGATGAGACCACTGTTGCACTTAGGTCCTGGCTGTGGGCTTCCCATAGACTTCTGGTTAGTCCACTGGCCTGTTGCTATGGGTTTATTCTTATATGCTTCTGCCCACATCCCTTGAATGCATTTCTAGCTGTGAATGCATTTCTAGACGCATTTATTTATTAAATCTAACACACGATGTATTTTTCCTCATTCCTGGAAATTTTGCCAAGGCAAATCATAATTGTTAACCTAACTGCCTGGAGGCTTTTATGAGCAAGTCAGTAATACGTGAAGGGAGGGAGAAGTGGCTTTCCTTTGACTTATGTGCTTGAATAAAAGGTGGTAATGGGTAAAGCAGTATGAAGGAAATTAATGACACTCAGTAACATGCCTCCGTAATAATAATGAAGATTTAATTATAGCTGCTGTGCTGGGCATGATTATTTAAAATATATACCTGGCTCTGTTGTTTTCGGCATTAGAAGAGTAGGCCAGTTAACTTCATATACCCGTATTTTTCGCTCTATAACACGCACCCGACCATAACACGCACGTAGTTTTTAGAGGAGGAAAAGAAGAAGAAAAAATTCTAAATGAAACAGTGGATGTATGATTTTTGTGGTTCATGCTGTGGCCACAGACATGTGATCTGACAGTGAGTTTGGAGTAGCCCAATGCAAAAATCCTTAGGATCCATGTGGATCCGTGCTTTGTAACCACGTTTTAAGTGGGGAGGGAAGGAAAAGCACTCAAGGGACAAGCAGCATGCGTGGGGTGGGTGGAGAAGGATACTGCTAATAATGAAGAAGAGGGGTATAACGGGAGAAGGCTCCTCTCCTCTCCCACTTTGCTCCTTTAAAGCAAGCAGGCTCTGCTTTTCTCCCTCCTCCCCGCTCATCCCTGGCTTAGCGAGCTGAAAAACTTTGCTATTTAGCGAGCTGAGTGGGGAGGAGAGAGGGACAGAGAGCCTGCTTGCTTTAAAGGAACCAACTGGACAGGAGCTGCTTACACTCATGTAAGCGGCTCCTCTCCTCTCCCACTTTGCTCCTTTAAAGAAGCAGGCTCTCTGTCCCTCTCGCCTCCCCACTCAGCGGCTCTTCTCCCACTTTGCTGTTTCAAAGCGAGCCACGGAGGAGGGAAGGAAGGGGAACCATGGATCCTCTGCTCACGACTGCAGCAGATCCCCCCTGCCACCCGTAGGCATTCCCTCCATAACACGCACAGACATTTCCCCTTACTTTCTAGGAGGAAAAAAGTGAGTGTTATGGTGCAAAAAATACGGCATATGTTTTAGTCTCTGCAGTTTTTTAGAAAATATATCTGAAGAAAACTCATCTTTCTTCACAGAACTCAGAAACACAGGCTGGAAAACGACTTGCTGTAGATCACACAGTGGAATATTTTTATATTCTTGCCCAATGTTCTAAAAAGATGAGCTCATAGGCTTTATAGCAGAGTTGAGCATAACAACAGGCCAGATGACAAAAGTAAATAAAATCCTTTATTCGGATCAACAAAGGTTCACAATGTAGGATATGGGCTTTTGAGTTGCACACAGAATTCTCCCTTAGGCTGTATCTAATAAAATAAAATAAATAAAATAAAATAAACAAAACAAAACAAAACAAAACAAAAGGGCAAAATGGGCATTTCTGGAAGAGGATGAGATACTAAGCCTACTCTACAGTTTTATTTCAGTTTGAAGGTGGTGATGGAAGAAACAGGCTAAGTTAAAACTCTCTTTTGTGAATATGGTGTACAAGTGTCCTACTTCACAAAGTCCTCTGTTTAAACCTTTGAAACCTTTAACCTTTGTGAAGTAGGACACTTGTACACCATATTCACAAAAGAGAGTTTTAACTTAGCCATTTTAAAGTTAAGAGAACCATAAGAAGGGACATATTATTGACACATTGGGAAAGGAACATGGCTCACTGGTACAGCATCTGCTTTACATACAGAAACACCTAGATTCAACCCTCAGCATTTCGAAGTAGTGCTAGGAATGTTTCTTGCCTGAAATCCCAGGAAGCTGCTGCCAGTCAATACGGAGAATACTGAACTAGGTAGATCAATGGTGACTTGTGACAAGGCATCTTCATTCCTATATTGAGAACAGGGGCCTTGAAGCTGCTCATCGGAAGTTACCACCTAGACAACAAACTGAACAGCTACATTGAATATTTGGTCAGAGTCTTTCCCACTGTGGTGAGATGTATTGTATTATTTAAAATTGTACTTATGCATATAGATCAACTTGTGCAGACTGTGTGCAATCTGTGCCTTCTTTTTGATGATGCACTTGCTTCAATTTTTGGTGGTGTGCATGTGTCCAACATATTTGTGCAATATATCCAATATACATCTTCTCATCTACCCAGAAGTCTTGCTGCTAGGTCTCCATCATGCACCATCCAACTTGGCAAAGCACTTTGCTTCACTGAGATACTCCCAGAGGGATCTTGTATAAGCAGAGTGGTTAGTGTGTGCGCATAAAATTCAATGGAGGGAAGAAATCCCTGCATTTACTCACAGCTCTCAATTACCTCTTCAGGGCTCAAAGTCACTTGGGATCTTTGCCATGTGGCTAACCAATGGCAAAAATTCAGCCTTAATTTCCTATTAAACTGATGGATTCCCCAAACCTTGGCAAATGCTATATATGGCTTAATTGGGCCATGTTAGATTCAACTCATTAAACCAATGCTCTCTGCAAAGCAGTGGGCTTTTTCTCTCTCCCCGGAACCACAAATGCTTTGCTTTTTCTTCCACTCCAAGCCTGTGGTGCAACATTATGAATAGTCATGAGCCATTACTAAGCACAGATTTTTCACCTAGTTTGTTTGCAGATAAATGGCAGATTAAGCTTGGATATATGGGGAGCTACATTTGCTGAACAGTGAGTGCATCTAATGTGGACAAAGAACATGTTTGTGTGTGTGTGCAATTGGAATACTGACAGAGCTTTCAAAGTGCAGCTGGCATCACGTAGAAAAATAGCACATTGTAAGTGAAGCTTCTCACAACACACACACACACACACACACACACACACACACACACACACACACACCTTCTATCTATACCAGCCTCTGTGCACAGAATTACAACCACTTGCATCAGTGTTATTTTATTGTTAGAATCCGACTGTAATTTTTTAAGTATATATTATCCCATATGTGTACTAAGATACAGAAGATAAAGTGAGACATTCAAAGACAATAACTGTGTTTGGGGGATTATGACTTTGGGAAAGGGTGGTAGCTTGGTAATAAGAGCATAGCCTTTGTTGGCCTACAGAGTGCGCCAGGTTCAATCCCTGCTCCCAGGCATCTTCAGGTAGAGCTGGCAAGGATTCATGCCTGAAAACCTAGACAGCCACTGCAGAGTGAACAAAACCATTGATCCAACCGGGTGTGAGGCAGTTTTCTATCTTTGTTTACTTGTTTATGGAAATATTTATATACTCTTATTTCTTTTAAAAAATACGTATCAGGGTGGTTTAACAGCTATCACACACCAAGCCATACAGGTGCTTAAAACTGAATATTAAATCATATTATTCAGTATCAAAGCACTTCAGCAGTGTACTCAGTTGCTACACATCCCCCTTCAGAGCTGTTACCCCAACAAATGTAGGTTCTTGCCATTTACTAATGGAGTATAGCCCCACCCATTCCGCCCGGTAGGACTGGCCAGAATTCAAATAAGTAGATGGTGGGAAAGCCCGCCAATCCCAAGCATCTGGCCTGGGAATTCTCCAAGGGTCCCAGCATTGCTCCCTGGGGATAGGAGCCCATGGCAATGGGCCACAACAGCTACCCACCCTGTAACCAGGGAAGCAGACATTACCCCAAGAACTGTAGCTTCTCAACCCTTACTAATGAAGTATAGCCACTCATATCGTAGTCTCACTGCTGAGCAACAACATGCAGAGCTCAGTGGAATATATCTGAGGTGAACTTGCCTGGAGGTAGAGCCAGCATTCCAAGTTAGGGCCAGGAGAACAGCAATCTGTGTGGTCAGATGGTCCAGGGGTCAGGGAATCTGATGACCATGGGGTTAAGGGTCAAGGCAAGCAGGAAGCAGCAAAGTAGGGCCAGGAAGTACAAGTGTTGTTACCAGCATCTGACCGCAGCTGAGAGCTCTGCTTAAGAAGGCTGAAGCCAACTGGTTCTCACCAGTGCCTTCTCCTCTGTGTCCTTGAAAGCTGATCAGCTGCACATGGAGTCACTCTGCCTTCTTTCCCTTCAGGCTACTGTTCAGCAGGTGAAGCTGACTCCTGGCCCATGACAGGCACCAAATGTCATATTTGAGAATGTGGGGCACTGTGTTAACCACAGCATTGGCCTTGCTGGCTGCCCAACCAAGATTTGTTACAATTCAGAGGTTAGGCAGGTTAAATAAGGATGAAGACATATAACTCTATAGTAACATGTTGAGTATACCCGCTGGTGGGTGTGCTGAGGCTCAGACTTCCTCCCAATCTTGGAACTGCAGAGATAGGCAAGAGCTATGGTTGGCCGCTGTGAGAACAGGATGATGCACTAGATGGGCCATTGACCTGATCCATGAGGCTCTACTTATGTTAAAAAGGAACTAATTCGAGTTCAGATTTGTCCCTTTATAAAAGAAACTGTTCAGTTCACAGATCAATTCAAGATCATCCAGATGATCTTCAGGAAAAACAACAACCCAGCATTCAGAATGATACAATCGGCTGATGGATAAACTATACTGGAGACTAAGAAGACATCGAAACACACACAAACACAGCTGAATGTGAATTCTTTAATTTACATTCCCAGCCCTTGTGATCTTTAAGCTTGAACATTAATGTGAACAAAAATCATTTAAAAGTTCTATCTAAAAATGAACTTAACTCATACTCAGTTCGCCTGGTAATTATAGTTCAGATATTTTTGAACTAATTCAGTGAACTTCATTAAAATGAACTAGTTCATCCCAAGCACTGGTTAATATAATGCTCCACTTCTGTGGATCTATAAAGGATTTCATACAATTGTCCTAGCAAATGTAGAACGCTGCAAAGTATCATACAAAGACATCTAGGTGTTTTTCCTAGTGCAAGCCTTCAGGCTATTTTGGTTCAAAATGTATATCTGACCATTGCAGCAGACCCTTTATGGATTTGACAGCTTAATGGCCTCATCTTTGGCTGTATAGCTGAGAAACTTTAACAAGATGCCTTGGGCAGGCACTAGGGTGTGCCCTTGCCGCTACACAGTAGTGTGCCTGCTCTACTTTAGCAGGAATATGCCCTGGGATTTCTGGTAAAACTTTCAATTGTTGGACAAAGTCAGTGGATATCCTTCCTTCACAGCCCTTTCCTACTTCCATGCTGAGGTTATTTCTATGTGAGTTGATTTCCAGATGTGCATCCTAGTCCTTTTCTGAAGTTCTGCCTTAAGACCTTGCAGCTTATTACCCAAAGCAATCTCTGCATCCTTGGCATCCAGCATCCATTGTTTCACAGTGGTAACTCCCATGGTTAGGTTTGCAATTGAGGCCTTAATTCCTGTTATTTCAGATCACACTGCTATGATTTTTATTCATTTGTCTTGTCTTGCATTGTCTGAGTTTTTCTTAGCTGCTGCTACGGCTCAGATCAAAGAAAGGCACTCAACAGTTCTTCACTATCAGAAGACCCATCTGCCATTTCCCCCACTCTAACGTTCTGTGTTATGGTTGAGGTGGATTTCTGCCTTTTGAGCTGGGAGGCATTCAGGGAACCAAAGATGGTTGCTCTGATGGGGGAGTACTTCACTGTGGGAACTAGGGAGGTTGCAATTTGGATGGATACAGGTGGTGTAGGACTGGAGATTCAATGAGACATGACTACTATCTTCAAGCTCCTATCAGAAGCTTGGCTCATTCCATATGTGACCATTTAAAGATTTCTATAGCTTTGACCTACCCTATCTTCTTCTCCTTATTTCCCATTAATGATCTAACTGCAAACCATCACTCTTCCTACTGTACAGTCCTCAGTCACCCTAAGAGTACTGGGCTCTGATAAACAACAGCCATTTTTTCTTTCTGCTCCTTATGCCTGTTTAGCCTTCTTTTATGAGAACACAGAAAGCTGTCTTATGCCAGATCAGACCAAAGGTCCATCTAGCTCAGAATTATTGACACTCCCAGGAAGCAGCTCTCTGAGTCTTCAGTCAGGGGACATTTCCTACCTGGAGATGCCAAGGATTGAACCAAGGACCTTCTGCATGCAAAGCAGATGCTCAACCACTGAGCTACATCTTCCCACCAAAAAACATGGGAATACTGAGTCAGACTAGTCCATCCAACTCAGTACTGTCTGCATCTATGCCATTATTCTCCATATTTACTGACAGTAGCTCTCCAGGGTTTCAGGCAGGGCTCTCTCCTAGCCCTACCTGGAGATGCCTGGGAAATAATCTGTGTCATGGACTGGTTGGATGCAGAGGACTGGTGGAGGCACCAGCCAGGGAACCCCCAGAAGGGAAAGGCTCCAAGACAGGGAACTGGTGGTGGGATGGTGATGATGAGTGGTCAAAGGGAGAAGGAGCAGAGTGGGAGGAGGAGGTGTCAGCAACAGGAGAGGTGATAGGGTTTAGTGAGCAGGAAGAAGCGATGGCAGAGAGCAGTTCAGACTCTGAGGCTGAAGTGGAGGCTGGAGGGGAGGGCAGCCAAGAAGCAGAGTGGAGACAGGCTGCTAAAGAATCCAGGGCATCTCCCCTCCTGCTGTGACTGGCTCCCCTCCCCCCTTGTCTCCTATAATTTGCAGAGAAATGAAACAAGCAGAGACTAGGGTAGTTGTGCGCAGATGCAGCCTGAGGCTGCATGGGAAAAAACCTGGAGAAGAGTCGTCCAAGTGGGCACTGGAAAGGCAGGGACCTGAAGTCCTTGCAACTGCTTTATCAGAGCAAGACCTCCTAGAAAGAGTTGCTGAGGCCACTGGACCAGAGCTGTGGCTTGTTTTCTTGAATAAAAATTTAACTGCACTGACCTTGGGCGATGTATTGCTTTTGTTGCTGACCTATGCCTGACTCCAGCTCTGTCAATATAGGGCCTTCTGCATGCAAAGCAGGTGCTCTCCCACTGAGTTATGTCTCAATACATCCTCAATGACTACCACCCCCCAAAAAATAACTCCCTGAGTCCACATCTCATTCCTAAATGGGGGAGCATGGGAGGGAGGAGTCTTGAGAAAACATAACTGAATTTACTTCCTTCCATTCTTTATTACTCTTACCTGTTCCTTTGCTTCCCCAGCCAGCACCATTCCTGTAGTCAAAATTTAGAGTGCACAAGCAACTCTGGGCAGGATCTGATTCACTTATTTTACACTGCAGAGCATCACAAACACTGAAAGCATACTAACAGTACCAACAATTTTGAAGCTAATAAGCAAAAAATCTTGGGCCTCTGCATTGACTAGAGTTATCATGCAAGCAATCAGGCTCTGGAGTGTTGTACCTACTACAGTAATATAAAGGCACAGGGTGGGGTATGGGGAAACTAATCTTGGAAATGTCAAGTATTACTTCAGGGAATTCCCTCCACGGCATGTGAAATATTGATTAAGCTGCAGCTAAAGTGATTTGCAGTGCTATTTGTTTATAATATTTTTAATAGAGCTTCCTGTTCTTAAAGTACAGTGCATCGTTTGTCCTTCCATACATGTGCCCTTCTATAAATAGCTACTTATCACCAGACAAAACAATTTGCTGAGGATGTAGCCAGACCGGAATCTAAAGAGTTGACAGGCAGCTTAGCCAAAAGGAATTAATGCTTTGCTGTTCATGATATGGGCCAAAGGTGAGAGGGAAAATAGGGCAAGCAGTTATTTCAATAGCTCAGCAGTACCTTGCACACAGAAGACAACACACTCAATACCTGGCATTAGGTGGCATGAACAGAAATGGAATCTGTTTAACATCATGCATAGCAGCTGAAAGTCAACATATTCAGCAATGGGGTTAGGGGCAGCCAAAATGTTGGACGACAACTTCAATCCGTCCCAGCATGACCAACAGTCCAGGAATGAAGGGAGTTGCAGTCCAACAACATCTGGAAGGAACCATGTGGGCTGCCCCTCAATGAAGGACAGTGTTTTAATTCAGTGTAATACAATACCGTTTACTTATTGGTAGAAGGAAGTGAGGGGCAGGTGGGGCTCGTCAACCTGGGAAGGTAGCCATCTAGAGGAAGGAAAACTCTGAATTCAAACTTCCTCTGTCTTGCAGAATATCTTTGGGAGAAGAAAAGGCTAAGGAATAAACCCTAAATCCATAGTGGAGTCCTGGAAACAGTTGGATGGTGCCTTGTACTCCTTCCTGTAGCTGAGCTGCTGCCAAGCTCTGCTTTCCTTTGGACTACAGAGTGGCTGGGGCAACCCAGTCAGGTGGGTGGGGTACAAATAATAGATTGTTGTTGTTGCTGCTGTTGCTGTTACATCAGCAAGTCTTGTCATCTGGGCAGATCGTATAAATCTTTCACCTTTTTACTAACAAAAATCTAATATAAAACTTTAAGATTCTTGGTTTAAAAAAGAGCGTTAAGAGCAAGTAAGTAAAGGAATTAAAAAAGTGGATAAAAATCAACAATAGTTAAGAAGGGATAAATCACCAGAAAGTACAGTGAAGGCACCAGGTTGATGCAAATAGGCAGGGAGTTCCGAACTGTAGATCCTACCAGACTAAAAGATGGGTTTGGCACAAGTGAGGAATGGGTGCTGTGTGGCACCTATAGCCGTGCCAGTTCCACTGACTGAAATGGCTGAGAGTGGGCATATATGAGGTAAGGTGATCCCGCAAGTAAATGTTAGGGAGGCAAGGTCCTTTTAAGCCTCCACAGAGCACATTCTCCAAAAGACAACACACCCTTCAGCTGCTTTGCAAGAAGGAAAACGCGCCTGTAGCATTACTTATTTCTGTGAAAGCTCACCACCCTCCTAGAAGTCTGCCACCCACATATAATTCATGGTTCCCATGGGTCTCTAACAGAAACAGTAATATATGGAGTAATGATACACAAATTGAGGGTTTTTCTCTGCTCATTCTACACATTTACAAGATTTGTTCTTTTATAAATTTTGCATTTGATACCAGAATTAATGTCAACAAAAGCCAAGCGCTGTCACCAAGATTTCTGCCCGGTTCTGTTTTGTTTCTGCCCTCCACTTCAAAGGAATGAAAAGGGAAAGAAGAAAGAAGAAATGTTGGCAGAATGTTAATCTCTAGCAGCAAAGGGTAAGGAGAATAAAACATGCAAAACATGTTAGCCTGCTGCAAGGGAGCTGACACCATTTACAAGTGAAATGAGTCTTTGGGTTTAGTGGATTGTGTTACAGAGCCAAAGTGCCATTCCATTATTGCAGAGATTGAAGCTCTGAACAAACCTGTTGGAGATCAATCATCATTTTCTGGCAAAAAGTTGCTGCAAAATCAGGTTGGGTGAACACACAATAATGTGATATAAAATAGAAAGCCCAGCTGAAATAATTACTTTGGAACCATTTTGGTTTTCTTCCGTTTGGGAAAAGAAAATGATAATGTCCACTAAAGGCAACCGTTTGCTCTTCCAAGAGCTGCCAATCTGTGCAACAACATAAGATTAAAAAAAATACGCAATACAGTAGGGAAGCAATCCTACACCTGGCAATAAATCCAGTTGAGTTCAATGGGACTTACTTATGAGAAGATAAAGGATTTCGCTGTTAGTGCAAAGATGGAGAACCTGTGGCCCTCCAGATGTTATGGGACGACAACTCCCATCACCCCCGGCCATTGGGCATGCTAGCTGGGGCTGATGGGGATTGGAGTCCAACCACACCCGGAGAACTGCAGCGTCACCATCTTTACACAAACACAAAGCCACCATGAATGCAACTACTATAGAGAACAATTACTGTATTGAAATTAGTTAGTAGGCAGACAAAAAGATTCATATGGGGAATAGGAAGTTTAAACATTTATTATTATGTAGGACAGAGCAGCTGTTAACATTTATGTGAAACTATCCAGCGTGCTTCTGGCATCTGGGCTGGCATAAAGGGCCCAAGAAAGCTATTAAGGTCAAGTAAGGTCAACGGGAGCCTAGTTTCTGCACATAGGATAACATAGGTTATGCTTTGCCTGAACTCAAGTGGATTCTAGTACAGTCATACCTCAAATTAAATATGATTCAGGTTGAGCGTTTTCAGGTTATGCTCCACGGTGACCCGGAAGTAATGGGTTTTGCTGCTCATGCATGTGCAGACGCTCAAAATGACGTCACGCGCATGTGCGGAAGCGGTGAAACGCGACCCGTGCACGCGCAGAAGCATGTTATGTTCTACTCAGGATGCGAACGGGGCTCCGGAATGGATCCTGTTTACATCCAGAGGTACTACTGTATAAACTTCATCAGCCAGAGTGGAGCACAAGATCAAAAACTATCAGTAATGTTTGCTGGGTTACAGACCTTCCTGTTTAAGCACCCATTCCTAGTTCACTAAAATGCTATGCTTCCAGAATTGAGCAATTCAGCAAATGAAAGCCTGCTTCAGTTCACCCTAAGTGTCCCAGTGGTGCGCACACATGTATCTGGCATGCAGGGGCTGAATCAGTCATTTCATCAGAGGCAGCAGATATGGGCATCTAAAAATGATGCCTGTGTCTGGGGAGAAATTTTGTGTCCATCCTCATCAGAGCTCCTAAACCTGTTGAAGAAAATGCAGTCACAGCAATGAGCTCAGGATCTGTTCCTCTTGCATGTCAGGCACAACCAGATAGGCAAGGAATTATTTTGTCTGTTTCTTAAGCAAACATGTGTGTGTGATGGCTCCTGTGCAGAGCAACACAAGAGAAGAAAGCTGAGGAAAACTACATCTCCCATCAGGGGTGCCAACTTGAATAAAATATTGGGGGGGGCAGGTAAGCCCTGCCTCACATAATCAATCACATGATGCAGTGCGTGCACACCATTTGAATAGGAATGCCCATCAACTTTGTGGGGGGCGCACCCCTCAAATATTTTATTGTGGGGGCTGAAAACCCCACAGCCCCTAGAAGAAGAAGAAGAAGAGTTTGGATTTGATATCCTGCCTTTCACTCCCCTTCAGGAGTCTCAAAGCGGCTAACAATCTCCTTTCCCTTCCTCCCCCACAACAAACACTCTGTGAGGTGAGTGGGGCTGAGAGACTTCAAAGAAGTGTGACTGGCCCAAGGTCACCCAGCAGCTGCATGTGGAGGAGCGGAGACGTGAACCCGGTTCCCCAGATTACGAGTCTACCGCTCTTAACCACTACACCATACTGGCTCTCAGCATAGGAGTTGGCTCCTATGTCTCTCATGGTCTCCTCTGCCCAGGCTTGCTCTTACCTCACATATTTTCAACTGTGCAGAGAAGTAAGGGAGAATGGAAACTTCTTTCCACTCTTGTGCCTTTGCTCTGCTCCAACCACCATGCCAATTAAAGAAAAGAAAGGGGAAGTGTGTTTTGGAGGTTGAGGACTGGTGGGAACAGCAGCAGTGGGTAAGTGAGGTGGGGTGTCACTGAGCACCCGGCTTCCTAGTAGTGGCATCACTCAGTGGCATAGCATGGGTTGTCAGCACCAGGGGCAAGGCAAGTAATTTGCACCCCCTAACCCGTGGATTTGCGCCCCCTAACCCGTGGATTTGCGCCCCTAACCCTAACTCCCAGATGTTGCGCCCGGTGCGGCCGGCCCCCCCTGCACCCCCCACGCTACGCCACTGGCATCACTGCAACTTACCAGGAGGGGGAGGCAACAGAGACGTTGCCAGTGAGTGGGTGGAGTCAATTTTGTGCTCCCTCCAGTACACCTGCAAAGTGCTGATGCCACTGCACCCCTCTCCGTCCAATGCTGCTCCTGGGAGGCCAAGTGAGCATGAACACCCCTCTCTGATGGCCAGTCATGGGCAGCATAGATAGGTGGGGGAAGCTGAGTATTCTTCTTCAGCTCAGATTTTGATCCAAGACAAAATAATTTTGGGGCTTTAAAAGCTTGCATCTCGTCTGTGAATGTTTTCTCACAAAATCACAGAACTGTTGAGTTAGAAGGGAGGATAATCTAGTCCAACCCCCTGCGATGCAGGAATATGCAGCTGTCCCTGCAACCTTGGCATTATCGGCACCTGAGAGCCAAAAGTGCATTTCCAAGCTAGAATCAGAACAACTTCACAAACATCTCTAGTCATTATAGGGATTTTTAAAAGGCAAACCAAGGCAGTATTGTGCGTGTTTTTGGGAGGGGAGGTTTTCTACCATGAGCATCAGTTGTTCCACAAGCACAATGAGTTGGTTAGATTCAACTGCCTGTGCTTGTGGCACAGCAACTCAAGAACTGGCTGTAATAACACAGTTATGATCTTAAAGATACAATTGCAATTTATATAAATGATAATAACTCTCTCTCTCTCCTTTTTTAAAAAAAAAACTTGGAAAAGAAAACTCGCCCATGGAATGGGAATATGTGGTGAAAGAAAGAACCATAAGAGAAAGAAATTTGCACTTAGAAAGCTGAAGGCTTTGGGGGAACTAGGGATTTGGAGTTTGCTCTAATTGCCTGCTTATTCCTTCATTATGGTTGAAGGGCTCTGGTAATTCACCAGTATTAAATATTCAAGACCTGGTCTGGAGGAAACGTTCTTTAGGGATTGCTCTCATCACTTCAGCACCGATTGAGAATTCAGCTCTGTGCCTGCCTGTGTTTGCCTATAAAAAGTGCAGCACTTTTCCTTTTCCTCCCTTAAAAAAAACCCCACCTGACTCGCTCCCATAAAGGGCTTCAAGCATTGTAGTAATGTGAGATTATTTGGCTAATTAATGGTTGTGAATCTTTTTGGAACACTTAATTTTGTTGATATGTTTGAGATAGAGGGAGTAAGAGTTTTGTAAAGATAATGACACTTTTCTGTCCATCAGCACACACAGTATTGACATGGCATGGTGTAAATTCTGGGGTTTTTCAATCCCATGCAATCCAAAATGTAAAGTACAGTTAACAATCTTATCTCTGACATTAGTCCAAGGTACACCAAAAGAGAGATTGGGATTCATGTGAGTATACTGGAAACTGAAGGTCTCCTCCCTATCTATTGCTTTATGTTGTTTTCATGCAGAAAATGCAGAACATCAAGTAAACCCTACAAGAGAGTTTTGGTGTAGCAGCAAACAAACTTCATTTTGACATGACAGTAAAAAGGAAAAGAAGAAGAAAAATATGGGGTCAGATCTATAACCCAGGATGATTTCAGAAGTAATATGTTGTCAGTTAAGATAAATAGAAAGGAGATGGTATCGCCTGGGTGCTATCATCAATCCAAGATCCTTCTTTTTAGAATAAGGTAAACCTTTTAACAAACAAAGTGAGAATACAGATCCCTTGGTAGCAAACCATTTCTTTCTTATAAGTAATACCTGCTTTTATTCTTTTCATCCATATGCATTAAAACATACTTACTATCTTGGTATGAATATACGTAAGTGGCAACGTAACCGTTTTTGACATGATCCCCTATATTTGCTCAATAAAAGCCGACAAATATATTTTTGCTGTGAGAACATATTTGCAAAACCATCTTAGCAAGTATGGATATGCAAAATATCTTCAATATGTTTAAACACTTACACAGACACACACACACAGACACACACCATGGTTCTTGCAGACGAAGGTGAAGTTCCTTGAAGAATCCAAAGCAGTTCTTAGAGACCCCTTTCCTGACTGCCTCTGCCCACTGTATGTTCCAACTCCAGGATGTAATATCTGCTGCTAGAGACTTTGCAAATGAAGCAGGCAGCACAAAACCTTCTCCCTAAGTTGAACAGCTCTCCTCTAAAATGGCTGCTGCTCTAGGTTTCTGTTATTTTATTGAAGCTCACCAGAACTGCTTTTCTTCACATCATTGTTCATAAACAATGTTGGTTCCTGCTATCAGCTACTATTGCTATGCAGTGTGTGGCATGGTATTTATTCATTCTGAAGTTGTGTTATTAGGTTGTGGGAGGAACAGCACAATCCATACTATATACTGCACCCATACAGGTATTTATAGCTCATTTTTCAATTTCTAAAAAAGGGGTTCAGAATGACTAACATTTTAAAGTTTAAAAAAATGAAAAATAGCTAATCACATTAGAAAAAGGACACAGCAGAACTTTAGCCACAGTTAACATATATTAAAGCCAATTAAATCCATATACCACTAAGACAGCGCATATATCAACTCATCTAAAAGGCCTAAGCAAATAAAAAGGTCTTCATCTGGTACTGGAAAGATAACTAGAGCCAGGAAAACCTCTCTGGAGAAGGAGTACAGGAAATGGGATACAGTGGTACTCAGGTTACAGATGCTTCAGGTTACAGACTCTGCTAACCCAGAAATAGTACCTCAGGTTAAGAACTTTGCTTCAGGATGAGAACAGAAATCACGCGGCGGTGGTGTGGCGGCAGCGGGAAGCCCCATTAGCTAAAGTGGTATCTCAGGTTAAGAACAGTTTCAGGTTAACAATGGACCTCCAGACGAATTAAGTTCTTAACCCGAGTTACCACTGTACTACCATGTAAGAGGCACTCTATTTGGGTCACCATGCCCCTTAACTCATATAGTGGTGGAAACCCCCCTAAAAATGTCTTCTGGTGATCCCAGGGTTGAAGAAGGCTTAGGCAGGAGCAAGCAGTCCTTAAGGCACACAGATCCAAAGCTATCAAACATAAAACTCAAATGTGGCACTTGGAACTAATAGCAAGAAGACCAAAAGTTGTTCTCAGAAGCCATTTTGCTAGATACCTAAATGTTAAAGTAGGCTACAGGCTTTTGTAATACCTTCGTAAGCCACCTGTATTACATTCATCGTAATTAAGCCTGAACAGTATTCCTTTACTCCTTTTACTCCTTTTAGAAGATTCTTATTCAAGAGATAAAATGATTTCCAAAATGCTAGTCTTACATTATCCTACATGTACCACATTTTGAGCCTAACATTCCACTATTACAGTTACATATGGACAACTTCCATTTATTGTAATAGGACCTACCCTTTGCAAATACTTCTGAAAGACAGAAAACCTAACATGCAAGGAAGGTTGCCAATACCTGGCTGTGAGTTGATGTGCCATTATGCCCTTTGGTTGGTCTATGGCGTGAAACCATTTGGCAAATTTAGCTTCTCTTGTCAAAACACAGTGCTACTATCTATGCTTTTCTGTTAGCATCAAAGGCACAGGGAGTCTTTATGGGAACCCAGGGCTTGTCAAATCTATGAAGAAGAAGAAGAAAAAACACCCCCTCCTGTTAGGGTTTGGTAGAAGAGGCATCCAAAACCCTTTCACTTGTTGCACAGACTTGTTTTTCTGATTTCTCGTATGTGTTTACATTGATGGTTCCACATATTGGTAAGGGATCAAGTGGTTGCTAAGGTGTGGGTGGCAATCAGAGACAACCCTCCAGCTTCTAGTCCTCCAATTAAACTCTTCTCCTGTGATTTAAACTCATAACATAAAGGTCACTTGGGACCTATTCAATGAGAGTGAAATACAATGGTCCTAATTAAAAATCCCAGAACTATTTCCTGTTTGCAGCCCCTCTGTGGATCATGATAAAAGGCGTACTTCGTGACATTTAACATTTTGCCAAACAACAGTTTAAAATGCTGTTCTGTTAAAAATGTGCAGACCCTCACACATAGTTGGCTGCTTCTGTCATTGCAGAAAACGTTTGCGATTGCATAAGATATCCCTTCCAGAAAGGAGTGTTGAATGCTGTGCCCATTATAAATTGGAGCAGTGTTGCTAAGGTGACTGGTACTGCTATTAAGCATCTTTACTGCCTACTGGAAAAAATTATTGCAATGCGCCACACTCCTGTTCCATTAATACGCAACCAATGTATAAAACTGCTTGCTTAATCATGAAGACTAATGACTACTGTCAGAGCTTTGTTACAGACTTATCTCCACCACCAGGACTGATGCACTGGGACAACAGTAATACACACTGCATCTGAGACAAGTCAAAAAATGAATATTCCAACAAACTGAAATATTCAATGCAGAGGACTTGTCTGATTTGCTGGGATCTGATCCATTTATGGGTCAAAAAATCCAGGGAATATTATCTTGATGTTCGCCTAGAAAATACATGGATGAATATATAAGACATTACTCTAGCCCATGGGTAGATTAAGTTTTTCAGTGTGAGGGGACATTCTCTTCGGCACAACCTTCTGAGCACCACATGCCATTCATAGTTGGGGCAAGAGGTAAAAGTGGGTGGAGTGATGAATGCAAATACTACCTTTGTGCAATTGGATTTTACACACTCTTCTCTTCTCCATTCAGACAAGCAGGAGGTATTAATAGAGTTCAAGGACACATTCCAGCCAAGCAAAAACATTTGAAGGGGATGCACAGCAGTACTGGCAAGGGGTGTAGCTGCAAGGGCCAAAAAGGCCTGGCCTGGAGGGTCACAGTTGGCCTCTGGGCTGGAGGTTCCCCACCTGTGACCACAATGGATGAATTTACTATGAAACATCATTAGCAAGGCACTATTAGTTTTCCATAATATTCCAGGGTACAGTGTCCATATATGCATTGTTCTGTTATTATTTTTTTGTTTCTCCAGTTGTGATTTCCTATTATATCCAACGGGACGCAGGTGGCGCTGTGGGTTAAAGCCTCAGCGCCTAGGACTTGCCGATCGAAAGGTCGGCTGTTCGAATCCCTGCGGCGGGGTGCGCTCCCGCTGCTCGGTCCCAGCGCCTGCCAACCTAGCAGTTCGAAAGCACCTCCGGGTGCAAGTAGATAAATAGGGACCGCTTACCAGCGGGAAGGTAAACGGCGTTTCCGTGTGCGGCTCTGGCTCGCCAGAGCAGTGATGTCACGCTGGCCAGGTGACCCGGAAGTGTCTCCGGACAGCGCTGGCCCCTGGCCTCTTAAGTGAGATGGGCGCACAACCCCAGAGTCTGTCAAGACTGGCCCGTACGGGCAGGGGTACCTTTACCTTTACCTATTATATCCAACTGTCTTCACTTTAAAAGTTGGATAAAATGGGTTGTTTTTTATTGAAATACATTTGTATTTTGCTCAAAATCTTATGAATTATTAAAGCAATTGTATGATAGCACGCAATTTTTGTAGGCAAAAGCTACCACCATTCATTGCCAGAAGGGAAGGTCATCTTTAACGCTTTCTTTATTCATTTCCTAGGACAGCCAACCCAAGAAAGCCAACATAGCCTTAAAAAACACAACCAAGTGTGCCCTGCACTCTCAGCCCACACAGCAATTAAAATTTGCCCTCAGCCTTACTGATTAAAATTGGCCTCCACTGATTAACCAACTAAACCTTTAGTAGATTAATCTACCGATTACAGCTTGCAGCTACTATAATCAGAATGAAATAGCTAATCAGTTGTCAGATGCCAGATGGGAGGAATCCTATTTTAGAGCAGAAAACTTAAAGGCCCTTCTAGCCTTATAGTGGTGATTCCAGAAATAATTCAAGCCTCAATCGATATAACCTCACAAAAGGAGGATTGTGAATAGGTTTTGCTTAAAGTTATGCATCTACCGTAATCACACTTGGTCTGCTAACTCATACATTACTGTGGTATGGGCAGATTTAAATGTGTGGCATAATTTAATAAATTCTAAGAGATCCAATGAGCACTTTTTATGTTTTCTACAAAAACCAACTTTCTTGAAATCTATGGGTTCTGAGTAGGTTCTACTCAGAGTAAATCAATGAATCTAAATTAGTCATGTTCATCTATTTCATGAGTCTACTCTGAGTAGGATGAGCATTGCCTACAACCCTCTGTATCCTTAAAACAGTAGGAACAAATATATAACATCACAGCTCTTAAGTGTTAAAAGTATTATTTGGGTTATAGCTTGCTTTGCAAACTGCATATGACCCCAAGCTGTCTAATTAAAGCCCAAATTCATTCTAAAACTGAAGGCTAAAATGATATCTCTAGTTTTCACAAGACAATCTATTGATAATAGAGGCCCCATCTGCACATTTAAAGCATTATCAAGCCACTGTAGACTGTTATGGCTTCTTCAAAAGAATCATCTGAACTTCAGTTTCTTAAGGGAGATGCGAGTTGTTAAAGGTAAAGGTAAAGGTACCCCTGCCCGTACGGGCCAGTCTTGACAGACTCTGGGGTTGTGCGCCCATCTCACTCAAGAGGCCAGGGGCCAGCGCTGTCTGGAGACACTTCCGGGTCACGTGGCCAGCGTGACATCGCTGCTCTGGCGAGCGAGAGCCGCACACGGAAACGCCGTTTACCTTCCCGCTGGTAAGCGGTCCCTATTTATCTACTTGCACCCGGAGGTGCTTTCGAACTGCTAGGTTGGCAGGCGCTGGGACCGAGCAGCGGGAGCGCACCCCGCCGCAGGGATTCGAACCGCCGACCTTTCAATCGGCAAGTCCTAGGCGCTGAGGCTTTAACCCACAGCGCCACCTGCGTCCCTGTGATGCGAGTTGTTAGGAAACCTCTATCCCCCTCACAGAGCTACAATTTGCAGAGTTCCTTGGGAAGAGGGATTGTTAACCCATTCTGGGAACTGCAGCTGCATGCAGAATGGAATACAGGTCTCCTAACAACTCTCAGCACCCTTAGGAAACTACAGTTCCTATGATTCTTTGGAGGAAGACATGATTCTTGAAAGTGGTATGATACTATATAAATGTATAGTGCAGATGGGACCTGAATCATCATTGCTGAAGCATGCTTGATTTGACACACATTTGGTACTGAATAACCTAGATTAAACTTCATGAAAAATAACAGCAGCTGGAACCCAGAGGAGCACACAGTCAATTTCTAATTAACTGTGCAATGATTATCCTGTTTGCAGATTAACAAGGCTCACTAAAATGCTTGTGAGTAGGTGAGTATGCATTGCTTTCGCTTCTTTCTCTATTCTTAAGTGTCCATTTATTAAAAGTTATATAGTGCATCCCACCCTGCTATGCCTAACTGGAATGCTCAGGGTTTAATTATATGTCACCTATGCTATTTGTACTTCCTAGATTGGCTGAGTTACTCATCCTCTAGTCATCACCATTAACACTGATAACTGAAGCTTGAACTGTACTTTCAGCTGTTTGGGAACTGAGCCCTCCCTATGAGAGACTGCAAGCATTTGCAGGTCCCTCTATGTAAATACTCATTATATGAACCTTCAGTTATCTGCACATGAAGGTTTTGTACCTTAATGTCACTAAACAAAGCCTGACTCAGATAGCCGAATGATAGTGGACAATTCAGATATACAGAGTCAGATTTACAGACAGAAAGACAATTGTATTCACCACAAACTTGCCCTCCCCTCCTCTTCCCAGTCAACTCTTTGTGTTGCAAAACCGTGTTTGCCTTGTGTTTCATTGCTTGTTTGTTGGGTTAGTACAGGTACATAGTTCAATGGTAGTGGTGTTTGTGATGTTAATCATTCTAATAATGTTCATTTTTAAAAAACATTTTGGGATTAACTTTTCTTGGTCAGGAACACATTAGGATTGTATCCATAGGAAATAATGGAAAGCTTCGCCTCGCTATGCAAACACTCATCTTATGAACTGTTTTTCAGGAATGGATTATGTTCACATAGAGGTATATATCAACTACAGAATGCAATTTTGAATCTGGTCACAGCACATGATGTGAAATCGAGTAAACAAAGCAAAATCCAGATTGGGCTAGTGCTAAACAGGTACCATGGAAACCATAGAGAACACACCAGTCCAGAAGTTAAACAAGAACTTTATTTTCTCTTCCCAAAAAAGAGAACAACAGAAGGAAACTTCTGACTCCACCCACACAGATCTAAATTCTGTATCATCTCCTAGTGTCTCAAACTATATAGACATTAAACTATATATCCATATACCAAGGGCTATCCTGGAACTTTTGTTCATCATCAGATCTTAGTTCTGGAACATATGAAATAAAGGCAGATGTACTCCAGCATTAAGCAATAAGTCCCACAAATTTAGGATTCAGATGTAGATTCCCTGGTCAGAAAGTATGGGTTTCCAAGCAAGTTTCATCTTTAGCAAAATTTTGCCATTTAGATCTATTAATACTATCATATTTCTTATTTGGGTATATCCATATTTATCTCAGCCATAAATATTTGTGGCACTTTATACTGCAGTATGAAAAGTAACAAACGGGGTCAGCTTATTTCACAATGTAAGAAAAATACCAGGCCTGGAGAAAATATTAAATGAAGAAGTAGCATTAAATCAATACAATCTGAGCCCAGACAGTTCCTGTTTTAACACAACCAGAAGCAATATCTTATGAGATGAAAAGTTGCATAGCCATTTTCATTGCTATATTTCCACCTGGATTTGTTATTATGTCAACATTGAATTGCATTCTTGATTGTTTTGGAGGGGACATGACATTTCTACAACTTGCTTTCCAGAACATGTTTTAATGCAGAACTGGAAAGAAAACACAAAATACAAACTGTGGTGTCTTAAGGTCAACAAATAAATTCTTAACAATGATAATAATTACAATTCAATATCTCACATTTAGTTAATGTCGCTGAAGTATGTAACTATTTGGTCCAGGAAATGAGTGTTCAGATCAGAATGCCCCACCTTAAAAAAGCAAGTTTGATTTCCCCTTAAAAGTCTTCTCAAATTTGGATATTCCTAACCATTTCCATCTGTTCTTTGACCACTAAAATGTCAGGGAACCTGGGAATTACAGTTTTCCAGAGTATCTGGGTTTGCAGCATGTGTGTCAACTGTCCTGGAAACAATATGTATCAGAGCTCCCTACCTTTGGGATAGTGTAATAGGCCACATACATCATATATTCAAAGCACTATGATAACATTTCTATATATCTGCAAATGATTCCACAATGTGCTGGTGTTGCACAAAACCCATAGGTTTTCTGGGTGAGAATCTTTATCCTATTCTGTGTTCGCATCCTGTTTGAAATAGTTGTTTATAAAATTATTTTCAATTGTGTGTGCATAATTGTTTTAATTGTTGGTGTTTTTACTGTGTAATCACTTTGAGAAGTTTTATATGAACTGGTTCATAAATGGAATCAATTTTCCCCCTTTCTTCAAAAAAGAAGAGGTAAACAATAATAAGGACCACACTTTGGCTATGAGTCTCACAAGACAGCTATTGACTAAGCTCATCCCATTAAGTTCATTCATGGAATCAGGCTTTATTTTATAATTTAAATACATAAATAAATTGTCATATATTATTTAAAACATGCTTTAAAATATTTAAAATATTTGCAAACTTCTGTGTTCTTTAGACCTGCTCAAATATAAATAGACGTTTGTCTCCCAAAACAGAAAACGGAATTAATTAGACTCTGTGGTGGGGTCCTCTTACCCAGTGGCTTTGAGAACATAAAGTTTGTAAGGCAGACTATTTTAATTGGACAAGGATCTCATTAATAAAGATAAACATAAATGGGCAGACCATAATTATAGGGGATTTCAATTTCTTTGAAACTGATGCTGAATATAGGTACTAAACACATGAGACAATACTATGGAGAGGTGGTGAGAATTAATGAATATATGATGGGGGGAAATCTGTTGGAAACTTATTCACTTAATATGATTTAACTGGACAGGCAGAGGAAAGGAGAAATGAGAGATCAACCCTTGATATATTAAGTTTCTCATTTCTGCCCTGGGAAATTTCATACATTGTCTTGATTCACGCTATTGCCTTTACCCTGTGACTCCCAAATCTGGTTCTCTGCCATTTCCTCCTCATGATCCATTCCCATTCATTTCTCAGTGGCCTTGCCCATAGACAAGATCAGAGAATGAAAGAGTAACTATTCTCTTCCAGAATACTACAGCTACTTCAAAGCAACTCCCCACCACCACCATAGGGCTGCAACGTTACTCAAATAAAAAAGACATGATCCAGCAAGCATGTCATATTGGTTTTGACCCTTAGGCATTTTTCAATATGGAGAAGGGCTGATCAAACTTACTGGTTTCATGACTGGCATCTTTTCGGGTTTTCTTAAAACTTATGGTAAAACAACGGCAAAAAGATGCAGGGCCTGGTGGGCAGCAGGGTGTGTTGGCAGTCCCATTTCTTTTCTTGATCATTTAATTTAATTCACACTCCCAAGTCCCTATTTATTTTTTCCACCTGGTGCAATTTGATTGACATTTCCAAGTATCCTGGGGGCAAAGTCTGTCTTCTTATTACTTGTCAGCACAACAGTGTCATGACCCCTGGCAGAGCTGCAGAGCCCCTACCATTGTATTACTAATAATATTGGCTCCGAATTTGCTGTAGGCACCCCATTCTTTTATTCTGGTCTCAAAAGTATGCAGTGCCTTTGCAGAGGTTGCTAAAATTGGAATACTCTTGACAGAATGCCTAGGACCCCTCATCATCCTGGGTTTTCTATCCATCTACCAGTACTGGCTCCCATTCTCCCTGGGATCAACCTCTCCGATTATGGTGTTTTGTTCTCTTCTCCTGCCTGCACACAAGCATACTGCATAGGGAAGCACTCTCTGAGTCTAATTTAACAACCACCTAGACATACTTTCATTTTTTTAAAAAAAGAAAGGCCTGGGCCAGCAATTCAATATTCAGAAAGTTGCTTGCTCTGCTCAGACACTGCTTCTGATTGGCCCCAGCAACTATCTGAACAATAGGGAAATAGATTCAGAGAAATAAGTTTCCATAATATCCTCAAGCATGGCATACAGCTTGGCGTCAGGGTTTCTCCACCCATCATGGTAAAGTGGCTGCAGACTGGGCTTGACCACCTGGAGATTCAGGGCCTGGTAAAATATTCCCACCCATCTGGGCTTTGCTGTTATCAAGGAATACAATCAAGTGTGCTTACAAACTGCAGCTCTGAAGCCTTACGTACCATTTCTCCATCAACTGCAAGGAAGGAACAGGTGCATGCTTTTCTATCACTGTTTCTTCTCCATGTATCAAACTAAGGGCTCACCCAGATTTTCTTTTGTGCCACATTTCTAGGCACAGTTCTGCTCTTTAAAGCACTGTGTCCCAGCACTTTTTTCTTTCTTTCTTTTTTGCCCTGGCACTTTCCCTACAAAAACTCACTCTTTAATGCTGAATCAGAGCAAATGACAATCCATGGAAAACCCAAATTGCCATTTGTTCCAATTCAGCATTAAAGAGGGGTTTTGCAAAGAAACCACCACGACAAAAACAGAAGTGCTTGGATACTGCGCTTTAAAGCACAGACTGGTGTCTAGAAAGTACAGGGCAAAAGTTAAGAGCAGATGAGCCCCGATACAACTATTGTGTTTGCATTTATCCCCAAACCCAGCCAGGTTGTACCAATGAATATTTCAGTGTCTTACAATAATATCAAAGTGTGCAGAAGATGAAAAATATTTGATGCTACCTTAAATGGCACAGTGATTTCGCATTACAAACCAAGGAGATAAAGCATAAAACTATCAATAGAAATCTCTCAGAGGAGTTTCCTTTCTGTATTTGTCATGCACTGCTTTGCATGTACGGTGCTACCTCGGGTTAAGTACTTAATTCGTTCCGGAGGTCCGTTCTTAAGCTGAAACTGTTCTTAACCTGAAGCACCACTTTAGCTAATGGGGCCTGTCGCTGCCTCTGTGCCGCCGGAGCACAATTTCTGTTCTCATCCTGAAGCAAAGTTCTTAACCCGAGGTACTATTTCTGGGTTAGCAGAGCCTGTAACCTGAAGCATCTGTAACCTGAAGTGTATGTAACCCGAGGTACCACTGTATTATTGTTATTTGCCAACATTTCTATACTGCCACCATTAAGAAAAAAATATCATGGTGATGAACAGCATATGATCAACAATTAAACTGTGTTCATAACACAACTACAAAATACATCACAAATCAGCAGACCAAATTAATATGTCAACATAGCCGGATCACTCCTCAGGGAAAGCTTGTATTGCATCTGCAAGGCTGATCACACAAATCTAATCACCTTTCCTAATGTGGATGAGACTTCAAAAAGAAAAAACAGTGTCTTCAGACTGCCCACTAGGTGTCATACGAGAAGGCCTTTGTTTAAGATATAGTTTGGCACTCTAATAATATAGGAACATAACTCTGGAAAAATAAAGCATACTAAGCTAGATAGATATTCTTATAAACTTCTAATACTTCAAAAAATTCAAATATTTGTAACCAACCTAATTCTTAAATATGCTTTGTAACTAGAAATCAGTTGTTATTTAGGTGTAATTTGCAAATACTTGCATGGATCTTAAATATCTTTGCCCAATTTTTTAAAAAAACCTGAGGTTTTTTCCTCCACAAAAATATATATATTTAAAACATAGTCTATCAGAAATTTCAAACAAGCATTTGCCATGGCTATTAATTCCACAAACAGCAAATAATAGTTTTCATATAAAGAGATTTGTTATCTTTCATGAAGGGAAAAAAGGCTACTGTAAAAATTAAATATTTCTTGGTGATATCCAGTGTGAGACCATATTCTGCAAAGACCCACTGAAATATAGACTTAAATAAATCCAGTCCATTTGAGTTCAGTGTGTCTTCTCAGAGTACGATTCAGTTGGATATCATCCTCCATTATTAAGACACAGTAAGCCCACAACTTAAACACATTTAACTTGTGTGTATTCAGCTTTATATGCTTGGCAAAAATAAATAAAAATAGGGGGTGGGCATCCAGGGAGAAAAGGGCTTTGGCAGTCTTGCCCGTCATTGAACCCAATGTGATTTTACTATATCCAGTGCTATTTTTCTATACAAAGAGGTGTTGGAACTCCCCCTGAACACCTCCCTTGTTCTCTTATAATGGCAATGGAGCCCACCTGAGAGGTGCCGGAACTGAGTTCTGGTGAGTTCCAGCTGAAAAAAAGCCTTGATACATCCAGAATGTAACCCCCATATAAGTTGTGGGCTTACTGCACTTCCTAAATAAAAATGCATGCTAATTTGTTGCTATAACCACAAACACACTGTGTGAGCTCTAATAATGTAATGTTAATGGAAGAGCTGGGAGCATTGACCTTGTGTGAGCAATAGCAGTCAAGGATAGGTTCACACAGCACCAAATGAGGGTGTGTCTGTCTCCCTCATTATCAGCTTTCAGAAGAACTTAAAAAACATCCCAGGTCCACCCAGGCATTTGAAGGCTGAAAGGTACTGTTCCTGGTAACCTTAAAATCTTAGATGTGAGGCTATGTGACAGTTTTCCTTATGTTTAATGTTTCCCAGGTGTTTTTAATTGTTGCTAAATATTGTGTGCAATTGTGTTGTTTTTCAACAGTGGAAATGAAGACTAGAAAAATCTGGTTTACTTCCTCGAAAATTAATCTGAAGAACCAACACAAAACGGTGAGGAATGATGGAGCCCAAGCTCTGCCAGTGCTTTCAAGAGAATGAAGGATACCTCTACCCAGCATACTTTCTCCAGACAGAAATTACTGCCATCTCTTTCCAAGATTCTTAGGGACAGGTAGGTTCGCCATTTCAATATAATTTGAATAATGAAATACATACTCATCATCTTGCAAGATGGCCAGCAGTGCATTGCTAACCATGTCCACTCAGAAGATTCAATATTAGATTCAATGGGATTGCATCCTTAGGGCACCATCGCAAGTCCCACCCACATTGGCAGGGCTGTGTGGAGCAGAAAGTATGGGGATGCAGAGGACAACTGGGTCTGGTCCCTGTGACTGTTCCAGCAATGAAGTCCCTATTGGGCCCAATGCTATCAGGTGATGGGGGTGAAATCAGCTGGGGATCCAGCAGATCCTGGCTGGCTTAGCCCTGACCCCTCCCCACCTTTGGAATGCCCTTTGCTGTTTGTAACTGTGCCTGCCTTGCGCAGGCTTGTAAATATGTGGTAAAATGTTATGTAGTGAGATATTTGCAAGGTTAAGTGTGAGTGCGAGGGAAGGGGAGTGAGAGAGGGATGTAATGTTTGTTTGTGCCATGTGCTCATTGGCCGAAGATGGAGGGAGAGAGTTAGAACAGGCATACCTGAGGCAGAAGGAGAAGGGTGGCTGGTGTGGGTGCTGAGCTGTGGGGAATAGAATCAGATTAGGATTTGCACTAAGAATAGAGTTATGAAACCCAAAGTATGCAAGCATTGCTACTGAAAACAAACCGCATCAGAACTTGCCATATTCTGCTGTTACTATAATAATAAAGATTTGTTCGTTTAAACTACAACACATATTTGGCCAAGATATTAAAGCTGTGACAAAGTCAGTCAGAGATATTAGTGTTTATATGGTGGAAGTGGAATACCAATACTGAGAGGCAGCTCAGTCGGTAGAGAATAAACTATCTCAGAGTCATGGATCCAAGCCCCACATTGGGCAAAAAGATTCCAATACTGCGGGGAGTTGGACTAGATGACCCTCACGGTCCCTTCCAACTCTAACAAATCTATAATTCTAGACATTTATTTCTGTAGTGCCATCAATGCACATGGCTCTCTGCACAATTAAAATCAGAAATGCAATTGCTTTAGGTATTGGAAGCCCAGAGCTGGGAACTGTACAAAGCAGAGAGGAACTTGAGGCCAGGTGGGGGTTGACAGAACCTTTGCTAGGCAAAAGGGACTGGCAATTTGAATGAAAGTACCCTTTTGCTCCTAAGTGATGAACTGCGGGGGGTGGGGGATGCCAGAATTTCAGGGCTTTCTATTGGCAGGGACATTGCCAGCTGGCCTCCCACCCACCTGCCTATTCCGCAGGCAGAAAAGCAGGTGGTCAGATGCCAACAGAGCGAAATTTGCGTCATTCTGTCAGTGGTGGCTGGTGACAGCTCCACTCCATCCAAACTCTCACAGCCTGGTGTAAGGGGTATTGGCTGTTATGTTTTTGTAAATTATGATTAACATATCCATTATGTTAGACAGAGATTTCAGGGACCACATTATTCTTATTATGTAAATTGTTTTAAACCAATTTTTTATATTGTACTTTTATAATGTAACCAGATGTGAAAGCTTACAGTGAAGGACAGGTGAGAAATCCTATTAAATAAGTACTATTCTTAAAGAAAAATAAAATTTCAGTTTTGTATCTACTGAAAATATGTTTCCCAAAAATCTTAGTTTCCCCCAGAAAAAATCATTTCCTCAAGCATTCACAATGTCTATGTAATTATACACCCTGTGACTGAGTTCATACAAAACACAGCATTATACTAGATATTATCTGCTATCTGAGGGAGGAAAACACTGGCATAAAAATCTTATATTTACAGACCGATCTTCTATTCCATAATGGAAGCTATTATGACCTCTTTTTATTTTTAAAAATCACTAAACCTCAAAGCAGGTTTTTTAAAATAAAAAATCTCATTTACTTCCATCAAAATTAATTTTAAGTAACAGATTACTTTTTATCTTTTGTCACTTGCAAAACATGGTAATTAATTCCAACTCTGTATGCATGCAATCATAATAGTTCTGCAGGAAAACAAATTAAGTTTTATGTCCTTGGGGTAAAGTTGATGGAACATTTCAAGATTATTTTCAAGGGCATAAATATTTTACTGTTTAGGCCATGAAAATAATGTGCTAACCGGAACCATTTCCACACACTCCCCCCACCTCACATGTTTACAGTGACTGTTTCCTTCATCTCAGCTTGAAGATGCTAAACGAGTTGACAGTCTGCTTGCCAGTCAGTTTAATCCTCCTCTCTCTGTGGGTTTGTGGGAAACTGTGGCAGGCCAAGTTATTTTTGGCCAAGCACTGCAGCACAAAGCGCCTTCAGGAGCCTTCATTTAGTCAGTGGCCTAACTGGCAGCTGCTGTACCTGCAGAATGTGAATTTGACGTTGCCATGGAGATGGAATAATTCTTTTTTGTTCTGTCATAGAATTACTGGAACTGATCTTGTGCTGGGGTCACTTCAGAGGGGAAAAAACGCACGCACGCACCAGTAGCTGCGGGGGGTGGGAGAACAGAGAGGAATAAACAGAAAGAGGAGCATCTCACACGTTGCTTGGGCTTCCTATGTGTTCTGAATTGATCAATAAACTGCAAACATATACTATGTGAAATGCCCGCATCCCCTGGTATACACGACTAATCCCTAAGCAAGCGAATGCTGCTGAATTCTCTTTTCCGCACAACTATTAAGGATGTAAGAACCTTCTTCGCTTTTGCATCTGGACACCCTAGGGAGTACTACTACTAGGCAGGGATAGATTTCCATTTGTTTCTTTGTATTAACCATGAAAGGCCTTCATAAAATCATTCCCATGTCAGGAAGATTAAACTAGCTTTCATTCTTGGTTTGTTCAAAAATTGTGTGTGCAAATACATACATATATATATATATATATATATACACACACACACACACACACACAATGGGCTTTCCCCCCAGAAAAATAGGTGCAGGTACACACCATGCCCCCACCACTGACCCACACCTTTGCCACTTCCTCTGCCGCCGCCGCCATGACTTCCTATGGCTGCAGGCATGGCCTCCCAGAAGTGCTTTGGCACGACCCTTATGATTGACAGAGCACCTTCCAGGAAGCTGCCTGGTGATCATAAAAGGGGCGTGCAGCCTTTTTACACAAAAGCAAGATGATGGTGGTGGGAAAAGAGGTGGTAGTGTGGCATAATGGCACAAGCCACCTGAAAAAAGCACTTACAGACGAAAAAGAAGTCTGGAATAGCAAGCACTGACATTGTAATGGGGACCTCAGAGCAAGCAAAGATATTTCGGTGGGTACTCCAACTTGACACAAGCTGCAGTCTTAAAGTGGGTAACTGGCATGAGATTAAAAATTAAACAGATCCAAGCCGTTTCACTATTCCATCATCTCTCTCTGTGTGTGTTTTTCCCCTTCTGAAAAGTCAGATGTATATTCTCACACGGCAATAAACCTATCATCATTTTATCAGAGTGTGTGTTAACCTTGACCCTCTTACAATCAATTAAGTATGAAGTCACTAAAAGTGTCACAAATTATATTCTCGAAGGAAGGATCTTAAAACAAGAAACTGCTATCAACATGGTTAATTAAATCTACTTTCAGTATTCAACAGAAGCCCTATTCAGAAGAATGCCTAATGTGTTTTTTCAGTACATGAGGAGGGGGGAGAAGGACTCCACCAATTAGTTCTGTCCCCTGGCATCTAGGCATACAGTGTGAATGTCTGCAGGGAGGGAGCTTTCACGCATACAGCTGCACCAGCAAAGGCTGCCACATGATCTGGAGCCCTGTACGATCGGGGTTCCAGATCAAGTAGAAGACTTCACGCATACAGCTGCACATGCAAAGGCTAAGGCTCCCTTCCCTCAAACATTCACTCTATGGTTCTTTTGGTTCAGCCCCATGTTCCCCTTGTGTTTTTAAAACGTCTGAGGGATTCTTCTGAAGATGGCTTAAGAGTTCAAGCATCACAAAAGGAGCAGGGAATATCACCTTTTAGTGGGTTCTTCCAACTAAAACAATGTGGCTAGAGCTTTCTACTTTAGTCTGTCTCTGAAACTCCTTGACAGTACAAGGAAATAACACCACACGTGTAAGATGAAAAGAAGTATTTATTGGTATGTTGGGGAGGTCACTTCAGTGTTGCTAACACAATGGTTTGCCTTTACCCTCAGACTTGCCCTCTCAGGACAGACAGATGCCCCCCAAAATATATCACCTCTCTTTCATTGCATTCAATGTAGTTTGTAGATATAGTAAACATTGGTCTTTGGGCTATTTTGGCTATTTTTCAAGTATATGGGGAATTGATAACATTGGTGTCCAATGCTTCTTTCCTTGTCTCCTTCCCCCCTAAATTGAAGAGCCACTGCTATCATCTTCTGAGGGGGGGAAATGCAGGCTTCTATTTCTTCCTAGCTTGTGACAGCAACAGCAGATAGTGCACACATACTCTCTCAGAGAAAAAGAAAGGGCTGCCGTCTGCCATTTTTTCCTCAGAAAGCAATGGCAGTAGGAGATGATGAATCAAATGGCAGTTGGTCCATTCAACTTCCGGGGGGGGGGGGGTGCTCATGGATTCACCTCTCTCCTTGATGCAACCAGGTAGTATGCATTGCATATTGACCGTTCATTCAATCGACTTGTAGCATTTCCTGTATCTTGTTCTTCAGGCTTTCTTCACATTATGTTTCGTTGAAATATATCAGTATCTTCACATCTGCTTCACTTTTGTCATGTAGCAATATTGACTTTAATAATTTAACAACAAACCCAGAAGCACTCTCTGTTTACTTGCTGCTTTAACTAAAGACTTGGGCTGTAGATAAGCACCTGAACTAAAGGCAATGTGGCAGATTGAGCTCATTCTTCACTGTAGATTATTGTACATTTTAGATTTACAATGAGGTATAACAGTATAGTTGCTTGGCTTTCCGATATGAAAAATCTTTGCTTGGTGTGAACTTTGCACTCCCTCAAGAGAAGACTCAAGAGCAGGTTACAGAGACTGAAGAGATGAGAGAAACAAAGTGGTGCACTGACACCGGGGCTCCCCTTTTTTGGCACCCACCACTTGGAAGAATCTCACTGCTGAGATTAGGCAAGCTCCATTAGTGGGGGTTTTCTGAAAGCAAGTCAAAACGTAGCTGTTCACCCAGGCAATTCCCTGACATCATGGCTGCTTTGTTGTTGCTGTTTTGGCTGCTTTATTCATCCCTTATAATTTATTTTATTTATTCTACTTATGAATTGTTTCCTATAAGATACCTCAGAGCAATTTAACATAAAAACATCATCAACAAAAGCTTATATAAAACAATTTCATATTTAAAAACAGTTAAAACCACTTCATATACAAAACTGATAAAAGAATCTCCACTTATGTTGAAAAAAAGATTTTATATTGTTTCAATATTTTGCAACCCACTTTGGTGTTTTCGTATAGGTAAAAAGTGGTATCTAAATCATAGCATTTAAAGTAAAAGGTAAAGGGACCCCTGACCATTATGCCCAGTCGTGGCTGACTCTGGGGTTGCGGTGCTCATCTCACTTTACTGGCTGAGGGAGCCGGCGTACAGCTTCCAGGTCATGTGGCCAGCATGACTAAGCCACTTCTGGCAAACCAGAGCAGCACACAGAAACGCCATTTACCTTCCTGCCGGACAGGTACCTATTTATCTACTTGCACTTTGACGTGCTTTCGAACTGCTAGGTTGGCAGGAGCAGGGACCGAGCAACGGGAGTTCACCCCATCGCGGGGTTTCGAACCACTGACCTTCTGATTGGCAGGTCCTAGGCCCTGTGGTTTAACCCACAGCGCCACCCCCGTCCCTGCATTTAAAGTAAGCATTTGCAAATGCTTTAAACTGTACTCAATATAAGGTCCATCTGGGCTGAAATCCTCTACCTCCAGCCTCCCCATCTGGCCAGCATGGACAATAGTGGACCAAATGATAATTCTGAACCATGCTCAAAGGCAACCCGACGTATAACACAGTGGAACCATCTAAAGAAGATGTTACCATGGGAGCATGGATATCTCTGTCCAGGCAGAATTGTAGTTATATCAACTGAAATTGTTAAAGGGTGCTTTAAGCCGTATACATCACCAGCAACAATGCTGGATGCAAGACCACTCACAGACTATAAATCTGCTCCTTTAGGGAAGGGATTGCCAACCTGGTGCGCTCCAGATGTTTTGAACTGTGAGTCCTATCATTCTTGAACATTTTCTGTGCTAGTTAGGGCTGATGAGAATTGTACTCCTCAACCCTGAAGGGCTCTACATTGGCTATTCCTACTTTCAGCGGACTACCAAGCCTCTCCCCATATGAACTAACCTGGACCTGAACCCTGCGATCATCTGAGGCCTTCTTCATGTGCCTCCTTTGTGAGCGATACGGAGGGCAGCAACATAAGAATAGGCCTTTTCTGTGGTGGCTCCCAGCTTGGGGAATGCTCTTCCCAGAGAGGCTCACCTGTCACTTTGGTTAATATTTTTAGGTGCCAGGTGGAAACATTCTTCTCCCAGGTATTTGGCTAATTAAACAATCTATGGCCTTTAAAAAAATTGGGGATGTGTGTGTTTTATTTGTTGCTATGTTATGCATTTTTGTGTTTTTATGTTGGAAACAATCCTTGGATGAAGGTCAGTACAGAAATTAAATATAATAATAATCATGTAATAAATGCAACAGAGAATGTGGAGAACTGCTTGAATATGCCCTTAGAATCTTGGAGAAAACAGTGTTTGGAATTTTGCCCAACGTAAGACCCACAAACCCACAAACTTTGATTTCATCGGCTTTTTAGATTCAATAAACAACGGATTGAAATAAAAGAACCAGGGATAGTTCTATTTGCCCCAGACAGCTTTAATTCTGCATAGAATCGTTCAAGATGGCAAAAATTGTGGAAACTAAAAAAAAAAAATTGACCTTTTAAAATTTCTGTAAACCTTCAGAATATGTTGGAAGCTTTCCCCGATCTTTATTGCTGACAGATATTCTGCGAACAGAACACTTTAAGCAAATAAAATTGTGAGAACTGCTGAGCCCCAACATTTGGTAGAGAGTGAATTGCTGAATAATTGATCACTTGGAAGTGCATAATGCTGAGTGCTTTTTAGATATTGGAGGATCACACTATTTTACCATTGTCACAGTAGAGTTCAGTTTGGAAGACTTAGAACAACAGACAACAATTATAAAAGATCATCATCATCATCATCATCATCATCATCAGTTGTAGGTAGTGGTAGCAAACACAGTTGGTACCCATGTATAGGTTTCTTCACAACTTGAACTCTTTTCATTTTCCACTGAAGACTCCTTGTGTGTGTTTTCCCCCAAATTTTCTGTCACCCCCAACCACCCAGTGTATGCCTTACAGGTTTACTTTTCCATAGAAATCAGATTAATGAATTATCAGCACTATTACAACCAAGAATCTGTCCTCTGGCCCTGAACCACTAGGATTTTAGTTTCTATAATCTAGTTCCATCTTCCTCAACCTGATGCCCTCCAGAGATGTTGAAATATAGTCATGCTGGCTACTAGCTGCTCCATCAACAGGATATTCAGGTAAAGGTAAAGGTAAAAGGGACCCCTGACAGTTAAGTCCAGTCACAAACGACTCTGGGGTTGCAGCATTCATCTTGCTTTACAGGCTGAGGGAGCCAGCATGTGTCCACTTCGCAGACAGTTTTTCTGGGTCATGTGGCCAGCATGACTAAGACACTTCTGGTGCAATGGAACACCAAAACCAGAGCAGCAAACGGAAATGCCGTTTGCCTTCCTGCCAGAGTGGTACTTATTTATCTACTTGCACTTTCTGGCGTGCTTTCGAACGTCTAGGTTGGCAGGAGCAGGGACTGAGCAACGGGAGCTCACCCTGTCGCAGGGCTTCAAACCGCTGACCTTTTGATCAGCAAGTCCAACTTTTCTATATGAATATCAGTTCCTTAGAAAAGTATATACCATGGCTTGCGGCACGCGCGCACGCACACACGGGCGCGCACACACACACACACGTCTGTATTGCCACCATCTTGGATATGATCCTTGTTAAGACAGCTAAAATGCTATTGGCCTTTTCTGTCACAGCATTATATTGGTGGGAAATAATCAAGAAATGTATCAAACCTAACATTTGTTAATCACAGTGACCAGAAGAGAATTATACAGGGAAATGTATTGAATGTTAATCCATCTTTCTCTGCATTCAGCTTTGCTCAGTTTTGTTTCGTTTTTTAAGGCTAAAATATATTCATCCTTTTAAATCATTACCCATTTTAGTTTTGATTTATTTATTTATTTTACAGATCTTAACACATATCTAATCTGTGGCATAACATCTATCAGACCCATTTGGGAGAATTATGGGTGTAAGTTTTTATTTCCTGAAATCCTAGTTGTATTTTGTTTCCCACTAAACACAATGCCCTAGCAGTGGTGCTAAAATTACATCAGAAAAAGCTTGGGGTGGGGGTCAAATCTTCCTGGCCATGGAGATTGATTTACTGCTTGTTAAAATACTGAGAATGGAAGCAAGGTAAATTAAATACCAGAGAAAACCCATTTGACAATCTCTAAAAATGAGACTCAGAGCATCCAAGTGCAAAGCCCAACAATGAGAAAATTAATTGTCAGAGTTTATGTTGCTCAATTCCAGTTATGAATAATTTGACTTATTCCCTTCCCCAGCTTTCTCTCTGACCCCTCCTCCCCCCGCCACAGCTTTCTCCACCACCCAACTTCTCTGTCTAGTTTGCCTACAGTTTGACATCCTTATTTAATATGACTGGATGGGCCAAAATGATACAGTTACTTTGACAACCAGAGAAAATTAGAGCAGTATGACATCAATGACAAGAGCAGAGTGCATGAACGAGGAGAGGGGGATAAATGGAAAAATAGAAGACTCTCTCTGTGTGTGTCACTCTTTCTATAACACGCACAGAGAGACACATATACTCCTTTTCTTGCTGCATTTGTAGGCTAGGCAGGTATGTATGTAGGAAATTAGTGTGGATTATTTCTAATGCATGGGAGCTAAATGCATGGGAAGTATTATGAAACAGTTATGCTACTGAGGTTGCAATCCCAAGCAATTTATTTCATTTATGTATCTATTGCACTTCTATCCAACCTATTTCAAAGAGCTCAAAATGCCATACATGGTTCTTACTCCTTATGCATTTAATCCCCACAACAACCCTGTAAGGTAGTCCAGTAGCACCTTAAGAGAACAACTAAGTTTGTTCTGGGTATAAGCTTGCGTGTGCATACATACTTCTTCAGGTACTGTAATGTAGGTAGGGCTGAGAGGCAGTGGCTGGTCCAAGGACACCCAGTGAACTTCAGAGCTGAGTGAAGATTTGAACCCTGGTCACCCGGGTTCCAGTCTGACACCTTTACCACTACATAATACTAGATCTCTAGTTCAGGCCTTGAATGCAGCTATAGCTATATGATATCCAGCTCAAAATGTACCCTCTCTTAGGCTATATGAAACTTGAAAATAGTCACTACTGCCAAGTGTTGACATGTTCCTTTTTGTGTATTTTGAAGATACCTTGGTTATGCAGAATTTCTTAGCACTTCAAAAACAGTCTTTACTAAGCACGACCAACACTGCTATAGGACATAAGTACAGGTACATGTTTCAGTGTGATTGTTAGGAGCAGCTAGTGCTCTCTTCCCCAGTCCATATCTGGATCTGGTTTTAAAAGTGGTTTTCAAATGGTTGCTGTTTTAATTATGTGAAAGGAAGCCATGTCTTTCAAAAAGAAGAAAACAAATGGAAGGTTCCTGTACCCTCCCAGGAATGCTCCAGAATTCAACTGTGCCATGTGTCCTTCTTTTGAAGTGAAATTGACTAGACTGGCAGCTGCTTTCCATCCACTTCAATCAATTTCACCATGCTATCACCTTATAGGGAATAGGGGGAGCCGTGAAAATTAGAAAATAGAACATACAGGGCTTTTCACCTGCCGTCAGCTCCCCATTGCCATAATTAACTTTCTAATTAATTATGGGTCATTTAGTAAAACAACAATTTAGGCCACTTTCCCACCAAAAAGTCCTTTGAAGCAGCATTGAAAATAAAACCTTGAACATAAAATAATTCATCAACAATAAAAGTTAATGTAGGCTATAAATAAAATGCAGTAATGAAACGACAACACTAGCAGAAGAAGATGTAGCATTTTTTAAACTAAAAAAATCAGAAGAATTCATCCAGTTCAAAGACCTGACAAAACAAAACACTCTTTTCAATGAAGCATCACGATGCCTGTGAAGTGAAGGTGGTGTTGGACCTTGTTGGGGAGGTTGTTCCAAAGACTATGCATTTATATGAGGAAGGGCCTCTCTCTGGAACCACCAATACTGTCTCTGATGGTGGCGTGAGGCAGAGAGCAGAGCCTCTGGTGACAATCTCAAGGGGAATCTGGGTTCATTTTGCAGAAAGCAATTCTTTTATGTATCCAAACTTTCTAGGACTTGAAAAGACATAACTAGCACTTTCGCTTGTAAACAGCAGGTATGGGGCCTCCAAGCCAGATTGGAACCTTGTCAGGTAGGTTGGCCAGTAGGTTGGTAGGTAGGGGTTTAACCCTTTTCTCCTGCTGTAGTGCATATCCAGATCAGCATTCCTCTCCCTCCATGCATCTGCCATTTGCATTGGGGGGGGGGGAGAGCTCCCTTTCACACCAATGGGAGCCTTTCTTCTAATGCAAACAGCAGGTACAGTGGTCCCAATACAAACTGAGACTTCAGCAAGAAGGGCAAAACATTCAAGTCCCCTACCCCACATATACCACAGTCCCAGCTTGGATCAGCTTCCCTGCACCTGCTATCTGCAAAAAATGCCATTCATACAATTGCTAGTTGCACCAATGGTGTCTCATATAGTTTGGCTGTTCGTGTAGTATGCACTGCTGTACAAAAATATCACTTGGAAACAAACAGATGCAGCGGTTACAAAAAGGCAAGGCAAGATGAGCCTTTTCTTTCCGGCGTATTTCCTTTGCCCTCAAAAATTCCTCTTGACAGCACCTCATGCGCCAGAGATGAAATCTTCAATGAGCAATCAGCAAGGGGGTCTCTGTAGATGCAGGTTGGCATATGGTGTCTCAAATTTCTCAGTGACAAGTGGCATGTTAGCAAAGCAATGCATAGCAAGGAAAAAGACGTTTTGCTAATCACTCCCTGTTGTCCACGCCCTCAGGCAGAATCATATTGCTTTATGTAGATGAGCTTATAACAGTTTCTTCAATTCAGAATATGTATATATATGTGAATTGCCAGCTCCTAACGCTGTGTCAACAGGCACCCGAGGGCCTACCACTTTACTTTGCAAGTGTATTACTATTTAAAGACAAGCTTTTAGCTTAACATCAGTGCTTGCCTTCAGAGTTTAATTACCGCCCTCCCCATGGGGCCCAATAAGCTATCTACGCTTCCTGAGGGAGTTCTGCTTGGTGATGATCTTTAAATAAATAAGTAAATGCCAAATAAGCACTTCTTAAAGATGCAGTATCATGTTTTCTGTCAGGCTTTGAAGCCTCTGGAAGCTTGGCCACATACTGCCTCTGAACTGGCAGCACGCCATGTTGAATTTAGTACTCCCCATTACAGATCTCGTATTTGCAACACACTGCTTTGAATTATATGTGAAGGAATGAAAAAGCAAATCCCTTTCCTTTACTGTTTCCTAAGCTCAATTTCCATATGCCATTAGTTATAGGGAATCCATTTGAACTGCTGCCCTCCAGATGTTCCCAGCCTGCAACTCCCATCCACTACCCCCATCCACTATTGAGGGCTGATGGGATTCCAACAAAAGTCTAGATGCTCACATGTTTCCCATCTCTGGTTTAAGCTATGTGGAACAGCAATACTTTCTTGTTTCAAAAGCGTTCTACTCAGTTCTAATTATAGTTACCGGAATTAGCAGAAGGATCTTGGGTAGCATCTTGTTCTTGCTACTGGAAAAGATCAATAGCAGAACGGTAACATTCTTGAACTAATTACTCTCTCACAATAAATATAAGAAGAAGAACTACCAGCATGGAATAGGGAAGAACCAGCTACAGTGGTACCTCGGGTTAAGTATTTAATTCATTCCGGAGGTCCTTTCTTAACCTGAAACTGTTCTTAACCTGAAGCACCACTTTAGCTAATGGGGCCTCCTGCTGCTGCTGCGCCGCAGGAGCACGATTTCTGTGTTCATCCTGAAGCAAAGTTCTTAACCTGAAGCACTATTTCTGGGTTAGTGGAGTCTGTAACCAGAAGCGTATGTAACCCAAGGTACCACTGTATACACATTTAAACATACAGTAGGTAGGCATTACAAAATTCAATATATTTGCACCTCGACCCCACACCCCCATTCTTCTTAAGCCTAGTGGCATTCATAATTAGAAATGCAGAATGAAAGCCCTGTGAGGAACATTGAGCCCCATGAGTTCCATCTGATTTACCCAACACGCATATGAGGATGCAGAAATTAAGAGCATGGAGTTGGAAGACCATTGTGGTGCACAAATCTAGATATTTCTGAAGTTCAGTACACAACCACAGAATCAAGAAACCCCCCTGCTCAATACAGAACCTGCACTGCAGATCAAGCATTCTGCTCTTAGGACCAGAATATGTGCTTTCTATATGCATAGCTTAGATGTGGTTTTGTCTTTCATACCAATTTATTTCTCTGCTAACATGGGGATCCTGAAAGCAATACGTTCTGCCACATCTAGGCCTCTTCTGACAGGTTTATGCTCATTGAACAAGCTTCCCCTTCCAAGTCACATCCTTCAGACGTATTCAGATGAATTTGTATTTGCTTCCTGTATCAAGCAAATTGGCTGTGCCACATCCAGTCATCAAAACACATGCAAAAGGTAAAGTTTGTCTGCTACTGGTAGCATGTCCTCTTTCTCCCTGCCAAGATGGTGCATATTGTGTCAGTTGCAGGAACACATTTCTTAGCCCTCCAAAGGAAATGGTTTCTATTGCATAGAATAATATGCATATCTGAAATGATGTCTTTTCCATGGACAGTTATAATGGAGAAATAAGAAATAATTCATATATGATGCAAGATGGCTCAATTTCAGGTTTATAGGATCTAGCCCTGATCCTATCAATAGGAATTGCCTCTGTGGCACCCACAACAACTTGACCTGACACAGCAACAACAGAATGTTGTGTGAAACACCCTGGTATGGTGCCTATCCATCTCATTACTACAAAAGTAAGGCATGGAGGGTTCTAACAACTGAATTTGATCCATGCAGGGAGACTTGTCCACAGAATGGCACAACGCCAGCATTTCTATTGCATTTTATAGAGCGTTCAGGCATTTCACATCTGTTGCTCCACCCTTGGATCAACCTTGTAAAGTAGGCCAGGGTCTGATTGCCTCCATATTCCACATGGGAGTGGGCACTGGGGATGAAACAGAGGGTGGTCTACCTATACTGCACACACTGCAGTGATTTCACCACTGCTTTCCCTCAAAAAATCCAAAGCCTACAGCTGATGAGACACTAATAATTCTCTCCAGAGGAGTAACTGTTTTAAAGTGTTAAAGAAATTGGATTCAAGTTTCAAGAAAGGAGATTCCAACTAAACATCCAGAAGAACTTTCTGTTCACAGCAGTGGAACTGTCTCCCTCAGGAAGTGGTGGACTCTCCTTCCTTGGAGACTTGTAAGCAGAGGTTGGTTGCCATCTGTCATGGGTGCTTTAGTTGAGATTCCTGCATTGCAGGAGGCTGGACTTGGTGATCCCCAGGTCAACGCTACAATTCTATGACTCGCAGTGGGGGGGGGAGTCGTGTGGTGCCTTTAAAGACTAACAAATTTATTACGCACAAACTTCCATGGATTAGAATCCCACGTTTGCAGACATAGTGGTACCATGGTTCCTAAGCTTAATCCATTCCAGAAGTCTGTTCCAAAACCAAAGCGTTCTAAAACCAAGGCATGCTTTCCCAAAGAAAATAATGCAAAATGTGCACGCGGGGGGGGAGGGAAGGGGCTTGAGTCCGCTCCTGGCTCCAGAACCCTCTATTGCCAAAGCCACACACAGTCACCAGAAGCAGTGGATCTTCCAATTAGAGGTAAAGGCCAAATAAAGTTTTTAAAGAGAGAAATTAGGCTTAAGTTGACTGAAATGGAAGCCAAAAAGGAAGTCAGCTTCCGATTTCTGTGGACAGGTTCTGCCAGGGACGTTTTTGTGAATGGGAGATAAAGAGGCACTTATAGCCATGGAGATTTAGAAACAATTTGATCTGGACTTTTGAAACTGTTTCCTTCTTTTGGATATATATTAGAAACAATTGTGTCAAGTTGCCTTTTGGAATTAAAAAAAAGGATACAAATTGACAGCTGGAGAGAATCTGACAGACTGATAATTTTGGCAGAGTAAAAAGCAAAAAAAAAAAAGGGGGGGGGAGAGGCTTTGGAAATATAAGCATTAACCCCAGACCCTGGAACTTGGAGGCACAAAAGTCGGGCTAAGCAGGAGAACTCTCTACCATATTGAGGAAGAAATTCCTAAAGAAGGAAGGAGAGCCTGGAATAGCTTTGGAATTAATATTAGTGTCTACTGAAGACCAGGGGATCTAGGCAATTACCTGCCAAGAAATACTCCAGCACATTTGGGACTCATGCATTAAGCCAGAAAGTTGGAAAACTTGGATTATAAAATACTACAGAATATCTTACAGGGATTTGGACTTGGAAATAGTTATTTAGTTTGGACGCATAATGTAGATTATATATAAAGTTGGACTAATTTTTATTTGCCACCACTGTCTGGAAAAGGGACAAGACTGAAGAGAACAGCAAGAGGAAGCACAAGGATGGAAGAAGGAGGAAACCCCGACAAAAGAACAGTGGCAAGAGAAGTTGATGAACTATGCAGAACTGGCGAAACTGACATACAAGTCGTGAGATAAGGACAACTGTGACTTCAAAGAAGAATGGGAACTTTTTACAAATTACTTAAAAAGACAACAAAATGAACTGAACTCCTTGGCAGGTTTTGAACAAACATACACAAATTTACTGAGGGTTAATATAGTAGATAGATAATAAAAGTATATATACAATTTTACAGTAAGCAGAGAACAACATGAGTTGAGAAATCAGAGAGAGGAGCTGAGGGAAGTTGGGGGGGGAGGGAGGGTTCTTTGGGGAGGGGGAGGGGAAATAATGAAGATGATTTGTTTTGATAATTTGTAATTTTGAAATTGTTAATTTTTTTTTTAAAAAAAGAACTGCCAAACTGAAAAATAAGAAGACAGTAATGCAAAATGGATTAATCCGTTCCAGACTTTTAAAAACAAACCCCTAAAACAGCAATTTAACATGAATTATACTATCTAACAAGACCACTAATCCATAAAATGAAAGCAATAACCAATGTACTGTACTATAAAATCAATAAGACAGTATTGTAGACAATACTTTTTTTAAAAAAAAGTTCTTACATGCACTGATGATAGTCATTGTTTGTATGGGGGGCTTTTATCCATTTCTGCAGTCACACAATCAATCAATCAATCAATCAGTCAATCAATCAGTAGCTGGGTTCCACAGGGGTTCCACAGTGTCACAAAAACAAGTTACAAAAATGAAGTCACAAGCCACAGTTACAAGTCAGTCCCATAAAACGAAGAACAAGTCAAAGTCAAAAAATTGAAAAAGCCGCACAAGCAAAAACACAATTATTATTTTTTACAAAAACAAAAGCTCCAAATATCACCTCTGTGTTGCATCGGTGCTTGGGACTCAACAGCCAACGGACTCAACAGGAAGCTTCTGATTAGCAGTGGAGGACGCAATTTACAAATGGAACACACTCAACAGGAAGTGGAACAAGTTCTGCTTCCAAGGCAAAGTTCATAAACCAAAACGCCTACTTCTGGGTTTGCAGCGTTCTATTTCCAAGTTGTTCATAAACTAAGCTGTTCTAAAACCAAGGTACCACTGTACATGGCTGTTGGGATGGGGAAAACTTTTGTTAGAGATCCTAGCCTACCGTCACATATCTACAGTACCCAGGATCCCATGGGGAATGGGAGTGACCCAATTAATTTTCCAGTATAAATATGTCTGGTGAGAGCCATGTGGTTGACCTGGAGCAACCAGCTCAAACCTCTTGACATGCTGAGCTTCTCAGATAGACTGTGAAATAGGCTTGATTACCTATTTCCTCCCAAGGTGAGGAGAAGTGACCTAGGCTGATCCTGGAAGGACAGCTTACTCTACAGTAATATCCTCTTCATGCATTTATTAGAGTTAAGTATGCTGGTTAAATGAAGCTAATTATCCCACAGCTTTCCCAATTTATAGAACTGTCAGTTTACATCTTTTGCCAGTTTATAGAACTGGACCAAAAGTCTACTACCCAATAAGCAGAAAATAATTACAAATACCTATTCACTTATTTTGTTTTTTTAAAGATACTTTGAAATAATTCTATGGTATCAGAAATTACTTGTTTTAGTGTAGAACAAAAGACAAGGTTTCTGAACTCTCAAACATGGAAAAAATAGTTTTAATATACACTTAAATTGAATGTACTGCCATGAAACATCTCTTTGTTAACAGTAAATCCTGCCTGCTTTTATTTCATTGATTTAATTTAAGACTTACTTCAGATGCTTGAACTGCCTACCACTCCATGCTTTATGTCATAATAAATTGGGATGTTCTAGCTGCCTATATTCTTATAAGATTTAGTTATTCCCTAAATATTATAATGGGTATTATTTTATATAAAAAGTCAACATATTTCAGTGATTACAGCAAAAGAGCATTAAAGATAAGATAAAAACAGATTTCTTATGTTTTAGTCCTGGATTATGGTTGAAATCCAACCCGGAAATTGAAACAGTCGTCAACATTCTTGCTTATCTGCATTACAGCTCCAAGCCATCTGCACTTAATTGTAAGACAACAAATTGTCTAACAATCAGGGTGGATTATAGTACAAAGCCTCTTATGAACATGTTATATTAGTGAAATTTAAAGAAGCCAGAAAACATGGTGCTCCTTTAGGAACTCCTTTTTTCAATCTGTCCTCTGCCCAGTTGATTTTCTTAACACAGGGAAAATAAATGTAAGACATCTTCATAATTTGTTGTGAGAATGAGCATTCTCTTTTAAGATCTGATGGGGATACCGTCTTGCAGACTATGAACTACCTAGCCTTTGCCCTTAAAATCCCCGCAGGTCAAAGAGACTAACTGCTAACCCCAAGCAGTCTGCTCACTCTCTCACAGAAGAAACTAGGTCAAAAGAAGGGAAGTTGGCTTAGGATCTGTGAGAGGAGTTCTTCTTACATGTGAGAAATAGAGAGGTTTGTTGTCTAAAGAATCTACACTTAAAATTTTACATTAGGACTGATTTTACTGTGATATTTTCTGTAAACCGCCCTAAGACCTCCGGGTATAAGGTGGTATATAAATTCAATAAATTATCATTGTCATCATCATCTACACTGACTGGCATTGGCCCTCCATGTTTTCAGGCACGTATCTCTCTTCATCACACTTGGAGATGCTAGGGAGTAAAATTGGGACCTTCTGAATGCAAACCATGTACCTACCACTAAGCCACATCCCTTCCCCAAAATAACAATTAAAATACCGTCTCAGAAAATAACAAATCTATTGGTTGGATCCCGACTATGCCATGCTTGCAGCTGACCCCTGCAATCAGTGGGACTAAGTTACTCACGGATAACCCAAGTCTCATAGACTTAAATGGTCCTACTCTGAGCATGAATAAAGGGGCAAGCCTGGCTAGCAGCCATGGGCCTTAATGGACTGACATTCCGCATGCCTGCAAAAGTCAGAAAGGGGGAATACACTTGGTGGTAGTGACGGAGCAGATACATGCTATCAGCACAGCTGCAGAAGCCAGCTGCAGCTCAGGACAACAGCATAATGTCACAATAATGGTGATATGCCGGCACACCCCTTGTCATTCCTGTCCCATAAAAGTTTCTCATCTGTTGGATAATAATAAAAATAATATTTTTTTATTTATACCCTGCCCATCTGACTGGGTTGCTCCGGCCACTCTGGGTAGCTTCCAAAACACATAAAAATAACAATAAAACATCAAATGTTAATAGTGACAATCAAATCCTATATAAAAAGTCACAATAACTTAAATATAAACAACTTATATCAAATAAAGCAATATTCAATAATCCATTAGAATCCAATAGTAAACAGTAAAATTAAACATCAGCAAATAATAATTTATCTGTTTACACTTATCAATTACAATAAAGAATTACTAATCTCTAATCAATAAAATAACAGCAAATCACAATGCATAAAATACCACAAAACTTACAAAACCATGTAAAAGAATCAAATTGAGAATCAAGGACACACAACTTATAAAATTATTTTTAAAAACTAACCCTGAACTCCTCTCTTCCCAGCTGCTTCTCCTGTTCTCAAAGTCATCATGGTCTGCGAAAGGCTCCCTGGGCTGGAGGGTGGGGCAAGGCAGGCGGAGAAGCCATTGCCTGATGAAAGTCTCTCTCCCCCCAGCCCTACCAGGTATTCTTTTCTTTGTCTGAACTTACTGCCAAACTTCATTGGATGGTTCCCAAATTCTAGAGTTAGTCATGAAAGGTTCACCCAATAATGTGCCAGAGGTGAGCTTTGAGTAGTATAGTGAGTCCTATGTTCAATGTATATATATAAAACCACCCTAAAAGAGAAGCCACCCAGAGAATACTGAGAAACTATGGTGCTGCTTTGAGGAGCAATAAGATATGAAACCTGTTATGAGGCACAACTGGGCCACAAATCAAGCAGAAGAACACAAAACTAAAACAAAGTGTCATCACAACATTCCTAGAAATACAGTGTTCTCTAAGGCATAGCCATGCAAGGTTATAAAATCTGGGCCCATATACTATGCAGAATAGTAATTAAAAGCTGGTCTTAAGAAAGTGCTCCTCAAAAATTGTTTCCTGCTGCCATAAACTTGGTTTATCATTGACTGCAAAAGGATTATCATCAGATACCATCCCATGGCTCTCTTTTTCCACTTAGTAATGGATGACAGGCAAACAAAATTGCTGAAACAATTTTATTTGATTGCAATGGTGATAATAATAAAACTTCATAAGCATTACATTTCCAGTTTAATTAGTAAGGCAATGTTTATGGAAGGAGGTCAATTTTTCAAGTTAGCTTTCCTCTCCCTCTTTTCTTACCACAGTGGCATGCAAACTGGACTTCCATTCTCTCCCCCCCCCCCGCCCCACACATATATTTGTCTGTTTATTAATCCATAATGTAAATCACCTAACTGCTGGTTGAACTTGACTTTATATATTAGCACATCCTTGATCAGAGCTCCAACATGTGGAGAAGAATTGATGAACCAATGAACAAATCTGTCCAGTGGACAGAAATCATTTTTAATATGTACATAAAATGGTGTTGGGATTAAAGTAAAGCTTTATTTTCCAAATTACCTCAAGCATACTAGGCAAGGTTATCTAATTTGTAGGAATTTGCTTTTCAGCTGCTTTCGATAGAGGATCAAAATGATGTGAACTAAAGTGCTACTATGGATATTGTTGATTCAGCAAAGCAGTCGGTTTCTTTCTGATTCAGTATCAAACCAAAGCCTGATGTTAAAAGGAAATATCTGGAAGAATGCTGCTTGCTTGACATCTGGGGATGAGGCAAAAGTCTGCTAGCAAACTTTTTGGCTTCAAGGAAGGTGAAAGGTTTCAGGAAATCTCTGTCCTGCCTCAGGGAAAGAGTTCTCTTACTTTTAGTAGTGATGGCAATTTGGTACTTAAGACTACTGGGAGCTGTCCCCACCACCATATATATATATATATATATATAAAATCACAAGAAGCCAGAGTGAATGCTGGAAATACTGAACTCACTCAGATTTGTCTTCATGGTGACACACTACAGCCAATGTGAGCCCTGAAGACCTTCTTCCCTGCCTTGCTGACTTTTTCCCACTTGCCCTAAAGGGGAGGGGAAGGGCCCTTACTGACTCCAGCTACAAAAGCCGAGGCTGCTGAAGAGGCCACAGACCATCTTGGCTGTGAGTCCTGGAAGACCTGCTCCCTGATTTGCTGGCCTTTTGCCATCTGGCCTGGGGGTGCAGGACCCAGAAAGTGAGGCAGACAGACGGACTCTCTTACTCCAGCTACAAAAGCTGCTGAACAGACTATTGGCTTGTGGTATTGTTTAGAGTGTTTTGTTGGAGTCTATTCCACTGAGCCTCCTGGGCTTGCTGATCAGAAGGTTGGTGGTTCAAATCCCCATGGCGGGGTGAGTTCCTGTTGCTCTGTCCCAGCTCCTGCCAACCTAGCAGTTTGAAAGCATGCCGGTGCAAGTAGATAAATAGGTATCACTGCAGCGGGAAGGAAAACGGTGTTTCCGTGCCCTCTGGTACTCATCATGGTCCTCCGTGCACCAGAAGCGGTTTAGTCACGCTGGCCACATGACCTGGAAAACCGTCTGTGGACAAATGCTGGCTCCCTCGGCCTGTAAGCGAGATGAGCCCCGCAACCCCTTAGTCGCCTTTGACTGGACTTAACCATCCAGGGGTCCTTTACCTTTTTTTACCTATTGATATTAATTTTTGTATCCTTATCTTTAAATCTTACTATGATTTATGTGGAAAATGATTGAATTCCTTTGTGTACTTTTTTATTTATTGTTTATGACTTTTGATATGTTTGTAATTACATAAACCTTGTCATGTTTTAAAGCCATCTCAAGCATGGTTTTAACTATAGAACGGAGGCATACAAATAAAATTATGGTTTTGTTTAGTGATGACTCTGAAGCCTACTATTTATTTAAAATAACTAAACCCATTTTTTTTACCATATCTGGGTCTCAAAGCAGCTTACAAAATTTAAATATAGGATAATACTCAAAAGCACTCATTCCATTTGTCTAAAAATTGCCACTCTCACATTGGAACTTCCCCCTGCATCCCCATGTGCAGCCTCTCTGAATCTCTCTGAATCTGCTCCAGGGGGTTGGGGGAGCCCCCAGAACAGATTTAGGGGACATGAGAGGGGGAGGAAAGTTTCATTGTGCAGCCAAAAGTCCTTGCACTGATGGCCTGAATTAGTTGAACTTCACCCATTCAGTATGCAAAATTTAAAACACAGATTAGAATTGGATTGAGGGAAACGTTTCTTCTACTTTCACTCTACCATAATGTGGGTAAAAAAGGGAACATGATGCTCAGCAACAGTGGGTGAACAGAAGAAATACAATGCCCCAGCTTACACTGCCCCCCCCGCCCGCTGCCGCCACCCATCCCCAAACCTAAACATATTGGGAATATGGGATGATTCCAACATTGTTTGCTCAATGAACTGAAGTAAATATTTGGTTGATATTATACTTTTTGATGTATGTTTTGTGTGGCAAACCATCCATACCAAATTGGTTCCCAGGTTGTCTGGCTTAGGCCATTAAGAAAAGTCTCTCACAATTTAGAAACCCAGCCTGTAAGCTGCCCAAGGGTTATATGAAACAATGCAGATGATTACCTATGTGAAGGGAATTGTGTCTGCAAGGAGGGAAAGTAATGTGTGAAGAAGCCCTTACATCAACAGTATTAGCATTTATATACCAACCTTCATCCATAGATCACATTGAAGTTCACAGCATAAAATACAAGGTGAAAAATACATAATAAAAACAAACCAATACCCCCTCTCCCCCCAACCCCCTCCCATAAGACATTTAAAAGGGTATCAGAAGTAATTAGCTAAAGACCTGGTTGAAGAGGAACATTTTTGCCTGGCGCCTAAAGGTATATAATGAATGTGCCAGTCCATCTTGCCTAGGAAGAGCATTCCACAAGTGGGGAGCCACTGCAGAAAAGGGTCATTCTTGTGTTGCTACCCTCCAGACCTCTCATGGAGGAGGCACATGACAAAGGGCCTCAGATGGTGATCTCAGGGTCTGGGTAGGTTAATATGGAGAGAGGAGGTCCACATTCATCTTAATGTTGTTAGAAAAGAGATTGGGGTATCAATAAGCTGCTTGCAGGGCCCTGTATGAGCCTGAAATATGGGAGTCTGAATAAATAAAATAAGGCACCAAGCTGTGCGTACTACAGGAAGACATTATTGTGCACAGGTGCAAGGAGCAGGAATTCAGGAGAGCAGCAGACTCAATGGGTAAATCTGCAGAGGGAGAAGGGCAGACCTTCTGTGTCCCTATTTTCCAGGGAATTCCCTGATTTAGAGAAGCCATCCCAGTTTCTGATTTGATCCTGGAATGCCCCACTTTTCCTTAGAATGTCCCTATTTTCAGTGGAGAAATGGCTATGGAGTTATCTGACCCTGGGCCATCTGAAAGCAATCCTGTATAGATGAGGTGTTTTTTTTTAACGTTTAATGTTTTATTATGTTATTATATATGCTGATAGCTGCCAAGAATGGCTGGGGCAACCCAGTAAGATGTGTGGGGTATAAATAGTAAAAGTATCATTATGGAATGGGACGCCCCTATTTTCAGCGGATAAATGTTGGAGGGTATGGCAGGATAAGCAGAAAGAGTGGTCTGAAATCAGAGAGGGAAAGAGCTAGCTTACTCTGCACAAAACTGGTAGCCAATATACCACAATGGTTTCTCCACATCCTGTTCCAAGGCTACCTAATTGCCTACATGCTACCTAATTCCTGTAGGAGGCTTTCTGTTGTCAGTAAGTCTCCATACTTTAGCTGCAATGTGTGATGCAGCTGGCCATGCAGATTCCCCCCTCTCCCAACCATATGGCGAGTTTCTGCAACAGATGTCTCCATGAACATCTGCTGGGGAAGCTCTCCATGCAATTGGAAGACTGAGATGGCAAGCTGTGCTAGATCTTACAATCAAGGCCTGGAGAGTCACCGCTGGGAAGCAACCTCCCAGGGAGGCTAAGGTAGCACGTAGACAAACATGTCGTCCGATCTGCATTTCGTTCTGTGCCAGTACTCAACAATGCAGATTGAGGAGAAAAGCCTGAAAAAGCATTAGAGGACCACCAGAAAATCCCCAGGGTTGTGAATGGAGGGATTGAGTTTCTGGTCATATCCGGTCATATCCATATCTCTTTTACAGCTCTAACATTCCTATCCTGTTTAACATTCATCAACATTTGCATCTGGTGTCCCCCCATCCCCCCGGGGAGCATGCCACAGTTTGAATGTTATTTGCCAATGAAAATGGGAAAGTGCCAAAGGACAACGAGAAACGGCTTTCCTAAACTGTGGCATGCTTCCCGGGGGGATGGGGGGACACCAGATGCAAATGTTGATGAATGTTAAACATGTATATATATAAAAAAATCAGTTTTAAAAGATGGATAGGGAAAGGGTCATAGCTCACCTGCAGAGCACATGTCCTGCATACAGAAGGTTCAAGGCTGCAGTAAGTGCAATAGGATTTGCACCAGCAGTTGGCACTTCCAGGAGGCTGGGTAAGAGATTTACCATATTGTCCTCCTCAACATTTGCCTTTTGCTGCTCTCATCCTCCTCTGGATGAGAGATGTGGGAGCCATCCTGCTGAAAGGGCCCTTCCCCTGTATTTAAGTTAGGCTGCTGAAGTGCAAGACCAGCTCAAGAAACTTTATTGTCTGTTTTGCTTTGTATTTATATATTTAAGCTTAGATTGGTGCATCTGCAGCAACACAACTGGACGCCTTCATCTGCCCCAGCTGCAACAAAACCTGTCTCTCCTGCATCGGTCTCAACAGCCACAGCAGGTGATGCAACCTTCCAACAGCTTGACCTCACCCCCATAGTTGCACTTCTCCCTTGCTTCCTGAGACAGAGAGATGCCAACCAGATAGTTTCCTTTCTAATACTGAATTTATTCTGTGCTTGCTAAATTATTTAGTTTTGCCATTTTTTAATTTACTGAAATGTTTTGTAAAGTTGACTTCTCTCCCCCATCCCCACCTCCATGCTCAGTATTTTGATATTCTGAGAGTTTGCTGTAAGTCACTTTTGGGCACAGCTCACTGTGGGAAAGTGCCATATAAGCAAACTCAATCAATCAAAAGGTCCCATTCCTGGCATCAATTAACAGGCATCTCCAAGAAAAAGGAAAAAAGGATCAGGCAGTGGTTGATGTGAAAGATCTCTCCCCGAGATTCTACTGGTCAATCCAGTAGATTATACTGACTTTGATGGGGAAAATAATCTGACCTGGTAGAAAGAAACTTCCTGTGTTCAAAATTTTTGGAACCAGAGTCTATGGCATGCTGTTGGTGAAGCATAAAGAGAGACCCTTACTCACATGTGAGGGCTGAAATGCAAAAAATGTAAAACAGAACTCTACTTCTAATTCTCTTGATTCCATGGAACAATGGAACCCACTGAGCTGGTTAAGAAATTTACAGGTTTTAGATCACCTTTGTTAGCTGAAGATAGATGAAGGCACTAACAGAAACTGTTGGATCGTATAGGTTTGCCTTGAAGAATATACAGTGGTACCTCTGGTTACGTACTGTACTTACTTTGTTCTGGAGGTCTGTTCTTAACCTGAAGCACCACTTTAGCTAATGGGGCCTCCCGCTGCTGTTGCACCACCGCCGCATGATTTCTGTTCTCATCCTGAAGCAAAGTTCTTAACCCGAGGTACTATTTCTGGGTTAGCGGAGTCTGTAACCTGAAGCATATGTAACCCGAGGTACCACTGTATATGTGGTACATAGTAAAATGCTGAAACAATCAAGAAGGTGATAATCCAGAGTGCTGACAATTTTATTTTGAAAGTGCTTCTTTAAATATTAGAATGACAAAACAGTTCCCTACGCTTTTATTTTTCACTGCTTAAACAGAATAAGATCCAAAACTGTGATTAGTGTAATAAACTAAATATTGTTATGGAGTTTAATTGCTGTAATAAAGAATAATTTCTAACATATGATCCCATTGTGAGGATGCTAGCCACTTTAAGTGGTTTATCAAAACTGAATGCTGACCTATTGTTTCAAACCACAAGGTTCCTTGGTAGTTATGAAAAAGGTTTAACCCCATGCAGAACTTTTGGCCTAAATCAAAATTGTCCGATAGCTGTCCCATCATTCCTAAATCAAGGTAACAGCTCTCACAAAATCCCTAAAGTAGTTTATTGTATTGCCAAATTGCTCTTATACTGCTGAGCCTACATTCCTATTTTATGCCCTCCCCTCAATGCCCCCACTACCAGTTCTCAGAGAATGGGGTGAACAATTACCCCCTTGGGGACATCCTATTAAGTATCCAAAAACTGTCAATATATTTCCTACCATCCTGAACCTGTTATCTCTAGGGCAGCTAAACATATACACATCCTTTGGCCTTTTCTCAAGACAATTACCTCCTAGATAATGTATTATCTTAAAAATTTTCTTTTCCAATATGTATGCATCCTTTGTAAGATGTAGCACCACTGCCAAAATGCTCCAAATTTATGTCTTACTACTCCTGAGCCATGCAGTATCATATATTCCTGAAATTTGGGAACTACACTGCTGTTAACACAACCAAAGTTGCATTAGGGTTTTGTACAACATTGCCACATAGCTGAATCACATACATTATGTTACCTACCCTAAATTCCAAATTATGCTGCTGCGTCTCTTATACTTCCTTTCCATATGTAACACCTTAAATTGGTCTATTTTACTTGCTTACTGCCTACCCAGGTCTCTGTTTTCTAAAAGAAGATACTTATGCAAAACTTTCTAAAACATCTGGAATAGCAGATTGATGAATCTGGAGGGAAAATCTTCATAAAGGGTTGCAAGATAGCTCCAGATAAGACCCTGCCCCACCCCTGAATCGTGATGGGAAGGAGTCTCCCATTCATTCAAATCCAGACCTTCCTCTCTAGAGGTTGTACTGATATTAAATATAGTTTGGGCTGTTCCATTCTAGTCCAACTTTAAAGAAGGCAAGGCAAGGGGCCTATAGGAAGAGCTAGCAGAAAACAATGGGTCTCAGGTTGCTGCTGTAAGCCAGATGTGAGAGTCCATAGCAGCATCCAAGTGTGTCAGAGAGCATTGGAAATGTAGCCCCCATGCTTCCTGGCTCACTTGGATGCCCCTGTACATGATTAAAAATCATCTAGAACTCAACCTGGGGCCAATAGTCTCTACAAGCTGTTCCCTTTGGTACATTTGGGAAGGAGTTGATGGTGAAGACTGACAATGGAGGAAAGCTCTAATATAGGAGTGGCTAACCTGTGGCCCTCCAAAGGCTGCTGGTCTCCCAACTTCCATCAGCCCCAATCAGCATGGTCAGTGGTTAGAATGATGGGAGTTGTAGACTAGCAACATCAGAATAGCGTAGTAGATTAGACCCCCCAGCTCTAGGCCCTGTCATGCCCCCAATGGCGCCATCACCTGAAGGGTTACTGGCTTCACAGAATTTGCCAAGTCCAAATGGGCCAGTTTTAAATCTGATTAATTTAGGGCATCCTGTGGATGTCTTGCAAATTATTCTAAATTCAATGACCCCATTTTGAATCAGATGGGGGGGCGGGTTCCGCCCATCAAAATATAGAACATTTTTCATTTCACCAAAATATTATTATTACCACTGTAGCTTATTTCTCTCTCAACCCAAATGATAAGCTGTAATTTGTTACAAGCTTGTATTATATATTAGCACTTCAGTGAAATGCTGTCAACAGTGTTCTGAACTCCAGCTGTGTTTGCATGAAAGGATTTGCTGTTCCCTCTATCAATGGCAACTGTACAAACACACACACAAACACAGAAGGCTATACCTCAGTGTATTTGAATGAGTACTAAGTTCCTGGGTGTGTTTTTTTAAAGATAGCTGTGAACAAAATTTCTAGGTCAGCTGCACAACACAAATTCCACACTGGGAAAGATGAATTCATATTACACACACGGTCCCCCTACTAAGTGGTTTACTTATGTTTCACTTGCTACCCATATTTTCTATCTGAGCTACATTCAGGGTTTTTTAGCTACTGTTGAAAAATGGGTGGTTTGTGGCATGGAACAAAAGGAAGATTATCTCCCAATCTAAAAGACATCTAAAGGGGGCAGGGCGGGGGGAGAGAGAGATAAGAAGAAATGAAATGGAAGAAACAGAAGAGTGTTGAGAAAATTATCAGGTTGAGATTATCCATATGAATTAAATAAAATTGTTATTAGAAATAGCTCTTAATGCTTTATAAAATAAAGTTTAAAAATGATGGCTGAGCTGTCACTTCACTCATGAAGAAAATGAAAATGAAAGTTAGACTTGAGGGGAGGCCCTGCACAAGGACTTCCACTTGTGGAATGGGTCTTTACCTCTTCTCCTCCTATGTTCCCACTAGATAGGCTTGTTGTGGGGGGGGGGAGCATCAGGAAAGCCCCTGGAACAGCACACGCAGGGAAGAGAGAGAGGAACTTTTCATCTGGCATGCTGAAATGTTTGCACAGACTCACTGATTGGAAGAGCATGGCATTCAATTCCACCCAATGGAATTGTAATTTGATCTCTCAAACTTTGAGCAGAAAAGTAGCCCTGAAATTAATCCAGGTTAATGAGGTAACCTTCGTAAAAGCATGATGTAAGAGTGCTGAGAATGAAGACAGAATGTCTGCAAGAATACATCTGAAGAATATGCGCTGTTTGATGTCCTAATGTCACCCCTATCTCTTGTCCAGCTAATTTGGAGATGGCTTGTCTATTCTTCCCTTCATGCACCTGTAAATCCTTATTATCCTTCTACTCCAGTAGGACAGAATCCAAGATGTAGATGGCATGCGTTATCTGCCATGTTCTGTGAATTTTTGGCACAAACTTCTATTTTAATTAATTTTATGAAACACAGACCCAGAGATTACACAATGTCCAAAGTACAGTGGTACCTCGCAAGACGAATGCCTCGGAAGATGAAAAACTTGCAAGACGAAAGAGTTTTATGTTTTTTGAGTTGCTTCGCAAGACGATTTTCCCTATGGGCTTGCTTCGCAAGATGAAAAGTCTTGCGAGTTTGTTTCCTTTTTCTTAAAACCATTAATACCAGGGTGCATCCGTGCTTCGCAAGATGAAAAATCCGCAAGACGAAGAACCTCGCAGAACGAATTAATTTCGTCTTGCAAGGTACCACTGTACGCAGTTTGTGTGGAACTCATGTTTTTCTCTTCCCAAATCTTTCCTGCTGTGCCTCCTGCCTGTTGGGCCCAAGCCAGTAATACCTTTGTTTACTCAGAAGTTAATTCCACTTAATTCAACCACTTTTGTGTAGCTGTGCCCAGAATGGTGAAAACCCCACCACCACCACCTGCCTTGCACTCTGCACAAGGAAGACAAAGAAGCCATCACTACGCCCTTTCCTATGCCCTTGGAAAAGAAGTTATTTATCACATGCTCCAGCAGCCATCTTGAGAGCAGCTGCTGTCAGAGAGAACAATAAGCAGCTCTGCTGCAAAGAGAACATAGCAACAACAGCAGAGGGTGGAGCGGGGACAAAGCACAGAGGTGGCTTCTCCTCCCTTTCTCTCTTCCACCAGGTTTAGCGCCATGCAAAATCTGGAACACATTCCTAGTTATGGGTGGGATTCAACCAATGATTCCCTGCAGTAGAAGCCCTATGAAAGCGGGCTTTACTTGCTCTCCTGCTGCCATGTGCCTGCCAAAATTGGCTGGCTGAGGGTGGGTGGCAGAAACTGCAGAACAGCACGCAAGAGGAGAAGGGGCATCATTCTGCCTAGTGATGTGAAACACTCACACAGATGAATTGTTCATCACAGCACAATGCTGAATTCTATCCTATGTTTCTAGATTGCAAGGCGATAACTGAAGCAACGTTTCTTCCACACTGTGTTTTTCTATTCAAACCTTTAAGGTTATAAAAAGCTATTGTATACTAGAGACTCAGAAGACTTGCCTATCTAGCCTTTAATGGTCGGCTCCGATGAGCCCTACCACTTGAAATCTTTCACTTGAAATCCCAGGGACTTCATGAACTCTCTTCCTTCATGAAGATGTACAGACCACAGCATATATAAATTAGATCCTTATAACATGAAGCATATTGCTACAAAAATCTACTTGAAAGCAGTGACAATTCTGTGCAGCCTCTATTGTTTTTTGTGTCCTTGATTCAAGCACTAACCACAAGGTAAGAAAAGCCAGTTTATCTACCAGGTAGACCTTTTTGTGCAAATGGAATACAAAGCAGGTACAGAGCAGACATGACAGAGTATCCCCCCCAGCTCATCTTCAGTTGCTGCTCAATGGGTTTCCGAGTACTGTTTGTCTCCAAGCTGTTTGTAGGAGGTGGCTGCACCAAGTTCAGTTCTATAAGCCAAAACAATTACCAATCATTTCAGTCGATGTAACAACCTAAGAGATTTTGCATGTTTTTAAAAAGGCCTTCTATTCCAATTAAGTGCTCTATGGTGGCTCTCTGTAGGTTTGCTTTAAATACTAGTACAGTCATCTAGGTCAAGAACATTAGCTTTGCAGTTCTTTGTCAACCACATTCAATATGAATCTTACACACATTGAAAGGCCTCATTACTGCACACAAAGGAAAACCACAGGAAGAAAAAGGTTGGTTGGGGCACCGGAGAAGAGAAGATATAGGCAGAAACAGAGTTTGGAGGGGCTTTGCCTATGGCAAGGTCTCTTTCCCTTACAATGCAGTAAATCAGCCTTTGCCAACCTGGTGCCCACCATATGTTTTCAACTACAGTTGTCATCAGCCCCAGCAGGGGAAGGTTGTTGTAAATCACAATGCATCAACTTAGAATGCTAGGAGTTTCTTCAGTATCACATTTTCCCAAATGCCCCAGAGCTGATTTTTTAAAACAAAACAAAAAATCATCTGCCTCTAATTTATAGCAATAGACTATGCTCTAAAATGAACTGAGATAAATTTATCTCCCTGTTTCAACACCACTCAGCTTACCCCATGAAACTGGAAAATGTTCACATCACTCAAGAGACAGGGATGAGGCAGTAGTATGCAGGGGAACTCTTTCCCATGGTGAGAGAGGGAGGAAGAAGAAAGCCTTCCTTCTCTCCATGTGCCACCACTGCTGCTCCTGCGGCTGCTACCTCATTAGAAAGTAAGGGAAGAGGCGTCTGGGAAAGTGGAGCTGATGGGGAGAGTGAGAGTCTTTGCATTGGCTTGGAAAATTATCCAAGCTCTCCAAGTTTGGGGGTAGCGGGGACACTATCATTTCTAAGTTAAGGAGATATGGCAATGAACACTAGCCAAGGAGGCTTTAAAACAGAAGAATGGGATAGAATAATGAATGACAGAATTTCCATCAATGGCTGGTAGCCACAAGAGTGCACAACAATGCATACTACATTGTAATTAATGTACTGCAATGTACTCTATGTGGGGTTTTACATGGTCCACTTCGGAAGCTCCAGCTGGCGGGAACAGACTACTATTGCTAGCACATATTGCTGGTAATTGCACTAGCTGCTCATATGCTATGAAGACAAGTTCAAGGTTATTCGGTCCAGGTCCTTACCACCTGATTATTTACATACCTGCCTGATCATTGAGGTCTTCCACAGAGTCAGTGGTCCCCCATACCTCTGATGCATGGCTTGTGTTTATCAGGCCCCATGCATTCAGTGTTTTAGGTCCAGTTCTGCAAAACTGAGACCAGACAAGGCCCCACCCTGCTGGTTAATTTTAACTGATTTTTATATTTATTGTATCTCTTTTGTAACCTTATTTTACACCACTTACAAACAGCAGGGCATAATTTCCTTAAATAAAATGAAACAAATGGAAACAGGCTATCTCAGAGCAGGAGGTTCAAGGGAACAAGACAACATACCTTCACACCCTTGCTTGTAAGCTTCCTAGGGGAAACAAGATGATCATAATTTGGGGTGGGTGGATGGACAGTGCTGAAGTAGACAGACCTTTGCTGCCATCCTGCAGGACTGTATGTCTCATCTACAAATAGTTAAATGAACTGTAGTTCTTAAGAGCACGGGGGGTGGGGTGAATTTAGGCAGCAGTAAAATTCTATCTGCATGTCAGAACAGGAATGGGTGTGTTTGCCATCTCCCTTGACAAAAGATAACCCCACATAGGGCAGTGTGGCACTCAACACATTCTTGCCATTTTAAATGAGTAAATATTATTCACATCAGGACAGCACTCTGTCAACAAGTGACTTTTATGACCGAAATAATCAATGAAAAAACAGCACTCTACCCTGCAGCTGTGTGCACTCTCCAGCATCTACAATAAGATTTCTACACTTGGCACTCAATACAGTTCAATTAATGTTTAATTCATGTTTTCTTCTTGAAGCCAGATGAAAAGACAGAACATTCATCAATAGCAGAGCTGCAGCAAAACAAACATTTTTTGGTTCCCAGTGCTACCATCTTTTTGAGATGCAAGACACTGGGGCTAAGAGGGGGGAAAGGCAGAATGTCATCAGCCTTTTATATTGCAGAGACAAATTAATCTCTGCAGATGATAAAATAAAACGTGTTTTTTAAAATAAAAAAAATACTGTGAGGAGGAAATTTAAGCTAACACAGAACTAAAGCTTTGCCAGCATGTATCTTATTTCATCCTTTTCAATAAGAAAAGTATGAAAAGGCTAAATTATCAAAAATTTAGCTCTATTTTGCTTCCCTCTTTAGATACACAAACACAGACATATTACAAAACAGAGAAACTTATTGCCATTCTTCCCCCACATCCTGGTCATCAAAAGCATCCCTACAGTGAATGCTTGGCTTACTGCAGTTGGGAGACAGAAAATGCCCTCCAGGTTTGCAATTGATGCCTCTCTGTGACCCAGCATCAGTCTCACTACAGATGTAAGGCTTTTTTATGTCCACGACAGGCTCTGGGGCTTTTTTTTACATGCATGAAGCCCTATATAAGAGTGGTCACCTCATTTGAATTTATACTCCATGTCCTTTACCCAAAAGGCTTAAATACATTCTCCCAACCCCTTATTTTCAATCTGATCAACTGTTATATTTGTGCAAGCGCTTTAGATAATTCAATATCCTGTTACTGTCACAGAAAATTTACTTCTGTTCCATTTGAAACAGTTTAACAATTGCAATGGTTTTATGTGGTCTTATTACAGCATATTTTATTGTGGTAATCCACCCCAGGACTTTGTGTTGAAGGGCAGGAAAGAGCACAAACAAACAAATGCCATCTGCCAGAAAAGAATTTGAGGAAGCAACTGAGGTGTTTTAACAACAAATGAACCTGCCTTCCCTTTGCAAATGCACATGATCAAATTGTTGTTGACCCTTGTGGAGAACTCATATTGCGTCCTGAGGTCAGGTTTTGATTTATTTATTTTTAATGTGTAAACGGTTTTATGCATAGCTGAAGGACTCAAGGCGGCTTACAGAGAAAAAGAACAGCCTAAAAACATAGTCAAAACAAAAAAATTCCTTCCAGTAGACCTTAAAGACCAACTAAGTCAGTTCTTGGTATGAGCTTTCGTGTGCATGCACACGAAAGCTCATACCAAGAACTGACTTAGTTGGTCTTTAAGGTGCTACTGGAAGGAATTTTTTTGTTTTGACTATGGCAGACCAACACGGCTACCTATCTGTACCTAAAAACATAGATGGGCTCATTAAAAAACAAGCATTGATAGGATTAAAACTCCTCTCTCTCTCTCTCTCTCTCTCTCTCTCTCTCTCTCTCTCTCTGTGTGTGTGTGTAATCTTTTAAAATTATACAGATAATTGCAACAAAAACAGCACAGCACCAGCCTTTTCATTAAAAGCAGTCTGTTTCCCAAAGTCTGTTGGAACAATAAAGTCTTCACCTGCCGGCAGAAGGACAACAAGGAGGGAGCCAGTCTGACCTCACTAGGGAGGAAGTTCCAAAGCCTGGGAAGAGCCACCAAGGAGGCCCTCTCCTGCATCCCTACCAAGTGTGCCTATGAGGGTGGCAGGACCGAGAGAAGGGCCTCTCCCCAAAATCTCTGAACTGGGACAGGTTTTATAACTTATCCACAGGCGATCGCTGGCAGGAGACTTGCCAGGGACAGCTTCCTGCTCCACTGGGGACAGCAGTGGTCTCTACAGCAGTGGAGTCCCCTTCCCCAGTGGAGAACAGCCAAGCCAGGTCACTACTGCTTTATCCTAGCACTCTCCAGCAACATGGACCAGGAGTCAGGATTCCACAGCAAGACAAAACAGCACTGTATGGAAACTAACAGTAACAAGCAGCATTTCTTGCAGTAAATAGAAGGAAATACAAACAAAAAAAGCAAATGTATCAAATCTACCTATATTTATGCTATTTCATTGGGATCCCACCTTTCTTCCACCAAGGAACACAAAATGGAATGCATATGGTTCCCAATACAATTATTACATACAATATTTTAGATTGACTCCAACAAAACGCTGCAATGCAATGAAGCTCAGAAACGCATGGCTGGCGGAAAACCACAGTGCATCTTTGATGGTTTTGCCTTTGAACAGTAGGATGTACTAGACAACCTTCAATATCTCCTAAGTCTATCAATTGTCCTTCCTTATGAGCTTATAAAATAACGCAAGGAACACAGTATATAGCCATCATGAATAGAAACCTTCATTGTGTCCCTGTAAAGTTTATGTAACAATGAAATCTCTTTAGCCAGGGAGTTGTTTCAACCTCTTTGTTCCTATAATATTTCTTCTCATCTTAATCTCATGCCTTGCTCTCTAATTTCTGGCTTTCTTTACTTCCAGTCTCCCTCATAGAGGCTGCCGGGAATGTTAATACTGCAGGAGCATCTATAAAGAGCCTACACTTCAGCCATGATCAGTAGTAGCCAGTCTCTACTGCCTGGGCTGCTGCCCGGCTCTCTTCAGCTGGGTTGGAGTCATGGTCCAAGCAACTACTCAGAGTAATGAAAATAGGGCTTTAAAGGGGTAAAACTTGTAAAAGAGAAGAGGTCCTAAAGGAAACATTCCCCTTCTCTCAAGCACCCAAGGAAAAACCTGAGGAAATGCTTGCCATCTGCAAATAAAATCTGCAAAGGACAATCTACACGTTGCTGATTAAACACTGCAGGCCTAGCATTCAGGTTTAATCCTGAGTTGCCGTTTGGGGATCTGCTAGGTGAAATATCTCATTTCTCAAGGAAAAGAAGGAGATTTAAGTATTTTACTCATCAATTCTACTAATGTTTAATTCATTACATTGTCTGCTAGAGAGATTAAAAGAATGAACATTCATCATGAGGAGAGCGGCAGAAAGATCCAGCCCTAATTTACAAGAGGCTCCAGTTCCAGTTTCTTGATACGAATGTGGTAGAAAGAAGGCTTAAGTCACGAGTACAAAGTGCAAAGGAACTGCTGGGACACAAATGTCACTACTGACAAGTCATTTAGGCAAAGGGAAATGAATGATCTGTTTAAGATGGACTATCTTGGCACATATCGTCATCATATCGCAAAGAGTACATATTTCATCATTCTGCTAATGGCACTTTTCTATTGCAAAATTTGTGTTTTACCATATGCAGACTCATTCATGTGTGTGTGTGTGTGTGGCACTGAATTCTTACAATTATATTGAGCAGCGGGTTGGACTAGCTGACCTCCAAGGTCCCTTCTAGCTCTACAATTCAAATTTCATGTTTTAGGGAGGATAATTGAAAACAGACACACAATAAGAAGTAAATGCCACATAAAAAGCAATGCCCAGATTGAATATGTGCAACTCTTTGTCCAGTATTGGCAGTGATGGTGGGGTACCATTTCCTAACGATGGAGAGGTAGACAAACAGCATTACATCTGTGTTGGGCCTGTAACATTCCTAGCCTTTCTAATTCCTTTTCCTTTTATGTTCAAAGAGTATTTTAAGTATGGAAGCACTGGTGATAGGAAAAAAGATACTGATCTGCACTTGGGGCAAAAATTAGCTATAGTTCATCAAAATGTGCTTGCAGGGTGCTGATGTTATAAGTTGTGAACACAACTATCTAGAATCTTATCAACTGTTCACCTTAGGGAACTACATGTTCATAGATTATGGTGTTGAAGAAAGGGAGAAATAATTCAGATACAGTTCCGTGAAACACCTGAGCATCCATCTGCTGATTTCATTTGGCAGAACTGATCTAACAGGTGGGAGGGGGAGGCGATAAGACAGAGAGACTTACAAGGTCAGGGGAATAACAGAGTTCCCCTCAAAAGGAATCAATATAACATTTTCTGTAGGCAAAAAAAAGCAGTTGAACAACTTTATAAATGCTTAATGGTTGTGTGATTCACTGTATGCACAGGACCAAACAAGCCATCAGCATTACCTCTTATGGAAAGGGAAGGCCACATATACATATACATGTTGTGATCTATACATAGCCATGTGTGTGTTCTACTGTGTACATGCCCATTGTCAGGCTGGGCCATGGAATCGGAACCTTGGTTCATCTCAGAAGACTGGGGCCTGGCATAAGCCTTGTGGACCCTGAGAAATATTCTCCTTTGTCTCCCCTGAACCCCTTGTCTCAATTGAATGTTGCATGGCACGAAACACAGACATCCTGGCTTCAATTGCAATAGAACAGCTAGGGAATAGCAAACTGGCAACTTCAAAGGAAGGGCTTTAGAATGCAGGCCTTGAAGGATTCTTATCTAGTCCTGTTGGCAGAGCACTTTCCCTGGCTGGAGGTGAATTTCTCACATTTAGACATTAGATCAAGGGCTGTTTATCTGTAGGGTGCTAAGATAGTCAGAGCCAGCCTGCACATCAGCCCAGGAGCTGGGAGGTGAGCCAAAAACATTCGGACCCTTACCATTTCCCCCCAAGAGAGCAAGAACGACATTTTCACAACCCACCATCTTTCATTTTGACGTCATTAAAAAACGGCAAGAGGTATGTTTAAGTAGTTAGCCTTTGGATTATTAATTAGTCATTTTGAGCTCTGTCGCTCTTTGCTCACAAAGACAGCTTTTGTTGAATTTAAGACGAAGTGGCCTTGGATAGGATGTCTGTTCCTTCAAGTTGGGAGCTGAGAGAGTGGTCTGTGAGTACACTTAGAATAGCACCTGTTACTTTTTAGCAAAAGATGTTGTCCCTTACTGGGAGATGGGTGTTTGGAGGACCCAGTGAGCAGTGAGCCCTCACAGGATCCATTCAGGCACTCGCAACACCATTTAGCAAAATCTAGGTGGCGTCAATTATAGCATCTAACCCATGGCTAGGCAAACTAAGGTCCAGGGGCTGGATCCGGCCCAATAGCCTTCTAAACCCGGCCCGCGGACGGTCCGGGAATCAACGTGTTTTTACATGAGTCCCTTTATTTAAAATGCATCTCTGGGTTATTTGTGGGGCCTTCCTGGTGTTTTTACAGGAGTAGAATGTGTACTTTTATTTAAAATGCATCTCTGGGTTATTTGTGGGGCATAGGAATCCGTTCATTTCCCCCCCCCCCAAAAAAAAATAGTCCAGCCCCCCACAAGGTCTGAGGGACAGTGGACCGGCCCCCTGCTGAAAAAGTTTGCTGACCCCTGATCTAAGCTTCTGAGATTGCAATCTTATACACACTTCCCTAGGAGTAAACTTCACTAATCTCAGTGGAACTTACTTTTGGGTTAGACATGTGGAGGATTCTGCTGATATTCTCACTGACACTGACAGGGGCAGGCTTGTAGTTTAATACAGCATTTACTACAAAACAGGTGGGTCCTCTCTGGTAACCACTGGATTATCCCATCTGTTATCACTTCAAATATCTGAAGGCCAAAAAAATTAATGGAATTGAATAGGCAATTAAACATGCTTTGAAACTACAGCATATGCCGCAAACAGACCAGCCACCCAATTTATGCTTTATATAGCCACATCAAAGAAATGCTTATTACTAGTTGATTATTTTGATTAGTAACATATTTAGGATTAATCATCTATAAGCTATTCATTTTATAGTTTTGCTGAGCACTGTGGATCAGGCATCACCTAACATTCCGGAGTTATTAATGCCTAAGTTATATAATTATTAGTATTAGTACTTAATACTGCCCTTCACCCTAAGGTCACAGGGTGGGATACAATTTTTTAAAAATCATTAATAGTGAAAAACACAATAACATTAAAACAAAACAACTTAAAATTCTAATTGATGATTTGCTCCATATTGCAGACAAGTCACCTGGATCTATTCACTCCAGTATAACATACATAGAGATTTTCAAAATATCAAGAGGCCTGGCATACTTTAAAAAAATTAATACCAAATACTAGCAAATGAGCCATACTTTGCAGATATAGTATCTAGTGTAGACCAATGCCAGCCAATTGCTTAGTGAAGTATACGCCAATAAAATGCAAAAATCAAAAAGTTAACTGTATTTTCATATTAAAAGAATGAAAGCACCAGCACTTATATCTTCCGACTATTTAGAACTATTTTAAAATAATCCATCTATTTTAGACATTTGAGGTAATAGTGGGGTAAAGGAAAATGTTATCCTTGTTGCACAATTGATTCAGTTTTTAAAATGTTCTTAATGCTCTTTGGAAATTATTTTAAAATCACAGGAGGGGCCCATGTGGCTCTTCCCACTACAGCTTTGTTTGGATACACAGTAAAAACATTTTATTCGGCCAAGTATTTGATAAGATCCTTTACAGTTCTATTAATGATTTTAAAATAAATTGTAAATTGGTGGGTTGTGTTTTTTGTTTTAGTTTTAGTTATTTCAGTGGTGTGAGCCACCTTAGGAGCCTTATTGGGGTTGAAAGATGGGGCTAATTTTGCATAAAATTAATATTTTAAAATGCAGGCCTTTACAGCATAAGCAAAAGAGAGAGGTCCACATCCCAAGGAGCTTACAGATTAAACTTTAGATTCTAAGGTCTGGTAAAAAAGGGAACGGAAGAAATGCAAGGATTATACTTTTGCAATTACTGTACATACAGATGTCATAAATAAATGTACAATAGAATTGGATGTGAGCAAATGCAATGGAAATGAGAGCAAGATTCACAGGTCCATTCTTGGGAATAAGATATGGGGCCCCGTTTTTTATATTTAATTTATTTAATCTAGTTGAAATATGTAGGTAAAGCATGCTCAAGGCAATTAAGATACCTGGGAAATGTGTACTATGATTTTAGCTTAATTGGCACATTGTGATGGTTTGATTGGGTATTCATAGATATAGTTTATTAAATGTCTATCAGATCATCAAGCAATAATTTTTAAAATATAATTTAAAATTTTAAAATAAGGGCACAATATTTATTTAAATTAAGAAAACTATCAAAGGATTTTAATAATAGCCACCACCATGCTGACTTTTTCATACTCCTCCATGATTTCTGCAATATTATCCACACAAGACACACAACCACCTTTCTTTCTAAGCAAAGGAATTTGTCCCTTTGGCTTGCACTCCCAGTGCATCAGCACATTTAATTGTCTATAATGATGGTCACTCTGTGAGTACAACCCCTACACCAAGTTAATTCCAGTTTAAATCACATGCAAAATAACTCTTAGTCACTTAGAACAATTTGTTCAACTCTAATCTTTTGATGCCGTTCTTCATCAGGTGTTACAAGGTGGATATGCAGTGTAAATTAACCTTTTTCTCCAAGCCCTATTTATTTATCTAGGTCTCATCTTACTGGGTCCATTTGTCACTGACAAAACCCACTAATTGCAAAGTAAACAGAACACAAAGGCTTCCATCATTGCAGATGTTAAGGGTATTTGCTCTTCTCTCACTGATCAGCTGCTCATTAACTTAAAAGCAGAAGTGACCATCACCATACTACCATTCTGAACAGGTTCCTACAATGACTTAAACAGGTGGCATTTCTGTTTTGTTTTTAATGTATTTTTAATAAAGCATTTCTGTTGACGTGTGCCCTCTCTCCTTACCCAAAGCACTCGGCATATACAACATTTATTCTAAGCAAAGGAGGCCGGGAAGGAAAATGGTATTCTCTGTTTTGTGTAGATTTGCACACCCTGTCATATGTTCATCCATATGAACATATGGAACATGCATGCATAAAGGTGTACCCCGAACATCAGACTTTCTTGCAGACTCCTGCAGATGTGCGCTTGAGCTGAAGTCTCCATACTCTAGAATCTGTCTCATGGCCAAGTCACCACGTGGTTAATGTAAGGAGGCCTGGGCACAGAGCCTCAGGGGGTGCTTCAGGGGATGCCGCTACTATGATTTAGAGGTGGGGTGCCATATTTTGGTGACACACCAGGCACCACTGTAATTTGAGACTCCAAGGTCCACTACTGAGTGAAGATAAGACCCTCATTCTCTCCACATTATAATCTGGGGCCAGGGGGAGGCGGGCGAAATCTAATCCCAATTTATTCCATTTATTCAATGCCGAGCACATCCATGCCTTACTATGTGGTGAGTTGGTTGGTTCACTGTTGCTCCATTTAATCAGCTATTTGCACAAAACCTTGTTTTGGGGACCACCAACATAATTCCCGCAGAGGCACATCTGCCTCCAGAGGTCTTCCCTGGTGCTCACAGGGTCCTCACCTCCTGTTAAAACAAGGTGTCAAAGACCAATCCTATCCTAACCAATGAAATAGGTTGTGGTGTATGGGGGGGAGGGTTGTACCCATGACAATTTCTCCAAATTGCAAAACTGCCCAGAAAAGTTGGCAACACCTGTTGAAGCTGGTGTGTGCTTGGTTTGGCACCAAAAAGCCATTTTCCTCCCACAGCAAAGAGCAGCTTTGGGGTGTGGCTTGTGTTTCTGCAGTTCCCATCAAGATCATAGTAGAGAGATAATGGTTATATCCCCTTTCCCTGTCTGCTGCAGCCCTGACTTTGATCAGGCTCCACTAGATTTCCTACATAATACAAAATGAAATCCTCAAAGATGCAAAATGTGATGGTACATTTAACATATCATGTAGTTTGGTGCTTAGAAAGCCTAATATTGGGGTGAATCATTCCCCAAACCTTTATCTGGAACAGCAGGGACAGGGGGCAGATTCAAAAAGGCCAAAAAAAACCCACCCCAAAACATTTACTGAACATTTTTATTGCTTCAATGCTGATAGAGTTTATTCTCCTTGCTGCTGCTGCTTTCCAGGGTCATTTCCCTTCTCCTTTGCAGTCCTAGTCCTGGTCTTCTTTTGTCAATACTGGTATTGAATCCAACTGGCTATGGCAACCCATGTGATTTTGTTTCCAGGTCCAATACATCCGTAACAAAATTAGGTACATCAAACATAGCTAACAGGAATAGACAGCAAAGTAGAAAAAAGAGGGAGCAAACACAATATAAACATGTCTGCAACAAGCGCCAATTGCACACACACACACACACACACACACACACGGTCCATTTCTACATTCATGCAAATGAGTAACAGGATGTGCCACAAGATGCTGTACTGTTTTACTGCAACAGACTAGCATGGCTATTTCTTCCATGTAATCGGTAAATGGATTCTGTATCATCTCTGGGATACAGATCACCAACAGGCTAGGATAATCACAAACCTCCCAATAAATTACTTGAGGGTACACTTAAGCCACTATATTCTTCAACAATCTCAACAAAGATTTTTACACAATGTTGCACAACCTGCTAGCTTTTCGCCCATTTTAGATCTCCAGTGCTGGGTTTTCAGAAAAAACACATCATTTTAAAATTAAATAAAACCACTTGAAACTTTTGTTTTGAAATCAGCACTGTAGGGATGGTGGTGGAAGGATAGTATATCGTGTCTAAATATTTCATGGCATGACAGTTGTAGATGAAATGATGGGGCGGGGGCAGAAATTGCCATTTTCCTGATAGTCAGTTGGAGTGCTGAGTACAGCTGGTTGCCCCTGGCGCACAAAACAGACAAGGCTGTAACTCTAAGGGATTCATACCATTAATTGCACCGGGATGACAGCTCCTAAGAATGATATATGAATGCCTGCAGGAATGGTTAGCTCTGACAAACCAGACCAATATAACTGAATGTATTTAATTGGGATCTCAGCAGCAGTAAAGAGATAAAACATGATATAAACGAACCAACAGTCTGTCCAAGAAAGTGGTGAGCACACAATCTTCCACCTTTGCTACAATGACTTATCAAACTCAATAATTTATTTAATATTCTGCTGTCTATATAACGCTACATCTGGAAATATTGTGGAATTGGAAAGCGTTCTGCATTTAGTCTGCAGCATTGTAGCAAGGCAACTGATATACAGAGGGAGGGAAACAACACTGTCATCTTGGAACAGATATATTAGTTTCCTTAGCTGCCTCAAAAGCTGATTATACAAGGCAGCTTTGTCACCCAGGTCCAAGAATCCCTATTGGAACCATTTTGTTGATTTACCTTCAATTTAGGGAGACTGTTTATACACCTATCTTCTTTAAACACGGTGTTGCTATAAGATATTTGTGCAGCTTGGACACGAACAAGCTCTCTCAGGCTGGGACTGGCAATTACAGCAAAAGTAGAGAACAGTGGAGGCCTAGGTGACTTAAACCTTTACATCCCAGTGCTACCATCACATTGTAGATGCCAGTTACTCATTTTTTAAAATCATTTTTATTAAATCTCCACAAATATTCCAAAACATTTATAGTCATATAACAACCCATCCACCCCGCCCCCCAACCCCACCCAACCCAACCCAACCCAACAAAGGCCATTTACTCATAGCTCTGCTCTGTGTGAGCCCATGAATTCCCTTGGCAGCTATTGGTCCAGGCATGGTGAAATCAGAGCTCTTGTTCTTTCCCCCTCATGTTTCTCTCCAACAGTTACTGTGGGATCTACCCCTGTTCCCTTTTCTCCTCTTTGTCCCCCCCCCCATCTGGAATGGTGGAAAGTTCATGGCCTTCCCACCACAGTGGTACCTATTTATCTACTTGCATTGGCATGCTTTCAAACTGCTAGGTTGACAGAAGCTGGGAAAGAGCAACGGGAGCTTACCCCATTGCATGGATTCGAACCGCCAACTTTCCGACTGGCAAGACCAAGGGGCTCAGTGGTTTAGACCACAGTGCCACTCGTGTCCGTGTTTTATATACATCTAACAATAATTCTAATATCAGCAGCTGTTTTACTGTTTGCAAATTATTTGCACAGTTTGACATGGCAAAAAAGAAAAAAACATTTTACTAGCATCCAATGTTATTCCCAGTGGGGGGGGGGACAATCACATATCATTCAACCCTATTCCTTGTCCTTTTAGCTACATTAGGCTAATTGTATGTGCAATCTTCACTGCCATGTCAGGTCATTTGGAATGATATCATCCACAGCCATGTGGCAAGGACCAATTTCACAGCCTTACTGAAGGTTCTTTTTTCTGGGTCATCGATGCATGGCAACAAATTCATGAGAAGAACAAGAGAGAAGTATTTCATTTTATACAATGCTAAGAAGCAAACAGTATCCTTTTATGTTCAGGGTTGAGAAAAAAACACCACATTAGCTATTGAGAATTTCCAAATCAAACAGCCAGTTTTCACAACAGGTCACATGTAAACAGTATCCCACTCCAAACAATAAAATAATGTGTTCTGTTATTAGGTAGATTAAAAAAAACAACCTTCCCACACAGTATTCTGTTTAGTGATAGAACACTGTGTATCTGCAGTGCTCATATCATTTGGCTCCCAGCTGAGTCAAAGCTGTTGCCTTATTGCAACATCTTGCCCTTCAATACCAATGACACTCCCAGGGCAACTTACAAAAAAAATACAGACTCAGAAACCAAGTAAAAGAAAAAAGCACCAGGAATGGTCACATGCATGATGTAAGGGAGGTGTGGGGCATCTTTCACCCTTCCAGATGTTGATGAACTACAGCAAGCACAGCCAATGGCCAGGGATGAAGGGAATTGCAGTTCAGCAACATCTGCAGGGCCAAAAGGTTCTTCACCTTGAGGCACAACATTTCATCCAGAATCTGGCAGTTCCTGGGGAATTTGAAAATGGTGAGTTCTTTTAAATCTCCTGATTTTCAAGCTTTATTATGAGGACTTTGAGGGATGGATGGACTGGAACATCTTTCCTTAACAAACAAACAAAAAAAAGCAAGTCTTGGCCTCTGAAGGTAAGTGGCAGGATTCATATTTCTGCCTGCTATCCATTTTTGTGAAGACAGAAGTGAAGTTCTTTCCCAACTTGGCTAACTATGAGGCTGTCCACATAGAAGGCGAAGCAGACTCTAAGAGGTGTCCTGGTTCACAACCTCAAGCACAACCTGCTTCTCCCTCAAGTTCATGTGAACAATGTATGAATAGAAAGATCTTACAGCACATGATATACATTTGGAAGCAGATCTTGAGAACTGCTTTGGCTGGCAAATTCATGCTCTTCCATTTCCTATATTACATTGTGCTACACTGACAATCCATGCGGAGAAGAAAGTAATGTGTGAACTGGTTGTTCTTTGTACACCTGAAAGAGCAAACAAAAACCATTCAACCAATCAAGACTCCCAAGCAAGACCAAATTATTTCCTATAATATTCCTTTTACTGTCATTTTCAATTAGGTCTCACCAGACCACCCTCTTTCAGTTGCTACCCAAGTAAGTGTTCATTTTATTTGTTTCTGCTTGCTAAAGACCCAGCCATTATAATGCAAATGTGCCTTCATAGCCACTGGGCAATTCACATTTCTTCTCTCTTCGCAATAAATTATTCTTATTAAATTACAAACAAGAGCCTAAGGCTATGTATTTGATACCCAGAGGCTATTTAAGACTTACAAGTGCCTGGCAACTAGGGAATTTCACAAAAGTCCTCACATATGTTATATTTAAAATCAACAGAAGTGATAACACATTTTATTGCAAAGGCTGCCACCCGTTCTGCAAACTTATTTATTTATTGTAAAGTTTTATGAGGGCACAAAGCCACAGTTTATAGCCTTTATTGCTCTTTTAAATTCTGTACAGTTTGCAATGCCATTTTATAACCTGAGAAATAATGGTTATATCCTTATGGGTTTTCCCCAATTCTTCTGAACTGAGCAAGCATGGACACTACTTACAGAAACGGATAACAACCCATGGTCACCCCCGGCGAACCCCCCTTCCCTTTCTTACTGCACTTCACAAATGGTGTTCTGCATATCGTGTTTATATCCCTGTCGCAGCTGCAAAATCTGAAACTGGGGCGCCTTAATGGGTCTCGCACTGGATGAAGAAAAGATTAATCTTGTATAACTTTTTAAAAACAAAAATTCCACATCTGAAACAGTCCCTTAGTGCTTAGTCCTTGACGGAGGGTATTATAGCATGTTACAAGCACGTCCGTACTAGGGGTATCAGTTTTGGTTTCTCTTAGTTTCTCATTTATACAATCTGAAATTCAGTACTCAACATTTTTATAACTTTTTTTTAAAAAAAAGTCTTCATGAAAATTTATAACCATTTCAGTGCTAATTTCTCCTTATATGTGGACATTTTATACACATGTTTGGAAATCAAATTTCCTTAATATAATAATAATAATAATAATAATAATAATAATAATAATAATAATAATATGTTTATCATTTGTACCCCGCCTATCTGACTGGGTAGCCCCTGACAGCCTGGGCAGCTTCCAACAGATATAAAAACATAATAAAACACCAAACATTCAAAACTTCCCTATACAGGGCTCCCTATACATGTCATCTAAGAGTTGTATAGTTATTTATCTCCTTGACATCTGATGTGAGGGTGTTCCACAGGGTAGGCGCCACTACCGAGAAGGCCCTGTGCCTGGTTCCCTGTAACTTCACTTCTTGCAATGAGGGAAACCTTCAAAGGTTGCCCCACGTAGAGCGCATTGCAATAATCAAAAAGGTAGATAACCAGAGCATGTACCGCTCTGATGAAACAATGCACAGGCAGGTAGGGTCTCAGCTGCCATAACATATAAAGAATGCATCTTTATATATTATTTCCACTAATATATGCATTGCATGCACATGTTACCCAAATATACGGAGTTCTGTGAAGATTTGGCTGCAGAACTGCACTGCAAAATTTGGAAAAGTGCAAATTTTGAAGTATGGCTGTGTTTCATAAAATCACAGATTTGTAGAGTTGGAAGGGATCCTAGGGGCCATCTAGTCCACCCCCCTGCAAGGCAGGAATCTTTTGCTCAATGTGGGGCTCAAACCTACAACCCTGAGTGAGATTAAGAGTCTCATGCTCTACCAGCTGAGCTACAGCAAAGACCGCTAAACCCGGGAGCAGCAATACTTTTCATTCATAACAATTCTGCAACACTATCAGGCCTGTGGGTTAACGTCTCAAAATGTGAAGCTTTATGCTTCAACATACCACCGAAGACCCCAAAAGCATTCACCAAAGTCACAGGCATTAGACTCTGCCACACAAAGCTTATTTAGGAATAATTATAACAAAACCAAAAAACCAAAATCTTAACAGACTCTATTCACTAAACTATCCCCCTGTATGGTGGATAATCCTTCAAAACTTGGAAAAAATGGGGCAAACCCTATTTTCCCCTTCCAGACTGATGGCAATGGTAAAAATAATGATCCTATCAAAATTACGAAGGTGGCATTCATTAATTATTTTCCTGCAAAAGACCCAGGATAATGTCAAACTCCTGTACTTCCCCATTATGGATGGGAGATGTGGACACCCCAAACCTGGAGCTATCTTTTATTGCTAACCAAATAAAATATGTCATTATTTTTTATTTTAGACAATACCTTAAAACAATGGATCCAATTGAAACCAGAACTAATTGAGGGAATTCCAACCTCTGCATACGCCTCTGTTTTAGAACCGGCTTAAAAATTAAAAGCAGATTCACACAAACCATGCTTCCTTTCCCCACTGACACCCTTCACTTTCCACGCTTCACAACAGACAATTTGATGTGGCCGGATAGAGAGCAAAAGATCTATACTGGTTATGTGACTTTTATAATGAAAGTACACCACTTCTGAGGTGCTTTCCTTGGTTGTATCACTACTTGTGAGCCACCCACTATGCTTCCACTCTGATCAGGCTCACTTTACACACACATACGCACATGCGTGCGCGCGCGCGCACACACACACACACACACACACACACACAGCATTTAGGTGGGGGACCCAGGGCTTATGTGCAGTCTGAAGAATTGCTTTTGGTTTAGCTTTGCATCTTGAATGTGTACAATTAAAGACAGGAAATGATCCACGCTAAAATGCAAGCTTTGAGCTTCACAGGTCTGCTGGTGTGAACAGAGAGCAGAATAAGTTTTTTAAAAAATAGAAAGCTCTTTGTCCAACAATAAATATTATTAGAATGAATAAACCCTGCAGGAATTGGTCAAACTAAAGAGAAAACCGCAATTCATTTGCATATGATCAAGAGCACAGGAAAAAAGAAGCCTGCTCCCCCTACTATGTCCCAAATAGATTATTCCAAATATGTTAAGCCGCTTTCAAGAAATCTAGGTAACTCTAGAAAGATTATGCAAATAATTATTTCTCTTCCACTACTTTTTGGTGAAGGATTCACACCATTTTTAAAGCTCCGAGCCCCATCCTTCCACTATCTCTACCAGACAGCTGGCAACTGTATCTAAAGGATTATGCATAATATGCATGTGAGCCCATGAAGCAAATACATTTATTCAGAGCTGAAAAGAAGAAATGCTATAGTCCTCCAGGGATAGAGCAGAGATTCTTAAATAAATTTTCATCATTCCTTTCCTCCTATCTTCATGAAGAGGTTAAGTGTCACAAAAAAGCCAATTAAAAATACATATGAAAAATTAAAAATACCTTCTGCTCCTCTTCCTACCCCTCCCCCCACATCAAAATGTAGGCTAAGCTACAGACTCTCTCATGGCTCCTGTCGATGCACACAACTGTCTCTTGTATAACTGGTAGTTACAGAAGAGGCACATCAAAACAAATTAGCATGCATTGGTTACAGTAAAAGTGTTTAAGGCTATAATCCTAGACACACTCGCTTGTGAGTATGCCTCACTAAAGTCACTGGAACTCACTTTTAAGTAGATATACATAAGACTGCACTGTAAAACTGATTTTTGGCATGTTCTTGGATCTTAGTGCTCATGGGCAGTTTCCAACTGAATGTCCATGAGAGAAACCTTTCCAGGGTATAGTGCTACTGAAATTCAAAATACCCACCCCTGCTTCATCAGCCTTAAATAAGAAAAATTATAGTTTCCAAATTTCAGCATCCCTTCTCCAGACCAATTCTGTGTTTAAGAAACAAACAAAACATTCCTCATTTTAAGCTCCCACTGGCACACTCTTTTGTATGTGAAAAGCATTCATGAAGAATACCAACAACCCAATATATGATGAAATAATGCTGAATAATATTCTAGTTATTCTATTGCAAATGTAATAAAGTGTACATGGAAAGGTACAGCAGCCATTCCATTAATACATATTTGAGATCTTAATCCAATTCAGCATCACAGTTCTTTTCTGAGAGATGTTTCAAAACATTGTCCTGATATTTTCAACTACCTCTGTAGAAGATGGCGACACCCTTGGTACTTCCTGTGCCTTACTGCCACCTAAAGGTCAGGAGGGGTATTGCACGTTGTGTATGAATGTCCACGATACACTTGCACAGTACAGTGGTACCTCTGGTTACGAATTTAATTTGTTCCGGAGGTCCGTTCTTAACCTGAAACTGCAGGAGTGCAATTTCTTTTTCTCATCCTGAGGTAAAGTTCTTAACCTGAGGTACTACTTCCAAGTTAGCAGAATCTGTAACCCAAAGTGTTTGTAACCCGAGGTAGCACTGTATTCTTCATTTCTTTATGTTCTCAATGGAGCTTCCAGGGTGATCAGTGACATAAAAACAGAAAATCAGCACCATGAAACAAGATCATTATGGCCGCCAGCTGGTATTAACAGCAAAAATAAGATTTAAAAGGGTTAATGGTAGAAAGTGTGCCTGAATAAAGAAGCCCTAAAACTAACAGGCCAACACAACTTTCCAAAGGAAATGTGTTCTGTAACTTGAGAACCACTACAAAGGAGGCTCTGTTCCTCATACTAGCCAATTGCATCTGGAGGCAGGACATGCAGCAAGGCCTCCTCTAAGAAGAAAATTTACAGGCAGAGGCAGCATCCAAGTCCCAAAATTGCATTAGAAGACTAAAACCAGCACTTTCTATTGGCCCCAGACATGTATTGGGAGCCAACAGAGTTGGCACAATTTAGACGTTGTATAATCACAGGAACAAGCTCCTGTCAAAGAATTGTATAATCACAGGAACAAGCTCCTGTCAAAAGCAAAGCATTTTTCACAAATAAAGCTTATGGTGAGCTTTCAAATGCAGCCTAACACAGAGCATGATGCAGTAATTATTATTTTTATTTATTAAATTTGTATACCACCCTTCATCCATAGATCTCAGGGCATTTCTCGACATAAAAATACAAGATACAAACACAAAATACATAATAAAAACAAGAAAACCCCCCACAAACCAATAAGCCATCCTCCCTGCACCCACTCCCACAAACACATTTAAGGATATTAATCAACCAAATGCTTAACCTAACCTTTGCCTTGTGCTATCATGGGCAATTATACATGGGGCTGCATCTAATTTTGGTTCAGAAACTGCAGCTAGCACAGACTTCAGCAGCCAGATTATTAACTGGGACCAAGAAATCCAAGCAACATCAATTCTGACCTATCTGCACCAGAAGAAGCCTGGTGGTTTCTGGACCCAATTCCAAGGGCTGGTTTAGACCTATCAAGCCTTGGGACCCCAAAAACTCAAAGACAGTCTCTTCCCATAGGAAGCTACCTAGACCCTATGATTGTGGTCTCCTCTGAGGGAGATGACAATGAGAACAGGCTTTCTTGGTGGTGTCTTCTCCCACATTTATGGGATGCTCAAATTGTGGGATGCCCCATTGTGCTCAATAGGACTTACTCCTGAGTCAAAATGGTTAGGATTGTGCCATAACTCAGTAATTAGAAGGGGTGGGGATAACATTAACTGCATACATTTCACTCCCCCTAAACAGAACATTTTCTGCTTATTCTTCTCAAACCTGTCACTGTATTTATTTCATTTTAGTGTTCCGTATTTGTTGTAGTTTGATTAAGAATAAATGCAGGTTATGAAAATTCTGTAGGAAATAATGGACTTTTTTAAAAGGAAGGCAGGAAGGAAGGAAGGAAGAAAGGAGGGAGGGAGGGAAGGAAGGAAGGAAGGAAGGAAGGAAGGAAGGAAGGAAGGAAGGAAGGAAGGAAGGACTCTTAAATGGAAGAGTGCACATCATCTTCTCATCTGCCTCAGATGAAAGTAGAATCATGAGTACTTTAATAATTTTGTGTTGGCTTTTCACATTTGGAGAGGTTATTCAGGCCACAAGTGTCACCACACTAGAGAACAAGACTCAGTTGGAATCTGTGCATTGCAACTGGTCTTTTGTAGCTAAGGAGTTGAAACAAACTAGCACTAGAATTTCAGTGAATTTATCCATGTCTCCAGGGCTAGGGTCGCAGTAGGACCCAGGAAAGTCATGGCAAGGACTAAGGCACAAACAGATAAGCAGCTGCAGCCTATTGAGCTTTAGTCTTTTCCAGGCTATCACTATTGTATGCAAAAAGGAAAAAAAGAGATGGGTGGAGACTGCAATTGGTACTTAATTGCTGCACAGAATCCAGACATCTCCTCTTAAGGAAGTGTGTATGTTGCATACCTATTATTATTACTACACACACCCCAATCTCTGAGGGGGGGGGGAGACTTCAGGAGTGTCAACACAGACCTCAGGTCTGGTTTCCTCAGAAGGAAGGTTATTGGCGACTGTGGTGCCTTTGTGATAGATGTTTTCTTTTACAGGCTGAGGATAAGATGGAAGGGCTCACAGCATTAACCCTCTTGTTCCCAAATTAGATTTCCAGGGGACCCTCAAAGCCATAGCTTTGGAGTCAAGCCGTGTGCCCCACTCCAGTGCAGTTCAAGATTAGACTGGCCACAGGTCGCTTGCCCTCTTAAACTCACCAATGACATCACCTCCGGTCAGGGAAGTGGGGAAAGGCCTGTCCTCTTTCTGGAAGCATTTGCATCTAGTAGTTGCAGCAGTAACCAGCCACCTGTACTCTTTACTCATGCAAAGAAATACTTAACAGATTTGAATAGAGCCATTAACTCAGGCATCCCCAAACTCGGCCCTCCAGCTGTTTTGGGACTACAACTCCCATTATCCCTAGCTAACAGGACCAGTGGTCAGGGATGATGGGAATTGTAGTCCCAAAACAGCTGGAGGACAGAGTTTGGGGTTGCCTGCATTAATTTAACCAAGAGACCTTTTGGAATACTTGAGAGTAGTTTCCTTTCCCCCTACAGAACCCCATTTTACAGATTAAAACAAGATGCTTGGAAGATATCCTAAGGATGATATTGTGATTCCTGCATGGCAATGGGTTGGACCAGATGACCATTTCAGCCCCTTCCAACTCTACAATTTTATGATCCAGACTAAACCCACACACCTATAAAACCAAACCTCCCCTTTGTCGCTCATCCTCACAGGAAAAATGCAATTATTGGCCCAGTCAGAGCATGCATTGCATTTCTAAGCATTGATTATGGTGTCATGGCAGACCACAGGAATTTTTGCATCAAAAATGTTGAGGAAAACAATTTTCTCCATCTCTTGCCTACATCACTTTGTGAACTTTTTTTTTAAAAAAAGAGGATTTAGGGACATTTTGTTTATGTCCTTAGTGGCTGCTTGATCCCCACTGTGCTACTGTAGCTCAAGAGTGTTAATAAAATCGTTTATTTCTAGAAGGTCAAAAACAACAAGGCTACCCAGCGCCTCCCTCACCCACCCACTGCCTAGCCATTTCAGGAACCTTCACTATATTTTGAATTTCTTTTCTGGCTGTGCACTTCCCCACTGCGCAAAGCCAGCACAGTATGTGTGCCCTGCCCAATTTAAGAGACAGACAGAGAGTAGTGGGCACAGTTTGTCCCCTACAGGAAAGGGGTGGGTTATTACAAAAGAACTATAATGAGTATGTTGCTATAAATAAATCTGTCATGTGGATCACTTGGAAGGGCTCTTGAGAGCCGCAGAAGAGAAAGCGCAGTGGAGAACCTCAGCGGAAAAGGCACTGGAGTGCCCATTTGTGGAAATGTGAAGGGGAGAAATTAAAAGGAACAGTTGTGCTGACAGAGTGGGACTTTAGGGGAGACATGCAGCAGAATAAGCAGAAGGGACCCCCAAGCATGGCAGGGTTGACTTGGCACATTTTGACATCACTGAGTTAAAACACATACCATCTAAAAGTTGAAGTGGATAAAACCATTCACCCCAGTCTAAAATCCCCCAATGGCACCACTGTTAAGGAGCCAAGCCACAGAGCCAAATGGTCCCATGCCTTAGTCTTTCATATTCATTCTCCTTCAGCACCATGGGGTTCTCAGACAACAGGTTTTCCATCAGTTAGATAACACCAGCAATTCGGTATGAAGCAAAAGAACTGTTTTACTTGATGATTGTGCACATCTTTATCTCACGTGTGTGTGCGCACGCACGCACGCACACACACACACACACACACACTACTCCTCTTCAACCATTCACAGAAAGTACAATCCTCATAAGTCAGCCCCTACTCATTACAAAACTGTGGGTGCAAGTGTCCATCAGATTTCAGCTTGACACTCACACACACCAACAATGCACTGAATCATTCACTGAATTCTAGCCTCTGCCTTTGGGGGAGATAATTGGTGTTCCATAATTCACTTATATTATACCCATTTCCCCCAAAACTTTTTTTTTAAGTCAATAGAGGTCGATAGCAAAACCTGAGTGACAGACAAGGCATTTTCTTGCAAGGAAGGAGTTGCAAGGGAATAAGATTCCTTTTGTTTCAAAGTGCTAATTTGACATCTCCTCAGAGAAGATGCCTTTCAGTCCAAATAAGAATATTTTGAAGGTTTATCTCATACTCTACATTTTAAAAAATATTGTTACGCAGAAACCACTAGACAGAAGCCCACTTTACTATTCCATGCTGCTAAATCCCTTCCTGCAAGAGGTGGATTCACAACCTTTCTGTCCCCTAGTCATCTTCCATAGAATGCAATGAAGGTGCTTGCACACAAAGCAGTGACATTAAGCTAGCTTCCTAGCAGGTGGGTCACTGTTCCTTCTGGAAGTGGGAAGGGCAAGGTGCAAACACACTGGCAGCAGCACCAGATGGGCTTCACTAATGCACTTCCACTGGGCTAACCTTGCCTCTCCCTCCAGGAAGCGACAGCAGCTCCACTCCACCCAGCGAGCAGTGTTATACAATGAGGTCTAAGCTAAAATGGGTATCCTAAAATTTTCCACATTATTTGTGGGCAGTGAAATTGGAGTGGGGGAGGGGGAGGCGGTTGGGTCAAGATTTTTATGAGAAATTTCAACTTGCCTAATGTGGAATGAAATTCTGTTGTAGGTTCCTGTTGGTGGATCAAGGAAGCAATTGGCCAAGGGAAAGGAGAGCTAGAAGGAGTAGCAGCCAAGTTCACCGCTTTCAACAATATAAAACCAATAATATTAAGCAATATTAAAACTGGAGCCGCAGTCGCACCCAAAATCCGTGGATGGCAAAATTGGGGAGGCCAAATATTTTTCCAGGGGAGGATTGAAATTCTACAACAGTTCAAGAAAAGCTTGGGTTGGGTTTTTTTCTTTTAAAGCTTAGATAATTATTTTCGGGGAAATTGTGGTCATGTGTGTAAAGCCCTTGCATTAGATTTTATAGAATACACACCATGGAAGAATAGAGCAAGTGCTTGTTCTTTCATCACCAGAAAAGCCTCTGCAACCTGATTCCTGTAGGAAACAAACCAGGGATTTGGGGGTTGAATTTTGAATGACCTGACAGCATACAACATCAAGTAACTGGTGTGCAGGTGACACCAGCCACCTCTCAAAACTGGTGTATGGGCCATGGGTCAGTTCTGGCTATGGCCCTCAGACTAGGGGGGGGGATTTGCCTTACCCATGCTCTGTTGCACTAATTTACCATTAAAAATTGTACTCTAACCTAATCAAATGTAAGAACGTTGATTCAAGTGTGGTGCAAGCATGCCCAAAGCACAGATTTTGGTATTAGAAAAAGGCCAAATTGACTTAATCAAGTCCTTCCAAAGTTCTCTGAATGCTACAAATATAGATAGGTAGCTGTGTTGGTCTGCCATAGTCAAAACAAAAAAAAATAATCCTTCCAGTAGCACCTTAAAGACCAACTAAGTCAGTTCTTGGTATGAGTTTCGTGTGCATGCACACGAAAGCTCATACCAAGAACTGACTTAGTTGGTCTTTAAGGTGCTACTGGAAGGATTTTTTGTTGTTGTTGTTGCTACAAATATAAGCATGCCTACTCTGAAATAAGATCAATTAAACTCAAAGTAACTTACATCCATGTATTTGTGATTAGGGTGGTGAGTACACCAAGAAAATGACAGAGTTTGGCTGTTTATTTTCAAGAGGCTCCCAGACAAAACATTTAAACAGCCCACCCCAATTTTAAATGATTCTCTCATGGTTGAAAATTATGAGGAAAGGCTTGGTAATCTACTCAGAGAGCACATCTTGCATAAATAAAACAAAAAGTTCTTCTTTGCTTAAGGGTAACTCTCTGTTGGCACCAAGTACTCACACTTTCAATTAATGATTCAGCATCCCTAATAGCAAGTAAGTTACACTGTTTAAAGACTTGATCCTGCTATAAGCAGAAACCCAGCGGCGTATACTAAAAGCTTGGCAGAGAACACATAATCTTTTCCATTTTCAATTTACTAATGGGGAAAAAACTTGCAATGTAATATCAGACATAATTACCCCACTCTGGAAGACCATGCAGCAAGCTCTGCATACAGTGTGGTGCTCCCTAGTAGGTACATTAATTTGTAGAGTAGCTCCCCCCCCTGCATTGTCTGAGAAACTGACCCAAACACTCAAGTCACCTCTAGCATGGTAATCTAATATAGCAAGTAGCAACGTTATCCAGTGCAAGATTTTCAGACTGTGTTCCAGAAAACGTCCTTTTAAGTTTATCAAGAGATCTTCACAATTGTGGCCTTGGAAAGTATAAACCCATTGGGATGTTCTGTCTCCAAGAATTTATTTACAGTCCAATGGCCAGACGCTGTCTGTGTCACAGGGATGCTATCATTCTGTAAGGTGGGAAGAGAACTTACCTCATCCCTGGGCTTCCTACTGCATGACCTTGCCATCCATTTTAAGTCTATCACTCACCCTGCTGGGCTTTATATAGATAAGTGCCTTCAGGGAAGGGAAGCTCTGCAGCCATCCAACTCATGCTAAGGACACTAGTGTGGCTAAAACGAGTCTGGCTGCTACCCACCTGGCGCTTCCATCTGAAGCATTCTGTCATCTGAGCAGCTGTGCCTCCTCTAAACTCCTGCCACCCTCTCTCTCTTTGTATTGTAAACTATTGCATCCATGAAAATATACCTCAGAATCCTTAACAAGGCTCAGGGATTCCTCAGCAGCCAAGTTCACCTCCCCAAAGCAGAAAATTTGAAAATAATCTTATGGGAAGACCTTGAAAAAACAAACCAAGGAACGTGCCTCTTGGTGCTCTAAAAGCAGATGCCATAAGTGGTTTCTGTTGTTATTTTGATTATGTATTTTGTGGTTTTATATTTTGATTTTATTCTGTAAACTGCCCTGAGACCTCCGGGTATAGGACAGTATATAAATTCAATAAGCAACAACAACAATAATAGTCAGGGATGATTGGAGTTATAGTCCAATGGCATCTGAAGGGTCAGATGTTCCCCATATAAAGGGGTCATTTCGATTGTGGCACACATTAAAAACACCACTTCTTTGATTATAGCACACATGTACAATTAATGCATACATTTAAAAAATTCAGGGTGTGCATACGTTCCGTTTGGTACTAGAGAAAGTAAGAAAGCCAAGACCTTATTTTAAGAACAGACAGGTTGTTCGTGCTCTGTACCAAGCCTGTTCATTCCCTATGCCTCTTTTGTTCTGCTTGATGGATGTATTTGGGTCTATGAGAACCAACTTTGCCCCTTCTTTTCCAAGAAAGAAAGAGAACGACATAATTTAGCTACCTGCAGTGACAACTCTGTCATGGACACACATCAAATCTCATAAGGGAATTCAATACATGCTTTTCACATTTGCATATAGAATTCGGTATATCTGGCAAAGCTAAAACAATGAAAGCTAAGCCACATGCCCTGTAGGCCAAATTCAAACTGCAATCCATCAAAACTCAATCACACAAGAAGACATTTACCATAATATCTATTTTTCTTCCAGTTTGTGATCAACATTTTTTCAATAATAAAACCTCCTAACACATGTACAAAAGGGTATATCATAATGGCAAATCTGGGTGTCTGAATTATTAGTAGCTCAAGTGAACTAAACAATTATTGTTATATTAAACCACCTAATCTAATTGAAGCCTTATCCTAAACCATATTATAATATCATATACATGTGATTTGGTCTCAGGGTTCCTATCCCTTTAAACAAAATGCATTCACTGAAATGGTATAAAAAATTAACAACAGGAAGGTAAATATTACAAGGGAAAATATTGTGAAGTGTCAGCAAAACATTTAACCAGCATTCATTACTAAACCTAAGGTCAAGGCAGACACATATTCTAAATGAGATTTTGAGTTGCACTAATAAATTATCAGCTGTTTTAATTACTTTAGCTCTCTTTGTGTGCAACTAAATTCTAACTGGGAATGTTGTCTTGTTTTTATTATATTTTTTAAATGATAACATCAACTCCGAGACTTAAAATAGAACTCAAGTGTTTTGGATCGTTACCACTCATTTCCATCTCCTTCCATTTCCTTATTCATCTGTATCTTCCCTAGACATTTCTGTATTACTGACATGCCACTGGTGCTTCCGCTCCTCTGGGAATCTTAATGCCTCCAGATTCTTACCTGTATCTACAAAGTTTCAGGGGCTTATCTAGTGTGCACTGGGCAAAAGGCATTTTATCACTTAACTCCATTAGTGGCCAAGCTGTCAAGCAGGTTACATGTGCATTATTTTAATACTTTCTCAAGTGGACATGATTGAACTAAATTGCATTTATTCTGCGCTTAAGAGTGAAAAGATGACCCATCTCTCCCTCTTGATACAATTCCCTATTTTCTTTTTCTTGGAGAACAGGGCCTTCTTTTTTATTTTATTTTATTTTTTCTTGCACTATCACTAACCATGTCATTCTGAGCCTCAGGGAAGCTAATTGGGATGTTAAATACAGTCTTTCTGACTCCCTGTCCTGGGGCGGGTAAGGAAATTCAGGAATGACGTGTTCAATTACAATTAGGGATGACACATGCACACAGCATGACCTTCGCTAGACTCTTGGATATTATTATGAACATCCTAGGCTGAGAAGGGATGGGATGGTTTAAAAGGCAAAACAAAATCAAGTGTGAATTAGATCAGGTGTCACAATACTTTGTTCCCAAGCATTCTACCTCATAACGACAGCATTGCCCCAAGCCAAAGAAGACACCAAAATACTGAAGCAGAGCCCATGCCTTATGCGGATGTTAAGCTATTTTAAGAACAAAGGGAACTTTATATATTTATATTATCTATAAATGATATATAATATCACACACACACAGTACTGCAAAATGTGCTTCCTGAAATACCTCTGAAACAGTTCCCCAGTGGGTATTGGTCCCTGAGCCAGCAGGTCAACATCAGTCAGGGTGAGTCTTGCCACACAGCAGAGTGAAACAGGATGTGGAGAGAAAGATAAAGGCAAGAATTGTTGCCTGACTGATGTAGCAAGGCTTTTTAAAGTGTCTGCCTTAGTGAGAGGGGACACGTGCTGCTTTTCAGGCAGCAAAATGCCTTGAGCCATCAATGGTATCCACACACTGAATTATTCCTGGATGCCAACAGGTAGCCAGCGCAGTTGCCATGACACTGGTTAAACATGTTCACACCTCCACCACGGTAGTCAGTAGAAAGAGCACACTAGATGGCATCAGCTGCAGCTTCCAAGTCTCCTTAAGGGGCAACCTTCTCTTGAGGACATTGCAATGGTCAATACTGGAAGTTAAAATGTGTTAGGTCTCCATCAAAAACATGACTATCTGCAGACCTTTCCTCATAGACGTTGGTCTTCAACCACCTGTCCAAAGTTTTCACATCCTTTTCTCACAATAGCATTGATGTCAGTTAATCAAGCCATTTTTACCTGTTCATTTTTTCATGGAGAAGCATATCAAAGCATTCATTCCCAATTTCATTAACAGTTAATATGTAATTCATTGATCAATCCCATAGTATCCTAATCCATTTCAAATTACAACTCTTTTAATCAGTTATTTAAATTGTGTTCTTCATGAGCTGTTCTATCAATGCATTTCAATATTAGCCAACTCCATAGCACCTTCTTCCTGCCTGACTTTTCTTCAAACTATTCATCTACTGCAACAACAAAGAAAGGTCCTCCCAGTTCTTTATTATTCAAATCAATCAATATTATTCAAACAATCCTTCCCAGTAGGATTCATCAAATTCTCCCAAAGGTTTATCTAAAATGAAAGGTCACATCTTTGTCACCTTGTCAGGCAGTCTTTGTGTTGGTTTTTCATATTCTCAATTAAGTTATCAAAGTCTTATTTGTTCTATGCATTTATAAAAAGCAGTGTAAAAAACCCCAGCATCACATTATTTCAACTCGTCACAAATGTTGTAAAAAGTAAACCAAATAATCATTATACTGGGGGCAGGGGGCAATTTCTGTTTCTGGCTCAATATCTTGTGTGGGTTCTCCAAGCAGTTGAAGTAGAACATCTGCCATGCATGCATAAGGTTCCAAGCTCAGTTAGGGCTCAGAGCGTCCCCTACTTGAAATCCTGGAGAGCTGCTACAGATAATACTGAGCTTGATGAACCAAGGTAGCTCCCTATGTTCTGGTGGGGGAGGCAGTGGGAATCAATAGGCTAGCTGCACGCACACTGCCATTTCTATTGCCTTCCAACTCATGGAAGGCAATAATCTCAACCAAGGAGCTCTTTTGCTTCTATGAAGTCTCCCTGCACATTTTAGAACTCTGCATAATTAAGGTTCTAAAATGTTAAGGGAGCATTTTGAAGGATGAGAAAAACCAGAGAGGGAGGGAGGGAGAAGAGCTAGCACACTCAGCTACACTGGCCCCTCAGGTGTTTAGTGTCGCCATTCAGGGCTCCAGTGTTTTCCTATCAGAAACAAGGCTATTACGGTATCTGTTGACGCAACTGTTCTTATTCTGGTTAAGCACCTTTCAGAGTCAATCTGCCAAGGATTAAAAATTAACAAATATGCAGTTTGTAGTTCTTGAGAATCAACATCATGTAGCTGCTGAGCAAAAGTGACACCCTAATAGGTCACAAATGAGAAGAGACAGAATCTTACTGCTAAATCTAACCACAGGGCATTGTGGGAATTCTAAAGGAACCTTCATATTCATGAAGCTTAATTATACTGAAATTGCCAATCTGTAAAGTACAGCTACATTCAAGCACTGATTTCAAGACTAAAACATGAACAAAGAGAATATGGCTCCCAGGAGATGCTCTGCAAGGATGTGTAGAGAGGCACAAAAGCAGAGCGGGGGAGAGGTCCCAAATCCACAGATGCCACGTTTATCCTAATAAGGGAGGATAGCAGTTGTAGAAAGAAAGTCAATTTGGGGAGGAGAAGCATGGTGGGTTCTCCTTGGGGAAACGGGGTGGGGTGAACCAGGCCTGTAGGGAATATTTGGTTGGCAATATTATAGGAAGAAAGACTTGTAAAACAGCAGCATTGCATGGCACCAGAAATATGAGGCATGCATTTTAGTGCCAGCAACAGACAATGGGAATGTGCCCTGAGTGCCTTGTAAAATTCTCCTTTTAAGAAACTAATCAAGCATAGATAGTGCACTGTGTTGTTCGTGGAGTTCATTAGTTCTTCTTACAATTCCATACCCTGTTAATGCTAGCTATGGGATATATGCATATAGGGGCAGGGAAATATGCAGGCCTTGGTTCTAGGGATTTTGGGATGAAAGTTCCTCTTTTTGCACAGGAATACAGCTATAGCCTGAGATGTAGTAGAAACATGGGTTTCTGGCTCAGTGCATCACCTCATTCATCCTTGAACCTAGGATATCCCCACCATGGATAACCAGAAGCTGAAAATTACATGACATGAAGCACTATTGTCATTTGGCATTAGAGTTCCTTGGAGCCACAGGCTATGGCCAAGGCAATGCTGTCAACATGCCTTAAAAACAAGTCTCCTGTTTTCCTTTGCTTTTCCTGCTGTACTAATCAACCTCACCAAACAACTCACACACCTTTCTCTTTGTAAGTGGGAGGGAACTTTGGGCAACTCAAAACACAACATTTGAGGCCCCCAATCATGTGCAAGGCTATGCATGGCAAGCTGCTCACATACAGGCTTCCTCCCTGCAGACTTTGCACCAATATGCGGATAACTAGTGAGCAGGACCAGTAGTGTGCCCAACACCGGGTCAGTATCCTGGCTCCCTTTCCTCAACGTATCAAGTGGGAAATGTGTCAAAGGCAGCTAAAATCACAGCCAAACAGATTCAACAGCAAAGTGGACAAATGAGGTCAAGAGCTGAGAGACAGCAAAGAAGGGAAGTCAGCAGTCTGAGCAGGAGTGGCTGGCCTGGTGCCATCCTCCTGACAGCGGCACTGCTATCACTTACCTAGATAGTGTGGGGATTGGATAAGGTCAGGGCTGCCCTACACCTGTGGAAGCCCTAGAATGACTCAATGAGTGTGCCAGTGAACAAAGAGCACAGAAGGCAGAGCATCACAACACTGTGGGTATTTGTTACATGAGTATTTTTCCCCAATATTTTTTCCCTGCATCATAATGCACTACTTTCAGAACAGATACATATTTGGTCGTGTGTGTGTGTGTAATATCTGCTGCAATTTAGTTAAATCCTCTCTCCAGTTTAGAATCTCCATGGCAGGTACAGAGGGTGGCCCAAAGTGTTTTGTAAAAATGTTTACTTAGGAAGGAGGAAGCACACATTTGGGAATTGATCTGAAAATAAGTGAATTGAGTACTCCCTTAGGATCACTCATTCAGTGAAATATATAACCATTAAAAAATGAAAAAGCAGCCATGAGTAGTCAAAATCTCAGTAGGAAACAAAATGGGATTGTGAAACAGTTTCAAAGTATTTGTTCCTTGCACCTACCCATACAAAGGTCAGTCTTCAGGTTTTCCTAAAAAGGCTGACTATTTACTTGCCAGGCACTTTAAAATCCTTTGGGAGCATGAAAGTTTTACGGAAAAACAAAATGCCACTACCAGTTGCAGCTATGTTGTTTCCCAATTTCTTTCTTCAATTATCAAACTTGCTTCATACTCCTACTTTCGCTTTCCAATGCAATGACTTTTTCTCTCTGAAAAACTGCTCTCAAAAACACATCCAAAAATACTGTTTTGAGTTTCTTCAAACAGCAGCTGAGTATCTTCAAATACCACCACCACCAACTCCTCCTGACAGTATGCAGAGAAGGAACCACCTCTGTCATCCGTTGTGCCCTCTTGATTCCAAAACTGTGTCTCCTCACCTTCGAGAGTGAGGTGTGGAAGACAAGAGAGGAAACTAAATCACTTTTGTGCATTCTTTTAAGCACTTGAAAAGTCTCCCTGAAGGTTTTTCAAGAGTTTGAATGAAATGCTAAAAGAGCTCCATTCATCTGGGGGGCCAAAACATGGCTACTTGCCCATCTCTACACTAAGCATTTTGTCTTCTTGTAAATTCAGGTAGTAGGGTAGCCCATGCAGTGCCCTCCAGATATGGCTGGGCTCCAGCACCAGCCAACATGGCCAAAGACTGGGGGTGATGGGAGCTGTACTTTAACAGCATCTGGACGGTGCCATATTGTCTAGCTCTTGGCTAGTCCAATATGAACTCCCTCAATCTGCAACATGGGCTGTTCCAAATCACAAATAAAAGACCAAGGATCAATGTTCTTCCCTGCAGCATTCTGCATCAAGATGCAGAGGACCAGCACCACCTAAGGCAGGCTTCCTCAAACTCAGCCCTCCAGATGTTTGAGTACAATTCCCACCATCCCTGACCACTGGTCCTGCTAGCTAGGGATCATGGGAGTTGTAGGCCAAAAACATCTGGAGGTCCAAGTTTGAGGAAACCTGACCTAAGGAAAGGCGAAAGGTAAATTTCAGCTAAATACTCCATCTACCCCTAAAACTAGTCCGCATGAGTGCACAGCCTTCGTAGACTGCTGACAAAAACATAAAGCCCACCACTCAAGAATACTTTGTCTTGTGGGCAAATAAGCAGTCCGCATCTACCTTTCATGTGCACTTTTCCTGTGACAAAATCTGTCCTCCAGTTTCTCTAAAGTTTCCCCCAGAAGACCTTCTTCTTTGCTGCCTCATTCTCAGGACACATTTGAATTGCTTTGGGTGCAGGGTTTTGAACTTGCCTCATCTTTTCCAGGTGGCCCAGTGTGGTATATGTGAGTGTGTTTCTTTCCAGCAAACATTTCTCCAGCACTTGTATGCACAATATGTGGATGTAACATCACACATCTCATCCTGCAGCTGTGAAAGCTCCCTTGTCAATATTTCTACTGGAAATACAAAAAGCGGTGCTTCCCCATCTGTTCACTATCCAAAGTCACCCTGGCTTATATGGCATCATCTTCTTGTTAACTATGCTATTATTTAAGCATTTACTGCAAGGAAGCAGCAAGACTGAACATTTAAAAGGTAATGAAGGTATTCATCAGCGCATGCAAATTCAATTAAAGCCTTTGGAATTGCAAAGGTCCTGGCCCTCTTCTTTTACATGGTTTTCTCTATTGATATTTTGGAGTTATGTCTTTTTAGAAATGGCATATGTTGTGGCTGATTTCAAGCTGCATCTTAATCTTCTAGTTTATGCCTCATCTGAAGCATCAGCGCATGTTAAGTGGCTTAAACTAGAATCTATTGCAGATGATATTGCATTTCTTGTCAGTGTGTTTGTTTGAGGGGGGAAAGGAAGGCCTCTATAGGTTCAATTAAGTGAGCATCTCATGTGTTTTGTATCTGTTAACTTCCTCCTACAGAACATTACTGCAGAATATCTTATTTCCTCTGAATTAAAACTGTTGAAGCTTAGATGATTTGTATGTAGCAGTTTAACTGCACCATTTATTCAGGCTGTTCCTCTTAAATAAAATCAATGCTATTTTTGCATCCTTAATGGGAGCCTATTTAATTAAATACACAGGCATTTTTCACCTTGAGCAGGCAGGAGCATAAGATACCCCAGTTTCTGATGAGTGGATGGGTACTTGCCTCAGGCCAATGCTTTAATGAGGAATTCTGAAGCATACAGCCAGGCTGCAAAGTCTGCTGGGCAATGCCTTTGGTTTGGCTTGCATTTAAGATTGGTGCCATCAAAGTCGGGATAGATTCCCCTGAATATTTTGCTCTTTCAAAACATACTTCATTATATCAAACCAAGTTATACAAAAACTAGAATTAAGTCCATTGATCTCCATGGGTCTAGTCTGCATATGACTAGCATTACATCTCACCTACTGACTTATTTTGTTTCATCAGGAAAGTTCCCTTTTTAGTTAAATCAGGAAAGTTCCCATTTTAGTTAAATACATAAGAATTGGTCACCTTGAGGGGGCAAGTGCATAAGATGCCTCAGCAGAGAAAGTTACAGGACAGAGACAGATTGTAAGGGAGGATATTCAACAGCCATTCCTCCAGAAAAGAAGGAAAACTCCAAGAATGGCAGTTGGCCTGCAAGAGCGTAGCCCACCCCATATGATGGGTCCACAAGCAGAGACTTGGGGGTGTCCTCAAGCCCTGCTCTCTGATATAAGAGAGGGCTGAGAACATTCTAAGGGGTTGTGACCTTGTGGAATGTTCCACACTCTTATTGTCCCTTAGCTGGCCCTTCAGACATGGTGTTCTTTTAAACAACATGACTTTGAGGGCAAAGAGTTTTTTTTTATTAGTAGAAGGACAATAGCTCGTTCCAAATTGGTCCAGTTATTATTCTGAGAAGCTGCACCAATGCAGATAAAACGAGTTAATTTGGGTCCTTCTTCTTCCAGTTTTAATGACCTTCATTAAATTGTAATCAAATGCACATCGAAAATTATCATTAGCGTGTGAGCAAAAGATGTTTAATGTCATTACATATCCAAAATGTCTCCAAAGAATCACATGGAGCCCTAGAAATTGATTCTGCAAGCCAATGACCAGCATGTGAGTAGCAGAGCAGGGCTCAATTATCTTCCTTCTCTTTTTGTCAGAAGCCTGCCCAGAAACTCTTTTGGGGGGAATCATTACACTTGATCTGTAAAACTGACTTTTTCTTTGTGAGTTTGGCTTAATTAACACAGCTACTTTTACCTGCCAACCTAGCAGTTTGAAAGCACGTCAAAGTGCAAGTAGAGGCGGGAAGGTAAACGGCATTTCCATGCGCTGCTCTGGTTCGCCAGAAGCGGCTTAGTCATGCTGGCCACATGACCTGGAAGCTTTCCAGCAGCTCTCTTGGCCAATAAAGTGAGATGAGCGTCGCAACCCCAGAGTTTTCCGCGACTGGACCTAATGGTCAGCGGTCCCTTTACCTTTTTACTTTTACCTTTGCCCATGGTATACATTTGGAAGGCTACAGGGAGGTGGCTGCTCTGAGGAGATCAAAGCCCACAGCTTTGTAATTCCGAAACCAACATTCAAACATGTTCCCTGAATCCAAATGCCTTTTCCAAACCTTCTCAGCAATTCTGGGGCCACATTTTGGAAAACAGATTAGAGAAGCAAACATGCAAGTCATTTGCAGCATTATCTGAAAGAAAAATGATGCAGGTCTACTCTGTTTTCTCTGCTGAATCACAGAATCCCTGAACTGGGTAGCCCTGACCTTCCAGAAGTAGCACATCACAATCCATTTGTTTCTAAAAGCCCATAGATAAAAGGGGAAAATAAATTGGAATTCACAGTGAAAGCAGACATCAAGTACTAGGCCATTCCCCAAATGGAATTCAGTCAGATTTTATCCCTAGGTGAAGAGCTAAAAGTGACCTTCTTCTAGTTGTACATGACAATTTTTGACATCTGAAAAATATAGAATGTGCATTTGTTTAGGGGGAGGGGAGAATGCAGCTCTCACTCTCTCTTACAGTAGGTGGCCTGTAAGATCAGACACAGGAACATTAATCTTCTTGGCTGTCTGTAACCAAATTCACAACAAAGCAGAGGCAAAGCTCTAGGTTTTTGCCACCATTTTATGTACGTATGTATCTTCTCTCCCCCCCCCCCAGCTATTGCTGTTTTACAGAAGATAAATCCTTCACGCATTAAAGAAAAGGGCATAGAAGCTACTGTTTAGGGTACAGCCACATAGCAGCTTCTCATGAGTGTTTTCCATGTAACGTTCAGTAGCCTTCAAGTGTGATTTGGTGCAGCAGAGAGCAGGTGCTTATTCACTATGCTGCATGAGTTCTCATGCAGCTGTTTCAAGGTGGGGTGTCAAAAACGTGGGGGATTGTGCAAGCCTGCATACTTCCTTGCAGCAATGACTTACCACGTCAACAACAAATTCTCTTGGCTTTTTTCTTCCTCTAAAGGAGCAAATGCACACATATTCTCCTTCGTGGTCCACTCCACCCCAACAGCAGCAAGGCAAGCTCCTCCTTCACCTTTCATTATATATGCACATTTTATAAGTTACAGGTGCAGGACTGGGTCTAGTGTAGTACTGGGGGCAGGGGCAGGGACGTGCTGCTCCCATCGCTCCAGAGAAAGTATATCAATAGAAGCACTTAGGAAACCGCATACAACACTGGCAAGTACAGGGGTACCTTAGTTCTCATATGCTTTGGTTCTCAAACGTCTTAAAACCCGGAAGTAAGTGTTTTTCGGAAGCCGAATGTCCAATGAGAAAAAAAGCACTGGTTCTTACCATTTGTAAAGTTAACTTGTAGCATCATTTTTCCTGGCTCCCTCGTAGGTTTTTATATGCTTGCTGTTTCTGATTGCCATACACTTTTATTTATATTCATTTATTTATTCAGCTTATTAGCAACCCAACAAAAGCAGTTCTCCCTAAGCTACATTAAAAAAAAACCAAAATATTTTTTTTAGGTCACAATTCTAATAAAATAAATAACAATAAGGAAGCATTAAAAAAGCAGAGATCTAAAGAGCATCTATAGGGCTGACATTCCAGTTCTTCATATTCAGTAAGAAGAGAATGGAGCATGGCTACCTGTGAGGTACAGCTGAGAGAAAGAGAGTCAGACAGAGAAGCTAGGTCAACACAAATACAGAAGTGTAGATTTGTTATTATTATTCAGAAAGGTCAAAGCTCATACAGCAGAAGTGCTCAGTTAGATGCCAGGACAGTAGCTCACCTGAGACATCAACAGCAGAGCAATGATTTTTTTTAACTCTTGTGCAATGAAGCATTAATTGGTTTAGAGTCCAATTCACTGCACAGGATGCACCATTATCTATCGAGGCTCAGGCACAATGAACCCAGCCCTCTTCTATTAATTCATAGCTGTTAATGCAAAAAATTCAGATACAAGGGGGGAAATCAGCCTCAAGGATGACAATATGTTCTCCCCTGCTCTCTGGCAAGCATTCAGCGACTTGCCTGATGTCAAGACTCTGAATTTTAGGCAGATAAACAGGACAAGCTTGACCCCACTAAAATATGGGAGAATGAAACAAGATCAAAAAGAATCAGAGAAACCTAACAGGGGTTCCCCCCCCCCAAAGAAAAAGAATAAGCAATAGGTGCTATAGCTGTATGTATACCTACGTACTTCATTTCATGCACCCATAATTCTCCCTGGCAGCCACATGATTAATTCAAAGAATTATTGATTTTTCCCCCTTGCTCAATCCTGCTGACCTGCTTTTGTTGACAGGTCTGTATGGATCACACTCCTCTGTCAGCTGAAATCCTGGCATCATGTTGGTCTCTGTGGCCTGCGGTAAACATTTCTACTGGTTCAACATTAATAGCATTTGAGTGCCTGATAAAAACATACACTTCTGCTTCAAAAATAACGGATATCCTAAAAACCTGTATTAGTGGAATTATTGAATGATGAGCAATTGGGATATTATTTACACACACATGCTTGTTATACTCAAATAACCAAGTAGTCTGCTGGGGGGGGGGGTCAGTTATATACTAGGGGCGCCATACTGGTAAATGACTGGCCGCTGTAAAAGGGCCCCGTCAATGGCTTCACAAGAAAGCTCCAAATTAAATTTTAAGCACCTAGATATATAACAGATTAAATATTACTCTAGCAAATATAATTATTTTTTACAACCATGTTTCAGGGGTTTAAAACAAAAACATAGCCCTTTGTGAATTATTATTTTACATGACCTCAGGTTTTTTAGCTATATTTTTAGCTATAATCTTGATCTAAAATATTGTTAAATTCTAGATTATTTTCCATGTAAATTATGAATAAAGTTACAGCTTGATTCAAATGCTGAGCACATTTAGAAAGTGAAAAATCAGGTAAATTATTACTGGCAAAATGGAAAGCTGCTGTTGGATTCTGGTTACATATATAAAATTACAGGTGCCTTCTAGCTTCCAGAATACCCTGTCACATATAAGCATATAAAATGCCTTTGTCAAATATAATTTCAAAGGACCACTTTTCACCATGTCAACAAGAACTGCTAGTTTGTGGTTTTCTGTATAGTAGCAAACAAGAGCAAAATCACTGAGAGAAACTGTTCAGGGTTTTGCTTTTTGTTTTGTCTTTTCTGTAAACACTCATGTTTAAGTAAAAACAAAAGAACCTCAATGAAATATCATTTCAAAACAAATTTTGGTCCCATGCTGTATTTTATATGAATGGGTATAATATTAGCAATTAGTTGACTTTGGGAAGATTATCCAGTCTCTGCAATATTGCGCCCACGTCAATGGTGTGTCAGTGTCTCTAATAATGTGGTTCTTGTTTTAACTCATTAAACTTTTCAATCAGCTTCATAGGGCAACACCATTTCCAGCTTAATCCAAAATGTCAACTTCTCTTCGTATCAAAATAAAACACAGGTTAGTCATCATTCACAGTAGAGGTTTTCTACTCTGAGCCACTTGAAAATCCTCAGCTAAACCACATGCATAGACAAAAGCTTTATCACATAATGGCTTTTGAGCAGTAAAGCATACTTTCATTAAAATGAATGAGCTCCTACATCAGTTTTATTCTTCACATCAAGTCTGTCAGCACTTTACAGGGAGCTTCCTTGGTCAGATGCAGCCTCTGAGGAAAATTAAGAACAGGGAATACTGCTTTTGGTACTCTCCAGCTACACTGCCATGATCAAGCCACTCATTGCCTTGAGTTGGTCAAGACCATAATAAATAGTCCTGAAAGAAGTGCAGAAATATGGAAAGCAAAGGTGGCTAGAATCCTGCTGCATCCAATTGCCCTCACTCAATGGTGACAAACCAAATTCTACCAGTGAGCCACATGAAATAGATCTGGGCCAGGGAAGGAAGGGGTGGGTTTGCAAAGCAAACTCACTCTGATCCAAATGTGAAGATCAGTTCAGGGGCCTGCTTTGGAATCTACACATTACCGAATTTCAATATTTGCATTATAAGCAGTCCAGGGGCTGCCTCTCTGCATCCTGGTTTGTTTTAATTTGTAATTCCAGATGCCTGGATGAGATGCTAGCTAGCATGTAGAGCTCCTGATGCCAACGGAATGTGGCAGTGCTCCCTGGGAGAGGCAGAACTTGATAATTCTCCATTGCTTCAAGAGACATTTGTAGGGATAGAAATATGGCCTTACTGATCTCTCTGAGAGCACTGGGGAAGCATCAATACTGTTTTCCTCTCAAGGGACACTGCTATATTGTCTCCTAAGAAGCCTCATCTGCAGCTTGCTGGACCCTTCAGTGATGGTTCTGAAACTCCTGTCTGGTTCACCATCTCCTCTCTTTCTGTGGCCCTGGGGAAGACAAGGGAGAGGTGGGGAATCTGAGAACTGGCCAAAAACCCAGGCAGCTGGCATGGGAGCCTCCAGTTCTAGGGCACATTCTTCAGGATCACAGCCATTGTGGGGTTCTAGACCCCTGACCCTCCTCTGAGGAGACATCAGGTTTGAGGTCTGGAAGAGACAGATGCCTGACAGAATCTGGCTGCCTCTCCACCCCTGTTCTGTATGGTGTCAAAGTGGGAATTCTGTCAACAAAGCACAAGCACCTTGCTCCTTATACCACTGGGAGAGTTCCAAGGTTGAGAGAGCTATTGGCTTTGGTGTGCTGCAGTGTCAGGCGGATAATGCACAGAGAAAAGTACTGCAGCTCATCAACCCAGGAAGACCAAAGGGAAGCCAAAAGAGTCTGGCCTGAATCAGGCTAATGGCCCATCTAGTTCAGCATCCTGTTCTCACAGAGGTCAACTATTAGCAGAGTTGTGTAACAGGAGGACACCAGTTTGAATACTTATTGACAACAGCATTACTACTGACATTTGGGGAGGTGGGTGCGGCCCCAAGTCTGAGGCATAGGGTGAGAGTCTTATTAGAATAAAGTTATAAACTCAAACAAAAAAAGCAGCCGATCCTTGGAGGGCCCCCTGGCCAGCTTAGTCCTCTGAGGCCTGGGGCAAGTGTACTCAGCTTCCCCTCCCTCTCCATGGACCTTGGTGGGCATCATGATGAATCTTTCAACTGATTATGTGGGAAAGTCCCTAAGTACCACTTCCTGCCACAACAACTTCAACAAGTCCCTAAATGAGACTTCTGTGTTGGCTTTAGGCCACTGAACTATAAAGAGAATTGGATGGTTTGTGTTATTCAGTGGTTTTCAACCAGTGTGCTGTGGCACCCTGGGGTGCCTTGAAGGATGGTCAGGGGTGCCACGGGCAACACTGGCCTCTGTCCCTCTTTCCTTCCCTCTCTCCTTTAATGCGCTCTCGTGTATCTGCCTCCCAAAGGCTTGCATAGCTGTTTTGTTGCAGCAACCCTGGCTACAAGCTCCACAGGCAAATGGTGCCTCTGGGGCCAGTCAGGGGGTGCTTTCCAGGTCCCTGTGGGGCAGTGTGACAAGGCAACTCTCTTTGGGGCAGGGGGGCAGCTCAGAAACCAGGGCTGTGGCTGCAACTGCCCAGAGGACTCCCAAGAAGAGGGGAGAAGAGAGGAGGCTGAGGGAACACCCCACAAGGGAGGGTGTTCGAAAAAGTTTGAGAGGGTGCTGGTTCTGCAGGCAAGGAGTGGCATAACTGGGCTCCTGAGCCCCACAGGGGTGCCACAGAAAGAATGTAGTTGGTAAAGAACCCAGAAAGGTTGAAAACCTCTGTTGTTATTAGTTGACACTGGGTGTCCAAGTGCCCAAAAATTCCTGATGACCCCATACATAGCAAAGAGAATGGTGGTGTGAGGGGAGGGAAAATAAAATGGTAGTGCAGCTTTGGGAAGTCTGGTGACACCATTTGGGAAAAATCTAAAGTGCTTACCTGGAACCCCCATCTCCTGATACACAAAGAAGCCCTTTCTTTGCTTCTTTCCTATTCTTTTCCTCACTTGACCTCTTCATATTTTCTCCATTCATTTCCATACACTCAGCATTTCCCCACTTATTTCCTCTGTTTGTCCTTTGCAGTCATTTCTCTGCCCCCTCCCCATCTCACCCTAAGGAGTGATAGCCACTTAAAGGAACATGAGTTGTTTGTTAATTATTCATTCTGTAATGAGCGAGGAATCAATGAACACTTTTTTTGTTTCTCTTTTTTTTTTTTAAAGACCACCCCCATCTGTGTATTGCAAGCAGCCTTGTTAAGACAAATAAGAGTGAAATACAGAACCAGCTATCAGTGATTAGTGGCTGAGGGCAGAGGAAACTAGTGCGAAGCAGTAAGCCATCAAGCCCCTTAGTCAGCAGGAGTAGCTCATATATACCATAATTATAAATCACATTGTTCCAAGAGGTTTCCCTGCAGAGTAACAAACTTCGTTCTTCTCCTCACCCCCCCCCCCAGTATTTAAATTTTCATCATCTCTCTGAAATACTCATTGCAATAAATGAATCCTGTCTTTCCTGTCCCCCTCAGAAGCAGATAAGTAAACTGAGCTAGTATTACCATTTGAAATGTAGAGTTAAACCATAATTTGCATGCTGTGCTTTACTGCTATATTTTAATTTGTGCCAAATTGCTGAGAAGAAAAGAACGAAAGAAACCAAACATATGAGCTCAACATGGACCCAGACCATGAAAAGCCTTATGTCTCTGAAGGTGATGACTAGTGAATTACTACTGCCTATAGTGTTGTTCTTTTTAATTAACTGCATGTGAGTCCATATTTCTTGCAACCCTAGACCAAAGTCATAGGCTCTGTCTTTGTGACATAAGGGCATTGGTTGTGTTGGGGGTTCTCAAAGCTTTATTTGTCTGAACAGAGCACTCAATATAAATCAGCGGGGTAAAGTTCACTTCTGTTTGTACTGCAGTCAACTAAAGGAGTATCAAGCATCTGCCAAGAAAATCTCAACACTACTTTGTACTTTCACTTCCCACAAAACACCGAGAATATCATATTACTGCAACCCGTTCGTATTGTTCTTTCATTTCAGTAATCTGCTTCTATTTTCATTGCAGAATTCTACTTTTGTGTCTCGTAATTTGGTTCACAGCCTTCCAAAATAGTTGTGCTTAATATGTCATCCAAACCCAGGCTTTCAGCTCTCCTGGACAAACTATGAGCTTATAAACCATGGGCCAAATCTGGGCTATATCTTATGGCTAGCTCTTTGGAGAAAGCCCAACCAGTAGAAATTTGAGATGCAACCAAGCCATGGATAACCTTCCATGCCAAGCCAAGCCATGCACCAAAACAGCCAAGTAGGAAGGCACTGGGACATTGTAATTGTTAGGGCTACAGCTATGTAGTTTGGTAGCCACATAGTCCAGGACACCCCAAATACAAAAAACAAACAAAGCTGAAAACATGACATGTGTTCTGCTTTTTCTCAAAATGATCATAGTAGTTCCAAACCACCCAAAACAAAAAGTTGAAATTTGGCACAAAATTCAAGGGCCACTGAGAACTAAGTAAGTCTGAAAATGGAATCTCTTTGTAAAGAGCAGGGCATGGAGTTTACCTCTGAAGATGGCATTCTACAGCACAGAGCAAGCAAAGCTATTATGAGACAGATAGAACATCAGGGTTCAACATACATCTATGCTTCTCAAATGCAAGCTTCATTAACTAGCGCACATATTCAATTTAATTTCTACCCTTGCACATAGGGAGGTTCGCTTACAAGGGACTATACGTCCTACTACAGCAGTCAACTTTTTTTTACTGTTTTCATACTTCAGTAGTCAGTATCTGTCTGTCCATATACTGTACATAAAAACAGCAGCTACACCTCTTGTGTGTATAAAAATGTGTTGTTAATAACTTACACATAATGTAACTTCTGCCAATTCCCCATTCTGCCCCCAGTACCACTTCCCATCCTGTGCCAGAGGGTTCTCTGTAGGGCACAAAGAACTGCAAGGGAAATGGGAAATCAGCAAAAGTTTTGGCCCCCTTTTTCTACCAGTGGGTGTGTTTCTGAATAGAATTCTGCTTAAAGGATGATCCCACTGGTGCAAGAAAAGTCTAAATCCAAGCATTTGGATTTAAACGTATTCCAAAGATCTCTATTAATAGCATGGACATAAATCACTTAGGGGTTTTTTTAACCATTTGTAGGAAACTATATTTTCTTAATTTAGACTTTTTGTATACTGTACTGAAGTCAACACATTTAAATAAAAGCTAATGAAAGTAAGTTTTATTATGAATATGGCATACTTTTCAGCTATCAGTCTACATTTTTCACCTGACAAAGCAATGAAACTCCTTTTACAATATGCCAATAATACAAATAAATACATATATCTTACATAGCAGACATTATTTGAAACATGTAATTTATTAAATAACATTTGAATAGCATGCTTGTGAAAAACTGTAAATATTACTTATTATAGTCAGTATGCAATACCAAGTATGGAAACTAGTTGCAGGCTTTATTGGGGCTAAATTAAGTATAAGTAACCAAACTTCAGCAATTGCAACCCAGCAAATATTATGATAGCGATATACCAAGCCTATTTAAAATTAAGCCCAGGGGAAGAGGACTGTTTCATCTCACCCTATACCATGCAACACCATCTGATGTGTTGATAAATTCATCCTCATCCATTGACAAGATTATATATATCTGCTGTCACACACATGCACATCTATAATTAAGTTGTTTACCACTTACATGCTAAAGTGGTTTCTAAGCAGTTTACAACTATAAAATCAATTATAAAAATCGTAGATAACTAAAAAAAACCACCATGACCATTCCATTGGGACACTAAAACAACCTTCATTTAATATATGATTTAAAAAACAGTTAAAAAGCATGGCAATTAAAACAGCTAAAAACAATTAACACAGTAAGAACAGAAGTTCAGTTTAGGGGAACACTTGCCTAAATAGGCATGTTTTCAGGAGCCAGAAGTATGCCATTATTAAGGGGCCTTTCCTATTTCAGTAGGGAAGGCATTCCAGAATACTGGTGCCAGCTACCTTCAACTCAAAGGAAACATCAAACATAGCAGAAAAAGTAGATGCTGGAGGTGGTATGGGACCATGAAGTCAAGGCCTACCTGAGACGAGTGAGACTGTGTCTTTCTCCCATGAGACAACAGTGATGTATGCCTCCACAGAGGAGGGGATAATGCACTTGAAGACCGCTACATTGCCTCTCATGGCTTTCTGGTCCTCCACACGGACTGTATATGGTTCCCGTAAAACTAAAACACAGCAAAATAAGGAGACATCAGGTAGTGAAAGAATGCAGAAAAATGCATTCTCCTGCAGAAACGCAGGCAAAATATATTGAGGCCTATGAGTCCTTTAGCTTTCAGGAGCCCTCTGGCCAAATTTGCCCAAATCAAAAACCTACAACAGAATCAAATTCTGCTATAGTTGTCTTGAAATGGACCTTGAAAAATTGTATTCACTCAGGATGAAGAACATTTGACAGATGAGTTAAAATGCATTCTAGGGAAATGGGAACAGTGCTGTTTTTCTTCCATTGTTTACTCATTTCTTACTATCTGGCAGTTTTGTCCAGAAGCTTGAAAAATGTTGGGCCCCACCATCCAATGACATGTTAGTTCTTTCTACTAATGTTGTAGCATTGTATATTAATATATCAGTCGTTTACTCCAGCCTCATGAAACTTGTGAACAACAGTTCTAATAGTCTGATAACTGTTTTATAGATGAAGCTATTTGGGGACTGAACAGGGGAAAGCAGAGGACACCATATATTATTTGTTATTCTTGGCATCCATCTGTCGAGAGAAACAATGGTGTGTGCCTCCAGGGCCAAAGTCAAACCACTGGAGAATCACAGTGGCTGCAGAGACTGGTAACTTGTAACTGCTGCCCCCCGTGTTGTTTCTGCTGTGTTAGCAGCACTAAAGTGTCCTCTCCAAGGTACAAGCCTGGGCTTTGTGTATGGAGGTTCTGGGCTACCCAGACAACAAGACCCAACCCCCAACCCCCCGCCTTGCTGATGTGGTCCAAAGGAAAGCAGAGCAGTACATTTGGCACCAGCTTGGCTGCAGGAGTTGCTGGAAGGAGACGTACAAGATGCCATTCAACCATCTTTGGGACTCCACTTCAGATTTGTGTAAAGCGTACTCCTTAGTCTTTTCATCTCCCAAAGATGTCCCAGAAGGAAGGAGGATGTTTCATTAAAGCCCTTATATTGAGACTCTGCTGAGATTCAGAAAAGGATAGAGCGACTGCTTGATGGACTCTTTTGATGCGAGGATGTGACCCCAAAGAACTGCTGCCTGACTTATGCTGAAGAGGGATGATAACTGATGTCAAAGTGTATTGGCTAGCAAAAGATCTACTTGTATGAAGTCTGAGACTTCTGAGCAGCCCATATAGGCAGCTTTGACTGCTTCTGATACCAGGAAGAAAATGCCTTCCATGTGTTCTTTTGAATCCTTTTATAGTAAAGGTAAAAGGTAAAGGACCCCTGGAGAGTTAAGCCCAGTCAAAGGTGACTATGGGGTGTGGCGCTCATCTCGCTTCAGGCTGAGGGAGTCAGCATTTGTCCACAGACAGCTTTCTGGGACATGTGGCCAGCATGACCAAACCACTTCTGGTGCAACAGAACACCCTGACAGAAGCCAGAGCACACAGAAATGCCTTTTACCTTTCTGACACAGTGGTACCTATTTATCTAATTGCACCGGTATGCTTTTGAGCTGCTAGATTGACAGAAGCTAGGACAGAGCAACAGGAGCTCACCCAGTTGTGCAGATTCAAACCGCCAACCTTCTGATCGGCAAGCCCAAGAGGCTCAGTGGTTTAGACCACAGCACCACCCACATATCAGGTATTTATAAGTAGAACAATGCCTAGAGACCAAAAGTATATCAACAACTTTATTGGAAGAACCAAGGAGGGTTAAGATATTCTACTCAGTCTTGAATAACATTAGGGTTCTGGTGCTATATGGGACCCTGACTAAGGAGACCTGGAAAGACTCACTAGATTTTGCCTGTTGATTAGGTCCTGTCACAGGCTATGCAATGAGGTTCAAGTTCCCCATAATAGAGAGTGTTGGTAAACGAAACAACAGAGAAGAACCCTTTGAAAAATGGCCCACCCTGCGTTTATAAAGGAAAGCTATGGCAGTTAAATGCATATGAGTCTGTAACACAGATGTCCCCAAAGATTTGTTTTAGTGAGTGGAAACAGATGAAGCGAAAGAGAAAGCTGTTAACAAAGATGAAAATGTGATTATTATTTTTGTGGGAAATCATCCTTGGCTCTAGCGTAAGCATATTACTGGCACAATGGGACTTTGTGAATTCTTTCACAACACATAAAACCAACTTGCTTTATATTTAATTTCATACTCTATATTAAATCAAATTTTCTATAGTAGCAATTTGGTAACATGCAGAATTTAACATCAAGTGGATTCAGTTGCATTTGTTTTCATTGATGACGATATATCTGAAAATAAAGCAAGAAATTACTTTCCGTCTTTTAACACACAACAGGCCATTTGCTTTTTTAAACAAACAAACAAAGAAAGAAACTATTGTGTCAAGGGTCCAGCCTAGCCTATTAATTTTCCATCTACATAGTCTGATTAGGATAGTTTTTCCTGAAAGCAATCCCCTACCAGTATTCTGAAATATCACAGTATCTGGAAGGTTGCAACTAGGGATGGGTCAGATGCAAAATAAAACAGGGTTCCTGCACCTTGTGTTGCAAAATGCTGTGCAGCTTGTCACACAACTACTAATGGTGCAAGACCTTGTTCTCTTTTGCATCTTGCCACCCTAGTTGCAACATCTTGTGTAGATGTTCTCCTATTTTGATTCCTGTAAACATTACATTTCTCATGTTTCTGCCTGGCCAGTAAGGCACTGGACATGAACCAAGCCACTTTTCTATGCTAAACCACCATCCAGCACACTAAGCAGAGCAATATTTGACTGTACTCACCGGCCTTAATGTGAACATCCTGACTTCTGATTTTCCCTGAAGGATTTTCAGCTGTGCAATAGTAAGTGTTATCATGGATTAAGTTATTAAAGCTTGAAGGAGGGAAAGGGAAAATTTGGAGAGTGCCATTAGGGTGGACGTGGCGGATCCCTGGAACATCGTAGATCTCCTCGCCCGTTGCTAGGTACCATCTGAGCGTCACAGGAGGGATCCCTGCTGCAGGACAGGGCACCAGAGTCCCTGTGGTGCTAGCAAACACTACCTCTTGCAAAGATGCATTGACAAAATATAAGCTGGTATGTAGATCTTCACCGAAAACTGCAAAACAGAAACAGAAATGTACATAGTTAGCAAGGGGTAGGGGTATTAAAGTCAGTTTTCCTCTTATCTGTTCATTAAGGATGACATGGTACTGTTAATTGGGATTTTGCAGTAGCTGGACATTGTTCCATATTATAGGGCATTATCTTTTGGTTTGCAAACTGCAATGAAACAAAGGTTGCTAGAGAAACTGGATTCACGTGGAAGATGGCAATTTCCTTGCTCAGGTGTCATGGCAGAAAACTGTAACCAATTTAATTAACTAAGAAGTCATGGACTTCAGATCAGAGGGCAAAGAATATGATAACAAGCAGGAATGGTGTTACTGTTTTGGATAAAGCAAATGAAATTACTTTCAAACTTTGTCAGCATTTTTTATTTTAAATAAAATAGGAAGCGTGATCATCATACTTTCATTAAGATGCCAGTAGCATTGTCCTCTTTCACAAAAAACTTTTTACATTGATTTTTGTAAATGATACCTTTCTTATTCTTCATTTTAGTTCTCTTTACATTTTATGCTTTTGTAACAGTCAATATTCTGATGATTAAACTAATCTCTCAGGAAAAAAGAGAACTTGTTCTTGAAGGAGAAGGTTCAGCACCCTGGACAGCAGGTTTCCTATGCAACTGTAATAACAACCTAGCAGCTTTTCCTCTCAGGTTCTCTTATGGGAAAACAAACAGCTTCTCTCTCATGCCTATCTCAGGAGGGAGAACCAGTCCCAAAAAGTCCATCTATGTTTCTGCTTAGTCCCTCCTTGCCCTCTTCCTTCGCCACATTCATGCCGCCACATCCGCTACCCTTCCAGCATCAAGATGTTCACCTTTCTTGGCCCCAACCCAGGTCTAACCATTCGACATTATGACCCAAACTGCAAGAACAGAGAGATTGGTAATTGACATGATTTTTATTTTTTAAAAGCTGGAGAAAGAAGACTCTCAAAGTACCCCTGGGCAAAACTGTGAGACACTGATACAAAGTGATAACTGGCAGTCCAGGTTCTCATAGCTAATGGCTGCAAAAAGCAGCACATGCTGATTCAAAGTAACCCTGCAGGGTTGCATCAGCTGCAATAGAAACTTCACTTTGTTAGTCAAAGAAAACAGATGTGACTTGAATACACAAGAGGCAGAAGATTTGAATACAAACTAATGCGGGGCCATGTGCTGTGCTGAATACCAACAGCAGTGCAGATATTAATAGGACGTTTCCTGGCTTGGCATAAAACAATTTTGTCAAAAATATGAACCAAGGACTAAGCAGGGTTGCTTGCTAAGAGTCAAAGAAATATGTTTTGTAAGTGGGTTACCTCAAAATGCAAGGAATTAAATTAATAGTTAATTGGATGCTGGCAACAAAATAATGCCACTTACGCCAGCCGCTGGTGGCATTCCACCCCTCCCCTCTGGCCCTGCTTTTGTGCATTTAACAGCAGCCTGACACACAGAAATTAAACAAGTGGAGATAAATGATTAGAAAAGCTTCTGCTTTTACATTTCTCTGAGAGGCCACTGTTAAAAAGCACAGGAGCAAAGCCAGAGGAAAAAGTGGCAACCCTAACAAGCAACCACACTCTTCAGAGATAAATAGGTGTGGTTGCATTTCTCTGTGGAGGGAAAAAAGGAGCGACTGACAGCTAACATTAGTGCCTTTTCATGGCAAATGAAGTGCATTTCTGTGGGATATCATAAAAATGTCATTGTGGCATGTACACATCAACAAGTTTCTAAAAATATTAGATTTTTAAAAACTCATCATATCACTTGTGAAACCACTCCTAGGGTGTTCAGCTGGATATATTTTAATGCAACTACATGCAAAAAGACAAAATATAATCTGCAATCTTTGCATCCCGTGTTCAAGGCTATTGATTTCCATCTTAGACTCATTGAATAAGTAAATATAAAAGAATCCCCATTACCTATTCATAATAAATCAACATTCTAATTTAAAATTGCCTTTATCTGTTACATATTAGAGGCAAAATATCATCTGGGCACACACTTATCAGAGGATAGAATCTAATCCAGAATTGTAGCAACCAAAGAGCAAAGAAAAATATCTTAGCATTTTTGCCTTTGATGAATCCAAACTGCCTTCAAATATTTATTTAGACATAAAGAGACAAAAATCAAAGACACGTTCAGTGTAAGCAGGGCATAAAAGCTTTTTTTAAAAAAAATAGTATGAATAAAATTGAAGTAGAGAACATGAATGATTGAATTTGGAATATATGGATATGGGTCAATCTTTTCTGAGTGGTATAAAGGCAATATATTCGGAGCAGAGAGCAAAATTAATTGTTAACAATGTTATAAGAGAAAATATTGCCATAACTAAGGGTACAAGACAAGGGTGTCCTTTATCTCCGTTATTATTCATTTCGGTCCTAGAAGTCTTCTGAAATAATGAAAAAATAAAAGGTGTGACAGTTGGTTGTAATGAATACAAGGTTAAAGCCTTTGCCGATGACTTGGTTATAACTATAGAAGATCCTATGCAGAGTGTCAAAGAGGTGTTAGAAGAGATAGAACATTTTGGTCAGGTGTCCGGGTTTAAGTTAAACAGGGGGGAAAATAAAATAATTGCTAAGAATATGGATCAAGAGACAATAGAAAGAATACAGCAACAAACAGAGATGAATGTGGTTAAGAAAGTTAAGTATTTAGGGATTACGTTAACTCCCAGGAGTATTGACCTGTTTCAAAACAATTATGTACCAATATGGAATAAAATTAAACGTGACCTAGAGGTGTGGGGAAGAATGAAACTATCATTATGGGGAAGAATTGCAATGATAAAGATGAGCGTGCTACTGAAAATGTTGTTTCTGTTTCAAACAATTGCAATAATTAAAGGTGTGACAATATTTAAAGAATGGCAAAGAATAACGTCAAGATATATCTGGCAGGGCAAGAAGCCAAGAATAAAATTTAAGATATTAACAGATGCAAAAGATAGAGGAGGCTTTGCCCTGCCAGATTTAAAGTTATATTATGAAGCTTTGTGTCTTTGCTGGGTGAAAGAATGGATAAAGTTAGAAAACACAGAATTGTTGGATTTAGAAGGTTATGATAATAGATTTGGTTGGCACACATATTTATGGTGTGAAAAGAATAGAGTGCATAAAGGTTTTGAAAACCACATCTTTAGAGGATCGTTGATCGAAGTCTGGAATAGGTATAAAAATTTATTAGAGTTTAAAACTCCATATTGGCTATCACCATTGGAGATAATGAGTGTGAAAAAGATCAATATGACAGGAAGATGGATTACATATGAGAATTTGATAATCAAAGAAGTTAATAAATGGAAATTGAAACCATATGAAGAAATTAAAGAAAATGTAAATGATTGGTTGCACTATTTTCAGTTGAATGCAATGTTCAAAATAAAGATGTCAGAAAGTGGTTTTCAGGAAAAGAAATCTAGGTTTCATCAAGAAATTTTGAATAGTGATGTTAAAATTTTATCAAAAATGTATAAATTATTACTTGAGTGGCATACAAAGGACAAAGAAGTAAAATCAGTTATGATTCAGTTGGCCAAAGATTTTGGTTATAATATACAATTTGATGAGTGGATAAAATTGTGGAAAGAAGGAATGAAATTCACTGCATGCACTACAATAAAAGAAAATGTTATGAAAATGATGTATAGATGGTATGTAACACCAGTGAAACTTAGTAAGATGTATAAAGTCAGTAATAAATGTTGGAAATGTCAGGAAAAAGAAGGAACATTTTATCACATGTGGTGGGAGTGTAAAAAAGTAAAAGGTTTCTGGGAAATGATTTATAATGAGATGAAGAAAATGTTGAAATATACTTTTTGTTAAGAAACCAGAAGCATTCTTATTAGGAATATTAGGGAATGAAATTAAAATGAGGTTATTTAGGTATCCAGTGACAGCAGCTAGAATTTTTATTGCCCAGAAATGGAAACAGGAAGAAATGCAGACGAGGGAAGAATGGAGAATGAAATTGATGGAATACGCAGAAATGGATAAATTAACGGGGGAAATTCGGAACCAACGCGATCAGAGATTCACCGAGGACTGGAATAAATTTACAGAGTATATCAAAAATGTATGTGAGGAGCAATTAACGCTTGTTGGCTTTCAAGAAGCTCTGTGAAAATGATTGATAGAAATGTTGCTTAAAAGATATTATGAGATTAAGATTGTTAAAGCGCAATATAAATTTAAGAAATGGGAGTAATTGTGATAATATGGAAAATTGTCAGACAGGCTGAGGGAAGTCTAAAAGATGTATATGTTAGAAGTGGATGTTAAACATGGATGGAATGCATATTGGAAATTGAATAAAAATTAATTATATATAAAAAATGAATGATTGAATTAAGCAACTCAAAGTGCAATTCTGCACAAGTAAACTCAGAAATAAGTCTGTATCATTCTCCTAGATAGGTGTGCAAAGGACTCCCGTTTCACCCTTCTTTTTAATGAGCGAGAATACAGAAACATTCCACAAAGAGGAATTTTGTATTCTCAGTTCACCCAGCGGTTTCTCAGCTTCTATACAATTCTCTATTGCATCTATTTTTATGGGTCATTGTTGTAATTCATTTCACCACATGTTTTGATACATTATTGTCACTATTTAGAACATTGCTATTTCCATCTATAACAGCAATATTTCTTATATTGTTTATGAGTCCCACTGGCAATGTGTAATTTGTGTGGTGCGTATATCTGTGTACACTTTATTGTTAACCTCCTTAGACTCTCATGAGAGAAAAGACAGAGTACATGATTAAGATTATCATCATTATTGAACAATAAATATTCCTTCAAAAACATGTAGTAGAAATTAAACGACATAATCTCAAACAGAACAGCAGTAAGAAACTCTACAACCAGTCCATACAAACAATTAAAAGGCAACTAACAGTGCAATTCTACACAAGCCTACTCACAAGTAAGCCTCACAAAGTTCAGTGGAACCTACACCCTGGGGAGAATGTATTTTACAGTCTTAAAAGATGTGAATTGAATATATATAGACATTAAAAGCATGAGTGGACAGGGTGGTCTGTTTTGCCAGGAGTCAACAGAAAAATAAAGAAGGTGCCAGGAGTCCATATTAAGGAGATGGAGGATTTCCACAGCTTAGATGCAGTTACTGAAGAAGCCTTTTGCCAGGGAACACTCCTTCCCACACCAAAGCTTGAGGGAACCAGAAGAGCCTGGTATGGAGGTTTGCATGGAAGAAGGCTGCCCACATATAATGGGGTGGGGGACAAAGAACAGGTATGGGGAACCATGAGCCCTCCAGTTGCTGCCGAACTCCAATTCCCATCTGTCTCAACAAGCTTGGCCAATGGTTCAGCAATATCAGGAGTGCCAAAGGTTCCCCACAGCTGATAAAAAGAGGAGGCTGCTACAGTTGACAATATGGACTCTTCATCGTTTCCTCAAACTTGCATGTGGAAATTTCTAAACAGAAGATATTAGACTGAGGATTCAAACAGAAACTACAACAATAAAATGTGCTGTTTCCTTTTAGAGAAACTGTAGGCACTTCACGGTGTTGGTATCAATGTGCCTATTTCTCACTGGTGCCACTGTGTAGCTCTCATTAATGTTAATAGTATTCACATGCATGTCAGGAAGAGAGAATTAACCACATAATGAACATTAATAAGCACTCATTTTCAGGTGACATTCATCACTATGAACAATTTTGGAGGCCAAAATACATCAGTGTGATTGCAGCATACAGCGGGCAAAGCAGATTTTAAAAGCTTATCAGACTCATTAAGGGCAGCCAAAGAGACTCACAGGTTTCCACAGGAGAAAGGAAAAACATTATTAGAACATTATAAAACACTAAAGGCTAATAGTTTCTGAGACATTTGGCTCAGCCAAATTCAAATATAGGCAACCGGGACGATTCAGTATTCCCCATAAACAACACTAGCAAGAATTTTAAATGCAAAGCAGCAGAAAACCTGCTTCTACCAGGCAAGCTAGGATTCTGGCACTTTCTTGTTACCCACTATTGTTAACTATCATTGAACAGAAGAAGTCGGTAAGTAGGTTTGTTACTTGCATTTAAAACCTACATTTCCTCCAAGGACTCGTTCCTCTCATTTCGCCAGTCTTAAGTTCACTTCTCTTCCTGTCCACATTGGTTTGAAATATTTAAGGGGGTGTGAATCAGTGTCTCCCACACCCCTAGTTTCATGATCCCCACCCCATTTTATACCAACAGTGTGATGTAGGTTAAGCTGAGACCTAGTGATTAGCCCAGGACTCCCCAGACAGCTTCATGGCTGAGTGAATATTCAAACTTGGATCTCTCCTGTCCTAGTCTTACTTCTTTTAACTATTTTTTATTGATTTGTCATAAGATATGTACAGACGTGTCATGAACCACTACACTGGCTCCCTTAAGGTTAATGTTACACCATACATTATGAACCTGTAAGTTCAATAGGACTTTTTCCTCCGTACATGATTTCGTTCCCTGTCTCAGCAATTTTTCAAGTAGCGCATGAACAGGACCCGAAACTTTAACTACAGGCAACTCCCATTTGTGCAGGGGTTCCATTCCTGGCCCCCACACAGGTCAGTGAACTGTGCAAAGTCCACCTCAACCCATTACCCCCCACTCTGCCCCATTTTCGTTCCATTTTCGTTCCATGTTGATGGACTTGTGCACAGTTGTGCACCAATGGTCGCTTCTTTATTTTAAGAAAGTTGATAGTGTAGCTAGGTGCTGTCCCTCTCTCAGCAAGAAAAGGGGAAACAGATCCCTTATTTCAAAAGTAGCTGTTGCAGCCCCTTTAAAAGAAGACATTCTACAATGCAATGCTATTGTGATTTATTCCCCGGGGGGGGGGGGGATTTCCAAGAAATGGGAAGGGATTGCAGTTTCAGAGCAAAAGGTGATTATTATCTTCCCCTGGGAAAGTTCTGTCCCCCCTGCAAAATGCCACCTTTTGCTGTGAAAAATAAACTCAATGACAATTCTGCACAACCCTACATAAAAAGGGCTGTAGTATTTCTAAGTGCATAAGAGCATGTTGTGTCAGAGTCAGACCACTGATCCATCTAACTCAATACTGCATACAGGGACTTGCAGCAGGTTTCTGGGGATTCAGATAGGAGTCATCCCCAGCTTGAGCTGAACAGGGACAGAACCTGGAATCTTCTGCATGCAAAGCACCCATAGCCCATCCTCATGGTTGCAATCATTATTCTCAGTAGGAACAGCTGTAACTAATTTGTTGTTGTTGTTTATAATAATGGAGGATACATTTATGAAAGACATGGGTAAACTATAACATGTGTCTCTCCAATCTTTTCCTGCAACATCCAACTAAAACTCAAATTATTCATTGCCAAAAACAGTCTCAGTCATTGGGACGTTAAAAGCACCGAGCCATGGATTTAATGGGAGTGAAATGTTCTCATCTGAGGTCAAAGCTGGTCATAATAAATCAGTTCATTTATCTGCTGCAGTATTGAGCATAACCATAACACAGTTCAAAATGGGAGCTAACATGTAACTATGAATGAGAGTTGCATAATTTTAAAGAGGAAACACCATGGAACAGATGGCAGAAGACATAAACGAGAGAGGGGGGAAATGGCAGGGCTGAAAGTAATTGCAAATCTGCTATGATTACTTGAGCAGTGTTGCTATACAAGGACATCTGCGTCACGGCTTCTGTAAAAAGGAAGGGCATGCTAGCTTCTATTTCAACCGTCCCTTTAACAGTTTTGGCCCTCTGTGTAACAAGTATGGAAGGGACAATGGCTTGGTTATGACCAAATCTACCTGGAGAATAGACTCGCTTCCATTAAATGAATTGCTCAAGCTTCTCATCTTAGAAGAATTTATTAGGGATCTGAACATGCTGGAAGTTCAAGGGTTAGCATTTCAAGGCTGCATTTGGAGGGGAACAATAATGCAACAGAAGGGACTTTTAGGCAAAAATAAATGTATCTCATCTAGTTCCAAAACTCTCAAACCTGACAAAAGTGCAAATAAATAAATGTATATCAACTATAAGATTGTGGTGTTAGGAACATAGGAAACTGCCTAATACTGAATCAGAGTCATGGGTCCATCTTGCCTGGAACTGTCTACATGGACTGACATCAGCTCTCCAGGATTTCAGGACAGGAATTTCTCCAAGCTCTACCTGGAGATGCTGGGGATTGATGCTGGGACATGTTGCTGTTGGAGATAAGCAGTGTCCAGTGCACAGCGGAATGATGAAAAGTACGTGCCAACATGCTCTATATTACTTTATTTACACTTCAAAGCTGGTAATTTACAGAAAAACATTTTCCCTCTGCCGGAGCAGAGAAAGGCATCCTCTCTCCTCTAAAGCACGGAGAGAAACACACCACTGAACTGCAAAGAACAGTGAAAAACAGGAAACCAGTGTACGTCACATCCAGTCTCCTTTCCCGTGAGAAAACCCAACAGCATTTGACTGTGGAATGTAAACATTGTCTTGTTACAAGCATTTCGCTGCTCAGTGAAGGAAGCAGAAACCAACATCCTCCCCCTTTCTGTGAACATCACTGGGCAGCGTGTTCGTACAATATCAGTACAAACCCAACTTCTGCACATAGGTACAGTGTTGATCCCTTGATACAATCTTGGACAATACATCAGCAGGAATTTCATTACCTGGCATATAGGACACCGTTACGAGTCCCTTTTGAATACGTTCCCTAGCATGTTGCAACTTTAATTGCAAGTGCTTCGTGCTTTGCTTACAACCTTCAGAATTCAGCAAAGCCAAACATGCTTTGTTGTCCTGGTAAACCTGGATTGGACATTTGACAGGAATTTTCATGTCTTTGCACAATTGTAACAACCATTCACAATCCTTAAGTGAATAAGACAGTGCATTCAGTTCAGCTTCACAAGTACTTAAGCTAACTGTTGTTTGCTTCTTGCATGACCAATCAAATAGACCCTGATTGTACTTATAGCAAACTCCAGACGTACTTTTCCTGTCTGTAGTGTCACTTCCAAAACTTGCATCTGCAAATATCTCAAGACCACCAGACTTCTGATTGTTAAATCTCAGTCTGTAATGCATAGTGCCTTTCAAATACCGCGCTATGCGTTTCAGAGCTTTCCAATCCTTAACAGTAGGATTGTTGACTTGTCTGCTTAGCAAATTACAGCTAACAGCAATGTCAGGTCTTGAACATCTGGCAATGAAGTTTAGCTTGCCTAGCACACTTCTGTACAGTGTAGTATCAGAAAATGCTTCTCCAGTGTCATCTACCTGATAACCTGTTGTCATCGGTGTGTCTACAGGGTTAGCATCCATCAGGTTTAGTTTGCTTAACACATCAGCAATTTTACGTGACTGGTGTACTAGAATGTTACCATCTTGATCTCTCTCTATTTCCAGAGATAGGTAGTTGTTTATCTCACCAAGATCTTTCATGTCAAAGTGCTCTTTCAATTGAGCTAGGGCATTATTGTACACTGTGACATCCTTCCAAAAGAATAAAAGATCATCAACATAAAACAAACAATACAGTTTCTTTTGCCCCTCCTCTTTGACAAATACACATGGATCAGCTTTCCCTTGCTTAAAACCTAGAGAAAACAATACTTCAGTGAGTTTTGTGTGCCAACACCGTGCACTTTGTTTGAGACCATAAAGGGACTTCTTCAGAGCACAAACAAATCCCTGTTTTACCTGTACGCCATCAGGTGGAAGCATATAAAGTGATTCATCTAGAGATCCGTACAGAAAAGCTGTATTCACATCATGGTGACTAATGTGTAGATTCTCTTCTGCAGCTAGCTTGAGCATAAGCCTAATGCTCTCATACCTCACGGTGGGTGAGTAGGTCTCGTGATAGTCTTCACCTGGTACCTGTGCAAAACCTCTGGCTACCAATCTGGCTTTGTGTCTGACTATCTTGCCATTTTGATCTGTCTTCGCTTTGAAGACCCATTTGCTTCCAAGCAGTTTCATTCCTGGAACTACTGGAACAAGGTCCCATGTTTTGTTCCTTTCCAAGGAATCAAGCTCAGCCTTCATGGCATTTAACCATGGCTCAGCTTCCTTTGAATCCAAATCCTGGATTTCTTGGAAACTTGAAGGTTCAAACACCTTCTTGGAGCTTTTAACAGCTGTTACTGCTATCTTAGCAAACTCATCAGCAAATCTCTTTGGAGGTCTGCCTTTTGTTGCTCTCTGTGACCTGCGAATTAGCCTTAAGTCTTCAACACTCTCCTCTTCCTTCTTAGGAGAAAAGTGACCTATTGTGAACAATGGTTCCTCCAATTCTTGATCAGAGCTTTCAGAGGGTCGCATAGAGGTTTTCGCACTCTTAAAATCCTCTGAATCACCCGATTCAGTTTCAGACTCAGAATCAGAACCTTCATCAGTGGGTGTGGGTTGTTGCGGTTGCTTTTGACTATCCTCAGTCTCATCACTGTCATCAGGATAACATTGGAAAATTCCCACATTCTCCCCCCACTTGGCATTGTACTCAACACTTCTTGTGAGCTTAATTGTCTTAGAGTCAGTCATCATTATTCTGTAAGACCCTTTCTGATAACCTAGAAAGATACCATGCAATCCACGCTTGTCTAACTTGGAGTTTTGTGGTGAGTGAACCCACATGTCAGAACCAAAAATTTTCATGTGTTTGATGTATGGCTTCTTGCCAAACATCTTCTCATAGGGGGTACAACCAATCGCTGAAGATAACCTGCGATTATAACTGTAAGTGAAACATGAGAGAGCTTCGGCCCAATAACTCTCTGGAAGATTGGCATCATGCAGCAAGGTTTTTAACCCTTGAAGCAATGTCTGATTTGCTCGTTCCGCAAGTCCATTCTGCCATGGCGAGCGAGGACTAGACAAATCGTGTTGAATTCCTTTCTCAGTCAGAAAAGCTTCAAACTGCTGAGAAGTGAATTCTCCCCCGCGATCAGTGAAAAGAATTTTTATCTTCTTACCATGCACATTTTTCAACCAAGCACAGAATTCCTTAAACCTAGGAAAAGCCTCTGATTTCTGCTTGAGATTGTACACATAAATATACCTGGAAAATGCATCAATGAGAACCATGAAGTACCTGTTTCCACCCAAAGAGGGCGCTAGTGGTCCAACCAAATCAGCATGAACAACCTGGTATGGTTCTGTAGCTTGCCTACTAGACACCTTACCTTTCGCAGCCATTTTTACCTTGTTTGCTGCGCATGCCTTGCACTTCATGTGGTACCTGCAGGGTTTAATAGTCATACCTTCAACCAAGGCAGGCATTTTAGATACTGCCTCAAAATGCAAATGACCAAATTTTTGATGAAAATCGTGAATACATTCTGCATGCAAACTTTTGTTAGAACCTGCAATGCAACAAGTGTCATCCTGCACAACATCATCAAAATACAAAACATACAAACGATCAACATATTCAGCATGCAATACATAATCATTTTTCTTTGTGATGATGCACCTTTTGTTCTTAAAGGAAACGTCAATTTTCCGCTCATTCAGCTGTCCAACGCTGAGCAGATTATGCTTGGCATCTGGCACATAAAGCACATCCTGTATTGATAAGTCCAAACTGTGAAGAACAACAGTTCCGTAGCCTTTACTGGGAATTGTGTGGTCATCCGCCTGGTGAATCGCACCTTCCTGCGGTGTAAAAGACACGAACAGTCGCTTATCGTTGCACATGTGATGCGTTGCAGCCGAATCAACAACGAAGAAAGATCTAGATGTCTTCTGGACCTCTGCAACCTTTGGAGTGAAGCGTGAGACCATTGCCTTGTGCTGCGTTGTCCTGGACACCGGACCTTTGCCTTTGCCTCGGCCTTTTCCACGCGATGAGCTTTCGCTGCGCTGCTCTGTCTTGGCCCTGGGATATCTGCATTCCCTCTTCATATGGCCTAGACGTCCACACGAGTAGCATTTCACTGCCTTCAAAGCTTTGGCGCCATCTGGTGGTTCCACTGCACTATGGGATGACGTCTGTGAAGACTCCCCCTTGCCCATGCAGCTATCACCCTGGCGGTCTGCTTCATTCTGAATCATGGCAGTATCACAGGCTACTCTGAGTTGAGCATTTGGCTGATTGGCATCAAATTCCCCACTTGCCTCATCCAGCCTTCTGCAGCTAGCCATCATGACTATGGCATTAGCCTTCTGCGTCATCTCTGCTGCTTTAAATCAAGCTGCTTTATACAAGCTGCGTCTGTGTACAGCTGCTTCAATCCAAAAGCAAATTCAAAAGTACTTTCGATTTCCAGCCTCTGCCTGTGAGCCTGTGCCACTCTGCTTATCTGCAGCTGCTGCAAAACCTCATTCCAAAGGCAAGTTCAAAAGTGAAAGTTCTCTCTGCTGTCTTAAATTCATGCTGCGACACTGCTGCAGCTGCTTTACTTTCGATTTCCCCCAGCATAGGAAAAATTTATCCTTCTAGCCTTTTGCCTGTGCCACGGCAAAACCGGCTATAAAAGTTCAAAGTCCAGCCATAAAGCCATTAATTAGAAGCTGGCAGGCTGCCCGGAGCTGTAGCACATACCTCATCAAATCATCTTGACGCGCAGAGATATCGTCCGATCCGGCCCTCTGCATTCCGATCCTTTGCCGGCACTCCAATTCTTTGCTCCTTTGTTCCTTTGCCAGGAGCCCGACTTCTGGAGTCCATTCTCAAAACACTGCGTTTTTCTGGGCCCGGAACCAAATATTGGAGATAAGCAGTGTCCAGTGCACAGCGGAATGATGAAAAGTACGTGCCAACATGCTCTATATTACTTTATTTACACTTCAAAGCTGGTAATTTACAGAAAAACATTTTCCCTCTGCCGGAGCAGAGAAAGGCATCCTCTCTCCTCTAAAGCACGGAGAGAAACACACCACTGAACTGCAAAGAACAGTGAAAAACAGGAAACCAGTGTACGTCACATCCAGTCTCCTTTCCCGTGAGAAAACCCAACAGCATTTGACTGTGGAATGTAAACATTGTCTTGTTACAAGCATTTCGCTGCTCAGTGAAGGAAGCAGAAACCAACAGTTGCCTGCTCTATCTGGCGATGCTCTGCCCCTGAGCTACAGCACTAGTCAGTAGACTGCAGCACTAGTCAAAGTGTGTTGAAACAACACATAGACCCCAGTGCATTGAATGGGGCTGTAAAATCCTTTTACACCTTCCTTCCATTACTTCAAGCAAACGCTTTGATCACTGGGAGGCAAAAACAGCATGAGTGGTACCAGGGAGGGGGACAGAGAGCAAACACCCCCAAAGCAGTAGCTCTCCTCCCTCCCTTCCACAATTGCTGCACTCTATAAATAGCATATACTGTGGTTGTTTTTCAGAGATCTTAACATGTGGGACCCAACTCGTCTACCTAGAAATATATTTACCCCTTCTATGCCCCCTCTTTTTCCCGTTTCTGCCACTGGATAACGGAATCTCCAGGTTCATCTCTTTCTGCTCTTCCGGAGCCTCCGCCACCCCCATCCCTTTTGCACACAGAATGACAGTGCATGGCAGTACATATTTCAAAAGGGGGTGGGCTCCCTGAATAATGGAAATAAATAAGAAGGTGATAAATCCACACTAAGTGTTAGTCATTTGGAAAGTTTCTCACTGTCTCGCTCTGCTTCCTGGAAGTACCCTTTGTGAAGAAAAGGAGAGAGAGTGAACTGCGTTTTTTAATTGTTAGGAAAAACAGAGTAAAATGACAACCCATGTGAAAAGCAACTCTGTTTATTCCTCCCCCATAACACTGTGAATGGAGTACACTGCAGGGGAGGGCAGAATTCACTATAATCATTAAAAGTTAGATCTGTTCACCAATACAAAACATCCCCCACCTATCTACCCACAACCTCCTCCTCTGTGCCTTCTTTCCCCTCTTCCATGCTCTGGGTGTTTCCCTAGGCTCTTTTTCACTGTGGGGCTGGCTGTATGCTTAGTCCTATGGAAAAACTAAAACAACAATGATATTTAGAAGGCTGGGCACAGTCCTATGGAAAAACTAAAGCAACAATGATATTTAGAAGGCTGGGCACTCCCTGACCCACTTTAACACAACTTGTTAACACCACAATTGAACTCAGTGATGTGAAAACTATCGCAAATCACCCTGATTTGTGTTGCCATTCAGGGCACACACATAGCCAATGCACACCCCAAGTATCTGACATGGTGTGCAACTGGCCACATACACACAAAAATGTGTCCTCCACAGCAAGCTGCATATTTATATATATATATTTACTTTCTGGTTTTCAATCATTGCACTAAATAAAGACATTCCTACCACAAAGACCTACAATATCAATAAGCGGGAAGTCAGAGGTTGTTTTTTTTAATCATAAACAAGCAACAACAGCTACAGACAAGACAAGATTTCTAACAGCCTATCGAGTGATGTCGGCCCACTCCTATCCTCAGTTACCACATATTCCCATGCACAGCAACTGTAGGAAAGATATTAAACTTGTTTTATGTCAACTTCAGTACAAAAATTTGAAGTTACTGTTTTAAAGCTCTGGCAGAGAACTGGCATTATGTCAAGTTAATGTACCATACCTGTTTTCATGTATATTTATTACACACACAAAATCTAGTTATTCAGCTCTGCAGAAACTGTGCTGTAAATACCCATTACAAAAACACAGTGTATAATAAGATAAAAGTACAATTCAGCATGCAAAGACATGCAAAAGCTTCCCCACCACCACCACCACCTTCAAGGTTTATTCTGTGAAATAGCGGGTGGAAATCAGGCAGGATGTGGAATCTGATGTCACATTACCACATATTGGGTAAAGATGTGCGTAAATCCTGTTGAAAGTGAAAAAGAGCTCCCACTGATATATTCTTTTAAAACTATAGAATTACTATCCATGTCATGCACATTTAATGGATGCCAAGTTATTAGTATTTTAGGGCTAAACAATACAAAATTATAGCATGTCGAAAATGAACAAAAACAAAATTGCACCTTTCTCAAATTACTATTCATAATTCAACAAGACATTCAACTTTTCATTCCACCAACACATTCCTCTAAAGCAATCTCATAATCAAATCCTCTAATAAGCATAATTAAGCATGTAATTGTTTTCAACTACAAAAAAGGCCAGCAAAAAGGGGGGGGTGACTCTTTGCAAAATGGAAGATTTTACATTCCCATTCAGTTTTGCAGGTCAGAACTTACTATTAAATCAAAGGAAGCTGCCTCCATTTTTTTTTTAAAAAAGTCAAATGTCCCTAGGTCAAACCATAAAAGGAAGCAGAATGAGTGGAATTGCTGAAAGCATAATAAGCATTTTTGCCTTGTCTTTTCAGTCACACGGGGAGCACGCACTTGCAGATAATGAATGGCAAGAATCCTAGATGCAAGTCTCTAATCAGCTAGAAAGATACCATTTATTTCTGATCTGCACGCCTTCTCTAATGTTGTAGCAGATAATGATTACAATGAAAGGAAAAGGGGGGGAAGCAGGGTGGATGTGGGCTGTAAATCAGCACTTGAGTGTTTTGTGATTGAGTGGGGGAGTTGTTTAAGAAATAAGTTATAAAACATATGCCTTTAGAATATTTGCTTAGGGAGATGGAAAATATTGGCAAACAACATAAAGGCAACGGTTTGGTGTTTAAAACAGGGGGAGAGGCAAAAACTAAACATATAGGATGTCCTAAGGCATTGCATGCAAAGAAAGGGTAATAACCTCTGGTTTCATTTCCAGTTTCATTTCCAAAATAGGATTGGCTTATAGGATTGAGACTTTTGAAGTTATTTAACAAGCAGAGATATTACTGAGCCTGTTGGTCATTCTGCTCCATCCTTCGCAATGGGAGATCAGGGAATCTTTCATTAACTTCCCATTTTGTCCTAAGCAGGAAAAGGGTCAACAGGGAATCCTGGAACAAGCCACTTTCAAACCATGGTTTAATATCCTGGTTCTAAAACTGTTAACTTTCATTTCCTGGTTCAGAGGAATGGGAAACTATACTTAACAGATAACTTCCTATTTGGTTTGCTCCCACTATGAAGGGAGGAGCATGAGGGCTCTGGAAGAAACAACTGATGAGAGTAGAAATTTAGTTCCCATCTGAAGATGGAAAGCAGCATGGTAAGGGCCAGATAATGCATACTTTTTATCCCCAGACAGGGAAGGGAGAACCAGTGTGGTGTAGTGCTAGAGTGATGGACCAGGAGACCAAAGTTAAAATCCCTGCTCAGCTACAAAGCTCACTGAGTGACCTTTGGCCAGCCACAGTCTCTCAGCCTAACCTACCTCACAGGGTTGTTGTGAGGATAAACCAGGGTGTGAATCATATATGCTACCATTAACAACTTGGAGGAAAGGTGAGATATAAATATAATCACTCATTCCTTTATGTTGTAGGACCACCTTTTTAAAGCTGGGAAATATGGTGATGATCTACAGTACGACATTATACACTGGATTTAAAATTATGATGTATCCCCCACCCCTTAATCTGCCATAGACTGAAATGTCCCCCCAGGATATTTACTAATGTTAATTCTCAACTGTACTTGATTTTTCCCACTAGGAATAAGGATTCCACATTGATTTCATTACATTTGACAGTTTGCCCATCACAGGAGGCTAGGTCAGCTGAAGCACAGTAGTGCCCTAAATATAAAGCAAAACACAAATCACAGCTCCCAAAATACAGGACAATGACCTAACCTGTGCCATAATTAAAGGAACACATAATATATTTTGGTCAGTTTAGACAATAAAGCAACGTCTAAAATTAAGGCAGTCAAGTGCCTTAGAATACTTTTCATACTAAGCATGCAAATGACAAACTCTGTGCTTCCAGAGTTCTTAAATTTCAAGGGGAGCCTTCGTGAGATACAGGAAAGCCAGCATGAGAAACAAGCCAGTAGGGATGGGGTTAAAGGCACAGCCCCTTTCTGCTCATGTTACCCCTTAATGGGTGTATACATATTTCCCCTTCTCCCTGTAAGTGTGACTCCCCTCCATATTCATCCTTGCTCAGGGGTGAAAAGCTCAACTCTTTGGAGGAGATTTTTGGGGAGCACTATGGATTGAGGAAGGGGTCAACAAAAAATCCCCTCCTTCCATTAGCAGAGCTGCCCACTGGATCAAATGCCTTTCGGGAACAGTAGAGTCCCAATTGGATTTCACCATTTGCATCAACCTTTAGTCCTTTCCTGGACCAAAAGATGCCTTGACAGTGCATTGCTATACATGCTTATCCAGATGTCAGACCCATTGTGTACACTTGGGTTTGCTCCATAACAAGGGTGCTCAAGACTTGTCAGCTTGAATTCCCAACTCTAAACACACTAGGGAGCAAGCTCCATTGAAAACAATGAGTCTCATTTCTGAGTAAAAATGAATAGGATTACACTGCAAGTAGCAGTTAAATATAAATAAAGAGCAGTCTATTTGGCAAAATAATTTAATCTTCTACTTGCAGCAGGTGCTAATTAAATACCTGTGTCATATAATCAGCAGTCATGTAGGTTATGAAGCCTGATTTAACATATAAATAATGATGAGATAAAAGAGATCTTTTGAATGAAATCAAAGAAGCAATCATTATGTGTAATCATTATCACAATTTAATGGCATTATGTTGCAGAACAGGGCTATGAGGTAGAATGACGGTATCTAATATCCTCTTTCTATTTTGTCATTTGCTAAAATGCTGCTTGTATCTTTCACAGGTACAAGCTAAGTAAATGGATAACCTAGAACATTTAAGTCTGGTAACACAAAGAAGTAGCCATGTTACAACTAATACATCCATTTAAGAAGTTTCCTTTCACCTAAACAAGAACACAACCAATACTTGCCCAACTGTCAAACATTAACGTGTGACCTTGCAACAGATTTACATAATATGAGATGGGGACAAACAGCATAGCATTATTCCAGTGGGATTCAGAGGCCGGGTGTCACAGCAACCTAATGCTGCCTGAATTCATGACAGGTACAGTTTCACTGTGAGATTAAAACCTTCACAGCAGCATCCACAGGAAACCTCCTAAACAAGAGGGTTACCTGATGTGGAGCCCTTGAAAAGCTCTTGGACTACAACTCCCATCAGCCCCTGCCAACATGGCCAATAGTCAGGGAGGAAGGGATTTTTAGTTTTAAGAATTTCTGAAGGGCACCACATTAGCTACCCTTGTCCTAGACCGAAGGCACTCCATGGACCTCATGAATCTGTAAGTTGCTGTTTCTCTGGTTTTCTATTTTTTTCCAGCTTTAAGTTGAGTTCTCCACATTTCTGCATCAGTTTGCAATTAAAAAACAAAAAATTACGCATGAAAATTCATCAGCACTTTAGTGCAAATTTCTCCTATGTACACATAGGAGTTTTCACCTAACATAATGCATTTTATATGTCATTTCATTAACACGTGTATTTTTGTGTACATCTTCTCCTACTAAATTAATTTTCATGCTCGTTTTTTAGTTGGAGAACTGCACAACAAAATTTGAAGAAGTGAACATTTCTAAAGATAGGGATGTTTTGGAAAGTGCAAATTAGGTAGGTTCACATTAAAAACTGAACTGAATTTCTACCTCACCCCTAGCCTATGGTGGTATCACTAGCACAGAGACAACAGGTGTTGATGTGGTCCCTCCAGATGTTGCAGACCATAATTCATCTTTGGTCACTGGCCATGGTGGCTGGGATTCACAGGAGTTGTCATCCACAGTACCCAGAGGGCACTACACTGGTTGCTTTTTCATAAAAGCTCCAAGGCAGCAGACTATTTCATGGGAGTGGTGGTTCCTGCCCCAATGCAAAGCACTCCCCCATATATACAAAATGCTTTCTTGCTATAGTACGCTCATCGTTGCTGCTTATGAGATATATGCAAACAACATAATAATGTTCACCAATACCATTCCTAACTGGGATGTTGTGGTGTGGAAGGCATGATGTGCATATCTGAGAGAGTTTGCATATACACACTACTGAAGATGTTGTCGTGTGGCTAAATACTGACAAGATGAATACTGAAGAAGCAGATGCTAACAATCCTCTCAGGGTCTTTGTAAGAATTGAAATTCAGTAAAGGCATCATTCAAATGATGAGCATTAATCACAATTACAACTATTCAGTAAACATTTTGCATTTAAAAATGAATAAGGGAATGATTTGTATCCAAATGTGTAACCCCATAATCTTTACTTTGAGAGATTCAGTGCTCTAACCTCCAAGTGTGCAAGGTCTTGTGACTGCAAGCGCAACTCACATAGGCCAACTCAGGTGGGACATCCAAGTTCTGTGTTTGAGTTGGCATAATAAAAGTGCCTTAGCAAAAATGAGAACACACACACACACCAACAATACCAAGATACACAACACCAGCAATACTGTACCACACACATTTCTATCTCTCTCTCTCTCTCTCTTACACACACACACACACACACACAAACGGCAAAGAAGTTATCTGCCTGGGAAAGGAGCACATACATTAAAGCCATTAAGAGAATGATCAAACACACACGTTAAACTGCAGAAACTACAGTTTCTCATATTCAGAAGAAGCAGGAAACTGTGACCTGTTATAAGCCATACAAAACTTCCTCCCCTTACATACAAAGCCCCCCAAGGAGCATGCAATGCTTTTACTCTCATTCCCATCGCAACAAATAACAAACCCAGTTGTTGAACTTTGCTCTCAATGAGTCAGAGAAACATTCTAGCAAGTCTCACATACCATACTTGCAGCAATTCTTCTTCCATTATCTGCTGGTCTGTGCTTTAAGATCTGCAGAGGGGACCCTTGTCCTGAGCTCACTGATGATTGCAGCTCATGGGATAGTAATGCAGGGAGGACCTATGGAACTGTCAGTCCCTAGGGGCACAGTTGGCTCCTTCCTCACGCAATTGCAGACATGGCCTGAAAACACACCTTTTTAAGCCAGAGTGATGCTGCTTGGTTGTTGTTTTTTTGTTAGGATTTCTGTTTGTTTTGTTTTAGGATTTTGATTTTTTAAAAGCACGACTTGTTACTTTTTAATTTTTAGTTTAAATTTTACTATTTTATTGTGTAGCTTGTTGTTTTAACTGGAGAGATGTGTAAACTGGAGAGATGTGTTTTAACTGGAGAGATCTTTTTTTGATGAAGGGGAGTTAAAACATTGTAAACAAAAACAAACAAACAAACAAAATAGTATAGAGAAAATGTGTCTTGCAAGGTGTAGAGTAGACAACTCAGGAACACATTTCTAATTTTATCTTCTAGGACCAAAAGATAATATAACTCCTTTAATTGAAAGATGAGAGAGACAAAGGTTTAGTTTAGTTTTTCTATATTCCCTATTAACTATTTCCTAATGGTTCCTCCACTTCTATGTGAAATATTTAAGTGTTTCCACTTTGCTAATAAGTTCTTTGAAGTGACCTTGTGGGGTTTTCTTTTTAACTCTTCAGAAATGTACACTGAGAAATGAACTTTAAAGGTCAAACTCATAGAGGAGAAAGTTGGCTTCCAAGAAGCTATCTTCATTCATATGTAGGCAAGGTGCAATTCTGTTGTGTGTACATATATATATATAATATTAGCACATGTGCAAATGAGATTGAGCTTATTCTAAAACAAAAGGTAGGCTGTGTTTTTTCACAAGCAGCCTCAAATAAAAACAAAGCACCAGTGCTCATCTTAACACATTTTGCTCCATTACACACACCAAAGCACCAGGACTGGGACTAGTTTCTATTCTAAGATAAGGTTACCCAAGCGTGCTTCTGTTTGCAAGCAGAATTTCTGCACCCTCATTTTGTCAGTCAAAAGCAACTTGCAGTACATCTGCTTTGGGGTATAGTGGTTGATCATGTAGCTCGCAAAGTCAATTAGCAGATCATGGAAGCATTTCAGTTTTGAACACCTTCAGCTCTGCAGAATGGAGAAGGCCTGAAGCATAATTTAGCACACAGCAAAGCATTTTATGCGTTCCTCGCACAATTAGTGGCCCTGCTCCCTGGCTTTGCATGATTTTACCATCCTGTTTGACTGTCAAAAATGCATTTCTCTTCTGCTTAAAGAATTTAAGGTGGTTATTTTAACTCTCACATTGAACTGTAGAAATAATTGATATGCAACATAAATGTGAAATCCGTTAAACAATTTTTTTGTTTAATAGTGAGATGCTCATATGGTGGCACCAATCCCCCAACAGTGCAGTGAAACTTTTGTTTATCTGAACATAGACACCAGTGCTTACCTAGTACCTACCTTTATCAATTTAGATTTCTTGCCGCCTATTACATCACTGCTTTTATCAAGTTCATACCAGAATCTGGTTCTAAATCAGCAATGCATAACAGGAAATTACTTATTGACCATACAGAATCTTACCATCCTTGAACTCTGATGTCAGTTTAAAAGCTTTTAAAACAGTATTACTTGGTATGTAAGAACTCAAAGCATTTTCTTTCATAACAATTGTAGGGGGGGGAGTTCATTTTCATCCAGGAACCTCAGCTGGATTCATATCCTCTTAATCTGAATATCTCTTTCCATTGTTAAATGGTATTACAGAGCTACAGAGATAAAGAAGAATGTGTCTGAACAAAAATGGTGACACGTGCTCAGAGAAGAAAGCAACCAATGTTTGGAAACCATCAATTAGAAGGTTAAGTTCAGGTGAATTCGTTCCAAAATGAAGAAGAGGAGTTTGGATTTGATATCCCGCTTTTTGCCAAAGGAGTGTCAAAGCAGCTAACATTCTCCTTTCCCTTCCTCCCCCACAGCAAACACTCTGTGAGGTGAGTGGGGCTGAGAGACTTCAAAGAAGTGTGACTAGCCCAAGGTGACCCAGCAGCTGCAGGTGGAGGAGCAGAGATGCGAACCCGGTTCCCCAGATTACGAGTCTATCGCTCTTAACCACTACACCACAATGCAATTTTATCCACATAAGGAGGTGTGTACAGTGGTACCTCGGATTAAGAACTTAATTTGTTCTGGAGGTCTGTTCTTAACCTGAAGCACCACTTTAGCTAATGGGGCCTCCAGCTGCTGCCACGCCGCCAGAGCACGATTTCTGTTCTCATCCTGAAGCAAAGTTCTTAACCCAAGGTACTATTTCTGGGTTAGCGGAGTCTGTAACCTGAAGCGTCTGTAACCCAAGGTACCACTGTATTCTTGACCAGATTTTTTTGGGGGGGGGGATGAATGGCGGCTTTGCAGGAACAGAATGCACTTTTGTTCAAGCAAAGTAGGGCATGGAATTGTTACCATCACCCCCTCTACCCCCTGCCAATGTACCACATCAATTACTGCTCAGGAGGATTCTCCCATCACTCACTCTGGCTATCAAATTGCTTCCAGGCACAATTTAAAGTGATTGCATTCTCCTTTGCAGCCCATAACAATTATTTGAAGGACCGCCAACACCCTTTTAATGTGCCTGAGCTTTAGGGTTGGTGTCAGACTCTCTGGTCTCTTATCCCCCAGGAAAGATCAGGTTGGCACCCAACATATATGGAACTCCCTCCTAGAGATTTTTCTCAGGACCTCTCATTCATTCCAAGCCTTCCCCAATTAATTTATCACATGTTTATATAGGGTTTCCCCCCCCCCGATGAATGTCTTATGTTAGCTTTGTACTGTTGATTATTTCTGGAGTTCGTTGTTTTATTTTTATAGCCCATGTAGTTACCACATAGTTTTTCATTTGTACCTGGAAGCCACTGTTGTGCCACTTAAAAAGCAAGTATATTAAATAAATAAAATTGATCAGGAATGCTTTGACTGTAACACGCCCTGCCTCAGAGCCAAGGCGTTGGTTTCAATGACATGGGGAGGAGTCTGTTCCATCGCTCTAAATCTATAAAGACCAAAACATCTTCTCCATTCTGCACTTTCCTTGTCAAACACCATATTGGCCTCCTCTAAAATGTCATTGGCCAATTGTGGAAAAAGTAATTAGTTGCACTCCACTTCCTGCTAATTATTGAGTGTATAATCTGCCAAATGATGTACAGGCTCTTGTTGACTGTGGCCCACTGCCTCCCTTTGCTACCGCAGACAAACTCACAGGCAGGCAGCGAATGGCTTACCAGTGACAGCTGGCAAACCAGCCTCTGGGAATAAAACATTTTAGCACTTCATAAATTTCTAACAAGGTTTCAAATTGATGCAGTTTTCCTCCTCTCAGCTCTGCCAGCCTAGCAAAAGGGGTAAAAAAACGCTAATTAAATCTACAGAGGGGGAAGGGGAGACACATAGTGTATGACTGGTAAGATAGTTCATTATTTTTAATAAGTAGCAATGATGTTGCAACTCCAAAGGAAGTTGGGAGCTGTCCTCTCCCACCAAACAAACAAAACAGGAGTGAAAAAACCAAAACAGATTCTTCTATCCCATCGTGTTTATGTTCTTAAAAACTTTAATGGAAGCTGAAATACACCACACTTTATATTGATCCTTAATTTCAAGGGTCTGAATAGACAGATTCAAAATTCCTCTAGTATAATATGTACTGTCATGTGCACAATATCATTTTTACAGTTCATGGCAGAATTTGATCTTGCTTGGATAACTGCCGCGTATGATATTGAGGGGTGGCATGCTAGGATGAGATTAACATCTTCAGAGGCCCTAAGCACTTGAAAACATTTTGGTGCCACCATATATATCTAATTCGAAATATAAACCATAAAATAAAATTTTATTTTTTCAAAATGAAACAAAACCTACAGTTTCATTTTTTCAAAATGAAACAAAACCTACAGTAAAATGGAAAATATTCTTCATTTTTGTATACTTCCATTTTATATTTGAAAAAAATTCTCCTACTTTTTCTAACTGCAAAGTCTTTGATCAGATCCTTAGAACTAATATTAAGTAACACATCAGCTTCTATACTTGGTAGAGATAAGGCATTAATCCTGCCTTGTTTCATAGTTGTTTTGTTAATATACTTCAACTGAAAAAATGAGAACTCAGCTGAGCAATTTGTGACCATTAATGTTAAACATCCAGCAATGGAAATGCCCCCTTTTCCTTGATGCCCCAAGCACATGCTTATTTTGCTTAATGGTTAATCCAGCCCTGGGGTTTGCTACTGGTTTGTTTCCAAGACTGCTTATTCACATAACAGCCAAAGATCTTAGGGAGACCCTCTGCTCTCTGTCTCACCAATATCAGATGCTCTGGTTCTGGAACTTTTCGTGGGTGGTACCAAGCTATGGAACCCCTCTCCTGACTCCAAAGAAGGCCTGGCTCACCACTTCCTGATGGTCTTCCACCAACAGGTAACAACTAGGACTTCAGCCTGTGATTTAATATAATTTTGTATGGCTGCTCTTTCTCCAAAATGACTGGGTTTTTTTTCTTTTCTTCCCAAGGCTTATTTGCTCTTATTTTGTTTGTACTCTGATGTTTTTAAAATGCAATTCTTCTCTTATTTTTGCTTTTATCATTCTCTGACTTAGGCAGTATGTAGAAAGGCAGAATATAAATCCAGCTAATAAATAAAAGTTTGCAGTGGACACTGAGCCACTGTTAAAAATAGCAGCCATATATCACGTTCACTCTTCTCCTTCTGCAATGTGTTGTCAAACCCACCTGTGCCCTGACTTCATCAAGTTGTACATGATATGGCACCATCACAAAATGACACCAGCCGTGTTTATAGTAATGTCTAGTACAATCTCAGGATTGGCTCAAATGTCCTGACCTGCAATCATATGCATGTGTAGTCAGAAGTAATCTCCACTGAGTTCTGCAAGCGCAGAACAGCAGCTTGAAGGCCACTGCCTGTACAATGGAGATCCAAAGGCAGGGTTTGAACTCCTCTCTGCTGTGTGAAAGTCCAGTCCTGTGCAGCATTAACTAACTGCCACCATCACATCCCAGGGGGAAGCTGATGTATTAACCATGCATGTGATGCATTAATGTTGCATCTGACTGGGCTGTGCACAGGGTAGAGGAGTTCAAATGTCATTTATTTGTTTGCTTTGTTTTATATATTTATAGACTGCCCTTTATAGTATTTACTTACTGAGATTCCCATCATATCCAACAGACAGGTATCTTGCAGAGACTCTGCTGATCAACAAGAATTGAGGGGGAGGGGCAGGTGAAAAAGAGGTGCGGTTTATTATGTAGGGAATCTCAACAGGTATAGCTTTCTCATGCGTTATATGCCTGTTGAAATCCCCTTTCCTATACAGTTATTGGAGATGCAAGAGCCCTATCCACCCTAACATAGAGTCAAGGATGCAAAATAACTGATCAGGCATATTTATTTTTATTAAACCAGCCAGAAAGCAAAAGAAAGCAACTTTCCAGATTTTAAAAAGGTAGTTGTATAGCCAGGATGACAAGAACATGTGTTGGCAATGGAGTCGAAACTGTGGGTATTATCTATGAAAGTGTCATTATGAAATTAACCCACAAAGGAGTAATGCCACATTAAAACCAAGTATTGAGGTGTGTGTGTGTGTGTGTGTGTGCATATGTGTAGCTACTAGTTATAACATAAAAGGGTAATGGTGTACACAGACTCAGACTCACAAACCCTCCACTGGCTTTCTTCTTCAGTTTTCCCAAGGTTGAGCCCTGGCATCAAAAACAAGTTCTGGAATAAATAATTCCATAATTCCACCAGCATTCAGTAACAATAGCTATACTTTTCTAATAGGGATACATTATTTTTTTTTAAGGATACAGGAATGTGTAGAAATTGATGCCCTCGTGTGTTTGATTTACGATTAAGAAACAGATGATTAAGGAAGGGGGAAATGTTTGGATGAACCGCATAGTATTATCAGCCTCAGTGCTGCTTCTGCCAAATAGCAGTGACAAATGACAATGACCTACTTATGGCCCGACTTTCCCCATCTTTTAATTAACTTGCGCACCTAAAGGAAGCAAAGCTGATCTTTTGGCCTGCAGCATCCACTATCATGAAACAAGCCTCGAGCCTGCAATGTCAAGAGGGGACATCCAGAAGATGTATTCCCAAGCTCAAGTAGTCACATGATCCAATTCTCCCCTACGACAAGCCGGACTTCTCAGATAGGCTGAGAGAAATCCGTGATTTCAAATTGTGCCAAGGGTACAAAAACCTTGCATTTTTCAGCTCTGCAGGGGGTCCTTAAAATCAATTTACTGTACAAGTGGATCTCTTTGAAAGGCAGAGATGGGGAGCACAACCGCCTCCCATGCCCGGCTAGAAAACCTTGCCACCAGTTCCTTTCATCTCTTTTAGCTATATAAAAGTTCTCCAAGTGGAGAAACCAGCCAGCCCCACCTGAGCAAACTGCTCAGCTGCACTCAGAAGTTCAGAAAAATGATTGGGTGAGAGATAAGAGGGAATAAAAGGAACAGCTCAGCAAGGACTCTTCCAACTTCCTTGTCCAGGGCTGACTGAACTAGAGTCAGCTTTCAGGTGCGCGCTTTCATACAACACCAATGTCAAAATATTACTGGTGGGTTAAACAACTATCACGTGCTCCCAAATGCTATAAAGATTTTGTAAAGCCTCGAAATGCTTCCTTTGCCACTTGCTTAATTGGCTACTTATACCTTCATTTCTGAATGCCACTATCACTCTCTACCAGTTTCTTGAGTAATTCTCACTAGAGAATTGCAGTATTCAAAGTCAACTCAAACAGGGACTTGAACAACTCCGTCATTGGACAAGGTCACACAAAAAATCACCTGTATTAGTTTTTTGCTAATCCCCTAAAACATGATCATTTAATCCTATAGTTTATTATATCCAGTAGTACACATACAGAGGATTAAAAAAACCACAGTATTACATAATCAGAACCATCCAGTTCTAATAACAGTGTAAGTAAGAATATATGCATTAAAGAGACATACAGTGTACTTCTGCTATCAGGTAGGCATTCCCTTACAGTCTGGTCCTTCAAGATGCTACCCAGAGGCACTTATAGAATTTGGGGGTTTTGAATCTATAGTCAGCATAAAATTAAAATGGGACTTATGTACCCACTCTGCTGGGCAGACCTGTAGAGCAGAATGCCAAATCTATGCAGACGTTTCTGAAACTGGAGGATTGTTAAAGAATGTTCAATGTGGCTCTTTCTAATAGCCTTGCAAGGTATGATGCCTAGCCTCCTAGGCTGGTCCCATTTGCTAGGGGTGAGTTGCTGTGAATGTGGCTTCAAAAAAGCAGCTAAAAGGAAACCCGCCGCCCTCCAAAAAACCCCACCCCTTGCAGCACTTCTTATACCAACCCTTGATAAAACTGCTGTTCAGACAACACAATGGAGGTTTTGCTTCTGGTCTGTTGTAGGGCAGGGGAAATAATCGTTAATTAGTAATAGAAAGATGAAATGCTACAGAAAACAGGAAGGTGTTTCAGTCTCACAAGCAAACAGATCTGTCAAATAGTAGTCTCATTAGGTAAAAAATGTCATGCAAATATAGAACCTTTTAACAGTATTGTGTTTTCATAGGCTCCACTTTGCACATTTAAGCATTTGCTTAAAGCAATAAGCTCAAAAGATGTGCTAAGCATCAGTCGCACAATGGCCAAAATGGTTGCTAAATGGTGATCACAAAGGGAGGCTTGATCAGCCATAGGCCTTATGATGATAAAGGGTTGAAAACTGTATTATAGGAGAGCAGCTACCTTGGAGCCTTCCTATATCACAAAACCAGTAACTGTTTGAGCCTTCCCCAAGTGTAGCAACTATAGCAACCCGGCCCCCCTCCCCAAATAAACCCACATAATTATGGCAAGCACTTCCGAGGGCAGCTATTTGCTTCTCTGACTTTCAATTCACCATGCCACCACAAAGCACCTTGCAAGAAGGTGGTAGGTAGTGAGTCACTAGACACACAGATGCATTTAAAGCCATCAACACATGGCTCCAAGTTTGTAAGAAATCAGTACTTGGAAAGCCTCAAAGGCATGAAAGTATCTGCAAGCGGCGATGTCAGAGGCTGTGCATATACACAGTGTTGGGATCTGCAGCTATCAGCAGCTATTCAAGCAGCTGCTTAAGCTGGGTGAATGTTTAGGGTAAAATTCAGCACCCTGAATCATTATGCACTGATGAACTATTTATGTAATCAAAATGTCATACAAGATACCGTGATGTAGATTGATTTTCTGCTCTATTTCCTAAGGTTAGACATTCATTCTTAAAGTAAAAAAAGGTGAGGCCTGGAACCAAATAATGTTGAAACGGCTATAATGGCATGGACAGGAATCTTTTAGACGAGCCATACATATATGCATAAAATGGATTCACTTCTGTACTATTTAATCCTTGAGAGGAATTAGTATTAGAAATGCAAAGGGAAAATGATTTTCCGTACTGAAATGCAGAGTACAATGGGTGCACAGGAAGAACAAGTAGTTTTGCCAAATGTTTCCACCAGCATTTCTCCTTAGCAAATCAACTGGGAATTAATAAAAGACACTAATTATAATCATTTCAAATTATATTGTGTGAGCAATATGCAATCTCTTTCAATGTATAGGCTAAAGGAAAATCCTAACATACTATGGGTCATAAAGTTCACCTATGAAAGTAAGAGTTGAAATTATAGCCTGAGGAAACCACTCCCCAAAGAGAAGTCGCCATAATTTTCTGAAATTCTGGATTTTGTTGGGGGGAAAGCACAAATCATGAAAAGTTTGTGCATTTTTGCAACAAATAGTAAGAGGAAAATGAAAATATTCCTGGGATTGGCTTTAAGGATTGTTTACGAATGTTTCTAGGAAGCTGCCTTGAAAATTTGGGGTGAAAAATCCCTTCTATTATAAACAGCAACTAAAGAGAAAATACCATGTATCCTCAGATATCCATTGGGGTAGGGGATACTACCAAATGTGAACTGCTTGAAAGATATATAAATTCAAATTCCAACCTTGTGAAGGCAACAGCAAGTGGGGACAGGGTTAAGCACTCTCTCCCCCAGCTTCTTCTCTGGCCTTGCTCCTTTTTCTGGAAATGATTTCTCATTTCTTCATGTGCCTTTGGGTTTGTGATATATGCATCTGCATGTGACTTTGCTCCCATTCTCAAATCCATTTTTAAAAAATATGACTTCTTGTTGAGTTTATATTTTTTTTAAGGCCTGTTGACACCCTCAATTCAGCTAGTTGGCATATAATGTCAGGAGTCTGAGGGAGTATTAATGTTGTCAGGTGCTGCTGGCATTTTAGCACTTCAAGAAACAAAGTCTCTTTGTGCTAATGCTGACCAAGTTGCAATCAACTACGGAGGTAAAGCATGCTTGGCTGATTTTTGGACTGAGGAGTACAGGAGAGTCCAAAGCGGCCTTGGTGACATTAAAAACTGAATGTGAGTCGAATGGATGTTGCTGCTGAGATTCATTAGCTCTAAATGCCTATTGATGAAAATATATTATACACTTTCCTAAGCATTAAAATCGCAGATTTACAAAGGAAGAACATAAGCCCTTGCGTTCAAAGGTGTGATTATATCTTCTATATATAGTCATTTAATTTTGTTTTACATTTTTTACTGATTTTAGTTGCATTTTCGCAGTAACTACTTTACGTGTATTTGGTTTTTTTAATTAACTGTTTTGTGGGTGCTGGCAGTGTTTTTAATCTTCTACTTTATTTGTGAATCACTCAGAGAGTTTTTTAAGTGGTTTATAATGTTTTCTAAATAAAAATTAATACATGTATACAGTAATCCACCTTCCCTGCAGGGCAGTGTTCATTCCTCCTTTTTATCCCTACAACAGCCCTGCATGTTAAGATTTGATTGAGACTAACTGAAGACAAGCCTGGGAGATTCCAAGGAAAGCATGGATTTGAAAGCAGGTCTCGATCAAAATCCAGCAGCACTCTATCCACTACAGTGGTACCTCGGGTTACAGACGCTTCGTGTTACAGACACTTCAGGTTACAGACTCCACTAACCCAGAAATAGTACCTCAGGTTAAAAACCTTGCTTCAGGATGAGACCAGAAATCGTGCGGCGGCACAGCAGCAGTGGGAGGCCCCATTAGCTAAAGTGGTACCTCAGATTAAGAACAGTTTCAGATTAAGAATGGATCACCAGAACGACTGTACCACTGTACATGATATTCGTTCTCTTAAGGACATAGGAATACCTTGGACTAATGGCAGCCCTAGGTGAGCCATGGGATGGTGTGACTGTGAGAAGTTCAGAGGCTTATAAAGCTGATGTGTTTTAACTATTCAGTTAAGATTAACCACATTTTAAGACTGAAACAACACCCAAACTGTGGGTAATCTAGAATCTGTGGAAGCTTCCAATCTCCTTGTGGACATACACTGGACAAACAGAGCAGGAGAGAAGGATGCAAGACAGGGTTCACTGTGGCTCATTCTTGTAACATGTAACTATGGTTTAGCATTATGTGCTAATCAGGCCATTCTTTGATCATGCAAAGACTCGTCCCACAGGTTACGCCCTTCAGCTTTATCAGTCAAACTCTAATGTCTCCTATGGATAACTTCAGAAATGCACTTCTTAAGAACTACACAAAAATGTACTTTGTGCAAGACAGCATTTTCACAGCACTTGCTCACCACATGTTTCATGAGAAATGTAGCTTCATCTTTTCCAGCAGGGAGCGCATAAGGCGGGAAGCCACTTATCCCATCATTAAAGATAGATAGGCTACGAGGTCCACAGCACAATGAAATCCTCATGTCGCAGCATAAGAGAAACTTGACAAAGTCCCCTCTACTTGAAACTAAAGTAGAGAGGAAAAGACCTTCTCTAAGCAGAATATTTCATCTCCAAACACAGCTTCTTGTCCTGGGACTGCCGAACAGAAGGAAGCATATTCAGGCCTCCACTAGTGGTCAGCAGATGATGGGCCCTTGGAGACTGCCTCCCAGAAATAACATCATGGCAAGGCAAACACCAGCCTGGCCCCAATCACTGCTCAAGAAAATGAATAGTTCCAAGGAGTTTGCTTCTACCATCCCTGCCAGGCTCCAATCCACCTGCCAGTTGCCCTGGGAAAGGAAGATAAGGGGTATCTGACTAGTTTCAGTTTTTGTATATAGTTTTGCAGTAGCACACAGCTAAGTAAAGTTTGTTTCTTCTAATCCAGTCCTTGTGGCTCATTTTTTAAATCCACTTCTGGAAATCTAGCAGAACCATAGTGCTCAGGTCCATGTTAGTTGTTTTCGGGGGGGGGGGGGGGAGAGAGAATCCATTTGCAATACTGGAAACCCATAATATCATGGGAGTTTTGCTCACAGAACAAAATTCTAGATGGCATACTGTGGAGTGAATCATGCGGGAACAGACACACACAAGCCCAGAAAAGGAAGGAGGAGGGGTGAAGGGTCCGATGACATCTATTGTTATGGGCACACAGGTACCGCTGGAATTTAGTGCAACATGGTGGCAAAGGCAACTCCCAATTTAGGAACATCCGAATGATGCACAATTGCACACTTGTGCATGGCACCAAACTGTAGCCCCAAAACTTCATAAAGATGTGATAAAAGGGGCAGGGCAGAGTGGCCTTACACGTGCTCCAACAACACGTGTGGGGATCCAGAATGGAACACCATGCAATCACAGAGCCACAGTTCCATAAACTCAACAGGTACTTCAGTATAAAATAAATGTTAGAAATTAGAACAGAAGCTCTAGCATTATAACTAGTAAAACTAGTGTAATTAAACCCCACATCTGAATGCAGCCTTGCAATTACTATGGGGGATAGGGGGAAATCTCCTTCACTGGAGGTCTTCAAACAGGGTTAGACAGTCCTCCATTGGCATGTCCTTGCTCTGAACTTCCTGCATTGAACAGGAGTCTAGACTAGATGGTCCATGAGGTCCCTTGCAATTGTATGATTAATGTGGAAGCTGTACCGATGTCCTGTATATAACATGAAGACACATGAAGCCAAAGCATTTCTGACAAATTGGGCTCCCTCTGTCAGACACTTATTAATTCATACATTTTGAAGTAACTCACTTACCCTATCAGAGGAAAGATAAGTGGATGTTCTCTCCTCTTCTCCTTTAGTAGTCATCATTATATTTTTAATATCATCCCTGCTGTAAAAAGACTTTTCGCACTTAAAAGTAATCTAAAGACTTTGCATCCATCCTGAAGCCTCTTTGCATATCAGGCTGAGTAGCAGTTTCTAATTGAAATGATTTTTCATGGAGTTAAACTATAAGAGGCGATGTAAGCGATGCAGTTAAATTATTTATTCAGCTCATTTAAAATTAATTAGATTTTACTCTGTACACAGCCAGGCTATACCAGAGTGCTTGATTTTTAAAACCTCTATCATCAGGCAACAATGGATGATGGCTTTTCCCTTGTCACTTTTGTTTTACTTTTCTCTGGAGACTCTGAGAATCCCAGATCAAATCACAGCTAAATGTAAGGCATTCCTTTGAATTAAGGCACGAATTAAGAAATGGGAGTCCCAAAATTTGAAAAAACTAAACCAACCTCACACTTATCTTCAGAAAATGTGGATATCCTACCCTGACACATGGCCAGTGGAGAAGCTTTAGTCACTCTCCATCCCAACAGAAAGAAAAAATAAAAAAGTTGCTAGAAGGATAGCCATTCTTGAACACACAGCTTGGGGTGTGGTTGGTCTCAATTAACTCTAAGACTGATACTACAAAAATGTTAAATAATAGGAAAATGGTCCATATTAGGGAGCAGGGAAAGGGGCAATCCAAAATGGGTTTGATCACTTCACCTACTCCAGTTTATTTTTAAAGGAGGAAAAAACCTAGAGTGTTGGGTAACTCAATGGTTTCAAGAACAGCACACTTGGAAAATGGTGAACCAGATACAGTGGTACCTCTGGTTACATACTTAATTCATTCTGGAGGTCCGTTCTTAACCTGAAACTGTTCTTAACCTGAAGCACCACTTTAGCTAATGGGGCCTCCTGCTGCTGCCATGCCACCGGAGCACGATTTCTGTTCTCATCCTGAAGCAAAGTTCTTAACCCGAGGTACTATTTCTGGGTTAGCGGAGTCTGTAACCTGAAGTGTATGTAACCCGATGTACCACTGTACAAGACTTCTATGGATGAAAAGCAAAACATAAAGCATTTTAACAATCAAAGAAGTCAACGCAAAATAAGAAGAGTTATAAAGCAAACCAATCCCTTTTAGTGCAGCCTCTAAAACTTCACCTTCTGTTTTCAGTGCAATATATTCTCCAATGCTGTAAATAATACATATCTGCAAACTCACCCAATTCTGAAAAGAGTCAACTTGCTATCATGAGTGCTCCTTTTGAAATTCCCTACACATTCTATAGAGTTTGGTTTGAATCAACTGGGGAAAGGCTGCAGCTCAGTAGGGAAACACATGTTTTACATGCAGATGGTCCCAGTTTCAAACCACAGCATCATCTTGTAGGTTGGGAAGGAGCCCTGTCTCAAATACTGGAGAACCACACAGCCAATTGGTGTAGCATAGACAATACTGATCTAGACGTATCAATGAACTGACTTGGTATGATGCAGCTTTGTATTTCCTAATATTCACACACTTCCATTTTGAAGTAGCATAGCCTAGTATCTCAGCTTCTCAAGATAGAACAAAACAAAAGTTCGATTGAATTACATCATGGTTTGAGCAACATACATGCCTGCAAATTTAAAAACATTATATATAAAGTATGGAAATGATATACAATTTCACAGCTGATTTAAAATTTCTCAAGAAGTTATTTTCTAGATAAGAATGACCATATTTCCTGAAAATGCATAACAGATGTGACCTAAAGTCCTTTACATAGAGATTTTCCTGCTCTTGATTAGGAAGAGAAATGCACCAACCAGGATTTCCCTGCATGCACTGGGGCAGCTCAATCATGACCAACAAACTTTAGCATAAAAGAGTGGATAGAATTCAATGCAGCACTATGTTGAATATTCTCTTGCCAAATTATCAACTTGCCTCTGCTGCATGCTGTTTTGGGGGCTTCTCCCAACCCACACAGTACCAACTCTGGGAGGCAAAGGAGAAAGAGGGAGAAAATTGTGCAAGCAGAAGGTGAATTCCGCCCTTTGTTTTCTGGGTACTGTCTAGGTCAAACAGAATGAACACTTAGCTTAAGGCACCACCTTATAAATGTCATATAACCCTGAAAGAACACAGAATGCCTTCCATAAAAAAGACACCACACAAATATTTATCTGCAAACCAATAATGCAGTCTCTAAAGTGTAGTGTTGCTAGGTTACTGCCAAGGATCTTTTTAGCTTGAGACAGTGTCATAGCTCTCTAGCAGTTGGTGATTAAATGAACAGTAGAAGTCTATAATAAGGCACAACAAAAAGAAAGGGCAACCTTGGTATGTGCAAAATCAGCTAGCCAAAGCCTGTTGTTTTTTAAGATTAATACTCTGCAATACTAGTGAGAACAGGAATTGGCAAGTTGTGTTTGTTCTCAATGGAAGTTCTTTTTGGTTTTGAGTTTATTTCATTGATGTTTTATTTATTTTTCCCTGTGCACCACCTTCAAGGGCTGGAAATTAATTTAGTTTTTAGAAAGCCCCTTCAAAACATTAAAGCAACAGCGGGGAAACTTTTTTCAGCCCAAGGGCCACATTTCCTGGTCAGCAATCTTCTGGAGCCCGCATACCAGGGGTGAGCATAGCCAATGGGGAAGAGTAGGTAGGGCAATAGGTGTGATGCCTATGTTTGTACAAGGGCCTATATTCAAGCCATGCACACACAGCTCTCTCCGTATAGACAAGAAAGAGATATCGCCTCTCACCTCAAGGACACATTGCAGCCAGGCAAAAATTCTCTTGGAGGGAGTAGGGCAGAGCTGGTGAGGCTTAGGAAGGGGTGTGGCCTTGGATGAGTTCCCAGACCAGGCATAGGCAAACTCAGCCCACCAGATGTTTTGGGACTACAACTCTCATCATCCCTGACCACTGGTCCTGTTAGCTAGGGACAATGGGAGTTGTTGTCCCAAAACATCTGGAGGGCCAAGTTTGCCTATGCCTGTCCCAGAACCTGACAGAGGCCTGGATGGAGGGTCACATTTGACCGATGGACCCAACAATCCTCACCCCTTTAACCATTTTAGAAAATGAAAATGTTTTCTGGCAAAAACAAATATGTACAAGTATAATCAAATTTTTGTATGCCACTAACAAACTCGTCTAAGAAGAAAAATCACCCTCTCAACCACAAGTAAAAAAAAAAGAAGTAAAAAGAGAGAAATTCTTTTTGTTAGTAACAGCGGGGGAAGCTGCAAAGGCAAAGGCAGACAATGCAAAATACGGAAACATTTCCAAGTGAGTAAACAACAAATGAAGGATTATCCTTATTTGCAAGAACTCCATTCCAGCAAGAAATTGATCCAGGGACCTCTGAATCCCAAACCATTAGGGCTCAAAAAGAATATTCTCCCTCCCGTGTTTTTTTATTAGTATTAAGCCTGCCTTATGAAATAACAGCAAGGGCCTTGTGTGGGAAAAGAAATACAAAACCCTTTTCTTTTCAAGTTGTGATATTATCAAAATTTGTTAAGAGAAAATATTAGTATGCAGCTCTCACTCAACATGAGTTTATCACATATTCCACTGAAAATGCACATACATTTATGTAAGCCCTTGAAAGTGTCCCCAGCACTTTCCATACATTGTCTTGTAATCCCTGCAGCAGCTCTGTAAGGTTAGTCATTATTATTCCCAATATTGCAGGCTGGGGGTGGAGGAGAAGAGACTGAGATTTTAGAATTTGTTCAGGACCAAACTAGGTGTGACCATTTATACATCACCAGTGATAACACATCACTTGAAAAAACAGTGAACAGCAGATGATGAGGGCCCCAATTTTCATCAGGATCACTGTGTATAGGGAGGAGATATTTAACCCTTTCTTCTTCCAGGAGAGCCCCAGTGAAAATCTCTCCCACTGCTCCCTCTGGTCTGCTTTTATCAGATCCACTGTCATCAGTTAGCAGGCCTGCTGTCATCAATGATAAGCTTTCCTCCCCAGGCTACTGGCAAGGAAAAAGGAGGACAGGTTTTTCAGCTTTATCTTAATTGTATAAAATCAAAACTTGTAAAATTAAGTCATTATTTTGCTGTCACCTTAGATGTGTGGAAAAATAACAAGCACAATGAAAATGCTCCTATTCCCAAACTAGTGGCTTGTTACATATTCAAGTACTTTTGCCTTTGACATCACCTAAAATCAGGTTAATGTGCCCTTTTCAAGGAAGGGACACTATTCTGTTGCTAAGAATGGCTGCAGAGAAATTCCTTAGGAACAGTATATGACATCATAAAAGAATGCTTTGCAGCAGCTTTCATTGTCTGCCCATTTCTATTAGCCTCATCATCCATAACAAGTGTTTAAAAAGCTGAAAAGCAACCATGATGCATTAATATATTGTGTCATGATGCATAATAATTAGAACCCTTCCCCCAGCTCCACTGCAGAGTTTCTCCCAGTAAGCATTTCATTGTAAAGGCTTTGACAAACACACCATTTAGGGAGTTTCAAAGCTACAGCCATGCAATTTGTCAGCATTTATATTAACAGTAAGGAGGTTTAAAAACAAGGAAGAACAAAAGACCACACAATGCATTTCATGAATCGCCTTTTGACTAAAATAACCTATGTCTGGCAGTCAGAAAAGTTATTAACCTGCCATTTCAGGTGGGACCAAGTCCATAAAAACAGTACAATAACAGGCATTCTGAACTGTGGATACCAGTCAGGGTTCTTTGCCTTTGGAATATTAATCAACACAATTCCCCTTTGGGAATCATTTCATTTCCCCAAATTATAATTTAAAAAAACAGTATCCTTTATCTACAAACTACAAACAGATCCCATTTTCCAAATGTGGATCCTTACATGTGGAAATTATCAACAGACTTGGAGGATCCCCCCAGTTTTTTACAAGTACAGTCGTACCTTGGAAGGTCAAACAGCTTAGCTCCTCAAGTTTTGGCTCCTGAACGTTGCAAACCCGGAAGTGACTGTTCAAGTTTGAAAATTTGGAAGCCAAATGTCCGACAGGGCTTCCACGGCTTCCAATTAGCTGCAGGAGCTTCCTGAAGCCAATCAAAAGCCGCACTTTGGTTTTCGAATGTTTTGGAAGTCGAACAGACTTCGAGAAAGGATTCCGTTTAACTTCCAAGGTACGACTGTACCATGTCTTTAGGGGGAAACCGGCGGGGAGCAGTGATGACCAATCCTGGGCTTCAGTGCCAAGAAATGAGATTTCAGCTATACATTAGGAAGAACTTCCTGATAATACAACAGCAGAATAACAGTGGCACAGACTGCCTTCGAAGATGGTGGATCAGACTCTGCTTCACTGGAGGTCTTTAAGCAGATGCTGGATGGCCAGCCATCAAGGATGCCTTGAGGCCCCCTGCATCGGTAGGGGGAGGACTAGATGACTTTTGAGGTACCTTCCAACTATGATTTTTAATAAATTGTCTCAAGCACTGGTGAACTGGAGGTCCTGTCCAGCTTTATGATTCTGTTACGCTAAGGCAACAACTGTAATCCCACTTACCTGGGGGAAAGCCACAGTTAATTCAATAGGACTTACTTCTGAGTAAACGTGGTTAATATTATGCCGCAAGTGCATTGTGGTTTACGCTATCAAACAGCGGGTTCCTGACAAAGCTGCCTGGTGCTCTTTAGCTCCAAATGTGTTGAGTCACTGCCACAGTCAGTTGGGTTTCTATGGAAATACTGCACAAATAATTGGCTGCTAAAGCAAGACCGTATCGCTCATGGCTGCACAAGAGCTCTTTTGCGGCTGCTACTACTCATGCAGCCAGGATTGTTAAATTCAGCTCTTGGCTCATACAAATATGTTTTCACGTTATGGCAAGCATGAGATGAACTGTTTAAAGGAAAGAGCAACATAAGGAGATCTCTGCACACATTAGCCACTTGAACAGGTCTGTGTAGTTGCAGGGGCAGGAGAGCCCCACCACCACTAACTTTGCCATGCAGGCCATGCAGCTCCCAGCCCCACTCACTGACATGAAGTAGAGCTCTACATCTGTAGGCTCCATTGGCCACTGTGTCCTCACCCACAACTCCCACATCATGCAGAGTCTACCAGTGTGGTGCAATGGTAAGAGTGACTGGGCTGAGAGCTGGGAGACTGGGGTTCTACTTCTCCCCCAGGCAAAAAGTTCACTGGGTGACTTTGGGCTAGTGACTGTCTCTCAGGCTAACCTACCTCACAGGGATGTTGTGAGGGAAAAACGGGGGAAGGAGAACCATAAATGTCACCTTGAGTTCCTTGGAGGAATGGTGGGAAACAAATGCAATAAATACATAATGGAGATATTGCTCTAGCACAGAGGTCCATGTGCACCGGCTCCCCCTTCTCAATTGCCCATGCTCAATGCATGGTCAGTGGGAGTTGGGGCAGCTGTAGAACCATGTGGTCTATGGGTGGAGTTAATGATGGTGCACCTTCAGTTGTGGGGAGTCACTTCCCATGACTGGCACAGGGAAGGGGAGACTGGAACTATCAGGGAACGCTCTTATTCAGTAAAATATGACAGTGGCAACATTGTGGCTAGGTAAGTAATCTTCCCAGCTCTTCCAAATATTGTTTCCTCTTGAGATACATAAGATACATATTCACAGATACACAAATTGCAACATCTTAAGTGACTTTTGGATAGCATCTACCAGAGACTATCCAGATAGAAAAGAAGCTTTAAAAAGTACTACTAAAAATTACATGTTTGGACGAACATTCTGCATTTCTTAAACGTGGTGGGAAATATACAGCAATTTGAACTCTTCTCCCCATTTCAAGGAAAAAAATCTTAGAAACTGCTTTATCAGCAGTCTCACGTAGGCAATACAGATGAGTCAAATTCCAACCAAATTAAGATTCATAGTACAATGATAGGAGGAAAATTCTCCAGGTTTTCAAGAAACAAAAGCTTAAGGATGATGAGTAGAAGGCAAGCCAGGGAACTCTCGGGTGATAGTTCATGCATACATATATTAACACTTGAGGTCTGCGGCAAATATACTTGTCGAACACCACTTTGATTTTTGTTTTTTATGAAATTGCAGGATACAAGCATTTTTATAAATAAATACATGTGCAACAGCCACCACTTGTCAAGTAGCACCCCTAAAGCTTTCACATCATCACCTCAACCACGGTATGTTTCCATGGAAACAGTTCACCCATTCAGCTGCAAGCTGAGTAAAGACACATTGGACCAACGCATCATCAAATGATGGCTGTTCACATGTGAATCAGCCACAGTTCACACAAGTGATAACCTTATTTTTAAAAAATCAATGAGCTACAGCCAGAAAGAGCGTGTGCGTGTGTGTGTGTGCGCGTGTGTGTACTTGTACTACTCAAACTATCTTGCCTCTCTTCCCAACATTGAATTCCACATTTTCATCTGCAGAGCCACAAATTCCCCATCCATTGAGATGGTGCTAGGCTCCATCTCCCATCAGCCCCAGCTAGCATGGCCCATATTCAGGGATGATGGGAGCTGTAGTCCGGCAGCGTCTGTAATCCAACTACATTTTATCTTCCCAACTCTATGATTAAACAGAGTGCTGGGCAGAGATGGGGAAGACACCAGTTCAAATCTCTATTCAGCCATGAAGTTTGCCAAGTAAGCTTCAGGAAGACATTTGCAGAGTAGTGAGGATAAAATGAAATAACCCTTTAAGTACTGTTTGGAATTTCTTGGAGGCTGTTCAGGAAGAAAGTGTGATCAATAAATAATTACTGTCATGTTAGCAAGGCTCTCCTCCTTGAGAAACTGCATCCCGAGTTCTTGTGTACTAAAACAGCAGTGCATCACGTGGGACAGAAGCGAATGAATCCCCTTTTGTATGCTGCTTCCGTTCTTCTTTTATAAGACTTGTAAAAATGGTTAAAACACCATGTAACACTGGAACCTGCCGTATGTACTTTGACGGAGAACCCACAGAACAGCGACTATTTAAATTGAATTGCCTACAGGAGATGCAATTCCCTATTCTTATACAAGCTGAAAGCACCTTTCTCCAAAAATGAGAAATTCAACGGACCACCTCACTGGGTTGAACTTCTTGCGAGGACAACGAAAACTGCAATGGGCTTTGCACATTTAAAAGTGTTATGTAAATGATGACACAATAATTTTTCCCCAAAGAGAAAAGTGAGAATAGCAAAACAAAACATCCACTTGGAGGGATCTGCCAGATCTACCAGCTGTTTGTTGTGATTTCAGAACACCACAGAAGTGACAAAAGGATTCTGGCTCTGATCCAGAACTCCTTTCAAAAATTACAGCCATCAATTCCAACATGGCTAATTTGCAAATGTCTTTGATGGCATTGCTTTAGCATTCACCTCAGAAGGCCAAACATTTGCCATGTTATTTATGTGCAGAGACCTACAAGAGAAAGAGAAAGAGAAGGAAACCCAGAATTCAGAGGATAATGCCTTAAGTAAGTCATGCCCTCTGCAAACAAAACAGGATTCAAAAATCCATCTCTGCTACCTCATGGAAAGACTTAAGCTTAGGAATGGAAAATCTGCTGATTTTGATTCCCTCAGTACCTTATTCTTCCAATCTTATATTCCTTTTTCCACATTTCTGCAGCAATTATTTCTTTTTTTAAAAATTCTCATGAAAGTTATTGAGCATTTTAGTGCAAATTTCTCCCAGCAGCCACCTTTCTGCCTAATGTACACATTTTGGCAAAGCAATTTCCCCTAATATAATGCAATTCTGCACGTTATTTTCCTGAATAAATACATTTTTGTGCACACTTTACCACAGTTATATGCATTTTTGTACACATTACTTGGCTGGAGAACGGCACTGAGAAATTTGGACAAATACGGTTCTTGGAGGATGACTATATTTCGGTTCCTGTATTGTTTCACAAAGTGCAAGTTCACTTTTAAATACAAACTAAATTCATTTTCTCCCCCATCTCTACTCAAAACAGAATAGGTCTGTGCCTCAAATAGGTTGCCATCATTTTCCAGGCAATGTATTCCTAATATGTTACACAGTTACTGTGCAGAGAAACAAAGACATATTTGGAAAAGCTTTAGTTCCCCACTCACCCCTGAAAATGAGGAAGTGAAGAAAGGAAGGAAGCTACATTTTCAGTCATTCCCTTAACCCAAATTCTGAGATAAAGATAGAGAAAGTCTTCCAACAGCAAATCAGTAGGTTCAGAACTAAACTATGTTATATAATTAGAATTATCAGTTGCCACATACCTCTCACACTTCCCTACCCCAGTGTTGCAGTTTGGAGTGTCATCCTCAAAGGGGAAATGAAAGGGCAGAGCAAAGTGGGCACAATATTGACAGTTTGCAAAAAAGGGTGATAAACTGTGGTCTGGGCTCTTCAGTATGAAATGACCACACACCTGCCAACATTCTACAAACAGAACAGTTCTGCTCTCTTATGTTTAATGAAGATGGGGTTTAAAGGTGTGATAGTAAAGCAACAAAAGCAATAGGTTTCAACTTCCACTACAACCTCCAGTACAACCAACATTTTCTAGCACATTTCATCCTATCTAAAGCAGGGCAGGGCTATCTTTCCAGCCCCAAAGGCTATTTAATGAGCATTTGTTTTGATTTGTTCGTGGAAAGCTTAGAAGATGTTGCATCAAAGGACATGTGATCCCACATTTTCAACTGCATTTCCCCATCCTGATGACTAAAAAAAGTGTGATCTTTTGGGGAAACTACAATTGTGTGGCCTGTATTTTCTGGGATGCGAATGAATCCTACGCGGAAATAGCAACAGACTGAAAGCACCCTCAGAAAACATAAAAATGCTGTTTAGGAGCACAAGCACAGTGTATATACTCTCCCCCCACAACCTCACGCCATCTTTTTTCCATGTATGTACTGTGATACATGGTAAAGCATATGCTATCATTCAGAAAAGTTTCCTTTAAAAAAACAGAACTAGAGGGTGAAACCTAGAAACATTCCCAACAAATGACATTTGGTGGGGGAAGAGAGGAAGGGAAACATTAGTGTCCATTTTGCCTTGCTCATCTTGCTGACGTTCGGGTGCAGGGAATCAAAAGCAACCTTGGCCATCTCTTTATTCAATCTGCTACTTGTTTTTTCCTTCAGAGGCTCAAAACTTACAGAAGTTTGCAAGGAAAAAGTGCAAAAAGCAACACATCTATTTAAACTGTAAAGTACAGCAGAAACATCATCATCCTTAATAACCAACTAACACTTCAAGCAGCCTCCAACTGTCCGATATCATATCATACCAAGGGGCCCAATGATCATTGTGAAACATTCCTGTAGTACAGCACTAACTTAAAAAGTTAAGCACCGGAACAGTCAGTCTTTAGTCTTGGATATTTAAAACAAGAAATGGTAGTGTTAATGTAAATCCTGAATTCCAAGTACATCATTGGCTTAATCCTCTAACCAGGGGTTGACAATTTTGTTTTCTTTCTTTATGGATCTGCCCACTACCAACTGATAGATTGCCTCCCCCTAAAAAAGAAGAGTTGTGGCTCGCATGGCAGAGCCATAACTACCAGTGTAGTACCAGAACAAAGACTACACCGTTTAAATGTTCATCATGGTCAGCTCAGATGAGAATTCCCTAAACCGTGCAGGTCTACTTAGAAGTAAACTCCACTCTGCATAACTGTACACAGGATTATAATTCTTTTACATATAACAGACCCAGATAAAGTAATTTATTGACTAATGTTGTATACACACATAAGGCTGTAAAAGCTTTAGGGTTGTATCGAATGCTAGACATACTCAGAGTAGACTCACTGAAGTTCCAATGGGTTTGTTCCGATTTGAACTCAGTTGCATCCAACCCCTAGGCTGCACTCCTATGGGCACTTAAAGGTACCCCTGAGGTCCAGTCACGGACGATTCTGGAGTTGCGTGCTCATCTCACTCTATAGGTCAAGGGGTCTGGTGTTTGTCCGCAGACAGCTTCCAGGTCATGTAGCCAGCATGACTAAGCCACTTCTGGCCAACCAGAGCAGTGCACAGAAACTCCGTTTACCTTCCCGCCGGAGTGGTACCTATTTATCTACTTGCACTTTGACGTGCTTTTGAACTGCTAGGTTGGCAGGAGCAGGGACCGAGCAACGGAAGCTCACCCCGTCGCGGGGATTCGAACCACCAACCTTCTGATCGGCAAGCCCTAGGCTCTGTGGTTTACACCACAGCGCCACCCACGTCCCATTATGGGCACTTACATGGGAGTAAATTACATTCCACACAATCTGACATTTCTGTGTAAGACTAGCTCCACTGTTGGAGGCAGTATGCTTTTGAATACCAATTGCTGGTAGTCGCAGGAGAGGAGAATTCTGCTGCTCTCAGGTTCCTGCTTGCGGACTTCCCATAGGCATTGGATTGGCCTCTGTGAGGACAGAGTGCTGAGCTAGGAGGGCCATTGGCCTGATCCACCAGCACAGCTGCAAATGTGTTGCTGCGGTTTGAAGAATGGCTGTCCTAGGCAAACAGTAAAACCCAGATTGAGAAGATACCCATAAAACAAACAGACACATTTGGTGGCTCCAACCAAAGATAGCTATTTCACTATTAAGAAAATGTACCCATTCATAAAACAGAACATTTCCTAGTGATTTAAGAAAAATTCAGGCTGAGAAATGTAGCAAGGAAATATAGCTAGTTTAGTTCTTCAGGATAGAATGAGCAGAGAACTCTGTAAAGGTACGAAGTATCCAGGACCCCTTTCAGCTAGGAGCTGGAGAGAAGAAGAAAAGAACAATCATGGCAGAAACAAAAGGCCTACAAACATGTCATGAGAGAAGCTACAGTGCCTTTAACATAAAAAGCAATAACTAGAGGAAATGATGGGAGGAAGGGAGAGGGGGAGGGGGAGAGACTTCTGCATCAGGCTGCAACAGGAGCTCTTAAACGCAAGGCATTCAAGCGATGGAAAATGCATTCATTCAGAGCATTTAGCGCATAGGATTAATCGAATTATAATTTAATCATCTGATCAAACACTAATTAGCATAATGACTTGAGGGGGAAAGCTGCTAGAGAAAAGACGAAGGAACACCTTGGGGTACCCAGAATGTTAGTGCCACATGATAATCCACAGTTACTGCTTTATTTCCCTCTTTTCTCTCTCTAACCATATCCACACACACACACACACACACACTTCGCTCCCTGTTCAAAAGAAAGGAGGGAGCAGAGTTCCGTAGTGGAGACTGGCATCAACAGAAGTCTGTCATCAGCACCGCAAACTGTTCTTTAACAGTAGTGATGTTGCCTGATTAGCTATCGCTATTTTTATAATTAAGAGAACATTAACAATCTGCTTTCCATTAAGGAAGATTTAAGGAGCAGAATGCACAAGTTCGAGCTTTGCTATTCCCTGCAATATGCAACTATCCTCAGCAATAGTATTGGCAAATTTAAACTTGATTGCTTATAAGAAGCCTCTCTTCTGCCATTTATGTGTACCTACAATTGTCCTTAATGCACAGCAACAAATGAGGCTGCCTGAGACAGATAGATGATAGATGATAGATGATAGATGATAGAAGATGATAGATAGATGATAGATGATAGATAGATGATAGATAGATAGATGATAGATGATAGATAGATAGATAGATAGATAGATAGATGATAGATAGATAGAGATAGATAGATGATAGATAGATAGATAGATAGATAGATAGATAGATATAGATAGATAGATTAGATAGATAGATAGATATAGATAGATAGATAGATAGATAGATAGATAGATAGATAGATGATAGATGATAGATAGATAGATAGATAGATAGATAGATGATAGAGATAGATAGATAGATAGATAGATAGATAGATAGACAGATAGATAGACAGATAGATAGATGATAGATGATAGATAGATAGATAGATAGATAGACAGACAGATAGATAGATAGATGATAGATAGATAGATGATAGATAGATAGATAGATAGATAGATAGATAGATATAGATAGATAGATAGATAGATAGATAGATAGATAGATGATAGATAGATGATAGATAGATAGATAGATAGATAGATAGATAGATGATAGATAGATAGATGATAGATATAGATAGATGATATATAGATAGACAGACAGACAGACATCGGCACATCTACCTCAACACTGTATTGTCTACAGCTGGCATGGCCAAACTTGGCCCTCCAGCTGTTTTGGGACTACAACTCCCATCATCCCTAGCTAACAGGACCAGTGGTCAGGGATGGTGGGAATTGTAGTCCCAAAACAGCTGGAGGGCCAAGTTTGGCCATGCCTGGTCTACAGTGACCAGCAGTGGTTTTCCTCCAGACTCCTCAAACTGAAGTCTTCCCCAGCTCTATCTGGAGATACTGGCGATGGAGCCTACAACTTTCTGCATGCAACTTTCTGCCACTAATACATGTGGAAGAGAGGCATTCTGAATGTCAATGTCTTTTAGGCATCAGGCATCCACTTGCAACCTTTTAAACCACTATCTTTAGCAGGGAGAGAACTTCAATTTTGTTTTGCATTTCAATGACAGACCATCCAACTCCCACTTCTCAAACCAACATATGTACTGAAAGTCACCTACCCTTTGAAATTTACACTTCCCCAGATCTTGCAGTAGAGTTCTTCAGCCAATCAATGTGTACAAAGGTGCATTTATTAGAGGGAAGTGTGCACAGAAATGAACTTATTAGTGAAAATAATTCAATTCAATCATATGCAAAATGCATTCTATTAAGGAAAGTCCATGCAAAAATGTGTTTGTTAGCCAAAACAACATTCAAAAATGTGTTCATGTGGAGAAATTTGCACTAAAATGCTCATGAATTTTCATGTGGTGTGTGTGTGTGTGTGTGTGTGTGTGTGTGTGTGTAAATAAAAATTACTCTGTTGGAAAAAATCAAAAACTGAGAGGAAACCAAAACAGACAGATTGGTCTATTCCCAGATTATTGCTTATTTATTGTATTTTATGGAAAATTGTAAACCACCCTGAAAAATGTTTAACTAAAGGCTGTGGGCCCTGGCAGGTGCCCAAGGATGCCAAACCTCAATGCCAGTGCTTTGGCTATAATTAGATACTACACACATTTAGCATTTCCTGATCATCAGGGATAAGACGGTCAGTAGGGATAATGTCTATTTAAATTAGCTAAGAATGTCATGCAATAATCTGACTGAAGTTTCAAAATAAACATTACATTTGAAATAAAAAGCAGGCAACGTATCAAAACATATGCACTCTTACTCACAAGTAAGTATCACTGAACTGTGGAGATCTGCTCCTGAGAAAAAACCCACAGCACTTGGCTGAAAGCTAAACTAGCTTTATAATTTATTTATTGTATACCATTTATAGGCAGCCACGAACCAAATTCACTGAGAATTAAAACAAATAACACTTCCAACAAAATACAACTTATACACCACCATTGAAAAATGCAAGGTTTAGCACTAAACTCTGAACAAATGGCATTTTGAACACATAATTCCTGCAAATAATTTCACCTTTGGATGTGTACAGCAGCAAGAGAACAGTCACATTGATTTAAAAACCAACAAGCCACTGCCATAAAAAAAGAAGTATACAGTATGTGCTTTCTAGAGATTTGTAAAAGTTGCCAGCATTATCTGGAACAAGTGGGACGAATTTTGGCAGCCAAAATTACTATCCAGCATTAAAAGAAAAACAGGGTTCTGGTTGGCGTGGCCCAAAAAGGGAAAGCCTTCACGTATATGCTGCCTGGTTTTGCTTGTATTTTTCCATTCTTGAAGAAAGGGTTTCCTTTAAAAAATACTAAACAAATATGCATGTCACATTTTATATTAGTGATATATTTCTATAGCTATACAGCCGGGAGGCATGGGGAGGCATGGGGAGCATGCATAAAGCTGTGGGGAAATATCTAAAAATTATTATCTGAGTCCTTTTCCTGCAAGGTCAAGCAGGATGCCTACACATACAAAAATGTGCTCTATTTGCTCGCAAGCACATAGATGCTCTTGCAGTCTGATGTTATGCATCTTTACTCAGAGGTAAACTGTGACTTAATTCCAGGTAAACAGGTACAATTCTAACAACTTAAAGCTGTGATCCTAAACAAGCTCATTAGAGAGCAAGTCTTACTGAACTTGAGACTTACTTCAAAGTAAGCAGGCTGAGGATTGTGCAATCAGAGAAGTCTTCCTTGACAAGATCCAGCATTCACTTCTCAATTCCCTGGTGGGCGTTTTGACAAATGAGAGCTGTCACTTGTGTGGCAAACCCTTTGAAACAATACACAAAGTGCCATATTTGTTTTCCCAGTACCAATGAAGTCATTAAGTGAATAACCGACCTACACCCACACCATAACTTAACTTGCATTACTCAGGAGTAAAGATGGACAAATCTGCCAATTTGGGTTCTCCAGTCTTAAATTCAGTTCTGTAGCAATTTGCATTTTTTTAATTTAAAAAATCAGCATTTTAGTGTAAACTTTTCATATTACAGACATTTGTATATGCAGTTTTGACTAATACACACATTTCCGCGAGCAATGCCCCCTAATATAATTCATTTGTACACTATTTGCACTAATATATGCATTTTTATGCATCCTTTTTATGTGCTTTTTTGTACACATTACTTGGTCGGAGAACTGCACTGCAAAATTGTGAGCAGTATGGATTTCAAAGAATGCCTGTGTTTCAATGCACACATTGTTTTGGAAAGTGTGTATTAGCTAGGTTAGCCTTTAAATGTGAACTGAATTGAATTTCTCCCCATCCCTATTCAGGAGACAAATGGCTGAATATTGTTTATTTATTTTGATCTACTTTATACGTTTATATGTTGCCCTTCAACCAAACAGCTTTGAGAGTGATTCACAAAAACAAAACAATTAAAATTAGTATGAAGACAATCAATTAAATCTGTAGATTATTTTTTTAAAAAAAAACTTGTCTTCAACACAAACATTTTGAATTTTGTTTTTCCCCCAAATCTTGACACTTAAAATCTTTTTTAAAACACACACACACACAAGATTAAGAGCTATATTAAATTACTGGATTAAAATCTGTTATATATTGATTATGAACAGCACTGAAAACAGTTTGCACTGTTTCTTCCAGCTCAGCATGAATTTTTTTCAGAAAATGGCAATTACATTAATGAAGCATATATCTTTAGTATAGTCACAGAGTACACAGATCTTCCACAAACTGGGTTAATTTTCCAACAAATTTGTAGTCAGGTGTGCAAGACAAGATTTATCCCCAGTTTCCATTCTTGATCAAACACTAAATCAGAACTCACAAATACCAAAAAAGTTCACTGAACTCATAGTAATTTCAGACTGTAATGAAGCTACTACAGAATAAATTGCTAACAAATAATATTGTTCCTATTTTACATAGCATTCACATTTTCCAGGAAGAGAGATTTGCTATTGTATTAAAACTTACTCCCACAATGGCTTCAGTAGCCCATTTCCAAGATCATGGCAATATTCTGTTAATTTTAAAATATTTGCTTGATGGAACATCAATAAGAAACCATACCACATGAACCATGAACACTGTAGACATGCAAGCAGCAGCCTACACCCCAAAGCAGTGTAGTAAATAATATTACAGTTCGGTAGAACTTAGAATTTGGACACTGGCGCCAGACAGGAGCATCTTCCCTGTGCAATAAGTAGCCTTGAAAAGATCACATGCAGTGAAGGTAATTCTGTTGCTGCTTCTACTGTCAACATCATTAGATTAACAACCATGTGCTCAGTCTTCATTTTAGAATGATGCAGTACATGGTTCAGATGCCTGGAGTGGTATTTCATCAACCTAGCCTGATGCCCATTTGTTTTCATCTGGCTTTGTTTCTGAAATCTTAAAACAATGCATTGTGGGCATCATTAGCATTCAGGCCCAAAATATTCTGCTGCTAATCCAATTCCTAATTTAATCTCTTCTTCTCAAATTATAGACAAGCCCTAGGACAGCAGGCATTTAGTATGGAGGTGACTCTCCTCAAAGCCAGCGTATTTAAAAAGGACTTTCTATAAATAGGACTGCTGGCTCAGTCTTCCTCACTGCCTTCTGAGTAAAAATAGCTTAAATAGAGAGACAGGCAAGACTCATTAATCTCTTTGGCCACGATCCAAAGAGCCAAAAGCATAAGGGGGACACACTAGTGCAATTCGGTGCCTGAATACACAGTCCTTACACAAGTTATGTGCACAATTAGCTTGCATGAAACTGTGTTCAGTTACAGAACACCCTCTTTAGCTAGAATTTAATTTACTCCTACATATGCTACTCAGAAAAAGATGGTGACTATTTCAAAAGCTGTAATGTGCCTCTGCATGCAGTATAGGATCTATAGACCCAAGTCTTTGGTCATTCTGTCTGAGCACAACCTCAAGTTGTCTTATTTCAAGCGAATCATGTGACATGAACCAGTTTGTCAGTTCAGACAACAGAAGTCGTCCCATTGGAGGAATGAAGGCGGGTGGGGGACATCATGTTAACCCAGGGTTTGCTATGGCTCATCTGTGACATGCTTAACTACATGTTATCAGGATATTCACACAGACTCTTAGGGTGCGTTTATCTCCTTTGGGTGCAATTCTACACTCCAGGTACCCCAGCTGGATAAACAGAGGAAATGGCAGAAACACAATTCCTATAGACTTCTTCAAACTAATAAATGTCTGGTATTTATTAATGTCTGGTATTTATTTATTATGGGAATTTCTACCCTGTCCTTCCAACAGCTTCTCAAGGCAATGTCTTGCCAGCATACGTCTTTGTGACTCACTCCTAGGTCAATAACCAGTGGAGGGGAACTGTCAGGCCAAAAAGCCTAGTGGGCAGATAGTAACACAGGTTGTCAAAGGTTGGCTAAAAGTGGGAAGTGGGGGCATGCAAGGGCCACACAGAAACCTATCCAGCCCTTGCTTCCTGCCATCACTGCCACACCAGTGAGCACACAACACACTTACAAACTCTGGCAACGCTGGTAACTCAGGGTCTGAATACTACCGGTACTTTGATTCCCAGCAGAAGACAGGGCTTTGGCCACACTTCTTGCCTACTTGCATTTCTCTTGCCAGAGTTGGTGTTCCTTTTTGTTCTTGCTTTTCCTCCTTTGGCACACCTTTTGACCATGATTCACATTATTTATCATTTAGTCTTAAAACACAGATGCAGACCTGAACAGATAACTAGCATTACAGTGGTATCTCTGGTTACGTACTTCATTCGTTCCAGAGGTCCGTTCTTAAGCTGAAACTGTTCTTAACCTGAAGCACCACTTTAGCTAATGGGGCCTCCCACTGCTGCTGTGCCACCGGAGCACAATTTCTGTTCTCATCCTGAAGCAAAGTTCTTAACCCGAGGTACTATTTCTGGGTTAGCAGAGTCTGTAACCCGAAGCATATGTAACCCGAAGCGTATGTAACCCGAGGTACCACTGTATATAGAACCTTTCCCAAGTGCTTTACATACTTACGGGACTAATTCCTACAATATTTCTAATCCGAATCAGTATTATATGCAGTATGGCCATGACTGAGCTGAAAGACGAAAGTGGAAATGTCTAAGTAGCTCATGCTCTTAACACTACACTAATAAGAAAAGATGATCAATAATTTGATGCCCTTCCAAAATATTTAGCTGCAGTTTTTTAATTAACTTCCTTCATCTGAATCCTAAATGCATTAAGGATGTGAGAGCCAGTGTGGTGTAGTGGTTCAAATCAGAGATTAGGACCTGGGAGACTAGGGTTCTAGTCCCACTTGGCCATGAAGCTCACTGGGTCACCTTGAGCCAATCACAGTCTCTCAGCCCAACCTACCTCACAGGGTTGTTGCAAGGAAAAAAGGGAGAGGGACTATGTATGCCACCATGAGATCTTTAGAGTGAAGGTGGGATATAAATGAAATAAATAAATAAAATTTACATAGAACTCAAATTTAATCCAATGAAACATGTTACACTTAAGACTGTGTACACATTACTGTTTAATTCTGGCTCCAGTGTTCTCCCACTACAGGTGTCTGAAGCCATGCATACATGACAATAGCCACAATCCAGATCTATCCAGTAGGTTCTTGAGAGATCCTGCTGCTTGATGTGTTTTCCCCCAAACTGGCTTACATCAGACTTGAAAACGTAAGCCACTTTCATTTCACAGTTAAACTGAGGTGTGTACATTTGAGACAGCCATCGTGCATGTGCAGATTAGGAGTGGAGTGTGGGGTTGAAAGCACGGAGAAACCAAACAAGTCACGTGCATCAAGTGAATACATTCTGCCCCATCTCTGGTGTACAGCAAAATGCAAATCCAACTTGAAACGCAGCAGAGGAAACACTAATGCACACAAAGCCTTATAAAGGATACCAATGCAAGAATCCTTGCCTTCATTCACTAACTTTGCAGGTGGGCAACCCAAATATTGTAAATACAGTGAGGGATTTGTAATGGATTTTAGTCAAATACAATAAATGATTGATACATACAAATACAGGCAGGCTTCCTGTGGGCCCTAACACAGAACACACAGAAGCAGTGGCGTAGCGTGGGTTGTCAGCACCCGGGGCAAGGCAAGTAATTTGCGCCCCCTAACCCGTGGATTTGCGCCTCCTAACCCGTGGATTTGCGCCCCCTAACCCGTGGATTTGCGCCCCCTAACCCTAACCCCCAGATGTTGCGCCCGGTGCAGCCGCCCCCCCCCACACCCCCCACGCTACGCCACTGCACAGAAGACTGTCAATGCCACTGAAACTGCTACACCAATAACCACCATGAAGGATGCAGCACTGCTTCGTATAACTCCGTTCCTTTATAAGAGAAACAGTGTGCTGTTATGACTGGCGTGCCAGAGACCAGTGTTCACATTCCCGAACTTGATGACTTATTATTTCAAGTCAGCCTTGCAGAGTAGTTGTGCGGATAAGACAAAAAGAACCATGCGTAGCACCTAGACTAAGGAAACGCAGGGTGTGTAAATGTAAAAAAATAAAATACTGGGTACTTCAGGAAAAGAAACACGGTTCCTATAACATACATTGCTTCCAGTTTAGATTTATATCCAGTGTGATGAATGTTTCACCATATTGCCCAAAATTAAACCACACTGCCAAAAATAATATACGTAATGTACCTCGAATAGAGTTGCATTGCTTGCCACCCCCCTTTCCTTAACGCTGCTTTGCCAGTTGCTGTTTCAGGCTGGTTATCTACCGTATATAGCATTTCATGGGTTGAAACCTCTGGATTCCATCCTTATCCTCCTCTCTAACACAGATATCATTAGTGGAACGCCCTGCTTCCGAGAGCCTGAAGGACAAGCCATGAAGGCAGGGGGGGGGGGATCTATGCTTCCCAAGCCTTCCCTCTCACCAGTTCCTCTGTCCTTCCTTTTGATTGGCCTTCACTGCGACTTAGAGCAATGCACATTTACATGTTTGACACAAAAGTCTTCTCTCTTGCCTTTCCCTTCCTCATTAAAAGCAGCATTCAAGCACTGACTGGGTGAAGGGAAGTGCAAAGAAAGCAGAACCATACGCTCTATTAAGCGACACACCAAATGGCAAAGTAGAGATGGGATCTGAAAAGGTGATTGTGTATTCCCCTCCACGGAGGAGCTGCTCTCCATTCTGCCTGCTGCTCGGGCGACGTGTTCCCAGTCTTGTGTGGTTTGCTGCCCACTAGTGTCCTACAGCACAGCCTCACAGGCAGCGTAATGGCACACTGCCTCATTATGTCTCTGGCGAAACCCATCAAAAAAGGTCTGGGGGCACATTAAAGTGCCTTGTGATTGGACCACCACTCAATACGTAGAAGAATAGCTTCTTTGAAATGCATCTGGCTTCCTAATTAATGGAAATGTCATGCCTGTCAGCTGTGGTCAGCCACTGCTAGGAAGGAATGTGTTTTTATTATGGCAGGTCAGTGTGGATCAGAGGAACTGGTTTCCCCACACTGATAGCACTGACCACATAATCCTCCTACTATCTACGCCTTATGAAGCAGCTACTCGTATCAGTATCTGTATTTGTGTGCCAATTATTTCAATGATATTTGGAGAGGCTTGGGTATCTCAAAATGCCCCTTTTCTATTTGCTACTGCATGCCTAGAAACAACCTTTCCCACAGAACAGCTCTCACTGCAGGGGAACTATGAGCACGTACAAGGCTTGGGTGTGGTGCTCCCCTCGATATTCAACAGCCTGCGTGCAGCCTTTGCACAAAAAAGCTTGGCACAAATATCCAAGTGACGTCCACCAGTTGTTTGGGAAGAGGAGCAAGGGCTGGCTGAATTCAGGCTCTTCTCCCCACCCTCCTGCTTGTCCATCAAACAGCTGATCAGCAGAAATCTTAATATTTTTTGAATAAGCTCCATTCAGTCCCTGCAGCTCCATGGATGCTCCTCTGGATTGTGTCACTGGTGCCCTCATTTAATTTATTGTGCCATCTTTTCCTCCTCTACTTTGGCTCCTCCCCCATGATTGCAATATTCTAATATGGCAACATTTTTTTGAACACAACCAGTCAGTAAAAGATAGACAGGTGCAGATACAGACTCATGCATTATAGATACCTAGTGGTCTATTTTCTTTTAACGGAAATCTATTTTTAGCAGTACCTCTACTTTATCGGTTACATCCTAGTTTTTTTCCATTGATTTTTTATTTAAAAAAACCAAGCATCAATGGACCTTAGTCACATGCATGTGGCAAAAAAAGGCAGCAGGTTAGATTAGCATGCATTGTACAGAGAAATATTAGCAGGTTTTACCAATCATAAAAAGCTCCAGAGTTTCTAAAATTACGGTAAATTTCCAAATTTAAAACATGCAAGTACTTCAAGGTCAATTTTAAAATAAGCATTTTTCATCTACAAAGGCCCAACGTTAACTGCAAAAAAAAACCCACATTTTCTTCACTTGATAAATAGTCATTTCTAGAACACCTTGGCATAGCAGTTGAAGTTGTAAAGGCTGCTTTGAGAAGGCTGTAGATGCATGACTCTTATTAGCGTCATGGGGATTGACACAACTGCTCTGAAAATGTGCATCCAAGATTAACAGCACATTTTGTCTGTGTTTTAAGAAATCAAATTAAGAGCTGAACTAGAAATAATAAATGAGCAAGACTTTGCTCAAGAAGAACTATTCATTTCTCCATTGCAATATAGCAATGTTAATTATGGAGCTTCCTTTTGAATGTAGCCAATCCACCTACTATTTAGTACAATGGACAGCAATTTTGGTATTGTAACATGGTAGGCCTAAGCCTACACATATATTTTAGGGTAGCAAAATGCAGATTTGGGACCAGCAATTTTTTTAAAAATGTACAATTTTAGGTAAAATATAAATCATAACTAATACTGTCACTAGCCTTCCATGTCACACTTATTTTACTCTAGTGTGAACTGAAACATGGACACAAATTCTATAACCTTCAATGCCTGCAGCTGCTTTAAGGTTCATAGCATTATTGTTTCTGGAGAAGTTCTAAATGAAGAAAATTATTAACAATGTGTTAAAAGTCAAATGAGTGACTTTCCATCACACAGCCAAGAACACTGCCACAAAATAATCAATTCTGAGACAAGCCCATGCAAATTGGTTTAAAAAATTAAATTCTTCTTTCAGTGATGTGTATGATCATAGCAAGAATAAACTACTCGATTAATTTAAAACTTCAATCAGAGTGAATGATCCAACATTTATTATCAGGGAAGTGTGAGGTCTCAATAATATTGCACTCTTTTTAGACACATTCCTAACAGCTCCCTCATAATACAAGTTTATTTCATGTACTGCAACATATTACCTTTAAAGAAGCTTTATAGAAATATAAGTATTCTGATTACTGGTTTATGTATTCATTCCTGCATATTCAGATGAAAAAAGCCATGAATTTCAATCAATGTTTAAAGAAAATTAACTTAAATGTCTTAGACATTTCTACTACTTTAAGATATAGAATTGTGCATAAGGGATGTAATTTGTATTTTATGCACAGTTCTTGTTCCACTTATTTATATTTGTATGTGCACACGTACTTTGGTATACTAATACTTTGGTACAATTCATGCACCTCATAAATTAAGGAATTTTAAAAGGTAAATCTCCAATCTGTTTTCTTTTTTAATTGCAGAACAAAATTATGATACAATCTCTAATAATTATACAGGTGTATGGATTGAAAAGGACACTCATCCACTTTTACCCTCTAACCTTTGTGGGTTGCTATTACATTATCTACAAAAACATATTTATTATGTGGCTATGGGTGCAATGCATTAAGACATTAACATATCTAGCCCCCCCAAATAAACTTGGTCATACAATGCAATTTAAACCCCATTGATGTGAGTTCTCTTACAATGTTATCGTAGGCTCACAGAATCTTGGTTAAAAATAGACTTTCATTGTTATTTCCTCTCTAAATGAGTATTCTGAAAGGTCTCCTCCTATAAAAGTCACTAAAGCTAAGACTATTTTATATTTCTAAACAAGGGTAGGAGAGAAATCTTAATGACAGAACTTGTTGCAATCACCATTAATGCTAAGACAATTTCCAGAGTTTTGTCCTAATCATTTTATATTGCAAAGGCTGCCAAAATGTCAAAATATTTAGGACCAGTCCAGTCATCTCATTACTCATATTTTATGTTGCATTCCTTCATGGCTTAATTTCAAGTTCAGTCTGCCTGTCCACATTCTAAAGGACACCTTGCCTGCCAGTGTATTTTTCCATCCATGCTATAGCTGAAAAGACCTGAAGGCACCCTCATCCAACATTCAGTCCTCAGCCTCTGCTTGGAGCTTCAATTATTTGTATCTTCCAGGAAAATCTCTCACTTTCCCCCTTTACAATTCTCTCCCTCATTCATTCTCACTCGCAACATTTTTCTATTCTGTCTGCTTTGCCTATTTTGGAAATCGTGTGCTTAATCTTTCCATTTTAACTGTCAGCATATTAATGTGTTTTAAGAAGAGCTGCGTTCTCAAACTTGAAAAATGGGCATGCCATAGAACAGGAGCATCCAGCAGCAGCAGCACTCTGCATGGCATTATTTCTATTTCACCTCCTTCGAAGCCTTAACGTCACTTAAGGTTTTTGGTATTGACTGTGTTTGTTTGTTTTTTCTTTAAAAGTAATGCGATAGTAGGATAAGGAAACCTGTGCATCCACAGAAGCACTTTGTCTAGGCTCTAAAAAAAATGCATGACTTCTGATCAAATGCACAGGAAAAACATTATGAAGAAACAGCAGCTTTGCAGAAACATAAAGCTCATTCTTTTGCCTTTCCACTGTTACTTCACTTCTATAACTTTGAAATTGATTGAAAGACTCCCTAGCCTTTTTTTTTAGGTGACGTAATGCTTATCAGTGCATATTTTTACATAAATGAGGGTGATGAGTTCACAGCAAACCCCATTCCCAACGTCTGATGAGGCAGCGGAACGTTGAAATACTAGTTCAAAAGGTATAATGGAAGCACAGAAAGTGATGCGGCTTCTCAGAATTAACAGAAAAGAAGGGGAAAGCTTTCCCCACACTGAGCCTTCCAGAAGCTTGCGGTGCATGCTCTTCCTACGGATAAATGCCCTGTAGGGTACAATCCTGCATCCGTTAACACGGCGGAAAGGGCGCAGTTTTCTTCGTTTCATCAGCCATGGCTCGATACTGAACGAGGCAGATATATAGCGCTCAGGATCACTTGCCTAGGTGAGCTGCTTGGCAGCCATTCGGGGGCGATGTGCTGCCCGCCGCGCCCCACCTGCTGCAGGATGCTGGGGCGAGGCACCCCCGGCGGCTGCTGCAGCCCCCCAGCCCTGCCTTCCTCCGGGCTCCCCCCGCCGCCCTTCTCGCCCGCCTGCCCGCCGCTCACCATTCAGGACGCTCTGGAGCAAGACGGCGGCCAGCATCCACATGCCCCTGCTCCTCGCCAGCCTGGCCGCGACGGGCTCGCTCGCCTCTCTCTCGGCCGCCTCTCCCGCGGCCAGCGGGCCAAGCAGCAGCTCCGTCCAGCTCCGGGGGCCGCTCCCAGGAGGAAGGAGGGCGAGGGCGGCCAAGAGGCGCCGCCGCCGCTGCCCGCTGCTCTCCTTCAGCGCCTCGCCCCGCGGCTCCCACCGGCCGCCAGCTCAGGTGCGCCCGGCGCAGCCCTGCCACGCGCCCGCCGCCGCCGCTGCAGCTTCGCCCCAGCAGGTCCACAGGTGGAAGAAGGAGCACGACGCAGCCCGGCAGCAGCAGCAGCAGCAGCGCAAGGACAGCAGCAGCCCACCCTGCCCGGTCATATCCGGCCCGGGCACCGCAGGACGAAGGCAGGCAGGCTCCCGACGCGCGCCCCGCTTCAGCCACCGCTGCCACAGCCAGGCAGCGAGCAGGCAGGCAGGCGCATCTTCGCTCTCCTCCCGCTGCAATCGCACTGATCCCTCGCCTAACCTTGGCTGCCTCCGAGCGGAGCGCACGAAAGGGTTAAGCCTCTCGCCAGCCAGCCAGCCAGCCGGCCGCCTCCCTCCGCCGCAGCCCTCGCTGGGCTGCTCTTAAAGCGGCGGCCCCAGGGCAGCCGAGACGCAGCCAGGGAGGGAGAAGGTGCTAGAACCGTCGATGGCCGCTCTCGACTTTGCCCATGCCTCCCCCAGCAGTACCTGCTTTCTTAAGCGCAACTAACGGATTGACAAGGGGGTGGCGGCTCCGCAAGCCCATACGACGTTTTTCACAAGGCAGATCGAGTTGTGTTTCTAACCCTTGCATCTCAGTGAAAGAAAAGAAAAGAAAAGAAAAGAAAGGCAATTTACTTCCAACTATGGGAGCTGCAGAGGTTTTTTGGCCCTGTTCTCTATTAATAAGCATGGGAGGGGGAATGAAGACTCCTGTTTTCTGATGCAAAGGGCAGGCCCACTCTGAATTTAGATTGAAACATTAGTTTTATATTTCTGCGTAGTTGTTTTTTTTTATCCTCCCAATGGCGTCTGCATGAATGAGATTCTACAGGGCTGCAAAAAAAAAAAAAAAAATGAAGAAGAAGGGAGAAAACCACACACGTGCCCAGAGTGACACAAACGCACAAGTACAGACTCTCGGCTTCATTTTCAAGATGGCTACCATGACAACATCCAGACTGGCCTATTAAAGTGAAAACTGAAGGCAAGGGGATTTTACAGGCCTCTCCTCTGACCTCTACTGCGGTTCTTTGAAATATTAAAGGAAAACGTCGCACATAGGCTTCTGCAGTGCTTAGGTAGAGACTGGAATGCCTCAACAAAGGTAGCAGCTCAGGACCGAGAATTAAAGAGTGGTTGAAGTCAGCATTTCAATCCAATCTTTGGGAACAAATGCTCAGGCCTTCATATCATATGCAGATCTTCGGACAATTAATCTGGCCAGCAGACAACCAAGACTAAAAACTGAGCCCCCTCTTTGCAACTTGTTTTGGGTTAATTTCAACTGACCAGAACAAAAGCACATTTTATATTGAGTACACATTAACCAAAACCAACTAGTTTCTCCACTGTCAATTTGCTAAAGGTTTGAAAACTTCATATGTTTGCATGTGCTGACAGGCTAGCAAAAGTGTTAGTTTAGTTTTCGGAAATCTATCACCCTGCTCTTCTCCTTTATGAAGGAAAATGGCTGCTGTTTATTTATTTATTTTAAATATTTACAGACTGTGTGCACCTAAAAACACAGCAAGGCAGTATACAATGTAAAGACAACATTACAGTTTTAAAAAAGCATCAGGACATATCGGTTGGTAAAAAGAAATTCATGTTTCAAAGCCCTGTCTGAACAACTTTTCAGGCAGGGATGATTCCTGCCAAACCTACTGGCAGCGGGTTCCACAGGGCAGGATCTGCCACGCTATAGGCTAGGTCTCTAATAAAGGCCAACTGAACACTGGGGACATGGAGAACCACCAGAAGTGCCCCAGCAGCAACTCAATGATTGAGATGGTGCATAAGAAATCAGACAGTCCTTAAGGTGCTTTAGTCCCAAGTTGTGTAGGGCTTTGTGAATTGTACTACAGTCACCTAATGCCACAGTGACTCAGACCATGCATAGAGTGTGTTTTCTCTTATATGGGAAGTAACATGTTTAACTAAACCAGGGCTTACTGGGACAGTGCAAATGCTCACCCTTACTTTGCTCCTCTGCAGTCCTTTTAACTCTTAGGGACGCAGGTGGCGCTGTGGGTTAAAGCCTCAGCGCCTAGGACTTGCCGATTGAAAGGTCGGCGGTTCGAATCCCTGCGGCAGGGTGCGCTCCCGCTGCTCGGTCCCAGCGCCTGCCAACCTAGCAGTTCGAAAGCACCTCCGGGTGCAAGTAGATAAATAGGGACCGCTTACCAGCGGGAAGGTAAACGGCGTTTCTGTGTGCGGCTCTGGCTCGCCAGAGCAGCGATGTCACGCTGGCCATGTGACCCGGAAGTGTCTCCGGACAGCGCTGGCCCCTGGCCTCTTGAGTGAGATGGGCGCACAACCCCAGAGTCTGTCAAGACTGGCCTGTACGGGCAGGGGTACCTTTACCTTTACCTAGTCCTTTTAACTCAGTGTAGCAACTAAGCCAAACTTTGGCATAGTGTGCTGTACAAACCCAGGATAATGGTTAAGATGTCTCCTCCTTAACCACAACCTGTAACCATAGGACAGTATTCAGCTACAGATTGTGGTTGAGGTAGAGTGACCTTCCAGTCCAAGGTTTGGATGACATGCTAAGCCAAACGCTGGCTTAGCTGCCATGCTGTGCTAGGAGGAGTGCAGAGGAACAAAGCAGGTACAAGCTCCTCTCCAGGAGCCATTATGTTCACACAGCCCAATAAGCCATAGTTCGGCTTCCTGTGACATGCAAACCAAGTCAAGGTGAAAGCCATCTTCAAACATTTGGCAGGCTGCTTCACAGAGTTGAAAGAGCTTTGTTTTCTGTTGGTCCAGAGAATAGCACCCAGACAGTACAAGGGAAATGATTCTGACTGAACATTAGGAAGGATTTCCTGTTGGTAACAAGCTGTTTGGCAGGGGCACAGACTGCCCTCAGAAGGTGGAAGACTCTCCCTGAGTAGACATTTGTTATTAGACCCTAGATGTCCACATATCAGGCATGGTGTAATAGTGATTTTCCTGCAGTTGGATTAGATTGACCAACTTTCCAAGTTGGATTAGATTGACCATGAAGACAATTTCCAACTCTGCGGATTATATTCAGTGTTAGCTCTACTCAGAGTAGAACCATTGAAATTAATAGACATGGCTAATTTAGTTTCATTAATTTTAATGGGTCTGCTCTCAATAAAGCCAATAGGTTCCAACCCTATGAATCTAGAGTGATTTCTTAATCAACAGTATCAGATATCAGACAGTTCCAATTATTATCCCACGTGGGGAGAGGAACGGGTTTTTATTTCCTGGAACACAAGTGTCTTGTGGAAGGAATGAAGTTTATACCCATTCCTGAGATCTCCATAAGAATTTCTCACTGGAAAGGGTCTACCGGTTTCCCTTCACTTGTTATTTTCCACAAGGCCTCGCCAAACAGTGGCATTTATTTATTTATTTATTTATTTATTTATTTATTTATTCATTCATTCATTCATTCATTCATTCATTTACCATATTATCCCTCAAGGTACTGCAAGCTACATACATGTATTATCTGCGGCTTTTGAAAGGCCAAGTGGTAAAGATTGATCATATGCAATGCATGGACAAATCCATTCCTACCTGGGAGGCCCCACACTAAAAGTATGACAGTTTTGCTAAAATGCTTAATAGTACTGGAAGTGGTGCCAGAACTATTTGATTAACAGCTTCAGTTAGATTGTCCCTTTATTAAGCTGAATATTAAGCTGAATCATCCAGCTACTTTAGGCTGCTGTCCAGAACAGTTTGCATCTATAAGTTCTGTTGAAATCAGTGCAGACAAAGTTTGCATAAATGTATTTCATAATAGGTGGAGAAGACACCTTTGGACACATTGACTAGCATATCAGCAGAAGCATTCAGCCCTCCTCAATATCACTTCAGTGCAGAGGCATACCTAAGCTACCTTGCGCCCTCGGCAAGAAACTGTACTGGTGCCCACCCACCCACCCCTACATTTTGGTAGATTAGCCACCTCCTAAAGTGCAGGGAAACTTGGCAACTCTAGCGAAGAAATGATTTATATAGAGCTTCTCTAATGAAGGGAATGTGGGGTGTAAAACACAGGAGCAGTCAATTACAACATTCCTAGAGTGTACATGTTTAGACATGGGGAGGGATGTCTGTGCAGCCAGCAGGTAAAATTCCTGGGACAGACTTCCTCTGCATGTGACCAGAGGTGGGTGTGGCTTCACCTGTGCAGGTAATGATAAAAGCACATGGCAGGGGCAGCCATCTCTCTCTCTCTCTGCCATCTTCCTACGAAGAAGCAACATCTGCTGAAGATGCCCTCTTGGCTCCCAGCCAAGAGAGGAGAAAGGAACTATCTTCCTATAAGATAGATTCTAAATGTATTTTACCTTTCAAGCCTGTCTGCCTTCTGGGATCCTATTGTGAACAGAACCTGAGTAAACTCTTTTATACTTTTATGAAAGACTGTGTCGTGTCTTGTATTTTAAGAGGGAATAAAGGGGAAATTACCAGAGTAATTATTATAGAGGTTCTAGCGAACCTGAGCACACGTTACCATTGCGAACTTAAAAGGGGAATGTCTTACTCTGCTGATATTTTGGGAACTTGTTAGCACAAGTTGGATAAGGATATAATCTCACAATATATCCTCTCCTGCATCCCTGAACATTCCCACAGGGAACAGGGCATGGATGATCTGTGTGATCACTATAGCTTCTGTTCCATAGTCACACCTGCAGCATACATGTAAAGCACATTTGTAGCAATTTTAACAGTCATGGCTTCCACCAAAGAGTACTGGGAACCACAGTTTATCCTTTAAAGAGCTACGATTCTCAGCACACTTAAACTACAGTTCCGAGAAATATTTGGGGTGCTTTACACATTTGCTTTAAATGTATGGTGTGGCTGTGACCAGAGCCTCTGAAAAAAACTGGTGGATCACGGTGCAGACATGCAGAATAAGATATACAATTAGAAACTTATTCAAGGAAAGCAAACCTTTGATATATATATCTCATGCACAACAATAGCGCATGAATAGTGTGCTAAGCAATTAAGGATTTTAGCTGGTTATTCATTTGCCTTTTTAACTAATTAATCACAATGAATAAATTTTAATATTACTAAAGTCTATGTATAACTGCCTGTTTGAATTCACTTCAGAGAGATAGCTCTTCTTTATTAAGATGAAAGTTACCACTCACTGATAGGATGGGGAAAAAGCCATCTATGCAGTTCAATCCTATGGATACCAACTTGGAAGATCCACTGTTTTCACTGGGGTTTGCTGACTAGTAGGTGTGCTTGGGGACTACAGTCTTATTAAAATAATAACAATAAACCATATTACAGGGATGGGGGGGGGGCTTGTGCCCCTGCAGATACTGCTGGACTCTAACTCCCAGCAGATCCCAAAGCTCGAGTATGATGGGAGTTGTAGTCCAACAACATCTGACATACTGGAACCAAAAACCCTTTAAAAAGATTTCAAAGCCTTATCTGTAACTTTCACCACAGTTACTCAACTATAGCTTTGTTTAATAAACCAACTGATTACAACTGACAGCCCTTTTCTAACTCCACCTTCCCGTGGATCATGGGGGGGGGGGTCAGATGAACTCCCAACTGTTCAAGGAACACAGGAGGGAGGACTTACAGGATTGCTTAAGCTAGCCCCACTCCTGGTGCCCCCACAGCTAATGGCCACGACCCCCTCACACACACATACAACTGGCATTCAAGCTTCTGGTTCCACTCTGCCTTAATGGAGCCAGCTCCCATGACAGCAGGAGATCGTTGGTGAAGGAAAAACAAGGATGATTGAGGGTAATTATCCTTGCAAATTCCCCCCAAGGATTGGGGAGAATCAATGTACACTATGTGAGGGAGAGATCCTGGCTCATTCAGGATCACTCCTCATATGGATCCCTATGTGAATGAAGAAAAGGCACATGTAGAGCCTTTTCCCAGGCAGACTTGAGTGTATCACAGGCTGAAGATCCTTTCCTAGCTAGTCACTGCCAGCTCAGAATGGGCACGTTCTATTAATCTGAATGCATGTGACACAACACCATTATGGAGACAGCTCTTTTGGTATTGCTTTGTACAGAAGTGAATCTTTGCAATCTCTTTGTACAGAAGTGACTCTCTTCAGCTACACAGTGAGCCCAGTTCCCTCCTGATTTTGCAACTGAAATGGCAGCCAGCCATCCCACTAAGTCAACCAGTCTTTTCCCTCCTTCAACACACACTTCAGATGGACTATCTACTCTCCATTGCTCTGTTCTGGCACATTTAGCTCTGGAGTATACAGCTGTTATCAGAGTCAGCCACAGAACTGACTTTGAAACCAGGAGCTCTATTGGAACCTTACTTCCTGAACCATTGCATCTTTTTTAGAAAATTACAGAGCTCCCAAGTGCAAACAGGCAAAAATCCATAAGTGGCTTAGTGCTGGGCAGCACAGTAGCAGGTTGTAGCAGTCAGGTCATCTTACCCACCTAGGTAGTAGTGTTGGGCTGGGTTTCAGCCTCAAGTATTTTGTTTAATAAGCCAAATATTTTTAACTAGTGGTTTTTAAACATTTTCCTTTTGACTCCAAAGCCTGAGCTACCAGGGGCACTTGTACATCTTCTCCTTGACTCACCAAGTTCCACCCCCAGCCTAAGAAACAAGAAGGCACATCAGGCTCCAGCCCCCTAGCCACTTGAATTCTTCCAGCCCTCCCCTGGCCATATAGCATTGCATCTTTGTCCCAGGGTCCCATGGATAGAGTACTTAGGACAGCATGCCTCCATGGGTTACAAATAGGCTGATAAACATTTTCCTTTTATTACGAACAACACAAAAACACAAGCTCTCTCTTAGAAAAGCAGAGCAGCCCATGCAATATACTACTTGCTCTAACATATACTAAGATAGATGGAACAAACCAGACTAAACCACTCCAGTTAAGTACCACAGGGGGAAACGGGACTGATCCATTACAGGCCACATAAACATACATTCAGTATACTAGGGTGGCCACACATATAGAATTTCACAGACATTGTCAGGATTTGATAGTTGAAAGCAGTGCTTAAATTGGCGACCTTCCTTAAAAGTAGCTCAACAACTTTTGTGTTCGGATTTTCACTTTTTAAAATATGACAACCCTAAGTACATCAACCGCCAGGTGGTTTTGAAATCATAAGCCCTAGCACCTAAAGTGGGCAGTGACTTCTCAAGCAAGGTACGAGGGAATGAAGTAGTCTGGATGGCTTTTTAGAGAGGTTTTCCCTTTCCCTCAGCTTTATCGCACTGTGTTGCCTTGAAGACTGGGTTTTCTATGCAAGGAGGTCTTCTGTCACATAGCTCCTCCTTTGTAGCAGCAGCAGACTGTCAGGCAATTTTTTGTAGCTATCAGTGCAATTCTATACATGTCCATTAAAAAAAAAAAGTCTCACAGAACTTATTCCAGCGTACTTAACCTACTACTGTGGGAAAAGGAGGTAACAATGCAGGAGAAAGCCAAGGCTGAAGTGAGGGTCCTCTCTCTCTCTCTCTCTCTCTCTCTCTCTCTCTCTCTCTCACACACACACACACACACACACACATCCCAACAACAACAAATTTTGAGTTTTTAATACAAAGATTTCCACACTGACAGTGTTTCAAGATTGTTGTACTCTTGTAGCCTGGTTGCCCAAGCCTTCCCCCAAATTGCCTTCTCTCCTTCTCACCTGATAGGGCTACCTTTGCAGAATTTATCCCCGCTTTTCTCTCTGGTATACCATTTTGTATCATTCTTGATCCAATTAGCTCAACAAAAAAGCCCTATAACTGTAGGCCTTCAGATGCTTTGTCTCTCGCATTGCTGTAGGAATCTTCCAGAATGCAACACCACTATGTGTAAACCATCAGGTGGCACCACTACTATGAAAAGCCATCTTGGTTTCTATATGGCTGCCATTTTGTCAACTTCAAATAGGTATTCACATGCAGCATGTTTTCAAAACAGCAGAGGCACAGAAATGTTGTCCGTGGGAGGACATCACAGACAGGACCCTATTATGTGGATTTAAATTTCAGAGCACCCATACACAGATAGTACAAACCTGCCCACAAACACATGTCTTAGCCATTACGCAGTACTCAAGTCACGATTACAGATTACTTGCAGGAAGAGCATTTGCGAGGAAATGCAGGAGCATCTCTAGACCTGCTCCCAACATGGAGCCCCTAAGAGTTAGCTTCACACTCCAACATCCATGTGCTGAGTGCAGACATTTTCAATGGAGTTCCTATGCATGGGCCACAGCTTGTGTGTAGGGACTCTGTGAAACTGGAATAGCCAGTTGGCCAGCCATCCCAACTGTGCAGATTCACTACATGCAAAGCTGCTCAAAAGGGGGAGGGGGGGTCCTTTGGAGGTGCCCTGGTAGAATTGGCTCATGGGTGCAATGCTGGAAGCAAGATCAGCCAAGTAGTCCTGTTCCATACTAATGCATGCTGCACATGACACAGACTGAAGACTATATGGATTTGGTTGGGTTGTCGGGGATAAAAGACCCTTTCCCTCAGAAGCAAAGCTCATGATGTGGAGTTAGCAAATATTTTACATCCCCGCCAGTGAGAAAAGAGAATCAAGCATCTTTGTCTAGATGCACAACCTGTACATAACTCAGTGGGCACAACAACCATTGGTCGTGCTTTGTTTATAGGTGTGGGGAGAGAGGGAATTTGATTAACAGATGGCTTATTTTCACGTGAATGGCCCTAATAAACCTGAACATCTCAACGCTACATTCCTTCACAAGGACTCCTCAAATCCATTCTGCATAAGCTATCTGTGGTCCCATCTGACAGACTAATTGCAGGAGAGAGATTTTTTCAGATGAATTCCCCATTCCAGATGCACAAAGTAAAAATATCAAGGGAAGGGACCAGCTGTCAGCAGCATCCGCCATTCAACAGTGAAGAAAGGGATATGATACCTACTGACACATACACAAAAACATGTCTACCATTATGGCAAAAAACAAAACAAAAAACAGGGCCGTCTTACCCATAGGTGCTAGGGGTGTGGGGCACCCAGGCGACAGGCTCTCAAGGGCGCGAGGAGAGTCTGGGGCCAGAGAGCTGAGTCTGGGGAAGAGCCCGCCCGTGGGTTGGAACGCCATGGCAGACTCTTTTGCTGTGTGCTGCAATTTTGGGGGCGAGCGAGCCAGCAAGATAATGAGGGGGCCAGCTCCGCCCTCCTGTGCGCCTGGGACTGGGCAACCTGGGGGAGGGGGCTCCAGGCGGATCTTTGCACCCTGGCACCGCATATGCTTAAGACAGCCCTGACAGGAGACAAGAGGTTAAATAGAGACATTGAGTGTGGATGTTGGTGGATTGGGGGACAGAGGGGCAATGGCACAGCCTTGCTTCCCCTTAATTCCCCAGCCTACCTTACTGTAGAACATGGTTGACTACTATGGTTCCCTACTTGCAAATTTCTCTAAGTGGATTTGTGGCCAACAAAGAAAGTTTGTAATCTTGCATATCTTGAAAGAGAAACACTCTTATTATATAATTTCCTGGAATATTCAAGCCTCAACTCCTTATAAGGTCAGGCAAAAAGGGTGGGAATCTCAACAACCAGGACTTCATTAAGTACAACAAAATTATATGGGTGGGATAGAGGGGAGTGGATGAGGCTGCGGACATTTTCACACATTATACAGAGGTAAACCCAAGTTTGCCAGGGAATGCACATTCCACGGGGGTTGCAAACAACCACGGTTTCTTCCTGTGTATGATTAGTTGCATTTACACTTTAACATCAGTGTTTAAAACATCCGAAGCAAATTATGTTTTAAAATGTTAGATTTGATGCAACACAACAGATTTGTGAACAGAATTTGCCATATTTCGTTGTGGCTTGAAAAATAAAAGCACCTGCCATGTAGACAACTTATTTTAGATGCAGCGCTGGAGGAGGGGATTGTTAACCTTTCCCTCTATGTTGCCTTCATGACTGAAACCCATCCGAAGACCATAATTTTCCCCATGGGGACAACATGTACAGCATGTACAAGGGATGTATACAAGCCCTAAAATGGGCCTTGTATCCAGGCATTCTGGAAAAAAACCTATCAAAGCTGTTTCTGAGTTCCTCTGTGACTTTGTTGAGTGGTGTATATTCGTGATTGCACATTTTTAATAATAATAATAATAATAATAATAATAATAATAATAATAATAATAATAATAATAATATAATAATAATAATAATAATAATAATAATAATAATAGCAGCTTTGTGCCAGCCTCTTTCAAGTGATTGTTTGTGCCATCCAACAGTCCTTTACAGACTTCCAAAGAACCTTACAATGTAAGTCTTTCTAGAATACTACTTGCAGAGTTCTGAAGAGCTCTGGGTTTGTTTTTAAATGAAGATTCTAATATTTTTAAAAACTCAACCACAACTGTGCTTTGACAAAAGAACATCCAGAGCTCTTCAGCACTCCACAGGCAAGATTTTAGACAGTCTCATTTCTTGGAAAGCCCAAAAATCTAGAAAAACAGATCCTATACAGAAAAATATAGAGGTGTATATGGCACAGAAAAGCACCAAAACAAAGCAAAATGATGCTATGTGGAGGACCTGATCCAACCTGGAAGTGTTCTCTACATCACACTTCAACTCAGGAGGGGGAAGCTGCAGATCAACCTGATTCAACTCATTATTTGGCCTACATACAGAGCCATGCACACCGGTGGTATGATGCCTGGTTACGAGAGAGCAGAGATTTTAGTCATGAGTTACCCACCATGCCATTGGTCCCTTTATTTTTTTTAAGGAAAACAACAATGCAGGGAGTTGCTATCGAAAGTAACACTAAGCAACTCTTCAAGCGAGCAGGATAATAATAATATATTTATTACTCCACCCATATGGCTTCCTCAGCCACTCTGGGCGGTTTCCAACAAAATATTAAAAATACAATAAAACATCAAACATTAAAAACTTCCCTGTACAGGGCTGCCTTCAGATGTCTTCTAAAAGTCAGATGGTTGCTTATTTCCTTGACATCTGATGGGAGGGTGTTCCACAGGGCGGTAAGTGGGATGATGCCCACTTACACATTGGAACCCCCTCTCATCCTCCATGCACCCCTAAATCTGTTGTGGGGGTTCCACCAACTCTCTGGAGCACATTTGGGGGTGGTATGAGCATGTGGAGGTGGGAGAGAGTTCCATTGCACAAGCAGAAGTTGTTCCACTTGTGCAATTATTGAGTTCAGTTCTTCCCAGTTAGGCGCCTGAGGACCCCTGGGGATCCGCGGAATACAGGGAGTCCACTGTCCTATCCAATGCCTCCTCCCAAATGTATATTTTGTCATTTTTGCGTGTCATTTTTGCATTTCTAATATCATGTTTAGCTACTGAAACATCACAATGTTGAAAACCAGATATTGCTCAGCCCTAGTCTGTTGTTTGTTTTCTTTGGTAGATCTAAAATCCTTTGTTTATTAAGGGCTACACCACATTTTATTCCAAAAATTGCTTTGCAGAGATAACTATGATAGATTCAGGTAGGTAGCAGTGTTGGTCTGGCGCAGTAGAAATATATTTTAAAAAATTTACAAAATTAAAAATTCTATTTTATTTTTATATATATTTCAACTATGATAGAGTTATCAAAATTTTCAAAAGTAGGGGGTCTGTAGCTTGGCTTTTGAAAAATAGGGGGTCCTCAGTAATTAGCTAATTGGGAACCACTGATTTAGTTGGAAACTGCCCATTGTCACACTGAGTTTCAACCTCAATAGCAGATAAAGAAAATATATTTAATGTAGATCAGCATAGAGGGGGTGGTTTCGGGGAGTGAGCTTCCAACTGCTACTCCTGTCCCCAGAGAGGCTTGCCTGGCACTTTTCTTATAGTATGTTTGGTGCCAGGTGAAGAGCTTTCAATTTTCCTAGGCATTTAAAATCTTATTTAAAATGTTAAAATCTGATTTTATTTATTCATTCCACTGATGACATGGACATTTTTAATGCTACAATTGCTTGCATCATATTTTTCATATTGCAGTTTAACTTTGTGAGGACCCAGAGAATTATTAGCAGGCAGCCAGTATAAATAATGTGGCACACACCTCAATCTTCAAGCAGTAAGAGCTCTTGCGGATCTCAGTGGATATGTTGAGAATGGTTTCCTGGGAATGAAGGTCACTGGTGGCCTCTGGTGTCTTTGCAAGACATGAGCCTTACACTTTCCATGACAATAACTGTCTTGGAACAGACCCATACACAGACCCACACCTTGAGGATATCAGCTCCAGCAAGGAAAGGAGGGAAGGCCTGCCTTGCAGGGGCGTGGGAAGAGGGGGTGGTCTCTGAGGGGAGTGACAAAAAGGCACAATGCAGGGGGCTCACCCCGCCACCCCTGAGCTCAGCAGCGCAAGCCACCACCGCATGAGAGGATTGCTGCACCACCGCACAGGATCGTGCTGCCACTGCTGTGGCAGCCACATGCACAGAATCACCCTACCACCGCTGCAGTCATGCGCAGAGAATTGCTCTGCCCTCCGCATGGCGGATCACCCCCCCCCCCAGGTGAATGGCATTGTTAAGGATTCCTGCTCTGTGATTGCAGTCATGGGATTGTCTATCACATGACGGTGTATGTTTTCATACCACAGGATGTTTTATGTTACTGTGTTCCGTGAAGTGGGACTATTGTCCTTTGTTTTTTTCTCTCTTTTTGCTGTCTGATGAGAAAGAGGGAGGAGCCAAGTCAGAATGCTCCAAGTATATTATATGTAAATAAAGTAGATTAGCCAAAATGCTGTGTTTTTGGTTCTATTACGCAAACTGCGAATACTCTGCAGATCCCTAAGTGTGCTAATGCCTTTTGGCATCAGTCGCTGCGATGTTCAGGCAGAAGAATGCTTTTGAAGCTCCCAAACGATTGACCAGGAAGGAGAGAACATGTCAGCCGAGCATGTGTATCTGCCAGGGTCCTACACCAGAGTAGGATGCTCCTAACAGGCATAGCCGCCGCTCTGGGCGCCTATGCAGCTAACTCCACCACTACTGCCTTGACCCAACCTGCCACTGCAATCAGGTCGTATTCTTCACCTAGTAGTTTCTATGGAACGCTTTGATCCAAGCTTAAAATAACAAAAGAGATACTTAACAGACATGACTAGAGTGATTACTTTCAAACAAGGAGACTGGACTGAATGCTGAAGTAGTCTTTTTTTTTTCAGACACATATCCCACAGATATAAAATCCCACAGATATAAAATCACAGGATTCAAATGAAACCCACAGCTGGCATCTAAACCACTTCCCCCCAGTCTATAGCAACACAGAAATAATAAATACCACCATTATATTCAGAAGGCGAGAAAGTCTAATGAGCCAATGAACAGCACAAACAGGGATTTTTCTTCCACCAACAGCAGTGTCACACACAGGTAGGCCACCACTAGGAAGATAGCATTCCCATAACAAGGACTATAGTTTGTTTTCCATTAGAACCTATGAAGCACAAAAAGCACTGTAGATGCAGGCTCAAATGTTTGATGAGCCTTGCAGCACAATCCTGTTCATGTCTACTCAGTAGTCCTCAATTGGATTTACTTGCACATACGTATAGAGAGGCTGATGAGGCTTCCATTGGACTGAAAGATAAACTTACACATTTCAAAATTAAAATCAAATAATCCCCCATAATGTTGGTCTCTTTCTCTTTTCCTTATTTTAGAATTTCTTAACATATATATGTATATATCCTGCTTTTTCTCTTCCCATCCATAACTTTGACCATTCTCTCCTCCCTACCTCTCTAAATAATAATTAAATTTAAAATCAGAATCCTGATCAGAGGCTAGTTTTAGTCTTATGTGTAGCACTTAAAAATCATTATGTTTTGTATTTGTTCGATATAATTGTTGATATTGTATTTTATATTATTGGTAAAAAAATTAATGTTTAGATACTGATGGATATGGTACTTTATGTATTTCCACAAAAATCAGGTGCTTGCAGGACTGACCTTTAGTTTATGGTTTGGTACACTCAAAATCACTCAGGGTTTTTTCTCAGCCCCAAGAGAACAATGTCAATGCTAAGAAGGAACTCAAATGATTATGTGCCAAGGTGGCACAGTCCTCAAACATAAGAGTACCTTATTCAGTTTCGATGTAAAGAAATGATAATTGAAAGAGCTCCCACATGACCAAGTAGTCAACGTATAGAATCTGACATACTCTCTGAGGAGGTGAGCTTTGATGCAGGTTGTGGCATTCAGAAGAGGGCAGTCACGTGTGAGGTACATACTATCTTCAACATTTGAATTAGCCCTGACACACAAACAGGACCATTTATTCAGTACTGGTTCAGGCCACTATCTACAGCTTTTCTAGCACAAGACTGAAGTGTAATAGAACAGTTTTGTGGGGAAATAAGATTAAATATGTCAGAATTGTCTACAGCCACCTGAAGTCGTGCTATTTCTTTGAATTAGCTTGTGCTATATTCACCCATTTTATGCAATGGAACTAAAATATACAGAATGTGAGTAAATGGCTTTTTAAAAGTAACTCATCCATCCCATTTTTTTGCATCAAGTAATACTTGTAAACTGTTTAAGAGTTTTTTCTCTTAAAAGGTTAAACAGTGTACAAATTGCCTACATAAAATGAAAATGAAATTAAAGCCTGAATATTGACAGATCACTTAACATTAACTTCTCGGCAAGCCTATATGAACGTTTTTGAAAATGTGACCCAATAGGAATGCTTTAGACTTGAGGTATATTTCTCTCTTTAGAGAAGAAAAAAAAAATCAAACCAAGCCCCACCCCACTTCTAGATCTACATTTTACTATTTTAGCAGTCATCTCTTGTTGCTGCAGTAAATGGCATTATAACTCCACAGGACACGTGCAAACTTGTGACCGTGACCCAACAGAAATAAAATCCCAACGTGCATTGTCTTCTCTTCGGGAGAAACGCTGCACAGAAATCAACGTCAGCTGTGTATTCCGAGCAGTTCCCTCGCCTTCGGAGAAACTGCAGCCGCTCCCCGCTTGCAAGTCGAGGGCTTTCTCTTGCCTAGGTGAGCTGCTTGGCAGCCATTCGGGGGCGATGTGCTGCCCGCCGCGCCCCACCTGCTGCAGGATGCTGGGGCGAGGCACCCCCGGCGGCTGCTGCAGCCCCCCAGCCCTGCCTTCCTCCGGGCTCCCCCCGCCGCCCTTCTCGCCCGCCTGCCCGCCGCTCACCATTCAGGACGCTCTGGAGCAAGACGGCGGCCAGCATCCACATGCCCCTGCTCCTCGCCAGCCTGGCCGCGACGGGCTCGCTCGCCTCTCTCTCGGCCGCCTCTCCCGCGGCCAGCGGGCCAAGCAGCAGCTCCGTCCAGCTCCGGGGGCCGCTCCCAGGAGGAAGGAGGGCGAGGGCGGCCAAGAGGCGCCGCCGCCGCTGCCCGCTGCTCTCCTTCAGCGCCTCGCCCCGCGGCTCCCACCGGCCGCCAGCTCAGGTGCGCCCGGCGCAGCCCTGCCACGCGCCCGCCGCCGCAGCAGCAGCTTCGCCCCAGCAGGTCCACAGGTGGAAGAAGGAGCACGACGCAGCCCGGCAGCAGCAGCAGCAGCAGCGCAAGGACAGCAGCAGCCCACCCTGCCCGGTCATATCCGGCCCGGGCTCCGCAGGACGAAGGCAGGCAGGCTCCCGACGCGCGCCCCGCTTCAGCCACCGCTGCCACAGCCAGGCAGCGAGCAGGCAGGCAGGCGCATCTTCGCTCTCCTCCCGCTGCAATCGCACTGATCCCTCGCCTAACCTTGGCTGCCTCCGAGCGGAGCGCACGAAAGGGTTAAGCCTCTCGCCAGCCAGCCAGCCAGCCGGCCGCCTCCCTCCGCCGCAGCCCTCGCTGGGCTGCTCTTAAAGCGGCGGCCCCAGGGCAGCCGAGACGCAGCCAAGGAGGGGGGGCAGGAACGGCGAGAGAGCCACGGATCGCGTCCCTACTTTGGAAACCTGGGTTTCCTGGCGTTTGGGAAAGTAGCGGGATTTAAAGTAGAAATAGCAGCTCTTGGAGGTGCGCGTAAGAGAAGATATGACGAGCGGATCGGGAAAAGGAACTATAATGTGGTCCCATGTGTGTCGTGATAGAACAAGGATAGAAATTTAAATGATAGGGAAATGCATCAGTATAACCTGGACTTTTATGGGGGGTGGGGCAGGCTTTATATTACGGGGCGGGGAGGCAGAACCCAGTTATCTGTGACGCAATTGGCCAGTTAGTTAAGTATTTTTATTTATATACTTCTTTGCGGGGGGGCGCAGCTGCACCTCTGCACCCCCCCTACACCCATGGGGAAATGTGGCATACCCAGGATTTGGAGTCTTCTTATCTCAGATATTTCGTATATGAGGAATATAAAGAGTTTGGATGCTTCACAAGAAATAGCACTGAACAGAAATGTGTGAATGAAATATTTTGTCGCAACACCCTTTTAATATGAGCACATGGCCAGGTCCAGACTACAAGAGAGTGCCTGTTCCTTTAAGAGTTAAATAGACTGGGAAATGGTTGCCTCATCACAGTGCAAAGGTTGGGTAGGAAGGGAAGGGGCAAAATCTTCATAGGCTATGGCAGGGACATCCAACTCCCAATAGACTGCGATCTACTCACAGTATAAAAAACTGGCAGTGATCTACCCATTGTCATTGGATGGAACACAGTTGTTGAGCTTTTTTGGGAAAGCCAAAGTTGTGGAGCTTTTTTGGGGGGAGCCAGAGTTGCTGAGCTTTTTTTTTAGGAAGACAAAGTTGTTGAGCTTTCTTTTATTTTTTTTAGGGGGGGGAGAGGTGATCACTGAGGGGCCAAAGATCCACCAGGATCTACCAGAAACAACCCATGATCTACCAGTAGATCACGATCTACCTGTTGGACATGCCTGGGCTATGAGACTTCCAATCCTAATAGGATGCAACCCTGAGTGTGAATTGTTTTCACTCAGCCAAAACAAAAATTTCCAGATCTTGGCAAGTCATTTCAGGTTTGGACATAAAAATTAACAAGTTTAAAACAAAAAACAACAAAAAAAGATCAAATTATTTTCGTTCTTGCTTATTCAAGATTAGATGGCCATCTACCACCAAACAATCAAACAGCCTTGATGTATTTTTCATTAAGAACATGAACCAACTGTCAGAGGATGTATGCACCGTATTTTTTGCACCACAACACTCACTTTTTTCCTCCTAGAAAGTAAGGGGAAATGTCTGTGCGTGTTATGGAGGGAATGCCTACGGGTGGCGGGGGGGGGGATCTGCTGCAGTCGTGAGCAGAGGATCCATGGTTCGCCTTCCTTCCCTCCTCCGTGGTTACAAAGCATGGATCCACATGAATCCTCAGGATTTTTGCATTGGGCTACTCCAAACTCACTGTCAGATCACATGTCTGTGGCCTCAGCATGAACCACAAAAATCATATATCCACTATTTCGTTTAGCATATTTTTTTTCTTGTTTTCCTCCTCTAAAAACTACGTGCGTGTTATGGTCTGGTGCGTGTTATAGAGCGAAAAATACGGTAATTTAAGTTGCAGTTCTCTGCACATTTATCTGGAGATTACACCTGAGTAGGTTTCACCCTGTAAGTACCCTCCCCAAAGGGGCTTTGCTCGATTTTCTTCAAGCCATGACTATCTAGATAGGGCCCAGAACATACTCAGCCAAGCCAGGGGGACAGCAGGTTGACAGCAGAGGTTATGGACCTGTGTCCTTCCAGATGTTGTTGGACTCCCCACTCCCATCGGTCCCAGCCGGGATGGCCAATAGTCAGAGATGATGGGAGTTATGTTCCAGCTATATGTGGAGGACCATAGTTTCCCCATCCCTGGCTTACAGGATAGCTGTTTTAAATCATGACAGATAGTTTGACCATCATCATTTGCTCTGGTAGGCAATGGCACTCCAGCAGAACATGACAGACCTGCTGGATCAGGCCAGTGGCCCATCTAGTCTCGCATATAATTCTCACAGTGACAATCAGGGGCAAAGGAAGGGGGATGCGGTGGGTGCGGACCACCCCAGGTGTCTTCACTGAGAGGGTGACATTTGGTGCACTGCCCATGACTCCCAAGCCTACCCCAAGCCGTCGGGGGAAGGGGGGAGCTGCGCCACTTTGTCGGCAGCATTCCCCCCTTCCTCCATCATTTTGACAGCTCGGGGGAGGCCTGGGAGTTGTGGATGGGCAGTGTGCCTAATGTCCGCCATCGGCGGCTCGCTCCACCCCCAGCTGCAGGGTGCGCATGCCGCTCCATGCATTTGAGTGGCTATCCTGCGACTGGGAGGGCACCCTATGCCCCCCCCTCGGGAGCGCACCCACCCTGGGCAGCACAGGCATATAATCCACTGCTGGTTCTGCCCCCCTAACAAAAATCCTGTCTACGCCCATGCAGTTCTCCCCACCTTGCATACATAGAGCCAGTGTGGTATAGTGGTTAAGAGCAGTGGACTCGTAATCTGGTGAACCGAGTTCGCGTCTCCGCTCCTCCACATGCAGCTGCTGGGTGACCTTGGGCTAGTCACACTTCTTTGAAGTCTCTCAGCCCCACTTACCTCACAGAGTGTTTGTTGTGGGGGAGAAAGGGAAAGGAGAATGTTATCCGCTTTGAGACTCCTTCAGGTAGTGATAAAGTGGGATATCAAATCCAAACTCCTCCTCCTCCTCCTCCTCCTCCTCCTCCTCCTCCTCCTCCTCTGCATTCTCCACCTCGAAGAAACAAGAGGAGCAAAATATTCCAAAATATTAAAGACAGATTATCATGGGAAAACTAAGGATGTGGCTAGTATCACCTTTTTTGCCCTAGTTCAGCTGGATGCCATTAAAGAACAGTTCAGTCAACGTGCCTAGTGTGAACCAGTAGGCAGGTTCACACTAGCAGCTCACCATCAGCATCTTGGGAGTGTTCAGGTGGATTTGCCACCACAGCAATTCCATGGAAATGCCGCTTCTGAGAACCATCATCTTTATGTGTGGACAGTGGATACATCTGGTTACTAGAATGACTAGGCCGTGCCTGCATACATGAACGAAGCAGCATATTTTATTTCAGATGTGAATTCCACTTGAAAAATCTTAGATGTTAGTAATTTATAAATTCACTTGCTCTGAAACCCCTTTATCAACCTCATGCCACTTTCTTGCTCCAAAAAATGTCTAGGTAATTGAAAATGTCAGTCATTACACTTTTCTGCTCTCTGAGTGTTCATTGTTATGCTGATATTTTCAGAGAGTCGGGTTATCAAGGGTGTTGCAGAAGATTTCTAACTATATTTCATTCTGTGTGGAGGACGGTGACAGGTACTCTGCTACCCTGCAGATGTATAAAATCATGGGAAATTTCTAAGCTGCTGAAATGTGTTATGCCATTTGTAGCTGGGAAATTCTTCCTTGCTTTAGATCTGCATGTCTTGGAGGAAGACTACATGATCATCTCCTCTCTCCTATATCTACATAGTGTTATATATATAGTTATGTGAGGCTCTTCTCCAGGTGAATGATGACAGGAGAGCAGGCCTGTTCAGTGGTGGTACCCCCATTATGGGATGTCCTTCTCTGAGGGGCTCACCTGATATCTACACTGCAGTCTCTTCAGCACCTACTAAAGACCTTTTTAATTTACCCAAGATTTTACATTTTTCCTCTTCAGTTTCCAGCACTGCCATGAGTTAACCGTATTGATTTTACTCTATGTTGATAGTTTTAGGATGTGTTAGATGTTGTTGTTTGTTTTTGGGGTTTGTTTGTTTTTTGTATATGTAATGGTTTCAAGTTTTTATTGAAAGTCTCCCAGGTAACTTTTTGTTACTGGCTAGCCTAAACATGTAGTAAGGAAGTTCTGTTGAATATTGATGGGGAAAAGGAATTGTTCGGTGAAGCTGGGTGTTCATGAGGCTGAGGAGCAGGAAGCCTGTGGCCCTGCAGAGGATGTGGAACTCCACCTCCAATGGTCAGAGGGGCTGATGGAAGGTGGAGATGATCCACATATGGTGGATCATCCCTGTTGTCCAGCTTGCTAGAATTTCAGGGAGTTGGTCGGTACAAACATCAATAATGTTCGGGGAAGACCCTACTGTTGAGCAGAGGGAGATGGTTGCCTCAGGCAGTTGATGCTGGGGGTCATGAAAGGGCAGGAAATTGTTAGCTATTTAATTTATTATGATAAGTCACTTAAGTGTGATTCTTGTTACGCTGGCAGAACATTGTTGTGCAAGGGAAAACACATTGTTGTGCAACTTGGGTAGGGCTATGCAGAGAGGGGTGTAATTTGCTTCTCTGCTTCAGGCAGCAGAATGTCGGGGACTGACCTTGAGAATTTTCATGACTGTTCAAAATATAAAGGAAATGTTCGTGTTTGACTGGCATGCAGAATGCTGCTTAATAACCTCTGCTGCTGGGGATTCGTGGCAGCAGGCAAAGTGTCTCCTTTGTTTATATTCTTTTGTTCAGTTTGCCTCCCTACCTTGTTCTGCAAACAGCAAAGGCAAGGTCTTAAAAAAAGAAAACTGGTCAGGTTACACATGTAAGTTACACATTTTGGTCTCAGATATGCTGCATCTGCAAGGTTCTGCTCCCCAGGTTCTCTCCGCACTCATAATTGCTCAGTAAAATTTGCTTCAGCAACAGAATTGAGAATTTAAATTATTTATCATTTCAAGAGTTTCCCCAAGTCTCCTGACTAGCTTAAAAAACCTGAGGATTAACTCTCAAGTCATTATCGATTTCATAATATTTCCAGTTGAGGCCTTACTCCAAGTAAGAAGATATTACACAAGCCTCCACATGTCTACTTAGGAGTAAGTCTCATTTACCGTAGTTCAAATGAACTGACTGACAGGTAAGTGTGTAGAAGATGGGAGCCTTAAAAATGTATTGGTTTATAAATCAAGGTCAGGCTTTATTATTAATAGTCCCTTTGAAACAGATTCTGCAAAATAGCAGAGTTAGTGGCTATTCTGCTGGAGTCTTAATGGGTCATTAAGGAAAACCAGTCATTAACTGCTGGTGTAAGCTTCCACATAGATAGATTAAGGTAATCTAATGTCTTTTTTAAAGTGCCTGGTTTTAATATTTTTAAAAATTAGCTTCAAAAAGCAAAAAAGATTGCATATCATATAACAGCACAGATCATTCTATCTCTTTACTACAGATTTGAATTTGTCTTTTACGGTGCAATCCTATACATGTCTACTCAGCAGGAATTCAGTGGAATTTACCTCCAGATAAGTGGGTACAGGGTTACGGCCTTCTTGTACTTCAAGTTTTTTCTTCTTCAGTGCAATTATTTCACTTTTGAATAAGCCGGGGTTACTTCTAGATGACTCCTTCTTCAACCTGTTTAATAAACAATTTCAGCTTTTATTTTGTAAAACCCTTTTACAATTCATAAGACAAATTAAGATCGAGTAGCACCATTTTTCCTGTCCACTGATTTATACGCTATGACAGAGAAGGAAAAGCTATCGGGAGGGAGGAGGGGAAAAGCAAAAACCAGGTACTAATTCTTAGTTACGAAGAAGGTCTTAAAGCAGAGCCAACTGAGTGACCCTGCTTCCCTTCACTCTCTTTGCTGCACTTTGATGGAATAACTGCCACTGCAAGGTAACATTTGATGGAGGAAGAAGCCTGGTGGAGTTGACATTTCAGCAGAGCTTATGGATTGCCCTGCTTCCCGATTCTCCCTTGCTGCAGCCTGATGGAATGGCTTTTGCAAGTTGAGGGACAGCCAATGGACCACCTGGTCTTTCAAATGTTATGAAATTTCTGCTTTCTTCCCCCTTATCTGGGAGTGGGAAATGCCAGATCCATTCTGTTCAGGACGAATGTGGGTGAACAAGCCCAAACATCACAACCATTGTTGGTTGCCCTGAGGTAGCTAGAGTTCTCCATAAGTCATTCTCCTTACACAGGTTTCCTGGACAGACACTGGCTGCATTCTAGGTGTTGGGTTCCAGGGACAGGCTAGGAATTGTCCTGGTATACTATCCCCCTAATTGCCCAGTGGGTACCCTAAGTGAACTGTCAGAGCTGGTCTTGAGCCTGGTGCTGGAGTCTACTGTGCTCTGTGTTGCTTAGAGACTTCACTATCTATACCAGTTCAGATGGCCTTCATCGTAATCAAGGGTAGGATTCTGATGATCTGGTTTGAATACTAAGCCATTGTCATGATCAGGTCATTTAGACATATGTGAACCATACTGTACCTCCCTGCCAAAGTGGGAGACTAGTATGGATAGTGTTGTCCCTGGAGGTTAATGGATCTGCTTGGTTTACAGAATAATTTTGTGAGTTTAGGAGGTAGCAATGATTACTCTGTTGCCATGTACAATAATAAGTAGACCACACTGTCAGGCAACAAAGCATCCCCCCATCCCTGCAATTAGGAACATCAATTAGTTCAGTGACCTTTTCATAAACCAAATGTCCCCTTTTTAGAGCTCCATTGACTTCCAATGAGTGACTTACATAGTCTCTGTGTGCAGTTCAACATTGGATTAGAAATTTGTGGTAGCCATTGATTTCTTAATGGTTTTTACTATAAAGTGCAACTAGTAGGATTCCTATATGTCGGATCTATCAGAGCACATCAGCATCTGAAAGTAACTAGACATGCAGAAGAAAATAGACCTTTTTTAAAAATAAAAAGTCATAAAATTAATAGCTCACACTGCCAGTCAATGTGCCTTATCCCAGACAAAGCTATTAAGCAACTGTGATTTACATGGCAGCAACAACATCTGCAAACTGGGGAAAAATTAATAAATCAGTGCTAAGTGCTTTAGATTACATCCTCTGTTGTGTAATGTGTGCATGAAATTAATGTTTTTAGGAATGTCATATAGTTGCAGGACAGTGAAATTTATGTTGCCTCTGTAAGGCTACAGTTGAACTGTCCACCTCAATCCTAAATACATTTATTTGATTTTAATGGGACATACATCTTCCAAGTAAATTTGCTTTGGATGGCAGCCCAAGACTACTGAAGTGATAATATTGCTTGTATTCTAGCTATTTCAGGGCAAGGGGAAGCACATGTGAACATCATGTGCCTGATATTATTATAACAACTCAGTACATTCCATTTTTGAGAATCCCCATCTGTCAAATGTTATCATATGTTACATCTTTAGAGCTCTCCCAAACCATCTTGTACTCTAAAACTCTCCATAGCAATGAATCATGAAAAGGCTGTACTGTTTTTGTACCTTATTAATTAAAACATTTACAGCTTGAGCTGTATTTATTTTTGACTAGCAAATGCTCTGCAAACTGTTAACTAACTAATCAGCTGTAAGATAAAGATGAGTCTTCAGGAGGAGAAAGCTGGGCTTTGGGCACAAACATGGGGGAAGTGTGCCAGACGATGCTCTACAACATGGATAGGCAAACTAAGGCCCGGATCCAGCCCAATCTCCTTCTCAATCCGGCCCACGGAAAGTGCAGGAATCAGCATGTTTTTACATGAGTAGAATGTGTCCTTTTATTTAAAATGCATCTCTGGGTTATTTGTGGGGCATAGGAATTCATTCATTTTCCACCCCACCCACCAAAATATAGTCCATCCCCCCACAAGGTCTGAGGGACAGTGGACTAGCTCCCTGCTGAAAAAGTTTGCTGACCCCTGCTCTACAGAGATGAGCCATAGTGGAACAACAGGTCTCTCTCATTCATTTCAAAGGAGCTTGTAGAACTAATTGCCCCTCAAGATCTGGGGACTGGGTATAAGTGATTTAGCAGAAAAACTAAAGACCTTTAAAAATCATAGATCCCATAGGTTCACTTGAATTCCTTAACTCTAAGAAAAAGCATTTTATGATCTAAAAGAAAAAAAGAAAAATACTTCAATCTGACTCCCCATTTCAATATCAGACAGGGGTGCTTCCAAACATAGATTACAGTGGTACCTCAGGTTACATATGCTTCAGGTTACATACACTTCAGGTTACAGACTCTGCTAACCCAGATATAGTGAAAACAAAAAAAATTCCTTCCAGTGGAAGGATTTTTTTTTGTTTTGACTATGGCAGACCAACACGGCTACCTATCTGTAACCAGATATAGTGCTTCAGGTTAATAACTTTGCTTCAGGATAAGAACAGAAATTGGGCTCCGGCAGTGCGGCAGCAGCAGGAGGCCCTATTAGTTAAAGTGGTGCTTCAGGTTAAGAACAGTTTCAGGTTAAGAATGGACCTCTGGAACGAATTAAGTACTTAGCCTGAGGTACCACTGTATTTAGCTATTCTGCTTTAAGCTTCAAATGGAACAGCAATTCTGCTTCCAGAGCGCTGGTATCTAAAAGAATTATATAGCCGCTTTCCTCCACCCCAAATGTGTCGGGAAGGTGTTAATATCCACATGAATATCCACATTGTGCCCCCACCCACTTTTCACTGTATAAAAGCTTCAGTTCTTTATCTCAGGTCAGAATCATGGATAGCGACACTGCATGTGACTAACTCAGAGTTGGAGGTGAGGCACAAAGATGTAAAAGAAAAATGGGAGAAATGGAAACATCTCTATCCCTCTTAGTACAGACAGCTACATGAACTTCAATGAACCTCATTTTATTGACCTTCTGCATGGGTACAAATAATAAATATAATAGATTAATGGAACGTGTTCAGAAAACTGACATCTAGTCACATTGTTGAACTGGCCAAAGCATTTTATTTTATGGCATTTAGTAATTATGTTTAATAACAGAGGAGCTTTCCATTCTCATCAAGTGGATTTATGCTCCAATCTGTTCATCTAGCCTTCACTGAGCACAAAGGGTGCTTGAAGATCCAGTTCGGGTTTATCTGTGGAACATCCGTTGATTAACTCCCAATTTATTTTCATACTTTTCCCACTGTTTCTTCTTTACTGCAGCTGAAATTAATTTCATAATGGCTGGAAGATAATGACCTTTCGCTATCCACTCATCAGTCCCTTCAAGTCAGATAAGGCATAGTGTGATACATGTGTTATTGGTGACAAACCTTGGCATTATTTTATGGCTTCCACTATTTCATTGTTATAGCTGACAATGCAATTATATATAGTTGATGATTTGCTTTGTGTTGCCTGGAAATATCTGCTTCAGATGGTATACATAACCTAACAGCAATAACGGCGAGCACCCTTCTTGGTTTTTGATGACACAATTCTTAATACAAGTGAAGCCTTTTTCATAGGATTTGACTAGCTAAATTAAAAAATGCTATTGTTACTATTGTTGGTTATTTGAAATATTTATACACCTACCTTCATTATCAAATTCCAGGGCAGTTTACAAATTATATTAAAACACCAGTAAATCAAATCATCAATTCAGCAACCACAGCAGAATTTTTTTAAAGCATATTACTATAAGGTCGCTTGTCGAAAAAGATATTTAACGGATTGTTGTTATTCATTTAGATTTAAGCCTACCTTATCCTAAAGTTTCAAGGAACATAGAGGTGCACCTCATTTGCACACTTGTTACATAGTTCACTTTATTGTCACTGCTATTACGTATAGTGTATGGTTTTTCTAAATAAAAATAACTGGTGGATAAGGTCAAAGGCATCTTAAAATAAAATAAAAAGTCACAGCTGTTACTGAAAAATTAAATAAAAAAGATTCATGGTAAGTAAGTAAGTAAGTAAGTAAATAATTTGTGCCCCGCCCATCTTGCTGGGCTTCCCCAGCCACTCTGGGTAGCTTTCAACAGAACATTAAAAACAGAATACAACATCAAACATTAAGAACTTTCCTAAACAGGGCTACCTTCAAATGTCTTCCAAAAGTCAGATAGTTGTTTATTTCCTTGACATCTGATGGGAGGGCATTCCAAGTAGATATTTTTTTAAAAAATAAAAAAATCAGGAGTAGGGGACTTTTATCAGCCTGAAGGCCACATTCTCTCAGTCAAGGGAAAGCTCCCAGGGGGCAAATGTCAATTGTGGGTGTGGCTGGATGGAAATGGGTGTGGTCAGAGGCAAAAGTGGGTAGAGCAATGGGTGTGATGCCTACCATTGTACAACAGGCTACCTTCCAACCATGCAAAAGTTGGAAGTTTCAGCACACTCACACCCATCTTTCCACCCAGGCAAGCAAGTTATTATTACTGTTCAAGGACAGTAATTCCAGCCAGGCAGAAGCTCTTGAGGATATGGAGCAGGGTCAGTGAGGGGTGCAGCCTGGGAGAGAGTCTCAAAAGCAGGATGGGAATACCTTGAGGGCCATCCTCAACCCTTGGACCCGAGGTTCCTCATCCTAGTTTTAGATCCTCTCTGTTGCCTCCTGGATTAGCTTGCATTGTTATGCTAAACAGCTGCAACGTTAGTAAGAGATAAGGAAAGCAACTAAACCTGTGAGCTTAGCTTTCCTATAGAGGCTGGACAATAGCCAAAGGGCCGCAGCAAAACCATCCGCAGTCAGCGGTGTGTCTGCCTCCTTGCCTGAAGGGACTTTAGCATTAAAGTTATTAACTAGAGCAGTCAGCCTGGCAGTTGGCTATGCGGAGCAATTTATACCATTGTAAATGGATTAGCGAAATTTAATTTCTGTTAACGTTTCAGTTTCAATTATTTCAAATAGATGTTCAGTTAGAAATGCTAAGGAATTGTTTTGATGCTTTTTCTGGATGTAAACATTAAATATACACATATAGCCTTTTCCTGTGTTTGTGCATTCCTGTGTGTGTGTTTTCTCTTCTGTTGCGTGGTGATTTTTTGGGTGCTGCCCTCTCAAAAAGCGGCCCATTCTTGACAGTGGGAAGTAGAGGGGGGCAGATGACGCCTTTGAAAGATGCAGCACATTATACTAATCAGGGGAACGTATAGATTTGAAATGTCTCTAGGAGCAGAGGAAAGCCTGTGGCTGTTCTTATCCTACATGCTCAGCTGGTGTATTTTGACATGAAGAGCCTGGGGGTGTGCATGAGATACCAGGAGCGTGACTTCACCACAGTCTGTGTACAGGGAAAGAGAGAAAATGTTGCCTCTTGGAAGAGGCTCTCTGGATTTTCTTCAAGGATGGTTAATTAGTCCATGTCGCTACCAGCTCAGAAGGCATTAAACTATCTTAAAGGGATTTCAACAACCTCACCTGATTTCCTTTTTTAAAAAAAGCATGCTGCAATTAACCAATAAGGCATGACAAAGAATATGACCATCGGCACAGGATAATCACTTCCTTGGGGTAAAGCAGAAAATGAAGAACAGATGAGTACTTTGAATTCCCTAAGGGAGTGATTACCCCATGATAGCTGTAGCTACTGGAGAGGCCAGAGAGCTATTACAAATTGTTTTGCTTTCATGTAAAATATGTATTATTTAAGGGACTTAACTGTGTTCATTGCTAGCTGCCATTTTGCATTAGAACCAAAATGCAGCAGGGACCACTAAAACGCTTGAAAGTTCCCCATTAGGGCTGGGGGGGGGGTGTTTCAGTTCCACTTCTTATTTTACAATCCTACAACACTGGGTATGCAAACCTAAATGGGAACAGGCAAGAGAAGTAAAGAAAGAGGTGAGGCCTCAAAATGGTGCTTTAAAAGCTGTATTTTATCAAATGATACAGTTCTTATCAAACACTGAAGGGCTGAACACATTTTGGTTGATGGTGGCCTTCTCTGGGAGCAATTAGGTTCCGCTGCTAAGGTATTGCAGTCATGGCAGTATCTCTCATCCTCTGGAAAAAGGGGGTCTTCAAAACACATTGGACTTTTCAGAATTTGTTATGGACTGTATCATTTGAGAAGGGGTTTCTCAATGATGGTGGCCTGGCTAAGGGATTCCCTTCCCTCTTAGATCTGGCAGCAGCAACCTTGGTGCATTTTAAGTGAAGGCTGAAGAAAGGCCTGTTCACTCAGGCTTTTGATGACTATTTCCACATGAACTTATTTCTTTATGGCATTACCTGTGTATTTCTTCTGCTTATTATGGTTGTAATATCCGTTGTTAAGTTTGAATTTTAACGGCAGCCTTCTCTGTAATTGCTTTTGCAAATAATAAGTAACAAATATTTAAATTAAAATAAAGTTTGATTTTTAAAAATCAGGACCATTTGGAGGCCTCACCTCTTTCTTTCCTTCTTGGAATATGCAAACTTAGCACTTCTCAAAAATTCTATCCAGCAAGACATGCCAAAACACTGTCTCATTTGGAACTAGTTTAGTTATCACTGAATCAAAGTGCGGTGTTTGTGAACAATGAGATATGTTGTCTGCGAACCGAATAGAAGAAACCTACCAGGACCAGGCAAACAAGAGCACAGACTAAAAACCAACCTGTTTTTCTTTTTATTCCTGGTGCTCTTAAGGGGAAAAAAGTCAAAGTTATTTTCCCTGTTTTGGACATTTGCTTTCTATAATCATTCATATTTAATAATGCTACCCATCTTCCAAAATCCATTTCAAATGTTTCAACTGACCATTGATTTCTATAAAATTATTAGTGACTTTATTTCCATTTGGAAAAGGATTGTTAAATTGATATAAATTTGTATCTAAGCAATGGGAGGAAGGATTAGAAATAGATCCTGATGAGATGGCAGGAGGAGAACTAAGGGATCAGACTAGATTAGAGATGAGGAACCTGTAGTCAGCCATATGTTGTTTGACTACAATTCCCATCAGTGCCAGCCAGCTTAGCCAGTGATCAGGAATGATGGGAGATGTAGTCTGGCAACATCTGGAGAGCTACCATTTCCCCATCCCTGGACTTGCTGAACTGTCCACAACATTCTACATACAGGACTCAGAAAGCAAACCTGGGAAACAGCCCACCAGTCCCAGTGAAAGCTGGTGGCGCATTTTATTTTGGTTTTTGTTGTTGCTAATATTGGTTACTGTATGTCTGAATTTGGTACTATTTACATACATTACATCTGCACTACCAAGTTATAGCTGTGGAAGGAGGAGTACAGATAGGGAAGTTCTCTGCTGAAAATTGACCCCCTCCTGCAGGGTAAAGTCTTGGGAAAGTACCATGGACAGCGCTAGAGACTGCCCATGGATGGAAATGCAAAAGCTGAACCAGCAAATGAGTTTGCATTTGTTATACCATAATAGTTTGCATTAAAGGCTGGCTTATGCCTCTTTTCTCTCTGAACCTGTGCTGCCTTTGGGGGAAGGGAGCAGGGGGGAGGCTCACCATTTCCTCCTCTCCAAGACTGGTGCTCATGCCTGTTTCTTAGGCATCCTCTTGAGATGCAATGCTCTTGCAAACATTAGGCTCCTGGTTCCCAGTGGAATCGAGCCAGGGCTTTGTAATGGAGCTATCATTTTGCTTTAAATCTATTCCTTTATTCTTCTAACCTTCTGCAAGCTGAAGACTTGGTGGGGTTGGTTTGTCTGGAGGCTGTTTATCTTTTTCTGCGCTAGTACTGACAAGCCTCTTTAAAGTTGATATCTTCTTACTAAAATTAAATTATTTCTGATGGAGCCTTATTTCACATAATGCTGGCAAGAAGCTAAAACAAGTGAAATCTACTAAAGCAGCATTCTGGATGCATGAGCTGCTGGTGGAGCCAGTTACAACTTCTTTTCCTGGTTTGAGTTCAAATCATCTTCTTTTCCTCCCTCCCCTTATTATAAAGCATACAGTATTTGTATTTCTTTTATATATATCACATTTTTGGAGCTCTGTGTTTCCTCTGCTTGAATTTTAGGGTTTGCAAGGAGGGAGTTCCTATGAACATACAACAGCAAAGCCTCTGACTTTCAGCTGAACATGCATAGACTGTGAAGCACAGTCATTTGTGTGATCGTGCTCCACACTCTTAGGTTTCTGAAAACAGGTTATATCCCACCAGACCTAGGGGGCGGGCCCCACACTCACCAGCCCCACTGAAGAGGCTCCTCATGAGGCCAGAGGAACATTGCCTGGCTATTGTTTTATGGATTTAATATGCTGTACACCGCTTTGAGGTTTTTATTAAAAATAGAAAGAGGTATAGAAATTAAATAAACAATGTGATGTTGAGAGGTCTTCATCTTGCCAATATCAGTTTCTTACTATTAATCTGTATCCCACCTTTTCCTGTTGCTGGGGACAGCACTTGCTAGGCTATCTTTTGTATATTATGTTTTCTCAAAATAAATACACTTTCTTTCTTTTTAAAAAAAAATACAAATTTCTAGATCTCAAGGCTGTGAAAGTGTGTGAGCAATGCTGCTGAATTATCAGAGTTTTCAAGTGAGGTTTCCTGCTAGTTGCAGACAAAGCATCAGTGCTTGTATAGCTTTTTGCCTTGCTCCCAGCTATCAGACGTACAGTACATTATGCAAAATAAGCAAGTCTATGCCAATGTGCCTAATCTGCAACATTAGTACAGGTTACAGATTTCAGCTTTTGTCACACAGCTGAGGATACCTTAGTGCTGTCTGTTTATTTCTTGATTAGTACAGTAGCCCCTTGAAAATTTTGCTTAAACATAAGGGTTATGAAAGAAAGAGAAAGAGAATGGTTCAGATTTTTCAAAATCTTTAATATGCATGGAGGGAAATTAGAGCAAGAATGACAACAGCAGGCAGATTGGATTTCTTGAAAACCAACCATTATTTATTCAGTAATGAAATTGCAAACATGATTCTTTGTTTTCTCAGTTGTACGTTCTTTCATTTTAGCACACATGCAGTCACTGGGCATTGTTATTTTCCTTTGTGATGCTTAAGCATATACATATTCTTATTGATTTTTTTTTAAAGTATAGTTAAAAATGAGGGACACACCATTCTGGGATATACTGTGTCTAATTAATAGTGATTAGTGATGTGGGATGTCTAGATGACCTTTTGAGTTCAATCTTCAAAAGTATTTGATTATCTAAACCAATATCATTCATTATTCATTCAATATCATGCACTATTCTTTCAATGTGTTACTGATCTGTTTCTAGTTCGATCATTTGAAAGGTTTGCAAAATGATTAGTTATTTCTGCATTTAATCCACCACACTGTATTCTTCTAATGCTTTCATAATGATGCTATTGCTCTAGGAAGTTCATTAATTTCATTTTCAGTGAGCTCTAGAAACAGCAGCTGACCATTAGCGCTCATGGTCCAGCAACTGAGTTTTAAAATAGGATCATGTGATGTACCACCATAACATGTTTCTTATTCCAAAAACTTTTGCTATTCCCATCTGTCTGAGCCTCAAGAAGCCAGATGGCTTCTAACGTGGTCACATTCATTTTGGCAATAAGGTGGAGACTGGTAGGTACTGGGCTTCATTGGGTCTTCAAGTGATTAAAGCTATAATATTAATACACATACCCCACACACCTTGCTTGGGAGTAAGCCCCATTGAATTTAGTAGGACTTACTTCTTAGTAGATGAGGTTAGGATTGTGCAGCCAGTTTTTAAGAAAACAGTGAATGACTGCCAACTAGTTATCTGAGAGATAACTAGGTCAAGAACAAGAGGTCTCAGACTGTAGCTAGGGAAAGAGACTAATCCATCCAAGATTTGAGGCAGAATGTCTGTCACACACAGTGACTAGATCTGCCAACTAAAGCACCAGGAGAAAAAAGAGAAAGTATTAAACTAGTTCAAAGAGGATTTAGGCAAATTGCATAAAGAGTAAGTACCAAGCCATCACTTGGTAGACTTTAAAGTTAGATACTAATTATATGCACTGATTTAATAAGAAACACATAGTCATAAGCAAAAGTGAGAAACCGGCCAAACCAAAAACTCCAAAGGTTAATGAGGCCAGGTTTCTGTGGGCATCTTTCATCCCTTTATGGGTCCTCTGTGCCCTTTGCATGGCCTTTCTAAACCAGGTGCCCTCTCAAGATGTTTGGGGCTCCAACTCCCACCATCCCAGACCATTTGCCATGCTGGCTGGGGCTGATGTGAGTTGGTCCAAAACATCTGGAAGTCATCAGGTTGGAGGAGGCTGTTCTAAATAAAAGAAACACTTTTGAAAATCAATCCTGGCACATCACTTTGAAGCATGATAGTTTAATCTCTAAATACACCTTGATAGTACATCATCTACTGGAATGTGAAGCATATTTAGACACAATCAACTTCCAGGACTCAAATCAGTTTCACTTTAAGCCTGGGCATGATACAAATTCATTGTCTGTGGGCTTTGGCCTCCATTACCACATAGAGCTCAGTAGTAGCAATTAGAGCATATTGATCCTCTTAGGCCTTTCTGCAGATTATAGGTACTGTATTAAATAGTAAAAGTGTTGGGAGTTATATATTGTCATCAATGCATCAGAGAGCAGACACCAGTGAAATATACACTACATTTGTTAGTTAAAGTACCTCAAGACTTAGTGCTGCATAAGTAAGCACAATGCAAATCTAGTGTATTATTGACTCCTTAGAGGAAAGTAACTTTTCTATCCATGTGACGATAGAATCGTAGAATTGGAAAGGCCAACAAGGGTCATCTAGTCCAATCCCCTGCAATGCAGGAATCTTTTGCCCAACTTGGGGCTTGAACCTACGACCGTGAGATGAAGAGTCTCATGCTCTACCTATTAAGCTATCCTGAGTTCTAATGTGCATGCACACTACAGTACAGCCCTATACAGATCTGCACAGAAGCACCGTTGATTTTAATGAGAACTACTTCCATGTAAGTGTGCATAAGATTGCAGCCATAATCAACTTTTTAATCTTGGTTTGGAATGTGGCACAATATTATTTTTAGCTAGTTGCATCATCATCATCAATGGATACAAATTCTTCCAAGGCAGCTTATAAGTCAGGCATAGGCAAACTTGGCCTTCCATATGTTTTGGGACTACAACGCCCATCATCCCTAGCTAACAGGACCAGTGGTCAGGGATGATGGGAATTGTAGTCTCAAACAATCTGGAGGGCCGAGTTTGCCTATGCCTGTTATAAGTACTCAAAATCAAACATCAAAATACATTTTAAAAGTCACATATACAAGGTCATCAGGATCCTTTCCCCCAGGGCAACTGGTGGTATAGCCCTGTGATGAGTGGGGACAGCTAGAGTTCTGCTAGAGCAGACTGTAAGAAAGTGGGTGGGGAACCATTTTCAGCCCAAAGGGGATTTTTTTGGGGGGGGGGTCACATGCCACATGGTGGAAGGAGCTAGAGGCAAAAGTGGGCAAAGCAATGAATGCAAACTCCACTTTTGTATGGTGGGCTGGCTCCTACACATGCTCACACACCCATCTCTACCATTCATCCAGACAAGCGACTGTCACCATCAGAGTTCAAGGGCACATTCCAGCCAGGTACAAACACTAGAGGTGGCTGTGACACTTACGGAAAGTGGATGTTGCTAGGGAGAAAGACAGCATGTCTAAGGAAGAGTCCCAAGAGCCAGATAGAGAGGGCTGGTGGGCCACATTTGTCCCCTGGGTTTACAGTTCCCTCCCCCTGCTTTATGGACAAAATCAAGCAGACCAAAGCTATAGGCATTGATCTGTGGACATAAGCTATCTTCTTCCAATAAGGTGGACAGATGCAAATTTGAGAGTTATTCCCATAATCCACTGCGTATGAAATCTACATGCTGTAGCCAAGCACGAACCAGCATCAAAGATGTTGCCTTCCGTTGTGCGTATGTGAGTGTTTTAATATGAAACAAAGTAAAGCCTAGCGAACTCAATATATTTCAACTTCGTTTCAGGAATGTTGAAGCATGCAATATTTATTTCTGCTGAGATCAAACAAAAGGCACGGTTTTAAATCAATATTTTGACATTAAATTATCATAATGTTTCAGAAATTAAGCCCCTTCAAAAAGGTTTCATGGAAATGAAAGTCTCGTATTTTGAACTGTTGCTTAAAAATGAAACGAAACATTGTGGTAAGAACTTTAGGTAGGGATTGTTGGTCCACCCCCCCTTCCTGGAAAGAATAGGTGTTTTCTTCAGTCTTATTTTGATGAAATCTTTTTCTTTTTCCAGGGAAGGACATTCTCTTTGGGAAAAGGCGCTCAAATCATTGGCAAAGGAGCTGAATATCAATTATAGCAAAAAAATAAAAATAAAAATCATCCTTTGGGCCACTGCATGGGGGAAACAGGTAGGATGGGGTACATAGATGGAAAGTGCACAACTTCCCAAGTCATGGTAAGTTGATGCTATAAGAACAGGTGCAGGTGGACCTCTTTCTGCAGGCCTTTGAGACAGATGAGATGCATTGGGATGTTTGTGCTTTGCTGCTAGCCTTTTAATTGTTATTTTGGATTTTGGTTGTTTATTCTCTTTCGATTTTTATGGTTTAAGTTTGATTTTGAAGTTTACTTACCTCTTCTCTGGGCAAATCATATTTTTTTAATAAATAAATTTAACAAATCTGTGATAAATCAAAGATGAAGAAGGATCACAGGTAAGTGCAAGAGATCGTGGTGGAGTTGAATCAAAGAGAACATAGCTCAGAGGTGATGGGCATGCTTTCTGGGTAGAAGGTTCAAGATTCCATCCATTGCCTCTCAGTTGTGTATGTGTTTTAAGGATATCAGGAGTTGCTAAAGACCTGTGCCTGAGACCATGATGAGCTCCTGTAACCTTCCCCAACCTCATGCCCTTGAAATGTATTGGACTACAGCTCCCATCATATATGACCATTGCCATGTGGGTTGAGGTTGATGGGCATTGTAGTCCAACAATATCTGGAGGGTGAAGGTTGGGGAATGGTGTTCTAGGGAGTTTCATTTGTTCATTTGGAAACTGAAAAGGTCCCAAAGAATGTAAAGAACCATTCATTCTATATAAAGAAGGCAAATATGATAAGGGGACACACACAAAAACCTTCCGTTGAACATGACAGGGTAAACAACGAAGGGATGACAGAAGAGTGTGATGCGATGAAAATTAGAAGCAAAGAGAAGAAAATAGGAAACTGAATGAAGAAATAAAGGAGCGGCTTGAGGTGATAAGGACAGTAGGAAGATGATAATTACAATAATCCTGCCATATACTTTGGTCTTCATGGAACTGGAGGAGATGGTCATTAGGACTGTCCCCTAGGAGGAATGCTGCTTCCTCCAAGTCAATCTCTTCCCCTGAATATGAGAAGGACTGCTCAGACCAAATGTTGCCAGTACACATCCACTATTGACCATTCTGCAATATGTATGAATGGAGGTATGAATAAACAAACCACTAAATGAAGGTATGAATGAATGCAGGTGTGAGTGAATGAAGGAATGCAAGTTTTAATAAGCAAACAAACAACCAACTAAATGAAGTTCTGTATTGATATATGTATGTAGGATGGCATGAATGAATAAATGAATGCTTTGAATGGGTAGTCAGGGCCTTCTGAGTGATGACGGCCCTCAGTGCAGTTGATGGACTGGCCCACCTTGATGTACTCCTCCATTTAACTGGCAGCACCACCGTGCTCTCAAATGCACTGTATCAAATCTAAGTCAACAGAATAATATACTATACATCCTTTTGGTGTGTGTTCCTTCTCTAATTTAATTTTTTTGTGCTCTTGCTGCTCCTTCCATCTGTTCAGTAAAACTCCATATATTTAGAACAAAACTATAAACAAATTGTTGGTTCTACATCTATTATTTTTTGGTCTTTATTACCTTTAATGTAAATAATAAATCCAATCCATTTTCTCTGCTTTGATTGTAGCTGCAACTTCTATAGATCTCTTGAGATCAACAAATACAGTATAAAGTGTTATATTTTTAGTTCTAAAATGTGCAAGAATACACGCAACATATTATAATAATGTGCTATACCGGGTTACAGCAAGTTACATTCTATTTAAGCAACTACTTTATTCTACCATCTGGTGCATAATGAGCTCTTAGACGAATGTGAGACTGAGCTCTGCCTAAAAGCTGTGCATAATCACCAAGGCTATCCTTTTTTAAGGGCCCTTTCACACTTACCATTTATAGTGGTATAGTTGCTGTTGATCCAATATTCTTTAGAGTGAATATGCCACCAGTTGTATGCACCTTTGGTCACATGCAGCTGTTATTGGAGAGCGAGTGTGGGGTTTTCCTCTCCAGACTAATGTTCGGTTGTATCCAATGGCTGTACTCGCTCCCCTTACCTATCAATGCAATCTTCCAGCGAATAAACATTGATGTTGTGAACATGGAGCGGGGGGGGGGGGTAGACCCTTTGCAGCTTTTTGTGTATGTGCTCAATGTCCAGTATTCCGGAATTCTAATCTTGCGGATGGTTGGACAGTGTTCTCGAAGTTACAAACATGAGCCTGACGAAACTGCGGGAGGCAGTAGAAGACAGGAGTGCCTGGCGTGCTCTGGTCCATGGGGACCGAAGAGTCGGACACGACTAAACGACTAAACAACAACAACAATCTTGCGGGAGTATAGGAAATTAAAAGAGGAAACGTGTCTGCCTGAGCGCTGGTGAACCTGGTTATTGTGATAACATTTTTCATGCAGCTAATGATTGTTGCCCTAGGAAGTACTTTGACCCTCATCTCTCTCTGCCATATCACTCCTCCAAACGCAGAGCTTGCACTGGTCAGAGGGAAGTCGCATGAAACAGGTATCTCCAAAACCACACCTACCAGTCCTCAGCAAACTTGCCGAGCAAACGAAGGCCCTGAGGATCTGACAAAAATGCCATTCTCTTCCTTTCTCTCCCATAAGCAGAGTTCTCATCATGAAAACTTTGGGCATTTGACTGTGATATTTTCCATGAGTTGGACCCAGAGTCCGCTCTGGATTAACATTTCAGAAAAGTGACCCAAAAAGGCTGATTTTTCCCTCCTCCCCTCCCCCAGAAAACCAGTCTTTCTTTTCACATTTTAATCTGTACAAATAGCCACTTGCCTCCTGAAAATTAAAGTGACAGAACATGAAAAATGACTGTCATTTAAAACGAAGAGTTGCTGAAATGCTAAGTTCATTTATGTGTTAAAAAGATTAAACGGATTAAGCCGATTTTACTCCTTTGCGCATGGGAGAAGTTTCTCCAGAAGGATATTAAATATGCATTTTAGACACAGCTTGCTTAGAACTGTGTGAATGCCTGTGAATGCCTTTCCTGGAAATTTCACCTCTTCTGATTTGGGCTCTGGCCTTGTCAAAATCCATTTTCAGTGGACTTCAGCACACAGTCTCTACAGTGCTCTCTCATTTCCTATCCCTCTGAGGCAATTGCTGATCCTTCTCACCAAAGTTGTTCAAACCTGCTCTTATAAAGGTCAGTTCCTAGCTCCAGGCAGCCTCCTCACAGAGTAACAAAAGAACATCCATAAAAGATCTGCATTCTGCAGTGTCATAGGGACATGAGACAACGTGTGAAACCAATACCTTAGAAAGTGTCTTTCCATTTTGTTTTCAAGAAGAGCTTTTAAGATTTGTAGCACTAGGTAAAAACAGGGGCCAAGAGGGTGGTTCAGCATGTGCACTCACATATGAATAAGTCTAACTGAACTCAGTGCAGATTACTTCCGAGTAAATTTTCCTCGGATTGGATTTTAAGATTGGTAGAGCATGAGACTCTTAATCTTTGGGTTGTTGGTTTAAGCCCCATACCGGCCAAAAGATTCCTGCCTTGCAGGGGTTGGACTAGATGACCCTCATGGTCCCTTCCAACTCTACAATTCTATGATCAGCCAAAACTAGGCAGATGTCATGGTCTAATTGGACACAGAGGAATGATGAGAGCAGCTGGAGAACCACCAAGGGAAGAAGGCTCAGAGCCCAGGGTGTGGTGGTGGGATAATGACAAGGAGAAGACTGGGACTTAGTGAGCTGGGAGAGTTGGTGGCAGAGAGAAGTCCAGAATCAAAGACAGAAGTTGAAGCATGTGAGTAGAAGAAGGGAGGCCAAGAGATGAGACAGCCTGATAAAGAGTCACAGGTGTCTCCTCCTCCTGCCGTGGTCAGCTCCCCTCCCCATTTGTCTCCCAGAACTAGGAGAGGGCTAAAAGGGGTGGAGCAGTGGCAGGCTGCACGCAGCCACAGTCTCAAATTGCTTGGAGAGGAGGGGACTTAGAAGGTTGTGGCCTTTCAGCCTTGGCAAGCTATCCATGGGGTAAGACCGAGTGGGGGTGGGGTGCTGCTGTACTCATTAGGCCTAACACTGAGCCAAGGCTGTGAAGGCTGTGATTTTCCAACTGTGAATGGTGTGATTTACTGCTGGCTTGTACTTTGATAGCAAAGGCCCTTTTAGCCACAGCCATTTCCTGGACACACAGCAGCAATGCTGGCTCCAGGAGCATCCCCAAACCGCAAACCTGGCCCTGTAGAGGGAATGCAATCCCAACCAGAACAGGACATCCTTTCAGTCTCACTAAGCAAATTCATCTGATATACACCACGAGAGTTTTGACTATCATAGCTCACCCCAAAAAGATCCTGAGAATTGTCATTTGGTGAGGGGTACCAACAGCTCACTGTTAGAAATCCTTGGCAAAACTACAATTCCCAGGGTTCTCTGGGGGGAAGAAAATGACTATTGAGGTAGTGCAGATTCATTGGGCAGAGTTCTCTCTCCTGCATGACACAACCTCAAGCTGGTTTTATATATACACACGGAAAAAGAAGATTATTATTTCTTAGAGAAAAGAACATTAAAAGAAAAGCTTTCTGACACCACAGCTCAGTTAAGCCTGAAAGCATGCTGACAGAAGCAACCACGAACTGTGAAAGACTGCATGGTCAAGACAACAAGTTACTATAGCAACCCTGCTTGGGCAGAAGCAGGGGGAGGAAAGAGACTTAAGAGCGTGGTCAGTATTATATGGCAGGAAGGACTTAGCAAACAGCTAGTGTACAGCAGGATAGGGAGGCTTAAGCCACTTGGAGCCTTATTACTCCTTACATATACATGCTCTGAAAGGCCTGTCCTGTGTGAATGGGAAGATGAGGCTGTGCATGGAAGGGGAACTTTAATGTACTATCACCATGGCAGAAATCAAAGTCATGTGTCTTACAGCATCCATGTGGGCATTTCTGTTCATATACATGCAGGTCCTGCTATCTGCATGCTCACTATTCAAAAATTCACTTATCCACACTTAAAGAATTATTCCCAAACTTCACTATAGCTCTGCAGATTCACTTATCTGAACAGCCATTTTCCTTGTTTGGTTTGTGCTTTGCTGGTCAGCAGCAGCCATTTTTGAGCTGAAATCACAGGGGGGGGGGAATATGACTGGACGAATCAGAGAGCAGACAAATCTGAGAGCAGGTAAGCTAGAGGTAATCAGCTTTTTTCGTTTGGCAGCAGCCATTTCAGGAAGAAACCATGGAGGAGGGAGAGAGTGGTCAAATGCCATGTTAGAAATTTTCCCATAGGAAACAATGGAAATTGTGGACTCGTTATGTGAACACTCATCTAACAGAATGATTTCCAGGGAACACATTGTGTTTGTAAGTGGGACCTGCATGTAGTCACTTCTGTCACCTGACTGCAAACCTCTGCCACTAACGGAGACCCAGACCCATGAGATGATGGCCTGGAGATAGAATGGGTAGAAGTCCAGCCAATCTGTATTTAAAGGTAAGCCCACCTGTTTCACAATTCCAGAACAATATGCGGACCAAAACCCAGCTGTCCTTCAAAATTACTTCTCTGAATTTTGCAATGCAGTTCTCCAGCCGAGTAATGTGTACAAAAATGCTGGAATTATCAGGCTTCTGTGGAAGGAGCCAGTTTTACTGCTGTCATTGAAATTCAGCTAAACTTATGTTCCGGTGTGTCATGGAATACACACCACACTGTGTTACAAAGTTCTGTTCCTGCATCTTAATAATAACAGAGCATGGTGTGAGATGAAGCCTTTTGGTGCTGATTTGAGGCGGGGGAATATTGTCGTCAAGATCTGAAGCCCCATCTCCACTGGTAAAAGAACAATTTAGCCTTTGAGGCAAATTCTACTGAACACCACAGGCTTCCAGTTAGGAAATCACTGGACTGTGATTCCCATTATATGAACACCTGCATCATATATGGGTGAAGCCACCAATTCACAGTGTCTTATACACTTTCTGCCAAAACAGAGACAAAAATATAATGGCCCGGAGAAGCTTCTGCTTCTTAGCTTCCCCCAGCCTCGCTTCTCTGTGACAAATGCTATTTCCATCAATGGCTCATTTCATTGCAAGGAAAGCCTGCTGTCCAGTTTCATGGATTTGTCATCAGGTATCAGAATTCTCTAAGGAGTGCATCTTATGCCCACTCAGCAAATCCCCCCTTTCCCCCTCAGGGTAGCTGTTGTCTGGTATTCCATCATTATGACATGTTTTAGCCAAGATGAGGATGGAGCAAGCAGACGGGGGGAAAGACCCAGGAGATTATTTTAGACTAGGATTTCAGAATGGAAAAGAACAGAAACAGATTTTTAAAAATGGCTTCCTTTTATGCTAAATGTAATCAGCCTGGTTCACCACCAGCTTGAAGCCAAATTGCAGCAAACTGACCACAAGACAGCGTGGTGCTTGCAGAAAATAGAACAGTTCACAGCAACCCTTTAAAAGCTGGCACAGTCAGCCATTGTTAGCACCTATGCTGGTATTATTATTTTCCTGCTATCTGTATGGAGTCTACACATACCGCTGCAGCTCTCTTCTGGGAGCTGAGGAGGAAGAGCGGTATGAGATTATACACATACGCATTACTAAGGCCTGGTCTACACCTCGGGCAGAATACGGCGATCTGAGTCTTGAGGCAATAGAATGGGCTGTAGTAAATGAAACTGTGGATGAAAAATCACATTGTTGAATGTTGCTCAATTTAAGAGGGAGGGAAAAACCCTCCCTACCACAAGGAAACAAGTACACCACAGGAAAGGGTTTTAGCCAAGCCCTCTCCCTACCTGCTGTTTTTCTTTTTCTTCATTTTTTTATTTTAAAAGGGGAAATTTTCAAACCTGTAGCCTGAAATAACTCATTCTTCTACCACCTCAGTACTCTAACAACCTCATTCATGTATAAGCCAAGCAATAGTCTAATGGCAAAACTTGAAGCTTGTTTAAATTGTCCTTTGGTATTAGCTACCTCTAATATACCTCCCTCTAATATATGATACTACTCCCAGGGCGCTGGCCTAGCCTAGATTATTTCATGAATTTATTTCAGAATGTTGTCTGGAGGATTTCTTCCGCAAACAGATACCTACCATGACTAAGAGGCTTTGATAGTCACAGGCTTCTTCGTTTCCAACTGGGGCGTTCAGGTTTTTGTGGCCATATTAAGGGCATTTTAAGGCACACTGGCTACCTTACCTACAAAATCCATTAAGCATGGGTTGTGTGAAGAACAATATGCTGGAAATGATACAAACTCTCATCATTAATAGATTTGCAAAGCTACCTGGGGGGGGGATGATTGGTGAACATGTATCATGTACTGTCATTCTAAAACATCCCAATCTACAGAACTTCAAAGTGGGGGGAGAATCTATGAATAGCTTGACATCTAACCCAGATCCTTTAAACCTCGATTTGATTTTTATTAATATGAATACACATAGACTACATTCCTGAGGGTTCTTTGGAACTGGGTGGAAACATCACCAGTTTATACACCATGCAAGCTGCACATGACACATTTGAACTGAATGCTATTCTGTGGCCTTTCGCAGAATTCCAGTTGCTAGGGAAACCTTTGTCTTCTGCTGAAGCTCTTATTACTTCTCCACTTACATTAATATTGACTAGTTCTGGACTACTCCCGCTCATCCCTGGGCTGGAAAAGGTTACAGACATTACTTTCTGGTGCCTAAAGCAAGGTTATTACCGTGCAGCCAAGAAGCCTGATAGCTCTGAAAAAATGATTCAGCAGCAGCCATTCACAGATTTCACCTGAAAAACAAAGCAGCGGGTGAAATCCATTTTTAGTATAATCCCAATAAAATTGCATAAGGTTGATGCTAGATACAGCATCTGGACACAATTATGCTTTGGTGTTTACAAAAAAAAAGAATCAAACACCATTAATCTATTATCTGGATCCCTATAAGAAGGATCATCCCTCAATACTGGGCTTAACTCATAAACATTTTATTTCTCATTGACCCATGCCTTTTATTTATTATTTGTATGGGTAGCCAACTCTGTTTCAATTTGCCCAGTCGCCTGAAAGGATCAAGTTCACCATCTGGAGGTGCTATTAGATCTTGACACCTGTGACATGAAGCACCTTTCGCCAGCCAAGGTTGTTGCATCATCTCCCATCTCCCATCCAGGAGAGAGCTCCCAATAGTTCCTTTGAAGCCATATTGGTACCTGCCCCATACATGACATCACATATGGTGCCAAGTATGGGGCCGGCGGGTGTGGTTTGTCATGAGTAGGCCACTGGCAGGGCAAACTGGGACTTGTGGTAGGCCAAAGTTGGCCTGCGGGCCTGAGGTGTTCCTCCTCTCCTGGCATAGATGATGGCACAAATGTGCCTTTCTGTGCTCCAGAGGGCAAGACCCAAACCAATAAGTTTAAATTACAAGGAAAAAATATTTAGACTAAACTTTAGGAAGAGCTTCCGGATGGTACAATCTCCTCAAAAGCAGAAGAGATTGCCTCAGAAGGTGATGAACTTGATTCTCCTTCAATGGAAATCTTTAAGCAGCACCATGGCCACCTGTCAAAGGTATTGTGCTACTAGGTTTCTGCACTGGCAGGGGCTAGGCTTCCAAGTCTATGATACTGTGAACTATTGACTATCAACTATATTCTTCAATTGAATCTGTCCCTCCTCAAGTTTGAGGTGGACAAATTGTGAAATGTAGCATAGCACCCCCCCCCCCAATGCTTTGCATAAGCACATTGGATCAGGTCAATGTCCGTTCTACCCAAGCATCCTGTTCTCACAAGGAACAATCAGATGCATGTGGGAAACTCACAAGCAGGATCTGAGCACAAGAGCACTCTCTCCTCTTATGGTTTCAAGGAACTGGCATTCTGAAGCATGCTGTCCCTAACCACAGAAGCAGAGCTTCTGTTGTGGCTGGTAGCCATGGGTAGGCTTATCCACCATCATTGCTATCCTTCTCCTTCATTCTTTGCATCTCACATAGAAACGAGTGTGTGTGTGTGTGTGTTTCTGCAGGGGGGGAGGACTTGAAAAAATCTGATTGACAACAGAACTGGAACATTTTAATTCTACATACACCACTCTGAAAAATACAGCTTTCTGTGGAATGGAAAGGGGGGAGGTAGAAAAGGCTTAGCCTGAGGAACAGCTTAAATTACACTTGGTGAGCATCTCCTAAAGCTTCCTAACTTCAATATCATTCCAAGCTTTCCATATCTTGAGCAGCTGATAGCAATTCACATGGATCAGACACACTAGTCTCATTGTCCTTAAGAGAGGGAAAAGGCTTGTTTTCCCCCACGTCAGTAGAAAACAGCAAAAGTTGCTGGAGGAATGAACTGATGTAATGTTTACCTAAAGGGACTTGGAGTCTTGAGCCTGAAGGAAATTTTTTGCAGTTTTTCTTTATGTATTTTTAATCAGTCCTAAGCTACTTACAAATATGTGCAATTACTTTCTGCACGTTGCTTTGTAATAAGATTTAATGATTGCTCTGTAATCCTCTTGGTGAGGACTGATAATCAAGCAGGACAATTTAAATTTTAGGTGGAAGCATAATTTTGCATGAATCAAGAAGCTCTCTCCTTAATTCCACCCCCTCTTATTTAAAGATGAGAATTTGTCTACTTTATGGGTCATAATAGCAAAACAGGACTTTAAAGAAAGCAGGCATGCAAACAGAACATGCACCGTGCTTATTTTTTGAGACAGTATGTTTAATTGATGGTGATGAATAAAATCCCATAGCCACCTGTTTTGGTCTAGTTACATAATTATGTATTGAAATGAATACTATGGCTATAAAATCTATTACATATACCTCATGCTGCCTGTGAAATCTTAAAGGTAATTAGTTCATAGAAACATGCCAAGCTGCCTTATTCTGTGTAATACTCAGAACATTGGGGTCCCATTTTGTAACACGAGCCATGTGCATAGCACTTACCCTTGTAGGCATTCCTCCAGGTCCCAGTCTTGGTAAATGTCCTTACTAGGTCTGCATTCATGTGTCAGTTTACTTCATTTCTCTTACTGTTAATTCCTGTGTTGTGTTTCGGCTTTCATGCAACCTAAAAGTCATTTCTGGACATCTAGCAGAACATAGTGGAAGTTTAGCACTCATTTCCATGTTAATTGGTTCCAGAAATAATCCATTTGCAACCTTGTTAACCCAGAAAATGGCAGGAATAAAGTGGTGAGATTTGGGGTGGTATAGCAGCAGACAGCTCTTTCCTGCCATTTTCATGGGTGAGTCATTGGGGAACAAAAGCACACATGTGCAGGAAAGGTGGAGAGCATTGTCCAATGACGCTCAGTGTTGTGGTACACCACAGCCACTCGTGTGGATGAAATTTAACATGAAAGACCAGTATATTGGTCTTTCCATTCCACAAAAGGTACTGCAGTGAGAAAGGAACATTAGAAAACGAGACTGACATGCTAGCGTTATAATCAGGAAAGCTAACTCAATATTCCTCATGCCAAATGCACTCACTAGATAGGCCTGCCAAAGGCTTATTTAGATTATTTCTTCATAGATAAAGCACATGGTGTTGGTGGACTTCGGAAGGGGGCTGTGGGGCCTAGGCTGTTTTAGCTCAGATAATTGTACTCCTGGTTCCTTGGGAAAGTATTGTTCTGCAATTTTCTTTCTTTTTTAAAAATGTAATTTGTGAGAGTACCAGGCAGCAATGCTTTGCTTTCAGTTTGCTAAGCCCTATTTCTGACCAAATTTTTATTCACTTTATTTTCTCTGTGAACACTGCTGCTTGGTTTCATTCAACACAGGAAGAAATAGTAGCTCATGTGTACTCATATTGTAAAACAACAAGTCTTTGGGTGACATCATAATATAATTTTTCAAGTATCCTAAATTTAATGAAACACATCACATGTAATGTTTATGGTAGATCCAATCCTTGATCCTAGGAAAGATTCCAGAATATCCTAGCTGCAGGATGTTTCATTTTAGCTACATTTCCATATGCATCCACATTCAATAAAATTGCTGATCTCTGTTTAAACTCCACCATTGGCCATGCTAGCTGGGACTGTTGGGCTCCAGAAACGTATTGACAAATATAGGTTCCCCACCCCTGGTTTAAAACTCCAAGCCTTGATTTATATTGTTTGTGGTTGTCCCAGTGCATACCTGCCAAGTGTCCTGGGAAAAAGAGGGACATCCTGTTTTTTCCCATGAGATCGCGGCAGCCATTTTGGGTGCCATGATCTTGCACACTCTCATATTGAAAAAAGCACTTTATCAGGGCCGTGATCTTGTGTGGTGCCCCAACAAGTGCATTTTTGGGTGCTGCACAAGATCACACCCTAAAGTAAGCACTTTTTCGGGGTGAGATTGCAGCACAGGTCACATAACTGGCCCAGTTTTTTATCTGAAAATGTTGGATGGTATTCCCAGTGCATTGAGATATATGAAGCTTTCTTTCTGGCCCTCCCCCATTATAAAGCTCCTGATCTGAGCTTTATGAATTCTAGATCTGTGCTAAGGTTGCTATATGACCTAGTAATCTGGGTTTCCCCAAATTCTAATCATGCCACCTAGTGCCCATTGGCCCATTAGCTGGTCTGGATTCCCAGCTTTTGTTGAATACAAAGTAAGTTGCTGTCCCTTGTTGATCTTGAGAAATACAAGGCAAAATGTGCAGATTATATATATATTTTTAATTGATATTTATTAAGGTTTTACAGACAAAAGAAAGTTACAGAATAAGAAAAAGAAAAAGAAAAAGAAAAAAATACAAAGAAAGATACAAAATACATGAAAAATAAAAAACAGTTTAAAACAAATCAATCTTTTCGTGTCTTATATTTCATTTACTTGTTTCCTGACCTCCTCACACCTCCCTTTTTTGTATTCCAGTTCACATAGTTAATTCAGCAAATCCTTTCCCTCTTTGTTTTTATCTTAATTCTATGTCTTAACATGTTAAAACTTCGTATCTTCATCTGATTATCAATCCATTTTTACATATTCTTTTTAGCTTTGTACTAAAGCCATTTCATTTCAATCCAACATCATTTTAACATTCATTAATTTTACAATATTTCTGCAAATAGTTTTTAAATTTCTTCCAATCTTCTTCCACCAACTCTTCTCCCTGGTCTCGGATTCTGCCAGTCATTTCTGCCAGTTCCATAGAGTCCATCACTTTCATCTGCCATTCTTCCAAGGTGGGCAAATCTTGTGTCTTCCAATACTTTGCGATGAGTATTTTTGCTGCTGTTGTAGCGTACATAAAGAAAGTTCTATCCTTTTTTAGCACCAATTGGCCGACCATGCCCAGGAGAAAGGCCTCTGGTTTCTTCAGGAAGGTATATTTAAATACCTTTTTCAATTCATAAAATGTGCAGATTATAACTCCTGCAACTCCTCCACATTGCAAAGCCAGACACTGGATACAGCTCAAAGTGTTTTGGATGTGTTATAAGTGCTTTTCATTTGAAAGAATGTGGATGTATATTTGCAAATGTTCCCCATTCATTCTACTTTATATTGTTTTGCTTCTGGTTCATAAATCAAACAGTCAGGATGACTTCACCTGATAATATATAGTAGCTAAAATGGAATCAACCTGCTAGGTTTTGGAAGATGTGCTAATGAATTTTTAGCATATTATTATGTGCTTTCCCCTAGTTGTTTGGTAGCATTGATTTTGTGAATGGAAGAAACTTTAGCTCGGCTATTCCTAAACCACACGCTCCATAATTAGATTGGAATTGCTTCAATATTTAGATGTTCAGAAACATTATCAGTGCATTTTCACACTGGCTCAGTGTCTTTGTAGACAACAAAGTGTGCATTTATGAATCACCTTAGGACTAGTACAAAAAAAGGTATATACTAGGGGAAAGTCTGCAGAAAATGCCTGTATTAGTGAAAACATCCATAGATGCATTACACTAAGGACATTTGCTACTGTATTCGTCAAAACTGCATTTAAATGTGTTTATTAGGAGAAATTTGCACTAAAATATTGTTGGCCCCTTGGCCGCCAATATAAATTGAGTACAGGATTGCTCTGTATCAGGATTAACATTAGCGTGCATACATTAAAAGCTTCTAAACTCTAGAAAATATGGCTAGATGAATAGTGAAGTGACAAGAGGAAGGATCTTTTAAATGTCCTTTCCCTTCCTGAACATCAAGTGTCTCACTAATGTGAAAGCGGAATATTGATTAATATTAAGGGTGTATACCAAAAGATGACATTTAAATATCATTATGTAAATGTCATCATGATAAATAAACAGTTGCAAATAACATTGCTCTTCCCACCCACACCCAGGCCAAAGGAAAACCCTCATGTGTTTATGTGCAGGGAGAGGGACTGTTTCCCATCCAATCTCAGCTTCATGTGCTATTTCAAATGTTGCTCAATAGGGTGACATGGGAGTGGCCAGTGTGGTGAGGCAGATCCACAGAGCCACTCTTCAACAGTTGCATCATTGCCACTTACTTGGACACACAGGAAAGCTGCCACATGCACCAACAGAGCCAAACTGGGGCTTCTGCTGGTGCACCTGCCTGCACAACCCAACCTCATTGCCACCCTGACCTGCAACACAGTTGTTAGGATGGCACCTGCACAGCACTGGCCAACGCCCACCACATGACTGTTCCTGGGGTCACCTGACCTTCAGGAGTGGCTTTTTTGTGTGGTGAATAGGTGCTGTTATTGCTGCTGCTGCTATGATCTGCAGTAGGGTGGAAATCCATAGGAGCGAGGTCAGTTGTAATCGATTTGAACCCATTCCAGGCCAGTTCAGACTCTGGATCTGACTTGATCTGATCTGATTCTTCAGCACTCCCATTCACTTGCACTGAGAATCCAACATGGCCTTAACCTTTTCAGTTTTTTACATAGCTGCATGAAATGTGGAGACATGGCAGACCCTCAAGAGGAAAATCTTCCTGCAGAGGCAGACAGGCAGCAAAACCAGGCAGCTCCATGGCCAGGGTTGCAGGCAGGGGTTTTTCTAGATGAAGTTAGCACATGGGATGCAAAGCAGGAACTCTGCCAAGGAGCGACAGCCATGCAAAGGAGACAATAAAGGAATGGGTGGGAAGCATAGGAGCCAGCTCCTAGGGGTCGAGGTCCCTTCACCCTTGCCCAGTAAAATATTTGAGGGGGCAGCTTCCCCAAAGTTGATCTGCATTGACATTCAAATGGTGTGCCTGCACCGTGATTGATTATGTGGGCAGGGCTTAACTCCCCCCTCCCACCCCCATAATATTTTATTCAAGTTGGCACTCCTGGTGGAAAAGATGCGAGAGAAGGTACAATAACAAGAGGCAGATGTGGACAGATGCAGATACTAAGCCTTCATCATGGCTGGAGAGTAGGTTGAGCCAAAAGCTTTACGGAAGAAAGAGCAACTTCAGCATAAGCTGAAAAGCCCACACTGTTTATACAATTGCCTTTGGTACTAAGCAGCCACAAGCAACACATTGTGATTCTGCAAACCCTTTGGCTATATTTGTAACCCATTTATTACAGTTGACATTATCTCAGTGCTTATATTATAAAACAATATGAACATGGTTTTTATTTTCCTTTATGCCAAGTCACAGCTTTTAGAGTGCCCTTTTCTGTTTTCCCTGGGGGGGGGGGGAATGCCCTAGGTTTGCCAGGTAAGCAGCTAGGAGTGAAAAAGAAAAGAAGACCATAAACATGGTCTTCATTGCAATCTAGGCTACTTACCTTGTTAATGTAAATTCTATGAGGTCACATGCATTGCTTCAGTGCAGGCACCTTTCCCAGGCTCTATTCAGTTCCATTCAGCATAGCCTCTGTTCATTTAAAAGCCCTACTGTACTGAATGGGGTGTATGGGGTTTTAGGTGATGGGTAGTACCTCTGGGGTGGGACACGGGTGGTGCTGTGGGTTAAAGCCTCAGCGCCTAGGACTTGCCGATCGAAAGGTCGGCGGTTTGAATCCCCGCGGTGGGGTGCGCTCCCGTCGTTCGGTCCCAGCGCCTGCCAACCTAGCAGTTCGAAAGCACCCTCGGGTGCAAGTAGATAAATAGGGACCGCTTACCAGCGGGAAGGTAAACGGCGTTCCGTGTGCTGCGCTGGCTCGCCAGATGCAGCTTTGTCACGCTGGCCACGTGACCTGGAAGTGTCTCTGGACAGCGCTGGCCCCTGGCCTCTTAAGTGAGATGGGCGCACAACCCCAGAGTCTGTCAAGACTGGCCCGTACGGGCAGGGGTACCTTTACCTTTACCTTAGTACCTCTGGTGGGGGACATGTTGTGTTCCTTCTGGGGAAGTCCCCACCCTGCACACAGTTCTCACCTGTGGCTCCTAGAGGCTGTCAGAATGCAACAGTAGCCAGACCCCAGGAATGGCTTTGACTGGCCAGCTAAACAAGGTGAAGGTAGCCAATGGGTCTCAAACCCTTGGTTAGGTAGGGATTTTCCCTGCATGCAAAGACAGGCTCTGGAGAATTGAGTGGACAAAACCAACAGCGGGTCCAACAGTCAAAAAAGCAGTTTCTGTGCATGCTGCAGATGGAAGTGAGGGGCAGATGTTATATGAAAACAATGCCTCAAAACATTGGTGAGCGATAGAGGGCAACTGGTCAGTCTTTACATTGGAGGTGTTTATTGTGGTCCAGTGTGTTGTGGCACCTATAATGATATATTGTTGTTTTAGAAAATTAAATACTCACATTTTGCTGCTTTGCTTCTGGGGAGTAAATAATAGGACCGAATGTTGGTCCCAGTACATTTTCCTCTCAGAATATATACCCTACCTGTCACACTTTCCCCCAATAAACGCTGTGAAAATGATAGTGAAACAGATTAGATGGCTCAGTGCTGCCATCTTTCTGTCTCTGAAATATCATTATGCTGTTTTCCAATTAAATATGATGTGCTCTTTCGGCATGATATAAGGCATTGCAGGGTACAGAAAGGGGTATCTGCAACTGCAGTTCAGCCTCCTCTGCAGCAGCACTGTGTGTCAGGCTGTAAGAAAGCATGCCTTCCATGTGAATCTTTAGGCTGACAGAATGAGAGATGGGCCTGTGATTATTACAAGGGAGGCAGGCTGCATCCCAATGTTTTTCCACAGTAAATGATCAAACGCTCGTGACAGTTTTTGCTCATAGGTATTCTGTCTAGTGCTGGCTTTCTTCTTTTTTTCATATGCAGCTGTTTCATTATTAGAAATAAAAATACTACACCATCTTATAAAGATTTAAGCAGAAAGGGTTTAAAGTTGAAAATGTGTGTGCAATGAAAATGAAGGTGGATTTCTGCTCTTCCCATCCTGACGTTCTCCACCTTCTTCATTGGGGAGATGAGGGAGGGAGGAATTTGAACTGTAAATTTTGGCAGACTGTACATACACACACACCCTCCGCCCCCCCCCCCCCCGATTTTTGAGTCACAGAGTGCCTTTTCGTGATGACAAGATCAGGTCTCTATGATAAATAATCATCAAACTGATTTCTTCTCTTCCCCTATCCAATATTTCACAAAGAAGCTTGTGGTGGTTAATTAATTAATTAAATGTTGGTTGGCACAAATAAAGGTTGGTGGGAATTGAAGCAGCTTGAGCAGGAGCACAAAAGGGATTTTGACACACCCCCTTTCTTCCACAGTTCTTCTTGACTCTCATCTCCAAGAAACTCCAGAAGCCACTTATGGATCAGGCCAAGGGCCCACCTAGTCCAGCACCCTGTTCTCACACTGGCCAACAAGATGCCCATACAAAGTTGCAAGCAGGGCCTGAGCATAACAGCACTCTCCCCTCTTGGGAAAGAGTGAAAGACTGAGTGAAAGACTGAGATTTTTTATTTTATTTTTTGATTGCAGATTCTGCATTTGTATATCCATCCTGCATATTTATGTATAATAGGATTAGAAAGAAAGAAAGATAATCTGCAAATACTGGAGGATGTCTATAAAAAGTCCTGGCACAGCAAACAATGCTGAATCATAAGGGATTTGCTTACTGGGATCTGTAGTATGTGAAATATGTGATCTGACATGGATCAATATGAATTTGTTATCTCAAGCACTAATGCAAAGGCACAAGAGCAAGTACGGAGACACAGAATTTAAGTATGGGAGAATTTAGGCTTTGTAAGCAGAGATTTATTGGGTTCATAGTGCCTCCTTTAGAATGGGTTATAGTGTTTGCTCTCCAAATTCATTTATATGACATTAAGCATGTGAATATATGGTTGTGTCCAATTACGTCACTGTGTAAGCAGAACAACTTTCGCACATACAGTAGCATAGTTCAGCATGTCCAGAAAGAAACTAATTCTGGTTCATGTCTGTCCACTTATAAAACAATATAAATCAGCTGATGACATGGCTCTCCAAATCTCTTTTCTGATGAAAGCAGCTTTTGCATCTCATTTGGAAACCAAGGACCCAGAGACTGGAGGAAGAATGGGGAGGCACACAAAGCCAGATGCTTGAAGTCCAGTGTGAAGTTTCCACAGTCTGTGTTGATTTGGGGAGCCATATTATCAGCTGGTGTTGTTCCACTGTGCTTCATCAAGTCCAGGGTCAATTCAGCCATCTAACAGGAGATTTTGGAGCACTTCATGCTTCGTTCCGCAGACGAGCTTTATGGGGATGCTGACTTCATTTTCCAGCAGGACTTTGGCACCTGCCCACACTGCCAAAAGTACCAAAACCTGGTTCAGTGCCCATGGGATTACTGTGCTTGATTGGCCAGCAAACTCGGTTGACCTGAACCCCATAGAGAATCTATGGGGTATTGCCAAGAGAACGATGAGAGACATGAGACCGAGCAATGCAGAAGAGCTGAAGGCTGCTATTGAAGCTTCCTGGTCTTCCATGATACCTCAGCAGTGCCACAGGCATCCATGCCACGCTGCATTGAGGCAGTAATTGATGCAAAAGGGGCCCAAACCAAGTACTGAGTACATATGCATGCTTCTACTTCTCAGAGGTCCAGTATTGCTCTATTTGCAGTCCTTGTTTTGCTTATTTCATTTAATATTGTAATTTTCTGAGATTGTTAATTTGGGGTTTTCATCAGCTGTACGCCATGATCATCACAATTATAACAAATAAAGGCTTGACATATTTCGCTTTGCATGTCATGAGTCTATCTCATATATTAGTTTCACCTTTTAAGTTGAATTACTGAAATAAATGAACTTTTCCACGATATTCTAATTTTCCGATTTTCACCTGTAGCAGTGGATTCTGTGGCTGATGCAGATGCAGTACTGTATGAACAATGTATTGCATCAATTTTCATCAAAGCCTTACATCTCAGAATATTGTCTATACTAGAATGTGTTGTTTGGAATCAGAGTAGTTCGTAACATCTAATGTGAGTGTTGAAGGGGGGGGATGCCATGATGTCCTTACTGAGAAAATGTTTATGAAACAACTAGTTTTCTTCTAATCACTAGGTAAGAAATCACCATTCCCACCCCCCATAAACCATTAAATTATGGAAAACCTTTGATCATCTTTAAGTCATTTCATTCCTTGCAGTCTGCTAAATAATTCAGCTGTGCTCAGGTTTAGTGCAATTGTGGAGATAAGGGGGATTTTTATAAATCTCTATCATTTATTATTCATTCAAATCCTAACACTTTAAATTCTGCAACATTTTCTTTTCAGTCAAATTGCATTTCATAATGGTGGCTGTAGTTTTCAGGGCTCTAGCTACCTATTCATTTTCATTTTCAGTTGCTGCTTAATTTAGATATGCAGTGGGTGTGGGGGATGAGAATGAAAACCTAGGAAAAATCAATATCTTCCCTCAAACCCATTTTTGATTATAGCAGAAATGGCCTGTTAAGGCTTATGAATTGACTTTGCCATTGCTCTGACTCTCCCACTAATCTCTGAGATTAGTGATGATCAGAAAGTATTTTTCCCTGAGATCTATCCAAACATAAAGGTGTCGATTTAGACCTGCCTGATATCTAGAAACTGCACCATTTCTTTCTTTCTTTTCCCTATTGGAAACTCTACCATGTCAATACCTTCCCGGGTTGTGCAGATTTTCTTCTCCCCACCCCCACTGCAGATTCAGGGCCATGAAGGCAAGTTCTATTTATTTGTAATTATAATTTACGTCCTATCCTTCCTCCTAGAGATGCTCGGGGCAGGCAGCAAACACACACAAACAATACAATTAAAAATAAATACATATTTTAAAAAATCACATGCTCTCACAGCTAATAATGGCAAGGTTTCCATGAGCATTGTCTTTCAGTCACCAGTTGCCTTGGTAAACAGTAATACTTTTAAATTCCCTTGAACATTAATAAAGACGGTGACCAATAAGGTCACTAGGGAGCAGGGGTTCCCAGATAAGCCCCATCCCACATAATCAATCACATGATGTGGCACATGCACACCATTTGAATAGCAATAACTTTGGAGGGGCCTGCCCCATCAAATATTTTATTCGGCCCCTAGGAGTTGTCTCCTATGCCAGAGAGGACATTCCACAAATGACTTGTCACCAGTGCTTTTTTTCTGGGGGTACGCAGGGGTATGCAGACCCCTAAACATTTTGTGAATCTTTGTACTTTTGTCCATTTACTGTATTTATTTTATTTATATGATTTGAACTATAAAATGGTGATTTCCTTGAGTCAAAATGAGAGTATCCCTAAACACTGGTTTTTTTCGGGGGGGGGGAGCACTGACTGTCACCAAGATACACCCACCCCCTCCAATAAACCATTGGGCCCAAGATGGCTGATAGGACATGCATCATCAATCACACCTACAATGACAACCTTTCATACCTCACAGGATGAGAAGGATGTTAAGCCTAAAGGCTAGATCTGGGAGAACTACAGACTCATGCTACAACTAAAGTGATTTTTTTCACTGCCTCTCCCTTGACAATCCCTAGAGATGCACACAGAGCATAAGTTTTCGGCACCTGTGGCTTTAGAATGAGAAGCTCTTGAATTTGTATACTGAAGGCCCTGTGTCGTTCCAGCAGGGTTGTAAAAAGTTCCAGAATGAGACTGCCCACCATGGGAGCTCGTTGGTTCCCCCTAGGCTAGAAAGGCAATAAAGATTTCCAAGTCAGACTCGGGTTTGGGCTGAGCAATAGGTCTACCTACAGAGTTTAGTCCATGAATCTCCCTCAATCACCTTCAAATATGCATTATTTTCATGCTAATGCACCCCCTGCTAACACATTTAAAAGCAGGCCTCCTTTTTTTCTAGGCCAAAAGATGCTTCCCCATAAGTAAAAGAATATTTCTTTGTACAAAGTGCAGAGTGAAATGGCAGGAACTGTTTTAGGATTATGGGTGGTCACAATATTTCTGAATAAAATAGTTCAGTCTTTTGCTGGCTTTTTGAGTTTCACTGAAGAACTAGAATATCCTAAGGAAGTTTTAAGATTGGAATAATGCTTCATGTTTTGCCTAGATTGTTAGCAGGGTTTAATAAGGGTTTAATAATTTGCTTCAAAAATTATAATTTGTATTGGCTTCACCACCCGCAACATGATGGATACTGTCAGATTAGAGCATTTGGATAGGACAAGTGGTTATTAAATTACCAATGTTAATATTTTACCTGTATATTATTAGCATTTTTATACTCCATTCTTTGCCACATATGCAGTAGCCATAGATGATACAGCATAGTGTCCCAACTCTCTCACACCAATTAAATAAATTGAAAGCACCAATTCTATTTCTAGAAACCCATTAAAGCTTCAGCTGTAATAAGCATTCTGAATATGAGTAGAAAGATAATTTTAGGAACAATTACCCTCAGCCAGCTACAAATGCATTTCTTTTTTGCCAGTCAGCTGCACACTGTCAGCAAGGTCGCCAAATATGCTTTCAGTGGGAGCACATTACAAAATGAAGGTGCCACCACCAAGAAGGTGCAAATCGTTATCCTCACCATTCTCAATTTTTGTGAATCAGGGTCACAGAGCACTGCTTTCCCTGTACTACTGAGGATGGACATGGGAAGGAATGAATGCTCCCAAACGTATGTGCCAGGAACTGGCAGGACAACAGGCAGGTGGAAAAGGAGGAAGAAGGATGTAGTTGGGATGTAGCTGAGACTAGGACACACCAAGGCAAGCTGAGGGTGGGGAAGGGGAGGTTGGTGTAGGAAGTACTCACAGGGTGACAGAGGATGAAGAGGGAATGGGGGTCAGCACACAGGAACCAGAGGAGCAGGACCCATTACCAGAGCCAGAGGGGCTCCTGTCCCCAAGAACATAGTGGGCTTTGAGGCGTAGGAAGTGATTCTGCTTTCAATGTAAGTGGAATGGTTCTGCTTTCAATCTATAGTGCAGATAGAGCCTGAGATAAGTAAGTAGTCTTAGGGGCAGGGATGGATAGGAAGCTTATGAAACCAAGCAACATCAAAGATGACTATAATGAATAATACAATATCAGTGACAGGTTACTTCTAGAATATTCTTTTCTTCAGTAGTAAATCTGCAATTCCAAGAGGGGTAGCTGTTGCAACAGAAAACAATTTTTTAAAGTTTTGTGGTACCTCAAAGGCTTGCAAATTTATTATTATACCATAGGTTTTTGTGGGCTAGATTCTACTTCATCAGATGCATGAACTGTGATCCTAAATTGTTGAAGATGTTTGTAAACACTCAAAGATGCATCACTGATTGAGCCATGATGCTTTTATACATGGAGCAGTTCTTTGTGTGTCTACTGCATGTGGGTAGATCTCCTTCTGACATAGTTTGAGTGCATAGGTGTCTGGAGAATGGTGGCAGAGAGCAGGGCCCATCAACGCCTCCTTTTAATATGGGGAGAAGATCATGTGAACCTCACGGCTGAGGAATGCTTGAGGGACCCTCAGAGTTTCCCAGCACCCACAATATCATACTGCTAGAAAAATGTGATACTGATTCCACACACACCAACCATTTGTGACACAAACCCATCTTATCATCTCTCAGAATTTATCCTGAATACAATAATGTTTCATATGTGAACAGCCCTAGGAACAAGTTATTGATTCTTCCTCATGTTCAACCTTTTACGTCACTAAATTAAAGAAAGTTTCCACGAGGAAGCATCCTTGAAATATTAATTGGTAGCTGGAAAAGTTTTGCTGCCTGCATTTCTTGGAATAAAAGAAACATTTATATTGTAATAGAAGATCTAAAAATAGGCTGTGCTATGATTTGAGCATATCTGCATAATGAAAGCATGTTCTACATAAAAGCTATTTATTCATTTATTCTCTCCATTAGAGAAGGCAACAATAAAAGCCAATTAAAAAGAGACGAATTGGAAATTATGTACTGCAGTTGTTTATTTCAGGGAGACTTTATGTTCACATCTGGCTGGAAGGAAATTAAGGATGACAAGTGCACTACAATTTTTATTTTATTTTACTAGACATTGCTTTGTGTAACACTCATACTGGAGCAAATGATTGGACATTATTTTATTTTTAGAGGAATGATGTTTACCGGCTTTTCTTTTGAAATCATCTGGCTATAATATTCTGTTGAAGTTATAGTGGTGTTAGAGGTGGCCCAGCCATTAGCCAAAGTGAGACGAACGCCTTGGGGCCAGGGAGTGGGGGAGCTCCCCAACCAGCCTTCCCAAGTCCTCCAACCACTCACCTCTCTTGGATGATAGAGCTGTGAGTGCGCGCGCCACGCAGCCTGTCCCCTATGCTATGCTATGCTGTCCTCAAGTGAGGTGGGGAATGCTATCCCAACACCATGGTGGACAACTGCCAGCCCATTCCCATTTCTGTGTGGAACTGGAGGACAGGCTATCTTGTCAACAAAACATCTTAGGGCAGCCCTGACAGACACCGAAACCTGATGGAAAAGAACAAAACCTGCTTTAGTTCTGTACTTCTTAAGCTAAGCAGTTGGCAACATAAGACCCAGTGCTCAGCCATTTTGCTCAGCTTATTTTACCCTAACAGAAAATGTATGTTGAAGGATATGACATCAAGAAAGTGGCATGTGTGTAGTGTTTTAAGATATTTGTCTTTACAAAAAGTACTGAAGGAACATAGCATTATTGTGCCTGGCTATACCTTTGGAAGACCTTATTTCACATAAGGTAAAGGTAAAGGACCCCTGACAGTTAAGTCCAGTCATGAACGTCTCTGAGGTTGCAGCACTCATTTCACTTTACTGGCCAAGGGAGCCGACATTTGTCTGCAGACAGTTTTTCCAGGTCATGTGGCTAGCATGACTAAGCCGCTTCTGGCAAAACTAGAGCAGCACACGGAAACACCGTTTACCTTCCCGCCGGAGCGGTACCTATTTATCTACTTGCACTTTGACATGCTTTCGAACTGCGAGGTGGGCAGAAGCTGGGACTGAGCAACAGGAGCTCACCATGTCGCGGGGATTCGAATCGCCGACCTTCCAATCGGCAAGCCCAAGGCTCAGTGGTTTAGACCACGGCTCGAAACAAACCTGCACATTTGGAATCTTTATAATACACCTCTGTCAGGACTGTTCCATTTCAGGCTGCAAATGACATGGCAGCCATGAAGTTCTGAGCTGCCTCAGACAAGGCAGCTCCAGAATGGCTATTTAGGTCCTTGCAAACCACTAGACTGGGGATTCTCCTCAATAGCATATCCGAGAACACCTTTGACAGCCCAGGTAGAGTGGCTGCTAGGCAACGGGGTGGCTGGTACACTAGCAAAATCCCTAACCTGTCCTGACTGCCTATTTGCATTTTGTTCTTTTCTCTCTTCCCCACCTTTTTGGCAAGTATTTTTCCCCCTATACTGAACAGGTACTCACAGGTAAGTATGTTTAGGACTGTACTCTCGCTTTTATTATTTCCTAAGCACGAGGATGAGGTTCTTAGAAGGAGTGGTTCTGTTTTTGTAGATGGGCACTGGCTGCATGGTATGTCCCAAAGGAGGCTGAAAAGGATTAAGGATGCAACCACAGTGGTGTATTGAAAGCCACATGGTGATTCTATTCATCTTGCAGTACAACATATCACTCTTGTATTCTGATGGTGGCATAGTACCAGGAAAGGAGGGGGGAATCCAATTTAAACTGAAGCAGTTTCCAGAGAGTTTACTGACTGTGGAAAGCTGGAATATCATTACAGAAAATTCACAGCAGATTGTTAACATTCTGTTATGCACTATAATGTTCACCACTGTGAAAAAATAAATCAGAGCTAATCATACAATGAATTTTGTTCCCCACACCATTTTAATAGAAAGTGAAGTTGTATTGTAGATTTAACAAATCCTTCTGAGGGTTCCCCCCTCCCCAGTTAAAGTGTGTTAGCAACAAAGAGGTCAGGAGACACATTGGGGTTCCTTTGGTTTTGTTGTTATTTGAGAGTGTAATTTTCAGTATTGTGTTCCTTACCGAATCTATGGAAAGCCACTGCCTGTCAATGTAGACAGTTTTAAGCTAGATGGCCAGTGTGGTTTAACAGTCAACCCCTCTTCCCCTGGAACTCTGGCCATTGTAACTCCACCAGTGTGGTGTAGTGGTTAGAGTGTTGGACTAGGACCTGGGAGAGCAGAGTTCAAATCCCCACTTGGGCATGAAGCTCAGTAAGCCAATGCTTGCCTCTCTCAGCCAGTCTTGGGCCAATGACTGCCTCTCGCAGCCTAACCTACCTCATAGGGTTGTTGTGAGGACTAAATGAGAAGGGGGGAGCCATGTGAATCCCACCTTGAGTTCCTTAGAGAAAAAGGTGCCGTCAGTCAACAAACAAATAAAAATCTGTGAGGGAAATGGTGGCCCCTTAACAATTCCCAGCACCCTTAACAAACTGTAGTTCCCAGGGTTCTTTGGGGGAAGCACAACTGTTTAAAGTGGCGTCATACTGCTTCACATGTATAGTGCAGATGGGGCGTAAGTGAGTCAATGCCTATACTGTATACCAGGTAAACATGAGATGTCTAAGTTCTACATTTGGCAGGAGTCTACTGTATATAAAGCGGATCTACAATGAAAATGTCCATTATTATTATAGCTTAACAACATACTGGTAATGAAAGGGAAATAAATTCTTGTATGGGGGGCCGGAGTTCCTAAGATGTGAAGCTTTTTTGAATGTGGATGCGGTTTTTTCACAATTAAAGCCCTTTCAATGTGTCTTGCTGTAGCTTGGTAAGTGGTGCACCTAATTCTTCTTCTGAGAGGTCAAAGAAATGTCAGAAAACCCATTTTGGAGGTGGGGGAGAACCAGCCTTCCATCAGAACAGGAACATATATCTGTTCAAAGGACAAATCCATTAACAGGCACCAAAATGGTATGTTCTTTTGAATCACTCCTCCCTGTATATGGAGCTGTGCAACCTGAGAACTGTTTCACAAACACAATCCAAACTTCAAGTCCTATGAAGAGTAAGTTAAACATAATACTTGTGCGAATTATTTTTTGTTTTATGTATTTTTATTGGTTTTTATAATAATAAAAATAATAATAAAAAAAATATATTTTTTTAAATTTATATTCCACCTTTTCCCCTGACACAGACTCAAGACAGCTTGCAGATAAAAATAATAAAGCTAAAAACATTGAGGGGGGAAACAATAATTAAAGTGCAATGAAACATTGACAGAAGTAAAACTTCTGTGTATACCATAGGAGCCAACTCCTAGGGGCTGAGGTCATTTTGTCTGTCCCCTCATAAATTATTTGAGGGGCCAGACCCCCCAAGTTGATGGACATTGCCATTCATATGGTGTGCATGTGCCAGGTCATGTGGGGCTTACCTGAGCGCCACCCCATATTTTAGTCAAGTTGGCACCCCTGTCCAATGGAATCAAGGTAACAAAGATGAAAAAAAGAGCAAGTATTCCAAACAGATGTTACTAAGCCAACATAACTGCCTTGAGGTAGACACCGCAGGGTATTTTAGCTCAGCTGGTAAGAGCACAGTGCTGATAATACCAATGCCATGGGTATTTTAAGAAGTACGTAGGAACTGACATTATTTCGGTTTTAAGGGCAAATGCTGACCTGAATCATAAGGAAGGTAGAGACTGGGAGATGCAGTTATATCAAGGGGAGGCTATAAAGAAGATCCCCTCTATATTTTGCCCAGATCTGTTAAACACATCTAACCAGCAGGAGGAGGTGTCTAACAGAACATTTCAGGCTCTGAGATGCTGACTAAAAGGCATGCATTAGAGAAGGAAGGAAAAGGACAATTTAAATGAAGGGGGAAAGAGCCCTTTGGCCTGGTGAGATTTAGAAAGTTACAAACTGCCTGTAGTCTTCCAGACTTCAACATGAGCTTTATGGATATTTTACTGATCTCTAACTAACAAACAGAAGGGGTCAGATATACAATGTGTCTCAATGAGATTTCTCTGGTGTGTTGTTTTATTTTTAAGTGGAAGCATGTGTTGGAAGATTAAGCAGCATCCCTTTAATCTCCGATTGTCCAGCTCCCCCTACTGTAATTACAGATTGTCAGACAGAAATGGCAACAGATGTTCAGTGTCTAAGCTAAGAATTATATACTTAGTCAATATCCCAGTGATTCAACACACTGATTGGGAGAGCAGAAGTTTACATTTATGTTGGATGGCAAAATGAAAGCATTTGTGAGCTGGAGCTGAATATGAGTGTAATCTTAATTGCTAACCGTTAATGAACAGAGAATGGCACAGTCTGTATGGTAATTGCACTGTGCTTAAATAAGATAATTTGCCTGCTTATTTTTTTCAAAAAAAAACCCTCCTTTTCAGAGTAGTTTACCTTTCTGAGTGGTCTTTTAAATACCCTTTCAAATTGCATCTTTTCATGTTTCATTGCACACCCTTTGGCCTGGCTAATTAGAGGAGGGGGGGAAATGAATGGATAACACTCAGCCCTATCCCGACAGATGATGTTTCTTGGCTTGGTCAGAAGATTGCTGTTTCTTAAGGGATTTTCTTTTCCTCACTATGATTCTGTTCCTTCTCTTGGTCTTAAAGACAGGGATATTTAGATTAGAGATAAAGCTCAGCCTAAAAAAGTGGGTCAGTGCCAGATCATTTTTAAAAAACCAACAACAACAACCCAATGTCATCTATATTAGTCTAGGTCATCCCTAGTTATAGAGAACTAGGTCCAATACTCTTTCTGCTGCATCAAAAACTCCAAAACATTCTTATTAGACCAACCAACATGATTTCTCATCCCATATGTGTTGCAGAGGTTGGTACTATACAGGTGTTGCACCCAGAGAAAATGAGAACATTCTGGCAGAGCTGGAAGTGTGTGTGTTTGTGCCAGGCAAAGGAGAAAGCACAGAGAGAAATTCAGGAAGAGTTAGAACCTAACCTAGTGGTGGAAAACCTTAAAGGAACCCAGCCACAGCTGGTATGGCCAGTGATCAGGGATGGTGGGAGTTGTAGTCTGAGAACATGAGGAGGACCATAGATTCCCCACTGCTGGCCAAAGCACTCTTGAGAGAGACAACAGTGTTGATGGGAGAGTATGAGGGTGCTCCAACATGGAACTATGGTTTGGAAACTGGCTAGGCTGAACTCTGAAAGAAGGAAGAAGAAAAGAAGAAGAAGAAGAAGAAGAAGAAGAAGAAGAAGAAGAAGAAGAAGAAGAAGAAGAGTTTGGATTTGATATCCTGCTTTATCACTACCCCAAGGAGTCTCAAAGCGGCTAACAATCTCCTTTCCCTTCCTCCCCCACAACAGATACCCTGTGAGGTGGGTGGGGCTGAGAGACTTCAGAGAAGTGTGACTAGCCCAAGGTCACCCAGCAGCTGCATGTGGAGGAGCGGGGATGCGAACCCGCTTCACCAGATTACGAGTCTACAGCTCCTAACCACTACACCACACTGGCTCTGGGGAAAGGCAGGTACTAAACCTACTGTTTAATGAGTTAATATCATATATAAGCATAACAAGATGGGCCTGCTGGATCAGACCAGAGGCCCATCTAGATCAGCATCCTATTCTTGTAGTGACCAAGCAGATGTCTATTGAAAGGAGGCCCTGAGTCCAGCTGCGCTCTCCTTGCTTGTGTTTACCAGGTCAGGCTTGGCGAGAAATTCAATTCAATTCCCATTTGAAGCCAAACGTACCTGACTCGCCCTTTCTTAAACAATAATGTATGAACCAAAACACAAACACAAATTCAAAACAAAAACAAATTTTACAATGCAGTTCTCCAGTCACATAGTGTGTACAAAAATGCATATATTATAGGGTAAAATATGCATATGAATGTACATATCAATGAAAATAATATACAAAGATGCGCTATATTAGGGAAAATTGCTTTGCAAAAATATGTGTATTAAGAGAAAATGCTGAATAATTTTCATGAGGACTCTTTTAAAAATAATAATAATGAAGTAATGTGGAAAACTGAACTGAAGATTGGAAAAACAATCCCATGTTTATTTTTCCCTTTCCCTTTTCTTCGCAGCTAGTATTCCAAATTTAGAGATATATTGCTAAATGGTATGTGGAAGTGCTCATCCAATTCTAGAAACAAGTCACAACAGGCGCAGAAGGAAGCCATCTTAGCTGAAAGTTAAGTGCCCATGAGTTTCCTTGTGGTGCCATCAAGCTGGCTTTGCATATCAGGGGCATTAACCCAGAGCTCTTCCAGTATCTGGGAACTTTCCCATTAAATATTATAAGGAACTTCTTAAATAAGCATTTTGCTATGTGGGCTTTTAACTTTTATTGTGCCATTACGAATGTGAAAGCAGAAAAGAATTGCTTCTTGCCAGATGTTATGTTAAAGGCTTTGCAGAGAGCTGCGTTTGGCAAGGGAGCATTGATGATACATTTTAAAGTAACCACACAGCTGCAAGTGGGACTGCTTCATAGCATTCCTCTTCTATGGAGCTGTTGGTGTACAGTATTTACTTGAAGCTTTATAAAAGTTAGTAAATGCAATGTTACTTTGGGGAGAGTGTTGGCTTAAAGTAGGCCTGTATGCACAATTCGCTATAGGCTTATTCTCATTGTACACACACCATCATAGCATTTCCTCAGGGTCATGTGTTGCTTTACCTGCTTTGGGTCTGTGGTGATAGTGCTTGCATGTAATTTTCCTCCTTGCAATTATATGTCCCCTGCAGCCAAGCAGAGTGGTTTGGTTACTGGGCAAATATTATCCTGACATGAAAGCACATGCTGAGGAGAGCCCATTGTCTCAATCATCCACAACTCAGCATGCCTAGAAAGCGCCAAAGCACAAGCCCAGGTAGGATTCAAGATCCCTGTTGCAGAAGGGCCGGTATTTACACATTTTGTTTGAGTTTCTGTGTGTGTGTGTGTGTGTGTGTGTGTGTGTGTGTGTGTGTACTACTACTACTACTACTACTACCAGTGGATGTAGCCTACCTTGATTTCAGCAAGGCATTTGACAAGGTGCCCCATGATATTCTTGTAAAGAAGTTGGTAAAATGCGGACTTGACTATGCTACCACTCAGTGGATTTGTAACTGGCTGACTGACTGAACCCAAAGGGTGCTCATCAATGGGTGATATCATCAATTTGTCCCTTGGCACTGGGATATTCCCAGGGGAACTGAAGGAGGCAGTGGTGCGGCCGCTCTTAAAGAAAACATCATTAGATCCTTTAGATCTATCCAATTACCGCCCGGTTTCGAATCTTCCATTCCTGGGTAAGGTGATTGAGAGAGCGGTTGCTGAACAGCTTGGTAGGTTTCTGGATGAAACATCGGCTCTCGATCCATTCCAGTCCGGCTTCCGGGCTGGTCATGGGACCGAGACGGCTCTGGTCGCCCTAACAGATGATCTCCGCAGGCAGCTGGATCGAGGCGGGTCGGGGCTGCTGATTCTTCTAGACCTGTCAGCAGCCTTCGACATGGTCGATCACGAACTCCTAGACCGCCGCCTTGCTGACGTGGGGATCCAGGGCACAGTCCTTCAATGGCTGCGCTCGTTTCTCTCTGGTCGGGGACAGAGGGTGCCGCTTGTGGGGGAATTGTCATCGTGCCACTCCTTGGTGTGTGGAGTGCCTCAGGGTGCGATTCTCTCCCCGATGCTTTTTAACATCTTTATGCGCCCCCTCGCCCAGCTTGTCCGGAGTTTTGGGCTGGGTTGCCATCAGTATGCCGATGACACCCAGCTCTATCTGTTGATGGACGACCATCCTGACTCGGACCCAGATACACTGACCAGATGTCTGGAAGCTGTGGCTGGATAGTTACGTGGGAGCCGGTTGAAGTTAAATCCTTCGAAGACAGAGGTCCTCTGGCTGGGACGGAGCGATATGGGATTGAGGGGGCAACTCCCATCTCTTGCGGGGGTGCAATTAGTGCCAGCATCGTCCGTTAAGAGTTTGGGTGTAATCTTCGATACCTCCCTCTCTATGGAGGCGCAGATTACAGCTATAACAAAGGCGGCATTTTTTCATCTCCGCCAAGCTAAGCAGTTGGCTCCTTATCTCTCTCGCCCTGACCTAGCCACTGTGATCCACGCGACGGTCACCTCCAGACTGGATTATTGTAACTCACTCTACGTGGGGCTGCCCTTGAGACTGACCCAGAAACTCCAGCGGGTGCAAAATGCCGCGGCGAGACTCCTTATGGGGTCTTCGCTGCGAGATCATATTCATCCAGTACTATACAAGCTGCACTGGCTCCTGGTGGAGTACAGGATCAGGTTCAAGGTGCTGGTTTTAACCTTTAAAGCCCTATACGGCCTAGGACCCTCGTACCTACGGGACCGCCTCTCCTGGTATGCCCCACAGAGAAATTTATGGTCTGCAAATAAAAACATCCTAAAGATCCCAGGCCACAGAGAGGTTAGGCTGGCCTCAACTAGAGTCAGGGCTTTCTCGGCCGCGGCTCCAATCTGGTGGAACGCTCTGTCACAAGAGACTAGGGCTCTGCGGGACCTGTCATCTTTCCGCAGGGCCTGCAAGACAGAACTGTTCCACCAGGCCTTTGGTCAGGGCGCAGCCTGACCCCCTCCTCTGGCAACCTACACAGAATTTTGCTTAATGGCTGCCATTAATTTGATTTTAATTAATTTTATAATGAATGTTTTTAGAATGTTGAACTATTTTGACTGTTGTTAGCCGCCCTGAGCCCAGCTTCGGCTGGGGAGGGCGGGATATAAATAAAATTTATTATTATTATTATTAATGGTTCTTCTTCATCCTGGAGAAGAGTGACTAGTGGGGTGCCACAGGGTTCTGTCTTGGGCCCGGTCTTATTCAACATCTTTATCAACGACTTGGATGATGGACTCAAGGGCATCCTGATCAAATTTGCAGATGACACCAAACTGGGAGGGGTGGCTAACACCCCAGAGGACAGGATCACACTTCAAAACGACCTTGACAGATTAGAGAACTGGGCCAAAACAAGATGAATTTTAACAGGGAGAAATGTAAAGTATTGCACTTGGGCAAAAAAAATGAGAGGCACAAATACAAGATGGGTGACACCTGGCTTGAGAGCAGTACATGTGAAAAGGATCTAGGAGTCTTGGTTGACCACAAACTTGACATGAGCCAACAGTGTGACGCGGCAGCTAAAAAAGCCAATGCAATTCTGGGCTGCATCAATAGGAGTATAGCATCTAGATCAAGGGAAGTAATAGTGCCACTGTATTCTGCTCTGGTCAGACCTCACCTGGAGTACTGTGTCCAGTTCTGGGCACCACAGTTCAAGAAGGACACTGACAAACTGGAATGTGTCCAGAGGAGGGCAACCAAAATGCTCAAAGGCCTGGAAACTATGCCTTATGAGGAACGGCTAAGGGAGCTGGGCATGTTTAGCCTGGAGAAGAGGAGGTTAAGGGGTGATATGATAGCCATGTTCAAATATATAAAAGGATGTCATATAGTGGAGGGAGAAAGGTTGTTTTCCGCTGCTCCAGAGAAGCGGACACGGAGCAATGGATCCAAACTACAAGAAAGAAGATTCCACCTAAACATTAGGAAGAACTTCCTAACAGTAAGAGCTGTTCGACAGTGGAATTTGCTGCCAAGGAGTGTGGTGGAGTCTCCTTTGGAGGTCTTTAAGCAGAGGCTTGACAACCATATGTCAGGAGTGCTCTGATGGTGTTTCCTGCTTGGCAGGGGGTTGGACTCGACGGCCCTTGTGAACTCTATGATTCTATGATTCTATTCTATACTACTAATCTCTTCCATTTTCCTTGCATGGAAAAGGCCTGCTTATATGAGCAGAGTGATATGTGAGCCAGGAGTTCAGACAATACTACTGCGATAATTCCTCCTCTCCCTCCCCCCACCTCAAAAAAATGCCCCTCCCTGGTCCAGGATCTTGCCTCAGATATACAAAGCCTCACATGTTAGAGTACTCAAACAAAGGGTTAAGCATGATATTGCTTAGCAGGGAAAGGCTGTAGTTCAGTAGTAGAACATCTGCTTTGCATACAGAAGGCCCCAGGTTCAGTACCTGCCATCTCCAGGAAGGGCTGGGGAAGACTCCTTGCTGCCTGAACTCTGGAGAGCCACTGCCAGTCATTGAAGAATTACTGAGCTAGATTCAGTATAAGGCAGTGGCCTCCTGTCCTTCTGTGCTTCCTATAAGGGCAAACATGAAAGAAATCAACACAGGACAGATCACATATGAGCAGCAGCAGAATCCTGCTATACATAGAAGTTGGCCAGCTAGAGTGTGCCATGTCAGTGCCAAGAGAGGCAGGCAGGATGGTAGGTAGGCCAGGCATGATATCCAATCTAGGAGCCTGGCATTCTGTCTGTCTCCACACCAGAACATTGCCTGCTATGTTTTGGACTTCTGTTCCTTCACTTTCCCTCTTCTCCTTCCCTCTCTTTCCAGCTTCTTCACAGCCTCCAAGACTATATTCAGGGACTATGATATGGGTGGGCAACCTCAGGACTAGGGGGTTGAACATGGCCCTGCAAGTCTTTCTATCTGACCCTTGGACCTGTCTCCAGGGCACAATCCCCCACCGGCCCTTCTTCATGCCCTAAATGTTTTTTCTTGGATAGAATGTATCTCTGAATTCTGATAATGTCCCTTTCTTCCTTGGATGGAGGATAGTGTTTATGTATAGAAAGTAATCTACTGCACAAAGGCAACATTTACATTATTTGCTCCTCCCACACTTGACCCTGGCCTTGCTTACCACTACCAAGTAGTGGTGCATCCAAGAGTACTAAAGGAGCTTACAGGTGTGATTCCAGAGCCTTTGTCTATTTTCTTTTAGAATTCTTGGAGAACAGGTGAGGTCCCAACAGACTGGAGGCGGGCAAATGTTGTCCCCATCTTCAGAAAGGGGGGAAAGGAAGACTCAGGTAACTACTCACTGGTGAGCTTGACATCGATACCAGGAAAGGTCCTAGAACAGATAATTCAACAGTTGGTCTGTGAGCATTTAGAAAAGGGTGTTGTGATTACTAAGACCAAGTATGGGTTTCTCAAAAATAAGTCATGCCAGACCAATCTGTTTTCTTTTTTTGATGGAATTACAAACTTGGTGGATCAGGGAAATGCTGTGGACATAGTATATCATATCTTGATTTCAGTAAGGTTTTTGACAAAGTCCCCCAAGATATTATCGCAAGAAAGCTGGTAAAATGTGGGTTGAACAAGGTAACTGTTAGGTGGATTTGTAGCTGGTTGACTGACTGAACCCAAGTACTCATTAATGGTTCCTCATTAACCTGGAAAAAAGAGGCAAGTGGAGTGCCACTGGGTTCTCTCCTGGGCCCGTTATTGTTTAACCTCTTTGTAAATTACTTGGATGAAGGAATTGAAGGGGTGCTCATCAAATTTGCAGATGACACCAAACTGGAAGGGGTAGCTAATGTCACAGAAGACAGAATCAGAATTCAAAATGACCTTATCAGATTGGAGAACTGGATGCAATCTAACAAAATGTAAGGTTTGGCACTTAGACAGGAAGATCCAGATGCACAAATATAGGATGGGAGACATCTGGCTTACTAGCAGTATACATGTGAAAAGGATCTAGAGGTCTTGATGGACCACAAGCTTAGCATGAGTCAATAGTGTGATGCAGCAGCAAAAAAAAAAAGCTAACGCTATTCTAGGCTGCATCAACAGAAGTATAGTGTCCAGATCAAGATAAGTAATAGTACCACTGTATTCTGCCTTAGTCAGACCACACTTGGAATACTGTGTCCAATTCTGGGCACCACAATTTAAGATGGATGTTGACAAGCTGGAAGGTGTGCAGAGGAGGGCAACCAAGATGATCAAAGGTCTGGAAACTAAGCCTTATGAGGAGTGCTTGAAGGAGCTGGGTATGTTTAGCCTGGAAAAGAGGAGACTGAGAGGAGATATGATAGCCATCTTCAAATATCTTAAGGGCTATAACATAGAGGAAGAAACATGCTTGTTTTCTCTTGCTCTGGAGGGTAAGACTCGAACCAATGGCTTCAAGTTGCAAGAAAGGAGATTCCAACTAAACATTTGGAAAAACTTTCTGACAGTAAGAGCTGTTCAGCAATGGAACAGACTCCCACGAGAGGTGGTGGACTCTCCTTCCCTGGAAGTTTTTAAGCAGAGGTTGGATGGCCATCTGTCATGGATGCTTTAGCTGAGATTCCTGCATTGCAGGGGGTTGGACTAGATGACCCTTGGGGTCCATTCCAACTCTAAGATTCTATGACTCAATGTGATTTAGAAGAGAAAGCAACCATCAGGCTGAAAATGATTCCCCCACCTTACGCCAGCGGAGTCCTCACAAGTGGTGTCTCATCTAGCAGATGCAAGGAGACTAATGAAGAGAGCTCAGGGGCTTAGATGCGGTAGCTGCTGGAAAATTATCTTTTCAGTTGCAATGACTGCCTCACCCCCGTCTACATAAAGAACTGAAAAAGCCTCTTTAGCCAATTCGTCATTAAATGAAAAGTGTGTCTGCATGGAGATCTCAGCCCTTATGCAAAGCAATGCACAGCATGCACTGCCGAAAATGTATTCAGCATCACAAATTCTCCCACTGGATCTGAATGCTGAAGTAATTATTTTGCAGTTTGGTCTGCCAAAAGATTTACTTCTCCTGGAAAAGTGTTTAGCAAATGTTGTGAGGATCAAAGGAGCAAACATTTTCATGACAAAAGGGAATTTATACTCCAGACTACACTAGACAGTGATTAGTGAGTCACACACGAGAAGTGTCTTGTTTTCATCTTTCAGGCCTTGTCGCATTTAACTAAATGCTAATTCCTCAACTAGTAGCTTCACATCCTTCACTGTGACTGCCTGAACTGCTCACCTTTTATCTGCTAATAACCATTCTGTTGTGCTGAAGGGTTGTTGTTGTTATTATCAAGGTGTGTGTGTGTGTTGTTAGCCGCCTAAGTGACTCTGTCAAGTACATGTTGAGTGTGCATGAGTGTGTGGCTGTCTGCTGAGGATTTTTTAAAAAGTTTATAATGTGGTCAAGTTCTGATGAGGGTCTGATGTGGGGAAAGCAGAAGCAACTTGGCTCAGGAATAGTGTGTCAAAAGCAGATGAAGTGGTGAGGCTCAGTAACAAAGAAATGGGTGGTATGGAGGATCATGACAATCCTGCATTCTCAGAGTTTAGGTGCATAAAATCCTTGTTGTTGTTTTTTGCACGAATAAATCAGAACAAATGAGTAGGGAAGTAGGTGTAAGAAAGCTGCTAATGTTCAAGAGACTGAGTGTGCAATACTGTCCTCCAAAAAGAGGTGTTCAGCATTACAGAAGGCATCAGGAAAAGATCATAGCTCAGTGGTAGAGCACATACTTCATACTATGTAGAAAGTGTCGAGTTTCGGTTCTGGTGTTTCCAGTTAAAAGGATTGTTAAAAGAGTCAGGTGATAGGAAGGGACACTGCCTCAGGCCTTGGAGAGCTGGGATAGCAGAGGACTAGATGCACCAATGGTTTGGCCTGGTATAAAGTAGCTTCCTGTGTTGGCAAAGCAACATGTAGTGGGCTTGCCATTTCTTCCTGCAAAACCTAAACCAATGCATGGCCTGTCTGTAACAATATTCTAGTCTGACCTGCACTAAGTCAGTTTCACAGCCCAGATATGATTCTAGGGCGACACCCAGGCAGTTCAGGACAGCTGGATGAAGCTTGTGAAAAACTACTGACCAAATGAGGGTTGATGTGTATTTGTGAGATTTGGATTAACTTGAAGAGGAAAGCTTTGTAATGTTGGATATTTCTTGTGTGGGTTGGGTGTGGTTAATGTCCTGGTCCATGCCAATGCTCATCACAAAAAGAAGGCAATGGTCCAAGCAAGGTTCATATCAGTAGTTTTGGGACAGATGGCAAGGCAAATCAGGACCTTGGATAAGGACCAAGCTGCTGTTTCAGGACCCTGGTTAGTGGTTCTGCAGCTGAAGCAGAAAATGCAAGCAGCGCCTTGGCACCGCCTACAGAACTTTATTGTCTGGGCTAAGTAGTCAAGATTATCTTAGAAATGCCTTAAATAAGGAAGGAAATAAGATGGAAGCTCCACATCCTGAATGATGTGTCTGGCCTTTTTCTGCAGGCATTTGCTTTCATTAGGCAGTGGGACTTCAAGCTGTGTAGGATGCTATGGAGAAAGCTCCTCAAGGCTCTCCCAATTCTTCAAGGAGTCTGTGGTTCAGTTGTCATCAGGATCCAGTGGCAGAGGTGTCTCCTCAGCATTCAAGGGATGAGATGCAGGCTCCAGTGCTGCTGAATTCACATGGGAAGGACTAGGGACCGAGTCCATCTTCTTCTGAGGGCTCCTGTTGTACAAGGACCCACCACCTGAAAACTCTTGGTCTGGCGCCATGACACATGTGTATTTATGCAAGTGAAGACTATGGATAGGGCTTGTGGAATGAGATACTGCATATCACTTATTTAGGAGGGCAAAGCAGTATGTGATGAATTCAACTCCCTTTGACAATGAAAGTATAATACTGCCTAATTCTCCTTCCCACTCTTCCATCTGCCACCTCCAGTAATTTAAATCCTTCCAAAGGAAACTAAAGCCGTACTGGTAGGGGAAAACCGCATTAACTAGAGAACCTGTGAAACAAGCAAATGGCAACTTAACTGTCAAACCTTAACAACATGATGGGATTTGTGCAGTGCTTCAATGTCCAAAACATAGTACATGGTGCTCTGAAGCTTTGTATGTTTCTACTGTGCAACACAGAGCTCCTCTAGCCTGCTTTGAATTCATCTGATTTTTTTTATGGTTGGCTTTTTTTTTTAATTGCATCAACACACAAGATAAGAAAGCCAGTGGTTTAATCATGCTGCAACTGACACATCTGCAGGATATGAGACACACATCTTTGTTATCAGACACTGTGTGGGTGAACATAAATACCATCCAGGCCACACACACACACACACCTGATTACTACAGAGCCTCGTTGCTCTAGCCAACAGAGTTCAGTGCTTGAGAAAGCATTGTAGTCATTGCAGCAAGTTGGGTGGGATGTCAATCAAAGAATTGTTCAGTGCATTTGACATTGACAAGTGTTATCCCTGCACAAGTCAGTTGAGAAAACGTCGTGGAGGAAGACTACAAAATGGTAATGAAAAAGGTTTTAGAGAATGGACCTTGGTGCAATGGATGCTTTGGGATACTACAGCTTTCTGTTGAGCATGGAAGGCCATGGCAAAGAGGCAGGATACAACATTCCTATCATCATCCATCATTATCATTAAATTTATATACCGTCTTTCTTCCCAAAGGAGCCCAGGGTGGAAAACAACAAACCATAAAACAATAAAAACATATTTTAAATTATTCCAAGACAGATCCAAACTGGGAGGCATAGCTAATGCCAAATTAGACAGAATCAGGATTCAAGATGACTTTAACAAATTGGAGTACCAGGCAAATACTAGCAACTTTAATTTCAGTAGGAACAAATGTCAGGTTCTACACTTAGGCAGGAAGAACCAGCTGCACAAATATAAGATGGGGATACCTGGTTTGCCAGTACTGTAGTATATTTGAAATGGATCTGGGGGTCTTAATAAACCCCAAGCTTAATGCATATAAGTAAACAGTCTGATACAGCAGCAAAAAAGTGAATGCTTTTCTAGGATGCATCAACAAAAGTATAGTGTCTCGATTCTGAATTGTTTCAAAATTTGCATAGAGGTTATATGACATTGCGTGGTGTTGCTGTTATCCCAGCTTCACCACTGCAGTTGCCCATCAGTCTTCTTACCACAAAATAGCAGATTTTGTTTAGTTTCTGGAAGAGAATTGGTTGCACAAGAGCACCAAATCCACATTCATCACACAGCTTACACTTTGCTGGTATATATGATTGAATCATTTCCACAAGACAGTGACAATCTGGAAGCAGCCCTAGAAATCATTTTCTTCATTTTATGACATACAACAGAAAGCAAGATACAGACCTATTGAGAGATGTGCATTAAAACAACGGAAAGCAAGTTACCAATGAACTAAAACCAGCATTCTGCTGAGTGCTACCTAAATCATGTCCTTTTATATCCCACTTCCTCCAGAACTTTTAATACTGCCTCGTTATGTGCTCAGCTACAAATGTTAAGCTTAAAGACAGATGAACAAAGTAACTTTAACGTGCTTAAACTTAATGCGTGGCAGAAGTGGCTTCATGGATGATGGTGTAAGCTTCTAACATTTCGTGAACAGTAGACCAACACATTAAAATGTGGTAATCAGACTTGGCAAAACACTTGTGTCCCATGATGCACTCTGTTGTGTCAGGCAATTTGTGTGTGCATTTGGCTGTCTGCAATGCTGGGTTCACCACCAAAAGAGTAATGTAAAGGACACACAGAATCTGTCTCTAACGCCAAAGTGCCAAAGGAAAATATACACAGTGGTTTTATTTACTTATTTATTTTAGACCATAAAAATCCAGCTTTTCCACTCCAGAGGAATCATTCAAAGTGGCTAACAAAGTATAAAAATAAAGACAGGAATAACAGCAATAATCACAGCATTAAAACAATTACCAAAACCTAACAAAATAAAAGCAGTCGGGGGGGGGATGAGTCTAGGGAACCAGGAATAGAAGCCCCGGTACATAAATTAAAGAGTAATGAATAAACAACAGCAGAAGGGAGACAATACTCACCTGCAGCCCCTTCTACCCTCTGAAAATCTGCTCTGCAGAGTTGGGGTCCCTCTGGATTAAAATGAGAGACAGTGCAAGAGGCTACAGGTAAAGGGCAATTTGGCAAAAAAATATATCCCTTATGATGATGGAATCCTCCACTAAATCTTGGTCTTGCCTGTGAATGGAAGGAGTGCTTCCATTTGCTAGCACCTAGGTATTGTCAACAGAAGATTTCAGAAGCTGGTGCCTATGTTATCACCTCCAGCATGAATTGTGTGTGTGTGTGTGTGTGTGTGTGTGTGTGTGTGTGTGTGTACCATAGCTGTCAACATTTCCCCTTTTTAAGAGAAATTCCCTTATACCGAATAGGATTTCTCGCAAGAAAAGGGAAAGGTTGACAGCTATGGGTGTGGGTGGGGTGTGGGTGTGCGTGCGCAAATGTATATGGAAGCACACATAGGATGAAAAAGTGTTGGGAAACTATTGTTGGACTACAACTCCCATCATGGCTCAGTTGCTTAGAACATGGTGCTGATAACAACAAGGTCACAGTTTCAATCCCCCTACAGGACAGCTGCACGTTCCTACATTGCAGGGAGCTGGACTAGATGATCCTCAGGGTCACTTCCAACTCTGTGAATTGGAATAATTCTGTGAATTATTTCTATGAATTATTCCTACCCCTGGGAATTGGTCATGCTGGCTGAGAATGATGGGAGTTGAACAAGTCCAGTGACATCAGGAAAACCACAGGGTTCCCATCACTAAGTTAAACCAATTGAAAGTGGTTTAGTTAGAAAGTGTAGACATGCACTTAAGCCTTACATCTAGGCTAAAACTGGTTTCATGATCAATATTAGTTATGATAAGAGTTATCTGTGAGGCTGCCTTTTTACTGCACCTACTTCTGAAAGACATTATGACATGCTCTGAGCTTTAGCAAGAGCCTATGTTGCTAGGTGGGACGCGGGTGGCGCTGTGGGTTAAACCACAGAGCCTAGGACTTGCCGATCAGAAGGTCGGCGGTTCGAATCCCTGCGACGGGGTGAGCTCCCGTTGCTCGGTCCCTGCTCCTGCCAACCTAGCAGTTCAAAAGCACATCAAAGTGCAAGTAGATAAATATGTACCACTCCAGCAGGAAGGTAAACGGCGTTCACATGCGCTGCTCTGGTTTCGCCAGAAGCGGCTGAGTCATGCTGGCCACATGACCCGGAAACTGTACGCCAGCTCCCTCTGCCAATAAAGTGAGATGAGCACCGCAACCCCAGAGTCGGCCACGACTGGACCTTTACCTTTACCTGTGTTGCTAGGTATTACATATTGCTTAGTATTATATAAGACTTCCTGGTCAACCAGTTCAGAACATCAGTATTCTGGTCTAAGGAATATTTTGCTGGCACTCATTCTCAATATAGCTTGTGCTTAGGGCATGAACTCTGTCCATTGCTATACCAAAGAGACTTTTGTGGTAATTCTGCTGTGAATGTTCACTTCGAACTGGTGAATCCTATATACACAATCATAAATAGCAGAGAGAAAATGACTTCTTATGTATTATATGGGGCATTGACTTTGGTGTACATCTTAAGTAATGACCACCTGCAAACACACACACACACACACACACACACACAATACCAGCCAACCAGATTTTACATGGAAAGGCAAAACATATACAGCCTAATTATATTACATGCCAAATAGGTTGCACTGTACATAAAATCCAATTGATTTGTGCAGGGTTGTGTTCCAGGGATAGCACATATATGCAAAAACGTGTACAGTTAAGCCACTCCCTTGGCACTGCCCCCGTGCAACCATCTTTACCTTCAGGAGTTCAAACGCTCCCAAGAAAGGGAGAGGGCTTTTAAGGTCCCCACCTTCCTTACTGGGATCTGGGATGTTCTCTCACAGGTTCTGGGAGGCTCCTGCAAGATTTCACAAGGCAGGGAGCATAAAAGCTCTTTTTGCACATGGCTTTCCTGAAAATGTATATATTAGAGAAAATGAACATGGACATGTGTATGAATTTTTGAGTGAACTGTTTTCTTTTCAAATGGCAAACTTGTGCAGAATTGGGATGAACTGAATTTGAGGCTGGTAAATGAAAGAAGCAGAAATTGACTGGTTTGCTCACCTCCAACAGGGCAGCAGTTAAGCCACTTGCTTCCTGGGTCACCATGAAAGAGGGAATATGTGAAAGCTGGAATTGGAGTCTGAGTGGTACTGCAAGATTTTGGAATTTTTTTTAGCTGATCATTGGCCATTGTGGCTAGAGCTGCTGGGAGTTGGAAACGAACAACATCTGGAGTGTCACAGGCATTTGGACATCTGAGTTCTGCTTCAGGTAGCAAAACAGCCTGCCCTAATGCTGACTATATGACTGTTTCTGTGGTATTTAAATATGAGAAGTATTCTGTCAATTAATCTGTGTTTGGCCTGAAATATCAATAGATACCAAGTGTTAAGCACCGTGGTTTTATCGCTGTTGCTTTAGCATTTGTTTGGCTGTTACTGCGGTTATTTAAGGAGATGAAAGGCTTTCTGCCTGTGTCAGCAAATGCACCTTGGCTTCTTTAATAATAAATAAATAACCTGACAGAAAATATTGGCTGGAGAAATCCAATCCTCCCTAACCTACGTGAGGGGTGAGTTGCGGAGGGGGGAAGAAAGGGGGGGAGAAGATCACCATATTTCCCTTTTCCTTCTGACATAAACATGCTGCACCACAGAAGAAGAAGAAGAAAACCCACTTATGAAGCAAGTATATTTATTTATTTGCTTTTATATACGGCATATATACCTAACACGATAGCTCTCTGGAGAATGACAAGCATCCTTCCATTAGCCAATTTGTGGCTCAGTTTCAAGATGCAAGGCTGTAGCACAGCGGGGCAAACTCAGCGTGAATGAAGTCAAAAGAATTACACCAGAGAGAAATTTCACCCCGTCATTCATACTGTTTCTTCAGTGTTTTCTGTTCATTTCCTCATTTTTTTAAAAAAAAAAAATTAAGTGCCCTGGGAATAAAGAATTGCATTTGGATATGGTGGCGTATTACTTTCAAAAAATAAGCAGAAACACAAGCATAGGATGTATTTCTTACCTTTGTCGTGGGAATTCAGTGAAATAACAGAAATAGAAATGGTGAGAAATATTTGTAGGATACCCCCTGGCAGAGCTAGGAACCCTGCCCACTGCCTACTCATAGTGGCCCTATTTGTCACTGACAGGTCATAAAATTGAGCGCCCTGTTTGCATACTCATATTCTTATAAGATCATCCTATTTCCTATCTGTCTAACTTTCACATGGCCGTTCTAAAGGCTGTTTCATTCAGTTTCTGCATTAAAAAAAAAAACCCTGTAAAAAATTATAAGAACATGCAAATTTGCCTCATTAATCATTAATCCATTCAGCTCAGTATTGCCCACAATGGCTTGCAGTAGCTCTGCAGTGTTTCAGGCAAGGTCCTCTCCCAGCCATACCTCGAGATGCAGGGGACGGAACCTAGCACTTTCTGTATGAAAAGCAGATGCTGTTCCACTGAGCTAAGGCTCTTCTCCAATTCATTATTTTTCAATACAGTGGTACCTTGGCACTCAAACTTAATCCATTCCAGAAGTCCATTCCAAAACCAAAGCATTCCAAAACCAAGGTGCACTTTCCCATAGAAAGTACAGTGATACCTCTGGTTACAAACTTAATTCATTCCAGAGGTCAGTTCTTAAGCTGAAACCATTCTTATCCTGAGGCGTGCTTTCGCTAACGGGGCCTCCCTCTGGTGCGCGATTTCCATTTGCACCCTGGGGCAAAGTTTGCAACCAGGAGCAGCTGCTTCCGGATTAGCAGAGTTCATAACCGAAAGCATTCGTAACCAGAAGCGTTCATAACCAGCGGTACCACTGTAATGCAAAATGGATCAATCCATTCCAGACTTTTAAAAAAACAACCCTAAAACAGCAATTTAACAAGAATTTTACTATCTAACGAGACCATTGATCCATAAAATGAAAGCAATAATCAATGTACTGTAGTATAAAATAAATAAGACAGTATTGTGGATGATAAAAATTAAAATTATTTTTTTTTCTTACCTGCACTGATGATAGTCATTGTTCGGATGGGGGGCTTTTATCCATTTCCACAGTCACACAATCAATTAATCAGTAGCTGAACTGGGTTCCCCACAGTCACAAAAACAAATTAACCAAAAAAGCCTCAAAACACAAAATAAATAGCACAAACAAACACAAAATAAATAGCAAGAACAAAAGCACCAAACTTAATCCATTCCGGAAGTCCATTTGACTTCCAAAATGTTTGAAAACCAAGGCACAGCTTCTGATTGGTGCAGGTGCCCCAGAAACAATAGCCGACAACCACACTGGACGTTCAGCTTCCGAAAAACATTTGAAAACTGGAACACTTACTTCCGGGTTTTCGGTGTTTGGGATCCAAGGCATTTGAGAACCAAGGTAAAAGGTAAAGGTAAAGGTACCCCTGCCCGTACGGGCCAGTCTTGACAGACTCTGGGGTTGTGCGCCCATCTCACTCAAGAGGCCAGGGGCCAGCGCTGTCCAGAGACACTTCCGGGTCACGTGGCCAGCGTGACATCGCTGCTCTGGCGAGCCAGAGCCGCACACGGAAACGCCGTTTACCTTCCCGCTGGTAAGCGGTCCCTATTTATCTACTTGCACCCGGAGGTGCTTTCGAACTGCTAGGTTGGCAGGCGCTGGGACCGAGCAGCGGGAGCGCACCCCGCCGCAGGGATTCGAACCGCCGACCTTTCAATCGGCAAATCCTAGGCGCTGAGGCTTTAACCCACAGCGCCACCTGCGTCCCGAGAACCAAGGTACCACTGTACATAACTTACAATATTTTGAGGGGGCCCTGTCTTTTTTCCCCAGGTAGTACCATAGCTGTTATCAGCATCTAGGATTTTTAGCATCCTGCCTTTCACTGCAATCACCATGGACATATTCAAAATGAGTTCACAACTGCCCCTAAGAGCAAAGGGACAAGATGATGCGTAATCCCTTCTGGGGACATGACACATACATTGTCCCTGAGATTTATCTTGAACTTGTTGTGTCTTCTGCAGCATCAGCTACTCCTGTCAGCATTCCCCTCTCAGTACGAGGGGAAATCAAGAGAAATGGATAGAGAGCAAGGTATTTAAAAGCCACATGCCAAGAAAGAAAGACACACACACAAGCACTGCGTGATTAATTTTTGAGATCAAATTCTTCACTTGGTTCAGTGGAGTTATGTAAAAAGTATGTGGCCATGCAATTTTCCTTCACTTTAAGAGTGAAAAGTAATAGCATTTAAATACAGTCCTAGTTTCTGAGCATTTCTTAGGAGACACTCACTTTCTGTTTAGAATTATATTATACTGACATCTGGTGGACATGGGAATAATTGATTGAAAGGTTTGTGGGTTTAAAAACAACAAGAAGAGACATTCAATGCATTCACTGAAGTTGTTCTACTGTAAATGCAGTGGGGTGTTTTTAGGGGAAAGAATGGTGCTGGTACTCACCAAGAAGTTGTTAAAGTATGTGCCACACATGATGGGGGGGGAGAGAAAGGTGTCAGTACTGCAGATCCTTGAGTACCCCCAGAAAAAAGCACTAAATAATTGCATTCATATAACATGTTCTCTAGTCTGGTCCTAAGAAGAAGAGTGTGGCACAGAATTTATGCAAGGAAAACCATTACCAAGCTGTGGTGATGGTAATGACCACCATGATGAAGCACACTTGAAAGGCTTTAGGTATTGAAACAGAACTGATGCGGCATTTGTCCTCTGTGGCTGGAACCACATGAAAGCAGCTGCACCATGGCTCCCTTTCAGGTGTTTTCCTCCATGCAATCATAATCATGCGGAGGAAGAGAGTGGGGCAGCCCTGCTTCCACTGAACAACACCAGCTACATTTTGGGGAGCAGGCCCTAGTGCGAAAAACAATGCCTGATCTGATCTGTATTTGTAGACTTCCTCCATGATGTAGAACCCTGAACATGCAAGCTCCCCTCTGAGATCTTGCCCCCAACATGTGGATGGCAGAGATGCGATGGGGCGTGCTGGGGTCAATGGCTGGTGCCCCATTCTCTTCGTCCATGTGATTCTGACTGTGTGGAAAACAACTCCTGAATAGATCTAATGAATTATAATAACTACATTTGATATACAACAATGAGGGTGAGCAAATGGTACATTTGGATAATCAAGATAATCAAAGAAACTCTTTGGGAAACCCTAATTACTGAGAGCTTATAAAAATTGGTGCAAGTTCTGAAATTAGGGTGAGCTTCCCTAAGGGGACACAGGAGGGCAGACAGAAATGCTTCTAGGCAGTTGTCCATCACACTTTTGTTAACACAGAAGGACACTCTCTCCTATGCCTGTCAGAAGAAAGTCTCACTTCAATTCACTTATTCCCACTTAAGTGTGCAGAGTAACCCCCTTTCCCTAACTCCCCCTCTTCCCCAGTTCTACATCTGACTTTGCTCGTTTGTGTGGTTATTTAAAAAAATTGGCTAAACCATACTTTTTTAAAAAAAAAGTGTGTCTAGGATTGCAACCTAAGAGTTTATTCAGAAGTGAGATCCACTGAGTTTAATGCAGCTTACTCTCCAGTAAGTGTGCAGAGGATTGTAGACTAATTATGGAGTCGTAAAACAGGCTTTCTTTCCCAATGGGCATTCACATGGTTATGAAGTTACATGGCGATGAAGAAGGAGGGTCTGGGGAGAAGATTGAGTGTACCACAAACAATGACAGGTCTCTAGTACAGTCTCCAAGTTTCTGAAAAGCCATCCTTTGTGCTCAGCTTTCAAAACCATATGCCTTTCCTGAAAAATTCCAGTATCTCTGCATCCTTACTGTTAAAATGGAAATGGAAATATTTAACCAATATGTAATATTTTGGGGCTTGATTAATGTTTGCATGATCCAGCCAAGAGAATGACTTAACTTTTGGGTATCTCAGTAAGCATAGTACCCAATTTGGCTTTCATTTGCAACCTAAAATTAATCTTTGGCTTTACTTGGGTGTTGTTTTGCTTCACACCGTACTCTGTGTTTCCATCAGTGCTGGAGACAGCTGAGTTTTGCACCTAGCAAAGACTAATCTCATAAAGTCTGCCTAGCAACTCCTGCAATTCACCTTAAAAACTGCTACAAGTGGCAGACTTTGGGGCTTCAACTTCATGCTGAGTACTTCTTCTTTCTAACATCAAGCCTGAAGAAGAGTTCCAGAGAGGTCAAAGCCTTGCTCATTACTTTGTCACATTTGAATTGATCCTAATGAAAGTTATGACCCTACTGCTGCTTTTGGATCCTGCCCCCACAATAGGCCAGAAAAGCATTTGTGGCTGTTAAAGGAAGACTGCTGTTCTCTATTCTCTGTGGGAGAAGTGCTGTGTTTACTAAACCATTTAGCTCTGACCTAGTTAGAAATGAATTAAGAAGGTAATTGCCTAGGTGTGCACACTAGTAAGGTATTTCTAGAAATATGTGCATATTATGGAATGGAACATTTTTTCATTTTGTCTAGCACAGGGATAATACTATGGCACCGACTGGGCTTGCTAGCTATTGTGTTTCAAGAGCTTCACTCTTCAGATCACTAAAACTGTCTGACATTTCCTTTTGCGCTACCTTAGAGATGCAAAGACAAATGTCCCAGGGGCTAGCGAAGGTGTAAGATTTCACGTCTTTTAAAAAGGCTGAATTATAAAAAGATCTTTTCTATTGAGAATATCTTTTTAAATCATGTTATTTGTCAGAATGTTTTACTGTGCTAATACTTTATTCTCTTATTCATAGAGTCCAGCAGCAAAAAAGGAGATGGCTCCTATGCTCTACATCATATGTAGAAACTGTCCTCTTTACTGCTGAACCCACTGTTGGTCTCATCCACTCAGTCCACCAGAGCCTGTCTTCGCATGCAGGGCATGTTCCTAACTTACAGAGGGTTTGAGATCCTCACCTGTTTAACCAGCCAGGTGAAGCCATTCCAGGAGTGTGGCCGCTGTTGCATGTTGACAGCTTCTAGGAGCCACAGGTGAGAGCTGAGTGCAGGAGTGGACCAATGGTAAATGAACTATCCAGAAGGAAAAAGTAGTGTCCCCCCACCTGATATGCCAGGAGATACTGCCCCTCCTGGCATAGGATTGATTCCCAAACTCCATTTTGTTCATCTTCGGGATGAGGAACCTGTGGCCCTTCAGGCATTGTTGGACTCCAAGTCCCACCAGCTCCAGCTACCATGGCCAGAGATTATGAGAGTTTTAGTCCAATAACAACTGGAGGGTCAGTTTCCCATTCCTGATATCTGTACAGATCACAGCTTTATCATTCAACAAACTTGCCGTTTATACCAGACAAAACATTTCTACCACATAACCCCTTTCCTAACCTCTAAATAAAATAATGGCTATTTTGATTTAGAAATGGCAATCCTAATGCACTAGGAATTCTCTACAATAAGTGCTTTGGAGCTGACAGCCTCTGGTCAGTTAGGCTTCACAATATGTTACATTTCCTAAGTAAACAGAAAGGGAAGCAGTCCCTGTTTTCATGGCAGTGTCTGGTTGTACTCATTTGATCTCCCCCTGTAATTAACAGGATGGGAGGCCTTAGCTATTCATAAAAACTGCATTAAGTGAAGTGTTTTCAGGACTGCCTGTTTGGTGAGGTGAACACTCTACGGAAATGGAGGTATACAGGGATGGATTTTAATGTGCAGTAGGAAGAAGTGATTATCATGCCTGACTCTTGTACAATGAAAAACAAATGGTAAATTATATGCAGGCACACAACCTCAATCATTTGGTGTTGTGAAACAAGCCTTTCTCTTTCCCCCTCTCTCTTTCATGCATCCAATAGTTCACAAGGCAAAGTGGCTTGACTTCTCCTGGAGGTGGAACAAACATGAACAAAACTGCTTCTACGGAGGTAAAGAGCATATCCCAGTCCTCCATGTTTCCTGCATTTTGTGTTCCACATGGAGATACTTTATCTCCTGCAAAAAACACAGTATAAATGAAACTTATACATATGGTAGTGATTGTAGATTCCAGAATTGAGAACTGTGGGTAGGCAAAGCTGGCTCTTAATGTTAGAAAAAGAAGTGTTGGAGTTCTAGTTTATCTGGAAATACTGTTTTATAATTAACCAATAATCCCTTCCCAATTCTCACTAATCCCCTATTTGTGGTGGTGACTATCAGTACAGTGGTACCTTGGGTTACAGACGCTTCAGGTTACAGACTCTGCTAACCCAGAAATATTACCTCAGGTTAAGAACTTTGCTTCAGGATGAGAACAGAAATTGTGCAGCGGCAGGCCCCATTAGCTAAAGTGGTGCTTCAGGTTAAGAACAGTTTCAGGTTAAGAACGGACCTCCAGTACGAGTTAAGTTCTTAACCCGAGGTACCACTGTAGTTACTCCAGGAGTGGGGAACCTGTGGCCCTTCAGATGTAGTTGGACTCCAACTCCCATCAGCCCCAGCTAGCACAGCTAGAATTATGGGAGTTGGAGTCTAGAGACATCTGGAGGGCCTCTCCATTCCTGGGTTAATCCGTATCTTCGCCCTCCCTGGTTGTGATCAGAGCGACCTCCACCCTTCCCAGGGCTGTAAACGAAGGTGCAAACTAAGCTCTGAGAAAGATTAAGGAGAGTTCCTGGAGCCACTTGTCTTCACGCAAGAGTAGTAAATGTCTGAAGAAAAACACCACAACTGCGGTGTTTCCAGCACCTTATGAGAAATCCTGTGCGTAACTGGAAGCCTTAAATACTCTTACACAAACGCTTGTTCAATTACAAAGCATTTTACCATCCGAGGTGGAGCAGCAAATTGCCAAGCCCAGTCTAATTTGGGTCCTGGAGGCAGAAACCTCCCACAAGCGCCTCTTCGCTGCCCTGGCAAGAAAATTGCAACCACTTTGTTAATTATTTAATTGTTCACCTGCTGCCGGTCCCTGACACCCAAAGTGAGCGGGCCGAGGCGACCCACTCACTCGAATTAATGGTCGAGCCGGCCCTGCTGAAGAAAGGCAGGCTGCCCCCCACCCCACCCCGAAAGATGTTCTGGTCTCTCCCTCTTCTCCCCACCCCACTTGAACAACCCCCCCCTCGCCCCGCAGCGCCGTTCGGCGGGAGACCCGCGTTTCCCTCTGCAACGCGTTGATTGGCCGCGTGGAGGAGGCGCGGACGGAGCAGCGCCGTCGGCGGGGAGGGTTGTTTGCGGAGCTGGCCGCCCTTCGGGGGACTTTTCCTGCGAGCAATTTCCAATCCCGTCACATCCGCTGCTCGGCGAGGTTTGGGAAGTTACTTGGCAATTGTTTGCAGGATAGAAAAAAGAAAAGAAAAAGAGGAGGAGGAGGCGCGCCTTGGCGGCGGCGGCGGCGGCGGGAGACTTTCTGAAGCGCCGCCTTGGCCAGAAGAAACTTTCCTGACGAGCCCGGGGGTTGTCGAGGTTCGTCGAGGGAGGGAGGCATGCGAGGAAGGAGCGAAGCCCACCCCGGGAGGGCGAGATGACGCTGGGGCGTCGAGGCACCGACATCCCCTCGCCTCTTCGCGGTAGCCGGCCGCTCTCTCCCCCGTAGTCGTCGCCGGGCGCCGGGATGGGCAGGGCGCTGGCGGCCGGGTGTCTCCTGCTCCTGGTGGCCGCGGCCGCCGGGCGAGGCCGGGCTGCCTTCAGCTTCCCGCTGCGCGTGTCTCCGCCGAGCGCCCCCGACGGCTCGCTCGTCCCGGTGCCTGTGGCGCTGAAGCCGCGGGGCGGCAACGGGACCGGCGGCAGCGCGGAGCGCGAGCAAGAGGCGGAGGGCTTGGCCTTGGCTTCCGACCCCAGCGGCGCCGTCAACTTTATGGCCATGGTGGACAACCTGCAGGGGGACTCGGGACGCGGCTACTACCTCGAGCTGCTGCTCGGCACTCCGCCGCAGAAGGTACGGGGGGACGCGGGTGCCTGGAGGGGGGCGCGGGCGGGTAGAAGGCGGAGGCCGCGTGGGCGCCACCCGGTTGGGGGGGCGGGTATGTCGGGTGCCCCTCGAGGAAGAAGCAGGTAGGGATTGAATGCCTGTCAAGGAGCTCGCTGCATCATCTAGGAGCGGGATTCCCTCTCCCCTCCTCTTGTCTCTGTCGGGGATTCCGATTCCCAAAGTAGCTGGCGGCGTTTGAGTCTAGATACCTTACGACGAATTGCGCAACAATACCATAGGCTGTTGGAGTTTTGGGAGCTGCAGACGAACATTAAAAGAGCCTCTTTGGATTAGACCAAAGTCTCTCCCCCCCCCCTTAGTCCAGGGATCTGCCCTCCAGATATTTTTGAACTCCAGCGCCCATACCTGAACATTGGCTATGCTAGCTAAGGCGGGTGGGAGTTGGAGGGTTTGAAGAATGAACTTCTGTCTGTTCCACCACCATTCTCTTATATTGGCTGACCCCGTTCTCCTGCTATGGAAGAAGAGAGGGATTTTTGAACAGGTTATGCATAACTTCATACAACTTCTATCAAGCGCTGCCTCCCCCCCCCCCCCATGTCCTTTTTCTTTTCCCCAACAAACAAATCTTAGATGCTTTCATCTTTGCTTGCAGGGAAAGAAACTGCTTTGTACTCCTCAATATGTTGATTTCCTTTTCCGCCTGCAACTTTTCCTGCTCTCAGAAATTGTGCTTGAGATTTGGTTATTGGAACGGAGCGCCATCCTCCAAATGCAACAGCACCATAGATTTATGAAAGGAGAACCTGTGGATGTTCTTGGACTGCAATTCCCACCATCCCTGACTATTAGCCACGCTGGTTGGGGCTGATGGGAACTGGAGTCCAACAGTGTCTGGGGGACCACACATTCCTTATTCTTGATAAAGGCATTTCAATACTGTGCAAATAAATGCAGACCTTTTCCTTAGTTTTCAGGGTATCCCATTTGCCTAAGCCCTTCCATTCACCCAAAGCATGCCTTGAAAGCCATATGTATTTTCTTGTATTATAAAGGTTGCAGGGAAGTGTTAAAATATCTGGACTGTATACCTTAACTGTAGTTTGGAGAAAAATTGAATCGAAATGTCTAAATTTCTCTTGTGGAATACCATGCTTCAATTAGCATTCATAACTAACAAGTACCTGACTTTTATGAATGGCATAAAGCCAAGAAAAACCTGTATGTAGATAAGTGACAGAGTAAGATTGTTCTGTAACTAAAAAGAGGACTAAGCTGACTCACCCCTGCCTCAAGGACTATTTTTAAGAGTCCCTTTTAAGATGCATATGTATAAGCAATTACACTCTGGGTTAATAACACTTTTGGGCTTTGGAAAACATTTGGAAAGCTAAGAAATTGTGGGTACCACAAAATTCCCATTTCACAGAAGAAGCAGAAGCTGATAATGCACAGAACCCAGCCCTCCCTCCAAAAACAGGCAAACAAATCAAACACAGGCCAGAAAAGCAGCCCAAACCCACAACAAAACAACCCCCCAAAGTGCAAAGAACATTCAACTAAAAGAATGAAATGGTAAAGATTGTCTTGATTGGTGCCAAGAAGGGTGCCTCGGGGTTCTGTGTTGTCCATGTTGCCCATACTGTGTTGTCAGTATGTTGGGGTATGTTTTACACTTTATTTTTCCTTCAATATACTTTGTATCCCTCCATGCATGAGTGTCTGCTTTGAGAGTTGGCTTCTTGGTTTGGAAGCACTCTTGAGTATTTCAGAATAAGCCCAGCAGAAGAACTGAGTGTTCCTTTGTGTAATTTTACCCAAGTGCTACTCAGAGTAGACACATTAAAATTAGTGAGCCTGTCGGTCATGTCCTTTAACTTCAACGCTGAGCCAGTAGGACTTGAGTTGAATGCCATGCTGTGTTGTGAAAGGAGACTTGGCTGTTAATGCAATAAAACTGTATCGTATGCTGTTGCCTAAATGTTGATCAAAAGTATCTTTCTGTAGCTCATTACTGTGGCCAGACTTCTTGTTATATTATGTTGTCTTAGTTACCTCCATTGGGGAGGAAAGCTAGAGTTTTACGACTTGGACTCTTGAAGTATGAGGAGGGCCTCCCTGTTGACAGTGTGTGTTTGTCTGTCCCTGACATTCTTTCTCTCTCCTCCCCACCCCCTAAGCATTTTACACATCTTAATCCTGCCTGTAGGCAGAATATGGCCAAGTCATATCCCATGCAGGTAGGCTGACTTGGAAGGTTTTTTTGAGGCCCATTTCAGTGAGTAGAACTCTGCACGGATTTGAAGGCTGCTAACAAAATCCTTGTGCCTTGAGTCTAGGCCAATGGGGCAAAATCCTCACTTTACATGATGGTGGTAACCATATTACTGACATAATATATGTGCACTGCCATATAAACACTGAGTATTGTTGCATTTTGCAGGGCATTTTCTTCCATGCAGTGCTTTCCTTGCCACCTTATTTCCATTTATTGACCTAGACTCATTCTGAACACAAGGGGCACAAAGCATTTCTCCTATATTGGCAAGTGCAGTTAAATCTTTCTTTCTTGACTTTGAGAAGCTTGCCATGCCTAGAGTCCAGGACTCCTTGGTGTAGGACTCATGGAGTAAGATATCTGTGGCATCTGCTTTATGCAAAATGTCTCTTAACATCTTTACCCCTTTCCCCAAACCCCACAAACCTGTGTGACACATCAATGTAATATACTAGGTTCAGTGCATGTTCTGCTTTGACAGTGTATAAGCACTGAGAAGCAACAAAATACTGCAGTGTAAAGTTCAGGATGCCAGCCAGCCAGCCATGCCCTGTTTCAGGATATTCTGTTCCATTTCAGCACTCCCTCTTTCTCATCCTGCTCCAATAGTCAGCATTCTGTAATCACTGAGCTGTTTTGTGGTTTCCCCCCTTAGGGTTTTTCCTATATGATTTTTGTTTGCATGTGTTTGTTGCCAAGCCTGCTGATTTTACCTCCCCATTGTGTGTGGATACTGCATAATCCTTATGTAATTCAAGGATCCATATTTGGAGAATGTGCTCACTATTTACTATATAGGATTAATATATAATGTGGAAGCATCAGTCGAAGCAGATTCTCAAAGTAGCTGTTGGAACACGATGCCATTTTAAAATGGTTTCCCTGATCACTGAAGCATTGTTTTGTTGCAAGCATCTATATGCCAAAGGGTTAATGGTGTGAAAGGTGGCGAGACTTGGAAATGGTTGTGTGGCCACAGTCAGAAGAAACCTGGTTTGCTGCCTACCTATGAAAACAGATCAGAAATAGTAAGGAACTGACAGCTTTGAGCCGAAATGTGTGTTTGACAACAACAGTTAAGTTATAATTCATCCAAATATGAGTATGGGCTTGTGAGAATCTTGCCCAGACAGGAAGGACTCCTCTGAGCATGCCATATGTTGCTTTTCTCTGTGCCTTCTGGTGCCACTCATATCACTGTATGAGGAACTGACACGACTGCAAGGGGTGGGGGGAAGAGGCATACACAGTTTGAACATGAACAAACATTGTGCCTTCAGCACTTAAAATGCCACAATTGCAGGAAATTTGGCAGAATTGTCAGATTCCTTGGGGAACACCACCATGGTTTCCCACCAACAAAATCTGATGGATCTCAGCCTAATCCATTGCGCTATTAAGGGTGGAAAAAGATCTCCTAATATTTTAAAATAGCCTCGGGAGCCCTTATATTGGATTGGGGCAGCAACATTAATGGGTGAGGTTTTTAACCTTTTCTGTGTGCCATTTTCCTGAAAAAATTGACCCCTCCTAAAACAGCTATTGTTCCCAGTAGCAGGAAAGTGCATGTATGATACCACTACCTATAGTCTCCATCTTTTTGGTGCTAATAGCAGCTGGAGGGGGTGTAACTGGGGAAGGGTTAAATCACCCCTTACAGTGTGCTGCTCTGATAAAGCCTAACTACCCATTTCTCTCCCCCCCCCCCGCTGCCCCCCCGGCTTTAAAGGGAAGAAATTTGGGGAACCAATAACAGATTCATTGTGCCACATCAAAAATAACATGGGGGTGGTGTTTGACGTCGCAGTTTAGGCTTCAACTTTAAACTGCTGTTTGGAAATGCATAAGTCCCATATTCTGTGGCTCTCTGATATTCTAGTTTTCATGTCTACACCAGAAAGTAAAATTTTTGCTTGTTCTCTGATATTTTTTCTTTCAAAGAGCCTGGGGAGTTCTAGGAAGATTGTAAGTATTGTTTCTTAGAGCTCTTTTGTACTTTCTTTCTTTTTCTTTTTTTACAGTTGCTAGAGAACTATTTATTTATTTAGTTGTGTGTACACACACACACACACACACACACACACACACACACACACCCTGCCCTATACCAGAGGTCTCAGGGCGGTTCACAGAATAAAATCAAAATATAACTCCACAAAATGCATAATCAAAATTTTAAAAAACCAATAACACCTCCCCCCCCCCCCCCCAAAAAAAACCCACCACATTTTAAAAGGGCATAGGATGTCGATCAAATCAACCAAAGTTAAAAAGGAACGCTTTTGCCTGGCGCCTAAAGGTGTACATTCTTTGAGCTGGTTTCAATTTCTATGCCTTTTTCATTCAGATCTAGCTGTTCTACCTAAGTATTCAAGGTTGGGGAAAATGCTGCAACCAAATTCAGGCCTGAGAACTGTAACTTAATTCCATCCTGTGGTGAACTAACTTACACTTCCTTGTGTGAAGTCATATTTCTTTTTGCAAATACATTGCTGCCGTATCAGGGTGTGTGTTGATACTGTGTAAATGTAGGACTAACAAAAAAAACAGTTTAGAAAGGAAACAAAGTTCACTTTCCACATTACTGCTTTCATTTCCTGCACATTTGGCTATTCTGGCAAAAGGCAGGCAAAGAAGAAAATAAGCAAGAACGTGAATTAACTCTTGCTTTACTGTTATGAATGCTGAGATCAATGCATTATTTTTAAATTATTCCGTGTTTATGGGTCCAGGCAATATTCTTAGAAAAAAAGCACAGAAGAATGGTATGAAACTGTAATATATTACAGTATATATGAAGAGTGCTGTTGCATCAGACCAAAGGCCTGTCTAGTCCTGCAGTTGTTTCCAGCAGTGGCCAACCAGAGATGCCTCTGAGAATCTCACTAGCAGGGCATGCTGTGGTTCTCCACAACCTGGAATATAGAGGCTTGCAGTCTCTGATCAGGATTGTCCTCTATTCATTTGTTGTAACTTCCCTTAACACTGCCAAGTACTTGTACAGTGGTATCTTGGGTTAAGAACTTAATTTGTTCTGGAGGTCTGTTCTTAACCTGAAACTGTTCTTAACCTGAAGCACCACTTTAGCTAATGGGGCCTCCCGCTGCTGCTGCGCGATTTCTGTTCTCATCCTGAAGCAAAGTTCTTAATCTGAGGTACTATTTCTGGGTTAGCGGAGTCTGTAACCTGAAGTGTCTGTAACCCGAGGTACCACTGTATATGGCTTTCACTTCTTTTTCCCTAGAGGACATTCATAAGACGTATAATTTATTTAGTGCTTCCTAAGTGTTCAAACCGGGGACGCGAGTGGCGCCGTGGGTAAAACCTCAGCGCCTAGGGCTTGCCGATCGCATGGTTGGCGGTTCGAATCCCCATGGCGGGGTGAGCTCCCGTCTTTCGGTCCCAGCTCCTGCCCACCTAGCAGTTCGAAAGCACCCCTAAGTGCAAGTAGATAAATAGGTACCGCTTTCTAGCGGGAAGGTAAACGGTGTTTCCGTGTGCTGCGCTGGTGCCGGCTCGCCAGAGCAGCTTCGTCATGCTGGCCATGTGACCCGGAAGTGTCTCCGGACAGCGCTGGCCCACAGCCTCTTAAGTGAGAGGGGCGCACAACCCTAGAGTCGGACACGACTGGCCCGTACCTTTAAGTGTTCGAAATGTTTCACATTGTTTCAGTAATCCTTACAACAACACTGTGAAGTAGATCGGCACCAATATGCTCATAATGCAGATGTGAAGCTGAGGCTGAAAGACAGGACTTGAATAAAGCTTCCTAGATACACACTTGACTGGGGATAATCTCCAATGTGGTTAACTTCTGAGTAGCTATTTGGACCATAACCTATAAAATAAAGCTCTGATCTTTACTTGCATAGCTCTAAAAATACTGTTTTTGCTGACTGGTAAGAAACGGGGCAACTTGCCTCCTTTCTCAAATGCACCCAGCTTTCTTGGTGGGTTAAATACTTGATCATCATTCCACATAAAGGGAAGTTTTATCAAAAATGTAACTTGATGTTAAACACAATCCAAACTTCAAATATCAGTCCTTTAAAGCAGTGAGTTTTCTCTGCAAGTGCACATGAGTTCATTGCTGAGAAAAGTTTTCAACAGTGTCATGGGATCTCATGTGATTAAGGGATGCATTATTGGGCAGGATGACTAGTCAGATGATAAGGCTAAACTGTGTAATCCCAAATGTCCTCCAGGATTCTGAAGGCTGTTGGAATAAATGGGAGTTTGTACTGAAGAAGCCTTTTGTGGAATGGAGCTTTTTATTTTTTTCTTGAAAGCCTTTTATTTTACAAAGAACTCTAATAGTCCCTTGCAATATGCAGTTCCTAACTGTAGGATGGTACCTATATAAACTGCAGGGGGGGGGGTGACCAGGGGGAGGATAAAGAAGCTCAACTTGTCTGTTGTTTAGTCATATCCTACTCTTCGTGACCCCATAGACCAGAGCACGCCAGGCACTCTTGTCTTCCACTGCCTCCCGCAGTTTGGTCAGACTCATGTTTGTGGCTTCGAGAACACTGTCCAACCATCTCGTCCTCTGTCATCCCCTTCTCCTTGTGCCCTCAATCTTCCCCAACATCAGGGTCTTTTCCAGGGAGTCTTCTCTTCTCATGAGGTGGCCAAAGTATTGGAGCTTCAGGATCTGTCCTTTCAGTGAGCACTCAGGGCTGATTTTCTTCAGAATGGATAGGTTTGTTCTTCTTGTGGTCCATGGGACTCTCAAGAGTTTGGTTTTTTTACCCTTAATGTACATTCCTTACTAATTATTGTTACAGCACCACAGTCCTCCAGTATTGGCAACAAAATATTTGCATTCATGGGAAATAGGATTAACTTTGCTTAGCATTGGTGGTACTGAATTGATGCTTAAAGGTAAAGGGACCCCTGACCGTTAGGTCCAGTTGGGGATGACTCTGGGGTTGTGGCGTTCATCTTGCTTTATTGGCCGAGGGAGCTGGCGTACAGCTTCCGGGTCATGTGGCCAGCATGACTAAGCCCTTTCTGGCAAACCAGAGCAGCGCACAGAAACGCTGTTTACCTTCCTGCCGGAGTGGTACCTATTTATCTACTTGCATTTTGACATGCTTTCGAACTGCTAGGTTGGCAGGAGCAGGGGCAGAATAACAGGAGCTCACCCCGTCGCGGGGATTCGAACCACTGACCTTCTGATTGGTAAGCCCTAGGCTCTGTGGTTTAGACCACAGCGCCACCCGCATCCCTCGAATTGATGCTTAGGGCTACTGTTATTTCAGTCTGCAATCTGTGCACCTTTTGTGCAAGCTGCCTCCATGTGATTTCCCCCCAAATAACTTTCTTCCAGAGCAGCACCCTGCCCCAATTTTCAGACTTTATTTAAGGGGGTAGAGCGGGCAGGGAATTCTCCTTCCTTTTGCTCCCATAGTTTAGTATTCTGAAGCCATGCGCTGAATCTTATGGTATGTTAAAAGATTGAGGTGGTGATCTACTTTGAATGCTTCCAAATAGTTAGAGAATCCGCCCAGCAGTCATCATGTCTATAACATTCTTCCCACATCAATCTTCATGCATTCAGAGCACAAATGTTGGCATGAAGTAATAGCAGATTTTGTTCTTTCTTCCATTCCAGGAACTTTCATGAGTGTAAACTTGAACACTGGCTTTGGCTCTTTAATGTTGGAAAATAAAATAGAAAGAACTGGTCCATGTGTTCCCAACACACCCTTTTTTTCTTATCCTCCATCAACCTCTACCTCACTCACAAATTCTACCTTTAGTACTAAGATATTCCCACATGTTAGCCTTTTCTTTTCTTTTTTCTTTTTTTAAAAAAGATGAAATTTCAATTATTCACTAAGTTACTGTCAAACAAAATAAGAGTGAAATAATCAAAAGATCCTTGTATTAAAATGGCTTTGTCAAGATGATGGTTTAAAAATAATGGGTTATCTTTGTGATTTCAAACATTTGGTTTCCCCTGGGATGAGGGGTGGCATTTAAATTCAGTAAAGAAAGATCAGCATTTCAAAGAATTATATCTTGGCCTTTTGTTTGTTCACAAAGACTTTGACAAGTGAAATAGCTTGTTGGCGATACACAGCAAAATTATATAGCAGCAGCAGAAACTAAAAAAGCGCTATATATAAAACAAGTATTGAATATTGCCAAAAGGGGGTGTGCTTTTAGAATTACATTGAGCATAGACTTCTTACATAGCATATAAAGTGCATCAAATATAATGTGTAGTTTTGAATTTATGATATTTTGGTTTCATTAGTATACTTCATTCTACCGTCGTATTGAATCAGTGCTATTAGTTAGTTGTAGTAGTTTGGGGATGGAATAAATATTAGCTTTGGCCATAGTGGTGTGTCTGCATTTGCCAAGTGATTACAAACATGGCATGATGCAAGCATCCTTTTATGCAAAACTTTTCACATGGTTGTATTTAACTTACATTTGACACATACTCATTGTTTACTAATGTGGGTTGGATACGCTTTGATACTGTTTTCCTGCCCCTTTTTTATAAGGTTTAGAGTGTTGACAGGTTACAAGAGCGCATTTTCAGCTCTTTGAACGATCACTTACTGGTGAAAATCTTTGTTCTGATTTGTGGTAGGCTGCTGTTCATCATTCTGACATAATAGAAGGAATAGAAGTTTGACTCTTTAACACCAGCTGTAAAGAGTCTGTTGTACTTCAGATTCTGATGTGCCAAACAAATGCAAAGGACTGACGAACTTTGACGAAATTTCTACAGGGAAGGCGAAACCTGCCAATGCAAGGAAAATTCCTTCCCGGTTCTGAATACAGCAACCATCTTATGACCACAGCAGCGCCCGCTGACCTGGAATGCAAAATATTAGCCTGTAAAGAAGAAATTGTTAAATTGAAGATCGCTGACCTAAGCTGAAATTAAAAGGCAAGAAATATTAATTGAGGGAGGGTGGGTGGGTGATCCCAGAAGGAAGAGCAGCAAAAGAGGCTTGAGCCCAGGAGTCAGCCTCTTTTCCTTTGGCCTTAGGCCCACCCCCGGCCGGCTGTCCATTGTCCTTCCTGGCGGGGGCGGGTCAAAGGCCAGCTCAGGCAGATGGGTGGCACCCGCCCAGGTGAGCCTCGCTTGGTGCCGCAAACCCCGCCCACCTGTGGGGAAGGGAGGGCGGATATTGTTAAACCTGTTCTACAAGGTAATTTGAATCCATCAGGATCTAATGTGCTTGAAAGGCCAACTTTTTAACAGTCTGTAATACTGCTGGAGTCTGTTGGCACAGAAGAAAGTGGATTGAAAGTGGCTTGATTCATAGCATGGACTTCATTCATCTTGAAAGAAGCTGAGTTTTCCACCAATATGTGTATCTAATATATGCATTTTTGTGTGTGGTGCTTGGCTGGTGAACTGCATTGCACAACACAGAAAAGTGTGAATGTCAAAGGATGGCTATGTTTTGGTTCACGTAAATTGATTAGGAATGTATGAATTTGGTAGGTTTCTCTTTAAATGAGAACTGAATGAAATCCCGTCCCCTTCCTACTTGTCATCTGTGGCGGTGAAGTGTAAAGTTTTGTTTCAGATCCCATTTATGTTTTCCTTCCTTAAATAAAATGTTTACATTGCAAATATAACAGGAAAAGCATCTACTTGCATATGTCAAAGTTGGTAGCCACAGGGGCATGTTAATTATAAGATTCAGGTGTGGAAAGGGCAATAAGGTGAGCAATGGATGGTGGATATTTGTGTAACCTAACATTGTACAAGTGTAACTGGTACAATCTGCCCCCACCCCCACCATGGATTACTCTGTGCCTGTCTTATCAAATTTTGCTTGCAGTTTCAGCACTGTTTTGAACAATTTGTGTGATATTAAATAAACATTCTGCATGCATGACTCCACTTTCCTAGTCATTAGTTAATGTGTGCTTTAAAAAGCAGCAGTTGGTCAGTTCAGACCCAGGAGGATTTCCAGTTCTTGCCCCTTTAATGTTGACACTTAAAAAGCTGTATCAGGTTTCCTGTCTTTTAGCACGTTGTTGATACATGTAGCTTTTTCAATAAATATTTGGAGTGTGTCTTTGTAAAATGTTCCAAATACAGGTTGGGTTGCCTCTCATGGGATCCCTTTCTTCTGGTTTGCTTTTGTCAAACAAAAAACAAAAAAACTGCCGTTAGATTAATTAGCAGTTTCTGCTAATGAATAGAAGCAGGAAATTGGTTTGGAAAGTCTACTTTTATGAATCCATCATGGGTATTTTACGCTATTGGATTTGCTTTCCTGAGCCACAGTGGTGCAGTAGGCACTGAAGAAACATATGAATATGATTTGCAATTAAACCTCCCAACCAAGTTTCCATAATTTATGCTCACTTTGGTGAAAATGCCACAACCCTCTGGTGAACGTGGATCATCCCAGACTGTAACTCTTGAACTGGAGATGAGGCAGGGATCGTGCCTGAAGTTGTGTGGCAATCCCCACCACTTCCCCAGTTCCAGCTGGGGACTGGTTTGGCCACTACATTGCCAACCATGCTATATACCAGGGGTCGACAAGGCTTACCGGGCATGGGCCGGATCACTCCCATGGAGATCCTCCGTGGGCCGGACCGGTACAGCACAATGCCGGAAATCACATCTGCACATTCCGCGGTGCCAGAAATCACTTCTGTGCATGCCCAGAAGCGATTTCCAGAGCAACGGAAGAGAGTCCCCGCACCGTGCTGCACCGGTTTAGAACAGCACATGGGGACTCGCCGAGCAGGCGGTTCGTGGACTGATTAAACAGCCTCCATAGGCTGCTTCTGGCCCATGGGCCTTAGGTTGCCAACCCCAGCTATATGCACTGCCTCAACAGCATGGAACCAAACTTATAAGCCCCTGCCACCCTCTCCAGTTCAGAGCTGGAGAAGGGAGCCAAGGCACTGTTTTGAATTTCCATGGAGACACACAGCACAAGGTTAGAGACAAAGAAAAGGGCAGGGTTCTGGTGATTGTAGGTTGTTTTTTTACTACCAAGACCCGCTGTGGACCTCTGCTCCCAGTATTCTCCCTTTTACTTAAAAGCAGCTGATCCACATTAGATCAGATCAGTAGCACTAGGAGAGGGTGGGGGTCTTAGCCTTCTGCCCTAATGGTTCATTGTTCTAAATCCCCCCACCCTGTGCCATTAACCCTGTAGCAGAAAACAATATGGGCACACTTCTGGAGGGCTAATAGCTTTGGGGTTGCAATTTAGAGGTGGGAAGTAGCATGAGGTGATTGAACGCCCTCTTCCAGCCTTGCAGCTCTGATTAGTTTCACAGTGGCCCTCAGCTGCTTTTTGGTTAAAGTGAACTCATCAGGAGATTCAGTCACAGATTGCCTGCATCTTATTGGTTAGGCCTTGGGACTCCAGTCCTAAACTTACTTTCCTGGAAATAAATCCATTGAAAACTAGTGATGATTACTTAGAGGTAAACATTGTTAGATAAATGTCAGTCCAATTAGGAAATAACCTATTATTAACTCCTGTCTCTTTCAAATTCAGATGAGTAATGCAGTTTGTTAAATGCAGCTCTTAAAAGTAATGTAAGTATTCCTTGCAAGTAAATGTGGGTAGAAATTTCCGAGCACAAGAAATCATTGTGAGATGAGCCAGTCTTACTCCACAGTCAGACTCTCATCTGGTCCTTTAAGTGGAAAAACAATCATGTTGTTATGTTCCTTCAATGCCTACTGATCCATTGCGGCTCTGAGAAGAACCTCTAATGGATTGAAGTGCCCATGATGGTTTCGTAAAGGTTAACTGAACAAATTCTTGTACTTGGAAATATCTCTGGGTGCATTAGAGGGAGAGGGAAGCAGCTAGCAGGTAAAGCCATAATGTGCCCAATCAAGACAGCATTAGTAGAGATTTCTTGGTACCTGGATTTTGCTTTTGCTTCTTCTCGAATCAGGGTGCATAAATGTGTTTTGCTGCTTAATGGGATATCTGAAGTGCAGTGAAACAACTTTGCAGATAAAGCTGAGGCTGGAACTATGTCCCATTTCAGTTGATGGGACTTGCTTCTGAGAGTACATGTCTAGGCTTGTACTCTAAAATTCTTTAAAATAAAGCACAGGGCAGTCTACCAGAAATGTTCTGACTTTCTGCCACCCACTCCCATGTAGCTGGCAGGAAAGGTGCAAGTTAATTTACTACCTGCCATTTTGAGTACAAAAAGACAATGTGTTCAGAATAAAAGTCACCAGAACGAACAGGTGTAGAGCAGCATGGTAAGCTCCAGTAGCTGCTGGTACATTTTAAGGGACAGTAGAAGGTGCTGGTGAATTACCTGTTCCACCTGTGTGCAGTATACCCCAGGATACACATTTCTCCCCTGAAATACTCCACTTATTGAAATGTGATGGATACATTCCTGATACGGATTTCCTTTATGAGTGGAAATGACCAGTTTAAGAATAGTGGCTTAATTGTGGCCTGCTTTGTTTAAAGAAGCCTGCTGGAGCCTGAGAGCCAGAATGCACCAGGAATTCCATTGTGCTGGGGGGGGGGGAGCTAATTTGACTGGGAAGCAATATAGGATGTGGCACCTTTCCCCATGCTATTTTACTGATATATATCCCCAAACATAGAGCAAACAACAAATCCGGCGATGTTTCAGTCAGGAAAGTGATGTGGGAGTAAAGAGTTAAATGTGCCTAACCCCCACACCACTTCTCTGCTCAAGTTAGCAGCCCTGCCTCAGTGGATACATTTAAAAGAAGAAAATGGACTTTGGCTCTGACATTACTCTGAATATATTTTTAAAAATTCATTTTTATGTAATCAGTCTACTCAGATCTTGATATCTTTTACTGAGGGCATTCTTCCCACCACCATCAGAGATAAAGGGGTGACCAGAGAAAGAGCTTTTGCAAAAATTACAACTGCACCATGCAGATAGCATAATAATTGGACCAAGTTTAATATTTTATTTTGTGGGCTTCCTTGTAAAGGGTTGGTGGAATATTAATCATACCAACAAATACTCTCCTTGTGTGCAATTTTTCATTTAGCCCACACTGGACTTTCAAGAACAGGTTCTTCCCACACTTTAGTTAACTTGAAAGAAACTGGAAGATCAAAAGCTATATTCTGATTTCATTAAAATGAGGCTGCCAGTGCTTCTTATACTCTGATCTCACATAATAAACAAAATTATGCTCACTAATTCTGTGTTTCCCCGAAAGCCAATATGATTACTATGAAGTGAAAGACTCGCATCTATGAACTCTATGCCAGTAATAACATGCAGTAACTTTGGGGAAACGAGACACATTATAGCAGTTAGAGTGCTTTAGCAGTCCTCTGTTATGGTTGCAAGCAGTTCTTCCAGATGGGTTGATAATGTAATTAGAGAATGTTGTGTTAAATGAGCCAGTGTTTTTAAATTGGCTGCTAATTTTCCCACCTATTAACCAGCTTTTTTCCCTTTGCAGAAATCACTGCATTAGAATGACTTCTGGTGGCTGCTCATTAACTACAGAATCTTAAGAACCCTCTGTTCTATCACCAGAAAATAAGCATTCAGGAAGACATACTGTGTGTCAGTCTGGCTGACATTTCCTTATGTTAGAGAGACAAAAGTACCTTTTACTGCTTAGTTAATTTATGGAATTCTTCGCCAGAAAATGGGTGATGACCACTGGCTTAGATCTTTAGGAGGAGGTTGAGGAAGAAAGGCCTAAACGACAGCTATTACTTATATGACATCCATTGGCTAAGACCTCTTGTGTTGAAGTCTGCTGTATGCATTAGCCTACAGCTTATTATGGAATGAGCTTTCATAAGCCAAGGTCTTATCAGATGCATGAAGTGTTATCCTGACACACAAGGTTTGGACAGAGAAAGGATTGTAAAAAGTTGGAATGGAAAATAGAATGATGTTTCTAGAACTTGGGTAAGACTGCAGCCCTAACCCCATGTACTTGGGAGCATATCTCATTGAATTCAGTAGGATTTATATCTGAGTAGACATGGTTAGGATTTCAGCCTTGAGTCATCTTGGGTTGATGACATCTTGGGTTGACTAAGGGTGCAGTAGTGATTAGATGTACCAGGAACTCCTGGGAACGTAAGCAGAAACAGTATGATTCATTACCTTCTACGTTAAACAAAAATTAACACTTTCATATTGTAGATCGAACATTTACCATACAATCATAGAACTGTAGAGTTGAAAGGGACCTCAAGGGTCATCTAGTGCAAATCCCTGCAATACAGGATGAGTAACCTGTTTTCTGGAATTCTTGGTGCACCAGTAAATAATTTTTGATTGCCCCAACTTTCAGTGCAATCCCATGTATGTTTACTCAAAATTAATCCTACTATGCTTAGTGAGACCTAACTTACAGGTAAGTGAGCAGCTTTTGGATGAAACCATTTAATTGTAGGACTTCAAGTGGAGGCAGGACTGGATTTCCAGCTTGGGTTTCCTGTATCACATGGGGGGGGTTTGATGGGATTGCCTACAAGGCCACCTCTAGCTCTTTATTTCTAGGACTATGGCCTTGGGCTGTGCAAACATTACTATTTGCTCTGTTTCCAGTGGTGTATGAAGTTTTGTGGACATTAGACAGAGCTGCCCTATAGTTTCTTCAGAAATAGTCATACCGCATGTTACGTTTGCTTCATGTTACGTTTTTTTCAGGTTACATCCCGCAGCGAGTCGGAAGTACCGGAAAGGGTTACTTCCGGATTTCACTGCTCACGCATGCGCAGTAACGCTAAATCATGCTTCATGCATCTGCGCAGGTACGGCGCTTCAGGTTGCGGGCTTTTCATGTTGCGAATGGGCCTCCGGAACGGATCCCATTCACAACCAGTGGTACCACTGTACTGCTGTTTAATGTGCTTCCTCTCAAACCAAACTCTCATTCCAAAAGGAAAAACTTAGCCACATTCACTTTATAAACTGTCACCTGGCATGTGGAGACAACACATGAGTAGAAATGTGTTGGGGGGAGGCACAATTGTGGGGGGGGATCAAAAGGGTCGTGTGTATCAGGTGAGGACATCCCTGCCCTGTCTCTGGTGTGTACAACACTGAGGAAATGTGACTTGAAATAAAGTGAGGGAATCAACTTTGCTGCATTTTAAACCGCTAATATGTATGTAGCCTTAGTCACACAACTGCTGTTTCCAGGCTGAGGGGGTTGCCCTTTTACTGCTGAAAATGCACCTGGACTCTGTTGTAAGACAGTCCTTCAGTTGCTCTCACCATGTCTCCCTTCGTGGCAAGGCTAACAATGGGACTGTAAAAACTGACCTTGCAGAAGAGATAGTTCTTCTATAAATCTGTAACAACGGGATTTGCTTTTTGTTGTGTTTTTCTTGTCATAGATAGCGAAGGAATTTGTATGGCTGTATTTTATGAATTTTGTTTTATGGTAAAAGCGTGCATTTTAAGTGATTTTCTTTTAATGCACAATTTTAAAAATGCTTTTTCTCTCTGGGTGAAAGCGTGTATGGTCATGTGTTATTTTCTTGTTTCTGTCTTTAATAAGACTAATACAAACCCTAATGATAAGGGATAGATATTCCAAATTTATTTTATTTTATTTAAATCAAGTTGAACATGTTATCTGGCTACTTGAGGTGACTATGGAAAAGTACAATTTAGTGAGGCATTGCTGGAGGAAGCTGGCTGATGGTTTCACGTGGTAAGGATGGTTATTATCCTTGGTTAAATGAGGCATTGACTAATTGACAATGCTTCTTGATAACAAGTTTTTGTTTGGGTAGATATCTACCCACTCTTTAAGAAAACATCATTATGCAAAGATAACCCAGCCAGCCTTAGTCCAACACTCGGCTTTCCCTTTTTAAGGAAGGTAACTGTGTAGGTGTGTGTGTTAGCACAGCAATAACTTACTGTATTTGACTAAGACGGGTGCATGGAAAAATCAGATATTAATCTACCTCACCTAGTTTGAAATTTTAAGAAGTATATGTTAAAACCATTGCATTTATTTTAATATGTTGAATTATCAGTTTCTACTATTAAAGTACAGCTGGATTCTTCTGAGTTGTATTGAAACGTCATTACTGCTTGTTAGATTTTATATTTATAAAACTTTAACAGCAAGATTTAAGAATATAGTTCTTATCTTTTCTCAGTGTAAGTGCTATTTGGGCATTCAAAAACAAGAGAGGGGAGTGTGATCATGCTTATTTAGCCTGTTATTGTGCTTTGTGCCAATCCCTATCCAAAGCTGTCTACAAACTGAATCATTTCAACATCAAGGAAGCCTGCTTGAATGCACATACAATGTTCCCATGAACTGGTGGGATGGTGGGAGCAGGAATGTGTGTGTTTGCCCTGCACTGTCGCCCATCTCATGCCCCGGCAATTATTGTTGTGAAGTTTTGACTGCCTAAATAGGGTTCTGATGTGCTAGCAACAGTGAATTTGGACTCTGGACTGTTCATTTATTCATTTTATTTCTATGCTGCTTTTACACACACACACACACACACACACACACACACACCATGCTCAAAGTGGCTTACAACAAAGAAGCAGGGATGCATTTCAAACAAACAATACAGAAACAATTTCATAGTAACACAGCAAAACAATAGCAAATATAACAACATACAAAAACCCACATTCCAATACTATAAATATAACAGTATTACTTAAACAACATGCGAAATAAGAAAAATAAAAAGGGAGCGTCACAATTTGATCTTTGTCCTAGAAAAACCCCTCCCATGATGTTGCTACGACATGGTTGACATCTTGAAGAACTTGTAGCATCACTTATCCAAAGCAGGCCAGAATTGTGCCTCCCAACGCCATGTGAATATTTTTCTTTTCTTTGCGGCCTCTTCAAAATGTATACAATATCTAGAGTGTTGATCTCTGTATTTTTATATAACATTCATGCAGTGTCTGGCTTCTTGAAAGGTTATGAATTCAGTCTCACACTTAGATGCACACACATACACCTACTGCAATTATTTCCCCAGATCCTACGTAATCAAGGCTGGTAGGCAATGTTAGTAATATATCCTCTTTAAAAGAAAAAAGAAAAAGCGACAAACCTTTCTCTGCAAACCAGGAAGAATTGCCATAGGCCATGAGCTTAACTAGCGTCATTGTATGGACTACAATAGGTCAGTGTTTGCCTCAGCTGCCTATAACTAGTTATCCCAGATTCTTAAAGATATGGAATGTTAGAATGAATGGCAATTAGTCATGTGAATTTTAGTCATACTAGAGTGGGCTGCATCTTTAATATTCTACAGTATGATGTTTGTGTTATGTGGAGAACTTTCTTTGAAGAAGTAGACACGATTAATACTGTACTGCACACTAAGATGGGCTGTCAAATTCTCTTTAAAAGAAGTATCTTTGAATTCTGTAGGGTGGTAGTTCAAAAACATTCTTTACAGTTCTGGTAATTTACTAACCCTGGTTTTTGTAGAACTATTTGTAGTTAGGAAGTGAGAATCCCTGTAGCTTTCATTTTGTTTCTTAAAATGCCTCTGTCTCTCTCAAAGGTTGGGGTACTCCATAATAGCCAAGTATTTTCTCTGTGATTGCGTTTTTTTAGCCTTAACACTAGTAAAATACATTCTTCCTAATCTCATTGAGTTCTTAGTTCCATTCCTATACCCATAACATGTTTTGATTACTGACAGTTCAAGCTGGAATGGGGGAAACTGGTCCTCCTGATGTTGTTGTATTCCAGGTCCTTTCAGCCCCAGCAACCTGGCCTAGTGGTCAGGGATGATGGGAGCTGCAACATCTGGAGGGCCACAGATTCACCATCCATGAACTAAAGGGGATGAATTAAAATTAAAACTGGCTTCTACAGGGAAATATGAAGAACAATGATCAAAGTTAGAAAGCATAATCACTTACATTATGCCTGGAGGTGTGTCCCGTGGGTAATGGAAACTGGAATCCAACAACATCTGCAGGGTTTCAGGTTCTTCACTCCTGAGCTGCATCATCTTCTTTGGTCCAAAAATGGTCCTGCAGGTATCATTCTAACAAGGAAAGGAAAGGTGATACACTGTACATGTCTTTTTCAGGTACCTACTCATTGAAAAGCTAGCATGATGACTCTTTTAAAAGTTGCCAGCAAATGTCTTGAAAACAGCAGCAAGCTATTGGCAAAGATTACGATCCTCTTAAAAAATATTTCTAATTTTCAGATTAAATGAAAATCATTGCTCCACTTCTCCTGCTTCCTTCAACTTCCTGCTTATTTCCCTACACTTCCTTTCTCTAACCTGTACTTCAGCCTCAAATCTCTCATGTTGCTACTTCAGAAAAGATTAGTTTTCTCAATACCAGCTCATGGCCACTTCATTCCTGTTTTTATAAATAAACTGCAAATGGATATATGTATAAAACTAAAATAGATACATGAGAAAAGATGTGTCATGGTGGGATCCTAGGCATCTGTTTATAGATCTGAGGGGACTGACATTACAGAATCATGCTTTAAAAGTCTTAACACTATCAGTTTTTAAAGATCTGAGAATACTTTCACCACACAAAAAAAGTTATCAAAACATAATGTTGAAAAAATAATAATCATGGTTTTGATTTACATAGTTAGAGCTTGAGTAGGAAAGCAGGCTAAAATTATGTCCAAGTTTTTCTATATATTGTAATTGACATGAATAATTATTTTTCTTTTATGCAGCTAAATATTTTGGTTGACACTGGAAGTAGCAATTTTGCTGTTGCAGGAGTACCAAATGCAGATCTGACCTCCTACTTCAACACAAAAGTGTAAGTGTATTGCTCTCCGTCTTGACAATATTTCTATTGACAAAAAAGTACTCCAAAAATAACACTGGAAAAAAACATAGTTTTGAATTACGTGATTAGTTCTCAGGTAGGAACACAGATAAAATGTTTTCCTTGTTTTACCATAGTTAATGTGGAGGGCTGCATCTCCATATTTGCAGAGCTGTATCCTTGTGCGGTTTCACACACACACGCCCTAATGATGTATTATGTGTGTCAGAACCTCATAAGTGGCTCACATGTCCAACATTGCCCTTCCCTTTTGGCAAAAAGATATTTGCATCTAAAGGAACTATGTCACTGACTGAGCAACAAGTGTGTCCGTGCTGCCAAATGTTATTGGAATATCACAATAATGTATTGATCAGCCTTTTGAAATCAGATGATAAGAGTGCAATGGAGTTCATGTCAGTTTTATCACTGAGCTGCTTAGTGCCATAACTGTTGCTGCATTGAGCCAGTCGGGTTTCCATTAAGCAGGGTCTGTTGATGTGGCAGAATTAAAGACCTGGAGTTTTATTCAACATAGCACTAAGGAGACTGCTCTGTCAGTGCAAACTTTTCTGCTCGTCCAATGGAACAATCTCCCACTTTCCCGCATGCACTGTTCTGGAGGTTCTCCTGCCCCTCAAGAGCCCATTTGGAGTGGATGTGAAGGGGAAGATGGGGGTGAATAATTACTTGGGGTGAATAATTACACAGGCTTCTGCTAGTGCAATGATTTTGTTGAATACAGCCATGTACTGTATCTTTATTTTTCACACACACACACACAGATATAAAATAATAGTGTGCCAATAGTTGTTCTGTAGTTTATACATGCTATTTACTAGACACATGTATGTATTTAATAAACTTAAAGAAAGATACAGACAAGTTGTAAAATTGCAGTATGAAATTGCTATTACAACAATGAATGAATATTTCAATGGATTATAGCTGGTTGAAAAGTCCCAGAGCAACTGTTATTTTTGCATTGATTATCGAAGCTCAAGGGAGCTATTGGTGGTATAATTGAAATTATAGTAAATAATTAGATAAAGATCTAATTTTTGTCAAAGGAAATCCTGAAATACATTAGAGCAAAAATACAGCAAAACCAGTTAAAATTGTGGTGCTGCCATGTTCTGCACTAACGCAAATAGTATTGAGAAAAAAATTATCCCATAGATGGAGTGTCGGCTGCCTTCTTCTGTTTTTAGACTAGTGTCTAATAGACTTCTCAGACCATCTAGCAATTGGTCATCCTTATATTGTTATGGTATATCTAATAGACATTTGATTCCATAATTATATGTAGGAAATGGAGGCCATATATGACATTTTCTGCAAAGAGATATTTTAGAAGAAAATGAATATAGTTTACATTTTGTCATAAGCTCATAATTGAAATCAACCATTAGTCTCTTTTGTCTTTTTAGTAGATCAAAATATTATTCATTCATTCATTCATTCATTCAATTTATAAACTGCCCTTCATCTGAAGATCACAGGGTGGTTTTATACTGTAAACACAAAAACGTACACTACATTTAAGTGGAAAGTTGAAATGGGGAGGAATTGCTCTGGTTGATGTGACATTTTGGAATATGTGGAGGGAAAGGTGCAATTTTTTTGAGTTTTCATGATTTATACATCATTCACTTTTCCCTGTTGCAGAATTTGGATGAAGCCCATGGTTTCTCTTCAAATCATATAAATATTTCACGTAAGATGATAATTTATAGCATGTAGCACAATACAGCATTGCTTTGTAAGTTTTCAGTGCCCCTTTCTTCCTTTCTTAGATCAAGCACATATAAGTTACTGGGCACTGTGGTCTCTGTTAAATATACCCAAGGAAGCTGGATAGGGACTCTCGGCACAGATGTTGTTACCATCCCTAAAGGAATCAACGGCACTTTTACCATCAACATTGTAACCATCTCTGAGTCAGAGAATTTCTTTTTGAAAGGTGTTCAATGGCATGGGATCCTTGGACTTGCCTATGATGCCTTGGCTAAGGTAATTTGAGTGCTTACCTACCGACTCGTACATTAAGAGCATATGGTGATCCTGCTAGGCTACCATCCCGTTCTCACAATGGCCGGCCAGGTACCTGGGGGAAGCCTGTAAGCAGGGCATGGTTGCAGCAGCAGCACTGCCCACCTGTGAATCCCAGCAACTGCCTCTGGACACTGGAGGGAGTACATAACCATCAGGAAATTGAATGGAATCCATTCTGGAAGTCCATATGACTTCCGAAACATTCAGAAACCAAGGCACAGCTTCCGATTGGCTGCAGGAAGCTCCTGCAGCCAATCGGAAGCCACAGAAGTCAAGTCGGACATTTGGGTTCCAAAGAACGTTTGCAAACCGGAACACTCCCTTCCGAGTTTGCGGCATTCAGGAGCCAAAACGTTTGACTCGCAAGGCGTTTGGAGTCCAAGGTACGGCTGTATACTGCAATAATTCTGTCCAAGACTATGTGAAGGACACTGAAGCCAGTCTCATTCCTATACCCAACCATATGCTCTTACTTGCAAAATAGTAATACTGGTTCAGAATTCATGGGCAATTTCTAGATATTAGCTAGGAAATTTAACATGTAAAATAAGCATGCATGCATTGGAATATATATATGAGAGAAACACTGTCCTGGTGGTGTTGGAGGTGAGGCAGGCATGTTAAGTGAGGAGGTGTAAGGCACACTCTTAATCCCATCACATGTAGAGAGATTTAGATCTGGTGTAACATCTGACAGACATCTACAGATGGATCATTAGATTAAAGATTGGTTTATTATAACATCTCTGTCAGCATGATTAATTTACATGTAAACGATTTAACCATTTTAACCAGCAAAATGATTCACATGGGTTCCATATGGAAGGCATTGGAGAGAAAAATGCTTTCTGAGGGGGGGTATACGTGTGAACAGACACCTGATTTATACATAGTTAACACTTTGTTTTGTTTTTGCTGCAGCCCTCAAGTTCTGTGGAGACATTTTTTGATTCCCTTGTGAATCAAGCAAAGATCCCCAATATATTTTCCTTACAGATGTGTGGAGCTGGATTGCCAGTTACTGGAACTGGTACCAATGGAGGTAGTCTTGTGGGTATCTGCCAACCTGAAACAGAAAATATTGGTGACTTTTTACCACTTTTGTAATGCGGTGAATTTAAACCTGTTTACTTGGAATTCAGCCCTTTTCATTGCATTATGCTTTTAATTACCATATCCATTAGAAGGCAAAACAGATTTAGAGTGGCTTACTCAATTTTCCATTTAGACTATTAAAATTAGAGAAGCATGCATAAATTTCTCATACTTATCCACATTAAGTTTATTTTACTGATTTTTCCAATAGTGAATAAAAAAATCTGCCTGTGGGGATTTGAAGATCTGCTCTATTGTCCTAACAGTATGATAAGTAAAATCAGCATCCAGAACTTTGGATGGTGCAGCCTTATTCAGGTGTTATAGGGAGAAGAAAGGCTATGCACCCTGACCATGCACTCTAGCCCCAGCCCTTACCTTCTCACACTGAGTGGGAATGTCTGAAGGGTGCTTCTAAGTGTGGGGGATTCCAAGCAGTGCTTGGAATCCCCCACATAAACCTTCTAAGAACATTCACCTGAATGTGTAGTAATAGACTTTCCCATTCAACCCAGAATGATCAGAGCCCCACAGAAAAGACTGTGCACCTTTACACCCTTCACTCATGTTGGGAGTTTCCTATTTTTGTATTATGTGTGAACATAGATTTTATGATCCAAGCAACATGTAAGCAAAGTTCTGTTGGTTTCATTGTAACGTCCATATCAACGGGTATACATTTCTGGTGTCATATATATATATATACACACACACACACACACACACACACACACACACACACATTCATTCTGTGTATCCTAAAAGAAACTGTGTTGCCCCTCTTTTTCTTCTAGCTAAAGTGGATTAAGAAGTGCTTGTTTGTCTTTGCATGCTTTATTTTTGTCCATTCCTGCCCCTCACAGTTGACATTCAGCATTCTATATAGAATTTGTTTTGTAAGAGAAGCACAAAAAGTGCCATTCTATACATGCTTACCCAGATGGGTCCTGGTGCATTCAGTGGGGCCCACCCCCAAGTAAGTGTACATTGGATAGCTCTGTAAGAAAACGTGACCCAGCCATTAAAATCAGTGAGGCCTTCTCCCCCCCCCCCATATATTTTGTGATATCTCAGCTGTTCATGGTTTTTCTTCCCATAAAGTTCAAGTTTAACAAGCAGTCTCTGCTCTGCTCAGAGTTACTTGGGCCACTAGTTTTCCTAAATGAAAATGCCTAGTGTATGGATATACTGTTTGGGTCAATATTTTAAACCATGGGGCAAAACCATTTGAGAGGGGAGGTCACAAATGTACACATGCTAATCTGCACTTGCTCTATGCCCATGCCCAGCCTCCTCCCCCATAATTGCTACCTGACCTTAACAAGGGGGAGATGTGATAAAACTGCATCATAGTTGCCCTAATTCTTGCATTGTGTTTCTCCTCCTGTCTTTTTTTTTTTTATTTCCTGTTGCCAGCCTTTATTCCAAATAGCTTAACAATGAAATATTGTTAAAAGCTTAGTCAATGTACAAAGATGAGAACTTTTCTGAAGAAGTGTGCGTGCACACGAAAGCTTATACTTAGTTTGTCACTAAGGTGCTACTAGGCAATTTTTTTATTTCAACGTTTCCCTGTTATTTAAAAACTGTCTGTGACTTGCTCTTTAGAAAGAGAGAGAGAGGTAAACAAACATAAAGCATCTCAGTCATTTTAATAGCATTTGTGACATAGAGAATGTCTGACCTCCCTGGGTTTATTACTCATAACCGGTAATACCTGAAATTATGCCTTCTATAATTCTATTCTCCCATGTATCTTAAGACACAGTCTTACGTCTGAGCAGAAGACTAGCCATGTTCTGATTAAAATATTTTTTTTAACTGCTTTAATTTAGTTTTACTAAAAAAAAACCTGACTGGGTCTGCAATGCATATGTTAGATGCATATGTTAAACAAGTGGGTTTAAAATGCGTGTAAATACAACATAAGTCCCCTGAGCACCATCTGACAGGGGGACATGCATGCTCTATATCTTTACTGTCGTGTGTTTGATTGTGCGGCAACCACCGTTTCCTTTTCAGGTCCTGGGTGGAATTGAACCAAGCCTATACAAGGGGGAAATCTGGTACACACCTGTTGAGAAAGAGTGGTATTATCAGGTTGAAATACTCAAATTGGAAGTTGGAGGCGAGAACCTTAACTTGGACTGTAAAGAGGTATTTATAGCAAGGAAGCACAATTTAATCTTTCTTCATTCAGGGGTGGCCAATATGGTGTTAGTCAGACTGCATGTCGTGGCGGTGCTGCCACTTCCCTACCCTCATAGCTGTGATGGCTTCCCCTTGCTGAAACTGGGAGCAGAGTGTCAGCAAGGGAGAGAGAAGCTCTGGGTTGGTGAGTGCAAGAGCCCTTGAAATGTTCTTAGACTCCAGCTCCCACCAATCGCAACCATCATGGCCAATAGTTAGGGAGGGTGGGAGTTGTGGTCCATTAATGTATAGAGGGTAACCACCCTCCGCATTCCAAAAATCTAGTGTAAGATGCTAATCAGCAAATGTGGAGAACAATTGGATTAGTGTTGAATCCTAAATATACTTCAGTTGTGTTGAAAAGGAATTTATTTCAGAGCATACAAATTTAAGTTAGAGTGTGTAGATGGGAGGAAAAACACTGTTGCAGATGCCAGCCTTTTTTTTCATTTGCAAGCATCTGCTAGCCTCAGTTTCTCTTCCCCAGATCTCTTTTCTACTGGACTTTTCCCATGATCCTTTCATGAGTTGTCATGTACTCTGGCATCCCTAGTCTTGCCTGTGAAATGTTGGAGGGTGTGCAGGTTTATCTGCTACATGCAGTTCTCCCTCAAACTGACCAGTCTGGCCAATTTTTATTGCTAACTAAAGATAGAAAAGTAAAGATTTACCCCCTTTCCCTCATATTGTAAAGAACCCTATTTTTTTTTGCAAAATAATCTTTGTGCTCCTAGATGGTGAGACTCAGCTTCTTAGTAACTGTGGTTGTTTTTTAACGTCTAAGGTTGAAATCATTTTCTATCATGTTTCTATCATGTTTTACATTGCTGTAACCTGCCCAACTGAAGAGTGGGTACTAAAAGCAATCATAGCAACAATAGCAACATGGATTAGAAATATAATTAATCATATATACATAGATACTGGGGGGGGGGAGCCCCACTGAAGTTGATTAAGACTTGTTTCTGAGTAAACCGGCATGAGACTGGGCTGTTAGTCTTACTGTCTTACAAATGTGACATGCAGAGCCATCTTTCCCATTGGGTTTACTGACGCGTTGCAGCAGGGCGGAGGAAAACGATTCCCTGTAGAGGCTTGGGAAAAGGTTGACAGCGTTGGGGAATGGGGTGGGATGGGGTGCCGGAGGAATCTTTGCACCACGGCGCCGGATATGCTTAAGATGGCCCTGGTGACATGTTTTATTATATATGTGTATATTTATCTTCCATGGATTAAGTGGCTGGCTCCTTGTGCTAACTGCTCGTCTTTCTGCCTCTGCGTCCCTCTGACCTTGTGCAGTTCTTCTCCAATTTTTAGAATTTAGTGCTACAACCCCTAATGTATCATAATTCAGATATGTATGGAAATCATCCAACAGGCTACACACCCACGCCCACACACCAGAGCTATTTTTTTGCCCAGTTCCAGAGTTGGAACTTGGGGTTCCAAGGCAGGTAAGCTCCTGCAACTTTGAAATCTGTCCAAACCTGCTACAAAGTTATCCAGTTTAGACATGGAAATAGTTCCCTCTTGTTCAAATTCAGGTTGTCAGCTGAGACTCTTCTGTGACGTATGGTGTGTGTAATCCTGTCCAACAGACAATACATCTCACAGGACCAATTGAGCCTGGGGTCAGAGCTGGCTTTCCCATTAAACTTCTGCTTAGGCTATGCTGGGGGAATCCTGCGTGGGCTCAAGGCAGCTGAGAAATGTCACTGCCTCTGTAATGGGGATTTGGAGGAGGCGTGCAGAGAGGAGCTGACATCACAGAGGGCCCTATGCTCTGCCATCGCACCACCAGAAGGAGCGGCTTTTATTGACTTTCCATTGCAGTTTGCTGCTACAGCATGTTGATGTCTTCGTTCCCCTTTCCCCTGTTTAGTACAACTCGGATAAAGCCATTGTAGACAGCGGCACCACACTCCTGCGCCTGCCAGAAAAAGTCTTCAGTGCTGTTGTGGGAGCAATTATACAGAAATCCTTGGTAAGTTCCAGCTCATGAGACACATTGTTCCTTAAAGGAACTGTTTTAAATAGCTGTCTTAGGACAGTATTTCTCAATGGGGGATGCCACTAAGCCACCTTTTTCCATCACAGGTGGAGGAGACTTCTTAGCGGAGGAAGTGTAACTAATTTTTAATCACCATTTTAAAAATGGCATGATTTTGTTTGACTCTAATGTATTTACAGAGTAGAAGCATTCTGTCCTTCTCCAAACTTTGTGGTGTTTGGGCTAAAACCTAATGGCTTTGTTGGCAGCCATTCCCAAAATAAGTGCTCTTTTGCCTTGCAACACAGGCTATTGTTCTCTTAAAAAGAGACACTGTGACAGTGAACAATCTTGTTTGCTCTAATGGGTTTTTATCTATGTGTGGCTTAAGGCCCAGTGTGTGGATTGTATCTACCCAAAAAAGTGTGTGTGTTTGTTATATTGGTGTATTTGTCAGAATCCAAAATTATGACCCAGGCTCTGGCTCTAAACCTCTGCCACAAGGAAAGTCCACTCACATGTGAGCCCCTCTCCCCCCCCCCCCAATTGATACACACGGTGCACATTGTGCTACGGCAGAAGCTAAGTAGTTTGTCAAAATATAGTGTGTATTCTGTATTTCAGAGGTGTGGAAGCTGAGGTCATCCACATGTTGTTAGACTCCATCTTGCATCAGCCACAGCCAACATGGCCAACAGTTGGGAATTATGGGAGTTGTATTCCAACCACATCTAAAGAGCCATAGGTTTCTCATTCCCTGTTATATATTAGGAAGGAATTAAACTGCACATTAAATAAATAGAGGGGAGGAAGGTGGAAACATATTTTCTCCTTCTCCTCTCTGATCAATAGCAAGAAAGTAAACCAGAATCAGGACGGATAAACTACAGGTTTCATATTCTATGGATCAGAGCTTCTTTTCTTCGTAAAAGCATAAAGCAGGGAAATGTCCAGTAGCTGTGAAGGCAGAGAGATGAGTGATGGGAGGGAGGAGACATTGTCACTGGGAAGGGCTGCCCTCTGCACTTGAATGCCATCTTGGCACTGAATGCATGGGGCAATATCTTTTAGTCCTACACGGAAAAGGAGCAGTAGCACGTGCACTAGGAAGTGAAAAGCTGTCTGCCTCCCTTGAGACTAGACTCCCCCACTGGCTGTTTTCTTAAATGAAAAGAAAGAGAAGGAAGGAACTGAGCCCAGAAATAATGAATGGAGGCTGTGCTTTGATCTTATGTCAGAAGAGCCTATCTAAATTCTTCTAATCTCTGACAGAACATTTCAGCACCACTTGTAGGTTGAATTGCTCAGTGTGAAACTAGCCGTATGACTCCAGGTAAACCTATTCACCAATTTGGCTTTTTCTCACTTAACAAATAACGAAAGTAGGAAACTGGCAGATTTTTACATGATTTTTGTGCATCTGCAGTAAGGATGGCTAGATCTGGATCCAATGATGGATATGGATAATAATATTTGCAAAATTGCTCCACTACTGATATATTATCGGAGGGGGGGGGGCTCTAATGCAATTTGGGGGAAATGTAGTAGAAACTAGGGGTAACATTATACAATGACTTAGGACTGCTATTTCAATTTGTTAATCATCATATCCTGTCACTTCTAGGTGTTAAATAATATGATATGAAAACATCCAATGTAATAATAAAACAAAATAAACATAAGAACCAAGCATCACTTTACAGGGCGCAGGATTTTTTTAAACCTTTTTTGTGTGATATTGAGTGTTAGTCATACCTAAGCTTGTTGATTTCAGTGGATCTACTGTAATCATTACTGTAAATATGACTAACGTTGGCTATTACACTACTTTTTTTAAAAAAAAAAAAGTCCTTCTAAAAGCCTAGGAGAAAAGGAAAGTTCATCTATTCCTGAAATGACATTAATATTGGCTCCAGGTTATTTAGGGAGACTTCATTTCAGGGGCAGTAGCTTCTCTCTCCTGTTTTTTCTTTTTGAAATAGTAATGTTCTTCTGTCCCTGTTTACCAGAGAGAGTCCTCATTTTCAGATATGTTTCTCTTGTCAATCACTGTCCCTGCTGCTGCCTTTTCAGCGTCAGTTGCTGGAGTTGTCATTCTCCTGTGCTATGTCTTGCATTCCCCAGGGTCTCTAGAATTTAAATATTTGGGAGTTGTCCTGTTGGCATATAAATTCATGAACACTAAGCTGTCATATAGGACACATCCTGACATGCCATGTGCTGGTGAGGCTCACTTTATTGTTTACAAAATGTAAACAAGGACAGGCTCTCTCTTGTTTTTGCATATCTTTAACACATCCACGCGCATGCATGCACACACACACACACACACACACACACACCAGAGAGGACAGTGTCTTTGGAGATTGTGCATTACAGTCTGTTGCAGAGTCAATGAATAGAGTTGAAGCAGCTGATGGTAGCAGCTTAGCAAATGTGTTTTGGGAAGGGAGCAGCTGAAGACATCCCTTGTATGAGAATAGGGTGGTGGTTTTGTGCAAGCATATCCTTTTTTTGTCTGAAATGTCTGACAGCTTGTTAATAAAGTGCTCAGTATCAATGTACACGCTCAACAATAGGACTGTGGAGTTGACCTTTTCTTCTTCACTCAAACCATATTTGTTTTGGTGGGAATGTTTGCTAATGACAAGGTGATAAGAGCTTCAGCTGCCTCAGAAAGCAAACACTGAGCACAAAGACTCTGCTTAAGGAAGTGTATTTGCCCTATCCTGCATTTGTATATTTGCATTGGTGTATTATGTGCCTCTCAAAAACTGTAAATGTGGGAAAGAAAGTTAGCCTGACTTGCATGGGTTGTTATATAGATTTATGTTCTTGCATATTTATTTTCTTGAATATGTTCTTATTGCACATGAAATAAATGGTTCATGCTAACACATGTCTACTCAGTTCTTTTGAAAGCTTTCTCCCAAGTAAGTGTGTAAGGAACTCCAAAGTTCAATCTGATGCTAATTCAGTAGAGGTGAAATGAAAGAAAGGGCTGACAGGGTTAATTATCAGTCCAATAAAATAAGACATTTTGATCTTCAAAAGCTTGAGATTTTAATCAGCAAGGTAGCGAACAGAATCAAGGCTAGTTATTGTTCAGGGGTCATGATACGATGGACTCTTCCTAGTTCTTGTATCACTTGCATACTTTTCCCACTTCCAGTGTGATTTGCCACTGCCCTTTGAAACCAGGATCACATGCTCCCAGCTGCTTCTTTTTCAGGAATTTTGCTAATGCTTCTACTCAAGACTGTGCCTGTTCATAGGTGACAAAAAAACAGGATCTCATTAATTAAGCCTAACGTCCCCACCCCCTCCATTTTCTGTATAGATTCAAGAATTCTCACCTGGATTTTGGAATGGTGTACAGCTTGCTTGCTGGGCTAAAACTGAACAGCCTTGGACCTTCTTTCCAGAGATATCTATCTATCTGAGAGATGAAAATTCCAGCAGATCATTCAGGATCACTGTCTTTCCACAGGTCTGAACAAGCCCTTTATTGTAGTGTTCGTCAAGAGAAGCAATAATTTCATTGATCGTACAGCACTTAATGAGTACTTCATTGAAGATTTTGGCATTTGTATATACTGCCTTTTTAAAAACAGGATTTATAGTGCTGCTGTTCTTTCCCACACTAACTCAGAAGTTTGGCTGCCCTTTGGTGGAATCTTGCTGGTCTCCTCATCACTAATAGTTCAGTGCTTGCTTATCGTTTTGTAGAGATCTTTTCAGCGGCAACACAATAACTCTGTTCACATGACATAGTTATTACTCACTAAAATAGTAAGCTAGCATATCCAGCCAGTTGGAATGGGAGGACAGGATTATGTCAGTATGCCACGCCCCCAATCCATATGCAGTCAGTTCACCGTCGACATGGAAAACCAGAGTTTGCAATTGCCCAGATATGGTCCTACAAGGGTACAGTACAAGGAAGCATAAATTCCATACAGATATTGTACTGAATATTCACAACCCCCTCCCATTCTGTACATTTGCTGACTCTGCCATGGAGTCCAGAACATAGAAGACGAAAGGAGCATGTGAGTCCTTTAATCAGCTATGACAATATAGTGAACCATGCACATCCATTACATATCAAAATGTTTAAAATCCAAGAATGGGGACCTTTTGTTAATCTGGATTGTAATCAATAGGTCTGTATGGGACAATGACACAAGGAATTTTGTGATTCTACATTTTCAGAAAAATGGTGGCTGGTTCACGCATGATAATTCTTTAGAAATGTGCAAGTCTCTTGCCAGACTCACTGCCAGTAGACTTTCATGGACAGTCTTTTTGCACCATGCTGGTGTTACAGACCATTATATATACGATATCTTTATTGTCATTGTCCCATACAGAACAATGAAATTGGAAATCTACATAAAATCCTCTAAAAACTTTGAAACCCCATTTTAAAATACAATATACTATAGAGACTCCTTATGCTGCATTTAGAACCAGAATTGCATTTGCGTAGAAACTGTTTCTCAGGCGGCTAGTCCTGGTCTTTATAACCCTATACCTTCTTCCAGAAGGCAGAAGCTGAAAGAGATCATTTCCAGGGTGCGTACTATCCTGCGCTATCTCTGCAGCTTTCTTATGGCACCTGACAGCATAGATTTGATCTAAGGTGGGAAGAGTGCACCCAATTATTCTCTCTGCAGTCTTTACAACCCTGGACAGCATTGTTTTTCCCTGGCCGTGCAGCTCCCAAAGCACACACACAGACCATAAATTAATACACTCTCCACAGTACAATGGAGACATTGTAGAAGTCTTTTCAGTCATTGCTCAGGTGGAGCACCCCTGAATAAATTCAATCTGGCTAGGATCCTGACAGCAGACATTTACACTACTGGAGTGTCTACATGGGGGTGGGGTGGGGTCATGATGTTTGAACTAGCACCTTGGTTTGTGGGAATAACACAATGCAGTCCAACTAGTCTTAGCCAATTTATAAGAAAATCTGCTTTTAGACTAACTAGTTAATTCTTTGCACGGGGGGAGGTAGCACTAAAATTCCTTTCCCCCCCACAAGATCATTAATGAAGTGATATTTTATGAAGCTATTATGATCTTTATCATCTGAGTATGCAAAGATTGTGAAGCCGATTGACGAGAGTCCAGAAATTATTCATGTAAATCTGATTATCTTGAAATATTTCTGTAAGCTTAAGTGTTTCCTTGCCCGTACTTTCAAGCAGCTTTAATGAAGCAAATGTGACTTTGAAATGGCCTTCAGTTGTAATTCCAGGCTTAAACTTTTAATGAGCAGCCAAGTAACATAGGGACCTGGTTTTGCCTTGATGGCATTGTGCATTCTGAAGTCTAACTTATTTCCCTATATTGTTAACACTATTTTAGGAAAGCACATGCACATTGATAGGTAGAGTCCGGATCATTTTTAATTTGGAGTATATTCTACACAAAATTGCAGTTGTTTTTCTTATTTCAGCAACTTTGTTGCCGTTGATTTGTGTGATGCAAGCTTGTCACACAGGACCCTGTTCTCCTGGTTCCACCATTTCTCTAAGCCAGGTGTCATGTATATCCCAAATGCAAAAGGGTGCTTAAAACGCCTACCTGGGACATATGACATACTTCAGAAAAATTGACTCTGGCTCTTATTGATCAGAAGGTCACTCCCTCCAAGGTGAGGGGACAGATCTTTTAAAAGTTGAGCTGCTCTTGGCATTTTGATCCCTCTAACCATCAGGGATCCAGGCCAGATCTTCCACACCACCAGGAGGTTGACCACCCTTCCTGTCCACTTGTAGGTAGACTGAGATAATTGTGCTGTTAGTAATTAGGACTGACATAGTCCGCTTTTGGAGTTAATGGGCTCTTTTTTGCTTTTAATATTTCTGTTGAACCTTATTGCCCTCTTCCTTATATATTTTTAACAAAGTTTCACAATTTGGACTAGTGGAGTCAAGTGTGTGATGGCCACCCTCAGAATTTGGGAATCTCCACTTGCCTAGATCACTTTGGAATTCACACTATTGGAAGTCTTAAGACCAGAGTTGGTAAAGCCAGGAACTTGCCCTACTCTGAGGGAGAAGCAGAGGACTGGGGGGAGCTGGCTTTACACTCTGAGCAAATTTGCAAGGAATTGGCTGGAGAAGTGAGATGTGCTGGTCCAGGATTTAAACATTAATTTGATATTTCCAGTTTTCACTCCTGTTTGTGGGGCTGTAGATTACCAAAAGATGGTGGTAGTGGTGGTGGCAGTGGCAGCCACTGAATAGTAATACCTAACTGGCAATACTTCAGGGCTGTTGTGTAGCAGTTGCAGAAGGAAGGAGGGCACAAGAGGCTGTCATGAGCACACACACACACACACCCCCCAGCTGAAGTCAATTGTGGATGGTGAGGAATGGTGGAAAGAAGTATACAGATTTCTGTGTGAAAAGTAAATAGGGTTTATTCACTTTGAGCTCTGGACAAGCTGCAACTTAAAACCCAGCATTTCTATAGTTTAATGGAGTCATTATCCCATCCTTTGTAATTTGGCTGCTGTTGTGTGTTCAGATCTTATCTGCTAATCTTCTAAATTTAGGTATATTGCTGCTCCTTAATTGTCCTTTTTTCTTTCCAAATAAACAGCTTTATATTCAGCCTGCTTTTGAGACTAGTCAGAATTTACGCTGTTATCGTTTTGGCATCTCCTCTTCTCCCAATGCCCTGGTCATTGGCGCGACAGTGATGGAAGGATTCTATGTCATCTTTGATAGAGCTCAGAAGAGAGTGGGCTTTGCATTAAGTACTTGTGCGGGTAAGAGACCACTTCTGAATAGCATATACTTAACAATTTAAGGTAGCACCTGAAATCTTTTATTTTTATTTTTTCATTTATTGGATTTATGTACCACCCTTCCTCAAAAGATCTCAGGTGGTTCACAATATAAGCTTAACAATCTGCTTTTAAAAAATTGCATAAAAAACCTTGTCCGAATGCTTTGAACATTGTTTGCAAATCTGCAAATTATTTTTTAGCGCTGTTGTGTGGGTTGCAGTTTTAATCTTCACGACAATCTTGTAAAGTAGGGTAGGCATTCAGATTATTTGCCAAAAGCCACCGAGGAGCTTCAGAAGTGAGCTGGGCTGGTATCCGAAGAACCACGCAACTAGTTCCATGTGCCCAAGGGAACTATGGACTCGCCTTTCTTCAATTCCTATTCCCTGTTACAAATTACTTTGGAAACTGAGGGAATTGTCAAATGCAAATTAGCATTGTGCAGGGAGCTTTCTTGTTCAGAAGGGGGTGGGAATCCTGTTGGGCTTCAGCCCCAAAATAATTATTTGAATTCCAGCTTAGGCCTCTTGGTTATACCTGAACCTGGATCACACACATGTGCATGATGGTCTCAGATTAGTACAGGCTTGTTCTGGAAAGGAATATTAATTTTTGACATATAGAATGAAAAGCAATTTTTACATTTCTGAATAAAGCAAATATGCTGTTACATTTCTCAGTAAAGCAAATATGAATCAATGTGATTGCCCTTTTGAAATAAGATGCTTTTTGGGAATGAAAAGCCCAAATGTATTTTGGAAGTACTTGAATATAGAGTTTTATTAATACTCTTATTGCAGCTCTAATAAGATTACTTGATAGTCTTAAACTGTCTGTAATGTCTTCCCATTTCAGATAAATTACTAGACAGGGGAGAGGTTGGGTGAGTAGGAAACCAATAGAAAGAATATAAACCTTTTGATGTACAAGAACAGGAGAGGTAACAGGGACCTGAAATCATTCATTTTGCTAGAAGGAGAACAGAATGTTAACTTTGACTTTATTTTAAGATGAAATTTTGTATTCCGTGTGACTTTCATGTGGGAGTAGTATGACCAAATGGGAAATAAAGTACAGTAAAAGGCTTAATTTAATGTGTAGCTGGATTTTGTTTATATATTTATCTGGTTGTTCTTCAATATGCACACTTCCTTCAGCTTGGATTTAATGGAGAACTTTAAGTGTTATCACCATATGTAGTCCTAAACCTACCCACTCACGGGGCTTTGTGGGGCAACAGAAGAGTCCACAGATTGCCTGCTCATAACAGCAGCTGTGGAAGATCGGGGGCGGGGGACGTAATTGGGTGGGTCTGTTCCCTTCATCAGCTCGAGGCTGGCACATTGATCTGGCTCAGTTCAGAATGGCACAGCGATTGGGTCCAGCGGATCCCAGGTTGGCTTTTTCCCACACCTTGCCCATCCTTGGAATGTCCAATCATGGGGCTTTCTGCTGACAGGAGTACCATCAACAGGCCTCCCACTTGTGAGTGGTTGCTGGGAGGCTGGCTCAACTGGGCGAGCTAAGTGGAGGAACACCTCTGGTCAATTAAAAACAAGCCTGCAGCCCAGTACAAGGGCAGGTTTGGATTGCTCTCTCCATATTAAACCATGGTTTAGTGTTACGAAGATTAGCTGCAGATAGTGTTGGGGTTATGCAGTCCTGCCTCCAACTGCCTCTGGCACAACCACAAGGAGATCAGAAGCTTCAAATTCCACTTTAGATTAACTAAATTCTAGCAGTGCATTTGAACATTAAACTGTGTTTAATCTTAACTATGGTTTGTTGAAACAAGCCAAACTGGAAACTGTGATTGTCTCAAAACAGCAATAGCTTGGCATAATAAAATGAGATGTGAACGAGCTTCATGCACCTATACTCAGCTACATCCCATGATCCAGAAAACAACCCATGAAGTCTGAATTGTGGTTTCCTGAACTGATGGTTTTTGGTTTATCCCAAACCATCCAGGATCTTAAATGGTTTTAAATTGGCTTAATATTGATACATATGAACCAAGAAACTAACAGAAAAACAATAGCAAACTGAGGCTTCATGGCTGCACCTCACAAAGGAAGGGGTGAGTGGCTGCTTGTAGAGTAACACAGCTTTTTCACATCTTTGCTCATTAAGCAGACAGATGACCATCCAATCATAGCCATGGTTTGAAGTTCACTTATTTCAGTGAACAGAAAATGCAGCAAGCTGTGTTTAATCTAAAAATGGAAGTGAATGCTTCAGAATTTGCAAGCCTGAGAATTGTCTGGACTCACTCTTGCAGTTCCAAACTATGGTTTTGTTACCCAGCCCTAAATATTTATATGCATATAACAGTTAAATGCTGTAAACCTTTTAAATATTTGTCTCTCTCTCATTCCTTTGTGCTCTTTTAGAAATTGGAGGTTCTCCAGTATCTGGGATTGAAGGTCCTTTTGAAACTACGGATGTAGCAAGCACCTGTGTGTCCACAATATCCTTCCATGAACCGTTGTTGTGGATTGTGTCCTATGCACTGATGAGCTTCTGCGGACTTGTCCTTCTGGTGCTCATTGTCTTACTGCTCCTGCCTGCTCGCTGTCGTCGTCATTATTCTGACAATGACATTGTAAATGATGAATCGTCCTTAGTACGGCATCGATGGAAATGAAGAATTCAGTCCAAGCTCAAGGAATACTTGCACTTTGCTTAGCAGTACTATGGACAGACTGTTCCAACCAAAGGTAGAAGTCCAGGCTTCACTCCTTGCAAACTTAAGCACATGTTTCACCAGAAGATGTTCTCCAATTCTGCTGCCTCATAATTTCTAAGCTTTTTTTCTAACAATTTTTTGAACCAAATACATATACTGTATAATCACTCCAAGTGCTACTCTGCTTTTCTAGTTGACAATCATGCAGCTCAGCCAATAAGTACATTTTTTAAAAATACTAAATACTTATTCCATAGTTCCAAAAAGATTGGCTTCTCTATTCCTATCCCACCCCACTCTATGAAAAACAAAACAAAAAATGTTTGCATGTGTTTGGTAAGCCGTTATTCAAACTTTGTATGCCAAATCATAATGATGAACCAAAAGCTTTATTTATGTTTGTTTTTCTTATTATCCCCATTCTAAATTTTTTTTTTACAAATCAGTAGGTTGATTGTGAACCTTCATCAGTGGGCAGTGGAAAAGGAGGTTAGCAATACAGACTAAATATAATCCCCTCACCCCTTCAGACCAAGGAGAGTATCTTGCACTTTCAATGGATCTCTCTTTGTAACTCTCAGGAGAAATGAAGTAGGGAAAAACATTGAAACCAAAACCTATTGTGCAGCCTTAGTATAAAACAAGACTACCTCCGAATATAGAAGTTCTTGAAATAGAAAAAGATTCATTCCATGGGAATACAGCACTATTCAGTTTCCTTTCAGCTGTCCTTTCGAGATTTTTTCCACTTAATGGCATTTGAAAATATTTGACTTTGCCACCCATATTAGCATCCTGTGTTCTGAATCCATGCATAGCTAATTTTTGAATGGGTTCTTCAAGCCTTTGTACTTGCATCCTGCAAAGCAGATGGGCTGTAGGGGCAAGTGCCTCTCTTTACACCTTTTGGGTATGTCTCTAATGCCTAGCAATTGAAATGAAAACAATGCAATGTAAGGTGAATCTTCAGTTGATAAGTGGTCCATTTGGCTGTGGCCACAGCTGTGAAAGGCAAAGGGGTGTTTTTTTCATGAATGGACAGTGAGCTAGGAAGTGGGCCAGGTGATGAATATGAACATTTTAATATCTCTGTGGCAAGAGTAAGGCTCTAGGACCTGTGCAGAAAGATCTACGGCCATGCCAACTTATGCCCATGTATCTTTGTACTGGCAAGCTTAAGGACAGCCTGCGTTGAAATCAGTATGTGGCAGCAGCATTCCTACAACCCATTTAGGACAGTCTTTCCCCTTCCCAAAGGTTTCTGCAGGCTGAAATACTTGTATTAATAGGCTGTGTCCATTCTCAAGTCTTTTGACTTGTAGAGAGAGGGAGGAATCTGTCCAAAAGCACTGAAAACAAAACTCATAGGTTTTGCATAGGTTTCTAGTTGAGAGTCAAACTTGAGATTTATTAAATTAGTAAAGTGTTTCTACTATTTGATTTTCAATTTCCTCTGTACTTAATGATCCAGTACTACAGAAGCTAGGAAACGCTTTAATTCTGATAAAGACAGCACAATCTCTTCCCCCTCATCCCAGTGATTACCACACTCTTATTAAAATCTTCAATGTGCTTGGTTGATCACTCACATGGGATTTTTGATGTCCAAGCAAGGATGTGGAAATAGCAGCTTTTGTCCTATAGACTGGTGGCCTGTATGCTTTCCTCTTCACATTTTCCTCTTCTGGTTCCATTGCACATCACATTTCAATCCCCTCAAGGATGCTTTACATACAAGCTTACAGTGCTTTAGTGCACAGGTACTAAAGCTGTCCCACCAGTGATGCCAAATCAGAAACTTTGCTTTGCAAAGGTTTCCATTTCATGTCCATACTGTTCCCTAAATACATTTGGATGAGACTCTTTACCTTCCATAGTTTTTCCTATGATGGATCTGGATATCATGTGCGGTGGGAGTTTTCTACAAAGTGGGGGAAATTATGGCTCAAAATGTTGATCACACACAGCTGTTAAGCCATTCTGAAACCCAATCCATCGTACAGTTTTGCCTTTTATTCTTAAACCAGAAAGGCACGTGTCAGAGAAAACTTGTTATTCTGCTCCCCTGCTTCCGATTTGATTTTTCTGGTTTATAAGTAACATTCAAAAGCAAGCCCTTTTTTCTTTAAAGTCACACTCACACACACACTAGTTGTGTGTGCGCACATGTGTATAGCATCTCTTCATCACATGGTAAGTTGTCAGCTATTGTCTATGTGAAGAATACCTAAAATCCTTGAAGCATATATATAAGCCCTTTGCTGATACTGAAGCAGGGGAACATGCTGGCAGATTATCTGAGCATCATTATAAGTTTTCTTTTTAATGAAAAAATTTTCTGGAGATTTTCACTCAGCAGTATTTCACTTCAGTGCCTATTAAATACTCATGATTTCATTTTGAATTGGTGGTTAGGACACTGTAAATATAAATACTTGAAAAAAACCCATAAGCAATAATAAAATATAAGAAACAAACCCGTGATATATAGTGGGATCCCTTGCCACACAAATATGGCTAATGAAGATGGTGCTGTCTGACATTTGCTTATAGCACAACTTTCATCCATCTTTCTAAACTGAGATGTCCAGTGGCAGATATTATAGTAGTTTATTGTTCTGTTGCTCAGGCAACCATGGCAGCACTGACAAGGTTGAATTTTTAACCTGAAACACATTAAGAAAATGCACTGTGAAATACGTTGCACCTCTCAGCTTTGCATGCGCCCCCCCCCCTTACATTTTTCTGTTGTCAAAATTCTTTAAAGAAACTTGTAACTAAATTGAAAACTTTTAAAATAAGAGGAGTGATTAGGATGGGGGGGATTGCCCAATAATATAAATTGTTTTAAAAATGGGAAATATGCTTTCCACCAGAAACTGCTGTTCTTGACCTTCAGCTGCTACATCCTGCTGTAAACATTACTCCCAATTTGCTGTGAAATTTAATTTTGTTCCCTGACTTTTAAAATAAAGATTTATTAGTAGAAATACAGGATTCAGACTGAAGCACAAGGTTGTATCTGTTCTCTGAGACAGTGTGCATGATCAGCATACTCACGTGAAATATCTGCAGCTGGCCAGTATCTCTAAGGGGCAGCAAAAATATGTGCTCATGTGGTTTGGTTTGGTTTGGTTTGCTTTGCTTTGCTTTGCTTTGCTTTGCTTTGCTTTGCTTTGCTTTGCTTTGCTTTGCTTTGCTTTGCTTTGCTTTGCTTTGGTTTGCTTTGGTTTGGTTTGGTTTGGTTTGGTTTGGTTTGGTTGCTTAAAAAAACACTTATTACAGTTTCAGCATTAGCATATTAGGCAAGATTAGAACCTACTTCTGGGCAAGTGCATTGTAAAAAAAAAAAATGCAAGTGGTTTGCTGTGTTCAAATATCCGTTTTCTGCCACCTCCATTCTGCAATGTTTTTGTTCAGCAACAGCTGTATCTTGTGAGACTGCTGAGAATGCTGTTGGAAGAAACTCTCTGTTTGACTTCTTGGATCACCTTAATGGCTTTACTGGCAAAGAGAATAGATAGAATGCAGTAAAAATAAGCATGTGTTTTCTATAATATACAGTGCTCAGTGAACTGAACCTCAGTGCAAAACATTTTGTTACTATACTTCTGCAATATGTGTTAATAGCAGTTAATAGGGATTGCTTTTTAAAAAGAAAAGAAAAGAAAAATAACATTCTTGCCATTTGGCCTTCTGATTGATCACCACAAAAATATTCCAATTCCTGTCTCTTTCTCCTTTACAAAAAAATAAATAATAAAATGCTAACTTGGACAGCAGTTTATCTGTCTTGGTTGAAGTAATCCTGTTGCATCTCAAGATGATGTTTCTTACTAGAATGAAGGCATATTGGAACCTGCATGTATTGTAAGCTAGATCATTTTTCTGCTGCTCTATTAATTGCCCATGTACATTGTTTGGATTGTTCACATATTAAAGGTTTGACAAGGCATTATCTTGAAAGATCACTTCCATAATGTTAGAATTTTGCATGTTGCATTCTGGTAGTATTAGAATGGGAAGCTTGTGCCCAAGTAGAAGAGGTGGAAGTAAAATATATGTAATATATGTCAAAGTTGGTGCTGGGCAACTGACAGCACTCTTGAGATTATTTGGGAGCCAAGAATCAAGACCCATGAGACGGACCAGTTGTCAGAACTGATAAGCAAGGCAGTATTGAGGAACAAGCTAGGCGTAGCAACTGATGAACAAGCTGGGGCCAGAGGACAGGCCTGCACCATGGCTTAGAAATGCCTTGTAGTTCAAGGAAGGGCCCACCTTTTATACTCTGGATCCACTGACCAGCCTTGGTGAGTGGAGTCAGTCCAGAAGTTTCTTCACTGAGAAGGCTGCTAGCTGCAGTTCAGTGATTTACCACCTGAGATTCCAGCAGTTCCTGACAGCCAAGAGGTTTAACCTCCCTATTTAATGTGGTAACTGTACTCTAGAAAGAGGTTGCGATGTTGGTAATTTTAGATAATGTAAAGCATCTATGATATTCTGCTGTGTTGAGCTATACCCAGAGGCTTAATCATTTTTACATAGTTATTTATTTTTAAAAAGTTTGTTCCTTGATGTCTGTCAAGGAACTGTCAAGACTGCTTATAATGTTATCTAGAGTCTCCTACCTCTCTGGGACCTACTTGAAATTCAACTTGGGCTGGTTCTGTTCCACAACCTTTTTTCCGGATAGGCTTTCCCTCCTTCTTCATATTTAGGAATGGGTGGATTAATTTCATCTTCTGAAGGGGATGTTTTACATTTCACAGAAACCATTGTACACAACTACAACATAAAAAGCTCTTGGTTACTTTGAAAAGTGAATTTTAATGAGTCTGACTATATTTTTCCTCGAAATCACAGTGTTAGCACATTGTCAGGGGATGTGTAAAGCATTTGCATTTATTTTCAGCCATATTCTATGAGAATTCTCCAGATTTGAAAATAAAAGTGAAGTGTGCTGTTTTCTGTGGCGAGGTATTATTGTGAATGTGCATCAACATTGTCAGACTTAAATTAAACTGAAGTCTGGGAAATTCAACCAACCTCATTGACACAGTGGTTTAATATAAATATACAAATACTAATTAATAAATTTGGCTATGCAGAAGTCCACTCACTCAACACTGGATTCCACCCATGTAAGATTACAGGAGGTAATCTGCCTACTAAAATTGGGGTGGAATATAGAATATGTGCATAATGATTCTAAAATTGAAATCAGCCTTCCCTAATCTGGAGCACTCTGTATGTTTTTGACTGCAGCTCTCATCCACTCCAACCAGCATGGCCAGTGGGTCAGAGACATTTGGGGTTGTAGTCCAAAACATTTGGTGTTTGGGGAAAGCTGCTCTAAATGGCTTGATTTGTTTATTTTTAATTGTATATATATCTATATATAGATATATATATTGTGTGTGTGTACGTACACACACACACACACACACACAAGACAAAATATTAACTTCTTGTTACTAGCAACTTTAAATGTTTATATACTTATTCTTGTTAAGGATTATTATCTCAGTTTCTATTATGCCACATTGTATTTGAGTCTCATGGAGCCATTCAGGAGCCATGCTGTTGTACTAAAGCTTTCCAATGAAAAAATAGTATCTTCAAAATGGAGAATCATCACAGCTTTCAAATATTCTTTTAAGTGCTTATTGCATTCATCTTTAGTAAAATATGTTATTAATGGATTGTTGTATTGAAGTACATCTTCCCTATAGAAGAATGAAATTGGAACCATAGAATTTGCAATTCTATTAACTGATTTAAACTTGTCTAAATATTGTACTGTTATTGCGTTCTTATGATTACGTACAATTTGAAGTACGTTTCAGAGAAGCAAGCCTCACTCACTGCGTTAGACCCTCAGATAGGCACACTACAGGTGTTCATAACCTAGTAAGCAGCCTTAATATCTTTTGCCAATAAGAAAATGTTGGCCCTGAGTAGTGTGTTATAGGGGAAATGCTTTAAGCAATTGGTTACTATTTCTGTCTTCCATGGACTTCTATCCATGGGCAAATCTTCCTTGCAAGCTGAGTACTTTGCATTAATATCAATCTTTTGCTAACAATTCAGGGTGGGAGTGTTGAATGATTGAAATTAAAAAGAAAACTAATCCTGACATGCTGGACTTTGTGTGTTTGTGCAGCCCCCTGAGCATAAAAATGTAGCATGTCAGGACAGGAGTCCTAACATAGTCTGCCACGGCTTGAGAGTTTTGAAACGGTAAGGTGGTGTCTGATTTGTTTTGATACCAGGGTGTCCTTCTTTATAGAGGACTGTCCTCTATGTGAAGGGCTGTTTAGTTGACTGCACCTGGACAGTATCAGACTGAGCAGGCAGGAACACAGAACACTTTGGACAGAGTCTTCCCCACAGTGGTGAAATGTGTTTTATTTCTATTACATTAATTATTTCTAAATATGCATCTGTACATATGTTAGCATGTGCAAATTTTATTCAGATCTCTTGCCTTTTTATTTTGGGAGGTGCATTTCCTCATTTTTGGCAAAGTGGCCATCAGATTAGCTAGAAAAGAGAGAGCTCAACCGAAATAGGTGTGTCATGTCAGCCTGATGGCCTACGTCTATACAGGCTTCCTGCTGAGCCACAAATTATTCCACTAAACTTTTGCTCAGTTTGGGTTAATGGGGGAAAATGCAGGATTGCGTTAAACTGAAACACCTAAAGATATGAGATCAGGGAAAGGAGCCATCTTGTTCATAATCTGATAACCCCCAAGTAGTAATTGTTGAAACCACAATAATCCTGCAATGTGTTGTTTTGCTGGTGAGAACTGCACTGTATGTTTTGCCTTTTTTGTTGTTGTTAATGGAGGGTTAAACCAATGGATTTGTAGTAATAATCTTCCTAAAGTATTGCAAAGGAAGGCGACCCCACTGAAAGGCACCAAGCAAATCATTAAGATGTTAGGAAAGAGGATTAGCCAACAATGTGTGAACTGTATATTTTGGTAATACAAGCTGAGCTTCTAAAACTCTGTAAGTTGGTACAGTTGCTTGGCTTACTGAATACAGTGGTACCTTGGTTTACAAACTTAATCCGTTCCTGAAGTCCGTTCTTAAACTGAATCCGTTCTTAAACCGAGGTGCGCTTTCCCTAATGAGGCCTCCCACCGCTGGTGCCCTTCCACTGTTCGGTTTCCGTTTGTAGACCGAGGTAAAGTTTGTAAACTGGAACACTACTTCTGGTTTTGTGGACTTTGCAAACTGAATCATTTGTAAACAGGACTGTTCTTAAACTGAGGTATCACTGTATCTTTTTTTAAAAAAATCCTGATACACCTCTAACTTTCAGACCAATCAAAATCTGTTGCTCTGAGGATACATAGTTGAAGGAAAGCACAATCTGGCCTCTGCTGTCCACCAGGAGACTAGCTAAGGGCTACCGGGTTGTGCATGCATGCCAAATACAGGGAACCCCACCTGTCCAGATCAGATGGTCCTGCTGAGATGATGTCATTTTAAGAACTGCTGCTTGAAACTTGCTGGCTTCCCCATTCCCTCCTCCGTTCCTTTTGTATCATGTCTATTAGATTGTGAGCCTGAAGGCAGGAGTTGTCTCATCCTTCCATCTCTTAAAACAGTGCTTAAAACACTTTTAGGCACTGTAGCTTGATAATAAACTACAGCGGGCCAAAATCTTGCATTACTAACACTTTTTTAATATGAGATGCTAGAAAACTTGTCAGTCACTACTAGATTTTTTTACCTGTTCATAATTTTTGTACTTCCAAGCTTTTCTGTTCACAGATGTACCGTATGTGGAAATATTCCATGCTGATTTAAATTAATAAACTAATTTAACCTCTTGTGTGTGTGTGTGTTTGTACGCTTAATGCTCTTTATGTTTATGCCATGTCATCAGTGTTCATAATGCCATTACATAGGCAGCATAGGCAGGTAACAGCATAGTGAGGAAACGGAGGGAAGAACATGGAAATAGGCAGTGTCTTTGGAATGAGAAGCTCTTCCTTCACACAGGGTGATAGGCGTTGGAGGAGCACAGGTCACAGGCAGTGATGCAAAGAGAATAATGAGTGAAAGAATTCTGAAGCTTCTGGAACTGGTACCAGTTTGAAAACAAATTGTAGTTATAAAGTAAGCATAGAATAGGTCACTGGGTGAAACCCTAGCCTTGCTGAAGTCTATGACACTTAATTTAATTCCTTTCTACAGCACTTTGTTAAGTATAAATGAAGGCAAATTTGACCCAAGGGCAAAATATAAATATTTATATAGCTCAAGAATACAGCAAGCTGGACTGAAAAATGCAGCAAGAAATACTAGCTATAATTTGATTTCACATACAGGGGAAGAAAAGAATGGGGAGATGTTATGCATCATAAACATGGAAGCTATTTCCTTTCTTTTGTACAATTAAAAATCAAAAGGGGAATAAACTCATTTCTGCTGTTTAAACCCATTCTGCCAGCTACTGATGTAAGCAACAGATACTGATCAACCTGCTGGAAAATTTACTCTAGTCATGCAGTAAGACTCAGATGCTCATAAGGCAATATAGGACCAATATGATGTGAGATCCATCTAGATATGTGCCTGAAAGACCAAGGAAAACCATAGGAATATAAAAAAGCTATAAGAAAGTATAATTTACAAAAGCTTTGTGGTGCGTGAACAAATTCAAGAGAGCCTTAATTCTGGTCTTAAGCAGCATATTTTTTTAAAAAAAATATCTTTGAATGTTTCTTATTTATGTTATACAGAAGTACTGCAGTGACTTACAGCATATTTAAAAACATACAATCTAATAAGATATTCATACAAAACCATTTAATTCATGAAATATATGGAACACCCACACACATAACAGCTGCAAGTTGGGTAGCACACTAGTTGTTAAATTTAAAAATGTCTGTATTAGTTCAGTTGATCTAAAAGTAAAATGCACTGTATCATTCACAAGGTGGCACTCTTATACAATCTTCCAAATGAATTGGAAGTCCCCGTTGCAAGTTTAAACTGCCTAAAATGACACACTGCCATACATGTCTGGTGCAACTAAAAGAATAAATTGGACACATTTAGACACGCATTTCTCGACACGGTGATTCAGTTTTACTAGCAATCCGGAGATGAAACAAACCCCTTTCCAGCCCCAGGAGGAGTGTGAGGACACACAGCAGCTGACACACTAATGTGTAGTGACACACAGTTTGGAAAACTCTGTTTTAGAAGCTGACCACTCATCAGGACTCTGGCAGCTGCATTTTGAACGTTTTCATGCTGTCTGTAGAGGCATGTGGGGTACATCACTGAAGACTTGTCTGGACACAACCAGAGCATGGCTTACTGTGGCTAAGTGTGCCCTTTTGCGGACCTGAGCCTGCTCCATCGCATACAGAAGTGTATTATGGGAAGTGTGCACCCCCCACAATTCATAACTTTTGTTTGTTTAGGGGTGGGGGTTAATATATTTTATAGCATCTCTCTTGATATCCTTAGACCTTCACCTCTTCCTGCTGCCCCTGAGAGGGAGCTATGGAGGGTGGGGATAAGCTAGAGGGCCTTTTCAGCCGTGGCCCCCGCTGCCCTGTGAGGCACCTGAAGGATGTTATTTCCTCTCCCCGCCATTTGATGGGTGGAGGCAATTTTGCTGCCTGTTGGTGGTATGCTATATCCTCGCTGCTGCTTAATATATGTCATCATGTGGATTTCCGTTTTAATATTTTGTACTTTTACTAACTTTGCTTATGCCACGTACAGGACCGGATTTAAGTTTGATGAAGCCCTAAGCTACTGAAGGTAATGGAGCCTTTTTTATGTCCAGCTGTCCTTTGTCAACAACAAATAGTCGCTTCTTTCTTGTGCTGAATGTGTTATGTGGTGATTTATGGACCTAATAGGTGTCGAAAGCCATTTGCACATAACAAATAGGAGCCTACACAACACAAAACACTGTTGCTGTATGTAGGTTTTACTTTATTTGTTTTTTATCTTATATTTTGGAAATGTACATTCAGTCCCCCCCCCCTTTAATTTGTTTGGCTCGCGTATGCTCTCTGCATTTTGCAAGCCGCTGGGCGAAGCCTTCTGCGTCAAGCTCCTCCAAACACCCTTCGCGGCGGAGGCAGCAAGTTCCAACCCAGCTCGCCCGAGTAGACGAGCCTGGCTGGGCAATGGGAGCCCGCCGAGCACAGCGGAACTCCCTTCCTCGTAACGCGCTCGCGAAGTTTATTCCAAAAGCCCGCTTTGCAGGCGAGGGTAGAGGTGGCGGCGGCGCAACCGTCAGCCGCTTGACGAGCCCGCACTCGGCTGGTGGCACCGGTTTCCGACGGCTCCTTCCCCGCGAGAGAAGCCTCCCGGGCGGAGGAGGGCGGCGGCGGCGGCTGCAGCCGAGCGGGCTGGCTGGGGCGTGAACCGGGAAGCGCCCGGCGCTGAGGGCAAGAGGGCGAGGAGCGCCGCGGTTTCCTCGTCCGCCACCTGGGACAGCAAGAAGGGGAGATGATGGTGCGGGCGGCCTGCAACAGTGAGTAGCTCAAAAGTTTCTCCCCCCACCCCCACCCCCACCCCGACCTTTTCTGGCCTTTTCGTTATTTCTAATCGAGCTGTTTGCTTGTCAGAGGCTGCGCAAACTTCCGCGGTTGCTGCAGCGCTTTCTTGATGACGAGACTCGACCCATCTGCTCCCGGGAGCCCAAACTTTTTTGCAGCGCTAGGGTGTTTAAAAAGCGCGCCTCTGAGCACGCACAGAGTGCTTTCTCCTCGCTGCTGAGCGGTCGCGGCTCATCAGGGCGGGATATGAGGGGGAAGAAGCCCTGTCCCCGTCACGTTTAACTTCCATAACACAGAAGGATTTCCCACCCAGTCTGCAAGTGGGTGTCAGGAACTTGACAGTTATGTGGGAGGCCCCACCTACTCCCTATACATACCCTCATGGGCTCTATTTGAACTAGCATGATATCCCTTAGGTTAAAATAGAGGTTTATTCAAGCAGAGGCTTAATGTGCTAAAAGGTTGAGAACCTCTGTTTTAACCTAAGGGACATTGTGCATCAGGGGTGCCAACTTGAATAAGATATTGTGGGGCCCAGTTAAGCCTCACCCCAGATAATCAATCGCAAGATGTGGCAGACACTATTTGAATGGCAATGCCCATCAACTTGGAGGGGTGGCCTGTGTTGCAATTTGCGAGCCAAATGTCTAGCTAATGATTCCGTAGCAATTCCCTTCTATGTTGCAGAACAAAGATTGTATGGGTGCATTATATTGCTCTATTTCCTGAATTATTCTTGGCAACATTTTGTGTGCAACTTGGGAGTTGTCAGCTCTCCTAAATCCTTCAGCTATCCATGCACTACAGAACAAAACATCCTGTAAGCAATAATATTTATTATTTCCTTCATGGGGTGTGCCCAAGCTGCAATATTGTTTCTGAGCACTTTTAAATAATTTTTTTTGTTTGTTTCTGAGTAATTGTGTGCTCTCTGCTTCAGTCTGTCTCCTGAACCTTTCTATATACAGTGGTACCTTGGGTTACATACACTTCAGATTACATATGCTTCAGGTTACAGACTCCACTAACCCAGAAAAAGTACCTCGGGTTAAGAACTTTGCTTCAGGATGAGAACAGAAATTGTGTGACGGCAGCGGGAGGCCCCATTAGCTAAAGTGATACTTCAGGTTAAGAACAGTTTCAGGTTAAGAACAGACCTCCGGAATGAATTAAGTACATAACCAGAGGTACGACTGTATAACAAAGCTTTGTGTTCCCCTGCCTTCAAAGTGGATAGAATTTGAAGGCACAGGAGCTTCCCCGGAAGCTATTAAGCTTGCAATATCGCAGACAAATAGGCCCAAGAGCTTTTGTGGGGATATTAAAGGAATTCGCTTTATTAATAATCCCTTATGAGGGCAGGAGCAGGGGTTTGACTCTAGTTCTTTCTTATATTAAAAAATGGTCCCCAAATGCATATTTGGGTTTCTAAAGGGGTATTGGGTCTGAAAAGGTTTAAGACACCTGATCAAGAACCTTGTCTGAAGAGTTCTGGGTTGTTGTTTTTAGAGGCTGAGCTGGCCTGAAATCTGCTGGATTATGAGCCAGTCTAACCTGTTGTGCTTTGACATTGGATCGTCCAGCCCACCCACTCCCACTGCCTTTTCTGGGAGCATCTGTTCTGTGTATGTGGCCGTACTGCTCCATAAAGCCCCACTAGTGGTAGGTGGATGTTTATCCCCTATGTAGCAAACAAATCACTTTCTTTGTATATATGAATCAGGATGGATGAACGATATTGTGCGCTATATCCTGCATTGGCATTTCTATAATTCATCTAGGGATAGATTCCTCTCTTCATTTCAGAACTCCCTAGAAGGGCAATGATATGTTTTCAGAACTAGATGGTTTCTGGCCATTGTAGAAAAGTTGGCCACCATAAGGTAGCTTTATGTGCTCTAGCAGTGAGAAAGTTATGGGCTACTTTTTTAAAACCCAAAACCGTATTGACTGCCAAGAAGGTTTTATTTGATGTAAGTGACTTGGAAAATTTCTACAGTTTCAAGTTTTGACAACTTGCACTTCTGAAAATGTATGTTTACAATACTCTTCGATTGACTTGTTTATATTTGTAAGTTACATTGCAAAGGTGTATTGCTGCAAGTGGGGGGCAGAATCTGGCTGGCTAGCTTTTTGGTAGTGCCTTGAGGGTCTCATAGTTGTGTATATTACAAGGCAGAAGAAAGTGATGAGTGAGCTCTTTTTAACCCTCCATAATGAGTAAATGCCTAGCATGTACAGTGGTACCTCGGGTTACATACGCTTCAGGTTACAGACTCCACTAACCCAGAAATGGTACCTCAGGTTAAGAACTTTGCTTCAGGATGAGAACAGAAATCGTGCTCCAGGGGCACTGAGGCAGCGACAGGGCCCATTAGCTAAAGTGGTACCTCAGGTTAAGAACAGACCTCCAGAACGAATTAAGTTCTTAACCTGAGGTACCACTGTAATTAGGTTTGTGGAGAGCTAACATTTACTCTGTAGAAGCTGGAGTGTTAAGCTGACAGTGATAGCGATAGCGTGTGTGCTCCAAAGAAGTGAATATGAAGAAAAGTTAGGCTGGCAAATACATTTGCTGGCAAGGCTGAAATTCCTTGTGTAACTTCGTGAGTAGCGTGTTGTACAATCGATTTAAGAAAATGTGTGGAATGCTTGAAGGCTGTAGATATGCAATAAATATTTCCATAATGATTTGTGGCTGGAGTTTGATATCTATATAAATTCATAATGCCTAAATTCATAATGACTATGTACTATGTCCTATAGGAAGGGTGGAGGACTTTTTTTAGCCCGAGGGCCACATTACTTTCTGGGCCCTCTTCCAGGAGGAATCCACATGCCAGTGGTGGGTAGGGCCAGAGCAAAACTGGTCAGGGCAGTGAATATATGGTACATTTTACCTTTGTATAATAGGCTGGTTTCTACATATGCCCCCACAACTCCCTCTATCCTCTATTTAGGCAAGCTAGGCACATGATTAGAATTCAAAGACCCATTTGAGAAAGGCAAGTACACTTCAGCAGAGTGCACAGCATGACTGTGGAAAGGGTGTGTGACCTGGGGAGGAGGGCCAGACAAAAGAGGCCTAGATTGGCATCTGAGGTTCCCATCCCTATCCTGGGAAATCAAGGTAATGAAGAAGAAAAAACAGCAAGTATTCAAACAGCTAGACCATAAGAAGGCTGATCGCCGAAGAATTGATGCTTTTGAATTATGGTGCTGGAGGAGACTCTTGAGAGTCCCATGGACTGCAAGAAGATCAAACCTATCCATTCTGAAGGAAATCAGCCCTGAGTGCTCACTGGAAGGACCGATCCTGAAGCTGAGGCTCCGATACTTTGGCCACCTCATGAGAAGAGAAGACTCCCTGGAAAAGATCCTGATGTTGGGAAAGATGGAGGGCACAAGGAGAAGGGGACGACAGAGGACGAGATGGTTGGATAGTGTTCTCGAAGCTACCAGCATGAGTTTGACCAAACTGCTGGAGGCAGTCTAAGCGACTAAACAACAACAAATTCCAAACAGACATTATTCAACCAACATAACTGTCTTTAGGTGGACACCACACGGTATTTTAGCTCAGCTGGTAAGAGCACAGTGCTGATAATACCAATGCCATGGGTTTGATCCCCATATAGGTGCATATTTTGGGATTGCAGGGTGTTGGACTAGATGATCCTTCGGGTCCCTTCCAACACTTCAGGTTTTTTATTCTATGCAGTATATAGGACTTCCTGGTTCACTGGGTGAAAAGTTTTGTCTCTTACATTTCAGGGTAAAATCATGACTGTTTATGGGTTTATGGGATTAGAGCAGAGGCAATTGTATTTCATCCAGTAGAGCTTTACTGCTACTGAAGGCAAATGAGCATAATGGTCACAAATTCAATACATTCAGGATTGGCACTGTACATAAGAAATCCAGTTGCAACAGATCTAATTTAAACTTGCAATAACTTATAATAAGTCTAAACCTTAACACTAAGCATATTATGTACAGAACACCACACCAGAAGGAAAAGAGATCGAAAGAGAAAGTGAAACCCAGGCTCCTTCTGGCCTTACTTTTATAGTCAGCATGACCTTGACAGAAAGAGATAAGAGAACCAGTTTAAGCCAACTGTACTCAGCTTCTCTGAAGGAATAACACAAACATCATGAACCTTCTACTTGCTTCTTTCACGCAGAGAAGCTTCCAGAACCCTCTTGAATTAAGTGGAATAGGAAAGTTCTCTACACATCAGATCAATACTTTCTGCACTAAGAAATGTAAACAGAAGAACTGTTTTGGGTAGCAGAAGGTTTGCTATAAAGGAGCAGGGAGGCCAGAGGATTATCCCAATGCGACAGTTTTGCTAGACATGTTTCAGACACTTGCATCTTCTCTGTTTGGGAATCACTTGCAGCAACCATCATCAACATAGCTGGGGCTATGGGAGAAACAGTACCTTTTGGGGGCGTTAATGATGTGAACTCAGGTTTTATATTTGTGTGAATAAACCATATGTCACAGCCTCCGCTGTGCCTCATTTCCAAAGGAAACACAAACTCTGGTGAAGTGCATGGAACTCATGGAATCTCGCACTGCCTGGCGATTGGGATGGCGTGCAACAATATTTTGTGGCTCAGTGAGCTTGGCAGTTGCCACTTTTCCTTCTGAATGTACATAGATTGTCTTGACTGTCATGATAATGTTTGTTAATTTTTTCAGATTTTATGAAGTTAGGAGGGTTTATCTTTGCAACCGTCTGTGCCTGGTACTTTGGATCCCTATTGGCATCTATTATACCTGAAGACTCCTTAGCATCAGCTTTTGATGATCTTCAGAACATTGCTGAGAAACCAAAACTTAAAGGTATGTGATCACATTCTCCTGGATGTATTTTAATATTCTAAGGCACATGGTTATTTAATTAGAAGTTTTGTTAAAAAAAATCATGACTTCTGTCACATGTGCTACCCAAGTAAAAATGGTCTGATTATTTAGTAGAGTAAATCCCACCCCTTCAGACTGTAAGAATAGTTCTTCGCCTCTACCTGAAATATGCAATCATTGTTTCACCACATCTGCTCTCTACATCTCCTTGATTATTAAAGAAATCACCTGACCTTAACATTTACCTCAGTCTTTCCTCACCTATGTTCCAGTTCACTGACTGCAAAACATTGAGGGTGATCAGATAAAATATCTGGGTTGGCAGCAGCCACAGGTTTGAGGAAACTATATTGTTTGACATCAGCACTGGTTAAGATGACTTGTCACATGAAGAAGAAAAACCTGCTATACTTAACAGTTATAATTTACAACATGACAAAATAAATGTTGGCCGCAATCCAAAGTGGAGTTAAACATGGTCAGACCAATTACCGGTAATTTTAGTGGACATTAGAATGCTTAGTTGTGTGTTGGGCTTCAACTATGAATGATGGTTGCCCAGTGTTCAAAGGCCTTCCTATCTAATGTACTTTTCAGCACCACTCCCGAAAAGACTGAAATGTGACCACTGGTCTCCATGTTCGCCTGGGAGCTATGCTTATCGCATACTCAGTGGTGGTGGTCAGAAGTCCATCGCCAAGATCTGTTTTGAAGATCAGCTGTGAGTACTGAACAACACTTAAGGCCAGCTTTGCCATTTATTTATAACAGAGTCCATTGGACCTCCAGTGGTAGTTGTAGTGGTATGAGAAGGTAGGAAGTTTGAACACTATTAAAACTAGGGAGGGGCCATAGACAATCACTCCAACTGCTGCATGCCTTTCCTCTCCATCTGTAGGTGCTTCAGTGTACAAGTATAGACACAGTGTATTTTTAATTCAAGGCATTGCTTACTTAAATTTCATTTCAAGGCATTCCTTTTGGGGGGAAAGAGGGCCCTTTTGGGGAAACTGTACCAAACTCCCCAACCACCTTGACTTGGGCCTTTGGGGAATTAATATATAGACAGTCATGGACTACATGGGGCAGTGGTCTCATTCTGTACAAGGCAGCTTCCTGTGGACATAATTTTCGGAACCGTCGCACTATTTTTATTACATTTTTTTAATTGTCTTCAAAACCAACATCTCAAGGCAATTTACACACAAGATATTTATAAACAGTTAAAAAAAAACTTTTGAGAAACAGACTAAAATTCTAGCAAATGGACGCTTGCAAATACTGTACCCATTTATCCAGCTAGGAATAAAGCTACAGTTCCCATAGAAAAGGATGCAATGAGAGTGAAATTGGTTTAAAGTTGGCTTACTCAACTTATTCAAGTGTTCCACTGATTAAATGACTAATGGTGTTGTTTTGTCACAAAAGTGGGTTGTTGTTTTCCATTAGTGCATTGATGCTACAATCCTAAAAACGCTTAAGGTAGGAGTAAGTTCTATTGAAAAAGGTGAGATTTGCTTCTAAATAGACTACCCACCCTACACCTGATGTGAAACGTGGCAGAAGGTGAGGGCAGTAATTTCAAGGAAACCACTGGGAGCTTAAAGTGAGCTTTTAATGGCTCCTTTGCTGAAGCTAAGTGCACGCCCAATGTCCATCATGGGTATTGCAAGTACTGTACACCTTGTTTCAGCAGAAGAAAGCAGTTTCCATTGAAACCACTGTTAAAATGAGGCGGGGTAGGGTATCCATTTTAGCAGTGTTTCAACAGAAGTTTCAAAAAGCAGCATGGAACTGTTAGAAACCCTTATTGCAAACAAAGGACAGTGAGTGGGCTGATTTAAAGAGCAGTGTGGGGCTGTTTGCAAAAGGGCTTTCAAAAAGCCCCACACTGTGCTTCAAAGTCCTGACAGAGTGGGGACAGAGTTTAACATCACCCTCTACTGTTATCTCATTATTAAATACCACAGGAAAGCACCTCCTGTCTGCCATATTTCCCAGATAAACACTTTGTGTTTCCATTTCAGACTTATGAGCAAAGAAAGTAAAAATGTTGGAAGAGGAATAAATGTTGCCATTGTGGACTGTGAGTAAAAAGACACAATCCTGTATGTGCTTTTTTAAAGAAATAAAAATGCTATGTCAAAGTGGCTATGAGACTGTGAACCAAGAAAGCAACACTGGGAATCTCGTCTCTGCCATTAACTCACTCTGGTGGCCTTGCCTTGACCTGTCTGCCATGATTGCCATATGGATTGCTGAGCTACTGTCTTGAAAGTGTTTGAGCACTCATTAAAAGTGGCCATTATAAAATGTATAATTTACAACAGTGATAGCTCACCTGCTTTGTCTCATTTAGAATGGTTATCATAGATTTTCCTCTGTGCTCTTCCTTTTGCACACAACACAACTTGTAATTCAGTGAGTTTTATAAGGAGCCATGGATTCACAGAATCATAGAATTGTAGAGTTGGAGTGGACCACAGAGATCATCTTGTGTCCAACCCCCTGTGATGCAGGAATCTTTTCTCCAACATCGGCCTCAAACCCACTACCCTGAGATAAAGAGTCTCATGCTTTACCAACTGGACTTTAACTTTTTGTTTGGATCTTAGGATTTATATCATTATAGATTAGGTGTTTCCTTAGATAGAAACTTAGCAGTGTAACTGAAATTTGTTTATTTTTGGTATCTTCCCCGCCAACTTTTGCAGTGGTCTATACCAGGAGCGGGATGCAGATGGCACTGTGGGTTAAACCACAGAACCTAGAACTTGCCGATCAGAAGGCCGGCGATTCGAATCCCTGCGACGGGGTGAGCTCCTGTTGCTCAGTCCCTGCTCCTGCCAACCTAGCAGTTCAAAAGCACGTCAAAGTGCAAGGAGATAAATAGGTACTGCTCTGGTGGGAAGGTAAATGGCATTTCCATGTGCTGCTATGGTTCACCAGAAGCGGCTTAGTCATGCTGGCCACATGACCCAGAAGCTGTACGCCGGCTCCCTCAGCCAATAAATCAAGATCAGTGCCGCAACCCCAGAGCCGGTCACGACTGGACCTAATGGTCAGGGTACCTTTACCTATACCAGGAGCAGGGATTTATTTATTTTTGGCTTTGGGATCTTTATCTGGTCTCACCCCAACAACCAACCTTAGCAGGTGGGTGGGACAATCCATTTGTCAGTCTCATGTCACTTAGATGTCACATGATTGTCAGGTGGATTGTCTCCCCCTCCCCCCCCCATACCTGTAGAAATCCCTTGTATTCTCCATGATCCCGTTTCAGCATGGGAGAGCAGGGACTGAGCACTCTTTGCAGCACTTTCTTCCACCCTTTTAAAGATCACAGCTGGAACAATCTCTCTCTCTCTCCCAAGATCACAATGTGTATGATAGCAGTGCCTCACACAAAATGTAACTGACCTGTAGAAAAGACTCTATAAACTGAAAACAAAGACGCTGTGTGTACCTTTCTTATCTATGGAAATCTTTCAATAAAAACATTTTATGTGGGAGGAACGGGGATGGACGACTGCTGCAAAGGGTGTGTGCTTTAAGTCAGTCCCCGCTATATCACACCTGTGCACTGGAGAATGGAGCTGAGCAACAACACAAGTGCCTGTTTCCTCAGTGCTGTGTGACAGAGCAGTTTTTGTCAGAGCTGATGTCTAAAGTAGACATAAGCTCAAGCGTCGAGGACAGTGCTGTCTTGCAGCAGTGAAGAGAACAAAGCTCCAATAAAAGTAAACAGACCGTTTGTTTTGTAAAGCCTTCCTCATGCTGATCCTTTGGGGAGGTTGGAGGGATCAACGCAGGGTGGGCTTTCCAAGAAGGTCCCACACATCAGCTGAACATCATCAGTGGCGCCATCTGATTGGTTTGGGGAGAAAGGCCTCATGGGCCAAATTGGACCCACTGGTGAGCCTGGATTGACTCAAAGGCCAGAGGTGCCCACACTGCCTACACATAGATGCACAGACCTGCATACATGGTGCATGATGTGTGCTTATTGCCCTCTTCATTTTAAACTAAATACTTTTGTTTGGGAGATTTTGGAAACATTTTTTTCTGTCTTCTTTTCTTTCATTTTTTGTAATGCATTCCCTTTCTCACAGATAACACTGGGAAGCTTGTTGATGCAAAATCTTTTGACATGTGGCAAGGAGGTAAGAGGCATGTCTATGTTCAATATTGTTATAAAAGCGTCTGCCAAAAACCCTCATGCATGTAAATAGCAGTTATGACACTTATGCAATATCAGAGAGTACAGCATGTCTACAGCAGATTGTTTGGATCATGGACATACGACTCAGCCTTTACTGAGGCTCCCATCCCAAGCACTTTCTCTATATTGCTCCTTTTCCTTCAGTGGAAGAGAGACATTGAGTTGGAAGGCAAGAGTTTTGGGGGAAAAGGATGTCAGGGGAAGGGAGAAGTTTGCTGGAACTGAGACCACCCTGTTCTAGCCACGAGTGAAACTTTACTCAAAGTTTTCTTGGGTCCTGCCTTTCCCGAAAAGAGCAAGAATAGAATGTTTGAGGGGGAAATAGCACATTTATGTAGGTTTCTCTCCCCACTGCCATTAACAGCATTCTCCAGACCACTGGCTGATTTTGTCCAAAAAGCACCCCAGAAATCTCTGCTCCTGATGGTGACCTATGATGATGGAAGCTCAAGGTAAGCAAACAGATTTATGGCCTTGTTTTTAACATAACTAGTAGTTTCACTTTTCAGACTTTGAGAAATAAGGTAGCAAAATATGTGGTGGTATGATAAATTTTACCTCCCATCTTACTAAATACACTTGAATTTTCCTATCCAGTATACATACATGGACCCCTTGGAGGCCACAGTCTGGTGTTCTTGTCATATTTTGAGGAATGTATTAAATATTGGCTTCAAAACTCATTTCCTCAAACAGTGGTTTAAAATTCTAAATTTATTTTTTAATATTTCTTTTTCTTTTATTTTTAATTATATAGCACCACAACAAACAACAGGTTATAAAATACACTGAGACAGAGGGTATCTTGGGGCATTGTAACATAAGAACTCTGAGATTTCTATATGATCCAGATACAGTCTTACCTCAGAAGTCAAACAGAATCCATTCCGGAAGTCCGTTCAACTTCCGAAACGTTCAACTTCAAATGCATGGCTTCTGATTGGCTGCAGGAAGCTCCTGCAGCCAACTGGGAAGTGTGGAAGCCCTGTCAGACATTTGGCTTCCAAAAGAACATTAGAAAACCAGAACAATCACTTCTGGTTTTCGATCGTTCGGGAGCTGGTACATCCGATTCCCACGGCATTTGGGAGCCAAGATACGACTGTAATTAACTTTTAAACTTCACTTAGACTTCTAGAGTGTCACCTGGTAGCATCATGACTGATATGACTGATATATATTCGGGGTGGGGTGAGGTGGGGCAGCAACAAAGGGGAACTGAGTTCCTTTATCTTTTTTGAATTAAATAATTATTATTTTTGTCCAGGGGTTGGGGCTGGAATGATATAGACTCAATGCCTGAGCCAAAAATCCACCTATATCTCTAATCACTAAAGTTGTGGCCATTTGTAATCTAGATCATTGTCTGCTTGAGTTTATTAATCACATCTTACATTTAGCCACTGCCTGGTGTGTGTGTGAGTGTGGCAGTGCAACTGGGCCCTAAATTAACAAACAAACTTACTTCGTGTTGAGTACCCTCCTTTTCCCCCAGGAAAAAAGCACTAAATATATTTGTGCAATCATTAGCTTTATCCGTTAATTTTACAACAGGAACACAATATTTCTCTGATGCAGAAACTTGATACCTGATGCTGGCTTTTTTGGATCCTTTGTTCCTAAGGGATTGCTAACAACTTGTTCATGTTATTATGTATTTTAAGGGTGGCTTTAAGAGAATAAATAAGACTGGTAGTGTTGCAAGCAAGTGATAAGGTGATGCATATATACTTGGAAATGAATCTATTGGATTCAGTGGGATCTTTTTCTGAGTAGACATGCTTAGGATTGTGCTCTTTATTTCTATGTGCTAAAGGAAAGCATTTGAGGAAGAAATGAAATCTGAATAAGAATATCAGAAGAAATCTATCCTATCCTATTCAGACTTTAGCATTTAGCAAACATGAGTTGTCAAAGGTACAAAATTCAGATTAATCCTTTCTCTCTCACATAGGTTAATGGAGGATGCGAAAAAGGCAATAGCAGATCTAGGAAGTAAAGAAATAAGGAATTTGAAATTCAGGTCAAGCTGGGCCTTTATAGCAGCAAAAGGTTTTGAACTGCCAGCCAACACACAAAGGGAAATGGTAAGACTCAAAAATGTATATGGATGTAGATAACACTTCCTGGAACCGCAGAACTTTAAATACTGATGTGTTTCATGTAGTCTAGCTATGTTCTATGATGGACATCCAAACAAATGAAATAAAAGCTATCCACATTGACTAACTTACAGTAATGGAACCATAGAAATATAGAGTTGATCTAGTACAACCCCCTCCAATGCGGTAATCTCAACCAAAGCATCCCTGAAAGATGGCCCCTCCAACCTCTGCTTAAAAATCTCCAATGAAGGAGAGTCCACCAGCTTTTGAGAGATTCTGTTCTCCTGTCAAACAGCTTTTACTGTCAGAAAGTTCTTCCTGGTGTTTAGCTGGTATCTCCTTTCTTGTAACTCAAATACATTGGTCGAGTCGTCCTCTCTGGAGCAGGAGAAAACAACCTTGCTTCATCTTCCATGTGACAGCCCTTAAGGTATTTGAAAATAGCTTACCATATCCCCTCTCAGTCTCTTCTTTTTATCAGGCTAAACAGGCCCAACTCCCTCAACCGTTCCGCATAAGGCTTAGTTTCCAGACACTTTATCATAGGGTCACCCTCCTCTGCACACAGTAACTTAACTAATATTATGAGAGTAAGTGAAGGAAGGCAACAGAATGATTTGTTTATCACTAATCTTTTAGTTTATTTGTTCTTGGTTTTGCAGTGATGTGAGTTGAAAATACTTCCAGTGCTTTATTTTCCTGTGGAAATCTTTCTGCCTCATAAGTTCTTTACTAAGAATGAGTGCAAATAATAATTAGGCAAGCTTGGCAGTAACAAAGCTTTTTGCTTTATTCATCAAATATAAATAAAATAAGAGTGCAAAATTGGATTACAGTGGTGCCTCGCAAGACAAAATTAATTCGTTCCACGAGTTGTTTTGTCTTGCGATTTTTTCGTCTTGCGGAGCGCAGATTCCCTGGGTATTAACGGTTGTAAGAAAAAGGAAACAAACATACGCAAGACGTATGGGCGAAGCAAGCCCATAGGGAAAATCGTCTTGCGAAGCAACTCAAAAAACAAAAAACCCGTTCGTCTTGCGCGTTTTTCGTCTTACGAGGCATTCGTCTTGCAAGGTACCACTGTACTCTCTAGTGCATCAGAAACTTTTCCAGGGCAAACTGAAAATTACCAGTTCAGGTTTTTCCCCCCCAGAAAACCCACTTCACTGTGTATTCATGTAATATATTTCAAGATATTACTCTCGATCGTTATATTATTTTGGACACTTTAAATACTTTGAATAAGACTGCATTGCTTCAATATTCCTGATACTTGGATATACCATGTCTTCATACTTTCTTGTCCTTTACAGTAGAACCTCTACTTATGTCCCACTCTTCTTAGGCCCGTTCCAAGTCGCGACTGCAGCAAACCTGGAAGTAAATGCCAGGTTTGCTGTGATTCGCGTATGCTCAGAAGCGGCTGCCGCCAAATGCGCCTGCGCACAAGGGCGCTTCTACCAGCAACCCGTTTCGCCATAAGGACGGGCCTCTAGAACAGATTGTGGTCATGGGTAGAAGTTCCACTGTATGTCTTAAATTGAAAGCACTTCCATTTTTTCTTTTGTTCTTTTTAAATCAAGTACTTTTGTTGTAAAAATTAGAAACTGTTCTGTGAATATATTTGTGCATGTTCCTCCCCCTACTCTGTGGCACCCTGACCCTGGGGTGCTGATGAAAGTGAACCAGATCATTGGAGCAAAGAACCATTTGTGCTATTGCTGAAGCCTATTCTCATTAAATTGGAGTTAAATTAATTCAGCTAAATGGACATCCAGCCTCTTTCATACAATATATTATCATCCACTTTTGTAACAGTTTGCTTTAAAATCAGAACAGGACCTTATTAGTTTCGCATCTTTACCATATACCACTTAATTGTCGTAATTTCTTTCTGCTACTTAGTATGTCTAGCTGCAGAAACAAAATAGAATTAAGATGTTGCAAAAAAAAAAAAGAAAAGAAACCTACCAAAGCATTAACTCTTAAAGTCCAAGATTAATTATTCCCTTATTAGGAGGTGGTTCTTTGAATTAATAGGCAATTACAGTCAATATTTGCTTTAGTTTTTTTATTAAAAAAAAACATCCTGAGAAAGTTTATCGATTCACTTTCTAAATTCATTTCAGTTGCTTCACTATCTCCATCCTGCATGTCCTTAAAAAACTGGCTAGGTATCATGGCCTATACACCCCCCAAATGTATCACATGCTCAAAAAAGTTTACTCTCGTGTCAGCTACTCTCTGCTCTACTCCAGAGGCTCCTTAATTTTAAAGGGAGAGGAAGCTGGAAGTGTTTTCAATCCTGGCTCCTGTCAATCAGATGCTTATATTAAAGATGCCACAATATATGGCATACCCCTCAGCAGGAGTGCTCCTGTTTAGATATTTGCCCCAGGATAATATAAGGTAGCTAGGGGGATCCAGGCTGCCCATTGACTTTTCTTTCCTTCCTGGTCTCTCTCCATTTTTTGAATGTACAGTCGTACCTTGGCTCCTGAACACCTTGGGGGTCGAACGTTCTGGCTCCTGATCGAAAACTGGAAGTGAGCGTTCTGGTCTTTTTTTGGATGCTGAATGTCCAGCATGGCTTCCGCTATTGTTTCCAGCACACCTGTGCAATCAGAAACCAATCGGAAACCGTGCCTTGGTTTCCGAACATTTCGGAAGTTGAACGGACTTCCGGAACGGATTCCGTTCGACTTCCAAGGTACAATACGACTGTAATGTCAAAATACAGATACATTGTAGTAGACATTATAGAGGAATGCTATGAACTGGACATGGGGCTGTCCTTTCTGACGATACCCAAACATATAATACCTAGTTTTTTGCCTGAATATTCTCGGTCAGAAGTGGAAAGTGGTTGTTGTCAAACATGATCTCAATTGTGGGTCCCCAGTTTGCCAAAGCTACCCCACTTTGCAGCACACTCCCAAGCCCTTTTGATGGAGCCAAAAACTATGTCGTTCACATGAACTGATCTAGATAAATCAGCTTTAGCGTTTTCTCTTCTCCATAAGCTTAGTGATAAAAGGAGTGGGTTGTTTCCATTGTGTACTTTGGAATGTAGGAAGCTGCCCTATGCTGACTGAGATCATTGGTCCATCTAGCTCAGTATTGTCCACACTGACTGGTAGTTGCTATTTACAGTTCCAGACAAAAGTTATTCCCAGCCTTACCTGGAGATGCCAGGAATTGAATCTGGGACCTTCGGAATGCAAGGAACATGAGCTGCAGCTCTTCCCCATTCCAAAGTGCCCCCCCCCACTTGTGGCTGATTGGAAGCCACACTATTTTCTCTTGTTAAGGCAATAATAGATAGATTTTCACAATTAAATTATTTTGAAGCCAGTAACTGAATTGCTATTTATACGTCTCTTTTAAACAGATCAACCACTCTGATGCGAAAAAGAATCGATATAATGGCTGGCCAGCTGAAGTCCAGATAGAAGGCTGTATTCCAAAAAACTAACAGTCTGGATTCTCCAGTTAAGATGTATCAACAAAGGAGTGCACTGCATTTTTACCACATGATCTCAGAATGATTTGTTTGCCATACTTAGGAATGTCTTTGGCCATGAAATTGCCCATACTTTTCCACAATACTATGAGCTGAGTACAAAGGGGATTGTGGCTGCTTAGTTCATTCCCCAGTTCTCCTGTTCATCTGCTGCTGTGAGTTAAGCGCATCACACACACCCGGGCTCATGGTTTGTCAGAGATATAAACCCAAGAAAAACCTTGGATATAACGTGGTTTGTCTGGAGCAGGACAAACCGTGAGGCCGGGTGTGGGCAACACACTGACTTTGCAAACCACTGCAGCAGAGCAGGAGCACAATCTTCTCTCTGGGAGCTCAGCTCACACATTCACACTTTGGGTATGTTCACATTAGTGGCTTAAAATGCAGCGCGCTAGCTGTTGGGGAAGTGGGCTCAGGCTGGGCCTGGGTTCAGCCGCATGTTTCCTCACGGCCTCCGTCTGCCCTCTTACCTCTCCTCCTTTCCCTTGGCGGCGGCAGCGCAATGGCGGGCCAGCAGAGTGAGGGCTTCTCCTTTCCCCCTCCGTGCTCACTCCTGGGCCCCTCCAGCCCAGGAGGTCCAGATGCGGGTGCCCCCGGCACCCACACGACAGCGGTGGTGGTGGCAGCGGTCCCAGCGACTTGGAAGCCGGCCAGGCAGCACAAGCAACACTGGCCGCCCTCAGGAGCAGCGCGGCGCCATGCGCCATGCTGCCTCCTTTTGATTCTTCACCAGACACACTTGATCTTTTATGTTTCTCTACTGCTGGAACTGCCACCTCTGCACCAATCGCCTATTCATTAAGCTGTCATCTTTGCATGTGCGGTGATTGTCTCAATTGTTCACATTATCACCACATTACTTTCATTGAAACATCTTAAAGCCAAATCTAGTCATCATGACGCTGGTAGTTTCATGGCTTCACGGTTTTATACTTGAATGTACAGTGGTGCCTCACAAGACGAAATTAATCTGTTCCGTGAGGCTCTTCGTATAGCGGTTTTTTCATCTTGTGAAGCAAGCCCATTGACAGCTTAGCGGATTAGCGCTATTAGCGGTTTAGCGGCTTTTAGCGGATCAGCTGTTAAGCGGCTTATCATCGGATCAGCTGATAAGCGGCTTAGCGGCTTAGGAAAAGGGGGGGGAACCCGCAGGAACTCGCAAGACATTTCGTCTTGTGAAGCAAGCCCATAGGGAAATTCGTTTTGCGAAGCGCCTCCAAAACGGAAAACCCTTTCGTCTAGCGGGTTTTCCGTCTTGCGAGGCGTTCGTCTTGCGGGGCACCACTGTATATGCATCTATTACTCTGGAATAAATAAAAGGATTTAATTTTCAAAATTAGCAGTGCAGTATTTTATATATATAATGTGACAGAAACATCATGAATTCAGTAAATTGCTTGAGATGGAATTTATAGTCTGTTTCATGTTTTGTAGACCACCCTTAACAGAGACAGGAATGGTGAAATCATATCTCAGAGAGCTTGTTGAATTATAAGAGGCAGTAATGAAGTCTGAAGTTAAATATGATCAAAACTAGCTTTACTTGCCCAAATAAAATCACTTCCTCTGTCAGCAAAATGGAATGCTTGTGTCCATTTATATCTTAGAATCCCAAAATGGGGTCAATGTGTGTGACAGAAGAGGTCTCATTCTATAGCAACACTTAGATGATTATATGTACATTTAATAACCTGAAGATTGGGAAGTGAGGAAAACTGCTGTGGGATTTGGAGTGGGCAAATGGTGTCTAGGAAAAGATTTAAGATCCACCTACCTACTGCGACTCCTTTGTTCCCTCTCCTCACCCACCCTAGAAGTAACCTTTTCTGATCTAAATGGGCTGCCACTAGATGACCACTTCTGTCTTTTTTGGCCCCACTCTTGTAACTTCTGTGAAGAGGAACTATGTGGATTTAAATTATCTGTGTCTTTTCCTTTGCCAGTGAATATAGCTCAGTCGGTAGAGCATGAGATGCTTAATTTCAGGGTTGTGGGTTTGATCCCCACATTGCAGGGGATTGGACTAGATGACTCTTGTGGTCTATGGACGTCTGCTGGCAAAATACTTCATGTCACAAGTGTAACAAAGCCCCGTCCCTTCATAAAGTCCCTCACAGAGGCATGATTTGCATTATAAAGGACAAACTCTTATTCTGCCCATGGCTTCCCCTGTTACCCACTCGCCCCTACCACTAATTTTATGTCACCAGTGTGCTGGACTCCTGTTACTTTGGAATCTGCAACATTGTTGAAAGGATCACTTAAGTAATGCACTATGAAAACTCTCAATAAAGTCAGAATCCTGTTGTTAGCATTTTATTTATACTGCAACTTGTTTCCTAGATTTCAGCTGTTGGTGTTAATTTTGTTTTGTTTTTAATGGGAGCGGACTATTGGGAAATCAGAACAAAGAGGTAACAAATGTGTAATCATTACAGCACTAGTGCCTTATAAAATGCAAAAGGAGCAGATGGCTGCTCATTCTGGTGTGATGCTGATCGGTTTCAGATGCAACCAGTTCAAGGAACTGAATTAAGTTTCGTTTCCTCATGATGAGACAGCATCATTTTCGGTTTCCTTTCTGTGTTCTGCAGCGAGGGAAACTGATACAGTGTTTGGGACCCTTGCGATATTGCTTTTGGTGTGGGATAATGCCATTGGTTAGATGCCTTTTAAAGTTTCGATTTCCCTGAACAGGAAAGGCGGAGCTGATGCTGACACAATAGAAACAAGAGCATCAGGAAAGTAGCATTTTCTCCCAGAGCAAGAGATCAGAATCCTTCCACAGGACGCTTCAGGTTGCGTTTTTTCAGGTTACGGACCTGCCGAAATCCGGAAGTACTGAAATGGGTTACTTCCGGGTTTGGGGGTTCACACATGCACAGAATCACTACCCGTGCGTGCACAGACGTGCCGCTGCGGGTTGCCAACGTGCATCCCGTATGGATCATGTTCGCAACCTGAGCGTCCACAGTATAATCAGCCTGCAGGGTGGATTTCCATTTGGGGAGCGGGAAGGGAGAGCCTGGAAAGTAATGACTGGATTAAATGTCTGCAAGCAGAGGAGTCTCACTGGGTTTTAGGGGGAACAGGGAATGTTGTTCACTGCCCCATTCAAGGGTAGCTAGCGTGGTGTCCTCCAGAAGTTGTTGGGTTACAGTTTCAATCATCCATAACCATTGTCCATGCTGGTTAGGAGTGGGATTGATGGGAGTTGTAGTCCAGCAACAACTGGAAGTCACCGTGCTGGCTATTCTTGCAGAAGACCTACAGAAAGCACTAAACAGGGAAGAGCTGATTTGTAGCATCCTGGCTGATACCTGGTCTGCTCTCCCAGCCAGCAAGTGTGTTTGTGTCTGTACAGATGTTTTTTGCCTGCATCACATTGTCTTGTGAGGTATCCGCCTGCTGGTATGAGAATAGAGTGTTCATGCTGATTGCAGTGTGGGCTATTATCTGATCACTGGCTGAGTGGACATGCCACACATACACACACACCAGGTCATGGGTTTGATCCCCACATCGGGCAAAAGATTTGTACATTGCAGGGAATTGGACTAGATGACTCTTGTGGTCCCTTGCAACTCTACTATTCCATCTCCTGTCAGGAGTGGAAAGATAAGAGCATAGTCATCTTATTATCTGCAGACTCTACTAACTCCAATTCGCTTCTGGACCCAATTCAAAATGCTGCATCAAAACCCTGAACGGGTTGGAATTAAGCATATTTTAGGGACTGCGTCTATACATATGAATCCAATTATCCTTTATAATTATCAAGAGATGGCTTGACAACGGATTTGGACCTGTTGCAGTACATACAGGGCTTTTTCCGTGTTTGCTCCAAATATAGAACATGCTGTCTGCTCAAGGTTCCACATATCCTGAGCTTGCAGGCTATTAGATGTCAGTGAACAGCTTTTCTGGTTCTAGTGAGCTTTTAAGTATACTTCTTACTGATAGCCAGAGTAGCACAGTAACTGAGTTGTTTCCAAGGCAGTTCTTGGTTCAATCTTGGCTGTGCCATTATTGATGGACGTCTGCTGGCAAAATACTTCATGTCACAAGTGTAACAAAGCCCCGTCCCTTCATAAAGTCCCTCAGAGAGGCATGATTTGCATTATAAAGGACAAACTCTTATTCTGCCCATGGCTTCCCCTGTTACCCACTCGCCCCTACCACTAATTTTATGTCACCAGTGTGCTGGACTCCTGTTACTTTGGAATCTGCAACATTGTTGAAAGGATCACTTAAGTAATGCACTATGAAAACTCTCAATAAAGTCAGAATCCTGTTGTTAGCATTTTATTTATACTGCAACTTGTTTCCTAGATTTCAGCTGTTCGTGTTAATTTTGTTTTGTTTTTAATGGGAGCGGACTATTGGGAAATCAGAACAAAGAGTTAAACAAATGTGTAATAATTACAGCGCTAGTGCCTTATAAAATGCAAAAGGAGCAGATGGCTGCTCATTCTGGTGTGATGCTGATCGGTTTCAGATGCAACCAGTTCAAGGAACTGAATTAAGTTTCATTTCCTCATGATGAGACAGCATCATTTTCGGTTTCCTTTCTGTGTTCTGCAGCGAGGAAAACTGACACACTGTTGGGACCCTTGGGATAATGCTTTTGGTGTGGGATAATGCCATTGGATAATGCCTTTTTAAGTTTCGATTTCCCTGAACAGGAAAGGCGGAGCTGATGCTGACACAATAGAAACAAGAGCATCAGGAAAGCAGCATTTTCTCCCAGAGCAAGAGGTAAGAATCCTTGCATAGAATAATCAGCCTGCAGGCAGGATTTCCATTTGGGGAACGGGAAGAGAGAGCCTGGAAAGTAATGACCTCACAGGGTGGATTAAATGTCTGCAAGCAGAGGAGTCTCACTGGGTTTTAGGGGGAACAGGGAATGTTGTTCACTGCCCCATTCAAGGGTAGCTAGCGTGGTGTCCTCCAAAAGTTGTTGGGTTACAATTTCCATGCCAAATTGAATTCAGTGGTTTGGGAAACTTGTTTTGGCATGTCAAAGCTAAATGCATTCTTAATTTACAAATAAGAGATTCTTATGTGGCATTGAATTATATATTGCTAAATATTTGGGGGGTCAGTATGGATGATACCCAGGGATCTCTTCGAAAGCTGCAGTCCAGTTTATCAGAAGGTAACATCTATAAGGGGATGTGGGTGGTGCTGTGGGTTAAACCACAGAGCCTAGGACTTGCCAATCAGAAGTTTGGTGGTTTGAATCCCGCGACAGGGTGAGCTCCCGTTGCTCAGTCCCTGCTCCTGCAAACCCAGCAGTTCGAAAGCATGTCAAAGTGCAAGTAGATAAATAGGTACTGCTCTGGCAGGAAGGTAAACGGCATTTCCGTGCACTGTTCTGGTTCACCAGAAGCGGCTTAGTCATGCTGGACACATGACCCAGAAGCAGTACACCGGCTCCCTCGGCCAGTAAAGCGAGATGAGCGCCGCAACCCCAGAGTCGGCCATGGCTGGACCTAATGGTCAGAGGTCCCTTTACCTTTAACATCTATAAGAGGAAACTTGCTGAACCAGTCAAACTACTTCCTTTGTCAAGGTAATGGCCTAGCCCAATACCCATCATCTGCATCTTAAAGAGTGAGCACTGTTGCCATAGAGATGAATGGGTGAGCTTTTCCCCACCTCATCCTAGGAAGAGGAACAGTCAGCCAGAGGGTGCAGGGGGGCTGTGTGTGAGTGACCTGGAAGCTGGAGATGCTGTCTTGCTCTATGCTGATCTCTGCGTTGTAGCTTGAGGCTTCCCTGGAAACCTAATGGGGAAGCAAGAACTTGTTGAGGGCTAATGCTGCTCCAGTCCCTTCTTAGGTTGTGTGTAGAAAAGCATCTTAGGTTGTAAAGAAAACCATATAGACTAATGACAGCACAGGCTCTACAGAACTTCATTCTAAGGAAGCCAAACCCTGGGATACTGCAGGTACATGCAGACTCTCTTGCTGCTCAGGTATTGGGGTGCATGCAATAGTACGGTATTTTGGTTTTCCGGAATGGTGTAGCCCAATTCTGACTGCGTAGATCAGAGAGGTATGGCTAATGCTAGGAGCCTTGGATGGGGAGGGGGATAGGGATTGACACCAATGTAGAGTCAATGGCTAGGGATTTGCTTTGCAAATACCTAGGGCATCATGCAGTTCAGTGGCACCCTTTAACTTTTCTGTATGGATCGCTGAACTCACTGTAAAGTGTCTGACTCATTATTTTGAATGGGAGGCCAGTAAACTTACTACCAGTCTTCATGGTACTTTAAAATATATCCCCCCAAAACCCCAAGAGATATGTAACAAGCTTATATATACAGTGGTACCTCGGGTTACATACGCTTCAGGTTACATACGCTTCAGGTTACAGACTCCGTTAACCCAGAAATAGTGCTTCAGGTTAAGAACTTTGCTTTAGGATGAGAACAGAAATCGTGCTCCGGTGGCGTGGCAGCAGCAGGAGGCCCCATTAGCTAAAGTGGTGCTTCAGGTTAAGAACAGTTTCAGATTAAGTACAGACCTCCAGAACGAATTAAGTACTTAACCCGAGGTACCACTGTATTCTGTTTTAACTTTGCTGTCATGGATCGTTTTCCAACGGAAAATACAAACCACTGACTCTGCTGTGGGAGAAGAGGTGGCTCAGGCTTTAATAGTTCAAGAGAAATTTACTTCCACCAAAGATACTGGCCTTAGAATTTCTCTCAGAAGCAGCCTGCACATCAGAATAAAATCAAAATATTTTTTCTTACTAAGACCAGGCAAACTGATTTTCCAGTCTACGAAAATATTTTAATTCCGAGGGAGCAACATGTCGGTCAAATGTGAAAAGGAAAAAGACTCCAGTCCACTGAAGAGGAAAACAATAAATGACTCCTCTCCACTGAAGACTAAACTTATAGAGGTACTATCAGAAATGCACAGCTATGAATCAAAATCTGCAAGGGCAAATTATTTTTTAATTTCGTGGGATACCTCTTAAATACCATGATGCAGACCTAGATACCCCAGTAAGGGTTCTGGGTGCAAGGAAACCATTCATATTTAAGGTTTGAATCATTCCTCTTATAATGCTAGAGCCTGGGGCATGGGGTGGGAAGGTTATCCAATAAAGCTGAATTTTGGAAGATTCAGGGCAGACCAAAGGTAGTATTTCTTCAAACAACACTTAGTTAAACTTTGGAGTTCACTCCCACAAGATGTGGTGATAGGTCACCAACTTGAATGGATTTGAAAGAGGATTAGACATAATTTTGGAGGAACAGGCTATCTTGATGGCTAAGTTCCATCTCCACTGTCAGACGCAGTATGTCTCTGTATTCCAGATTCTGGGAATTGCAAGCAGAGAGAGCACAGTTGCCCTCAAGTTATGCTTGCGAGTTTCCTATAGGCAACTGGTTGGCCACTATGAGAACAAGATGCTGAACTAGCTGAGCCTTTGGCTTGCTCCACCTTGCCTCTTCTTATAGTGATGCCCATGATAAGGATGTGTAGGAAGTACCCATATATTATTGCAGGTCTGTGCAAATATGAGCAGGTGGAAGGGACCTGGGAAGCTTACACTTAAGAAAACAGTTGCTGCTCCACATCACTAATATTTATTGGTGGAAATGGTTTATTGGACTTGATAACTAATTCTAGTTCTGGTCACAGGTGCCCTTTTGTTTTGTTTTTCCTTCAGAGCACAAGTGTCCTGAGCACCCAGTATGAAGAGAAAGTCCGCCCTTGTATTGACCTTATTGATTCTCTGAGAGCCCTCGGAGTGGAGAAGGACTTGGCATTGCCAGCAATTGCAGTGATTGGCGATCAAAGCTCAGGGAAAAGCTCAGTTCTGGAAGCTCTTTCTGGAGTCGCTCTTCCAAGGGGCAGTGGTGAGAATCCCCCACCCCCCGCTTTTCTTCTTTTTTCTCCATGAGTCAATGTGATGCAATCATCAACCTCTATATTAAGACTGTCTTCAGAGTCTATCCCACCATCTGGTGTAAAGAGAGGTGGTTCTAAACGCAACCTGAAAAAAGAGACAATGCATGTATTTTTGTAAACTTAAGAAATATTTTTTAAAAAAATATTTATTTTTTTAAAGAGAGGGCTTTCTTGGTGGTGGCACCCAGTTTATGACATGCTTTTCCTTGGGGAGATTCGCCTGGCAACTCTTTTGCTACTTTGGGAGGACTTTTTATTTTTTCTGAGCCCTTTAAGTAACTTTCATTCCCCATGAAATTGGTTTAATACTTTTTATTAGTCTTTTTCATCAGTTAATAGTTTTAGATTGCTTGGTATCTATCCTCCCCTTTGGGTTGCTATCTGTTATAGGTGTCTTGGGAAATATTTTGTAATGCATGGGATATTACTCTCCCTATGACTAAACAGCTTTCTTTCTCTTTCTTACTTTCTTACTTTCTTTCTTTCTTTCTTTCTTTCTTTCTTTCTTTCTTTCTTTCTTTCTGCCTGCCTGCCTGCCTGCCTGCCTGCCATTTGAAGGATGCAAAGACCCAACTATACTGATCATGGCACTTTCTTTGTGTCTAAAGACTTCAGTAGTGTTGTAATGTTATGGGCTATGTCTGCTGTCGGAGGCAGTATGCCTCTGAATAGCGGTTACTGAGAATCACAAGTGGGAGAGGGCTGTTACACGCAGGTTCTGCTTACAGTCTTCCCATGGGCTTCTGGTAGGCCACTGTGAGCAGTGTATACTGGATTAGATGGGCCTTTGGCCTCATCCAACAGGGCTCTTGCATTCTTAGTGTTCTACCTGCTGATATGACCAGGCTTTCCTTGGCCCACCCATGTTTTGGTTCCCTTTGTTTTGGTTCCCATGTTTTGGCTCCCTTTGCCCTTTCCTGTCATCTTCCATTCCTTCATGCTTGCTTTTTCACTTTACAGGTATTGTTACAAGATGCCCCTTAGAGCTCAAGCTGAAGAAAACACACAACACGAAGGAATGGAAAGGGAAAATTTCATATCTGAACACAGTGAAAGAAATGAATAGCTCGAGACAAGTGGAAGAACAAATCATTAGAGGTAACTGTCGCTGACAGTGCAATCCTATAGATGTTAACACAGAAGCACGTCTCAATGTTCAGGAGAGCTAGTTTGCACACTGATGCACATAGAATTGCTATCTGAATTACTTTTTTGTATATCCTCTAGTGGGCAGCCAAACCGATATTAAATTGTTACTAGGGTTGGGATATACATAAAGAGTTTTTCTGTGATGGTTTTTAGTGTCTTCCTTTGCACCAAGCAGAAATTCCAAATGCTTATCTTTGTAATTAGTTTCCTTTTCTGCCTAGTCTATTATAGAAGAACACATTTCTGCTGAAGTGTTCACTTTTTGGTCTGTAGGAAGAGATTTTCCCACAATATTCCTGTACTGTTACAGTGGTACCTTGGGTTAAGAATTTAATTCGTTCTGGAGGTCCGTTCTTAACCTGAAACTGTTCTTAACCTGAGATACCACTTTAGCTTATGGGGCTTCCCATTGCTGCTGTGCTGCCGCCGCACGATTTCTGTTCTCATCCTGAAGCAAAGTTCTTAACCCGAGGTACTGCTTCCGGGTTAGCGGAGTCTGTAACCTGAAGCTTCTGTAACCTGAAGCATCTGTAACCTGAGGTACCACTGTACTTTGTTTTTCCTCCTATAATACAGCCCAGAATGCAATGGCTGGCTCAGGATCAGGCATTAGCTCAGAATTAATTAGCCTGGAAATCAGTTCCTCGGATGTTCCGGACCTGACTCTGATTGACCTGCCAGGAATTGCAAGAGTGGCTGTGGGTGATCAGCCAAAAGACATTGGACAGCAGGTAAAAAGAAGATTGTTTTCAGAACTGGTAGGATCCTGAAAATGAATTGGATGGATACAGCAAGGTATGGGAGTGCCCACATACTAAAGGTATGATGCCTTTCACTAAGTGCCACCCATTGGAGGTAAGGCTTGCATCTACAAGGCAGAAGGGATTTTATTGGTGGTGCTCCAGTTATGGAATCCTAGGGGCAGAAGTGGGTGGCATGGTGGAGCACTGGTGGTCCTCTGACCTCCTGAGAGCTGCTTACAGGAAAGAGAGAGGTGAGGTGGTGGGGAGGTCAGGAAGGTTGAAACACACTAGCAAAACCAATCTGGCACTTCTGCTGGTGCACTTGCACCACACCTCTCCATCCAGGTAAGCATCAGTGACACAGTTGTCAGGAGGTTGGGTGAACACTGGCTGGAAGGTATGCCTCGTACCACCATTGATATATTTTTAAACATTTTCTACCACATTAAAAAAAATTAGCAGTTTTTTATTTGCTGCTTGCTTTGTTTGCTTTATCTGTTGTTTTAATTTTTGTAATTGTTTGTAAATTGCATTGAAATCCTTGGTAGACATTAGAATATAAATAACATTGTAACACAGCAGTAGGAAACCTGATGTTGTTGGACTCAGACTCCCATCATCCCATGCTGGTTGGGGCTGATGGGTGTTAAAGTACAACAATGCTGATCACCTCCAATTCCTTGATTAGTTCAATACAGCAGTTATGTTAATAAATCCACTGCTTTGGCACAACAGATTCTTGTATTGTTCCAATTTTGTACAAAATTTTAGTTGGCTGTATTTACTCATTTTATAAGGTGCCATATAACACAGCTCTTATTGTCTGAATTTTGTTACAGATAATAAAGTTAATTAAGAAGTATATTAACAAACAAGAAACCATCAATTTGGTAGTGGTGCCAAGTAATGTAGACATTGCAACAACGGAGGCACTGAAAATGGCTCAAGAAGTAGATCCCACAGGGGAGAGAACACTTGGTAAGTTAAATAAACACTTTAAAAAGTGATGGTGCTGTTTTTAACTACAGGGAGGACAAGGCAGGAATCCTACCACCCTGTTTCATTTGTGTCATTCAGAATTTTATTTAGAGGTCTTACCATAGCCTATTCACTTCTTAACATTTTGCCAAACATCATTTTGCCAAGCATCTAATCAGTTTTTACCATGATTTTGTGTTAGCCCTCAAATCAACCCTCTTTCTGCTGTATTTACTGAAATGGTGACTTATCAGCTGTATATTCTGTGAATATTCTAGACCTGCACACTTCACATAGCAGGCTGAATTCTTCTGGCTGATTCTGTTGCGGCTCTTTGCTGTTGTGAATTGCACATCTGTACAAAGAAATAGAAGAATATTGGGGGAAGGATGGACTCAGCAGCAAGCAGTGTGGTCCAGAATCTGTGTGGGTCAAGGGCAGCAATAGTGGGTCCAAAGGAGCAGAGGCTGGTAACGTGGTCCAAGACCATAGGTCAGACTACAGACATCAGGCATGGTAAGGCAACAGAAATCTGCATATCAGACAGTGACAGATTGCTCACACTGGGGAGCCAAACCCAATATAGTACTTGTATTGGGCCAGCTGGCTTCCTATTGGTTCCACAGCTCATCTGATACAGCTTGTCTGGCAAGCTGCAGTCTCTTTCAGCTGCTATCAGATAGCCAGCCATTTCTTCCAACTGCAAGCTGTTCCAGTGGCACAAAAGAAAATACTTCCAGGCACTGGCGGAGGAAGAGGAGTGCAGGGGGAGCGCACCACCCCTGGCAGCACAATCCCAATAGGGTGCCATTGCGGCTGTCCCCACACCCGTGCTGGGTGCCACACCCCTGCCCCCAGGACACACCGGGCCATGAAGATCTGCCACTGCTTCCAGGTCCTGCTGCTGCTGGATTCCCCAGGCTGAGTCCTGGCTGTCTTTTTCCCTCCCCACCGCACCCTTATGCAATACTTTACTTCCAAATGGAGAACAGATCCTCACTGTACATTTAAATCCTGGAAACTGTAGTTTAAGAGTGCTGGGAATTGTAGCTCTGTGAAGGGAAAACTGCAGTTTCCCAGATTATTTCGGGGAACCCTTGTGCTTTACATGTATGGTGTTAGATCTGCATGTTTCCCATAGTCATGTGGTTGGGCTACCATGAGGACTGGATGCTAGACTAGGTAGACCATTGGCCTGATCCAGCAGGCTTTTCTGTTCATAAGAACATCTCATATTTCCCATCATAGATATATTCTCTGAAACAGCTTTTGCCAACCTGGTGTCTTCCAGATGTACTGGACTACAACATTCATTGCCCTCCAGTCAAGGTTGCCCAATAGTCAGAGATGGTAGGACTTGGAAGTCTAAAACATCTGAATGGCAACAGGCTAGTGAAGCTGTTCTGCAATCTTCTTGTTTGAGTGTTCCATGTGAACATTCTAAAACTGTTTTGTAAGAAAGAAACTCGCCGCCCCCCCCCCCCCCCGCAATAAATACTTGAGATATGGGAGAAGAAAATGGTCTGTCCTCTTAAGTCATCTTTGGTAGGCAGGCCTCAAACACACATGCTTTCACTTTGAAGTCCTCTGTTTCCTAATCCCAAAAATGTGGACAGTCACCATAATTTCACAGTGGTGAGGAAGTTCAGAGACACTTCCCATACAGGTCCCATGGGTTCAAAGGTGACTTGATTCAGAATATGTACTACCTTTTCTCAAAATAAACCACCTAAAATAAAATACTTTTCTTCCTATGCATCTATTATTTCACAGGCATCCTGACCAAGCCTGACTTGGTCGACAAGGGAACAGAGGCAGAAGTGGTGGACATAATCCGGAATCAAAGAGTCCCCCTGAGAAAAGGATATATGATCGTTAAGTGTCGTGGGCAAAGTGACATCAACGACAAAGTGACTTTGGGAGATGCAATTGAGAAAGAGAGAGAATTTTTCGAAGAACACGATTTTTTCAGGTAGCCTTATTTTTAAAAAGAAAGAAAGAAATCCGTTCATTGTGGTCTTTGTTGGTTGAAATATAATGCCAAATTAAGTGAAAGTATGCAATCAATGCAAGCATCTGTTTGACACTTCAGCCTGCAGTACTCCACACACTGGGTCTGATCACTCCAAAGATTGTTTAAACGAGCCCCATTTGAATGAATATTGGGAACTGCCTGCCTGCCTGTTTATCTGGGTTATACTTGTGTCATACTTTTAAATTTAATTACTCACTCTTGTTTCCTGCTAGATCTCTTTTGGAGGAAGGCAGAGCTACCATCCCACTTTTGGCAGAAAGGCTTACCCAGGAGCTGATAGAGCACATTAGCGTAAGAGAATACTGATTCATTTGAATAACTAAATTTGTTAGTGCTTTGAAATAATAGTATTGACCTTGTCTTTGCTGGGAAGCATTTGCTCTGTATCCTTTTTTAATGTTCACAAAAAACTTACATGTTTAGGAAAGCCTATCTAAACATGTAAGTTAATATGTATTTTAATCTGTAATTTTAGTACATAATGTATATTTTTAATGATTGATTTTATTTATACTTCAATTTTTAGAAAAAGAAAAATTGTTTTCAATCTTTGACTTCTATTGACAATTTTTTGCTTTAAAAAAAGAGTGGGGAAATGGCTGGAGTGGAAAGTTTTCTATTCAAGATTTATACTGTAAAAAAAATACCAGCAGAGGAAAACTACATGTCATTGGACATGTGACATGTCATTTTTAGTCCCGGGGCATAACTGTATGTTGTATGCAAATGCATTTATCAGCAGTCCAATGATCTTCATTTCTCTAAAGAAAAACTATACAGTGGTACCTCAGGTTACATATGCTTCAGGTTACAGACGCCACTAACCCAGAAATAGTACCTCGGGTTAAGAACTTTGCTTCAGGATGAGAACAGAAATTGTGCTCCGGCGGCGCAGCAGCAGCGGGAGGCCCCATTAGCTAAAGTGGTGCTTCAGGTTAAGAACAGTTTCAGGTTAAGTATGGACCTCCGGAGCGAATTAAGTACTTAACCCGAGGTACCACTATATGTGTATTACACACACACACACACACACACACACACACACACACACACACATCTTGGTTGTCTAAATACATTCTGATCATAGGGTTGTGAATAAGACTTTCTGGCATGCTTTGGTATGTTCCAAATAAAAAGAAGTTGGTGGCTTCTATGTTTCACTACCAGTGTTTTTTGTTGTTGTTTAGTCGTTTAGTCGTGTCCAACTCTTCGTGACCCCATGGACCAGAGCACGCCAGGCACTCCTGTCTTCCACTACCTCCCGCAGTTTGGTCAGACTCATGTTCTTAGCTTCTAGAACACTGTCCAACCATCTCGTCCTCTGTCGTCCCCTTCTCCTTGTGCCCTCCCTCTTTCCCAACATCAGGGTCTTTTCCAGGGAGTCTTCTCTTCCTGTGTTAAGCAGCTGCAATGGTATTTATCTCAGTCAAGTGTCAGATTCTGTGAATGATTCTGTGAATTCACTCTGAAGAGGTGTTGAAACATTCTGAGACTGAATACTTTTCTTCTTGGTGCATGTCTGTCTTTCAGAAAACATTGCCAACTTTGCAAAAACAAATTAAGGAAAAGCTAGAGGTAACAAATGCAGAGCTGCAAAAATGTGGTCAAGATGTGCCTGGAAGCACGGAAGAGAAAATGCCTTTCCTCATACAGGTAAATAAATGTGGGGTTTCCAATTTTATTTCTGGAATGCCTGAAATTTTTAATATGTGTGTTTCTCAGGAAACTGAAAACTAAGTACCTAAATATCAGTATGTAATTTTGGTAGAAGAGGTTTAGGCCTTGAACTCTGGCAGACATTTCCGAGCTTCAATGCAATACTGTACATTTAAAAATAATGTTGATAATGAAAGACCAAATAAACAACAACCGTCCGGTGAAAAACAGAGGGTGGGGAACATGTCCCTCTCCAGATGTTGCTGGACTCCTGACTAATGGTCAAGGGTGATGGGAGGTGGTTTTGCATTAAAAGATTGGACAACCATATGCTTCAATTGGACCAAAAGCATTGGTACAATACTAAGTTCCAAGGATGATGATGATGATGATGATGATGATGATGATGATGATTATCATCATCATCATCATCATCATCATTATCATCGTCACAGTGGTACCTCGGGTTACAAATGCTTTGGGTTGCAAACACTTCAGGTTACTCTGCTAACCCGGAGGTAGTACCTCGGGTTGCGAACTTTGCCCGAGGATGAGAACGGAAATCATGTGCTGGCAGCGCAGCGGCAGTGGGAGGCCCCATTAGCTAAAGTGGTACTTCAGGTTAAGAACAGACCTCTGGAACGAATTAAGTTCGTAACCCGAGGTACCACTGTATAATTAATTAATTAATTTTCTATACCGCCCTATACCCGAAGGTCCTATCGTCATCAGATATCCTTTCCCATCAATTATCTCTTTTATTACCTTAGTGAATCTAAGTCTAGGCAGACACTAGTTAGGAGAGTTGAAAGTTATGTACATTGCAAAACAGGTAGAAAGTCACGCTTGCACAGCATGTAATGACTCAGCTGTGGCTTCTCTTTAAATATTATGTCTCCTTCACCCTATATCATCTATTTGAAGGATATACTTTACTTAAGATGAGGATTGGCTACTTGTTGAAAAGTAACATCAGGGAACCACTTTAAGACTGTAAATCTTATTTGTATGTGATTTGGGGAGCATTCTCTTTGTGCTGGTTTAGGAATGGTACTATGGAATATGAATGGTGGTGTTTATCCTGAACATGATGCACTTCTCTTTTATTATTGTACTCTGCTCATTCGTATAAGCCATAAAGCTTAAGCCATCGAGTTCAAAGCCTAACGGGTTGGCTGTCTGTGTCATCTGCTGTCCCTTCATCCCCCACCCCGATCCTTTGAATGGCTTGACATGCCTCCAGCATTTTGGTTTCTTCATTCTTTCCACTATCTATTCTCATTTCAGAGAGAAATTATCCTCACCTCATCTCCTATCCTATGTAAAACTTCATTTGCACGTAATGTTTGGTGGCGAGTCTTGATGCTTTCTGGATAATCAATTCTTTTTCAAAAGATGTACATTGTAGCTGGACAGACTGAATTTATATATAAATAATATATATATTCTTTTTACAGAAAATCAAGCTTTTTAATCAAGACATCTTAAATAAAGTACAAGGAGAGGATTTAACGGATTTGAAAGAAACAAGATTGTTCACAAAAGTGCGAAATATCTTTAATCAATGGCAAGAGGAGATCAACAGCAATGCACTAAATGGTAAACTGTTTCAAATTTCTTATTTTTTTCCCTGCAAGTGAACACCCAGTTTTAACCTGAATTCTCATGCAGGCTGTGTACACATCAGCGTGATAGCGTGCATGTAGTTTGCACAGACCCATTTTTCCCAGATGCACTTTTGTGCATGTTTGTTCACACATGAGCATTTTCAGTTGAACTCTGATCTCAGTATTTCCTAGCCACACTTGTGGGTGGGTGTGGTACTTGATGGGATATATGCACATTATGTGCTGTTGTCCCTATCATCTCTAAATTCCAGAAACCTGTGGTTCATTTTGGGCATTGTCACAGATATTTGTTTACCTGTGCACGCAGCCCATTTTTATTTATTTTTTTTTGCTTTTGAGATAGACGTCTTCCAATATCAAACTTGCAGAAAAGAGCAGGTTTAAAAAATGTGCGTTCTATAATTCATGGAGTAGCCATGATTATTAACTTCATCAGTACTGGAGCCTCGAAAGCTGAGGGTGGTTACTTAATGCAATTTTTTCAATGTTGCAGTAAGAGATACTATGAAAGATGAAGTTCACAGCTATGAAAATAAATATCGTGGTAAAGAACTCCCAGGGTTTATTAATTACAAGACCTTTGAGACCATTGTCAGACGACAAATTATGATGCTGAAATCGCCAGCTGTTGAAATGTTGACGGATGTAGCGGGTACGTTTTACAGTAGCAACATGGTTTCTGGTTCTAATATCTGGTTTATGTAAAGGATTTCATGTGTGATTTTAGGAATATAATTTAGTCTGGAATATATCATTTCTGAATGTTGTTGATGTACTGTTAATATAGAAATAGCAGTTTTAAAACAGAATAGTTTTTTTAATTTTAATACACATAAGTATTGTGAATATTTTGATTGACAAATGCAGGGTAATCAAAACACTTTAAATGTCACTTGCAGAAAAACAAATTATTCTCTGTTAAGAGCACTACCTTCTATAGTGCAATCTTATACATGTCCACTCAAAAGTAAATGTCACTAAATTTTATACCAGGCAATTAGGTATAGAATTGCAGCCTAAATGTTTTATTGGCTTTGTGAAAGTCAGTAACAGCTCATAATTTATTTGCATACACAATTTAACCCAATGATCTTCATGACTTGTGTCCTTTTTTATATCTGCATAGTGCTTAGCATATATTGGCCTTGAAAGGAAAGAACATATATATATATATATATATATATATATATATATATATATATGATTACAGTGGTGCCTCGCAAGACGAAATTAATCCGTTCCGTGATTTTCTTCGTCTAGCGGTTTTTTCGTCTTGCGAAGCAAGCCCATTGACAGCTTAGCGGATTAGCGCTATTAGCGGTCTAGCGGCTTTTAGCGATCAGCTGAGAAGCGGCTTATCAGCGGAACAGCTGAGAAGCGGCTTAGCGCTTAGGGAAAGGGCGGAAAAAAGCAGAAAAAAACGCGGGAACTCGCAAGATTTTTTCGTCTTGCGAAGCAACCCCATAGAGAAATTCGTTTAGTGAAGCGCCTCCAAAAACGGAAAACCCTTTCGTCTAGCGGGTTTTTCGTGTTGCGAGGCGTTCGTCTTGCGGGGCACCACTGTATTATGCCACAATCTTACATGTCTTCTGTCAGTTGATCATTCTGATCCTAATCCTAACAAAATACTTCCTAGGAAGCAATTCCCATTAATATTGTTTACTTGATTTTCCCAGTCTCTCTGTCTTTCGCAGCATATTGTACACACACAAACACTCTAATCTGCATGCATGCCTCTGAGTAGAAGGTTGGGTTAATGGTAGACACAATAGCAAGAGTGGTCATTCTTTTCTGACATGTTGCACAATTTAACTGATGTGAACACATATGTGTTCAGGGGCGCCGACTTGCTCCCCACATGCGGGGTGGGGGGCAGCAGGCCAGTCTTGCCCAGCAGTGGTGGGGGATGGCAGCCCCCTCACTATTGGGGGGGCTCAGCCTCCTGCCCAGAAATAGTGTTGGCACCCCAGTGTGTGTGTGTTGATAGAGGTGAAGGTGTGTAAAGACACAAGCCCAGGGCCCCCGTTTTTTCCAACAATACACAGGACAGTATATTATTTACTTTGGCCAGTTGCTTAGGAATTTTAGCCACAATTTTTCTCTTAAGGTTTTGTGCCTTTAAATGGTTCTCCCTGTTTTCTAGAACTTGTGCGGGAAAATTTTATTCAAACTGCCTACCGACACTTTGGTGCTTTCTACAATCTTCTGAGAGCTGCTCAGGTAAGAAGTGATGTATTTAGTGATGTGTTAGACAAAAGGCAGACGTGGAACCCTGTAATGAATCCATAAAACCAGGATGGCTCTAGTGTGCTTGCTGACAATCAGGGCTTTAAAGCACAGCTTCACCTGATATCACTATGAATTCAGGTGATTGACAGGTGGGCAGCTAGGGGTGGGAAAATTTAGACCTGGCCCATCAGTCTGAAAAGGTCTCCCCCTGATGAGTGTTTTATGTGAGCTCTGCCCCCAAGTATGATCCTAGATTTTAAAAATAAATAGTTTGACTTAATTTTAACTACTTCCTTGTCCCACCTAATATATATGAAGGAGATGATATGATGCAGGGAAGGGGCTACTCTGCTGAAGAGAGCCCATGCGTCATGGACTGCTTGCTCAGAGGCCAGGGTGGTGGGACAAGGATGAGCCGTCAGAGGGAGAAGACTGAGGTGTCAGAAACTGAAGAGGGAACAGGGCATAGTGAGCTGGGAGAGTCTGTGGCAGAGGGAAGTCCAGAATCAGAGGCAGACGCTGAAGCAGGGGAGGAGGCCAAGAGGCAGAGATGAGTCTGGCTGGAGAAGTTGTCTCTCCTTCCTGCTGTGACAAACTCCCTTCCCTACTTGTCTCCCAGAACCAGAAGAAGTATGAAAAGAGCCAAGGAGAGATTCGTGAGGTGCAGATGCAGTCTCTTGCTTGGAAAAAAAAAACCCTGGAGAAGGGGGGGACTTAGCTGTGGGGAGGTGGGGTCCTTCAGTCTCAGCAACTGCTTTATGGGGGCAAGACCTACCAGAGATGAGTTGCGCTCCTTAGGCCCGACGCTTCTTTGCAGATAGTGTGTTTGCTGCTAAAGACTTAACTCTAACTTGCACAGTGTGATTTACTGCTAGCTCGCTCTTGACACAATGGTAGCTTTATATTTTTTAAGTGGAAATATTATCCACTGATATTTCTGTGCAAGATGTTATTCTGTGGTTCTCTCAAAATGTAACTGTTCTTCTACCATCAATTGTGGAGTTCATGCATTTCAAATATTTGTACCTTTCCCAGCTCCCATGGAAGTTCTTTGTAACACCTTACCTTATTTATCTACACAACACTACCCATCAAGGCTTGCGGAAGGGTCCAGTTTTTAAAATTCTCTGATAACACCTTTGCCTGAGACACTGGAACTGTCATTCAGGGTGGTGGGTGAAATGGACTAATGACCTATATTGGTAAAGCAGTTTTAAGTGTTAATTTCTGAGCCTTACTGATTATACTTGGGAACACTGAGTGTAGGGGTTCTCATAATGAATTACTGTGGAACAACAACAACAACAAAAGATAATATCTTTTGTCATGCAGATCAATATTGAAGATATAAAACTGAAGCAAGAAGCGGCTGCGGTATCCATGATCAATACTCAGTTTAAAATGGAACAAATAGTGTACTCCCAGGACAGTATTTATAGTGAAGATTTAAGTGGTATTAGAACGAAAGCTGTTGGAAATGCATTTACAAAATCAGTTCTAGTTCCAGCAAAGCTATGCTCCATTGAGGAAATGACTTACCACTTGAACGCTTACTTCAAAGTGAGTTTCAACCTCTTTTTTTAACACCTCAATCTCCCATTACAACATGGAACAATTCTAGTAGTAAAATAAAGAAACAGAGTATCCAAAACTTTGATCTTAATAGTTTTTCTCCTTGGCTGATATACCCTTCCACCACCTTCCTGCTCCTCTCTTAGGATAGCTGAACTCTGTTTTTAAGTTTTTAAGCTGTTGCTTTGGAGGAGCTTGCTCTTAACATAAATGTCACATAATAACCTAAATAAAGAAGTACTTTCACATGCACATACATCAGGTTATTTCTTAGAGCTCTCATTGTAAAAAAAAAGGGGGGTGGGGCATGGATATGATGAGAGAAATTATTTGCTCTATTGTCTGGGCCCAGAAGCAAGAGAACCAAACCAATTTGTGAAATAAATAAGGCCCCCATTATCCCTCCTCTTTGGATTGTTAGTGGGAGTGATTTAAGCCTTCTTCCAGTGACCTATGTTTAAGTGGATGACCTGTTGTAATGATAGTCTTTTGATAATGCTACCTTCCTGGTTTTGTCTGTCCGTTAATCAGTCTAAAAACCCAAACTCTTATTCTGTTTGCAGAGCGCAGGAACCCGTCTTGGAACCCAAATTCCCATGATTATTCGGACATATGTTCTCCAAGATTATGCTGACAAATTACAAAATGCAATGCTGCAACTCTTGCAAAACAAAGATCAGTTTGACATTCTCCTTCAGGAGAGGTATGATACTTCCAATGTGAGGAACACTCTGAAGGAGAAGATCAAGCGTCTCACCAAAGCACGACAGCATTTAGCAAAATTCCCCATGTAATCAAGAGGTGTCTCTGTGTTAATTCCCTCTTCCAGTTGCAGAAGGAAGGGATCCTATTCATTGCTTGTGTATACAGTGGTACCTTGGTTCTCAAACGCTTTGGTACTCAAACAACTTGGAACCCAAATACTGCAAACCCGGAAGTAAGTGTTCCGGTTTGCGAACTTTCTTCGGAAGCCAAACATGCTCCATTTTGAGTGTTAGGCAGACTATTTGAGTGCTACACTTCCGTTTTGAGTGTTACACTTCCGACATGAGTGTTACACTTCCGATTTGAGTGCCGATGTGGCCTTTGCTCATTCCTTGTGATTTTGTTTGTACAGGGGGATGGAAATGGTTAATGTAGATAGACCAGTGAGAAAGCTCAGAGGTGGAGCCTTCCTGGCTTTGAGGCTCAGCCCAGGGGTTTTACCATTGGGAGATAGAGGAGTCAGACAGAGCCAGTAAAAGACGAACACAGAGGTTGTGACAGCTAGAGTGAGAGACAGGGATAGAACTGAGAAGAGTGTGACAGTGTGAGATAGTGCCACATCTAGTTAAGGGTGCGCATTTCAGAAACCGTTCTGAATATATTTAAAACTTGTTCTTCAATAAACTTTAATCTTCGTTGTTGACTTTACAACCTGACTGAGACTCAGTATTTCACCAGAAGAAACCTGCTTAGTGGCAGCGGAAGAATAAAGCACTGGTGTACAGGTCAATACAGGGGTATCTCAGGTTAAGAACTTAATTCATCCTGCAGGTCCGTTCTTAACCTGAAACTGTTCTTAACCTGAAGCACCACTTTAGCTAATGGGGCCTCCCGCTGCCGCCGCAAAGTTCTTACTATTTTTGGATTAGCAGAGTCTGTAACCTGAAGCATTTGTAACCTGAAGCGTATGTAACCCCAAGGTACCACTGTAGTCCGTGAAAAGACCGGGAGCTCTGTATGAACGCCACAACCACACTGCTGTTTTGAGTTACGCTGATGAATTGAGTGCCACACTTCCGTTTTAAGTGTTACGCTGAGGTCTGTCTGTTTTTGCTATTGATTTTGCATTTTTGTGGCTCTTTTTTGTGTGTGACTGTGTGGAACCCAGTTCCGCTACTGACTGATTGATTGATTGATTGATTGACTGCAGTATATTGTTTATTGCTTTCATTTTGGGGATCAATGGTCTCATTAAATAGTAAAATTCATGTTAAATTGCTGTTTTAGGGGTTGTTTTTAAAAGTCTAAAACAGATTAATCCATTTTGCATTATTTTCTATGGGAAAGCACACCTTGCTTTTGGAACGCTTTAGTTTTGGAACGGACTTCCGGAACAGATTAAGTTTGAAAATCAAGGTACCACTGTATAAACAACTTAAGCTTTCATACCACCACCACCATCCTAATAATAACTGATTTTAAAAATGCTAAATTCTAGACTTATGGTGGAAAACCTTGTTCTCCTTTTAAAATAAAGTATTTGTTGCTGAACTGGTCTCAAATTATTGCTTTCCCTCGTATTCTTTGTTTGAGATTTTAATGCTGTTTTTTTCTCCAGGTGAATTATTACTGGTTATTTGGAGTGATTTCATGGTCTACACAATCCTTGCAATTAAAACATGGATGAATACTTTCCACCTTGAAAATGAGAGTCCACCTAAACCTAGGAATGTGCAATCAGATCAGAAGCATGCATTGTCTAGATCAGTGGATCCCAACCTGTTTTTTGGCCATGCCCCACCTAAGCATCTCTAAAATCCTGGTCCCCCCCCCCCCATGACATACAATTCTTATCATTCAAAAAGTGAACTTCTTTTCACGTGGAGGAAGCCTAAAAGGCCATTAACTGTTAATAATTCATTCTCAAATTGCCCCCCTGTGGCTCGTGTGCCCCACATTGGGAACCACGGGTCTAGATGTATCATGGACAATGGGAACTTGCAATGGAATTTCTGACTTTGCGGCTTCAACACTATGCCAACATTTTCTCTCACACTCTATTTTTCTTGATAACTGATAAAGGCTGTAATCTTATACACACCAACTTAGGAGTAAACCCAATTAAGTCAATGGGACTTATTTCTGCGTAGATCAGGGGTCAGCAAACTAAGGCCTGGGGGCCAGGTACAGCCCACCGGGCTCATTAATGCGGCCTGCGAACCTTGCTGACCCTGCCACCCCATGCTAAACCAACGCGGCACAGAGGCTCACCACGTGGGGACTAACTTCCGCAACACTGATGAGGCTTCAGATTGGCTGCAGGAAGCTCCTGCAGCCAATCCGAAGCCGCGGACACCTCTGGGCAACACCCCTTCCCGCTGAGGCAGCCGCGTATGGTCAAAAGCCAAGCAGGAGGAAATGGTGGTGGCGGGGAGGCTGCGTCCACAGCCCAGGCTGTTGGAATGGGCTCTGCGCCCCGTGGACCCCTGGTCGAGGCAGAGGGCGTTACCACTGCAGAAAATGCGGCGTCAGTGGCTGTGGCGTGACTGGGGGGGGGCTCCTTTCGGGAGAGGGGGTGCTTTTGGCAGAGGGTGGGTCCGGCCCCCAAGGTCTGAGGGACAGTGGACCAGCCCCCTCCTGAAAAAGTTTGCTGACCCCTGGTGTAGACATTGCACTAGAAGAGTTCTGAAGAACATGATATCTTATTCATTGGCTTGTTGCTAGATTGGCTAGTTCGAAATACATAGCCCACAGCTGTCTCAGCTGCAGGGTGACCTTGGGCCAGTCACACTTCTTTGAAGTCTCTCAGCCCCACTCACCCCACAGAGTGTGTGTTGTGGGGGAGGAAGGGAAAGGAGAATGTTAGCCGCTTTGAGACTCCTTAAAGGGAGTGAAAGGCAGGATATCAAATCCAAACTTCTATTTAAAGGTAAAGGTAAAGGTACCCCTGCCCGTACGGGCAAGTCTTGCCAGACTCTGGGGTTGTGCGCCCATCTCACTCAAGGGGCCAGCGCTGTCCGAAGACACTTCCGGGTCACATGGCCAGTGTGACATCGCTGCTCTGGCAAGCCAGAGCTGCACACGGAAACGCCGTTTACCTTCCCGCTAGAAAGCGGTCCCTATTTATCTACTTGCACCCGAGGGTGCTTTCAAACTGCTAGGTTGGCAGGCGCTGGGACCGAGTAACGGGAGCGCACCCCGCCGCGGGGATTCGAACCGCTGACCTTTCGATCGGCAAGCCCTAGGCGCTGAGGCTTTTACCCACAGCGCCACCCGCGTCCCAAACTTCTATTTACTCTCCTGCAAAACCAATCAGTGATTGGTTTGGAGCTATGGAGTTCCCCAGAGAATTTATTAGCTGGTTCTAATAAAGCTATTATACAACTTAGTTTTGTACTGAGTTTTCATCTCTCAACTGAACCAGCACAGGCTACTTGCTACCTGTTTTCTGAGCTTGTCTCTGGCTAAGTCAAAAACCAGCTTTGTCTGTTCTGCTAGGGAGTGGCTGTGGTCAACCAGCGACAACAGGATTCACACAGAAAACAGATAGCTTGTGGTCTGCCAATTTGCCTTCCCACCCCCAAAAAATGGCCCAAAATACCCCTCACCCTACCTTGAGATAACTGCAGGCTGCATTGTTTTAAATGTTGCTGGCTATTAGATATGAGAGTTAATAGTTTCAGTTGGTTTAATTTAGCCCTTGCTTGGCTCCTTGGCTGAAATGGAATGATTTATGTACATTAAGACTCCTCAGAACCTTTTAAAAAGTATAATAATAATCCAAAAAACAACATTCAAGGACAATGTGGTGGTTAACAGTAGGAAGTGGAGCAAAGACCGAATGGAACAGTCAAAAGGACAGCCCTGTGTGGGGATGAGAAAGTGGTATATGAAGTGTGTGTAAGAGTGCGAGGCAGAGAAACAGACTATTAAGGGATGTTGCAAGAGAGTGAACAATGACGTAGGGGTGTGTGAAATCGACTTCCCTAAATCAGTGGAGATCTGATTTCGCAAGCTTGATGTTAGCTTAGTGACTTTTTTATAGTGACTTACCATTGAAACTCTTTAATTGGAATGTCTGTAAATGTTTTAAGATCTGAAGAAGCCATAAGATCCAGGGCAGCACACAGATACAACATTTAAAAGCAAAAACACAGTAAAAAAGTTTTAAAACTGAACAGTCTAAGAATAATTACAATTAAAGAGTTATAAAAATGGTCTTCCATCCAATGATGGGGTTGGCAGGCACAGTAGTATTCTCCAGCCACCAAATGCCTGGCTGAACAGGAATGTTTTCAACTTCCTCCTGAAAGTTAATAATGACAGAGACAAACATACCATACAAGCAGGTGGGTTCGGCCCAGTCAGCCAGCACAACCCCAACCATACCTACTCAAGCAAGTCCTATTGAATTCAGTGGGGCTTCTTCTCAGCTGTGTGGTGTTAGGATTGCAGTTTTAAGGAAACTGAATTTAGGTACCATTGGAATCAATGGGAAATATTGTCATGTCTTAAATCCCACGGATTTCTGTGGGAATGAAGTGCAGTGAAGTTGGGCCTGCAGCCACCTCCGTGCATCGAACCCCCATTGCATCTCTGTAACTGATTTATTTTAAAAATATGGATTTGTTAAATATGAACTATATGATGCTTGGATTGAACTGTATCACTATTTAGCAGGCTATCCGAGGCTGCCCCTGCTCTTATAGTCGGCCCCACTCGGGTGGGGTGAGGAAGCATCTCTGCAGTGTTTGTGGGTTTTTCTTCCATCTGAGGCTCTTCCAGCTCAAGCGCGCAAGATATTTCCTGATCCAGAGCCTACTGCACTTACGTTGGGCGGGGCCAGCTTTCCTGCACCCCAAACCTACAAAGAAGGCGGGGGGGGGGGGGAATAAGAAGGTAAAGATGCAGGGATCAGGCGTAAGGCCCGCTTCGTCCGGCATCCGGCCCCAAGGTGCCTTCTGGGAAGCTCGCCAGCAGGATCCGACCACAGCTGCGCTCTCCCCGCTGGCGATCCAGGGAACTTAGTTGCTACGCCGGGCACCATCCTCTCCCCTCCCCGCTTTCCTTTCTGCCCAGATTTTACTTTAAAGTTTCGTTTCCCCAGATTTTGTCCCGGGGAAGAGGCGGGGCGAGGCATGATGCTAAATTGCCGGCCCGGAGATCCAGAGGAGACTGGCTCGGAGTCGCTTCGGTGGACGCAACAGCCAGAGATCCGGCAGCGGGACAGATCGCCACCCAAGATCTCCGCTCCGTAAAGGTGACGTTTCCCCTCGACCCTTCCCACGCCTTGCTGTTAACCGAGTGATAGGCAAACAACCTTACAGGAGAGATTTCATTTTATGCCGCAAGAGGGCGAGCGACGCTGGCTGCGGCTCCGCCTTCCCTCCTGGAAGAGCCGAAAGGCTTCGCTCGGTCCTTGGAGGCGCTTCAGCCTTTCCATTTAATGGGGCGAATAAAGGCTTCGTGGGGAGGGAGGGAGAGAGGGGCCATGTTCTCGGGCCCCTGGCTTGGGGAGGAAGGGCGGCGTTAATTGGCCCCATTGCGCTCTACCTTCGCGCCCCAGGACGCAGCAGGTGGGCAGCGTACCGCCCGAAGTCCTGTTGGATACGGGGGTGGGAGGGTTACTCTCGGGGAACCGAAATTGGGATTAAGAAAGGGGGCGTGGGATTTTGGTTAGGGGGCGCAGACCCTCAGATTCGTATTGCTTTTTATTGATGGGGGGGAACTGCCCCCTTGGCTACGCCAGGGAAGGGGGCTCAGTTCCCTCAGGCAGGCACGCGGAGCTCCACAAAACAGCCTGGGGGACGCAGTCGGGTTGTCGTTCTTTCCCGGTCCTGTAGCCCAGCCCAGAAGTGATGCTCCGCTCCGGGCTAGTCAGGCTGTCCGGTTCAGAGAGGCGGTGTTTTGTGAGGGAAGACTGATGGCGCCCCTTGTGGCAGACGCGAATAGCGCTGAAGCCCCTTTTGGCACCTGATAGGAACGCTCCTTGTAGTTTTGGGCGTTGGCTGGTTCTTGTTTGGAGCCGCGCTGAAAGGTTCCTGTTCCAGGCAGATGCAGAGCTTGATACCCCCTTGGTGTGGGGAAGAGCTGAGGATGGAAGTGTCAGGTGTGGGTGAACGCTCCAGAATATATTATTATTATTATTATCATTGCTGCTGTTGTTATTCATTTCTATTGTTAGGTTTATATACCACCCTTCATCAAAAGATCTCAGGGGGGTTCACTTTCAGGTGGCCCCCAGGCTTTTAAAGGTTCTCTAACCATGTTTTAAGAGAAAGTAATAATCTGAGCAATCCTGCTCATAGTTGTGTATAGGACCACAAACTAAATATAAAGCAGGAGATTTGCATTCAGGACCTCCCATGTTTGTTTGCTCCATCAGCTGCTGTAATGAAAACAATCAGATTAAAAACTGCAGCTTTGGGAAGGGGGTAAGGTATACTTCCCCACAGTTCTCTCAGTTAAAATCCCCCTTCCAGCAAAGCTGCCGTGTTTACCCCTGTAGGGCAGACAGCAGCCGTGTATGTAAAGTTGGAGAAAGGGGCAGGGGAAAGGGGAATTAAAGCCCCTCCACCTGTGTCATGATCTTGATCTGATTCCCCTCTCCCTCCTACACACACGACTGGTTTTCTGTCTAAACATTTGTTTTCTAAAACATGGGAGAACTTCCTTAGTGTAAGAATGGCACAAGAAAACCTGGGGACATTGCCATTTTATCAGATTTCGCTTACTGTAAATGGAAGGATGCATCGCAGACAACAGATAAATGGGATACAAATCGAATTTTATACAATCACCAGGAACAGCAAAATATATTATACTATTCAGCTGCTTATCTTATGTTACTACAGTTACGTCATATGTGTTATGGATAATCATGCTGTGTTTTTGTTTTGTTTTTCAACTTTGAATTAAATGTTGCAGTAATCAGACCATAAGATAATCATTTGAAACACATGCCAGGACATCTTTCATTTTTCTGATACGTATGTCAGGAGAGTCAGCTTGCACCTTTGTGTCATAGACATTATGAACATGATACAAAGAGCAAAATATTTATACAGTAGCTGACAAAAAAAACCCAGGCGCACGAGTTTATTCCTCAAACACACTGGAAAATGACAAAAGTTGGAAGAGGATTTTGGCAAGTTACTAAAATAGGGTTGCCTTTTAAATATCAGCTTGTCTAGCAGCTTTCTTTGCATTACATGGAAGTCTGCCATTACACATATTAGAGCATTTTTGCACAACTCTGTTCTTGTGGTTAGAGCAGAATATGAATCAAACACTTCCGTCCTTTATTTCACACACAGTCAGCTGTCAATTATCTAGAAGTCTAGGCCTCATTGATTTCGTTAACATTTTTTTAAAGTGTGGGAGGACATCATCACTTAGCAATTAGCAAATTCTTGAGAGAACTGGCAAACTAGGAACTAGGAAACAGTGAAAATTATGTATTGAGAAACGACAACAGGGAAGAAGGTAGGAACCTGCCACCTAGTGGACAAATACGGAATTATTGACATTGCTTTTAAAATCGTACACAAAATCTACAGTAGGACAATACAGTGGTACCTTAGTTCTCGAACGGCATAGTGGGCGAACAAATCGGCTCCCGAACGCCACAAACCTGGAACTAAGTGTTCCGGTTTGCGAATGTTTTTTGGAAGCTGAACATCCATTTCAGCTGTCGGCATTGCTTCTTGGGCCAATCAGCCAATCAGAAGCTGCGTCTTGGTTTTCGAACATTTTGCAAGTTGAGCGGACTTCCAAAATGGATTGAATTCAAGAACCATGATACCACTGTACCTTTACTAAGCCTACCAGGTATTGGATATTCCCCTAAAGTGGATTTAGGATTTTTTTTCTTATGGGCCAACATGTTTACTTTTGCTTTTTCAAATGCCAGGAGCTCTATACACAAGTGGGTTCCCTGCCTTTTCTGCAGGGCACACAATGTGTGTGGTTTGTACAAAGAGGGTTCTAGAAGGTTTCTTCTTGTTGTGATCGAAGGTTTATTTCTATGTGAAAGAAACAGGAAGAAGGTTTTGGATGTTTGGGTTATTTCTCTGGGAAGCTGAGTACAGCTGGTTTCAACAGGTTTTGTTGTTCATTCTGTCAAGGTCATACTGACTAATATAGTAAGGCCAGGAGGAGCCTGGGTCTCACTCACTTTCACTTCTGTCTTTGTTCTAGTGTTCTGTTTCTGTATGCTGTAGTGTTAAGGTTTAGTCTTACTAAGTTTGTAAGTTTTATTTTAAGTGCTGCAACTGGATTTTTATGGACTGTGCCAATCCCAATTGTTTTGGATTTGTGACCATTTGTGCTCATTTGCCTTCAGTACCAGTAAAGCTCTGGTGGATGAAGTACAATTGCCTCTGGTCTGTTTTTTGGAAACTCTGCTGTACGTGTTTAAGTTTTTTCCTCCAGTGCTAATGCGACAGTGACAACCTGGTTGATACCCTCAGCCTTGGAGCAGGTGCTTCGTCACAATCTGAAATCCTATGGGCACTGGCCAGCTGACAAGAGTAGCAGTGAGTGAAGACAGGAGTTCTTTGCTATCTTCTGCTACTTCAGAATAGTGGTAGTGGTGGTAGTGAACACAGCTGACTTTGAATTTCCGTTTATATTTATACTTTATGCTTGTGGGTTAAGAGCCGAAACCTGGAAATCCTTCATTTGCATCTCTACTCCTTTCTTCTTCTTCTTCTGATGCCTTAAAGACTTAATGCATTTATTGTGGCATAAGCTTTCAAGGACTGCAGTCCTCTGTATCAGTTACACAAAGTGCTGTCTTGACTAGGAGGACGGATAGCACTTCACGCACCTGCTGTTGACTGCAGTCTGTGAAGCTTATGCCATAATACACTTATTCATTTGTATTTATGGTGCAACAGGAACTCTTGTTTTTGCTGCAAAAGACTTAACATGCCTAGCCCTCAAGAAAAGGGAAAATACATTATTGCAGACAGGCACATGGTGAGGGGGGAAAATACACACAGTGACATTTTTTAAAAATCCAATTTATTTAAATGAAAGGATATGCAAGCTTGCAAAAGCAGAACTTGTTTGCACAGGACTCTTCCTTTTGAGCTTTCCCTTTTGTCTGGATCTGAGAGAGCAGAGTTTTATAGTTCTAGCCTTAGAGTTTTTTAATTCAGCTTGTATAGCATTCTGACCTTACCTGGAAGTAAACCCTATGGTTTACAGTGGGACTTGCTTCCAAGTAAACCACATAGGATTGCACTGGAAGTGTATTAAATATTGAACCATTGTTGGATAAAGATATTATGCAGATTGACAGCTATCTTGCATTAAGATGGAATGTAAAATGCTATGCAGATGTTATCCTTTCCTTCTGCTTATTTAAATAGTTGAGAATAGTGGAGACAAACATTCTAATGTATCTCCTGCTTCCAGATCTCCATAAATATGTGCCTGCCCCATTTTCACCTACCCACATCCACAGTTCCAATCCAGCCCCCATCACTTAAGCTTAAGAAAAGCTTTGAGCTTTTCTTATTGTTGGCAAAATGTCTAATATCATTTCAGGAATCAATAAAGGAAAGTCCCAGATAACTAAATGTTCAAGTCCTCTTCGTGGCGTGAGTCTCCATCTGACCGGCGCACTCGGAAAATTCTGAACAGACACTCTTCAGATAAGGAGATGGATAACCTATGGAATCTGCAACGAAATGGGACTATAGACACCATCTCATCACTGTTACGAGAAGAAGCTAAACCTATACCATACTTTGCTACACCAAATGTATGTGTTCCAGGCTTTGTGTTCAGTCCCATAAAAAAAGAGGATGTGGATCAACTGGGAAAACAAAACCAACCTAATAAAGTAAGTCTTTTGAGTTAATATGCACCTTGTTAGCAATGAAATCCTGCAATTTAGAGCCAACCTTTTACTCAAGGTTGTGCATTCTTGACACTAAACAAATCTAGGATTGTATGCCTCAGAAATCCAGATTACTGGCCAAGAAAATCTGAAATATGTAAATTATGTGGGTCTGCATAATTACTCTTATTTTCTGAAATTTATCCTGCTGCTTCTCCCTTGAGCCCTTGCCATACCTTGGAAGCAGAACGCCTTGCAAGTCGAGCATTTTGGCTCCCGAACGCTGCAAACCCGGTGAGTGTTCCGGTTTGCGAACGTTCTTTGGAACCCAATCATCCTGTGCGGCCTCCAATTAGCTGCAGGAGCTCCCTTGGTTTCCGAATGTTTTGGAAGTCGAATGGACTTCCGGAACGGATCCTGTTCGACTTCCGAGGTACGAATGTACTGGATATCTTACTCAGCCACCCCTCTGGCTTTGGAGAGTTTAACAGGTGTTGCCCCCACACTCTCAAGAGTATAGGCTCCTAGCCATAAGAGCCTGTGTGAGGGTTCAGGGAGCAGGTGTTGGAACAGGACCCATTACAAGACTAGTAGGGGAAGGAAGGATGGATGGAGAGGGGAAACCACAAGGGAGGCCACTGTCTGCCTCTCTAGAGAGCCAGTTGTCTTGAGTGAGAGGGAGTCTTTTGCATGGGAACTAACCTGCCTGGTGTGTTGTCTCTTTCTGGAAGGAGACTGGCTATGAATCAACTACATTAGTGACATTTGAGAATGATAGTGAACACAAATTCTGCTCATGGTCCTGTTGGGATATTCTAGTTGCTAGGCAATGGAAAATTTCTCCAGCAACAGGTGTCCTTATCAGGGCATGTGATCAAGGAAGTCTGGGTCAGTGTAAATGACTACAGTCATACCTCAGAAGTCGAAAGGAATCCGTTCTGGAAGTCTGTTTGACTTCCAAAATGTTCTGAAACCAAAGTGTGGCTTCTAATTGGCTACAGGAAACTCCTGCAGCCAATCAGAAGCTGCGGAAACCCTGTCGGATGTTCAACTTCCAAAAATAGTTCGCAAACCGGAACACTCACTTCCAAGTTTGTGGCGTTCGGGAGCCAAAACATCCAAGAACTAAGTGGTTCAAAAACCAATGTGCAATTGTATGTGAATGAGTCAGCATTAGGTTTCTGGCCAGATGGCTAAAAAGAGAAAAATATGATGTTGCTTTATTTGCTTTGTTCATTAATGACCAGTGTAAAGTTTTGTAAATAACATATACTGTATTTTTCGCTCTATAACACACACCTGACCATAACACGCACATCGTTTTTAGAGGAGGAAAACAAGGGAAAAAACATTCTGAATGAAACAGTGGATGTATCATTTTTGTGCTTCATGCTGTGGCCACAGACATGTGATCTGATGGTGAATTTGGGGTGACCCAATGCAAAAATCCTGAGAATCCCTGTGGATCCATGCTTTGTAACCACGTTTTTGCACCATTGCAGCCCCAGGCAACAGTGGGTGTGTGATTTTTGGGGGGCAGGCTGTAGCCATGGACATGCTATGTGCTCTAATGGTGAATTTGGGCTGACCCAATGCAAAGATCCTGAGGATCCATGTGGATCCATGCTTTGTAACCACGTTTTTGCACCATTGCAGTCCCAGGCAACAGTGGGTGCGTGATTTTGGGGGGGCAGGCTGTAGCCATGGACATGCTATGTGCTCTGATGGTGAATTTGGGCTGACCCAATGCAAAGATCCTGAGGATCCATGTGGATCCATGCTTTGTAACCACGTTTTTGCACCATTGCAGCCCCAGGCAACAGTGGGTGCGTGAGTTTTGGGGGGCAGGCTGTAGCCATGGACATGCTATGTGCTCTGATGGTGAATTTGAGGTGACCCAATGCAAAGATCCTGAGGATCCATGTGGATCCGTGCTTTGTAACCACGTTTTAAGTGGGGAGGGAAGGAAAAATATAGAAGGGACAAGGAGCACGAGAGGGGTGTGCGGAGAAGCAGCTGGCTAAGAATGCAGGAGAGGGGTTTAAAGGGGGGGGGGGAAGGAAGGCAAAAGTCCACCCACCCACTCAAGCCAGCCCTCCCTCCCTCCCTCTCTCTCTCTCTCTCTCTCTCTCTCATCTGCATGTTTTCTGCTGCCTGCCGAGTCCCCAGACGCAGCAGCAGCAGCACCGGAGCACGGACGCTCTGCTTTCCTCTCTACTTGCCTGGAGGGGAGGGGTTGCCTCTTTGTTCCGTCTGAGCAAACAGCAACCGAAACAGAACAGGGTGGGCAGTAAGACCCTGAGGCAGAATGCAGGAAAGCAGCAGCCTCCTCTCCCCCGTGACGGCGCAATATGATTTTTGCCTGATTTTTGCCATGCACTTAGGACAAACGGCTCCAGGGACCACACATTCGCTCTATAACACGCACAGACATTTCCCCTTACTTTTTAGGAGAAAAAATCTGTGTGTTATAGAGGGAAAAATACAGTACTCTGAGAAACAGGACCAGATTATGTTTATTCCTGTAGTGGGAATTTCACTAAGAGATAACTGGAATGCTTCTGATGCTATAAAGAAGTAAAAGATGCAGAAAAACCTTTCTGTAAAAAGGAACTCTTCTGCAGAAAGAAATGAAAACCCAAGAGTAAGATGCTCATGCACTAAAATGAAGTGCCTAGCCTGGTCTAGAACCAATGCTACTTTTTGTGGGTGTTCAGTGATCTTTTTGATCCAAGCTGCTCCTATGAGTGTCACTCAGTGTTTGAAATACAATTCTGGCTTAGCTTTACATCTGACCCAAGGGCGGTTCTTTTGTTTCTTCATTGTAATTTGTTCGAATGAAACAAGCCCCCACTTTAGACATAACTTCAGAGATTGTGTTTTGTGGTCCCATTTGCACTAAGGGAGGGAATTTCCCTATTCAAAGCAAACCATTAATCACGGCTCAGATGATGTATGAATAGAGCCACATACTAAAATGGAAGTGAACTGTGTATGTGTGTGTTTTTAACCAGAAACCAGAAAACTCCTTATTCAACCAATACGAAGAGAAGATCCGCCCTTGTATTGACCTCATTGATACTCTGAGAGCCCTCGGAGTGGAGAAGGACTTGGCATTGCCAGCAATTGCAGTGATTGGCGATCAGAGCTCAGGGAAAAGCTCAGTTCTGGAAGCTCTTTCTGGAGTCGCTCTTCCACGGGGCAGTGGTGAGAATTCCCGCCGGCTTTTCCTTCTGGGAAGCTTTGAGGATGTGCAAGTTCAGAGATTTTTTAACTTCAGTGTTCCTACTTTATAGAAGGCATCTTTATTTTCTAAAGTTACCTTCTCTTTGGTGTCTGCCTGCATTATTTTAACATCTCGGAGGGTTGGATACACTTCAAAGAAAGCAATGTTCCCAGTTAGAAGTCTCTCATTTCTGAGAAACTAAATTGATTTTTAGAAAGCTTGGTGTAATATTATCGGGGGGTGGGGAATGGCACTGTTCACCTATAAGGTTAAGTGCAAAGATTTTAAGATAGCTGTCTACATCTGCAGTATAGCTCAGATTATTTATGGAGGTCCATTTTAGGAGCTGATTTTGCCCTAGAACTAGGTGTCGTTTCATCATAATCCATGGGATTCTGCCTGTTTTTAGCAATCTTTAGGAAGTTTCTGTGAATCTGAATAACCTATACTTTTAATGAATTGGATTCTCTTCATGAACAGGCATTGTCACCAGATGTCCCTTAGAACTCAGGCTAAAAAAGCTGCAGCCTGGTGAAAAATGGAATGGGAAAATCAGCTACCTGGGAAAATATATGGAACTTGCAAATCCTTTAATGGTAGAAATAGAAATAAGAAAAGGTGAGTGTTGTGGTTTCCATTGTATTCAATAACAGATCATTATTTTCTTTCTTAATTTCCTTATGGTATAAATGAGAATACTTCTTCAACTATATTCTATGTATAGTCCCAAAACCAGTGATGAGGTTTACCAGACCAGAAAATTTAGGGTAATTTTGCACTGGATTTTTTTTAAAATTAAAATAAGGTTTCTTAGAAAATCTTACCCAATTTAGTGTATTTATTTTACAGTGGTGCCTCGCAAGACGAAATTAATTCGTTCCGCAAGTCTTTTCGTCTTGCGAGTTTTTCGTCTTGCGAAGCACGGTTTCCCATAGGAATGCATTGAAAATCAATCAATGCGTTCCTATGGAAACCGCCTTCAGACCAGGTTTGGGGACAGTCTGTCCCCCGACCTCTTCTGAAGGCCGACGGGGGGGGCGAAAGTCTTTGCTTCCCCCCCCCTTCCCGGGACAGCGGAGACTTCTCCGCTGTCCTGGGGCGATTTTAAAATGCTGGCGGGCAGCACGCCAGTATTTAAAAAACCCCGGGACAGCGGAGGACTTCTCCGCTGTCCGGGGCGATCTTAAAATGCTGGCGGGCGGCAGCGCTGCCACCCGCCAGCATTTTAAAATCCCCCCGGAAGGCAGGCAGGGGGGACAAAGACGTTTGCCCCCCACCCGCCTTCAGAAGAGGTCCAGAGGGCTCTCCAAGCTGCGGATAGCAAACTGCTGCCCCGCGCGAGGGGCGCTCTTAAGCAGAGCGCCCCTCGCGCGGCGCAGACATTCGCAGCTTGGGGAACCCTGCAGGACTTCCCCGCAGGGCTCTCCAAGCGGCGAGGGGCGCTCTGCTTAAGAGCGCCCCTCACGCGGGGCAGCAGGCTGCGCACCTTCCCCTCTGTTCCCGGACCTGTCCTGAAGGCTTGCGGTGGGAGGAGGGCTTTCCTCCCCACCGCCAACATTCAGAATGCTGTTCTGAATGTTGGCGGTGGGGAGGAAAAACCCTCCTCCCACCGCAAGCCCCGGGAACAGAGGAGAAGCCCTTCGCGCCTTCCCCTCTGTTCCCGGACCTCCCACCGCAAGCCTTAGGACAGGTCCGGGAACAGAGGAGAAGGCGCGCTGCGCTTTCCCACTGTCCCCGGAGATTTCCCTATGGGCTTTCGTCTTGCGAAGCAAGCCCATAGGGAAATTCGTCTTGCGAAGCCGCTAAAAAATCGGAAAACCCTTTCGTCTTGCGGGTTTATCGTTTAGCGAGGCATTCGTCTTGCGGGGCACCACTGTACTTGTATTTAGCAAACAAAGCTTAACACTTGAGAACAATGAAGCTTCTCACATTGTATTTGACATTGATTGTCACAAATGAACTTACGAACTTATAGAAAGCGCACTGGATTTTTTTCCATTCCACATTGCTGGCCAAATATCTTCAATGGCTAAAGTTTGGGAGATGTGGAAGCAAATGCATTGCTGAAATCAAATGATGGCTCTTACATGGCTTCTATAGTATTCTTTTAACCTTCCCCAGCTTTCCCAATTGCTGTCCTTCAGCAGGTTTTTTTCTTAGGTGGGGGGGGGAGAGTCTTGTGGGCATTGTGGTGTCACAGATGCCCCATGAAGGGGTCCCAGGTCTGCAATGATTGGCAGCTGCTGTTTAGAAGATTCAGGCAGAGATGTTCCCCCCAGCTCTTCTCTCCCTGGAGATGGTTCAGAGATTGAACCATGGGTCTTTCTGTATGCAAAAAACAACAGCCCTTAAAAATAAAACTGCACCATTGGAAACCAGAATTAACTTTTACATGAAAATTTATAACAGTTCCGTTAACACTGTTTGATAAACATAGCCATATTAACCTTTCCAGTCTCAGAATTATAAGAAGATACAGTCATACCTCGGGTTGAAATTGCTTGAGGTTGAGCACTTTCGGGTTGCGTTTCATGGCAACCCGGAAGTAACATAACGCGTTACTTCTGGGTTTCGCCGCTCGCGAGTGCGCAGACAGTCAAAATGATGACACACGCATGCGCAGAAGGGGCGAATCGCGGCACGCACAGCCGCGGGTTGCATTCGCTTCAGGATGCAAACGGGGCTCCGGAACGGATCCCGTTCGCATCCTGAGGTACCACTGTACTGATTTTCTAAAGAGTTTTCCTTCCTGCCAAGTTTGGCACCTGTGTTGTATAACAAATGGTAGCCAGAAGAGGCTGCCAGTCCTATGACATGAGTATCTGAAATGTTGATCTTAAAGTTTTTCTTGCTTTCTTTATTCCAGCTCAGAACATAATAGCTGGTGATGGAGTGGGCATTAGTGATAAACTAATTACCCTTGAAATTAGATCTCCTGAAGTTCCAGACTTGACTCTGATTGATCTGCCAGGGATTGCAAGAGTGGCTGTGGGTAATCAGCCGGTAAATATTGGAGATCAGGTAAAACACTAAATATCTTGCCCAAGAGAGCTTTCTCCATAAGTGTACTGCATTCCTTACTAGGTTTCTGCTCCTTTCCTGCTGCCTCTTGCAAGCTCCCAGTCCTGGTGCTTTCTGCCTGCCCCCTAAACTGGCAACCCCAGTCCTCTTTCAGCCTTGCATCTTGCCCAGTATATGATCCTGCCTTGATTCCTGTACTAGCTTCAACTTGGCCTAGGCAACTTTCTATCAAACAGTGAAACAACTATACAGTAGCTCTAACAGCAGTTCTGTTTGTCTTCATTGCAGATCAAAAAGCTGATTAAAACATTTATTGATAAACAAGAGACAATAAATTTAGTGGTGGTTCCAAGTAATGTTGATATTGCCACAACAGAGGCACTGAAAATGGCCCAGGAGGTGGATCCAAATGGAGAGAGAACGCTTGGTAAGGAGGCAAAATAATTCTCCTTAACTTTGATAATCTTGCACTGTTGAAATGAGAACGTGCTTTTCAGATCCCGGAATGTCAGTATTTGTAGGTTGTTGTTGCTTTAAATGGTTCATGGTCACTATTTGTTTAGTTCCTTAGGTATTCTTTATTTATCTCACTAACCCACATGAAAACATGTCTTTCCTTTTTTCCTCATCATGAAGACAAGCCAAAGGTCCCCAGTTCTATATAGGGAGTTTTGCTGGAGTGGACTTTATTCAGCACTGGCAATGGGACAACATACTTCATCGTACCTGAAAGTTAGCTTAGGGAATTCAGGGGAAGTGGTGGTTTCTCCATAATGTTTCAGTTGGCCCTGGTTCAAAGACATAATATTTTGCTTAATTCTACTGCAAGAAAGTAGAACTCTTTGGCCTGCATGATGGTTTTTGAGCCCCTGATTTTGCCAATGCAGACAAGATGATTTCTATACAAGTGTGAACAGTCCTTCAATTGTGCGTCACCTTTGCCATTTTGTATTATGTTGGTTTTTTTCCTAATGTCTTTCCGTATTTCATCCCAAGGGATCGTGACAAAGCCTGACCTGATGGACAGAGGAACTGAGGGGACAGTTGTGAACATAGTGAGAAACCAAGTCATTCCCTTGAAAAAGGGATATATGATTGTGAAATGTCGTGGGCAGCAAGATATCCAGTCCAACGTGACCTTGGCCTCTGCACTCCAGGAAGAGAGAGCATTTTTCGAGAAACATAAATGCTTTAGGTACTCATAGACTAGAGAGTGATTTTTAAGATAATAGTATAATTACAGTTACTTAAATGGCCTCGGTCCTATATACCTGAAGGAGCATCTCCACCTCCATCGTTCAGCCTGGACACTGAGGTCCAGTGCTGAGGGCCTTCTGGCGGTTCCCTTATTGCGAGTAGTGAGGTTACAGGGAACCAGACAAAGGGCCATCTCAGTAGTGGCGACTGCTCTGTGGAATGCCCTCCCATCAGATGTCAAGGAAATAAGCAACTATCCTATTTTTAAAAGACATCTGAAGGCAGCCCTGTTTAGGGAAGCTTTTAATATTTAATGCTGTATTGTTTTTAATACTTGATTGGGAGCCACCCAGAGTGGCTGGAGAAACTCAGCCAGATGAGCAGGGTATAAATTATTATCATTTTTATTATTATTATTGTTATTATTATTTTTAAATATTTATAAACCACACTTTTCACAGGAAGCAAAGTAATATTGTGTAAAACGTAATGCAACACTAAAAACATCAGTGAATTTAACTGCAATTGTTAGCATCAGATTTTCTAGTAAACATTTTCTTTGTTCCCATACAGTATCCTTCTACAGGAAAAAAAAGCCACAGTCCCCTTACTAGCCGAGAAACTGACAAGCGAGCTTGTGGAACACATTTCCGTAAGTTAGCAAAATGACACTTTAAAAACAACAACAATGAAACATCAACCCCAACGTTTGTTTCTTTACTCATTACAAGTTTTCCCCCCAGCACCATATACATCTTTTCTTTTCTTTTTTCTTTTTAGAAATCTTTGCCCACTTTAGAAGAGCAAATAAGATTTCAACTCCAAAAGACATATACTGAAATGCAGAGATACGGCAAAGCCGTGCCAAAAACCGATGGCGAGAAACAATATTTTTTAGCAGAGGTAAGTACACTGATGAGGACTCGTGCTAAACTTTTCTAGTCTTAATAGTGTTATGCAGACAACATATGTCAGTGTAAGAGTATGTGAGCCTTGGAGGCATCCAGGACCAGCAGCCAACGTAAGATAAGTCATGAATCTGTCTTTGCTGTAAATCGAAGATGCTTTTTGTCATTTGAGTTTCTGGCCTACCTCACTCTGTGTACAACCCATTCAGCTACTTTTCTGTTCTGCCTACTGGAAAGCTATGTATTGAGTTCATAAGGCGGAGAAAACTTAGTATAGTTATACACCAACAAAAACTGAAGTTAGTTTGTAACTCTATTCCCACTTACCTGGGAAGAAGCCTGATTGAACTCAGTGGTACTTCCTTCATAATGGATACCCATTTGAATTCTTACATACTTTGTCTCTTACATATTCTCAATTATTTTCTGGGATGAATACTTCCAGTGATTATGTTCAACTAATCTTAGGCCTCCTGTTTATTAAATAGTCATCCTGATTTGCTTGCACAAAGCTTACATGGTGGTTAGATATTGTCTAGTCTTCGCTGAGCGGTCATTCAGATTTATTGGTTGTTTATCCCGCACTTTTGGGGCATTTTCCCATCACTATCCAAAGTGGATTGTGCCAGAGTGCTTTAATTCACTTTCATTGCACAAACCTAAATTTCCAGTATTCTGTTTACTCTCTCCCACAAAATACTGACAATCTGGAGTCAACTATGACATATGCATTCTTTCTAATGTGAGCCATTCAGTTCCAAAATGATTACATTGCACATAGCTTTATGGAGGCAAGTTCTGGAACAAATTTTGGATGCTTTTTTTTAAAAAAATGGATGAATGTGTGTTTGTCTGCTTGGACACATTGCCTGTCAATTTGCTTGATCATTTTAACATTATGGACTTGCTGTCTGAGTTGAATTGATGTTTGCAACATAATTATTTATGTATTTCAGAAAATTTATATACTGCTTGATTGTAGGGGGGAAACTCAAATTGGTTTACAAAAAGATAAAAACAAATCTCTTTAAAAAAGTACACCATAATTAAAAACATACAACAAATTAAAGCCACAATAGAATAGACTAAAATAAATTAAAACTCATCAGAGCAGGACTTTCTAAATATTGCTAACATTGCAACAAAAATAACCACTCATTATCATTGCTGAAAAAACACTTTGTTCAGATTTGAAACATGCACAAATCAAATTGTCTTTATAATCAACAAACCTCACTGCATCTCTTTAAATTGTTTGCTTTCACAGAAAATCGAGCACTTTATTGCAGATGTTGGAAGCACAGTACAAGGAGAAGAAAGTGTGCCTGAAAATGAAGCCAGACTGTTTACCAAAGTTCGTAAAGAATTTCAGAAATGGGGCGAAGGAGTTGCTAGTAGTGGCTTCAAAAGTAAGTACGGACTACTCTGTGTCTAGAGCAGCTCCTGTTTTAATAGCATCACATGTCCCTTCTAAACTGAGTCTCCAGGATTAGAAATGGCTACCTTAAAATAAAAAGGTGTGTGCATTTAAAATAAATGCTGTACAAAGAACTTTGTTTTGAGGTAAGATGTTAAGTCCAGCTTATCCTTGTCTGGAGATTTTATCAACCTTAAATAGAAGGGACGATGGAGTAACAGACATGATTAGTTTTAAGCAGGATGCATCCTAAGATTTTGTGTTATCAGGCACCTGGGAAAAGCAGTGGAGGATCTTTGGTTGCTTTTAAACCAACTGCAAGGCTCCTAGTTCTATTAGAAACACATAGAATAGGAAGAAACATTTCAACCTCTATTTGGAACACCTTAATAAAATACGCTACTGATGCTGAATTTTGTTGCTGGATCACAAATCCCTTCACCTCTGACTATTGACCATGCTAGCTGAAAATTAACAGTGGAGAGCACTGTGTTAGTAGGGACCCCTGACAGTTAAGTCCAGTCACAAACAACTCTGGGGTTGCGGCACTCATCTTGCTTTACTGGCCGAGGGAGCTGACATTTGTCCGCAGACAGTTTTTCTGGGTCATGTGGCCATCATGACTAAGCCACTTCTGGCAAAACCAGAGCAGCGCATGGAAATGCCGTTTACCTTCCCGCTGGAGAGGTACCTATTTATCTACTTGCACTTTGACATGCTTTTGAACTGCTAGGTTGGCAGGAGCTGGGACCCCTGTGCTAATTTGGGGACTTCTGTAATGAAAAATGATGGTGTAAATTAAACAAACCTAAACCTATCCTGATTTCAAATAACTGCTTCCCAGGGTGATTTACTGAGCTTTCGTAAATCCGTGACAGGTTTTAGGGGTTTTAAAAAAATGTTCTTCCTGCAGTTCAAGAATCCCTACTCCCTGAGAAGTGGAAATTTGAAAATCAGTATCGTGGCAGAGAGCTTCCTGGATTTCTCAATTACAAGACGTTTGAGATGATTATAGGGAAATATATCACCAATCTAGAAATTCCAGCTGTTGATATTCTAACTAGAGTTACAGGTAAGTCCATTTATTAAATTCAGTTTTCTGGCTACTGGGACAGTGTAAGTTGTTTTAAATCATTTTAAATGTTGCAGTTGTACCCGCCATAGGACTTTAGGGTGAAAGGTGGGTAATAAAGGGGATTGATTATACATAACATAAAAATATGAAAGGGGTTTTCAAATACTATCTATATATAATAAAAGTAAGTGATTTTGCTTGAGCTGTGAAACCTCCAACATTTATATTTTCGTAAAAGGGCTGTAGGAAAAAATGAATGGAATTGTTAATGGTTTGGGTGTATGCAACATTTTTACCAAAATACGTGTGAGAAAACAATAAATTATTTTTCTACACAGATTCTGATCATTTGGTGTATTCTCTCCCCCCCCCTTTCAGAAATAGTGCGTCAAGGTTTTATGGCGATTGCTAAAAGCCATTTTGAAGGATTTCATAATCTTCATTCGGAAGCCAAGGTAAGAACAACATGGTGCAGATTCAAACTCTCTTGGATGTGTGGAGCTGCTGGCAGGGAGACAATGCTTCCTGAGCTCCCCCATTCATAATCTAAACATGATCATCAGAAAGGAGTGTCCCTGCCTGAAACCATCCTACTATCTGCTGTTAGCCAGCCGTGATTACATGTAATGATGGGCTAAACTATGGTTTTATTTTGGGAAAAATTCTTGGGATTTGTCCCTTTTCTAAAGAAAAAGCAGCTGTGGGGCCCACACCTGAAAGATGCTCACTGGGACTTATCACCAGTTTCCTGCTGAAAATTAGTCCCCTCCTTAGCAGTAAACAGTATAGAGGATAGAGTGCATCCCTCACCCAGTGGAAGAGCAGTTCTGGGTTGCTCACCCATGATTGCTTATTTTTCTTCAAAATAAACATGGGCAGATTTTAAAAAGTTATGATAATGTAACATTCAGTTGGCCCCAGGTACTGTCATAGTGGGACAATCCCCATTTGTTTTCTTTCTGTTATTTGTTGCAGTTAGTTTCTTTTTCCCCCTTTTTTCCCCGGATCACACCTATTGTATTCCAGCATCATGCTAAACTGCAGTTCAGTGAGACATGAATGATCCTCACTACCTCCTCGGCTGGTGGGCTCCCCCTCTTTCCCTCTGCTCCTTTTGAGCAGCTGGGAGGATGAGTTCATAGTATTTCATTTTTCAGCCATCCCTTCTTTCCCTGTGCTAATAACTTGCTTTACCCATTATTGATACCAGCTAGTGCCCAGTAATGCTTTGTTGGATATGGGCCCTAATTTCTGTGTAACTTGATATCAGCTTGCTGCTTCTTGTGATCTGTTTAACCATTGTTCAGAGGTTAGAATAAGTCTGCTATTTTCTGACTTGTTTATTTCATCTCATTTATCTCACTCTATCTTGGATTGTGCCATCTAACATGTGCCATCTTCTGGGCCTCTGGGCCTGTGCTATTCAACTGACCAGGTTGGGATGGGACTAGGTTCCCCCCTCTCTCTCCTGATCATGAATTGCTTGCTGCTGTAATGAAAAAAGTTGTGCCCTAATTATTATCCACACACTGGTCTAGTCTGTGTTGCTCCTTTGGTCCTTGGTGTGTGTCAAAATTGTGCATATACCACATGTTTGCATTTCTTCTTCTGCATCATTTTCCTTTTAATCTAGCTCTGCTGTTTGTAGAAACTGGATGGGCAGTGCTGAAAAAAAATTCACAAGCTGGAGGAGGGGTTGAAGTTTAGTTTTTCGCAAGCAGCTATCAAAAGCAACAGAACTTGTATGCAGTGAAGCAGAGTATTTCAGAGTATGAAATAAATTCAGTTCACAGAACCGGGTTTCTCTTGGTGCCCTACTCCCCCTGAAATGTTCAAATGTTAGGCACATAGACACTTTGTTGTACAGTGGTACCTCAGGTTAAGAACATAATTCGTTCTGGAGGACTGTTCTTAACCTGAGGTACCACTTTAGCTAATGGGGCCTCCCGCTGCCGCGCTTCTGTTCTCATCCTGAAGTAAAGTTCTTAACCCGAGGTACTATTTCTGGGTTAGCGGAGTCTGTACCCTGAAGTGTCTGTAACCTGAAGCGTCTGTAACTTGAGGTACCACTGTAGTCTTTTACACTGGAGGAGAGCTTGCAGAATAAGTGGATTTAGGGAGCTTGTGTGCAATATGTGGTAAAGGAAGGCAGTTTGAGATTAAAGCTCATGGGGAGTACGTGTGGGAGTGTTATATCCAGTGTCTCTATATGGAATAGTCAGATGTGATTTCTTCTATGCTACATCACTGGGAATGTCTGTTATTTTTGCCTTTCACAGAATAGAATTGAAAGTATTCTAGAGAAACAAGCAAAGGAAGCTGAAGCTATAGTCAATATCCAGTTTGCAATGGAGAAGACCTTATTCTGTCAGGACAATCACTACCAGTCATGCTTAAGAGCTGTAAAGGAAGCTGCAAGAGGGGGGGAAACCACAGCGATAGCTGAGGAAGGCACTGCAATCGCTGAAACAGCTTTTCATTTGGAGGCATACTTCAAGGTGAGTTACATGGCATTCCTGAACTTTACTCAGAAGTAAGTCCTGTTGAATTTGATGGGGCTTACTCCCAGAATTGCAGCCTCAAGTCACCAATATCATTTGTACCCATTTGACTCTGATTATAATTGCTAACAATATTGCATAGCAAATTAGATTGAACTGAGAGTTCATGATCACATTCATTCCAAGATACTCCTGGTTTATCATGAGCCTCATTTATAAATATGCTATTAAGTCAAAGGCTCCCACAAGGCGTGGGGAACACATGGCATCTTCAGTGCTGTGAGGTTATAATGCTAGCCTTCCTTGCCTGGCCCCCATGAGGCTCAGATGCCATTGTGGCCACCCAATGTTTTATCTCCAGCAGTGGGTATATTTTGCTCAGTCACAATTTTTCTCCGCTGCCATTATTCCACAATTATTTTCCCCCTCAAGCAAGACAGTGCTGGGTCACTACCCAAGTCTATCATTCTTTACCACTGCTCATTCAGAAACAGAATTACCAATATGTGGAAGTTACTAATTGCAGTGCATGCATCTTTTTTCATTTCAGACTGTAATCAAACGTCTCTCCTCCCAAATTCCCCTCATTATCCAATACTTCATCCTCAATAAATATGAATACAGGCTGAAGAATGAAATGATGCTGCTCCTGAGTCAAAGGGAGAATTTGAGCCTTCTGATCCAGGAGCGCACAGATGCTGCTGAACAGAGGCAGTTCTTGTCTGACCGCATTGATCGTCTGGTTCAAGCTCGGGACCACTTAGCAAGATTACTTGGCTAAAAACGTGTGCTTCTGCTGCTGCTTCCGGAAGGCTAGTGCGCTAGACAGCTTTTTGGTAGATTATATCTCTGTTACTTGCAGTTCGTGAATCTGGAAGAACTTTGCTTACTCGCAAACAACCCTTAGTGCCCTGCTGTGTCTTATGCATTAAACTTCTCAAGGACAAACTGCCTCACAGCCACTTTGACTTAGATTCCATCAGTTTGAATTGTTCAGGATAATGGAAGGAGGGAGCAATATACGCAGTGTTTTTTTGTTTTTTTTAAAGGAGTGTGGGTACTCATAAATTGATAAAAGTGGCAGCACAAAATGGTTGTAATGGGCAGCAAAAAACAGTGCTGTGTGGCTGAGTACTGTCACCCAAAAGGTGTTTATGCTGTTAAGCTCCATCAGAGGCAGATTTAGATTAGCTCAACCAGTTCCCCGTGCAAAGACCAAGGGGGTGCCTTCCCAAAGCCAGTAAGAGCTGGGGAGGCAGCGTGAGGCTGGCAGGGTTGTGGAGTCCTCCTGCCTCCTTCCCAGAAGCCTTTGGGAAGGGGGGGCGGGCAAGTCACATTTTAACCTATTATTTTTACAAGATTGCCATGCTCTTCATGCAAAATCACATATCTACTCTTGTGTGTTGGAGATGGGTGCATTAATTTCTGAATAGGGGATATCATGCAGTTTTATTGAAATCTGTTGTGGCCAAAGTACTTGGAATGGGATGCAGCCTTGAAGCTGCTTGTTCATCTGCTAATTATGTGTCCTTTTCTGCTTTTTTACTGTTTAGGTGTAGGTGTTTTTGTCCTTCTCATGAGTATTTTATGGGGACTGCATCTTGTTTATTTCTAAATGTGCCTTGGGGGCCAAAAAATATGGGGCAGGGAAGATTACTTCAGATGCACTAGGTTTCTGGGGCTTCTGCATAGAAAGTACTGGAAGTGGGTGATGCTTGTGGGTTGGAGTTTGTTCTCCGTGCAATGTCTGTATGAAGCCACGTAGGAATTTGGGTGACATCGAACTCTTGCACACACCAGTTGTTCAGGTCCTAAGTCAGATCATCAGTAATGATCCTTTGTGAACCACTCTTGCCTTTCTGGCAGCAGGCACAAACTTTTATTTTACCAGTGCTTCTTAAATGGTAGCGGAATTTGGTGTTCATGTGTAGGGCAGTAGTGTCTCCCGTTGGTTCTGTTGTATTTTTTATTGTACAATAAAAGGGGGAGAAACTATATTTTATGCTTCTTGTCTGGTTCTGTCATAATTCTCAAGCACCACCATCTTCGATTTTTTTCACACGGGCTTCAAAATAAGTGCCATGTTTAAAATGCTTTAAAAAAAAAAAAGCATTTTAATCTTTCCTTCTGCTACAGGCTCCTTTATAGTGGTGGTCGCTGTTCAACCTCCTAAGGTATCTTCTGCTGTATTTCCACCCAGCTTGCGCTGATGATGGAGGTTCCTGTTTTAAGCTTGTGTTTTAAAAATAATTATGCAGGAAAGGTTTTTACCATTCTACCCTGTTAGGCAGCCTCTGCCCCTCCAGATGTTTACGACTACTGCTCCTATAATCACCATTAGCCATGCTCTGTGGCTGATGGGAAATATGTTAAGGGGGTCACAGATTGCTTGGCCAGAATGTACCATCCTAATTCATGTCATGGTAAAGATCTAAAACAAGTTTCCAAATATGAATACAGTCATACCCTTGGATCCCAAACAAATTGGCTCCCAAAAGTGAGTGTTTCAGTTTTCAAAAGCTGAATGTTCAATGGGGCTTCCGATTGGCTTCTGGGAAGCTCCTGCAGCCAATCTGAAGCTGTGCTTTGGTTTCCAAACGTTTTGAAAATCAAATGGAGCTCCAGAACGGATTCCGTTCGATTTCCAAGGTACGACTGTAGTATCTTCAATAGACAACATTTTTGAGTAATGGAAAACATTGTTAATGTTGTGGGGGAAAGTCTGTTCTGCAGTTAATCTTCCTTAATTTACATTTTCAGGGAAAGTGGCCATACACATGCTGTATCATTCCCATTATCCTCATCCAGCAAGGACAGTGTGAAAAGAATGTTTGAAGCCCAAATATTCTCCAGTTGTAGGTGCCCATTTTTGCTAATGGTCCTACTATCACAAGAAACACAAGAAATATTAATTAGCCAAAGGGTTAAGAGAGTAAAAAAATTATTTATTTGTACATAAGATACATGGTGTATTTCAATTTTGAAGTAAAGAAATATTTGCTACTTAAAATAGTGGCACAACTATTTAACAATTCAGCAAGATTTATATTCATAGTATTTATCAGTATGTCTCCTTTAAATAATGATTTGAGTGGCTCATTACTACCCAACTTTATCGGCAAACCCTGAAATGAAAGTTGCTGCAGTAACCGGCACATTTTTTTTTTTTTAAAAAAAAGTGCAATTCAATAGCAGCAGTTTAGTAATTTCAGTCCGTGGGAATCACAAGAAATCCACAGTTTGCCAGATTTTATTGCTGTTACACATTCCATATTTAAGTTTTTTTCTGAATTCATTATTAAAATTGTAAATTTTAATTGTAAAAAATCCCTGCTTAATAGATAAATGTTGCCGCTCTCTTACAAAATGAGGTAGCTGTAAGATTAAGTGGTTACTTTTCCAGTAACATGTGGGTTAACACCAGCCAACCGCATGTAATAAATATTCACAAGAGCATATTTAGTCTTTGCTCAGGAAAGAGATTGGGGAAAACTGTTCAATTGTTCCCTAGCTACTTTCTGCAGGCTCTAAACATGAGTAAGCACATAAGTAAATAACATTCAGTTGGTTGTTTACTGAGGCTCAGTAGTAGTTTTATCCTTTCTGCATCAGATATGACCTGGGAATATTCTAACAAAATAAAATTCAAGGTTTTCCCATTTTCTGAACCAAACTCTAATTTTGATATTGGAAGGAGGGGAGGAATTCAGTATAAACCTGAACATAGACTTGATTTCAGAATCAATATAATACCTAGACAGAGCACAAGGAAGTAAAGGTACCTGACCCAAGAGATAATGGAAAAGTATTATTCATCTCTCAGTAGTACTGGAGTATTGGAGAAGGTCTCTTCATATGTTACAGTAAGACATTTACCCTCAATTTTGAAAAACGGGGCTAGCCAGCAGCCCAGATATTCACAGATAATAATATATTAAAAGTTAAAATAAAACCAAGAAAATAAACAAGATGCTGTGCTATTCCAAAGACAGCAGTAACAGCAATTTATAAATAGGATTTATAATGAAACTTAAAAAAAAAACTGGCTGGGAATCCTCCAAAATGAAGAAAAGTTTAGCAACTTGATAAGGAAGTGATACTGACCAGGGGCACCTACACTGAAGTAAAGAGAATCTTGTTCAACCTACACCGCTTGATATTAAGACATTCCCAGTGCAAATGGCCCCGAATACTTTGCAAGCATTCAGAATTATCAAGTGTTTAGGTCCTAAGAGTCGCTTAGTACAGGAATGATGAAGACCAAGAAAGCCATTGGAAGCAATCAGATACATCAGGGGCACCATTCATTCCATGGAGGGCAGGGGTGTGTGGCTGAATATCATCATCTGTTTGCCTGTTAGGAAAAACACAAGTTTCAGCAACCTCAAACCAAAGTATTGAATTTATTAATGTTTACGTGAACTTTTAACACAATCAGTTGTTCAAGGTAAGAAGCAAGTGGTGCCACTGAATTCTTGACTGCCCCCTGCTCCCACAAGATCAGGGATCTTGACTCACATTCTCTTCATCCCTGCATGCAGGATCATGAGTAAACCATAGCAGGGCTGGCAAGTCTTTCTATGGAACTATAAATTTTCAGGTCGTGGCAACCTGCAAATGACTGAAGGTGGCAGCCAAAGGGTGTGCCTGTACACACCTTGTAATTCCTACCACAGAGACAAAAGACAGTTGCAGGAGAACTGTATCTGTGTCTTGACTGACTAAACACCCCCCCCCAAAAAAAAAAGTTTCCTTGATGGGAGATAACACATTTGGAACCATATTGTGCCTTGAGAGCCAAGTGCAACAGAAGTGGCCAAATGGCATTCCAGAGTGGACATGCCTGTGCACACACTACAGATCTGCTCTCTCCCGCCTTCCCCTTTGGTCCCTGTGCCACTGCTGTCACCACTATCAATTATTTCTCTCACAAAAACTAAGGAGAGGTACATTTTAGCCTCTTATGCAATTTCTTACATGAGGTCCTGGGAAAGATTGCAACAATTAAAAATTATATCAGTTAAAACAATTTGCATGCAGAAGAATAGGGGGGCTCCTAAAATAGCTTTCCAGTATGAAAGGCCAGGAGTGAGCTACATCTTCAGCATATGGGAAACTGTAATGAAGGTGCCATATACACCTCTAGAGGGAGTAAATTCCACAGCTTAGGGGCTGTCACAAAATGCCCTCTTTGGGACTGCTATCACCTGAACTTTGGTAGGGAGGAGCTCTCTTAATAACAGAGGGTCTAAGGAATGGGCAGCTCCCACCATCCCAGACTAAAAGCCATGTTTACTGTACCTGGTGGAAGTTAATAGTCAGCAGAGCGACAGGTTTTCAACCCCTGTTCTAGGCTGGATCTAGACACATCAAAGACACTTTCTCTAATGTAGGGTTTCCCAAACTTGGGTAACTAGCTGGTTTTGGAGTACAATTCCCATCATCCATGACCATTGGGTCCTGCTAGCTAGGGATGATGGGAGCTGTAGTCTAAAAACAGCTGTAGACTTGGAAACCCGGCCTAATGTATAAATACTTAAGATAGATAGCAGGGCAAGGTTGGAGCTACTGGGTAAAAACCAGGCAACTCTGCAGAGCACATGGAGTCACCTAGCTTTCCCCAATCATATTGGGTGGAGCAGGCTAGAGATAATTGATTGGAGCAAAAGTTATGTCATTCCAGCCCCACATGATGTAGAGGAAGACCAAGTTTTCATTTCCCTTTTAAGAAAATGTTTAAACAAATTTGTCTATATAGAGCCAGTTCCCTGACTTCCATCTCTTGGCCGTGCTGCAGCATGATTGAAGCAAATTTGATACACACACACTGAACACCTTTGTCAACACAGACAGAATTCTCTGCCCTTACAAATGAGCCAGGCCCCTGTCCACTTGTGGCAACCTGGACCTGCAATCCCTGCTTTGCTCCTCTTGTTACCAAGCAGCAGCTTGGCTGGCAGAAAAGGTCAGGGAAGGCTACCACTCCCCACCCCGCCTCTTGTCATTCAGCCCCGTGGCCATTTCATCATTACTGCAATGTATCTGACAACCACTAAAACCCACCTCGGAAAGTGCTATCAAAATATTTCAGAGAAGGTTACCTGCATATTTCTGTAAATCCAGTCTGCAAACACTGTCATGTTACCATAAACTCCAGGTCTGTATCTACTAGCACAGCCCGTTCCCCAACTTGTGTCACCCACTAACCACCACAAAGCATTCTTCTGAGTTACCAATGGACCACCACTGTCACCCTAAAACAAGAGAGGAAACACATTCTACAGTTATACCCTATAAGTCACATGCAGAGTTTTCTATAGGAAAATTGTAATCATTTTTATTGCAACCCACGGTAAAGTTACTGCTGCTTTTAAACCCTTTGTTCAACTACTGCAGAATGAAATTTCTTGCCTACTAATGAAGAGATCCATTGTGACTATATTAGATGGGTTTTATAGCATTTGCATTGGCAATGTGCCATATATGAGCTACTTGTTTTGACCTGAAAAGGCTCTGACTGTCTAGACCCTGTATACCTAATTTATCTCCTTGTGTTTGCTCAAACACTAGAAGCCAGGTGAGGAGCCCTGCTTAAAATTCCATTCATTTTACATAACTCCACTTGAGGAAGTCACTGGGACCAACTCCTTTCTGGCTTCTCTTCTCCCACAACTTTCTCAATTGCCCATTACGTAGCTAAGAAATTTTGGTACCTGAATTTACTTCTACTTATCGCTTTCTCCTTCCTATCCCTCTTCCATTTCATATTTTGTTTTTGAGCTTGTAAGCCTAAGGGCAGGACCTGTGCAATTTACTTAACCACTGTATGCTACCTAGAATCATCATCTGCTATAATAGTCTCCTCAGTGGTGGCACCAATGTCGTCTGGCAGGGAGCCCTACGCCTACAACGTCTGGCTAATACTAACTTTTCTGAAAGTAAGCAGCCCTTTAATAGTTATTGAATGGTTTTCAGAAGTTCTGTTTAGCTTTTAGATGGGGAAAACATGTAGGAATAGGAAAACTGGAGGGGGTTGAGAGGGGTCACCCTCCGTCTGTAAAAGAAGTTCACCAAGGAAATGAGAGATGCTTTTAAATCAGTCAAACATGTTTTTCCAATGAACTAATCACCATTATTTATTTGTATTAACATTTCTATGGTCACATCAATAAACACAATGGAAGACAGAAAAACTACCTCCTTTCCATAAACTCAGCCATTATTATTAGTATTATTAAAATGTGTAAATCGCCCTATACCCACAGGTCTCAGGGTGGTCTTACGGGCCAGATGTAAAACACTTTAAAAGCCTGGGTAAAGCACTGGGAAGACACTAATGAAAAGTTCCATGGTGAGTCTCTCTCTGCCAAGATGAAACAACCAAAAGGCCCTGGTAGACACCCACCTCACTTCACTTGTTGAAGGCAGCCAAAGCAGAACCTGTGAAGGTGCTCTAAAGGTGTGGTGAGGCATATGTGGGAAAAGGCAATCTCTCAGGTAACCTGCTCCTAAGCCATTTAGGGCTTCATATGGCTAAACTAGCACTGTGTCTTAATTGACCACAAGAGCTCATGCTAGAATCTAAGCGCTGCTTTATCACTTAAAATAGAGAGACATTACCTGACAAGAATCCACCTTTCCTTCTATATATCCAGCACAGAACATGGTAGGCAAAATGAGTCCATTATAGATATACCTATCATTACATATGGCTGAGTCTATCAGAGGTACCATTGCTGCATTCAGTTCTTTTGAAGTGTTACCTAAGGTTGAAAAATAGGTGCAAAAACAACATATTAGGAGCCACTCAAATACAAGCTACTAAAACTTTCAGCTGCAGAATGTTGACATATAGGCAATGGACTCTGCAGTAAAAATGCAGTTCAATGGATTGACAAAGCACTGCAACTTGTCTCCAAATGTCTTTTTCAAAGCTGCATTAAACAAGACATTTCATATACATAAAACAATTATCTGTTCCCCACATTCCTGAGCAGTGAGAAACCCTAGGGGAAGTGCATAACTGCATTTTACTTCCTTTGGAGGGAGTACTCATTGGAGACTTATGCAGCATTATAATATTTAGATTTACAAATACAGTCGTACCTTGGAAGCTGAACAGAATCCGTTCTGGAAGTCCATTTGACTTCCAAAACGTTCGGTAACCAAGGCGCGGCTTCCGATTGACTGCAGGAGCTTCCTGCACACTAACTTCTGGGTTTGCAGCTTCGACTCACAAGGCATCCAGCTTCCAAGGTATGACTGTAGCAGCAGCACTGCTGAAAACAGATCCTGATACAAACTCTTCAGGATCTTGCGATGCCTTCAAGTTTTCAGCTAACTCTGACTCTCCTTCCGAGTCTCAGACTGCAACCTTTGTTGCTTTCCCCAAAATTTGGCACCTGAGATGTTGCTGAAGTGTAACTTTCACCTTCTCCAGCCAGAATAGCTAAGAGTCAGTGAGGATGTAGGCTATTTGCATGTCGAGGTCCCCAAGCCACCCCCCAAATAACTCACAACGCACACTTAATTTTTGTTTAAGGTTTTTGGCATAATTTTGGCCACAACTTTATTTAAATACAAAACCATGAGTTGTTGTTTAGGCATTGGTTAAGACTATCTGTCCCCCCGCCTGGGGACAGAACTGATTTGCGGGCACCACCAAAAGACAGTTCGGGGGAAAGCAAGTCGGGGAGAAATGGAGCTGGGCCACAGACCCTCAATTCTCATCCGCATGCTCCCTGAAGGCTTGCCGGTCCTAGTCCCATTCCAGGGATTGGATGAAAAGATGGCAAGCCCCAGGATTCCTTTAACGGAATTCCCTTTCTGCAGCAACCATGGAGGGGCAGGCCCAGCCTATCCTAACCCCTCCTCCACCAATTTATAACCAATGCCTAACCGCAACCTTACAAGTTGTGACGATTTGCTACGCAGTAGGCACAAACCAAATGGCCCAACCAATCAGCCAGATGGACAAAATTCCTACCAGGCCCCTGCCCCAACGGGAGACGACCCCATGACAGGCATAGCAAGGTCAATGCAACAACCCCTTACTCAAGGGCGGGTGGGCGGGTGATCCGTTGCACGCAGCAAAGAGAAAGCTCCAGGCTGCGTGCAGAGTATTTAAACATTTTACCCCTCCCACTGAAATTGCAACATAACTTTACCCCAGCAACCCAGTGAACCAATCACTGCCCCAGGCCATCTTTAGAGACCCTGCCTGGTAACAGAGGGGTGGCTCAGCAGACCCCACCGCAACACGTGCTCTCTATGAAGGAGAACACGCTATGTAGTAAAGCAACAACTGTGTGTCACTTTCCTCAAAATATCTGGTGGCTTTTTCCATTTAGAACAAAACATAAACAAATCAGTAATGGCTCAGGGTGACAAAAAGATTCATAGCAACAACAAACATGTATAGGACATATATAAGGTGATATTGCACTAACAATCTAGTTCCAACATAAAGAGTGACTTTTAACTGGGTCACTTTAATTTGTTGCAACCAAGCCAGTTATTTTCATATTTTTATAGCAGCAATTCCAAAGTGCCACAACATATAATTAAAGGAAAGGCCAGACTTTGATAGAAAGCGATTTTACCTCGCTGGAATTTCGCGCCCCATCCAGATATCCAACATTGTTGCTCAGGCTGAAACATCATTCCAGGGTTGGGCAAACAAACTGGACTTATAAACTCTATGAGGCAAGAACATATTGCTAATCAGTAACTGTGCAGGAATAAGAATTTGATAGAGAGTTGCCAGAACAGCACTCTCAGCCCTTCTAACATGGAAGGTTGGGGGCTTTCATAGTACCCGATTTCTACTAGCACTCTAATTTCCTTGAGGAAATGAGCATTTTTGTTCACTGTATGGGAGCTACCAAGGCAAGAAACCTTTGCCCACCAGAAACACACTTTTGGCAGAAGCCTAGATGTGACTAAGGTTGGAGACAAGTTAAGAGTAATAAAAGCAGCAACTCGCCTTACTTAATACTACATTTTTCAATAGATGAATAAATGATTAAGTTTAGTTAATTGGAATATGCTGAAAATAAATGTAAGGAACCGCAGAAAGGGGGGGAGTTGAGTTTCAAAATGTTAACATGACTGCAAAATTACTGAAATGTAAAAAATTGAAAATAATTTTAAAAATGAAATAAAATAAAAAAACTATATTTTCCCCACCATCCCACAAACATGGAGGTTTGGGGATGGAAGAGAAAGGAAATAAAAACTGACACTGCAGGTGTTTACATTATTTGGGGCACTGTGCATTTTCTACAGTATTTGGCATAGAATGCAGGGGGAGTCAACACAAGCACAGGAAGCTCCGTGGTGTAAAGATTTGCACCCTGACATGTGGAGGACAATGGGGCCATCGGGGGGGCAGAGCTGGGTGTATGGGCACCCACAAAATTTCTATTGTGGGTGCCTGGCAGTCATGTTGCACACATGTGCGCTGCTCAGTCTCCACCCACCACAGCTTTACCTCGCTGGCTCTCTGGTGGCCTCCAGAGACCCTTCACCATGGGGCCTCTGTTGCAGCTCACTGTGGCCACAGGCTTGCTTATGGGGTGTGTCTGCAGCAGGCCTCAATGGAGGCTGTTGCAGCACCAGAGAGCCAGCGGTGGTGGAGAGTGGTAGTGGGTGGACGCCCAGCTGCACACGCTCCGCCTCTCCCACCCTGCTGATGCCATGACCACAGAGGCCTTGCGGCAAAGGCGGAGGCCCTGGCCCAGTCACCACAGCAGTGGTGGATGAAGGCAGAGCTGCGTGCATGATGCAATACTTGCTTCTGAAGAGGCAAAGATCTTGCAAACTTACATTTGGTGCTTCGGTATAGTGGATTAGACTGGCTTGTTGCTACATTTTGAAATATAAACTTTTTGCTATTACAGTGGTACCTCGGGTTACATATGCTTCAGGTTACATACACTTCAGGTTACAGACTCCGCTAACCCAGAAATAGTACTTCGGGTTAAGAACTTTGCTTCAGGATGAGAACAGAAACTGCGCCGCTGCGGCAGCAGGAGGCCCCATTAGCTAAAGTGGTCTTCAGGTTAAGAACAGTTTCAGGTTAAGAATGGACCTCCAGAACGAATTAAGTACGTAACCAGAGGTACCACTGTACTGCTTTAAGTGTAGAAGTTAAACTTTAACTGTAGAACTGTACAGTTAAACTTTACCTGTAGAAAGATAAACAGGTTCTCCAATTTTCTATTAGGTTATCATCATAGAATCACATCTTTCATTTTAATCATTTTCAGTGGCAGGTCTTGGGGTCTCAAATTTCAGCAGTGCCTTGTGCAAACACTGAAATTTAGCACTCCCTGCCTCCTCTGTCTTCCATTCTACATAATAGTTGCAGAACTCCTGAGGCACTGCACCCAGTGCAACTGAACTGGTCGTGCTCCCCTAAATCAGCCTCTGTTGTTTTGTACTGATCTGGTGCAATTAGCTTGATGCAATGTTGATTTTGTTAGCTGCACTGAGCAGGTAATAGAAAGATAAAATATACATGTATATACACAGGTAAATAGATAGGTACCATCTAAAGGTAGAGGATGCTGTAACTTCATAAGGGCAACATCATTATTTTTAGTAGTTGAATCATAGTTTGGATGAGAAATTATTTTGGCGACTCTGTAGCCCCTATGAGGACGCATTTCTTGCTGTGTCATGATCCCAGGATAAACTGTCCAGTCAAATGGATGAGAATATGCCCTAGGAAACAAAATGAAGGCTAACAATTATGATTTATTCTCAAGCATGATTCATGTTGCTGCAGCATCAACACCTAATGCTAAGGTCTACTGTCAAGAAAGTAACATTCCTGGTTACAACCCTATATTGATAGCAAAAAGCCATGTGTAGACACCATAGGGATCTTTTCTGTCAGTGCGTCTGCATTTGTTAGGACCTAGCAAAGAGGAGGAGAAAGGAGCAAAACCCCCCTCAAAAAGCCTCGAGAACATTTGACCAAAAGGAGACGAGTTCTCCGTAGCACACCAAACAGACACAATGCTGTCTAGGCATTCCTTGAAAATTATTTCAACATGGCTAAAAATAAGTGCCAGATCCTACATCTCTTCTGTTTAAAAACTGAAAGACAAAAATGGTTCCTAATAATTTTTCACAAGTTTTAGAAACCAGAGCCATTATACATACAAAAGACAAAATCTCATGGGACACATAATTTGGGATAAATTGTTTGAGACTTACCCATCTACACAGTGAGCTGCAGTTACTATCCATTCAGGAGTGATAATGGACCCTCCACATAGATGAATCTTCTGTATATGAAGGCTGACTTGCCATGGCCACTCACCAGGGGAGGCAGCAGTTCCGCCCACAATTCTGCTTCGAGGATTCCAAACTTTACTGGAATTGCCACACGCTTTGTAAAAAATAGAGGAAACATAAGTAAAACATTCATAAGTAAACTATTCATAACCTAAGTCACAGGATGTTTCCTGCCTCCATTTATGACTCTCTCATGACAACAATATATGTACAGTATCCTGCCCTTCCTTTTAGGAGTTACCATAGCCATGTCGCCTACAGTCAGATTTACAGTCACTTAATATCAGTTCCTTAGAAATCAGGATCTCTATTTTATATTAATTCTTATTCATGATAACGGTGGCTTTATAACAATAGAACCCACAATCTCCAAATGAAATAAGGTAAATGTATATGGCCAATTTAATCATACCCCAGCCATATCAACATAAATTCATTCATTTACTTCCTTACTTCCTTCCTTACTTACTAGGATTCTTACAAGTCAGGCACAAGACAGAAAAGGTTAATTCAAATAAGAACAGATAAAGGTAACTAAAAACTAAGCAGCATTGCAACACTTACCTATACATCTCAGAGATACCATCTGTAGCGATGGACACTGATCGCTGTAACACAAATAGTATATATGTATTTGTACTATGTATGAAGGAGGCGGCTTCAACTTCACATGAACCTGCTTAGCAGGGTGAGAGCCACTTCAAGATGACACAATCCTATACAACAGTGTGGGGGTAATCATGCCACCAGATCTGCACACATTTTCTCATGTAAATCAGGAGCCTCCCTTCTGGCAGGGTACCAACTGGGCAGGGAGAATCTAGACAATCAGCTCCACACGTACACCACAAGTTCAAAACATATTGAAGTGGCTTCTACACTAATAGACTCCACAAGGGTAAAAGAGGGTATCAATCATTAATTTACACAAATGTATGGTCCTCCTACTCGGGCATTGTAGGGTGCTCCTAACAGCTCCCCCCCCCATTACCCCACCACCACCACCATTCACAGCAGAATAACCAGTGCTTAAAGTATTGCCCAGCTCTTAATGGTGGAATTCCAAGGCATATTCTCACACTGAAGGAGAGAGACTGGCACAACTATTGCTGCAAGCTACTGGGTACTGAGCACAGCTTTAAAAAGTTTGCAGTGGAGGGGAGAAAATTTCCAGGTTGGCATATTAAAGATCTGCTTCGTTACATGTCCCACAATTTAAAGCAGCCTCCACATTTCAACTGTTAATCTGGACAACTCAGGGGCAGTATTCCTGAACTGCAAACATTTGTCTTCTATATGCACAGAACAGAACTTGGTAAAATATGTTTGATGAGTTCAAATTCTATTAAATATGCTTAATGTCTTCAATTTCTATTAAGAATTGTTTATGCCAACAATCATTAAGTTCTCCCCTATGACAACAGTTGTGCATTATAATGGTTCTGGGAGTCAAACCCTTAAAAGTAGTCAAAAATTATAGACGTATCACCTGTTATAAAGTTTTTTATGCAAGTCTGTGTCCACAGCACTTTTATTCAACCTCATAAAGCTCCTAGAGTAAGTGTTGAGTGGTAATGGATTGCTCCTGAGATATGTGTTCCTGTCAAAGATAGGAGTGAACATTCAAACATGTGCGCTTAACTATTTCAGCATGCATACACACAACACAATCAGCTTAAGCATTAATAATATTTTTTAAAATGCCACTAGATATGAACTCCCTCTTCACCAGCTTTGAGCACTACCCAATAGTATCTGCTGCATTAGAGAGTTCTGCATTATAATGATTTTGGGAGCCATATCTATTTTCCCAGCACTTACATGAAACACTGTAAAGCTTGTTGAAAGATCTGGCACAATGCGGAATTCAAATTTTGTTCCTCCTATCACCATTACTACACTCACTGCTATAATAAAAGTATTACTGCAAATATCAGTAATCAAGATACATGCAGCAGTGTTAGAAACAGAGAAGTGAAAGCTAGGAGCTAAATGGCACCTTAAACCTAAGTTATAGGCAAAACACCAGAATGTTTAGGCACACTTTTTAATAACAAAAAAAAGCTGAAAAGGGATGAACTGCAGCTAAAATATTATGTTCATTTTTCACATGGTCTAGTCCTTCCCCTCATTATATGGAAATTATTGCAGTCAAATTATTTCAGTCTATATTTGCTATAATTAAAATATCACTATACTTACGAGTTATATCCCAAATCCTCACAGGCAGTCTTTCCATGTTCATTATTCCAATCATCATAGCAAACACCGTACCATTTTTTGCTTTTAGATGAATAAACTTCCAGGAGAAAATCTGGTCCATAAAGCCTAACTAAAACAAAAATAATTTTTCTGATGATATAAAAGTCTCAGAACCATCAAATTTCAATAAGGAGATTACCTGGCTGACACATTTATAGCAGTTGCTGCAACTTTGATATTCCCTTTCTGCAAAAAGAAGCCAGGTGTTGCTAAAGGGTAGGTGGGCATTGCTGATAAGATTACAAACACTGGGAGGGGCCTCTGTGTGGATGTCTGTAGTAATTATCCAAACTTGTAGAAGAGGGAGGGTTTTAATCAAAGAAAATCTTTAATATATATTTTTAAAGAACGGGGATGGGGAAGCTGTGGTCCTTCAAATGTTATTGAATTCCCAAGTTCTTTCAGTATCAGCCACTATGGTCAATGGTCAGGGACAGTGGGAAATGGGAATCCAAGAACAGTGGACAGCCACAGGCTCCCCATCCCCAAGGCAGAGGTTATTTCCAACTTGTGGGTGATTACTTTACTTGGGAGACGACAAAATAAGTTTGTTGTTCTAAGATCACAAGCAGCAGGCCAGCCATGGCCCTAATATTTCCCTTACTGTACTTCTGTGCTTACTGTGTCAGGAGAATTTCAGCACAGGGGAAACCTCACCATAATTGAAGCAATGACTGCAGGTCACCGTAATTGAAGCAATGACTGCCAGTGTCCTGTGCGAGAAATATTGCCTGTCTCCAACAACTGCTACACAGAATCTAGCCGTAGATAATATTAGCTACCATTGACTATAGGCTGACTATAGAGGAGGGGCTTTCAATTTTTTAAAAAAGAATAATAATTCACTGAATGCACTTACCACAACGATTTTCATCTTCACCATCAGGACAATCGTTTACTCCATTGCACCACTGAGATGGTGACACACAAACTCCCTGAGTGCCACACCGTATCTTGGAGCCATAACAACTGTCTGTCACTGTAAAGAAACAAATCAGATTTAGGAATCTACTTCACTGGCAACAAAAAGAGTGCCATGCTTCATAAGCAAAACCATTTCAAATATGGGTGGGGAGAAAAGGAAGCAGGATAGACTAATGCTATCAGATGTTTGTGGCCATGACCATACATGTATGGTCCATAATTTAATCATTATGTGGTTGTTAAGAGAGCCAGTGTGGGGTAGTGGTTAAGAATGTAGGATCTGGGAAACCTGAGCTCAAATCCCCACTCAGTCATGATGCTCACTGTGTGACCTTGGGCCAGTCACTGTCTCTCAGCCTATCTAACCTACTTCACAGGCAAACGTGTTGCAAGACATTTTAATCTTCTATAAACACAAACAGATCCTTACCGAAAAACCAGATGAGAACACATGCAATTGCAGCCCCTATTAGCAGTATTGCAATGGCTAGAATGAGTAACAATATTTTCCTGAGTCCTGAAAATATATAGAGAAATAACTTTCATAAGTTGTAAGACTAGACAGTCTATTCCTAACCTACAGGTACATACCAGTTTAAAGAAAAGCAGCCCACCCACCCCCCAAAAAAATCCGTAACATCATTAATTCAATGAACTGCCCACCATTCTATTCTCCCTGCTACCCTTGCCCCCCACAAGGTACAACAATGGAAGTACAGTGGTACCTCGAGTTACATATGCTTCAGGTTACAGACGCTTCATGTTACAGACTCCACTAACCCAGAAATAGTACCTCGGGTTGAGAACTTTGCTTCAGGACAAGAACAGAAATCGAGCAGCAGCGGCACAGTGGCAGCAGGAGGCCCCATTAGCTAAAGTGTTGCTTCAGGTTAAGAACAGTTTCAGGTTAAGAATGGACCTCTGGAACGAATTAAGTACTTAACCCAAGGTACCACTATACAACCATGTGAACAATGTTTAAACATATGAACAAATACAAAGAGGCTTTTTTGGAAACCTATACAACAGGTCTAATTACAGAAAATCTTGCTTTTAAAAAAAAAGAAAAGAAAAAAGCTTACTTGGCGTGCAGATTTTTGTAGACTTTGGTTGTGCTATTGTTGGCACTGGAGTTGACTCATGAGTAGAAATTCTGGGGACGTAATGTGGCACTGATGGAGGATAATACGGAGGTGGGTATTGTGGATACATGTTATAGCCACTGAAGTACCTATGAGAAGCTGCATTTTCTGGCTGATAGGCAAAATTTTCATAATACGGAGGTGGCCTCTAAAAATCAGAAATAATCAGGTGAAACAAAATCAGCACATGAGTGAACAAATATGGTTTAGAAAGCACTGGAATACCAACAACTCTCACTTTGCAATAGTTCACTCAAGTGTCTATTTATTTGTTTCAATAGTTGTTGTCATTTGTCATCAAATTACTTTATCGCTGGTCCTTCTCCCTAACATCACAGGGCAGGTTGCACCAATTTTAAACAAAACATTAAAAACAGTTCTTAAAACTCAAGAAAGTCTTTAATTATTTTGAAAAGCCAGTTTAAAACAACTTAATTTCTTATCATTTATTATATTTCTATGCTGCTTTTCACTCACATTAAACACAAAGTGGCTCACAAACAATGAAAAACAACAATATAATAGAACATCACAAATAAAACATAAACCATACAGAATAATTAACAAAGCATCAGTAAAACAATCACGAATCATCAGTAAATTTCATATATCTATAAACCAAGACCTTGCATTATAGATAACTTAAAATGGCAAACAGCCACTATGTATGAAAGCTGAGCTTGGCTGCTCCCACTGTTCACCCATGGAGCATGTCTGAAGGCCTGGTGGAATATGCTGAGGGGTGCTGCCTGCTGCTAAATGAGTGCTAGCAGCAGAGAAAACATGTGATGGCCCCCATGACTGCCATAAGAAGTGCCGAGTCTGCCCTGGCTACTATATTCACTGTCAATTGACAAACCCAATGTTAATGATTTCAGAAGCAATTTTTTTTCTAAGGGCTGCCTAATGTAGTGGCTACCCACAGATGATGTTTTCTATTGTGCTGCATTGATAAGGTCCCAATGCTTATAGAATTCTATATGCATTTTGGCACTATAGTAGAACAAAGGTAAAGGTACCCCTGCCCGTATGGGCCAGTCTTGCCAGACTCTGGGGTTGTGCGCTCATCTCACTCTATAGGCCAGGAGCCAGCGCTGTCCGCAGACACTTCCGGGTCACGTGGCCAGCGTGACGAAGCTGCTCTGGCGAGCCAGAGCCGCACATGGAAACGCCGTTTACCTTCCCACTAATAAGCGGTCCCTATTTATCTACTTGCACCCGGGGGTGCTTTCGAACTGCTAGGTTGGCAGGCGCTGGGACCGAGCAACGGGAGCGCACCCCGCCGTGGGGATTCGAACCGCCGACCATGTGATCGGCAAGTCCTAGGCGCTGAGGTTTTACCCACAGCGCCACTCTGTTACAAATCCAGCCCGCTTCTTAGGCTTCCACAATTTACTCACTAGATTCACCATGGGTTGTGTGCTGTTGCTGTCTGGCAAGCGTGAAAGCACAGCTATGGCAGGGGTGGGACAGGGTGGAGCAGGGTGGAGCTATCATGTCAACAGCTGCACAGTGTTACCCACCATATTCCCAGGTCCTAGTTGGGGGAGGAAGGGTGGAGGTCCACAATGTCCCAACAAGGGTTCTGACAGGCTTTTCACAGGCAGGCTCATGGGTCACTGCTGTGCTGAGCTAAACAAGGCCCCATCAAAAACAGATTTTTATTTGGCTAGCAAAACCAGGCCAAAATTATGGACCCGTCCCCACTTGCTAGAAGAATTGAGATGAACTTTAGATGAGCAAGCACCAGCAACTGTTTGCACCATAAAAGTTCAAAATGCTTTTTGGCAGATACTTTCCTGTTGGTTTTCCAATTGCTATAATATCGTTTTAAAAAAAAGATCAGATCCTAGATTTAAGACAAAGGTGTGATGTGGAGACGTTATTTTCAATAAACATAAATTAAGGTTCATTTATAATAAGATTTGCCATCTCTTTTTTCTGAAAACACTTTTACAAATCACAACAAATGGCATGCTATATTTGAAAGATATTCACTTACTGAATCAGACTCCATCTTGATTCTCAGCAGTTCGTCTTTTACAAGTTTCAGACAAACCTATAAACAGAGAAAATTACTTTCTCAATTATAAGATGCACTAAAGTTTTGAAGCAAGTAACTGTGGTTACAATCAACAGACACAGACACTCTGCCTGGGAGTAAGTCCTACTGAACTCAATAAGGCTTACATCTGAGTAGACATTACAGGATTGCACTGCAATGCCTTACAATTCACTCCTGCAGAGGACACTCACACTTTACCCATCAATCCAACTTTGTTATACTGTAATAATAAAGTATTGAGACAGCCTCTTTCAAATGTCCATTAATTGTCCATCATTATGTTTTTATATTTGCTGGAAGCCACTAAAGTGGTTGAGTGGGGTATGAATTATTAATTATATTTGTTGTTGTTGTTGTGATCATTATTATTATTTCTGCCAGCAACCTGCTTCTAGCTTCCAGCTCTTACACACCTCAGCTCTGGCTTTTGTCCTTCTAACAGGCATTTATAGCCGGCCCCTACCCATCTGCTCTTTGGCACAGAGCCACTTCCTCTGTTACCTTAGCAACTCATATTTAGGGGGCCATTACGAAGAAGGTGGTCTGGCTAGTTCAACAACTGAATCCTTGCTGATTCAGGAATTATAAATTATACAGCCTAAAAGGCAAAACTCACACCATTCCTTTTGTTAAATGGGTGAAATTCCAACGCCTTGAACAAATCTTTTCATAAATTGTTTAAGAACATAGCCATAATTTATTTGACCGGAACACCAGTTGGTTAGTCATCTATGTATGTGTTCCTGCTCTTTCTCTATGCTTGTGCTTTTTTCTGACAGCCATTCAAATGTAACAACAAATTTACTCGTACCTTGAGCATGCATGATATACTATGACAGGACAGACTTTAGCCCAAAGGAACCAAACATCTCCCCTCCAAGTGCATTACTGGTTTAAGTATGCTACTGGACTGATCCCTTTTAACAGACCCATGTGCATGCTACCGAGAAGCACACATACCGTTTTGTGTGGCGGAGCCTACAATTCAAAGATATCAGTGTTTCCAGCCTTAATTATTTTTATTAAATTGCAAGGAGGATCTGTCACAAAATGCTGTGCTGTGAAGTTCTTCTGTTCAGGTTCCCTAACCAATCATGCCATTTTCCAGGATCCTCCATCCCATCTTTTCCCCAGCAGTTTTCAATTTCTTTTCCTTCCACTGCAGCCAGCCTACCATCAGCCCTAGCCTCCAGCTGATTTCCTCCCCCCCCCATATATAGAAAAAAGATTCCCCACCATTAGTGTATAGAATCACAGCATATCAATCAAAATTTTAGTCCCACTGATTTTAGGCTTAAATCCTACCTACTTCTGCATTGCTAGTTTGAATTTAACTCCATGTATTCTTCTCATGTCAACTATGTTGCACTAAAGGAGAGAAAAAGTAATGTGATGCAAACTTTCTGTTTCCTACAAAAACCAATAAACAAGCTGGGAAAACTTCTCAACTTACAGTGTACACAAGCTTATTATTTATCACGGATACATTCATCACCAAGTTTGTTTGTTGAGATCTTTCTAGATACTTCCCTTTTGAGTCAGCAACATGTATTCAGGTCAGTAATTTATAGTTCTAACTATATAGCTTCAATTTACAAAAGAACATACAAGGAAGTATAAATTAAAGCCAAACCAGTGAAATGATTACGTGGCACAAGATTACATGCCTGGAAGTAAAAATCAAAATAACACTAGTACCACCTTTAAATTACTCAGTAATGATCCTTTTCCAGTCATGCAGCTTTTAAATTCATATAGTGAACACACCAGGGAAATTCCAATACTGTACTACAACTATTCCACCAAAGACTTGGACTACATACAACTCTCAAAGCCACCACAGAGCATTTTCAAGCTGTAGAAAGATTGTTCCAGGTTCACAGAGGAGAACCAAAATGTTTCATGTACCGTAATTTGTTTTATTGGAACAGCCTTTAATGAAGTGTCACATGCTACCCAAAACCTATCCTAATAAACTTTACAAAGTTAAAAAAACCCACTTGTGCAAATTCCTCTAGCGCTAAAAGTAGTGACTATAAAAAAATTGTTTCTCTATTGTTTTAACTGAAAATATTCCACAACTCAGTGGTAAACCACATACTATGCATTAAAAAAAGGGTTGCAGATATAATCCCTGGTAAACCCATGTAAGTCTGGAAAGGCTTCTATCCTGCCTGAAACCTTGGAGAGCTGCTACCAAATGGCTTCTTATGGCTTCTATGAGGAAGAAGGCATACATTGAGCAACGGAGCAGGCACTCTTGGCAGGCAATAGCTTTGTTAGTCTAGAGTTAAATAAAGTACGGTACCTGTCCCTGTGGAAGTTAAAAGGAGCAGGAAAAGCATTGAAAGGAGAGTTTGTTGAAGCAACTGAAACAGCAGGTGGGTGTCCATCACTAGAATTATTATAGTATTTATTGTTATATATTTCAATTTATTACACGTCCTTCACCATCAGGTCCCAAAATGAGTTACGATAATTTAAACCTCAATATTAAAAACAGTTAAAACAATTAATTCACAGAAATAAGGAATATATGCAAAGCTGATGCTGGTAACTTCCAATAACTTTTTAAAAATATCACATCCCAAGCTGGTTCTCAAACATCACACAGCTGGATTTCCTGAAACTCTGATGAAGCACCTAAGTATTCTCAACACACTGACTACAATATCAAGAATTCCACGCCATACCACCATGTACTCCCATTACTAGGTAGCAAGACAAAGGTAAAATATTCTGTATTTATTTAACAAAAAACACAATTCTATTTGCTGGCAATTGTACATTTCTGGCTCATCTGACCAAGTGGTATCAATTACGTTGAAATCAAACACCCAAAAGATGTCTCAGTTCAAGGCTAGGTTACCCTGGACCAGAAATGTTATGAACTCAGTGGTCACTTAGCTTATCATGCCTCCCCAGTTGGTGCACCAACCATTTTTAGTAGCAGATAACATGGTGTGGCAGGTCATAAGGCCTGAACTTATTTCAACCAGAAGAAAACCACTTTCTTTAGCACCCTTCTCAGAAGAACTAGATTGTTCCCATCAAGTACTTACAGCTTAGACAGAGCATGTATCCCAACAGTTTGTACATCATTTTCAAGGGGGGGGGGAGCTAATTGAATCAGATAGCCATTAACCTGCTGTAGTTAATAGCACAGATATCTCTTTTTTTCATTTAAGGTATTGTTTAGCACACTCGCCTTCATGCTTTCCAAAAGTGCTTTTTGAAGCAATATTCTATTTAGATATGAGGCTGTGTGGCTATAACATGCCATTCAGGCAGGGGCAGGGCTTTTAACATCAAGTACCAGAACAGGTATGTGGAAGTGTTCCAAATAGTGCTAACTTATAAAAGGACTTTTAAGGCAGTTTTCTGGTGGTCAGTAGAAAGCTCGGGAATTAAATTAAAGGGAACTCATCATGGAAGAATTGGTATAACAGGAAAGCTTTCATGCAGAATAGAAACAGCATCTATCACCTGATTTGTTCTTCATAGATATACATCACAGTATGCAAGGTATGCATATGAAGAATGTGCTGCTTGCTTATTTTGCACTGAGAAAGTTCAACACTGAGCGTCATTACTAAAAAGTCAGGACAAATATTTAACACAACTAGATCTCCAATTCATATATGAAAATTAGCAACTTTATTAGGTTGCTGCAGAAAGGGAAAGTTTTCAAAATTATACATTATCTTGAATCCATTTGTTTAAAGTTCTATGGTGAAATTTACATGGACTGATGTAATATGGAAATTCATTTGTACCTTTGAAACCCAAAGACCTGCAATTTTATGTTTGTTTGCATGAGAAGTTTTAACATCAAACCAGTTGCACCTGAATGCTTGGAAAATTCATAACACAATACAGTAGATGCAATGTTACATTTAATTTACTGTGTTACACTACATATGATAATTAACAGAATGTCAAACTTATTTTGAATGTATAATTGGAACATTAAGGAAAAACTAGTCTAACATTTGGAATATCAGTAGTTAATAAATGTCTGGGGTTGAAAAAAATAGCTAATATTAGAATCTGAGGAACCTTTCATTATTATATGAATATTTTATTTTAAAGTGTTTATAAACCACTTAGTAATTTTAAAAACTCTTAAGCATTGAATGAATGACATGTTCCTGCATTGGACAAATAATTATAATTAGAATCCTTTATTTTATTTTTTGCTGTTGACACATTATGCTACAAATAGAGATGATACATGTATATGTATACATACATGAAGCTACTTAGGTTTATTTTAACCAAGCAAAGAAACAGCTTTTTTCAACCTCTCTTTTTTGGCTTGAGAGAGAAGTCAATTCCCCTCTATAGAATTTCCACTATGCAGTCTAACCACGTTTCTCCAAGTCCAATGGAACTTACTCCCAGGTAAGCATGCATGGCACTGCATTCTCATTTGTAACTGTACCTTAATTAATAATATGTGGGGCACCCGTTTCCCTTGAAGCATAATTTATAAAGCACCAGGTGTCACACAGTAGCAGAAAGACAATAAAATAAAATATTTTGTTACATGTGCTACTGGTAGATAGGATGTCATAAAGTCTGCTCCATAGTTTCCATCTGCTTCTTAGTACTGGAAAACTTGAGATTTAGGTTCTCTTACACATATCACACTTCAGAAAGATACAAAACCATGAGGACAGCATATCTGTGTTATGTGTACATTAACTGCGTATATAACTTGGTTTTCCTGCCCTTGTTATTATACAGAGGAAACAGTTAAAGATACCCGGGGGACACTTTTAAACTTTTCTGATGTCACTTTGGGTCAACAATGCTGACACCCCACTCAACTGTCATCTTCAAAGTACATAGCAAAATATTTTTGAACTTGCATTGTATCAGCAGCTGAAGATCACTCAGTTAACACCAGTTCAGCATATGGTTGTTCCAAATACTGTTTTTAAAAAACCCTGTACAGGCAACTGTAGTGAAGGAGTGCTATTAACATACAAGGATTATAAGTATTCAATGTGCTTCATATGCCTTATGGTCAATAGGCATTTGCTGTAAACCTGCCTCCCTGGTAGGTCACAGTCTCATCCTAATACTGTGGATGAGGAGCTGAGCTGGAGTCTGCACAGAGTTTTAATAAGGTAACCTAGAGCAGTGTTTCCCAACCTTGTGCCTCCAGATGTTTTTGGCCTACAACTCCCATCATCCCTGACCACTGGTCTTGCTAGCTAGGGATGATGGGAGTTGTAGGCCAAAAACATCTGGAGGCACAAGGTTGGGAAACACTGACCTAGAGCAATCCTAACCATGTCTACTCAAAAGTAAGTCTGAATGAATTCAATGGGGCTTACTCTGCAGGTAAGCCTTCGTGCATTTGTGAATGGCAATTCCCCACCTCTCCATCCTTAGCCTATAGCACTATAGTGGTTCAACTGCAGAAACAAGAGAGATTAAAATGAGCTTAGAAATGGAATGTATTCTACAGAAAAAGAGAAACCGTTTCAATAATGAAGTTCCTGGAACAGGACCATAGAATACAAAGTTATTATTAAGGCTTCTGTGTCTTTAAGTGCTGCCATGGTGAGCAGATGTTTAAAGGCTGAAATTCTTCCCAGGCTGAAAATTCAGATAGGAAAAAAGTTCCACCTGAAGCAATTTTGCTTATCACATAGTTGCTGGTAGGAAAACAACCCTGCCAGACAAAGCTGGTAACCCTATCAGGCAGAAGGAACTGCTTATGCATAAAGTGCTTTCAGCCTTTGAAGGCAGAGGAAAACCCCATCTCACCCAAGAAATTTGCTTCCAGGGAAACCTAAACTACAGTACATCCCTTCCCTTTATCACATGTCCTTTTTTCCTTAGTACCTAAAACAAAGGAACAATCCCATAGCCCTTAGAAACAGCACAATATGAGAAAACGAAAAAAGGACCAATAAGACAATTCTGCACGTGAATTTCTGTTCCTGCTCAAATAGCTGAAGTACATCATTCAAAGCCTCAGCGAAAATGGCCTTTAAAAACTGAAGCTCCTGACCACCACCACATCCCACAATAGAATGAACAGCCCAATCCTCAAACAATTTAGGATGATGCTTCAAACCACTTTAGACATGCAGAACCCTGAACTCAAGTGTAATTACTGCAGCTTAGTTTCTCAATCTGCCTGTGAGAGTGCAGTATAAGTCAAGAACATAATTTTCATTTTATTTCCTTCACTGCCAGCAGAACAGTTTAAAGAAAGCATTTTAAGCTGAGGACAGTAACCTTTGTTCCACTAAGGTCAGTGTAACTCAACCCATTTAGATGCAAATATGTGCTGGTTTGGGTAGTTTGCAGAAATGTAACCTGAATCCCTTACTGGAAATGAGGCCCATAAAAACTGCCCAAATGTGATCTCTAATCTACAAGGAAGGAGCACACAAATTATAGATTTGGACCATGTGATAGTTTTGCGTAGCCAGTAACTACCAAACAGATACTTTAAAAAGCAGCAGTTAAGAGAACTCAGATTAATGGGCATTTCATTTCACATACCCAGCTACCCTGAAGTAATGACACACACCTTCAGTTTGTAAGCTTTTCTCCTCAAATCAGCACAAAGTCTCATATGTAGATATGGTTGCATAATGTTGCTTTTCAAAATCACTGCTTCCACAGAGCAAGCGAACTTCTCTCATATTTACCACCACTATGAAGACACTACAGCTGCTGGGTTACTCCATATTTAGTGCCTAATGTGAGCAAGGTGCTACTGCACACAAAAAAAGAAGTGTCATGGGCCCATTAATCAAGCTCAAATCTGCAGCTAAAAGGTAAAGGTACCCCTGCCCGTACGGGCCAGTCTTGCCAGACTCTGGGGTTGTGCGCCCATCTCACTCAAGAGGCCAGGGGCCAGCGCTGTCCGAAGACACTTCCGGGTCACGTGGCCAGTGTGACATCGCTGCTCTGGCGAGCCAGAGCCGCACACGGAAACGCCGTTTACCTTCCCGCTAGAAAGCAGTCCCTATTTATCTACTTGCACCCGAGGGTGCTTTCGAACTGCTAGGTTGGCAGGCGCTGGGACCGAGCAACGGGAGCGCACCCCGCCGCAGGGATTCGAACCGCCGACCTTTCGATTGGCAAGCCCTAGGCGCTGAGGCTTTTACCCACAGCGCCACCCGCGTCCCAAATCTGCAGCTACATTCCACTTAAAAGCCATATAGGAACCACATGTATAAGCAGTTCTGATCTTTTCAGTGGATGATTGAGCTAAAAATGCAGTGTTGTAATCAAGAATGTGAGACTGGGGCCAGGGAGCCCCAAACTCCCACTTAGCCTTTAAGCTCTCTGGGTGACCTTGGGCAGTCCCCATATCTCAGCCTAACCTAACTTAGGTGGATGTTGTGAGGGTAAAATGGATAGAGTGCTAACCAAATATGGTGGCCTCGGCTCCTTGAGGAAAGGATCTAATAAAAAGGGAATTATCAACAACAAAAATATATGAAATTCTGTTGTATAATAAGTTGTCAGATCCTATGGAAAAGTGCTGGACAGAAGATGGAGCAGGATCTGCTCCAGGGAGCTTGGAGGATTTGGTGAAGATTTCATACTTCTTGTTTAACAAAGGTGCCAGCAAAGTTACCCCCCACAATTCTTCTGCTGAAATGAAGTATGGGGGGGGGGGGTAAGCAGGGATGGAAGTAACATCTGTGTGTGGAATAAATGAACTCAGATCTATTCCTGGGCCTCGGAATTCTTTAACTTGTACACTTTTGTACCTGATTCTAGGTAGTGGGTCCCAGACGGATCCTGCAAGTATTGAGGCCACCCAAGCCTGCTTAGAAAGAGATCCTATCGATGCACATCTTTAACAGCCTCTGCAGATCACTTTTATCCATTCTATGATGGGAAACATCCCGGTGAGGCTGGATACAGCGCAAGTCATTTTTAGAATATAGAATATCATCCACACGACCGAAATCTCTGTAGTCCAAACCGACGTATTAACAAGAAGGAAACAGCAGGTGTTTCGGCAGAGGTATGGTCCCAAGGTCATTCAGATCAAACATACAGGAAACACCACCAACACGTCCTGACTTTTAAAATAAACTGGTGCTATGCCCAAGCTTCCCCGCCTATGTCTCCTACTACCCCGCTTCCCCCTCCACCTTTTTTAAAGCCCCCCTACCACGATTTTGGTTCGAAAAGAATCCGGATTTGTCCGTAAAGGGCACGACCGCCTCTCCCAGCGGGGTTTCTGTTCGTTTTCTCGCCACAGAAACTGCAACGAATGGAAGCCAACGAAACACTCTTCCAATTAACAGCTTATAGTTTAATAAGCATATGCTTCTATAAAAGAGGGGGGCACTTCCGCGTACTCAAAACAAAAAAGAGGCGGGCTCGGCCGCAAATGCGAGGACGCCGTCCTCGCGAATCGATCCCTCCGCCTCCAGCCCGCGTCTCCCTCGCCCAGAGAATTAAAACTCTCGCGCTCACCTGAGGCGACTGGCTGCGCCTTCTCCGGGCTTCTGGATGCTCAGCTTCAGCCCAGGCGCAGCAGGGCGGCTTTTTCCTTCGCCCAGGGACACGCTTTTCTCGCCTTCCTCCCTTTCTCCGCGCCACTCCCGCCGCGCGCTCTTCTCCCCGGAGGTAAAAGAACAGCAAAAGTCCCCGCGCGCCGAGAGGGAGAGAGGGAGAGCTGCGCGGACTTGGCGAGGGAGACCTTCGTTCCGCCGCTACGGGAGAGCGGCCTGGCGTTTCCTGTGGGCTCGCTGCTCTCTCGCTTTATCACCTCATCCTCAGAGGCGGGCTTGACGGGCTATTATCCACCTGCAGGCGCGGAGGGAGGGAGCGGGGCGGGCAGTGGGGCGACGAGCGCCGCCGCCGCCGGAGGTGTCACTCTCTGTGGCCATGCCTGCCTTGCCGGAGGGGGGTGGGGCTTAGGCGGCAACCCTCTGCCCCGTCGCCGGAGAGGAAACCCCCGAAGACGTCGGCTCCCTCCGCATACCTGGGAGGCTCGTCAGCCGCGAAGTCTCGATCCACACGCCAAGAAGCGAGCCCCACTGAACTCCGGGAGGCTTACTTCCGAGTAAGCGGGGTTGCGCGAGGCGTCTCCGGGGAGGGAGAATTCCAGCGGCTTTGCCAGCTGCGTGACAGGAGGCAGACAATCAACAGGTTAAAGCATACTGGCTCCTTTCAAAGAAGATGTTTGCAAAGAAAAGAAAGAATTATTAGTTTTTAGTTCTCGAGTTGGCAGTGAATTAATGAACCAATGTTGATAGTCTTGCAGGGCTAGCCCTACCAATAGGCAGGTGAGGCAATGTCCTTGGGTGGCAGATGGTGGAGGGCAGCAGCAGCAGCAGCAGCCCTCCCCATTCTTCACAAGCTGCCCTGCCATTTCTCTCTCTTGGCCATTACACCTATGTGTGCCACAGTTCTGCCAGGTACAGAGGTGCCAATGCCCTGGGCGCCTGAGCACCCACAAAAGTCTCCATGAAGGGGCCAGAAACCCACATATTTCAGCGCCAGGGCCATGCATGCTGCATGGCACCGATGGCCCCGGCACCCACAGTCATCGGGCCAAGCGGGCAATCCTGACCCAATACTCCCTAAACTAGCCTGTTGGCCTCAGGTGCACTGAAGGACCCTATCCTATTGTATGGTTGCCATATTTTTTTCAGTGAATCCAGGGACACTTTAAAAAAAAAAGCTGAGTAGCAACAAGGAGTCAGTAGTGCAGATGGTGAGGCAAAACACCCTGGGCCCAAGGACACATGCATATTGTATAAAGGTGCAAAGCTCTTCTTTCACACCCTGTGAAACATAAATGCACAGAGTTTTTTAAAAACTGGGCGACTCCCGAGTCACCCCTGATCAGTCAAAACAAAGGGGGAAGGGGGCAGGAGATTGCACAAGACACATCATATGGGGACTTCCGGTGACAAAAAATGGCAGGTGCCACAGCAGCGAGCAACTCCTGAAGTCAACCAGAGCCAACTGTGCTACCAGGCTGGCTCCGGGCTGCTGAGGCTGCCACTGCAACATTTCCCAGGGACAGATTTGCAAATCTGGGGACAGAATTTGTCCAGGGATAGATTTGCAAATCTGGGGACTGTCCCCGGGAACCGGGGATGTCTGGTAACCCTATCCTGCTGCCATTATTTAAGTAAGATCCAACTGTTCAGCCGGCTTGTGTGCACGTAATGGGGGTGGGAGTGCCACTGTGTCCTTTGCCACAGGCAGCAAAATGTCTTGGGTTGGCCCTGTAGTCTAATATAATTGGCAACATCATCATATTTTCCGAATTATATTAGTGCTTACATCAGAGATGGAGCCTGTGGGTTTCCAAATGTTGTGCTCCATCTCACATTGGCCCCACCCAACATGGTCAATGGTCAGGGATGATCTAAGGTGGAGTCTAGCAACATCTGGATGACATACATATATATGCATGCATAATTACAATACTTTTTAAAAATATTTTTTAAAAAACTGGTAGATGTATATATGGGTATTATTTGTCATAGACACTTTTCACAAAGGGCTCACACTGTGCTTCATGGATCCTATGAATGTTTCCTTGGGGAGTAAAGCTGCAATCCAAACCTCACTTACCAGTACCTGGAAGCAGCAAGCTCCACTGAATTCAACAAGACTTACTTTTGAGTAAATATTGTTGAGCTTGCAAAGTTTGTCCCATTTGACTCAGTAGGACTGGGCTGCTTCATGCCTAGAATAAATAGGTTGGGAGTTATAGGCACAATGAATAATAAGGATTATTTCTAGTCCATTAAAGAGTAAGAAGATAGCAACATCCGCAAATCCCTTTTTTACTTTCCGCAGGCCTCCTCTTGTGTTGTTCAACAGCTATGCGTTGGCAGTGGCTGGAAAGATGTAAATCACATTGGGGACATCAAAGTGACATAGTTTAAACTAGGAGCAAACTTATATTTCCTCTCACATGGCTGGGTGTGGTATGTAAGGGTATGATAGCCTCATGTTCTTATTTCCAAACAGGAATGGGAGGAAATAATGAGATCACCTTAAAAAATACAAGTAAGACAAGCAAAAACGTGCAGAGAGGAAACTTGCCTTTGGTGTCATTCACAAAACACCCATGACTATGTAGGTGCAATGAAGTAAACATAGAAACTAACACCCCAGATCTATTCATCTTTTATCCATAGGGTGCCCATTCGTTTCAGTGGAACTTCGTTTTGGGTGGGGGTGGGGGAGGTTATGCCAGAGGAGAGCAGTTTTTAGACCTTTTGGACCACTCTTGATTTTTACTAGAACCTCAAAACCTACCAACTAGGACAGGGCGCAAAAGGCATTCGTTAGAATTAAAGATTCAGGTAGGTAGCCGTGTTGGTCTGACGCAGTCGAAATAAATAAATAAAAATTAAAAAATTGTCCAGTAGCACCTTAGAGACCAACCAAATTTGTTCTGGGTATAAGCTTTCATGTGCATGCACACGAAAGCTTAAAGGGTCTGGTGACTTCTGTTTCAGTGTATCTGTAGAAGTGTGCAGTTTGTTCTGGGTATAAGCTTTCGTGTGCATGCCCACTTCTACAAATACACTGAAACAGAAGTCCCCAGACCCTTAAGGTTCTGAAGAAGTGTGCATGCACACGAAAGCTTATATCCAGAACAAACTTAGTTGGTCTCTAAGGTGCCACAGAACATTCATTCATTCATTCATTCATTCATTCATTCATTCATTTCGTTAGAATTAAAGTACAGGTTGCCCCTGAGCCTAGGGATTTGTTTTCAGTACCAGAACTGATGTGAACTTACATCATGGCCCACCTGTCACATTTGGACCACTGGGTGAGAGGGAGATTCCAGATGCCCACCACTGACCTACAGTGACTCCTAAACTTGTTGATTCAAAAATAGGGCTAGCCCTACTGTTGGGCAAAGTGCTTTGGCTACATCAGCCAGCTAATGTCAAATGCCATAACAAGGCAGCCCATGGTTAGTAAATATTGCTGTATTTGTATTGTCTGGGAGAAGGAGGTGCACTTGGAAGGTTTTCTGTTACAGATGCCATCATAAGTTGGCGAGACTTAGATAATGGGCATTTTGACTTGGGGTGTGGGGAGGGGATACCATCTACTAAGATAGCAAAATGCTTTTTTCCTGCCTTGATTAGAAGCGAGTCCTGCCTTGTTCACTGTACTGAACTAAAAACTCTCAAATGTTTTAGATTTTTTTTCTCAGGGAAGTAACAAGTTGGAAGCCAGCCTTGATTAATACCAACAATTATTGGTATATATTAAAATGATCATAAATATTTGAGCTTAACCTGAGCCAGCAACCTACATTGAAATTGGTCAATATATCATATCAATTTTGATCCTTGAATAATGTAAGGCTTTAAAATGGAATAGCTGCTAGCTGCTCTAAATATTTCTTCTATGTTTCAGTTAGGCTGCAATCCCCCTAAACACACAATGGTGCAATCCACAAATAAATCCTAATGAATTCAGTGGGGCTTACTCCCAGGTAAGTAAGGTTAGAACTGCAACATTAAATAGGAAGTGAATACCATCAAATACAGCTAGAAGTAAAGATACGTATTCCCACTCAGGACTGCAGTCTTAAACCCGCTTTTATTCAAAAGACTTTATATGTGTTTAAAGACATATAAACACCTGTTTAAAAACACAGGATTAATCCTAGAGGTAAAAAGCAATTAACGTTCTAATGAATGTTTTAATATTCTTTTCCCTCAGGTTACTTTTTCCCCACACCCTTAAGAGCTTTTGCTGTCATTGTTTGGGCTTTCTTCTAGCATATTCACTTATCTTATTGAACTCCATGAGGCTTACCTCTGAGTTGACAAATATAGGAATGTCCTGGAAATATGAGTCTGCACAGTAGTCATCCTTAAACACAGTAGTTTATCTGGATGATCATATATTGACTGTAAAAGACAGGTCACTATGGCAGTGGGTAAAATACATGTAATACACATACAGGAATGGAAAGCTAGTAGCACCTAGTTTTAGGTGTACATTCAGTCTGGTTTTTAAAACTTGAGCATCTCATTTCTTTTCTTTTTTAAAATCACCGCCACCACCAACCACTACCTACTACCCATTGTAAGTTATTCATATAGCACTTTTGACCAGCAAAATGGTATGTCACATGATAAACCACAATATTCTTACCATTTTACAGACAGAGAATCAAGGCCACTGGGAGTGCCAAGTATATGGCTTCTTTACTTAAGAGTTTCATAGAAAGGTGAATATTACACATGCTGTGGCATTTTTCATGGCTTGTTCATGGCTTCTAGGATCACCCAGTCTGAGAGAGCTCTTGCCCTTTAAAAGTTTCACTGTATTTGTGTGAAGATGAAGGAAATAAAGAGCACCCTTGTGATCAAAAGCACCACAGAGATTATAGGCAGTGCTAGAAAATGCTTAGTATGCAATATAATTTTAATTAAATGAAAATTGGATATTTATGTTTTAATCAGTTGAGACATGGTTTCTATTTACATTATATAGCATATACATATGCTAATAAGGTAGCAGTCGCACAATTAATGTCACCTGCTGTTTGGCTCTAATTAAATAGCCAATAAGGGACTTGTTTTAACAGGCATGAAAATCTCTGCAGAGTTTCCAGGATGCTGCTTCTCCTGGGATCTAGCAGGGCTCATTCCCGTCATGTTCACAATTTCAATTACAGCATTGTTGAAGTCCTGCATTGCTTTTTTAATTAGTAACCTTTTGCTCAAGCTCTCCTATTCTGCTGCCTTAATAACGTTTCCTGTTGGATGTTTTACTGCTATCTCAAACAATATTATGATGAGTTTCAGAGAAAATAATTCTTTATTTATCAACTGTGGCCTCTCTTCCCCACCCCCACCCCAGCACTTTCACTTCATTGAAGATATCCTGTGCAACATTCAAAGTTACAGGAGGCCTCTCAAGTTTTGGACTGCAGAATGAAATCATCCCATTTTGCGATTAATGAAAGCTCTGTTACAGGAAGCATCACTGTGATATTTATAGTTCCTTTCCTTGTGCCTTTCATATTCAAATGATTAACAATGCTTTGCTTAGTTACAGTGCATCAGTTACACAGTCTTGCTTTAGAAACTTATCCATCTCAAGTAAATCCCTTTCACTCAAAAGCAAGTCTATTTCTGATTAATGATCTCACCAACAAAACAAAACAAACAGTACCAACTACTGATGGTAAGACAAAAGCAGTGTTGGACAAAGGTAGCCCAAGAGCATATAAATTCTCACCTAACCCTGTTTCATTGGAATTTTCTTTGATATGGTCTACCAGGTTTGCTTCACATTGAGTACAATGAGCTGTAAATCCAGTTCAACTGGTCATTTAATGGCATTTGTACCCACAGCAGCAGCTTTTGATAAATAATAGAATGTTTGCTGTTGGCAATTCACCTTATACAAACATTTAAATTTGTCTACAGCTTGAGTTACTGGAAAGGAAAGGCTTTAGGTTAGCTCAGTGGCACAAAATCTGCTTTGCATGCAGTTCTCTGGTTGAAGCTGTCTACTTGAAGGGTTGCCCAGTCCATTTCCAGTAAAAAGATAAACAAGGGAGCGCAAAGGCATTAAAGCCGCCCATCAGCAGTTAGTACCTGATTATATGGTCATAAAGGTAAAGGTAAAGGTACCCCTGCCCGTACGGGCCAGTCTTGCCAGACTCTGGGGTTGTGCGCCCATCTCACTCAAGAGGCCAGGGGCCAGCGCTGTCCGGAGACACTTCCGGGTCACGTGGCCAGCGTGACATCGCTGCTCTGGCCAGAGCCAGAGCCAGAGCCGCACACGGAAACGCCGTTTACCTTCCCGCTAGTAAGCGGTCCCTATTTATCTACTTGCACCCGGGGGTGCTTTCGAACTGCTAGGTTGGCAGGCGCTGGGACCGAACGACGGGAGCGCACCCCGCCGCAGGGATTCGAACCGCCAACCTTTCGATCGGCAAGTCCTAGGCGCTGAGGCTTTTACCCACAGCGCCACCTGCGTCCCTTATATGGTCATAGCCTTCCCCATTATGGTGAGATGCATTATATTTAAATTCTGGTAATTATTTCTAAATATGCATCTATACATATAAATTAGGAAATGCAACTTTTGCCCTCTTTTGGGGAAGGATGCATTTACTCTCCCCACCCCATGCATAAGTGGGCATCCTAGAAGAGGGTTAATGGAGACTGAAGTCCTGTTGCAGACTGCCTCAAGTATCCTGGCAAAGGTGTCAAGTAGCTCTTTTGTTAGAGAAATTGTAGGCAAATGGCCCACAATATTCCTCTGCAAGGGAAAGCCTTCTTTTTCTTTTCACTTCCAAATCCTGTCTTAAGGCCACATTTGTGTATGAATAGGGTGAGCCTGTGACCTGGATTCAGGAACTAAAGTATTGTTGTTTAGTTGTTTAGTCGTGTCCGACTCTTCGTGACCCCATGGACCAGATCAGGCCGGGCACTCCTGCCTTCCACTGCCTCCTGCAGTTTGGTCAAACTCATGCTGGTAGCTTCGAGAACACTGTCCAACCATCTCGTCCTCTGTCCTCCCCTTCTCCTTGTGCCCTCCATCTTTCCCAACATCAGAGTCTTTTCCAGGGAGTCTTCTCTTCTCATGAGGTGGCCAAAGTATTGGAGCCTCAGCTTCAGGATCTGTCCTTCCAGTGAGCACTCAGGGCTGATTTCCTTAAGAATCGATAGGTCTGATCTTCTTGCAGTCCATGGAACTCTCAAGAGTCTCCTCCAGCACCATAATTAAAAGCATCCATTCTTCGAAGATCAGCTTTTTAATGGTCCAGCTCTCACTTCCATACATCACTACTGGGAAAACCATAGCTTTAACTATCTGGACCTTTGTTGGCAAGGTGATGTCTCTGTTTTTTAAGATGCTGTCTAGGTTTGTCATTGCTTTTCTTCCAAGAAGCAGATGTCTTTTAATTTTGTGACTGCTGTCACCATCTGCAGTGATCATGGAGCCTCACTTTCTGCCATCAAGGTTGTGTCATCTGCATATCTGAGGTTGTTGATATTTCTTCCGGCAATCTTAATTCCAGCTTGGAGTATTAACCATCACAAAAGACTAGCCAGGCTGCCCAGGTAATGCAATCAGTGACCATTATCATGTATCCTAGGAGACAGGATTTCTGCTGTAGATGTATAATGATTTTGTGGTGTACTTTGGCTAAGGGGGTTGGACAATGTCAAAAGTCTTTAAAAGTTCCTGCACTATTTTGTTCAAGGTCTCTCCCTCTGGGAACTCTGTTGCAACAGAAAAATGAATATCTGCCTTGCTTTCCACTGGATCCAGTCTCCATCTATTTTTTCTCTGACCAATCATGGACTTTGGGGACTCAGAGCCCCATGGGGAGCTGGGCAGCAAAAGCCAAACCCCAATTTTTACATCAAGACACAGAGAGGACAGAGTTTGTAAGTTACAGAATTGGCATAGCTGTCAACTTTTCCCTTTTCTTGCGAGGAATCATATTCGGAATATGGGAATTTCCCTTAAAAAAAGGGAAACGTTGACAACTATGAGAATTGGGGTTGGAGCAGCTGCTTCTCTGGAGATCGGATATACAAGCACTGGCCTCTGGTTATCTCTTGAAGTGTTCAAAGCTGTAAACCTGCACCTATGTTCAGCTTGTATATTTGTAAATAAACGCAAATATAATAAAAGACTGTGTGCATCCAGTTACCTCCTTTCAGTGGGACCCACCCCAGGCAAGTTATGCATTACTTGAACAAAGTTGAGTTAATATAACATCTTTTTCTAGGGACAAGTTCACCGATAGTAGGGATGTTACAGTGGCAGGGGAAACAACATGACCCGCTTTCCCCCTCAAAAAATCATCAAGTTTGAGAGATTGATGTAATCAAGTGAGTGTGCCGACTGTGAATTAGGAGAACTAGATTATTATTACAGCTCACCCCATGGCATCATACTGTTGCTCATGATTAAAAACACACACACCTTTAAATGGGGATAATAATGACCTGCAACTCTAACCTATCCATGTTTACTTAGAAGTAAGTCCCATTGTGTTCAAAGGGCTTTACTCCGAAGTAAGCATGCACTCCGTGTGCTGCTCTGGTTCACCAGAAGCGGCTAAGTCATGCTGGCCACATGACCCGGAAGCTGTACGCCGGCTCCCTCGGCCAATAAAGCGAGATGAGCGGTGCAACCCCAGAGTTGTCCACAACTGGACCTAATGGTCAGGGGTCCCTTTACCTTTACCTTTAAGCATGCGTAGCACTGTAGCCTATGCTATGCTATTGTGGATTTGGGGACTCTTAGATAAGATAGCCTCAGCTGACCCTGTTAACAGGGAAGAAACAAGCTCTGCAAACCCAAAATGTGCTCATGTAGTCTATAAGGGGTTTTTTTGGTTGCTCAATGAAAACAAATAATGATTGTACTTTGGGTGCAGCGGGTCCTTGGGTATCCAACAAATGCCTCAGCTTGCCATTCCCTGAAGGCAACTCTGTATATTGCTTCTCCTACAGTTGCTGGAACAAACCACTATGAAAATCATCAGGCAATAATATCAACACAAAATTTGTATATGCCCCCATATTCAAAAAGGTCCAGAAAAGTCTAGGCTGCTCCTATACCACATTTTTTGCATCTTCCTCCAGTTTAGATCCCCCAATTCAAAAGCCAGTTTCAGAGGAGCAATATTCTGGGGACCACAAGAGAAAAAGAGAGGGTTAACACTCCCCCCCCCACTGCAACCCTGACAATTATCAGCTCCCTCCCCAGAGGCTGCTATTTGAATTTTTGGCTCCACCCACTTTTGCCTCTGCTCCCACCCTCTGTAGATAAGTGGTCCCTTGAAGGTTGCCCAAAAGGTTTGGAAAATGTTCCTTTCCCCAAATAAAGATAAATGAAAAGAGAGAGTATTGAGAGTACACACCACAATGGCTATCACCACTAGAGGCCTTTTCAGTTAAAAAACTAAATATGACAGGAAATTGGGGAACATATAGTCAATTATTAAGGGAGGACAAGAGACAACCAAAGTTGAAAACCATTTGTGGAAATAAAGTATTATATCACAGACTGGATCCAATATCATCAATTAAGTAACATCTTTTACTCAGATAAAAAACGAGGATTTGGGAAAGAAGATTTGTTATTACAGAAAAGTTTTATTAGGAAGTAATAAAAATCACCAAAAGTTTATGATTTATTACTGGAATGGAGTTTAAAGGATGAACAAGTAAAAGAAGTACAGATTAAATGGGCACAGGACACTACTGGGTATGTAGTACAACTGGAGCAGTGGGAAAGGCTGTTAAAGAATGATATAAATTTACTGCATGCTATACTACAAAAGGAAACATAATGAAAATGTTTTACAGATGGTATATGACCCCAGTAAAACTTGCCAAAATATACAAATCAAACTCCAATTTATGCTGGAAATCTGAGGAGGCAGAGGGCACATTGATACATCTATGGTGGGGCTGTGGAAAAGTAAAAGAAAAGGGGGGGGGGTATAATACATGAGGAAATAAAAAAAGATGCTCAGATTTACTTTAGAGAAAAAACCAGAGGTATATCTACTGAGTATAATAGGTAAAGAAATACCTCAAGATAGGAACCCATTATTTTTATATGTGACCGCCGCAACAAGGTTACTTCTCGCGAAAAATTGGAAAGGAAAGTATTTACCGGTACCCACAAAGGAGGTATGGATACACAAATTAGCTAAGTTTATAGAATTGGTAAAACTAACTGCAGTAATAAGGTACCAATCAAATCAGAAATTAAGACTACAGTGGAAATGGTTTGAAGATTATATGTCCACACTCTGCTCAAAAAATAATATGCTTATATGTTTGGATTAATGCTTGTAAAGCCGAGTAAGAATAAATAATAGTAAGTTAAGAAAGTTAAGAAATAAAGATATAAATTGCAATGTGAAATACAATAATACTGTACAAAAGAAGGCAAATGTTGGTGGAGGGAAGTCACAAGGGTGTTTTAATGTATGTAATTGGTGTTAGTAGTGTTATAAGAATTTTAAGGTCTTATATATATAAAATAGATGTTCATAAATGTATCAAGCAAACACATACAAATATGTAAACCACATGTCTGAAACCCACAGAAAAGTCCTGAAACCATTTTCTCTCTCCCAAAATGACGTCAAATATTTCTCTGCAAGGTGGAAAGAAATGGGAAATCTCTCCATTGTCTCTTTCACAAATCCTGTCTTAAGAGCACATTTAAGATATGAATTGGGTGACCTGTGACCTGGATTCAGGAATTGAGTAACAAAAGAGTGGCCAGGATGCCCAGGTAATCCAATCAAGCAACCTAGCAGACAAGAGGAAAAAACAATGCACTCAGATTTCTGTTGTAGCCCGCTCCCTTCTATGATGTATGTATGATGTTTCTGGGGGTGGTCTGGAGTTTGAAGGTGGTGGGCAATTTTAAAAGTCTATATAAGGGTGGGCACACCTTTGTTCTGGGTTCCTCTTTCTTCCTATGTAGGTGGGGGAGCACCCTGTTGCAACTGTTTAATAAAGATCATGCTTACTAGCTGCTTTGCTTCTCAATATTCCCTGGTTGGTCTCTGTTATTTTCTCCTACCAATAGAGAACCTACAAAAGGACTCTATATGGGCTCTTGGGTACCCCATAAGGGAAAAGGAGCAGTTTTTTCTCATAACAGTAGCGTATGTGAAATATTTGTGTTTACCTGTTTGTATATTTAAAAAAAAGAGGGGGGAAAGAGAGTGAACAAAAGTGAAACCCAATAGATCCTTGGATGGGAATAAGTACCATTGAACTCAGTTGTGGTTGTGTTTCCTCCTTAGTAGATGTGTTTGGATTTGCACTGCAGCTGAAACAATTCAAAAGAAAATGTTGGTCTAGTGTGGTCTCTTTGTTTTTCTCCCATTACCTCTGCTTGTTTATTCAGTCCTGTAGTTGGGTAATATTAGACTCTGGACTTCATGTCCTTAGGGGTGTTTGTCCTCTTTAGGTGGAAAAATCTATTACGTCACTCACTCCAAAATGTGGTAAGCCAGACCTGGTGCTTTGCGGGCCCTCCTGGTCATACAGCTAAGTGGAACCCTGGATGTCTGCCCCCAGGTCCTGCCCTGAAGACACAGCACTGCATTTTATTGATTGTGCTTTAGGCTTGTTCATTTTTTACTTTAAAAAAAATAAAATGCAATATCTTGTTCCTGTCATAACTAATACTTTCTCAGATAAATAACAACTTCCTTCAGTCACTCCTAGTCCCCAGTCACCAACATAGAAGGGTTTTGTTTTCCAAGATCACTTACATTTCATTATCATGATAGTAATCTTATACAATCCACCTTAAGGCAATAGTACAACTTCTTCTATAGGGGTAAAAGCTCTCATTGATGTCCGGCCCTGCCTAGGAAAAAAAAAACCTGTTCTTAAAAAAAAAAAGGGGGGGGGGAATCATTTGCAAATCAATGCTTCAGGTGGGGCAGAGCACCCACTGGGACCATCTGGCTATGAGCTTGATTTTCACCCATGCAACTTCCAGGACTGCTGCTTCCTATTTTGCCAACATATATTGTTGACAATTATTTTCCTGTTTGACTGCTACGGTCATCTTGGCTTACGTGTTTGGTTGTCTATTACCCACAATCATTCTTTTCTCTCCAGGCTCATTATGTCAACAGCAACTTTGTATGGCTCAGTTACAGTATCCTAGGAGATGTACAGTATATGCTTTACCCAGTACTTGCCTACAATTCCTTTTCTTCCCCCACACCCAGTAGATAGGTCAGAATCCTGGAGTCAGCCAAAAGGTTGGAGAGCACCCAAGAGGAAAGTGCATTTGCAGAGTATTTGTTGATCTAGGCCAGGAAAAATAGACCAAAGCAGTGCTTGCACTAGGAAATGTCAAGCGACAAGCATAGCTACATGCGGAGAGCAAAGAACTAGGCACACATCAATTTCAGCACTCCGTCTCACTGTTCTGGCTTCTGGGGCAGCCTGTGAAGCCTCTGCAGCCCTGCAGAGACAAGTCCAAAAGCTAGAACAGCGAGACGGAGCGCTGTGCAGTGCTTCCTCTCCCTGTTCTGGCTTCTGGCTTAGCCGCGCAGCCTGCATCTGCTCCATAAGACGCACACACATTTTCCCTTACTTTTTAGGAGGGAAAAAGTGTGTCTTATAGAGTGAAAAATACGGTAAATAGCTTTTTCTCTACCAGTCTAGCTGAGTCCTCTGTCCTTTAATTTCAATCTGCATACTGGACTTCTCCACTGATTTCAATTTTAGAGTAGGGTACCAGTGGCCTGCCACTTGTTGTCAAACTACAACTCCTATCATCCCTGATCATTACTGTCAAAACTATTTACAAAAACAATATAAACTTGTACAGTGCAATATAAAATTGTATGTATAAAACCAATTTAAAAACAAAACAGAAAACCCAGTCACACACACACATATATCAGCATCATTTTTGTGGATGAGGAGAAAATATGTGAAACATGCCTTTCCCCTATACTGCCTACAGATGAATCTAAATCTTTCAGTTTAACAGTGCTTCACAGTAGGCATATGTTCCACAAAGAGTGTTTTCCTGTACTTAGCACAGATTCGTCGGTACACTTCTGTAACATCTGCAGTGCTAAACACAGAGGTCCAGGCAGTGCTATCTTGGAGATGAAAAAATAATAATCTTTGGCATGTTGAGAGCTTATATTTTTTTATGTGTGACTGCTTTAATGTGGCTCAGTGAAGCAGTGCTTCATTGTCATTATGCTACACACTGTGTGCATATGTGTGTGTAACTTTGGCTGTGGGTGTAGTTAGAAGAAAAATAAGTTTTTGGGGGGGACACACAATGAATGGTTGATGTTCCTTTATGGCTCAAGCATACTGATCGACACGTTAGGCACTAATATCTACCAGGTATGCCTGAAACATGAGTGTCATTTTGGGGGAAGTGACACACCCTTCCAGTTGGTTGAACATGAGACTCTTAATCTCAGGGACTAGATGACCCTCGTGGTCCATCCCATCTACAATTCTATGATTCTCTCCTCCCCAACAAATATCTTAGGATAAGCCTTGAAATCTGTAAGCCAATGGGACAGAAGAAGCGGGTTTCAGAATGAGACTGAAAAACTGCAGTGCAACAGGCTGGAAGAGAATCAAAGAGAGCTTTGAACTAAAAGGCTGAAGGTATGGGGTATGAGAAGAGATGCCCCTCTCTAGAGATCTGGTGTGGAATTTGCTGCTTGTGAATGTGCCTAGCCGTCCGTCTCTACCTATGCTTAAACCCAAATATCACAAAGAACACCACAAGTCTCTAGTGACTTAGAGGAAGCCAGCCCAGGTGAGCATTGCCTCCCCAACTTCACACCACTTGAGGAAGCAGGGAGGATGTAACCGCATCTAAGCCTGCAACAATGTCACAATTGCTTTGTTTGTATTTCAAGGCATACCTTTCAAGCTAGAGCTGCTAGAAACTGGTAACACGCTCTTACTCGTGTTGTTTACAGTGCCAACAGAGCTAACAAGATAGCATTCCCTTCACTCCAGGCCCTGCAGAGATAAATCAAAGGATTCATGTGAGAAAAAAGAGGCAGTTATGCTAAAAAACAATTGAGCAAGACCAGAGCTGAAAGGGAAGTAGAGTGGCAGGGAATGCTGCATACCCAGGCGTCTTACGGAGAACCTGATTCACGAGGTTGCCATGGATCACCACAAGGGATTCACGTTTCATGCCTGTATGAGCCACGGGCAAGCTGTGGCACTTCCTGTCTTAATTTATGGCCTGCTAGAGGTTTGCTCTCAACCCAGTTGCCCAGTATACGGTTTCAAAGCTGCACAGCATGGACAGACTTGCTGGCGGGTGACTCTTCTGGAGAGGTCAAGCCATTCACTCTCCTTCTCTGGCTACCTTGAGGTTTTTTCACATAATGCGTGGAAAGGAGAGTACAATTGCACAACACTGTCTCCATCCTGCTGAACTACAAAACCCTGAAATTTGGGGTCCTTTCCAAACTGGGGCCAAGGTTTAGCAGTTATTTTGCTGCATTTTGCAGTGCTCTCCACAAAACTGAGTAATTTATACATCATCAAACCAGGGTTTGTTTAGGATTGCTACCTGCAAACCTTTAAATTCCACACTGAATTGAGTGAGGAGATGAGTTTTCTTGCCTGTATTTCTCCCCCACCTTCAGTGTGGCACACCTGGTGTCCTGCTCACTATAGCAGAGGGAGGAGGGACACAGCAGGCAGGAGAAACTGCAGCTGCCTCATCTCTGGATTCAGTAGAGATTTGAAAGTCATCCTGCACAACTTGTGACCCACTGAGTTGAATGCATCATACCAACCATCTATGGCTGCCCATATAGAAGGGTGTGATCCTACGTAATTGTGCTGTCTGCCTGTGACTGCCAAACCTGGGGGCAGAGGAGTTATCAAGTACCAGGCAGGTCACGGTACAGTGGTACCTCGGGTTACGTACGCTTCAGGTTACATACGCTTCAGGTTACAGACTCTGCTAACCCAGAAATAGTGCTTCAGGTTAAGAACTTTGCTTCAGGATGAGAACAGAAATTGTGCTCCGGCGGCACGGCAGCAGCAGGAGGCCCCATTAGCTAAAGTGGTGCTTCAGGTTAAGAACAGTTTCAGGTTAAGTACAGACCTCCAGAACAAATTAAGTACTTAATCAGAGGTACCACTGTATTAGGATTCAGTTTTAAAGATGCATTACATGTTCCTTAAATCAACATGAACCCATGCTACTGAAATGTGCTCCATTCTAACAGTCTATTCACTCCAGAAAGCTGAGGCCACTTCTTCTTCTTTTTTTAATAATTTTTATTAACCGACCAATCAAATCAAATCACATCACATAAATTCCGAATTACAAAGCTGAATTTTAGATTTTGTTGAGGGGACCCATATTTCAAGATCCGAAGGGGGATTCTGATCATCTTCTTGCTACTGCGTTAATGTCCAAATCAGTCCAAACAAAGTTCATAATTATATCCAGTCTTATCCTGCTGTTTCCACATCTCATCTTGTTCGTATATTTTCTCTTTTTTCTTTATGATCTCTTCTGATAATCTCCTTAAGCCGATAAACACCAATAATAATCCTGTGTGAATTTTTCCGTTCGTCCAATCCTCAAATCGAGATGGTTTCCATATATCATCGCATTCATAGATAACATTGCTCTTTCCATCATTAATCACAGAACTGTCGTTCTTAAGTCCCTCTGAGAAGTTTCACCCACAATATAAAAACAGCTCTATTTCTCTATTTCTCCTCCCAGACTTAAGTCCTCCGACAGAACTTCCCAATATGGCGACAGTATTTTTAACTGCGTCATTCCAAAGCCCTTATACATTCCACGTTCTTTTTAAAGCATGCTTTGGTTAGAAAGTTTATCTCCACACAGACATAAATCCACAGCTTAAGTCCTTCAAATGACATTTCTGACTTGTGAGGGGGGGGATTCTTGTTTAATCACATAGAGGAAAGAAAGGAAAGTTTTTCCCCCCTCCCCCATCCAGTCCTTTTGCCATACCGAGTCTTGGTGTATCTTCATCTGGTTAATTCTTGTTGCTCCGACTCGTCTTATTTATCAGAGATCTCTTCTGTTAGCAGTCTTTACTCCCCCTCCTTCCTTGAAACATGTGCATTCGCTTCCTCCTAATTGTTTCTTTTGAAGTTCTTGCACCTAGTGGCGCGGATCATAGACAGCGTCCAGGAGCGCCGAGATCCCACAGGAGGGCATTCTGCCTAGTGCCCCCATCCCCACAAATTTGGGGGTGGTATAGGGCACAGCAGGCAAGAGCAGCCCCCCCCAATCCTGGGGGGGTAGGGAGGCTATTTACTCCCATCACAGCCTCCAAATTACCTTGTGTGAGTCGGAGAGATGTTATTGTCAGCCATCTTCTGATGCCCCCCTAGTGGCCCCCCCAGCTGAGGCCACTTCTATACTGTGATGCCACTTTAAGAGAGCTACAATTTGAGGATTTGTTTAACAATTAGGGGATTCTCACAACTGCCACCACCCTCAACAGACTACAGTTTCCCAGATTATTTGGGGGGGGAAAGCCATGTCTGTTAAAGTGGTATCATAATGTACTTTTAAATGCACAGCTTTGAATGTGAGGAGGGAAGATACCCCCCCAACCCATGAAATTAATGACTGACAGAATCTAGATAATATTGGGATCTTGAAGAGAAAATACAAGTTGCAGAGGAATTCCTCCATTAGCCTATGCTAACCAGATGGCTAGCTAAGCGCAGAGCCATTATGAAACAATGGAGTACCATTAAGGGCCACTGGCAATGCAAAGGAACTGTCCTCTCCACACACACACACCCAGTGGACAGAGACAGAAGAATTGACAGGTAGCCAAGGCGATGGTGGGAATGTGGTGTCTGAGGGACTTTTGTCCTTTTTAAAAATCTAAGGGTATGCTGGGAGGAAGAAGGAGAGCAAAGGCCACACCTCCATGAGTTGCTGAGTGGGACAGAACTCCATGTGGCCCTGGCTGGAGGAGGCTACAGGTTAAAAAAAGGTAAAGGAGCCCTGGACGATTACGTTCAGTCAAAGGTGGCTATGGGGCATGATGCTCATCTCACTTTCAGGCCAAGAGCCCACATTTGTCCATAGTCAGCTTTCCGGGTCATGTGGCCAGCATGACTAAACCGCTTCTGGCACAATGGAACATCGTGACAGAAACCAGAGCGCACAGAAATGCTGTTTACCTTCTCGCTGCAATGGTACTTATTTATCTACTTGCACTGACGTGCTTTCAAACTGCTAGGTTGGCAGGAGCTGGGACAGAGTAACCAGAGCTCACCCCGTTGTGGGGATTTGAACCGCTGACCTTCCAATTGGCAAGCCCAAGAGGCTCAGTGGTTTAGACCAGGAGCCATGACTGACTGCTACTTTGGCCCCAAGCTTGCTGAAGAAAGATTGAGGGCACAGGGAGAAGGGGACGACAGAGGACGAGATGGTTGGACAGTGTTCTCGAAGCTAAGAACATATGTTTGACCAAGCTGCAGGAAGCAGTGGGAGACAGGAGTGCCTGGCGTGCTCTGGTCCATGGGGTCACGAAGAGTCCAACATGACTAAATGGCTAAACAACAACCCCCCCCCCATATTTCTTAAACCTCTGCTGTGCCTCAATACTGCCAATGGAAACACAACCACTTGCCTGAAACCCCTGGAATCTTGCACCACTCATGGGGTAACTTGTAACTGCACAGTGCAGATGTGGCCTAAAAGACTCCCTATTTCTCTACCAAAAGTTTACACAGCTATAAAAGGCTGGCTGCAGTGTGTGTGTGGAAGAGCTAGGAAGGGGAGAATTGGCAGGCACAGAACGAATTAAGTAAGCACTTCTCACTTCCTTGTACCACCTTTCCCCAACTCACCTGCCTGCTATTTTGGCAGAGAACCAAGGGCAAAGATCACACGCTGTTCCACCTTGAGAAATGCGTTGCACAGGGGAATAGAAAATTTGTGCCACACACAGATCTTCTGCAAGCAGACTTCATTCTATTCTGATTTATAGCTGATTTAAAGGGATTTAGTTTCACAGTGGCATGTAAACAAGGAAGCTTTCTTGGTTACTTCAAGGAATGGTGAAAAGCAAATTTGATTAAAGTTTACAGAGACTAGATTTTTTATCTTATGTGAAAATGGAAGGTTGACCTTCTTGATTGAACCTGAAAGGAGAAAGGAAGCCAAACTCTGAGTAATACTATTTCCTTTTGGTCATACGACTGCTAGCCTGCTGCATATTTTAACTTTTAATATTCTGCAGTGACTACTCACCTAACAAGTAAACCTTAACAGTAAGCGACAGGTCACATGCTTATGTTAAGCAACATGTTAACCTTTACGGAAGAAGTAAGATTGCACAGTCATTGTGTGATAAAATAAACACAGTATTACATCCATATTGGCCCCACTGGCTGGAGCTGATGGGGTCCAAAATATCCCAGGACGGCAAAGTCTGGAGTAATTAGGAAAACAGACTCCTTCCTTGTCTTTTTCCCCAGACTAAAAATGTTGTTCCAAATGTTGTTGCGGATCCACTCACAGCGCCTCTCATCTTAGTGGGCAAAGGCAAAGGCACAATAGGTGTAAATAAACAAGACAAGGTGTTATGGGATTTAAAATGGGGAGGCTTTGGCTCAGGCACTGCATGTATACCCATGATCAGGGGCATACGAAGGAGGGGACAGGGGGTGGTCTGCCCTGGGTGCCACCCTGGAGGGGTGACAAGATAGCCTGCTGCCTCCTCCCCCCAGCTGTAGAGCAGCCGAGGGTACGGACTGCCGCTCGATCGCCATCCGTATGGGTGCCACGCATGTGCAGTCCATACGGGTGCCGCTGGGCAGTTCGCCCCACCCCTCGGTGCCCCGCCCCAGGTGCCAGAGAGGCTTTCTCCGCCACTGCCCATGATCAGCCAAGGGCTGAAGCTTAAGCAGGGTCGTACCTGGGACTGAGGCCTCCTCCAGACCGGATCTACTGAGGTGGCTGCTATTAGAAGCTCTACAGCCTCTCTGCCCCAAGTTTGGCTTCTGGACAGAGATTTCCACTGAGACCCTTCCAATGAGATCCCTTCTGCTTGATGCTGGGGGGTGGGTGATGCACTACTTGGTGCTGGGGGGTGGGTGATTGAACTAAGGATTCTACCCTAATGCCTTATCCACCAAAAGTTGTGACTTTTGCTATGAGGAAGGCAAAACCTCTAAATGTGTCTGCAGGCATATTCCTTCCAGGATCCAAATACGGCAGCTATTGTTAAACTATAGCACAATTTACACTGGGATCAAGGAAGCAAACAAGGTTAGCAATCAAGTTAAACAACAGCACAGAGGAAAGGTGGGTGGGCTGCTCTTCAGCAGACTGTGGTACTGTGCTCAGGTGAAGCCTTTTATTTCCAGGTGGTGGACCAGAGTGAAAACTTCCCCACTTTGGTCTGGCCTTTGCCCAAGCTCCACCCCCCCAACTTGTTCCTGATAGGGCAATTCCAATTTGTGGATTGTGGCCTATCTTGCTGTCCATAGCAGCAGGCCACGGGATGAACCAATGCAAACTGACTTTAACACTGAAAGGTGTTATGTTAAAGTGTTGTGTAACTTGAGGCTCACAGCCTTTCAAAAGGAACAAAAGACAATTAACCACAAAATGAAATCACTGTGTCCGTTGACTGACAGCAGAGCAATAGGAAAAGTATTGACGTTCTATCATTGTGTCACTTAGTAGCAGCAAGTTAACTATTATGCCCTTAGGTTATCTTCCATACTTGGCGAGTTGTGTGGCTATTATGACCTTGGAAAGATCTGGGGCATCTATTAGAAACACACAGGCTGGATCTAAACACAGCAAAGAAATGCATGATAAACTGAAACAGGGAAAACAGGTAGAGAGTCCACAGTGCCATCTGGTGGCACAATGTTATACTGCATATGCAACACATGTAAGTCTTTTTTTCTTTACCAATCTAGCTGAGTCCACAGTGAGGGTGAGTAAGGATAATCAATATGAGAGAAGCTATCTGAGGTTCTCAGTATCATTTTCCACTATTATATACTTACAATGACTGTGTACTCACCATCCATTTAAAGCACATGGCCTCCCTCAAAGAATCCTGGGAACTGTAGTTTATCTCCCATAAAACTACAGTTCCCAGCACCCATAACAAACTACAGTTCCTAGGATTCTTTAGAGGAAATCATGTGCTTTAAATGGATGGTGTGTGCATAGCTTGACTGTTTATAAATTCTTGTCTTTATTGTATGCAGTCCTAGAATCCATTGGATGAATGGTGGCCTAGGAATAAATAAATTTGCAGAGATTATACTTGCTAATAATCTGTAAACTGCCTTGTGTCCCATCAGGGATGATGATGATGATGATGATAACAACAACAACAACAACAACAACAACAACAACAACAATAACTGCAGCATAACCCTCTGTGTCCATTAGGAAGTGAATCCACATGATCAGGCATAGGCAAACTCTGGCCCTCCAGATGTTTTGAGACTACAATTCCCAGCATCCCTGACCGCTAGTCCTGTTAGTTAGGGATGATGGGATTGTAGTTCCAAAACATCTGGAGGGCCAGAGTTTGCCTATGCCTGCACATGATGTTCTAAGGGACTTAAGGTAAAGGTACCCCTGCCCGTACGGGCCAGTCGTGTCTGACTCTAGGGTTGTGCGCCCATCTCACTTACTGCTAGGTGGGCAGGAGCTGGGACCGAACGACCGGAGCTCACCCCACTGCAGGGATTCGAACCGCCGACCATGCAATCGGCAAGCCCTAGGCGCTGAGGTTTTACCCACAGCGCCACCTGTGTCCCTAAGGGGACTTACTCCCAAGTAAATAATATTAGAATTGCAAATTCAAATGCATTAACTATTGCATGTCCATCAGTACTGATAGATCAAGTCCAGTCTATGACTACTACTACTACTACTACTACTACTACTACTACTACTTTATATATGCCTCATCTTATACTTAAAAGTCTGAAGGTGACTTACACAGGAAGTGACACTTCCTTACAGAAACAGGAAGAGGCATTCCCCTTTTGCAGATTACTGGATAATGATTGGCAGATGTGGAGATGGCAATATAGCTGAGGCGTGGTGCCATAGCTGTCAAGCGTCCCTTATTTGGAGGGACAGTCCCTTATCCCAGTGCCATGTCCCGCTGCTGTCCCTTATTGATGGTTGTCCCTTAAATTTCCTGGGTTTCAAAGGAAGCAGCTCCTCTCCCTCCCTCCTTGCCGGCCAGGGAGGAGGGAGGCTCCAACTGTATTGCTTGGCTGCCCGGCCCTCCCCCCTCCGCCTCCTCTCACCAGCCTCAGCCCCTGGGAGCCCCTCCCCACCGGGACTGGTGGGAGCCTCGGGCCCTTCCGTCTCCATCCTCCTTGCAGCCGCCAAACTGAGCGTCTCTGCCTGGGGCCTCCCCTCTGCCCATCACCGCCCCTCCCGCTAGGTCATACTGCGGCTGTGCCTGGCAGCCTGGCATAGCCTATGAATTGCTGAGGAGCCTTGAGAGGGCAACCACAGAGAAAGCAGTTCGGAGAGAGGAGGAGGAAGAGGAGGCGGCGGAGGCGGAGGCGCAGGCAGGTGTTATAAGGGCTACAAGGGAAGGACCGCAAGCACTTCTCCCATAGATTTGTAGTGGTAGACCAGCATAGATGGTCTGATCTGCGGGTTTACGTCGTGCGCTATTCCCCCCCCCTCCTCCCACCCCACCTGATAGGATTGAGAGCTGCAGATGGAGCACGAGAGAAAAGATACAGAACTGCAGCAGCATCTTCGTAGCTTGGACTTCGTTTTGCGCGAAAAGTGGTTGCTGCTTGTAGTTATTTAATTGCAGTGTTTCATCGGCTGGTGTCTTGAGCAGCAACCTCTGGAAACAAAGGGCCAAAATCCGGCGCTGCTCTCCCAAATTATCTGGTCCCTTTTAACTCTGTATTTCAGCTGGTTGACTAAAATCCCTTATTTTGGCTGCTGGTCCCTTATTTTCAAATCTGTAAGTTGACAGCTATGCGTGGTGCCTAGAGAATGACTTGCTGAAGGCAGTGAGCTCTGATATTGTACAAGCCTAGTGGAGAGACAGGCAAGCCAAGGGTCCCAAAACAAATTGAGTGACTGGGCTGGGTATTTCGCGGAATGCAAACAATCTCAGTGCATTCCTACAGCTATTTGGAAAAGGCGTCACTGAGCAGCTTATGGATGCTATTCAATAAACAAACGTTTCTTATTTTGATATTTGTGGTCTGCAGAATTTTGATCCATTCTAATGCTGTTCAACAACCATTTGGTAAGCAGATGCTCACATGGCTGTATTTTGAAGCTTCCAGGGCTGAATACAGAATGACAACCTATTCCGATGCTTTTCAGTACTAAAAACATTAGTATACTACAAGCTAAGGATTACCAGTCTACTCAGCTATCATCCACCTTAATAGCGACATTTCCATTCAGAATCCTACAATTTCATGGGAACCTTACTAGGTTCCCTAATTTCTAACACCAGTGCTTTTTTTTCTTAAAAAAATGTTTAGGGGTACTCTCATTTTCCTACTCATATTGAAATACTGCCCCTCAACAAAGCCAAACTTCGATTCACAAAATGTTTAGGGGTATGCATACCCCTGTGTCCCCCCCAGAAAAAAAGCACTTCCTAACACCCATATTAGCATTTTTCACATGCACACTGGAGGGCACCTGAAGCTAAACAATCTAATGTTGCCAGACTCTGCTTTGGTCAATAGAATTATCGTATTAATGTTTTTTAATTCAGAATTTGTTCCCCCTTTTGTTTGTTTTCAGCTGCGATCCTCATCTTAATACTGTCGCTTCACAAATGCACAAAACAATAAATGTATCATAAAGCAGGTGTCAGGCTAAAGTATGATATTCAGACGAGAATCCAGAGTGCGCCTTAATCTTTAAAGGATCCTGCTGGCTCCAAAGGCTTGTTTTGATTGCATGTAATGAATTCAAGGCTGTGCACAAGTCAGGATAGATACAGGATAGATATGGACTGCAGCACTGGGAGTGCCCTGGATCAATAATAATAATAATAATAATAATAATAATAATAATAATTTATTTATACCCCACCCATCTGGCTGGGCTTCCCCAGCCACTCTGGGCAGCTTCCAACAAAATATTAAAATACAGTACTCCATCAAACATTAAAAGCTTCCCTAAACAGGAGTATGTACACAGCCAAAGACTTAACATGGAGACTTTATTACCCACACTAGAAAATAGTGTTCAAATCATTTATCTAATTGGATTTTGTTTTTAATTCATGAAGAACCTTGTTGAAAACATGGGGATCTCCATTACTTAGGAGTGCTGTGTTGCCAAGTTAAAATAGATAAGTGGAACCTGCAACAGTATTTTTAAGTGGGGAGAGCTCCTGTTCAGTGTTCAACCCAGCCATCCAGCCACATCTTCTTCTTCCAGGGTGCTCCATTCTCTCCCCTCTTCATTTTCCCATGCCTTTCTCCCAGACAGACCCTCAGCCACTGAACAAGTTCAGTCCTAACTGGGCTGTTTTGGTTTCCTCTCCCCATCTTCCCCTCCCCTACTTTTGTAAACCTTGGAACTAAGAACCCAGAATGTGGGAAGCTGCCTTATTCTGAGTCAGCCCATTGATTCATCTAGCTCCCTGCTGTCTACACTGGCTGGCAGTATCTCCTCAGGGCTATAGACAGGTGACATTCCCAGCCCTTCCTGTAGATGGCAGGGATTGAACCTGGGATGTTCTGCATGCAGAGCAGATGCTTTGACCCTGAGCCCTTCCCCCTGTCTCTCCAGGTGTCCCCTGAGCATGCCAAGGAGGCTGCTGTCTTATGGATCAATGGCCTTGTTTTGGCTACATAGCCCATCACAAACTCAGCACCTGAATTTGCTATTAGTGTACACAATATTTATACAAATGAAAGTTTTGTATTAAAAGATCAGTATAACAGACTCTGGAGGGCAAGTGAGAATCCATAATCTGGAAGGGTTATGGTAGGGAAACAGCTAGACAAAAGAAACCATTCAGACAAGATGCATAATCTAGTAAGAGTACAAAGTACTGATGAGAGTTGCCTTTCTCCATAATGTCCCTGAGCAGGTTACAATATAAAAACAGAAGATTAAAATCAGTTCAGACAATTTTCAGTGAAATTAAGAGTATGGGTCCTAAGAACATATCTTTCATGTGCCAAGGGTAAACAGGTGCATCTCCAGCATATGATGAAAGCCGTATGACGTAGGTGTCAGACACACCTCACCCCACTCTTACAAGATGTATATTTACATAACAACATGGATAAGGCAGTGTTAGGCACATAGGAGGGAAGGGTGCAGTCTGGCGGCGCAAGGCCTGGGTGAGTCAGAGGCAATCTGGGCGCCCATCTTACTCCTGCATCAAATAAGAGCCACAGAAATTTATTCCTGGTGCCTGCCACACACAATGCTACTTATTATCTGGGTCCCTGAGCAGAGGCTTGAGGTAATGGCATGCTACTCATGGATGTCTTAATCCAGAATGTGTCATTTGTCACTGAATCTCTACTTGCTATCATGCACTCTCATACAGTATTGCAAACAGCAAAAGAGGGTTTTGGGAATGAAATTAAATGGAAGCATCAGGAACAAAGAACAGGGGAGTAGTGCTAGGCAGTAGGTCAGGAGGTGGGTGCTAGTTCTTAGCAGCTTAACTGAGCATCCTTTTTCTCTCAACCTATGTTCCCTGTCAGGTCTATCTTGGCAGTGCATCACTTTTCCTTATGAAATCATACTTCCCACTAAGTTTAAGATACTGTATATACTTTTAAATGATATCTGCTCTGGTCTTGGCTGTGGGTTTTCCCATTTTTCACAGACTGTGAAACATATGAGCAAAGCTGCGATTCACATTATTCATTCATTCATTCATTCATTCATTCATTCATTCATTCATTCCTAGATGTATATATGAAGATGTACGAGGCATCTTATAGCCACAGAATCAGATATCAACTGGATTAAAAATGTAATTGCTATGATTGAATGTTAAGAAGGATGCTTGATCATAAATAATTGGCCACCACTAAACTAGATTGAAATTAGACAATAAGCGAGATAAAGGAAAAGACAAACCCTTTGGGAGAACTATCAGATTATATTTAAACGAGTGGATATAAGATTGTAAACAAGATGATAATTTGCTTGAAAAATTTTTTTAACAATGTAAGTGGGAGCAGGAGACGTGAGGAAGTCCAAACGAGTTATGAAATTTTGTGTATGACATAAGCAATGTTGTTTGTTATTTATGCTTTTTTCTTATAAAAATTCTTAATAAATATTTATAAAAAATAAAAATAAAAATGTAATTGCTATTCACAACAGACACACAGTTTAGATATGTGGAACACCTTCAAATTATTTGAGATTAGTGCTTATATCATTAACCACCACCACCTACATTCTGAAAATGATGTGTTACTGATGGGAAAACAAACTTGAGGTTTTCAGACTGAGGGCTTTTCACTTCTGTTTGTCCCACATTTTCTTAGATTTTGCATCAGATCAGTAGCACTGGTCTGAAAGCTTTCCATTTATATCACAATGCAGAAACATGAAAAACTGCTTTTTGCTGCTGTAGCAGAACAAGCAAAAAAACCCGAATTGAAATTTGTTCCCCTTTTGAGCCAATCCTTTTTTGGGCTCCTGAATGGGAAAAAGAACAAACACTTTCCTTATGGCACAATGAGTGGATGCTCCTCTTTCACCTCCACTCCTTCTGTCCCTACCCATGCATGGAGTAAAATTTGCCAGTGGTCTTCAGAGTCTATTTTTGTTGTTGTTGTTTATCTATTACAGGCATCCTCAAACTCGGCCCTCCAGATGTTTTGGGACTACAACTCCCATCATCCCTACTAACAGGACCAGTGGTCAGGGATGATGGGAATTGTAGTCCCAAAACATTTGGAGGGCCGAGTTTGGGGGTGCCTGACCAATAGATTATCTGTGGTAAGGGTCATTCTAGATTAAATGGGGGGCAGGAAATACATGCAGGTATTTTAACACAAGTTACAGCACGTGGATATTGCAAAAAGCTTGCATGCCAGAGAAGAGCCCAATCCCATGGTCTATGCTCATCTGGAAACACACACACCCATCCATTTTACATTCAACAAAATGAGTTTGCATCAATATATTCATGCAAGTGACATGCAGCGCATCGTCTTCTCTTATACCCAGCTAGTATAGTCATGGTCATATCGGTGGTGGTAGTATTGTGGGTCAGTGTTAAGACTTAAAAAATATTATTAAAGAGAAAACCAGTTTATTAACAGTAACTCTAAAAACTGGAAGCAAAAAACAACAACAGATTGTCTCTAAGGATAAAGAGCAAAGGCAGCCAATGTTGGAAAAGCCAGTGTAGCAAATGGCCAGGGATGATGGGAACTGTAGTTCAACAGCACCCAGAGGACCCCTCGTTGTCTTCCCCTGGCAAAGCAAACCTATTTGTTGAATTATAATTGCACAATTGCAGACAAGCTACCCTTAAAAAAATCAGGAGATCAACAATGGTCAAAATGAATAGAAAACTGCATGAAATGTGATTATGGTTCAATTGTGGAACTTTACTCCATGGGACTAACACACCACTAGGTCAAAACAATTTTTTTTTTCTTCCAGTAGCACCTTAAAGACCAACTAGTTAGTTCTTGGTATGAGCTTTCGTGTGCATGCACACTTCTTCAGATACACAGAAGTGTGCATGCACATGAAAGCTCATACCAAGAACTAACTAGTTGGTCTTTAAGATGCTACTGGAAGAAAAAAAAAATTTGTTTTGACTATGGCAGACCAACACGGCTACCTATCTGTAACACCACTAGGTGTCCTCTGTTAACCATTCTTGTCCTGCAGAGTTGTCTTGTCATAGCGAATGTGATGCTGCTGTTGGTCTGGTTTCTGACAGGGTGTTGCTCGGGACTGACTGGTTTGGGGTTAAGGCAGGATTACAGTTAAAGTCAATCATGGCAGCCAACAACAAACTATACCATCATATTTTGCTAGTGTGAAATGCAAGCCTCTAGGATACTGTACAAAGGGAATGATGAGCCTGACCAATGCAGATCTCTTAATGTCTGATACCTCCAAAAATATTGTATAATATAACAACCATATCCAACTTGTAAATCTACCTCATCTGATAACAAACACCTCACATATGAGTTAAATGCAATGGACAAGAGCAGGGAGGCACTCACCCTGTCTTGAATTCCACCTCTTCCTTTTAATGGCAATTTACCTTTACATTCCGGATCCTTCCTTCAGGAAGCACCTTTACTAGGGCTTCTCAAGCCCCAGGTCACCTACTTTCTTTCGGGAAAGGGGGGGAAAACACACTATCCAAATCAGTTGCAGCTGAAGAAATTTGTTGTGATTTAAACTAGTTATTTATTCAGATCAGGACTGGCCCAAGACATTTGGAACCTGAGGCAAACCACAAAATGGCGCCGTTGCTCCCTGCCAAGGAAGAAGGGGTGATTGAAGATCTACATCAGGAACAAGGGTGGAATAAAGATCTACATTGGGAATGGGGTGGGGTGGGGTCAAATCAACCTTACCCAACAGTTGAAGTGGCAATCAAAGGCCATGGGTAGAAAGGGACCCACTCTGAATCATGCCAGGTGGGAACAGAGCCCAGGAGACCCCAAAGGGCAGCTGCCATCATTTTCTCCCTAGGGGGTGAGAGGAAGCTAGCAGCACCTCCTATTCACAGAGAGGCTGCTATAGAGGCAGCATGGGGTAGGACTACCAAAGAGGCAACAGATCCAGTCTTCAATGAGTGTGGCACAGCTATCGCTGCCACTGCGCCAGCAGCAGCAGTGGGCAACACATTCCTTGGAGGTTGGATCTGCTGCTCCTGTGGATCTTGCAACCCAAGGCTGTTGCCTCACCTTGCCTCATTTGTGGGCAGGCCCTGACTCAGATGCCATTTTCCCAAACCTTAGATGGCCCAACTTATTGACTTCACAGCGACTTCAAACCAAAGTGCAGCTATTCTTCAAAATTCACACTTCTTGGAATTTTGTAGTGCAATTCTGCAACAAAAACCTCTAAATTTGTTAATGTTGGGGAGAAATGTGCATAAAATAGCATATATTCATGAAAATACACAAATGTGTCATATTATTCTACGATGTTAAATGGCTTGTAAAAATATGCAAATTTGGTAAAATCACATGCAAATACACACATTAAAATACTGACAATTTTTTGGGTGAGGATTCTTTGTTATCACACACACACTCTCTCACACACACAGCCATTCACAACCTTATGCAGAAATATGGCAAACTGAACTTCATTTCGGAAAAAATACAAACTGAGTGAAAATGAAATTGACAGATTTGTCAATTCCTTCTTCATAGGATTTTACAGCCTCTCTGGGACAGAAACTCAGCGACCTCTGCCTCATATTTTTCTGCAAACCCACAATTCTATAGAATCATAGCATGAAGTATGGTCTCTTAATTAACAACGTTTTCACATACAATGGTACCTCGAGTTACAGACGCTTCAGGTTACAGACACATGAGGTTACAGACTCCGCTAACCTAGAAATAGTACTTTGGGTTAAGAACTTTGCTTCATGATGAGAACAGAAATTGTGCGGCAGCAGCGGGAGGCCCCATTAGCTAAAGTGGTACCTCAGATTAAGAACAGTTTCAGGTTAAGAACGGACCTCCAGAACGAATTAAGTTCTTAACCCGAGGTACCACTGTATTCAACAAAAGTGGGATACGGAAAGAGTTCTGAAGGACATCAACCTGAATGTTTGCATTGAAGTTGCTCCAGGTTTTACACAGTGAGGAAAATGGGCTAGAAATTTCCCTTGAACTCTAGTGACATTTCATTGGAACTATGACTCAGCCATGCAGTTGCAAATAAAATGTTTTAAGTGAAATATACAATGTGACATTAGATGGCGATGGTAAGCCTTATGGAAAATTCAATGTATTTTTTATAAAATACATTTTTCAGAACTTTTTTTATATGTGTGTAGATTCCACCTATAATAAGTTCAGTAAAAAAAGGGGAGGAAATGTTTGCTACAAACTCAGAAGTTTTGCTTTTATTCTATAAAAGTCTATCCCTGTTCAAGATTATGTTTATATTCATTTTATATAAAGACAAATCAATCTGGATTTTTGGAAGGATATTTGTGGTTTAGGCAGCCATTTTGACCCCCACTTAGCTGCAATTTACTTCTGATGTTAGGTTTGCTGTACTAGTTAGAGTACTAGCTGGTTCACTTTTGGAAGCAACCAAGCCTTCAGTCGTTTATCCACATATTTTCCAAATGATACAGATCCCCATGATCTGCAGATCACAGCTGGAATCCTTGTAAGGTCGGCTTCTTATCAAGATACATGTGGTGAATCCTGCTTCTGGTGCGGATTAATATCTTCCATTCCTCCACCCTTTAGAGATACAGGCAACTGAAAGAACAACAAAATCCCCAAGTTAGCAAAACAGACCTTAGGGGGAAAAATCTCTATGCAGCTTTCTTTCTAGTTTGGGGAGAAATACTGCTCAGGTTGGCACTTGTTTTAGCTAAAGGGGTTCATTTCTTCTATTTGTTGTGGTGTCAATTCATAATGATAGTATCATAGTGAATTCAAGCTTTTGCATATCCCCCACCCAACTCTGGATGGTGAGATCTGCAAGCCCATCCCACACCGAGAGGTTATACATCTGAGTGTGAGAAAGAAGTAGAATCTCTGCCTTGGACACTATAGAGACAAGGAATGTGAAGCACTTCTGTTCCTTGTTCCCTCTGCATCTCCACCAGGCCTACACCCAGTCAGGTAAGTTCATTCATCAGGGTTGCTTATTATGGGGAAGTGGCCATGGATATGTGATAGAGATTGGCCCAGTTCCAATCCCTGCCATCTCCTGGTATGACTGAGAGGGTCTGCTGCTTGAATCCCTAGAGAGCCACTGCCACTCAGTATTGAACTGGATGAAACAATGGGCTGACTAAGAAGTTGGGGTGACATTTAGATACCAACACCAGTTGCCACCAGAAATGGAGAAGAACGTGCCGCAGTACGTCATATTGACCACATGAACAGCAAAAAAATGGAAAGAAAAAAGAGTCAAGCCCCAAAACTGTCCTGAAAAATGTAGGGAACTCAGTGAATTGCCCACCACATTTTGGGGAAAACCTTTATCAGAGGCACAGAAAGTCAACTTGTTGGATCATTCCAGTAGAGTATGTAACTATTTTGTTAAAGTTCCACACATTTTTTTCAGGAATATACTGAGGCTTGCCTCTTTCTCTTTTTCCTCATTCTGACATTTTTGCTACTGCCGTCTTTCCTTTCACAGGCAAGAAGAATTATGCAGGAAGAACTTCTCGCTTCCTCCATGTGATCAAGGTTAATGTACAGAATAGGCCCAACAAGACTGCAGAACCAAAGACAAGATCAGAGGTCACTGCATCAGGGACAACCTCAAATGTAAAGCAACTCCAGGCAATAAATAAATAAAGTCTTCTTACCAGAATAAAGGATGTACATTTAGAAAATCTGCATATATTTTCTAATTTTGGATAACCTGCCAACCTGCCAACAGGAACAAAAAATGAACAGGGACTAGGAACACATAGTGACAAGACCTAGAGAACAGGAGTCACAGGAACAGAATGACAATGTTACAGTCTATTTTATTTTATTAAATCTATACTGCTTTTTACCCAAGGGCCCAGGGTGGTTTACAGTCTAAAAACTCACTTCTGATTAGATACATCAGGATTGTACTGTGAGCTATGTAAGTCAATGAAGACTTGACCTTCTGCAGTTCTGCAGATTCCCTTTGAGATCTTTTACTAGGAGAGCAATCTACATGTTTTCTGTCTTTCTATGCAGTTATGAGAGCCCTTTATTGCTGTTTATCGCAAATCTGCTCGGAAAATCAATAAAGATATTGGTGATGAAAGGGGGGCTGTTTTTGTTATCCTAAACATGCTGCAATCGTGTCTGTGGAGTGTTGTGTGAGGCACAAGGTTTTGCCAGAGGGAGAGTTGGACCCCTTTCCTTTTGACCTCCAGGAAGAGGTCCTCTAAACTTCTCCCTTGCTTTGCATAACCACTGGAGAGGTCTGCAGCCATTGGATGTGCAATATGCAAACCACACTTGCTGAGATAGCCCATCCTAGTTAGTCTTCCTTTATTTGCTCCTGTTAAGAACACAGCAGCCCTCTCTGCATCCATGATGATTTGTGCTCATGATGGCATCAGGCTGTTTATATGCTGTCCCTCTTTCAATACTCCTTGCGCTTCAAAAACTTTCAGCAGAGATATACTGCTTCATTTCCAGTCAGTCCATTACCTGTAGTTCCTGAAACTTTTCATACTACAAATGTTGTTGTTTTTTTGGAGGGAGGTAGCGCCCTACTTTTGTTATGCTATAATGCAAGAATGCCCCCCAACACACTAGCAGACTAATGTTGGGGTTGTGTACATTGTGGAGTATAAAGCAGAAATCTATGTCAACTGTCCAGTATAAATGCACCACTAATGCACTATTATTGTGTCAATGACATGTTTGCAAGAAACCACCAGGTTGGAGAAGAGCCCAGCCCAAGGAAATAAAAGGTCCAGGACAAGTTTCAGTTGTAGGAAGAGAAGAAATGGAAACCCGGTGTGGAAATGGAAACTCATGCCTTCAATGAAGAAATAGATAGGATTTGTGAAGAAAGTGATTTTGACAGGTGGGTGGGACAACACACCTGTCAACCATGTGACAGGTCAGGTGTAATATCATGTGACAGATGGGTGGACCCATCTGTCAGTCAACTTTGGCCTGTGAGGTTGGATCCTGATATGGGTCTGCCCTGTGGAGTCAAAAAGGTTCCCCGCTTGTGATTGACATCAAAACCTTCAGTCCTGCCTTTCCTCTTGACAGAGCCTGGAGGGCCATGCCATGGGTGCAATGGTGGCTTTATGCCACCATCCATGTCTTGGGCTTCCACAAACTTAAATGGGATAGAAAAGCAATTTTATCCATGATTCCCTGCACAGTGGGCATGAGCTGAAGACAGGAACCCTTTGCCCAATTGTCACAAACGAACCATACAAATAATCAAACCTGCACATGACCACTCCTGAGAAAGCTGGTTTTTCTGCCCTTCCCATTGCATTCCTGTTCCTCCAGTTAGCTAAGTACTGCGGACCCCCTGTTTTTTTGAAAGCCAACCCATGGTCCCCTACATTTGAATATATTGGTATCTCTATGGTACTTTTTGCTATGAGAATGGTGCCACAGACCCCCTAGGTGGATTACATGGATCCCCTAATTGGGGCCATCTATTAGGAACCACTGCTCTAGGGAGTAGCCACCTACTGATTTAAAATACTGAATATTCATGTTTGAAGGCTGGTAAAATTATCTACAGGTAGTGTGTGATTTCATGTTGACCTTTTACCCAAGAAACTGGTTTGATCAAGATGTTACTGTGTGCAGTGGAACGTAGGAGCACTGTCTACAGTGCCTGACGGTGGCTCCTCAAGGTTTTAGTCCCTTCCAGCCCTACCTGTTTCATGCATGTCAACCTAGGCATGCTAAAATTACCTTTTATCGCATGCATAATTCTTTTACAGGCCATTTACCTATCATTACCATTACCATTTTAGAGATGTGAGTGCTTTCTTTGCCACAGTAGACTCCTGCATTGCTTCTTAAATATGTGGAAATAGCCTTTGGGGCACTGTATAATGGGGCATCAACTATGATCAGCTTATTTTTGCCAATATGAACTGAGTGAAAGCAGCCATTGCTTGATAGTCATTACAGCTATCTGTGAAAGACTCCATTCCTGACAAGTCCACTCAGAGCCTGTTTAGCGTCCCTGAGAGAACTAAATATCTCCCTGTCTAGACCTTGGATTTGAGAGCTTTAGTTATGCCTATGCATAAATCTGCCATCTAGCTGTGCACCTTCCAACTCCCTAGAAAACAATGCCTGCCTTGATCCTTGTTCACCATTACCTGATTGATTTCCCAGTGTCTGTGACCCTGTCCACTCCTATTCAATAAAGTCATCACCTGCACATGCAGTCATCTGCACATGTGCAATGAATGTCCAAATGTACACACCTCAGCTTAACTGTGGCTTACATTTTTTAATTGACTGAAAGCTGGTTTGAGGGAAAGTGCATCAATCAGTGGTATTTCTCAAGAAACTACAACAGGCATAGGCAAACTCAGCCCTCCAGATGTTTTGGGACTACAACTCCCATCATCCCTGACCACTGGTCCTGTTAGCTAGGGATGATGGGAGTTGTAGTCCCAAAACATCTGGAGGCCAAGTTTGCCTATGCCTGAACTACAAGATACATATATATTGTGTCTAAAATAGCATGGCCTCAGCTTGAAACACCCACGGAGCAGATGTATACACCCAAGTGACTACTGTATGATTATCATGAATGAATTGTTTATTTATTGTTTAAGGCCTTCATTGTAAAGTAATTTGATAAATATCACCATCCATTATTTATGGATTCACATTTACTGTAGTGACCCATTTTTAGTGAGACAATAATGAGCAACAATCAACCTCAGCGCTGTTCCAGACTGCTGTTTTATTGCAGTGGTATTTTGCAACATGTTCCCAATGCAAAAATGATGCATTAGTGGTGCATTTATTCTGCTTTAGTTTATTCTGTGAATCTTCCCCATTGTCTGGAAGGGGATACAGCACAGCAAAAGTGTGTCAGAAATAAAACATAATATTGGTGGTATAAAGAGTTATTGGATTTCAGCAGGATATGCGCTGAGTGGAAAGGAAGCAGAATGACTGCCTCCAAAACTGTTGCAGAGGCAAACAGTATTTAAGGAATGTAACTGTCCCAATAGAATCATGAGCACAAATGATCATAAATGCACAATAAAAATGACATATGAAGGGGTCCTCAGACTCCTCTGTTATCTGCAAGGAGAACTATCCATTTTTCCTTAGCAACAGCTTGTTGTTTTACTTGAACAGATGAACTGGTCTGTTTGCATGGAATGCTAAGCAAAAAGCTACCTGCCGTTCTAAGCCAAGGTTTGGCTTAGTGTGCCATCCAAACCAGGCCACTATCATTAATGCTAACCATGGTTTGTATGAAACAAGGCAACTACAAGAGCCAGTGTGGTGTGGTGGTTAAGAGCGGTAGACTCATAATCTGGTGAACCGGGTTCGCGTCTCCGCTCCTCCACATGCAGCTGCTGGGTGACCTTGGGCTAGTCACACTTCTCTGAAGTCTCTCAGCCTCACTCACCTCACAGGGTGTTTGTTGTGGGGGAGGAAGGGAAAGGAGAATGTTAGCCGCTTTGAGACTCCTGAAGGGGAGTGATAAAGCGGGATATCAAAAAAAAAGTAAAAAAATTAAAAACTATGGTTTTAAAAGAAACTCATAATTTACAGCTGTAATTTCCTCCTACTCAGCCCTCCAAGCAAACTGTTAAGGCAACAGTAAAAGAAATGGGAATAATAAATAGAGTGTTAACATTATGATTTATTTATTTATATCCCACCTTTTCCACAGAACTGGGACTCAAGGCGGCTCACAAGACTTAAACACAGATAAAACACAGATAGCTAAAAACATATAAATGAGCTTAAAAGTAGTTAAATTATAATAGAAGTAAAATGATGCAAAAGAGAAAGATAATACCCTTGTTACCTGTTTCATCAATATGTGGCAGGGGCCAATGCAAATTAAACAGCGAGACAACTCCTTAAAAACACACACATAGCCTAATGTATAATACAGACGGAGGCAGATTTTTAAAGTCATTACTCAGCTCTTATTCAGACAGAATTCCCTTTAACGTTCATGGAAGCTCTTTCTTGTGTAAAACCTTGACTAAAGCTTTCCGAGGTGTGATGCAATAATATTGTTTTATCAGGCTTTGTGTCGGATAATTGTTTGTGACTGTAAATGTGAGTCGGGGCCAGTACTTTGCTGAGTAACGATAATGTCATATGTGAACCTTCCTCACAGAGCTCCAGTGTAATTACATCTAATGGAATATATTTTAAATAAATTCCCTGAAATATTAACAGCTGGGGTGCTGAAGTCAGACTGTTTTTATTACAACCTCAGATTCAAGAAAGTTGTGGATTCTCTGGAAGCCTCGGGGGCAAGTCTCTACCTTCATTGGCAAAACAAGGGGTCAGCAGTGAAGCTATCAGTTAGCACATGGCAATTATATATCAGTACACAGCAGAGGGATGTTGGGGCTCGCCTTGTTCACACGCAATGCTAAATCAAACCATGGCTTAGCCTGAATGAGAAAATGCCTGGTTCCCAGAGAGAAGGTGGTGGCTGTAGTGATCTTCCTCTGCACTATCCAGGTTGGCTAAGCCATGGTTTGTAAACAATGTTTGGTTTGGAGAACTGTATCACACAATTCAGCCAACTGTGAATTTTGAATTTTGAAGAATGGCTGTGTTTTAGTTCTCATACTGTTTCAGAAAGTGTGGATTTGACGGATTTAGCTTTAAATACAAATTGAATCAAAGTCAGCCACCATCCCTACCTGTAATACAGGTGTAACTGCTGGACTGAGACAAGGTGGGTGAAGTTTGAAATCTCCGCTCAGTCACAAAGCTTATTAAGTGACTTTGGCTAGACACTAACCTACCTCATAGAATTGCAGGCACACCAGTTCTCTTGATATTTGTTTGAAGGGGGCCCAGTGTGTGCATGGCATCACACACACAACACATTCAATCAGCACATGCTGCCATTTTTGTGAGCACAGAGTCTATGGATTCATGTGGGCTCAGCATGCTGCACAGGAATGGAAATATCAATTCGAGAAGGTTAGACTTTCTGTTCCTCCAACACCGCTGCCCTGATCCAAATCAGAAATCAAAATACACTGGTCAAAATAATTTTGCATCACTGTAGAGCAGAACACCACACATTTAAATAAAAGGTGCTTCCAGACAGGTGACTTTCAGACTGGTGGCTCCTATCCGCTGTTGAGCTACTAATGGAATTGCAATTATATAGCCCACAATTTTCTGTTCATAGCAGTGGGCACGACATAGCTGCTGCGGGAAGGGAAATTTCTTATTTCTCTCTCTCTCTCTCTCTCTCTCTCTCTCTGTGTGTGTGTGTGTGTGTGTAGATATATATCAGCATTTCTGGTCACTGCCATGTAAGCGAGGTGGTCAATGACAATGACTGGCAAGGTTCCTTAATACATATTTTTAATAGCACTATAACACTATAGCGTTGTGGTATGCAGCTAATATTTTAATATTAAATAAATGATGGCTAGAAAAGTGTTTTAGTGCTAAGACTGGGTTTAAAAAGAAGAAGAAGAAATGGGCTCATAAATTTAAGCCTAGGTTTAAATTGAATAGGTTCACCTGCCTAAGACATCACTGCCCACATCAAAATCCTGCCCTTTTAGAAACCCAGAGGACTAGTGCTACTCCTACATTCTTCTGGGTGTTTATGGTGGAAGCCAGTCTTCCTGGAAAGAAGGAAAGGAAAGAACAAGAAGGAAAATACAACGTGGCAATGACTGTGCCATGTGGATGCCTTGTGAAAAGTGAGTGAATGAAGCATGGCAATTCTACACTAAACTTCTAGTGTGGAAGCAGCTTAGAAATAGGGTGGGGAACATTTTTCTGCCTGAGGGCCACATTCCTTTGGGGACATATCCCAGAAGTGGGCAGGACAATGGATGCTTTGGAAGATTTTACACCAACCCACACATCTCCATCCTCCACCTACACAAGCATGAGACATGAACACTGTTCAATAATAATAATAATAATAAATTTTATTTATACCCCGCCCTCCCCAGCCAAGACCGGGCTCAGGGCAGCTAACACCAAGTATAAAAACAATTGATTTAAATACAACTTAAAAATAAGATTAAAATACAAGGACACCTTCCAGTCAGCAAAAGTACTCAAGGAGGGTTTGAAGTAGGCTTACTAGGGGCATAACGTGGGGAGGTTTCTGAGGGCCTGACAGGGAGCTCTGAAGGGCCACACATGGTCCCTGGACCCGGGAAGCCCTGTTCTGTTGATTTTCATCAGGTGTTAGAGACCAAAGAGCTTTGCTAAGCTTCCCTTTGAACACCAGTGTTGTTGCTGTATGTTCCCAGGATTATAGACTTACAGCGCATAAACCAGCTAGTTATTTGCCTGCCTTTTGGAATAACAATAAGTCTCCAGTAATATTTGCATATTTATGTCAGGCTCTTATTGGGAAATTTCAGTCTCGGAAAAGCTGCCTATTAGTTGAAATGCAGTTATTAAAAAGGTATATGTGGAAGAAGTTCAGTGTCTCGTCACTCCACCCAACTGGCATCTGATATCGTTCTTAAGAATGCATCACGGCATGATGAACATTAATATAATACCAAACATTACAAAACCACAATTACATCACCCCACACTCATTCAAAATTCACTATATCAAGCACATGAGCCTACTTGATCAAAGGACTACAGGAGAGCAAAGGTAAACTGACTGCCATCTCACTGTCTGTTGTCGAGATGGAGCAATACAGTAAGTGTTATGGGATACACCAGGATTAAAAACCTACCAGGTTGTGATCTAATTAGCTGCAATTTATCTTAGTTTAGTTGAAACATAGTTCACTAGCCTTATAATGCAACAAGTGCTTAATGGACATTTTTTTATAAGAAGTCTCAGATCTCTGCCATAGAGGGGAAAGTTTCCAATGTTTCACCTTTTCTGTGTCTACACCTACCAAACCAAGCTCACATAGCATTAAGAACTTAAGAGCACCGCTGGATCAGGCCCAAGGTCCTTCTAGCTCAGCATTTTGTTCTCCCTGTGGTCAACTAGATGCCTATGGGGAACCCACATATGCAGAACCTGAGTGAAACAGCACTCTCCCCTCGTAAACACACTTTCCCCTTGTAAATTCTGATTTACCCGATATAGGGATAGTCAGATAAATTGGGATGGGGTGGGCTCTGAAACATTCCACTTGAAGTCACAGGCTATTTCTTTGAGTGTTTTTGAGTGGATGGATCAACTCTCACTGTCAGCTACTTCCCCTTTTATACTTACTAGGTGTGCACCTGAACAGTATGTATGTTGATTGATAGACAGACAGACAGACACACCCCCTCAGATTTGCACAAAACCAGAAAAATGCATAAGCAAACCACATAAAAAATATCCACACCAGATGCTGCGTAGCAACCTTAATCTGAAAAGTGTGCATTTGAAATTTACAATTGTTTTCATTTATTTGCTGTGCTCTGCAATGGAAGAGCTTAGCATTATATACATATTTTCCTTTTGATCCCTCAGATTTGCACAAAACCAGAAAACTGCACAAGCTACCAGCATTAAAACATTGTGTGCCAAAAATTTACAACTGCCTGACTTGGCGCTTTTGCACACTTCCTCGATGGTATGTAGGTATGTATGTACATTTTAAAAGTGCACATGCAGCCCTCTGCATGCATGCCCTGTCACTAGTTAATCAGCATAAACAGAACCAGCAAATTAGAAGGCAGGGCAAACGCAAATGGGAAGACCTACTTGTATGAATGGGGAAGACCAAAGTCGCTGCACTTATAAAATGCAAACATTTGTGGATGTGGACTACTGTGGCTTAATTCAAATGGGTAAAACCTGGATTAATAGCTAAATAATGCTTAGATGTGGACAAGCCCTCAAAATATTACCATCATGGCCAGTAGTCATTTATAGCCTTATCCTTCATGATAGTGTCTAAACTTCTTTTAATCCAGGTTGTTGGCCATCACGACATCTTGTGGGAGCTAACTCCATAGGTTCATTATTAGGCATTATCACTGTTTTTTATACAGTTTTGTTCTCTCTTCCCACCTTTAAGTATGTTTATGCAGAAGCTAATTCCACTCAGTTCAATGTAACTTTCATAAATGTGTTCAGGTTTAAGCCCTCTAAGCAAGGACTAGTGTCTGAACAGCAGACACTATAGCTCATCCGGGTTTAAAAAAAGGAGGGGGGATTAATTTATTCTGAATTGCAAATGCGGATCTCCTGTATCAATAACATCTTTGGCTGGCACATGCATAAGGTGTTTTGTGTGTCTTGGATTAGTATAACTCTCTGTATTGCACCCATAACATGTGTAACATTCACTTACAGCACCTTGCAACAGCAAAACATCATCCATAAACATCTGCCAGTACCCAACTTCTGTTCCAAGTCACAAGAAGAGATTTCAAAATATCAGCCCACAGAAATGAAAAACCAGGAACATATCACATATCACAAATATTGTGCCTTCACCGCCAACATCAGGTTTTCGTTTCCTTTATTTTTTAAATTACCACAGCATGTGGGCGGGAAGGCTGTAACACTTATTTCTCCAGCCACAATCCCTGTAACAATCTCTCCTTTCCCACCATTCCTCTGAGTGGTGATGACGACAATTGCCTACTGACAACTTGTACATATTACATTTTTTAAAAATACCCCGATATAACTTTCAACAATGCATTTAGTGTCAAGTCTAGGTTGACCATGTTCTAGGTAAGAAGGTAGAGGACCCCTGGACAGTTAAGTCCAGTCAAAAGCAACTATGGGGCGCAGCACTCATCTCACTTTCAGGCCAAGAGAGCCAGCATTTCGTCCACAGACAGTTTTCCGGGTCATGTGGTCAGCATGACTAAACAGCTTCTGGTGCAATGGGACACTATGACTATTACCAGAGGGATGGGAAAGCTGGAGCCTTCCAGGTATTGTTGTATTACAACTCCCATCATCCTTGACCATTGGCTGTACTGGCTTGGACTTATGGGTGTTGGAGTCCAGCAGCCCTGTGTCACCAGGTGTTGGTGGTTCCTGCTTTGGGAAACAAAGATAAATATGTAACACATCAAACAGTTCCTGCTCTTGCACCTATTTTATTTCCCTAGTGTTATAAGAATTCTAAGGTCTCAAATGTAATTTAAATGTTCATAAATGTACAAGGCAAACACAAACATAAGTATATAAACCACATGTCTGAAATAGTACAGTAGAGCAATCTTGAAGCCATTTTGACTCTCCCAATGACCTCAAATATTCCTCTGCTGTAAGGGAAGAAAATGGGGAAAGCCTTCCCATTGTCTTTTTGCTTGCAAATCCTGTCTTTAAGGGTGCATTTGTGTATGAATAGGGTGAGCCAGTGACCTGGATTCAGGAACTAAAGTATTAACCATCACAAAAGAATGTCCAGACTGCCCAGGTAATGCAATCAGTGACCATTATTAGGTATCTTGGCAGACAGGATTCTGTTTCAGGTAGGATTTCTGCTGTAGACCACCTCCTTCTGTGATGTATGCATGAAGTTTTTTGGGGGGGTCTTGGGCTACAGGGTAGGCAATTTCAAAAGTCTATATAAGGGCTTGCGCACCATTGTTCAGGGTTCTTTCCTCCCTCAATGTGTGTGGTGAGTGAGGACCCTGTTGCAACAGTTTAATAAAGATCATGCTTACTAGCTGCTTTGCTTCTCAATATACTCTGGTTGGCTTCTGTTATTTTCTCCTACCAATAGTGAACCCACTTAAGGACTCTATATGTGCTCTTGAATACCCCATAAGGGAAAAGGAGCAGGTTTTTTCCCTTATAATACCTAGCAACATCCCCCCCCGGCTCTTTCCTTTTTTGCTGAACTCTCAGTTGCATTATATCCCTTGTACATGCCAATTGGAATTATAACATTTGTCTATGGCAACCAGCCCACATCCAGCTATGCAGGTTTTCTTAATCGCAAAGAAGGCAATTAAATACCTTTGCATCACAAGAGACATTCCTTTCTTTCAAATGGTTACTGATTTTTATTTTATTTTAAATCCTTTAACAAGGCAAGAGATGAGCTGAGATACTGAGGAGCTGAATTAGGATATTCTAAGGTTATGATAAGATAGGGAGTGGAGGAGACAGACTGTCTTCCAAAAGGGTTTGCTTAATTTAATATTTAAAAATGCTTAATGTAATATGTTGAAATATACAGTCATTTTTCACTAGCAAGATTTTTTTTTAAAAAAAACAACAACTTGCCACTGCAGATTTCAACATATTGTATAAAGTGTCCTTTAAAAACAAGTTAAAGTTACTTTCATTTTAAAAGAGCTGCTTTTCCTTTCAACTGCACTTGAAACAAATGCTAATTTAAAATTATGTCCCTGTTAAGCAATCTCCATTTCAAGTAAGTAAAGGGGGCTACTTGCTCAGCTATGAGGGGAGTATAGAATATAGAAATATATTCTATATAGAATATAAAAGATGTATTTATTTTAGTATTAAACATTTTCTAGAGCACCTTTAAACCATCTTTCTTTCACTCATCCTGAGAACAAGGTGAGGTTAGATTGCTTCTGTTTTACAAAGAGTGTATTGAAGTGTGAGGCTTAGTGACCCTGAGCAAGGTAGACTTTGAACTGAACAGAGGCAAATATACACCCACACAGATGGCTTAAAACGCCAAATCTTACCTTCCACTATTTATACTAGTGCCTAGACTGTTGCTCCTGTGAAAGAGAAAGTGGAGAAGACAACTTTGAGAACTGGCTGGCAAAAGCAGGCTTCACATTCACATGACAAGCCCAGGTAAAAGAAAGGACCAGTGTGAAAATGTGCCTCAGCTTCTGGAGAGTGTAAGTCCTACACCAGCCTTCAGGGGCCCTCTAGATCACAGCCTTCCAAACTTTTCATGTTGATGACAAACTTTTTAGACATGCATCATTTCATGACACAGTAATTCAGTTTTACTAGCAGAAGAGGAGTTTGGATTAAACCAACCCCTTTCCAGCCCCAGGAAGGAGCATGGGGAGCATTTGTGTGACACACCCACACACTGCAGCCAACACACTAATGTGTCATGACACACAGTTGGGAAAGCTCTGCTCTAGATGCTTTGAACTACAAATTCCATCAAGCCATGCTGGCTGGGCCTGATAGGACTTGTAGCCCAGAAAATCTGGAGGGCACTGGTTGGAGAAGCCTATCCTACATTCTGGTTGAGTGGTATATCCAACCTTTGGAGACCCATTGGCTCACACAGCATAGGCCACAAACTCTTCTACTGGCTACAAGAGAATGCTTTTTTCAAGCCTGATTACAGCAGGGGAAGGGATCCTGCAAGCTCCAGAGAAGGCCTCTGCTGCCACACATGTGAGAGCCAGTGTGGTGTAGTGGTTAAGAGCAGTAGACTCATAATCTGGTGAACCGGGTTCGCATCTCCGCTCCTCCACATGCAGCTGCTGGGTGATCTTGGGCTAGTCACACTTCTCTGAAGTCTCTCAGCCCCACTCACCTCACAGAGTGTTTGTTGTGGGGGGGGGGGGAATGGAAAGGAGAATGTTAGCTGCTTTGAGACTCCTTCGGGTAGTGATAAAGCGGGATATCAAATCCAAACTCTTCTTCTTCTACAGGCACCAGCTCACCACTGAACTCCCTCTGAGCATCAGTGGTCAGCATACTTGGGCACCTGCCAGGCGTGTCACAGAGAGGCAAGGAACCCAGGCGACCGCTGCCTGGAGAATGCTGCTACAGCTCCTCCAGCCCACCCATATCTTCTCTGCAGCAGCGCTTTTGCCATCCAAGTTCTCTCATTCTGTGCCATCCCCATCATAGGCTAGCAAGGGGTGGGGGGATAATGAGGGAGCTGCTATAAACCTAAGCTGGCTGAGCCAAAGTAGCCAGCGGCAGCAGTTTCCCATGCAGGCAAGGAAGAAGAGCAGTAGCAACAGGTTTCACCTCTGCTAGGCCCTCTGAACTAATGCCTGAAGAAGGCTACTTGTCGACTTATGATTTGTTGTGTAAGGAATAGTTCTGTTCTGCGTTATTCTGTTCTTATGAGACAAGGTCATATGTGTTGGCTGGGACTGGAAGCAGAGATCAATAAACCTGTTAGTTGTGTAAGCACTGGTTGCACCTCCTCTCGTTCTCATACATTTACCCTTTGGTCTCCAGGAAGCCAGCTTGGACCTTCTAATGCCTTTGTACTCCTCACCGGGCTTTCCATTAAACTGTGCAAGTAATTCATTAAAATTTACAGCAAGAGAAGACATGGGAAAAGAATCTGTAGGCTGGGAAATGGCTGAGCCTGTAGAGTGTAGTAATGCTACATGTGACCCCAAGCGTGGCTTTTAATTTTGTTCAATCTGCAAAGTGATAGTAGTGGGGTGTGTTGGGGTAATATACTTTGAGGCTGAAAAGGGTTCAGGTCAGTGCCTATCGCATCTCCAGCCACTGCTTTGGTATTCTATCCAACATCCATTCGACTACATAATCCATTGTGCTTGCTTTTACCTGAACCTGTCTGCAGGAGCTGTCTGTGGTTTCTAAACTTAATAGAGCAAGATTTTAAATTTTACGCTAGCCTTTCTTTACACACTGAAGGCCCAGAAAGCAGTAGTAATAAGATCAAAGGCCCCAACCCAGCTAAAACTAGCTGTGATTTACTTAGGAGTAACCCTCATTAACTACGATGGGACTCCTTTCTGAGTAAACACCCTTAGTATTAGGCTGCCTCCCCAGCTGAAACCACTGCAGCCAAGTTAGTTGTGGCTAACATTGTCCCATTACTTTCAACAAGACTTGCATTTTTGCCCTCTGAAGTTTGACACCAATCAATTCAATGGGACTTGCTTTTGAGCAACCTAAATAGGTCTAGGCTTCAGGCCCTCAGTTACAGTAGCTGGGTTGAGGCAATGCCTATTTCATCACTTGTTGAGTGGTCAGAGTCTGTTTTAATATTCAGGATTAAGATTTCCAAAAGAAGAATGTCATCACATACAAATACATCCATCATGTGTGGCTTTGCACCATTGTATTTGTGTGTGCATTAGATTAACAGAGTTCATGCTGGGTTAATGCAAGTTGACCCTATAGCTTATGGTAGGTCATCTGTCAGACCCTTAGTGCTAAAGATTTCACCTGAACCATTGCAGAATAACATTGCATGGAACCCTACCTGTCCAAGTCAAGTTGGGAGAAATTAGTTAATGAGTCCACTCAAAGCAATTTCAAAAAAGCTCACTGTGTGTGCATATATGCTAGCCTTCCTCAATCTGGTAGCCTCTATATATGTTGGGCTACATCTCCCACCAGCCCCAGCTAGCACAGGGATTTGTAGTCCAACATATCTGAAGGGCACCAAGATGGTGGAGGCTGGCATATGTGAAATGGACAAAGGATATATTGAAGAGATTTCCACACTGTCTTTTGGGGCCAAGTCTTTGCAAAGCAGCTTCCAATATCTAAAACACAAAACATTGTTAAAATAAGAACCAGTTTAAATACCATAAGACGTCCAAAACACCATAGAACAGTAGAGTCAAGCTACAGTGCAATGATCAATAAGAAGAAAAACCAGCACAATAACTAAAAAAAAAAAAAAAAAATAGTTCAAATTATTTCTAGCCAATGCAGAACCAGTTTAAAACAGCAGCACCTGATACCTAAGGGAAAGTGACTCGAAACAATGTGATTCATATCATAAACCAGCATATCTACTAAACCATTAAGATATGTGGTATGGTGTGTGGGAGGGAATCTCTGTGCAGACTCCTGCCCCCCAGAATCAGGTCAGTGGGTGGAGCTCTTGCCCATCTGACTTACACCCAGCTCTCATCATCTGATGTCTTTTGCTCAGGCAAGCAGGAGGGCATCAGGAAAAATGCCCAGTGCTGGGAAGGTAGCTCTTGGTTTTGTCTCTGCAAAAATAGGCTGCATAGAGAGTCACCATATCAGGGCTGAGGGAATATTTGGCAATATAAAAAAACTGCTGTGGCCACCACTGTAATTTGTTTTAACTGGTTTTAATATTGTATTTTTAAATTGGTGTAATTGTTTTTCTGTCAAATGGGATAATAATACAGTGGAACCTCGGTTGTTGAATGTAATCCATTCCAGAATACTGTTCGACTTCTGAAATGTTTGACAACCGAGGCACAATTGCTGGTTGGCAAAATCCATTGAAAAAATGGAGAAAGGTGCCTCAGAAGCCATTCAACTTCTGAGGAGTGTTCAAAAACTCAAGCATTCACTTCCAGGTTGTCAGCATTTGAAAGCCAAAACGTTCCACTTCCGAAGTGTTCAACAACCAAGGTTTCACTGAAATAATAATAATAATAATCCCATTTGACAGGAAAAACAATTCAGGCAAAACAGCTACACAAACACCCCAAAACAAATAAAACCCAGACAAAACAGGCACTTCCACCTAAAAATCAACTAAAGCCAAAAACTACAAAACCCAACTGGGATGGGCAAGAGGCCTTCGCAGGTACCAAGAAGTTGATGGAGGTTCCAGCACAGGACACTTTTCATGAATTTATGAGGATAGGGAACCACCATCTATGCATAAAGTTCACACAGAGACTGACAATATAGTTTAAACTGCTAGTTAGTTACTGCAGTTGGCATGCCACAGTGTGACAGGGGTGTTGGTAGATACTTAAAGGACCTGAACCACAGGTCCGTGGAACCAATTTGCATAAAATCATGACACGCTCATTTATATGCATAGACGCCCCTTGGGAAGTGAAGATGGTGGGTGGCAGGAGTCTCACCAGCAGTGAACCCAGCCACCTTGTAAGTAACAATTTATTTTAAAGGGGAGAGGAAGGAAATCTAATACCCAGTGCAAAATACAGAAGGCCTAAGCCCCAACAATACCCAGTACTGTTTAAGCTGTGAGTTCACATACAAACTGGGTGTATGCATGACTCAAACCCAACAGTTGTGTTTCATGCCCTTCCATGTAGAAACTCACATTGAAACAATCCTTGTACAGAGTGAGAGGACTGCCCATATGGGTTTTTGTTTATTACATGGGCACTAGCTGCACACCGGCAACCAATTATAACTGCCCAGTGCAATTGTTATGTATTTCATAGAACTGTAGAGTTGGAGGGGACGCCAACGGTCATCTAGTCCAACCCCCTGTAATGCAGGAATCACAGCTAAAGAATCCCCAACAGATGGCAACAATGCACATGATGATTGTAACATTCAATTATTAAAAGAAACAGCATTTCACACAGGAATGTTGCATTCCATTGAACAGACCTCGCTTGTGCTTGTCCAAGGGAATGGAGATCCCAAGTGGTTGGTAGCAGTAACTGGAACAGCACACATTCTATCAAATGTGCTCATTTATCAAGGCTGGTACAGTATTAAATTGCTTTGGGCCTTAGACACAGGATATTCATTATGAAGTCACTGTTATCACACCCTCCAAATCAGCATGCAGGGGTGCTACCAATAACTGGGGTTTAGCCCACCTCGGACCTCTGGCATATGGACATCAACACATAAAGCCATTCCTGCCAGGGACACATTCTCCTCTGTCTCCATTTCTCTAAATAAATAACACAAATAAAAAACATACTCATCCACACTGCAAAGCACACTTGATTATACAGTGGTACCTCGGGTTACATACACTTCAGGTTACATACACTTCAGGTTACAGACTCTGCTAACCCAGAAATAGTACCTCGGGTTAAGAATTTTGCTTCAGGATGAGGACAGAAATTGTGCAGCGGCAGCACGGCAGCAGCAGGAGGCCCCATTAGCTAAAGTGATGCTTCAGGTTAAGAACAGTTTCAGGTTAAGAACTGACCTCCGGAACAAATTAAGTGTGTAACCAGAGGTACCACTGTACAGGCCCCCACTCTCTCAACCAATATAAGAAAAATATGTTGACAAAGGAGGAAGGAAAGTCGGTTCCCACAGCATCATTCTGACCAGGTTTAAGCTGAAGCTAGTGTCCAAAGCAATGTTAAATTCTTTAACTTCAGAGCACTGCTAAGCACCAGAGCATCTTCTTATTTCTCAGATCAAGCCAATTTGATGACATTTGTTTTCTTCTGCCTTTCCTCTTGGAGTGTTTCCAAACAGAAAGGGTTTGCAAAACCCAGATAGCTCAGCTGGTTAGAGTAACACATGCTCAATTCAGTGTGCCTCTCATCCTTAATCCACAAGGAGACTGTGACAATTGGCGCATTGCTGATGCCAGGCCAAAGAGCAGGATCAGTGTAGATGAACCAAAGTGATTACACAAGCACTGACAGCACCAAACTCCCTTGCACTAGATGGAGCCTCTTGCTAGAGGTACTTTTAGAAACGCACTGCATTTCTTGTTTAGAGCTGCAAGCACTGGAGAAGCAGCCGCTGGGAGTAGGGGTGAGAAACCTGATCTTGCTGGCAGGTCAGATCCTACCTCTTGTGGGGCAAATTTGACAGGTGGGCAGGGCTGTCCACCTGTCAATCACCCAACATCACAATGGCATCAAGTGACAATCATTGGGACTTCAAAGTACCAAGCAGGGCTTTGAAGAGTCACTAATGAGCAGGCTTGAGGTCCCTGCCTATCAGCTGTTGGGTGGCAGCCTGTTTTCTGTAGGGATTGCTTGAGCAATGAATGGTTCAGTTCTAAGCTTTACAGTAAAGTTGTTGTTTAAATTCTTGATGCAAGACCTATCTGGGCAGTCTTCAACATGGCCTCTTTTACAAAAAGTAAGAACCACCAATTATATGCCTGTCTTCACAGCTTTTGTGGACATAAATCATGTTGTTTTCAGCAAGAGCAACTTTCGCTCCATGTCCTCAACCCAGCTTTAGTCACACATAAGGAGGAGTGGCACGTGACTGGTAGCAATGAGGGTGTGTATAGGTACAGGTTCCTCCAACAATTATTTATTTGCTGGATTTTTATAATGCTTTTCCTCCAAGGAACTCAAGTTGGCACAGATGATTCTCTCTTTTCGCATTTTATCCCCACACAACCACCCTGTGAGGTAGCTTAGACGGAGAAATAGCAACAGACCCAAGGGCACCTAGCTAGCTTTGCCAATGAGTGGGAATTTGAACCCCATTCCCAGTTCATTTCCAGGGATACTCTACCAACTGCACAGCACATATGTACAAGGGGATTTAATGGTGTTGTGCATCCAAATCTCATCCAGAGGCGTGTACATGTGGATGCATTATCAATGTGTTTCTGCATTTGCATTCAGTTTGTGCATGTATGGAACGTTACATTGTATGCAGATGTGTCTTGCTAAACTGGGTCAAATGTGTTTAAGAACCTACCATCAGTCAAAAAGGGACATCTCTAGAAAGCAAGTGTTGAGGGCAGCTCTATTATGAAGATACCTTGTGGCAGCACCTGCCTTGCGGTTAGCATTGTTCCCCATTGCAGAGAAGAAAACATTAGTTCCTCCCTTAAGGAACACAACAGGGCGATATGGAGAGGTGGAAGAAAAGGGCAACAACTTTTTGCAAGACATCAGCGCTCATCGGCTGTGCAGCATGCCCTGACTTGCCTCACAAAACAAGCCGAGTAACTTTGCTGTACGATGCTCAAATACATCAAAGAGCACAGCACACTCATGAAGAGTCAGGAAACCAATTTTGTGATAAAAGCTTAGATATACTTTAAGCCTACCACCACTTGCTGTTTCTAGCTGTGTGCCTGCATCACACAGACTGGGTTGTATGAAAGGGTTACTACTGAAGAGACAGCCTAGGAAGCCATTGTTCCCTGGCACATGCACAGGCACAAGCCAAGGCTTGCCCTGTGTGCTGGACTGGGAGCGGAGATGGCTGGTCGGGCACTCCCTATGCCAAGGCTTGCCTCAAACACCCAGCACGTGGCATGAACACAGAGCTGCACCCAGCACTGCCTGCAGCTGGTCTTTAGGGACTGGCAGGTGATCTTGTGCCATGGATCCAGTTAGGTGATAAGTACATTATCCAGGCGTTGGGTGTGAATGAATATTAGAAGGTTAGGCTGCTCATTTATTATGATAAAAGAGTTCACGTGTCTTGAGACTGACAAGGAATAAGGTATGCATTCCATGCACTTTGGACACCAGTACCTCCAGCAGACCATGCATGGTGCTGTTCATACCCCACTGATCATCTGTCTTCCCCCAACAGACGACATTAGAGATAGGGTGGTGGTAGATACAGGATCATCTGGAAAGATTGATAGCTCTGCAGTTCAAAGGAACTTAGAGAATGTTCAGAGGTTTCCTAGAAGCAGCTTTCAGAATTATACACAAAATTGCTCCACTGAGGTCAATGACTGTTGGTCAGAATTTTTCTTCAACCCAAAGTCTCTGGACAGAGCATTCGTCCAAGTCTGCCAGCATTGCACCACCGTAGGACAATAGGGAAGCAGTCTCAGTGGCGACAGCTTAAGCTGAGGAGTTTCCTTCTTCTTGAGATGCTCCAAAGCATGCTGAGCTGGAATGCCTTCCAGTAATGTTGGGATATATTTTAATATGATATGATCATTTAGATTGGCTTTTGGTAGACACAAATATATTTATGTATGCGACCACAGCCATGAAGATGCTTTTAGCTCAGAAATGGAAGCAGCAGGAACTTCCAACATTGGAAGAATGGCAAACTAAAACGATGGAATATGCAGAACTGGCAAAGCTGACGGAGAAGATCCGAAACCAGCACAACAAGCTGTTTGAAAAGGACAAGAGTAAATTTATACAATATATGGGAGAACATTGTAAACATTTGAAAATGTTTGCAGGTTTGAGTTAAAATATTTTGTAATGTTAATTCTTGGAACTACTTTACAAACATTAAGATAAATTTTATAAGTAAAGAAAGAACTTAAATAGGTTGATACAGAAATGCTAAGTTGTAAGTGAATATTTATGAAAGCCAGGGAGTGGGAGGGGGGGAAGTCAAGACTCAGGTTGAACAAAGTTTTAAGCAGCCACATTGCTTAAAAAATGTGAGTCTAGTAGACCCAAATTGAGTTGCACAACTCAAATTGATTTTTTTCTTTGGAATATATTTTGAGAAACCTGAAGTTTGAGAGCACAGATATTGTGAAGGAGAGTGTTGTAGTAAGTTGGCTGTTCGGCTGTCGCTAATGCAACACACACATCCAGCCCTTTTATCAGAAGTCAAGACCCTAGAGGACTAACAATGAGTTCAAAAATATACTTAAGTGGATACCAAAAATGCAAATTCATGGACAAATTGTGCTGATCTGTCGTGGAAAAACCCCACTGAAGAAGATGACAGTAGTTAACCAGAACTCATTGCTGGTTGTGAGGGGGGCCCTATCACAGTTCAAGCTTCAGGGCCCCCAATGTCCTGAACCCCTGGCCTACCTGGCAGCAAAAGTCAGTATACCAAGTCCAAAGGCCAGGAAACGCAGTCCAGAATCAATTCAGGTAGCCAAGTCTGAAGTCCCATAGTCAGGAAACAGTCCAGAGTCAAACCCAAAGCACAGTCCTGTAGAGGTCCAGGAGAATCTAAATCAAGGTCCATCAACATAAGCAGTTGAGCAGACACAGCACCTCAGCTTTGCTTCTCTTTCATCCCTTGAGTCTTGATTGCCGCATCTGGGCTTGATGAGGCATGTGACCCTCACCTGTTCTGAGTCTACCCCAGCTGAGGAATCACACCCCTCCTCCCAGAGCTAACGAGCCCCACCTGGTCAGCTAGGGAGCTGTGGGTCCTTGCCTGCCTCAGCTTCCTAGAGTGCACCTCATGCCTCAGAGCCCAGTGTGTTCGCGGGGACTGGGGCCCCTCTGGCTCTGCTGATGGGCCCTGCTCCTTTGGCTCCTGTGCACTGACCTCCACCCCCTTGCCATCCTCCTGCACCCTGTGAGTACTTCATTCCCCCACCCCCTGCTTGCCCTAGTATATCCTAGTCCTGGCTACACCCCTTGCCAGGACCCTCTTCCTCCTCTCTGTTGTCCTGCCAGTTCATGACACCAAAAATGTAGGCGCACCATTGACTGTACCCATGTCTAGGTGCTATACTTTAAGAAATATTTGTTGTATTATTTAGCATTACATTTAGATCCCACCTTTCCTTAAATAAGCTCAAGGTCGCATAAGTGGCTCTCCCCAGGTGGGTTAGGCTGAGAGGCAATGACTGTTCCAAACTCATCTAGTGAGTTTCATGACTGAGTGGGGATTTTAATCCCAGGTCCTAGCTGAGCACTCTGCCCACTCTACCACACACTGGGCAAATCTGCGCTATATATTTAATCCCAGGGTAGTTTAATAATCAATCCCTTTTCCTACAAAACTCAGGGAATTTTATTTCTGTGATGGGAACAGGGAATCTCCTAACAGCTCTCAGCATCCTCAACAAACTACAGTGGCCAGGATTCTTTGGGGAAAGCTGTGATGGTTAAAGTGGTCTCATAGTGCTTTAAATGCATAGTGTGGATGTGGCCTTAGACAAATTAGACCAGGTGCAGAGAAAGGCAGCAAAAATGGTCTAAGGCATGGAAGACCCATCCTCTGAGGAAATAATTTGGTATTTTTAGTCAGGAGAGAACCAGAGGCACTCTTCAAATACCCTGGAAGGCTTTCACAAAGAAGGCGGCAAAAGACTTGTTTTTTGCTATCTCTGAGGCAGGACTGGATCTAATGGGCTTCAGTAAAGATGGTAAAATCATAGAATTGTAGAGTTGGAAGGGACCACGATGGTCATCTAGTCCAACCCCCTGCAATGCAGGAATCTTTTGCCCAATGTGGAGCTCAAACCCACAACCCTAAGATTACCAGTCTCATATTCTACCAACTGAGCTATCCACAGGGCTTAGAGTTTAGAAATTTCTTAATGGTAAGAGCAGTTTGACAAGGGGCAAGGGGGCCAACTTGTATAAAATATTGGGGGGGGCAGGTAAGCCCCTCCCCACATAATTGATCACAAGATGAAGTTCACTCACACCATTTGAATGGCAATGCCCATTAACTTTGGTGGCCCCCAGACCCATCAAATATTTTATTGGGAGGGCTGAGGGACCTCAGTCGCTAGGAGTTGGCTGTGGAACCATAGGCAAATAGTAGGCTCTCCCTCTCAGAGGTCTTCAGGCAGACTGTTGAGGATATTTTAGCTCTAGATTTCCTGCATCAAGCAGAGGATTGGACTAGATAGCCTACAAGACCCCCTAAAACCCTGTGATTCTGTAAAACAAATATATGATATGACTCCAGCAATGAAGATACATACACGGAAACCATTTCCACACATGGATTCCCTTGCTAGTTGTTGCGTGCCCCCATAGTGTGCATGGGAACATGCATTTGAACATAAAGCAGCCAGTGCAGCTGTATTTGCATTACCCAACAAGCATGGTCATCCAAATTTCAACAGAGATGGAGATGTACATCTACAGCAACACTCCTGGGCTGAGAAAGCTGTGATGCACATGATTATACCTGGAACAGGGCCATGGTTCCATTCTCTGAACCTTTGGGGTAGTGTTGGCTATGCATCCTAAAGAAATGTTAAACCAACACACATCCCTGGCATGAATTATGTCACCAGGTTATAGCAGGTGGCCTGGGATCATTGTAGCTAAGCGATTATCCTATTTTTGCACATGCAGCCCATTGTTGCACCTACGGATCTGTGGATTGGTGCACGTGTGGTTACACAAAAGTAGATAATAACCAATTAATCAGAGGGCATTCCCGAGAATATATTAATTAAAAATGCAAGATTTCCATACAGGAACCTGTAGTTAGCCACAAGAGTCTAGAGACATCAATAATTACTCACCCACTCACCCACCCTGGATAAACAAGTTAAGGGAAAGCCCAAACAAGATATTCAAGAAATAAGAAAACAAATCAATATTCAAAATCCTACACATCTTTACTCACGAATAAGTCGCAGCCGGTTCACATTACTTACTCTCAAAGCAAATGAGCATAGGTGGGCAAGGCTAACTATTACAACTGACTCCTACAAGGAACATTTGAAAAACTATGTGTATGAATTAAATAGTTCCATTTTTTTTAATTTTTTTTTTATTATTATTATTATTATTATTATTATTATTATTATTATTACTGTATTATTATTATTTTACATCTGAAAAAGTTCTGGCATTGTGTTATATATCAAAACTGGAGAGAGAAAGCTGGTAAATAACTAGTAGAAGACCAGGGTTCTTCCTCAGAGGATGCTGTGAGATAATTTGAAAGAAGCTCACGTGGAAGTAAGCAATGGCACGCACACACTCCAACAGGCAGTTCTACTGAACAAAGAGGGTGAAGCAAGGTTGCTTTCGCAACCAGTTCAAGGAAAGGGTTCCAGGCCAGTAGTGTGTGTCTGCCCAAGAGATGATGCTTACCCATGCTTAGGTTGAAGGTCACAAAACAGTCACAGGAAGGATAAATGGTAGCTAAGCAAATAACTGGCTTATTCCCAAACATGTTTTTTTGTTGTTGTTGTTGTTAAGAATTAAAATATTTGCACCCCATAAAATATATCCAAGGAGGCTAACAACAACAACACAAAAATACAACAGCCAAAAGAACTGTAAGAAAAAAATAAAAGTCCAACTGCTTTTAACCAATAAAGCCCTTTACAGTTCAGGATCCCAGTATCTTTCAGAGTTTCGCCCTACCTGGGTACTTTGACCTTCCATCATAGGCCCTTCTCCTGTTGCAACCTCTAAGTGAGGTTCAGAGGTTGGCAAGGGCCTTTTCTGTTGTGACTCCCTGTCTGTGAAATGTTCCCCCAAGTGAGGGCCTCCTGGCCTCCTCATGGACATCTTTCCGCTGAGAGACTAAAACTTATCTCTTTCCTCCCAGTTGTTCTTTGGTGGGTTTATTTGGGAGATATTGAAGTGGTTTTAGTAGAATACACTATTTTGCTTTCATGTTGTGCCTTTTTGACTCTTGTAATACACTTAGATGCTTCTCTGAAGTAAGGAAAATAATAAAAGAATGATGCTAATCATACCATCTTACATTATACCCTAAAATGACATCACCAAAAGAGATGACACTCATCGTACCATCTGTGCTATTCCATGCACACTTGCCTAGGATTAAGTTCCATCGAAGACCATGGGGCTTACTTCCAAGTAAACATGCCTAGGATTGTGTTATTAGAACAAATAGAGCTAGAGTGGCTGCCTCTGCTTTCACACAAGGCCCACATTCTGGTGTCCTCACCTGAGCACGGGCAAATCTCTTGCATTGGAAGGCAAATGTATCTCTAGGCACAGATAGGATTCTGAGTGGGTGCCTGATTGGTTTGCAGATGGGCTTGCATGTGCTTCTCATGTTTTGTTCTCCATCATGGGCATAGCTTTTGGAATCACCCCAACATTGCATGCTGTTCTCCTACCCAAAAGGATGGGTGGAGAGTGACTTGTTCTGGCTTTTCAAGGAGGCATGCCTCCTTATCTTTCCCACTCCTTTACTGATAAAACCATCTCATTAAAGGGTCAGCAGATGACTGAACAGTACGCAGGTTATCTGATTAAGCCTGACATCTCTTCTTAGCTAGGGGAGGGAAAAAAGCTAATGGCAGATGACAGTGGAGACACAGGCAGCAGCAGCGGCAAAATCAACCTCCCAATGTCAATTTGAAATGCCACAAGAACGGAAGAAAATCTAAAATGCTGACCCTACTCTTTTGAAAAGGGAGGATTGTTGCCTCTTACTCAGAATCATGTCAGGACAGGCTGGGTGAATTACCAGCATTAGCTTGCCACCCAAAGTCAAAGGGTTTGCAAAAAGAGAGATGCGAAGTGAGTCACTGCGCTTCATTCATGAAAGGAAGAATGGCTTTGTGGTGAACGCTCAGGATCCATATGACTCTGAACTTGCCTTGGCTACAGCAGCTTGTTGCCTGTGATCTGTCTTGGGCATGTTGCATCCAGTACAGCCACAGCTTTATTCTGTTGTGGCTCAGAAGCCTGAAAGAGAATGTGTGTGCCTTTGGGTTGTTGTTGCTTTTAAATCACTTTCTCATTCTGAAGACAGATGGGTCAAAAAAGTGTTCTCTTGTTGGGTTCTGCCAGATACAGTGCTGAAGTTTGTTGCTTGTTTGTACACACACACACACACACACACACACACACACACACACACCATTTGCAAATAAGTTTGAAACACAGCTCCACTGGAAAACTTAAATAATTAAAATGAATATGCCCCTGAACCTCAAGGTAAGTTTTGGGCTACCCCACTATCATATATTACCATGACTGGTGAACCAACCACTTTCAAGTTCTGCAATAATTTTTGCCAATCAAAATAGTTGTGTTGCAAATACATGATGGCCTCAGGTGTCAATAACAAAATATGAAGTCTGTATGCTTTAGGCCATTCCAAATCGTACATCAAAATGTTCAGAAAAGTGTCCTCTAGGAGATGGCTTTGAATTGCATCTGGCTCAAAGCTTCCTTGGGGTGCGGGACAATGTCAAAGATGGCGTCCCCATGCCAATATGTAGCAATGAATAAGGACTGGGGAACCAGCAAGCAACATAAGTATCATTAGCCAAATTCCTTTGGGAAGCCTGCAAGTGCAATAGAGAACGCAATCCCCTTTGTGTTAATCATGGCTAAATCTCCACAACCTTAGCTTGTCACCTCCCTGCTTTGCTGCAGAGGTTCTGTTTGACTTTCAGTAAGAGACAAATGAGTAGAATCCATTATTCTGAATGCTCATTGCAATGCAGGTGCACAGCTGGATGCAGGTACTTCACCTGTAAGCTAGAAGCAGAAGTGGACAGACTGTTGTGAGGAGGACAGGAAACCGGGAAGAAGGAGCATGGAATGGAGTGACTGGAGTCCTGGACAGAAGCACTACATACTGCAATGTTTTGTTGTGGGTCCCACCTGAAATATTAAAATACTCCAGCAGCCTAATAGGAAATATTCAGAGTAACATAACCGAGGTTTATGCTACCTTGCAAAGCTTCACTGCTTGCTTGCTTGTTTTCCAGAGGAAAAGGGCAGAGAATGTTATATTGTACTCTCAGGGATCAAGTGTGCTCCAGCAGTGCTGCTGGCTACGCCACAAGGTAAACAATATACATGGAGAACACTAGCATTTTCCACCATTGTTTGTTTCAACTACAAAATTGCCCTTTCTTTCCTCTGGCAACATTAACAATAGCTTACGGCCAGCTTTGGCTGTGTACACATTACCGGCTTAAAAACACAGCTAGGTCATTCTGTTTCACAATTCAGATGGAAGCTGGTTCAGAGGCAAACACATCAGAATGCAGCATTTCATAAGTAAAGACAGGACGGATATGGACTGTGGCAAACACCAGTTGAACACGCTGCTCCACAAACTAGCAGTGGGAGCACACTGGTTGCAGAGTCAATGAGAGTGTGTACACAGGCTTTGCCACATCTTTTTAAAAACAAAAAACTAGGGAGTGCTACATTTCTTGACTTTGGGGCCCTTTTTATTTATCACAAAGAAGTAGATACATAGACCTGCCCAAAGTGAGTTTTCTAGACTCTTCTCTTGTGTCCTGATAGATATACAGTGGCACCTCAGTCTCAGAACAGTCCTGTTAATGAACGAATCGGGCAACACACTCCGCAAAATCAGAAGTAGGTGCTCCAGCTAGCGAACTTTGCCCCGGAAGACGAACATGGAAGGGCACCAGAGGTGGGAAGCCTCATTAGGGAAAGCGCGCCTCGGTTTAAGAACGCTTTTGGTGTAAGAACGGACTTCCAGAATGAATTAAGTTTATAAATGGAGGTACCACTGTATACACCATGCTGGGAAGAAAAGCATATATACATTTCTAAATTGAAGGAAAAGAATTATAATGCAGTGTTAAGACCATGACTGTGTAATATAAAGCACAAGACTTCCCTAAAAAAATTCTGGGAACTGTAGTTCGCTAAGGGTTCTGGGAATGATAGCTCTGAGGGGTAATTTAAATTTCCCAGGCTTCTTTGGGGGAAGTAATGTGCTTTAAATATATGATGTATACACAACCCATAATAAAAGGATGCCTGCATTAATTGGAGGCTTTGGCTCGTGGCTGGGATTTCGCTGAACTTTATGAACTACTTCCGTTAAAATCTACAATTTAATACAATGAATAATATACCTTATTTTTTCAAACGTACAGCCAGTTACGTCGTGTATTTATTGAATATTTTTCACACAACCAGTGGTTTGTTGTTGTTTTGGGATTGAAATGGCGCATGCATGGGACTTTTTAAGAGGGATTTATTTAAGGCAAAGGACACAGCATACTAGAAAAGCAAACAGTGTCTCATGTGATCCAGCAACACTTAAGAGCAAGTGGAAGCATTAAAGGGATAAGTAGGACCTGGCAGAACCGTGCCTCTAATTGACATGAACACCACCCCAGTCCAGCAATGAAATGTCAACGTGTCCCTGCCTTCTAAACAATGCTTCGACGTTTGTCTTCCAAGGTGTGGCTCCTTTGGTGAGGCCTTCTGGGAAGAACACCAAATTAACTCCCTGCCACTGAAGAAGGCTCCTGGGTTGGCGCACTTTGGGTGCTCCTGCATTGTGCATCTTGCACACTATAATTTGGGTATGACTCGAGTGCAGTACAGCCCAGTGCAAATATGTACAGGAGTTGGTTTGTAGAGTTTCTGCTGCCCATCTGCCTGTTTTTAAAACTGCTACCCGACTGTAAGCAGGGCATCTGTTCAGGCAGTGTGTTACCCACAGCCAAAAGAAGAAGAAAGGAAAACTTAAAAAGCAATGCCCAGCCCAGCCTACCTAAACTACTGTTTAGGCCAGTGGTTTTGCAAGGTCTTCATAGAACAAAGAAATGGCAGTCTTTGTTAAATGGACAAAACCGCATCTACCGAAAAGTGCATTTAAAGCATGCAGTTTCCCCCATGGAAAAACTGTAGTTTGTGAAGTGTTGGGGACCCCATGATTCTTTGGGGAAAGCTATTACTATTAAAGTGGTATAAATATGCTTTAAATGCATGATGTGGATGTGGAAGAGTGTGGGTGGAAGTGTTAAAGATAGTAGTAGAAGTAGTAATGATAATTTTATCATTTGTACCTCACCCATCTGACTAGGTGTAGATAGGAAGTGTAGATACAGGACTTGGGCACAGGCTTCTCTGTTAAAGGAATGGAGCGTGGAGAAGTGATCTGGAGGAGGGAGAAGGAGGAGGAGGGCAGCTTGATAAAAAGAGTAAACAGAGCTGGCCCTACCTCAGACAGCAGCACCCTCCCGAGCCTCAACTCACAAGTTTGCAACATGTGTGCTGCATGGATTGCTCTTCACCCTCTAAGCTAGTCCATTGGCCTCACAGAGAAAAATGTCTCATCACCATTGCTGAAGTAAGATTCAGTTGTCTCTCCAGTCAACTTCTGAGCATGGAATGTTGGGCGCCATCTTGTCCTTTACCTCAGGTAGCAAAATGTATTGGGTCAGCCTACTGAAAGCAGTAGGATGCGAGTGGCGCTGTGTTGTAACCCACAGAGCCTAGGGCTTGCCGATTGGAAGGTTTGAATCCCTGCAACCGGGGTGAGCTCCCTTTGTTCGGTCCCTGCTCCTGCCCACCTAGCAGTTCAAAAGCACATCAAGTGCAAGTGGATAAATAGGTACCGCTCTGGCGGGAAGGTAAACAGTGTTTCCATGCGCTGCTGTGGTTCGCCAGAAACGGCTTAGTCATGCTGACCACATGACCCGGAAGCTGTCTGCGGACAAATGCTGGCTCCCTCGGCCTATAGAGCGAGATGAGCTTCCAATCCAGAGTCGTCCATGACTGGACCTAACGGTCAGGGGTACCTTTACCTTTAGTGAAAACAGAGGAGCTTTCCCCAAACATAAGGAATAGCATGACAGAGAGCACAAGTATGGGTGGAGAACTAATGGGCAATAAGCAGGAGAGGGAGAGCTTTTAGAGTCAGGACACATTCTTACACAAACATCCTTACACAAACCAGTGTTATGTAATGGTCAGGATGTTTGTCATCAATGTAGGAAACCCCATTTCAAAGCCATCCTTGGGCTTTGAGCATAGAGCAGTCAATTTATAGACTGCTTATCCTTAAAACATCTCAGAGAAGTTTTTAGTATGGAGTTAAGGGGTATGTTCACATTAGCATTTAACTCTGCATCCTGTGCTCTCCCACTGCTTGTTTAGAAGCTGCATTCATACGACATTAGCCACACTCCATATCAATCCTGTAGTTTCTGGACAAATATTTCTGTTTGATGTGTTTTTTCTCTCAAACCAGCTTCAATCTGACTTGAAACTGGATGTGGAGTAATAGTAATGTGCACATTTGAGGAGGCTGTTGCGCATACGCATATGACAGCTTTATTAGTAGGAGTTCTGGTGTGTGTGTATGGTTTTGCAGTGGGAAAAACCAAAAAAACCATGAGTCTTGCGTGAAAGCATTACCCCCCCCCCCCCAGAGCTGGCTCCACTATTAGGCAAGCTGAGGCTGCAGCCTCAGGCACCAGAAGCTCCCAAGGTAGCATCTCCTCAGACGACCCTCAGTGCTTCACTGCCTCCACCACTGGCACAGAAACAGTGCTTGTATTGGGGCTGATTTAGGCCGAAACCATGTCCAAAATCATGCAAGATCTCTTGTGATTTCAGTGAAATCTCACCCGAAATCCCAGAAGCAGCAGGGTGGGCAGAAAAGTAGCAGCTGCAGTTAGTGGCAGCAGGACAGGGAAAGGTGGCGCTTCCTGTATCACATGACTTGAAGCACCGCTTGGAGAGGGAGAATGATCTGGTTGCATTTGCAGATGCAAATGTGAACACCCCCAAAGACTCCAGAAACTAAACAAAGTGTCAAGCACTCTATAACATACAGCTTGATACCCATATTCTGGACTGGGGAGCACATGGCCTTCTATGCAACCTTCTGGGGGCCATATGCCAGCAGAGGGCAGGGCCAGAGACAGAAAGGGGCAAAGCAGGTGAACTTTGTACAGTAGGCTAGTTTCTAGATACACCCATGTACCTCTCTCTCCTCCATCAAGGCAAACAGGAGTCATTATCAGAGCTCAAGGACACATTCCAGCCAGACAAAAACACTCAAGGGTGAGCAATGCTGCGAGAGGTGTGCCCTGCTGAGAAATGGTTTGGCCAGGGAGAGTCCCAGTAGCCAACTAGAGAGGAAGAACTGCGGTTGGTCTTAGGGCCTAGGGATCCTCACTACATTACCTATGCAAACAATATACAAAGCTAGCAAATTGAACAAAACAAAATGAATACTCAGACTATAAAATATTAAAAAAATAACAGTCTGAAAATGGTAGATAACCAGATCCCAAGTTGTACAAGGCCTTGTATGTCAGCAACTAGACCAGGAATGTGGCTCTGTAGCTAATAGGCAGCTGGTGCATGCACCTCTCTCTGCGCATCATGTAAAAAGCTATATGAATGTGACAATCTAGATGTCAGGCACTTTGGATGGGATGGGATCTGCTCAGACTCAAGGGGTGTCAAAGTACCATATCCATCAAGCCTTTATAGCTGAAGCGTAAGGGAGGGGAACATGGCACTAATCAGAACCAAGTGGAAATATACTTCTCCATAACAAAAGACTTTCCCAACTGTTTAGGGAAGTTGATGGCCAGGTTATATCATCCAGGAAACTTCTTTTTACTTTTAGATTTTTATTTTCCTGCGATTGTGTGCAATGACTTTGCAGATAAGATTGAAATGATGATGTTTTTTTTAAAAAAACTGCAGTAGAAGGAGATTTCTGGAAGCAGAGTTTCCTTTGAATGTGTGTCTCAGTCACTCAGATAAGTCCACTAATTTGTCACATTTGACACTTTTAGTGTATGTGTTAAACCAAGGTTTCCCAAACTTTTGAGTTCATTGACCCTTTGACAATCTTATAAAGTTATCATTGGCCATTCTTAGGAATGTACATGAAATAAAGTCAATAAAAAATGCTGCATTGCAGAATCATCTTATTAAATCCAGATCTTCCTCATTGGCAAGGTACTCTTCCACTTTATTTATCAGGCTCATCGTTCCCAATTATTTTTTGTGTGCTATACCTTGTTTCCTTCTTTTCCATGCCTAGGCTCTTTCCGACTCCTGGGTCTATATTCACCTGCTACACAGTCCCACCCACCCTAGTGGCGTCAGTATCAACTACTTTGGAAAACTCCACACTAAACTTTGTGAGTATTACACTGTCCTCCCAAAAAAAACCTCCCTAGAAGTTGCCAGGACAACAAATGGTGTACAACCCAACTCTTCTGCTTCTGCAATGCAAGCACGGAATAGCAGTGCCCCATTTTTCCTCTGCCTTCCCCAATTCTGCCCAGCAACATGCCTGTTATTTCAAGCTTTAGCTTCACTTAGTCAGAGGCAACAAATTATGCCACATAGTTGAATTGCTGCCATGAAACAGCAAGTCTGGAACTGTTCTGTGTTCCATTATCTGCCCAAGCAGCTTTCTATGTTATTATAGGCTTATTATTATATTAGTGGTGTGTGTCTTTCCCTCAGTTCTGCATAGTTACATTAAAGCTTAAGTCCACAAAGCTAGGACAGTTGATAGACGAATGAGGACACTTCATATACCCAGAGCAATGTGGTAGTTACTACTGGTTGCTTTGTCCTCTGAAAAATGGGGCTACACAGATCACTGCCCTCCATGTATGCGGAGATCCTAATATCAAAACACGAACAGGATTGCAGTATCTGCTTCATAAGATCTCTTTTCATTGTTTTCTGGGTCAGCCTGAAGTTAACTAATTGGAAATCTAAAACAATGAGCTGTACATATTATTTATTTATTACATTGAAAGTCCCACCTTTTTCACACTTGTGGTTTTGGATATAATGGAGATATAAAAGATTTGGATTATTGTAAAAGATGCAGGAGGAAATGGTTTACAAAAGGACCCACAAAAGGGAGGAGGGAGATTCTTTGGAATCTTGTTTTGATGTTGGTTGTTGGATAATTGATTGTAAAACTTCAAACTGAAAAACTAAATAATTTTTTGAAAAACAAAAAGAACGTCCCACCTTTTTCTTCAAAGCGCTCAAGGCTACATACATAGTTCCTGCTTGTGAGAATGTAAAAAGAACTCTGCTGGATGCCTATCTAGTCTGGAGTACAGTGGTACCTCCGGTTACAGACGCTTCAGGTTACAGACTCCGCTAACCCAGAAATAGTACCTCGGGTTAAGAACTTTGCTTCAGGATGAGAACGAAATCGCGCGGCAGCGGCAGCAGGAGGCCCCATTGGCTAAAGTGGTACCTCAGGTTAAGAACAGTTTCAGGTTAAGAACGGATCTCCAGAACAAATTAAGTTCTTAACCCGAGGTACCACTGTCCTACTTTCCCACAGTGAAGTACAAGCAGGGCATGAGTACAACAGCACCTTCCCAACTCTGATAGCCAGAAACTGATACTCACAGGCATAAAACCATTGTGATTAGCAGCAGTGTTTTGTTTCTCAAAGGGTACTTGAGGGTATGTGGTGCTGGCATGTCTTTCTTGTTAAAAAGTGTGGCAATTACTGTAACAACTTCATGATGAGTACCAGCATCTATTTCTCGGGGGGGGGGGGGGATTAGACGCCATTAGATTTGTCCTCCATGAATTTATATAATCCGCTTTTAAAGCTGTCCAAGTTTTATGTTGTTAGGGCATTTTATTTCAGAATTTTTAACTGCTTTACGTTCAGCTGGGCAGTGTTGGCAGCCATCATTACATCTTCCATTAGTGACTATTAACTAAACTCTTAGCAGTAATTTAACTATGAGCTCTTTTCTAATCACAGCTTTTTATTCTCATGCAACCCACTGGACAGCAGTCCAATAATGAAAGTTAGATCCTTTAAGTACCCAAAATCCCCTCCAAAAATTGTTGGAAATGTCAAACCGAAGATTGGTTATAATCAATAGGCAAGAGTGTATAGGTTTGTATAAGAGTCCAGTGAAACAGAGGAGCAGTATTTTTGTGCTTTAAAAGTGACTTATGGCCAAACTTCTTGTACTATTTTATACTTTAGTGCAACAGTGGGACTATAGAACTGGGGAGATGTTAACCTCCCCACCCCCATTTCACCCATTAAAAGTAATCTCCCAAAACTATTTTTGCCCCATGACTACTTGTAGGTTTTCTCCATGGAGCAAACTTCATGAAAATTGTAAGAAGGTTACCCCCCCCCCCATCCATGCTGCAATCCTGATCCAATTTCCCTCTCATCTTCTGTAACTTTTCTTCCTCCAAATAAAAACATGGGAGATCCTAAGCTTGCATCACTTCTAGTATATCACAACAAAAGCAATTAATGCTGTAGCACCTTAAATGCTAGCACATTTATTGAGACATAGGCTTGAACTCTAGTCCATAGAAATTTATTCCATACTATATTTGTTCTGTTTATAGGAGTCTTTGTTGGTTCTCCAACTCCATTAATAAGCTCAGGCTTGGCATACTAGCTATACGTTTGTCCTAGAGAACAGTTTTTAAAAAATAATTAACAGCTTGCCGATTCTTGTTTTTTAAAGAAAGCTTCATTTTTTAAGCTAAAAACATTTTTGGAATGTAAAATCCAGGGATCTCATTAAGTTTTTATTTAGGTTTACCAGAATGAAACATTCTAGCTTAGCAGGTTGATATTTTAAGAGACGAATTTGGACCAAGAAACATGTTCTGGTGGTGAGCCATGAACAAGAAACATATCCACAAGTTTTTCTGATTCCTGTTTGAAACTAGGATCCAACTGGGTGTGGCTTGGGTATGGACTCTCATATATCTCAGCTTAAGACTAAACTTTGTAAAAATGCATTGTCCTAAGTTCAGGAAGGCTCCTTCCCCTCTATAATATTAGGGGTCTTAATGGATGACTCTGGAGGGCAGGCACAGCCAAATTTAAATTGTCTGGCTTTTGAGATGAATAAAACAGAGCTCTCCTACACCCCTTTTGGGATATATTTTATTCAGGGATGGGGGAACCAGCAGCCCCATCCTCAGTGTTGTTAGGCTACAGCTCCCATCATCCCTGAACATTGGCTGATAAGAGCTGGGAGTCCAACATCATCTCAAGGCCACCCAGGGATAATGGAGCCAAGGAGGAACATGATGGGGCAGGGACAGCAAGCACGAGCCTGCCTCCTTCTCACATGATGGTAATCATGTGAGTACCTAGGACATATGAACATTCTGAGTAACCCAGTGTAGACTCAGATCTGTAGCAGGAAGCGTTAACTGCCTGGCCAAGCACAAAGTAAGGGAAAAGGGGTCCCAAGCTGATCACCAGCTCCCAGGAAAAGGTGCGTTCCCACGACCCTGCACCTTCTGCAAGAGGACATTTGCCCTAAGGTAAAAAGTGGGTCCTTGGTATATTATTAGCCTTCACAACACTCTTCTCAACTGACAGCTTTATTAAAATGCCGTGCTAATGGACAGATCTTAAGCTTTGTCCCTACAGGCCCCACAATGCATGAACAGACCTGCCATTTGAACATGCTCAGGATTCTCTGTGGCAACAGGAAAGAATGCTGTTTTATTGCTAACAACCCTGCAGGCAAGTCTCAGCCCTTTCATTCATAACTCCTCAGTTACACAATCCTGACTTCTTCGCAGGACAGGCTTACCGGAAAAACAAGATACACGCAGGCTTGTTTTAAAAACCAGGATACCCTTATTGTGTGGTCTGTGGAGTCAAGCCGGTGTAAGCTCCAGGTTTCCCCCCACAACAGGGGAGAGCAAAGAGACAACCTGCGCTGAATGGGGGCTGCTTGCTGGGGACCTGGGTGTTTCTAAGACTGTCTTCTCCCATCCAGGGAAGGCCAGACGGAAAGCTGTTCTCTTTAAACTGGCCCATGACTTCCGTGAACACCCAACTCCCTAACAAAATTCAGCGTTCTCTTCCAAAGTACTTTATGAAGCATATATCCATCCATCCTCCCCTAATTATTCCTTCCTTGGCACACAGCAAACTTGCAACAATCACAAGTGCTTTTGCTATGGGCAACACTTTTCTATTTATCTTTGGCGTACTAATATATAATCGGTCTAAACCAGAAGTGGGCAGGCATCAAAGCTTGTACAATTGTATTTTTGTTTCCTAGAATGCCCAAGGTCCATCACCTAGAGCCAGGAGCAAAACAGGGGCATGGGGAACAAGGCATCTCTAAGTGCATGCATAGCCCAGGAGCTTGTTTTCAGAACCGGAATTTTCATGTGAAAACCAATTCCTGGTTTAATCCTAGGCCTTCTTCATATCAGTAGCCTGATAAGTGTGGAGAGGAGCTTTTCATTGTTTTTGTTAAAGGACTAGGAATCCAAAAACCTAGCCACTGCTACTCCAAATGGCCCTGTAGACCCTGATCAACCTTCTGCCTGCACCTGCTCTTATTCTTTTGTATTATATCTGCATTTGATATCAATCTGAGCACAAGCCATTCCCACCATCCAACTGATAAGGAAGAACGCTCCACAAGATGGTTCCACACTGGATCTTTCTCTCCCAGTTAGTCATTGGACTTTTAATATCAATGTTTGCCAGTTTATTTCACATGAAGACACGCTGGCACAAATTTAACTAGCAACACCCTCATAAAACCTGTTTAGGCAGCTGGTGACATCGCACCAACCAGATGGACAAGGCAGAGCACTGAGGAATTTCACCTGTCTTGGGAATTAAAGAAGAGACGCAGTCGGCAGCAGCACTCAAGGGAGAGCTGGGAAATTAGAAAATGCTTGCTGATGTTACACGATTTTTGTATGGAAATGCTTAGCTATGTGGAGCATGTGCCTGATATTGTGAAAGACTGCCTAGATATATATATTAATAGGAAATTAAATACTCCACTATTACCAGTGTGGCACCACTGCTTAAACTCTGATTTACATTTTAAACGAACAGAAAGCTACAGCAGGGAAAAGATAAAGGCAACCTGTAATTTTATTTTTGGAATTACCAAATACCCTTTTCATTTGAGAGAGCGTTTGAAAGTCAAAATTCACAATGAGCAGGCTCAGCGTAGTCAGCTGCCATCTTCAGCCCGGGTTCTTGATTAGTCAGTAAGAAATGGAAACAAATTTATTGCCTGCCAACTGCCTTATTGATGGGAAATAAAATGTGTTTTAGCAGAGGTGGCATTTATAGTATTTCTAAGCCGCTATTAAAGAAAACCTAAAGCAAGCAATGAACTGTTTTTAAAAACAAAGCTGAGAGATTGTGTTCCATTGAGGACCAAGGTTCATTGAAAAGCCCTGGCCCACAGCTGTGCTTCCTGCTAAAATGCATATTGGGTGCAATATAGGTAGTGGCAGTGGGGTGTGTGTGTCACAGAGAGAGGGAGAGAGGAGAAACAAGATCAAGATTGTGAAATGCTTTTGCCCTTTGAACACAGTACATCCACAATTCAGTTTATCTCAAACACCATTTTAAAGGCAAACCACAGCTTTTTTTAAACGGATGAACCAGACTTTATTTGAACACTTGAAAAAATTATGAACATTACAAAAGGCGTATTAAAACATACCCATGTCTGAAGAGACACAACTTTCTGCAGTAGAAAAAGAGGCACAACGAACTGAAATACTATATATACACAGTATATCTTTAAATTAGGCTACCGAACACAGCAAAATTCAGAAGGCCAGCAGTACTGTACACGTGGTTCATAATCTACACCATTTAAAAACTACAACCATTCAAAATCATTTTAAGAAATTTAAACACACCTTGTGTGTGCCTATACAGTGGGCCCGCCACCTACGCAAGGGTTTGGTTCCGGGGGTCCACATGCAAAGGCAGCATCGTGTAAAGTCAGGAACCCCATGAATGCCCCTCCTGCCCTGTGGGGCACATGGCTGCTAACTGGGTTCTTGGAAGGTTTCAGGAGGGCCCTGGGAGCTTTTTTTTCTGGCAGGAAAACCCACTGGGTGCACAAGTGGGGGTGGAAATAAATAACTGGAGAGTGGGGAATAGTGCACTTCCCCCACTCTTCATTTATTTATTTGCCCCTCCACTTCCAGCCCATTTTAAGTTTGCAATCACTAAGTTGTGGGCCCACTCTGTGTGTGTGTGTGTGTGTGTGCGCGCACACACACACACACGCACGTACCAGTGTATTCTACATCACCAATTTCTATGCAATACTGCCTTCAGTTAACTTCTGAATGCTAACAGTTCTAATTGCAAAGACTTGCTGACTAGGGTAAAAGGAAAGCTCAACAATTTGAGGACACAGAAATGTGTGGCTTTGAAATAGGCACTTCTTACATTCTTTTTCAACAAACTCTTGCGCACTGTGAAACAGATTTTGATTGCTAGAGTACTTTTTGTACGCAACGGGGTGGGGGTGGGAAAATCAATTTCAAAAACATTCTAGCATGATGTTCGAAGACACCTTCCCCATCATTTGTCTGAATGTAAAAACAAGAGAAAGATTGAAATATTAAGATACTGACTCTGTCCGGAACGCAACAAGTGTCTGCTTAAAGCAATGCAATGCAAATTACTCCTCATACCATCTTCAGGGCAGATCAACTCCCCGCACTGCTGAAGCCCCAGGGAAAGAACATAGAGTCTTTACATATGGCTTGCTCAACAGCACATCACAGGAAAGTGTCAGGCTCCGTGCTCAGGATTTCATGGCTCCTGCTCCCACGCTCCCTTGGTTCATTAGAACGCATTGCTACATCAACAATGCTGCTTCTGCCAGGATAGAACCCAGACTCACCTGCAAATTTAAGCAGACTCATACACATGACACAGGAGCAGTCAGAGGGAAAACCCTGATCGTCAGGCTCCCAGAGTCTCCATGGAAAGTCAAAAGACATAAACAAGCAGTCTGTTCACTTAGCTCTCACCGAGTAGCATAGTAACAGCACTGAATCCATTTTGTTTAGTCGTCTGCAGAGGGGTCTGAAATGTGAGGGCGCCATGCTTTAACAGAACCTCGAGGGTGCGTGGATGTCCGCCTTTCGCTGCCAGATGTAGAGCCGTGAAGCCTTCCTCATCGGGGTCGTTTACATTCTCTGGGCTGACAAGCTCCTCTACTACTTCCCAATGTCCATTTCCAGCGGCAAAGTGCAGTGCCGTCCTCTTGGAGGGCCCCTTGGCCAGGACATTGGCACCTTCTTCAACCAGCAACTTGGTGGTCGATAAGTGGCCCCTGCAGGCTGCCAGGTGGAGTGCAGTGCAGCCTTCGGCCGTCGTCGCTTCTACGTCTGCGCCCCGGTTGAGGAGCATCCTCGAAGTGCCCGTGTGTCCGGTTTCAGCAGCAACATGGAGAGCGGTGTGGAGCGAGGCGTTTCTGATGTTGACATCCGACTTCAGGTCCACAAGTGTACGAGCTACTCTGTAATGCCCTCTCTGGGCTGCCAGGTGCAAAGGGGTTCTCCCATCCACTGTCTGTGCATTCACATTCACCCCGGACTGCTTGGCAAGAAGCTTCACGATGGACAGGTGACCTTGCCAGGCTGCATAATGCAAAGGCACCCAGCCTTCCTTCCCTTTGATATCTGCATTAACCCCTCTTCTCAGGAAGATGCGCACAATGTTCTCTTGGCCATACTGGCAGGCCACATGGATGGGAGCTCTTCCTTCAAAGTCTACTTCGTTCAGCGAGGCGTTCTTCTCCAGAAGAAGCCTGGTGCTCAGCTCATCCCCGTTCAGCGCAGCAAAGTGAAGTGCTGTCCACTGGTCCTCATCCTTAGCGTTCACGTTGATTTTCCTCGCCAGGAGCAGCTCCACAATGCTTTTATTCTTCTTCTCTATGGCCATGTGGAGGGGTGTGGAGCCTCTCTTGTTGGTCAGGTTGGGGTTGGCATTGTAAAGGAGGAGCCACTTGACACACTCTTCTTGGCCCGACTCAACAGCCAAATGCAGGAGGCTATAGTTCCCATCCAAAACCAGGTCAACATCCTGCGGCTGGAGAATCTTCATCAGTTTGCCGGTGTCTCCAGATGCAATCGCCTCGGCCAGCTTTCTCTTCTGGATGTCCGTGGAACCAAGATCTGGAGAAGCAAAGAGCAACATTAGACTTCCATGACAACCATACATTCAAGGCACAAGAGAAATAAATAAATGGCAGCTCCACTCTTCATGCTACCAATGAAGCCAAAGCGTAGGAAGCACCTCCTCTTCCCCCGCTCCCATATTTTTGCACAATGGGCAGGTGCCAACATGTCCATCTTCCACCTGGATTGTACTACGCATGCTGTGGGTAGGAGGGTTATCAGCTTTTGGGGCATATTACTCATGCAGCTTGCTAAGATCCCATGCACTTGGTGTCTGCTGCACATGCGCACACGCAGCTAGGACTATTATGCTTCTGGCAATTTAGTGAAGTCCAGCGTCATGAAATAGACTTTACAAAACACACTCTCCAATCCTCGTATGCAGATAAGGCTCCTAATCCTCAGAACAATGAAACATTTAAGGCCAGCTCATGGTCAAGCATTCATCTTTGTGTTGTGCCTCAACTATCTGACTGCAATATGATTTGATGTGCCACAAATATAAACTCAGCTATCCAGACAATATTCCTGTAGCTGAAAATATTCCTGCCACGATTATGAAAATTATCACCAAAGTTCAGTGGGAGATAAATATGCTCAATTGCTGGCATCTCCAATTAAAGGAGGACCAGGTAATAGGAATGGCCCTGCTAAAGACCCTGGAGAGCCAGTGCCAGAGTAGATAATACTGGGCTAGATGGACCACTAGCCTGACGGCTGTCTGTGTTCCCTATGCAGATTCATTAGCTCAGGTTGCACAATGCATTCTTCATACTATCACCTTCCTAGGAACACTCAGGACACTTTTCATGGAAAGAAGCCTTTGCCCCTCAAATGCCGAACTGGAGAAGGCAGAACTGGAGAAACTCTGACCCTCCAGATGTTGCTGGACTATAACTTCCATCATCCCTAAGCAATGGCCATGTTGGCTGGTACTGATGGAGTCCAACAACGCCTGAAGGGCTAAAGGTTCCCCAGCCCAGTTTTAAGGTCTTGGCAGAATTGTGGTGTGCAATTGGTTTGCTATCAAACAAACAAGATAAAGATCAAGCAACCCTTTTGAGGTGGAGGCTAACTTCACATCAGAAAGCCTAAGTCTAGGGCTTACTCTGAATATGACTTAGTTGGGTATCACCCCAAGAGACATCATGATCATTGCTCACAACTTCTTTGGAAGCCTATGAAAATGAGGGGGAGCAATGATTGATATGCAACATCTTAAAACACATAGCCAGCTGATTGCCATGGAAAAATGAGGGAGCGGACTTTGTGCTGGCTGTACCACATCCTCCCACAAATTATCATCTCATGGCAAAGCTGCCTTCAATATAGGACACGAGAAACCACTAACTCCCACAGCCACCCAGTCCCAACACACACCCCAAATTCGTTTTTCCAAGTTATTGTTTGCTAAAACTATAAAACCCTTACCACTTTCAGAATTCTCTCTCTCAAATGACAGTGATAGGGAACCACGTGAAGAAAAGGCAGAGTCTACTGAGGACACTCCTGAAAGCCTCTTGTCGCTGGAAGCAAGCCTAGATTCAGAAGCGCTACGGCTGAGTTCTTCAGGCTCTTCTGTTTGTGAAATTCCCGAGTCAAGTTGGGACAACAACTCTGAAAGGCTGTAATCCTTAGATGAGGAGGGTTCAGACCCTTGCTTTAGCTGGGATAGTCCGGGCAGCTCCTGGAACAAAGGGGGGTGGGTGGAAGAGGGAGGAAATTATAAGTTGAAAGTGCTTGTCAAATGTTACCCAGTAGGGGAAGAAGGCACCAATATCAAGTTATCTCTATTTTTCACATACAGTACATACCTTGGGGTAAGTCCGAGTATCCTTGTTGTCCTCCTGAACTATCAATTCCTTGTTTTCAGTCTCTGGCTTTTCACAAAGGTCTTCTGTTTCAGAAGTAATTTCTTAAAAACAAAAACAAAAGCCAACGATTAGATTTATACTAGCAGAAGATGGGTCAAATAATATGTGCATCATTTACAGCAACTGTGTATATTTCCCATATGCCACAATCTCTTTCTCAACAACTGGCCAATTTAGATAAGCGAAACTAAACTATCCAGCTGCTAGAGGATACCGCTTCCTACTTGGAAGTTTGGTCAACCACTCTATATAACATTATCATAATTTTTGAATCAAGGTGTTGTTGATCCAAACTCCCACTGCTACAGCAACATATTTCCCAAATGTGCCTTACTTCCTCTGTGTAAGCAATTAACTCTGCGGAGAATTTCTGCCCTGTAAAGACTGTATTATGTCACCACAAAACCTACTGAGATGGAATAGAGTATGCCAGTTGCACAACATAGCAGGTTATGGAGCCATGTTCAAATCCGTCACCAGGAGAGAAGATTAGTTGTTGTGCCAAGTGAAGGATTTGCACCCCCACCCCAGCATGCTTTTGTGCAAACACACACACAGCTTCAAGAAAACAGAATGCTGAACCAGATCCAGCAAGGCTCTTCCTATAACAGAAATTGCAGAAGGCTCTTATCCGCAAAGTTAACTGTAACATAAGGAAGCTGCACAAACTGCAATATGGCAGTAAAACCACATTCAATCATCTGCTGTAGCATTTCAGACTATGCTGATACTTCAACCTGCTTTTTAAGGCTAATCAAACATGACCTTAACTTACTCTTCATGACACCTCTTTCATGCTACGGAATACACAGTAAGAAAAAACAGACATCTAACATTTTACCTGGGATTTTAAGGATCAAAGAGTTAAACCTAGGCAGCAACTTGGGGAGCTAGCCAGATCATTTGACATCTAAATCAACACTTTCATGATCAGACAAGTTCTTGTATAATCCCTTCCCTGTAGTGAGGAAGTGCCCCATACTGCTGCCTGCGCAAAAAAGTGGGTTGGGTATACTTTGCATTCATCATTTTTACAAGATTTTGGTGGAGCTCTACCAGGGATTAGTATAGTCCCGAACACTGAAATGACTCACTGGGTTTGCCAACTAGTCGGTAAAAAGTTTACCTTGAAATGTTGGCCTTTTGCTAGGATCATCTTGCCAGCACTTTTGCATCAGTTTGATCAAGCTGTTACACGCATGAGGTCTGGATCTGGAGACAGCTGGCAACTCTGGGCGGTGGCCATTCACTACTTTCACCATAATATGTAGAATATTATTCTCTTCTGCAAAGGAAAAGGCACAAATCAAGATTATTCTGAGAACTGAAGCAGCCTCTGACCAATAGCACAGATCACCTTAATCAGAGTCCTCTTTCCTGTTAGGGTTCTCTTTCTAGAAGAGAGAGGTACGCATTTCAACTGACTCAAAGGTCTCATAGGTTAGGGTCTCTGGATCAGCTAGTAATGGCAGAAGGTATGTTGCCTAGCTCCCTACATACATTGTTTCAGGTTAAAGTAAAGACTGCCTGCTCTTTACTTACATGACGTTGAGGTCTGAACAGCATGGCTAACTGTTAAGAGGACACTGGTGGATGCATCATGTCCCCATCTATTCATATGAGGGTAGATGCAATTATCCTTTTGTTCCTTATCAAGCCTGACACACTATGGTCTCCAGTCTGGCTTTCAGTGCAGAAATAATAGCTGAGGTTTCCTCAAAGCTATGCATGAAAGGTGTGGTTGTTAAGCAGCTAGAACAGATATATAATTGGCAGTAATGAAGCTTGGGCATTCTGAGGCTAGTCTCATCAGGGTGGGCATACACACACTTGAAGAGGACTTTTGTTTGATGTGCTCATCTAAAATAGGATCCATTAAACAAATATTTATTTTCTTACCTGAAAAGGGCTTTTTCTGTGTGAGAACTCCCCAGATAACAATGGAAAAGCTGCAAATAGAAACATCAGTTAATGTTAACTTTATAAAAATCATAGGATGCTCTCTCTCTTTCTTGATTACTGTTAGGCTTTCTAGTGCTAATCATCTCAGGCCATCAAATACAAATGAGGTATGCTAGAATTGAGAATGGGTCTCAAAAGAACGTAAGAATTGTCTTTGTAGACCAGACCAAGGTCTATCCTGGTGCCATCCAGATATTTATTGGACTATAAGTCCTATTAGTCCTAGCCTGCTTGGTCAGTAGTCATGGATGATAGGAGTTGTAGTCCAACAACTTCTGGAAAACCCTGTTCTAATTATGCCTTGTGTACAAAAATTACTTTCTATTCCTTGTCCTGAATCTACAGCTGATCAACTTCACTTTTGGAGCACAGAAAGAGATGTTACACACACATTGTGCTTGCACACTGCGTCTCCACAGCCTGTTGACAATGTCACCTTTGGGCTGGGCATTAATGAAACATGATCACTGAAACAGCACTCGTTACACAGTGTATGAACCTTGCTTTTAATGCTTCTCAAGTGTCTTGGCATGTTGAGGTATAACCCAGATCAGATTGACCTAGATGGCACCAAAGAAAATTAGGAGGTCTGGAAAATGATCAACTGGGTTCCAACACCTGCTTCCTAAAGAATCAAGAAATATCTGCAGATGTGACCTTGGTTTTGCCAATTCAAGAAGGAATTCAAACACAGGTTGATTTATCAAAATTTTGGTTGGCATGAGACAAGTGCATTGCATTAAAGCTACAATGACTCCCTTAGGTATCTCCCGAGTTTTGAAGACTTGGCCTTTGTGTCCTGTTTTGTTGATATTCCATTGTAACAAAATGGTTAAACAAAATATCAATTCTAAGGATTTCCTGAGAGTTTAATTCTACCAGAGTTAAGTAGCAAATACTGGAGAGAAACAGATGCACTGAGGAAGAAAAGTACAAACCTGTAGACATCATGTTTAGTATCAAAGTACCGGGTCTTCTCTTTAATGCGTTCTGGGGGCAGGTATGCTATAGTGCCACAAAGCCCATCCATGCTGAGATCGTGTGAATGTGAAAGGCCATTGCACTTGGCTAATCCAAAGTCTGAAATCTGATAAAGTTAAAAAAAAAAAAGAGTTCCAGTTAGAGTAGTCTGCAAAATCATTTCTGCATGTGTGGTTGCACAAACACAGTGGCTTAGAGCATTGGAGACAGTTGGGCTTAAGTGCTTACTCTGAGCTTCACAAATCAGTACTGTTTGTCCCTCCCAAGCAGGAAAACTTGCTGATGTCTGCTAAATGTTATGCGAGGAAATAATTTTATGAAAGAGATACAGTTTGCCTGTAGAAATTGCAGCAACTCTGCATACCCAGACAACTGGTGAGCATCAGGCAGATGGCTATGGAAAGAATAAGAAAGTAACAGCAAGCACTTCTTAAGAGTTTACACACACCCGATTATGTTTAAGTGTCAAAACAAAATAAATCCATAGATTTTCTTCCAGGATTTTGCTTAGGACATTCAAAGGGAGGGAGCTGGCAGGAGACACAAAACTCAACAGCCTCATAAACAGAACTGTTAATGTTCCACACATTTGCAGCCTTTCTGCACAAGGCTAAGCAGAGGCCTTATTATTCTACCTCCTGAGACACTTGGTTTTTTTTCTAGATATTTAGGAATGTAGTGCAAGACATTGCAAACCTAGGGAAATACTTAGAAGGAGTGACTTTATAAGTTAGGTGACTGTTGCACCAATGAGGATCACTTTAAGAGAGATTTATCTTTGTAGTTATGTACTTGGAACAAAATGATGTGCAACAGAGGGAAGAACAGGAGACGAAAGAAAGAGAAAGGAATTGAAGGTTACCAACTGCTTCTGGTTAAAGATTACTTTATTTTCATTTGTAATTTGCTAACCCTGAAGCTCAGGGCAAGTAATGTTTAATAAGTACACACCACTGCAAAGCACTTACATTATTGTTGTTGTTAAGTTAGTTGGCCTGATAGGAGAAATGACAGTATGGGTTGGGGGGGGGGGGAGATAATCTAATGGGAAACAACAGCAAAGACGTTTCCAAAGCAGTTAGATGCACAGGGTGGAGAAGGAAGTGGGGAAAGATTCAATGTATTTGTCTCTGAATGTAAATATTCAGACACACCCTGAGTTCACATATTTTTGAAGCAAGAGATTTTATAGTGATTCCTGAAGTCCCAGCTCAAACTTCAGCCAAGCCAAGGGGAGCGGGGCAAGGTAAACTACCAAAGGCTCATGTTTTAGATTTTCCCCACTCCCCGCCAATGTCTCCCGCACTGAGTGACAAAAGAGCTTATTGTCTAAACTTTTGTATAACTTGATTTCTGCTACAGAGGAAAAATCTTCTGTCCAGATGCAATGGCACACAAATTTTTGTCTGGCAGGGCAAAAAGCCCAGAATTAAGTTTAAGATATTGACTGACGCAAAGGAAAGAGGGGGCTTTGCCCTGCCAGACTTAAGGTTGTATTACGAAGCCGCAGCTTTCTGCTGGCTAAAAGACTGGCTACTTCTCGAAGACACTGATGTGTTGGATCTGGAAGGGTTTAATAATAATTTTGGTTGGCATGCATACTTATGGTATGACAAAGTTAAGATCAATAAGGCCTTTAAGAACCATATTGTCAGAAAAGCAGTGTTTAATGTCTGGACAAAATATAAAGACTTATTGGAAAATAAAACCCCAAGGTGGCTTTCACCTCTGGAAGCTAAGGCCCGAAAAAGACCCAATATGGAAGCCAATTGGCCAAAATATTGGGAAATATTAGAAAAAGATGGAAATAACTGGAAATTGCAGAGTATGGAAAAAATGAAGGATAAAGTGCGAGACTGGTTACATTACGCTCAGATTAAAGAAGTTTTTAAAAATGACAAAAAGCTAGGGTTCCAGGTGGAGAAATCGAAGCTGGAAACTGAACTGTTAGAACCTAAGACTAAGGTACTTTCAAGAATGTATAACTTGCTGTTGAAATGGAACACACAAGACGAAATGGTTAAATCGGCTATGATAAAGTGGGCACAGGACATTGGGCATAACATTATGTTTGAGGAATGGGAAAGGTTGTGGACCACTGGGCTAAACTTTACTGCATGTAATGCTTTGAAAGAAAATATAATGAAAATGATATACAGATGGTACATGACCCCAGTTAAGCTTGCCAAAATATACCACTCGTCTGACAATAAATGTTGGAAATGTAAAGAAAATGAAGGAACATTCTTTCACCTCTGGTGGACTTGCCCTAAAGTGAAGGCCTTCTGGGAAATGATATATAATGAACTGAAAAAGGTATTTAAGTATACTTTCACTAAGAAACCAGAGGCCTTCCTTCTGGGTATTGTCGGCCAGAAGGTGTCAAAGAAGGACAGAACTTTCTTTATGTATGCAACAACGGCAGCAAGGATACTCATCGCAAAGAACTGGAAAACTCAAGATCTACCCACGCTGGAAGAATGGCAGATGCAGCTGATGGACTATATGCAGCTGGCGGAAATGACTGGCAGAATTCGAGACCTGGGAGAAGAAAGGATTGAAGAAGACTGGAAGAAATTTAAGATTTATTTACAAAATTATTGTAATTTGATGGAATGCTAAGAAGGATGCTTGATTATAAACAATTGGCCATCACTAAATTAGATGAGCATTATTAGACTATATTGTAATGATTGGTTATAAGATTACAAATAAGATGGTAATTTGCTTGAAAAATTTTATGAACAATGTAAGTGCGAGCGGATGACGTGAGGAAGTCCAAAGATGTTATGAAATTTTGTAAAGACACAAACAATGCTGTTTTTTAATTTTGTATCTCTTTTATTAAAAAAACCTAATAAAAATTTTGGAAAAAAAAAAATGCAATGGCACACAAATTTTTGGAGGACCCAGGTGCAAAAGTGACTAATTTTGGCATTATGAATCACGCAAACCCATCTTACAAGTCTCTGTTTTAAGCAAATTGTTATCATTATAATCAGAACACAACCAGAAGTAGAGCTGCAGCTTTGAGCATATCAGAATGTTCTGACAACTAAATCAAACTGAGTTGTGCCTTCAAGGACTCTCAAAGCCTTGGCAAGAGAGCTGCGTTCTGGAAGGAGTCTTGTGGGTTTAAAATTAGATGCTTTGAAGTAAGTTTCTAACACTGAGCATGAGGTTTAGTCATACAACTCCTATTAACATCAGTGGGAACCATGCAGCACACACAAAAATACAGTCATAAAAGAAGGGCTTTTAATTAGATTCAAGACACCTTCTGACATGCCTATGGGTGGCAGACAGTACAGCCAATGTAGCAATGTAGTACTTAGAATTTTGTATTCCATCCAGTAATCTGGATACCAGTTTGGATAGGCATGCACAGATTAGCCGAATTTTGAGGGCCTTGCTTTCGCCCTTTGTACAACTTTGGGTGCAAACATCAAAGTTCTATGGGAATTCTGCAATAGCCTCCCACACAACCTGGTAATAACATTTGGCAAAGGGAGAAATGAAACCAAGTATCAAATCCCTTTTACAAATAATGTGATCTCAGGCTATTAAAATTATTGCAGAGATATGTGTGAACAGCTACAGGGAGTGATTAACTTGCAACACACATTCTTTGAACCCCATGGAAGAGAGACAAAAGCAACTTTGGTTACAGCAAGCTATGTCTCCTCACTCATATTTCCATGCAAAACACAGCTTGGACACCTATTTTCAGCTAACCTGAACTCCTCGTTCAGCTGCTCTTGCCTGTTAAATAGTCTTGGCTGGAGCTCTATTTTGTTATAACCCCTTACAATAACTGTTTTCAGAAAAGCGAATCAGGATTGCTAGGGTGGACCTAGGTGGTTGCTCTATGGCTCCTTCCACCCCCAACACTCCAGCAACTACCAGAAGCTCTGAAGAGTCCTGTGTGTGCCCTGAGTATTTAGACCCCTAGAGACACCCTTGAACATTATGGCACCTGCCCCCTCCATGTCTCCGAATCTCAGTCCTACTCACTGCCTCCTGCTTCCTTTCACCTCCTGCCTCTGTACTTGCCACTCCCTCGTCCCCATGGTCACTATACCTCAATGTAACTAAATTAAAGGATGCACCACTGGAATAATAAACTATTCTTCCCGTGCCTCCATTTCCCCCCTTCCTCAGCTGCTTGCCTGATTCTACATTAGACTGAAAGGCCCATTTTGGAGCAGGGACTGATGACACCTGTTCTTTATATAGTGCCATGCACATAAAAGGCACTATAAAAAGAAGCTAAACAAACAAACACACAACTAAAAGTACTCCAACAACTTGGATTGCAATCTAACCATAAGGCTGGAACTAGAGCAGCTTCAAAGGTTATAGAGAACAACTATGGAAGATGCCAAGTGGGGAATGAACAGAAAAGTCATTGGTAAGGAGTTTTATTGCACCGCACTCTAAGCCAAGGATAGCCTATCGAGTAATAAAGCTGGATTAAAAAGTAAGCCCTGCTGCTACAACTTCTGTGTGTTTAGTTGTCAGATATAAGTATGCGACTAGAGAGCTTTGAACTTGGATTCCAAAGGCACTTCTGCTTGTGAGCACTTTCTTTTGGAGAAGGGCATTATTTATGTTCCCTTCTAAAAAAAATTCCCCAAATGCTATGGAGTTTCCTCCAACCCTCCGGAATCAGTTTTTGGGATGAGAACTTCTAAACACAAACCTGATAAAATCAGAAACACATTTAAGTCCATTTCCAGGGGGGTAGTCTGGTGGGTTTTTGTTTTGCTTTGTGCAACAGAGCCTTGTGGCACCTTAATTTATTAGTCCTTAAGGTGCCAAAAGATACTCTGTTGTTTTTACATCTAAGTAAAGAAAAGTATTCTGCTACTTTCATAAAAATGCATAGGACTTAAAACATCTATTGCATGAGACCAGCAATTATAAGTATGCAGTTATAATTGAATATTTATATATAAATATAACTGAATATAATGTTTATATATAATATCTGTAACCAAAGCAATTTCCTGTATTCTGGCAGTGTAGCATACCATTATGTTTTGGGGGGAGCATGAAAGGTTGAGAAGATGAGTTTTTAGAAAATTAAGGAGTTTTGAACTGGGAACAGAAACAAGCTCTAAACTCCTCAGCCCCCAAGAAATCCAGGCACCACTATAACTTTAATGCTGTGCAACTATCTAAAAATCTAGGGTGCAGTTCAGATATTAATGGGAAACCATGGCTCCCCACTACATGAATGAGCTGTTTCAAGCACTGAACACACCAACTCCCTCCTGAACCCTATCCATATGTTCCAAAACCAAACATAGGCTATTTTTACAAAGATCTGTCTGTTCTCATTCACACCACAAGTAGCAAGATACTAAGCACATTACACAGGAACAGAATTTTCACAATTAATTAGTTGAAAAAGAAACAGTGATATCCATTTTCAGCTCTAATAGTAATTCTTGTTTTAGTGGACTGCAGATGTGCCTCAGCAAGTCTGAGCAAGTAATCAGGCTCTTATAGCAAGGAGAAGGGTTTCTGCAGAATTTCCTTTCTATTTCTAAGAACATTGGCTTAGTTTTACATGTGAACCAAGACTCCTTGTTTACAGCGATGGTTAGTTAAACAGGGCAGCTCATTTGGCAAATTAACCTCTCTTGGTTATAAGCTACAGGATGTTTGTTATACGCCACAATTCAAGATTAATTCTGCACGCCTGCATTAAAATATTCCATAAAGTATTTTATATATGGGAAAGATGTTGGTTTGTAATACCACACTGCAACTATCCATCTATGCAGAGAAAAACATGGGTATCAACCCAACATGTTTTCCTGTTTATTTCCCCTCACTATCATACAACCTCTTACACAAAGAGCTTTCAATTATAAACATAAGATTGCTTACAGTTGTAAGATTGGTCTGTACGATCACTATTTACTCACTACCACAATAGCATTTTCTGAAAGTTGATTAAAAAATAAATAAACACCTTTGCAATGTCTTGCTTTTTTCCTTCCCTGGTACTCTTTTTTAAAAAAAACAACGGAAAAGCTGTAACTGTGTTTAGCAAACAGTGACAAACTTTTAAAGCAGGGGTGGGTAACCTTTGGCCCTTCAGATATTGGTGAACAACAATTTGCATCACCTCCAGCCACGCTGGCTTGTACGGATGGGAGTTATAGTCCAACAACATCTAGAAAGCCACAGGTTCCCCACTCCTGCTATAAAGCAAGGATAACATGTGACACTGAACTCACAACCAAGTTTCACATCATGCACATCAAAGAAGAATTTGCATTGAAAGGCCCAGAGACAAACCTCTCCTTCAGTCTCATTGTGATGATGATGGCAAAAAAAAATGTGGGTCAAATAGCAATGGCCTAGGACATACCTTGACATGATAATGGCCATCAAGCAGTATGTTTGCTGGTTTAAGATCCAGGTGAAGCAGAGGTGGGGACATGCAATGAAGGAAGTTCATGCCCACAGCTGTTTCATGGATGATTCGGAAGCGCAGGTCCCAAGGCAGCGGTTCTGCAGCCAGGAGCTTCTCCAGTGATCCTGTCTCCATGTACTCCATGACCAAGCCCACAGGCTCTTTACAGATGCCATACACTGGAAGGATGTAGCGAAATTTTGCCATTTCCATCTTCTTGGCTTCTTCCAACAGTTCCATACGCTCCCTATGTAAAAAGGGTAAAGTACAGGACTTTAGTTTATATTTATCAATAGCATTTCAACCATTTATTAGCTTCAAATTTTGTATGGGAAATTCTTCCATTTTACTGATATTTAGTGCATACATTTTTATGTATCCATTAATGTATTCACAATATTTGGCATAGCATTATGTCTGAATTGGAGATCATGGTTTGTTGTTGTCCAAACAAATCATGATCTGAAGCCAAGGTTTGTTCTTGCTTACCAGTTGTGATGTATGGGTTTGGTTATAATGTTAAGCCAAGAATTGTGGTTTGTTCCTCCCACTGACTAGTGGCGTAGAGCAAAGGAGGAGTGATTCTCCTGTTCACGGCACACCATTATGCATAGCTAACCATGATATGCAACTCAGCTGCTGTGTTTTACAGAGCTGAAATTTAACTTCCCTGGAATTTCTAATTTGTGTACATTTTATCAAGTCAAAATCATTTGTAAATGGGTTTCACATGAAAGCTGCAGGATGGTCTTACAGTTACTAATCTCATTTAGGTAGTTACGGAGAACTAGAATATGCACATAATTTTGGCTCATAAATAATCATCCTTTTGTCCAGGCAGCACAAAAAGGTTATATAGATAAGAGTATCATAAAACTTCTCTTATTACAACCTTTGTGAAGCACTTAAAATATTCATCATGGTATTGAATTTTATCTGCACTATGATGAAAAAGGTAGAACACAGATCTGAAGTGAACTCTCCTAGGCTTCTACTCCCTAGATTTTAGATTGGCATGTGATGAAGCACTGTGAGAACAGGATGTCTCTTTGGTCTGCTCTAGAAAGATTCTTCTTGGTCTCTCAAGTATCTAAGACGTATTATCCACATTTTCATTCCAACCTTTTCCAAGAAGCACAGGATGGCATACACGGAGGTTATTCTATTTTATTCTCACTGTAAACTATGGGGTAGGTTAGCAGAAGACAGTATGCATAAATTGTCCCAAAGTCATCTAGTAGTTTTCATGGCTAAACAGAGTTACGCTGAGCAAACTCTCAGATTCAGATGCCTAGCTAACAGCCCCAAAACTTTAGACTAGCAATACAAATCTCCCTATTCCATAGTTTTGAAATTATTTAGAGACCTCATGACTGCATAGGAAGGAGCAACAGGGGAAAAAACTCAAGCAAAGCTGTAATTTACAGTTTGTAAAGGACTGCAACAAAAAAATGGTGGTGTTTGCAGGCCCTGTTAGAGACAAGCTCTTTCTATTGCCTGCTAGTGCTCCCATTTTAAGACATTTTATTCCACAGTTTAGGACCAGGCTTTCTACTAAGGGAGAGAGTAGAATTCAATGTAGCACAAAGTACAGGATGTGTGTATGCAAGAAATGAGGTCCACTCACACAACAGGACTTTCTCCTCCCACCATGTGCTCTCAGACATGTTCTAGGGCTTTCCCCAACCCTCAAGAGGTGGGGCATGCAGAGGAGGGAGGGAGGGAAGAGCTCAGTTGTATGAGATGTTGCTTCCCACCCAAACAGCAGCTAAATTGAATCCAGCCCAGGATTAAGAACACTATGATAAACAGAATCCAATCATGGTCTTTGTTGATGGAAAACACAATGAAGCTGATGTAATTTGAACATGGCTACACATAGCAAGATGAGAAGTCTGTTCAAGTCACTGCATTTACCTTACTTGAAAGCAACATAAAAATAGACTCATGTGTGACCTAAATACAAAAGCGTCCATAAGACTCCTAGTATTTTCAAGTTTTCTATATTATTTGCTAAATGCCCCCAAAGATGTCATGAGGCCAAGTCCTCCTAATTCATCAGATGCCATTGTGTCAGCCAAAATGACTGTATGTGGCAGAAACAATCCAGTATTGTTCAAGAATTCAGTACATCAGACTTCAACAAATGGGTGCCCTCCAGCTGCTTTTGGCTACAACTCCCATCAGCCGGAAGGCACCCAATTGGTGAAGGCATCAATACATATAATAACAAGAGGAAAGTGCTAGTCCTAACTAAAATAGGGACAGAAGGGGATACTTATACTGATGCCCTAGAAAAGAGTTTCATTTGAGAATGGTGAAAAATAAGTGAAATTAGTGCTAGGTAGCCAGTCAAATTAAATATACAGTCATTAGCTAGCAAGTCCATATCTAGAAGTAAGAATCTGGTGCAGTAATGTTGCCTTTCAGGACCAATGAGTCACATCAAGAAGGTTCAAACTAGAGAGTTGCGTTGGAGTCTCCTTGGAGAGGAGACTTGGAGGCCCTTCTTAAGTTCTCCTCCCCACCTCAATACTACAGACTGGGTGTGGGAACAGATGGTGGGGTCTCTTTCCAGCATCTGGTGTGGCTGCTATTACTGCCCTGAGGCACCTATCTTTTAAGATAATTACTTTTGAAGAGAAACACTAGGGTGCTTTGACATGACAGGGAGGAAGGGAGTGTCAGGAGTGAGCAGCACAGCCAACTCTTGCCCCTAAGCATACATAACTCAAGCTCCAGCTAGCGTGGGATACAAACAGCAGCAGATCTCCGAATACTGAGGTGGAATTTGTGAAAGTGGGTGGGCGGTTGTAGACCAAACAGGCAAAATAAAAGCCACCACCAAGTCAAAGGCAAATTTACACACAATGTTAAATGAAAGCTGGTTCCTGATTTTAGGGAGCCCTTGGGAAAGAGGCTCTCAAGCCCCCACCCGCAGTTCTCCTGCTACTTACTGTTGCCCATCTACTTGACACTCCCCCTCTGAGCCCAATCTGGACCACCTCTGAGAGACAGAAGGCATATGGACATTCCTGATCCTTGGTTCTCAAGCTGCTTCTTTACTTGCCATCTCCAAATGAGGGAGTAAGCAGGTAGCTACAGCAAAGGGGAATGGCAGCAGGGGCAGAAGATCCCATGGACTGACCCTGGGATTCAACTGTGAGCATGGAAAGGACATGTGGTGAATACTACATGCTCATCTCCAGCCACTGATGCTTTTTTGGGTGGGGAAAGCCCAGGAACTGAAGTTCTGAGTCCAGTGGTGGGGAAAGAAGCGAGAAGGAACTTGTTAGAAACTAAGAAAGGGAAAGTTTACCAATAATTTCCATATAAAATGACATTCACCTTGAGGACTGCATTGCTAAAAATCTTGGAAGCTCTGTGTGGGAGAGGAACTTGAAAAGGGAGATTTTTGCTGTGGACAAGAGAAAGCCAGTGGCCTCCAACTTCTGTATGAACAGAGGTTTGTTTCAGAAAGTTTCTTCCCTGCTTTATGCCTTGTTTGCCAAGTAAACAGAATGGGGAATGAACTAGCATTCTAAATTGGATAGGTACAGTAGCCCTATTCAAGAGTTCACCTGAATGTGTGTGGGCAAATAAAAGGGGGGAGGCAATTCACCCAAGCCCCTCCTGAAATATCCTCATTTTGTATTTTATTGCATTGAGAGGGAAAGGTCTGAAGGGAGGTCCTAAGCACATTAAGCTGAACTTGCTTAGAATTATCCTTGTGATCAGGAATCCTGCTTAACAGGGGTCCCGGTCACAAAGAGGAATCTATGGGGATTCATGAGAACACACTTCTGCTCCACTTTAGATGTTCAATCTCAATGCAGGAAAGTCTGAAAGAGGAACCAGCATGCACAGGGATCTTGGTGACAGGACCTGTGTGCACACTTTTCCTCCATTCCAAATTTTATACCACACATATTCACACCGAATGCATGAAGAGGGCTTCAGAATATTAGCTATCAAATATTCTCAATTTTTTCATCTCACTGAGGACTACTAAACTGTCAGAGGACACCACATGTGCATAATTGAACAACGATGAAAGATACCTGCACTCACTTGGTTGACATTGCTCAAGTTCTAAGCACAGGACACAGCTTGTCAAAAGCTTTTATTGGCAAGGTCCTGTTCCATTATCCCCAGCGATATGTATCTATTCTCCTTGATTAAATATAATAAAGGACAAACATGTTCATCTCACTTTTGTACCTTTTCATCGCAGTCTTAACACAATGGAGGTATCTAACGAAGTGTAGGACTAGGCACACTAAAAATTAATGGGTTTAAAATTCTGAAATATATCTAATCCTAACCTATCACCCAAAATGGACGCGGGTGGCGCCGTTGGTTAAACCACAGAGCCTAGGGCTTGCCAATCAGAAGGTCCGTGGTTCAAATCCCCACGACGGGGTGAGCTCCCGTTGCTCGGTCCCTGCTCCTGCCAACCTAGCAGTTCAAAAGCACATCAAAGTGCAAGTAGATAAATAGGTACTGCTCCAGAGGGAAGGTAAGCGGCGTTTCCGTGCGCTGCTCTGGTTCGCCAGAAGCGGTTTAGTCATGCTGGCCACATGACCCGGAAGCTGTACGCCAGCTCCCTCAGCCAATAAAGCGAGATGAGCGCTGCAACCCCAGAGTCGTCTGCAACTAGACCTAATGGTCAGAGGTCCCTTTTCCTTTAACCTATCACCCAAGGACATAATGTTTAGAGAATCACAGACATCCAGCTCTCTTCAGATGCCCTTATAATGTCCCCCTGCCACCTCTGCACATTCAGCAAAACATCTGGAAGGGACCTTTGCACTCATCCAACTATATCTGCAAGATACTGAGCACATGGAAGATCCATGTGCATATAGCTGTCAATGTGATAAAACCATTTTCAGATGTCCCACTGAATCTGAGGAGGTCAGCATGCACAATCCCACTCTCTGCACATTGAGTGAAGGTAGTTTTGAAAATGTGAAATGGCTTCTTTCCAATTCCATAATTCTAATTTCCCCTTAGTCTTTCAGACTAACATTAAGCAGTTAACGGAGCAGCAGATGCGGCTAAAAGTATTTCTCCTGAATTAACATTTTTCTCACTATCCAGAATGCTGAATGACTAGCAAATTCCATGAGGGCCAATATTCACACATAATGTTATTTATTTTCCAAATTTAAAACTCTTACCATTGAAAAAGAAAGAAGTCTTCCATATGGATCTAATTTTCTAATGCATAAGTATCTGTAAACAGTCACACTCCAAATCAGCCTGCGCATACTTTGTATGGTGGAGAGAGAATATTTTTTTCACTTGATTTCCCCCAAACAGCAGCAAGACTACAGCTGTGCACACACTTCAGCTTTAAAGCATGTTCAAAACACATTCTCTCCCTCAAAGAATTCGGCACTGTAGATTGTTAAGGGTTGTTGGGAACTAACTCTGTGAGGGGTAAACTACCCCAGAATTATTTGTGGGAAAGGATGTATTTTGAACGTGCTTTAAAGGTTCAGTACATGCACAGCCTACCTGTTGGACAAAATCCATGGCAGCAGATCAGGTGATCCATCAAATATGTGTAATAATCAATCAGAAGAGCTTTTAAAGGAACCCCTAAGGTACGCCACTCACTTCTTCTGCATCCCTCCCATTCCCTCTTAGAAAGTTTTATTGTTCCCTTTGCATTGTTCAAATATGTATCTCCTTTATTATAACACCCAAAGGATTGTACTCTAAAAATTGCAATTATAAAAACTTGCTAGGCAAGCAACACTGCTTTAAAAGTACACGTTTCTAGCATGTACTTCCTGAGAGAAGCCAGTTAAATGCTTCATTATTACTCCAAAGAGAGGAGATAATGATCCCACAGTAGTCAGTAAAATATATACTGCATATATATGGAAATGATCAGGACATTAAAATACTCAACCTGGAGATCTCTATCAATAATAATTATTCCTCTTATTTAATTTTCCAGCAAAAAAGAAAGATTAACTTTATCTATATACCTGTGCACATTCCAATACAGGACCCAAGCCCAACCTGCAAGAATATGCTATCTGCATTTGGTACAAGCAACTCTGCTTGTCTCCTAGCAATTGCTACTAGTTTTGAGGGGTTTTTACACAACTCCTGTGCATATCCTGAAGTGCTGAGAGGCACAAGTTCTAAAGTACTAAAAACTGCCCAAAGGCTTCCCTAATTTCATTGTTTTGAAAACACATTTTGAACAGGAGGAGACAATATGCTTTTCTCTATTAGGTATAACTGAATGAAAAGTGTCTGTCGTTCAGATGTATTCCCTTCCTTATTTGCCTCTCAAGTAAAATACTTTGGTGTTTGTTCCTCTTCGTGTCTCATTCACTTTTAGGCACATGAAACACATTTCAGTTTCCTGCTTATAATACTTTTTTCTGTTTGCATTATCTTTCTAACATTAGTGTGTCTCTTTGGAGAAGAGAACTGTGGCATAAAGATAACTCTCCGCCTCTTCTTCAAGTGGGCTCCAAGCTGAGCTCCTCTTGGCTTTGCAACTGCAATGCCAGATATGAGTACTGATTCAGCCTTCAGTCTTATCCTACCAAGGTGTACAACCGTGATTATGGATATTCCTCTACTTAAGGATAGCATTTCAATAAAAAATACTTGTGTATTGGTTCAGTATCAGTTCCAGCAGCAAGGCCATAGGTGACAAGGCACAATCTTATAAGATCTGGATATTTATATGAAAATCTATTTGGATCTGTTTCTTCAAGTTACAGAAGATGACTTGCAACAAATAGTGATACAACCTGGTTTCTTTTTTAATTCAAAAGAAGAAAAACAAAGTACCCCATTCAATATTTGAGACTCAGTCATCACAGCAAATGGAAAGTGAAAGACTTTATTTACATACTGCATGACCGTCATAGTGATATCTAAGTCATGATTAAGCATAAAAGCAAAAATAGATTTGAGTTTGTGGATTGTACTCTGCCGTGACTATGACTCAAAAGGCAATTGGATCAAAGGGGAAAGGGAGAAAAATACTACCATATATACATGCATACATGGGATGAGGAGCTGGGCAGCCATCAGATATTGTGGGACAGCAGCTCCCATCATCCCTGACGCCTGGCCATGCTGGCTGGGGCTGATGGGAGTTCACAATATCTGCAAGGCCACAGGCTTCCTATACCTGACAGCAAGGGGATTGGTAAAAGGGCTCCAGAGAAGCAATCTTACCGAAGACAGAGAATAGAGATTAACTTATTGAACAAAGAAGCACAAGGAGAAATGAGAAATTTTAAAAAATAACATCTCTGCCAACTTGCATTTAACTGAGGCATTTTGCCACATAATGAAAAGGTGTCAATCTATTTACTGCCATTAAAAAAGAAAACCCACCGTAAAAGCTTTTAGGGCTTAATTTTGCTTTTGCTTTTCTTTTTTCAAGGAGCCAAGTGGCTTCCTGTTACATTGTGAAGGCTTGCAGGGCTAAATGCTTTGCAGCTGATTGACCATCATCATCAGTCTGTTCCCAAAGAAGAGCTGTTTCCAAAGATCCCCAGCTCCTACCCAAATCTGCAACAAGCCACATTCCTGATACTAACAAAGTTAAATTTTACAACATGATGTCAAGGGGAAATCCTTGATAAATCTTAGCTCTCCCTTTCCCAATGCTGCTGCTGCTGCTGCTATTTTACCACCCTCCCCAGTGCAGTGCTCTGAGTGGACCTAGCTGGTGTGACATAATAACGCACAGCAGCTGGTGGAAAGGAGCAGGCAGCAACTTTGCTGTGCAGTGTCCAATTCTCAAAGGTCCCATGCAGAACTGTAATTGCCTAGATATTATCTAGCTTTAAAAAGCAATAAAGTTGTGCCTTAGTTGCCCATGGCAACCTGGCTCATATGATATAAAAAAACACAGCACACAGATGTTTATATGCTGTGATCTTATTGTCTTGGACTCTGTGGATGGGAGTCATCCTCTAATGTTAAGAATTCTGAGGAATCTATTTTTAAGAGGGGAAATTCCTTATTTAAAAATAATTGCACCCAGGGAGAATTAAAATCGAAGCCCTTATTTCAAGCATAATAGCTTTAGCTTTCTTTCTGACCCGCCCCCCAAACAGACTGCCCCAAAAGTAGTCTTGCTCCCAGTTCCAGCCTACAACTCTCACAGCCTAAATAGTTTGGGGATGGCAACAATATTCCAATAGTGACCTTGGTGAGAAAGTCATGGTAAATTTCAGCATAGGTCAAACACAAATACAGAGATACTTCTGAACACTTAGGAAGTTAGAACGGTAGCCACAACATGCACATACTGTGATCTTACCCACTACTGGGCTACATCTCCTCCCTCCAAGGAAGCTCACTTGGTTGGTCACCATGAGAACAAGATGGTGGACTAGATGAGGCTTTGGTCTGATCTTGTTTTGTTCTGAACTAGCAAGCTGCCTTCTGGGCTCAAAGAGGATTTCAGATACAGCTCGGCTCTACACCCTGTCCGCCTCAACACTCATCTGTCTGAGATGCCATTCATCATTAGTCATGCTGTGTGGCGTTTACTGTATGAAAAACTCTCTCTACTAGAGAGAATCAATCTCTAGTTCATAACACACACACACAAACAAAAGTCAACAATTATGTCTCTCTCCTCCATTCTTAGGCAGTGACCTTCGGAGAGATGAAAAGAAGACCCACACAAAGAAAGGATGAGAACCTGTAGACACTGGCACACAAACAACATCCATGGAAATCAAATCACATTAAGTGGAACCCCCAGTTGTAAATCTATGACAAGTTGCACAAAGAAAAGAAAAGAACAGAACAGTATCCAAAGACTCACTTAGAGAAGAATTATCAACCATACAAATTAATCTAGTTGCAACATGGTTATACCTCAATACAAAGGGTTTGATACCATGACACAGATAGGCCATCAGGAAACTATCCCTCCATTATAACCCAGCCTTTCTCCGCTCCCCTCCCCAGGCATAGGCCTTTGTGTTTTTCTAATATCACAATGGGCCTAAAGAGAAGATCCTGCTTGCATGCCATTTCATCTGTTTGCACTTCAAAAGAAAGCACCCAAAGCACTTCCTGCTTTGGTGCCTGCTGCCTACTTTGACCTCTGGAGCTGCAACGGGCAAAGCTTAGCAGCACAAGCCAACACATGCCCTGATTGAGGTAGGGCCTATAATGTGCTGGGAACTGCTCCCAGCCAAGAGTGCATGGCGTTTAACTCGGTGAGCATGAAGTTCTTACCAGTAGCCTGCCCAAAGTGGTTAAACCCCATCATTACCATCATCAACACTACAGTAGGCCCACCCAGTACACTGTAGGCAAGAAGCACCGCAGACACCCGGTTGGAGGTGTCCTTCGCTTCTTTCTGCTTGAAGTATGGCAAAGGTCATTAGTTATACACAACAGGTTTAGCAACTATATTTAGTCACCATCACTGCATACAGTTATGAAGGCGCAAGGTGATCCTGGCCAGAGCCATCCAAGACCCCACTTCAAAGTAGCCTTTAACAAGCAGCTCTTGAGGCAGTAAGGTAACCAGCTTCTAATTCTTTTTGCAAAGTATTGCAGTCCTGCCCAGCTAGGCAGGGGGGTGGGGAAGAATCCTCTAATCCTTCACTTACCTAGATAAAGTTTTTAGCATCATGGTTTATTCATTACTGAATCACACACTGTTCTTTCCAAATCTGAGATCAGCTTACTTCCTGCAGCGAGGCATTTTTTAGAAACAAAAATATTCATTGTCCCTCTAAGCTGTACGAGCAAACAGGTACAGGCACTATTGCAACAGGAGTCATGATTCAAAAGGACAAGTTAGCCAGAACTTTCCTTCACATTACTGTCTAATGCTTTTTTTTTTTACATAATGAGAAAACATAATGTGATTTTTCACTATAGACAGGAAGGGGAAACCTTCTTAGCTTGAGGACCACAGTCCTTTCTGATGAATTTTCTAGGGGCCACATGCCAGTACTTGGTGTGGCTGGGGCAGAAGTGGCCAAGCTAAAGGATGTGGCACTCACCTTTGTATAGTAGGCTACATTCCAGGCTGCCAACAGTATATATACACATACACACACCATCACAATTTCTTCATCCAGGCAAGCAAGAAACATTATCACAGTTCAAGAACACATTCCTTGAACAGACAGAAACACACAAGAAGGGTGCAGAACAAGGTCAGTGAAGGGTTGGTCCTGACAAGAGGGTGTGGCCTAGGGCTTGACATTTGGTCCCTTGGCCAGAGGTTCCCAATATGGACCATCTCCAAATAACTAGGAACAGGACTCTCAAATCCTTCAGCTAGCAATCTCCGCCACTGGCGCGCACACACACACACACACAAAGTTAAGGGCCAGATGATTTCTTCCTCAGAGAAGAACATTGCAAGTCCAGAAATATGTACAGAAATATTCAGAAGAGATTCAGGAAGAGGAAAAAATTAAAAATGATGGTGGAGAGCTACGTGCTATTTGAGAGCATGCACATTTCTTGCGTCACAAAAAGGAGCCCATTTTATATCTCTATGGCCACTTAGGGCTTGCACTTTTCCCAGATATATTTCAGGAATGGTATTTTTAAACATTCTTGCCTCCATCAAAATAGAAGCAGCCAAGCTAAGTCTTCAACAAAACTAACACTGGTAGAACACTCCTGGTTTTACCTCCCACTAGAAGTGAATCATAGAGTTGGAAGGGTCCACAAGGGTCATCTAATCCAACCCCCTGCAATGCAGGAATCTTAACTAAAGCATCCATGACAGATGGCCACGCACCCTCTGCTTAAAAGCCTCCAAGGAAGGAGAGTCAACCATCTACTGAGGGAGACTATTCCACTCGTACAGCCCCCATTATTAACAGACGCTTATTACATACACCAGTGAATAGCACAGCTCTTCAATGGCTAGAAAGTGCTCACGCTTATGGGTCGGATTCCACGAGATGGTTTTTGCTTACAGACATTTCTCCTTTTAAAAGCATGACTTTTTGCAGTAGTCTCATGGAAGAGTTGTTGGAATCTACTCGATTCCGAGTAGTGATGAATGAGTTGACAAACGGCTTTGTATTCCAGATCACCAGTTGGGGCACAGAAGGATCAAGAAAGCTTCCCTGTCTGTCTACACACACAGAGCTCTCAAATTATTTTTTGTCATGGCCTTCCTTTTCCTGTGAACTCGTATACCCAGTGTGAGTGACTTACACAGCAGTGTTCAAACTTTCCACATTCATCTACCTGCTGTGGGCCTCTTGCGAAACGGCAGAGAATCAGGGATGTGCTTTTAGGAACACTCCAAGGACGACTTCCGGGTTGGCGCCATCGCCGAATGGCGGGCTCCCTCCGTGCTCCGGAGGGAGCCGGCTCGGCAGGGGTTGGGTTCTACCGCGCCGGCGACGCGGGGACCCTCAAAAGCCATGGGCACGGAGCCCCATGGACATGGTGACTCGGCTGGCACCTTTGCGCCCCTCCCCGGCCCGCGAAAGAGCCTTTTTAAAGGCTAAGGAACGGGCGCCTGGGGGGGGTGGTGCTTTGAGTCCGCCGCTTCCCCTGCCGAGCGAAGCCGCATGCCATTCGGTGGAGAGCGCTAGCTTCTTCTATTGAAAATTTGGATCCAAAAGAAAAACCCGTGAGTAATTGGACTATGGACTAAAAAGAGGGATAAATTTTTAAAATTTGGTGCGAACGGGGGAGGTGGAAAAAGGAAGTCAGCCCCCCCTTTATTGTAGAAAAGACAAAACAAAGGACTTGACAACTAAGATCGAGTGTAACCCTATCTTGAGGAACTAACAACTTCGCGAGGGAAAATTATAAGTTTGAGCTGGAGGAGAAAAGGAGAATTTGCATTAAAAAGCAACCCCCCCCCCCCCGGAATCCCTGGAGTGATCTGCGAGAATACCTGGAGAAGAGTAATGGAGGTTTTGACAGCTGTCAAAGAGCTGTCAAAACGGAAGAACAAAATAGAGACGCTGTATTGAGGACTTTGCCAGTTACATTTGGATATAAATTGGATACAAATTGTTTCAAATAAGGATTAACAAGCTATTTGGACTGGTGGATGTGATCTGGAAGGGAACTCAGTTACTGTAATCCATCTAGAGGAGCTGAGGGATATTGCATGTGTTTTTGCTAGGAAACTTGAACAGTTGAACAGAACTTTCAACCTCCTGGGAAACTGCAGAAATGGAACATTATTTTGTCTACAGAGGTCTACATACTACAAGAAACAATGGATTTATCTGTTGGAAAATGAAAGGGACATGACGTAATGTTTTGCTCCTGAATAACAAGCCTCTGCAGAGGAATTAGAAGCTTTTGGAAAAAGAACCTTTCTGCGGGAGAACAGGGAAACAAAAAGGAGGAGAGCGACCGACAAGAATAAGGAAACAACAAGAACTGGACAGAACTGGAAGTGGGGACATTTGGGATATCCAGATTTGACAAGCTTATGGAAATAAAATTGGAGTTTTTACTCCTGGATACAAAAATCTGGATAGAAGAAATGGGCCCCTTTTTGAGATAGACTCCTTCTAAGATTGGACACTTGTGATTAAAAATGACTGGTAAAGAATCAGAGAGATATGGGTTTAGTGAAATGTGGGAACACCAGGAAGATATTAGAATTGGAGGGATATAAGGAACGCAACAGGGAAAGAGGGGAGGGAAATTTGGAATCCAAAGGCTGTAAAATTATTTTTTCTTTCTTTTTGTATCTTCTTTTCATCTGCACTATATCTGAAAGGGGGGAACTCGTGGAAGGGAATAGATAGATCTTAGGGGATGGGAATTTGAAAAAATTGGGTTATTGACGATGAGTGTAATTTGGGGATAAGAACTTGTTGAATCTAATTGTTTATTTAGAAGATTTGGAACACAAGAGGGGGGAGGGGGAAGTCCTGGTCATTGGAATTTAAATTGGATTTAATTTGTTTTAATTTGGAAAATCTTAATAAAATAATAAAAATTATTTTTTTTAAAAAAAGGAACACTCCAAGGAAAAGCCGAGCAACAGCAAGATCTGTTATTTACAGCCTGGCAATACATTGCAATGAATTATCAATAATAGTGGGCAACTGGATTTGGGGCAATATGTCTTATGGATACCCTCAAGGAACCCCATGATTCTGTGGAGCTACCTGTCTTAGGCCAGGATATGGTTTCTGCCAACAGAGATCATTGCACTTGAGATCAAATGCATTTTTCTCTAAATCAGGATGGGAGAATGTGCCCTTCCCTAAAATAAAGGGCTTGGCATTTGAAGCTATGGTCTTTCATCTTGTTGTACGCTATGTTATGGGTTCTACAGCTTGACCTGTGGGGACAGGTGAGTAGATGGGCAGACAGAGAATTGGGCTAGATCGCCCCAGTGGTTCCTTTTTCAATACTTTGCTGTTAGCAGTGTTGTGTCAGAATCAATATTTTTAACCTATGAAAAGTATTTAAATGTACACTGGCTAGGTCTTATACCAAAAGTGCTTTTCCCTGACCTCCAGTAGCAGTGGGTCAAATACTTTAGTTTAGATATTGCTCAAAAATCATGACTGAATAGTGAGTACCAAGTGCGTGGAACATTTTGCAATAAGCACTGACAACTTAGCAATCAAATTCCATTGTAGCAGTTTAAAGTGATGTCTGAGTGATGTAGCTAAATTGACATATTCACATATATAAGCCCAAGTTTTCAAAAGCGGTGAGAGATTTTTGAAACCAGCGTTTGCAGACAAGTTGGTCCTGCAATACAATTTCAATGCTGTATGCACTCTAGAGTGTTTACTATTTCTCTCTGATGTTTGTTTTTCCATGAACTACACAAGCTCTGAAAATTAGGATAAATATAAAAATATGACTACTGTATAACACATTTAGAGCACTCTATACATATCACTCTGATCATTCATCCACCTATGAGATGTTGCAAACTGCGGGGAACCTGCAGTGTGATTTAGAGTTTATGCAGAGCAAAAGCAATATATACATCCATCAACTATACATCAAATGAGGGATGGCTTTTACAGGTTTGTTAAAGCTTTGTTCTGCAGACTTTAGTACTGCAAATAAATGTGAAGATAGCGATCAGTTTCATATTTTTGATGCCTACAAAGTTGCCCCAAGAGAATGAGCTATGCTTGGGGGGTAGAATCCCAAAATTAAAAAGAAAACTTCATAGGTTCTCAGATCAGAAGCCAAATATTTGTGATCTGTTACTAAAAGCAGCTCAGGGTATTACACTGCAGCCTTATACCAGGTCAGATTATTTGTCCACCTGGCTCTAACTATCATCAGGTCTCCAGGGTTCTTCCCACATCTTCCCATCACCTTGCTACCTGATCCTAAGGTGCCAGGGACTGAAACAACCTGGGACCTTCTCTATGCAAAACAAGTGTGCTGTCCCACAGAACTATGGTTACCACTGAGGAAGTCCACCAAGCACAATGACAACTTGCTTCTGAGGAGATATGAATAAAGCTATACTTTTAATTTCCAGAATTGACAATTTCTAAATGGCAGCTCAGGACTTTTGCTGGTGATTTCTGGGATAAAGCAGCAGAAGGCTGTCTGGCAGCCCAACATTACATGGAAGCAGAACAAACCCCAATAGGATTTGCTTTTGAAGACATTTAGGACCAAAGCATGCTGCATTTTGCAACCTAGTCTCATGTGTGAAGCAGCAAGTGACCCCTTCAGCAAGAAATTTAGGCTGGATTAAGACTTAATTTGCAAATGGGTTGTTTAGATCTTGCAAGCAGTCAACTGGCAACAAGATTTTTTTTAATCCTTTTTGAAGAAGGGTGAGAAATAAATTTAATAAATAAGTATCCAATTTCACCCAGAAATGGTAAATCTCTCTATTTTTTAAAAAGGCAATTTTTCTGCCAACAATGTCAAAAAACTTGCACGCATGAGGAGCACTGACCTTGCAACACCGTAAATTAGTTCCACTGAAATTAATGGGAAGTTACTAGTCACCATGAGTAACTTTCACACTCATTTCTGTGGGGTCCAAGTGCAACAAAAGTTTTTAGTCTGGGTCCAACCAGTTGCTAACCATTCCTTCAAGATCAGCCTTTCTCAAGCCCACCGACACAATGCCAAGCCACAACCAAGGCCCAGAAAACCTCTCCCTTCTCCTCCACCGCTTCCGTTGCACGCCACCCTCCTTGCGGAACAGCCAGTCCCTTCCACCGAACGAAACACACCTTTGCAGGCAGCGACAAGCCGATCGCTCCCAGCGTCCCGTACTGTTGCCAACGCGTTTTGCTTATAAATGCAGCCTCCCTTTCATTAAGCGAGTGCATTACAAAGGGTCCATTACCGCAAATCTGCAGGCAAATTGGCCTCGCGGTGCAAAAGCGCCCTTTGTAAGCAAACGTATTGCATGCGCGGCGGCGTATAATGAAAATAATCGTTTCACAAGCGAGGAGCAAACAACCGGAGGCAGCGAGCGAACCGGAGCTGCAGATGTTGGGTCGGGACAGGACCGTGGGAAGCGGACGGTGCCCCTTTCAAAGTGTTTCTGCTTCGCTTTCATGGAGCCGAAGTGTTTCGCCAAAAGGCCCTTCAAGTGGAACGATGGCGTGGCAGCCTGCAAATCGCCCTCCGAGTAGAACCACTGACTTCAATGGGTCTACTCGGAGTAGGACTTAGTTGGAAAGCACACATGGGATTTTTAGTGAAACCAATCTTTTCCTTAATCTCTCTTTTCTATCCCTTTCCTTCCTCCAGGCGGCTCAGCAAACTGAAATCAACTCTGCACCTTTCCTAGGCTGTGCAAAGCAAACCAGCCGAAGGATGGAAATAAAACGGGCGGTTTTTTTCGTCCTAGCTTCCTCTCTATGCCATCCAAGCAGCACAAGAGATAGGCGTTTAACTACCAGACTTCCTTAAGAAGTCGATGACACAATCAGGACAAATTCCTTGCATAAGCCTCGCGTAGGAAAGCAGCGCCGTCTTTGAAACTGCAAATTACAAGCATATTCTTAAGCGCGCGCACCGCACCGCGCTGCCCCCGACCCCGAACTATGCAACAGGAAATGAAAATGCGAACATCTCAACCAAAGCGGATTTTCAAAACAAAACACCACTGTATATTAGGTTTTCAAACCCAGCAGCAGCCCTGTCTAAAACGTGCTTTTGACCAAACGGGGAATCCCTTCCTAGCTAGCAGCAGCCCAGAACTGCAGCTGGGCTCAGCGTGGGAAGTTACCAAGGGGCGGGGTGCCTGTGCAAGCAGGTTTGCCGTCTGCAACTCGCAGCGCCACCCTGAGCGTGCCTCCTCCGAAGTAAGCCCAGCAGATCGGGCTCTCTCGGTCCCTGGCGGCTCGACACCTGCACGACTCCGCGCGGCAGTCTCGAGGGCAACGGGACCGTCCAGCTCTGGAAACCAAGGGAACCGCTCCAAAGGTCACAACGCAGCCCGGGCAGCCCTTCGAAGGCTTCGCCGCGGCGCCCGTCGCGCGTATTCTGGACTGCACTTGCAAAACAACGCCCAAAAATAAAATCGCGCCACTTCTAGTTGACAAGACACCCCCACCCGCGAGCAGCCGGAGCCCAGCTCAGGGGTTCCGGCTGCTCCGCTGCCAAGCGAGCCTCGGTCGGGGAAGTCCAACCAGGCGCCCGGCGCTCCCTCCTCCTCCCCGACGCCCAGCCCGGCGCTCCGACGGGCCCTTACTTCTCATCCACATGCAGGCTGGGCGAGCACTTGATGGCGAGCCAGGTTTTCCAGTGGACGTGGCGGACTTTGTAAACCTGCCCGAAGCCTCCCGAGCCGATCTTCTCCCAACTGCCGAACTCGCTGGCGTCGAAGGTTTTCAGCAGCCCCATGGGCCACGCCGAGCGGCCCTCCTTCTCCATGCGGCCCCCGGATTCTTCCCCCAGTGTGACAGCCGGACGACTCGCCCCCCCGCGCGAGACACACCTGAACTGCACGGCCTCCCTTCGCCGACTGAGCGCCCTCCCATCTGGCGGCGCCGTCTCCTTTCCCCAGGTGACTCAAGGTGTGCTCATTCGCCAGGCCCTGACGTCACTTCCGGCCTTCGGCAAAGCGAGGCGAAAACGCGGGGGTGGCAGCAGCAGCAGCAGGAGGGCAGCCTGGGCGGCTGCAAGAGTTGCGCGCTGGGGGTGGAAGGCTGCTTCCCCGCGGGAAGGAGAGAAGGCACCGCACCGCCTCGGGAGAAATTTGCACGGCTCCCGCTCTTTAGATTGAAAAGGAGAGTGTGCGAAGGGGTGTAGCGCCCAGGTTCAGTCTCCTTCGCCTCCAGAAAAGGCTACGAATGGCCCCACCCAGGAGTGCCAACTTGAATAAAATATTGGGGGGGGCAGGTAAGCCCCGCCCCTCAAAATCGATCACAAGACGCAGCACGCGCACATCATTTGAATGGCAATGCTCATCAGCTTTTTGGGGGGGAACGAGCCCCCACGAATATTTTAGGGGGCTGGCCGAAGGGACCTCAGCCCCTAGGAGTTGGCTGCTCTGGCCCCACCTGATAGTCCCTCAAGACCGGCGAATTACTGGCAGATCTGTGCTGGACCATCCGCACATCATTCCGATTTATTAGTGGTTCTGCAACGCGTCCCTAATGTTGGTGTGTTATTGGTGCGCTGTATCAAAACAAAAGTGGAGCCGCCGCTGTCACCACCCGGAGCATTCGGAGTACCAAAGGTTACTTGGCAGCTACCAGGCACGCACCTATTGCAAAGGAAGTTTGTTTATTTAATGTCCTAGCTTTCTCCCAGCACAGTACCCCAGGTCACAACATGCATTAACAACAGGTGCAGGTTAAAAACACACCAATCAGTTGTATTTTTAAAGAAACAAGTAAATTGCTATATTAAAAACAGCACTGAATCCATGCAATTTAAAACCACTTAAAAGCACAAGAAAATATACAACAACACCCACTATTAAAAGACCCTGCTGCAAAACAAAAACCCCCCTATGCAACAAGGAAACAAGGGGGCAACAAGGAAAGCAGAGAGGGAGTCTAGCCTCCTGCAGAGAGGAGCTCCACAGTCTGGGAGCAGCTACCTAGAAAGCCCTCTCTTGTGTCTTTACCAAATGTGTCTGCGAGGGTGGTAAAACTGCTGCTGTTTAAAAAAATGTTTTTACTCTGTGGCCCCCACCCCATCCCTGCTTTACACAAACTGCTGTTGTTTAAAACCAACTATCACCCCCCCCCTTTGTGTACTTTCCCCTTCTCACTCCCATGCCATGGTCATGGCAGTTGTGCAGCCTGCCTTCTCTTTTGCTCCTCTCTGCAAACCCAGGATTGTGGTGAGGCAGTACAAATCTTCCAATGTGGGATGCATAAGGGCAGCCTTCCTTTTTTTATGTATATAGGAAGAAAAGGAAATAACGGATGCAGTGTATCACACCACTATTCTTGGCAGCCTTCGTTCATTTCAGTAAATCACAGTTTCTATTTAGTGCAAGTTAGTAAACAAAAGCCATACAGCACCAACATTTGGTGTATTCTTACCATGCCTTCTGCCCCATTTGCTCCAGATGGTTGTTGGGGGGCTTACTGGATGGTTGCGGGGGGGGGGGCTTACTGGAGCAGATTTTAAGGGTTTGCAGAGGTTGCAGGGAGATCAGTTGCCAATTTGTTGTTGTTTTTTCAAAAAAAAAATATTGATTTCCCAAAATTTTAAACAAACAAACAAACAAAGATATTAACTGTACTTAATCCAATCTTAGTAACATTGTTAAATGACTTCCTCAAATCCCCCTGGCTGAGTTTCATTGGATATTATTGTAACAGTATTCCAAAACCAATTTTCTCATAAAATTAACTTAGTCACTTAACATCTTTCTTCCTTTTCATTTTAACTTTAAACATTTTATTCTCTAATGTCACATATTTAAATCCTAAGCCTATCTGGTATTTGCAAGTTTTTCCAATTAAGTTATCTTAGCATATTTAACTAAATAGTCTTTGAATTTCATCCAATCATCCTGGTACTCCTCCTCCTTCTGGTCGCGGACTCTTCCAGTCAGGTCGGCTAGCTCCGAAAAGTCCCATCATCTTCATCTGCCATTCCTCCACTGTTGGGACTTCTTGTGTTTTCCAATTCTTAGCTAACAAAATTCTAGCTGCAGTTGTGGCATACAAAAACAATCTAACATCTTTCTTGGGCAATTCCAAACCTGTTATTCCCAGAAGAAATGCCTCTGGTTTCTTAATAAATGTATATTTCAACATTTTTCCCAATTCATTATAAATCTTCTCCCAGAAGTATTTCAGCTTGGGGCAGGTCCACCACATATGATAAAAGGTACCCTCTTTTTCTTTACATTTCCAGCATAGATTATCACTATTATGATATATCTTTGCTAATTTTACAGGGGTTAAGTACCATCTATACATCATTTTCATAATATTTTCCTTTAACACCATACATGTAGTGAACTTGACACTCCACAACCTTTCCCAGTCTTCAAGCATTATGTTGTGTCCCACATCTCCAATCTATCATCACAGATTTAACTTGTTCATCCTTTGTATGCCATTCCAACAATAAATTATACATTTTAGACAGATTCTTAACTTTAGAGTCCAACAACTCCGTTTCCAACTTAGTTTTTTCCACAGCAAAACCATGTTTCTTATGATCAGTTGCTAATTTGTTTTCAGATCCAATATAATGCTCTCATGGTGACCTTTAAATCCCTAAAATGTTATGGGATCAAGTTAGTGGCATTTGGCCACAGAGTTGGCATGGGGTTTCTTCAAATGGGAGCAAGCCCTTTTGTGGTCTTTGTTTGCATTTCTGTAACCTTTTTATGTGTGAGGTTACGTGCACAGATTTCAAAGCATTTTGTTTACAGCTCCTTGGTTTGAGCTCACACCCACCCACAATGCATGTAATTTTGAGCAAGCCTAGTAAAGCCAAACTCACTCTGTGTTTTATTGATGCCCACCTTGAGCGTCCTCTTCTTGTGCTTGCCTTAGGAAATTGCAAGGTCCAGGAATTGGAAACACAGTAATCCACCTCACAGAGCTGAACTTGTTGTATGTTTCAACATGTTTACGCAGATAACAAGCGCTCTTCAAACCAAAGAACATGGAAAGATGAGACAAATGGCTTTTGTAGTTAAAACAGAAACAACAAACTAAGAAGTACCGACTCGCCCCACCCTGCCCCCCTCAGGGCTAGTCAGTTTTTCTGATGGTTTGATAATTACAAGACTCTTAGTAGACAGAGACAGAAAATGGTTGGAGAGTAGGAATGGTAGAATATGCCCATTTTGGTGTCTCTGAGTTTATCGTTTTTCCAATCTTTTTTAATTTTTAAGGAAACTTTATTATTACAGAACATCAAGTTTTCAAGGTAGATTACAACATCGAGAGTAATAATATGGCAATATTACAGACACAATGAATGTATAGAACAGTACTTATTTCCAAAAAGCTTAATTAATTCATTTTTCCATTCTTGAGTTCTCAATATTTCCATATCAGTTTGCAATTAAATAAAAATTCCTCTGGATTTTTTTGGTGAGAATATCTTATAATACACATATTTCTGCTGCAGTTCTTCCTACTATTGTATATGTGCTTGTCTAGTCCTGTGGCTCTGGACAACAAACAGGTAAATGACTGTGGCCTTCTGCTCTTTGAAAGGAGAGATGTGGGCCATGTCAAATGTTGAGACATCATCTTAGCTTGTGTTTGGCCATGTACCTTAACCTCTGCTGCACCTGTTGATTAATGAACCTTGTACCCTGACTTATGTACTGAAGTTATCTATGCTTCCAAGCCTTTGACAAAAACAGAGACAAGGGTCCAGTACAGTTTCCACCAGTGAGAACCAGGACAGTGAGCGCTTTGCTCAGTGGATGTGAGATTAGTGTTTAACTGTCCCTTTCCTTGCAAGCAGCTGCAGACAGATGACTTCAGTCACACTGTGGCAACAGAAAGGAAAATTCCCCTTCTTTCCGCACTTCTAGGAACTACAGAGTTAAGGATGTGAACTCTTGAGTTCCTTCATAGCTTTTTGAACTAATTCGGTGAACGTCATTAAACCAAACTAGTTTATTCAAAGCACTGGTCAAACTGGGGAGGAGGGTTAAGGCAAATATCATGTCTAGTTTGGCCCTCAGGCAGAGGAATCAGACTCTGGCACTGTTATAGCATAGCTGACATAACTTCATTCCAGTTTAAAGTGATGCTGACTTTCCATAAGTCTGTGTAAGTGCACTATTATTTTCACCCAGCAGAAACAGAACAAAGTTATGTCATCATAGTTATTACCTAAGAAAATAATTCCTGTATTTGCTGTGTTCTCTCATATGCTGCATATTGGGCTGCATATTGTAAGATTTTCTGCAGTAACAGAAAAGGTAAATTTAAAACCAAGGACTGTTTCACAGCAAAACTGAACGGCCAGTTTAACCCACAGGTGAATCTACTGAAATTGCAGAGGAAGGACACCATAGAGAGTTTCTAAGGAATGCTTTCCATGGTCAAAATACATTGACAACAAATGTGTAAGAGAGGTATCACTTTCCCTGCCTTTTTCTCCCTTTCTTGCCCCTCCATTTAATACGTTTTTCTGAACTAGTCTAGCCTGTTGACCAAGTTGAGAATATACTGTTTACCTAATAAAAATCAGAAGCTGGAACTTGAAAAAACATGCATAGGAAGGTTGAGCAAAGTGCTACAGATAGTAAGGGGGGGAGGGAGAAATCAAAGTTATATTCTAGCTTAAGAAGTGAAGCAAATCCAAACCGTCCCCAAAACCTGATTGTCCATAAAAGTTAATTATAAGTTAACACACAAAAAATGAAAATGGTACCCTAACAAAACAACTCCCATAGGTGTCATTTTCACATTCTCTACAAAAGGGTGACTTGTATATGCACAGCCAAGACGACTCCTGAGCCTCTATTTAAAAATGTTAAGCTCTCTCATTATGATATTAATGGTTAAAATTAAGAAGTCCTTGCGACACATGTATTCTGTTGCAAGGCTTGTCTATAAGGAGAGAAAAGGGTATCTCTTTGCCTTTTCATGTAGACAAGCCCTTAAACCGAATATATGTGAAAGTGTTGCCCAAGGTCTTCTCATCTGGAAATGGTGCAATAACTGGAATGACATTTAAGGAATATGACAAACACTAGAAAATAGCTGTTCTTCTTTAAATCTGGATTTGATTAATGAGATTTGGAAAAGCGCACCACACAGAAAAGTACTTTTGAGTAGCATAGTGGAAGATACACTTTGATCCAGTTGGGTCATCTATTCAAAGGTTAGAGTGTCTGTAAACTGCCCACCACTTTACAGCTGTTCAGTAATCTGTTGTCTGATCCTTGGAAGCCCTGTGTTTATCTATAGTGGCAGGTCAGGGTTAGTGGAGATAATAGTCAGTGTCTCTCTAAAGGGCATTTTGCAGCAGATGGCCGAGACCCCCAAATTTTCACCACTTTGTATCATTTGTGTGTGGCATCTGAAAGTGTAATAAGTACATCCTTATATCTGCATTTTTCTCTGGCTTTATTCGAATGCTCTATATTTTTATTCATCTGTTTTAATTTTAAAAAGGTAAAGGACCCCTGATAGTTAAGTCCAGTCACAAACGACTCTGGGGTTGTGGCGCTCATCTCGCTTTACTGGCCGAGGGAGCTGACGTTTTTCCGCAGACAGTTTTTCCGGGTCATGTGGCCAGCATGACTAAACTGCTTCTGGTGAAACCGGAACAGCGCACGGAAACGCCGTTTACCTTCCCACCAGAACGGTACCTATTTATCTACTTGCACTTTGACGTGCTTCTGAACTGCAAGGTTGGCAGGAGCAGAGACCGAGCAACGGGAGCTCACTCCATCGCGGGGATTCGAACCGCCGACCTTCTGACTGGCAAGCCCGAGGCTCAGTGGTTTAGACCACAGCGCCACCCGTGTCCCATTTTTATTTTATTTACTTTCAAAGCTGCCTTGGGGGCCACTGATTTTACAAACACAGGCAACTCCTTGTTTACATGAGGGTTGCATTCTGGGTCATCATGCGCATCCACGGAGCACCCATACACCACACTGCTCCACCCCCTTCCCCTTCTGTCAGCAGTCACGTACCAATTGAATGCGCACAAAATGGTCTATAATAAATAGAAAGATGCAAAACCACAGGAAGCTGGATTATACTAAGTCAAACTATTGGTCCAGCTAGCTCAATATTGTCTACATTGATTGGCAGTAGTTTTCCAGGGTTTCAGACAGCGGACATTTCCAGCCCTACTGAGGACTGACTATGGGACCATTTTACATGTGAAGTAGATGTTCTATCACTGAACTGTGGCCCTTCCCCTTTATATAATAAGTTACAATAACTGAGTTATGTTTGCAGAACTTCTTGTATCATCTTTGTTAGGGAAGCTGGAGTTGTGCATGTTGAAAGTAATAAATTGGGAGAGTCACAGGGGCTGTCTCTACAGAGCCCAGTACAGTGGTACCTCAGGTTGAGTACTTAATTCATTCCAGAGGTCCGTTCTTAACCTGAAACTGTTCTTAACCTGAAGCACCACTTTAGCTAATGGGGCCTCCTGCTACCGCCGCGCCGCTGGAGCATGATTTCTGTTCTCATCCTGAAGCAAAGTTCTTAACCCAAGGTACTATTTCTGGGTTAGCGGAGTCTGTAACCTGAAGTGTATGTAACCTGAAGTGTATGTAACCCGAGGTACCACTGTACAAATATGTTGAACCAGTCATTGTTGGCTGTAGTGGCAAAGACCTTCTGCACATGTAGGATATTAAAACGTATTTTGTGAATTATTCAACTATTTCCTGATCTCTCCCCAAGTAGCCATGTAAGGGATTGGGGGTGGTGTCATGCCTAGCCCTAATCCAGAGAGCAACTCCCCAGAGGAGGAACCATGCCTCCCACTTACCAAAGTCTTGTGGGGATCAGGCAGGGTCCCCCATTGCCAACCCGAGAGTCCAGGGGAAGCTGAGCAAGGCTGAGTACAAGGCTGCTCCTTAACTGACGGGAACTTTCATGTGAAAAGTGTGCTCCTTTCCTTATCTTGTCAATCCTTTCTATTACAAGATTCTAATTCCATTTAACAGATAAGGAACAAAGGCAGAAAGATAGTGAGTGGCCTTGGACAAGATTAAGTCCTTCAGCTGCCACATTTGAACCAGGCTTCTCTGAGATCCAAGTGTCATAGGGTTTGGTGGCTGGAGGGTTGCCACTTCAGTGCTCCTGTGCCTTCTAACAGTCCGTGTGACAGGCAGAAACTGATATGCAGCTCTCCTTAGTGCCGTAGCACATTTCTACCTGTTATGAAGCTGTTAAAACCACAGGCACATTACTTGAAAGAAAGGGGTTGGTGGAAATAATAATCTTAATTGGAAGTGGTGGGAAGATTCAAATCATAACCTTGCCCTATCGCAAGAGGAGAGTGTATGGGGGGGCAGATATTCTCCCAGAAATGTTCTTGTCAGTAAAGCTCCTTAATACAGTGGTACCTCAGGTTAAGAACTTAATTCGTTCTGGAGGTCTGTTCTTAACCTGAAACTGTTCTTAACCTGAAGCACCACTTTAGCTAATGGGGCCTCCTGCTGCCGACGCGCCGCCGGAGCATGATTTCTGTTCGCATCCTGAAGCAAAGTTCTTAACCCGAGGTACTATTTCTGGGTTAGCGGAGTCTGTAACCTGAAGCATATGTAACCTGAAGCGTATGTAACCCAAGGTACCACTGTACATCCTCCTACAAACTTTTCCCTTTCACATGGTGATACCAGTTCAGATGGCTAGACCATTTCTCTAAAATCCTGAAGAGTATGTAGTAGTTTCACAGATTAATGTCGCAATTACACATTTCTCTTTGATTAGATAAGAGTCCAAGTTCCCTTTCTTTGGAGGATACTGTATCAAATGCCCAATTATATCTAGAAATACATTAAAATAAGCAAATCATTTTGCAAGCCACTACCATTATGGAATAATAAGATCACAGAATTGTAGTGTTGGAAGGGACCCTAAGGGTCATCTAGACCATATCACTAACCACTTGACAAACTACAGTTCCCAGGATGCCTTGGGGGAAGCCATTGTCTTTAAATCTATGGTGGACATGCAGCCACTGTAAAAAAGGAGAGCAAAAAGCTGTAAAGTTCCTTGTACTCACCACTGATTAACAGTAGGGAAGCCTGGCAGATGGCAGCTGTAGTCCAAAACATCTGGGCAAAGTTGGCAAAGGCTGCTTTGAAAAACTAAGCTCTGGTTGTGTTAATTGTCAAGTCAATATTGTCCTGTTCCCAACAACAAGGTGTGCAAACCTCCTAATTGAATAGAATAGACGTTTTTGAATATTTCCTCCAGCCTCACTCGAAACAGAACAGGAGCACTATTTAAAATTTGACTGGGGGATTATTTTCTTACTTCACTATGCAGCTCAATTAACAATTATAACAATAATAGTTTCTAAATGTTAGGTTTGAACTAACCTCCTCCACACACAGAACCAGACTGGATTCATGCCTTTCATCTTCGCTAGGCACATAAATTGAGTACATACCATGCTGCAACCTACGTCAGCAGCTGTCTATGCACGCAGGAAACTTTAAAAGGTGACATCCCATTTCTTCTGTATTGGCCATGGAAAATGCCACTGCTTGTTTTCTGTAGTTTCATGCATAAACCCATGAAGTGTCTTTGCATTGTTAAGCCAAGATTTGGGGGCAGAAGTCTACTTTACATGCAATGTTTTCCCCAATACACACAAAAAACCCTGTAAAAACAAAGCAAAACAGTAAAATGAAATAAAATATGTAGAGGATCATATGTGACGATCATTCAAGGGTCTGTTTTGCTGGGTGAACATCCTCTGCCTGTCACAACTTTCAAATGAGCATACAACTTGCACAATCTTCACACACGTTAGTGTGCATCAGTTTGTTCATGCAACAATGTACACCTGTGTAGAGAAAATACTGTGAAGTGCCACTCAGTTTCCCTCTTTTTGGCAGCTCTCCCCTTTGGCTACATTCCTGTGATGTTTTATGCATATGCTCAAAGATCCTAAAAATGCCCTCGCATCTGAATGACTTTAAACAGCTAAAAAGGTCTTTGGAGATCAAAGGAGCCCTTTGCATGCCTAAAATTACTCCTAAGTGTTAAATATTTGCTGTATTTGCTTATAAGGGGCTTTGGGTTTTTCAGAGATGAAAGATTCAAATAATCCTCTTTATCTACATTGGTAGGTTAAGACAGCAAACAGTCGAGCTTCACAGAACTCTTGGAAAATTAGGAACATAGACCTGATTTCTTTGTTGTCAAAAGGAGCAGAAGTCCACCTAATTTGAGCTTCATTATCTTTCCCTCCCCCAATAACATAAAATTGAAAAAGAACCCATAAATGCAACTGAACTACAGCACGAATATTAGCTCTGACTGCAGGATTCTTCATTGAGGCAAGCGACTCTGTCCTCCTTGCTGAACTGAAAAATTCCCATTTCCAAATTGATCATGCTCTTTAATTTTGATAACATTGCTTGCTTGCGGGGCTTCCAGGCAGGCAAGGCAGGCAGAATCTGGTAGAATCTCTTCTCTCTCAGGGAAGTTTAGGGAAGCTTTTAATGACTGATGTTTTAATGTATTTTTAACCTTCTGTTGGAAGCCGCCCAGAGTGGCTGGGGAAACCCAGCTAGGTGGATGGGGTAGAAATAAATAATAATAATAATAATAATAATAATAATAATAATAATAATAATAATATCACAGTTCTTTGTGCTTCTAGTATCTGCTTCCAATCAAAGATTGCCCATGTGTGTGTGTATGAATACATAGATGAATTTATAACTGATTTATTGAACCCGCCCACCCACATATTTTTTTATATAAAGGAGTTATAGTAGGTTGTTTTACTACACACTTGGTGAGAAACAGGAGTACTGCAGAATCCAAGGGCCTTTTAACAAGTGACAATTAAGAGAGTCTTTTAGGCCAGTGCTAGTAGCATCAGAGGTTAGCATCAGGGCCACTCTAAGCTGTTCCTGTGCATTAGGAAAGCCATTTCGTGGAGTCTTACTTGGAAGTTGAATCTTAGCTCAGCGTGACAACAGAATAATGTCCCCTACCACACCTTGCCCTGGTCAGCATTGAGGGGTGCCTATAAAGGTAGAGGGTCCCAGGCTCGCCCTTGGAGCATTCTGGCCCTGCTGTCCCCCATGCTGTCACTGCCTGTTTACCTGCCTTCTCCAAGCATGCAAGCAAGGAGAAGGTGGAACATGAACATCCACTTCACCTGGCCTTGCACTCCTCCGTTGGGGGGCTATTTGGATTGGGCTCATTGTGTTAGAAGTGAGGAGAAGGGAGCCCTATTCAGAGAGGGCTCCCATCCACAGTGAGGATGTGATGCCCAAGAACCCTCCAAAGTCCAGAGCTGGTCCCAAAATGAGTCTTTGATCCAGGTGAAATAAAACTTAGTTTCACCCTGTCCTGTCTTAGTCCCTTTTGTGCCTTGTGGTACACATTTGCAAAAGACTGCAACTCTATTGCAGTTTTGAATGCTCAGGGACCTGACTTTTAAACAGACTGACATCCTTCATGTACTTCTTGTGTTTCCTGGGGACAGATGCTTCCTGCATCAACAGATCACCCTCCATCCATCATTGTTATGCTAATCATTGTGCCCCACAATAGAGCTTCAGCCCTGGCAGTTGAGGAATGGGGACTCTTCAGCACTAGCTGATTCTGCTAGGGTGAAAGAAGAATGCACCTAAGCAGGAGCGGCTTTACTCCTGTCCAAATATAATGCAGTCAGCAGGAGCAATGGGCAAAGATCTGCAAGCAAACAAGAATGCAATTTTCAAATGACTTACGTGGAAAAATCCTAAGGCTGCGACTCCCTGTGGACATTTACTTGGGGAAAAGCCCTGTTGATGGAATTGTTTCTAGGTAAAGATGCTTAGGATTGCATTGCAACACAGATTTTGAAAACTGTGTTGTATGTTGTATCCTGCATGATGACATGAGAAAGATCCAGTCACCTTCTTAGCATAGGTCGTTTCCTCCAGTGCAGTGTTGCCTGTCCACCAGAGTAATAGAGATTTAGATACCCATTGACTGGTTTGGTGGCAGGCTGCTAAAGGGGCCTGTGGGATGGGGTGTGGGAGAGAAAGAATCACCAACTGGGCTTGCTTAAAGTGCTCCAGGAAACAGCTGTATTCCAGTTTATCTTTCACATGTTGAAATGCCTGATTTCTATCTACATATTTGGGTCAGAAACCTTCCTAGAGATAGTCATCTCCAGGTTTCCCTTTACAGCACAACCTATGCACATCCGTTGCAAAGTAATATTAGGTAAGCATCTCTAGGGTCTGCAGTGCAAGTCTATATACATGTCTACTCATAAGTAAACCCAACTGGAATCAATGGGACTTAATCTTAAGTGGTGTGTAGAATTGGAGCCTTAATTTGGGGTCTCAGTTGACATGGTAATTTGGGAAACGTCTTTCTCCTTGCAAAATATCCTAGGGATATAAGGATATGGAGAAATATGGGTTGTGCTGAACTAAGTTCTACTCTCCCAGTATGGACTCCCTTTATCAAATATACAGCCCAACAAGACAACAACAAGACCCCACCAACAGCATATGAATCAATCTGGCTTACTTGACCCAACAAGCCCTCCACCCCCTCACAAATACAAACAAACCCCATTGCAGCCAACCACAGACAACCAACCACAACCTAGGCCCCGAACCTCTCTCACTACCAAGGGACTATAACAAGTAAATAGAACGAGAACCTATCTAGCTGATGCTGACACAAAACCCCACACGTACACTGTAAAAAAATATAAATTTCACTACCACCCCTCCCCTCCACCCCCTCTTCTTCCTGACCTTATACTGTACTCAACACTAATGTCTCATAACAAATGTAACTGATCTGTAGAAAAGACTTTACAACTTGAAAAAAGAGACAAGGCATGTACTTTTGTAAACCGAGAAAATATTTTTTATTATTATTTTTAAAAAACCTAAGTTCTACTTCACTGAAATTAATGTACCTAAGTTAATCATGCCCATTGATTTCAGTGGATCTACACAGAATGCGACTGACATTGGATACAGCCCTGCGAGAATTAGCCATATGTGGGCACAAGTCTGCAATGATTTCTGAGACCACTGAGATACATTATGGGGTCGCCTCAAGCATGGAGATCATTGCAGGCTGCATCCATGTTGTCATGTTTTCATGGATGATCATGTGAAGAGAAAAAATGACCAACAGCGGCTGTGTGAAGTTTCAACTAGCACAGGAGAATCAAGTTTATTGAAGCCTATCGCAGAAATAGCTTCTGAATTGTAAATCCTTTAAGGTATGGATCTATTTACTGCTACTCATAAGAAGAGCTCTTCAGGATCAGACCAATGGCCCATTTAGTCCAGTGTCCTGTTTTTACTGTGGCAAACCAGATGCCTGTAGGGATCCCACAAGCAGAACCTGAATATAACAACACTCCCTTTTATAAACTGATGTGTATATATATAATACATGCATAAATATTAAAATGGCATTAATTCTTCTAATTTCATGCACATTACTTTCCCCTGATCTGCACAAGAAGAAAGACACAGGTACTTTCTAGTATGTAAGCCAGGCTACAGGACTGGCATGGACCCTGAAATATTAGAATAGCAGTATTATCAAAGGGGAAGCAGACTACGTGTGCTCAAATCCCAACCTGTTAGGGGTATTATGAGTGTTTTCATAACCAATCACCAAAAGAAGTAGCAGTGGGAAAGATGGCTGTAGTATATTTCCAAAGAAGGGCTCAAATAGCAAGAAATAATGGTTTTTTTCCACACACCGAGAAGCTTAGTAGACAAGGTGTATTATTCCATTTATTAACTTGTCTTATCTAGGAACGTTTATCACTAGCAATTGAAGCAGAACCCAGCTACTCTGACAATGTATTTACACAATAGATTTTTTCATCTCCTAAACTATTTAAGTGTTCCCTGGGTATGTACACACTGGTATGGAGATATATAATGTATGAACCAGGTGATCGCCATATGGATAGCAGCAATTCCTGTAATTGCAGTGTCTAAAAAAGAGTTGCCGTGACAGTCCATCATGCTGATTTCTTGTTTCACACATTACAGTGTGAACTTAATTCGTTCTGGAGGTCCATTCTTAAGCCGAAACCGTTCTTATTCTGAGGCGCACTTTCGCTAATGGGGCTTCCCGCTGCCGCCGCCACGCAACTTCCATTCTCAACCTGAGGCAAAGTTCGCAACCAGGAGCAACTGCTTCCAGGTTAGCGGAGCTCGTAATCTGAAGCATTTGTAACCAGAAGCGTTTGTAACCAGAGGCACCACTGTACAGCTGTTCATATGGGCACATGCAGGCAACATTTACAACAAGGCCAGGTCTCTCCCCCATCAGTTGGCCCTGGTGGGCTTACCTGGCACAGTTCCAAGTGGCACTGGGCAGCTGGGTCCAGTAACCCTGCTGAATTTCCCACCATGCTCCAGAATGACACCAGGTTGGGAACATTGTGGGAAATGTAAAAATTTGTTGGAACAAGTTGTCTGGTGCTGCTTGGAGTGCTAGCCGTCAACAGTGGGCCCTGCCAGGGCAGCGAGGCCCTAGCAGCTCCCCAAGAATGCCATGCACTAATGCCAATCCTGGTAAAAGCCCACAGAATTGTATTGCGTGAATCAGGCGGCCCTAAATGTTTGTACGGCCAATGAGAATGACAAAAAAAAAGACACCAACATTGTTATTTCTTTGGTTCTTGTGATATTATTTGGTCATAAATAAATAACCAAATAAAGTAAGCATACTGTACTTATTAGTGAAAAGTATACAAAGAACCTGTAAGTTCTTAAGCTGCCACAAGAGTATTTGCTGTTGTTTTGAGCTAACATGGCTGCTCCTCTGACACCTTTCTCTGGCATGGGCAAAACAATGCTAGCAGGACTGAGAGTATCTGTGACTTTCCTTTGGCTTACACACATTCACCTCCCTTTAGTTACAATGACAGAAAGAATAAGAATGCCAGGCTGGCGTATTGCCCCCCCCCCCGCCAATTCTGGGGACATGTCAGGTGAAAAGGAGGTACCTGTATTTGGATCTGCTGGACCCAAAGCCCCCCTCCATCTTTTTCTGGCACACCAGCCATTTGCAGGCAGAGCAGGGAGATCCACACTACCCTATGGCCCCACGAACACTCTCAGCAATCATAGGATTGCACTTTTCTGAGTAGGCTGAAATGTCTCAGGAAGTCATTTGCTGGTTACTTGACTGCTTATCTGCTGCCCAGAAATATTTCTTTACTACACACCAGAAAGTAAGAGATTCCACCACACAGAGATTCTCATACCAGGAACCCACTCATTATACATCTTTTTCTTTTTTCTTTTTTCTGTTTTGCTTCTGGAAATTTTCAGTCTCTTTAAGCCCATTTTTCTCATTCAAATAACCACGAAAGTAAGCTTATGCCCGCAGGAAAAATGTGAGCATGTTGAGATCTGCGAGCATAGCATGGGAAAATAGCAGAAGAGGGAGGAGAGGGAGTGAAGATAAGATATATTTGCCCCCGGGAGCAAGTTTCCCATTCTTTCTTCTGGTTCTGTAAGTAGTTTTAACTTGCATTAGTACACATGGACACAAGTTTATCATCATCGCTCATTGGGCTAGATTCCACCTCCTTCGTGCAGACAGGACCTTCTTTAAAAATTGCAGGGTTAGGGCTAAAATTAGAAGATCTTGACTTCATACGCCATAAAACAACAAAGCGGCGTGTTTCTTGCATGACTCATGCTCTCCTGCATATAGCTATTTTCTTCATTAGTTCCACATAAGCAGCTGGCTCTGAGATCACAAGCAGGCTTTTTTCATAGTTAGCCTTGATACCTACACGTGGGGTGATACTTGCTGTGCAAATGGGAAGTAAAATTTTAATATTTTGTTTTGGTGATTTGTAAGCCACTTAGAGGCTTTCTTAAAATCGAGTGGTATGGACATTTTGTTAAAATGGAAGAAAACGATGACATCACATTTAGTTCAGATATGCTTGGATGTGTGTGGCCAATAGCAGTGAAAATTCTAAAAGCTTGAAACTGGGAGGGAGCTCAACTAGGGTAGCTAGATGAAAAAGAGGACAGAACTCCTATATATTTTAATAGCTACACAGAAGTGGAAGTCTTCTTTACCAATATTAAAAGTTGCAGCAGCTGCTCACTCTACACAATGTACAGCCCAGACGTAGGTTTATCTTCCAAGTTGAAATTGTTGGAAGTGCAATAGCAGGAATCAGGGCCGAATTAAGACCTTCAGAGGTCCTAAGCACTTATAAGTTTTTGGTGACCCCATATATATCTTATTCAAAGAGGAAGAGCTTGAAATGAAAGTATAGTGTATATGCAGACTTGGCAGATAATAAGTCGTAGCGTTGCATATTTTAAAATAAAAAATAAATTTAAAATGCAAATTAAAGCTGACATTTAGCTGTATGGGATATCTAATTGTGTGGGCCACTATCCCAATGATATTTGGAAGTTTGGAATAATGAGCCTCCATAATTAACAGTTTACAAGGTTCCTTTTGTGAAGTAACATAAAGGACATGTTGACTTGTGGGATCCCTAGGAGCAAGTAGATCAAAAGAGAGGAAAGAATGTTAGTTCAGTTCACAGTATGCATTAGGGTGCCTCAGAAAAAGGCCTTGAGGGGGAACGAGAAAGCTTAAGGAGTACAGTGGAAAGTGAAGTGATTTGTGACTACATTACCTCCTGATGAAATCATGAGGTCTGTTGCCAGAGGTCATGGAAGGACCTGCACCTCTCTGATGACCCATCCTGAACCTATGCTTATCGAGACGACTAACTACAGAACACAATACGTAGATATCATTGTTTGGCAGCGAAACTTTAGCCCCTCTTGGTATTATCTTCTATGTTTTTTTGCAGAAGCTGGAACAGATAGTATTTTATTAGTCATGTTATGCATATATCTAACTCATTGTTCCTTGTTCATACAGACTTCTATCTGCTGATAACCATTTCCTAAAACAAAACAAACCTCTATGTCAGGATTGTACATGGAAGCTGGGAAAGGCGTCTGTCAGGGGAAACATATTGAGTAGTTTCTTGCACCTGAGGGGCAGTATCTATCCAATGAAGTAGTTCTATTGCCATAAAGACATCTGGCTGTGCAACAGAACCTCCTTTCCTACTCCTTGTGCAACATTTAAATCTGTTCTGTGGGCTCCAAAGCAGATTTCGGGAGGGCACAGGGTTGGGGGGTCCTGTTATGCAGCCATTGTGTTACTGCAACTATTTCATTGGATACCAGCCCAGGAGTTTCTCTCTCATGGGTAGGCAAACTAAGGCCCGGGGTCCAGATCCAGACCAATCGCCTTCTAAATCCGGCCTGCGGAGAGTCTGGAAATCAACGTGTTTTTACATGAATAGAATGTGTCCTTTTATTTAACATGCATCTCTGGGTTATTTGTGGGGCCTGCCTGGTGTTTTTACATGAATAGAATGTGTCCTTTTATTGAACATGCATCTCTGGGTTATTTGTGGGGCATAGGAATTCGTTCACTTTCCCCCCTTCAAAATATAGTCTGGACCCCCACAAGGCCTGTGGGACAGTGGACCGGCCCCCTGCTGAAAAAGTTTGCTGACCCCTGTATCTCTCTGATGACTCTTTTAAAAAGTGGTTCTCAACTGGTGGTCCACAGAGGTGGGTCAGGGCACTATTCACATAACAAACAAAAACTACCATAGAGATATGAAAATTTTCAAAAGTAGGAAGTCCATGGCTTGGCTTTCGAAAAAACAAGGGGTCTGCAGTATTTAGCTAACTGGGAGTACTTACTGGAGGCAACTGTTCTGGTCCACTGGGGGGGGGGGGGGAATCTCAAAGTCATAGTAAGGTAATACCTTTACTAGGGCTAAGCTAACTAAATCACCATAATTTGCTTGGCATTTTGTCCTAATCAAGATATTACCTGTGGCTTTGGAGCTCTTAAAATACTTGATCATATACCAGTTTGTAACTTTCCACAGTGTGCACGCAACTATTTGAATAAGCACATTATCTGGTTCATACCACCAGGTGATTAGGAGTAAATCATTATCAAGTGGCTATAAGCAATGTTGTCTGTACTAATACAGAGAGAAGACACTGCTTTCCTTAGTTTCCCATTCCTAAGAATTTGTTTATTATTTCTTTATTACATTCACACCCCAAATTTCTTCCAAGGAGCTCAGGACAGCATACATCATTCTCCTCCTCCCCATTATATCCTCATGAGAACCCTGTGAAGTAGGTAAGGCTGAGAGGCAAGTGACTGGCCCAAGGTCATCTAGTGAGCTTCATGGCTGAGCAGGGATTTGAACCCTAGTCTCCCAGGTCCTAGCCCAACATTCTAACCACTACACCACAGCTTGCATGATGCTTTGGTTCCAAGTACAGATGGTAGTTAAGAATCTATGTTACCCAATTCAAATCCCTAATCAGGCATGAATTTCCAAAATGGCCTTAGGCACATCTGTATATGATAAATGATGCCAGTTTAGCATATAGGATTGTTGTAACCATTACTGAGATCTTATTAATGGTACTATGTGCTAAATAAATACTAAGTGTTGCAATTGTGTCATGTGGTTGTTAATTTGTAGGTTGTTATTTGAAGCAATAGCCTTCTGATTTAATGTACACCATACAGCATATGACCTAATCAGATAGCAAGAATATGAGATGGTCAGCAGGCCAACAGGCAAGGGAAGACAGAAAAGGCACCTGGAAGGCATGCTGTGCCTATATTCCTGAGAGACAGTGGTCAGCCAGGATCCCAACAGATGAAACAAATCTGGAGGCCTGTGATGAGCAACACCCGCCCTCCGAAATTTCTGAAGGCAGAGTGGCAGATGCCCAAGCAAAACGAGACTGCTGTGTATCATGCTGTGTCTGTGAAGCTTTCAACTTTGCACATTAGCCAAGAATGGAGGAAATGAAGATGGAAGGTAAGGGGTTTGCCAACCATCTGAACTGCAATATTGACTAGAAATCCTGTAGAGCAGCAGTGCCCCTCCAGATGCTGCTGCAGTTGTCAGGGCAGATGGGTGTTGTAGTACAACATCTGGAAGGCCACAGGTTCCCCAGTACTGCTACAAACTAAAGCACAGGGAGACAGGCAGCTGCCTTTAACTGAGTCACACCATTGATCCTCCTAGCTCGATAATGTCTAAACTGAATGGGATCTCTCCAGGGTCTCAGACAGGGGAAATTCCCAGCCCCGTCTGCTGGAGACTGAACCCAGGACCAAAGTGGCACCATCCATGCATCAGCAGGCTTTGAACACCAAGATTTCCAAAAGTACAACATAAAAAGCGGGTCTGAAAAACAGCCCGGTGAGGACTGAGCATGTGCAGAGGGCACAGAATGCTGTTGGCAGGCAGTGGGATGGAAAACCTAAGGGCATGCAGTGAAGCCTCCTGGGAAAGAATATGACTGGCTGGCACCCAAGGGCACTCCAAATTGCAATATCTTTTTCACAGGTCCCATATGTACACAACCTTAACATGCAGCTTGTTCCTATGATGTGTACTGGAAGGTTAGAAAACTCTCTGTACATAATGGCATACAGTCGAGAGCAAATGGAACTGTGAGGAAATCATCAGTCAATTGTCAAATCTTATTTTTCCTTTATCGTTTAGCTAGAACAGTTGTTCACAAAGGCAAAGGCAAAGGAAATGCTTATTCATTCTCTTCTTTGTGTCCTGCTGGGATTCTCCTTTATTTTCTGATGGTACGCTCTTTAAGTCATTCCATAAAAGATGAAGATTGAATTTGTATTTAAACACATGATATGGCAGATACATTGTGTACGGATGCAAAACAAAACACGCCCTCTTCTGCCTGAACAGATGACACAACAGCTCTATAACTACCTAACTTTATCAAAGCAAGTGATTTTCATTAACTTTAGTCTAGGCTGCCTCCTTGTGGTCAACATAACCTACAAACGGTATTATATTATGACTTGCACCCAGGCAATTTGTTGCTGTGCATTTCAGATTTCCCCCAAGCAAAATCATGTATCAGTTATTACAAAGAAAATAATGAAAAGATACACGAGATCACTCTAAAAAGTGCCCCTTAATTTGTAAATATCCACCAGGAATACAGTGCGAAGTGCAAAGGGTAATATCGAACAATGACTCCCGAATATTTATGACATGATAGAAGACTAACTGGCAAAGTCAGTTTCAATGGGAAGAACTGCTCTTTCAGATCTATTAGCTAAGTGTAATATTTAATCAACAAGCAGTTCTGTAAATGATTCTATTATCACATTAAGTGTTTAGTACACAACAAGCTTGATTCAAGTTTTAATTTTACTAAACAGAAGACCATAAATGTTGCTCTAACATCAGACTGGCTATTTTTTTCCCCAGGTGACAACCCAAGCTATCTTATTGCTAAAGTGAGTTCTCCATCACCAACATGGAAATGATTCATGAAATGAGGCACATTTCACATCACGGACTATCCCCACCCACTTGTTTTTCCCAAATACAGGAATGGTCTAAGGAAAAGAAAAACATTTCTTATTTGCTCAATTACATCCTTACATCCCGCTGTCAAGTTAGTCGCAGCCTAACTCAGTGTGACTTAAATGCTCTTGCTGTATGGTTTTAGAAGATACTGCCGTTGTATTTACTATTTCTTATTTCCCTCTTTCCTTGCCAAATGTACCACAACCCCCAAGACCTCAGACTTCTGGCTATTCCCAGCAGCTGATTTCACTCCATATTTTGAGTAGGGCTGGCGTTGGTAGCGACTCTCAAGGCCTCTGTTGGGCAGACATCAGCACGTCCTCATTGCATGCGCTCTTTCCTCCACCTCTGTTTGGTTTCCAGCAATCGATTCTGTGGTGTATGTGTCCCATGGGCTCCTACAAGCCTTTCACAGTTTGGTGTCTCCTTACAAGTTAGTAGCTGTACATCTGCTGCTGCTGCTGTTCTGTTTGAACCTGTTGCTGCCCCGCCTGCTGCTGCTGCGTGGGCTGGGCCTGCGTTTGAAGGGCATCCGTCTGAGGCACTGCCCTCCAGGTTAAGGGATGCTGTTCCGATATCTGGCTCCCTAACGGAGCGATGGAGTTCACCAGAGTAGTCAGGTTTATAAAATGGGCGACTGACTGGGGGTTTGCCGGCTCAGGCTGCGACTGTATTTGGATATCATTTTGGCGGTTGCCGTGCAACATGGCGGAACCGGTGACTGTATCGAACGTCACGGTGAGGATGGAATTGTCTAGCTGCAACTGGCGCTCGGGAGTGGCCAGGTGGCCCACAGCCACAGGTTGCAAGTTTGTAAACTGGGTTCCAGCTGGTGTAGTAATGGGGGTAACACTAATATTGGTCAGGCCAACAGAGCTAGAAGGGGCTGTGACATTTGGGTCTCCGAGAGTCACCACCACCTGAAAAAAGAGAAATTCAGAGTTATCTGTAGTGATCGTTTTTACTAGAAATGCATGCTGTGAGGAACAGTCAACTTTTCTGCCTCTCTTTTTTGCCTGTTGATGGCATGATGGGAACACATGTATCATATAAAGCAGTTCAATAACTTTGGCCACCCATCCCTCCCAAAAGCTCAACAACTTTGATCAATCCTCCCCTAAAAAAAGCTCGACAACTCTTTTTATACTGTGAGTAGATCTCAGTCTCTTGGGAGTTGGATGTGCCTGATATGAAGCAACCCAGACTCGGTGATCAGCACCTGAGGACTTCTTCATGTGTCTTCTCCATGGGAGGTCTGGAGGTTGGCAACACAAGAACAGGTCCTTTCTAGCTCCAGGAGACTTAGTTTGGGCAGAATCAGGTATACCCTTCCATAATTAATGCTAAATACATTAATTCTGGTAAATGAGCCACCATAGCAGCTAGACGGCTGTGGAAAATTGTGTCCTGGGTTTTTTGGACTCCTCTACCCATGTAGTATCTGATACTATTAGTTGCAAGATGTGAAATATATTGTCATTATTTTCAGTTCTCCTACCCCACTATAATAGAATAGCTTCCCCCCCCCCCCAAGCTGGTGGCCTCTAGATACTTTGGACTGCAGCTCTCATCAGCCCAGCCTGCATGGCCAGTGGCTGCATCTGATGGGTGCTGTGATCCAAAACATATGAAGGGCACAAAGTTGGGGAAGGCTATAGCAGAAGGTCTTCATTCCACCCCTCATACGATATCTGTTGTTATATTAGAGGGTTGAAAGCAAACAGTGATAAACTTCATGGATTTAGATCATACATGGTGGCGCCCACCCTGTGGAACGCCCTCCCATCAGATGTCAAGGAAATAAAAAACTATTTGACTTTTAGAAGACATCTGAAGGCAGCCCTGTTTAGAGAAGTTCTTAATGTTTGACATTATTATTATTATTATTATTATTATTATTATTATTATTTTATTGAATTTTTAATATCCTGTTGGAAGCCACCCAGAGTGGCTGGGGAAACCCAGCCAGATGGGCAGGGTATAAATAATATAATATTATTATTTACTATTATTATTATTAAATTAATTTTCATCAAAGGTGATCACCACTACTGGCGATTCAGGCAATACTTTCAGCCGAGTTCCCCAAATTGAGGGCAAAATTCTTTCAGATTAGAAAAATCTGAATTTCTTTAACTCTGGTATTTCCAGTCATGTGGTAATGGTATTTCTCACCCCCCCCCCCATTGCAATAGTTCATCTCTAGTATGTTTTGAAATTGAAATTACTTTTTAGAACAAAATACTTTGCTTGTATCTCACCATCAAGCTAACTTGGTCATAGTTACCTGGCCAAGAGATGAGCTAGGCTATGCTGACTGCAGGGCAAAACAATATGGTTGCCATAAGTTCTGGGGCTTTGGGGGATTTTTAAATGATTTTTTAAAAAAACACAAAATGACCCCCTTTGCCATACATCCGGGTTTTCTCGGACATTTTTCCGATTTTGCGAAAATCACCCCGAACACCAAAATGCTGTCCGATTCCCGGACGTATCACAACCCTACAAAACAAAGAAGAGAGGCCTAGATTTCCCAGGCTACTGGTTGTATTCATTCCTACTGAAGAAAGAAAGTGGTTGCATTGAAAGGTCTAGTGTGGTTGGGGCAAAGTCTATTCTCCCACAACGTCAACAATGAGGTAATCAGTGTTTGCACCATGAGAGATGTTTGATCTAAATGGTGCCTTAGCAGACGTCCCCAGAACGCAACCTAATATTTGCTCACATAGAAATGAATTTAGTAACTGGCACTGACTCTGCATACAGAGGCAAAATGAATTTTCAGGGGATTTCAGCCACCAGGGACCTCTTCCTTCCTCTCCTCTGCATATTATACTGGTGAGCTTTCTACAAATTCTCCTACTGAAAAAATCCATCCATACATTAAAATACCTTTTAATATTCCTAGGATAAAAAGCCACTTTTTGTTGTTGTAATTACCACCTTCTCCCGATCCCTTGGTAAAGGGCACTCACCTGCTGAATGCTTTGCACAGCTGAATTGGTCTCATCTCCCACATTCCCTGTGAATTCCACTTCTTTCTCTGTGTATTCACTGAAGGCAGAATCCTCAGGCACTTGGGTTTCTTCCTCTTCATCGGGCTTATGCTTTCGTTTTTGACCACGTTTATGAGCCTTCATATGCTTGCCTTCCGGTAACTCTCCCGGTTCCAGGGCTAGGTCTGACTGCAAGGGGAGTTTTCAATGAAAGCACAATGTCACTGAATTCAACACTTCAACATCAGGAGAAATTCCTGTTCAAAACTGCTGAATTAGAAAAATATCAGTAAGTTTGATTTGATTTGTCGAGGACTCAACAAAGACTATGGTTTCCTTTCATGCTACACATGTTTATTAGTGCAGCAAAGGCAGGAAGATTTGTGCTATTCCTGATGTTGTGAATGGTCAGTGTACAGTGGTGCCTCGCTAGACGAAATTAATCCGTTCCGCGATTCTCTTCGTCTAGCGGTTTTTTCGTCTTGCGAAGCAAGCCCATTGACAGCTTAGCGGATTAGTGCTAGAGCTGTCAAGCGGCTTCCAGCGATCAGCTGTTAAGTGGCTTATCAGCGGAACAGCTGATAAGCGGCTTAGCAGCTTAGGAAAAGGGCGAAAAAAGCAAAAAAAACCCGCCGGGGGACGCAAGATTTTTTCTTCTTGTGAAGCAACCCCATAGGGAAATTCATTTTGCGAAGCGCCTCCAAAACGGAAAAACCCTTTTGTCTAGCGGGTTTTTCGTCTTGCGAGGTGTTCGTCTTGCGGGGCACCACTGTATTATTTTGCATAGATTTGAGCTTTATACAGAAATGTCAGGCTGTACCTCTTGCGTTTCATAGCCTTCCAGCACCCTTGTTCTTTCCCCCTTCTGTACTGATGTGTATCTGGCAACTGAGGACAACATTTTATGCACCTGATAAAGTGGGCTTAAGTCCAAGGGTGGGGAACCTTTTCCTGAAGGCTTCTGAGTGCATTCAGCTGAATGTGCTTGGAATCTCCCTTCAGACCTTTCCCAGTAAATGCAGGAAGGTCAGGGCTGAAGCTGGCACATATGGGGATACTGGGGGGTGGAGTTGGCAGATGGGTACTTGGAATGTCTAAATAAGGGCTAAAGGTAACAAAAGAGTTAATATTAGGCTACACTTGCATTTTACCTGTACAATTCCTATAGATGAAGCATCAACAGTTGTGGTTTCTGAGAGCTGCTCCAAGTCATCAATTCTAACTGAAAGCACCTGGAAAACAATATTTATATTAAGGAATAACATATTTATAGTAGTATTACCCTGCAATTGCGTATAAGGAACAGTTATGCTTATATGTAACAGGCAGATTGGTTTGTTTTATATTATGTTTTATATCATATATGTATGCATATTTTATATTACATTTTATACACCCATTCAAATCTGGCTAGTCACTCTATCAGCTCAACCAAGGCTAGCTACCTTTTGGGTCCTTCAACCGTGGATATAATAAGTGGCGTGTGCTGTACTAAGAATTCACATTCCTAAGATGTGAAAAGCAAGTGTTGGCAACCGTCACAACAAAGCTGCACAAAAATTTAAAAAAATTAATTAATTTTTTTTTTTTGCTGACTCCCCAGGAAGTCAGCAAAAATCATGAACTCTTAATCTGTCATCAAACTCACCTCTGGATGTTTTCGCCTCATGTGACGACTCATTGAAGCTCTGGTGGAAACCTTCGTCCCACAGAGCTGACAACTCTGCGCTTCTACCTTATCGTGAGTTAGCTGAATGTGCTTCTGAAGCATGTACTCCGTGACGTACTTTTTATCACACACTGAGCAAGTCCATTGTTTTCCCACTAGTAGTAGCAAGTAAAACAAGAAGTTGAGCATTAATTTTCAGGTAGGGCATCTTAATATTACAACATTTCAACTACAGGTTTTCCATTTTTTAAAGAGCTACATGTTATGGAACCTGGAGGAAGTATTTTAGATTTGTATAAACACTTACTGTATTTTTCCGTGTATGTCTAATCCCACCCCCCCAATTTTTTTTAAGTTTAAAATTGAGAGTCGTCTTAGATATGGATAGTACATATGGGGCATTTCTTTATTTGGAGTCCCCAAAAATAGGGGTTGTGTTATACACAGAAAAATACGGTACATACTAATTAGGATGGACTGGAATAAAGCAGAGTGGTGAATTCCATGGAAATGTGACACCTGGGCATCTGGGGACAACAATCAGGCTGCATTTGCCTTCTGAGATCATGGGCTGAAAGGATCTGATATTACTAACCTTAGCAAACCTGACAGCACTGAACCAATGTTGTTTACTGCAGATGAGGGAACGTGGCTCAGCTCTCCCTCAAAGTCTGAATGATGTCAAATAGTTGACATGAGAGTTTTTTTAGACTTGCTGTCATATGGATGAAATAAAAAGAAGTCTTGTGGCACCTTCAAGACTAACAGGTCTATTATGGCATAAACTTCCATGGACTAGAAACCACCCCATCAGATGTATTAAGGCTTATCCCAAGTCAGCAAATCTATGTACACATGGGTTTGGGGGGGGGGGGGCAGGCAGGGTGGAATAGTAAGCAATGAGATCAGAGGGAACTGAAATGCACTAAACATCAGCTGAAACAATTATGTTCAAAGGAAGCTTCACAGAGAAGCTCCAGTGTGAAGCCACTGAATTACGAGGTTTCAGAAAGTTCAGTTCTTATAAGGTGAGGCCTGAATCAAGATAGCAGGTTTTTAAAAATTCTACTACAGGTGTAAGTCAGATTACCAATGCCTGAATGTTTTGCATTGCATCACCCACACTGCTTTGTGAATGGTCATTGGAATGATTTTGCACACATTTGTTTAATGGGACAGCTTAATGTGTTCTTTTGCACTGCACTTTCCTCTGACCTCAGCACCAAACATCTGCCGCACGTGTACATTCATAACTGCCAAGTTAGGATAGTGCTCAATGCACCTGATGAAATCAACTTTAGTGCACAATAATTAGATAATAGATTTGTGAAAGGTGCTAAGTGACTCCAGTGTTTTTGCTGCAACAGACTAATATGGATACGAAACTAAGGGATATGTCAGGCAGCTGTTAGTGCTTCAAGGGAAATATATACTAACCAAACTACCTTAATTTATTTTTTTTCAGCCTTCTATAAAAAAGAAGTTAGATTCAGGGCTATGTATTCTGCATGCCACTGGGGGCACATTGTACATGCAAAATCTAGAGCAGGGTTTCCCAAATTTGGGTCTTCTGCTTTTTCTGGACTACAACTCCCATCATCCCTAGCTAGCAGAACCAGTGGTCAGGGATGATGGAAACTGTAGTCCCAAAACCGCTGGGGACCCAAGTTTGGGAAATGCTGACCTAGAGTCTTAGCATTTATCTTTGTAAAGGAAATTTTAGAATCAGTGGCATGGAGTTCCAGCCAAACATTACCTGTGTGAATGAGCTTATGAGTCTCCATTGTATTCCGCTCGCTAAACGTCTTCCCACAGAGCTCACACATGAAATCTTTGATTCCTGCTAATTAGAAACTAGGTTAAGTACCAAAATGATAACCACCCACAGTTCCTTATGGCAAATGTGAAATTGTGTGCTTCAAAAGGAATGGCCAATTAATTGTTCCTTTAGGCCCAAAGTCATGCTGGTGTTTGCTAAGCTATGCAGTGTAGTAAATGCTAAATGGAGAGCAGATTCCAGGCAGTGCTGGGGGGGGGGGGGGGTGACAGGACTTATTAACTCTTTGGCATTTATGCAGGGCTCCATCTGGTTCCTCAAACTTCTTAACATTTGCACAGAGGTGAGAACCAAGGCACAACTATATTCATGAAATAAAGGAGCCCTTAAAAGTAGAAATAAGCAAAATGGAATATACTGACAAAAGACTACATAGTCGCACTATGAGTTTCCCCCCTCTTCATATGTTTCAAGAATGCAGGCATCTTCCTCTAGCTTCCTAGCTATATTAACCATAAATAGCTATGGACAAAATTACCTGGGTATATTTTGTGTTGTTTTTTTTTTAAAAAAAGGCCTAATGGTATTAACCTCAGTCAACATCTATATGTGTGCCTGTAATACACATTTGCACACCCTCCACAGAGACCTGGAAATTTGATAAAGGGTCTAGGGGCAAGTAAAACTGCAACCTGACACACTCTTCTTTAGCAGCAAGAAACATCCTTCAAATGCAGCTGTAGCTACTTACTCCTGGGGACACATGCATTAGACTGGTGCTGTAAGAAGTAACTGACATCACTACTGTATTACAGAGCAGCAGGTCTGTAGGCCCCATTGACTCTCAGGCAATTTATCTTGCCCTGTGCAAGGGCTGTGGAGTTCCTCCTCTCCGTGGTGCTCACCTGTGTGCCTTTTGTAGTGCTTCAGCATGTTGACTTTCTGTGCAAACTTCCGATGACACTCCATGCATTCATACTCCTTTATCCCTTTGTGAAGCTTCATGTGGTGCCGCAAGGCGTGTTTTGTTTTCATGCCTGTAATGGATAAAGTCAAGGTTTAAACATGGTGGGGAAGCCCTTTCAACACCCTCTGCTTGAGAGACTCTGCATAAGAATGTTCCAAGCCAATGGCCACCTCTAAGGAAACTTAAAGAGAACGCCTGGGTCTGTTTCAGAAAACAATTCACCCAAAAGCTTCAAGAGACCCATGAAAAAGGGCAATGAAAGATCTCTGAAAGGCTCTTTATTGGGAATGCTGAGGCTCAGCATGCACGTGCGTGCCAGTTTATTTAAAGAATCCTATTCACTCAGCTGCTGTCTTTGAAAAGCCTAAGAAGTAATTCACAATGTTTAAGGCGGCTCTTGGAGTTCAAGTGAAGTGGAAAACCACCACAGAATGGCAAGAGGGCAAAAGGCTGTCCTGTTTAATCCCACCGCTGCAAGGCAGGAACGTTCACACACTGAATCGTGCCATCCAGACAACATGTGTTATAGCAGGAAGGGGCTTGCAGAGCAAGCAGCTGTAGAAAACACAAGCATGCAAATACTGGGAAGTTACAGGTGTTTTAAATAAGGCGGCATCGATACAGGTGGGGTTTTTTTTTAAGTGAGAATTTAAAACCATCCTGCATGTAGGATGGGGTGGGATGCAAATATTTTAAATTATTCACTGATTAATTGAAACACTTGGAAACAAGATCCAACAAAATCAACGGGACTTCCTCTGCAATAAGTCTTAAAGACACTTAAGCCTCTTATTCACAACCAATTCTGTCATTATTATTAATAACTACATTTGTATCCTACGCTGCCTCCACAAAATTCAGGACAGTGGGAAGAGTCCCCCAGCTCCCTTCAGTCCGCACAACCACCCTGTAGGGTAGGGTAGGTTAAGAGACAGTGACTTGCCCAGTACGTTTCACAGCTGGGTGGGGATTTGAACCCACACCCAGTACTCCTATAAGGAGTAAATTTCCTGCTGCATCTTAGGTGCAGTTATAACATGCCTGATTTGTGAGTGTCAGGTTTGTGCAGAAAAGATCCCAGGTTCTGTTCTCTGGCATTTCCACATATACAGCTGGCAGTGTCCTCTACATTAAACACCGGAAAATTGCTGCAAGGCAGTGATTGTAGAAAATACTGGGCTAGGCAGAGCAATGGTCTGGCTCAGTATAGCGTTCACATCCTTAATGAAGCATGTTCACAACCAATGAAGAAAAAGCCAGTACAGTACCCACAGTCCTGCAGTGCCACATCAGCCGGGCACGCATATGGAAGACTCAGTAATGAGATGTGCTTTGCGACAGAGCAACTTCTCATGAAAAATTAAACAAACATTAAGCACCCCAGATTCCTGATCACTACAGTATAAACGTAAAAAGAATGATTCCAGTCATTTGTAAGGAATCACTCTGATTATCAAGGTAGATTCATATTCTGAAATAACCAATTTTTTTACCACGGACCATTTACTTAGGGATATAAAAGGGACATTTCATACCTTTGCCGCATTCCGCGCACAGATATTCTCGAATATTATCATGGACTCTCATGTGCTCTTTCAGCATGTCCTTCCTTGCAAATGACTTACCGCACTGCTCACAGGCATGATTTTTCACACCTTAAAAATAAAACAAAACCAATTGTTATTTGAAGGGGACTGGGGTGGGGAACGTTAGGTTTTGCATACAGGTAAAAATGAAGTCAACCCTTTCGGCAGTCGTCCCTCCCACTCTCAAAATAAAAGGGTTTTACGAACTGATGTGGAACGAGATAGAAACGGAGAAAAGATACATGGAAAAGTTGTAAAGGAACCTCTAAAAAAAGAGTTGTGGAAAGAAGATGCAAATCAAAGAGGCAACAAGGAAGCAGAAGGAGAGGGGACGAAAGACAGATGGGGGAGGGAAGCTATGAACAGGATGACTGAGGCAAATTACAAAATTAGAGATGCACTGAATTGCACTGAGTCTTGGGGCTACAGAACTGAATGAGAAATATGTCCTCTCCTAACGAGAAAGAACATCCCATTTGACTTGTCTACCTGCAAGGCAGAGCTGTGTGTTTCAATGATAAGCACTAGCAGGCTCATCACTCCCCCTTGTCAGATAGACAGCAAGTGCACAGAGTCAAAAAAGAGAGGCCAGGGGAATATGAGAAGATGCATCCAAAGCACAATGGACTGTACAATGCTCAGCAAATTGCATTGGTTCTATAGACTTCATGAGCTGCAGCTAATGTAATGACGGACACTTTCTGTATGCTGATGAATCGTCCCCGCCATCTCCTCACCCTCAAAAGAAAAAAGCTATTTTGGGTCAATTTTTAGTGCAGAGTTTTCTCAGAACAGAATTAACCCAACACAATCTACGTTCCCGACAAATAGGATTCAATTACAAAATTAAAAAAACAGCACAGGAAAATATTTGTTATTAAAAGAACAGTAATAAAATGAGTCTACCTGTATGAATAAGTTTATGCCGTTCTAAATTCCCTATGCTGTTAAAAATCCTTCCACAGATTTCACATGGATGGATATATCTAAAATAGGAAATAAAAATCAGCTAGAGACATCCTTTTTTTCTAATTAATTGAAAATCTATGAACTCAAAGGTGTACTTTTATTTGAAGGACAAAATTATTTGAAACAGTTCATTAATAGAGTAACACTACACTTTTGAGGGATGTAGAAAACCAAGCTATATTTGTCTCTCTAGCTAGACAATAGTCCATGCATTAGCTCATGGGTTCAGGAATACCGATTTTAAAATTTCTGTGCATTACAAGTGAACACTTGTAATATGTTACAAGTGCTTAGGATTTTTAATGTTATGCATGGCTTTACAGTTTTTAAAAAACTTTTCTTGTAAGTATATAAAAAATACTGTATTGACTTATCCATCTAGAAATATTTAAATAGCATTATACCTTCTTTTCTTTTCTTTTTAAAACTACAGTGGCTTGATTTGGACATCATACTTCGGTTTAGTGTTACAAAGACAGTCAGCCTTGGGCTTGCATGCTCTCTCACTATTGTGAATCAGCAAGAAGGAGATCAGCAGCTTCCATTTAAGACTAACCACACTATAGCATTATATCCCAACACTAAATTGTATTAAGAAGTCAGCTTCTTAAATTGTGACTTGAAGTTGGCTTGTTACAGCAAACCATAGTTAAGAATAGCAGCAGTTGATCTGGGTTTGGCCAGTTTGCTATGTCACCCAGTCCAAAACATAATTGAAAGCTTTTATATTATTCCCTTCTGTGTCTCATCTTAATGCTAAACTTTGCTTTAGTGCTAAGTCCATGCAATGCCCACTGTCTTAGCAGTTTCTTGAGCTGGGCTTTTTCTTTGCAGCTTCTTGCTGTATGGTATAAACCGGGGCAAATCCAAAGTATGGTCAAGTTGACATATGTACCCTGGAAACACTATCCCTCATCTCCCACCCCTTGCCACACACACAAACCTTGTCTGAAGCAGAACATTGTGCTTCCACACATGTAATATTCTTTCACTAATTACATTCAAGTATTTCCCATTTTCTTTTGCTGCCATGGTCATTATTAACCTGGGAGTGCATCACACTTCAAAACTGCACTCTCTCCACAGGATAGAGAAGGGGAAACAGGAGCACATGTGCAAAACTATTCAGTTACTTTTGCAAGGTAAACACATTTTAAGTAGCCACTGTCACAGTCCATCATTTCCCTCGGGCCTGTCTCTGACTGATCTTCTTTGCTAAGGCTCCACAACCATTGCTAAGAAATCATTCTCTGCTTGCAATCCTGCCTCTAATTCATGTGTAGGTTCCACTAAAGTCAATGTATTTTTCCCATGCCCATCTGGCAAGACTGCATCCTTGATTTAGTTTTGTCAGACTTATCTCCTTACTTCTGCACATTGGGGTCTGGCAGGTTCTCCCGATGAATGACCATGTGCGCATGGTAAGTTGCCTTCAAGGCAAAGCGTCTGTTGCAGATGCTACAGCCATAGCCTTTCTCCTTGTGAACTTCCATAATGTGTTTCAGGTACTCTTTTCCTCGGCCAAACGTCAACTGAAGAATGAAACAACAGTGAATGCACCACACTGGGGAGAGGTGGACAACCTTTGGAAATAGTAACCACAAGCTAATGCAGCATTGAAATAAACGACAAGGCTAGCTAATAATCAGACACAATATCTGTGTTGATTTCTGCATGTGGCACTGAAGACTATACCACTGTTTGGTGCGGTTTATATGATGGCCCAGGATCTTTGGTTTCTAAGGGAGTAAAAGTTGTTTTCAGCCCAATTTCTGTAAAGGAAGGCACTATTGCTAGTTTGGCTGGGATTAATAGGTCATGCAGGAGATAGCTAAAGTCTGCACCTGGGAGATAGGGAAGCTATAAAGGGGCAAAGATTGCAGATCCAAAGACACTGAAGGAAAGGTGCAGAGCAGGCAATGGAATAAGATTTTATTTAGCCAGCCAATTTGTTAGCTATGGACTTCTAGAATTATCAATAAAGGGTATGTAAAGGAAAATGGATGCTTGTTTCAGCAAAATTTCACACAAACCTCTGTGGAAGAGGTGAGCTGGAAACCAGACTAATATTAACAATTTCAGCCACCTTTCTTCCACAATCAACCAGACAGCTCCTGTTTATACAAAACAGGCATGAAGGGGCAGTGGCCTATCTCACATTTTACATGTAAACAGACAGGACTTCTTAGCATAGCAATGAAGAAAGATAGAGCAGTATTTTTTTAAAAAAGCGAAATCATGATATCCTTACAGTGATGAAAACTACTTTCTTTTTTTCTTTTTAAAGTGCTTAACTAACATTGCCTGAAATTAAATGTATTTGAATAACAGATACTGTGTGAATAAGAGAAGAATTTCTCTCTTCTGCCCATACTTGTGGGTTAAAGCCATTGATTAGCTGTCTCTCAATCGGCCTCCACACACAGCTGTCCCTGTGATTTCTTACAGGAAGGCTGTTAATACCCAAATGGAGCTTTCCAGTTTGCAACATCTACCTTGTTTATTTCAACCGAGGCAGCACATGTTCAAGTGTATGTTCAGCTCTCCTGCTGCCGCTGAAATGAATGCTACTGCCTGCATGTGCAAGAGCTCCATATACACAAACACACCAGAAAAGACACAGATTTCTGGGTCAGGGAACGTAGCTGAACATCTTTTCACTATTTTCGACATTTCTTTTAGCAACCCAACTCTCCCACCCCATTCCCAACGCAAAATGTTTGAAAGGAGTAAAACTACCTGGCACCTTTTGCAGCTATACTTGTGAGGCTCAGAATCCACACTTCCGTCTGAGTTTTCATCATTCTCCTCAGAAGATATTCCGATTTTGCCAATGAACTCTTCTCTCTGGTGGTCATCCATGATTGCTATGTCCTGTACAGAGTGGAAGTGCAAACTCAAAATGTTGTCTGTCCCAAAAAACTAAGCAGACACAGCCATCGTGTCTCTATTAAGTCCTCTGAAACAAGGAAAAAACAATAGCCTCACTTGCTTCTCAGCTGAATTTACATTAATAACAACCAGAACTATCCGAATTATGGCTTGTTGTTCTATTGCCTCTTTTCAGATGACTGAGCTTTGTGCAAAATCAATAAATAGTGAAATATATCACCTTCTTGCTTATACCTTGCTGCCTGTTAAGTGTCAAAAACCAAACCTTTCAAAAACTAAATCTGCTAAGGTATGACATTCGCTGAATCTTTTGCATGCTTTCTCCTCAATGATGCTTCCTCTTTCAACAACAGATGCTAACTATTCTTCATGCCTTAGTCGTATTGAATTGACAGAGGATAGGAAAAAAATGGCCCCTTCCCCCCGGTCCGCTACTGAGCTCCTTTCCGATTCTAAACGTTATTGCATACTTGTAGCAACATCTTTAAATTGGAATATTACTGCTTAATATATTATATGGCTCATAATTCAGTCTTAAGGAAACCTGAAGCAACCAACGCCACATGGTTGGTCTCATGATTTTCAAATTGGCCTTCAGCCTTTATTGCTTGCTAAACCACTGTTCCTCCTGTTTTTAATGGTTTCCCAGTTCTCCTTGGTAGCTTCTTCGTAACCCTACACAGCTCCAGTTCTGAATCACATCACACTGAGCGCTGTCAAGGTTGTTAAACATTGTACCTTAAAATGAACATGAATATGATCTCTGAGCACATCTACTCTGAAGAACTTGCGGCCACAAATCTCACAGGTGTATTTCTTATCTCCATGGGTCAGGAGGTGCTTGTTCATATTGCTCCTACATGAAAATATCTAAAGGGGAAGAAAGATGTTAGCAGGCAAATTCTGTTTTCCTGTCACGTGTGAAAGATCTAAAATACCCTTGGTTCATACTTTGAACTAAAGTTAGGTGACATTACTGAAGATTAGAATTTAAACCAGCTCGAGAACTGCCCAACAATTAAACTTTGAATTCTAATACAGAACTACTCACAAAGTTTTCCAGTTGATCTCTATAATTTCATTTTCCAAATCCTTATATTCAAAGTTTAAGATTTTATTAAATCTGTTTTCCTATTTTTTGTCATTTTCACAACACTTTTAATGTGCATTGCACTGTGCAGCATTTTATTATGATTGTTTTCATAACAACCTTACGATGACCATTAATTTCCCTTTTAATATTATGAAGTAACGCAGAACAGGGTTGAGGCGAGGACACGGCAGCCTTGCACTAAGACCATATCTTGAGGATGTCTCTTACCAGGGACTTGATTCTAGCAGAGTAATCCTATGAACTAATTAGGACTTACACCCAAATAAACATGTACAGAATTGAACTGCACATATCTCAACTCTGGGTCCCACACTTTTTTCACTGGCATGGGAAGGAGGGTTACTTCCATTCCATAGTAATGACATCCAACTTAACGACAAAGCTCTTAATAGCCAGCAGTTGACCAAATAAGGTCATAATACCAATGAATGGATGGCTGAACAAGCCACAGGTTAGAACCCAAGCACTGCATATCTAGTTCTGCATGCCCAAGGAGACTATGGGCTGGAGCTTCTTAAATAGCAACACACCATTCCACTTGCTGAGGGGCGGGGAGCTCATCCTATGGAACTTAACGAGACAATTTCCCACGATACTTTGACCGTGGCTGTCAGAAGACCACTGGGACAATGCTCACGTGGAAGCTTCTCCTGCTTTGCTTCTCTCTCAACTATCACCCATCAAAAAGCATCCAAGAAAAAGGAAAGAAGGTCACCAAGTTGCTTGTGCAACATTACAGTGGTACCTCAGGTTACGAACTTAATTTGTTCCGGATGTCCATTCCTAACCCGAGGTCTTAACCTGCCACGGCCCTGGAAGTGGATTGCGCTCGTATCCCGGGGCAAAGTTCGCAACCCAGGACACTTGTGGAGTTTGTAACCCGAAGCATTCGTAAGCAGGGCTGTTCGTAACCCAAGGTACCACTGTAATCTGTGTGGACTTTGCCGTCTCTGCTAACCTCATGTCAGTTACACAGACTGGAAAAGTTTGCCATAGTTGTATGGATTTTGGGAACTCATCCAGAACACGTTCTGAATTGTTGTGTGTTAAAAGCACGACAAAATAAATAAATAAATGCATGTGAGTATGCCTGTGGTTTGAAACAAAAGTTCCACGAATGTAAGTCAATGGAAAATCCTACCTTTCCACAAACAGGGCAACCAGAAGGTTCTTTCTTGTACCGAACCATGTTCTCTGTGCTGTGCTCAAAGTCCTCTCTTTTCACACGCCTCACTCCTTAAGATAACAGTTCCCACCAAAAAAAGAACAAACAACGAATAAACCATGCTTCCTACTTTTATGAATAATGCACACCATAATCAATACAGCAGTGCATGGAAATGACATCCTGTCAGTAAGAAGTGCTGCTTAATTTTAGGTTTGCACATAAACATGGATATTGGGCTGAGAGGTAGCACCTTGGTTGTGCAATGATTTGTGTCTCATGCATGCCATCTATTTTATTTATTTGTTGCATCTGTATCCCATTTTTTTCCTTCAGGGAGATCAAAGAGGCGAAAACAATCCTACCTTCTTCTATGTTTTTAGCAGTTCTTGGGTTTTTTTTAATCTGTGAGCTGCCTTCAGTCCCATCAGGGAAAGAGGCGGAGTGTAAACAAATAAGCAAATAAGACCTCTGCTGTTTTATTCTCACAACAATCCTGATAGGCAGGTTAGGCTAAGAAAGGGACTGGCCCAAGGTCAAGCAGTGAGTATTTTGGTTGACTGGGAATCTGAACCCGGGTTTCCTGGTTGTAGTCCTATACTAGAACCCTGTATTTCCACTGCAAGCACAATGGTGGTTCAGCTATCTAGATGCAACTTAAGGACATACCAGAGTTTTCCATGTAAAAAAGGGGTCATTGTGAATAGCCCTTAAATCGCATCCTGAATAATGAACAATTTAGATCATACCTGTCAGACAAATAGCTACACTTGGATGGTTCAAAGCCTTCTCACCCACAATTCCAGTGATGCATTACCACGAATGAAGAAAAGAACCAGCCTTAGTGTGCCATCCGTCGAATTTTTAAATGATTACCATAGGCGAAAGGGAAAAATTATTAAAGGTCCAGGAAGAAGATCCATCACAAATGTACTTACCTTCCAAGTGCCTCCTCTGGTGATCTAACATGACATCCTTCCGGTAAAACAACTTGTTGCAGATCTCGCAAGCAAATTTCTTGTCCCCGTGTTTCTTTTTGTGTTTGGAGAGGTTGCTGTTTGTGGAAAAAAACCTGAAGCACATCTCACACTGAAAGGTCTTGTCGTCTGCATGAAAAAGGGGAAGGACGGATTTCATAAAAGCAGTTTTTAAAACCATTTAGTTGTTTCTAAGAATAAGCCGTGGAATCCAGCTGCACAACTCAAGCAGGGGCCATCTCTGAAAACCAACAAGCAGCTTCCTCTCGTCTAATCCTACACTGCCCATTTTAAACACAAGCCCTTGTCTCCAAAAGGAGGGCATTGCTGTGAGAGTGTCTGCTGTGGCCTGTGTTGATGCCACCAGCAATAGCTTTCTGAGTGAAGCGAGTATGGGAGATGGTATCTGGCCTGCCAGTTGCGACACCACTTGGTTATTACCAAATAATTGATGCTTATCAATGTAGATGGTTCTGTGCTGAGCCACCTTGGTGGGCCAGTGTGGTGGATCAGCCTAGTGATTCCCTACAATAATTTGGATACTGTACGGATACAGCACTCCATCCTGCACACGCATTTGATGGTGATTATGGGAAGCGTTGCAGTTCAGTGGTAGAACATCTGTCTTACATGCAGAAGAATCCAATCCTCAACGTCGCTCGTTATGCTGATTTTATCTGCACGTTATTGATAGTTTTTTAATGTTATTTTATGCATACCAGGTATTTTAAAAGCAGTTTATAGTTTTGTCTGCATAAGTAATAAAAACGGAACGTCCAGATAACTTCTACTGCTCCCTCCTTACTAGATAAATACAATTCCAGACCATTTCATGTGACTTAGGTAACGTGGTTTGATTATCATACCTGTTCTGCAGTTGTGGAATTCTAACGCACTCTCTATCCGAAAAGCTTTTTCACATGTAGCACACTTGTACCTGTATTCATTGTCAACCTGAGGATTAAAAAGTGGAAAACAGAAAAGGAATCACAATAAATATGTCCAAACATATGAAGTTCATACTTTTCAAAAAGTATTTTCTTTGATTTGTTTCCTCAATGGAGCTGTCACCCCTCTCACAAAAAACCCCCAGAAAATTTAAACACTGATAAATTATAGGAGAGGTTTCTATGGTAATTTCTGAGGCTCTTAAGCTTTTGCACAAGTAAAGGCACCAGATTTTTCTACAAACAAAATAACTACAGGTAGGAGAAGGCCCATTCTGAGATCTGCAGACCTTGCCTGCCTACCATGGTGTGTAACCCACTTTCATCCTACAACGGCTTGCTGATGGAGACCCATACAAACCTCATTCCTACTGTGCTTGTATGAAACATGCTGCTTCAAACTCTCTTTTCGACTGAAAAGCTTGGCACATTCTTCACACTTAAACAATTTGTCACCTAAGGGATTAAGCACAACAAATCAGAGTTCAGTCACCTGCTTATCCAACTAGAAAAATTCAGGAATACCTAGCAGCACTAAAATAAAATGTATCAAATATTCAGTTAACTTGGGATCAAATAGCTATCACGCAGTCCCAAATTTGCATCTGGGCTGCTCCCAGTAGGAAAAATGATAGTGTTTAGTACTATTTCAGGCTTAATAGAGAAGAAAAGTGCTAGATCACTTATATCACTGAAGTTTAAAAAAACACACCCAAAAACCTGGAAAAGATAAATGAACATTTAGCACAATATCCTATGCAGATAGGGCTCCAGGGACAATTAATATGCTATAGGAACCAATGACTGAATACAAAACGCATGCACATCATACTGTATATGGTTTTTAAAAGCCTAATGTATTCCTGAAAATCTACATATGGGCCTGTTCTTTCTCTGGGCACTACTCATGGGCATTCTGCCTATGAATCAGTTCCTGCATACAAATGTAACTTATGAAGCAACTTCAGATATTATGGAAAGATTTGGCAGCAAAGGGGCTTAGCAAAGAATTTGCAGAGAGAGGAAGTGATACCATACGTTCCAAAACTTTTGGAACTCCAACTGGTGGTCAACTAAGTTTTTCTCAGATGAGACCCATGGAAATTAGTGAACACAACTAAATTAGGTCCATTAATTCTGATGTGTCTACTCTGAGTAAACCTTCATCAAATACCACCTGTTCATATGTACATTTAATTTAATAAATGATACTTTAAATATAACTACGACATTTTGGGTCAGGCAACTCTTTTTCAAAGGAACTAGGGGAAATATAACTACTTCAGAATTATACATTTTAAAGAAAAACGTATTACCCAAAAAAGAAAAAGATAGGAATTTCACGAATACAGAGGCTGCAATCATTAAAACACTCTGTGTGCTCACTGGGGCTTACTTCTGAGCAGACATGTACAGGATTGTAGGCTAGATGTTAAAAATGTAACATAAGGCACTTCTATTTATGTGTTCATTATTACATTTATGTCCCATTTTTTCTCCAAGGAGCTCAAGATGTTGTACATGGTTTTCCTCCCTATTTTATCCTCACAATCCTGTAAAATAAGCTAAGCTGAAAGTTAATGACTGGCCCAATATTGCCCAGTGAGCTTCACAGCTGAATGGGAATTTGAATACCCACATCCTAGAATCTCCCACATCCTAGAATCCAACACTGTAACCACATGACACTGGCTCATTTTTACATGTCCCCTTATTGGGGATGGGGGGGGGCACCAAACATTTATATATATCAAGGATGTAGAATGCATTGCATCAGTTGTTATCACAGCTGCTTGGTCAAGCATCACTTCATACTAACTGAAGTTGTTTGTCAATTTCCACCCATGTTTCTAATTTGACACAGTAGCCCATGGATGGGGAGCAGCCCTGCTGGCGTAAAACCAGCTGTGGGTGAATGGTACAGCATTATAATGATAATGGCACATCTGGAGGATGAACCACCACCAAAACTGCAACATGGGTGAAGCAGCTGAGTCATCAGTTATGTTTTGTGCACTACTGAACATGACTTGCACCTATCTTCTGTTGCAGTATCTCAAATCACTCCATCAATGCTAAACTGAAGTTTAAACACCGGATCGCTGCAAAAGAAGTGTTTCCTTGAAGAAAGACACATCAAACGAAAACCATTACAATTTTTGTGTAATATTAACTGCCCTTAGTCATCTTTTCTGATCCATCCTTTCTGGCTTACATGTTTCAAGGGATGGGAGATTCCCCTAGGCTTTGGAAAACTATCTCACTAAACTGCTACCCTAATGGGTGAAAATCTGCAGCCCTTCTTCTTAGGTACTGCTTCAATGTCCCATCATATGAAACTTCTTTTAATTTTGTTTTTCTGCTAGATTGAAGAGTTCTCTTCCAATGAGTTGTGGGAGCTCTGAAAACAAAACCAGGTGATCCCACCTGAACCCACCGTGAGAGCGGATGTGCCTGCTGAGATTGCTGCTGTTCTGGAACATCTTGCTGCAGATGTTACACTGATAGACGCGCTTGTGTTCCCCAAGTTGCTTGATCATCTTGCGCCGCATCCCATGTCGGCTGGACAGGAGCAAGCTCCTCTTGAGGGACATGGAGCTTTGATGGTGAGAAAACCTGCTCGATTGGAAAGAAAGAGGCAGGTGACAACGAAGCAGTTCACCGCTCTGTGCAAACACCATCTCAGCGTCCTCTTACTATTTATTGTATCTCTTCTCGTACAGTCAGCATACTGTAAGATTCATTTATGAGCAACCCTTTGGAACAGGACAGGGTGCTGGCATAGTCCTCTCACTGGCCAGCACTTCAATTACGTTGGTTGGAAGCATCCTATAGCAGGAGTTCCCTACACGCAAAGCTCCTCTCTGCCGTGTTAGCTTTCCATGGGGACTCTTTCAAAGAGATGATCTGCCATATGCACCCTAGAAGCAATATTGTCTCAGGACTGAAATACCTCAAGGACCACCTATCCCCATATGAACTACCACTATGTACATTTGCTCAAGGGAATTATCTAAAATAAAACCAATTACCATATTTTTCTGTGTATAAGATGCCACCGTGTATAAGACGTTCCCTATTTGGGGGGATTCAAAATTAAGAAAATGGGTGAAGATTGCCCCATGTATAAGACTACCCCCCCTGCTTTTTAACATTATTTTTAGTAACAATAAAGCCTAGTCATATACAAGAAAAAGTATGGTATCATTGTTAGGGTATAAGTTTCACTGACCGAATTGGACTTCATATTTTTCCCTCAAATAAGCAGAGTTTCGGTCTGCTTATGTTATTGCAAATGATCACTTTTTAAAATCTGAAATGCTTCATGTTTCATTACGTCTGAGATAATAAAGGTTTTCCGGTGGGATCAGAATTGCTGAGAGTGGAAGGTCACGTATGGTTAGGATTCCTATTTTGTTCTTTAACCCCATATACCTTCTGAAAATCTACTCCAAACGGTTGTGAAACCTTTAGAACAGTATGGGAGGGAAGGGATGGCTAGAGAGAAGATAGAGAAAATCACCAAACCCTCCTCTAGCTGGAATTCCTGCTGAATTTGAGTCACGTCTACAAACAGAAGGAGCCTTTCCTTTCATGGAAGATCAAGATTAGATTCAAATGGAAAAGTAAAACTAGATTCAACACTGCATTGTGTCCCGTCCCCAACCTCCGAATCTTTCATACCCCTATCATATTAAAATATTGAATATGTAGTGGTCCTTTATAATGAGGAAACAGAACATTTTAGCATTTGCCTTTTCTGGAGTGACTTACTTCGCTATAGAATTCCTACTGTTTGCAGAACTGGGTATCTTTGCTAACACCACCTCCATAAACCTTGCTTCTTCTGTAGGAGGAAGAGCTACGTCATCAGGTGGAATCTCCGTTATAATTTCAGCAACATGTTCCTCTGTCAAATGAATTCATTGTTATCAAGGAAGGCCACTCAGTTATGAACCCTAAATATACAGCCATACAAGATACTGAGCTTAATGGTTCATGCACACCCTAGTTAAGCCAAAGACAATGACTAGGGCAACAGTTCGGCCACATCTGGAAAATCAAGTTTCCCACACCTGCCTCAGTGAGCCAGAGTTAGACAGAGAAGGTAATACCAGACTAGACGGCTCAGTACAAGGCAATTCAATAAGCTCACGTGCTGTGATACACCACTTCTTAATAAATTTAGTTCCCCAATGCAAATATGTCATAAAATGGAAAATTCAGCTTCTTCATGCCCTCTGCCCGTAAAACAAAGAAGTTGGTCATGCAAAGTAATTCGCTTAGGGCAGTGTTGGCCAAACTTGGCCCTCCAGCTGTTTTTGGACTGCAACTCCCATCATCCCTAGCTAACAGGACCAGTGGCGAGGGATGATGGGAACTGTAGTCCCAAAACAGCTGGAGGGCCAAGTTTGGTCATCAGTTGTTGCTAAGGGTTAAAAGGTAGCAGAAACGCTCTAATCACTGAGCAGCTGGAGGTCATTAGGCTTCCAGGAACATGAGTTTGTATAAATAGTCTCCCGTGTGTTTGTTCTCCCCTTCTCCCCTTTTGGGCGTATTTGCTGATATGTGTGGTTCGTCGCCGGGGTTTTTTTTGTTTTTGTAAATAAACCTTATCTTTGAGTTCCAAACCGCTTGCTCCAAGACTCCTCTTTGAAAGAAATACTGCCTCTCCTGCCCTTCTTAAACTGCTGCGCGAAATGCTCTGCTGTAGTGGGACTTGTGACGATGGAAGCGCACTGGGCATTTACATTAAACTAATTAAAGTTTAATGGGACATCAGTGGCCTAGGGTATCAGTGGCCCATTGGCCTAGTTAGACCCACCTGTGAGGCTATTTTGGCCACGTCATGCCCACCCATATCATAGATGATGTCAGATATAGGACAGGTAAAAACTTGCCTCAGCTGCAAGGGTATTTGCAGATGCCACCAATCAGCCTATAAAGCCCCATATGAATTGGGGGGGGTAGCACTTTGAAGGGCATCCTGCAGGCAAAAAGCTCACCAGATGCTACTGTGACTGGATTCGCATGACAGGTGGGCAGCATGACAGGTGGGCAGCTAGGTCTACCTGTCAAGCTCGTCCGGGGGGGAGGGGGGAGGCGAACATGACCATCTGGCCCACTGGGTGAAAAGTTTTCCCCACCCCTGATTTAGGGTATGAAATGAAGTATCACTGATAGCTACTTTTAGTAGTTTCTGAGCTCACCAGAAGAGTCTTTATTGTCCACAATCACAATGGGAGTTTCTGGTCTTGCCACTTTGGGCTTCCTGCCCCTTCGTGCTTTTCTTTTCCCTTCCACTGCGGTGTTGGCACTTTCACGGGCTACGGGCTGGTCTGCAGGGGAGGCCTCCATAACCTTTTCAGCAACTGCATCTTTTTCGTTGCTCTGTGGAGCTCCTTTGGCTTGCTCCACGTGACTCCGGCGATGCTCTGCAAGGGAAGAGCGATGAGACAAAAAAATATACGGGCATGGCTGAACATTAGAAGTAAAGGGCCTTCCCTTCATTTAAATTTAATGCCACCTAAAGTTAACAATATTCCAAACACAACCTCTGTACAAAGTTGTGACAAAACTGGTGATCTTTGACCCTTTTTGAGGAAAGCAGACCATCATGCCATAGTACCTTCATTTCAATAGTGCTTTCAACTGGGAGGATTATCACCGTTCAGGGTCAAATTCCTGCCAGTCAAAAGCAGATGATGAGTGGCTAAAGCAGGTCTTCAAAAGGTGTGACCTGAGGAGAGACCCAGGGGCCAGGCAGAGAGCTCTGGAGGGCCACATGTGGTCCCTGGGCCCGAGGTTACCCACCCCTGTCTAAAGATAAGAGGCAAAGAAATGAACTTCTCAAATGTTCTCTTTAGAAAACACAAGCCAAACTACTGTAGCTGTAAGCACATTAAACCTTTAAAAATTACACCTGTGGAGTTGTGGATCTTAACAGTGCCTCCCTTTTGCTCATCAGCAGCTGGGATTCTTGGAAAGCTTTCAAAAACACTGACACATGGATGGGGAAATGGAGCCAGACAACATATAGAGGACCACTGGTTTCCCACCTCTGCTCTAAAATGGCAACTGGCTGGACTCTGCTTCAGAGGCTCACTACTTTCTAGAGAGCTCACTATATCACAACAAACAAAAATTAGGGGCTTAGTATCTTAAACAAACTGAGCGGCAAGCTTTAGACTAGGGATGGGAAGCCTGTGGTTCTCTGGATGTTGTTAGTAACCCTATCTTCCACGAGCTCCAGGCAGCATGGCCAGTCATCAGGGGTGATGGGAAATGTGGTGCAGTAACATTTGGAAGGCCACAGCCCCCATTTCACCCACCCAACCCCGGTCTAGACATTCAAAATATCAGGCTTAAACCTTTCCTTCAATACCCATCAGAGATCAGTTCCACCTCAAACCCTATCATATGCCATCAGATTTTTCTCTAATACAGAGCTTTCCCAACTGTGTGTCATGACACATTAGTGTGTTGGCTGCAGTGTGTACGTGTGTTGTGTGAACTCTCCCCACACTCCTCCCGGGGCTGGAAAGGGGTTAGTTTAACATTCAGTTTGCTAGTAAAACTGAATTACTGTGTCACAAAATGATGCATGTCTAAAAAGCAGGTCAGCAGCATGGAAAGTTTGGAAAGCTCAGCTCTAACAGGTGATTTGGCTCTATAGTGTTCACACAACAAGAACTGAAGTGTTTCCATACCTGAAAGTTTAGAACGGGGGAATTTTAATTTTTTGAGAGAATAAGCGCCACTGGAACAGGGAGGCTTTGAAGTAATTTTGTTTTCTTCTTGGTCACATTCCATCACTACTAAACAAATGTCTGTCAGAGAAATAATGTTTGCATTAGTTTATTTTCCTTCTAACCACATTGCTGTTACAATGCCTGGTGTGCCTCTGCTGAAACTTAAGATTCTTAGAAGCTGTTTTATATTTAAAAGTAGAAAGTATCAATCGGAGGAAGCATTCCATTACGTGTAACAAATAATACGAATCAGGACATAGATTCTATCAATTTCTTTTCATGTGAGGGAGATGTTTGCATGAAATAAGCCCCACAGAGAAAGTGGGAACATTTTTTTGGGATAGTTAAAAAAACTACCCGCCAGCCATCCATGAAGCAACCCAACGTACCATTGGCAATGCTAGAAACTTGCTTTAGAACGGGCTTTTCCATTTTTTTGGCGTAGAAAGCGGCATACCACACTCGTAACTCAGTGCCTGGTGGGATGTCCCGGGATGTAGTGAAGTAAATGTCATTATCATGCTGGAAGGCAGAGAGGTTCTGGTGTTCGTATTGGTTGGCTGGCCTCACCATCATCATCCAGTTGCAATCATCTTCATTAGATGTATCAAAATACACTAGAGGTCCATCCTTCTGAAAAACCTAATAGACACCCATGCAAAGAGGGAATGCAAACTTTGCAGTAATGATCAACTAATAAATAAATAGCCGTGGACAAGGATGCATTTTTGTTACCATAGCATGAGCTGCCCATGTGGTCCCTGCATTACATTACTGTAACGGCATGAGAGGAAGAATCTGGCTTCCATGCTACTGTGGTAATGTAATATTATGAACTGGTCTGACTTTTATTTCATACCCCTGACTTCACAGATACAGGCAAGGTGAACGCAAACCTTCCCCGTCAATGTGTGGGGTGCATAAATTCGCGGCTGCAAAGGAACAATCAGGAGTCTTACAGTGCACTCCCAACTGTTGCTGTGCCACCCGGGATAGTATTTTGAGCCTTTCCAATTTGGTACAAAAAGCAAGCCCTGCTAGGATCAGGTCCACTCCATATTTTTTGCTTCCTCTTCCCCCATATGAGGACTGTCAACACCAGCACATCTCGTTTGCCTGACTGCACGTGTTGAAAGTTAACAGATGGAACTAAAACCAGAAGATTTCTGCAGGCCATACAAACAAAAACACTATAGCATTAGCTATTGGTACTGAAAAGGCTACTCTGTGTGTGTGTGTGAGAGAGAGAGGGGGGGGGGGGGCAGACAAGCAGAGAATGATTAATGAATGAACTGGCTAACTAAAAAAAGAACCAAATGAAGCAAATACACATTCAGACAATGGTAGAGCCTGGTTGCTCCATTTCTTAGTGCCTTCATATTATCACCAACCCAAACAGTGTCATTGTACCTTTAATGGAAATGCTGGCTCCTTTTCCAGTTTGGTAACTCTCTTTGATTCAAAGGGGCCAAACTGGGTACGCTTCACCAGCTGTGTTACTGCAAAAATGCCTTCAATCCCATCTTCAACTTGCCTGATCTCCAGGTTGGAGGGAAGGGATGATCTAAGAAATGAATATTTTGACACATAAATGAGTTGACTCTACAAAAGATCTTCCAGCATCCACAGAAGAAAATAATCAGCCCTGGCATCCACAGGGAAGAGCTGAGGCCTCATCCAGACTTCCATCTGTGCCATTTTTTTAGGCACAGACCCAGGCTTTAACCCTCTGTGTTCAAGTGGTCTTTTTGTTGTTGTTATGACACTTTCTGTGGGGAAACCCACATTTTACCATTAAATTGGAACCAATGGCAATTTACATAGACTGCCATTTGCACCAATTCAGCAGTAAAATGCAGTTTCCCCACAGAAAGCACCAGGAGGGAGGGGAAAACCCCACTCAGACATGGAGCTTTAAAGCACGGATCTTTGCCTGGAAATTGTGGTGTGAAAGAAAATCTGGATGGGCCCCGAGTCCTCTCTCCTCAGTGACAAAATTATCAATTTCAAGGGATAAATTTTCTGTATAAACCTTCTACATTGACAGAGTAATTGAAATAAAGAAAAACGACACAACCTTCCACACTGTTATATAGTATGAGTGTCAGTAATTGCCTATGAATGGCTTCAACAGCTCTCTAATAAGTGGTAATCAGCAATTCCTCAGGACCATTTCAAAAATTATTTTTTCTATAAAAACATAGGTAGCGACCTTATGAACATTTGTCCATTATGACAAATGTTGCCTTCTCTGATAGGCAGGCTATTCAGGCAGAGGCCTATCCCATCACCTGCTACTTGTTCCTTTTAATGGAAAATGCCAGGAACTGAACCCGGGACCTTCTGCATTCAATGCATGTGCTTGATGACAGAGTCCCTCCTCAGCAAACACTTCCATATGGGAAAAGATATGAAAACCCTGTGCAGATCTACAGCCACTTTCACCTACACTGAAGTTATTTCCATGTAGGAAATCTAAACTCTGAAATGAGCCTGAGTCTCAGGTTTTATGGTATAAAATGCATACCATGTTACACTGAGGCATGCTATAAATAGCATAAGTAATACTAATAATTAAGAGAAGTGCAACTGAAGATGCTTAGGCTACCTAAGAAGATCTTCACCTCAAGTTGCTGTTTTTATTGACAATTTATTAACATCACCAATGACTGAGGAGAAAACCGATCTGGCATCCCAGTATTGTGTCCTTTGCCTACAAAAGGGATTCTCTCTGCTTCTCATGCTTCCAAACAAGGCTAGTCCACTTAGAAGAAAGGGTTGTATCCAACTGAACTCTCTGCACTCATGCAATGACTTCAATGGAATTCCCTCTCTCCCTCTCTCCTTCCTCAGCAGCACCCCCCCCCCCGAGCACCCCCAAATCTGCTCTGGAGGGTTGAAGGAATCCCCAGAGGAGATTTGCAGGGTAGTCGTTCTGCTTGCACAATGACTTAGGTACAACTAAACTGAGTCGTCTGTAAATTCCGTTTTTGTGTCGTTCACATTGTACAATCCACATGCTCCCCTGACACAGATGTGATTAGCCTTGCTTTTCTCCCTCACTGCGATAAATGCCAGGAAGCTGTCATCTACATATAAGAAAAGGCAAAGGTTAAAAAGGATGATCTAGCCATAATACTCTGCCCTGGCTGCTGCTGAAAACACTCCAGAATGAGATCTTTCAGCTTAGAATTGTTTGGGAGACATTTAAAGTTACATGCATGTGAGTTCTCCAAGACTGGGAGCATTCCTAGTTCAAAATGTAACACTAGAAGCAAAATAAGTGAGAACAGAAGACTCCCTTTTGCATTGGCAATCTGGCTTCATTTACTTTAAAATTAAGCAAGGCAACAAGGCAAGAGTTGGCTTACCTTGCTCGACTTAGCACAAAGGAGTCTTTCACCATCACCACTGGGCCCAGTTCTGGACATTCGGAATCATGATGCTGATTGCAATCTTCACACCCTGAAAGCAGACAAAAGAAAAAGCAGGTAGCCATGGAGAAAGCCAAGCAGCTTCACAGTGTACTCCAACAACTGTGATATTCAATTACCCGGCAGCCACGTACTTGTTTGAATCAATAGTATAGTTCAACTCATCCCAGGGATAAATAAGGAATAAAATGGCACTTGTGTTATCAGACTATAACAGCACCTGCAAAAATTCCCAAAGAAAATAGGCTTTGAATAAATGTCTAACAATTATAGTTTTATCAGTCAAGGAAGGGGAAGCAACACTTGGTATAACCGATTCTGGCTGGAAAATAATATTCATATTCTCTGAATCAATGCGTGCAAAGCTGCTTTCTTCTGGATGTTACACAAACACCTTTCACCAGACTGTTTTGTAACCATTCCAGCTCAATTTACCTCAAGTTATGTCTCTTCAGTGTTCAGAGCAAAGGCTATTCCAGGAACCAAGAGGCATCACCATTTTCCGAGCCTCCACAGAAGAAGCAAACATCTCTAGGAGTGAGCTTTGTTTACAGCCATAGCCTCTTCTCCCTTTTTTTGTAATAGTAGATCCATTCCATCATCCAGGCCATGCTTTTCAGAACGCCCTGTTCTAAGCACAGGCCCAGGACTTGCACAGACTGGCAGGGCGAATTCGGGGATAAAGAACACTAGCCTGGCTGTGGTTGTACGCAGGGAGAGAACTTCAGAATAAAAAAGCTCCATCTACTGAGCTTCAGATGAACCCAGATCCTTATTTTGAAGAGCCCCATGCCTGTAAACAACAGTGGGCAGGACACAACATGAGCAGGACACAACGTGAGTGTGCAGGCTTCCCTCCTCACAGCTGCTTTATTCCTCCCCTCCTAGTTGGGGAGGGAGCAGCGCACATGCTTTATATGCAAAAGTTCAAGCCCTGGCATCTCCAGTTAAGTCTGAGATCCTAGGGAACTGCTGAAGTCACCAAGTTTACGGAAGAATGGTCTTGCGCGGTACAAGGCAGTTTCCTCATTGTCCTATGAGAGAGCTTATGCATGCCTGAATAACATGCTAAGCCAAATATAATGTAATAAAAAGAGCCCTGTTGGATCAAGCCCCTCTAGTCCAGCATCCTTTTTCTCACAGTGGCCAACCAGATGCCCGCGGAAAGTCTGCAAGCAGGAATTAGGTGCAGCAGCATTCTCCAAACTTCTGGGTTCCAGCAACTGTTCTCCACAGTGGATGTAGAACAAAGGCATTGCGTAGAGTAGTCTCTGATAGCCTTGTCCTCCATGCACCTGCCTAATCTTCTTTTAAAGCCGTGGCTCAGCTTTCATGTCTTTTCTTTGGATCTTAGTCAGAAAGCAAGTCCAACATCACCTCTAATTGTCTTTTGTGCCAAGGAAGGTTGCTTCCAACCTTACCTTTCACTCATTCAAATGTTAGACCTGCACCAACACAGCCTACAGAGAGCTTATTTATTAATTATCCTCCATGCACAGGTCTTGAGGCAATGCACAAAATACAGATTTTAAAAGATCAGCTATATGGGGGGTTGGGGCAAAACAGGCACCCATGGCAGAGATCCATTCATCTAGCTGGAAAAGCGCATTGAAAGCCCTGCTCCGAGTTACAGTGGTGCAGGCTTCTGAGATCCTTGGAACTTGTAAGAGTGGTTTCCTACCAACCACAGTGTCCCACTGGGTATATAACCTGGCCCTGCATGGTATATGCCAACACCTTGAACTTGGCAGTCAGTGCAAACCCCACAGGCAAGGCGTTATATGCTGGCAGTAGTATGCTCCCAAGCTGCTACATTCTGCACCAGCTGGAGCCTCCTGACCAACCTCAAAGGTAGCCTCACAAACAGAGCATGGTTTCCAATCCCTGGTCTTCTGCTTTCAAACCAACACTACTGAAACTCACTATTTTGCTCTCTAATGATGTCTCCTGTAGTCCTGCTACAAGTCATCCTGTATTTTTTTAGTAGTATCGGCTTAGCTTGCTGGTAAAAAAGCACCACAGCTGTCAGCACTGCAGAGTCATCACAACTAAACAGCACTCTTGCATGCACTTTTATGCCTTGGGGGCATCTGCAAAGCTATTAGTGCTGTTCTAACCCTTCAGTATTTATTTATTGCGATGGTGCATGAAGAAAAAAAAACACAGACAGCAAAATAATGAAACAAAACAAATTGTTTGGTTTGTAAAACGAGACTGCTTGAAGCTACGAATGTCTGTGATGTCAGTTGCTATAAATTAAGTACCACCCCCACCCCACCACTTAAATTCTAGCCATGAGAGGAAGAATCCCACAGAGAACAAGAAATCCTACTAAGGGTTATTCAGAAGCTTCTCACAGAACTGCAAAAAAAATTGCATTTTCCAAGCACATGCCTCTCAAACTTCTCCACACTCCTCTCTGGTGCATCTTCAATCCCTTATAATAACTTTACCTTGTAGTGGGGAACAAAACACACCTTTTACCCCATGCCAAACAAGTGCACTTATCAGACCTTTGATATCACCAGACACCAATGCCCAGGCATACTGTTTGAAAGGGTGTTCACATGTAAAATTCAGTGTGTGCATGCCCAGATTCAACAGCTGATATCTCAGATAAAATCTGTAAATCCACAGTGCAATCTGGGCCCATGCATTTATGGCAGCGGTTCTGAAAGGTTGTGGTGCCCCAAACTGGTGTGGCAGGAAAGGGTGGCAAGGACAATAAAAAAAAAAAATTAAACATTTCACTATAGTATAGTATCAAAATAATTTTTATTATTTGCAGAATATGGATAGGTATCTTTTCAAAATGACAGCAAGAACATCAAATGATACTGAGGACAATCCTAGTTGTGAGTTAGAATCACTGTTCAAACACAGTGCTAGAGAAGATGTGTTTACCATTAGTTTGGGAATGATTCAAGTTCTTATGTATCTGCATTGTTTCATACTTTCTGGTTTCCCATCATCATATTATAAAGTAGTTGTGTTCTATGTTATAAATCAAGCACTGCTAGTTCTTGTTTCTGTAAATCCTATTTTAACCTCTCAGGTCTCATCCCCAGACAAGAGGAAGACTAAGTATATGTGCTTGCATTTTTTCACCTTTATAGCTTGCCAATGTGCCCACTAATACCTCCTATAGCAGTAGCAAAAGGTCTTAGTAAATATCCCCAGAAAATCTACAATGCCTGGCAGACCGTTTGCTGTGCCTGCTCAGTTCCTGCCTACACTGGCTCACATAGCTGTCAACGTTTCCCCTTTTTTAAGGGAAATTCCCTTATTCCGAATAGGATTCCTTGCAAGAAAAGGGAAAAGTTGACAGCTATGGGCTCAGCCTCTCCTAAATGGAACACAACCACTTAAACTGTCCGCATTTTACTGGGTGCCGAGATCGGACATCCATTGTCTCTTCTATTTTGAACACAGGAGAGGTGGCAGCTCGCATTTGGCTCTCATTGACAATTAATATTCAGAGGCATATTTAATGCAGAAGTATTCTTGGATACTTACAGATAAGCACGGCCTCCTTGCTGCCATCTTCTGCCATTTTGAAGACCTTTGAAAACAGAAGGGACAGATTCCAATGAGACTGTTAGGCACTTCATAGCAAAAAGCTCACCTGCCCGAGTTATGTGGATTCCAACATACTAATGAAATTTTTTATGCCTAGGAGAGGCTGGGTGAAAACAGGCCCCAGGTTACATTTGGCTGGAGTTTTGCTATTGATTTCTAAAGGGTTATATTACTCCCTACAGTTAAACACAGAACATAACTCACAAAATTAAAGGAACTGCATTCTGTTGAGTCAGACCATCAGTCACATATTGTCTACATTGATTGGCAGCAGTTCTCCAGGGTTTCAAATGGGATATTCCTAGCCCTACCTAGAGATGGTAGGTGCTCTATCGCCTTCCCATCACCCAAGAATGTTATAGTTTTAAAAACGCTGTGTACAATAACTTGAAAATTTAACATTCAGCCTTGTGTCTGAATTGCAGAACATGACAAGTTTCCTAAACAAACATAACTTCCATACAGGAAAAAGCATTTACAGAGCTATGTATGGCACATGTCCATTCCAAGTGATCTTATACATATGGTGGAAAGCCCTAGCCAATCCCATTTGAAAATGGACGTCACTTGAAAAATAAAAATAAAAGTGAGGCACCTAGCTTTGAGGTTGCAAAGAAAAACATGAGACCAACATACGTGGAAAGATGAAAACCAATTAAGACCAATTAAAAGTATCAAAATGTAATAATTTGAAACGTATTGATTTCCACAATAAGTTCTTATGAAACTGTGCATATAATGTGCACATTTGGAAGGATCAAACAGCTGGTAAAGAGTTATTATTCTCAGTACTGTTTCCTGAAATAGCAAAAGGCAGGTTTGTTGGCTCATTTTACTTTAAGTGCAATGCAATAATAATAATAATAACAATAATAATTACTTAGATTGACATGCCCTTCACCAAAACGTTCCAGGGCAGGTTATATCAATATAAAATACATAACTGAAAACAGGCTAAAAATATTTTCAATCACAACTAGAGTGGGTCCTAAATTATATGTATCTCGAGTGTAAAAAGAACAGGGTAGAGATGAATCTTCAGCATACAACAAAAGCTATGCAATGAAGGTGTCAGATGCACATCTGTGGGGAGGAAATTACACATCACTTATGACCCAATATTTTCCAGAAATTATATGATTCTCAGAGCCCAGTACTTTCTGTTGCAGTCCAGCTTTGGTTCAGCTCAGTGCAGCATGGAAGCAAAAAGGACCAGGGAAGGGCATAGCAGCCATGAGCTCCTCTCTGGAGGCGGTATGGTCCTGCTAAACCAGTGTTCCCAAACTTGGGTCTTCAGCTGCTTTTGGACTACAGTTCCCATCATCCCTGACCCTGGTCTTACTAGTTAGGGATGATGGGAGTTGTAGTCCAAAAACAGCTGGAGACCCAAGTTTGGGAAACCATAGTTTGACTTGGCATGACATGCAGACCACAGGGTGTGCTGCTATTGAGAAAACTGAAGGCTACTGGTAGCCCAAGAAACACTACTTTTTGCAGAAAGGTGTCAGCTTTCTTATGCAAAACTGAGTACAACTGAGATTCACACATTGCACCTTGAGGAGATACTTGGAGCGTTAGATAATCCACCACAATCCGAAGAATATATCTGAAGTTTTTATTTCTAAGATGGCACTCGCTGCTTACTCAGATACTCGTCTCCCCACCTATCATTGACAACCGCTTCTAAGCTTTCAATCTGGTACTTTCAGAAACAGCAGATTCTGTTCTGAAATGTTTTCCAGGTAACTGCGATAGCTAACAAAGGAGAGGAGCCAAAACTGATATTTATTTGGGAGTCTTCTAGAAATAAAACTCCCGAATGAAGAAAAGACAAGCAAGGACATAGACATGGCACTTCTTAAGAGGGCTTTTTTAGCTTTTGCTTATGGAGAGGCAATCTACAAAACAGAAAGAGCTTGATTTCAATTATCTCCATTTGTGTACATTTACCTGAAGGCATAAAGGACCCTGGCAGTTCACTTTGGCTTAATTACCTAGAATGCACATGTGGTTAAGCATGACATTCACCAACTACCTCTGAACTTGTGGGGCACAGGATGTTTCCCCTAACAGATATAGGGACTAAGTGAATTAGGGATGCTTCACAATTTTATGTAGCAGCAAACGTGCTTTCCACAACATGGATGCCCAGTACAACTAATCCTAGCTCTCTGGAAACACTATTTTGACTCTCGTGCTGTTTTGATTTGTGAACAAATCATTTCAAGTGTGTATTTTATGTAACAAGTACCACATAAGTCTGTTAGTTTGGATGGCTCAAAAAGTGATTAAATTCAAATGATAGCTAATATATGATAGCTAAATGGCACCTCCATACCCAGGAGTACTCTTCTGAATATCACATGCTGGGGACAGAGGCTAACTTTACACCCTGCTTGTAAACATCCCAGAAGCACTAGGATCCTGGAAGATAAACAAGACATGTCCAGGAAAAGGAACACTGACTTTAATTGTGTTTTGACCTCCACCTTCCTCTAGGGCAGTTTCCCAAACTTGGGTCTCCAGCTGTTTTTGGACTACGACTTCCATCATCCCAAGCTAGCAGGACCAGTAGTCAGAGATAATGGGAACTGTAGTCCCAAAACAGGTGGAGACCCAAGTTTGGGAAACCCTGGTCTAGCGCTACTGTCCCAAGCATTGACTTTGGCTCACAAGTGGTACAACGAGAATGAACCCTGGATAGTCCAAAATTAGAATCATAGTTGGAAGAGTTCCAAAGATCTAGTCCAACACCGTGCAATGCAGGAATGTGCAGCAGTCCCACATGTGGATCGAACCTGCAACCTTGGTATTATCAGTACCACACACTAACCAGCTGAGCCATACAGATGACAGATGGGAAGAGGGTGTGAAACACTGCACTATACAAGTCTTTTAGTTGCAAATCAACATGTTGACAAAAGGAGAGTCAATACATTTTGTACTTGGTTGCAGTATTTATACGTTTGTGGCAATTTTCAGTGCTTATAACTGTTGTTAGCACTATGATTTTTCTTTTCTCCTTTTTTCTTTTTGGTATTTTTAATGCCTTAGTTTCCCACTGACACACAAGGCAAAATTCAGATGCACCATACTAATTAATTTTATTGCAATGCTTTCATTTTGCAAAAATATAAATGAATAATCATACTGATATCAAGGCTACATGACTACAGAAATAGCATCCGTGAAATAAACACAGATAATAACTTGCAGTAAACTGCTAATTGGTACATTTTTCTTTGGGCATGATAGGTGAGGAAGCAGAACTAATTAAAAAAGCAGTATCAGAAGAGTGAGATGATATCTGATTATAGCTGAGAAAACATAGACACCTGATACTTAGTAAACAGTCCAATGCCAATCCTACAACTAGATGAGATTTTAAGAGAAATGTGCAAGTATTTGCATGATTAAAGGTATTAGAGAAAATTTATTTACATCAATAACAGGAGCAGGAAAGTGACTGCAACTGGATTAATGGATTCACTAATATCTGAATTTGTGCAAGGAAACAAGAAAAATGATTTCCAATATTTTATTTTGCTCACTTACTGAATATTATAGTATTGCTTTTAATTTTACGAGAGATTATTTTGAAGCATCTTTGCCACCTTAAATGGGCCTCTAATAGCAAACTTCATGGGTTCCAAAGGTGTTTTAGGACCATACAATGGCACCCATGCATCTTGCAGTTGAATGTATCAATCATCAAGTACGCTGTGGGCACCATTAAACAATAAAATTTATTGAACAAACATACCTCCCTCTTTATATCTACTATCAACAGTGGTTGGAACATGTAGCCTTAATTAACTTCCTCAGCAGGACGTGACCATGTGTGAAGGGGGAAAAATAAATGCACCATGGAAATCGGCAGTTTCCCTTGAAAACACTCCATGACATTACGCTGAGTGTGTCAACACAAGCCAGAGTGCAAAGAAGTATTAATGATGGAGAATCCAAAAATTGGAAAAGCCTCCACCCCCATATCAGATTAGTACATGAACAATAATCCTACTCTAAATTCCATTTTGGGGATTTTACAAGCCACACATGACGGGTCACTTCACACATTCCTTTCTGACATGTTAATATTTTTGACACAGTGTAGTATGTGGCCGTCGAGACAGGTAAACAGGTCAAGAAACAATGCATCTGCATTCAATGTCTTTTTATTAAAACCAGTTAAAACTTGCAGTTTTCACATTTATTTTCAAACATGGACATGACCCCTATGATTTAACTAGTATTTTGAAAAATGTGATAAAAAGAGAGCAATTTATGCCACTGGATGAATCTGCCTGGCTAACAAACCTTTGCCAGTCCATCCACATCAGAGGATGAAATACAGTTCCAACAGTAACTGCTTATAGCCAAATGGATGATGGGAGAATGGGGAAAATACCTGACTCAAGCATACATTTAATATTTAAAATATCATGAGAATTAATTTATCAGAATATAATATCATCGGCATAATCAGCAAGCTATTCTACCAGGTCTACTTCTCAACCGAGGCGAGTGGAGAATTTTTAAAAAAGAGCATTTTATATGTTTATTTTAAAGGAACCCACATTGTTTCAATGCATTGAGAAAACGCGACTGCAAGGACAGGACGTGCCAGATATGCCGAATTTCCCCAAGGTCCGCGCGCGTGTGTGTGACCTTGTGTATGTGGCACAAAAGGACCAAGCGGGCGCCAGAGAGGGGGCACAATCTGCGGGAGAAAGCGCTGCCTGCGGATTTTAAGGAGAGAGTCCCGCACCACTCCGAGTCGCTGCAGTCTATGGAGCAGGCCACCGCCACACGCCCCCTTCGCAAGAGCGGCGCCTGCCCTGCCCAGGCGCAGGCACGGCGGGGGAGGGAGGGCGCTTTGTCCTGCTCCCGGGCAAGCCGAAGTCCTCCGCTTCCCAGCCCCAGGGCGAGCCCGAGCCTTGCCTCTTGGGGTGCACCGCCCGCCCGCGCTCCCTCCCCGACCACAGGGGCTGCCCCACCCGGGGCGGGGTTGGAGGGGAAAGGAGGAGAGGGCGCGGGGCGGGAGAGAAGCGCAGCCCAGGGCAGCGGCGGAGGCGCCAGGCGAGCCTTGCCCGGGCGGGCGGCTGCCTGGGTTGGGCTGGGGATCCGGGAGCGGCTCCGCCGGGTTTTGCCTCGGACCCGCCTCGCCCCCTCCACGCCGCGCGGCCGCAGGCGGCTCCTGCCTGTAACAAAGAACAGGCGGCGTGGAGGAGGAGAGCGGGACGGAGGGGAGGGAGCAGCAGGCGGCGCCGCGGCCGCTGCCGGGGCCCCGCCGCGCCTCCCCGAGAAGCGCCCCGCGCGCGCCAGAGGGGGCCCGCCGGCCCAGAGTCCCCGCGCGGGGGGCGAGGGCGGCTCCCGGCGGCGAGGGGGCGGCGCGCGGCGCGGCGAGGCGGGAGGGTGGGGGAGGGGGGCTGCCTTACCTGCTTTTGGAATGTTCACACCCGGATCGAATCCGGGCTCCAGGTTCCGATCCGAGCCGGAAACCACGCGCCACCGGAAGCTGGAGCTTGGTTGTTCGCGAGGCACCATGGGAATCGTAGTTCAGGGAGTCGGGGTGGAGTGGAGAAGTGTTGCTGGCGCGGCGGCGGTGAAACCAGGGCGGACGGGCGAGGTGGATGGAGAGAGTGGCAGGCGAGCTTCTGCTGAGCCGCTTTGTGCTAAGAAGAGGAGAGGGCAGAAGTTCTATGGCAACGGCAGCAGCCAAGGGAGGGATGGAGAGGGAGGATGGGCAGCTCTGTGTGACACGCGCACATGCGCGCCACCGCCTGGCACAGCTGAGCACGGGTGAAATCCTGGCAGCTGCCCAGGATTACAGTTTCGGTTAAGCGGTGTTAGTTGCCTGATGAGGGACTCGCTTCTGAAAAACATGCCGTGCAGTTTTCGTGTTTTTCTAAAAGGCAACGAAGTGCTGGATGACATTCAGGAAGGAGACGTAGCGCAAACTTTTGCAGGGCTGCATAACCGCGTCGGAATTAATGCACATGGAAAGTTGCGCGTCCGAATGGTTCAGCGTGTCAGAGACAGATGTTTAGGGGAGGATGAGACGTTGGGTTCCACTAATTAGGGGTACCAGCTTATTCTGAGAGCAATCAATGCCAAAGGCTTGGGTTTAGGTTAGTTGAGGGACCGACCGCCTTCGTCCGTTTCATCCTGCCCAAGAACTGAGACCTCCCACACCGCCAGCATCCCTTTTCTCCGTCCTTTCAGGTATTAGCCGTAGATAATATCCTCTTGGGGAGGACGCCCTCCCCCGAAAGTTTCGTCTGGCTCCTTCACTGCTTGTGTTTTACCAGAACAGTTAAATTTCTCTCTTAAAACAGGCCTTTAAATTCCATCCAGAGTAGCTGGAATCAGCAGAGCATTCACTGCCAGTGGCTCTACCACTCAAATTGTGCCCACCCCGTTAAGATTTCTCTGCCCATCCTTAAGGTGACTGGGAAAACTATACCACACCAGACAAAGCAATATACAGGGGGGGGGGGCACACACAGCAGTTTAGAATACAGAAGCTTCATCCATTTTGGTGTGAGATGCCCTGTGTGTTATTAAAATGATATTTTGACAAAATCTTCCAGAGTTTTTCTAGACCCCTTTACGATGGGAGATAGGTACTGCTCTTTTCTTTTTTTACTTGCAATGCAAGCTGAGCAGAAAAGGTTGATAACTTGCTTCTTTCAGCTAAGCTGGGTCCACACTTAGTGTGTTAATACATTCCTAGGTCAGTTCCTATGTGAGCATTCATGGACCTTTGTCTACTCATGAGCACAAACCAGAGTGCAAACCAGTATTGAGGTGGGATAATCCAACAAGTGAGATGGTTGTATCCACACTGCCCAGGCTTGCACTCCGGGGAGGTCACTTTGGTGCTGCTAACACATTGATTTGACTTCACCCCATGAGACACACTCCATTGTCTCTCGAAACAGATGGCAACAACAAGGTTGTATTCACACTGTGTTGTTCCCTCCCCTCGACTCTCAATTAATACTTCACCTACCTTAAGTTCTGGAAGCCTGATGGTCCCTTGTGGACATGCGGACAGGCACTTATGTGCACTCACCCCTTTTAAGTCTTTTTTGAATCACGTTTTCCAGTGTATTATTAGCATGATTGCCCACTCTTCACCCCACGGTCCCAGGTGGATTATGATAGTAACAATTTAACCCACTGTTTGCATAAAGGAGCAATCAAATAAATGTAAGCTACTCCAAGCAAGTTAAGGATTTGAAGTCACGTGGAAGTATGTTGCTTCCTTTCTCCACTTTTGCTTTCGTGTTCCTGGAGCTGCAAGGGCAATTGTTTTTTTAACATAGCTGCAAGGGCAGTTCTGCACAAAAGAGCCGTTTAAAAATACAAGTACTCACAGCTTATGTGAGGAGATGGTGCATAGGCACAACCCACCCCTGACATACTCAAAGCACCCTCTTAGAACTGCCCCTAAGTGAACAGTCTTTCCCTTTGGAGCACTAAACAAGTCTTGGCGAACACCCACCCACCAAGCTAGACAAGAGTTCTCAAGAGAGCCTCTGAGAGCCAAGTAAACAAGTATGGGAACTTAAAATCTCTCTGCCTTCTGTGCATTTTGTTATGTATTGAAGTTCTCATCCTGGCCACCAGGACTATCATGTATATAATTTTCACTCAGGTCCACGTCAGTTACTTTAGGCGGGAAAACCTGGGTTGTTGTTGCTACAATGTTGATAGCCGGCTGCCTATAAAAGCAGGCCGGCTGAGCTGTTTGCTGTTCAGTTCTGTTCTGGCCTGTGAATAAACAAGAGCTGTTTGAAGAAATCGCTGTGTCATCTGATATGTTCACCCACAACTTAACACATTTAATTTGTACAGTTCCAACCAGCCGGACTTCAACTGCAAAAAGTTGAAACTGCACATGTTAAAAGTGTGTAAACTACAAGTTACGTGTACTGCAAAACAACAACCCCCTCCCTATTAACCAGTGGAAAAAGGCAGGCTGCATCTTTGCCTTTGGGCTGCTAAAAACAAAATGGAAGTGGGGGTGGGGATATGTAAAAGGCAGCATGCAGTAATGAAGAAGCCACACAATGCACCTTTGGCATTTTTTTTTTAAATCCAGCAACAGAGCTTTAAGGTTTTCAAATAGTTTTTAAATGTCTTCAAGTATTTGTAAGTTAGAGCAACAAGTGCTTCTCTTTCTAAAAACAGTTTTGCATTTCATTCCACTTATGTGCCATCGTCAAGCTATACAATAAAGCAAAATCATAACTGAACGCATTTGCAATCCATCCTAAATTCATTTAAATGGAAGCAAGCCCCATCCATTATGAAATGGGCCTTACCTCCAAGAAAGCGTTAACTAGGATCACATGGTGCTTATACACAAATATTTCATTTTTATAAGTTAATACTCTTAACAGTCAATCTATAATAAGCTTTCATATTAGACGCTAGCATTTGCCCAACATACTGGAAACTGTTGCTTCACCTCAACAGCCTTCTTTTGAATATTGGCCTTTAGAATGCTGCATCCAAACCATCATTATAACTTATGTAAATCACTAATGCATATATCAGAAACAGTATCCCTTATCCCAATGATCTCTCTTGATTCAGTGGTTATAAGCAGCATTGGTATTGGTATAGGTTTCGCCTGAATAAAAGTTAACAAGGGTTGATTGTTTACTTCAATCAAGCCACCTGTTCCAAAGTAAGTCCCAATGAAGTCAGAATGATTAAAATAGGCTAACGTTTACAATTTCAGTAAAAAATATATATAATACGAATGTCAGTTTAAAGCTATACACATGTATTATGTTTTCCTTGCCTACCAGTCAGTAAAGGTTTCCCCAGCCTTGTTGATATTTTAAACAGCAAACTATTTCAATTCTGAAATACATACATCCTTCAGTGTGTGTATTTAGTTCCAAAATGGGAATGAGAAAGAAAAAAGACTAAACATACTGTATTCATTACTTTTGTTATGATGGGGTACATTTGTCTAACAAATGGTGGGCTCCCCGAACTACAGTGCTGCACTGGCAATGCAGATCTCTCAAAGGACAACAGATAAGTTTTAAGTCATTCATCAGCATACCATCTTAAAAATAAAAGAGTTTTTTTATAGTATATGCACATAATATTAAAATTAAGAGTCATAATAATTGCATAAATTACAAGTTTGTATGACTACTATCTATCAAAAGCAAGTCTAATTTACACAGCTTTAGCAATTATTATTCTATCAGGCTACCCCATTCAGCATCTCATTTTTCCTTCCAGTAACATTCTGAGGCTGCAATTTTCTATACCTGGGATTAAGCTCCTCTGCACACTGCAGGAAATGCTTCTGAGTAATTATATGCAGGATTGCATTGCAAATGCATGTATTCCACTTCAGAACATCTGGATCAGGATTTCTTTGCTCTTTCCACTTCTACAGCTCGATACCCTGTTTAAAATTTGTATTGCTACTCTTCATTGCTTTTTCTTTAAAACAGAACCATGATATGCCACTATTAACATACATTCATGCAGACAATTGTCCACTATAGCTCCCTGGTACTGTATTTTAAGCCTGATATCTAAAAAGAAGTGTTTTTGGACTAAGGCCCACTGATTTCAATGCGCTTACTTCCAAGTAAGTATGGTTAGGACTAAGGCCTTAGTCTTTGCAATGTAAAATAGCCATAAGTCTTCTACCAATACCATGTCCCTGCTTTGCTGCCCAGCCTTTTCCATGGACCACAGCATTAGTGAATCTCAGTAAGCATATAATAGTTTATATTTCTGTAAACAGTTGCTCATGTGCAGGTCATATACATTTGGCATGTACTAGGCTCTATGCATACGGTTCAACTGATGTGCCATTCAGTTTGCTCTTGCTCTTGCTCTTGAAGAGAATTTTCTTGTTCAAAATGCGTGTTAAAGTCCCCCCTTTTTTTCGAGTACCGTCTGATGTGGGTTGCTCTAGGTAGATGAGGTCATTATGTGACTGGCTCATTCCTGGGTCTTTTTGATGGTGCCGTCGGAGGAAAAATAGCTTTGCACTCTTTTTTAATAGCCCACCTGCAATAGGGAAGATGCGAAACATTTTAGTAGGATACAATTTCTGTATTAAGTAGCCTTTATCTGAAATAGTAACAGTCCCTAAGCGAAGCACCTGCCCCACTTTCAATTCAATTTCTATTTTCTTTTTTAGTCATTGACTTTCTTTTTTAAAAACAGAAGCAGAAACCATAGTCCTAATTATATATTTTAGTAGATGTGCTAGAATACCAATAGTAGTACTTAGCATTTATATAGCTCTGAGTATTTACAGTAATTTATTTCAATCATCCACAACAACCCTATGAAGTGAGTCACTATTCTCTCAGGGGAGGGAGCTAAGGCCCATATGGTGGTTTTCCTATTGCCATTTAGTCATAGTTCAGGGTCTATATGGAATCTGGATAGCTTGTTCATAGCTCACACTGCTAACACTACATCATTACTGGAAACTACCCCAAATATTGCAGAGACATCACCTTGCCAACAAAGGTATGTATAGTTAAAGCTATGGTTTTCCCAGTAGTGATGTATGGAAGTGAGAGCTGGACCATAAAGAAGGCTGATCGCTGAAGAATTGATGCTTTTGAATTATGGTGCTGGAGGAGACTCTTGAGAGTTCCATGGACTGCAAGAAGATCAAACCTATCCATTCTGAAGGAAATCAGCCCTGAGTGCTCACTGGAAGGACAGATCCTGAAGCTGAGGCTCCAATACTTAGGCCACCTCATGAGAAGAGAAGACTCCCTGGAAAAGACCCTGATGTTGGGAAAGATTGAGGGCACAAGGAGAAGGGGATGACAGAGGACAAGATGGTTGGACGGTGTCCTCAAAGCTACCAGCATGAGTTTGACCAAACTGTGGGAGGCAGTGGAAGACAGGAGTGCCTGGTGTGCTCTGGTCCATGGGGTCACGAAGAGTCAGACACAACTGAACAACAACAACCACCCCAAATATTTTGGTAGCAGTTTGTTTGACAATTATGTAAAGTATAAGAACTCAGCTGTATCACTTTAGGATCATCCCTGAGAATAAGGGCATCAGGCCTTTTATTTTCCATAAAAGTATATTATTAGAAAGGCTTATGGAGAAGTATACACATTTAAATCACTTCATGCCAATGTAACTTTTATACAACTATAGGTAAGTAGAAAAGACAGGGCAGTCAAAGAAAAGCTCTCTGTATAGCAAGGAGCCTCAGTTAAGTTGTTTAGAGACAGACAGTGATATCCAACTAAGTCATACTCAAAATCAGACCCACTGAAATAAATGGACTGGAAATAAATTCCATTGATTTTCAGTGTATCTTCTCCAAGTACAACTTAGTTGGGTATCACCCATAGGCCTAGTCTTCCTGACATTCAACTTCAAGGTTCAGATAGGAGAATTAAAGTTCTTCACTCTCCTTATGAAATTACGGTAAGAGTTTAGAGTGCTTAGCTTTATGTGGATCATTCCCTTAGTGACAAACTACAATGATAAACATATTAAACCACAAAACAAGACCCACTCTTACTTCAGTGTATAGCTGCTTAGGGCTGGATGGCTATTACAGTATAAAGAAATGGAACTGATGCTTTATTTACTCTAGTTAATGAAGTCAGCAAAACATTTGATAGCAATTTTACCAACTGCTTTTTTAAAAAAAGTCAGGGTATCTGGCATAAGTGTCCATAGCTACTTTCAAGAAATGAAATTTTCAGGTTTATTTTATTTCTATAATGTATTTAATCCTTCAGGTATAGAAAGTAAGTATAAGATGAGTGTGGAAAAAGAATCAGTGCAATGATATGTTGAAAGTTGCATTATTTTTATTGTATGGGATTGTGCAAAGAGGCTAAGCGGGTATGTAACCAGCACAAAATGAAGCTACGATTCTAAATGAAGGATTCCTTTGGCTTAGTGTGTTAATGCTAAATTTTGCAAACAGGTTATTCCACACTATTAAGAGCCAGGGAGATTTACGGCCCCAGTCTAGCATAGTTTACAACTGCCACCTCAGAGGACAGCTTCCTTCAAAGCAATTGCTTGTTTTGCACATGTTGATTCATGTTAACTATGTGCAATAATTTTTACCAAAATGCATGCTAAAAATGACAAAGAATTAGAGAAGTAAATAAATGGTCAATCCAGTTTCAGACTAGGCAGGTGACAACACTAGTTTTTATAAGCCCCCTGATTGGTCAGGCTTCAGAAAATCAGTTTATACTCCTCCTTCCCCCTTTCCCTCCAACTACAATGCAAGTATTGGTGCAGTTTCCCATCCATAGTACTGATCAATAGCACTAAGAACCTGAACATCGGGGTCATTAGCTTTAGAGGTCTTAAAACAAAGCAAATGATTATGCTACCACCTTTAATTTGGGGGAACCTGCAGACGAATAAGTCGCATGATGTTAAAAGCCTCTTTGTTGTATCATATCTAGCAATCTCACTTTATAGATTCCTAGGCAACAACAGGGTTTACTCTGTGCTGCTGGGATTTAAGTTTTCGGCATGACTGGCCAAATACATTTTGCTGTCTCAGGCAAAGGACAGGTTGATGCACCTGCCTTCCCCTCCAATGCACTTGAGTGTAGATGGCTAATTTAAGGGGCAAAGGGCAAACCACATGGCACACACCCCTCACGTGGCACACGACACCTCAACACTAGCTGGCCACTACCCAGTACCAGGTAACTGACTACTCAAACAAATGCTGCAATGCTTAGAGCCAGCATGCAGCACAGAAACCCAGCTATGCATGCATACACACAATGCCTGCTGTTGCCTGTGGCACCCATTCGTGGTATAGAAAGTAGCTACTTCATTTGCTAAATTTGTATGATGTCCCATCAAATTTGTATGATGTCCCACCTAAAATATCCAGCCAGCTCATTCCAGGCAACAAGAAAGTATAATCTCTTGTAAGGTGGGTTTGTGGGAGGAACAGCTGCCATGCACTTCCACCACCTACTATTTAAAAAACGTATCTATCCCACTTGTCAGGGTTATAGAGCATGGATCGTGCAGAGCAGGGTACTTTCTCCTCAGTGCGAACCAATCACAACCAAGCCAAACACATCTGGGACTGGAAAGAAGATCTTTCATGGCAAAGGGC